>NW_026136705.1:11457151-14015901 GCF_905237075.1 Dicentrarchus labrax | reverse complement strand
ATCTGTTCCATTGTCCTCGTTGCTTTGTTTGACCTCGTCCCCCTCAGACTCAGACTCATCCTCCTGTGTTTCCTCATCCGTAGAGATTTCATCACCGGAGGAGTAGTTGGCTTTGATTTGGGCCAATAGCATTTTCTTAGCGATTCTTTCAAAAGTAGAAGAGAAGGAAAAGGGACCTGAAGTTCATTTCATGATCAGTAACAATGTCTTCAGCAGGATATTGTCAAACAAAATCACAATAAAAGTGTAGTAGCTGTTAGGACTTGGATTGGATATTTAACCAGAATCACTCTTGAACTGCTGTTCAGGTGCCAATAGTCCTCGTGCTGTTGGCTGCTTAAATATTAATTCTATATCAGACATGTTATGTAAGTCACTTCTGCCAATATAAAGCTCCTCTAGTGAAGTCACAGACCAACTGAAGTGAACTACCACGACACTAGAAGATAAACATATACAATAATTGCAGAAAAAAAGCAAGATAAAAATGAGACAGAGACATCTTAAGAGTAGGAATTTATTACAATAAACAAGTATTCTTCACATAAAAAAAAAAAAAAAAACATATTCTTAGTTTATTCTCCTTTGGGGAACTTGGAGGAATACTTTCATTTTTTTCACTTTTTCTTGCTTGAGTCAAAATTAAAATTAAATAGATTTCTAGTGAGAGCTACATTATTTTTGAACATAAACTGAGCGCTGACTGGAGGGCAACATCTTCCTCTGGTACTAACAGCCAAATAATATTGTGTTATAAGGGGGAGAAAAACATGGCACACAAAAAAAAATAGCAAATTATTAATGTCTGTACATAAATATTTACTTGTGTACATGTTATCTCAACTGTTTTTAACCCCTTTAAACTAAAATAAAAGGGGAAATTATGCACATAATCCGATACAGTTCACGATAAACATGAGGTTTAAAAAGGTTTATGGTTTTAATACCATAGTGTTTTGACCACTCAGTCCGCACAATGAGTTTCCCTTCAACATCTACCAGTGTTCAACATGCATTTCCCAACACGGGGCTGGAAATACCCCCTGACAACCGGGGCCATGGCTCTGGCTTGAGTTCATCTACTCTCCCATCAATTGTCCATCCTGCATTAACCCTTTCCCACCAAGCAACCTGCATTGTGCGCCCAGGTCCGAGGTTGTTAGTGCAGGTCACTGGACACAGGATAACTGCCATTTTCGCTTAAATCCAACATCCAGTCTGTAGTGAAGACACTGGGATGTTACTGTATATGGCGTTAGTTCAGGGGCTCAGAGTTTATTGTAAAAGACAAGACGACAGCAGCTGTAACAGACCGGAGCCTTGGATCTCATTTGACATGTTTCAACTGGGAAAAAGGACGAAAAAAAAAAAAAAAAAGCAGAAAAACACTGAAGAAAATTAACACACTGCCACACATGAATTTGGCATTATGGCCACTGGTAATCACATACTGTGTGAATTTTAAAAAATGGAATAGGAGGGTACTTTTAGCCCACTAACTACAAACAATGTAAACTTTACATTTCTGCTGACCATTTTTCTAAAGATAAAGTTGTGCTACGACTACAGCTCAAAACAGACTTTAGGGAAAAAAACGACTTGGTGCCAAAAGGAGGCTACAATATCCCAGATTTAAGTGATTGTTGCCTAACAGCACTGCATTCACTGCTGTGCTGTCAGAAAATCCGACCTGGAAAAAAACATGAGAGACAAACATGGATGTCATTAAAAAGGCACAGTGTGAATTTGGTCGCTTCTTTTGCATTATAAAGGTTGTTGTTTCACAGCCCACTCTCAATTCTCAGATATACAACTTCTCATTAACATGTGAAAGCACTGACCTGGAAGGCTTTTTAACACAAATTGTTTTTATCTGCATTACTTAAGGGCGAAAAAAAACGACAGCTGGTTCACCATGTCAAGCAGCATTTAAGGCTCTGCAAGTTTAAATATGGTAAAAATCGTCAGTCGATACGGTATGCTTTAGAAAATGGTCAGCAGTAATGTATACTCTGTGCATAGAAAGTGGGGTAAAACATACAAAAACAATGGTATGGTTGCGATGAACACTGAGGTCTGTAAATTAGTTTGATTAACTAGGACTTTGTCTCCAGAAAGAAAAGTTTCAAAATGCATTCCTCAGCTCTGAGCATGGATCCACTGTAAGAACTGGATACATTTTACCATGCCGGTGCCCATTCCTAGGCCTTCCCTACTTTTTGGGCAACAGTGATTATACAAAGAGTTATGTCTGCATGCATGTGACAGTAGTTTTTCTTCATTGTTTTACAGCTGTATCTTTGGTAACGTTTTGTATGGGGAGCAGTTGTTACAGAACCCACGTCTTCCAATTTTGATGCCGAAATCTGCACAAACCCTTCGCTGTTCCTCTGGGTTTGATCAAACAAAATTTCATCCACCTCCACTGTACTAGGGTGGTACTAATCTCAGACCTCTCAAAACCTCAGCAGATAAAACTGAGACTGTATGCATGGCTAGATACTAGTAGAAGTACAGTAGTGGGAAATTATGTCTTTTTAATGTGAATGGGCCAGTCTCTGTGAAAGCAGAACTGTCGGACAAATAAAATAACTAAAAGAATAAAATGTTTTTGGTAAAGGACACAAATCCTGACAAACATCTCACCTCTAATCACTACAGTAGCATATTGCATATATACAAGTGCAAGTTCTCAAACTCCCAAGCTGCATGTGCATTTCAAATATTACAACACTAAAAAGATACAGACAAACCTAAGATCAGCACTATATAAGTGTGTGCAGGGGAAAGTAGCAGCAATATATAAATAATATATAATTGATCAACAGGCTGAACGACAGCTCCACCCATCATAGCCCAAATAATTACATTGGGGCAATATCATCTTATCATTGAGATAATTTGGGGAAACAGCCCCTGGTCCTAGAACTTTTATTAGAAAGTCCTGACACAGTCAATGAAGCTAGTAATACACTCCATGTGTCAGACGCTCTGACATAATTCAATACAAATGAGCATTCAAAGGCCTCCAGTGAACATCACCCTGCTGTAAAGCTCTCACTACATCAGGTGTGATTGTGGGACTGTGAGCGGCCCGGCAGGACGGTTATTTGTAGTTTCTCAAACTTTAGTAATACACTTTTCTGAAAAGGCAGTATTTCTGGATTCCAGAGCTAGTAGCTTGCATGTGAACTAGTTTCAAAAAGAAGACCAGGTTACATACCAGGTTATTACAATGTATTATTCATAATGGTAGCAAAGTGCAAATTACCAGAGCCTTCATGCTGATGCCTTCAATATATATATATATATATATATATATATATAAATATATAAAAGCAAAGCACAATTTAACAATCAAATTGGTGTCTATCATGATTTGCACATTATAAAACTCAACACCATTAGAAGAAAAATTGTTTATGGTGTTTTTGGAGAGTTTATTACCAGAAAATGTTTCTAAAATTATCAATTTTTTTGTGAGTTGGACAGTGAGAGCAGCCCTATAACAAATCCTGAGATTCACAGATGTTCACGATACCATCATTATAGTCTTTTTCAAAACAAAGTAGTCACTCAAACAATGTATCACTGGCATCAAACAGAAGTCCATTCGTGAAAACACATCCCTAAATGAAGCTCAAGTCCTGCGTAGAAAAATAACCAAATATATTTTGTGGCCAGAATGAATAGGGGCTGTAACAGGAAGGAAATGTAAGTTTTGTTTCTAAAAAGATCTCAAAAGATGAAGAACATTGAAGCTAAATTGTATTTACAGAGCCAGGTACATATATCTAGCAAACAATGCTTCTGCCATGTTATCTTAGGTAGGCTTGAAATTACATTGTCACACCATGACTGTGATCCACGTGGGGCTCATTTTAGAGCACAATATAAAAAAAACATGTTTAAGGTGAAGCATAAAACTTTTATAAATGCTTACAACGTTGCAAGCTTTGCCTACCATAAGTGAACAAAATAAAACATTCACAATGTTATTTAGTTTTTTAAATGCAACTGTGTGCACATAATCTTGTAGGCATGATCCAAACTTTATACTTCACCTGTAAATAACAATATTCAACCTACTAAAGTTAACAATGCGGCTTAATTTAGGACAACAGTTCTTTATGCATTCTGTAATAACACAGAACTTTCTGAGTATGTTAAAATACTGTCACTAAAAAAAAAACTGTGATACCTGTAAGGCAAAATAAGTTTCATTCATTGCACAAACGTATGCTCAGACCTCTTCAACTGGGTCGACTGAAAGGATTTCCCTTTTGTATCAGCTCAGTATGCCAGGGAAAGAATACAAATATGGTATTAGAAATACTTATAATAAAACTCTTCATTAAAATCTCTCTATCATTTACATGTACAGTGGAGTGAACACTAAATAAAACACAGTATGTTGCTCATCATTCACAGGCCTGTTCTAGGTTCAGTCTCACTGCATCATAATGTGGGCTTCACAGTGTACCTCTAGAATGTGTATTTGATTGCTGGGGCTCTACTGCAGCTACGTTTTGGTCTTGTCTGAATAGGCTGCAACTGAGTCTTAATGGCACGCGTGTTGCTAGATTTGGCACAGAAGTCAGGTTTCGAAGGCGCAGCCTTTCTTCCACACCTAGGGTGTTTAACAGACTCTACACCCAGGCTTTTTGAACCATACCTATTTTCTGGATCGTCATCTTCTTCTGCTGCCCACGAGGGCTCAGATTGCTCCTCATCTCCTACAAAAACAAAAAAATTAGAAACACAAATTGTTTAATTAACAAGTCATGTTGTTTCAGCAACGAAATAATGTATTATCAGAACAAGTGAACTGAAAGCTGCATTATATTGACATGCCAAGAAACTACCTAATATTTATTATCCTATATGAAATACGCAGACTGCTTGTCACAGAATCCATTCAGCAGAACGTGGCCCTGACAAAATCCCCTGAGACAATCTGTGGCTAAAGGCAGATGCATACACAGACAGCTGTGGACACCACAGAGGGATAGTAGTTCTGTTCATACTACTTTCTGGAATCCACTTCCACACTGTGGTGTTATCATGCAGAATGTCTACGTGGTCACATCAAATTGGGGGTACGCAGATGTCCGCACAGAGCTTATGCATATGGCCACTATCGACGAAATTGACGTCATACTGACCCTAGCCTAACCCTTTCGTACTCATAAATGTGCAAAGTATAATTCCTGTTAAATATATTGGTTGCTTGTTCAGCATCAGTCTGTTTGTCTGTCTGTACTTTACAGGTTACTTTGTAGTCTTTATACCCTTGCCAACATCAGAGCACTTTTCTTTTCTCATTACTTTTCTGTTCAAATGTGAGTCACACCTTTGTCGCAGCATTTTGACATAGCAGTATAGGTGGAACTATAACATTAATTACAGCAATTATTCTAATACACTGCTGCAAGTAAATAATATTATTAGCTACACCTGTCTTTAAGACTTCAGAGTTTCACTTCACATTTTCCCTGCTGGTCATACGTGCCCTCTAGCAATTGCTTTGGTTTATTAATAATAGCATGACATCACAGTCCAGTAAACCCAGAGGGCAGTTGAAACTAGCATTAACCATTTAGTTTCCACCAGTACATAGGCAAACTAGTCATCTACTTCTAATAACCATTGACAAGATATAATGTAGATCAACAACAACAACAACAACAACTCACCCGATGATTGGTGGAATGTCGCTCCCCCCAGTAAGGTCACATCTTCAGTAATTGGCTTCATCTTCTGGTCACTTCCGTCACTCCCAGAGTCATCATCGTTATCATCTTCGTCTGATGAGGACGACGACTCTGTTGCTTCCTGACGAGCTTTAGTCTTAGACTTCCCAGCCTGCATCCTACCCTGTTTTCTAGCCACCCCTTCGTCCTCTCTTTTGACGAGGTGAGCCTTCCCTACCGACCTCAGCATATTCAAGTGTTTTATTTTCTTCTGCGAGTCTTGATCATCACTAGAGGAATCCGACCCACTTTCCCTTCGAGACTTTACTCTTCTGTCGCTTGAGTCAGACTCCGGGGAACAGTCCAGCATCTTGCGTTTGCGGCGCATCTTTTCTGGTGAGATCGGGGTGTTCTTAGTGAGCCAAAAGAGACATTTCTTTGCCACCTTGGTTGATGCTTTTCCACCGTCCTCATCACTCTGGGGCTCATCGGAGCTTTGTGATATAGCTGCTCGCGCAAGCAGGGCTGCAGGGACTTCATCTGAGTCAGAGTCGTCTCTTGCTCTGCTCAGACTTTGTTCTTCAGTGTTTTTGGCTGGTACTGTGCTGGAGGTTTCCTCTGGGTCAGAGTCACTGTCGCTGTCTGCTGCCGAAAGAGACGTTTTGCCCTTGACATCACTTTGTCGACGCAAAGGTGTTGTCTTCACGCGAGGAGATCGTCGGTTGCCTTGTTCCTCTTCTGGATGTAGAGACGCGCTGGAGTTGTCATTGCTCATCTTGCTGTCAGCTTTAGCACCTACAACACCTGTCTCTTCATCTTCTGATATATAATGTCCTTCTGACTTCAAATCTTTCATGTTGGTGTCCTTCTCCATCTTCGGGGCATCAGAGGATTGCTCCCGCTCCATAGGTACAGGTGTAAGTTTTACAACAAGTTTTTTAGTCATGTTGACCCCACTTTCAGAAGGCTTCAGGCCAATCTTGTGTGCCCTCTGTCTGGGTTTGTGTGTATTTGAATCTATGTCTTCCCCAGGGCAGTCATGTGCACTTCTCCCATCTGTGAAGCCCTTGGAGTCAGAATCATGATCTACCAAATGTTCAGCTGCCAATTTTTGCAAGTCATTCAAGCATCTTTCATCAGAGATGTCCAGCTCTGTGTCTGCTTCTGTTACAGGTTGTGGATCAAAGCCCTCACTGAGGAACTTTTCCCAACAGCTTAGGAGATCCAAGTCACTGAATTCTTCCTTAAGGCTGTCCTCAAGTGCTGCAAGTGATTTTCGCAACCCTTTAACTACAGACAAAAAAGAGTTCAGATACAGATTGCGAACAGCGGGTGTCCGTTTGTTCGATGTCACAGAATGAATGAAATTGACAAAAGTTCGGTTTAAGATGTTTGTTGAGTCCACTAAATGTTTGGCCCTTTTGGTAATATCCTTGGAAATCTGCAGTGTGCTATAGTTGAACACCACATTACCATCCATACCCGTGTGATCCCATTTATCCAAAGGAACGTTCTGTGGTAAGTGTGGCAATATGTCATAAAGTTCAGATTTCTCCGGGCCTACTCGGTTCCTCTTGCGCTGCTGATGCCACAGATTCTCCATGTTCTCAAGGACACTGTCACAGGCCATCACCAGGTCAAAAAGGGGCTCCGGGCTACACACATAGCAGTACCATTTGCTCTCCAAGATGCCAGACAGCTCCTTCCTCCCCAAATTTCTTAGAATACACTTCTTGCAGAAGGCATTGCTACAATAGTCACAGCAGATCAAGTTGCCTCCTTCAGCACACCATCTGCGTAAGGAAAAAAAAAAAATCTAATAAATACAGTCAATAAAAGCTTAGTTAATAAGAATGATTATATTTCAAATAAAATATTAAATACAACACATCCTACCTGCATTGCTCATCCATTCCATCTCCATCCTTACTGATGTCATCACTTAAGTAATACTTGTAGCAAGACTGACAAAAACAAAACGTTTAACGGAAGAGTTACAGACAACTTGCATGAAAATTATATTACAAAACATGCAAGGAATTTTTTAGAAAGATGTAAAAAAATCTATGTATTAGCAATGATTTGACTTATTACAAAAATTGTTTAAAACTGAATTTATTAAATGCAAGCAGGAAAGGACAATGAGTGGTTTAAGTGCACACTGACTTTAGCTTGCATAATATATTTTATTACAATGACGCACTCAAAAGAGCTGACCCAAATGGTTCGGAGGAGCTTTGAACCTTGCCATGGTAATCGAAGTCCAAATCAGTATTTGAATGCTTTGTTTTGTTTTTTTAAAGATAGGTCAAAACCTGCCCCATTACCACATAAACTTTACTTGGGCGGGCTGCCCAGGTATTTAACGGCCAGCAAACCCATATTATCGTTTTGTAGAGAAACAGAAGCGTTATCTGGTTTTAACACGGACACAGTGGATATTTTAAAAGCACAGACCAGGTAAAGCATTCTGTACCACGTTTCGACAGACAGCGTCGTCAACAACAAGCCTGCTCCTTACACCTCCTTTTTTTGGGCAACTTTTATTTAAAAAAAAAAAAAAAAAAAAAAAAAACACACTGTTGCTCCATACTGGGAGAAAGAAACGGAGTGGGGCCAGACACACAGACACACAGACACAAACAACACAGACACACACACAGACACACACACACACACAGACACACACACACACACACACACACACACACACACACACACACACACACACACACACACACACACACACACACACCTCAGGGATCGTGATGGCTTCACAAGAATTTAGACAGAATTTTAGATATGGTTCTTGTTAACTGGTTTTAATTTACAACATCTTAAACAGCAGCTGTATGTTGAAGATTTCTGTAAACAGAAGCCAGTCGGTCTGCACTTTAACACATGGTTCATATCAGTACTCATCAACATGAATTAAAATAAAAACTAGTAAAATGAATCAGAATATCCCTCTGAATGATTGTTTCGGGTAAATGAGCAGACTCACCTTGCAAATAAGTACTTTGAGAACTGGATGTCGATAGAAGGAATCTCTCTGGAAGTGGTTAACTTGGCGGCCACATGCGGTGCAACTGACAATTTCCATGTGTTCAACTCCTATGAAAGCACACCACTGTCATTAGCAACAAAATTGTTATAATTATTATTTGATTACTTGAGAAAAAAAAAAAAAAACAGTGTGAGGCTGTTCAATCTCTACTTTAATCCATCACATTCTCCAGGCAAGATGTCCATGAGCAAGACCACAGGTTAGGATACAAAAACTTGCCGTAAGCAGTGCGGAGGGTAAGTGAAGCACTGGGAGCAGCTTTTTCTCAAAGTCAAATCAGTGATCTTTCTCACAAGATAATGATCAAGCTGCATTTAGACACAAACTAAAGTGAATTTTAAGCTCTCTTTGACCACTAGAGTGTTTTTACAGTCTGTGTCTTTGTCCACAAACAATAAACAAACAGTAACCAAAGTGCCTTCTTTTTGTTTCATTTGTTCCTAAATTAAGTTCTATTATTCTGGAGAAATGGCTGGTTAAGTAAAGTGATGTGCAAGAACAATATCCATCAGTAGTTACTGACCCCCACGTCTTCTTGAAAACTCTTTCCGCAGTACGCCTGTTTTTCGGCTGCGAAACTCTGGACCCCTGAAGTCATCTCTTCCATTATCAACAGGTTCGGGCCTCACCAGTACAGTGCCTGTGTAAACAAAACATACCCCCAATAAATACAATACAAAATACATCTTGTAGACAGAAAGACCAGAAACACATACAGGTACTCAAGAACTCAGAAAGGACAACAATCAACCCCCCAAATGTCCACAGAAATACAAATTTGTATGTAAAACTGTACTGAAACACACACTGGACACCAGTCCCAAATAGACATTACTTGCACAGGAAACGTTATGAGTGAATACGGGGAATTACAGTAGGAAAGAGTTAAAACGTACCTTTTGGCAATCTAGTGACATCAAGGTGACCATTTGCACTGACTGGTAAATCCAAGTCTTCACTTTCATTTGAATCCCCAGATTCATCCAATCCAGAGTGCTTTATGACAACAGATGGTTTTCTATAATATCAGTAAAACAGAACAAATGTAAGTCAGATAGCTTAGTAACATCCCCACAGGTTGGCAAACTAATTAGACAGTGAAAAAAGAAGCCACTTTGGTTACAAACGTTTTTTAAAAGTGTCAACCAAGCATAAGCTTATAGCAGTGTAAGATTATCATTGTTATTCCATCTGATTATCATGACTACGGTTTCAAACGTTCAACTTGGTTTGAGCTCAAATAGGACACAATGCAACACATTGCATTCACTTTAATTCAACATACAATATTTCCAACAATAAGCTGCATTCAATTTGGACTGTTTCATACCATGGTGCTTGATATCTGCTTGCAGGGTACAAATGAAATGCTAACTCACCTCCTTGAGTATTTGGTATCCAGTCGTGCCTACAAAGCAAGACAGTTCATTAGATTAGTTGTCACTGGTTGTAATTAGTGTTACTTTTGGTGTTGAAACCACTACAGTAATCTCCCAAAGGGTTCTCACTCAGAGGCAAATATTTTGTTCATACAAACAATTTCATTCAAGGAGATACGAGTCTTGTAAATAAATCATTACAGGACACAACAACATCATTTCCCTAGAATTCTGATTGCACAGGAAGTACGGCTCTACAGTTCAGAGAGCAGAAAACACAAATTATTGAGTAGTTCAAAGAGACCATGGAAGATTGAAAAGACTGAGATTGTGCTATGTTTAATACAACAGTGACCAGGAGATCTTAAAGCAATTGAATTAGACACCAGTTCATTCATAAAGGACAATAATTGTTCACTTTTCTAATGCAAGTTTTGCATTTGGACTTCAAGGCATTTAAGGCATTTTATAACAAAAGCTCTTCACTTTGATTTAGTCCAGCTTTAACGGTTATTTGAAAGTGCTGTGACTAAATACCAAATATGACAGTAAAGAAAAGAATAAAAGCTCAAAGAAAAAGTCCAAATGAGACCAAATTGTGTGCTGGATCCAGTTTAAAAGTTACTTAACAGGGGGCATGACGACAAAAACACCAAGAATATTCAGTTACCTCTGCTGCAGCATGACCTGTTGAGTTCCCCACAGAAAAGTTCCTGTTTGTCAGATCTGTGAAGAGAAGATCAGTTCAAATGTAAATAAAGCATGTAAACATGATAAAAAACATTTCCATCACTCATCATTAGATTAATCAAAAACTTACCATCAGCATCCGCTGAAGTTGGCGTGCCATTGCTGTCCTCAACAGCAGAATGAGCCAAGAATTCGTGCAGTTTGTTGACCAATACATTGAGCTTGTTAGTAGGGGTGCTACATTCAAGAAAAAAAACAAAAGAGAGTGGTTATGGTAAACTTGACAGACATATTCAAGGTCTTGATTAAAAGCCTGATTAATAAGCTCTGTTAACATTAATAATATGAAGTGAACTTGGGGGAATCAACTGTTTTCTGTCCAAGAGACTATTAAATATCAACTCAAATCCAATTCAACCTCTACAGCTCATCTTTAACTGTCCAGCACAATAGTAGACACCGATTAGGAATATGGAAAGAAAATAATAGGTTTCATAAAGTATTATGTTTCAGCTTCCCACAAAGAGTGACAAATGAAACCTGTTGACAACCTGACAAAACACATTTCAAAGGTTCCATCGAATGCAGCTAAGCAATGCAGACCCAAATCGCAGGACACAGCTTGAACTCTAAAGCTCTCAGTATCCAAAGGTTTAATCCTTGTGAACGCAGAAAGTCTTCCACATATTTATGTTCAAGTGATCATTATCAGTCATCACACGAGCATATCACTAGACCAATGAAAATGCCATCACAGGAGACAAAAACAGAAGCCAGACATCAACTCCAATGTTTAGTTTTTTTTCTAGCAGCCCAAATATTTTAATGTTTATCATAGCATGCTACATAAACATGGAAGTTACATATGTTAATCTGATACACTCCTGAAAGTACACAATGAAACTTCCCGACTCACACTGTAAACCTGGGTATTGTGAGCTGTGGTTCTTTGTTGACTTCTGAGGGAAACTTTACTGCTGTTGAACTTTTTAAATAACTGACTGAGAAATTGAGAAACACCTAAATGCTCCCTAGCTTCAGTGTCTGTGAAGCTGCGACGTCTCACCTGGGGAAGAGGCACCAGCTCTAAACAAGGTAATGAGAGTATAAAGGACCACAACACTGCTAATGAAGCTGTTTAAGTGGGAGGGAATATAAAGTCATCTGTATTGTCCAGTGCTGTTTTGAGTATATTTCAGATTTACATAGACTGTCCTCCTCGTGCCGCAGCTCTTACTGGAACATGTTTACAAATGAAGAAACTAATAAGGTTTTATCAGACTGCAATAAACTCTCCCTAAATTACCATTATAATGCTCACTGTTTGTTTTTGTTTTGATCCATCTTTATGATGTTTTGGGGGGTCGTGTGTGATGCTGCTGATGTGCACTGCGTTAAAGTGTTTGTAACTTTCAGCGTACCCAGATTAATATAAATGGGGTGGACAAATTATTAGAAACACCTTTCAGAATGACGCAATTTAAATCCATTAGCAACATAAACTACAGCCTAAAAATCACCATAAAGTTAAACATTATCAGCTTCAAGAGGGTAAAGTTAGGACTTGTTGCAGGACTGTAGACTGCATTCGTGTTAGCCAGGTTAGCAGGCTGGGTGTATAAATTAAGACAGGTGAACTTCAGCTCACCTTAATTATCTCTGATGTAGCAATAGCTACAAAAATAGGTCGCATTAGCTCACATTACCTCAAGGAAAGCACGTTTATCGAAAACCACATAACCTTTACGTTGCTGTGTTAGCCCTGTTACCAACACTCAGCTTAAGTAAGTGGTTAATTAAACAAGAAATGAACGTCCTCTATGGTATCACTGTGGTTAGCTGTTAGCTCACACAGCTAGCTGGCTGCTAACACTGACAGTATATTATGAGCTAATTCGCCGTTACACTGTAACCAAGACAACCGCGTTTCAGGCCGTAGTTTTTTTACCTCAACATCGCTGCAGACATATCTTGAAGCGGGTGGTCAACCGAAATGTGTCCGTCCTTACATTGTCATGATACCACCAATATATCCTGGTAAATGGCGCTCAATCTATTCTCAGCATCCCCTCACAAGCCATGGTGGGGCTAAAGAGGCAATAAATGACAGCCAGTGCTCTTCTTCTGTTGGTGGCGGATTGTGATACCAACCTGTGTGCATAGCGCCACCTACCGTACCAGAGGGTGTATGTAAATGATATATCTTTATATAGTGGCAAACAGCGTTATTGTGCATTACCACCACCAACTAAATAAAAAAAAGTAAACAACAGCTGGTGCATTATGTCAATTACAATCATACTTTGGTCATTTAATGTAAATTCTGGTATATCCTCATCATCATCAACTCACTCTGTGTCTCATATTTCAAGCAACTAATTTCACTGTTTACCCTTTCATTGTCCAACCACTTGACTTCTTCTAACCCTCCTCTACAATTGTTGTGTCTTGGTACAAATGACTTCCTTCCCGCTCTCTCTTCCAGCAAGCAGTCTGTGAGCTTTTTCCCATATTTGGCTTCTGACTAACAAAAACTGCTGCTGTTCCTTGTATCTCGGATTGATTTGCCAGAGCAGCCAGTCTGTCTTTACCCTTCAGCACAGCACAGACAGGAGCCAACTTACACTTGGTATGTATGCCTTTTGAATGATTTGTTTTGACTGTTTCCTCCCTTGTGGTATCATTTATACTGTAAACAGCTCCACTGTGTATACCACCATGCTGTGTGTTTTCTGATTTCTACTTTCCTTCCTTGGGCTGTAAATCATGTAACTCATTTGCTACTGAGCCACGCACTCTGATCAATATCCTCATCACAGTTCTTATTCCTTTTTTTAATGTTTGTACTATTTTGGCTGATATGTTTTGACCGTGAGTAATCTAAAATGTATATAACCTCTCAGCTGAACGTCTCCTCGCACCATATAGTTATTTTCATGAAGGCAGTTTGTGTATTTTTTGAGCATCAGTGACGTCTTGTGGATCCTGTTGACAGCATGCTTTATGTTGTTTGCATTTCCTGACAGGCCTCTATCAGCAACACTGACCCTCTTGTACCTTACATGGTAAAAAAAACCAGCACTGATGGATGGTTGGATATTAATAATTTATTAGCACGCTATCCTTGAGCCACTACCCTGTACCAATTTCATCTGCAAAGTGATTTCAATCTGTTCATATTATGGCTTTGTTGGTTCTAGGGCATGCCTTTTTGTTTCTGGGCCATCTTTAACTTTATCTGACACCACAGATGGTGTCATTGTAGGCATCATCTAGCTGCAATCAGGTAAGACTGTAGGTGCCTTAATTACATTAAAGTAATTAGTCAAGATAACTTGGTTGAAAACAAGGTTGAGTTTTTATTAAATAGGCTACAAACAGAATTTGTTTCAATAAGGAAAAGACCGCGCTAGCCTTTCTATTACAGGGCTAAAATATAGTACATCCAGAATTCCCACTCACATTCACACCTAAGGGAGTCGTCAATTCACCCAACTTAACCAGTATGTCTTGAACTGTTGGGGGAAACCAAAGGACCTGGACGAAACCCACAAAGAACATGCAAACTCCACACAGGATGGTACCAGCAAGCCTCAGGGGATTCAACACAGGACAGAACAAAAACTAGCTTGAAAATGGAGACGACTTTGGCTCTCGTTTGTGCCAGTTTTTTTAAATTATTCATTTTAAACCACTAATTATGTCAGGTTATAGGTTCAGGAAGTCTGCACCATTAAATGCAGCTGTAGCACTTTCAGTGCTATACAAACATTGTTTACATCAAACAAAGATAGATAATAAGAAAAGAATTTAAAAAATACACTGGGGAAAAAATTCAATAAAAGAAGGTAGAATACAGATAAACAATAAGTATCATTACTTAATCATATTATATATTATTCTGGTGCTGCCCATGTTGTTATAAGAGATGGTATCATATTACTCTTGCATATACTAAAGTCATTTCATTTGAAATAATACCGCACTTCACTTTAAGTACAACACACGTACTGGGTACTGTATCTATACTGCTTCTATGTTTCTTTCTATTTTTATTATTTTTATTTTATATACTTCTAGTTCTTACTTTTCCCCATTTATCTGTTCTTATTTCTGTACCCTACTTCCCACTAGGGCTTGCCAAAGTTTAATGGGGGGTCACAAGGCGATTTTAAGGCATGTAAGAAAACCTTAAAAATGTACACATTAGGCCTATATCTTAATTTGGTTCACTTCTGTGAAGATAAAAAAATGTTAGGGAAATTGTCTAATTTAACAATGGCCAAGTGCCAAAGACAAGAAAAGATTGAATTTGTAAAAAAAAAAAAAAAGAAGCCTATTGTATGTGTATGTATGATAGTTAAAAATGCTTTTACATCATACAGACAGAGAACTGTAAAATAAAGTTCCCTAAATAGGAAATAATCTACTCATAATTCATCCAAACCACTCGTTTCACACAGCCTTCTTGCAGTTGTTCACTATAGATTCAAGATTCAAGATTCAAAAGGTTTATTGTCATATGCACAGTAAGAAACACAGTAGTTTATACATACAATGAAAATCTTACTTTGCCCGACTCCCTTTACACAACAGTACAATAATAACACAAATACACAACACAAACAGAAGAATAGAATTTACAATTAAAATATGAAATATAACTAAAATATAACATAGAACTTAAAGTGCAGAACAGTGTACAGTAAACCTATTTGAGTTCATTGTACAGTTTTGAATATACTATAAAATATCCAAACAATCTGTCACTAACTCAGCCGTCGGTCAGTTTATTAAAAGACAGAAACTACGGCCCTATTAAAGGTTAAAACAGAGGCAGGGAACCACTGCCCTGCACTGTATGACCGTATGGTTTTTGGCACTGACTGCGCTCATAGGCCGGATCTCGACGTCTGGAGGTGACGTCACCGACAGGGCGGGGCCAACATTCCAACTGGAGTCTACTTTTGTCTCTACGTGGAGGAGGCAGGACTGAGAGCTGGACGCTGTCTGGAAATTCAGGCGCACCGACAGTGAGTACCAATTTCCTGGCAACTTCTAGACCAACAACTACTTTAACAGCTCGAATTTGTCTCAATAGCGTTTGCTAAGAATAACACCCGTAGTCCTAATCTTTCCTTTCTGTGATAGCCGCTATCCTCTGTTAAGGAGGCGGTGGATTTGAGCAGGGATAGTTTCCTGCCCATGAAAGTTGCATGTCTGCTCGTTAGCCCGACTAGCTTTAGCTGCACCTTCACTGTAGCCTATTCATCCCCACGGCGTTGTGTGGGTCCGAGAAATACTCAATACCTTTAATATGTGGCCAGATAACTTTTAGTAAAAGTACCTAGTACTCAAAGGCAAGGCTAAGGTGGCTAACTTAATAACTAGGCATATGTGCTGTTTTCATTAACTTATGTGTTACAAGGTACATGTTTTCTTCTATCACTTTGTGCTTGTGAATATGACAAATGTCACAGCAAGAACCAGGTTTTGTTCCTTTTTTAGTACACCTATCACAGCCTGCACTCACTTTTAAAATCTCCCCTGCACACATGCAGGCGCTCAAATGACCCACACATAAACACCCTCACACATACAGTCTCTACAAAGGATGCAGCCCAGTGTAAATAGGCCGTCTGCAATGCCACTTGTGTGTAACCTCATTGTCTGCCCTTCTGATTGACAATTCACCTTTTTTTTCTTGTTGACACTTTTGTGATGCCAGCACAATTCTAGTAAATGTTTGACTTTCTGTTAAATAGCCCCCCCCCCATGTGCCACATTTCTTTGACATAGTATGAGTGATTAATTTGCAAAGTGGAATTTCACTCGCTGCACATGTGATCCTCCAAAAGACATTGTCCTTATGGTCTTTATCTAAGTGGGGGTTACAGTATGTTGTGAAAGGTTGGTGGATGTTTTAACACTGAAATGAGCCCATGTAAAACAGTGGTCTATGTAAACTTATTTATTGCTTTGAGTGAATTTCCAGATTTTTCCTGTCGAGCCATCTGGGGCTGCAGCACACGTACATCTGGGATCCCAATTGTGGGATTCGCTGTTGGGACAGCGTTTAACAATAATATGTCCCTAATATGTCTGATAGTATCAGAGAGACCCAGATTTTAACTTGAGAAATATTGTGCAACTTAGAACAAGAAGAGTGTTGTGAACACAGTCATCAGTGGACCTATGCTTGTATCACTGTTGTTGGTTCTCAAAGTCTTGTTTTGCTTTGTTAGAGAGATGTTGTGTGTTTGGAAAAAGATGTTAAAGACAGAAATGTTAAACCCATATCAGGACTCTGGGGGCAAAGTATTGTCCATAGTGTCAGCAGTGGAAAAAGTGTTGTTTGCACTTCCTATGTGGGAAAGAAAAGCACTGTAATTCATTTTAACTGTCCCTGTCATTAACCTGATTGGTGTGGTCAAATTGCCCATGAATGTGCATGTGTGGTATGTGTACTATGCTTCACAACAGCTGAAGTAAAACGTTTCCCTTGTTCATGCTGCAGAAACACGTGAGAGTAATGTAGGTCTTTTAAATACAGGCATTACATGTCTGATGTTATCTCTGTAAAGGCAAACCAGACAGTCAAGAAGGGGGAGGGAGGGAGGGAGGGAGGGAGTGTGCTTATATTTTGTGTGAATGAACAGGTTTCCCCACTTTCTGCTCTGTCAGGATTTTTAACAGGTGCTTTTTCTTGTTGTCCTTTGCAGTGAAAGTGATCAAGTTACTTATCAGATCCACTTGTTTTCCCTTTGTTTTTGTTCTCTTCAGCTTTCTACTTTTGTAACTTTAAAAAAAGTATATTAGCTGTATCTGTTTTTAAAGCGTATTAATGACTACACCTTCGCTGTACAACCCTCCTAAATTTGTTAATTTGTGAATAGAAAATATTTTAAAAGCTGTACTTCCGCCATTACAACGAAAAATAGTGCAATGAGTCATTAATTTCCCCAAAATAATTATCTTCATATTTTTATCCTTTGTTTGTGAGGTCAAACGTCAGCTGCATGACAGTGGCCTTGGAGCAAGGAGGGATAAAGTGTCTTCCTCAAGGCCATAAAGCTACGTCATGCTTGTGTGAGGGAAGGGTGGTATTTCATAGATGCTGTGCTTTGTACTGTATAATTATGTACAATTTGCAGGATAATGCTTTACACTGCTTTTGTTGAGTAATGGCAAACCCTTGTAGGTGTGGCTGCTTACCTGTAGCAAAAACAGCCTAACCCAACCCACCCAGCAGCACCTAACTTGTCTAATGACATTTTTAAAGGATGGCTAGCAATGATTCACATGTTTACACCTTTTCTAGAAATGGCTCTTTAAACTGCTGCATCCTTTACTACAGCTATATCCTTTCATTTGGAGAAAGGTAGTGTACTAGAGGGAGAAAGTTGTAAAGATTAGCTGCTCACGGTTAGGGATACTGTCAAGGGATCTTTGCATTTGAATATTTCTGTAATGATTCACTGTATACCCTAGCTTTTTGAGATTTTATTATACCCCTAAACCCAGCCCAGGGCATTGAGCTTGCAGCTCTACATGATGTCAGAGTTATGTAAACTCCACATACAGTATTTGTTGTCACCTCCGCCTTACCTGTCAGTATGGCCGTGCTTATCTTATCCACACAGCCTGAAGAGGAAATAAAGGGCTGGTGTTACAGACTGTTTGGTGTATTTGAGTCAGTTAGCCTCACATCTGCAGGCGATTGTTACTGAGGAAAATTGTCCATGTTCTCGAAGACTATGTTGGGTGTGTGCATATGAGCTTGACCACACTTGGGAAGGGTGCCCAATCTATTTGTGTGCCTCACATTTCCCATGTAACTGTGTGGATGAAACACTGGCAGGACGGGGTGTGTCAGCCCTACACATTTAACTCAGCCATCTGGGAACAGCCCTCCGCTTTAAATTGGCTGAACGATCCATCAAAGGCGATTGTAAATGGCGTCAATGTGCTTTTTTTGGCTCGACAATTAAAGCTGGTGCTTGGAAAGAAATACTTGCGTATGTATGATATCTGGTTGTAAAACGAGAGAACTGAGAGAGCGTCTTAAATAAGTGGTGAAGTGTCTTTAAGACTACCAAGTAAGTCCAGTTGCAGTTTGTGTTATGCTACTGTTGTATCACATGGCTGGATAACTAAGGGCCTTCACTGTGTGTCTGTGTCTGTGTGTGTGTCTGTGTGTCTGTGTGTAGGACTTGTTGTTTTTATTTGAAGTTACTGATGGAGCTTTTTAGGCAGTCATTTTTTTCAATCCAAAGTGCAAAATTGCAATTTGGGTGATCTACTCCCTAAGTTTATTTGCCTTTTTATTTGTTAGTCAAAGGTATGGCAGCATCATTCTGATATTGAAACTCTTGCACCGCAGCCAAGTGCTGACGTTTCAATAATCAGCAGATTTGAAATGCTTTTAGGCTAATCCCAACCCTCCATTTAGGATCTTGTTGTTGTGTTTAGTAGAAGAGTGTAGGAATTTTCTCTTCTCGCATGCACACAGTCCAGCTGTCAAAGACAGCAACTGTCTTTGGAGCCTGACACTCCGAAGTCATTATCTAGCGTTACACAGGATTTATTGCTGTGGTTTGTGACGATGATTACAAACCCTCTATTCTTCTGTACCACCAGTGATACGTCTCACATTTGTCCGTTGCCATCTGTGCCCTTGCTCCATGTACTTAACCCCTCTTCTGTTTCTACTCTCCCTCTGTCGAGGGTGTGACATTGGCTGGCAAAGGACGTAATGTTTGTCGGCCCTCATTGTAGCTGGGCTGACTTCAGCAGCCACATTTCACATCCTTCTGGAGAGAAGTTAAATATAGCAACACTGGCATCGTCATTTTCCTAATCGTTTAGTCAGGAGTTTGTGCTTGCCCTGACTTAGTGTTACTTTTGTAGAAAAAAACCCACTCTGTTCTCTTTGATTCATGGAGTGACATTTAAAACAAAATCTGTGTTAGTGTTGGTGATGATTAAAGACACAAATCTGTGTATATTATGGTTGTTACCTCAAACTAGTAGTCTACTGTACTATACTCATTTGATAACATAGCCGTTTTTGATTTTGTTGGTCAAAGAGTTATCATGTCATCACTTTGTTTTGTTTGTAAGAGTACCGTTACAGGAACTGAGTCACATCTCGGAGACCACATGGCTGCTGTTGAATCATCTTTCATGAATACTATTAATAGTTTCATTCATGAAAGAGGATACACGGTTACTGGACTTTTGTTCATTGTTTGTCTGCCTGAATGTGCGCCTGTGAGGCCACTGGAGCCACAGTAAGACTAGATGGCTGAAATCACGAAAAGAAATTCACCAGTTCAGGCATACTTTTCATAATGATTACTATTAATCAGGTGGATTATGATCCATTTAACTGACTGGACAACTATTTTCTAATATGGTTTAACACATGCAGTACTGTGGAAACCAGAAAGGGCCTTGCTCAGGATTTCTGACTAATACGCCGTAAAAATCAACAGTCTGTACTTTAAATCAGGAAATGGGAAAACTTTTCTGTCTGGAAAAATCTGTGATCTTTAGTCACCGCAGTATAAACCTCATCTTTGTTTTCTGAACACTTGTGTTCGAGAGGAATGCCACCATACCAGTTTAGCCTTGGAGAGCAAGGCGGCAGTACGCCCTGCTCACCTCTCTGTAAGTGGAGCTCGATCTGCCCAGGCCTCATGCATTCCTCCGCCACTACAGAACGGGAAGGAGGTACTCAGAGGAATTCCTTATTTTCAGTGATTTTCAGATGGTTGCAGAGGAGTTCAAGTGTTTTTTAGTCATGCAAGAAAACTTTTGTCTCACTGGTTTAAAGTCTTGTTACGTGACTTGACTCTTTACACATTTAAATAAAGCTGAAATTTAAAAATATACCCCAAACAGTTTCTTGATAAAACAGCATCAAGATCTTAACATTTCAGAGAGGCAAATATTCAAAATAACACAAATATAAATTGACTTAATTTTATTTGTAGGGCAGATAAAAGGTCAAACAAGCAAGAGATTAAAGTAAAACTTTCAAGTTTTAGAGGATTTGAAGGACAAAAAATCACCTTAAGTAGTCTCGGCTTCTCTGGCAGTTTTTTGTACAGCATCCTTGTTGCTATACAATGGAACCAACAGGAAATTACTTTGATTATGGGAGAGAGGCGTGCTTGGAAAAGGAAAAGGGCTCGGGAGAGAAACTAAAGAGAACAGTAGATATGATCAGTGGGGGTGGGGGTCAGTATGGACTCGGCTATGTGAGGTACTACTTCAAGTGTTTTTAGACCTGACAAAAGACGGAGTATTTCTGTTCTGCCTGGAGAGAAAAGGTCACTTCTCCAGTGGCAAGGAGGCAGAAAAGTTGAGACCTGGTCTGTGATCTGAGTAGCGGAACAGGGAGCAGTGAGATGATTGATTTAGAGTTAAGGGGGTGCAGATTCCTTTGTTGGTTTAAGTAGCAGAAGGTTGCAGCAAGCTGGATATGTTTACATGGCTGTGAGGAGGTGTATGGGAGGGTGATGAAGATTGGGTTCCTCTTAAGTCCTTCATCCTGTCATTTCAAGACCCTGTTGATGACTCTTTGCTCTTTCCCCTCCGCAGTCTCACGTTTCTCTGACTGACCACCTCAGGTCAATCACAGAAAAATGTCTGGAAAGATAACAAAAGAGGAGATGGAGGAGATGAGAGAAATCTTTGGGAAAATTGGTGAGTAAAAGCAATCTTATCATAACGTTATGAGACGGTATTTTTTTATGCTTGATATCACTGTAAATTTAAAACAAACAAATTAGGGATTTTAATATTTGTAGATCAAAAGATGAACTGTTACAGTAATTCTAATTGTACAATTTATCCTGGAGTCTAATGGTTCTTTTTGTGTTTCTGTAGATCTGGACAACGATGGACATATCTGTGATTATGAACTCCATGAGCTCCTTAAAGATGCCGGCCATGCCCTACCTGGATACATGGTTCGAGAGATCATCCAGAAGCTCGATCGCAACAAGGATAATAAGATCAGCTTTGAAGAGTTTTTGTCGGTAAGTTCAGCGGCCCTCAGGACAGCTTCTACTGTCAAACCTTGACAAGTTTCCAACTTCTGTTTGGAGCTTTTCTTACTGTGAATTAGTCTTTGTTTTCTTTTCTGACTAAAAGCACCTCGCCCTCCTAGATGGGGCCGCTATGCAAAGCAACTTTTAGCAGCTACATGCACGACAGGGTTGAAAAGCCTCCACAAACCACACATGCATACATCCTCACGGAATGTGGAAGTGAGGTCAGCAAAGTGGTGTGAGTTCCAGTATTTTGTTTCAGCAGTGATGAAGGAGAGCAGTCATTCAAAGGGGCAGCTTCTGGCAGAGGTCGAGCAAAACCTACTGTAGCTGCGTTTAGTCTGTTCTGTGATCGTAAATGTCCTGTTTTAGGGGACGTGGCTGTTCAGTTGGTAATTGCTAAATTTAACCCAGACTATGATAACAACAGAGGGGAACAAATTCAATTGGATGATCCTAAAACTGTGTTGTGTCTGAGTATCTGTGAGTCCAGTTATACTCTAATGGGTTATAATCTTACAGTTTGAGATACTCTTTTTGTTTTTTATTATTATTATTATTATTATTATTATTATTATTATTATTATAACAAATTATTATTAGGATAATAATAAACATAGAAACGGTATTCATAAAAAAACATTGAAACAAAGTCCTTTACATAGGGAAATCAGGATCAATGCCACGCTTACATAAAATTATGTAATTAAAAGAACAATAACATGAAATAGAAAAGATTTACTTCAATATGATTAACACCAATTAATATAAATACAGTCTGTTATGCTGTGTTCATGGTGGGAAGGGAGGACATCTTGGATTTCCCACTTAGCTGCTAAACAGCATTGTTGAGTTGTGTTATAAAGGTGTGTGCTTCACCACTATGCTTTGATAAAACACCCCTTTACAAAATATGTCCCTATGGATGATAACAGCCCAGATTAAATATATCTGAATGTCCTGCCCATAGATGTGAAGCTAAAAAAAAAAAACAGCTTTTTGCTAACCGTGCAAAGTCATAATTCTCTTGTTGTGGTTACCTCTTTTACCTACAGCGCCCAGTGTCTTTGCATGTTTGTGGTAAATTGTGCTGTGCTTTTTAAACAAGTATCACAGTGGCAGGATGAATAGCTCATTGTGGACACACAAGCGCCTGTGGGGCTGAGGTCACTGATGAAGCAGTGATAACTTCAGGTTCAGGAAATATCACGCATATCACCACAGAATACGTATTGTCAAAGCAGCTCGTGTGAAAGCCGCTCGCACATTACTGATAAGCTACATACAGTATGAACTCACACCATGGACCTCTCTGTGGTCCCATTGGTTGTTGCTGAGGCTGATTTAATGTTTAGAGATAATTATTTAATGTTGGTATGTGGGGACGAGCCTGAGGGTGGTGTTGGTGTGGAGGATGAAAACAGCTGTAGCCCTGGCGGTTTACTGTAACTATTAAGCACCCTAATGGCACTCACATACTCAAGTGTAATACTTAGGTTATATTTGTAGTTAATGTACAGTCTCACTTTAAATTGCTCCACTGTACTTAAATGCACAGAACAACATCAGTTGCTTTTATGAACCAAGCAACCTGACCTCTTCCCGGACCTTTCATTTTAACAAATGCTGTTTTTCCTCTTGTCAAAAGCACTAGATGTTCACTGTATCTTCCCAGCCTTTTAGCTGGCCGGTTGGCTTTTTGTTGTCATACCACTGAGGAGTACTGCTGTGTGCTGCTGAGTGACCTTGGCTGTCACGGTGGCTAACAGGAGCTCGACAAGACAAGACGTGATGCAAACAACATTAGAAGGAGAGAAGATGATTGAGGCTTTTGCGCAGAAGTATGACTGTAACCAAAGAGCTTTTCCACCATTGAGTAATCCATCATTTATTCTGTGATTGAGTTGAAATTTTTAAAAAATGAATGACAAACAATCATCATGAGTGATAGCAAAAATGATCTGTGACAGGTGTGTTACAGTACAAATGGATTTACCAGAATCATGGTGTAATATGTGGTTTCTTTATAGATTTTTAGATATACATACTCAGAGATTCAGAGACATACTCAGTGGGTGCTTTATTAGATACACATTGTGTGTAGTCTATTGCAATCCAACACAACTGTTCTGCCATAAAGTTTATTTTATAATGTCTACATTGTTCATTGATTCTTTTTTGACAGTCTGCCAATATTATCGGCTGATGTTGGCCTATAACAAATATATTGTATTAGCGTATATGTCATCCAATATGTGCCAATATGAATACATAATGCAAAGGGATTGTAGTTTTTACAGTACTGATGCTTTGCTAGATTTCATTTTTATTTATACTCAAAGTATCTCAAAGTCACTTTCAAAAAATATTTAACTTTTTAATTAAGTTATTTGTTTAAGAAAGCGCATCTCGAGTACTTTTGCAGAGTTATATTGGTTCAAAATCTGTGTATTTTCATTCCAGTGCAAAAATCCACTATATCAGTCATTATATTGGTAATCCGTGAATTTTTCCCCTCTAAAATTTGTCTTGGCTGCAAAAAAAACAATATCGGTTGGATTCTAGTTGAACTGATAGCAGAGCTGGTGCATTGAATTGCATTAGATTGGACAGGTGTACCTAATAAAGTGGCCACTGAGTGTATATGATACTTTCCTTATTAATACTAATGTGATGCCGATGCGACAGACATGCTATAATTGACACAAAAATCATTATTTTGGCACAAGTAATTGCAATCAGTCGATTTTAGAAAGCAAATCTTTTGTTTCTAGAAGTTTAAATGAGTTGTCAAAGGCTATGGATGTGATTGCCTACTCACAAATCAAAATTCCATAAATATGTCTTAAAAATTCCATAAATTTCAGCCTAAAACAAGAATGCAGGATTTTCAAGGCACAGCGGTAATGTGTCACTGAGCATTCTTTGGTCTTGTTTTAGATTGTCCAGGAGCTGAAGGGCAGTGAGATAGCAAAAACTTTCCGTAAGGTCATCAACAGAAAAGAAGGCATCCTGGCTATTGGAGGGACGTCTGAGCTGTCAAGTGAAGGGACACAACACTCATTCTCCGGTAAGACACACACACATCGTCTCCTTCCCCTCTCCAGTCACTGCTAATGTTTGTCATAATGTGCTGACTTTGTACCCTCTGCACTTCAGCTGCAGATGCTCCATTTACCACTGAAGAAGCCCATAATGAACAAAATGACCTACTGAGCGCATTGTATTGTTGGTGTTTTGCATTTAAGTGATGCCTGTATATGTTCTTCGTTACAGAGGAGGAGCGATATGCGTTTGTGAACTGGATCAACACTGCTCTGGAAAAAGACCCTGACTGCCAACATGTCCTGCCCATGGATCCCAACACAGACTCCCTCTTCACGTCAGTCGGAGACGGTATAGTCCTCTGGTGAGAGTTCCTGTTTTCACTTCAAGCCAGCAGCATAACTCCCCCCTCCCTCACCTAGCTACACCTCTGAAATAAATGTCAAATACCTGCATCTTACTGCAGCTAATGTTGTGATCACATTCTGCCTGAGAAAGGACAAATATTAGACGATTAGGAAAATCAATTATCCATAACAACATTCAGCCTCACCATAGAGGAGATATTGGTAATGATACAATACTCGTTGAAATATATCTAGAAATTATATGTATTTGATGAATCACCAGTTCATGGTTCACAAATGTACAGTTGAAACAGAAAATGTAACATAATAAAAATGTTGCAAACACTGCTGTAATATATTATGCTGAATGTCATTCTACAGATAAAGAAGCTTACAAGTTTTACAAGTAATCAGCACCATATCATGTCATGTTTTTAGATGAACATAAAGCAGATTGCAGAGCCACAAAGCCACCAGATCGTCAGCATATTCCAGACAGACAAACTGCATGACAAAGAGAAACGCTGTTCACATGCTGAAACTAAATTAACTGTAGGTCAACACTAGTTAGGGAGCAACCTGTTATGATACATGTTTGCTACATTATATCCATTTGTCTAATTGTTAAACAAGCATGCATCCACCACAATAAGAGGCAACATTGGGAAAATTTAAATTCTTTCTTTCTTTTATTATTTTTTGTAGGCATAGTTTCCTTTATTAGATGGTATTCAGTTTGATGATGTGCAAAGGTCCCCAGCTTAGGATTGTGTTGCTATCTTTGTTTTATTTTACAACGTTGATACTGCATCAAATGTGTGATAAAATGTTGTAAAATTTCTTGTCGTTTGCACAGCAAAATGATCAACCTGTCAGTGCCAGACACTATTGATGAGAGGACCATAAATAAGAAGAAGCTAACACCGTTTACAATACAGGTCAGTTTAATTTGCCGTATGTCAGTGCTGCCCTTTGTCTTCCTTTTTATGTGAATTTTCTGACAGCTGGTGCTTTGTATCTTACAGGAGAATCTGAACCTGGCCCTGAACTCTGCATCTGCTATTGGCTGCCATGTGGTGAACATTGGTGCCTTAGACCTGAAAGAGGGGAAACCTCATCTGGTGCTGGGCCTGCTGTGGCAGATCATCAAGATCGGTCTATTTGCTGACATCGAGCTCAGCAGAAATGAAGGTATAGAGCATAATTGATAGGTCTATTGCATAACATGTATTTGAGCTTGTGTTCCTAGGGTCACTAGGGTCTGTTGTTAAGTAGCTTAACTGATCATTAACACCCCTCCACAGCGCTGGCAGCATTGCTGAGAGACGGGGAAACCCTGGAGGACCTGATGAAGCTGTCTCCAGAAGAACTGCTGTTGCGCTGGGCAAACTTTCACCTGGAAAATGCTGGCTGGCAGAAGATCAACAACTTCAGTTCTGACATCAAGGTGGGCCTCCTCACTGATGCTGCATCTATTTGATGCATTTAAACACTAGATGAACTTATTTAAAGAGATTATATTTACAGGCTAAAAGGTTTGGGTTTTAAGGTTCTTTGGTAGAGTTTTGTTTTAGTTTTTTTGTTACCTCGTTTTTACTTGTTTATTTCCATTGGCCAACATCTATCAGCACACGGGGCCAGGCAGTGCATGTTTGTGTTTGCACAAACTCACTCAATATCCGCCTCCACAGCTCCCAAAATGGCATTGAATGGGTAGTGCTCCTTCAGGCCAACATGAGTAAACTGTTAAATGTGTGCTTTACGTAAGCATTGGAGATATTGTGTGCACATTTTGTGGTTAAAAAGGTAAGTAAGTACTTTAGTAGTAAGTAAAGTACTTAATAAGTACTTTAGTTTTATTTATTAAAGAAGTTCAGATAAATAACAATTACTATGTCAGATGTACCGTACTTGTTGGGTTGAAGTTTCATCACTCCATAAATCAGCCAGGCAGGTATACAAGCTTCTGCACCTGTCTGGGGTTCTCTCATGCTATCTCTTGTTTGACTGTTCTGTTCATAGAAATGATTCAGAGATACTTTAATTCTCTGAAATGTAATTTTAAAATTCAATATTTATTAATTTAATATAATTCATAGCTTATACTTACTGTATGACTAATATGGTGTTTATAAACGAAATCTAATGTTCTACTTATTTTGAGAAACCCAGAACATCTAATGTTAATACTTGATTTAAATACAAAACATATTGTGCACAGTGAAAGTTGCTCACAAGCAGTTTATCAATACCTCACTTAGAGTACAGCTATCTTAATGAAACAAAACATACAATTATGTTACACAGTGGGTTTTCTTGTTCATTCATCAATAGAAATCTAATTGCTTTTGTTTATTCGTTTTATTTCCAGGACTCAAGGGCCTATTTCCACCTCCTGAATCAAATCTCTCCAAAGGGCACAGAGGAAGATCAGCCACGCATAGACATCAACATGGCAGGCTTCAGTGTAAGCGTTTTGACAGTCTGCACCCACAGTTGAGTATCTCCACCACATGGTAACAGCTGTACAGTGTGTCTGATCGGAGGCTGTGGTCTGTGTGTTGTTCAGGAGAAAGACGACATGAAGAGGGCAGAGGCCATGCTGCAGCAGGCCGACAAGCTCGGCTGTCGACAGTTTGTCACCCCAGCTGACGTTGTCAGTGGAAACCCCAAACTCAACCTTGCCTTTGTGGCCAATTTGTTCAACAAATATCCAGCGCTGACCAAACCTGAGAATGAGGACATAGACTGGGGACTGTTGGAAGGTGGGTACTGAGGAGCAGAATAACTCTTTTAGGTGGATCTCTCAGTATCCATGATGCTACACATGAAGTGTCCTCTGGTGAATTGAATTGATAAGTGGATTTGTTTTAAAATGTAGGCTGACTCTCTATAACATGAAATATTCATGACTAGATATGCAACAAAGTTCAAGTTCAGAACTATGGGAATAACGGAAGACCCAGCTCTGAACAATCTGAAGCTGCCTTTTGTTAGCGAACTGGCCCTCAGACTTATTTTATCATATAAAGTAATTTTACTATTAGAATGTGACAACAAGCCACTCCTACTGGATACATCGGTTAGTATGCATAACGTATGTTATATGGTAGTTAGCTAGCTACCAGATATTTTACATGTAAAGCTACCAGAGTGGCGTTAGAAATATCAGAAATAGTAACCAAGCCTTTTCAGTTCTGGTGAGACAGACAAGCTGCATATTTAGAACCAGTATGGCCATATGAAAGCCCCTAAATACCACAATCCTTTGCTGTGTAGGTGAGACACGAGAAGAGAGGACATTCCGAAACTGGATGAACTCTCTGGGAGTTAACCCACATGTCAATCATCTGTATGGGTATGTACCACAAACAAAATACTCTTGTATGCACTGGAATCTGAAGAGTTCCCATAACTGGTGTGATCTTATATTCTTCTCTTTATATCTTGTTTAATGTTAATGATTGTCAAACACAACCTCATCTTCTAGAGACCTACAGGACGCCATGGTCATCCTTCAACTCTATGAGAAGATTAAAGTGCCTGTTGACTGGAACAACAAGGTCAACAAGCCGCCTTACCCCAAGCTGGGAACCAACATGAAAAAGGTAAATCGGATTCCTTTTGATCTTAGCCAAGTAAAAAAAATATATATTTTCTGGCTCCTTTACCGTCTGTTTTATATTGTGCCCCTAGTTGGAGAATTGTAACTATGCAGTGGAACTGGGCAAAACAGCCAAGTTCTCCCTTGTTGGCATCGGCGGGCAGGACCTGAACGATGGCAACGCTACCCTGACTCTGGCACTGGTGTGGCAGCTGATGAGAAGGTGAAGCACAACTACATAAGGATCTCTTCATAAAAAAACAAGATAGAAATATCTTTCTGAAATGTAAAAACTGCTTCTCATTTTTGGTCTACAGGAAGAACAAAAAATCAACATGTATAAAGAAAGTCGAATGAGTATTTTAAGGAATTGCTGAGGTTTTCTGAGGGGAAAAAACAAATCAAACTGCTTAAGTTATTTGGGTACATGACCATGATGCTCCATCTATAGAATATTTTCTTTTTCAGTCACTATGTGTCTGTGTGGTAATTTGAAACACTACAATCACCATTGTCTTCATTATAAGATTTATTGTGAAAGCTCTGTATATTTACCGTAAACAATTCGAAGGGAGTTGGTGCACTGCAAAAACAGCCCTTCTAGAAACAAGCCAAATATTGTTAAATATAATCACTGTGTATTTTTGTATTGAGCAAAAAAATCTGCCAGTGGAATAAGTCAGTTTTGCTTGGCCAGAATTCTTAAAACTAGCATCAAAATCTAGCCACTGTAAGATAAAAAGATAAGCCAAAAATGTAAGCAAGTTGTGCTTATTACAAGCAATGAAAGCTGAAAGATAGACTTTCTTAAAATAAGTATTTTGGTCACGTTATTGAGCTGAATTTAAGAATTTGTACCGTAATCTAAGATTAATAATCAGCAAAAAAAGAGCTTACAATAAGACACAGTTTCTTCAAACACTGGGACAAGACTACTGTCTCTTCAATTGAGCAAGGGGTCTAACTTTCTTCCTCTGCTAGGATATTATGCAAACCTTTGTTCATTAGTTCAATATCAGCTGTAATATCTTATTAAGACAAAAACGAGATTACTTTTCTAATGCAAAACCTGCTTGACAGGATTATTTTTCTTTCTAGACAACAAAGTAGGACTCATTTCCCAGAAACAAGGTCTTTTTACTTGAGAGTTGAGATTCCTTTTTTGCAGTGTAGCTCCATTTCATGCCAGTGGTGTTGTTAATGTGTGCTCCTCCAAATTGAAACCACATTTCCATAAACTCAGTTGCCTCCCTGTCACAAAGGATGTCTGCCGACATATTTAGCAGTTCCCCATATTTTACGTGCTTTGTGTCAGAATGTGAGGTTTGACTGACCCGAAACTCACAATGGGACAGCAGTCAATGCAAAAATAAAAAACAGTCCAGAAGTTTGTTCTGTGCTGTTTTGTTTTCTAACTGGAGTGTTGAGTTCATACTTACAATAATCACACTGCTTATCCATTCCTTCAGATATACGTTGAATGTACTTGAGGAACTGGGTGACGGAGAGAAAGTAAATGATGACATCATTGTAAAGTGGGTGAACAAAACCTTGGCGGAGGCTGGAAAATCAACCAAGATTTCAAGCTTTAAGGTGAACCTGTTTTTCCTCTTTTTTGATTACATTTCTGTCAAAACTGTACATGTAACTATGTGTAGATTATATGAAATATTTTAGATTGGAACTTTAAAATAAAAGTTTCCTTTTGTAGCTTTTTCTGAGCTTTCCACCGTATCGCACGGCCTTCTTCAGCAGTGATAATGTGGTTGTATATGGGAAGGGACTTCAATGTCTCATTTCAGAGTTTGCTGAAGACCACGAGATGCGGCTGAAAGCTCAGAAATAGCGAGCAAGTAGATCTTTGACTTTAGATGATTTTTTTAAACATATTGTTCCCAACTTCAAGAATGAATTTTCATGTTTTTAAATTTAAAATTAGAAACATTCACTGTATGAGAACGCTGTTACAGGCAGTGTCCTACAAATCAAAAGGCATTACATGTTCGTGCCTGTGTGTTAGATCCTTAATCTGTGTGTCTTGTGGTAATCAGGACAAGGAAATCAGCAGCAGTTTGGCAGTGTTGGAACTGATAGACGCTATCCAGCCCGGCAGCATCAACTACGAGCTGATAAAAACCAGCAGCCTCTCTGAAGATGACAAGCTGGAGAACGCCAAGTAAGATATGTCTATGACGAAAAAGAAAGGAGCAGCCTTTTCCCATGACTTATGGTAACTACGTGTGCACAGTTTTCTACGATTCAATCAATCAACCTCTCTTTCGTTTCTAGGTACGCCGTCTCTATGGCGAGGAAGATCGGAGCCCGTGTCTACGCTCTCCCAGAAGACCTTGTGGAAGTCAAGCCCAAAATGGTCATGACAGTCTTTGCCTGCTTGATGGGTCGGGGGATGAAGCGAGTCTAAGACACTGGCTGGGATCATTGTGACACTTACTAAACTCATACCCCCAATCCATTAGCATTTTGAAAGAGCTCCCCCAACTGAAGGAATGAAGATTCGTTTTTTTGAATGAATGAATGAATGAAAATAACACAATAGTATGAAGTCAAAATCAGAAATTTGCATCTATCCCGGCCTCCTTTTGAGGTGTTTACTGAAGAATTATGTGCTGTTATTTAAGTCCACAATACTAAAATTTTTAAAGACATGGGTCTTGCGTTACAGGGGACAACTTGTTACTTTCAATATGCAGAACTCTTCATTAATGTACAAGAATGCTGTTTTGTTTTTTTAAAGCGAGTATGCATATTTCCAGCTGCAAGGTTGTTTACATATTTTTACTCAGACTGATAAGTAAATTATATCCTTGATTAAGCAACACACATTCCCGAATACCATACTTATGAATTAATGCTTGACGAGGCAAAAAAAATAAAAGTCAGAGGCGGGATGTTTAGGTGGAGCACATGTCAAAAAAAGGAAACACCCAAACATTCCCTCTCGCTTAATGAAGTACAAGCATGTCTTAATAACTGGCAACATATTCTACATATCTGTATACAGAAGCCATACGGTCAAACTATAGTAATGACCAGCCTGGTGTGCTGTCTGTATTCTTGTACTCCTCATTTGTTTGTTTCTTGGGACTATTACGTGAGGTAAATGCTGTTTTTGGGTGTCTAGTCTTTGTTATATTGGGCTTCTGTTTTTTTTTTTGTCTGTTACGTTGGAAGAGGAGCAGGCTGACTGGACTCTCCTGGCTTCTGCTGTGCCTTCTTGTCTCAAAGACGACTTGTACTCGCACTTTGAGGTTTTCCCTTTTTCTATTGTATTCAACATTACCAAATATAAACAGTAACTTCATTCCAGGTAGTTTCTCAATATTCTGTGTCAATGGCCAAATTGTATTTGGTCTATTGTCTACTCTTAAGTGCTTTACATGTAACAATAAATATGACTATGAAAACTGCTCGTGTGTTTTATCTTTATAGTTTCTGGAAAAGGCATCTTCCATAGAAATGGAGGTGACCAATCAACTAATCTGTCAATTATTATTAATTAGCATGAGTACGAACAGTGACTAAAACACTAATTGGACAAAAAGGACAGACATAAGGAGAGTCATATTTAATACTCAAAAAGTGCACTTACTTTTCACTACTTATCTATTTATCCCTGCAGTAGTGTCAATAGTGCACTGCCAATCTATGCGGAGGGTTAAATGTCAACCTTTAACAGAATGCATTAGTCTTCATGGTGAAACACTTGTGGTGCTGTTAGATTGTATTGTGAGAGGTGTTCTCTATTATTTAGTCCCATCAGATATGAAGATACATACAGAAGCTAGTTCACTTAGCTTTGCATAAAGACTGCAAACGGCAACACAGCTAGCCTGGGTATGTCCAAACTAAACATTATCTGCCTAGCAGCACCTATAAATTAGTTAATTAATTTTATAATTCTAAACCAAAGCATGAAAAGGCCAATTTGTAGTTTTATGGGGATTGTACTGTAAACCAGGTGTAGCATCTTTCTGAGTGTTACTGTGAGGTTGCTAGGCTACCAGTGTACACCAAGCAGATCTCATGTCTGTTTCCCCTGTTTCCAGTCTTTATACTAAGCTAAGTTAGCAGGCTGATGGTTGTACCTTCATATGTACCATAAATACTTCTTCTCTAACTCTGCAAGAAATCAGATAAATATATTTCCCAAAATGACCAACTGCTCCTTTAAGATAGGTTGACCTAAAGAGAAAACCAGCAGGGACAGACTCTTCTCCATTAGAAACAAAAGACCGTTGAGCAACCTGCTGGGGAAAGACATTAACTTCTTTAAACATCACTTTTATGATCCAAGCTTTTATCTCATCTTCATTTTACTGCTGCCTGCTTCTCCTTTTTGTTATCTCTGTTTCTGTTTGTGTTACTGTCCTCGTGCTTTTATGTTCTTCCCTCTTTTTCCTTGTAAAACACACTACCTGTTTTAAATAACACCTCTTAAAAAATATAGTTATTGTTGTTTGTGTTTTTTCTCTCCCTGCTGCTTTTTGACGAATGACTATGAAGTCTTCCTAAGAGGAAATGCACTGAGTCTAATTATTTAAGATTGATATAATATATATTTATATATGTGATGTGCATATTTCCATAATAATAAGATTTCTGTTCACACATTTGATCTATTAACTCTCTTCTATCTTGTTGACAGTCTTGTAGTACAACCAGGGATAGCGGTGGCAGATTGTAGTTTACTGTTCACTAGCCTGAATCTCAGTCATATGTAAAGTCCTCAGGGCTTCACTCCATGAAGGGTTTCACAGTAGTTCTCCAGTCCTCCTGTTTCCCAAAGATCTGATTAAAGCTGAGACTGTCAGAGAGCTGGATGATAAGGAGGCTGTCTCCTGTGGCCTTCATCATTGAGACTTTCAAGCTCCATTTGCATCAGTGAGTGTGTCTGTGTGGTGCTGGAAAGAGAGTTTGGCTTTATAAATCATAAACACCTGAGACCATTATAATACAAATAAATACAAATAAACACATCCCGGTAATAATCCCTGATTATAAGAGTAGATTAAGTAGAGGTGAGAGGGAGGTGAAAAAATATGATGTTAAACGGTCTAATGTTGCACAAAAAAAGCCAACAGCGGTGCAGAAAAATGTCTCCTGTCACTGATATACTGTATATTATTATATATGACTTAAGTCATAGATTATTAATACTGATGCATCAGTGAGTTAGCAGTATTTCACTGTTGAAGCTCTTCCAGGTGAAGATTAACTATTATAATTTATTTATAGTAAGGTTGTTTGATGTGGTGAGCCAACCAGTGGGGGGAAGTTTGTACGAAGATTAATGGGAAAGAGGAAAAACCTAGTCCTTTTACACTTAATTTTTTGTGTGAAATATTGGATAAGTGAACCTCTTTGGGCCTGGAACAGTTAGTGAAAGAAAGTGAATAACCAAGTTTAGAGCCAAAAAGGTTGGGGACAACTGGTTTAAACTTTAACAATACATTTTAATTGATCTTAATCTGCAATATATGAGTAATACAGGAGGCTGAATATCAAATACTAAGATAACCTGTTGAAATGTCTGCTTTCTTTGTGCTGTTTCTCCAGTGGAAGAGACGTGCAGAGGAAAGGCACTGCCAAGTGGTTTTCCCAGAAGACTGCTCAGTCTAAAGCTGACATCTGGGCTCTTAACCATTCAAAGATTTCCCCGCCCTGCGTCTCCCACCCTGCCAGCCTCCTGTATGTGCTCGGTCCATCTGAGGATCAGGTGGACCACGTGTTCCTGCTCCTGAGGGAAAGAGGGGAACACACTCCAAGTGGAGGCTCACAGCAAATGTTGCAAGACCGGCAATTGATTGTTTTTTAGGAGTGTTGGATGCAGTTTGATTTTTCCTCTCATAACATCCACTGTGGGCACTGAGGATGGATTGGCCGGGAAAGAGCTGCTCTGGGTGTGTCTCTGTGAAATCACCATCAGGATTTTATTGGAGTAACTGAAGGAAACTAAAGGTAAGACAACAGATGTGAGTGAACTAATTTATTTTTCTATAATTTTCTTCTTCTTTTTTTGGCAGTTCATTGCAATGCTAATGATCCACAATGTTAATCTGTTAATGACAAATAATCAACTTTTTTGTAGAGCAATGATTTTATTTATTTTTTATTTTTTTATAAAAAAAAACTATGTTTGATTTGATTATCTGTGTTGCTATAGCTCTATCTTACATAAAAAATATATAGTGCATAATATTCATAGGTAATTGTAGGGAAATGTTCTTGTCACTTAAGTTATTTTTTATACAACTCTTTATTTTATGTAATTTGCCATTGATCATTAGGAAAATAGGAAGTTCCTGAAAGAAAAGCTCCATTTAAATCCAAGTAAATATTTATTAATTCTCATTTATTATTGGCAACTCATGTATGTTAAACTGCTGGCTTGCCTGCAGACAAATATCTCAATTACATTATAGATTAGTTGTAATAAATCTTATAATTAACACTAAATTACAATGTGCTTCCTAGGAAACGTTCCAAGAAACATTTGGGAAGTTTTTCAGAAATTATGTATCCATAAAATAAAGCTTTATACCCCCCAAAAGTACCAATTATGCAGCCCAGCAGCTTTCATGCAGTTATGTCACATACAAGAAACACTTTGCTTTCAGTCAGCACCCTGGTTTCCTAAGTGATGTGGCTCCTGAGGGAGAGCAGCTTATTGGCTCGCTGAGCCGCAGAGCTTCAGGCCGACTGTGTGTGTGTTTTTGTTAATGATCCACCAATTAGTCACACAATGGTAACAGTCGCCTAAACACCTCGTCATCTGTCTGCGCTGCAGAGGGTTAAAGCGTGCCACTGCCCTCGTGTTTTGGGGTTGAGAGGTGCTTACTCTCTGTGGCTGGACATTTTCGGTGAACTTCCATCACGCCAGGATCGCATTTCAAACAATGCAGCATCCGTATCATGTCACTGAGTTTCTCTTGTAGTTGCTTCAGTCGCCACAGCAACCAGCTGCTGTGTGATGGGCCATGTGAGGGACCGTGGTCCCAGTTGTCCCCCACCACTGTCCCCTGACTATAATCTGTCATACGCACCATAAACACTCCCTGTAAACTATAAACACTTTCCTCTACTGCCACAGTGTCACTGCAGGAAAAAGCCAACTGAAAACACGCTCAGCACTCAGGGTCACGTAGAGCAGCTGACTGCGAAGGAGGCTGTAATGTGAGTGTTTGCCCTCACCTGCAGATCTGAAGATGACGGGCCAGGCGGCGGAGAGAGAGCGCTCGCCACACATTCTGTCAGTGAAGACCACCTTGGAGGAGGAGATCGAGAGAGCCGAGAGTATTCTTAGCAGGTGACAACAACTATTAAATCATATGTTAGGATGTATTTGCCTCGGAGGGTCGTTAGAGAGAAGCAAAGCATGTGATGTGCAAAACAAGTGAAAACTCACGTGTTTTTATCTCCCAGGGTGCCATCTGTCTGTGATGACACATGCTCTGAGCTACAAAGAGTCGCTGCTCTTGACCCTCATGGAGGCAACTCCAGAAATTCTTTTCAAAGGAATGGAGCTATCTCAAGGTAAAGCTACTGTATAGCAACCAGCTGTGGCACATCAGACCTCAGAGTCTTTTTAAAAACAACCCATGTTTCTGTTTCTTAAGTACAATGGGTGCACAAAGTCTTTTGTTCAAGTGTTTTTTATGGCCACACATTCACATTCAACCTCACATTCAACCTCGATGACAAAAATGTTGGTTATATTTGTCAATTGAAATACATTCAGGAGCAAAAACACAGAGAAAAGGTTTTCCATCTTATTCTGTCACTGTGTAAAACTTCTACCTGTTGTACTTTAGTTGTTTCTTTTCCAGAATTTGGAGAAAAAAGTATGATTATTTGAAGTTAAAGAGAATCAGAAAATTGTAAAAAAAATGGTAATGTTTGACAGTAAAGGCAGTGTGGTAATGTATCCAAAAACATACACTGGATGCTAAGATAGAAGACTTCTTCTTTGAGGATGTTTTTTTTTTTTAAATGTATTTGTTCCATTTTAAACACAAGTGTGTTAAATTAATTGGGATTTCTCAGTTGAATAATCTCACCAAATGAGACTGTAGTCCCATGATCCGTGTGGGTTTCTCAATATTTCCCATAAGCCTGATAGCTTTTGGCCACAAAAAGGACTTTGCAAATTTATCTAAAGGCTTCTCTTGACCTGTCTGAGGGGAAAGACATGTTGTGATTTTTCCATCATCCTTTCTCTTGTTCCACTGTCTGGTTTTGTGAGACACTGACAGCTGTAGTTGTGTTTGGTGCGACTGCCAGTCCTCTCTCTGATGATGTCGTACATTAACAACAGTTTATTTGATATTTTTAGTGAGTTATTATGCTTCTTGTGTGTGTGAGATGTGTGTGCCTGTTGTGTGTCACTGTCATGGTTTTGTTTCACACATTGTGCTTCTTGTGTGTGTGTGTGTGTGTGTGTGTGTGTGTGTGTGTGTGTGTGTGTGTGTGTGTGTGTGTGTGTGTGTGTGTGTGTGTGTTTCAGACTGGTGAGCCTGGTGGTGAGACTGAGGGAATGGGCACACAGGAGTCTGCTGGAGGAGGAGGAGCGTCCAGACTCCTTCCTGGAACGCTTTCGTGGCCCTGAGCTGAGAACGGCCCCCAGCCGCATCAGCAACACGCAACCAGATGCCGATGGCAACAAAGGGATCTTTAGGTATTCCTGTCCGAATCATTACTATGCACTTTGATAAATACACTGGGTGTAATGCAATCCAGTGCAATAGTTCTCTAATAATATAAAATACTGACTTACCTTTATTTAAACATATCTTCAGTGCTAAGAACCGACCCTGTGTTGCTGTGTGATTGCAGTATACTGTAAGGTGTTTCTAATATTTTTGCTTCCCTAAATAAGGAAAAGGTGGACAACATTTTAGAAACACATTTGAATTTAATACCCAAAGCCCTAAAAAAGACCACAAAGAACTGAATTCTCAGTTGTTAAAATAATAGTATTTACTGCAGAGCTATGCATTGTTTTATATCTCGCAGCTGGTTCTATTTTTCTGTGTATCTTTGCAGTAATATGTACTACTCTACAGAGACTGAGTGTATCATTTGCAATCTCTCCATGCTTTCAGGAAAAAGTGGAATTTGTTTGTGGTGTCCCCATCCGATAACGCCTACTACCGCTGGTTATTTGTTATCGCCACAGCGGTGCTCTACAACTGGTTCCTTGTTGTAGCGAGGTAATAACACCATGGTCGTTGTGTGTTCTGTTGGGGCCCTGCAGCCTCCAGAGATGGATGATGGATGTAGTGAATGGTTGTACTGTGTACAGTAAATCATTTTTTCTTTTTATACTCACAGGGCCTGCTTTGACAAGTTACAGGTGGGCAATTATATCTGCTGGCTGGTGTTGGACTACCTCTCTGACACTGTGTACCTAATGGACACTTGCGTCCGACTTCGCACAGGTAACCTACTTTAAATGCAGCTTGTGGCATCAAGACACAATGCAGTTGTATTACACAACAGGTGCTGAGCCTTAAAGGCCCCATATGTATTTTCTTTATGTGATTATTCAAAGATAATTATCTTTAAAGGCATACCATGCATGATTTGTTGTTCAAAGCTGGCCTGTCCTCCCTGGCTTGAGCCAGCCAGTGAGAGCAGCACCTTTGGTTGAGCTACATAGAGCGTGAATGAGGAGAGGGAGCAACAAAGCAGGGAATCAGAAATAAAATGTTATTTACCAATTTCTCACAGCAGTTACATTCTAAAGTAGAAAAGAACATGGCTACACCTCTGCAGGAAGTTTTTACATATGTATCTGGATTTTGTGTGAATGCAGCTGAAGTGTAGTTTGTAGATGTAGCATCCTGTCAATCCTCAGTCAAACAGACGCAGACCTGCAGCTCATTATGCATTCAGGACATAGACACAGAGCAGAGGGAGGAGAAAGACAGACAACAATATAACTTGGTTGATACTATTGTAATATGTTATTTTCGTAATGTAGAGGTAGTTTCCAACCAAAATGAAATCAAGGAGCAGAAACACGTTTGTCCAATCAGGTAGTGTTTGCAAGGTTGTAGGAGGCTGCTTTTGTTGGTCAATATAACTACAAGCATCCATTGTTTTGTTTGGAAAAGCCTGCATAGTATGCCTTTAAAATGTTTCTGATAACATATGTTTTTGTTTTTGGAAGCACAATCCTGGTAGAAAATGGTATAGGTTACGTCACTCTAAGCCCAATAACCAATAATTCGACTTCTGGGAGGAGCAGTAAAGCTGTAAACACAACACTGATGTATTATCATCTTGTTCTACTTTTAGATTTTTCTTTTCCTCCACCAACTCTTGAGGGAAATGTCTTTAGCAGCTAAATGTTGCTCTTTATTCACAAGCTAGCCACTAACTGTCTGTCTGCCATTTGATGCTGGACAGGTAGCATGCAGTGGGTTCATCAGAGATTTATCACTGAAAATAGCTGGCTGTTAATGCTGGAAACTGGTTTAATGAAACAGTAAATAGTTGTGGGAGAGAGTTCCTCTTAGCTCTAAGGAGCTAAGAGGAACTGCAGAGTCAGGTGATAATTCTCTGTGGGTTTGTCAGTACAAGCTACACCATTTACATTTAATATTGTTATTTGATCCATTGTTAGTATAAAAAGTTGATAGGTGCAGCTTTAAGTTTTTTCATCCCATAATATGATCTGATTTAAAGACATAAGACACAACAGTAACTCACTGTTCGACTGTGCTTTCTGTTTCTTGTCTCAGGGTTTCTGGAACAAGGTCTGATGGTGAAGGACCATGCCAAGCTTAGAGACAGCTATGTACGAACGTTGCAGTTCAAGCTGGACGTACTGTCCATACTGCCCACCGACCTGGCGTACATCTCCACCGGCATCCACACACCACAGCTCCGGTTTAACCGTCTGCTGCGCTTCCCACGCATGTTTGAATTCTTTGACCGCACTGAGACACGCACCAACTATCCAAACATCTTCCGTATTGGCAACTTGGTGCTTTACATCCTGGTCATCATTCACTGGAATGCCTGCATCTATTACGCTATATCCAAGTCCTTGGGATTTGGCTCGGACACTTGGGTGTTCCCAAACATCTCCAAACCTGAGTTTTCCTCCCTGACTCGGAGTTATGTCTACTGTCTGTACTGGTCCACTCTTACTCTTACCACTATTGGAGAGATGCCTGCGCCTGTGCGAGACGAAGAGTACCTATTTGTGGTCTTTGACTTTCTTGTTGGAGTGCTGATCTTTGCCACAATTGTGGGAAACGTTGGCTCTATGATTTCCAACATGAATGCCACGCGTGCCGAGTTTCAAGCTCGAATCGATGCCATCAAACACTACATGCACTTCCGCAAAGTCAGCAAAGAACTGGAGACACGTGTCATTAAATGGTTCGACTACCTCTGGACCAACAAGAAAGCGGTCGACGAGCAGGAAGTGCTAAAGAACTTGCCAAACAAGCTGCGTGCTGAGATAGCAATTAATGTACACCTGGAGACCCTGAAGAAAGTACGCATTTTTCAAGACTGTGAGGCAGGACTGCTTGTGGAGCTTGTGCTCAAACTACGCCCCCAGGTCTTCAGCCCTGGGGACTACATCTGCAGAAAAGGGGACATAGGAAAGGAGATGTATATCATTAAAGAGGGGAAGCTGGCAGTGGTGGCTGATGACGGGGTCACGCAGTATGCTCTCCTCACCGCTGGCAGCTGCTTCGGAGAAATCAGCATTCTGAACATAAAAGGTAGTAAAATGGGCAATCGTCGAACAGCTAATATCCGCAGCTTGGGCTACTCTGATCTCTTCTGCCTCTCTAAGGATGACTTGATGGAGGCAGTGACTGAGTATCCAGATGCTAAGACTGTGCTAGAGGAGAGGGGTAGGGAGATCCTGACGAAGGAGGGTCTGCTGGATGAGAACGTAGAGGGTGGCGGGCTGCAGAAAGAGGACGCAGAGGAGAAGGTGGAGAGGTTGGAGTCCTCCCTGGACACCCTTCAGACTCGCTTTGCCCGTCTGCTCAGCGAGTACACTCACACTCAGCAACGGCTGAAGCAGCGCATCACTCTGCTGGAGCGGCAGCTGAATCAAACGGACTGCGGCGCAGACGCAAGCGATGACATGGATGCAGATGCAGACATGGTCAATGAAACAGACCCTGGGCCTGTCGTCCATACAGATGGCTCTCCACATCAGAATAATGTACAAACAGAGGACAAAAAGAGCCCGACATCAAAACATTAACCGTGTTACAAAGAAGATTTTAGATACCTCCTGAAATACTTTTATTAAGGCTCATTAAGAGTAGAGGAAAAACCCATGGCACCCTTTTTAACCACTATTGTGAGAATGCTTTGATCAGTTTAGCTGAGTGTAAAGAGATGTCTGCATGTCAATAAACATGAAAAGAAAGTGGACACTGCTGTGCCTATGCAGAGTTCTTGTCTATGCCAAAACCAGTGAGTTCAATGTGGGTTCAGAAGGTGATTTTTAAGTTACCTCCCAGATCAAGCTAAATCACTGCATGGAGAATACTTTAATGAAGAGAAAAACATTAAAAACCTGCATATTAAGTTCAAATGTCACTTTTCTAACTGTGGAGCACTGAAAATTGCTGGCTGTCATAGTTTGTAAACATCCTATGTTCAGTTGCGTCAGCAGAGGGATACAGTTCTCTCGACATGTTGTATATTATGCTCTGGGCCTGCACACCTCGTCTCTTGCTGCTCCTCCTGGGGAAAAACTCCGAGGAGAGACGGTAGAGGGTGATTTGCTGAGTTCACATACACAAACACAATTATTTTCCAGTGTCCCAATGTTCCAAGTTAGATCTGAATCAGGTAATGAATGACGATCAATATAACAAGCTTTTAACATTTTCTTCCCTACTTTGGCTGTTGTGGGACATCTAAGGAGAGTTATTGCATTCAAAATGATTTTGGCTCAGTTAGTGACTCCCTCACAATTTGCAGTCAAATGTTGACAAATGCGATTTTTATTTGCTATAAAATTTACTTTGCCTATCTTCTATTAAAACGAGTCTCTGTTTGCATTTTGTTTCTCCCATTTCTATAATGCAGACTCACTCTCTGAAGCAAGGGACTGGGGGTTTTCCCGTTGTTCAGCGTCTACATTCCAGGATACAAGTCAACCACATGAGCAGTGTCGATAAGCGCAGCTGAAACAATGCCTCTGCGGCAGAGCTAGCTAGAATAAAGAGGCAGGAGGTAATGAGTTCATATCCCCTGCAGCCCTTCGAGGAGTGGGTGGGATCAAGTGCCATGGACAGATCTCCAGTGACTCTCTTCTGTATCATATAGAAGCTATGACAGGTACATATCTAGATAGATATCAAACATAAAGATCTCAATCTTAATAAATATGAGATTAAATATGATATGAAATTTCCAGTAAGCATCAGAGATTTAGTAAACCAAAACATTTCTATATATCAGCTAAATCTGATAGAAAAATGTTTTTAGATTTCAATAAATATAATCACTGATTATCATTATAGTATTCCAATGACTATATTTCAATAAAAAAAATAAACATATCATTTAAATGTGCTTGCAAATCACCAAAACAGTGCTGAGTTAGATTTAGGTTGTGGTTGGATTAGTTGGCTCAAATAATGCTTTGACATAAATAAAAAGCAGAAGTGAGGAGAAGCTCATTGATTGTCTTAACTTTCAGTTTTGTATAGGCAGCAAAATACAAAAGAAGTACTAACCTGTAATAACATCTGTCCAACTGAAAGACACTTTTAACAATCACAGCAGTGCGTGTGCGATTTACACCTAGTTTACCTACAGACTGAGGAAATGCAGTACTTGGTTCAAGGGTTTCATGGGTAATCCAGTGTGGTATATAGTATATTCTTTCTAATCATTGGATTCAACAAGAATTTATGTTGGAGGAAGACGCTTTATGTTGAAACCAAGTGTTCAGTGGGATTTGGTAGGCAGAGAATGTATAACTTTTGTGAGCTGGTACTCCCCAGGCTGGTGTATCAATCTTAACTCATTACAATCAACTTTAACCACCTTCAATCTAATCACACAGTGTTCATCCATAATCATGAATGTTTAGGAAATTAACGAAGGAAATTAAAACAAGCTGTTTGTCATGTTGTTAAATTCAATGCAATGAACTGATTGTAATTCAAACATGCTGCTCCATCTGCACATGCACTGCTGTCTGCTCCATGCAACTCGTGCAACAGGTGCACTGAACTGTCATGTACCCCCTTCCACCCAAATACACAAAAAACACACACACACACACACACACACACACACACACCCCCTACCGCCTAAACATCAAACATTTGCCACTATATGTCATGTGTGCAGAACAACTGGTGCAGTGTCAAAATGCCTTATGGTCAGAGACGCTGCAGTGAAACATGAACCATCTCTGAGCAAGATGGTTTGTACAGGAAGTAAATACGTACAAATATATACATATATACACATATTTACTGTAAATATAACCCTTTTGTAAATGTTGATCAAGTAGTGAGCGCTGCTGACGTATAAAAGCAGAAAAAACACATTACAAATTATATTTTTCTGAATATAACTATATTGTTCGTACTTTCAAAGTGTAACAGCTTACAAACTGCATTTGAAAATCAAACAGTATCTACTGCTTATCATTTGGGGACAACATCCCCCGATCACTGGGACTCACTGCATGGAGGAAATGAATCTACTGTATAAGACAAAGTGTGCCAGCAAAAGTAGCCCCCTTCAGAGTAAACACAACTATTCATTTTACTTTAATGTGTCAAGTTAGGGCAAATATTTCAACAGAAAGTATCGCTGTTCAAGATACTTATGATCACTGTAGAGGAAAAGAAAATATGATTTCTCCCGTAATAACTGTGATTGAATGTGAAGATATAGAGGAAACAGTGCAGGGCTGCTCATATGCATCGGAGCTGGGAAGCTGCAACATGTTGTCTGTGGACTGATTGGCTGAGAGTATCCACTGGGACAATGGCGCTGGCTAGCGCATTCGCATGTGCAGGCTGTGCTTGGGTCCATCCACCCGCTCCAACTTCTCAAAATGTTTCCTAGCATTACGGATATTGATGAGAGTGGCTGCAGATGCTGGGAAAAAAGAAAAGACATGGATTTTCTTATTTTTATTAACTGATTTGGTTTCTTGAATGCACCGCAGAGAAATGTCATATCCGCTACTTACGAATGGAGGGGTCCGACATGATGACCATGACATATGTGTTGGAGGTGAAGACGTCAATGAAGGCGGCAAAGTTGGAGTTCCTCACTTCCATGCTTTGGAAAGAGGCCGCGAGTTTACTGAATAAAAAAAAAATAATAATTTTAATCAGAAACACAAAGGTTCAGCAGGTGATGTGTGGAGCGATTGGAGTGTTTTTGCAGCGTGAACTTACCTACAGCTGAGTTTGAACTGTTTGATAATGTTACTGATCTTCTCAAACCGATGAGCGTCACGCTGCTCTTTGCACTGATAGTGGGAGATCACCTGCATTCACAAAACAACAAAAAGCAAACAAACTCTCATTACTAGATCCAGATGTCCCGCTCAGGGCACCGTGGTGCCGGACGAAAAGGTTGCTCTCACCAGGAAAGTGGCTCTTTCAAACAGAAGAACTTCATCTGCCTCTATGATCTGCGCAAAATTTCTCAGGTTTGTCTCCAGCTGCTGGACGTTTGGGATGAGCTGGTACACTATGCTGGACCAGGCCTGTAAAGACAGTTACAAAGTGTTTCTTACAGTGTCGACTTTATCCACAGACATCTGAACGTGAAACTGGTCAAACGTCTCAACCTTATACAGGGTTTCATCCCAGATTGACGTCCGGAAGCACGTGCAAGCCAGAGGACGGGACAGTCTCTTCAGATCTTCTTCACGCTCCTTAAAGATCTGTAAAAACATGGACAGCGTCTAGCTTTTAGTGCTCTTCCTCACTAAACATCAATAACAAATGTATAAAAAGAAAAATGACACAAATATAGAAACATGTCAATTCAAATTGCCCTTATTCTACATCATCATCATCATCATCATCATCTAAAGCAGATGTGTAGATGTATGTAGCCTAATTGTAGGCTGTATTGTGTATGTGTCTACACTTTTTTTGTTAGAGGTACATTTTTGTGTCATGACCGGCTAATTTATGTCACCCTCATGATTTCATTGCCCTCAAATAAAATATTATAAAATGGTTTAATGCCACTTTATTCTCATGCTAGTAACAAATCTGCCTCAAGATTGTCAGCTTCAGGTAAAATTACTTCAATACAGTTCTACCACTAGGAGTGGAGTTTCAAATGTGTGTTACTGGTGATACTGTGAACACAAGAGAGGGAGACCATTATTAACAATCAGATGAAAACTCTTAAGCTTACCAAATCTCTCTGGTCTTCCTGCACCAGATCCATTTTGTGAACGAGGCAGAACACTTTGGCATCGGGGGAGTTCTGCAGGATGGCCTCCAGACACGACTGGTAGTAGTGCATGTCTTTCTCCAGCTCACGGCTCTCAACGTCGAATACATAAATAAGCACCTCTACATTTCTGAAAATGTTGTCCCTCTGGCTGGTGAAGTAGTTCTCCATGAATGTGTCCTGTCTGATGGGTAAAGGAAGCACAGGGCAGCGTTCCACAGATTAGGGGAAAGTCTGTGAATTGTCAAAGCTAGTGCAAAGTTAAGCTAATGAACAAATGTACTTTACCCTCCACAGTCCCACAGGTTTAGAACCAGATTGCCAAGAAACCGTACATGGGAGTGCTCCACGTCAACTACATTTAACAAAGGATAAAATGATTCATTAACAGATGAGATTAAAGAAAAATCTTTATGTTGCACTCTTATTTAAAGTAGTCTTACTTGTAGCTCCAAGGCGGCGTGTGTCTCGAGCTATGTAATTGGCAAAGATGATTGATCTCATACTGGTCTTTCCAGACCCACTTTTTCCCATCAGTAACACCTGAAAGCACAAATTCAACAGATTAGACCGTCGCTGAAGTCCAACCTCTCCGCTAATCTCATGACCTGCAGTGGAAGAAAAATTCAGACTCTTTCCATTTATTAATTTAATTGTTCCTTTAATATTTTCTGAACAGTCTGAAATGTTGCTTCAGACTGTTCTCTGCACTGCCAGGAATATGAGGGAGAAATACTAAATCTTATCATTTTATTTTAATTCAAATAAACTGATTTGCCAATAAAATCAGTCACATTTAGAGAGGTTAAAAATGAACTTTAAAAAGCCAACCATGGTTAACAGGTCACCAGAGCCACTGAGAGAATGAACCAAATGAAGCATTGATTGTTCTCAAAGTACAAAACAGAAGTGGGAACTTTACCACAATGTTGTTACAAGTCCTGCATAGACACTCTCCACCTATACGTTTATTATGAGACAGATCTAATGAAATACTGCATATCAAATTGTGTATTTTCCATTATTATGGAGGGTCTGACTGTAACGCATTGGAAAACAGGCAATGCTCTAAATGTGACCAACTGTGTAGATGCATTAAATGGAAGTACAAGCACCTTAATATAAAGTACAACACTTCAGTACATACACTGATCGATTAGCCTTTGCCTTTTACCTTTTTCTTCATTGCTGTGCTTGACATCCCCCTCAACAGGCACGATGTAGAGTATTTCTCTGAGCTGAAAGTCAGATGACTTTAGTGTGAGTCCGCAGCAGCTCTGCTCTTCCTCTTCCTCTTCCTCTCCTTCAGCTGCAGAACAAACACAAATATCTTCACCTAGCTGTCACTGACTGGAGCAGAAACACAACTAACTCCACAGGACGAGTGTAAACGCTTCAAAGACCAACAAACATGTGTACCCAGCCACGAGCTTACTCGACATACGAGAGTATATCAGCAGTTTACTAACTTTATTAAACTCGTTTCCTCTTTCTCCGCATAAACACCTCAGCTAATGCTAAGCTAGCTAGCTAGCACGACACACAGTCCAGATAAGTGTCATGTAGCTTAGCCAAGCTAAACGGCTAGCTAGCTAAGTTAAAATCCAGAAGTGTGTCGTCTACTCACCCAGACGGAGCAGAACGGCCACTTATACTGAAGAAACTTCACACTGTGGTTTCTATTTGCCTGTAAGAATAACAGCTGTATACATTACTTGGTAGGAGCAGGCAGTGAAGTCAAGATCAGCTGCTTCCTGTTTACGACAAAGTCACATGATGACATAAAAACGCTCCAGTTTCTGCGTGACGGACAGCTCCGTTACAAAAACAAAAAACAACAAGTAAAATCAATACAAAATCAATCAATAAATCAGATGAGGTCAGCGGAAAGGTAAAAATATGTGTTAAAATATTTTAAGTATATTATTTGTAAATGTAAAATTGTAAACATGTAGGCCAAGAGTGAGGATATTACAAGAAACAACTAAAGGCTTTTAAAAGGAGTGTATTCACCTTTATCTTAAACCTTTATCTTTATCTTAAAGGTGAATATGTAAAAAAATTTAATTAAGTTAATTAATCTCCTTACTCACCTACAAACTAAAATAAATAACGTGAACAATCCGAAATAAATAGTTATGTTAAATGTCTTCCTGTAGATCGTAATTTAGTGGTTGGCATGGTAATTTATGAATGAGTTTAGATAACTCTAATAACACTAATAAATAATAATTACTATAAATAATACAATTTTACAATTTGTGTCTCTAACACATTAGGTCTTAAGATGTGAAAATAAATGAATATCCTTTGGAATAAAATGTAATTAAAACAGATTGTATGAGAAAGTAAAAATCAACAAGCCAATATTTACTGTTATAAAGTAAACAGTGCTATCACTATAACACCTGCCCAATGATGTAGGGAGACATCCTTTTAAAAAACACTGTTATTATTAATATTGATAGTTATAACATATACCGTTAATATTAATACAATCACATTAATGCCGTTTACATATCAGTATAAATAAATCTATATACACGAGTATAATATAATGTTGCTGTTCGACCCAATGACCACTAGATGGCAGTAAACAGTCATGATTATGGAGGTTTGAAGCTGAGGCTGTATTATTAGAGCTCTTATAATAAGAAGTCATACATTTATGGTTAAAGCACCCTCACCGTGAATGTCGGAACTGGATACTGGACTCAAACATGGCGCCCAAACTTGTCTTTCTTTATTTAAAAAAATATATATTTTCCCCCAATGGACAGGGCAGCTGAAGGTGGATAGGAAGGAGCGAGGGAGGAGGGCCACAGGTCGGACCCGAGCCCATGGCCGCTGCACTAAGGGCCCAGCCCCACCAGGTGAGCCACCCGGGGCATCCCATTTCTGTCTTTCTCTTTCGATTGTTGTTTTATTTTGATTTTCACCGGATGTGTCGATGAGGTGTTTCTTGATTGCTGGAACCTGTGCAGTAACAAACAACAACAGACTGCTGTCCCACTATCTTCTGTGACTCTCATTCAGCATTTATATTTATATAGAGTAGTAGTACACAGGCTTTAACTATGTGTGTGCGTGGGTTTATACAACCATGGGTCACATCTGGAGCAAAGTGCGCATTTGACCAGTCAAAGGAAAGAGACCAGTGAGATAAATAAGCAGTAGTGAGAGATTCTAGACCGTATACTGAGCTGTCCTTAAGAAATTCTATATATTTATGAACATATCCTTAATACCATGCCCATGGCAGACTAATAACCTTCCCAAATGACACTGGCATCTCTCTGAACATGGTTGTTTTTTTCTTGCTCAGAAATAGACGTTTTAGATTCCACACTGATGGATTAGTTGATTTCATCTGCATGCAATGGAGCAAGATGTGGCAGCTGATTTGGACCACTTGTTTACTAGTACTAAATACTAGTACTTAGTAAGGCCGTGGTCAGATGTCACACACCTGCAATTCTTCATGTCATATTTTATGTTTATATTAAAGTATTTCACCAAATGTCTGACAGTTCTTATGAAGGCTTCATATTGGATGTACTGTCTCAGCTGTTATTCTTTTGGTTCTCTGAGGATGTTAGCTAGATGGCATTTATTGTATCCAAACATTGGTACCTACATAATGTCGATAAATAATACCCATTGTCGCCTGTTCACACCGTGACAGCTGGAAGTGGCAGTACTGCAATATCTGACTTTGTTTTGTAGCTCACTTTCACTACAGATGGAAGAGAGATTTATATGGAAATACAGAAAATTATAAATTGATTTATTGAAAAGGCAAAGAGATAAAAGTATTATAAAATTTTATTACTTACTCGCTGTATGTAACCCCTTCCCAAATGATCAGTGAAAATCCTGAAGATGACCAGACAAACACACGGACTTAACATCCGATACAACAAATCAACCCAACAGTGAAGGGGGAAGGTCTTTAACTCTTTGATACCAAGAAGAGATAAATGCATGTTTTCTGCAATCATGCACGTATGAACCAACAATTTAATTCTATAGCCCAAAACCTTAAGCGTATTCACCATGAGTATATGAAATCAGCCTATAAACACACAGTAATAACTGTCACGCTTCATGTTTTCAAACAATATACGCAGTTCTTAAGTATACATATTAAACAATAAAGCTAATCTTCCTCATGGGTAAATATGTATATTTGAGAAATATATAAATTTTCCACAACCAGCATCTCTGTTAGTTTACATTAAAGGTATCCAAAGGTTATTATTAACTCAGAACCAATAGGGGCCCGTTATCTGCAGAAACAAACAAAAACATGATACAGTAGCTCCTCGACAGAGACACACGGGATGAAAAGAGGAGAAAAGACTCGATGTACATAAAAAGGTATTTGGGAGTAATATTCAGGTAGTGTACACGTGTTCCAGAGCTCCACATCTGAAGTCCACTGCAGGCGTACTTCACATTTGATCTCGGAGTTTGGCGAGTCTTTGAGACAGTTCATCCTTTGGATAAAGAGAGAGCAAAGATGGGTATTAGGGAGGAAGATGAAGATGAGGAGTTATATCAGGATTATGTGGAGAATCCATTCCATTAAAGTTGTTGCAAATACTGCAAAGGACCAGGTGTAAGATTTTGTGCCATCTAATGGTGAAGTTGCAAATTGCAACTAACTGAACACCTCTGGTGTCTGTATTGGATGACCTGGGACTGAGAACGGGCTGTAAAGTGTGTAGGAGAAACCACGGTGGCAGCATAACATGCAAAAAATGCAAAAGGCCCTGATTGGTTTGTCCATTCTGGTCTACTATAGAAACATGGGGGCCTCCGTGAAAGGCGACCCACGGTGTCTGTAGATAAAAACGGATCATTCTAAGGTAACAAAAACACAAGGATTCTTATATTCAGGTGATTATCCACAAATGAAAACATACCTATGAATATTATATTATATACACTTCAGACCTTTAAATGTCTTTGCTGTAATCACATTACCTGTGTCTATTTATTACACAATCTATGTGATAAACTTTTAATTTACATTGCTACAAGCAATCACAATCTTGTTTATGTAAAGTTTTTGAATCTATACCTAAAGTTTATCTGTACCACGTCTGCACACGTACCTGTTCTGCAGAGGCCACGCTGGTACCCACTGATCCTGTCTGGCCCTGAGGGAGCTCCATGTTCAGGTCCAATCTAAACATAATGCACAAACCAACATTCAATTAACAACCACTATTTACGCTGCAATCTATCGCCTTTACTATAATAATGTTTGCCACAAACAGAGAAGGTTAGGACAAAGCTTACCCTGCTTCATCTGCCATTTCATGCAGCAACGAGTCCACTTGATTCTGAAACACACATTAGATTTACAGTGAATGCGTATTTCTTTCAAACACACCGTCAGACAAAAAGAAAGAATAAAGAGAAATGTACCTGTGGTGTTGTGAGTGTTGTTGAGCTGCTCATGGTGTCCTCCATATGGGCTGTCTGAACATCCAGAGTTTCAAACTGGTGTTCAAATTTGTCCATGAGAGCTGAAATCTGAACAAAAAGGGGAGTGAGACATTGTATTGTAACTTAGATGAATTTGTTACCAAGTAAAATTAAAAAGTTTAAAAATAAAAGTTTGTGCTCAAAGGAAACGTGTAATTGTGTAAATAACACTCTACCTTTTCCAGATTCATAGACCTAAGCGTGGAATCCATGCCTTTCACCACTCCAGCCATAGATTTTGTGACCTGAGAAATAAAACACCATCACTAACATGGAAACCAAAATGACAACAAACAAGCTGCGGCAGCACGCAGTGACCCAGTATTTAACGCACCTGGTTCATCGTGACGGCAGTTTGGACCCTCGCTGCCACTGCGTCTACCCGAGCGCTCATCCTCAGGAAGTTCACAGACTGGTTCTTCTGTCTGATGGCGTTCTCTGCATGGATCCTCGCCACGTCCGTGTTGCCCTTCTGGATGGCCTAGAGTCGACACAAAAATAAAGAGGCTCATTCAAACTCTTCTGTGGTCGACACCAGCAGGTGGGCTTTTGTAATGTGCAACTTACTTTCTTGACTTTAGCCTTCTCAATTTTCTCCTCTTTGTCACATTTCTTGGAATTTCTTTGGAGTTCTTTGGCAGCCATTTTTAAATTGAAGAGATTTTCTGTACAATGAAGTTAAAGAAGAACAAAGACAAAACAAAAACAACAAGCAACCTGCGATGACTAATTTTATTGTTCTGCTCATATTTTGGTATTTATCTTAAAGATTTGTTTTATATTTAATTACATATCCGATGTGTATCCTGTTCAAAACACTTGTAAACTCAGAATTAAAAGGTGTTACATAAAGATGGTTATTATTATTATTATTGACAACTTTAAGACAAATGGGTTTTTTGTGCCAGTTTTGCAGGAGCAGATAACAGCGGGAGGTCTTGACATTTAGGCATGATGACTCTAAATCCCTGTTGTAATTGTTAATGTAATTATCTCAACTCAGATCCTGTTAATAATTGTTGCAAATACATTTGATCGAGACTATAATAATATGTCTTAGCTCAATTAGTAAACCAACCTTGGTTGTATGTCCCTACTTTCTTTCCTTAATGGGGTTTAAAGTTAACAGCCACTTTCGTCTGCTATTTAAAATTGATACTATAGCCTCAACTGTACTCTTGACTGAGCAGATTCACAAATACAGCTTATGTAACTGCTATTTTTGGAGTTTCCTATTCATTTGACTATGTTTAATGCACTTCCTGTGAAAGTACCTTCATGGCGCTGTGTTACATTTAAAAAGATTACCCGGTGAAACGGGTCAAACATAAAGCCGTAGGTCTATACCGAGCACTTATTTACTTGTATTATCCTGAGTAAGATCCCGACTACATGGTTAAACTGTAGTTGTTGGGTATTCCCAGCCATTAGCAATGAAGCTTCGAAGGCCTTCAGCCCCTTTCTCTCCCATTGTACGACGCCTGGGACCGACTAGGAAATGTCCAGGTTACTAAATAAGGCCGCCCCTGTGCCTTTGGTGAATATCCTTCCCTCGTAGCAATGTCTCAAATGTGTGTCACACAGAAATCTCAGCAGTGTCAGCCGTGTTGTTATTGCTCGGTCATAAGCCTTCATATTGACGTTATCGTTACACCACAGCCTCACGTCCCTTTCTCACCAATGTTTTTTAAAAGGATACTCTCCATGTTCGGCATCTGGGGGCGAGTCCTCGAGACTACAACGATTACACAACCGAATCCTTACGGAGAAGTCCGCCAAAAAGTAGTGAAATAAAGCAAAACTTGTCAGCACAACTTCAGCCCTTCGGGTTTCGGTCTTTGCCTTCTTCCCCACTTCCTGGTGTCTTACCAAAATATGAACGACGTCAGCGTCACGTGGTGGCGGTGTTCCACCCGACGTCACGAGCGAGCCCCCCCATTCTCGCAAAATGTGAATGAAAAGAAGAAAAAAAAAACTAACCGTTAACCGTTAACCGTTGACACGACACTTTTAACACATTAACTCCGCCACCGCGTCGTTATCGTTGAACGAGTGGACGCAGTCACATAAACGTGGCCGTGGCGTTGCGCCGGCCGAGTAGTGGGCGGTGAAGGCGGTTGATTGATGATTAGATTTACGGTGTGGATCACGGCGGGGAGAGAGGATGACTCACTCCGTCTGATGTGATGTTCACCCTGCAACGGCTCGGCAGTGCGGTGGCACGCCGGTAGTTCACCCTCACATATCGGTGTGCTCCACCAATAAAAAGTCCAAACTTTATCAAAGTGTTAAGACGCGTTTGGATGGCGCTCGGATTCACTGTTTTGTTTCAAACTTGAGTCGCTGTCACTCGGTAGTTAGGGAGAGACCGAGCGTCGTGATTTACCGTAAATTTCGTGACGCCTGATTGCCATGGAAACAGTGCTCCTGCGCTGAGAGGAAACTGTCCGTGTTAACTTCAGCATCAACCTCTCCAACGGGGTCGGATAAACCTGTTGGATATCTCACTGTTTTTTCTTTCCTGTTCTCTCCTTGTGTTGCTGCTCTGGCTTTATATTTATTTTTACATTTTAATTTGGCCACAAACCAGGTGAGTTTTTTAAAATTGTGCGGCTGTTGTATTGTTGTGTCTCATTGTGGCAAAACGCAGTTCACCTTACAGCTTTAAACCTTAATGCAAAAAATTAAATAATATTAGTATGTTCATTTTACTTAAGACTGGCTGTCAACTTGTGACCTGCGTTTACGTCTTGTGACGGGTATATGTGCCATAGACTACAGATACTGGGCTTATTTTGAACTGGTGATTTAGTTTATATGGGCAACACTGTGAGTCCAGAGGACATTATAATGACTGCAAAACAGCAAAAACACAAAAGTGGCCTGTGCAAATTATTGTTGGTAATAGGGGTGTTTTAAAATGTCCACCAATAGTCTATATAAGCCTCCAGATCACGACAGTCTATAGGCTGAATAATATAGTCTGTAATGTGCTTTTATCCACTAACCAGGCTTACTGACTAAACATTTGATGTATTTCACGACCCTGAACGCCACCATAAGTGGTGCATTTTGTGTCGTTTGTGCGCACAGGGGAAATAATCCAGGAGAGCCAACGAGTGATGCTTCATTCAGGGGCTGTATGACTCATATAGTCTTATCTATAAAGAAGCCAAGTGGCAGGAGAGCAATCCTGCTGCAGGACCGAGCTGATGTAACCCCTGAGATTCACTAGAGGCTGCTGTGGGCCACGCTTCCCTGTGCCCCGACTTACTGCCACTGACAGCTTTTAACACAGACACTGTGCACTCAACAGATGTTGAAAGGCTGTTTACAGTGCATCACATGACCAAAACAATGCAAATTTCTTTTGTCTGTCTTTAGTCACTCTAAAGCTGAGTTCAGTTTGATTTATTAAATGTTGTTTAAGGCATTATATTCTATCTTGATCTACATACTATATATAAACTATCTTAATACACATTACTTGGTAACATGGCTGATTTAGTCATGATAAGTGTATTATAAGGATGTCAATATGAGTCACCTTTGATCTTATACACAAAATAAGTGAGCATAATAATAATAATAATAATAATGTTGATGACCTGAATATTGGTACATCTCCAACTTTAACAACCTTTGTTAGATTTTATTCTCATGTTAAAGTTTAATCTCCTTCTCTTCTCTAGAAATCCATATATGTTTTATCACCATGTGCTGATACTGACTAAAGCCTGAATGCAAAACATTAAAGAAATCTAAAAGTAGATAATTAAAAGCCCTTTATAACAAGATGAGTTTATTGCATGCAGCATAAGGGATGATGAGAGCATTCATCTTTCAAAAACACCCAGAGGATCCTTAACTAATTCCTGAACAATGAAGGCATCTGCCATTTGCCTCAGTAGTGAGTCAGCGTACTGTATGTTATATTGTCACATCATAAGAGCAGGAATAAGAACATTATCAATCAACAGTGTTCTGTTTATTAGCAACATTATGCAGTCTGGCGTATAACCACAGCATTATATGCCTTGTTTGGTAGGACAAACTTAGATTCAGCACTCCTACTTCAGAGGCAGAGAGCTTATACATACCACACAGCCTGTCCCTTATAGATCTATCAACCTGATTGTCCCTGCAGCTGTCAGCCAGTGAATGAAAGACAGGTGAGTCACCTGTAGACAGCAGACAGGCACATGATCATGGAGGAATTTCAATATGAAGACAACTCAATGTTTATCTCGTGTGACTAACAACTGGTGACGTTCATAATAATACTGGAACGTATTGAACTGCTGTCAGAAAAAAACTCCCAACTCCCTTTCAAAACTCAATGCAGGTTGTGAAGTAGGCACATTCATCTTATTTTACAGCTTAATCAATCACATCTGCACACACACATCTGTTGTCTGGTTGAGATTGATTGAAGCAAATATCTGTTATTACAACAGTATTGGAGAATATTCTGACGTGATCTGTCTAAAGATGTCTAAGAATGTGATGTTTGAAGTGTATTTTCCCAAAAATAAATCAGTTACTGTGCATCAGTTGTAGCTTATGTTCAAGCACTTGCTATGCCATTCAGTTGACTTTGCCATATGTTATGATACTGTTGCCACCTAGTGGTAGCACAGATACCTCCCCAGTCCTCTGTGCTCACGTGTGTTTGTTCCTTTATGCTAAATGTTGAAGACAATCAATAGCACAAACTGCAATCAGAGAAGGGAACGAGGGTGAAAACATCTCTCTTTGGCACAGTTATTCATATCTGTTTGACTGCTCTGCACTTGTGCACTAGAGACTTAGAGGAGCAGAGGAAAACAAAATAGCAAATGCTTTGCTCTTTGAAGGCCTAGACTAAAAATATTCTCAAGGATATGTTTGTAGGTGCTGCAATGATACAGAGAATGTGTAAAGAAAAAGAAGCTTTCTGTGCATTTGAAAAGGGCATGCACAGGAGACAAAAGGGCAAGGATAGGGCATTATTATATTCTGAGAGCAAACTGTTTTTTATATAACAGTATGTTTTCTACTCTGTTGTACTGCCTCAATCTTTCATTGGCCACATGAGACATTAGCCATCATGTAATATGTCAGCCCTCTATTTCACAGGTAAGGATGATGGAGCTTCAATCGGAGAAGAGGTTCCACAACCTAACCCTCGAGCAAGTCCAAGCTCTGGACAAGGTCCTGACTGAGGTAATCCCCATCCATGGACGGGGAAACTTTCCCACACTGCAGGTGAGAGCGAAAGACATAATTCGTGTGGTGAAGGACCGGCTGGTCGAAAGAGACATCCAGGTAAAAGATATACGTCTGAATGGCGCGACTGCCAGCCACGTCCTAGTGAGGGATAACGGCCTGGGCTATAGAGACTTAGACATCATTTTTGGAGTGGAGCTGCCCAGGCAGGAGGACCTCCAGGTGATTAAGGAGGTGGTGCTGGGCAGCCTCCGAGACCTCCTACCTTGTGGAGTTAACAGACGTAAGATCACCTGCCTGACAATGAAGGAGGCCTATGTGCAAAAGATGGTGAAAGTCTTCAATGAGCATGACCGATGGAGCCTCATCTCGCTCTCTAACAACAGAGCCAAGACCGTGGGGCTCAGATTCGTCAGTTCCCTTCGGAGACAGTTTGAGTTCAGCGTGGATTCCTTCCAGATAATATTAGATCGCATGCTGGAGTCTTACTGGGAGACTGAAAGGAAGCAAGGAGGAAAGTTGGCATTGAATGCTGGGAATTTGCCTAAAAGAGACAACGAGGATAAAAACAAAGAGCAAGAGCAACCGAGCATTCCTCGGGATGCTGCAGCAGACATGGAAAAAGACTCCTCAATGGCAACCGGCGGAGAAAGTCGGTGCCAGGATGAAGCAGGTTCTGTGCCTGAGAAGGAGCTTCCACATGCAGAAGCTGAGCATGTAGGTGGAAAGCATGAGGCAGAGGAGGTGTTAGAAGTTGAGAGCATTAACTTACAGCAAGAGGAAGAGGAAGCGGATGGCATAGAGGATGTTCATTCAGAGGAGGACATTGTGTTTGTTGAGCTATGTGGAGGAAATGGAAAAGAGAAAGGACAGTTTCACAGTGATTATCCTTTAGTTTCAACCCCTAAAACTTTGTTTACAGATGTCAGGGATCCGCTGATGACGCATGCATGTTTGAAGCTACAGAGTAATGAAGAGCTATCTGGGTCACAAGTTTCCCAGCCAGCATCTGTAACGCTTACAGACAAGTCAGCACCACAGGAAAAAGTCCATTGTGAAGAAATAACTCAGTTCAAAGTAGACTCTGTAATCTGCAGGACTGAGAATACCTCGAGCCTACAAGACTCGCATCTTGAATTTTCCTTTCCTCCTCCAGCTAAGAAAACATGCAGCACATCACAGGACATTGTACCGGACTACTGCCCCTCACCAAAGTTACAAAGAAAGATGTCCCGAAAGATGATCAGTAAGCCTGAGAAATGGTCATTACTGACTGATTTGTCAGACCTCACAACACAGCTCTTTCTACCCATAGAAATACCTAAACCACTTCAGCCAAAGCCTCCCTTGCAGGACAGCGCTCAAGTTCATTGTTCAAATGTTCCAGCCTCCAAGCCAGAGACCTTAGACACCCTCACAGTTCCCACATACAGTCCAGCCAGTACGCTTCAAGACAGGACTGGGACGAGTGAAACTGTCGAACGAAGTGTTAAGCCAAAGCACTCGAAGAAGCCTCCTGATTCAGACACACAAAGCCGCACATGTGCAGCCAATGTGGCCTCACAGCCTCAGATCAGCGAGCAAACACCTGAGCTGGCAGACACTGTCCCAAAAGGCTGCAGGGTGAGCTCCTGGGCCGGGGCAGTAGAGGAGCCCACCATCACTGTCGAAGCAGAGTGCATGTACGGAGACTTTGAACAGGCAATGGACCATCTCCGCCACCGCCTCATTGCCACCCGCAACCCAGAGGAGATTCGAGGAGGGGGCCTGCTAAAATACAGTGACCTGCTGGTGAGGAACTTCAGACCAGCCAGCGAGACAGAGATCAAGTCCTTGGAGCGATACATGTGCTCCCGCTTCTTCATCGACTTTCCAGACGTGAGCGAACAGCAGCGGAAGATTGAGGCCTATTTGCAGTGCCACTTCATCGGCAACGAGGAGGCGAGCAAGTACGACTACCTGATGACCCTGCGGCGCGTGATAGATGAAAGCACGGTGTGTTTGATGGGACACGAGAGGAGACAGACCCTCAACATGATCACTGTCCTGGCTCTGAGAGTTCTGGGCGAGCAGAATGCCATCCCCAACACGGCCAATGTCACCTGTTTCTATCAGCCCGCCCCGTACATGACAGAGCCAATTTACAGCAGCTACTTCATCACCCAGGCCCAGCCCCCACTCGTCTACCACCCCTACCCACTCCATGTCCACATGCAGACTGGCCTGGTGTAGCTACAGTGACATGCCCACAGGGAGGCATGTAGGCTGCTTTCAGCATGGTGCTCTGCAAGCAGAGGCACAAATGGAAGTTTTAACAACAACGGGCAACCACGGGCGCAGTGTTGTTTAATGCTTTGAAATCCCTCCTGCATATGACATGAAAGATGATGAAAGGTCAGAACTGAAAGGGGTCTGGAGGCAAAGCATGTCACCCTTTCAAGATGAACACTTTTGAAAAGGAAAGAAAACGCCAAGAGCCCACATTGGAGAGAGCTCTCAGAGAGGATTTCATTGAAGTGAAGGGACTTTGTTTACGGCTGTTTCGGCTCAGTTTTGGCAGGGCTCTGTACTGGTCACCTTCCCCCGTTGAGGAGAATGTAATGTGATAATTCTCTGTGGCTAGAAGATAAACTTCTTTAACATATTAAAACATAATCTATAGAACATAAACATCTTGATTTGGTTCAAGTTTGAATAATAACACATTCCTACCATTTCTGAAAACCCTGTACAGCTGTTTTGTGAATCATCAGTCTCTGTGGAGTAAATTTCAGCATGTGGCTGTACCTGTGTATTCACTGTATAGAAATAGGACACCTTTCACTGAGGGCATAGATTAGACTAAATTTGCTGTGGTATTTTCATGATATTGTAAGTTCTGTATTTGTGAACGTAAACACCTGATTTCAAAGGTAGAAACGAGAGATTGAAGCTTCAGTTCCATTAGGGACTGTAAGAAAATTATTTGGGTGGTGAGGGGGGCTGAACCCTATGTTTCACTTGGTAAAATAAATAAATACATAAATCAAGGCCCTGAAAACGTATCTTAAGTATTTCTCTACACATTGAATATTGGTGAATATTAAACAATCAAAATTAAAGTTCTGAAAAAAACCTCTTTATTGTTTACTTTTAGTTTTAACACTCTAAAACTCAGCAAATCAGGACTGTGTGCCTGTGGTTCAATCAGATTTTATCGACAGTGGCTGGGCATCATGAGCAAACAACCCACCAACTCTCAAAAGATTTTGATTCAAAAACAGAAATCTTTCATGTGAAACAACCAGAACTGTTCAAACTTGAAAAAAATGTGTGTTGTTGTAAGACCCCATCACTCTTAATAAAAATATAAAAAATATTAAATGTTTTCAGGGCCTTTAATGTTTTCTTTGACTATTAAAAGCGTATTTATGTAACTATTAACTACGCTGTTAAGAAAAGCTTAGCCCCAATCAGCTGAGCCCCATTAATTTTCCTATGGTCCCTTAGAATATTAAACCAAGCTCAGAGTGGCTCTGATCCCAATTAGTGACAGAGTTTATGGTCTTAGGGAGTGTTTAGTCGTGCTTTTGCATTGTAATCATTTTTGGCAAAGTGATAGAAGTTATAAAGCAGGAGCTGTGGCCATATCACCCTGAATTCACCCCGCATTTTATCAAATCAATCTTCCTACTCCGTGTCAGAGAAACAGCACAAGGATTCGCCTCCTGGTGGCATTATGAAGAAAGCCTTGGCTGTCTGTTTTGCATTTTGAAGAAAATTATGTTCACAAATCTAAAGTGAACAGCTGAAAACACAGAGAGCAGGTTGAATTCTGTTTTTTTACCCCTCAAATTTCCACCTTCAACCGGTTGAACAGACTTCCTGTGTGTATTACTGGTGACCGTTGTTTGTTGTAGTGGACGTAGTGAATGTCCGTCCTGTTGGGGTTTTGCCTACCATTGTGAGCAAAAATGTTACTGCACATTTAAATGATTCAGTCCACGATGCAGCCAGCGGTTATTGCACTCTGTCCCTGTGTGTTTGTTCATTGTGTATGCATAGCTACAGTACATGTTCTCAGTATTTCAAAAAAAGACAATTAAAGCACAGGACATGTGGGCTGTTTAAACTAAATCTGAGACTGAAGCACAATGTAAATGCACATAGCTATTGTTGAATAATAAAGGTGTTTCTGACATGCTTGTGAATCTCCAACTAAATATTGAAAACATCTAAAATACTGTATGCGGTAGTACCCTATGTAGCTTTAAAGTGATGTATCTATCTAGAGACTTTGGGTATGTTGTGTACTGTTAAGGATCTGTTTCACCAGTAGAGAAGTTAAAATATTCCTGTTATTATATCTAGTTGCTCAGATTGTTGTGTTATTGTGGTAATAAATATAACACAACCACTCGTTGTCTTGAGTCTTCCATTGGTGGCCTGAGTTACACTGTTTTATTTTCATTAAGCTGCAAGGTCATTTGTGTGATAGGTAATTGTCTTTGCATGCATTTTCAATGAAATGGTGGTGTATAATCGCCTCTTCAGGGTTACCTTGAACAGCTAGATTGTATCATGTGGTTTCTTGGTGCCATGGCATTGTTGGCATGCAAAGTGCACAAACCTTTTTACAGGCATCTTTGCAGCGGTCAGAGATAAATACTTGAGAAATCTGTTTATACACATGCATGACATAAGGCAGTGTTTAGATTAATGTTTTTAACAGTATTATTCATTTATTTGAGTGGATGAAATTTAAGTCAGTTTCAAAAAATGGCAGTTTTTCCAATTTCATACTAACTCCTGTAAACACATCTAAAGTTCACTTTCTATCAGGCCAGTGTGGAGCATGTGGTTGTGAAGAGCTGCTGTTTAGTATAGTTAGGAATGATCATAAACCTTTTACCCATACCCAAGTTAAATACATTTATTTCCAAAATAAAGCAAGTGAGTAAGAAACACAGCAATAGCCTGTCTTTGGTTAAAGCATTAGAGTAGTTTTAGTCTTGGGAGTAAAAGAAATGTTTGCACTTCTACAGCTTCATTCATTGCAAAGCCTGCAATGCCCACGCCCATCCTCCGGCTGGTCCTCTTCTAAACTACTGACGTACTATAAGAATATCCTGTATATATATATATATGCCGAGGACACTTGAAATATTGTGTAAACTGAAAAAGAGGAAGCAGTACATATACATCCTAAGCCTCAGGTTCAACTTTGGTACATTTGCACACAAATGCTGCATTATTTAGATTACCGTCTAGTTCAGCCTTTAGTCCTTAAATGCTTTATATAGAATATAGACACTTTTCCAGCAAAACACTGTTTGGGTTTTCCACTTCTGGTGCCCCCTGATGAAAAACACCAGCATCACTGGTCTGTTGTTACATTTATTCATAAAGACAGCTTACCCAATCTTTACCTGACCATATGTTCTGCCCTTATCCAGAAACTGAACATCTGCACACACTACTGTGGAAACTCAGGCTTTTAAATATTAGTATAGTGGTACATTAGTCACCTACTCTTCATTTGTTCTCAACACACTTCGCTTTGTCCCCTTAGCACCCTTTAAACTGACCTTTACCTCTTTATGGATTGATCCCTTTTAATTCCCATGATCCTCCAGCATCTCTGCAGTTTCTAGGTGTGGCAGAGCACGGTGCGTCACAGCTCAACCTTGTTTGTTCCTCGTCTGACTCACCCCAGCTTTCAGTGCATTAATGCAGTTAGGCAGTTGCAAATGGTACAGTCGGGTTTATGACCGTCTACCACGATCGATAAACAGTCCCAGTATTCTTCAACTCATGAATCTTTGCCTTTGGTGCATGTTTATCACCCTTGCTTATAACACTCACAGCTCTTTAAAGCTTGTGCTGCCTGAACACCAGCAGACATCATGGAGGCATCAAATCAACAAATTCATTTGGAGAAAACCAATTTTTTATTAAAAAAAGAAACACATACAATCAAAACATTTTGTATAAAAGACAGTCACATATTCCACCTACAGTAGAATGTTATTGTTAGGCGAGACTAAGAGCCATCTACTATATGAAAATAAGATTCTAAAATACGAATCTTAGTCTTCTTACACTCAACCAGAATCATTTCTAGACGCCAGTTAATGCTGCCGCTTGGAGCACCCTAGATGCCGATTTGTGTGTTTCATCGCTGAGACCCCGACACTAACCAAACTCTTAAGCCCAAAAAAAAAAAAGGGGAAAAGAAAACAAACCTCCGAGGCCTCTCTCTCATGCTGCTGACCACACAGAGGCAGAGTAATGAGGAGGTGGGTTTGGATTAGAGCACCCAGTGTTGAAATGAGAATTTCAGATTCAGCTTTCCTGGTTTCTCATGACTGACTCATAGCAAATCGACAACTGCACAAGCTTTAAAGTAAACAATGTTGGTGCAACAGGAGGCATCCATTTTGCAGTTCCACAGGGGGATTTCGGAAACACTGCCAGGAATCACTCTTTCTAAAAACTAGGCAGAAAAACTAGACTAGCGATTCTGATTGTAATAGATTACGGGGGAAAAGCAATCATGTGCGCAGTTGATTCACCCAAAAACCAATCCATAGGTGGTTAGAAACAAGGGGGGAAAGATGGCACAACATACTAACAAAGGGATAATCCACGGTTGCTACGTTTGCTTCAGGCCATTAGAAAGCATGATTTAGATTGCTAACAAGACCTTCAGCTTCATCATACACAGGCTGAAACGTATTCAAGCTAAAAATGATTTAAAACAAAAGACTGAATAAATGTGTGCTGGGACAGTTCAAACATTCTAACACAAAAATCATCAGTCCCACCTTATTTCTCTTTCTCCAATATCTTTATTACTCAGCTGCCAAGTGGAGTAGATAAATGTGCAAATATTTCCTTTTCCTCATCACTATTAATGTACGAAATAGCTAAAGAAACCCAAGTATAATACAATGGAAAAATAAATATTTCTGTGGAAGAGAGTAGGCCAAAGGACCCCTTTGCTTTTGCACATGCTGGGAGGAGAAGGTGTGATGGAAGCAACCATGAATGGATGCATGTCTGATCCATCAGGTACAACAGTACAAATACAAACAGGATGCAGTGGCGTTTTTACCCAAGGAAAAAAAATTAAATAAATCAGCTTTACTCTTAAAAAAAGCACCCAATTCTAACCAAATACCAGAATCAAAGAGCTGAAAAACAGTCACCACCACCGAAGGGGAAGCAGGGAACACATTTAACATTCACAGGCCAAAGACGTCAAGTTGTCCGACAGAGGGGGGGGTTAGGAGCTGAGATACTACTATGGTACTATATTCTAATGACTTAAGTCACTCTGATTCCTCAGTATTGCTAGTGCCCAAACTACACTTTGTCTCGACTCCAGCCACAGATCACGCACAAAACCTGACTGATGTGAGCTCTGAAAACTAAGGCTTGTGGTTGTGAGGAAAGACCGAGTACCAAAAAAAGTTGACATCAGTAACCTTTAGTGATACTGCAAACGTTTTCACGGTGGTCATGACTGAACTTTAGACCACTAGCACGAATAGCTTTGTTAAATTACTTGTCGAGAAAAGTCAACAAAATGGAGAAATCTAATGAGCACCATTTTTTTGGCATCTCCACATCCTTCTTTGGTGACCAGGAGTAAGAATAGTTGTGGGAGGGACAAGAGGAGGAGAAAGGAGGGGGTATAGTGTTTAGTCCCGGATGTGAAACGCACAGGACGAGGAAGAGGAGAGCAGTGCCGTGTTTCGAGGCGAGCGGTAAGGCCGAGGTGAGTTAGTCCAGTTGGAGAGGGTCCGTGTTGAACAAATAGCTCTGTCGACCAGGGAAAGAAAACTCCTTGGCAACACATCAAGAGCACCAGCTATCAGTTTGAGAGTCAAAGCAGTCTCAGATAAAAAGAAAAATCATATATATATATTTATATATATATATATATATATATATTATATATACACTTGTACAAAAAGAAAGAAAAAAATCCCTGAAGTATTACTCATGTTGAACAGTTTTTTTACTGAGGTATGAGAAGGGGTGGCGATGTGTCAGTGACTCCAGCCCATGAGGTGGCTGACGCGGGCTTTCTCAGTCATGCGGCGTACCCGTCCTGAGCGGGATCTACCCAGGTTGAGGGGGTCTTCCTTCGACCCATGGCCATCATCCTCTGAGTCGTCCCGGTACAGAACTGTCCTGCGGCCCTGGTTACGTGTGTTGACCCGCTGAGACTTGCACTGGTTGCCTCTCGAACTGCTGGCTGCTGCTGCCGCTGCCCCTCTCTGCACCTCTTCAGAATTGTCCTCCTCCTCCTCCTCCTCCTCTTCTTCAGGTTCCTCCTCCTCCTCGGGTTCCTCCTCGGGCTCCTCCTCGGGCTCCACCTCGGGCTCCACCTCGGGCTCCTCCTCAGGCTCCTCCTCAGGCTCCTCCTCAGGTTCCTCCTCTTCTTCTTCTTCTTCTTCATCCTCCTCCTCCTCCTCCTCTCCCGCGTCCTCTTCATGTTTTACATCCACCTGTTGCTGCTGCTGCTGCTCCTCCTCCTCCTCGTCCTCCTCCTCTTCTTCTTCTTCTTCCTCCTCCCCTTCCTCCTCCCCTTCCTCCTCATCTTCCTCCTCATCTTCCTCCTCATCTTCCTCCTCCTCATCTTCCTCCTCCTGCTCTACCGGCAGCTGCACTCGTGCTTTTTTAGGTCTCTGTGCCGCCTCCTCTCCTCCTTTGTGTCTCCTTTTCCCTGAGGCCGACACCTTACCCTTAGCTGACAGGCGTACTGACAGGCAGGGGGCTTTGCTGTAGTCGTGGTCTCCCCCTTCCACGTATTTTTCCATCTCAGAATCAGAGCTATTTTCGCTGTCCGACGATGACGAGGAAGTGGAGGATGACGAGGTGGAGGAGGACTCTGACGAGGAGCTGTTGGATCCGGACGCCTCCCTATCATTGACAGACTGCAGCGCCTCTCGCTTGTGGCTTTGTCTGGAGCCGTTACTTAGGTGCAAGTTACGCTTGTGCCCTGAAAACAACACAAGAGGAGGGTGGTTCGTTTCTGCATCGTGACTTTAAACTCACATTTACAACAAAAAGGCGTCGATCCATTTTTGGTTAGGATGCATTGTTCGTCATACCTGACTTCTTCACTGGAGTTGCTTGGCTGCGAGTCACCCGATGGGGCCCTTCATTTCTGCTCTCGCATGTCCCTGAACTTGGTGAAGAAGGCTGGATGTCCTCTTCCTCTGCTACACTGCTGCTTTTCTGAGCTAAAGAAACAACACAATTCATAACAAAAGTTATTTCAGGACACCTTTCAAATAGAGCAGGTCAAGAATGTACTCCTTATAAAATGATTCACGGCACAACAAAAATATGATGCTTTGATAAGTGGAACATACTCATCAGTTGTCCAGTTGTCAAGTAATGTAAAACAAATAGTAAACTTTTCTCTTTGGGTAATGACATGAATGAATTAATGTCATAAAGTTTTTTCTTCCCCAACACTGATACCAAAACAATTTACAGCAAGATCCTGCACAACACAGGGACCTAAAACCACATGAAGCCACAATAGTGCAGTCATACCCTGATATGGTCTCTGAGAACGATTCTTGGTTGGGGTCTGGGATTTTTTTGACTTTGACACCTTCCCTGACTTGTGCTTCCCTTTAGAGCTGGACATATGGAAACATAGAAAAGACATTTCAGAATAATTAACCACATGACACAATAGCAAGGCATCAAAGAGAAAACAAGAAACCATATTTTTAGTATTTCAAAAGCTGTAAAGTGTAAAACAGGCCTTAAGTTTATTGCGGCACATTTGAGATATTTTTAGGAGCGGCAGACATTTGATAACGTGGAGTGTCGACTGACAGGTTTGTGAATGAGGCTCAGTACCTGGGGGATGGACTATTAGGCGGGGAGCTGCCTCCGTTGTGCAATCTGTCCCTGTAACTGAGTCTCTGACGAGCCCGCCGTTCATTTTGAATTGCAGATTTGTGGTCGGAGATGATGGAGATGATGTTTTTTTCAAAGAAGGCTGACAAGCTGAGGGTCATGGTGTAGATCTAGACAAGAAACAAGAGAGTTGTAATGAAACCACTAGACTACTTCTATGTCAGACTATAGTAACAACACATTTTTAATCCCGGGAATGCTACGTCACCTGTGATTTCTTGTTAGGTGTGTATGCTTTGGAGTTGCTGAAAATGAGGCGCACGTCTTTGGCAAACTCCATCGGGCTTTCGTAATTCCCTTCAATCAGTGTTTCTGACACTGTAGCCAGGTCCATGGGCATGTCAATGATGTCTCGGTAGTCCTGAACAAAACAAGGCAGAGAACCGAAATGTTCACGTACAGATTTATTTCAATTTGAATTCTACTTTTACACCTGTGGCATGCATTTCTAATGTTATTTTGAGTTGTGTTTTCTGGCATCAGTGATCTTATAACTGCAAGTGATGTTTGTTTTAGGTTCTTTTACCGGATACTCAAAGAGATCCACAGGCTGTCTGAATGGTTCTGAATCCGGCGAGGCGATCATTCGACGCACCAGCTCTCGGCATTGACTTCGCCATGCTTTCACATCCAAAACCACACCACGTTTCTTAGAATTTGGATTGGCTCCCTGGCAGAGAGAACATGACATTAACCAAGACTGGAGCTACCACAGATGATTACAAGTCTGTGATGGTCTAAGATGGACTGTTATGGTTCACTGGTCCCTCTTACCCGATGTCCCGTAGATGTTCCTGGAGTGTCAGAGTCCACATCCAAGTCAGCCTGCAGAGGAACACATACAAACCCAAATGACCATTAAAAACAAAAATTTAAAGAAAATGTAGTCACCAAAATGTAGAAAACTAAACAACAATAGTCACTCACCTCAGCTTCTCCTCCACTGCTGATCTCACACTTCAGTCTGTGATACAGATCCACGATGTCTGTGCAGCTCTGGTCCCTGAAGGAGACACAGGACCAAGGAATCAGACACATAGTATTGATTTTTAAATTGATTGTTCTTCCAGTGTTGAAGTGTCAATGAGGTGGTTTTAACAGGAGGTCTGTGGAGTCTTACCCGATATAGTGCAGGAGAACATCAGTCACCACCTTGGCCGTTGCTACAATGGGGCTCTGGGGTTCGTTAAAAGTGCGGGCATTGTGTTCAATGTAGCGCACCTCCCACATTAATGCAGAGATCCGCCTGCAGCAGAGAAGAACATCCGCAAGTGAAACTCAAATATGAACACTTTGGCATCAGGACTTTGAATGTATAGCCAAGATAAAAATGTGTGACTGAGGTTAGGCATGCCGTTCCACCTGTAGAAGCGGTTCTCCAGTCGTTTGCGGACGGTGCTGAGGTCAGTGGGGTAAGCCACCACAGTGCAGTACAGAGGGTAGTCCCGCAGATTTACTGGTGACGCAAATGCCTTGGCTACCTCTGTGGACAATCAGAAAGGAGATGAAACATGGCAGCCATGCAGGTTAGACTTTTCCCGTAACAGTTATGAACCCTGTGGTAGCCTACCCAGTGTAAAAAGCTGATCAATGCCGTGGATGACTCTCTCACACTCCTCATCTCGTGTGTGAGCCCCCCATTCTCCTTCCTGAGGCCCATAAAGAAGAGCCTTTAGCTCCTCCTCTGCCACCTCCACGCCATCACCAACCTGGTCTGGCAACGCAGCTGACGAAGCAAAACAATGCATTTGTGTTTATAGTTTCTAAAGTGTTAAATCTTTTGACATTTGGTCTATAATCTAATAAATGATAACATTTAAAAATGTAATTGCACAGGTTTATAACAAGGTTCAATCTCACTGACCTTCCTCAGGAATAGGCTCCATGTCCCAGGGACTCATTTTCTCTCGCTCACCATTATCCCACCTGATGAAACAAGAAAGAAAGTCATTAAACCACACTGTGTGTGAGATTACAATCACTTTACTTAACTTTATTGAAAAGTGACATTGGGTGAGCAGAACATTTCATTCATTAACAGAAAGCACTGCTGATACAGTCACAAACACTGCAGGATACAGACGTACTTTACAGCATAGCACTGAAACAGGCTATCTGGATACTCCAGCTGCAGAGGCTCCTGGTCCTCTACAGAGCCGAACCACCAGGCGTCATCAATGATGCTGCGGAACCTCATACCTGGAGGCAGGAGGATCAAACGTAAGAGAAGGACTGCCGACTACCATGAACATTAGTGGTAAACATTTCAGGTCAAAAGACTAACCTGGCTGCCAGTTGTGCTCTTTAGCCTCGTTGTAAAACTGCTGAAGCACCAGAAAATCTATGACATCAGGCATGTCATGGTACCTTTTGTGGAAATTAAACAAGCAGTGAAATCCAAGTTAATGCATGTTTAAATCAACATTATCTTGTGCTGTATATACTGTAGATTAATGCTCACTTTAAGGAGAAAGAGTCATTGGTCATCTTCCCTGAGACTGGATCCAAGAAAGCTAGTTTTAGGCAGCAGAGGGTGGGAGGACCCACTTCGTATTTAATTCCAACCACCTTTACAGATTCCTGGTCCTGAAGGGGCAGAAGAAAATCCACAAAAGGTAAGATTTAGGATGAATGAACAAGATCAAGCATAGAAATCAAAAAGAAAAACTTAAGGAGGTACACCCTTAACACTTTTAATAGAACACTGTGGTTCATTTGAGACAAATCGTTAAGGTTAATAGTGTTGAATTCAAAATCTATAATATTCACCTCCCTGACTTCACTTCCATTCTATGTGAGAGACGAGGAGAATAAAACCTTCGTCTCCAGTGGCAAAGCAGATTTGCATGTCCACTTCGCGAGGAATTCAACACTGAACTTTAACTGGTGAAGAATAAGTTGTGCTTAATCTAACAAACCTGCAACTAGACTATTAAGTCTTACCAATACAGAGGTCAACTATCTGGTTCAGTGGCACGTAGTAGGACGCAAGTAGGACTGTGATGATTGGGAAAAATTATCTGCTGTTTTCAGACTCTCTGAACAGCTTGTGTAATGGAGCATGTAAGGGTTGGTACACAACACTGGCTTTTAAATAACACAGTGCCTCACCCTGAGGTCGAGTCTATTCCAGGGCTGTTTCTGAGGGTTGATGCTGTAGGCCTTGGCCCTGCGGACAGCCCGGACATAGGCTTGATGGCCCTGTTTGAAGTAGATGAGCTGGAGGAGGACAAGAGAACAATAATCAAAATTAATGTAATGTAATGCATTTTTCTGTTTGATATTAGAGTGACAGCCCTTACCTCATCTCCCATTTGTGGAACAAAAGGAGAGCGGCGTGGGATGGTCTCCATTATCCATGATGGTGGCAGCCACTCCTCCGCGTCAAGTCCGGCCAGGGAGGATGTGGGTTTCTAAGTATATACAATTTGTTTGAACAATATGTTTTACATATAGACTTTCTCCTGTACTGTGTGCTTAGCGTTTAAAAATGGAGCACAACCAATGTTCTTTACAAAGACTATGTTTGTACTGTGATTTCAGGAGCTGCACTTTGCGTTAGTTCACCTGTTTTGTCTCCTTGGGCTGCTTCTTCTTCTTCTTCTTCTTCTCGTTTTCCTTCTTCTTGGTCTCCTTTGCCTTGTCATCACCTTCTTCCTCCTCAGAGCTGCTGTAACCTTGGGGCTGTACGGGCCTCCTGGTTGATCGCTTTGGCGGCTGGAGGTTGATCCCAACATCAGCTGTCCAATCGGAATATTCGCTGGAGGAGTCACTGGGAATGAAAGACAGGTGTTGTGGTTGAGGTGGGGGATTAGAACTACATCTTGAAAACACTGCTCAGTCAAAGATATATTTACCTGGAGCTGCTTTCACCCTGCCACTGAGCTTCACCATCAGAGGAGGCCTCGCTTTGCTCCACCTGTTCTGCTGCCTGTCAACAAAGAGACAGAAAGCACCCTTAGTATTATGAATGCAAGCTAACAGACACTGCTTGATATCATTTCCATCTTATTGGCGATTAAACAGCATTTTTATTTAATTAAAATGGCTTTTTTTGTGACTGAATAAATAATGTATCATTGCCAACATTTCATTTTAAAAAGGTCTCTAAAATATACAATGGAAATATCATGTTCATTAACATAATTAAAGATGAAAGTTCCAGTAACTTTCGATTCAGATTACTGACAAACTCATGTTTGGATGTCTAGAACAGACAGACTGGAATATACCTCTCCATCACTGTCAGAGTCTATCTGGCTGTCAGAGTTGCGTCGGTTGCTGGTATTTCGACTCCTGGTCCCAGGACGGCGGACTTGAGCTGAGCGTGTCTGATAGGCGTGGCGCTGCTGCTTTTTCTTTGTGGGCCTCAGGGAGCGCAGGCGTGAAGTCAACAGATCGCTCTACAAATTGCAGAAGGAGGGTGGAAAATGAGGAAAGTTGGAATTAACTGGCACAGATAGTATTTTTGACTTGTGAAAACAAGTGTGAAGTGAAGAACAGTGTACCTTGGGTGTGCAGGATACTGGTTTTTTTCTCCTTTCTGCATTGTATAGAGAACATTCCATGTCGCCTTTGGCTTGTCTGCACTCCTCCAAAACTCTAATAAAAAAAGAATAATTTCCATCATGAAATGTACACAATGACTAACAAGCTTTAAGAAAGAAAGACTGATTTGTTTAAAACTCTAATAGGCTCACTTAAACTTTCATCTGATTGAATCCCCTCCATCCGCCTCACCTGAATATCCCTTGGGGCACTTCACTGACCATCACTCTGCGGCTCCAGGCCAGCAGGTCCCTCTCGGTGGCCACTTGACTACGCAGGGCATTATGCTGCATCTGCCACACCCCGTCCACCTGCCTACTTCTGCGTGGTCCAGCAGACGGCGAGGAAGCCATCTCCTCTTCTGCGTCTGCATCGTCACCTAAAAATGAGAAAAAAATAAGTTTGTTATGTTAGTTTGACAATAAATCTCAGAGTTTTACAGGCATGATTTAAAATGTGAAGGAAAACATACCGTCTGCCTCGTCAAGTGGGTCTGCATTCTGACGCTCGTCCTGCTCATTCTGCAACTGTCTGATGAGATTGTCCAATAGGCTCTCTCTGTTTTCTGCCGTTTCCTGGCCAAGTACCTGCTCAACCAACTCTCCATCGCCTAAGAAACAAAAAGGCAAATCTTGGGTCAAACTCTGTCAGTTATATTTATTTATATTTCAAACTGAGCAAGCATTCTGAATGGTACGAGTTATGAGAGAGCGTGATTTACTGTTAGCCATGTATCCTAGCTGGGGTACGAGATGCTCATCCTGGCAGTTCTCTCTTCCTGGCACCAGGCGCTGGTAGTGAGAAGGGTGAGGATTGCCATCGACATCCACCAGGAAGGGTGGAGGCATGAGGTGTGGGGCTTGCTGCGTCTGCTCGTCCAGCACGTAGTTATTAGAGTCACGGATCAGAGGTCGGTAGTCCGTGTGGAAAAACATCTGGTCTGGAATCTGGGGAGAATAAAGAGGACATTTGTGTTGATAATGATGAAAAGAGTTCAAATATACTGCTTGCCCCCCTTCCACAGGGCAGAGCAGGAAAAAGAGTAAGTACAACAGAAAGCTTCTTGATGGTTATCAGCAGTATTCCCTACAGTATTGCAGAAGGATCCTTAGTGACACTGGCTTAAATTCAGGTCTGTAACCACAAATGCACCATGCAGTCTAACTGTATTGATTCCGAATGTTGTTCCTGTAACAGAATGGGAACTAACAGAATGATTAATGGTAAATATGTTTTAAGCAACAGGTTTGTGGTGTTACCTTCTCATACGGTCTGCTGCAGCCGAAGCCAAAGATGAGCAAATGGCCGTGTGAGTCAGTGCAGGCAAAATGCTGCCCATCAGTTGAGAACTTGCAGTCAAAAATAGCACCGTGGCCTTGCCCTTCAATCTGGAAACAAATATTTTAATATGAAATTAATGATAGAGTCAAATAAAAACACTACTGGTACGCGATTCTCATTGTAGATAAATTACCATGTTGAAAAAGTTGCGGATCTTGGCTCCTTTGGTCAGGTCCCACATGTAAATGTTGCCATCATGGCCAGCAGATAGAATGATACGGGAGTCGAATGGGTGAGCCTCCATCACAAACACCTCATCATCATGACCCTTAAAGAGAGAGAGAGAGCACGAACATTCAGTTTTATTCTTTTTTTTTTTTTAATCCTAAAGCAGCTGCACAGTAAACGTTCCAGCTCCAGCTACTCACCGATAAAACGTGCAGCAGCTGTCCAGTGGTTGTGCTCCAGACTTTGAGCAGATAGTTTGACACTGCTGTGATAACAGTGCTATCTGCACGGTCCCAGGCCACCATGGTCACCACCAGCTTGGTTTTATCATCTCCACTGGCAACAGTACTCCTGGAGGAAAATATCTCATCAGACACAAAACACTAAAATGGTTTATGTAGACAGAAATGCCATTGTGTAATACAGTTTACTCTCTTACCCAGGTAGCCTGGCAGCCATATCTAAAGTGACGCTCTTCCACTCTTGTTGCTGGTAATGCCAGATCCTGGCTGTGCCGTCACGACTGCCACTCACAAACCTTAGGCTGGACACATATACACATTTAACTGTAAGAGGCTCAAAAACAAGACAAAAAACAGTTTGGACTCTATGTAGATCTCAGCTAAATACACTCACCTGTCAATGTTATTGCTGAACTGAACAACAACAACTTTATCCTAAAAAACAGAAAAAGAAGATGTGTATTTAAGTTACAGAGACCTTGTTTAAATGCAGTTTGAGTGATGTAGCTACTGCATTTTGTTTCTTACCGTGTGAGCATCCATCTCAGAGACCTTCATAGGAGTTTCAGCACCAAGGTAGTAGACTCTGATCAAATGATCAGTGCCACCGGTAGCCATGAACATACCACCTATTAACAGTAAACACAGAATGCAGTTCTGAGGTTAGGCTCCTTTGGCCAAGTCCCACATGTAAATGCTCTCATTCTGTTGCTATTTGTATATGTTAATTACATCTGACAGTGAATCTTAAAACAAACTATCAAAAAACTTTTTAAAGCTTTTAAAATGTTGCAATGTTCCCAATAGATTTACTCAGGTGAGCCTAAATGATGTGTTACAATGTGTTTTCCTCTGTTGTGTCACTCAAATGACTTTGTCACACTGAATACCCCTGTAACCTAATGTCGATGCATAAATTAGTTGTCTGGGTTTGGTTTGCTGTTCACAGAAACTTAGGTCAAGCACATCTGGAAAATAAAACGATACCAGGCAAGGAAATACACTTACCACTACTGAAGGAGGAAGTGGAGACCTGTACTCCTGGACGTGACCGCTCAACAAACTTGACTGGTTGATCACTGAGGGAACATAAAAGCTGTTGTTACTTCCATGAAACTGTAGTAGACTTTGTAATGCCACTAGATGTCTCAACACTTACTTGAACTTCATGCTGATCGAGTGCCACTTCCAGAAACACACCATCCCGTCTGCACCGGTGGAGCCCAGGTACCGAGTTGTCCCTTTGACAGCAGGACAAAACTAAAGTGATAGAAAGTCAGTGTTGGTTAGTCACAGGCAGGGAGTGACTATCAACCTTTAACACAATATTACAGTATAGTAAACAACTAGTGTTGTGAAAGCTGACATTGGAATTAGTATCGGGATGATGACAAATTTTGCCATCGATTAAACAAAATTTTAATTTAGACTAGTCAACTAGTTATCTAGGTATGCAGGGGCAGATTATTAGATTATCGGCATGTACATGTCAGTAAACACAATGGGATACAACTGAAATTGGCACATATGGACAATATTGTCTGGACAACGCTGTGAATTAGGATAATGTTAAATCTTTCAGGTAGCAAGTAAGCTAAAGCTACGTTAGCTAAATAAACATCGGCTGTCGGTCAGCATATACAGTGAGGCTGACCGGTGTTTTATAATGTGATCGCTAGTTTGTAAGTCATCATAATTTACCATACACTGGCTATTTTCTTTTCAATGCCAGTTCTACCATCCTCTTTCCCCTGAATAGTGCCATTTATAACTATCTCTGAGGTTAGATGGTAGAGAGTGAAATCAGCTGCCAGAATCTCAAAGCAACCACAGTCACGAAATGTAACTATAACTTCTAAAGTGGGAAAAAGATGACTCTTAAAACCAGCAGTGGCATTAGGGCAGGGACCGGGGGCTGCAGACCAGGATAGTGGCTAGTGGCTGCTTAAAAGACGCAATTAACCAGCGTTCTACCTTAATACAATATAATAATTAGTTTAACCGACTAGTATTTCTGGACGTCGACTAGTGAGATTAGCAACATGTAACTGTCTAGTCAAGTAATCGCGCATATCCCTAGTTAGAATAAGTGAAAACTGGCATTATGGTGTATGATTTGGCTAATTTTATGGCCACTTCAGTTGTTTTGAAGAAGCCTGAAACAAAGCTACCCATTTATTATTAGTTTTTCCTTTAAATGAATCAGTCTCACCTGTATGGATGTGATAGAGGCACCATGGGCCTGCAGAACAGTGATAGGTGCACAGGTGCGAAGGCACCACACTCTGATGGTTTTGTCACAGCTCGCCGAGGCAATGAGAGTATTCTCGTGGTTGACGGCCATGTCACAGATCTCTGCTGAGTGGCCGCGGAGCGTTGCCAGGAGCCGGCCGTCATCTGTGGCCCAGATTTTCACCAGGCAGTCATCAGAACCCTAAAATACATATGACATTGAAATAAATAAGACAGTTTCACTGGAAACCACCTTTGACTGAGGAGCGTACCATAAATCTTGGCTTGTGAGTTATTGTGAACATCATTTGTGTCATGTAATTGTTCAAAGACAAATTAACAAAGCTTTTGAACTGAAGGATATTTATTTTATACCGTATATTATTCTGATTATTGAATTATATTGTATTAGTGTTTTTTTTCAAAAATATTTATTGCTACTGTATGAATGTCTGTCTAAAATACTTCCACACTTCAGATGATCACAGGCAAGGTTTTATGAAGTGAAGGGAATACACACTGACTGGGTGTGGTATTTCACTGAGATGCACGTCATGCAAATTGACATATTTTCTTTAACGATGATGCTGATTAAATGATGAGTCGCCCAAGCCCCATTCCCAACAGAACTTCCTACCATGACCTGGAAGTATTTATTCACATATTTCAACCCTGCCAATGGAAAGATACTTGATTTGCATTTTTTAAAATCTTTTGTGACATCTGAAAGTTTGCATAAATGTGACACTACAGATGAAGTTTTACTGCAGTAATCATCCGGCCCAGAATCATCACTCACCGTAAATATCCGACGGCCGGTGCGGTCAAAGGCTACACAGTAGACAGAAGAAAGGTGGCCAAGGATACGTTTGTGTATCTTCATGTGTTGGTAGGAGGAAGACGGCAAGACCTGGTTGAAACGAGCTGTGCCTGTGGCCTGGCGAGCACCCATGATGGAAACTTCATATAAAAACAGACAAGAATGATCAGTGGAACCAAAGCTAAAGCAGACCTTACTTCATTTTGTCTAGGGGCTTTAGCTCCTTTTAATGGGAATATTTTTTTTAAGTTTCACACACCAACATTGGGAGGGTCTCCACTGCTGACTGGAGGTTCTGGTGGACGTCCTCGGTGGAGTGCGGCGACAGCTGAGCCACTGCATACTTTGTGGCTACAACCTAAATTACACAGGTAGTTCATTAAAAAGTATATTGTACAGATCTACTGCAACAAAGCATATAAACACAATAAATCAATAAATAACAGCAGTACTTATGTGTTTTAAATAACTATGGTGGATGGGAGGAAAACTCACTTTTGGTGGTACGAAGTAAGGACTGTCTTCCCAGCCCCAAAAGTGTTTGGACTCCAGGAACACTAGGTGGGATCTCCTTCTCTATAAGTGGGCCTATCCGCTGGCAAACGCGGAGCAGATAGTCTGCAGGAATGTGCTCGTTCAAAATCACCTGTAGAAGACAGAGACGGTAATAGAAAGTGTTATGATATGTAGGTAGTATTTAATAACAAATACTGAAACAGTTTTGATAAACAGATTAAACAGCCTGCTTATTACACGACAATCATTTCAACTGACTGATGCTGGATTTTTGAAGACCATACCAATGAAAATAGTTTAAATAAGTTCTTATAAAATCTGACAATGATATAACGGCTGTTACACAAATACATAAAACATATTTTTTAAATAATTCCTTATATCAGTGTTTCTCTTTTTATATATATTGCAATGTTTTATACCACGTACAACTTCAGAAAATATTAGCCTCTCCGGGTTCCACCATTATGACTGACGTTAAAATACACTAGTGTATCCTATTGAGCTATGGACAGTTCACGTAGAAGGGAGGTTTATTCCTAATATAAGATCAATTATTGTTGACAGTTGTTGTATCCTAAATGAACCAGTTCAAGAACCAGGACTAATTTGGTGGAAAAGATGTACTCCCGGGCCACACTTCTCTTGCCAATAGTTCCTGTTTGAAACTATGATTTCGGTGTCTTTGAACCATTCATTTTATTGTTGTATTACTTTATTAATCCCACAACGGGGAAATTCCCACTGCTTACCATCTAATTTAGCTCCTAACTAATCATGGGTGCATGCATGTGTGACGTTCATGAATGTGACAACGTTGCAGGCCGATATTGAAACATAATATTATACAAAATGCAAAACTTACATTCAACATTTTGTAGTATTTTATTAGTTATAGTATTATATGTTTTTTAGTTTATCTATTTAATTTTTACAAAATATTTCAGAGATTCCGCCGTGTTCTACTAGAGGCAGCTTACCACAATGATTATCAGCAATAACCATAAAAACTAAAATGATTACTTTTTAAGAATTGTGATATGTACAGATTGGGTAATTTAACACTTGTCAGTGCGCAGCCACACTATTCAAGCCAGTCAGCAACAGGGGGCACAGGGGCCAGAGCTCCACAACACAGCTGTCAACTTCAAATATCAACAATCTTTTTCCAACATCGCTGACACCTTTATATCTACATGTAGCCTATGTTCTGGTTCGACCACTGCCTACCTGAGCAGTGTGTGATGGCCTTGCTGAACTGCTGCAGCTCACACGTGAGCTAACCACAAAGAACAGACCCTTTTCACTGTCTGTTTTTGCTGGGAACCAGGTGCGGAAAAAGTAGACTCTCTAGTGAAGCGTCACTGCAGCCGCAGCTGAGATGAGCAATGACACGGGCAGTGTGGCTGCTCTAATCTGTTAACATGGGCGCCGAAATAAAAAGCAAGACAGTAGCCACGTACATGCACTGCAGAAGCAGGTACCTGATTATAATGTTGTTTTGTTACACATTTACCTTTATCCAAAAACCTGCAACTGGATATTACAATACACACATGATTTTGATAATATTCTGATTCATTGTGCATATTATTTCTCTGATTCATCAGCTTTCTTGCAACCAGCAAGCCCTCCCCATTCACTTTCTATGCCACTCAACCACTGCTGTGTCCCTGTCTATCAAACAAACAGACACAAACCAAAGGAACTAGTTTCTTCTCTCTTTCAACTTTCTCTCTGAATTTATTCAAGATACGAGACTGGAACACAACCTTCTTAAAGAAGTGAATAAAACTAAACACTGAAATGAAAAAACACCATTTAGAATTAATAATATTTTAATATTATTGGATTTTTTAATAATTCTTTATAAAGACAACAAACAAATTCTATGCTCTGTAATAACAAGCATATAACTATCTACTTCTTCAAAGACGACTTAACTAATTGCGTGGTTTCTTTTTTTTCCGCTTCCTGTTTATACTCATAATTTGGTAGCATGGTTTTGTAATGCTGCTAGTTGAAAAACAATCGAGAGCGAAGGGAGGGGGAGATAAAGAAAGGGGAGGAGCATAAAAGCTCACAGCCAATCAAAATCCTCTCTGTCTATTCTTCCGGTTCGCTCGCAAACACAACTGGGATTTCATTGGCTCCTGCAGAAGAGTGACAGCTTCCACGATGTGATTCAGCCAATCACCACCTTCCCCTGTCTCTATTCTCCTCCTATTAGCCCACACAATAGCTAAGCCTGTACCCAGTTATTTACCAATAGGCCCACACTAATACAAATGTCTAAATGTGTTCTAATAAACAAACATTTTTTTTTTTTAACATCGCGTCAATTATGGTTTGTTGGTTGACTTAAAAATATAAACATCCGCTAAGACGCAAATGTCGATTAAAATAGAAGTTACACGATTCGTTTGATTAAAAAGTGAATTACGAGAATTCCCACTCACCCACTCTCGGAAGGTCCGGTTGTATTTCTTCCCGTCCCAACTCCATCGTTCAGGAACCAGCTAAAGTTAAAACACAGGCTGTTTACAGAGATGGCAACAACAATTTACCAGAGTCCTCTCGACTCGACAACGCGCTGCTTTCACAAACACCAGCCACAAAAAAAAAAAAAAAAAAGAAGAGTGGCCGAAAAAGCGGCGACATAGGCAGTACCAGAGCAAGCACACAGGAGAATAAAGACAGAAAGGTGCAGCTGAACCTACCTCATACTCCTCCAGCTCCTCCACCAGAATCTGACAACACACACACAGCTAGCGTTAGCTGCTAACATCGGCTACTTACTCAGACCGTTTATAACCGCTGTGACTTCATATCTTGTTTGTTGTTGTTGTTTTTTACCTGTGCGGCTTTCTTACAGGGTCCTGACTGGAGAAATCTGGCAATGAGGTAATACAGTTCTGGGAAGAAAGAAAGAAAGAAAGAAAGAGAGGTGTATTAGCTTGGTACCAGCTAGCTAATGTTACCATTGAGCCGAGCTAACGTTAGCTAGCTTTGGGCTGCACTCGGCTCACTTGGCTCGCTGCAAACTATGTGAATGCAAATGAAAGGGAGGCTCGGCACTCACCAGCTTCGGTTTGTGAACACTGTTCTCTCGCCATCACTTGATAAGACAGGCGACATTAAGACAAACTGATGTTTTAGCTTGCCCGTTAGCCGCCGGCTAGCTAACAGTAGCTTGGTGTGTGTAGCTAAAACAGGCTAGTGAATGGCCTCCTCCTTTCTCAAGTTGTTCCCAGACCACCTGGTGCTTTGTGTTAGCGCCCTCCAGTGAAACAATGCAATACTGGACGGGTTGTTTTCTTTATCGAAAGAAAATATATAATAAATATTCAAATGTTAAACTTTCAGTCCCACAGTTGCAGAGAATTTAGTGATATTTCTTTGTATTAATATTTAATGTTTTTTACATCGTTGTTTATGTCACAAACGTACACACACATAGGCTATATCAAGTTTAAATTGTTTTGGAAATCTTCCTCAAATATTGACTCATATTTTATTACACACAGTAAAAGCATTCTGCTTTGATAATTGGGCAGTATTTGGAGACAGTCACTCTAAGGATAGCGTCCTTAATGGTAACAAAGAAAAGCTGCAGGTTATATTGTGAAGTGGTCAATGAACAGCAGGGACCAAATCACCATGCACAATCTTATCTAAAGATTTTATATAAAAGAGTGAGCCTGTGTGATTATGACAACATCATGGACCTTATTTATTGTAGATCAATTAGATCTTGTCATATGATGCTAATAGAAATATTACCATTTACAGAAAACATGTTAATGTTGGAACAAATGTTATTTTTAAAATACATTTGCTCTGTTTTTTCACATGCATTCATTTACTTAAAAAAAGACCTTGAGAAAAAGTTTGAGTCTTGACTAACAACCAAGGTGATGTCGGTAGTTATTAGGTACATTTAAAGTAAATGTCCAATGATTCATGCTTTTTTAAACGTATCTGATATTGACAAAACAAACTAAGAAAGACTATAATCTTCTTTTAAGCTGTTAAATTAAACTTGTATTAAAGTGGTCCATGAACGAAGTGCAAGAGTGGCTATTATTGGTTATTATTGGTTTTGTTGTGGTTGCACATATTCAGTAGGCTATAGGCAGTATGTGTCTTTGACAATGTATAAACTGGCTGTGTGTGTGCATGTATTGACTCCACGATAAAGCATATTCTGGCTGAATGAAATACATTTTAAAGGATTTGAGATACTAGCTGGGATGTTTTTAAAAATGTTTTAATAAAATTATACGTTTTCAATTCTTATGACCTTTGTCTCGGAGCTATTGCAGCAGAAGAGTCTGTACAGAAACTTAAATTAGCTTGCAGTTAAAAAACAAGCCAGTGGACTGACTAAATGGTGAGTTGACCTAGAGCTGTCCTCCTTTACCTGTTCTCACTACTGATTGGATTAACTATCACACAACACTGAACTCACACAAGGTATACTAGTTATTTAAAACTCAAATGAGTGCAAGACTTTTTTGTGCGAGTGCAACCATCAGACCTTGTGGAAAGCCTCCTGATTCAGGTTTAAAATGGTGACCCTCTGCTTATCTGCCAAGCAATGTGACGTTATGTGAGTTGCTCTTGTGACAAAAACATACAGAAAGAATCTGAGCAATGCAGAATTGGAGAGTGTAATCAACAATCCAGGCAGGTGCCAGGGGTGTGAACATGCTGCAGGTAAAAGACTTATTTTAGCGTACACTACATCACCTGGTCTTCACCCTGCACATGAGGAGAAGGCAAATTTGATATTGTCTTTTGTAAAGGAACATTATGATGTAAAAAATAAAATCTTATCCAGATTATGGCCTGGAAAATCTTTGAAAAGGTCCCTTAAGGGTTTTCTGTTAAATAACTATCAATGGCCCTTTTAATTTAGAGTTACACTTTGAATTAAAAGATAACTTGATTTAATCCTGAAGGGGCACTACACTGATTTTACATGTCAAAGACAGTTTTTCTAGTCGTGGGAAATACAGACTACTGTCTGACTACACGATAAGACATGAAGAGCTTGAGCTTTGTTAAAAAGGAGTACACTGAGGGTGGAATTACATTTACTCAAATACTGTAGTTCAGAGGTGCTTTGCCTGAATATTACCATTTTATGCCAGTTTTGACACATTACTGCATTTTTACTTCACTGATTTTATTTCATTGCTCCATTAGTTACTTTATAGATTTAAATTTGCATCTACAAAGATGAATTTATAAAAAATGAGCCAATAGATAGACAACACTACCCAATGTAACCATTTATAAAGTAAAAAATGCTCCACTTCCACCACACAACATCAAAATGCTACTTATATTATGCAGGTATATAATATAACACTCACAGGGGTATGCATGGATTTCTACGTGTAACGGATCTTTTTCACATTGTGGTGTTGCAACTTGATTTATTAATGGTCTACATTGCACTGATTGACCTAAGGGTGGCGCTACCGCGTGTGCTGATTTATTTGGATTATGTGTGAAAAACTTTGGGGACTGATGCATCTCACCACTGCACTTGAATTTACATCACCAGGATTATTACTCTGATCAGTACAAGTCCATGTAGACCAACATACGATGATCTGCTATAAAATGGCCTCAGAAAGCATGACTCAGAGAGCAAAAGGCATGACTCACAAATCACAGCGAGTCATTGTATATAAGAACCACATCCACTGCTTTTATAACCTGTTGATATATGAGAATAAAAAGGGTTTTTAAAAGATCTTTGGATACATATTCTCATTTACTATTCATTTAAATGGCATGTTTAGAGTCCTGTCACCACCACTGCACACACACACACACACACACACACACACACACACACACACACAACTTTATTTAGTATATAGTCCAGTGGGCGGGACTCTGAGTGTGGACGCACTCCGGCTGCAGAAAACTCTCCATTCAGCGTTCATCTGTGTGTGTGAGCGGACGGGGCGCGTTGAGACCAGAGCTCAGTCAGACGAGAAGGTAAAATTTGAGGTGTGTGTGGGCTGGATCAGGATCCCCCCCCCTCAACAGGCTGTAGCCCCAATAACACCCGCATTCATCATTTCCAGACTGAGTCGGCGGTGCTGTTTCATCTCTGGGCAACTTTTTTGGAATATAGGACGTCGGGGTTTTTTGTTGTTGGTGGTTAAAGCCCCTGTGTCTCCGTCTGGGGTTGGTCTGACCCTTATACCACAGGATAAGGTAAGTCTCCAGCTTTGTGTTGTCGGTGTTAATGGCTCCGTTGTTACAGATTTAGCTTAACGGTAGCTTTAAACAGTTTTCTCTTTCTTCAAGCTTACTTAGCTCAATTTGCTTTATAACATTTAAAGCTGCTGTGCAAAAATACATATTTTTTCACACTAGCTAATACATGGAGGCAGCTTCTTCATGCTTTAGTTAGCCTAAAACACCATTTACACGACTGTTAACTAGCTATAACATTTTAATCAGTTTTTAGTTACGAGCATCTCTGTAAGTTGAGTGTATTTTAAGAGGAGCTCTGGTCTTAACACCGTGTGAAGCGCTGTGACATTAATTGACACTTAAATGACCCCACTAATGAAGTGCTGGTGAAATACAACTAATAAAGTTTTTGCATGTGTTGACTCAGCTACCTGGAAACCAGCTGTCAGTTTTGGGCTCACACAGGCACATTATTACAAATGGAAAATAAAACTCATTTTATGAGTTGAGGAGGATGAAATATAAGCCTAAAGGAATGTGGATTAAATGTAACAGGGCAATGCAGAATGTGTTGCCTAAAACAAGAGGCAAATAGGCTCCTCCATAAATTAGTGAGAGCCACTGGATTATGTGATTGGGCAAGGCACCAAATTCACAGGACATCGACTTTGATGCCAAGTCATGCAACTGTGTCACTTTGTTGAGGGACCGGATGGGGGAAAAAAAGAGAAAAATATGTGGGAGATAAAAGGAGCCAGGTTCCTGTTCATGTCAGTGTTCAATTGTCAAATTGTTATTCTGCATCTACATCCAAATACTCATGTTGAGGCTTGAGCCATTTTGCTGGCTTGCTGCGTCAGTGCCGGGGTTGGCCCAGCAGACATGAATAGTGATGAGGATGTATGCTGACAGCTGAGTGGGACAGGATGGGCTGTTCCATGACTGACTGAACTGGGGTGTTCACTTCACCATATGCTCCTTTTTACATCATGCTGCCAAACATTTGGCCCAGCCTCATGACTCATGCTATGTGCTTCTCCCTTAAGATCAGCTCTTTAGTCCTGAGACTAAATCCAACGGTCTTGATTTTACATTGTGGGCTAGATAAATTGGTGTCTTCCATTTTAGTGTATGGTCTGCCCCTGAAACTGAGGTCATGAGTTAATTATGATGCTCATTCTTTCTGTACTATGACTGCTCCCTGACCGCTAGCTCCCTCACTTTATGGAAAGTCTCTTATAATTATGAGGTTCAAATGAAGGCTGGGCAGTAAACTAAATGTATTGAACTGCAATGTTTTACCAATCCATGTTAACTCATAGTGCCATTTGCTATAAATAAACTGTCTTAATCCCATAAACCCAGAGTAGACACAACAACCAGTGGCATGCAGCTAGAAAATTAACCAATCAATCAGCCCCACAGTCCAGAAGTCCATAATCTCAATGTGCTCACACTGTATTTCTAGTGTCATCATTACATTTGTTGATGAGCAGAGTAAGCATGTACCAACTGGGTCAGTTTTTTTGCTATCTTGTCGGTATGTTAGCCTGTGCAGTCACTGTGGTTGTCTGAGTTTGATGTTAACCTAGAAACTCACTCAGAAGAATGGTTTGAGTGTATCGGGTTGTAGGGTTTAACAGGTCATAGTGCCGTCCACCTGATGCATGGACTGTCATAGGGTGGGACGTACATAGATGGAAGGGGAAACCCAAGGCACTGTCCTGGTGCCACACAGCAATCCTGACAGTTAATGTAGATATAAAGGGGTAATGTTTCAGGTGGAAGTTCTGGTAATCATTGTTTAAATGAATGAGTTTTATGTTATTGCAATAGGCAATACGATTATATAATCAATATACTATACATTCTCATTATTATAAGACACTATGACACACCATAAATCTGATATAATCTCATCTGCAAGCTCATCATTTCAAAGGTTTTCACAAATATGACATATATCATAATTTTAAGAAACGTTTTTATAACTGTGACTTATCATCCTATAATTATGACTATTATCACTTTACCATGACTTCACACCTATGAAAACCCTTGCCTGATACTCACTAGTATCATTAATCTCTTGGACAATTTTGGCCTTTTCTCCCTTTATCCCTTCTTCAAAAGCCATTTGCTTTTTTCACGTCCTTGTTTTTCATTTCTCCACTTCTCCACTGCCTCTATTATCAGTTTTACAACACTGTATTTTACCTTTAGGAGTAAACTGAGAAATAGGCCTTATGGAGATTCCCTTTTCAGAGACAAAACTGTGATCATTCGTATTCTGCTTTTGCTTAAACAGTGCTGTGTCTGGGTTTTTGTGTCTCTTTGCTGAAACTATGCTGTGGTGAAGGTTAGTTAACTGATGACACACAGCCTCGTCTCTGATGTTACAGAGCATGTTGTGGGGAAAGTAGGTTACTGGGCCATGTCCTGCAAGCTTAAACTGAACACTAGTCTGAATATTGCTAGAGCTGCTTAGTGTGACTGGGCATGCACAAATGGTGTAGGTCTGTGCAACAGCAAAGGGATCATTTCTACCTTCTGTCTCTTTAAGAAAACAGAGCAGCACTCCACATAGAATGAATGTTGTATGTACAACCCATGTTGATACATCTCAAACACACATGAAATGGAATGAAATCTGACAACAGGTTGACTAACGTCACAGGTAGCGAATGACTAAGCCCTACTTAACTTAAACATGAGTGATCTTATTCTTTTGTGTGTGAGCAGCCCGTTTTTAGTATTTGAATTGTATATGTACATTTTATTTACTCACACTGACATTAATGTCTTAGAAATTAAAATGTAATGTTGGCAATGATGATTTAATGTGTTGCACTACTGAACAGTATGCATTTGTATTTATCACAGTAACACCCAACAACATAACCCTCAGTTTACGCTTACAACACTGTTGCCTAGTGGTTGGTGGGGTTTAAACACAAAAATCAAATTCTCCAATTTCTTTTGAGAATTGATACAATAGCACAAAACAAAATACCGCAATGTGATATTTCTTCTATATCTTCTTACACTCCTAGTCGATGTTGCTGAAGCTGAAGAGGCATGTAGCTAAGTGCTGTAGTGTCTTTGAGGATGTCCAAGAAATTACTCTAGAAAATATTCAAACCTTTGGAATCATGGTGCAAGAGTTAGTTTAATATTATATGGATACTCTCATGTGACTACTGCATGGGTGCCTTTGTACTTCCTTCCAGTGTGGCACCTACAGACTGTATGGATGTATTGTTTATTACACTTTGCTATAACAAGTGTCTTTCATATAGATCAATTTAAAATTGCAATTGTATTCTGCTGTAAAACTGCAGGCATAAAAAAAAAAGAAACAATGTGAAAACTTGCTTTATCCAGGTTAGTTCCTCGGAGATCAGTCCCGTACACAAGACATACCTGACCTAAACATCAGAGGCATGCTTAATCAGACAGAGCACCAGTGAAAACATTTCAGGTAAAATAGAAAAAGCTGAGAGAGATGGGAAACAGACACTCTGACTATATTAGGCAGGCATCTAAAGTATTTGTAATTTCCATCAAAACCAGACTTCCTTGCCCCATAACAGCCCATAACAATAGTTTCTGATTTTTCAAGTGTTTTGAATGTCCTCAGTCCTACCTTTTAGAGACCATGTTTGTCCTGCTCAAGTGAAGGTGAGACAAGTTGTGACAATTGTAATGAATAATATTAATTACAAACAGGCACTGGATGTTGAGGAAATCAGAACAAAAACAATATTCCCAAACAGAAATCAGTTTTGTTATTTTGTGTCACCATGAAGTTATTTTATTAGCTACATGTATGTACCTTTATCTGGAGGATACAGTCAACTGACTACACCGTTCAGCCACAACTTTATGACCAACTGGACATGTTGTGCAGCCCCATACCAACAAACTGTGATGCACTCTGTGTTCTGACACCTTTCTATCAGAAGCAGCATTAACTTTTTCAGCAGTTTGAGCTACAGTAGCTCGTCTGTCGGATTGGACCACACGGGCCAGCCTTCACTCCCCACGTGCATCAGTGACCCTGTCTCTGGTTCACCTCTTTTCCTTCCTTGGACCACTTTAGATAGGTACTGACCACTGCAGACCGGGAACACCCCACAAGAGCTGCAGTTTTGGAGATGCTCTGACCCAGTCGTATATAGATAATCAGTGTTATTCACTTCACCTGTCAGTGGTCATAATGTTATGGCTGATCGGTGTATATTAGGTGTTAAATCTATGCAAAAATGACTGTTTGACTGGAGTTAATAACTTCTCACTAATTTGTAGAGAATATTACATATATACTTAATGCTTATTGCGTACTCTAGAAAAAGGCTGGTAGCCAACTTACAGTTGACTGCCTTTACAATGTCTGCAAGTTCACAAGAAAAGACAGTGAAACAATGATGAAAGACAACAACAAACAACTTAAGTGTACAGGCTACATGCATAAGACATTTAGTTTTTGGTGCAGACAAACTGATGTTACTCCTCATGCAGACTTTCCTAAAAAACGTTTCATATGTGGTTTTGCCAGTGCCACAATATTCAGCTCAACTGTAAAAATGGGTCTTATAATATAGATAATACATGGCACATGAGAGGAGACTAGGATACAACATTATATGATTTATTTATTTATGAATTCAATAAATAAGTTTGAGGGGTAACATGAAAGTGAAAACACTCATTTCCAACATGGTTCCAAGATCTTAAAAACATAAAACTAAACAATAAAATTCTGACATCAACAGTCATGCTTATTTTTAACAACTGGATGTATAACAGATGGCTGTTCCACGACATAGCACCAGTGTAAAAAAATGTGCGTCTGGCAACATTATTTTCTCGAGACACTTGACATGAACTCACACTGGCAAAACTACTGGTACCTTCAATAAATGTGTCATACAAATGATGCAATAGAACAATTTTGTAATAGAAGTCAGAAGAAGGTCAATTATATACAGAAGCAGGTATAAAACTCTCTAGTGACATTACAATAGCACGTACTCTTTGAGTCCAAAGCTGCCATTTAAACTGAGCTTTTAGAATAAGGATAGCTGGAAAAATGCTGAATATCGGATCCAACAAACGGCATCAAACTGTCAAACTAGGCAGTGCTGATCAAACAAGAATCAACATTTTGTTACTGCATTGCCTATTTCTCACCTACAATTGTTTCAGAAACATGTTTTAGTGTACTGTTTAGCTGTAAGGTCCAAACTGCACAGCTACCAGTGCACAACTAAAGGCCACATTTTTATTTATTTATTTCTATTGAGGTCCACAGACCTTAACGGACGCTTACATTCTTAAATTTTACGTAGTTTATTGAAAATCTTAAGAATTCACTTTACTTTTCTTCCTCACTGGAGAATCTAGAATTTATAAACATGCAGTTATTTTTTGTTTAGGTACTGGACACAAGATGTCTCCTACTTTACTGAAAAGTCTATTCTCAGTGCACCAGAAGTTTCAAGTTTACACATACAGTATGTGTTTTCAAACTCGCTGTGATGTCTCAAACCATACACACAACATCTTACACTGAGATTGAATGTGAGCACAGAAGAACTTCAGCAGATGATGTCTTCTAGTGTCAAACTCTGCACATACATCATTCTGCACAGTGAAGGTCAAACATCCAAGTGAAGCCACAATAAGAACAACAGTGAAAGGAGGGCTTTAAATGCTAGTAATGTTATATATGAGCTCTGTTGTGTTTTACATCTTAATTTGTGTTTTGTAGATGCTCTGGTATACAAACAACCCCCCCCCCAAAAGTTAGTGAATATTAAGTTTCTGTGAATATTTATCATATTGTTTTTACATTCATAAGTTTGGTCCAATGTAAAACTCTGTAACCACAGCATTTACAGTATGAAGGAGAAGAAGGACTGTTGATCAGCTTTGTTGAGTCAAAATTTGTGCAATTGACAAAGCCAATAACAAGTTACTTAACAGCACAATGCTCTGCCATCCTTGCTGTAGTCTGTAAATTTAGTTCTGGATTATAGGATTGACATTTTTTGAATAGTGAATAGTTATAGGGATGAGCTAGAAACCTTGTAGAAGCCCTGAGAGAAGTCCAAAGAGACAGACATGTTGATTATTAACATTATAAATATGGACTTTTCCTTTTGCTCCATATTGTACTATATTGATTCCTGCCTTGGTGAACTTGGTATCATTTGTCTAGTGGAACTACTGTATGTTGCACATGACTCTTGAGACTATGACTGGTATTCATGTCACCCTCTTTAACCTTGTAACTATGACAGACAAAATGTTCAGCTGCAGTTATATAACTCCCACTACAGACGTCATCGTCCTTGCTGCTGTCGCTGATCTCTTGCTCCAAAGCACACAGTCATTGTCCTCCGTAGCTTCAGGCTCAGATCCATTGGGGCATGATTAAGACATTTAGCTGCTTTTTGAAGAAAAAAAAAGTTCCCTTCTTCCGGCTCTAAGACTTACCACATTATGTGAATTTGTGTTGTCTCTTTGTATTTGTGGCATGCAATTAAATAAACATCTGAACATTATGTGTGAAATCTTTTGAGTCGCTGCAGTACTACACTAGGATAAAAAAAAAAGGTACGCCGGTGACCTGAAATGTTCTGAGTGGCTTTTAAGGTATTCATTCAAAGGGCTGAAGATTTCATCTACATAAATGAGGTTCATTAAGTATCATGTGGAATTAATTCAACCATTATTTAAGTGCTACACCGTGTGCTGCACACTTATTCATTTTTTTTTTTAGACCTTGTCTATTTTACGTAGCTGATTCACAGAACAGGTTCGGCTTTTCAGTTTTCTTTCGCGACAAAAGGTCACGTTCAAGAAAAGGGTGTGGCTACACTTTGTATTACAGTTGAAGGGGGAAAAAAGGGTTTCACAATATGTGTGGGCCCGGCCCCTGTGTGTGACCTAGATGTGATTCAGATCTTCAAGCTCAGGGTGTTGGCTGCATCTGCATCACAACGCGGTTTCTTTTGGTGGAGTAAAATACACAACACGCCAGAAGACCATAAGTAAGCGCTTCAGGTCTGATGCTGAAATAAAAAAAGAGCACTCCCAGATGGATTGCTCATTCCTTTGATGTGCAGTGGGTCATCTGCAAGCTGTGATGTCAAGAGCCCAAACCTGATCATCAGAGAAGGGCAGATGTCAGAGCTCACACACCTCTGCAATAAATGAGTTTTATTTTCAGGTTGGGTTGAGAAAACACCAACAAAAACCTGAATTATTAACATTTAGCTAAGATATGCTGATGCTTCAACCTGGAAGCTCTGGCATGAACAATACAGTGTACAGCTGTTCTTATTCCCTGGGCATTTAGCATTTTCCTATTGCACTATTTGGAATATTTTGTTTAAGAAAGTGAGATACCTTTTTTGGAATCTGTAGGAAAAATCTCTTCCTCCGTCCACAGAGGGGTCAGAGTTCAGGGCTTTTACAAAGGTGGAAGTGAATATAAGGGTTTGCTCAAGGACACGTCAGCAGGGTAAATGAATTATGAATCATTATCACAGGCAAGCACGATTTCTACACTCACTACACCAATCTGCTTCCCTGTTAGTATGAGCCGTTATCCTGAATAATGTGTGCACACGATTCCACTCACAGAGATTGTGGTCTTTTTAAGCATCCAAATTAGCTGTATTTCACTGTACTTTAATCAGGCATGAAGCATAAACCGAGTGTGTCAACACCCGGTGAATGTGAAAGCTAGTCAGCGTGATTATTTTTTTCCAGACGACAAATGATCCAGCCTTTTATCATTAAAAATGTAGATGTTATTAACCCACTTTCGTAGTCAGGCATCTATTGTGATTATATGTGAACTAATTTCTTCCATTAACAGGCCCTCAGGTGAAAAAAAAGCTGATTTTGTAGTTCAACTAAAAGGTTGATTACCTTGAGAATATATGAAAAATTCATGTGTAGCTGTCAATAATGTCTGCTCTTTCAATCTGGGAATGGAAAATATCTATAGTCCTGTACTTTTGGTTTCTGTGGAGTAAAAATTAGAATGAATGGACATTTAGTCATAGTGTAATTCATTATTCAGCTATTTGTTTCCCTGTTTCCTGAAAGAGATGAATGCTTCTTATTACAGGCTGCTTTCCTGTCTGAAGAGAAGCCTGAATCTAAAAAGAGAGATTTAACTGTGCTTTCAGGAGGAAGCTTTAGAAATGTGGACAGCAGTGTTTCATAACAAGGAAAATGAAATAGCAATAGATAGGAATGGAGACATAAGGTCATTTTTTCCATGGACTGCTTGTGAAAGGCTACTTCAGTTCACAGTCTATGCATAAGAGAGTGGCTGGTTGTGATTTTAACATTCACTGATGAATTCATAAAGATGATATTATTCTGTTTCTTTGTGATATAATCATAATCATTACCCTTCCACAGTCAGGAATTTAATCAGAGGTGTAACCTATGATCTGAGCTTGAGACAGCAGTACAAAGAAAGAACTGCATTGCCCTTTCCACCCATGCCCTAGAATGGTGACCCACATATTTGCTCACACACTGCCTTAGGTAATTGCATCTTTTCCTGAGCAGCAGCAGACAATAACAGGCCTGGAATCATTTGGTGATCCATTTTGAATTGTTGAAAGAATATAATTGTGAAGAAATTTGAGAGTAGAACTACCTGGTGAATAGATGTTTGTTTTTTTGGTCTGCTCTCTCACTGAAATGTTGCGACCACCCATAGTGAGCCTGTGCTGTGTGGTGAATGTGTAATTACAAGGCACTTTGGGTGAAGTATCACCAAAATTATTGACAAATGTTTTTGTACAAGCAGACAAAGATAGAGCAAGTGAATTAAACCTACATCAAATGTACAGTCAGACTGAACAGGCTTGAGCTCACTGCACACTAAACATTATAGGAATAATTAATATTTTATTAGTTATTAAGTTTTATTAATTGGGTCAATAAAAGTCTTAAAGATGGAAAAATACTAATTTACTTAAATGATCAACTGATTATCAAAAAAGCCTTTTTTTTTAATCAACTAATTGATTATTTGACTTATAATTTCAGCATAAAAAATTTAAAAGTTACAACATTGAGGTCATCTATGTAGGTGCAGTTATAAAGAACATGGGGAATGGACATGTGCTTTTTCCTGAGTGCACAGCAGGTGAGGATGTGTTAAACTGCACTGTGACAGGATTGTCCAGCGGGTAGAGCTCAGTGAGTGCAAGGGTTCAGCTGTTGCCCACGGGAGGATTAGTGCGGATCTGCTGTTTGGTAGAGACGTGGGAAAGCACTGTGAGGAGGGGCATGATGATTTGTTTCTCTAGTCCAGTGCCTTTTTTCCATTGGGTACTCAATGGAAGAAAAGCTGTTATGGGCGAGAATGTCCCAAATAGTCCCTTCTGTGATTTTTTCCAGTGTCCTTGCTCTGCTCTGCTGTTGGATAAGGTCTTAAGTTGTAGCCAGTGCTGCTCCATCTATACTGAATTACATGGCGCAAAATGTCCTTGACCCGAACATTGTGTAACTGCAAGCCAGCCAACAGTGAGAATGGACTCAAGAATGCTTATATAAAAAGAAAAAATGAGACACCATTTCCTGTAATAAGGTGATTTTCTTCAGTTGCTGCAGGAAGAACATCTGCTGCTGATGTGATGTTGTTATCTTTCTGGGGATCTATCACGGGTTTGAAGCTTTCATCAGCAATGTCAGTCTTTCCACTTTTTCATGAAGTTATTATTACCAATCACCTCAAATAAGGCTTTAGTTACATACCTAACCTACACAGGGCCTATTAGATTGTAAACTGTGAGTTATGGTACTTATTCTTCTTTATATTTTCAGACCTCCCTGCTGCATTTCATGTCTTTAGGATTTCCCCTTTTATTAATGTAATTTTAGACTTTCTTTATATGAGATATCATTTAAAGGCCCAGTGTGTAGGTTTTAGTGGCAGCTAGCGGTGAAGTTGCTGATTGCAAGTACCACTGGCGTCTGTATTTGACAACCTGGGAATGAGAACGGGCTGTGCAGTGCGTAGGAGAAACTACGGTGGCTGCAAAAGGCCCTAATGTCTACTGCCAGTGTTTACTTTGTCCATTCTGGGCTACTGTAGAAACATGGCAGTTCAACATGAAAGGCGACCCACAACATTTGTAGATATAAAGTGCTCATTCTAAGGGAACGAAAACACAGTGATTTTTATATTCAGGTGATTATACACTTATGAAAACATACCTATGAATTATATTCCATTTCTGCCAATAGATCCTCCTAAATGTTACACATTGGACCTTTAAAAGATAAACGGGGTGCCCTGGTAGCTCACCTGGTAGAGGTTCGGGTCTGACCTGTGGCCCTTTGCTGTGTGTCATCCTCTCTCTCTCTCTCTCTCTCTCTCTCTCTCTCTCTCTCTCTCCCTCTCTCTCTCTCTCCCTCCCCCTTTCCTGTCCACCCTGAGCTGTCCTTTCCAATAAAGACAAAACATAAACAGGGAGTTATTACTTCAAAGCTGCAACAATAAATCAGCTCTTTAACCCATCCTTTAGTCCAGCAATAAATCCTGTATCACTGCCCAGTACAGTGTTTTGCTATAATGAGCAAAGCATACAGTGAGAATGTTGCCTGCCACGTTATTAATCTTCATTAGACTAACAAATCATTTCATGTCGTACGTATGTCCTAAAAATATTCTAGACCTGAAGAAAATGGAAACCGGTGGCTTTATGGACATATCTGTCTTGGTTGGGGGAAAGTAGACACCACACATTGTTACCATGGGAACACAGAGCGAACAGCAGTGCCACAGTCTAATTAATGACAGTCAGTGCTTCAGCAGAGGGACACGATGACATCATCAATACCGGTATCACAGATGTAGCCACAGGGAATATGGCATAATGTCTGAGTGATTATGAATATGATCCAGTGTGTCACAGATGTAAGGGCAAGCAGTGGGGACAAAGGTATAGGATGTAAAGATCCCAACACTGAGCATTTATAATGTAGTGAGGCCTGATTATGAGCACTAAATGTCATCTCATCATCCAATAGCATGACCTACATAAAAGAGCGGAACTAATCTCTATGTAGGCGGATGGTGAATAATGCAGTAAAATGTGGGAGATCTTTATGAATCTTAGATGTCTCACACTTGTTGGTCGCTGGCATAGCAACGATTTAGTCCAGAATGAGTCTATATCATCACTCTGCTATTGTAATTTCTTGCTGTAATTTGTGTACCAAGTAGTGTGCAAGTTATATAACTGAGTGCATGAGACAGATTTTCTTTTTTGAACCTCTCTTAAGTCTTAACTATTCTTTCATCAGTTGACTTATTTCTATTTTTTTCTCTATTTCAGCAGTTCAATCTTAGATGAAATATTTCTGTTCACCTACAAGGCTAAGACTAAGCATCGAGCATAGATAAAATTTAGCACAGATAAAAACCAACCAACAAACCGGGTTTACATTACAACAAAATACAAATTCGGTTGTATGTTTTAATGTAAGTAAAGAAAAATCTGTGGTTGCTATCAAATCTGATTTACTCGGCAGGGCAGCTAGCAAATCTAAATAAATGCAGGTACATAGAATACCTCATACAAAAACTCACACTTACTATTATTTACTTATTCTCAACATTTAACTCTGCAAGCTTCCATATGAGGCCCTAAACAAGGACACAACTGAGTGCTGCTTGCTGACAGTAGCAAAAGTGTTACTAGTAACACATTAGACAGTCGTTGCAGGCGCACTGACACATGCATGGGCAGTAATTTCATACTTTTTGTGTATTCCCTAGGGCAGCAACACCATTTCAGGTGATTGAATGGAATAGTCTTGGTTTACACTGGCTGATAGCATTGTGTCTTTGTCTGGGTTGAATAAGTCACCCCTACCATATAACTGATGTTGGATTTTAAACTAATTTTAACTAATTTGGTAGGGTACAGTAACAATAGGTGCATCATTCTTGTTGTGTTGTGTCTTACTCCAATTTTTTTCTTGTGGTCACTTGGTGTTTACTGGTGGTCGGCTGCAATATGCAAGCAAACTACTGCCTGATTAGCTGCGCTGTATGTGCTGCAGCCTAATTGGCTACATTTACACAACACCTATAAGTTACCATAGTTATTGACAAATGTATAATTGCAGCCCTACCTCCCTACTTTCTTCCAGCCACCTGACTTTCATGTCATTCGAACATGAGAGAAACCGGAGCAACCAGTGTGATCGCACAGTGGGAGCTCCAAGCAGAAAGGGAATTGAATGTGGCCAATGTAGTGGGGGGGCCTCAGTGGTGCCTGGTGGCTCCTGCTGTGTTTGGTCTGGATAAACTGTAGTCAGATTTACCGGATGTACACTGTAGGTATAAGCCTGCCATTTGCAGCGTATTTCATTTACGCGTTCTGCTCCCCTTCCGCTATCTGCACGTTACACCAAAACAAGTTAAGAAGTTACAAACAAACTGGGTTTTTTCCCCCTGTAGCAAAATAATAACAATCTCCAGCGCTGTGAAGAGGTTCAGGCTGAGCAAGACCAGATAAACTGTACTACAGCTTGGAGGTTTTAACCAATACACAGCATTGTCTACCCCGTGTGATTTACTGTCATTTTGTTCATAAACTCCAACATAATCAATAGTATATTTTTATTTTAGTTGCATGCTAAAAGGTTCAGCAGACACCCTACTTGACCCGCCATCACTTTAATGTATGTTGTGTGGAGGACTTGTGTCATAGACTGTTTACAAGAGATGCCTCAAAACTCTGTACCTGTTGTGGAGCAGCCACAGTGAGGAGTGGTGAGACAGTGGACAAAGACGCAGGCATTCAGTTGATGAAGGAGGTATAAGTGAGTGGGGGACCAAAGAGACTGGCTGTGCTGCTGTGGCTACATGTCTCACAAGCTGGTTAGAATGGCATCATACTGGTACTGGCACATTCAATCTGGACTACTATAACAGTTGCAGTCTGGGAAAGTGTGATTCATTACATGAAGATGGCCGTTGAGACAAGTGGTCTGAAAATATAGCATGCTACAACTCTGTCAGGCTCATTGAGATAAACAGAAACAGAGAGCTGGTTGGCTTTGACTTTTAAATCACGTGCCCACAGACCATTTTGTCTTTTAAAAGTAATGTTGGAAAAAGCTATTAAACACAACCACAAGACCCTGAAATGGGTAAGATGAAGAATTTGTGTCCCTTGTGCAGCTCAACTATACACACAGTATTTTATATTTTGTTATATTACATCTTATAACTTTTATTGCATGTGCTTGAAAGGGATACAGACTATTTCAACCTTTAAAATGATTTGCTGAAACCATCGTAAGAACCAGCACAAGCCAGCACTTGTCCTCTCCATTATGAGCAGCTCCGTTTGTCTAATTGGGAACATTCACTTAAGATTGTCAGTCAGTTCTGTTGTGCTCTGTTGTCTGTCGTCTTAACCCACATGACAAGTGGCCTTTATCACAAGACCGTCTATCATTAGGGAAACTCTCGTTCGAAACCTGAACATCCAGTATTTAAAGGAAAGGACGATGACAGATTATGAAAGAGATGGCAGCATTAGAGTAAGAGCTATACATGTATCTTCTAACACAGCACGGCACTAAGGCTGAGTGTAAATGTCAAGAGATCCTGACAGAAGTAAATGTTTCTTATCAGATGTCTGTCAGACATCACTAAGTCAACATGGCTCAGAGGGAAAAAAAAATCTTTATAGTGATTATCATGACAAACAGTTTAGCAGCTGGCGTCCTGGTGGATCAGTGTCAGAGTCGTAGCCCTGTACAGTAACAGTGATGGTCTTGGTTGGAATCAGACTCTGGACCATCGTTGCACATCATCCTCCACACTTGGCAATGTCGGTGTGTTGGTCGTTTGCCATTCATGGTGCCTATAGAATGAATCTGGGATGACTGACGCCGCCATGAGATTCACATTTGTGGTTTAGAGTGAAATGTCACGACAACATGGGTTGCCATGACGTTAATTACAGACATTCATGTTCCCATCCGGATAAATTGTAATCACTTTGGTGATTCAGTTTTTTCAATCTCCATCAAGTCAACATTTTCATTTGTCATTTGTGCCTTCAGAACTAATGACATTCCTATCAGCCACTACGATTTGTGTTTATTGCTAATTAGCAAATGGTAGAATGTTAACATTTAACAAAGAAGGTGGACATTAAACCTACAAAACATCAATATGTTATCACTGTCATTGTGAGCATTTCGCCATGCTAGCATTAGCATTTAGATGTGCCTAAGTACAGCTTCTGAGAGCTCCTTGCACGGCTATAGCCTCTTAACATTGTTCTACTTTATAGTATGAACAAAAAAATAAATGTCAAAAGTTGTTTAAAACAGAAACAACTGGAATAGCTAAATTTAAGGTTATATGTATCCTAATAAAAATGCTGTTTTTTTTCTTTAAAACACTGCATTACGTTATATTAACAAGTTAATAACAAGTTTTAATATAATTCAGGATGTAGTTGTTCAGTTGTTTATGAACAACAGACATTACACAGATTTAAAATGGCCTACCAGTGTCAACTAGTGCAAAACCTCCCATCTGCTTTACTAAGAACAACACAGGACTTATCTTGACCGCGAAAAGACTCTGAGACACATATTTACCAACTAACTTTCCAAGATTAAAAATGCTTCTGTTCACAAAACACAAGATCACAAAACACAAGATCACAGCAAGGTTTGTCATAAAAATAACAAAATCAAAACCAACCTCTAATCATTGAAGTCAGGACTTGTCTACAGTCGACTGCACAATTATATACTACATACAATCAAACACTGATATTGTTGTTGCAGAGTCTAACGTTTCACCTCCTCCTCAATATCTGAAAATAGTCTTAAAGTGAACAGGTTGTCTTAAAAGCTCACTTTCAGATGTTTTTGTCGTTTTAAAAGTTTTAAAACACCTGGATATATGTGTGCATCTGCAGCCATTGGCGTGATCCTTTGACAGAAGCGAAAACATTTGGACCCGGTCCATTACGAGCCCTTGAAATTAGTCATGCAGACTGCTGACCCACATTTGAGACTTCAGCTGAGGGAAAGGCAACCAGGAAGTTGTGGGGGAAAAAAACAAAACATAGGAAGTGGGGAAGTACTTGAGGGGAGAAACAAAAGCCTTCAGCTTCTTGTTTTTCTCGTGGATTTCAGTGTCATCTTTTTTGTACGGCCTAGGTCCTTTTTTCCAGACTTAAATGAGTGGGTTTTATATATTTATAAACAGGGTCAGACAGGCTAATCTCCTCTGTCTTGCTGGCAGGGAGGAGACACCATTTACCCTCACCTCCTCTAACTGCCTTCATACTGTGAAGTTACACAGAGGGGCCAGTCCTGATCAATCAATGTACACTTTTCTTTTTTTTTATCTTTCTGGATAAATGTGAGCCCATCCTGATAGATTAAAGGCTGCTTGTCATGCCTCCATGGCCAAGTGGTACTAGGCTCCACTTTAGACGGTACCATTCACAAATCCACAGCCCTCTGCAAACACACACTCCACACATATTGATCATTCTCCCGTCTTTTAGTGCTCAGAATGACATTTAGTGGGGTGCTGTTAGGCATTAAGCACGTGTTAAAGATTACTATCCCCCCCCCCCCCCCTCCTCCTCCCGGCCACTACAGGTTTTCTTTCGGTTGTGTTGCACAGCCGACTGCTTATGCTGCCGCTGCCGTCGTTAGCCGAGTATTGAGCTACCAGCTGACCTACTTTCTCTCAGCCACTCGGTCCTGTTTACAAGGCACTGCCAGCGGAGGATGTGGAGTACAGTGCCTGAAAAACAGACGAACACAGTCCGCAACTGGCGAATATAGACCGGATTGGGGCATTTTGGTCGTGTGTTGGTGATAAATTAGGACTGCCAGAGTCACAGACGGCGCACCGGCGATTAATAACAGCACGTTATTAACTTAAGGCGTTGTTATGCAATTTAACGCTTTCAGCGGCTGGTCAGTCGGACGCTGGTAGTTGCGCTCAGCTGCTATGTTGTAGTTGTTTTTTATATATAAAAAGATGACTACATTGGTTGAAGTTAAGTGTGGATCTTTCTTTCTGCTGGAGTCTCGTTGTCAAGGTACGTGAGATTTAATTTAAGCTTACGGTTTTTCTTTTTCCGTCACTCCTGACAGACTTCACTGTTCATAGCGTCAAAGTTCATATAAGTGGCCTGTTTCCAAATGAAAGCAGAGGTGGTCGACCGCAACCCCCTTTTTTCTCCTTAAACACTGTTTTCTACGAGAGACAGACAGTGAAGGCTGGATGTATATATGCTGTCATGTACAGGGAGTCTGTATTGGCAACGTTAGCGCTCTTGAACGCTGCTTACATGTTTTCAGCTCTCAGTCATCATGTGCCCTGGTTACAAGGTTGAAATAACCTATTCCCCCCCCATTCGTGGCAATATACACTGAAGGGATTTTTGTCATATTATCCTCAAAGACGTCAGATAGCAAAATGTTAAATGTCACAAGAAAAGAAATCATTAAATAATTTCTCAGCGGGCTTAGGTCAGGCTGATGTTACCCAACCTGGCAGCTTTAAGTCTACTGGAGTTCACATTTCTCTGACTAACCCCACTGTTTTCTTGATCAGGAGGCACTTTGGGCTTCTCCTTTGCAGTTGCATGGCTTACTTTGAGAGAGAGAGAGAGAGAGAGAGAGAGAGAGAGAGAGAGAGAGATTTCCTTTGTGTGACCCAGGGATGAAGTGTGCAGAATTACTTATTTACCATGTACATACTGGGGAAGTTAAAGGGTCACCGAGTGCACTTATTGGACTTCCCTCTGGTTTTCATTTGTAGGTGTGTAACCAATAGAAGTGCTTCCTGTTTCCTTAAGCTTTGCTCACAGCAGAAATGAGACTTGTTTTCAAATTTAGCAACGGATCAATATGTTATGAATCAATTTTTATGTTTACACTTATATGTATAGACTGCACATATGGACTAATATGTTGATTCAACCAAAGGTCCAGCAGATGCATTTGTCATCACATAGATGTTGGATATTGTTACTGTTGTCAGTTTAATTATAATACCTATCTTATGGGGAAATGAAGCAAATGAGTTCCAGGTAATTCTGTACAAATGTTATTTCGGATTATAAGCTAAAGCAACCAGACCTAGATACATGTTAAAACACACCATTCCAGATTGACTGAAACTAAGCTTGTCCAGGCCCAGTTAATGTTTACCTGACAGCTTGAGCTGTCGGCTCAAAACCAGATGCAGGTGGAGGTGGTCAGGCAATGTAAACTTTTACACAAGCAGACAGTAGCAGGCACTGCTCCAGACTCTACGGCTGGATTAGCAAGTAGCTTAAATTCATCTATCAGCACAGGAGCAACAAAAACACTGTGAGCTCTTTGGCTACAATACCATAGTATTTTGGAGGTGAAACAGTCATGTGCAAGAAAAACGCCGTGAAAAAGTCCTGTCTTCTGCAGCACATAATGGTTGGATTCATTGTGGTATGCCAGGGAATATATTTTTGGTAGTACTTGATAAATGATAACTAAGGGCTGTGTGAATTATTGCTTTTTAATTATTTATCGAGGGACAAATACAGTCAACAGCAATAAAGTGACAATAAGTATTTATTTCATTGTGAGCTGCTAGTCTGGGGACTTTATTACCCAGATTTTTGCTCATGTTTGGTCACCTGGCACCTGATTTGTTTCTGTTTTTTACAGGATGTCTATGTTTTATACTTGTGTGTCATTACAGCTAAATATTGCTTTGCTTTTTCAGTATGGGTGTAAAATAGGTCTTAAATTGCATTCATAATGGTCTTGAAAAGGTTTTAAAAAGTCTTAAATTGGCCTTGGACACCAGACAAATCCATCTGCTTCCTCACACTGATGCAACAATCCAGTATTGCCATAAAGTTGTCCTGCTCCTTGATTTGCAGCATTGCTTATAACAGCCTAATATGCTCAGAGTTATTAAAGGGCTGGCTACCACGGTATCAGCGGTATGGTAAAATCTCTGACGATGGACACATTATTTAGTCTCGCCCTAATAAAAACTCTCCAGTTGAATTATTTGTCTTTCTAAATGCAAGGTAATTGTGCAAGTCTTAATTCTAATTTGTGAGTTGTAGAAGAAATAAATGGCATGCTAATTACACAGCTCTTGTCCTGTATGATAGAAATCAACAAAGTTTTCTTTGGTCTTTAGGCTTACAGTAGATTGAAGATAAAAACCCCTCTTGACTTACCCAGTAAACATCATCTATGCTAAAATAATAAAGGTAAAAAGTCTGGGTGTTGCTCTTAATCTACTTCATGATTTGCAGACAGTAATATCTCAAGCTGCCTGTGTGACGATACTGGGCGTGAGATCTTAAAGCTCAGCATGGACATAAAATTAAATGTCTATCTACTAATCTACAGTCTGTGCATACCATTGTCAAAAATGTTACTTATGTCTATAAATCACGTCAGAAAATCATTGCAGCTCCAATCCTGACGTGCTGAAGCTTACGGGCTTGGCAAACACGCCCCAATCATTGATGTCAAACAAGTATTTTGTCTTTGACAGCTACAGGAAAATATCTGCTGTCAACATCTGTGCTCAGATCATCTACACGCCATCATCATTGTAAAGTTATTGATGGCATCAAATACAACCAGTTTGAGAGCTGCAGTCCATCATTAACTAGGTGCTCACATTAAAGCAGTCCGTGGTTTTCAGTGGTGGTTTAAAATCTGCTGGTTGTTTAGGAAAGCATCTCTGGGTGCTGACTTTCATTATGCGAGTGCTTCAGGAAACCTTGTGAGTACAGTGAAATTAAATATACAGATGGTCAGCATTATTTCCTATACCAAGCTATAGGGTGAGGTGTGAGGTTCAGGTGTTTTTCCTCCATTAAACTTTAAAATGAAACGTACACTCTTTCAACGCTGTTGTTCTACCGTCCCTCTTTGGGAGGTTATGTACAGTAAGGAGGCTATTCCTCCTCCTTATTGCACATAACCTCCCTTTATATAGCCTGTTGACATACTGTTTGGCCACGAACTTGAACTTCAGTTTACTGACTCGTGTGTCGTGAGTTGAAGTTGCTAGTCAAAGGCTTTAAATACCCGATGGCACGGGTGTAACTAGACTCTGGTGTTTTTTAGCTGTTAACCTTGCAAGGTGTGGTTTAACCTCAATACATTGCAGACTGCTGATATGTGAGGTGTTATTTTACACAGCTTGGCAAAGTTAAAGTTGCATACAGCGATTCAAGATTCAAGAAGCTTTATTTATCCCGAGGGAAATTACTGTGCAACAGTTTAAATACAAAGGTGGTAAAGTAAAGTGCTACAGGGTTAGAGTAAAAATAATTAAATTAAAATAAAGGCTAACATAAAATAACACAACAATTAACTAAATGCAACAAAATGTAAGCACTTACAGGTAACATAAGTAGAAAAGAAGAACACAAGTAACTAAATGTGACAAAGTGCAACAAAAATTGCAGTTAAACGTAGGTACAGTATATACAATATACAACAATACGCAGCGTGCAGTTTAGCAGCAAAAATTGAAATAAAATAAGTACGATTATTGTTGCATCTAAAGTTGCATATTTTTTAGTTAATATAAAAGTAGGTTAAATTAAATGATTGGTATTTACTAACTAGCCTTATGTTGCATATATAGGAAATTAGTCAACAGGAACCTCCGACAACAGTTTTATATTTTGTAACTCTTTCCGTCTCGTGCTGTAACACTGTTTGGTTGTAACTGCAGTAAATGCAGTAGTTGTGTTTCTAATTAAGGATTAGTTAGTTTCCCTCAGCTAATGGTTTTTTTTGCTGAACATGAAAAGTATTTCAAGATCAATTTGGGAAACATTAAAATTGTAATAACCCAATGGAATAATAGCTTGAATTTTCAGTAACGATTTCAGTCGTCTGTAGTTCAGCGTCCTGTGCTCTGCTTGCAAGGTTTCTCCCTGCTGCTTTCCTGCTCTATTTTCTCATGCGTCCGTGTGGGCAGGGGAGGAAAGGAGTAGATATCGGTTTGTTTACATTAATTAAGACTCTAATTGAAAGGTGTTTCAATTAGCTTGCACTGAAAAGTAATTCCTACCTTCTTTGAACTCGGTAAAGGGTTGACAGCATTACATCATTGAGGGAGTGTGAGATTATAACAAATAACCAACCAACCAAAAACAAAATGTCAACCTGTTAAAATCTTAAGGAGGTAAAGACTGTGTTCATGGTTCAAAGTTGCTGACTTGCAGTAGGAGATGGGATGTGAAACTGGGCCTCCTGTTTTTTAAGTCAAACACTTTGTCCATCGAATGCTACTTCCTGCTAAAGTAACTCACTATTGCAAATTAGATGAACATAATGTATTGAGGACATGGTTGCTCTATCCCCTGGTGGTTGTCTTTGGCAGAATCAACACTTGCTGCTTTTGATTTTTGAAGGAATGTCTCATCAGATTTTGATGTGTAAAATGTGAACCAATATATGCACAATATGCAGTATATCGGGGGGATTTTACTGTGAAGCAGTTACATAAAGCATTGACAGTACAGAGCTTGTGATAAGCATGAGTGCTATGCTTATAGCTTAACAGTGGTCTCTTTTCAACTCACATAGACTGTATAATTTGTGAGAGGTATTCTTCAGTTTTCAAATTCTATATATAAGGATTTTATATCACATTATATTATATGACATGATTTCAGAAATGATGCAAATGTTTATTGAGACTTAAGATGAAGTAAACATATATTACACATATGTTTTTGCCATTACAACAATCTAGTGACAAAAGTATTCTTTATAATAAAATATGTGTTGATTGAAATTAAACATTCTCAGCAGCTACATGGGGAAAAATATAACATGGTTTTTCTGCAAGACATTGCTGTTTAGTCATCGCCATCCACCCATCCATTAGCTATACCCGCATATCCGTCAGGGTCGCGAGTGGGGTGTGGGGCTGGAGCTGATCACAGCTGACATTTGGCGAGAGGCGGGGTACACCCCGGACAGATTGCACGTCAATCACAGGGCTGACACATAGAGACAGACAACCATTGACGCCCATTCACATATTTACATTTTTATAAGTCACACAGTGTTGAGTGTGAGTGAGCAAGTGGTCTGCAGCATGGCGGTGACGTGGTGCTCAAAGAGCAGCTACATACAGTTGTATGTTCGCACACACTTTGAGAAGAAAAAAAACAGGATTTTTATAATATTGTTCCTATTCCTTCAATGAAATCTCTCCATTGCAGGATTAGATTTTTCTCCTTTACATCACAAAAGGGTATAAGACTGCCTGTCAGCTCAGGCTAGTTTAAAGTGCCGGATGCGGACATTCAAGGTTTTTGTTTTGAGTAGTTAATTAAACAGGGTAGCACCACACCACTCTTAAATTTCCATGAAAGTATTCCCCCTCTGACGATGGGTCTCATCTTAATTGAAAATGATGGAAAATGCAATAACTGGTAGTTTCCCCTGAGGCTTTTTATGTGCATCACTCTCTCTGTGTACATGCGGAATAAAGACAAGCCCACAAAAACACTGACGGCTGCCTAAATTCACATTACCCACCAACTGTAATAATAAGTTGGACATAATTGATATATAATGTCAAATATTTCCCGACCACAAAACCACAAATTAACTTAATCAAGGTTAAAGGAAAGTAGTGTGTGTATAGTTTTCCTACTGGAAAATAATTACTCGTTGTTATTGTGACTATTTCAGTCCGAGATGATGTATGTTCTGTTAACCAAAGAAAGAAAAAAACAAGTGAAGTGTAGAATAGTATAGAATCCAGTGTGTGAGTTTGGTTTATAATAGAGGTGTCTGCTCCATGTTGTTTAAGCTTGCCTTATGCAGAGGATGTGAAGGAGGTGGCTGTTTTACACTCTTTTTTTTTTTTATGTTGGGTTATCAAAAGAGGCTTCTGCTGACATTTTTCTAGGTCAGGGAAGCTCCTCCTGTGCAAAAACACTTCTTTGGTGATGAAGTACTGTACCCAGGTAGTAACTGTTAATGCACTGTACATTGTATTATTAATGGTTAGCCAGCAAAACGCATTTGGTTGTTTAAGTAAAAAAAACAGACATTCTTTACAGACAAATGGAGGATCTTCCTGGATTTTTGTTAAAGCACCTCCAGCTTATATTAACATGAATTCAAAAACACAAAATTCCCTCTTTCAGGATGTTGCAATCAGTTATGTCTGTTTTCACAGGATTTGGCGTTTCGTTGGAGGATTCGAGGAGGCGGCGGGCAGCTGGTCCATGATAGATTTTTCCAAAAGAGTGTTCAAACGAGGTCAGCGCGGATGGGACTTATAAGACTTCAGAAAGGGCCTGGTTGGGAAAGGGAGTGAGTATGGACAACCTTTCTGACTTCGGTGGCCCCTGTCCATCCACCCACAGGGAATGGGAGTGAGTATCAAAACATGTTCACTTCACTTTGTGATATTAATTGTATTTGTGCTCCATATACAGTATTTTATACTTACATATTCTCTATTGTGCAAGTAGTTTTTCAGCATTTGAATTATTCATAACAAATATGTTGCATTAAAGGGTGAAAGGGTGCATTGGAGACCCCCTTTACTCTGCTCTAACAGGCATCTTATATCCTGGATGTAGTCCAGTTATGAAATGGGCAGTGAAGTATTCAACATAGGTATTTAACAGTTTTCTTCATGGATTGTTAGAATTAATGGACAAAACGAGTGTTTAAAAGAAGACAAACGTTTTTTTTTTATTAAACTCATCTATACCGTCTTAAATTTAATTGGACATGGCTGCACGATGTGGTAAAAAAAATAATATTGGAATTTTGGAAGTTTTTGCGTCACAATGTAAATCTTTTCACTAAAAAATACAAGTTGTTGGTGTCTGTACCAAACAAACATGTTTTCTTACATCTGGAGAACACGATTTGTAGGCCCTACCTCTTCAGAACTACAGTATTTCATTATAATGCTGTTTTGCCACACATTTATCCCTGTATCAAACAAATTGTAGGTTCTGCGATTGGACCACAATTTAATATTTCAATGGTCAATCTAAAAAAGTCCACACATAATATTCTTTTTAGAGCTGCTGAACAGTAGATCAATGTGCTGCATAGATCTATTATTATTCCTGTGAAAATAATCAAAAAGGAGCTGGGCTGTTCGTCAGAAAGTCTGAAAGGACGTCTTTCAGTCAAATTACAGCAAGGTTGCTGTTAAAGAGAAATTGATGAGTGTGGGTTGACTAATTAAATAATAAGATGATTGGCGACAAATGTGGGGTGAAATTGTTTCTAAGAAGGATTCAGCTGACTCAGATTTTTTTTACAAGAATTTGGCATTCAGGGAACTTTTCCATAGTTTCTAATTCTAAAGTTTATAATACTACAAGGCAAAAGGGGATATATTAAATATGCACTAGTGTAAAAACACATTCTAAGAATTCATTTAGTGAATTTAGCTCTGAATAATTGAAGAAATCTGTGTCATGTACTTTGCATAACCCTCCCAGTTTGAGAGAGAGGGTGCTACAATTTTTGAGCTATACATGTACATACTGCAGTGCATCTGCAAAGCACAGAACATTTCTCACAGATGTGATCAACATCTGCAAAGGGTAATGAAGCATTTTAATGAACCACTGCTGATCTAACACAACTAAGAGTTAAACTCACAACACAGGGGAACAAATTGAAGAAACCTCAGTAACATGGTAAATGTACATCTCTAGTCAATACTAAGTATAATTGTCTTATAATAAAATTATATAATTATTGATCGTTAGCTCACCAGGCTAATTCTACACTCTTTCACTCTTTTTCTTCTCTACTTGCAACACATGCTGTACATGGATGCAGACAGCTGTTAAAAGTGAGGGAGAGAAATTGCATTAGAAAATAACTAGACCTGACCTGAGCCTGAAGGTTTATACCAGAAGGTGGCACTCCTTGAAATTGATTATCTGTGGAGTAGTAACATGCACAGAGAAACCGCCGTAATCAGGGTAAAGTCTTTTTATTTATTTATGTACGGTTCAACGCTGTACAACTGATTATCTCCTTTGCCATTAATGAACCTGTTACTTTATATAAAACTCACATGGCAAGTATCTACTAGCAATAATGTGTAAAAAAGGAAAACATTGGCTTCTGGCTAAGTCCTCCCTCTGCTCTTTGACAGTTGACATATTGTCTTCTGATACAAGTGACATATAATGTGAATCCACATGTTAAACCCGCTGCCACATTTCTTGTTATTATCAAACTGTGTGAGCCTGAATATGCAGCATAACCCAAATATACGTATATTGAGTAGGGCATTTACATGCCACAGTGACCTGTTAAATATGGGAGAAAATGAAGGCTCAGCAACTGGGTTACCCAGTTATTTGAACAGTGCTTTGGATGAAGCCAGTGAGATCACAGTTTGTCTCTGTTACACTTTATTTACCATGTACCCCTCTGTTTTCTAGCACCAACAGCTGTGTGGACGATTTAATGGATGAAGATGAGAAAGACAGGGCAAAAAGGTAGGCTCAGTGTTCATGTTTGTATGTCTGTCAGTGTGGGATTTTTCCTCCCTGATCCTGCAGTAATGAGGATAGAAAACATGTATCTGTGGTGGTAGTTAATCATTTTAAAAGAAACTTCTAAGTTAAGAATGAAGTCCATGGAAATTAATACTATCTGAGCATAACTTACAAGACATAGTTCACAAAAAATGCATCCAAGTGATGATTAAGTTTTGTCATCTCTTGCAGCTGTATAATATAACTTAATATTCCACACTACTTAATTGTGCTAATAGTTACAGATTTTTTTTTTTTATGATTGCTGACCATAATCTAATCTCTACAAATTAAATTTGTCAGAGTTGCTCCAAAATGCCTGCTCTGACCCCGTTGTTGATGAAATGTGTAATTTGTTGCACAAACAAAAATGGCAGATGTAAATGTTCCAAAATAATTCCAGATTAGTCGACATTAAAATAGCCACAAACTAATTATTTCTCTTTCTCAATTCATGAGGAAAGAAGAATGAATGAATGAACCAGTATGATGTAACCTACTGTGTAAATTGGTCTAAATTGAACTGCTGTATTCTGTATTTAATCACCTGGCTCATATCCTTTGTATAAAATCCACCTCTGTGTTTGAGTGTGATTTATAATTATGTATTTGTATAGTTAATTACCTACTCTGTAATTGTCTGTTTAAAGAACTGAACTGTATTAATCCTTTGTCATGCTGTCTTTATAACATAGTTATTTTACTCACAGATAGGCGCAAACACATTCTCTGTTTTCAGAACTGTGCTGCTGTGCCCCCCTCCCCCCCACTAATTTCTTTGCTCATTTATTGTGAACTGTTTCGATTCTTCTGTCTGTCCTTGCAATCTTGGCTTGGTTTTTGTTTGGAAAAGCGATGTACTGCCTGAGCAGGATAAATTAATGTTGATTGGCTCGGCTTCCACGTATAATTCCCCAGACTTATAATTGTTCTCATGTGTTCACCGCTGAAGGGCATCGCGTAACAAATCTGAAAAGAAGAGAAGAGACCAGTTCAATGTGCTCATCAAGGAGCTATGCACCATGCTGCAGGGTCAAGGCCATCCGCGCAAGATGGACAAGTCCACCATACTGCAGAGAACTATTGACTTCTTGCAGAAACAGAAAGGTATGAATATGTAGTTAGCTCTTCTCATTTCATTTTTTTTTTAATTTTCCATCATTTAGTCGATTTAATCCTCATCTTTGTCTTTTTCAGACATCACTGCACAGAATGACACTTGTGATGTGAGACAAGACTGGAAGCCTTCGTTCCTCAGTAATGAGGAGTTCACTCAGCTAATGCTGGAGGTAAAGCACAAGAGGATCTTTGTAGAGAAGTAGAAGTCGATTAAGCTCTGCCATTGACTGATATTGATATTGAAGAAAGGAAATGTTCACCCATGGATACCCGGGCAAGATGACATGATGGGAATTTATTTTCAGCTGATCTATATTTACTGTTTTTTGGAAATGTAAGAACTCTGTGACTGTGGTAGAGTAGAGGAGACACTTTGAGGCAAATAGGGCACAGAAAGAGAAGTAAATAGTAGCACATGTCAATATAAGTGTGTCACGCATTTAACTACCACAGATGATGATGATGATGGTATGTGGCAATGCTGTTTGTCATCAAAGTACCCACTTTCTTCCTCTTCTTACAGGCCCTAGATGGTTTCTTGGTGGCATTAACTACAGATGGCAACATCATATACGTATCTGACAGCGTTTCTTCACTTATTGGCCATTTACCGGTAAGTGAAAAAGCTTAATTAAGTTACTTTTATTCTCTTGCTAACATCGTTTTATTGTTTGTCCTTTGTATTTGTTTTTCAGCTTCAGGCTCATTCTGATCCAGACATACAAACATATATTTATCTGTAAATCTCTTACCTATTTGTATCACAATTTAACTTTCTCATGATGTATCTTTACATTCCTACACAGTATTTATCTTACATAACTTCTTTCATGGCAATGAATTAAGATCAATTACGTCAATTACTGTATGTGCTGGTTCAAAAGTGCAAACTACTTTAAAACGCATTCAGAAATAAAGATATTTTGCAGTGTATAATAATGATATATACTGTATATTGTTGCATGTGAAACGCTCACCAGCAGACTGACCATCATATATATATCCTTTTCAACCAGTCAGATATGGTGGACCAAAATATCTTGAATTTCCTCCCGGAGCGGGAACACGGGGAGGTGTATAAACTGCTATCATCCCACATGCTGATGACTGACCCCATTGCTGCTGACTTCCTTGACAGTGAGTTATCCTACTGGGCACGCAGTCTGGCCCCTGTCTGTTTCTGTCTGTGTCTCCCATATCAGGAGGTCAAAAGTTCAGTGCATATTAGCCAGTCTTGTAATTCTTCACTTGGAGCTTCTGTTCGATATGATCGATGTCTGAAATACAAAGACAGTTGACTCTTGATATCAGTCTTGTCAAGTTCCTTTCCAAGTTTGTGTTTCAGAACATGCCCAACGATTGCTCTGACACTAATAATGGCGCTTGACACTCTTTATATTTAGAGCAGGTTGCTGAATTGGGATCTAAAGTTTATTGGATTGCTGATAAGTGTGTATCTAAGATTAGCCTTTTTGCTAATAATAGGAGCTAGCTTAGTATCATAGTTAAGACTTTAAATCACTGTTCTGTTAGCACAGTAATCCAAAGCAATGTAGTATCTGGGGCTCAAGACACTGACCTTAATCTTGTGTTACTATTTGGCTTTTCCGAGGAAGAGAGATGGTGATTCGCTAGTGTGTTGGTCTATCCTTAGAACCCTAAATAGCAAACTGTCACAGGGCCATGTCTGGAGTGATCATCATGTCTTGGGGACATTTCAAAAGAGACATCTATCATTTGTCTTCCTTGCATAAAAAGCTTTCAAGCAAAGTGCCTTACTGTGCAAATTATGCTAAATCGTGTTACACAAGATCTCATCTTCTTTTAGCCACTGGCTGAACTCACATGAATTCAAGTGGTGCCCAAACTACCTTGGTCTGTCCACCCAAAATGTAATGATTTTTGAGCTTCCGTGTAACTGCCTGCTTATTATGCACACTATAATAGTGAATTTGCAGGAAATTCAAAATCTTGTTGCAGTCAAATTGTTCCATTATTAAGTTTCTCCATCTGAGAGTTCACATTAGAGAGCGATTGAAGTGCATTTGTTATGCTGTCAAACCATGAATCTGCAACTTTGACTCCTCCAAGGGATGTAAGAATTGTTTTAACGACGGTATTAAAAGATTACATAAGCATGGTGCCATAACCCTGTGTTAATGTGAACTCTTTCTTTCTCCTCGGGCTATTTGAACATTTAATAGCAAAACATTATTTATTGTCAGATCTGAAGTATGATGAAGTAGAAGTACTGCAGATCTGTAACTACTGTGTTGTCAGTATCATACAAAACCTGATCAAAACACACCTCATTAAGAATTGGGACACTTTGTTATACAAATGCACATATACAGGCTTATAAATGGTCTGTTAGTCATGAAAATGCTGCTGTTTTTCAGGTGAGGCACACATTGAATTCTGCTGTCATCTAGCCAGAGGTAACATTGACCCAAAGGAGCCGCCTGTATACGAGTATGTCAAGTTTGTTGGAGATTTCAAGTTTCATAACAATGGTAAGGATTTCTATTTTCTCCTTGTTTAAAAGACTTAAAATTCAGTGAACTGTGTAACTCTCGTGCATTTAGTAAACACTTTTGTTAAGGTCAATAAATACTCTTAAAGGTCCAGTGTGTAACATTTATTATTCATGTTGTGTTTTTGTATGGCTGCTACCTTGGCCAGGTCTCTCTTGTAAAAGAGATTTTTAATCTCAATGGGACTTCCTGGTAAAATAAAAGTAAAATAAAATAAAAAACAAATTTATTGGGATCTATTGGCAGAAATGGAATATAATATTCATAGGCATGTTTTCATTAGTGTATAATCACCTGAATAGAGGAATTGTTAAGTTTTGTTAAGGTTACCTTATAATGAGTATTTTATATCTACAGACGCAGCGGGTCACCTCCATGTAGTCCGCCATGTTGAACTGCCATGTTTCTACAGTAGCCCACAAGGGACAAACCAAACACTGGCTTTAGATAGGGGCATTCCCTTTTTATCACGTTTCACAGCCACCATAGCAGACACCACTAGATGCCCCGAAATCCTACACAGTGGACCTTTTAACTAAGCATTAATTTAACCAACTGAATGGGGGGGAAAAAAGAAAGTAGTTGTCTTTCATGTGATAATATTAAAGCGGTACCTTGTCTTCTGTCACACAGTGCCTACATCTTCTTGTAACGGGCTTGAGTTGACGTTACCAAGAAGCCTGCAGTCATCGCTGGAGGAGCAGGTCTGCCTCATTGCTACTGTACGATTAGTCACTCCACAGTTTCTAAAGGTAAGACTGGCTTGGACCTTAAAATGTCTGCCTTTGTTTGTCAGTTTGTGTTGCACGTGTGTGGCGTCATTACTCTCAAAGGAATAAAACAGGTGGCTCTGAAAACAATAATAATCTAAATCTGCATGGTCCACTGCATGAGGGGGGTTTTGTCTGAGGGATCAGACATTTTGGTTCATACTGAGTCCATCATGTCAAGCACTCTCTGGAGATTTCTTGTGGCACGCTGTGTACCTTCCAACTGATTACATCAGTAGGATACATCTGCTCCCAAAGGTGCTCTACGGGTTGAAATATGGAAGTAAATTTGAGTCACATCAGGATGTCATGTTGGGGTTAGAGTGTGGCCTTTTTTGTACTAAGAAGCGAAGGACAGTCCAAAGAATAATGTGTTTATAAATGGGTTTTTTGTTCAGAGGCAGTTTGACAGGTCTTTTCGTTCTGACTTTTTTTTTTTATCCATGCCTTTTTCTGCCTTAAAATGTGCCAGAAGGACCAGATCTATTGGACAGGCTTCAACTCTTCCCCCACTACTTGTTCCAAAATGTAAAAGACACTGATTACACTGATTTGCCAGATGGAATGACTGTAACGGTAAAGTCTGGACCATATGGCATGGAATATTTTTTCCCCTCAGATACTCAGACACAAGACAAACCTAGTGCAATTACTGGTTTTAATTTGTAGTTTTTTTTTTTTAACTCTGCACCTAACATATTGTTCACAAGTTCTCCCACAGACTAGTTGCGGTCATCATTTGCTTTTTCACAATATATTTGAATGTTCAAGGGTACAGCTCTCAGCCAATATTGAGAGCATGCAAAAAAATATGATTACAAGTTGATTGCAAGTAAATAAAATCTTCAGGCACTATTGCTAAATGATTGATCATCAAGCCCCCTCCATGCCTCAGCCTACCAAGAGTACCTCTGCATTGCCTGAGATCTGCTGGGCTCTGTGCGTTGCTATAGACACCGTTTTGTATATTTGAATTTTGTAGACTAGTCTGTCATGACGATGTGACATTGTTGTGCAAATAAAGTTTTCGGATTTGGGCTTTTATTTGTTTAAAGCCCCTACAAAGAACTTCAAAAAGTTTTGTTTCATTGATTTCAAGGGGAATCTGACCAGGTGGTAGGCATCGAGAACTACTGAAGATAGATAGAAATCACCAGTCTTCTCATGGATAGTCTTGTTTGTTTATGTAGGTCATATAGGGGCATCAGTATTAAATTGAGTGTTTCATAACCAGTTTAAAAACTCATAGACACTTGTAGTACGTTTAATTTTCAGATACCTTTTTAACATTTAAGACTTTCCTTTCTCCTACAAAAATGATGAAATCTTCACAAAATATTTAACACATTATATTTAAACTGCCTACATCAGCTTGGTTGTTATGTATGAGCAAAGTCGATGATCTTAAATCAAGATTAACTTTAATCTGCTTCACTTTAGAGCAGCTGAATTGAGTGGACAAACTTAAACTCTCCCAACTACTACAACTACTGTGACTCACCTTGTGTCTTTATTTTTGTTTAGGATTTGTGTAATGTGGAAGATCCTTGCGATGAATTCACATCCAGACACAGCCTTGAGTGGAAGTTCCTGTTTTTAGATCACAGGTAAAAGATTCTCCATAATTACATCTCTGATCAATCAGAAGTGTAGATTTTATTTTCTTTCTCTCTTACATACTTATGATCTTCTTTGTGGTTTCAGAGCTTCACCAATCATCGGCTACTTACCCTTTGAGGTTCTTGGAACTTCTGGCTATGATTACTATCATGTGGATGACTTGGAGCTTATAGCACAGTGTCATAAGCAATGTAAGTAACTCATCTCTCTCTGTTGCTTATCAAATCGCCTTTGTTCCCACCACATCCAGGAATCCATCTGTGTGAAATCGCTCATAGTTAAATGCATTCTTCCACTGTACTTGTGCACAGAAAAAGCGTTGACACCTAAACACAGCCCTGATGTTCTTTTTTTTCTCTCCTCAGTAATGCAGTTTGGAAAGGGTAAATCCTGCTACTATCGCTTCCTGACCAAAGGTCAGCAGTGGATTTGGTTGCAGACTCACTACTACATCACCTACCACCAGTGGAACTCCAAACCTGAGTTCATTGTCTGCACTCACACTGTTGTCAGGTAAGTCTTTGTCAGTGTCTTGGGATGTATAAGGCATCGGTTGTCTTGGCAAAAATAGCAATTTGTTTAAATGAAGGTTAAATTAGTTCTTTCTATGTGTTGTTTTCCTTGCAGTTATGCTGAGGTGCGAGCTGAAAGGAGGAGAGCGTTTGGCTTTGAAGAGCTGTCTCCTCCTGAGATAGCTCCCTCTTCAGTGAAGGTAAGAGTCCAGACAGTATGTGACGTTAACAAGGTCAGTTCTCTCTGTCAGCTTCAGATCTGACCCTCGGTGTTGAACTCTGTGTTCCAGGCTCAGGAGCTGTACTTGGACATCTGCTCCACACTGGATCCTCCACGGGACAGAAACAGCGGTGCACGTTCGGTATCCTCCCACAGCTCCCGGAAGTCCTCCCACACAGCACTGTCGGACTCTGCATGTGAGTCATCCTCAGCTCCCTAAAGTGCTAACTCACTCAACAGCATGTCAATATGTACAGAAATCCTGCACCTACATGGCTGCAGGAGCTGTTGTTTAAATGTAGATTGTGTTGATAATTTATAGATGGTGACACTTTCCAAGGCAGCAAATAATACGACTCTTACCGTTATTCAACACAACAGTTATAACGCTCAAGCTTTGATTGGGTCAGAGTAATGGAGATGTTAGAATCGTTTTAATAGAATCAAATCCGAGAAGACTTTGTGATCAAAGGTAAAACCTCTGTAACTAAGCAGAGTTGAAGCCAATAAAACACCTACCCTAATATATGTGGGTGACAATGCATCTATGAAGAAATGTTTCCGAGGCTCACTTTAGCATGTTTGAGCCTCCGGTCTCTCTCACTTCAGCTGCTCTTCCACCCACCGTCTAATATACCAAATCACTTGGCTTCCATCTGCATGTTTATGAACAATACACAGTGGCAGATTCATTACAGCTGTGGCTCATAAACATAGCTGCTGCTTCCCTTAACCCCACGCACATATACAGTAAACACGTATTTATTATTTTCAAAGACGTTTTCATAAAAACTGCATCTGTCAGAAAAACAGTTGGTAGATGATTTTTTTATTTTTTCTTCCAATTTGCGTTGGCTACGTTGAAAAAAAAAAACATCCACTGAATGTATCACAGTTAGTGGGTTTAAGTCAGAGGCAGAATGAGGTGGCAATCAAGGGCTTGTGAATCAGCAGTATTGTTATACAACCAGAGAAGAAATGTATTTCATAAGTAGTTCTGCCATTACCTCAGAAAGCTAGTTACTCTGTTGAGTAAGAAACACAAGTATTAAGAATTTTCCCTTTTTTTTGTTAAAGTTAGGGATATTTACATTGAAAACCTAAAATGTCTGAATGCTTATATATTGCATTTATCTGCAGCCAGTAAACATCATGGTGAAACAGATCATCAGGATTTTCAAAATAATGCTAGTCGAATACGTGAAACAGCGTGTAGTATTATTAATACATTAATGCCAATCAAACTCACATTAGATCAATATCTTTTACTGTAAACTCAATTAAAGATCCAGTTATTTTTTCATTTGAAAAATCTTTCTTGCCTGCATCCTCTTCTCAGCAAAAATAGGATTTTGAAAAGTGAGGGGGACATGTTATGCCTTTGTACCAGTGTCTATGAAAAGATCCATAGTGGGAGGGTTTGAAGCAAACATTTTCAGATTACTTGTTATGTCCAGCCAAAAAGCCTTTTAAAAGAGAAGTATCACTTTCACTCAAATAAGTTGTTCTTGCACCGACTGCTGATGATTGACAGATTGTAAGAAGTGTAAGAAACCCACTCAAGAAATGAGTCAAACACCAAAGACTTTGAATGTATCTTGCCTTTGTTGTAGTTATCAGAAAAACAGTGATTATGATTTAACTGAACCTAGCCTCAGTCTAGTATGACTGACATGTATTTAGAGGTAACCCGTTGTCTCTCCTACAGCAGCTAACTCCTACACAGAGGCCTGCACACCGTCATGGCAGTCTGCTTCCATTGGGACCGAGAAGACATCTGCCAGACTCCAACCTAGTAGTTCAAAGGTCAGTTCATACATTGTTTACATGTCTGTCTGTCTGTCTTTGGTAGATAAAATGGTGAGTGGGAAACAAGTGCACAAAGTCAACACAATATCACAGATTGTGCTAAATTGTAAAACTTTGTCGTTTTCCCCTGTAGAATTTGGCACAAAGACAAAATTCCTTTGACCTCGTTCCCCAAATGAGCCTCCCCCTTTCTCCTACCTGCAGCAAGCACTCCGCCATGGTTAGTGTTTAGACTTCTTCTCCTGCCTGTTGCCTTCCTCTTGTCTGTTTGTGTACAATATCTTGTTGTTATCACTGTTGCTGCTGTTGTGTTTATTTCATCTGTTGCTTGTGCCTACAGTTCCCTTCAGGCCTAGTTATAAGATTATGTTATAAAACCAAGTGAGAAAGATGGTTAAAAAAGTATCAAGGTTACGTATGTCTTTTGTGTTGTAGCTTTTCACATTTTGCTTGTGTATTTCTCAAAGAAATCACTCATCCGTATAATTTTTTTGACCTATTTTGCAGAAAAGCTTGATGTGCTTTCACCACCAGAATAAACCATTATATGAGTCAGCTGATTATGTCCTCAGATGCCGTATTTACAGTAGAGCTGTAATGATTACTCAATCAAAAGAAAATTAGTAGCCAACTATTTTGATCATCGATTAATCGTTCTTTAATCCTTTTTCAAGCTAAAATGTCAAACATTTGGGTTTTTTGACTGTTGGTCAGCCAAGAGAAGCAATCTGAAGACATTCACTTTGGGCTATGGGAAATTGTTATGAACATTTTTCACAATTTTATAGACCAAACAATTACTTGTGAAAATAATCATTCAGTCTGCAGCCCTATTTTGCAGTTGGTTCTTAAGTAAAAAAAAAAAATGAAAAGCTAAATTTTTTGGATCATGTCCTTCCAGCAACAGCAAACGCAGCAGCAGCAGTCATCCATGTATCAGCTGCAGCAGCCTCAGCTCTGTGTAATGAACCAGCTGAAGGAGCAGCTGGAGGAGAGGACGCGCATTCTGCAAGCTGACATTAAGACGCAGCAGCAGGAGCTGCACGACATTAAGGAGAAGCTTCACCTCGCTAATCTCCAGGTAACACCCCCACCAAGATAAAAGGAAAAAGGACTCATGTCATGCAGTCAGAAGTAAATATGAAATTAACCAGTGCTCTGAAGTATTATCCACTATAGACAGAAGACAGGAAATGTGGTTTTCTGCATTGGGAAAACACTCAATTTCATAAAAAATTGGTAGCTGCAGATGAAATCTATAAAAAAAAACATGATTAGGCAAGCATGTAATTATCAGCTGTTAAGGAAGTCAACATCATATTGTAAGCTTGTTACCTAACCCCTCACAGCAATGGTGGAATGGCCCCACCAAGAGGCCAACACTAACCAGTTCAGCCACAAATATTCTAACTGCTACATGACCCAAATAACATGCACAGAGAGGGAGACTCTCAGTGCGGTACACAATGGCTGTACAGTAGTGTTTTCTATAATTAAGACAAGTTACCAAATACTGTCGCCTCCCGGGTGTGAATGCAACATGAGATGAGCTGTGAGCTAATCAGAATTACACCTGAACTGAACTGTCCTTTTTTGTTTGCCACTGTTGCCTCACCTAAATTAGAATGTATTTTTTAGGGGGGGCACTTTTGCCTTTATTTGATAAGCACAAAGGCAGACACGAAACAGGGGAAAAAGGGGGTATAATGTGCAACAAAGGCGATGGTTGTGAACGTGTGGCCGTGCGGTATGCACTGTAACCATTGGGCTCCGAAATATGAATAAATCTATGAATAATCTAATAACATACGTAGTGCCGAAAATAAACACAGAACAGAATAACTCAAATCTTCCTACAAATTAGGCAGAATAGCACGTGAGCCATATTATTGGCTGTAGTAAACCCCTAAAACGAATAGATTAATTTTATTTTAGTAAATGAATGATAAATTTGCTTATGTGTGTGTTAGATGTTGTTACAGCAGCCTATCCACAATGACTTTGGCCAGGCCCAGCAGCAGCCCCAGCAGCAGCAGCAGCCCCAGCAGCAGCAGCAGCCCCAGCAGCAGCAGCAGCCCCAGCAGAGCTCGGGAAGGCCGGCCCAGCAGAGCCAGTCAGGGGTGATCAGGCAGCTCTCGAGCCACCCTAAACCACCGTCCTGCGGGGCCCACAGTTCATCCCCTCACTCACTCCTGAGAGAAAGCAGCTCACCCTCATCACAGGTATAGAGCTGTAAAATCCAGATCTGGAACTAATTGTCAGAAAACTGTTTGGAGAGCTATCCTCTAATGCTAATGCTTTGACCGGTGGCTTCTACAGGTTTTTATATGCCGTTTGTATTCCTTTTGTTTCACTGTAGGTCCAGCAGAGGATTGCACGGAGCGGGCAGGCGCAGTCAGCAGTGAGCGTGCCCGTGCAGACGAACACGAGTCTGACGATGCCCTTCTACAGCAACCCTATGATGTTCTCCCAGACCAACACGAGGTCTCTGCAGGATGCAAACCAAAGACACACAGACAGCGAGTTCAACCAAGATGGACAACTACGGTGAGAGCCCTGAAAGAAACGGAGCCTCTTTGACATCACGCTTTGGGTTTTTTTTTTTAAACACTACAGATCGAGTTCTTCAAGTAACACATTTTATTTCCTGCAGCATGCTCCTTAACCAGCCAATGCAGACGCTGGTTCCCACTAGCAGTGTCACCTCGCAGCCTTCCCAGTGCAACATGGGCATCTCCCAAACCATGTGAGTACTGTTTTAATTCGACTACATAGTCTGTTTGTACAGTCTTATTTCATGTTGTGCCTGAGTTCTTCGTTCTGCCCTCCACACAGATACACGTTGGAGCAGCAGATCATCGCCCCTTCGTTCTCCATGCAACAGGTCAACTGCAACGCCGTCCTCGTGCCCTCCCCAGTCTTCACGTCCCCCATCATGATCCCGCACAACAGTTTCATCACAAACCAGTCCCAGTCAGCCTACCACTCTCAGCCTCAGGCTTCTCAGCACTCCTTGCAGCTACAGCAGCCCCAGCAGTTCTTTCAGGTACGATGCCCATCTGCTGCGTAGTGATGCAGCAGTTTTAAGTGCGTAGGTTTTTTTCTAGAAACATATTTTTGACTTATTTTGACTCATTTGTTATGAATTGTTGCATAATGCTGCTCAGTGTGATTACCCAAGGCTTTATATGTACTGATTTATGATAATCTTAGGCATTACACTGCATCTGAATCCCTAGTTACCACAGCAACAAGCTACTGTGCAATTCCCCACAGGCTTTCAACCTAGAGAGCGGTGTTATTTTCAATCATTCTGAAACCCCGGCTTGGATGTAAGAAAGCTGCACTGTGATCTAAAATTCATTAGGTCACATATTAAATCGGGTTACACCAGACTTGTTTATCATATTTGTCCAGAAGGGACAACAGAAGTTGCCAGCTGTTAAAAAAAACTAAATCCCTCCAAAAGCCAAAGACAATATTACATCAGTTTATTTACAGTCACACTGTGGAGCCACTTCAGACCACACATAGATGCCACGAAGTGATCACTTTAGTTCTTGTTCAAGCTATAACATGAGGTACAGTACAACATTTATCATGTGTAGGTTATGTGTTTTTGTTTTTACTGATTGGAGATTTGTATCATTTTATTGTGAGATTGACTAAAAAAAAAAATCTGAAACATTCCTTTTATGTGCAGCAATGATGCAGCCATGGATCATAATGCTTCTTGCCTCGTGCTGAGGTCTGTAGGGATTGAATCTATTCACTAGCCAACAGTCAGCTTCACTTTATTCTGCATTATGAACTATGGTACCTTCAGCTGCCACAGAGCTGCTGCCTATGCCCCATTCACTTATTCGCTGACGGTGGTAATAACTGCTAATGTAGCAGCTCTTGGAGAACTACTGGGATGCTTGGCAGACAGGACGCACTGTTCAATAAGTTTGCCATCATTTTGAAAGTTGTTAATTTCACTCCTAATGTGCGTATCGGGCGCAAAAAATATTGTTCAAGCAACATTAAGCTTGAAATCAGCCAAAGGTCTTGCTTTTTTAAGAAGGTCAAACAGAAGCCCTCTTCCTGCTTCCCACCCTGAAAACGTTCATTCAGCCCGTAAAGGTAAAATACTCAAATACTGGCAGAAGTCCACTCACCTATACACTATGTGTTACGGATCTTAGTCAAGGATTAGACTGGCAACAGCTCAAGAAAGATTTCACAGATCGAAACTTGGTGACAGGGGTTCTGTCAGCAGGTCAGAGTCCATTCATGTTCTCTTTTATGTCCACAGATGGCTCAAGGACTTGTCCATGGTGGATCTACTCCAACATTCTTACACACCGCTAACGTCCCACAGCAAAGCACCGTGGGATACATCCAGCAGCAGCCGCAAACACAGCAAGTGCCGCAAGCACAGCAGCAACAGGCGCAACAGCAACAAAGGCAATACCAATGTTCCCAAAACCAGACTGGCAGTGTTTCAGACTTCCGAAATATGCTGACTCGGTAGCGCTTTGGACCGTGTGACAGCGCTGAGATCACCCACTGTGTTGTCGCCATGTAGGCAGCAGCATGTTGTGGCATTTGGAAGTCAAACTTGACGTCAAGTTCTGCAGTGGAAATGCTCGAGTGGAAAATCGCTTCTAGTGACCTTACTTTTGATGCGAAGGTGCCCATTCAGAAGAAGCCGGTGCGTACGTCACCGGAGTGAAAACCACTGCACTGGGCCGCAGGATCTGAGGACAGTCTGAGGTGCTGGACCTTCATCACTGGGCCCGCATCACACTCACACGTCATCAATCAGTGAAACTGCCGGAACAAGAGGATTATCAAAGCTCTCGAGAAGACACCGCTTCACGCGAGGTTGTTTTTCATCTAGCAAAGAGAGTTTTCTTTCTAAGTGTCTGTTTGCACTTTGGTACCACCCCCTACCCAAAAGTAGAATATTTATTTTTGCCCGTGAATTAATATTCTATTTTCCTCACTCATAAGGCTTAATAGTGAGCTTATTGTTCAAACCTACACCTCGCTCCCCAGTTACATCAATTCGTCAACCCTGGTCAGATTGTCAGCTCGTGAAAATGGGGTCATCTCAAAAAAAGGGATTTTTGTACATGGGAACTCTTTGACTAGATCAAAGTGTACGTCAGTTGGCAGACATCAGACGTCGCTCCCATTTTGTTGGCATGGCAAGTCACTAGAGAGGGGCTTTATTGTGAAACATGCAGTGGTCAGATGTCATATCTGAAAGTCAGGTTTGATAAGAATTTAGATGCAACATACTACACTGGGAAGCTGGGAGGGAATATTCTCCAATTATTAGAAATGTCTATCTAGATTTTTAAAGCCTCAATCTGGGACTGAGGAAGGGCGTCGCACAACTATCGCACCACTTCTCACCGAGAACGACAACAAAGCTCTGAAGTCGTGATTTTAGGTGTTTCTGATGAGTCCTAAACAAGCTAGCAGAGGGGGGGAATTTGTGCCTTTAACCATGGTACGTACCATGGTGTGGTTTGATGGTTTTGGCGGATTATGGCTTTAAAAATCCAGCTCAGGTCCATTTGGAATACAAAATTATATTTTCATAGGTCATAATATATTATTTTCCACAGTGCATCAGATTGAAACAAAAGACATCTGGATTTGTAATGGATATATTACAAATATATAATGGATGCTTTTTGCAACCTTGACATCAAATCCAAACTCTTTCTATGATGATAGCATCTAATAAGATTCATTTAACATTTGAAACCCTAATGAACTCATATTTATTACATATAAATTAGAAAAGTATACGGGATTAAGAAACTAGTTTTCTACACTAAAGTTCTAATTGTTTGGGTTAATTTAGACATTGTGTAAGGTCAACACCGGTCTTAATGTCTTACCCCACCCGGGTTAATGGTTTAATGCGAGTGGTTTTCACGAGAGCAGTGCACCACCACAGACCTGCATGTGGCTCACAGTAATTTTCCATACCATGATACAACAAACAGCTGCGGAGGGGTTAGCTTAGTGATTTGAAACACAGGATGATGATTTTGGAGAGATTCTGCCTGCTACCTGGTTGTCAGCAGTATTACCTTGTTTATTCTACTCTGGATATTTGTTTTAGACCCTCCGGGAAGTGTACTCTAACCATGACCACGTGAGCTCATTTACATTGCTTCCTGCTTTGAATGTGATCTCATTGAAAAAAACCAAAACAAACATATTGCTCGCAGATATTAATTCCCCCTGAAAATGAACCTCCACTGCGTTATATTATGTAAATTATCATTCATGCAGTGATTACAAAAACTATATATATCTGACATTATTTTAAGTATCAAATACTGATTTGCCTATATATATATATATGGAAGTTACTCAAGTTCTTTCTTGTCAGTATTTCAAGATGTTATAATCTTGTTCTTTTCATACTGTAACTTTTCCAGTCCATCATATTTGAGAGAGATGTTGTTTTATGTTCGTTTGGTGAAAGAAATCCCTGCGATTTGTGCAACTGCTAATCAGCTTTATAGACTGCACTCCAACCTCAAACAGTCATATTATAGATATTATATATATTGAATATAAAGGTAAACGGATGCTAACATATTTACTCATGTTGCAATGTTGTATCTGGCATTCTTTGAAGATAATGTTGATTGCAGCACAGTCATACTGGTCAGAAGACAGTGTGGAGTATACTGGTGAAGCTGGATTAGCAGTTGAACAACATCCAGGAAGAATACGCACAAAACATACATACATCTCTGTCCCTATCTCTCTTTTGTTAATGACAATCAGAGACAACTTTTAACTGTACAGACACTGCTCGTGCCAGAGTCTGAATGTAAATTTAACACATTTCTACCGTTTGAATTTGCTCGTGTTACAGAGTCGTTCCTGTATAGCTCAGCAGGAAAAAACCCAGTATTTCCTGAAATCCTCACTGTGGAACTTGTGCTACACTTTATAAAAAAGCAGCCCTTCACGCTGGGCTCAGCCACCCCAGCTGTACACATTCGGGTTAGCTACGTCATAGTCCCTTTTCAAGACTGGTGCTGTTCATAGCGGACGACAAGACTCAACTGTCAGAAGAACGTGCGTCAACATGTACGTTCAGTGCCCTTTTACACTTTCCTATGTGCAATGTCAATTTGAAAAAGAAGAATGTTAATTTATACTGTTTTAAATGTTTCACAGCAGATGTACGATGTATATAGAGGTGTATAATAAGCCATTGTACCATGTAAATTATATGGAAGTATTTTTTTAATGAAATTGTCCTAACATTCCTTTAGCCGTTGATATCAGCAGTATCTTTTTTTTTTTTTTAAAAAAGGTACAAGATGTGTCCAGTGAAGAGTATGATTACAGTGATTATACAGGACTTTGTTTGGTGACGCTGAGTGTTAGTTTTTTTCTTTTCCCCCAAACGTGATGTAAAAACAGAGAAACTCTGGAGTAAAGGGTCATATGTTCACCATGATTGTGAAAAAATATTAAATGAAGAATCTTAATCCTTATGTCCTTGTCAAGCAGAATTACAGACACTCACATCAGGGTGCGGGAACAACTGTCCAGCTGTATGGTCGCTGCTAGTGATAACAACAGCTGAGTGTTTATTGTTTTTGTAAGTTTAATGGGTTTCAGTTTTTTTTCTTTTAAGCTTTTAAGAAAAAGTGCAATTGTACATCATCAAAATATTTATTTTTAGACGGCAGAGGGAAGTCTCAGTCTCCCTGTATGTATTTCTATACATCCGTCTGTTAAATGACAGCCCATATAAGTTCAGCTCAGCCAGCAACTCAGAGGTGCCATAGATGATTATATTTTTACTTCCCTTCACCACCCGATGTTACTTCAAAGATTTGTTTTTCCCGTCTAAAACACATAATTTAGAGAGGAGATTGTTATTTGCCTTGCAAGGTGGTTGAGGGAAATTCTGCTCATTAAACTGAACTGTGAGGTAATCAAGTTGAGATAGTTCACGCGTTGTGCTCCAGATGTGGGTTAGGACCTAAATTATTTTAAATTGGACAAATCATCTCAACCTCTGCCATGTTTGGGTTTTGAGATGATTTTTCTTTTTTTTTCCTTTTTTTTTTTAAAAAGGTGTGTATTGCTTCGCAGGAGTTATTGTAAATAATCCATCTGCTTAGTCGATGTTGTTTTTCTTTATAGTTGCACCTGTTTTCTTTCTTTCTTCATCGTTTCAGAATGCTTCTCTGCTTCATGGGGTTTTTCATTGAGTGTCATTGTTGTTTGAAGGCATGTGATTTGAGTCACATAGAACTTGTACTTTTCTGGTTTGTAAAATAATGACTGACACCTTTGATGTGTGAGTGGGCAGTCAGATCAATGCTTTCTGTGTAAGATTTACCAGGACATGAACAAAACAAACCTGGTTCACAGCCATTTCTGCAGTTTCAGTGCAGAAACAAACATTGAATATATTGTATAATAGAATGTAAAAAAAAGTTATACTATATAGTTGTTTATTTTATATGTCTAATAGATTACATATGTATGTTACATGATTTTAAAATTAAAGTAATTTTGTAACAGATAATGAAGTGTCTTATTAGAGGAGGTGAGGCTTTTTTTTGCGTTCAAGTTGGTGTTGCACAGTCACTTGTACGGCTTGTTTTCTCTGTATTTACCATCAAAATAAGCTTTAAAAAATATCGTTAATATTGTTTTAAAAGAAATTAACAAATTAAGTTTACATTCTAAAATATCTTGATATTAATTATGTTATTGAATTATTTATAAATCAACCTGGACATTGTGAAATATATGAAAATAAATATTTTTAAACATATGTATTGTTATTCTGAGCAAACTGTTTACGTAGAAAATGTATACAAGACTGTTCCTCAGCTGTGTGTTGCAAAAAGCTGTAGTTTCATATCAGAAAGCCAGGCTACTATTAATTTATAAAGAAGACTCGGCTGGACATAAAGGAAAAAGGTTTGACTTTAAAGTACCAGTGTGGAGGATTTTTTGGCATCTAGCGGTGAAGTTGCAGACTGAAAACTACTAGCATCCATAATTCACGATGTAGGAATGAGGCTGGGAAGTGTGTAGAAGAAACTACGGTGGCCACTATCTACAGCCAGTGTTTGGTTTGTCCATTCTGGGCTACTGTAGAAACATAGCCATATTGTGCAACAAGGTTTTAACACTTCTCTAACAAGTAGGTTATCTCTCACATGAAGCTCAACATTACGTTTGTTGATTGTGGGTTAATGAGCAGATTTAGGATGTAACATTACTTGGGGTGTGGGGGAGCTCATATAAGCCACTGTCACACCTCCCTACGATCTGATTTTCATGCTGATTCGTTTGATTGCAGTCATCCAAAATACCACTCCTTTCTCTCTGTCTGAAGTCTGGAGACACTATTTCCTGTTTAGAGGAGCAGGGACTTTTAGTGTGTAGTAAACCTTATTTGTAGCCTAAGCAGCATCCGTCAGTCACAGTGAAATAAAATATACAATTTTATGTATTTCAGTGTTTTAATTGGCAATTAAACATTTTACTCTCTATTTAACTCAGATTTAAGCATTACTTAAACTATTATGTGACATTTACAGAGAATGTACAGGTATCAAATTATAGTCTATCCAAAAACCCTAAAAACTGCCTAATTACATGATTAATGTACACTGATAATAAATACAAAGTCACACAACTGAACATGTGCTCTTCTGTATGTCCTAGTTGAGACAAACCTCTGTCACTCTGTACAACTTGCTGATAAGTACTTCCACGTTATCTCCACCCAGATGACAAAGGTCCAAGATGCACATGACATGCATGTCCTCCAGTTCACTGGCAGTCCTTAAGATATCCTCTGCAAGACAAACATTTCACATTGTAGCATCACCGGTCACACTGATCCTAAATATGATACCATGCACTGTTGTAGTGATAAGACTTCCCAGGTCTGCTGGGAAAGAATGCGTCAAAGCCAAACGGTGTGGTGACCGTTGACTGACTGGGTGCTGTGGTGTCTACCTGGCTCAGGAAGTGTTGATTCACTGTGGCTGGCAGAGTCGGTAAGAGGGCAGAGGAAGCCTGATGAAAGGCAGGACAGCATTGTGTTGCCATGGGGATTCTGAGGAAGCCCTACAGCCCTGGGCATATCTGAGCTCACAACAGGAAAATATGCGGCATCAACGGCTATTTGCTTGTTTATACCTGTCAAAAAGATTAAAAAAGAAGATTGTAAACTGATCGTCATCACCTTCTTTGCTAACAATCTAACAACATAAAAAAAAAGCAATTTTTTTAAGATGTTTTATTTCCTTTTTTAAGAAGTTAAATAAAGACGGGCTCTAAAGGTGGACATACCTGAGAATATGTGCCGGCTGTGTGCTATGATTCTAAAAGCTGCTGTTCGAAGACAACGTCATGTTCAACTAACCCAACCTAACCAAAGCTACAGGGGTGGGTGCTGGTTGTGAAGCAGGGAGAAGCTATAGAGGTTAGCATTGAAAGAAGAAACGGCACTGAAGGCTCTCGCTCTTCTCCAGTTCCTCCTAAGTAATATAATAAAAACTTAAAATCTAGGTCTACACTCGTAAAGGATTAAACGAATTGGACAGCAATTTTTTGTCTACTTAAGAGAGTCGTCCACAAGACAGATGCACTCAGAACATTATGTAGGAAACAAGAGGGTCTTCTGACAAACAGAATGGACAACAGAGGCTGAAACGCTGGAACAGATGAGAGTAATTCTTGCTATAAAACCTTACCTAGTATTGTTACTTGGTAGTATCCTGGACAAACCACAGATGAGATGCTGTCAGCGGTTTGCTCCGGTGCCCAGTGCGTTGGCTGAAGGTTGCTCCACTGCAGAAGGACATCCTTTTCGTTAAACGTGAACCTCCGAGAGAAGCTGCCCTGGTACAGACCACCCTGACACAAATGTTCAGACGCTTCTTGTTGTTGCTTCAGCCAACTGCTGCTTTCCCAGGATAACACATCAGAGTCTGGTAGAAACAAAGACAACCAGTGACACTTTATCAGAACACATAAGGTACACCGCAATAAAGCTGCAGCTCCAGTAATGCACCTCGATGCAGTTGTAAGTGAGATTCCACATCCTGAGCCTCTTCAGATTCAGAGTGGCTCTCTTCTTCTGCCTGCTCTTGTGCTGCCTCTGTATTTTTATGTCCAGCCCTCCTGTAAGAGCAGAGACAAATGAGGTCAGACTGGTTGAAATGGGCTACTGATGAACACTACCTGCTGAATGTTCAATACCTTTTTGCTGGCAGGCTACTGCAATTCAAGGAGGACTGTGTGGTGTCCCTGGAAAAACATGTTGATGTTAAATTTCATTCAATGAATAAAAAGTCAAACTCAATTTACGATTTAATATTAAGCGTACAAATCTGATAGTCAGGAGTCAAATCATACGTCGTCTGAATTCTTCTCTTCCCTCTACTTGCTGAGATTTTCTTGGCAGATGGAGTTAAACTGGCCTCCAAAGTCCGCTTAGCTGTTGAGGGATCTTTGTGTGTGTCAGGTACAGCTTGTTCGCACGCATCAGCAGAAACACCGGGCTCCTGCAAGAAACCAGTTGACTCATTTTACACTGTTAATGCTCACTGTTCTAGAAAATATGCTTTGAAATAATGTCTACTACCTCTTTCTCTTCTGTTGTTTCATACTCTGTGGACTTTGGGTTTTTCATGTAGCGTACTGCTGTGATCTGTCCTTGAATTGCAAGTCTTTTATGTTCCCTGTATTGCAGGGTCTCTAACTCCCTTTTCAAGTCAGCCACAGAAACCAGGGGAGCTTGGGCTGAAGACGGAGCATAAAGGTTTCAATATAAGAAACATCTACAGACAATAAAACCAAGTCACTTTTACTGTGGGATGCTACATTTTAGATGAGTATACTGTACTCTACAGGACAAACTGTTCTCTATAAATGCTCTTCTTATGGGTGGCTTGAAGAATAGCTTTTGAAAATTCAAATTAAGGTTATAAAGATGAACTCCCTGCAACTATGCATCAAGATACAGGCAGAGCAGAGGTGCAGTACAAATGATTTATGTGGGCTGTACACCATGCTGCACCTTGTGGCAGAACTGTGGGAGAATGCTGACCCAGATTTTATTGGATTCCTGCCACCCACAAGAGAACCGAGTGAATCTCATTTATGGTTCAGTACTGAAGTGGAGTTCAACATTTAATGATCTGAAATTATAAAAGATGAGCTATCTGCAATGAAGTTGTAGTAGAATGAGAGGCCAGAAAACCAATAGCATGCAAATATGTTCCTGAAAACTAAGGGAAAAAAAGTTAACTTGTGAAACAGTCTGTATTATGCCCTCACCTGAGGCATCTGCCATCGACTGGGTACATTTTTGCGGGGGGCTAGGGTAGCAGTAGTGACCACCGACAGCAGTCTTCTGGAGGACTAGGTTGTCCTTCAGAGTTTTGGTCCACTGGATGAAGCTCTTCACTTTGGGATCACTCACATATGGCTGACCTTTGTGGTAGCCTGTTGTGGAGACAGATAATTAAAAACAGTTCAGTTCCAACTCACCGATACCGTCACAACGTATATGTAGATTATCAGGTACTTGTTACAGTTGCACAAACCTGTGATGAACGTCTCTGTCTCGCAGCTGCTTGTGAGGTAGGGCAACGAGCCTTCCACTTGACAAACTCTCATCTGAGTGCATACCAGGTAGGTCACTGTGGAAGAGATGATGATATATTAATATATTAATCAATTCTTCATTAATTATTTGGGGGGGCAGTAGCTCAGCCGGTAGGAACTTGGCTTGTCCAGCACAGATCATAGTATGGCGTGTGGACTGGTAGCTGCCGGAGAGGTACCAGTTCCACCTCCTGTGGACTGCCCAGGTGCCCTCGAGCAAGGCACATAACCCCTAAACTGCTACCGGACTGCTGCTATGTGGCGGCCCGTCACTCCACCATCTCCCCACATTTGCATGTCTATAAGTTTGTGTGCATGATTGTATTTTGGGCCTATGTGTGCGTAAATATTGAATGAAAAAAATAATTTCCTCATTGGGAGTAATAAAGGATTTCTTCTTCTTCTTCTTCTTCTGAGTCTTTCACATCAAAACAACAATAAACGTCAGAGCTATCAGACTAGAGCTGATACAGTTGACTTACTCGGGCAGATACGACTGAAGATTTCTGGTTGAGAAGAGGAAAAAACCTCCAGGATAAATGGTCGGTCAGATGTTCCATCCACTGCGTGGATCCAGCGATACGTCCAGTATTTTTCTGGACCTAAAAAATAAAAATGGTCAATCACCAACAACTGTATTCAAATTGAAAAGAAAATTCAGCAGCTTTACTTCAGTTTTAAATAACAATTTCAATTTCTTACCCTTGTTCCCTTTACTCTTCACTCTTTCAACACGGCCAACAAATGTTACCAGACCTATGATATCACATGCAAAACTGTTGGATTGTTTTTCCAACTCTGACCTGTAGGATACAAACATAACATGAAGCACTTTTTCGAACAAAACTGAAATAATTAGAAAACACCTCAAGTACTAGATAAAGACAAACGTTGAACTGCTATATAGATAAATGCCAGTTCATTACCTGGTGGTGAACTGGTAGGAAACCTCAGGCAATCCCCACTGAGGCAGTACACTCTTCGGCGAGACCACAGTGATGACTGAAGCTGGGTTGCGAGGGTTCAGGCAGATTTCTTACAAAAATACATAAGAAGATATTACATTACAGAGAGTTTAGGCTAAGGATATACTGTGGTTCACCAGCCCTTTCACACACACCACAAATAAACCAAGACAAGAGTTCTTCAAAACATGAAAGATTTCTTTCAAGCCTTTATAGAAAAAAAGGCTTTAATGTTAAATCGTGAAGATAAATGCCAGAACAGGTAAAATGTTATGTTAAGAACAGCAACAAACATTCTCAAGATTGACCTGAAGTAAAAGCAGATTTTAACTGTATGTATAAACTATAAAACCCAGCGACTGAAGTAGTTAGCTGTTTATATATTTAGAAATGTGAGGGTTGGATAGACACGTTTCTACTATAAGACATTGGTAGTGTTATGCAACATGATAACAGAGAAAACTAAACTTCAAAAAGCAAAACTGTGGTCAGTAGTTCTGTACATACCTACAGAGTTAAAGGTCTTCATTCTGTGATGGTCCATTTGTGGGTGTGACCGGTTTGAGTAACTCTGCTTCAGGGTGTAATTCTGGAGGTATAACACTGTTCCCACATTCAGTCTCTGGTAAAACTCTGGACAAAGTTCGTTCCACAGCACAAGAGACATTGTCCCACTCTGGTCAGCAACTTCAAAGTATGCCTGAAATATGACAAAGCATGAGGTGAAAAACAAGTAGACTACAATTGGTCACAACAGGGAAAAATGTGTACGAAATATGAAACTGAGATCCCGTTTGCATTTTGTTACTGAATCTTCAAACTCTTGGGAAATTCAAACTCACCTGGTAGGGGTAATCAATCTTGAGGCCAAACTTCCCATAATAGCGTAATCTGGATTTGTGTATTATCTTCACTAGGAGAGGGAGAGATTTCCATGTGTTTCTAAAGGATGACTCCAGACTAGAAAGAAGAGTAATCTTGGACACTGTTGAAAAGAAGACATTGTGGACAACACATTTTAAGGGTTTTAGGCAATTTAGAAGCCATGAGAGAGTTCATGAAAAACAAACACAAAATACATTTCTAAATAGTGACGCATAACTAGACTAGACAATAGTGTTCCTCCTGTTTACAGTTTAGACTATAAATTATGCAACTAGTCCATGTGGAGTATAAGAGTATATTAATATCATATTACTTTGATGATTTAAGACTACATATTGCCAAGAACTGTGGGTACTGTAATATCTTGAAAACAGCTTGAAGCACCATCAATCATTTACCACCTTTCTCTGTTTGTGTAGCTGCAAAACCAAGTACCAAAGCCCACCCCAGTGGTATAAAAGAGTGTGACAAAGGGGGTCATAGTAGTATCTCACCGTCCAGCACTGTGTCAGATGTAGGAGACCCTGAGGTCCAGATGTCTCCCTCAGGGTCGTCGTTGTTCCACAGAGACAGGTAATGTTTGCGGCTCACCTGAAGGGGAACATCACTTTGCAGCACCACACTCCTCTCCATGCCATGCTTGACCAGTATGGGCAGTGAGCTGACATCCTTTATGCGGGGCAGGACAGCAGACCTCCCTGCACCACTCCCAAGCTTTTCAATGCAAATGTAACCATGCCCCAGTCTTCTCTCATTATAAACAAAAGTGCACTGCGTGATGCTGATGTCCGCCCCGGTCCTCAGGGTGTTTGTGTGCACCAGGTGATTTAAACTAGGGTGAACAAAGCATTTGGCTCGCCACACTCCGTCAGTGACCGTCACATCGTAGCTGTAGCTGTCGGGCTGCTGCTGCCCCTCAGTGGGCTCAGATAAATACCTCTGGAGAGCAATGACAGCGACAGGAGCCGCCTCCTCGGGCTGTAGTTTCAGGCACTGTGTGGAGGATAACCGCTCCAGCGTCCTCTGGAGGAAGGACACCTGAGAGAGGCCCGTCACCGTCGAAGAACAAGACGAGCTGTCCTCCATTGTGGAAAGTTTAACTTAGTTAGTTAACGCGACTTAGTTAGTTAGATAGTTAGTTAGATAGTTAGTTAGATAGCCGCTGTTGTCACTCATGCTAGCTTGTCGGCTAACTAACTTCTTCCTGTCCGTATTAGCAACAGTGTCCTGTAAGTGCGCAGAGAAAGTAGTATGGTATTAGTTGTTCTTTTTATAATCATACAGGACTTAATGTTTCACGGTGTTTTGAGAGAGGAGGATACTTCGGTAACGAAGGTAACGTTACAAATAACGCGCGTATGGTTTGATTCTTCTTCTGCTTCTGTTACATCTTCTTCTTCTTCTTCTTCTTTAGGTTTTATGGCGGGTTGCAACCTTGACTTTATAAGGTGCATACCGCCACCTACCGTACCGGAGTATATAGCATGAGTTATAGTTATGTGAGACTACTTTACAGCATAATAAATAAATAAATAACCTAACTAAATCCTATAATATGATTTATTTAACCCTGTGTGGTCAGGCTCCTCCCTCCTGCTCTTTCTAATCACACCCTGCACACTGTAATATTTCCCTCCACTACTATCCCTGTCCAACCTGTCCTGCCATTTCTTCATCATTTCTTTTTTGGTCATCGCCTTAGCTTCTCCTTTACCAGAGGTTATATTTATCACATTGCTCGTCATGGTTGATTTTCTTTTAAAGCTATTTTGTCTGCTCTCTCTTTCCCTTTTATACCTACATGATGATGTACCCAGCAGAATCTCACATCTATCTGATAAATGTTGATGGATTTTCAGCATTAAATCTTATCTATTAGATGTCATATTTTGAATACAGTAAAGGTCTGCTACAGAATCAACACAACACAACCAGTCTGTCTGGTTTTACTTCCTCCACCGACTGCAACGCTGCGATAATCGCCATCATTTCTGCTGTGTAAACTGACAACTGATCAGTTAATCTTTTCCCAATACTTACATTTATTGTTGGTATGTGTATTCCTATGCCTACCCTATCTTCTTCATCTTTGGACCTCTCCTTTTATGTGACTTGCCAGGTGTCCTCTCCCACTTTCTTCCCATTCTTTATTTAATTCCATAAATGATTCATTCATCATATTTTTATGCTAGCTTGATTCTTACTCTTGTATTACTTCTCCACTTTTGTATCGCAATTGTTGCACAGCACTTTCCCTCGGGATAAATAAAGCTTCTTGAATCTTGAATCTTGAATTATATATAAATCTACCTCAGTTTTTGGAAACAGCCAAATAGGGATATTATTTGATGTAATATTTGATTATATAATGTATATAGCCATCATCTCGTACTGATATTAACTCCTTCTTTCTTCATTATATCTTCTGAGATCTATTAGTACATGTTTGACAGTTTCTCCTTTATTACAGTGTGTGCATTGTCCAGCAGGGTGCTTTGATCATCCTGTACTCTCAGATGGGTAATGATCTCCTCCCTCTGGCTCCCACCAAAACCTCTGCTTTACTTAATGCTACTTGTATGTCAATTAGCGGCCGCTTTATTGATTGTTTTCCCAAATTTATAACCATCTCAATTTCCCATCAGCAGGAACCCAAAGAAAGGAGATATCCAATCCCCTTTAATGTAGCCTGAGTAGCAACTGAAACATTTCATATATAAATATATATCCTTGCCTGCATGACAACTTTCCACACATGACAGAAGTGCTGACAAGTTATATATCTGAAGGCACTCATTGTAATGCTAACAATATTAAGATAAGATAATATAAGATGTTCCTTTATGGATCCCTGAGAGTCTCTTGATCTTTTGAACCATCTCTAAATATGAATATCTTTTGTTGTTTGTACTATTTTAGTTTAGGTTTCTCTTACTTTCTACTACAGACTTGTATGAGTGGGATAATGAATCTCTCAGGAGGTGTAGCTGATGATGGAACAGTGGGCCTTCGTTTTACAGGTCAAGCATTACACCTAGCATTCCCTATCCACCCACAACTAAAACAACCTGGACTCATTATGCTCCCAACACTCCTGAAAAATAGCTTTTGTAGAGGGTGATCTACTATGCCCTTGAAGATTAACCCAATACACTAACATAAGCGTAACCCTACTGATTTGTAGAGCCATTTCAACCCATTTCGACCTGCATTGCAGATGATGTTTTAGATGTTCCACTAAAACTAAAACTGTTCAAGGTTCGTCAGGTTTTTTAAGGTTGGTTTCGGCCGCAGCCGTATAAGCCCTGCATCCATAATCTAGGACTGGTCTCATAAGAGCTTAATAAATATTTAATAAAGATGTCTTGCTTGTGCCCCAACCTCGCTCTGACAGGCAATATATTATTGATCTTTTAGCACTTGTTTTTTACTTGGTCAGTATGTTGACACCAGATAAGCTCTTCATCCCTCATCAATAAAACCACCTTAACCCGTCTGAGTGCTTGTCTATACAATTTCTTGGGTACTTGTTGTTTGGCTGTGTCACTATTTGCCTTAAATGGGTGGGTAATGCCTTCACCATCCTGGTACACCATCAGTATTAGTTGGTAAAAGAGATTTACAGTTATTCATACTGCTGACCTCTTCAGAAATCATCATTTCATCATCATCACTTCCTCTCATTTTCTTCAGGGAAGCAACCATAATTTAACTCTGGCAGTTTGGTGCTGCAAAGGCATTTGAGTTCCCTGCATTACTGGTGGGAATGAAATAGACAAAAAAATTGAAGCATGTTTAACTTCCTCTTAGAGCTGGTGGCAGATTCTTATTTTCCTCTTCCTGTTACTCAAATCATTGTGTCAGTTAGCAGAAATGTAGTCCAGACCCGATGATGTGCTGATCTCTGATATTGGTTCATTGGGCAGAGGTGCCTATAAAGACAATGCTGATAAGGGAATGCTCTGCTCTGTCATTACCTTCCCTAATAGTGTAAATACTGTTTGCCTTGTTAGCTCTTTGTGTCTTTGATAATAAAAATGTTTGGTCTGTGAGATACCAAATGTATATCTTTTGATTCATTTATCTCAACAACAGTATAAATACTACACCACTGAGAGACAATGTGTGGAAGTTTAGAAATTTAAAAAAAAATCTTTTAACATACATGTAACTAACATTACAACTAAAAATTAAGATAAAGAAGACAATTATTAAACCAAGAACACATACAACAGAAATGTAAATATAAACAAAATCACACTACTAGTGTACACAACAAAATACTGTCGTAAGTTCAGTGAAATATTACTTAAAATGTTCCTTAGCTCAAATAACCACTTTTCCACTGTATTGCTTTTCACATAGGACGAATTTGCCTTGGTACATTTGTGCATAAGAATCACAATGAAGTGTAGAAAAATATAAATAAAGATAAAAAGATATATAAAAAATAGAGACAATAAAAAGGAGCCACTATATACGAACACATACATACGATATGTATGTGTTCAATTTAATTTAATAATTAATTTATTATTTCTCTGTAATATCCTTATTATTATTTTGACAATTTGATCACAACCATGCAGATTATTTATTTATTGTTTTTTGAATGAAAAAAAAGAAAAGTCTTATTAAAGATTAGCATACATCATAGAAATAAATGAACCAATTGTTCAGTGGTCTCCCCTCCCATTCATTCATGAAATACCCTGTCCCACAGAATGAATCCGCTGCGACCGCCTTCTCATCAGAAACTACAATCCCAGAATGCACCGCGACCTCGGCAAGCATTTCTTGTCGACGTGGGAAGGGAGGGATTCGGACACAAACAAACGTCCACGGGTTTGATGTCGGGCTACGTTACAGATAACCGTGACATGTCAGGTGGATTTAATAGATAACTCCATGACATTTGAAACATGTGGCTCAAACCCGAAGAGATTCTGCTGAAAAACGCGTTTAAATTATGGGTCACCGAGAAGGATAACGAGTACTTCGTACTGCAAAGGAGGCGAGGGTACGGAGAAGGTGGAGGCGGTTTGACAGGTAACGTTAGCGGTTTATGTCGCCACCTCCTCGCATGTGTAGGACAGCGGCTGTGTAGCGGCTCCGTTGAACCGTATTTTAGATAAACTAAGTTATTAACGGGTTAAGTCGCCTTACGTTTTCATAGCTAACGAGCCTGTCTGCCGTGTACAGGGCGGGTGCTGCTGTAAGCCTACACGTCCACAGAGAAAATGCCCTCATAGCAACAGGTATGAGCCAGAATAACACGGGTCAGTTCAGCCACCGAACAGCTGCTTTTTTCCCCTCGTGTTGACGGGCCAGTCTGCGGGAGTGAAGGTATCTTCTTGAGTTTACGTGTCAGGACTTGTTTGGTTTGTTTGAGGCTTGTTGCAGCATAGAGTTGACATTGAGGGAGGAAAAGTCTGTGTCCATTTAACGGTTCATTTCCTTTCCTTTCCTCTGCCCTGCGGTTGGGTTACAGGACGCACACAGGCCTACTGACTCTGAGCCACTGTTGTGTCAGATTTGGGACTGAAGTCACATTACCAGCCCGACACAAACACTGAATATCAAGCGTTTTGGAGCAGCAAACTGACTGCATGTCCCAGGGCACTTCAGTCAGTTTGGTGGATATTTGCACCAAATTGGCTGAGGCTTGAAATCTAACAGGAAAACCCTTGAATTTCTGGTGGGACTGCAGTGTCAGGGGCTGCTGCTCTCTGGGCAGTACATGTGTCAGCATCTGTGGTGACATTGATGCTTAGTTGAGTTGTCACTATAATTTAGGTTACATTACAGATCTGCTAAAGTGAGACGTAATATTTTTAGCAAGGGAGAGAAAACCCTGACTGTTGTTTTTACAGACAACTAGTTGTTGTTGTTGTTTTCATTATTGAATAATCTGTTAATTATTAACAGTCCTAAACCTAAGTTATTGAATTTACACTAATATGATGCCGAAACATGGGCGACAAAGCAAAGTAAATGTTTGGCATTTTTGCTTGTTACATTACTGGCTGTTGATTATTATTGATCAGCTAATCGTTTCCTGAACTTATCCTTTCAGCTCTACTGCAGAACGTTTGTATAGCTGGTAGCTTTCCCCCTTCTCTTGCAATGGGACTGTGAATATATATGGCCAGTAATATTATTAGCAGACCTACTGATCAGATATTTTTGAAGTCTTTGGGAAGGAACCTGTCATTCTTGTGTTGCATCACTCCTTATGGACTATTGGGAATTTGTTTTCTTTTTGTTTTATTGATTCTTGTAGATTTTATATCTCAATTTTATATTTAACTATTATTGTGATATGTGAGGGGACAACAACTGAACTTAAATGGATTTTGTACTTCCAGTATTAGGAAAGAGTGCTGCACATTCAAAGTAACCCATAGTCAGTTATAGTAGTTGCGTAATAGTTGCATCCTCCTTTAAATCGTGCAGCATTCAGTGAGTTTCTGATTTAGACACAAGCTGTTGTCTAAACCTAACTGCGTGGCCTGCTTTGCTAACTTGGATCTGTTTAAAAAAAACAAATCATTGTCACCTGACAGTTTAAAAGTAGTGCTGCTAGTAATACCACCAATGATTGTAACCTACAGTTTTCTAACCACATGCCACAATGTGACAGCTGTAAGATAATTAATAGATAATTAATGATAATGAATGGTGTTCCAGCCAGAGACAAAAAGACTGATGTTCTGTCTGACTGGTTTAATGATAGTGGAGGTTAAATACTACCTGATTGTACATAGCATGCTTGCACTTGAAGCCCTCTCCAACACAAGAGTCTTTTATGTCTAGTGTCTTTTATGCATGTAAGTATATCCTCGACCGTCTGATGTTGTTCTGCACTGATGAGAACATAAATTATGTGGACTGTGTTTGATCCTTTGAATCCTTTTGTACATGACAGCTCCAGTGGTAGAACATGTGGAGAGCTGAACCCTGTACAGCGGGGCAGGACTGTATAATGCCGATACAGTGCATGAGTGTGGTTTCACTGCGACCTTGTTAATTATTCATGGAGGGCATGTCACAGAGAAGTAGTAAAGGTAACAGATTTAGCTAATTTTAGTTGTGTGAGCTGAGGGATTTGGACACTGCAAGGCACAGTCCACAATCCAAGTATAAATAAAATATTGATGGAAATGAATTTTAATACACTGCATTATTGAACACAGATTCAGGTTTTTGTTAGTGGGGTGCTACTAAAGGATCTTTAAGTTATTTATATTTTCTGATCCTGGTTGTTTATCAGTAAATACAGCCGTTAAACAGGGCTGTGAATATCATTCTGGTATATCTGTCTTTCTGATTTTTAAAGGCGTCACATGGCTAAAGGTCATGTGTAACAGTATTGGTTGAAAATATCACTGTACTGTGTGTTACAGGCCTCCTTGTGGGAACTCTGGATACTGTGCTGGACTCCACATCCAAAGTTGCTCCCTACCGCATTCTTCACCACACGCCAGACTCGCAAGTGTACTGGTCAATAGCATGCGGTATGTCTCTGTACTTTCATCTCATTCTGGCAAACATTGTAATGGTGCTGTCAAATGATTAAAGGGAGATTTTGCATATTAAGTCAAAAGTTGAAATTGCATAAAAATGTTTACTGTTAATGTACTGAAGTTCAGCAAAATTCAACTAGAACCACAATGAAACCAATATTCCCTAATTCAGTCTTTCAACTAAGACTCTTTTGACTATAAAACAAGTCCATTTTCTTCAGAGATACAAACAAAAAAACAAACCCAAACCTGATACTGTTTTTCACTCTTGATGTTGGTCAGGTGTCACCAGAGAGGAGATTGTTCAGCACTGGGATTGGCTGCAGCAGAACATCATGAGGACGCTCTCTGTTTTTGACTCCAGCGAGGACATTACCAGCTTTGTACAGGGCAAGATTAGAGTAAGAACTGTGGTTTTTACTGTGGACTCAGATCTCTCAGCAGGGTTTTAATTGTAATGCTATAAAATACTAAATGTGATAATGTCTTCTAAATGGTATTTGGAGTCATTTTTCTTGCCACTTGGTGAAAAAGCAAGTGTGGGTTCATCACCAAGAGCAACAGTCAGATTACAAGTAGTCATTTGTTCTATTGGTGATGTAAAGGTTATGATTTGTGCAGCTTTAACAAATGATGACGATTCATTTTTAATTTAGGGTCTTATCGCCGAGGAAGGGAAGTCGTCCCTGGTGCTGGAGGAAGATCCCGAGAAGTTCCGAGAAGCACATCTGAGGTTTGAGAAGTGGTTCGAGCTGCCAACGGAGGAAAAGCTGGTCACATATTACTCATGCAGCTACTGGAGAGGCAAAGTGCCCTGCCAGGGCTGGCTCTACCTCAGCACAAACTTCCTGTGCTTCTATTCATACCTGCTGGGATCTGAGGGTGAGCCATTTCTGTGCCATTTGTCCTAATAATGTTGATTAGTAGGAACGAAGGCTGTGGCAGCTCCTAACAGCCCCTGGAGTGGACTTTTATGGCCTGAAAGAAAGATCTTTGAACATTTTTGCATTAGAAAATAGCTCTAAGTAATGACAGCTTACATAATTGTTAAAAAGCCATTATACTGTATTGGGCTGCTGAGTGGAGGCAAACCTATAAAGCAGCATGGATAATGGATAACGCTGAATTTCATGACACAGTGACATTTGAAGAATTTTCCCAATCGTGCTGTCAACATTAAAATTTTTAGCTATCAGCAATTCTTTGTAATGTTTCTGCAGTGCATTTCATATATTTTAATTAATGATAAATGAGAATTTTTTGGACAAAAAGACTTACAATTACACAGGAATTACACAGTGATAATAACACCCATTTGCCCATTCATTCATGATCCTTGTCCTGGCAACTGCAAGCCTTAATCACTGATTTAATTTTCATTTATTGTGATGACTCTGCAGTGAAACTGGTCATCTCCTGGGATGAGATCTGGAGGCTGGAGAAAACCTCTAACGTTATACTGACTGAGAGCATCCATGTCTTGGCTCATGGGGAGGATCACTACTTCTCCATGCTGCTGCACCTTAATGAAACATTTGTTATAATGGAACAGCTGGCCGACTACTCCATCAAGCGCCTTTTTGATAAAGAGGCCTTCCAGAGAGAGCCGGCACTCTCCGACCCCCTGCAAATTACCAAGAGGTACTGTCTGTCTGCTGCACTGCACAGCTTTACATGATCCTGTTAGTGCTGGCTGCCATCTTGAAGAACCAGAGTAAACACAAAGTCTGACTTGAGTCAAATAACATTTATGTTTGTTTTACCATGCATGGTGTGGCAGGTAAATCATACATCATGATACCAGTACAATTTAGAAGCTGAACAAAATAATCTAGCTATTCATACTATGATATACAGTATTTGTAATAATATTTATATTTCTAATGATCTGTCTTAGGCACTTAAATAACTTCGTACTCCAGTACCTAAAAGATTGATATGGAGGGAGAGAGTCAAGAGCACAAAATGATGTTCTGCTCATGACTTTACTTTCTGCTTTACTTCCCCCGCAGAGGCCTAGAAGCTCATGCAAAGAGTGAGCAGTTCCGGACATTTTTCAGGCTTCCCAAAGAGGAAAATCTATTAGAGGTGCATGAGAGCTTCCTGTGGGTGCCCTTCAGCCATTTTAACACGCTTGGCAAGATCTGTCTGTCTGAGAACTACCTGTGTTTTGCCAGCCAGGATGGGAGCCAGTGCCATGTCATCATTCCAATGCGAGAGGTAATGTGAAACAAAGGCAGCATTACTTGATTGATAAAAACACTGCCAGTTATACTCTCAAATAGCAGCCTGCATACTGATGAATAGCAGCAACCTTCAAAAGTGACTGTCTGGCCTGCCAACGTTCTTCCAGGTTGTTAATGTTGAGAAGCCAGACTCCGGCAGCAGGGCTTTAACAGTGTGTGTGCGTGGCAAGAGGGCGCTGCGTTTCTCTGAAGTGCGGGACTTCCAGCGACTTGCCAACACCCTCCGTAGCAGGTGTGGGATCAGTGCCAGCCCTCAGCATTCTGCTTCATCAGAGGTAATGTATTTTATCACTTGTTTTATTTGTGCTATTGTACTCCTTACGTACAGTTTGCTTTGCATTCTGTAGTTTGCTGCGGTTTCTGTCATTGAAAAGTGTTTATCACCAAGGTCATACGAGGCGAGTGCCAGTCACTTATCAACCACTTTGAGGACAACCCAGAGGACGTAACACTGATGGTGGGACAGAAAGACAGCAGCAAGGCCGTAAGCACCGAGGCTCTCATGACTGTTTTCCACCCCCAGGATGTTGAAAACCTTGACCCCAAAATGGTAAATATCAGTTTTGTTGAAATTAAACATGTTTTCACCAGCATTTTGTGTTCACACATTCACTTAAAATAGAATCTGACTGAATTACTTTTAATGAAATAAAATAGCAGAATGGGGGTGTGCAGGTAGGCGTCTAATCAGTTCAGGGGTTGACTTAAATACAAATTAAGCATGCATCTGCTTAGAAATACAACCAGTTTAACTGCCCTGCAGAGCATGTACAATGAATGTGTGCTGTCTTCATGCTTGACAGCTTAAGGAAAAGATGAAGGAACAGTCTTGGAACATCCATTTCTCCGAATATGGACGTGGCACGAGTATGTTCTTCACAAGGAAGACCCGAGACTTGATTGTTCGTGGTGTTCCTGAGGCGCTGAGAGGAGAGCTATGGATGCTGTTTTCAGGTATTTATACAGCAGACATTAGTCTTGTCATGTTATGTACAGTAAGTGATCTGCAGTGATTTGTTGGCGAAGCCTTGCATGATTGAAAGTGGTAACTACTCAAGTGCTCACTCGACATAAATAATTAAGTAAAACATGGTTGATGTGGGATCTCGGCACCATCTGTTGGACTGACTGCGCTTCTGCTTCTGTAGGAGCTGTGAACGACATGGCCACTCATCCCGGCTATTACACCGAGCTGGTTGAACAGTCTCTGGGCACAAGCACTTTGGCAACAGATGAGATTGAGAGAGACTTGCACCGCTCTCTGCCAGAGCACCCTGCCTTTCAGAGTGACACAGGAATCTCAGCTCTACGCAGAGTCCTTACTGCCTATGCATACAGGAACCCTAAAATTGGCTACTGCCAGGTACTCTGATTTCTTTAGGCTTATTTTTACCAGGCAGTAACGCCCTGATTGACACTGATAACGAACACTCGGTATGTTATGTTATGAGATGTAAAAAGAAGTATGTTATCACAAAAGAACATATTGAAAACTATGAAAAACATGCACACAAAAACTCAATTACCAGGAAGTGTCCAGCCAATTTGCTTTCATGATCATTCTTTATCTCTTCTTCTCCTAATAATTTATGTTAGATTATAATTTGTTGTTACTTTTTTAGGTGAAGTGACTATTATGGTACAGACTCTTTTAATCTTTTAACCCTTACGGTTTTAAAAACTGTGTCTCCTTCACTGTCATTGGTCATTTCATGAAAATCAGGCGTGCAGCAGCTCTTGAAAGCAGAGATTTATTAGGAAAAGGCTCTGATAAATTACCCTTGTTGACACACAAACACATTTATAATGGCCTCCTCATTTATGCTTCCAGCTGAAGTAGTCTGGTTTTTATAAGTGTGTCCTTCTTTCCTGTTCAGGCCATGAACATTCTCACATCAGTTCTCCTGCTCTATGCGAAAGAAGAGGAGGCTTTCTGGCTCTTGGTTGCTGTCTGTGAGAGGATGTTGCCGGATTACTTTAACCGTCGAATTATTGGTAAGAAGGGAAGCTAAGCATGCAAAATACTGTTTCTGGTCATTTTGGGACATCTTAACTTGAATGATTTCAGGAATTTGGTCAGACTCTGAAATGTTGTCTTTCTTTCTTCAGGCGCTTTGGTCGACCAGGCGGTGTTTGAGGATCTAATTCGAGAACATCTCCCCCAGCTGGTGGAGCACATGACAGACCTGAGTTTCTTCTCCTCTGTGTCCTTGTCCTGGTTTCTTACTCTCTTCATCAGTGTCCTGCCCATAGAGAGCGCTGTGAATGTGGTGGACTGTTTTTTCTACGACGGCATTAAAGCCATTCTGCAGCTCGGCCTGGCAGTGCTGGACTACAACATGGAGGCTCTGATCAGCTGCCACGATGATGCGGAGGCGGTCACCATCCTCAACAAGTCCGTGGGAATAAAACAAAGCAGGACTGGTGTGTTTTAAACATTATTACTCTGTAATTTCTTCGTCTTTTTCTCTATTGTGTAATTTCAGATTCTTTGACAGTGTGACAAACAAAGACAGTCCGTTGCCTCCAACGGTGCAGCAAGCTTCAGTTGGCAATAACGATAAAGCATCCCACTTTAATGTGGATATCAGTGAACTGATCCGAGAGGCCTACGAGGTACTGCAAGACTTTCTGTGTGTCAGTTTTATTCAATAATAACAGTGTTGTGGTTGATTTAACTAACTGCGCTTCATTTTTAGAAATATGGAAATATCCGTTCAGAGGAAGTCGAGAGTTCACGCAAAAGAAACAAACTGCACGTAATCCAGACACTGGAAGATACAACCAAACAAAATGTTGTAAGTGGTCACTGAGTTTACAGTATTTAGTGTAACTGCATTGTTACCATGGTATTAAGGATGAATTTAAATCTATTTTCAGATCCGGGTTGTGTCCCAAGAAGTGAAATTCAGTGCCTCACAGCTTGATGAACTTTATAACTTGTTCAAAGTGAGTCAAAGACATTTCTACAGTATCTTCAGTGTCATCATACAACAAAATAATAAAAAAGAATTGACAAATATGTCATGTTTTTTGTTTTGTTTCCCATTTACAGAGGCAGCATTTCCTCTCCTGTTACTGGACAATGAAGAGTCCAGCTCTTCTCCATCATGACCCTAGCCTGGCCTATTTGGAGCAGTACCAGTTGGGTTTCCAGCAGTTCAGTGTGCTCTTCTCCCTGCTGGAGCCCTGGGCTTTCTGCACCAGCAAGAGCACCCTCTCCCTCTGGATCTTTCGCCTGATAGACGAGAACCAGGACGGCCTCGTCAACTTTAAGGAGTTCTGCTGTGCCCTTGGTAAGTTCCCTTGTTCTCTGCTTTCAGCCAATGTAGCCGTTAATCTCAGTATCCCAACTGCTATAATTCCACATTGCTTCTCCCACAGATACTCTGTACAGTGGATCTTTCACCAATAAGCTGAAATTCCTGTTCAAGTTGCACCTGCCACCAGGTGAGTGATGGACTTTTGATGAAGCCAACACCAGCTAATCTAAATGATACATTGATTTATTTTTATGGTTAACATTCATGTGACTCTCTAACCGCTAACCCATTGTGTTGTCTCATTTACATCTGTCTGCCTATTGTAAATTACAAAATAGATTTGTGTTAGTCTATCTTTAGCTTCAACCTCTGCTCCTATACTCCTGCAGGTTCACAGTTTAAGTGCAAGCAAGCAGACTGGATCCTTTACGGTCTCCAAATACTAATGCCGTTACATGACAGTAACAGACATACAGAAGCAGCATAAAGCAATTCATAAGATCAGATAGCATCGGTCTGTTGTCTACAGGGCCTGAGAATGCATGAGTTGTCATTTCCATAATCCAGTCCATAACTCAGCATTTGTGGAGTGAGCACATTGCCTCGGGGAAGAAACTGTCCTTGAAAATGTGCCTCTTGTCTGCATGATGTGGCGGTGTTTGCTTGAAGGCAGGGGTAAGAATAGTCTCTGTTGGGTGAAAGAACTTTGCCATGGCAACGATGGGTCTGAGGAGATGTAAGGGCATTTTGCAGTGGGCTAGTTTCTCTGTAAACAGGATCTGGGCTGAGGAAGAAGTGCTCAGATTACAACTGACAGCTTAGCAGCTGAAGAGTACTGAGTCACCATTTGTAATGTGCCAGGCTAGTGAACATCAAGCAGCACAGCTTTTTTTATGTCTCACGGAGAGTACATATTGCTTCAGCACCAAGGACAGGTCCCTTCTTGTTGCCACAGTCCAAACAAGATGGTAGAGGACTGGTTTCAATGTTCCGCCCTAAACTCAGACATAGTCACACAGTATTTTGTTTATTTTTCTTTGTTTATGATGTAATGATGTTCCACTGTCATCATTTTGTATTGTAGTCTTTTCCTTCAGGCAAAGTCTGCGGAGTTGTGCACTCGCATAAAGTGTGCAGAGCGAGCTGAAAAAGTAAACCACAGCGACCTCAAACGCTTGCTGATTTCACAGTAGGACAGCCCAGAGCTCTCATGGACTGAGTGGAGCCCACATCAAAGTCTGACATTGGAACTGGGCCAAAAGATCCATTGATCAAGGAAATGAAATCATGTGCTATTTAGAGCTGAGAGTCAGTCCAAACACAGAGTACAGCAGCTGTATCAGCTTCATTCAGAGAGGAGAGACTACACAATGACATCATCTGTGTCATGATTGGCTGTAGGGACAATAAAACGTCTCGTACCTTATAGCTGGGGCTCCGCTAGAGGCTGCAGGGTTGTACATACCACAGTATGAAGTGTTGAATGAAAATACTGAAGGTTTTCCCTATTATGAGAACATTACAGATAGCAGTGCTAAAAACATTAAGATTGTGATTGCACTATTAACAGTTCTACATCTGTGCAGCATAAACACGATAACACATGGCAAATAGACTATTACCTTATGCTATACTGTATCCAGTGTATCATTTAGTGTAAATGTTTTCACAGCTGATCATTAGTAGCAATTTGACACATTGTTGGCACAAGGCAAAGGTCAGAATTTGATCTTCTGGAGAGCATTGAAGTGTTCATTAAATCTGCCCATTAGATTTTAAATATTATTTTAGATTTTAGGTGGAAATTTGAGTGGAGCGATTGAGGAAAGGTCACTAAAATCATTAAGGTTCATTCTGTATCAGCAACAAATTTAATGGCACACTGAATGACTAACCAACATGACAATCCTCAGACTCTTCTGCTAATGCAGTATGAAGTTATCAAGCAGATATAATGACACTGTTGGCTTGTGAGGGTAATTGTTTAGTCCAGCAGTGCAAACTGACACGCATGCATGCACACAAACACAGTCACTGGTGGGGGTTGGAGCATAGAAATATAGCATATCTTAAATAATAGTACAATGAGAAATACAAATAATACAGGCAGGAAGTATTTTACAAGGGATTGGCTAATTTTATTTTCAATACAAAACTCTATTTTCTTTGCACAGGATTTTGAATTTATTTTTATTTATTGTATTTTTTTTAAAAGATACAATTTAAATATGCTTTCTTTAATCAAATTCTTTAACAAATTCCATCTACATTGCTCTTGTGGATCCTCTGTCTCTTCATCTTTCCTTTCAGTGCATTCACAGTCAGTATCTTCTAGCTTTTACAGGCAGTCCTTTGCACTTAAAGGAACAAAGAATCCAGCACTTTATTCCAGTGACTGAAGACTCTTCTCACTTGAGTAGACTCACTGGTTAGCTTCTTTACTCTTTCTTTCCCTTTGAAACTTTTACCCTTTCTTTCTAAATTCTGTCATAATTGTGTCTTGATGCTTGCCTGATTTACTTGAATGCATTGATTGTTCTTGAAGCATTTCTACGTAGTTTGTTCACATGCTGCTTATGTATTTCAGCATTTGATCTTCCTGAAGATGGTGTGATAAGGAAAAGCCCCGAAAGAGGTAGAGTTTTTCCACCCAAATATATCAGAAATGTTCCATGGCTATAACAAAAACATGAAAATGTCTTGATTTTGTGTGATAGTGTAGAGTCTGTGTGTGAAATTGACAGGTAGAGGAAAAGTGGACCTGCAGGCCTACCTGAAACAATGGCAAAATGAAATACTAAAGAAGGAGGAAACCATCAAGGACCTACCACGTATTAATCAGGTAACTCACTCCATGTTGCGTTTATTGACTGTTTACTGATGTCTTATGTTGAAGTACAACGCGCTTATTATTTATTTTTCTATCTCAGACTCAGTTCATTCAGTTCTCCAAGACCCTGTACAACATTTTTCATGGCAATCCAGAGGAGGAATCTCTGTACCGAGCTGTGGCTCATGTGACCAGCCTTCTCCTGAGGATGGAAGAGGTGGGACGCAGGCTGCAGGAGCCGAGCAGCCCCACAAAGCCTGCCAACACTACTGCTGCTGCTGCTGCTGCTGCTGCTGCTGCTGAGGAGTCTTCAACCGAAGAGGCTTCCACCACCCCGGAGACCTTCGACACCTCCGGCTCCCACAACAGTCAGGATGCAGCGCCTGACCTCTCAGAGCTAGAGTGGTCGTTCTCGTTCGAGCAGGTCTTGGCTTCTCTGCTCAACGAGCCAGCCCTAGTCAGCTTCTTTGAAAGGCCTGTCGACGTTCACGCTAAACTGGGACAAGCTAAGGTCGCCCAGCTGAAGCTAAAGGCAAATAAGTGAAAGGATACATAAGTGAATTGATACTTTGCTTCTGATTCAAACCAGAAGTCACCATGAATTTCCTTTCTCCACCTTGATAGGGCAGTGGGTATTAGTGAGGCAGACAGTAAGATTACTGTTGTAGTGGAGGGGACATCAGATTAAAAAATCTGGGGTGCAATGTGTGTGTGTGTGTGTGTGTGTGTGTGTGTGCGTGTGTGCGTGTGTGCGTGTGTGCGTGTGTGCGTGTGTGTGTGTGTGTGTGTGGGTGTGTGTGTGTGTGTGTGTGTGTGTGTGTGTGTGTGTGTGTGTGTGTGTGTGTGCGTGTGTGTGTGTGTGTGTGTGTGTGTGTGTGTGTGTGTGTGGTGGTTGGATGGTCAGGCAGATGGTAGGCAGCAACAATGGCTGATGAAACAAATAAGGCACAACATCTTTAAGATACTGTACACACTGTAGTAACACTATCCAACACCTTCAGTGCATTCTCATGTTAAACCTTGTGACAGACATACTGTACGCTGTCCTTCCTCAAGTCTGATTATGCATTTTCAATCATCATTGATGAAATAAATTCTCTTATGTAGCCTCAGATTTTAAGTTGAGTTTAAATGATATTCCCCCTATATGCCATGGAGCACATACAGTATAGATGTGTATTATATAAGGGACATTCAGTGCTTTCCCCTGTGTTCAGAAACAGAAGAGTTTGTCCTTCCCTCTGTCTCTGCTGAGGTAGGACTCCATAACAAATGACTTAGACAAGGTGGCAAATAGTCCACAGGAATATTCTCCTTCTGAATAGCTTGATATATTTCCTCTGTCAGACTACTAGTAGTGAAGCAAACTGTAAATGCTGTTGTGTCGTGTGACTTCAGTGTCTCCTGTTATTGGGCAATGTTAGTGTCACTTTGTAAACTTGTTAGAAACACCAGCTTTTCAGGTGACACAGAATAAAATAGTATAGTACAGTTAGTAAGGACAAGCAGTAATGCTGTCCCCTGGAAGCCATAAACAGATTTCAGAGATGATCTGAATGAGGATGTCAGATACATTATTTGAGAGCATAAAAGAAAGATTCAGTTATAATATTATACATTTGCAATAATGGAAATAAATAAAGAGAGGATGACACACTGCCACAGCACACTCATCTGTCTCATTCCTCCAACAGCAGCACACGCAGTAACAATATTATAGCATGACTTCAGTGTGTCATACTGTAAACTATGGTCTGTAAAGGTATAATAGTTTGAATTCTGCAGTGCTGCTGTAGGGAAATCTGCGTCCGCTTCTGAAAATGTGCAAGTTTGATTGGTTAATGTACTGTTTGCTTTTGTCCGTCTTACTGTATACGTAGGATGTTATGCTCTAGTATAAGTGCAGCATTTTGTACATAGAGGTCAGTTCAATAGTCGTTTGATTATTGTATTTATGAGGCTTGTATTGAAAATGTAAGATATGAGCTAGTGGACTGTTGTGGACACAACTTAAACCTTTTGAAGGATATTTTGTTTTATCAAATCTCAGGGTGCAATTTGTGTAAAATAAAAGGGAGAAAAGGGATATTTTTTCGACCTGGGACATATAAAGTATATGACTGATGAGTTATACATAGCTTACAAATGTCTGTAACATTAAAATATAGAGCATGTGTAGCATAGTTACAGGATTTTGCCACATTATGCTGGCCTTTAATGAACAGCAATTACTCACTACAGAAAGCCAGATTTGACTTTACAGTATTTAAGTTGTTTTCTTTTCTATCTCTGCTTTTTCTGTATTTGTTTCTGCTTCTGTCTCAGTGAATCGTTTGCACAGTTGTTTGAGATTCACAAATTGTAGATATGTCTGTGTCTTGGCCAGGTCTCAAAGGCTTTGAATTCCAAAAGGTCATGACTGCTTCAGCTGCAACTTGTCATCTCCAGGGGCCAAATTCATAAATTTATAGACCTTTATTTCTGCTTGTGTTGGGATAAAAGTGGTTTGGAAGCTCTTTAAGTGCAAGTGCAATTCTCTGTTTCCTATATTTTTATTATTCTGCCATTTGCTAGGAACATTTTATTATTTTCTTAATTAATTAAATTTTTTTTTCACTTAAGATTTTAGGACCCATCTGAAATGTATTGTGTAATTACTGGGTTGGCTTGTTGAAGTGAGTTTTACATACTCATTGAAAACAAGCATTTTGCAAACATCCGTTACTCATTAGGACTGAAAAGACAAATCTGTCATTGTTTACATGACTAATGTAAAAAAAACACCCCATTCATCTTTGATATGTTGTCACTCCTTAAATCCAAAGCTCGATGAGTGACTTCAGTTCAGTACCTTTTTAATGAACCAGTACTGAGTCTCAGCAACCTGGGCTCCAGGAGCTGATCATTTAACAACCTTTCTAAACAGTAACCCTATTTCCATTATTTAACGGTCACATCTGACCATTGTCCGACTATTTCAGATTGTGTTGCAGTATTTCTGTGTGGGGTTTTTCATGTCAGTTAGTTGCATGCTAAATCTATTTCAGATTATTTGATAATATCTTAGGAAATCATATAAAACAAGTTTACTTTAAAGAATTTGTATGTTGGTCTTTATAGCTCTTGGAAAATGGCACTTAAGATGATTTTTTTTTTTAGCCTAAAATTGTTTCCTCTTGGTGGGAAAATACATTAGAGGAGATGACTTTGTCGGAACAGAGGAAGGAAAATCAAAGGGTTGGAAATCTCTCTGGCGTGCTGTCAGTTTTGCCATTAAGCATTAGAGTGCATACAACAGGCATGAACAATGCTCCAGCTGCATTAGTATATGGTTAAACAAGTCTTTATATGTGCAAATGTGGTCTACAGTTTTTATAGTCTGTAGCATTTGATTAAAAGTTTGTTTTGCAAGTTATGTGGAGCCTATTTCTGTTTACCTGCTTGATTCTGATTTATTTTTTGTATCTCCATAAAGAGGTATCAGAATAAATGATGATGATTCTATGAATAATAAGGTTTGGCTCATTCTGAAGCACCCTTACATCTACACACAACAACATAAATTGAACTGACAAGCTAACTGGTACTTGTTTATTCGTGTTTTAAGGGTCATAAGTTTCTGTCTGTTTGGGTTATCTGTCAGTAAGTTGTGTAATGTTTATATTTGTCTGTATGCATCTGAAAAGCACATCATATAGTTATGTAGGATTTTATTTATAATAAACAGTCATAGCTGGACAACTAAACTCATTTTTAACATTTCTTGTTTGAGAATAAAAATCTAAATTCCTTTTGAAAAACATAATTTTAAGATGTCACAACAAAGAAAAGAAGGTGGCTCTATGTACAGAAAAATGAGGCATCTTTCAGCCATCTGGTTATCTCTCCATAGATTTGAAGTGTGTAAAATGAAATATTCGGCATAGGGAGACTAATATCATTTTTATTCTACAATATCTGAAATAGATTCTGTCCAGTTACAGATATGTTTAACTGAAATCAGTAACATGCCCATGTTGTAATATGTTTTGCTCAGTGCTTAAAATGATGTATTTTAAGCACTAGGAACTACGACCTACGCAGCTATGACTCAATAAGTACTGATTGTATCTGTCATAGTTGTTGTGAGAGAGGCTCCAGACTTCTTTGCCCCCTCACAACAGCTGACCTCCCTCCCCCAATAGCAAACAATAAATATCTACTGTCCTTGGCATGTTTCCTGACCAGATCTGTTGGCACACTAACCTTAAAGGGTCCCACCTCATACGGTGCCCCAACCACTGTAAGTATGATGGTTTTAATGGAAAAATCCTGGCATTAGGTTAGAACGGTTATGTTATAATGCATGTTGAAGATTACAGCTTCATGGTCAGTAAATAAGACCATAACTCTTTAAAACATTACTGCAATTAATGCTTGGTAAGGAAGCACAGTAAAGGAAGTTACTTTAGGTAGTGTAGTTTAGTAAAGGCACTAAACTACACTGGTACTACTTGCTCATTTTCTGGCTTTATACAAGTATACGTGCTAATGATGTGTATAATATGTAGACGTAAAGAATTATGGTGCTTCCATTTAGTGAAAAGCCAAGTTTTAATGTCTTGAGGAAAGGGAAACAGATCTCGTTTGTCACCCTATAGGTCTCTCCTTCCATTAGTTGGTAATATTTTGGCTTTATGTTTGACACTTACAGTCTTGACCGCTCACTGGTGACAAAGCAGCAACAAAAATAGCCTCTTTATGGTATGACAAAACCATGATGGGACCACATGTATTGGTCCCCAATAAATCATCATTAACAGTGAAATGTCTCCTCATTGACTCGTCCTAAAGCGCGCACGCCACCGGTGTGATTTATGAGCGGCAGTGTGACTCGGTGACGAATGCTCTCCGCGTATCACTCATACTATTCTGGCTCTGAGATTTGGTTGCATATGGTTGTAACCCAGAGTTCATAACCTTAACCCCCATCACCTGTTCAGTTTTCAGCCTTGTCCTGTCGTGAGAGATCAGGCTGCTCTGGAAGTTTGAGAGTTCTTATTTTGGTTCATAACCTTAAAGCTGCAGTTGGTAACTTTTCTAAAAATAACTTTTTGTCATATTTGCTGTAACTTTTACTATATCCTGACATTAGTACATGAGACAGATGACAGATGAAAAAAATAGGTTTCTCTGCTCCTCCTTGGGCTCCTAATTGTGTCTGCAAGAATTCACTGGGCCTGAACCAAAACAACCAATCAGAGCCGAGAAAGACCAACTTGTTGGGTTGGAGGCTTGAAGATTGATTGTTAAGTTTCATTCCCATAGTTTCTATTTTTGATGACCTGGGACTTTGAATCTTTCTTGACTCTGATTGGTTGTTTTCGCTGGATTCTTGCATATACCATTAGGAGCACAAGGAGGAGCTGAAGAACCTGATTTATTCATCTGTCGTCTGCCTGGCCTGGTTGATCTTTAATCATACATGCCACTGGCCTTGTTACCCATATATGATAGTAAAAAAAATATTGTAACTTAAAAATGCTGCTGATGCTTTTAAATTTAAAACTTCTCAGCTAGACTCATCAGATACCAGCAAAAGGAAATGAAAAACTAAAATGAGTTTAAATCAGATAAAGCATGCAGATTCAAAGCTTCATCACTCACAGCCAACAAGTATTTACATTATCCAACTAAATGAATGAATGAAACTATTACTGAAGTGATTCCTGCTGCAGGGCAGAGAACAGATGATACACTGCACCATCATTACCATGCTTTTGCTGTTTAATAACTGTGTCTGTACCCTCCAGTGCTGCTTCATTATTTGATGCACAGCAAACCTCTCTGTCTTCATTTAGAATAAATTGTTGGCCACAACTTGTTATCGTTGCAGATGCAGGAGAAGAAACTTTTGGTCCCCTACCCCCTTTTCACCCACAATGCTTCTCCGAGTGTTCATGGGAGCTATTTATAGCAGCAGTGAAGAAGTCTTTGAAGTATAGCTCTCACCAGTGTATGATGGTATGTGTTTTGGAAATGGGACCATCCACACCGCACTCAGTCTGTGTGTGTTTACTGCAGCTGGTGGAAACCAACCAGCTAAGATGGCACCTCCAGGCAAAAACATAACAGGGCTGCATTGATACACTGGGCAAATCCTGTTATAGCAGTGTTTGCACATCACAACACAACACAGTTGCACAAATCACTACAGAATATGTGGCAATGTTTGTATCAGATACAATCCCCCTGTTTATCTGACATAATTGAATTTTGATGTTTGAACACTTTATTTTATATGAATGGTCAAAAATGAATCTACAGGTTAAAAAAGAACCCAATCTGATCAATTTACTGCATCACTTGTTGCTGATTGGTTCCCTCACATAATGGTCAGCAACTCCCATCCAATCAGGTAAGAGTATAACATTTGAACAGACATTAAAGCAGTTGTCCACAGGAGACTGTTGCCTGATCGGGGTCCAGAATGGGACCTCCCTTTCTGGAACTAAACCTTTTGCTATATTTCAAGATCAGACCATCATTCTAAGGATCTAGTTTGTTTGACCCTAATCCAAATCTTTCAACATTGGATATCTGCTGATACCATGCTGATCTACGAAATAATTAAAAATGTAATTAAATATTGATTAAATATGTATCTGACACAAAACGGCTGTATCCTTCTTCATCTGACACAACCCTAACTTTCACAAGCGACTTAATCCAAATACTGAAGATGATTTTCTGTAATTGGTAATACATGCATTTCACATATAACATCACATGCATTTCTTCATGGCAATACCAGTTTTTCAGTTGTGATATTATGCTGATCTTTTAAATAAAATCAAAGCACTTAAACACTTGGGGTTGACTGGGTTGTGAGTTAAAGTAATCAGTAAGTAAATAATTTTTGTTCATGTCTGATATGTGTAACTGACTTGGAGGTAAATGTAAACAGTCTACATCCACTTAAATTATTAAAATCTTCATAATGAGGTGACTGCACTGCGCTGATTAAAGTATATGACATCTAACTTGAAATCTAGGTGTCACATATTAAATTCAAATTTGATGAATTGGTGCTGTGATCAACACTGAAACATCTTTCATCAGAGCTTTATACGAGTGCTGTGATAGTCTGGCTCTGAAGCTGTGATATTTGCTGAGCTGTGGGATGAATAATACATTTTTATTGCCTCCAGCAGTGGGTAGTAGCTATGTTGCAAAAAAGCTTCATGTGACCAGTAGAAATACCACCAGAGTATATCTGTGACATTTTTATGACAAGTGAGAAAGAAATGGATGTTATTTTTAGCCTCCCGATGATCACAGGACAGTAGATCTTATTTATACCTGACTTAAAACATGAATGCTGACACTTGTTTGCTGCACATCGGTTTAATCAAATTACAAAGTCACAAATAAGCAAGTATAGTAGTTTGTTTGTGGATGTTTACATATCATAACAAATATATATAGATAATCCATATTGATAAATGTTCAATGGAAACACTTGTCTCAAGTCTCCTGAAAATATAACAGCATTTGAGAAGTCTCTCATGGTAAACGACATGGCTCTTACATGTATAATTTACCTTTTAGTTGTGTGCACTCCACATTTACAGAAGCATGACAAACGCTGGAGTTTGTCTCTCCCAAGTTTTTCACATATTCAAACTGCAATAAGAGGTTTATTCTGTTTTTTTTGCTTTTGATTTCTAGGTAAATTACTTGTAAACAAAATTCTCATGTTACCTGCATCCCTATCACACATATATGGAAGTTCATTAATGCCAAAACTATTGAGCGAGTGCAAAAATATAGTTTTTATTAATGCATAGGTCAACATTTCAGAAAATGTAGGCAGTTTGTAGACACATATTTTTTGTTTTTGAGTGCAAACAAAGAATTGTGAGGAATTAACACTGCGATTTGAGTGAAAATTAGGGCTTGCTTAGCTTAGTGTCATCATATTAAACCTTGTCTGTAACGTCACACTGATTGTTCTGTACTGTTCAATTAGATTACTTAAAATATGACCATAAGAGCCATTTATGGGTTTTTCCAGTTTGTAATAATCTCTCACATTAAAAAGTACTGTGGGAGTTCTCAAAAAAATCCAGATTTTGCACTCAATACTAGTTCTACATTTACAAATCTGGCCCTGTTCCCAAATCTAGACTTACAAATTGATTACAACTATGGTCTGTTTTGTACTCTCTCGGTAGTTTTGTTCCTAATAACCTTCCATATTTTCACAGCCTAATACATGTGGTTCCTGAGTGTTGCTTAGAGGCAAGGAAGGTCCCTAGATCTTCAGGTCATCCAGTCTGCTCTTGTTAGTGCTGTGCTTGCTTGACTGACTGTTTCGACGCTGATTTTCAATGGGCAACTCAAAGGCAGGAGTGGAGGTTTTTCTTTCCTTCACATCATCTCCCTCTGCTTTTCCTTTTCTCTCCACAGCCATATTGTCTCTGTTCTGCTTGTAAACCACTTTGCTGTTGTATGGGCTGTAAGCAGAGTTTGGCTCTGCCATGCTGTACTTTGAATCTGTAGGAAAAGGTTCAGGATGACCAGCAAAGTAGTTGTAGTTTGGGACAAAGGGCATGACGGCCTCAGTTAGGGCCTTTGGAGCCTCACTTGCAGCCTGGGATCGTCTGTAACGAAGGCCCTGGCGGCACTTTGTGAAACCTAAGTGGTACATTTCCACCAGGTTGAGCAACAGGGAGATACAGGCCACGGCCAGCATGAAGAGGATGAAGATTGTCTTCTCAGTGGGTCGGGAGATGTAGCAGTTCACCACATTAGGGCAAGGCCAGCGGTCACAGGTGTACATCGGCTTGAGCTCAAAACCATACAGAAAGTACTGAGCTACAATAAAGGCCACTTCAAACAAGGTCTTGAAAATAATATTGAAGACGTATGTTCGCAGCAGTGTGCCACGCAAACGCACGTGGCCCTGGTTGTCTTTAATTGTGGCCTTCTTGGCCTTGTTGCCAAGTACCTGCTGCTGCTTTTCAATCTGGATGGCAAGGTCTTTCTCTTTCTGTGTCTCCTTTTCCTCCATGCGAACCAGATGAAGGATGTGGCCCAAATAAATGAGAGTTGGTGTGGAGATAAAGATGATCTGCATCACCCAGAAGCGGATGTGAGAAATAGGGAAGGTCTTGTCATAGCAGACATTCTGACAACCGGGCTGCTTGGTGTCACACGTGAAGCCGGACTGCTCATCGCCCCACACCTTCTCAGCGGCAGTTCCCAACACCAGGATGCGGAAGATGAATAGCACTGTCAGCCAGACTTTGCCCACAACGGTGGAGTGTTCCTGGGCACTCTCCAGCAGCTTCCCCAGCAAGTTCCAGTCCCCCATACTGGCTCACCAATACTGATTCAGTTTTATCCACAAAACCAGGAGACACACCTATAGGAAAAAATTTAAATGTATATATTTTATTTTTACTTGGAAAGAATAAACACAGTAATGTGGCAGGGTCTGTCCTAGTCATTTAAACATGTTGGTACAGTATGGCATCAAGCTACACATCAGGCCTTTACTTCCTACATTGTTTGGTTGTGATACTTTTTTGTATCCTTGCTTACTTGCTTGCTGATAAATATATGTAGGTGTGTGATTATGAATGACCCCATTCACATTACACATTGTCATTTGGTCAAAAGATATTGGTTCTATCAGCTTTAAAGGACCATCTGAATACAGTTCAGCCTTCCAAGTATCTAAGAGAAACTTGTGAAAGGCCCAAGAGCCAGTGTTTGGTTGGTGGTTCAATATGGTGGACCCACTCCCTCTATGGATAAAAACAGCTCATTATTAGGTAAAAAAACACACAATGATTATTATTCTAAGGTGATTATAAACTAATGAAAACAGATCTATGAATATTATATGCCATTTCTGTCAATAGATCCTCCTAAATGTTACACAATGGACCTTTAAAAAAGCAAGAGGTCACAGCAGGATCCAAATTAATCTGATATCAAATAGAGTAATGGATTTTATGCAAGCACGATGTTTCTGTCACACATTTAACTATGAGAACTATGATTTACAATAGTGCCTTAATAATTTATCTGATTAATCTTATTTTAAGATGACAATCTTACATTATAATCACATTTAATCAAATAAGCAGATTAAGTCAAAACAGTTTAGTTACTGTCCAGTTTAATCATGTCATTCCTCGTGTTTATATCATCAATATGGTATCCTCCCACAACTAAAGGCTATTGTAAAGGCTCAGAAAACCCAGAGCAGACTTACCAATAGAAACAGTGATTGATCATGAATTCACTGTTTGTATTCCCAAAGGTTGTGTCGTATCCACTGCAGGCTGATAAAAAAGGGTCAGGACACAGCTCACTGTATATAAGAGAAAGCCCTGGAGCAGGCTGGGGAGACTCTTAGCTTCGGCATAGATCTTGTGACACAGTACCCAACAGTGCTCCCGACTCCAGAATTAGGTTTCTAGTCTAGATTTCAGGGCCTAGTGGTTACAACATAGCAAAAATGAACTTTAAAAATAGTTGTACTTGTCCTTTAGAAACAGAAACAGTAGACTCACAGAATCTGAGCACCTGTTTGAAATATCACTACTACTAATAAAGTTTGTCAACCAGGAATAAAACAATTCTGTAAATACTTTTCACACAGTAGTAACTGTTGTAAGTATACTTCAAACTGAGCCAGGGCTTCATTCATTAATTCATACTTAGATATGGTGTGATCATTTATATAGAAGTAAGACATTCAAAGTAAATATCCCTGTTTTTTCATTAAGAAAGACATACCTTGTACGGTTCATCTCCCACAGCAGTGTCGATCCAGAGTCACTTGTTGACTGAGCCTCTTCAGTTCATGAAGAGGCCATGTTCTCCTGAACCACTGAGGAAACTGCAGCGCCAAGATAAACTTCTCTCACACAGTTTTCACTGGAGGCTCTGTGATCACGCCTGCTGCCCTCCCACTCTGACCTGATCAATGCCCAGTGTTCAGCAAGCCACCACAACTAAACCCCTGTCTGGTCCCAGAGCGAGCACAGATGAAAACATTCCCACTTGTAGAAAAGTATAAAAGCCCTCGCTTAAGAGGTGTTTCTATTCAGCTGAGTGGCAGCTCAAGGGTCCAGTGAGGATGCAGGTTAGTCGTACATGTCAGTGTGCTCTAAATATAATTCACAGTGAAGGGAGTGGCTTTGTTGTCACTCTCAGGGTGATCTGACTCTTGACTATGTGGAGGAGCGTCAGACAGTGTAGAGCCGTCCCTTGGTGCTGCAGTGAGCGTTACTGCTAGTGTCATCTGAAAGTTCATTCAGTTCTTTACTGCATCATGTTACTCTGGCACAGACCACACAACAGTGGCTGCATTCATCAGTACAGTACATTTACTCTAGTGCTATTAAGTACAATTTTGATGTACTTGACTTGTACTTTACTTGAGTATTGCCACCTTCTGCTACTTTTTACTTTAACTTAATATTACATTTATTTGACAGCTGACGCTATGTACACTTGATTGCATCAGTAAGAAAAAACCCCAATATACTGTAATATATCATAATATGAACCATTGTACATAATTATTTTAGTAGTACTTTTTACTTTCACCCAATATTACTTATAATGCTTCTTTAACTTACTGTAAGTCAAATTAAGTACATTTCTGAATGCTGGACATGTTTTATTTAGTGAAGTAAATTATGAATATTTCCGCTTTTGCCACACAACACAGTAGGAGTTGATCAGTGAGGACTTTTGCCATTAAACTCGCCATACATATTATCACACAGACTGATCACTGATTAATGTAAAAGCTGAGCAATGCTGTGGCTGAATTTTCTAACAAGCCAATAACTGATCATTTGCTTTAAACAAACAAACAAAACAACCTCCTTCTGATGAACTTCTATAAAGAAACTCTTCCAATCCTTACAATCCAAACAAAATGTGTGTGGGTGGGACTAAGATGCCCCACAAATAACATGAACTTTGCATGTGACATACGGTCACCACTAACACTAATCACAGACAGGAATAACAGATTGGAGGAATTTGCTTTTGGTACAGTGCTGCATATGCCTCTTGTCAGTCTTAACTCTATAGATGGTGTCTGTCGACGAGTTCCATAAAAAGAGAAGTGCCTTCATGCTTGGTCAAGGCAGGTCCAGCTGTCTGTGGGGTCAACCATTGTCACCCACACACTGACCCCTTACATGGCCAGGCTATTGATAACCAATGGCCTTCAAAAGGAAAAAGGAGAACTTAATCAGCCTGAGATGTGTCCTCACAGGTGGCATCACGGCTCCGAGGAGCTCTCGTCTAAAGACGGTAACGCTGCCACTTCATTTGTGATGAGGTTTCATTCACGTTTTTTGCTGGTTTCCTCTCAGTCACACTGCTGACAGCTGTGAAGAGTCACAGAAAGTGGCGCCACTGTGACTGCAGCTTAATTTCTTCTTGCAGATAACAGCTGCTCTATGGTGATAGGTAAGATATTACATGAAGTATTTGCAATTAGTCAGGAAATCCTATCAAAATACACCGCAATCCTCCTATTGGAGTCAAACTGGACAATTTAAGAAGCCATAGAGTCATTTCAGCATGTGTTATCCCTTCTTCTAGAATTTGTAAACCAGATTTTGATTTTAGTGAGAAAACCTAGCAGAAATTACACAATTACACAAACTCTGGTTGATTTTATTCTGCTGTGTACTGACAATATATAAACATCCAGCCTCAAAATGAATACATTTAAATAACATGTTTAGCAATCAGTAGTCAACTTCAGGAAAAAAAAAAATTCAAGTTTTTTTTCTGTTAGTTATTGCTTTGTTTATAACTGAATGAACCATTTAACTGCCAAATTAAATAATCTGTATTAAACAAATACAGTATCATATAACATTTATGAAATGCAACATGTTTTCCATGTATTAGTAACAACTCAGTAATAACAGCTGTAAAAAACGCTGTAAATTCTCCATTAGATTAACTTCATGGTGATTCAAGCAAAAACATTTTTAATGTAAATAATTAAATATTATAACTTAAAATGGCCCAAAGATTACTACATTGTATTTCCGGCACACTTTTCTGACACTATCTGACAATTTTAAAAAGCATGTGACAATACGTCACATTAAATGATTTAATATTTTCATTTCAAGACCAAAACCAAAACAAATCCATGACAATAAAAACCTATAATGGGGTCAGTTTGAATATTGCTTCATAGCGTTACTTCACTGATCTTTATTTGGCCTAACATCAAGCTGTTATATTATGTCAGTACAAAGTGCTGCTGTAGTCTTTGGTCATTATTTTAAGTCTGGTGAGAACACGCTGGTGTGAACGTGTAGTCTGTACACTAATTTTTTCCCCACGTTGGCAACAAATGTTTTGTCACTGAGATCATACTCATCACCATGCCAAACTTCGGTGTACAGTATATTATATGCACCTTACTTGCAAGTTAAATTAATGGATGTTACCTGGATCTTAGGTCACTTACATATGTCCCTTTGTGCAGGTATGAGTTTGGTTAGTACGAGCAAAGCTTTTGCTGGATCCAAGCCCCCATAGTCGAGTCTCCAGCATTGTTTAAATGCTTACTGCAGGCCTTCCCCACCAAGAAGACCACCTCTGCGATATTGAGCAGAATACAGACCCCTGACGCAGCCAACATGAACACGGTGAAGACAGTCTTCTCTGTGGGCCTCGACACGAAGCAGTCCACTGTGTTGGGACAGGGGTACGAGTCACACTTTACCAGCCGGATCATCTTGTAACCAGGGTAGATCATGTAAAACACATACATAAAGGTGACCTCAAAGACAATACGGAACAACAGGCTGATGACGTACGTCCACCAGAGAGCCCCTGTGATTTTCATCTTCTGGGTCTTTATCTGCTCCAGGTCTTTGGGGTTGGTCCGCCCTGATAGTTTGTAGAGCCTCTTGTCGACGTGACGGCGGTGGGCCACATGCATGGCAACCAGAAGGGCAGGAGTGGAGACCAGGATGAGCTGGAGTGCCCAGAGGCGGATGTGGGAGATGGGGAAGAAGTGGTCATAGCAGACACTGTTGCAACCCGGCTGCTGGGTGTTGCAAGTGAAACCGGACTTCTCGTCACCCCAAACGCTCTCTGCTGCAACCACCAGAACCAGGATACGGAAAATGAACAGGACAGAAAGCCAGATGCGACCGATGCCTGTGGAGTGTCTGTTCACACCGCTGATGACAGCATAAAATGATGCCCAGTTCATCTTTAGTTCCGGGTCTGATGGAGAAAGTGCAAACAAACACATCAGAGGGTCAACAACTGAGAACATATTGAGCTGAATATGATTTTCTTTTTAAAGTTTAAATTAAAGTTTTTCCAGTCCGTAAAGAACATAATGCAACACAAGACAAAGCAAACAGAACAGAATAAACAGAACACATCGGACCACATAAAAGCTAGCTGTAATAGCTATTAGAAACAAAAACACAAACCAGTAAAGAGAAATGAAAGTACAAATAAAATTCAACATGGCATTTTCACAACAAAAATAGGAATATTTGTTTCCTATATTGTGTCTTTCCAAAACCAAACCTCATGGAACTTTCCTTGATAATTATTAGTCTTTGTTAGAGAATTAGAGATTCAAAAGACTCAATAACTAATATTTATTGTAACCCTTCAGCAAAATCAGACTTTGTCAGAATCCTTGAGGCATCTGCCTTAATAATGAACAAAGCTTGGTAGATTCTGGCAGTGGTTTACTCAGCCACTCTCCAGAACTTCTTTCTTTCTTCTTTTTGGGCGTTTAACTAGTGTGTAATAATACATTTTGTAGTAAATTTTGTGTTTCAAACTGACTTCCCCAAATATCTTCTCCTGAACTTGAATTAAGAGCCCTTTCCCAAATATTTCTCAAATGTTCACAGTTATCATACAGAGTAATTACCATAATTTAATAAAAGATTAAACTGAAACTGGGAACAGCCGTACTTGAAATATTTTTTTTATTCCCGTTATCAAATCGAGATCACAAGTTATTAATCAAGAAATCTCAAAAAGCAGATTTCTTGAGATGACAAAATAATTAACTTGTGATTGCGAGATAACGGAATAAAAAAAAATTAATTGCAAGGACGGCTGTTCTCGGCTTCCGTACAGTCTGATAATTTCTTCTCATTTTGACTTAATACAGGATAACCTCCAGACTCTATGCAATTCCTGATTAGTAGATACCTTCAAAACTTTTTGTTGAAAAATTATAAATCACCAACAAATATTATTTTCTTATTAAAATGACATGAACTTGCTGAAGGTATCACAGCAGTTAATGTTACTATGATGATGAAGTATGCTCAACGCTGGCCTCTCAGTCACAGCTGATTTTAACAGCGTTTTATTGATCTGAAATAATTAGGCAATTATTAAATTAGTTAATAATAAAGTAATCAGCTACTATTTTGTATTTTGACAATATTTTCAGACATTTTATAGTTCAAGCGATTAACAGAGTAATTCAAAAAAGAATCAGCAGACTAATCAATAATGAAAATAATTGTTAGTTGCAGAAGTTGCTCAAGTACATAAATAGCATTGCAGAATAAGTAGCCACAGCAGCCTCACAGTAAAGAGGTTGCAGGTTCAATTGCCAATGCTCTGTTTTCTACCTATCCAGCCCAGAGACTTAAGAGAATGAGATTATTAAAGAAGCTAGAAATATGAATACTTACAAAATAACCCACATAATACTGTACTTTCATAGGTGGAACAATTTAGTCCATCCCAAATATTTCATCCCCTCTGTGCTGATCATTATTGGTTGTCCTGTGTCCCCAACATGCATGAATTTCCAGTCTAGTATAAATGTCTAAGTTGTTACCCGGCTCAGCAGGAGGTGTAAGAGGCATAGGAGGCAGCGTAGAGGACAATGTTGACCCGCTGGTTTGGCATGGATGTGAGTCCAGAGAAGAAGGAAGCCTCTCTGCCCCCCTCTGCAGTTGGCAGGCCACTTAAGAGTGCAACTCTGAAGTCTGGCACCATGAGTCATGTGACATGCTTTCACCAGTCGCCATGGGGTAGCATGCAAAGTGGGCATCTGCACCCAACGTAACGGTGTCTCTAATACTCTTTAATTCTTGGCTGGAAAATAATTTGCAGTCGAAAAGTGTCTTCGACGACGAGCATTAGAGAAGGAATCCTCTGATTCTGATGATTTAGAAATTATGAACTGTGTACTTGAACTCTACCTTGTGAACAGATGTATAGGTATAGGTAAATTATGACTGATGGACTGTGAAAATAATACTGTTTTGTTTGATTATCACTATAAGAAAGGGAACATCTTTTGGGTCAAATAAATAAAATAAATGACAAACAAACCTGCTGAAGTGTAACAGTTTTATCTGTAACTCTAACTATATATTCTTTGTTAAGGAATCTTCCCAGCTCTACACAGTTAAGTTCAGACATAACAGTAAAGCACAAACTCCCCATTAGCACAGATTTAACCAGCTGAACACACTGAAAACTATTTTCTCAGCTACATGATCTGACAACAGTTAGAAAGAGTTAAAAACAAAGCAGACTTACCTTCAGCTATAGTTTGGAATAAAGCACATCCAGAAACATTTACGTTGACATTAGCAGATTTTTTTCAATCTGTGACTGTGAACAAGAGTATCAGAGCACCATGACTTTGCATTGCTAATGATTTCTCTCACACTAGCCACTGCCCTGCACTGGAGAGGTCATATGCTTCTGTGCGCAATATTTGCATACAATAGGCCCATTTACAGAGGCCAAACAAACAGCTTCAGAATTCAGATCAAACATTTTAATTTCTGCCCAGCTGAGGAATCTGTGTGGGGACAGCAGTCTGTCCTCTCGTCCTTATTGTGCTGTGTTCTGCAGAGGAAGTGGAGGGTGGTTTTGACGCAGTATTGAGTAAAACATAAAGGTCTAACACAAAGAGTGGCCCATAAAATCTAAAGATAAGAGGACAAGAGTTTATTATCATAATAATCAGTCTGACATCTTATTTTTCTTTATTTTTTTGTTGCTGTACGCCTAACATTTAACCACTGATTCATTCTGCTCCCTCTGTATTAGGACCAAGCACAGTTTGACGTACTTCTGTGGGATTAAATGCTTTTTAGACTGAAAACCTCTTTAGCTCTGTGTTTTAGCACAGAGGTGTTCAAATACTCACATAACTCCTTTAAAATTTACTTTATTTAATTACATTTTATTTTCAACTGTAAAAAAACATATAAATGAACATTGAAATGTTGATTTTGAGAATGAATATTATTAAACAGCAAGGTGGGGTTATATTGATCATCGTGGGAAACATAAAAAGCAGCTTTTTAAAAAACAAACTATTATAATCAACAGTATCCAATGTCTTGGACAGATACAAAACGTATGTACAGACAGCTATCAAATTAAAGGGAAAATGGTGTCTTAGTCTCAGAGCAGCTTCAGTGTGCCTTTGCACTTGTTCTCTAAGTCTCTGTTACTCTACTGGAGGAATGAACAGCACTCTTCCAAAGGATATTCCCTCATTCATTGTTCTGATGACACCATCCACCATTTCTCATAGGTGTTTAATTGGGTTGAAATCTGGTAACTGCAAAGGCCATAGCATATGATTCACTTTCATACTCATCAAACCATTCAGTGACCTCTTGTGCCCTATGGATGGGGGCACTGTCATCCTGGAAGAGGCCCTTGCCTTTGATAGTGACAGCTGTAGAGAAAGAGAGGGGATAACACGCAGCAAAGGGCCACAGGTTGGAGTCAAACCCATGACCACTGCAGCAAGGACTCAGCTATAGTACAAGCTCTTCCAAGTGTGCCACCAGGGCGCCCCCTATTCAGCATTTTAATACATGACACAGAGCATGATTGGATGTTAACTGCTTAATTGTACCATAACATGGTACCTGTGTGGAAGTGTCTGGATTTGTTATGTTTCTCCACTCATTTATTGAGTTTTTTTTGTCATCTGTATGAAGGACATAATTCTACATATTCGATGCTCATGTCTCACTTTGTGATGAAAAGCAGATGTTAAATTCATAAGATTTCTCCAGGAAATTAATGGCAATCAATGCACTGTCCAACTAATTGTGTACGTGAGTGTGTGTATAATCTTGCTTTATGGTACCCAGGAAAGAAACAATCATCTGCACTGTTTGATGCATTCGACTCTGATGAACACTTATTAGTTGCACACATCTTGAGGGCTGTAACGCTCATACAGGGCTGGACTCTAACTTCAACACAACATGACCGTATTATTTTAATTGCTACTGCTGCCTGTCAGCTAAGTGTTGCCAAGAGATGTAATTATGTACAAACATTCATGGGATGCCAAAATGATTTATTCATGACCTGTTCTGTAACATCTCTTACATGCCTGTTGATGTTTTACTAAATGAAGGTCCCAGTGGGTGAGTGACCTGTGTTGTGACCTGTAATGGAGCCGACACAGATGACGCTTTTTCTCTCAGTCCCTGGTACGAATATTAGTGAGCTAAGATATCAGTTTAGTGATACTGATATTTGGCAGCCTTTCACTAATGTCATGTAATTGGTGGATTCAGATAAACCATTTAAAATTGTGTGTGACTGTGACTGTGTGTGTGTGTGTGTGTGTGTGTGTGTGTGTGTGTGTGTGTGTGTGTATACGTGTGTGTTTGCTGCTGTCCCCTGCTTCAGTTCAGTCTGGAGGATGACATCTGGAGGTCATTAACAGTCATTGCAACATTTTCTCATTCTCTCTCCCTCTGCAGAGGTGAACGCTCAGCAGTGAATTCAGTCATGTGAAAGTCACACCAACAGCAGTTTGTTCAGTCATCCAACTATACATTCCTCCCGTGCAGCACCTTCAACACACCTCTCGGGAGAGCAACATGGCTAAAAATGTGTCTAGGTAGCACATGAAGTGGTTTAATATCATTTGTCATCAGGCAGTGTTCAATATGTAATCAAGTCAATTTTAAGACAAACATATGTACACATACATACAACTGTTTCAAGTGACCTTATTGTACTTAAATAGTATTTTTCCACCACTACTAGTGTCACTGTAATATTTTTGTCCTGACATAGTTTCACACTGCTGTTTCCACTGTGTAAATGTTGCTTAATATTGCAGTATTAGTGTAGTTGTGTGCTGTGAGGGACATTTCCAAGCTTGTGTAAGCTGAGTCCGGTGACGCTGCCGACGCGAGAAGATTATTATATTATGGTGCTTAATCTTGAATATAACACACCCAGCCACATGCAGGTGTGACTCCTCTAGCTGTTGATCACGTGGTTCTCATGATACGTTCAGGGGTCCGTCCAGTTGAGTCTGTATCAGGAGCTCCTTTGAACTTGAAGAGTTTTTTCTCCAACACACAGTACTACAGTCACTTTGATAAAGATCAATTTATTTGATTTATTCAGGAGAGTCCCCTTTCACACCAGAAGCTGCCCATAACATCCAGAGTCTGATCTGCTGGTCACTGCAGCAGCTGAGGGTTAAGGGCCTTGCTCAGCAGTGATTCCACCACAACAAATGTATATGTACTTGTGGAGCAGGCCAGTTGTTCCCAACCTGTCAGCCTTGTGATCCATAAAACAAAGCAATCACACCTTGTCACTGGTTGTATGTGTCTACTAGTTGTGAAAAGTATGTTTCCTCCTTGTTCTAATTACTAATGTAATTACTTTCTAAAGGTCTAGGAGATTAAACTAGAAACACAGCAAAGATGGCAAGAAAAATGTACAAACACTGCTTTAGTAGTGCACTGTGCCTAAAAAAAATTATAAAATGTATTTTCTGTATCTGGTAATTATCTGCTAGTTGTGTATCTCTAATATAAGAGCAATACAAAGCACAATGTAATCTCCTTTTAGTTCATTTCTTGTTTTTCTTCTTTGTTTTCTTTAGAAATATGCAAGCAGAATCCTAAATGGGCAGATTTCCGACAGCACTTGAAAGCATCACCTCCAACACAATCATTCCAACTGTACAGCAGCCCCTTTAAGAACCTCATGGGTGTGGAAAGGGGGAAGTTTTCAGTGAGTCCATAGCCAGTTGGTCACGTCCCATTTAGCTTTGTGTTAGGCCCTTTGTAAAGAGGCGGGACTGAAGGATGTGTACGATATCTGTGTTAAATAAAATACACATTTACTAACACATATCCAGTGTTTTAATAGCCCACTGCTGACTATACGAGTTAAAAACTGCTTTCAAGGCAAGGCAAAAGGACAGAAGGAGCTTTAATTAAAGTGTGAAACATTTCGGAATGGGACGCGTCCAGCGGGATTCTAGCCGCTCATCTCATCACGACACAGCAACAAGGAAAAAGTAGCAAAGAGGACCAGGATACAGTTGAATTACAAGTTAAACAGCGCGTCAGGGCGAGGAAAACGGGGAAGTGAGTCAAAACCGCCCTCTTCACTGTTCAGCGCACTTCATATGCGAGCAGCGGCCGCCGCAGGCTCCCACGGACACCATGGTTCTTGCTCCTCTGTGCAGCCGCCTCAACCCAGGAGCAATGAGCACTGTGCGATAGTCGAGCGTAGGCTGCGTGGCTCACTCAAACCAAGTCAGTGCTTCTATTGTCTGAAAGCCAGCGGTGTAGAAGATGGGGCATCCTCCTCTGGAGTTCAGTGACTGCTATCTGGACAGTCCAGAGTTCAGAGAGACTCTCAAGTGTTATGAGCAAGAACTGGAGAGGACGAGCAAATTTCTCAAAGAGTTGATAAAAGATGGCAACAGTGTGATCACTGCAATTAAAGGTAAGCGCATCTCACTTAAAGCTCTCACTTTTCTTGCGCGTTGCATGTGAATGTGGTGGTGTGCTGAGGGCTGGACAGAGGATCAGCATCAGTGGGGCCTTTTTTTAAGGGCCTCCAGGATCAATGTGGGTGGCTGGGAGAGGCACATTCAGGGAGGTGCTAGTGCTCCCCTGGGAGAACACCAAACAGCTTTCTTAGAGGGGCCATTGATCTGGTGCAGATGTGCAGGATGACCTGCTCAGTTTGTCTCCAGACAGCACAAAAGCTTGTCATATTTTCTACCAATGTGTCACTTTTCCACCTCTCCTCTGTGTGTGATGTGTCCTCTCTCTGCTGCTGGTTGTAGAGTGGGACCAGTCCCACTGATAGTATGGAGCAGAGCCAATGACAGCAAGCAGTAGATGTGTATATTTGGGTCAGTGTGGCACCCATGGGGGGGGACACACACTGGTTGTTCTCTCTGACTCCCCAAGATACCATTCTGCTGTCCAAATCCGCAATGACAAGCTTTTCACCTCGCAAACAGTAAGTGTCATTGTAGGTGGTGTAGTAGTGCTGCAGAGTGTGCACTGTATATTCAGTTCAGATAATAGCCCCCGAGGTCACGAGTGCTGGCTGTTGGGGTAAACTGCACCAAGGGATATTCATGAAAGTCACATTTTTATCTCAAGTCCCAATGATCAGGACTCACTGCTCATGTACTGCAGAACTCTTTCACTTTAAACACTGATCTGCAGCCAGCTCTAAATGTGCTATGTTGCCCTTTGTTTACAATAAAAGCTTTTATAAGGCACAGTTAGAGGAAGAATCTAAAATAAACGTATTAAACAGAAAACACAGTTTGGAGATGGAAAAATATGTGAAACAATTAAAAGCTTGAAAACGGAGGGATTTGAGAGGGGATTTAAAAATATGATACTAGATAAGGTAGCCAAGTTCTTCAGGCCTAATGCCCTACAGTATTGATTCTGACAGACTTGTTTTGTTTTGATAATACAACCCAGACATACCAGGGATAATATATTGCATAGACCGCATACTGGCTGCTGTTGTATTGCCGGACCCTGCCAAGGATGTCTTTGATACTTTAAACTTTCCTACCAGAGGAAAAAGGAAACCGCACAGTTACAATAATCCTGGCTGCACTCACGCTCAAGAGAGTTGGGCTGAATTTAAAGAACCATAATAAATTGTGTATTGCGTTTTTTATTTAGGTTATTCCTTGGCGGTACAGAAGTTTTCGCAGACTCTCAGCATGTTCCAGTTCGGCGTCATTGGCGACTCCCTGACAGATGATGAGATTAACATTGGTAAGATAATGCACACATGCTCCTTAACACAAAGTTTATATCTACTGACTATTAGTCATGGTGATGAAGTGACTGTTGGAGAAACATTTCATGCCTTACTCCCTCACTGTTTACTAACTAATTAATAATATAATCACAATAAGTTGATGTAAAAAGGCTTCCCCAACTTGACCTCCAGTGGAGAGGAACATTTTTGGCAGCCTCTCGGTAATTCCTCACAATATGAGGAACCAGGGGAAAAAATGGTTTAGAAAAACAGAAACCTCTGTCTGAGAGCTTAATGTGGGTTAGCAAGTTTCTTTTTTATTCCTTCTAAATGCGCTTCCTGCGTCAGACGGTTAAGATAAGAATATGCGAAGTCTTTATTCCGGTCATCATCTCCTTGTGTTTTCATCCCCAGCTCAGTCGTTCCAGGAGTTTGCTGGACTCCTGCAGGAAGTAGAGCACGACAGGATGATGCTGGTGGGTTATCAACTTCCTCCAAGCTCTGACTCTGCATCCTATTTGACCCCCTATTAGATATTAGAACCACATTAACATATCCTACACTACACATTAGACCGTTTGGCAGACTGCTTCTGTTATGGATATCTAACTTTATGTTTGTTATGATGTATCTGATGAATCCAAATATGTTCTCACAAGACACATCCACACACCTGGACGCTGTCTGTAAATATGTTGCCTTGTGCATGCTTGTTAAAACGAATGCTGCTAATTATTCTGCCATCTGTTTCCCTCTTGGGTTTTCTAGTTCTCTTTTTGTTGATGGCTCTACTTTGCCTACATGTTGATGCATTTTCATGCTGTTTTCACCACTTAAGCTGCTGCTGCTGCTGCTGCTCACACACTCAATATGTTATTCTCTAGTGTTCTAATTAAACAAATTTGCTTTATTTTCATTGTTTATATTGTCATTTCATACAAGTTCTCCATCATATTTTATCTTTTACCAAGCCAGATAAACTCAAAAAATATATAATCTTCTTTGTTGCATCGTCCTGCTTTGCACTTCAAAAAGTCATTCCGAGTAGAAGTTCCTGTCAGACTGGTTTTTCTGGGTACAGATCTAATTTTTAGACTGGAGGTCATCTGGTAAACTCTCTTTAACACGTTCTTGTCCCACAGATAACCTATTTTATCTTCAAGCTACCAGTTCCACTGTGTGAGATTATGTCCCACATACTGTATGCCAGTACAGTATGTGTGTGTTTGTGTGTGTTTATGTGCACTGCAGTCACGCCTGCTCCATGTTTGTCTGTCCAGGTTCAGAACGCCTCCGATCTGCTCATCAAGCCGTTGGAGAAGTTCAGAAAGGAGCAAATAGGAGTAACAAAAGTGAGTGTTTTTTTTAACTGATTCCTCTGCTCTGTAAGTGAACTGTGGCTCATTCCTGTGAACAGAAGTTAGTTCTTCCGTCCGCACTGGAACAATGCTCACAGTTCAATCTGTTTCTATGCATGGAGAGTCACATTATTATCTTCCTGTGCTTCTTACACACACCAAACAGGATGTTATAAGTTACTTCTCCAAATCTATTTATGTACGTGAGAAACATTATACAATAATATGTAGGCATCTTCTTCCTCCTTAATTTTTAAGACTCTTTGTTGGAAGGTAGGGTGTTCCCGTGTGCTCCTTCAACAGCTTTTTATTTAGCTTTAAAAGTCATCCGGAAACTGAGATGTCCCCTATATTCAGCAATATTCAGATTCCAGATGACTTGGAAAATGACTTCATATGAAAAACACCTTCAAAAAATCTTATAATGTACAACTTATCCAACAATGTTTTTGGATTGTTCCAATGACTCAGTGTAGGAAACCACTGCAGCTCATTCAGCAAAAAGGATGTACTGGTTGAGAGGATCAGCGTTTTATCCAAAACAGAAGTGGTATCATGTCCTTTACATTGAGAAATTACATGTGAGAGAACAACAGTGGAAGAGTTCAAAATGTAATTTGCTAGAACAACCCACACCCCTATCGGATGAACTTAAGTACCCTTTCATCAACACCACCCGCCATGTTTCACGTGATTATTTGAATTGATTTTAAACTCTATGTTAATGAACTACTTTAAGGTCAGTTTGTTCTAGTTTACAGTGGTAATACTGCCTCTTTGAGTGGCAAATGCAGAATATTTCACAGTTGAGGCTATCCATTACGTATAGTTTTGCCACCGTTTATCCAGTACATAACTGTTTCAACTGTTCATCCACTTTGCTTGTCTATTTTTTGTAAACCATTTGTCAAATACTTTTAGTTAACTATTCTCACCATTTATCAGTTATTACTTTAAACCATTTAAACAGTAATATTTTGGCTGTTTATTCTTTACTTTCAGTAAATTATTTCACTATCCATTCTTTTTTGACTGTTTAGATCCTTCTACTCACATGATAACTAGTTTACACACTCAATGCAAAACATGTTGTTTAGATGTTGTAGCCGGCTCAATAAGAGGATATATTTTGTATTTTTTTTAATTCATTTGTAATTTAAATTTTTAAAAATTAGCTGAGCTACTCTACAATTTCTCCAAATACCTCGTGGCAACTACAAAGGTTGCACCTACTTGGGAATCACTGAGCTAGAGCAATAGAAATATGTTGGTCCTGGTGCGTATGTCAGTTGATAAGTAATAAGCAATTCCTGTACAGAAACAGTACATATAACAGTTAAATATCTTGCTCTGTACATGTCTTTGCAATTATTCCTTAAAAAAAGTAAGGAATCAAAAATATTTTTCAGTGTAAAACAAAATATATATATATTGGCCATCATTGTTGAATGTTTTAAGTTCTCATATACTGATATCAGCCTGAAAAATGCAGTGCTGACCTTTTATAATGAGCTTAAAATGAAAGTATTGTGAATATTAGTGTCTGAGCCAGGGACAGGATACCTGAAAACTTGTAAACACTTATTAGTTTTTCAGTCAAGCTATGCCAGAAATAAAAAAAACACTAACTTGATTTAATCTCCACATAATCATTCTGTCCTGCAGGAGAAGAAAAAGAAGTTCGAGAAAGACAGTGAAAAATATTACTCCCAGGTGGACAAACACCTGAATCTTTCCGCCAAGAAGAAAGAGAGTCAACTTCAAGAGGTAATGTACGGCGAGTATTCATTAGTGTTGGTGTATGAGAGCGACAAAGAGCCCGCTGCTTGAAATGTCCTTTTTATTTTGTCTTACTACAGGCTGATGAACTCCTAGACAAAGAGCGAGTGAACTTCTACGAATCGTCAGTGGATTATGTGTACCAGATTCATCAGGTGCAGGACAGGAAGAAGTTTGATGTGGTGGAGCCTGTGAGTGCTGCCTGTGGTCTCCCACTCTTCCTCTTTGCTACAACACCCAAGTAACAAGAGATTGAGGAAATGTATAGTACACTTTAGAAGAAAAACCTGACGTTACACTACAAAAAAAAAAAAAATCCAAGTAGTCAGGCATGCATTCTTTATGGCAGCCGCTCCTTTGTTTTGGCTCTTTTCAAGAGCAGTCTTAAGTATGTCTTTCATGCTTTGGTTGGACAGGTGCTGGCGTTTCTTCACAGCATTTTAACGCTCAACAACCTGACAGTGGAAATGACTCAGGACTTTATGCCTTACAAGCAAGAACTGCAGCTCAGCTTGCAGAACGTAAGTGGTTTTACTGGCCATGAATGATACCATTAGTGAGATAATATCCTTTAATTGGACGTCTATAATATTCTGTGCCGTCTGGTTTTTGCCTGCAGACAAGAAACCACTATGAGAGCACTCGTGAGGAGATGGAGGAACTGATGAAAAGAATGAAACACCCATCCCAGATCTGTAAAATGCACAGTTTTCTGCCAATGGAGGGTTATCTGTACTGCCAGGAGAAGTGTAAGTGCACTCAGTGTTTATACAGAAGCTTTGGTACTTGCTTGAATTCTCTCTGACAAGGCCTGTCCTGTTTTTGTTTTGTTTTTTATCCGAACAGGGGCTTTGGGCGTGTCATGGGTCAAATATTATTGCAAGTATAACAAGGAGGGGAGACTGCTGATCATGGTGCCCTGTGAACAGAAGACCACAACTAAGCAGGTGCTCCACTGCAAAGAAATATGCAACATCTGTGTTCCTGTAAAACTCTGACATCTACAGTATTTATAGCCAGTTTACATCCTCAGACTGCTTGATCTGCTGTCATTGTCTCCCTCACTCCTACCTCTCCACCACTTTTCCAACTTTGCCTCTTTCCCTGCAGGGCCCCACGCAGCTGATGCTGAAATCCTGCATCCGCCGGAAGACGGAGTCCATAGATAAGCGCTTTTGCTTTGACGTGGAGACAATCGAGAGGTTAGTGCAAACAAATCTGAGAAAAAGAAACTGTGAGATGAGGCAACACGAAGGCCCTGTGGGATAAACAGGTGAACAGGTGGTTTACAAGGACAGAGTGTGAGGGCTAAATGGACTGTAGCCCAAACAATCCCTAAGCAACGGGCGCGCGCTGGAAACAGATGGCAAACACCGTGATTTCAGGGGAAGGAACACAACAAGCTCATATTTATATAAGCAGGCCATTCAGTACAAATGCATTTTAATAGACACTTGAGCCATAGGCTGCTCTGTCATATCCAGGTTTCTTGAAATTTGTCGCAATACTTACAGGGTCTTTTTAAAGGTTTAAAAGCTGCTTGAATTATGCATTAAGTGCTTGAAAGTGTCTCTGAATGTTGAGCAACTAATATGTACCAGTGTGTGAACTGAACAACAACATAATGAGGAGTTGGCTGTTTGATAAACTGAAGGTGGCAGTGCTGTCTAGTGTAGAAGATAACGTTGTCTGTTCAAGCAAGCCATTCGTCCCTGAAATGCTCCCAGTGCCAGGGCCTGACCCTGACCTTTGACTGAATACTCCTAAAGAGCTTACATATTCCTTAGGCTCTTAACGCCCAGATCATTTGTTCGCTGAAATTGTCCTCGTTCCAGTTTGGATGATGGAGAAGGACAGAATACAGTTTTAGGTACAAGAGAATCAGAACAAATGAGGAAAAGCATTCAATCATAGAAACTTATTTGGATCACATTTTGCCAAACATGGCTCGTATAGATATCAGGGTTACCTATTTAACTGTTAAAGTTGACAGAAAAGTTGTTTTTTTGAGGTTTTTATAGTTAGTTTATGAGTGCAGTTGGCAGAAAGAGCTTTAAACTCGTAGCACAGTTGTCTTAGTTAACAATTGATCCAGTAGCCTACAAGCTGCAAAATTTGGCACCAGATTTTGTTGCTTCTGTAGTAGACAGATTGCCACAATTGAATTTCATCATCTCTTTATGCTTATCTTATTCATCTCCATTTATACCTCCCATCATTACCACGCAGGATTTAATCAGTTCACTTCAAAGACACTTTAAGTGCTTGTTATTGTGGTGTTCTTCTTATTTTGTCTCCCCCTGTTTTTGCTTGAAAGATTTGTGTAAGAGTTTGAACAGCGGGCTGAAAGTTCACAATGGTGGGATACTGTAGCACTACATCCTGTGACTGAATAATGTAATTGCAACATTTGCCTCTTTAATGGCACTGTTACTGTTTCCATAGAAACACACCCGTCACTTTCCAGGCTCTTTCGGAAGGAGACAGGAAGTTGTGGATGGAGGCCATGGATGGAAAAGAGCCTGTGAGTTCATTTCTCCTCTCATCTCATTGAGAATTATTCTTCTCCTAGATTTATGATTTGTGAAAACTGCTTTACTGCCAAAATTTCTCCAATCTAATATGGAGTCAGCTACCGAAGAGGGTGTTGACATGGCCACTGGTTATTGTGCGAACACATAAAAGGCCAGGTTCCATCTCCAATCTGCATGTCAGAGTCTCTAAAGCTGTTTTTCCTCCTTTTTTTATGAATAAAATCTCCTTAAACGTTGGCAGCAGTTGTTAATTAAAGTTAGTTAATCTCAACCTATTTATCTGAAGAAGCTACCGTTATCAAAATGTCCTTTTATTGCTTCTTAATTGGATGACACCAATTTTTATCTTCATAAAATCAGTCTCTTAAACCCTGAAGATTGAAAACAAATGAGAGGGAAAAAAACTTAATTTGTTTAGTTTGCTCGGAAACATTATCGTGGCACGTGACGGCTCACATTTGATATTTGTAAAGCACTGCAGGATGTATGCATGGCTGACCTCATTATGCTCTCTGTATTACAAATGTGTGAGAGATGGTATGAAGTTTGTTGGCAAACTAAGCCTCAGTGTGTGACTAAATGATGGCACTTGGTTACTCTAAATAGCCCCTTCACACCATTAGTGATTTTATTTTTGCTCTTGTAATCATGTTTGGGTATTAGGGTTCGCACCTGTTGTCTGTCTCTGTGTTCAGCAGTTTTAATGCCATGAAACACCAAATTGCCGTACAAGGAAAAATTTAAGACATTTTAAATTCCTCTTTTGGTTGAAGCTTTAAATAGTATTTAGCTTTCAGTTGTTCAGGTTTAGTGGCAGATGTCGTGTGAGTTGTGAATAAAACAAATCAACCATCACTAAGGATGTGAAAATAACAGAAGGCACATTTTTCAGTGACCTCTTCCTGTGAAACTTCCTTAATGACTTCTGTATATCGTGCATGTTTCGCAAGAGCTTTTCCACCCACTTTGCCCAAATCTTCTCAAGCAAAGATCTACAGCACTGCGCTGCTGCCAGGTCTGCAGACTCTCTGAGCTTTCAGTCTGGACAAGCATCAGCTCTGTGGTGTTCTGTCAGAATAATCTTTTGTGTCACACAGACGGTGTCGACATTATTACGCTCTGTGTGCTCTTAAGCCATTTTGGATAGCTGAAATGTAAGGTGCAGCACTGCTTCTTCCCCGCAGTCATATGGACACTTTATAGTAGCTTATATGGACCGCCATAGTGCAATATGTCTGTGCATACTGTAATGTTTTTCAACATTGGGATGTTTCTATGCATACTCCATATTTTGAAACTTCCTCATGTCTTATTGTTAGTCTCTTGAGCCCAGAACCAATAGTTCCTGTTTGAAGCCACAATTACAGTGTTTTTTAACCATTCATGTTACCTCTGCTTGCTATCTTGCCATTACATTTTAGCTTGTAACTGATCATAGATGTATTAGCGTGCTGTGTTCATGCTGATACTGAAACAAAATATTACAGGGAATGCAAAGCTTTTTTTAAATTACATTTTCAGTTTTTTCATTCTAATATTTATCAAATAAAAATAAAAAAAGGTACTTTCATAGTTTCAGAACCACTAACTTAGAGTATTAAGCCAGCTTAAACAAGTAGTTAATAAAGAAATGTAATCAGCCGTAGTAATTTCAAGTAATTTTTCTAGAAAAACTGACAAATATAGACAGATTCCAGCTTCTCACACATACATTTGCCGTCATTTCTGAAGTTTTGTGCCCGTTATAACCATCCCAAGCAGCTCTTGAAATTAAATCAGGCTGACGCCTCTGATGGTCTTCACAGTCAGCCAGCGGGTTCATTACAGTTCTAGTTCTAGTTCAAGTCTCTCTTTTGGCAAATGTGTCACATCTCCAAACCAAGAAGTGGTAGACATGTATGAACCTGCGTGCCAAATGGACAAATGCACCACTACACTTACAAGCCCCCTTTTGTGCACTTTCCACTGCAAGTTAAGACTATTTGGCATTACAGTGTAGGAAAAAATAGAAGAATGCTTACATGGTCCTCTCCAAATTTGCCTGAGCAATAGCACATTGTGGCCATTTCATTTTCATTTTTAGCCACTGAAATGAAAAAATAATCATTCAAATATTGAGGAAGCTGTCTGTAATTCTATAATAATTTTTCTGATGGTAGCTTCATTATCTTTGCATCCATAGGTCAGATTTCTCAGTTCTGAAGCTATCACATGATCTGATTTTCATATTTTGAATTAACTCATTGCCATGTGAAAATACAAAATGTTTAATAATAAGTAATTTCCTCCCAAAACAAAGCAGAGAATAAAGTAGTCACTGGTCTATTCTCAGGTCTAAATGAATAACGGGGCGAGACAGTGATATTTCACACTTCAACAGCCTGTGACAACAAATCTCCAGAACAAACACCCTGCTGAGGAGTCGTTGAACAAGACTCTACTGTCTCCAGCTGCTCTGAGGCTGGCCCTGACCTCTGACGTCCGTTACTGGGGAGGGCAACAGAGTAAAAAAAAAACCACAAAACAAAATCAGTTATTCTGGGGGAAGAATTAGACAAAGATTTGATATAAAAACTAGCACATCTGACAGTGTCTGACTGGTCTCTTGAGTTTGATGTCCCAGGTGTGAGTTACTGGGGAATATTATCAAGAATTCTTTCCATTTCTTTGCTTGTTTTTAATTCAGGAATCTTTCCCTTTTTTCCCCACCAGTTAACAAGACCCATATTCTGTCTCTTCACCCTTTTTCTCTCTCTGTTTCCATTATTATTTTCATGTAATTTGAATCTGCTCATTAGGTAAACTGGAGTATTGTGCCAGCAGTGCCATAACAATCTAGGAAACTATCACTGTATCCAGGAAGTTGGTTTCAGTGAAGTAGCATTGTGGCCTCCTGCCATCATTAAGTGTTTTTTTCTTCTTCTCATTTTTCCATTTTAAGAAAGACGTGTTCAGTAATCATGCTGAAATATTCAAGGCCAGTCCCAGATTTGTCCATGTTTCACAATCCTCAATTTCATTTTACATTTTTTTTTTCATTTCAGATTTATCATTCCCCAATTCACAAGCAAGCTGAAAGTAAGTTGGTCGTCATGACCTCAAAGTCTTAAGTTGTGATGTTAATGTTATGAGCTCACTTTACATTTCATGTCACTGAATGCGTCTGTAATCATGTTTTAGTCTTGTCTAAAAATGATTGCTTGCTGTTAAATCTGCTCAGTTTTTCTGCCTTTTTTTATGTCCACAGTGGAACTGAATGAAATTGGATTCAAGTTTGTGCGAAAGTGCATCAACTACATTGAAACAAAAGGTAAAGGGTCTCATTGGAGGTTTATCCCAGCTGCCTTTTAGTTCAGTTTGTTGCCCTCAGGGGGGCGTAGTTGAGTCATAGGTTACATGTTGATGCCACACCTGCAGGCTGCTCTTAGGGGAAAAGTCCCCCTATTAAACACTAGAAGCCTGAAATAATAGTCTGTTTCAGATTGTGCAGAACATTAACCCTCACACTATTATAGACTTCGTGTCTGATTTTTTTTTTTTTTAAGAGAAAGATTTTTGACTATTATTTCTTTAACTAAACCGCGTGTCTGCATGCATGCTAAAACTTTAAAGCCTAATATCTCAAAACGCACTCTTCAAGTCAGATGTAACCTCTCTGGTCACAATACGTTTCTCCACTTGGGTGATTAATCTTACAAGAACGGAATTAAACACTCAGCCCATAATAAACATGTAACTTGACTCATGATCCGAGCATAGGGCGCTGTTTGGTTTCAAACTAAGTGGTTCAATGAAACGTTTATAATCGGGCAAGAACATCTGTATCTTCCTGCTGGCTCATCCACACTCTGAAGAGACGCATGTGGTACATATCCACTGCTCTGTATTTGTCCAGATTACACTCCCCTTTTCTTATTCTACCTCCCCTTCTCCTCTTTCCAGGAGTCAGTCAAGAAGGAGTGTACAGAACCGTTGGCAGCAACATCCAAGTGCAGAAGCTTTTAAATGCCTTCTTTGGTAAGAAAATAAGCCTGTGAAAATCTTCTACATCTGCACGCTCACTGTGTGTGTTCATTGCTACCTACCTCACACCTTACCTTACCTTACCTTACCTTACCTTACCCTTACAACATAACAGGTTTTGCAACATTTGTGAAGCTTGTGTGTATAATTGACGAGGAAATGTCAGCAGGGCGCTGACTCAAGGTGCTCCTGGATCAAATGACCATGCATGATGTGGAAGGTGTTGCTTATAGAGAATCATCACCCGACTGTTCCCTTCAGCTCAGCTGAGCTTTTCTTTTAACTTGTGTCTTTCATTTTTATGGCTTAAAAGTAAGCTGACGAGCGGAGCATTTAGCAGTTTAAGAGCAAGATATTTCTAGATATTCCTCCCAAACACAGAGCTAAAAGAGAGTGAATATTAATCTTACCAGGTGGACTGCTAAAGTTGCTCCGTATCGGTTCGATGTGTAAATAGGCAACTGCTAACAAGTCTGCCATATCAAATTAAAAGGTGTAGGATAATATGTTAGTGTTTTTACAGCTTGCTTTTTCTGCCCCCAATTGGTGAAACACTTTTGTCACAGGTGGAAAATACAGGTGTTAGTAATAACATTAACTATGTTCTATTCAAGTTTCCCAGTAAGCTGTGGCAGTGAGCCAGCATGAACAATAAAAATTGTATATTTTAACAATTTTTGCAATTACCGTAACCCTAATGACTAAATATCACTACAGTGTGATCAATCAAGGTGATAATTTCAGATGGTTTTCTGTTTGTTTTTACATGGAATTATAGACCCCACAAACCCAGGAGATGTGGATCTCCACAGCAGCGATGGGGACATTAAAACCATCACAAGTGCATTGAAGTTTTATCTAAGGTATGTTTGTGTGTGAGTGGACACATGAGAGTAGGAGATATTCATTAGTGGAAAATACTGTATAACAGCATATAGTTCCAGATCTAGGCTGTTGTTTGCTGACATTGTTGTTATTATCAAATCTGAGTGCACGTTGTTCAATTTGTCTCTAGTATGCATTAAATGAAAGTATAATATAATAATGAATTAACTATTAAATAGTTTTTAAGTGGTCACAAGTCTGACTCATTTGAAATTTTGTCCTATTCTAAATCTCAGCTTGATCTTGTCTCTGATGTGTTTGAGTAGATCTGGATCCAGATACACATTAAAGCACATTAATTCAGCCTCGACAGAAGTTTCCCTCTCTGAGTGCTTTCTAGTGTAATTGTGTAACGTGGGAGTGCAGCTTTTTATTTTTCTTGTGTTTGATGTGTTGAGATATATTACATACACTGTGGTCCTGCACTTGTTTACTGGTGACTGTATTTACCTGCAGGAGCTTGTCTGAACCTCTGATGACCTACAGCCTACACAGAGACCTCATTTGTGCTGCAAGTAAGATGTGTTTTGGAAACTATCCAGCCCTGAAATTAGGGAATTTTGTTTGTGTGTTAATGTTTTTCCTCAAAATCCAAAGGTGTGCCACAACATTCTCTTGCAAACACACATGGCATTAGAAAGGTTGCAAGTTGATATCCGTGGTTAGCATGCAACAGGGAGCTTAAATGTTGTCTTTTGTCGTATTTAAGGATAAGTTATACATTTTCTCAGCTTAACAGCCTGTTGGGTTGTATAATCTATAAAGTATAGGATAGATTTCAGCACAAAAAAAAGAAGAAAAAAAGATGCATTTGTACATTAATACAGCGCGGGCTGCAGGTTCAGCAGTTGAACAGTCAGCACAGGGTCAGTCTTAGATAAATCTGAGTCCCCTGTTTGTTTTTATCTGTCACGCAACATCATTGTAAAACAGAGAAGACAACGAGTTTAATAGGCTTAGCCTCATTCTGTCAGGATGTTACAATAAGACAACGGGTGGCTTCAGTTTCCTGGGAATGTCATTCAGTAGTTTAATACTGTTTGTTTTGGAGACTTTCTTCTTAGTTAGTTAGTCTCATGTCATTGCAGTGTGTGGCTGTGCACATTTCTATGCACTTGAATTTTTAATTATGTCGCCATTATGTAAATAATGGCGACATAATAAGTACAATATGCTTATGATTTAGGTCTACTGATGCAGCAGATCAACTGTCCTCATTTCATTACCTTTTAAATTCTTCCACTATATAACTTTGTGCTGTCTGTGCCTCACAGAGTCCGATAATCTGGACTTTCGTCTGAGTGAAATTCATTCACTTACCTACAAACTACCAGAGAAGAATCGGGAGATGTTGGAGATGCTTATTAAACACCTGGTCAAGTATGTGCTGGCATATGTTATTGTGATTTACTTTTGTTAGTGCGCCTACGGGACCTTTTGCTTTATAAACCCAACTTGATGTTTGTTGACAGCGTGTGCAGTCATAGTGAAGAGAACCTGATGACTCCTTCAAACATGGCTGTTATCTTTGGACCCACACTGATGAGAGCAAAGGAGGAGACTGTGGCCGCCATGTTGGATATCAAGTTCCAAAACATTGTTGTTGAGATTCTGATTGAAGACTACAAAAAGGTAAGTTTTCAGAGTAGGCAGCCTTTAAAATAAAATAAAAATGATAAAAACTTCATGTGATAGCATTTTATACCGCTTAAAGGAATGGAGAATATGGTTATTTGCATCTTGTGAAGAGTTGGATAGTATTCATACCTCATGTCTGTACGGTAAAGATGAAGCTACTGCCAGTGGGCTAACTTAGCTTAGCATAAAAACTGGAAACAGGGGAAAACAGCTAGCCTGGTTCTGTCTAAAGGTATCAAAATCCACCTACAAGCACCTCTTTAGCTCAATAACCAACACGTTTAGTCTTATTTGTTTAATCCATACAAAGAGCACAAATGGGGAGTTGTGTGCCAAGCTGTTGTGCCCTTGACCAGTTGGTTTAATGAGATACAACGAGAGCATTGGACAAAGCAAGGCTAGCTGTTTCCCCCTGTTTCTAGTCTTTATGCTAAGCTAAGATAGCCGGCTGCTGTAGCTTCATACTTAGTGCCTCTTACTGTGTGCAGCAGGGGCATTGGTTTGTACTCAGTTGGTATTTGTACCATTTTGATTTCACATTACATCCATTACATCGTTCTGTAAAAAACAGCAGTAATTAGTTTTTTTTCTGTATTTTTATTGTGTCACAGTAACTTTTTTTTTGTGATCACAGATCTTCAGTTATATGCCAGAGGACAGCACCGCCCCACCTGTCCCTCCTCCGCGGATCACCCCGAGAAAGCGGCAACCCATCACGATCTCCAAGCGACCACCTCGTGTTTATCAAGCTCTTAGTCATGAGCACTATCAGCACACAGAGAGTAATTATTAGCCTCACTTGGCCTGATTGTCATCGTCATCCTCATCATTATCACATCCTGTCTGTGCTGAATGTACAGGAGATTATTTTAAATGGTTTTTTTTTATGTCAGAAAGATTTGTACCGAGCACACCTGCAGGGTCATTTATTCATATTTTCTGAAGTATATCAAATTTTGATTTATTATAGTGTATGTATATTAATTACCATTCCAAGCAATTAATTTTAATTTGTCTGAGAATGTCAGAATTGATTTACTGTCTTGTTTCATTCTTAATTGGCTTATCCTTTATTGTTCATAGGAAGTCTCTCTGGTGCTTTTATATTTCAAGTTCAAATAAACTTATCTACTCTACATTTTTTATCTCACATTAGTCTTTTTTTTTTCAGTGCCTCCAGCTAAATCATGTAATTTCCTGTCTGTTTAAACCCCTCATTAAGTGGGTGTAACTCAATCCTCTCACACACTGTGGCAGAGAAATTCGGAGCACCTGCTGCTTGTCCTCCCTGTGTTGTGTGATATTGCTCTTAACTTACTACTTGGTGTAGTGAAATAACCAGCTCTGCATGATTAATCCAAACCTTGGCATGTGCTGTGAATTCATTAACAAATACTTGCTTGCTTGATCTTATACCAAGGGCTGTGCTGGTTGTTGTATTACCAATTAAATTTGTTTTAGACATTCTTTTACACTAAATTCTTATGTTTTTTTATCTTGCACATTGAAAATAATTTGTATTATTTCATAGAGTAAACATTTACGTGTGACCGAGACCTTAGGTTATTGTACTTGAATAGCAAGAACAACATTACATTCTTTAACTCAGTGTGCAGCTGTAGCTGTAGAATCCACTCCAAGTTGCCAGTACCTTGCATTAATCGCTATGTTTGTTTCTTTGTAACAGATGGTCAGAACGACAGCTCTGTCATGGACGGGGAAGTCTCACCGAGCCCCGTTCCCCTGCAACGGACAAAACCTGTAAGCTCTGCTCCTCTCGTTCCAAGAGAACCTCCTCCGAGACAACCATTAATGCGCAGACCAGCTAGCCGTCATGACAGACAGTCAGACTCTGATGTTGGCAAGATAGACGATACAAGGCAAAGGCCAGATTCTTCTGCTGCAAATGGGGAGTCTGGAGTCTATGTGAGCAGAGTACCATCCTTCCAGAACAGGAGACCACCTCCGAAAGGCACATCAACCAACAGAGAAGGTACAGTGAAACCTCTATGTTTGTCTAGCTAAACCTTCCTTAAATCCTGTTTGTTTATAACTAGTAAAAAAAACACTCTTAAAGGTTTTATATGATTTTAAAAAAGTGAGGACCAAGGGAGCTATAGTGTAATGTAAAAATGGAACTCACAGGGGTCTTAAAAAGTCTAAAATCTAACTTGTAGAAACCTGCAGAAACCCTGTAAAAAGCAAACTTGTGATGTATGGGTTAGGTATGTGGGGACATAAAAAAAGAAAATGCCAGCCTGCTGCATCTACTCTAAATTCATCCTTTTTTCCTGTTTACTTGTTTCTTTTTTTGGTTGGTGTTTTGTTGCAGTAGAGGTAATAGTAGTGCCAGTTGGGTTGCTCTTTATCGCGCTGGCTGCAACATGTCCAGCTGCGGTATCTGTGATTTTAGTTAGTTATTAGTCCTCTGTAATTGGTTTTCCTCCATTTCATTTATTTATTTTTGTTATTAATGGTTAATCAAAAGAGTGTTATGTAAGAATTTCTGGTTGTTGATTGAGCAGTCACCGTTAGAGCTTGGTTGCACACAGTCTGCTGATTTAAAGGTTTCTTATTGAGTTATTTAAATAGGTACCTAAGTAGGAAGACAGAAAACAGAAGATCCATGTTGTAGTGTACATCAAAATACACTGAACAAAATTATAAACGCAACACTTTTGTTTTTGCCCCCATTCATCATGAGCTGAACTCAAAGATGTAAGACTTTCTCTCTGTACACAAAAGGCCTATTTCTCTCAAATATTGTTCACAAATCTGTCAAAATCTGTGTTAGTGAGCACTTCTCCTTTGCTGGCCTTTTATTGTGGCTCATGATGAATGGGGGCAAAAACAAAAGTGTTGCATTTATAATTTTGTTCAGTGTATGTTCCCTAACCCATCACAGCATTTAGTCTGTATTGTTTTTTTTTTTGTTGTTCAGGAGATTCTGATGGTCTGGTCAGAACGAGGTCCACGGAGAAACATGCCATTTGTAGACCCCCTGTCAGGCCTCCTGAGCCCCCCTCCAGATTCCCCACCCCACAAAAGACCCCGAGTGCAGCCAGCAGCGAAGGCACGGCCACATCCTAGTAAGTGCTCTTCAGAGATACAAAAGTCTGTCGCCACCTTTTTATGGATACTGTTAGATATGCAAATGCGAACAGGGTCAAAAGGTCCAATAAATGTTCAACTACTAGATCTGCTGTTTTTATTCTTAAGAACAGTAGAACTCACAGTTTAAGCAACCTTGACAGGACGTGCAAATTCCAGTGTGTCAGAATGAGCAGCCTTTAAGGCGTTAGTAGCTGCGATGATCAAAACTATCCAACCAAAGAATGGACACATTGCCTGGTTTGCTGATATCAGGGTCACAATTTGACATTAACACAGTGAAACCTCAGATCCAACCTATCGATACTATAATGATGGTGTCATCATGATGTTGATGAATGAATACAGAAGCTAGATTTCAAGATGATAAAAGGGCTAAAATCAGTATTATTGTATAAACAATGGACTGCTAGTATGTGAAAGTGGGCGTTCGTATTGAAGAACCCACAGAGAATTATCACCCGATTCTGCAGTTTATCTTTAAGAGCAATTTAGTGTCTCTCAGCTCATTGTTTTGGTTTTTACGATCCACAACTAATGTCTTTACTTACACTTGTGTTTGCTGCCTTGTAAGAGGTCTATAAAGCAACATGGCTGTTCTTGGTTTTCGTGGATACACGTAACACCCAGATACGTACTATTTACGTAGAGAGTGGAGCATTAAAAAGGCGCTCTCTAACAAATGATACGGGCTGACTTTTGGATCACAAAGGAAGAATCTTTTATACTAACATGTCAGTTTTCTTCTTTTTCTGCAGTGTTGCCTCTAAAACAAAGTTTTTTGAGAATGCCTCCAAGTAAGTTGGCAGGTATGTAAAAGCATTTTTGCTCCTTTACTTTTGTTCCAGACACTAATCAGATATGCATGTGTTTAATAGTACAGTAGATGAAAGTTAATAAAACCACAACAGAAGTTGAACATAATTAGAATGGCTATCACATGTAACAGCAGAATCTCAGTAACTAAATAATTGTTAAAAAGTCAACTATTGACTATAATTCATATTTGATGCTGTTTGTCACTATAAATCATACCCATTCAGAGCCCACAAAAATAATACAAGTGTTAAATGCCCACCTACACACACACACACTCACTCACTCACTCACTCACTCACTCACACGCACCGCACACACACACACACACACACACACACACACACACACACACACACACACACACACACACACACACACACACACACACACACACCCACATCTGCTCTTTTATGATGGTCACTGCCCTCCCTGCACAGACAGTGATGAAGGTTATAAATGAAGAATGCCTGAGATGAAAGAGTTTGTGGGAGTTTTATCAAAGAGAGTTTATCTCTTTCTTTATTGTAATCTCCAGTTTATCTTAACATGTCCAAAAGGGAGGTTGTGCTGATGTATAAAGCTCTCCTTTGGGCTTTGATTGTTATCCCACAGCTTAAGAAGTTTGACCTTCTGAACAGACTGAATAATATGAATATGGTGTAGATAGATTTAGATCTAACAATTAGTTGAGCCCTCTGAGGATCATTACAGGTGGCTGTACAGTGTAACAATCAAGATAACTTTAGTAACATTTGCTCCAGTCAGCCAGGCATTCACCTCACATTCTGACCTGTTTTGCATCAGACATTCCTAAAATGTTTTTCATACAGTCTGACAGAAATCGCAGTCAATATTTTATTAGACCCATCTCACACAATGTGAGGTGCAATGAAGCTGCAAGATCGCGGTTATCACGCTGTGCATACGGGCAGATGATGGGTGGTCTGGTGGCTGAAACCATAAATGGATTTGTAATTAATTTGCTTTTTCTGTTCTAATCTAGTCCACCGCCCTCTCCGCCCCCATCACCAGTGACAAATGTAAAAAAAGAGGTGAGATTTACTGTAATTTGTTCAGCAGTTTTTATGCTGATTAATCACAGATTGTACTGTACCTGTTAAATTTACTAATTTGTTTCCTCTTTTTTAATGTGTCCTTTTTAATTCATTTGTTTTGTCTCCTCAGGATTAAAGTTAAGGAGACTCTCACATCATGTGACCGCCACATGGTGCTGCTGGGTCCACATCAAGCTGTATGGAGCTAACGGAAAATGAACTCAGTCGATCTTGATTTCATCGGGGTGATAAATGGCTCTCCACAGAAGTGAATGGTTGTATTTGATTCCATTTGTTTTTTAATAGTAAGAATGGTATTGTAAGGCAACACAGTAGCAAACTGACTTTTGAATGAGCTTGCAAACTCATTGGCTCAGTGTTGGATCATTATTCCAAAGTTAGGATGGAGTAACTACTATTCTCCCCCCTTTTGTAATTTTACAGTGTTAAAATGTTTGAATGGCCAATTTTATTGGAGGGAACTAACTGCCATAGCTGGTTATAACACCTTACATAGACGTCTTGTTGTCTGCAGTCTCGATGCTTATTTTTATCATCGTAAAATAGATCTCCCAAAGAAGACTAATTGAATTAAATGGAATTAATCCGTTTAATCATTATTGACTTGAAAATGTGAAATATCAGTCTTAATATTAACTTATATAGATTTTATAAAATGGACCATGTAATAATGATCTGTCAAGGAAATAGATGAAGCAAATTCATATTAAGCTACATCTATCAAGTAATTATTTCCTTGGAAGCCATTTTAGTTGGTCCATTCAAAAAAGTGTTTAGATCAAAATTTGAATTTGAATGTATGTCTGTTGAGACATAATGTGTCATCAAAACATAAGTCACTTTTTAGGAGGCATTACAAAAAGTATTTTGCTATAAAGTGTGAGCCAGTCAATGTAGTTTCAGTTTACACAATGAATATAATGCTAGTGTAAGTTTAATAGGGAATTATTAAAATGAATTGACTGGTGTACATTCCCATACTTCCACACTCCCACGTGGGTAGGTCAGGCTGCACAGGAGACTGCTCAAAGTTTACCTGAATCTGATGCACCTCAAATTAATTGTTGGGATTAAAAAGCAGGAATCAAAACGTATTGTAACAATATATGAAAATAACACTCCAGCTTTGTTTATTTTATTTCTTATGGTTATGGTTATTATGTTATACCTTTTTTTTTCTTTGATAACCCAACCTGAAAATTCTTGTTGTTGTCTGGTTGGATTTGTTTTAAAAAATGAAAATAAAAATGAAAAGTTCTTAGAATGAAATCTTTTAAAAAGAGCTGTGTATTACCGTTCAGTTTTGTGTTACTACATGATGTTTTTTGTCCCGTCTCCCCTCCTCTCTTCAGTGTGCTGACGTTTTTAATCACTCATATGAGTAAATTAAGGTTTTTTTTATTGTAAGTGTTCTCTCTGGGGAGATAGAAGAGTTAACAGTCTGCTTAAAAGATTTATCACTCCTTAATGTGAGGTTAACAAGTCTGTAACTTGGTGCCAGAACCTATGCCAGCCAAGTGCAGGTGCAAAAACAGTTTGCAGAGTTGCATGCAAGCAATTTAAGCAGGGTATATAATCTCACACCTTAATTTAAGAAATGTGTAAGGAAATATTACACATACTTTATATTGACAGTGGCATTCATAGTAAATCAGGGGAATAATGTAAATGTAAAAAACAAACAGAACCTCATGTCATTTGGTTTCATTTAACAGTAGCAACGTCTGCCAACCCAACATTTGTGACAAAGTAAATAGCTTTAAGTTACTCATTCTTCAAAGGTTTGTATGCAGATATTAACCGTTAAAGGTGACATGAGTGTGAAACTGGATGCAAAAAGGTCATTCAAGTCTAAATAGTCCTTATATATCATAAAATAAATACATTATTATTAAAAAACTTTTTTATTGATTAGGTCTGGGTTGAAAATTTGAACTTCTCTGTTTGTTTTATTTGAAATAAAAACATCCAGTTGGACGCATGTAACAGCTGGAATACAAGGGGGCCCAACAATGAACCCTATATCTCAAATTAATGCGAAGAATAAGTTGTTGCCTACTTTTTGCTGAAAATGTTTTATTGGTAAGATGACATTTTATAACATCACCAGAAAGATGAAGAGCCATGCTAGTGTCTCTGTGAGGCCGTAAACAGGCATGCTTTGAGCAAAATGCATGCTCACAATAATGTTCAGCAGGTTTACCATGTTTACGTCTTAGTTTAGCATGTTAGCATGCTAACATTAGTTAATTAGCACTAAACAAAAAGTACACCCAATAGTTGAGATGTTTTACTAAAAGTGTGGGACCCACTGACAGGGTCTTCTACTTTAAAAATATATTCCGATATAATTATTAATCACCTGTTAAAAAATGTAGTCAGTAACCTAAATATTAAAGTAATGTAACTTGATTACTTGCTGTCACTTTTGGATTAGCTACCTCAACACCCAAATATGCAAATAACGATGAGAAGAAAAAATGTCAATAAGAAGTATTGATGTAAATGTATTCTATAAGACAACAGATCAATATAACCTTAGAAAGAAAAATGGTAACCAAGATTTTTAGCATCAAAAATGTGTTCAGTGTATTTTTAAAGATGCATTTTAAAATGGTAATCTCGATAATGCTTTCTTTGATGGGCACAATTAGTCATGTATCTCCACAAAGTTTGGCCTTTATTCATTTCCATCCAAATATCTAGTTTCTACAGGAAATACATACAATTTAAGAAGCAATATATTCTCAAAATTCCAGTTAAATATACATTTAAGACCTTAAGCTTTCCCACCTAAAATATTCCAAATGCAAAAGAGGAACACTGATTTCTACCAATATGCTCTCAGTAATTCAGTATATTTAGGAAACCATCTATTTTAAAATCCTGTTTGCAGTCGGACATTGTATTTATTTTACCATCCGCTCCTCCCACCACATTCCAACCTTCACTGCCAGTCAGGGCCTCGCCTCCTCTCCACAGCCCTTTTTATTCAACATCTACCAACTTGTACCTCATTTTCTAACAACTACTGTATCGGCCTCGGCATTGGACTAAATGAACACACAAGAACAAAATAATGTGTGTTCTCACTGAAGAAAGCACTGTTACTGGATGTCTAAGCTGAATTAACCATGTATTTACTCACGACAAGCTTCTGTAAAACTCAAAAATCTGAATAGTTCCCAGCATATATCTTTTTATTCAAAGAAAGCATAACCTGTTTTTGGAGTTAAAATGATGGAATTCCTTCTCCTATCCTTTATATACTGTAGTTTGTACAATTGCTTGAAACAAACTCGTATGCCGTCCTCAGAGTCAGAATTATTTTAATTGCCTTTAAAAGATGATGCAGCTTTACAATTTTGAAAAACACACAGGTCACAAAAGGTATAAATCATAAAAGAGATTACTTTAAAAGTCAAGTCTTTGGACACCAAAACAGACATTAAACTAATCAATATATACAGTTACTGTAGCATGTACAAATAACCAGGTTAATACGCAGTACAAGGGCACATATTAGCTATTTTCAATTGACATAATACAAACACTGTGGCCTACTATGATTAAACCATATTAGTATTAAAAATGTACAGTGTGGCTCACTGAGGTGTGTGATCCCTTGGCACTGGTAATGCCTTTATGTGTAATACATCAAGCTAAAAAGCATAAAAAAATACAACATTATTTAGAACCAGTGTTCACTTCAAAGATAAATAGTAAAATGATAACTGTAACAGTCTTAAAGTACAGTGCGTTCAGGAAATGTAAGAGGGCTTGATAAATATTTCTGAACGTTTGAATTAGATCAAAATGTAAGAATAATGTGCTTAATTAAAATACTGATGCTCCAAATCATTTTACTGTTTTTGTGCATGCATGCATATATATATATATATCTATATATATCTATATATATAATCTGGCTACTTCTGGTGTCTTAATCAGGCTTCTGTGTAGTTTCTACTTTACACTGAACTGCTGCTTTCTCAAATAACAGCAGACACATTCATTCAAGAGTCTGGGCTATGATTAGCTGTTGGTGGGGTGATGTCTCATGGATCACTTGTATTTGTTCTGGATTCCCTCTTCTCCCCCATTTCTATTCACACAGCAAATATTGTATAAAAAGACGAAGATGAAGACATGAAGACATTCATTTATGTAGATGAAGTACTCCAAACACTCCACTGAAGTTTATCAATGAGTTCCAAACAAACAAATCAGTTACAAAAAATGTGAACCTGACTGTCATAGTCAACTCATCACTGTATACTGTACAACAAAATGTTATCATGCCTTCTGAAGATGTCCCATGCATTGAACAATGATGACATTATCAGTAAGTATACAATAAACAGGTAATTGGAGGGATGCATGGATGTCCATGCATTGCTTTCTGTAAAGCTAAAAATTACATACAGTTGCAAATTTGCATACAGTTATACAAACACATGGTGCATGCATCTACAAGCTTGTAAAACAAATGTGGAATTGTTAAAAAGTGTTGAATTTACAGTTATAAAACATCGCTGCAGAATATACCATAGAAGTTAATTTAAAGTTTTGTTTGAGTTGAATTGTGATAAACACGTTGCTACAATTCGAGTTCATTTACCGAAAGATACTATTTCAAATACAAATGTGATAATCGCATTCAACTCAATTAATTAGTTTTTTAAACATTTTTACTCAAGTCTGTGATCAGTTATCTTCAAGGCATTCCGCAGATTTTTTCTTGGTTTTCATCTCTGAGGTTTTGGCAGGGCCAGTCAAGGACTCAATCTACATCTGAAGCCCTTCCAGTGTTGAGTTGGCTCTAAGTTTCTGTTTGTTGTCCTGTTGGAACATTACTGCCCCAACCTAAGATCTCTGGCACTCTCAATCAAGTTCTTATTCAGCATTTGCCTGTATTTCGTGCCATACTTTCTTCTTTGTTTCTCTTCAACTCTCCCGTTCCCTGCTGCACCCCGCCGTGTCACGATACTTTCAACACCACGTTGTCTAGCAGGTATGATGTTATACGGGTCAAGAGCTGTGTATGCTGCATGTAGCGCAGCACATTTTAGCATTATAATTTTATCAATTCATCTTTTGCTTCTAGTTTGTAATTTGTTACAATTTTTAAGATTGTAGATGGATTGTAAAGACATCTTAATATTTACTTATGAATAACTTTGAAGCTGTGGAGTGGAGAAATAAAGAATGAAGAAACTTCTTAACAAATTGTCCAATTTTCTCCAACTTCACTCATGCCAGGTACCTGCTTTTAACAAGTTTACCCACTACATATTTATAAGTTAACGCTGTAAAATTAATAACATCAAGAAAAAATCTGCTGCCAACATAATGATAAAAGGTGTTAAGTGCAGAGCGACAGTAGGCTAAGCATGCAGTGTGTTGTGGAGATATCTGCATTGTGCTGAGCAATGTACTGTTCACAGGTAAACAATATATAACTCGTTTCTTTCATGGTTGTCTCTTGAAAATTTTACATTATTCTGTACTTTGTAAGAATTTAAACACTGTTAATGTGTATTTGATTTCAGAAGCTGACAAGAGCAAATAAATACTCAATGTGAGGTTTTGTTTGTAGGGTTGCTATCAGACAAAACACCTGTCCTACAACCTTACATGACCTGTCATATTGACCGCTGTCTTCCCCGAAGACAAGGCAAATAAACCTTTGACTATGTGTGAATTAACCCATTTTGAATACTGGATGGACACAGTTTTTTTTTTTTTTGTCAAAAAGTGAGGCACCTGTGTCTCAGGAGGTAGAGCGGGTTGTTCACTAATCAAAAGGTTGGTGGTTAGATCCCTGGCTCCTCCATCTGCATGTCAAAGTGTCTTTGGGCAAGACACTGAACCCCAAATTACTCCCTATGCTGTGACATCAATGTGTGAGTGTGTGTGAATGGGTGAATGTATCATGTTGTGTAAAACGCTTTAAGTAGTCAGAAGACTAGAAATCCACCATATAGTAAGTGAAAGTCCATTTACCATTCAAGTCCATAGTGAAAAACAAATATACTACAGCTGCCTTCGATTGGTCTGAAAGACTTCAGGAGAGTGTGCAGTAAATCAGTGACCCAAAGAGGCAGGAAATATAACTGGGAGGGAATTTTCTGCAAAACCTAGTTGTTGAGAAGCATGTGAGCCCATAAGCGACAATAACAATTATGTAAGTAATTATAACACAGTTGGACTTCCATATGAATAACTGGCAATTTCACTATTTAGTTTCTGTTTCTGCAGCACTAAATTTACTGTACATTTACACAAAAAAAAAAAAAGTCTAATATTTTACACAAAGTATAAGGTAGCACATCAAGTTTATGTTTTACAGTTGGGATCCTTGACTACCATACTTACACTGATTGTCATTGTCATGGCATTTTTACACAAAATGGTGCCACACTTAAATGTCATGCCAGGATTTTAGGATCTAGCCCATTTGATAGAAAGCTTAAAAAAAATTATGTTAAAGTGAAATTATGAGACTTCTTAAAACAAATGTGAGACCTACAGTTCTGATTTTAAGGCACTTAAGCACTTAAATGCCTCCCAAGCTGTATTTACCACTCTCAATTTCACAAGCAGGAACTTAGTAGGTGCCCCTGAAGGCAGCACTTAGACAAACAGATTTTGTTAAGTTGATGGGAAATAAGTATTTGTTTCTTTCTGTTATCCAATCATCATCTTTGGGCCATCTCTCGTTTTTTAGTTTTCATGAATACCTTGTCAAGTGTATTTATAATGCAGGTCACACGCAAATCTTGTGTTGTTAACCCTGCTACTTTTAAGTTGATTTAATCAGGATTTACAGACTTACTGCGTATGTAAAGTAGCATCTCTGCTCCAGCTGAAAACACAAACTCTGCACTCAGAAATAGCAGAGCTGTCAACAGGTGATGCCTTGCAGCGCTTTAGGTAAAAGCTTTTAATAGTTCAGAACAAACTATCTCAATTATGGCTAAAAGGGAAAAAATGATTCCAGGACAGGGCTAGGAGCTATTACACTGAAGATGTAGGGAAACAGTACCTTTTTTAAAGTTTATGGAGGCAGCAAAGATGAGTCACTTTTTGATTTCAAAAGTCCTTCTACTCGTGAAACAAAATTGGTTTAGCCAAACCTGCCAGGATCTTTGGTACATGTACTGAGATTATTTCTCCAATCATCTCTGGAAAGCTGACCTTAGTGGGGAGTGACTGAGCCTGGACAAAAAGGTCAAATGTAAACTGATGGAGCTTCTTTACGGTCTGAAACAGAAGAAACACACAAATAAACATCATTTGAATACAATTTACCAGAAGCATGAAAATATAAGGTACATCCAACTTCCCTAAGACACATGACATGGCCAAAATTTTTATTATAGTTCACTAAAACTAAACTAAAAACTAAAACTTTTGTTTTTACAAAAATAAAAATAAAAACTAGCCTTTAGAAAGGAAAAGAAAACTAACTTAATTGTGTACTGTAAACTAATTAAAATAAAATAAAATATAGAGCAAATGTCTTTACTTTTAGTCTCAATTTGGTTAAATTTGTCAACACAACAAGCACAAGGAGGCATTGCTGCATATGTTTATTGAGACTGGGATGTCTACATGACTGTGTTAGGGTGTTTGTATTGAAAAACTTATTTTAAGATTCTTAAATTTTGCCCCTGACAAACACCCCCCTCATTATAATAATAATAAAAAAAAAACTAATAACGAAACTGATATATATCTAAATAAAACTAAATATTTTTAAATGATAATTCAAATGAAATAAATAAATAAACAAATAAAATGAAAACAAAAACTAATGAAAAATGCCAAAACTATAATAACTCTCTGAAGAGAAAAGAGCTCTGACTCATAGTTACCTCATCCATTAGGTTTTTTTCTACCATGCTGTTAGATTTTAAGGTATCAGATTCTGCTTGAATGCAGCAACTTTCAGTGGGCTATTAAAAAAAACCACAGCATCCCCTGTGATTTAATTGCACGCAGTGCCAAGAACTGTCTTAAGCAAATTAGTAGAATTACAACTCTTGCACCCATATGTTTATATATCTTTCACATAGCTTTCACGATTCAGTCATAGCCATCATCATGTGTACATACAACCACAGTTAACTTGAAATCATTACAAGCGGCATATCTCACCATCTGGAGAGAGTCCAGGAGTCGGGTGAGTTGGTAGAACCTCTGAGAACAATTGGTGGTCATTCGATAGTTAATGAGGCGATCAAGTTCGTTGATGTAGGTGAGACGCAGTTCATCAAAGTACTTCTGACTCTTCAGTCCCTCAACTGGAACTAGTGAACACAGAGAAACAGTTTTGATCACATGCTTAGAAGTTAAATTTCTGACTTTGTTCTGTCTATTGCATGTCGGCTTTTGGGATAAAGTAATGCAGTTTGTTTTGACCTTTTGGTGCTCAGTATACGGGACAGTACTTACGAATGCTGAAGAGAAGCAAGGCCTTCATGCAGAGGAACTCTTCCTGAGTGATCTGCAGCAGCAGGAACTCCTGTGAGAGATGTTTCATCCGTATGCAGTGCTCATACATGGTGGAAATGTGCATCCGATGTCTGCAGATGTAAAAAGGTCAGGGAGAGAAATGTGAAATAATGGAAATGTTCAAATCACCAGAGGTGAAGGACAAATTGCTTTACACCCTGGACATTTATTCTGTAATGAATAACTGCTGAAGAGGAAAGAATGTCAGAGGTTAGAGCCATATCTATTAATGGTGCAATAAGGACAGTGGCAGTGAATTATCTTTATAACAATACAGATTTCTGCTGTGACATCTGCAGCAAGATGTTAAAAACACACGTTGTTACACTATAATCTCTTTCTTTATAATAGGCTTTATAGTTCATTAAAATGTTTTAGTCAATTATATTCTAATATTATAAGAGGTGATAGGATATTTCGTGTTAATCATGCTGGAAACAATCTCCAGTTAATTCAACAAGCATGGGAAGAGAATAGTGGGAGAAAGTTTGCCATCTCTTCCAAAATGAAACGATTCTGCCTTTATTATGAATCAGGAAAAAGACAGTTTGTAACATACTGTGAAGATAAAGGTGAAATAAGGTATATTTAAGGAATTAGATCAATACATTTTACCAACTGCAGAGCGCAGAAAAGAGCTTGAATATAAAGAAAAAGACATGAAATAGAGCTGAATGTTCTCCATCTCACTGGAAATGGATGCCGAGTTTCAGATATGTGGTTATATAAATGTATAATGTACACAGTGTATGACCAATGTATACTATAATTGTCGCAAAGTTTTTGGGTAAGCTCATATAAACAAAATATAGAAACTTGGATGGAAAAGGTCACTGGGGAGGATGTTGTTGCTGATGTTGTTGAATTGACACCCACCTCCAAACACCGATCACAACTACTGTACACTGAGCTGCTGCACTTGCCTTTATCGTGCCATTTAGCCGACAATATGTGACAACAATTTTCAGCAGGTGGCTGACCTTTCTGGCTTGAAACTTCATCAAGTCAGTGTGGAGGCACTGGTGATTTGTAATGGCTCATGAAGCAGAACATCAAAAGTCAGGTCAGAAGGACAACTGACACACCTAAAACAACTAAACTATAGACTTAATGTAAGTTTAATTAAAGGGTTAGTTCAATACTTTGGGAAATTAACTTTCTTGCAGAGAGTTGGATGAGAGATTCAGCTCTTATGTCTGTCTGGTAATTGTACGACTAAAGCCAGCAGCCATGTATTAGCTTAGCTTAGTGTAAAGACTGGAAACAGGGGGAAACAACTAGCCTGGCTCTGTCCCATGTTAACAAAATCTGCCAATGAAAATCTGCTTCTGCATACACACCAGTGCAACCATCGTGTATACATTTTTATGAACTGTCTGATGAGATACAGTTTTCAGTAAATATCTATTATTTCACATGGAAATCTATCTTGTTATAATAAAACTGATTAAACCAGATAACTGTATGGTTGATGTGATGGGTGATGGTGTTTTATGAAGGTGAAGTATATAAGTAGTCTACACCTGCACCTTTTTTCAATCTTTGAATCATTCCTAATTTCAGTCTTCAATTACTATGACTGCGCCTGGTTTTTGCCTATTTAAAAGGACAGACTTGGCTGGCAGGAGACGGTAAGCAGCTAATTTAAAAGATGACAAGGAGCCCTTCAGTCCATTAACACTTCATGCTAAAATTTCTTTTTTCTTTTTCTTTTTGACTTATAAGGCTTCCACCAGCCATAATTCAGTCCTCAAAATCTGTACTACTGATCCACCACACCTTGAAAAACCACTCAATAAATCAACTTCCATCGTGACATCAAAACTTTTTTTTCTTAAGTAAAGGTTGTGGAAAATCAGCGAGAAACACTAAAATCTCCCTGTAGTCATATCCTAATACTTTCACCTTTAATCTGTTGGGGATTCCCTGATGTTTTTTGCCTGTACTAAGCCCAGTGCTTACACGTAGACAGCTAGAAAAAGGCAAACTGTTAATATAATATGCATAACTATGTTTTAATTAGTGTTTAATCACCTGAAAATAAGAATCATTATGTTTTTGTTACCTTAGAATGAGCTGTTTTAGGTCACCTTTCATGAGGCCGCCATGTTGAACCACTATGTTCTTACAGTAGCCCAGAATGGACAAACCATACCCTGGCTCTAGATTGGGACGTGTGTTTTGTGGCCACTATAGTTTCTCCTTTGTGTTTGGAAGGGGAGGGTGAGGCAAGGGAGTTGTAATCTGCAACTACACCGCTAGATGCCACTAAATCTTACACACTGATATAAAATAACAGTATATAGAATATATATTAGTTTATTCTACTAAACTGACTGAAATCCTATTAACAACTAAATTAACCATTGCTTTCTATCTTTGTATGACCACTGTGTAATCTGTGTTTTGAACACACCATCTGTTAAATCTCCAGATGGTCTAACTAATGGATTAAAGAGTCTAACTAACTTGCAACTATAAGAAACACTGAAACAAAAAAGGGACAAACAAAAAAACTCCAAAACAGATCGCACACAATTATTGGTTATGTGTCACAAAAAGATTTGTATGAGCACAGATATGTATGCACATGGTAAATACAATGATGTGCAGGAAATGCATTAGTGTACACATAACTATTATATAACTACCAAAAATAATCTGAATTATATAGTTTACTGATTGCTGCAGGAATTAACCTAAACAACAAGTGGATCTGGTAATGTCTCCACGATGTATTGAATGTTGATTCCACCTGCCAGGACAGACACTCCCATAGTTTCACAATTTGTCAAAAACTTTGCTGCTAGTTTGCATTATGATTGTGGTGTCACATTCAGGAACAGTTAAAACAGCAAAAAGGGAAAGAAAACAACACACTAATGGACTTCCCTCATTTATTAAGTGACACAGTTTGGGTTTAGTGGACCAAACAGCATAGAGCTGTCTAATATCTAAATTCTACATATAATTAAATGCAAATAGCTTAATGTACTTTTGCCATGTTAAACCTTTAGTTAATTTTCATATTTCCTTTTTATACACTTGGCTGCTCGGATAATTTAAACAACAAACTTTTGTTAAGCTTTATTTATTCAGTGCAGGTTTGCCTGTGTGCAAATGCACTTTTTCAGCAAGTCAATGTCTCACGCTCACTCACACAGTTACAAAATTGTACTTGGGAGCTGCCCAGTTTGACGACTACTGTCTGTCAGTCACTGAGCAGCTTCCGTGGAGCGCTTTGAGTTTTGTTGTTCATTAACTTCTCTGACCAGATTTATCCTGCCAGTTCAAGATCGAGCCAGCTACCTTCCAGTTACAAGGCTACAAGGCTAACCCTCTGGTTATATTCATAAATATAAATTATTTTGGACCACCTTTCAAATTTATCCACCTGTTCTTGTTCTAAGGACTTACATCCATCATGATAGACTTTTTTGACTTTTAATACATTTTGAGATCTATTATTACAACCAACTGTGATATGCAACATGGACAGATGTTAACACATCATAGTCTTGGCCTATGCCAACTGATCTTAATTCTAGATGTATTATCTGAATCAATATGAATATATATATACTAAATATAGTATAAATAAATAAATATATACTAAACAGTATTTATCAGCACCAAACTTCAGTTAATCAGTAAATGTAAATGTGATTAAAATGTAAAAACTCAATTCCTGTATGGGAGTATAACTAAAATAGTTTTGCTGTTCTACATAATACTTTTCTAAAAATATGTAGGAAAATATGATGTGTAAAATATCCTGTATGCTGTATATCATTACAAATAACACAAATAACCAAAATAAGATCAACTTACATTATTTACTTCCACAAATCTATGGCAGTAAATATTTGATGGAACTAAGGGAAATAAGGCCATTAATATTCCTCCCTAACACTCGAACAGACCTCATCACTGTTGTTGTCTGTCATGAATAATATTCCGATCTGAATCAGCGTCACTCACCAGGGCCGTCAGAGTTTGAATGCTGAAAACGAATGTTCCTCATTTTAATCTCACAGTAACAAAAGAACACTTAAGGAAGAAATTGGATGGACATGGTCCCAAAAAGCCTGTAGCCATTCCTACTTCACATTTATAAAATTCTAGAGATTTCTTTGTATTTGTGGATGAGCAGGAAAGCAAATGAGAGAACGACAGAGAGAGAAAGAGATGAAGACAGAGAGAAACTGGTGGATGATCTCTATAGAGCACAGTGTGTTGGTCACCCCCTGATGAAACCATTCTGCAGGACATAATTGAATTCAAGAATTGGTATACATACTCATTGAACACAAGATCCGGGGCAAAGTAGAGCATTCTGCTGTTGGCGTTCTTATAGGACCTCCATCCCAGGGCAAACACCATCACCCCCATCCATGAATGCTGAATGACAGTCATTTGGTCATCCATATGGAGATTTCTAAAACCTAAGGACAAAGATTCAGCATCATAAAATATGGCACAATACTGCAATATTGCAGTTCAATCAAATTGAATCAGAACACTGCTGCCAGAGTGCTGAGAAGGACCAGAAGTTTTCATAATTATTTAAAAATGATTTTGCTTCTTTTAAAAACACTTTATGGTTTTACACTAAGACTCTCTATGTATGTATGAACCAGGAGAACCCGTCAGCTCCTCTGGCAGGAGTCTTTTAGCTGTTCCGAAGTACAGGACAAAAATGTTTGGTGACGATCTGAGAGCACTGTTGATATCTTTAAACATAAACATAAAGCCAACTATTTCAGCCTGGCTTTTGATTAGAATGTTTTATTGACATAATTCAAATCGTAGATTGAAATTTACAATTTCACTTTTTCCATTTCTATTCTTGCGTGCACAATTCTGCATGAGGTTGTTTTACTGTATTGTCACCAGCCTGTATGAATAGAGCCACATAAATAAAGTCCTCATGCTGTCACAACAGCTGCCTCAGCTGTTTTTATTTTTGTCCAATCTGCATCTCTGTCTCTCTTTTCAGCCAGATTCCCAAGGCCTCCACATTTCTATGAAGCTTTGCAGTCATTGTCATTCTCTGCCTTTCCATCTGATGCCCTTAGACTTTCCCACCTGTCAATGTTCATGCCTGCTTTCCAATCTCTTCAACCTGAACCTGAACTTGAACTCTGCCTGCTGGTACCCTTTCCTGCCACTTCTGGAATTTGGACTTGCTGCCTTCGACTGTAAGCTGCAGCTTATGTATTATCATTTTACCATTAAAATCATGACTGTATGTGGGTCCTTTTCCCTGCTTCCTTGCACACACCCACATGACGGCATGATCTGTTATGGACTCACCAGCCCTGCCTACCATTTTCTTGAGATCAGTTTGGAGTGACTACATTTTCCTAAATTAAGAGCCAGGCTTCCTGGAGGGCCTCGCTGCCATCTGGAAGTGGGACCCTGAGTTTGCAGTGGCATTCTTCATCTGGAAGTTTTTATCAAGCACTACTCCTGAGCCCGTCTGCATCTTCCAATTTCTGCTCACAGACCTCCAGTGCTTTTCATGGACCCTCATAGCATCTCCCTTGAGCAGCCTAGTAGCTTACCAGCTAGCGCTTTGCTTGATTTCAAGTAGCCTTGGGCCTCTTAGCCTTTAGTATGCTTCTCTGTTGGCTAGCCTCAATTGATTGTTACCCCCCAGCCTGACTGGTTTTCTGCATTTGGGTCCTTTTCCTCGCTACCTTGGACACACACCATGACGCATGTACTACCCTGTCAGGCATGTGGGTTAGAGCACCTCCAACAGTTATTCATTTTTTATGTAAATTGTGACACTTTTTTCCACAATGAAAACTTCTAATGATGAGATAGCAACACAAGAGCTGTTATGGTAATTACAAAACAGACAGCTGTTCCACATATTTAAGGTTCCCTTTGGTTGTGCTGTATATTATTATCTGGTTTTCAGATGTTATCCATTCAGTTTTTAGTCCAATTTAATTATGGGTAGAGAAGACCGGAGAATAACTGAATGGCTTCTCTATTTTCAGGGAATAATCAAGCAATACTGCCAGCCATAGTCCCTCTGGTTAGATTTTCCTGTTTTATGAGCAAAATCATACTTCTTCTCATTTTATATGTTTCCTTTCTGACAAAAGTCAAAGGCCACAGATGTTGGAGTTAGATTTAAAGCAGCTAAAAAACCATGAGCCCTGGTTCACTGCATTTTGTCACAGGTTTTATCGTCAGTTATCATCTAAGGACACATTTCATGATGCCAGTATTTAATCAGAATGGATCAAATAGCAATACTTATATTTGAAGTGAGTCACTCATAGTTACAAATGCACAGACAAGTATCACCTGACTCTGCAGCTCTTTGCCACCAAGTTAGCCAAATCAACTTAAATCGTAATATGTCAATGTTGTCCTTACAGCTTATTTCTGCTGCCCCCAAGGGGCCAAAAAAGTGTCAGAATTCACTTACTGAAGGCTTTGTAGCATTTGTTGTCTCTTGACTAACAAAAATGAAAACATAACTCTCTGTGATTAATTAAAAGTCACCAACAAAAACTTCAGTTAGTGTCCTACCTGGCAATCCTTTTGCCCATTTGACCACTTTGACCAGTTGTCTCTCTCCCAACTCGTTGAGGCTGGTGAGCAGGGTGTCAGCTGAGTCCGGTTGGCCATAGTCATGTCCTGCATTGACCACCTCAGGCTCAATGGACTCCAGGATGTTGAGGAAGACCAGTTGGGAGTTGAAGTTCAGGCCTGATTTAGGAGAGATATTCTGGATAACCTCTACAGGTTCCTGAATAGGATGATCCTCTTCAAGGTTTTTCTGTTGTCCAATCTTCTTTAGTTTGCGTGCTACAGACAAAAGCAAGACATTAAGAATCAGCATAATTTATAAAAAGGTAACAACTTAAGTTATAACAATATATTTATGCTTTTTTGCCACACACTTTAACAATTAAGCCTGGTCTACTGGGTTGGGTCTTCAGTCTCCAACTGTATTGCACACTAAATTGCACACTATACAAAAGAGAACAAAGAACTAAAAGTCAGATGTTTAATCCCATCACTTCAGCTTTCACATATCTGATTGATTTAGACTGACTGCCATTGCTCTAAAGTCTGGAGCCATGATTGATTTTCTGCCTTTGATTTTAAGATCTCTTACTGCTAAATTGGACCCATTACAGCTAAATGCGGTATGGAGAATGAACAGACAGAGTGATGATACCAGAGGGTTTCCCTTTCAAAAAATGATCACAATCATAGATACTAGTACAAAACTGTTGATTGAAAATTGATGAATGAAATCCTCTCAGGTCATCATTGCTAACACAACCTGTTTAGGTAATTGTCTTTTAAACATTACAGGAAACATGTGCAACCAAAACAACAGTGCTGCGAATTAATGTAATTCTACTTTCTAAATCATCTGTTAGAAATTTCTTATACTGCAACTTTGGGTTTTAAGTAACCTTTAAAGGGAAATATAAATTGTACCCAACAATACTCAGCTGGATCTACCTAATAGCTTTGAAGATATTGAATCATATTCCATTTGAAAGAAATATCTCTGAACAGATGAGCCTCATCTGGTGGAAAGGCCTGTGGTCATCATGTGTGAGAGCTTACTGGTGATGAAGATGTAAAAAAATTTTTTTCTTGTTATTACATTTTTTTCCAAAAAAGGCTTTGCTGAAAATTGATCATTGGACCCCTGCCTGAATCATTTGCATTACATTTGTGTTTCCATATGCACTACAAAACATAAAAGGATTTGGAAACAACAAAACTCCAAAAACATGTAATACTGTATGTTGAAAAAAAAAAACCTGCTCCCCCATCAATGCCATGACAAAGCTACAATTTCTTTACTTACAAATGCTGAAACTCCTGAGGCAGCTGCTCCATATGACAACCTGCACTTACAAACTAAATTGGAGCAGGTCTTTGATTTGGTGGAGTAGACTGCCATGTACAGTAAATACAATCAGAATGGAATAATTATATTCTGCTAAAAATAAATTTAGTTCTTTAACAATCAGGTTTAAGATCACCAACCATTCACTGCACTCAATAACTGACTGTTTTATTTCCACAAGTACAAGAGCTGCAAACAGTTGAGCTTGAGTTCAGCCTGTTATTTCAGAATGACAGCTGTGTTGGACAGTAAATGACAGACAAATACAGATGGTCACTATGTGCTCAGTGCATTGAAGGCCAAACAATTCTGTTGTTCAGTTACAGAGGGGTACGAAACAAGGTCTTTAAAATAGTAATCTAATTCATTAGAAAATAAATGTTTTAGTTATAAGAAGTTTAAAAAAAAAAAAAAAGAGGCGACATATTATTTCTTTAATCCAATGTTGACCATAAAAACTAACTGTTAATTGTTTTGCATTTGCCTCTTGCAGCTTCTAGATAGAGAATGTCTCATTAAAACCGCAGCCTGGCTTTTCAGTTCAGTTGGATAAATATTGAATTGCCAGTTATAGACACGACTTAAGTCTCTCTCAAAAGTAGCAGAGTTGAAAGCAAATTGCAAATTATATAAGTAGGATAATTTGCAAGTCGCACACTTCCATTTCTGATCCAATAACAAACATTAGAAATAAAAATGGTTAATTAAAAATTCTTCCCTGGGATTCTGAATTGTGACACAGGCAGCCATCTGATCTTTGCAGAGTACAGTGTAAACAGGTTGGGTTGAGCTAACCTTAAGATAACCATGCTTGAGCTGAAGCCAATATAAACAGGAGGTCGACATCAAAACGATGAATTCAAGCACAGCCTTTGTTACACTCACATATTGCAGTTGGTATGATACATTGTTGACTGACCTCTAGAGAATAAACCACTGACTTATCCATTACAAGCCCATTTTTACTCAAATCAAGTTGTTACAAAGTTTTCTGCTCAGAGACGTTTTTTGTCCACTTCCTTTATTACCTGTCTTATCACCATTATAATCATGACCTTTATTGTAACTATTATTTTAGTCAGTTTAGCAATTTCTCCTGCTCTTGAAATGCCTCTTTGTATTGTGCGCCTTTACAGATCTCACTTTGGTTTCCAAGTTGTAGCTGTCATTACATCATCAGCTCAACAATGTAAGTTGTGTTTCTGGAAGGGTATGAGGGAGAGAGTCTGACACAAAGAGAAAGAAGCGAGAGAAGGCTGATAAAACCTTCCACTGGCGCTTAAAAATTTCTTGTCCTCATACTCTAATTGTTCCGTAGTCAACTTGTCAGGAACAATCCAGATCATTTGAAGTTTTCCAGAAAACGTCTTTTTTTATAATTGTGAAATAGCAAATTTACACAAGCTGTAATGATTGACATACTACATTGGGTAGAACTTCCCATTAGATTCTGAAGTACAATTTTGACAGTATTTTAAATACCCCAATATTACCTTCTTACTAGAGATATTACTCTACCCCACTCTTTTTCATCAAAATACTCTTTCACTTCATTTTACCTCATTATTACTACATAATTTAAAAGATTTCACACTAAAATTGTTCCATTATTATTGATTGTTTTATTTATCCTGACTGATTATTAATAGCATCATTTCACTGAAGCTGAAAAGATAACTACATTTTTCAAATTGTTGATTAACAGAAAATTTATTGGCAACTATTTTGATGTTTTGGTCATTTTGTTAATGTTTTATATAATTTATCTCAACTCGTTCTGTTTGTGCTTTGGGCTGTTGTTCAGACAAAATAAGACATTTGAAGATGTCTCCTTGGAGTCTTTCGCCACCTTCTATAGACTATACATGATTATTTACCAATACATTATCAGTGTATAGTGCGTTGTTCCTAACTCTGTAATAACATAGCATTACCCCATTCTAATCTTGTAATGAATGAGCTGTAAAGTGAAAGAGTTTCATGGGGACCTTAGCAGTGACCCAGGGGTGGATCTAGAGGGGTGGCATGGGTTGGCTGCCACCCCTAAAAAAATGCCTGGCCACTTCAGTTGTGTGACAAATGCTGTCAAATTTAACATGTTAATTTAATTTAAAAACAATGTGTTAAAAAATGGAAATTTATTTAATTATTACTAACTAAGTGATAGGCTTAGGTTCAATGAAAAAGGACGAAAAAGGACATGTATTTGGAAAAATGTCTGAAGATTTGGAAATAAAACAGTTTATTGATTTATAATGCCACCTTACCTTAGCATTGATATTTATATTCAATGCTTTACAAATGTGGCACAATAATGTAATGACTGTTGGTTAAAATAGCTTTGTTTGGGGCTTTTCAAGCTAATGTTGATATATGTGATTGTTTACGGTTAAACCAGTATATATTTCTGCCACCTTAAAGTTTCCATGCCAACCTCTTGCCACCCCATGAATATTTATTGCCTCTGCATTGACCCACTATTACTTTGTATGTAGAGCAGATGTTAGTTTCAATTAGCTGGGAAAAGAGAGAGAAGAAGAACTGGGAGAAGACCTTGGGACAAATAAGGACACGCAGTTTAAAGCTCAACTGGTTTAAGAACACTTTGGGATCCTCCAGGAGGAGTCAGAAGGGCAATCTAGGGAAAAGAACCATTGGGTTGCTTTGTTGAGGACTGATGGATTAACTAAATAATTAAGTTATATACTAATGCCCAAGCAACAACCTGGAAGCCCTGCCCTAGTGAAAGCAAGTTGTGGCATAATATTAACCCTTTTCTGATAAAGCCCAAACCAAAAACTATCCACTGAACTGTGGCAAAGTTGAAGACCTGTGGTCATTCATTCAAGGAATTTCATCATGTCATGAAACATATGGAAGTTTTTATTGGACTATATTATTTGTAACTCAAAGAGGACACTCCACAAATATCTCACTATCCACAGAGAGATTTTGTATGAGAGGCATGAATAGCAGCAATAGATGCTGACAACTGTAAACGTGCATGGCCAGAGTTAATGCTAGATAGCTAAATCAACATCTGTGGACGGGAGGTTGGGGTGAGGAGGGGTAGTCAGAATGAAGCGTTAGAGAACATTAATCTGTTTTGCCGAGGTTGCAGAGTTTTAGGACATTAAGTGTAAGGCTTGGATGCTTCAACCAGTAACTGGTGTGCTTCTGCTACATTATTATGGCAATGATGCAACCTGTGGATTTTCTCCGAGATATCGCTGACCCTCTCATCCCTTTCTTTCTTCCTGTCTCCTCAGCAGCACCTTGGCCTCATCTGTGGCATCCCACATGTTACCATCACTGGACTCCAACCCTCCATCAACACTTCATTATACTGCTGCTGGACTCTTCTCTGATTTTCAAACTTTTCTTTAAAAGTACATGATTTATTAGACTGTTTTACAGTGTGTTCATGGTCAATAAACTTTATGACTATAGTAGAAATATATATATTTTTTGTGGACGAAGTAATACAGTCCTGCATCCCTGCACTGGCTTTTTTCCACTAAGAAGTTGGACGAGAAGGGAAACTTGTGTAAATCCTTAAAAAAGTTGAACTCTAGTGTAATCTTAGCTGAAGTGGTTTTTTGTGTAACACACAATTTGTTCTGGAAACTTCATGAAAAAAAAGTGTCCAGCTCCGAGGAAATCAGGGGTTGAGATGCTAAACTGTAAAAGGTTTTAATGTGCTGTAATGTGTGACAGTATGATGAAATCAATAAAGTGTAATGAGCCAAAGTGCAGATGTGCAGTGAACCTCCTTCAGGAATAAGCAAAATGAGACTGCTGTCATGGTTTGTCAACAGTAACCTTCCTGTTCAATTTCTATTCGGGGATGTAATTAAGATTCCAGGAACAATATGGAATTCAAATTATTATAAAAAAAAACTATGAAGTTCAGTCTTGAACAGATGCCAAACTCAACAAATGCAGGATTCTTTGCTTCTTTTACAAACTACAAGGAGGGAAACAAATAACAGATCTTAATGATATGATCTAATGAGACAAAGTTTATAATTTAATTTATATAACTGCCAATGCTTTTACAATTTTGTAATAAATTCATCAGAATCCAATTAGCCAAACTAGAATTCCCCTTTTCTTCCAGTATTTTATGACCTGGCTTTAAAGTATTTTGAGTAAAAAACCTTGGGGTTAATACAACCGAATGTATAATTTTTCTGCCTCCACTTCCACAAATGATTGTCATAAATTTTCCTGTGAAATGCCGTGAGTGAATTACATGTCTAGGATGAGAACATAAGTGAAAGGAGGCTCTTTTTAGCCACAAATAGAAAAGGTGTGCCTTTTTACTTACAATCACAGCATTAGATCGCATTTTCCCTCCATGGGTTTGTCAGTGACTGGTGGCAAAATTGCCAGCATGTCTGCTGCTTTAATTCACATGTCTCATGTCAGCTTTGTGCTTCCAGTACAATTTTCACCGTTAACAGAATGAGAAAATGGAAGAGAGTGAAAATTGAACACAGGACTAAAATTAGTCCACTACATGTCAATCTTTACAGCCTAATATGACGAACAAGTCTGGGTGACAGTAAGGAGAAGTGAATGGAATAGGTCTAAATTGCATGGCAGCTCAGTCAGGGGCTTGATTATCAGTAACATCCCCTATTGTGATGATGCTGCAATTGAAGAGAGCCAGCTAAGATGTGCAGTGTAGAGAGAATAAAGTACTTGGTCTTGGGAAACCATTAATAGTTTCACTTTTAGGACTTCACTTTCTCAGTAGTGTGCTTTGTTCATACAGTATGTAATGCGCACTTTTTATTAGAGTCCATACTGCACAAATGCAAATATTTTAAATGCATATTCACATTGCACACATCCTGGGACTGCAGTAAAGTGCAACTGATGATGACAGGTACGACTGGTAAAATAGTTAGTAACGTTATAATAAACCACAGCAATTAAATAAAAAAAACCAATTTTTGCTGTTTAAAAGCAGATTTTAGTACATTTATTCAGCCTACCTCCGAGAGTCATTCCGGCTTCAAAACACTTCCTCAGCCGACAGGACGGGCAATTCTTTCTTCTTAGCTTATCAATTGTGCAGTCATTTTTGCTTGCACACAGGTATTTCTGTTTGCCTACATGGACAGAGAAACCAGAGGTTACTTGTAGTCATTAACCTGTTGAATGATCAAAAATATAAAACACTAGATGTACAGAATCTGTACATATCACTCTGATTGCAATAAAAGGCAACAGGTGTTAATGTATGTGGCACAAAACTCAGGATTCTCTGAGATTTACCTTCTGCAGCTCTTTTGAAGAAAACCTTGCAGCTGCCGCAGGTGAGTGCACCGTAATGACAGCCGGAGGCTTCGTCTGAGCAGATTAGGCACATCCTCTGTGGTGGAAAGAAGAACTCCATGGGGAACATGTGCTCTCTGCCAGCTTCAAACCTGCAGTCAAACATATGAAACAGGACTTATATAAACCATGCACAGCTACAGGACACACATGTATGATAAAAACAAGGTACTAATCTTCTGTTGATGACATTTGATTGTTTCCCACTTTGGTGTTATATCTTTAATGTAATTATAATTTATTGTTATTAGGACCTATCGTTGATGTTTCCTTATTTTTATGTATCAACTGGGCCATGGCACACAATATTCATTGCTTTGGTATTTCACTATTTTTATTCTATGTGACTTTATTATCTTATGAAACCAATAGCCTATTTTGGGACAAGCCTAACGTGGAACTGATTTCCATAATTGCTTTTTACTTGTTAAATACAGTCCAAACTTTAACCGCAAAGCAGTTACTGTTCATTCCCCAGAACCGTGCCAAGGCCTCTCAGTGAGTGATTTAAGGAGGGTGGAGAGTGTGATGACTGAGAACGGTGTTGGAAACCGTGGCCAAGGGGGCATGATGGGCGCCCGGCCTCAGCCTTGAACACTAAGAGATTGGAAAAGGCTCAGACATAACGTTGGCTCAGTGACGTGCAACTTCGATATCAAAAAACAGAGACTAGACTAATACACTATGAAACCTTATCGCAGATAATCATGAAGTAGTGTGAGATCAGAGATTAGGGCTGTGAATGTAATGAGAGAAGAAGAAGTGAGGTGATGAAAAGTGACACAGAATTCTCATGTGGTCTTTGATCCATCAATAAATGTAAAAAAATACGCATGTCAAGATCAGTATGCCAACGCTGTGGGCACAAATCACAAAGGCACCAGTTAATAATCCCCAATGCAACAAACACAAAATACACTTTGGATCAGTTACATTTGCACATAGAACATGTTAAGAGGTAGGTTCACTTTTTTTCTTTAAACTCAGACCAGACTCTCTATTATGCATAATTGTACATTTCGAACGCCTTCAAGTTTTTTAAAATATCTTTCTGCTTCTCACTCTTAAATACAGTCTAATGGGTCCATTTTCTGACACAAACCACAATTCATCTTGCTTTTTAAAACAAAGTTCACAGGATTGTTAGATTGTTAAGTTTGCTAACTTGGTAACTTTTAAAAATTATTAAAAGTATTATCTTTCAATTTGATAAAAAAACTGCAAAAGGTGAAAATAAATGTATAAATGTTCTGTAACTAAGCTTTAAATCAGCCAGGGTGAAGCCCATTGTTATTAGTTTAATTCCAGGTTGCATAGTACCAGGAAACAGTTTGTCAACCGTGGCATTTATGTGCGGAGAATGGAGGAGCAAACAGTCCTCTGACCTTGAAGTTCCTGGATTTACAAGCATTCAGGGATAAAAGATCCTTGTTTAATCTCAACAGTAGAGCTTAACAAACGGATAGTGTCTAACTATGTAGAAGTTTTATTTTACCCTTTATTACACCTTTTAATGCCATATATCATTGTCTGTAAGGGCCTAGAGAAGATATAAACATTCATTCTTTCATTCATTACTTTCTGGCTTGTGTGTTATTTTTTCACACTGACTTAAACACTGACTATTGTATCATCTTTTAAATGATGAGATTAGAATATACTTTGATATAGTGGCTGATTTGTTTAAATAATTTTGCCATAAATTACTATCATATTCACATTTACTCACAGCCTCACAGTGAGTACAGATCTGAGGCAGACAAGGTCAACTTCGGTCTTTGCTGAAGCCCCTGTGTAATTCTTAAAATCTGGTTGTATTTTTCGACATTCTGCTTTATTAACAGGACAGCAGAGAGGGACGGGAAGAGAGAGGAGATGACACGCAGCAAATGGTCTCGGGCTGGACGTGAAACTGGGCCCCTGCAGTAAAGATTCTGCCTGGTGAGCAAGCGGGGAACGCTAAACTGAGTTGGTGATTAAAGATAAAAACCTATTCACTTCGGTGAAAGTTCATGTTGCCAAGGCACTAACATAAAAAACGCTTTAGTTTAGCAATTCCAGAAAATGACATATATGTCTAATCGTGGTGTCTTTACATTGCTGCAAAGTGCTTTTAAAGAGGAACATATAACAAATACAAAGATAGAAAAAAAATCAAAATGTTCTCTAAGCATGATAGTCCTAATGTAGCCCAGAATTTAACTAAAACTACAGCTGTGCAGTTCACTGCCACACCAAAATGTATAAAACACATTAATGTTTTGTCCGACCACTCTGTAGTGAACTTGCCTCTATTTTCACTGATTTTTAACTGCTCCCTTGCACAGCATGTTTGAATTCAGCTGTGATCGTGCCTATGCCTAACGAACCCAACCCAAGCCAAGAAAACTTAAGACTAGTGAAAATATGTGGTATTTCCAGGTATGGTATGGTGAGGTTTTATAAAGCAGCAGTGGAGAGCATCCTCCCTTATGCTATAAATGTGTGGTTTAGCATCATGCCAGCCAGAGTTATAAGACTAGATTACAAAAACAGGTCCTTAAAGTTGAAATGAAACTTTTTAATTTCCTTCCTTCTCAAAAAAGACTAAGACGCATTCAGACCAGAACACACAGGTTCCAGAATAGCACATATCCTGAAGCTGTCCGCCTCTTTAACAGTCCAAACATAGCTCTGCAGGCCACTCGCTGGGTTAAATAATTTGACAATAGGGCAAATGTTTTTAAAGCTCTTGAAGCACTTCACACTGTATAGTGCAAGGTGGCCCAAAGTGGGGCCAGTGGGCCAAAGTTGACCTGCTATGAGGATCAATTTAGCCCACTGGATGTAAAAAAAATAATAACTAAACATTAATGAATTAATCACTCTTTTTTAAGGTAAAAATGCTCTGTAAATAAGTGGAATCCCTAAATATGAATTATTTTTCATACTCTGAGCACGGCAGGCAGAATTACACTTAAAGTGTACTTAAATTTTTTATTTTAATTGTCACTACCGCAGAACGTCAGTCAATTAAGGGAACTAGGATCCTAGTGCCGTTTTGCATCTTAATAATAGAATAAAATAGATGTTTGCTTTTGGACGTCATTGGCCAACCATTAAGTTTCAGTTTTGGCCATCCAAGGGAAAACGTTTGGACACGCCTGATCTAGTGAGTTTTTTCATGTTGCTGCTAGTTTTCCTATAGGAGTTTTATCTATCCTGTTACCCATTTGTTTTATGCTTTTATGATTATTGTGTGGGATTCTTGTCTCTGTTTTATATATTGGTTAATGTATTGTGTTCTTTATTAGTAAGTGACTTTTTGTCTTTTTTGTTGTCTGTTTTTTTTGTTGACAAATAGTAATCAAGCATGCTGATATAAAGTATTACAAAGATATTATATCATCATTATATACAATGTTATATTTACACTGGGTGAAACAGCAACATAATCACCTACTGCACTGTATTTTTTCTGCAAATAATACTGAGGCACAGAATTCTTTCACTTAATGCTAATTCAGCAGCAGAAACAGGAGGCAATCCAACAGGTGCTCATTCATGATAGAAGAGATATTTATCAATTTGGTGACAGAAAAAAGTTCAGCAGAGGTCAGCCTGTTGCAAACGGGCAGCAGATCATGGCAGCTATAGCCAAATACAAGGCGAGTGTGTTCACAGTACAAGTTATTAATTTATTTGGACTTTTTTATCATCTATTCTTTTTTAAATACAAGAAAAACTGAGCAACAACTTTGCTGTTTCAGCTAATTTCTCTGATTGGGCCACTAACAGACGAATATCAAAATGTAATATGTTAATAAGTCCTTAAAGTCTTCCTGTCCTTTCAGTAGCATAATGCTGCACCCATCATACATCACGGTAGGGGTAATAACGAGCTGTGTTTCCATCAGTTAAGCGACAAATGGAAATAAAGGGGCAACAGCTGTTTGATGTATATTTACACATTATAGATGGGAGTAACTCAAACTCAAACATCAGATTATGGAAATGCAGACGTGTAGACATATCGTTCTGAAAAGCTTCGCTTAGTAAAATTCAAATCTGGAGCATGGTCTGGGTTTCATTCAGCAACAATGTCCAGATAATTCAATAAAACTGCCTCTTGGAACAAGCCGTGGGACTTGAGGTCATAAGCAAGACGAGAGCTGGATCTCCCAGTGCTCAAGGTCTTTATGTTCGTGCGGACATCCTGCTGACCTAGAAGTCTAAAGTGCATACCATAAAAGCCCCCATGACACTGGTTTGAGCTTTGGCTGGGGACCTCTTACATAGATCAGCCGTCTCTTTTTCTTTCCCCGTGTTTCCTGTCGCCTACAGTCAAAATAGGCTATTCAATAAAGGTCAATTACCATAAAATTAAAATAAAAGCAGTATGTACTTTTGCCATTAGGCAAAGTATATTTAAGGCTTCATGTCTTCTTGAGCAGATGAAGTTAGATCACAGCTCAGTAGGTCGGGCAGATCCTGCTGCTATGCCTCTATGTGTTTCTCTGTAAGAGTAGCTCCTTGTTTGGGATTTCGGTTTCACTGTCCTTACATATACATAAGACAGAACATCACTGTTTTTTGCTCCCTTTATATTCCTGGCATAGATGTTTCTGGTTTGGAAATCCAGTGAGATCACAGACAGTTGGAGAAAAGGCACGATGACGTTAACTGCGTGTACACCTGGTACCTCGTGGCTGTCGGTCAACCATGCAAATGTAATTTAAGTTAAAAATTCCTTGAGTATTATTTAAGAACACAACAACAAAGCATGTGAAACCTTTGGAAACATTTGTTAACTAACGTATAAAATTGTGACAGAGCTATTAACGCTCACCTCCACTTAAAAAAAGAAGTCAGTTTGCTGTGTGTATTCTGTAGTCACAGCTGACCTTTTTATAAAATCAATCCAACAAATTCAGAGATGATATTCTCTTACAAGAGATGCATATTTTTATATTTTTTCATTGGGTGCATTCAGAAATAGTTGTTTCAGAACAGAATCACACTTTCTCCATTCATGTCCAGGTGGATGTTATGAGCTGGTGAACCAGACAACACAGTAAAAAACATTATTTTTTAATGTTTGATGAAGGAGGGAAACAAAAAAAAGCACGTTATGAATAAAATATGTTCTTGAACAGAACTTTATGTTTAACAAATCTTACAGATATTATTACTTTATCCTATTTTCACAGTGTTGACATTAATAAAGAATATCTTTATTATGTATGTCTTTAGAATTACTATTCATGTTTATGTATTTTAACAAGGGCTGCTTGCACCCTCTTATAATCTGAAGGGATTTAATTTCAATTTAGTAATATTTTGAACAGAGAAATGTAAAATCAGCTTGTGTCTTGCAAATGTATTTTAAACTGCTGGTGGATGTGCACCAGCCAAATATTTCAAAATCTAAATAAAATGTCTAATTTGATGAGCTTAAGTTTCCCAGTGCATTTACTGAAAGCAGCCCAATGATGTCCGAAAATACACTTCTGTCTATACAGCAGAAAATGTGAGTTTTAAAAAAATCTGTTCAGTTTAGTTTTTAACTGAAAAAACAAGTGTTGAATAAACGCATTTGTTGTCAATAAAATAACCGTCAAGACCTTAAACTGTGAGGAATAAATACACAATCATTAAGATTCATAGGGATTAAATTTGGATTATTTTTTGATAAAAGGCTGCGTTTTGTTGCTGTTACTGGCCGGCAGGTGGTCAATCTACACTTGACCAGAAACATTTAATTTATGTGCGAGTAACTCCACAGAATCTCAACACTCACGCCTGGGGTCAGATTAAGGTCAGACTCTGGTCATTTGAGTTTTTTTTTTGTCAGCGCAAACTCAAACTTTTCTGCTCCCAAAACATTATTTCAACTCATTATTATTATTATTATTATTATTATTATTATTATTATTATTATTATTAGAGCTTACCTGGTGTCATTGTAGGCGACATCGAGCCATTCGCCGACTTCAGTCTTCACGTAGTTGGAGTTGGGATAGGGCGGCCTCAGCATCCCGCCAGGGTACCACTGCTCAGGACGCACCACGCTCCGTTCATATGGATTACATATGAACGCGGTGCTGGCTCCTGTGCTGTGCGCGTTCATGCACTGCTGCCTCGAACCCCAAAACTGAGAGTTGTACTTCTCATTAAAGGTGTAATTAGTACCCCACGAAGCCGCCAAAGATTCGGGGTCTTCAGATTTGATTTTAACGCTGTATTGTTCTGGATAACCACCGAACTTGTTCTCCATGGCTTCCGCGAAGTCCCTCGCTTCGTTGGGGGGCTTGTAGACTCGGCACGGCTTCTCTGTCTCTCTCGCCTGGCCGAAGTGTGCCAAATTGCCTGGCGCGGATTGGGCATAAGGGCAAGAGGCAGCGCGCGTTGATGTGTCCAGATGATCTATCTTTTGTGAAGTTATGTCATCAGCCTTGCACATTGTGAAGTTTTGCTCATCCACAGAGGTCCATGTGGAGGTGAGGTGATGCAGACGCGCAGCAGTCTCTGAAGTTTTGAACATTTCCACCAGTTGCTTCTGGCCGTGCAGGGGCCGGTCATCTCGGTCGGGGCACTTGTAGTCGGCAGCCTGGGCTCCGGGACGGTTCAGGGGCACGGCTCCAACTCCGAACAAATACTCTCCTCTTATGTGGTCATTTGCAGCACACGAGTGGAGAGTCCCACCATCCACGTCGCTGGTGTCACTGGACTCCATGGCCAGTCCCAGAGACACGGACACAGCTTTGCAGAGCTCCCTGGCTGTTTCTGAGATTGTGGCGCAGGCTGAAAAGGAGCGGCTGTCGCCCACACGGCAGTCGGCGTTTAACAATTCCTCCTGAGGGGCAGCAGCTGTTTGACAGCAGTGTTTTTCCATGTCACAAGCCAACGAATTCGTGTGTCCGGATCCGTAAGTGTTTGGGTCTGCATGGTCGGACTCTTTCAGCCTGTCGGCACCATTTCCCGATGAGTTTTTGGTGAAATAGACCGGACTTTCTTCAGGGTTTTGCGCCATGCTGAGAGCGCTCACGGCGTCGCCTGTCTTTATTTTCGCACCCACTGTCCACATTTTGTTACAAGATAACTGTCGGTTAGTTTGGCTCATTTCCCAGAAAGTGTTTACTTGGCAACGAGACTGGAACTTTGCACGATGCAAGTGCAGGTCCCAGTGATTGTTACTGCTCAACCCAACTCTCACGTTGTGGAAAACGTGTTGGTAAAGGTCCTAGGAGAGCTGCAGGAGTCACAAACTCCTCCTAAATCAGAGTCAGGGGCGCTCAAGTTCGGTCTGACTGAAGGTGAATTCCGGAAAGGACTTTTGTATCTGGCAAACATCGACACTTTCCCCCACTGAAATAAAGGCAGGGCGTTCAATTATTAATTATTCAAATTTGGCTTTTGAGAGAGATGTAAATTGACGTTTATTATTAACGTGCCAAGTCTGCAGGCGCACAAACCAAACTCCTCAATTATGCAATACTGTGCTTTGTGTCTCCAGTTGTTTTATAGCAAAGTGAGTGTGTGTGTGTGTGTGTGTGTGTTGTAGTAGTAGTAGTAGTAGTAGTAGTATTTTTTACGGACTCTCGCTCGACTTACTTTATGGGAGCAGAAGCCTGTTTCCTTTTTTCCTTTTTTTTTTTTTTTTTGGTTTGTTCTTACCGGATAAATTGAGAAACTAGTGTCGATCTTAATCATTTTCCAATTTTCCCAGAGATGTTTTCACCGTGCTCCAAAGTACATAACTTAAAAGCAAGTGGTCAGTAATTGAGATAATTCAGATGTTACTAATATCTAATATAAAGACAGCCATAGACTCATTATCAGCTGGCCCACACTGCCAGTTCGGATTAATGGGTCAAAAGGACATTTTTTTTAATTTACTCATTTCAACAGAGTAAGCTGAGATTAAATTTCAAACAGACATTTATCTGCCCACCAGTCACCTTACATGTGAGTTACCAGCATGCTTTTGTGACACCACATACTTTGGACGCCAGCCATGGTCCAATATGAAACTTAACTATTGTGATGTGGAAACTTGAAGCCTCTGCACATAAACTGAGAACGGAGATCTTGTGTCGTGAACAATATTTGCACACTCGATTCTTTTTTTTTTAAATAAGAAGAATGAGTAGATGTAACCTAATTTAAGAAGATAATTGAACTTTCTGTGGGAAAAAAAGCATCTCAGGCACTTATTATTATCGAGGCAGAGCATTTTTATATGTCTTAAATCACCTGCCAAGTCTATTTTTTGAAAGTGCTTGCCCTTTTCCAAAGTCTTCAACAATGACTTCCCAGATGGTTCCGTGTAACAAACCATCTGGTGCAGTCAGGTTAGACAGATGTGATGCTTTTGGAGTTCCTCAGCTTAAAGCGGCTCTTCTGAGAGACTTTTAGAGTATCTATCAGCTTTCAGAAGTCATGGCACGTCCCAAGTTTCTCACCGAGTTGGAAATATGGCCAGAAAAAATACTTCCCCCATCAGTCCTAACTTGGATGGTATCTTTACAGTTATCCCATTCAGAGCTCATAAATTCAATAGATTCATAAATGTACAAGAACAAATTAATGTATTATCATTAATAATCTCATCAAAACCCTCCAATATCAAGCACCATTATGTTACTGGGGCAGTAAGCTAATCTAAGCAAACTTTTTCATCACAGTGACCTCATGAGGCCAAACAGGACAACACAACATTAACTGCTGTTACTTTCATAATATGAATAAAACCCTCTTACATGAAGGGTCAGGTCTCTAGCAACCAGACAAACATAAGAAAACCAGTGCTTAAAATTTGACATTTTGACACCAGAACATTTAAAAAAGATAAAAGTTAATACCAGTAAGATGAGAGCTTAACCTCTTCAGGGCGTCACAAACTTTTGTCATATCGTAGGACACTATTTTAAATTCTATTTGAGATCCAAATATTTCCAAAGAAACAAAATATGTCAGGCTGAAGTTTGGGGAAATGTGAAGACTAACAAAGGATTCACAAGACATCTACTTCAATTTGATTTCACAGTGCAGCCACAGTGTCTTAAGCATCATATACCTGTAAGGGAGTGATGGAAGAAGCAGCTACATCATATGGGATATTGTCACACTGCATAAATCCTTGTAAGATGTTAATAAATGAATAAATTATAAATAAATGCATACATGTATAACTGATTAATTTCATTCAATTAAATAAACCTGTGTACACTAAAGGCAGAAGGACAAAGGATGTGACTAATTATTTAAAGTTCATATCACCTTGCCACTACAGAATGAAATGCATAATGTGCAAAAATATATTCAAGGAAGATTCAGACCCAACAGGGTTTGCACTTGGTCACTTCACAACCTGGTCAGCATGGTATGACCCCACCAAGTCCTTCCACCTGAAGGACAAAATATGTCCTTTGTCAAAAAGGTTGAGAGTTTACAGGAAGACGTGTACATAATGTTTAGTTTACTTGCCTAATAGAATGACAGTTACTTCATTTTTTCCCAGCAGGCTACAAATGAATGTGAAGACACTAGTAACCTTACTTTACCTTACCTTACTGTAGACCACAGGGACCAAACAACAGAAGACCTGTATTTCTGAGACATTCTGAATGAAGTGCTATAATGGAGATTCTCCTCCATATCATGTGTTTCACACTGTGTTAATTAATGTCTGTGTAACGTGTAACGCAGGCTTATTGGCTGTTTGATGGTACTCTATACACAGGGGCAAGCCAGGCACAGACGCTTGTTTCACTTTTGTGTACTGTGTGCAGTGTACTGCTTGATACATTGTGTCAAATGCTTGTTTCATGACCGTCATATCACATGAGTCATGCTGTTTAAAGCTTCAAACAAATAGTGAAAAGTTAGAAATCTGGAAAAATGGGTAGCCAGGGGAGAAAGTGAAACCCAACACAGATATATTAGATCTGTATAAAACTCTATTTTTCCACTCTTGTACATATTTAAATCTCACACTGTGCAGTGGACATAAGCCACATTGACAAAGTATTAGAAATGCTTTCTCTCAACTCATGTTTGTATTTGAACAATATTTATGCATCATCATCCAGAACATCATATAGACTTTTTATAAACTTAATGTGCACATATGAAATCTATCTTAACTATGAAATCGGTGGTTTTGTGTTGTGCCAGTGCTTTGGCACCAGTCTTGACTAATACTTTCTGCAAACCAGATATCACTTTCCTCTCTGTTTTCAATGCCCCGAAGCTTAGAACCTGTTTTCAGCAACAAACAGAAAAAAAGCCCAAAAAGCTTCAAAAGCCCTCGTATGACCATCACTACGGTATCCAATGCCCTAAAGCTTCTCATATGTTTTTCAGCACAAACAGGAAGAGGGTTTGAAAGCTTTAAGATTTCATCTCTACATCACAATTCAACCTATTCTAAATAGGTCATTCAAATGTTAAAAAATGAAGCCGTCTACTGGTGGGGCTCAAAATAATGGAAAAAGCCACTGCTCACTTGTCCCAGGCCCATACATTTCTGAAGAACTTTCCAGACCTGCCAGACCTTCTCCACCAGTCCACCAGATGCCGTTGGACTTTCCCACCAGCCCTGGTCACCTGACTCCCACATCCATAGGCTCACCTGTTCACATTCCCAAACCATCCCTATCTGCTGGCATACCTGCCTGTCATTATCACATCAGTCCTTCAGTGTATATAACCAGCTCACTAGTCCTTTTCCTTTTCCAGTCTGTCACGTTGCACACTTGTTCTAGCCATCTCTGCCTCTTCCGACCTTATATCTGCTGCATGTGTTTATAACCTGCCTTCTTCCTGACTGTAAACCTGTTCATTTGAATTTAGTGACATTTAGTAAAGGGTCTGCATTTGGGTCCTCATTCACATGTCTGTGACCAGTGTTGGGCTAGTTACTCAAAAAATTAAAAATATTACTCATTACTCATTACTCTTTTAAAAGGTAGTATAATTACTTCACTTATTACTCCCTGCCAACAGTAATTAGTTACTCTACTAGTTATATTACTTTTCTGCTACTCCCCACAACATTGGTTATCATAACCACATCTCCCAGGAGATATTGTAAGAAATTGTTTGGATCAGTAACTGTAATATTATTACTGACATTTATTAGTAATTAGTCACACTACTATTTACTGGGGAAAGAATTATTATTACAAGTGGTTACTGCCCAACACTGTCTGTGACACACAACAGCTTTGTATCAGACCAAAGAGCTGGTTAGAACTGACCTGGCGGTGTCCGCGCATCACTACTCAGCACTGCTTTCACTTACTTCTTTCCTTCCATTTAAAGATAGCAGGCAACTACTATCACTTCTTACACATGAGAGTCAATTTTTTTGGTCATGAGCAGTGAGTTTGAGAGACGTGGGCGCTTACCAGGTGGGGAGGATCAAACAAAAGATGCTGTCAAGTTGCATTATGAGAAATTTGTGATTCAGAAGCTTTGAAGTTTGACCCATTCTTCAGCCTCTTCTGCTTCGATTCTCACCATGATTTTCTAAACTGCCTCTTGCAAGTCCGATGACTTTATGGAAGAACTAAATTGCTGAAGTGCCCCTTTTGATGCTTTGATAACCAAAAGCCTTCACTTAAAGAGCTTTACAGTTTGTATGTAGACACTATGCACCACTGCCTCTAACATCATGCCTTCAATGCATCCCACATGCATAAAATATATTTGGATTTATCAAAAGACTGCTTTAAATATGTCACATTTGATAATTAATATAACAGTGTTACTCTAACAAAAAGCCATCTGATTTTGTTGTTCTGAAATAGTGCATTTTTAATTCACTACTGGATTAACTTTATTTTAAAGTACCTCAAACGCATTGTGTATAATGCAAACAGAATAAATGCAGACTGTCCTTTCCAGAAAAGTGGCTGTATTCGTCCGTGCAAGGAGCTCATTAACATGACTGAGAACCATCTGGGAAGTCATCATTGCAAACTGTTTTGAAAAGGGCAGAAATTTTAAAAATACCTGGCAGGTGATTGGATGAACCATCTGTCTATCATTGTCTATCACAGGCAAATTATAGAACATAGTCAAAGTCTTACCGAAGGGATAAGACCAAAAACATCAAGAAAAGCCTTCTGTGCCATTCTTTGCTCTTCTTTCAATGAAATACTCTTCAGTTCTTAAGCAGCCGCTATTGTTCATTTCAAACACTTCTTAGACATGCTGTCACACACACAGAGACCGTAGCTCATGCCATAGCAGCCAGTAGTTCCTCCAAGAACGCTGATTGCTTCGGCCACAATCACATAGCTTGAAACGTACCAAGATGGATTCTTGCTTGAATCTGTGATTTTGCGAGTCCGGGTGGCTTTCAAGGTTCGCTTATTACTACCTATACCTATATGGTATAGGTAGTAATTATTACTTATGTTTATGTAGCGGCTATTTCATCAATGCTAACCATATGTTTATCCCTAATGCACTTCAGGTCTAATGCATTGCCTGTCGCTGGTACTCCCTAACAGTCACTTATTTTGTCGTTTTGACATTATGTAAGAATTTTAATTCAAAACATTCACAGATGATGTTATGTCAAAGATGTCTAAAGTTGCAGAGATAGCATGCAAACCTGATAGCTTCAGCCTGTCCTCTCTCTTTATACCACTTTGTACCTTAAGAAGCCGTAGTGAGTCACTGGAGTGTCCAGTCTGCCCTGAGGAATGAGGTTTGATACTGAACTCACGTTTCTTCAAGACTAAACAGTTATTAATGCTAACGTTGGTTATAATTGGCAATATCTTACAAAGGTAGCTAAGTGTATAATGTAACTGACAGTGTTAATGTTTGCTCATAGAAAGAAAGGCCTATGGAAGGGACTGTACATTTCCTTGATCTCTGACTTGCACTTGTGAACATCACATGTCCAGTCCAAAGACACAATTTCCATATGAACATCTGTTCTACGTTGCCAGTGGTGACCTGTCTGGACTTCTGGGATATTCTCTGCTTGTACTGTGTCCTTGGTGGTGAATTTGTTTTGACACTCATCATGATAGCAGATCTGAGGGTTGTTTTTCTCATAAGGTTGAGTACTGATCTTAACTTTTCGTAAAGTGTGGCCTTCAGAGTTTTTTTTATATCTCCCTTATCCGTCCATTTTACCCATTGCCAGCTGGGAGAAGATGACTCGGTGTGGGAGGCAGCCTTCTGTCATTCTGATACAGTGGTCGTTCTTGATCAACTACAAGAGCAGGGCCTTAGTGCTGGTGCTGCTTGTCTCTTAAAATATGCTGGCATTTGTCCTGGTGCTCTCCTTTGAAATGTCAAGGCTTCTCAACGCTGGTGGGACCCTTCAAATGGCATATAAAACCACGACTCCATATCTGGTTACAACAACACATTTGAGTCATTTGAGTGGGTAACCATTGTACGCATAAAGAAGTTCTTGCCACGAAGAGCCTCTTTGAAAATTTGTCGATGTGCTTATTTGTTTACTTGGTATTTTCTTGTCAAACAGTTATACCAACAGTTTGTTAGTCATGTGTGGCCCTCAGACTATTTTTGTCTTGTCTGTCAGCTTATAACATTTTTTTGTCGTGCGTGGTCCAAAATACAGCTCGAAGTAAACCCACATTAATTAATACAAACTGGTTCAGGGCAGCTCTTTTCAACACAGTAACTATTCAAAGCAATTTATGGGGCTGTGATGGCCGCACTAGCAGCCACACACTGAGAAGAGCACATGGTGGTAACTCTTTCATTTATCAGAACATTATACACTATACACAATAAACAACTGGACACATTTTGATTTCATAATACCGTATTATTAGCCAATTTTGACAGCTAGTTATCTTTTTGGGTGCACACAATTAGTCAACTTTCTTTGTAAATTTTAGTAACATTGTTAGTTTCATTGATTTAGGGTTTTCATTAAATTAATTCAGTTTTCTTTGCATTACCAGTTCCTGGGTGTTGCTGCAGGAGGTGTCTGTTGGCCGTCAAAGTGCCAGCTGAATCAGACCTTCTTAAAAGGGAGTGTGCTGATATTTGGACTGCACCATGTTCACCAGGGAATTCTCCTAGTTTGAGTTTTATTTCTTTGTTAACTATGTTTTTTGATATTAGTATTCATAGTATTTTTCCTTAGTTAATATAAGACATTATCTGTGGTTATTGTAGTTTGTTTAAATGTTAAATGTTTTAGTCTATTTCCCCTGTGTGTCAGAATGGCCTGATCAGCCACTATTTAATTGTAAGTTTAAGTTTTGTTAAGTAAATGCAGCATGAGTTAAGTTCTGTTTAGTTGACCTCTTTTATGGGCACAGAACTTTATTGTAATTTTTGTAAATTGGTTAATTTCATTTTTGGTGAATAAAATTACTTTTGTTTGAAAATTTTGCTCTGACTCCTCATGCCTGCCAGCTCGGTTCCTTACAGATCTTACGATGAGATAAATCATGTAAAATAGATAATAAAATAGGAAATAAGAAGTGAATTAAATTAAAGAATAAAGTTTTACAAGTTATAGTTTTGTTTCAGTGCAGTAATAAAAGCTCCAATTTCAATGAAGGGAATAAAAGTGTAGTAGAGAAAATAAATCAAAGGTGCATTTTGTTGCTGTCTATTTCACTACTCACATGGAAAACACCAGACATAGTAAATCCTTTCCTTCAGATAAAGACACAAATGCACATTGTTGCATGTTGAACCTCTCTGCCTGTTGCTATCTGTTCTCAACTCTCCAATAAAATCAAGAAGCAAGTACATTTTACTTTTGGCAGTGTACTTTAATTCTCAATAAAGGAAAAAAAAAATCCACTTTTTTGTCTTAACCACTGAAAACAGATTATACTACTTATGAGTCAGTTAATTGACTTTGAAGTATTGATTAAGAAGTTTGATATATGAAGAGTATATATAGCCTAATGTTTTACAGATTACATTATCAGTAACCTGGGGCTAAGTGTTGGGGTGTTACAGCATCAGAAACCCTCACCCATGTGACCAAGCCTTGGCTTGTTACCAAGCAGTACATGTAGGCCAAGGATCCCTCCTCTTGATTCAGATTTACCTTGATGTTGTCCGGGACAACCATCAGTGCAGTTTGTCAGATAAACAGACAAATCAGCCCATTAAGCCAAGAGGACAAGAACTGAAGTCTTAGAAATCAGCCAAAGGGAGCAAAACTGAGGAAAACGAAATTATGTTCTGATGAAGAAACAGGTGGACATAATAATAATAAAAAAATGTGGAAAATAATGACATTTTTCAACTTAAAAAACTGTATTTTGCCTTAATTAAACAATGTGCATCTATCTAAGGCCCACACTGTCAGTTGCTGTGTTTATTAATATTATTAATTAGTACAAGCAATGACAGAAAATTATATAAGAGCATTTTCAACCTAAATTATTACCTCTTTAACCCTCTGCTAAAGATCTCTAAGGTCTCCCCAGTGAGGACTTGGAGCCCAAACAGGGAACCCTCATAGTGTTTGTTTGTGACCTTGAATTTTCACTTTCACAGATTTCCCTGTTTTTCAGGAGAAGAAGGTCTGAGGTCTCAGCCTTGGCATTTTGCCTTTTAGAAACCTTGCTTTTTCTTCTCTGCTCTCCCACACATTCCCGCCTTTATCTCCCCCCTCTTTCAGCTCAACAGTGAGGGTAATATTGGGCTTCATACTACTAACTTGAATCAGAAAAAGTAATAGTGACAGTTAGTTGTTATTGTGAATTCTTGCCAAATATTTGGCGGGGAAAGAGTAATTTGCATGTTGGTCTTCTAACTGTGGAGCATGCAGGGTGTAAGCCATGGTAAACACCAATGGAACATTTTGATATCACTGCACTGAAATTCCAGTTTAGCTTAACAAATCAATTTCATGGAGCACGGCATATAAAATCTCTCTTTAAAAAATAATTTTGCTGAATTGTGTGTTTGGTAGACTTTCATTTGAACATACTTAAATAAACCTACCATAGGGCAAGAAAAAAAAATGCAGGTGTTAAATGTTGCAGCCAGTGTTCTTATCTGGGACATTTTTGTCTGGCAGTTATTCATGGCCTTCATTGTGCTCGCTCCTGCTGGAACAAAATTCAGTCCTTCAGGAGGGTGGACAAAAAATGGGAATGACCTAACAAGATGTAGGTCGAAACCTGCTCAGCTCCCACTCTCATGTTGTATGTAATTGTCTACCTCAAACAAACTGAATGGCTAAGAAGGGAAGGATATCTAGGAGGCGCTGAGGTTTGTCCAGTGTGTAGTGTAATGGCCATTGTGGAAACTGCAAGAAAAGAAAAGAAATTAAAACTGTAAAACTAAAATACCTTGAGCATCAAACTCATTCTAAAAGTATCCACTTTTGTTATATTTTGCTGACCTTAGGTCAAGAATATTTTTGACTGCATTGAAGCCAACTATGTCCAGTTTTTTGTTTACAGATGAGTTTTCTATTAATTCTCTGGTAACTTCGGATGGTGTACTTTTGTGGTTTGCCACAGTAATCTTATTAAGAATTCATCATACCCACTTATTGAGCTTCAGGCAGTTTCAATTTTAAGTTAATGCTGCCATGGATTCCATTACCACATTTAATAATTTTTTACAGTAACTAATCTCTTTAAGGTGCCAATATCAGCTTTAATGCCTCCTTGTATTTCAATACATTCACCCTAAACAAAGGAACACAAAAATACGTAATTACCATAATCTGGTAATTGGATAATAGATGACTGTCTTGAGATTGATAAGAAAAGTATGGTCTTGGTCATTTTATGAGAGAAACTGAAATGTTACACTTTGATGAGGACTGTAAAATCTAGTTGTTGGATACCGAAGCGATAATTATTTTTTAAACAAATTATTCAGCCTTAATACTAGACACGGGTAAAGGTTGTATGTACACTGATGATTCAAGCAAAATCCACTACTAAGGAACCAGGAAGTGAATTCAACAATGACTTGCAACAAATAAGAACTAAAGACAACAACAAATTCAACAAATTCAACCTTTGGCTATAATTATTTATTGTATTATCATGGAAATTATCATGTACAAGATGGTGACAGGTGTTTCAGTATCAAGGAGGTGCTTCAAGTTAACTATAAGAGGACAAGTCATGTCTTCAGTTTGTGGCCTCCAACACTCACATTAAGATACTGCAAATCAAATCAGAACAAAGCTTTCTCTGTGCTCTTAGTTATTCTTATAAATTGGGTACATGCAGTAAAGTGTGGCTCAAAGTAGCGGATCAGAAGTCTCACTACTTATTTACGTGAAGTTGAACTTTTTCTGTTACTAAGTTGTTGGAAATCTTATGCAAACAAATTTCTTTTATTTAATGTTCTATTATACTAGTTAAAAAAAACACCATAAAGCATGGTGCAGTGGTTTTGCTTGTACCTGTAATTCAGGAAACAAGCAAAAATCAGTTTAAATGTATTCATAAACAACATCATCTCTTTGCATCATCTTTATCCTCAATTTTATATAGATATAAAGCCAAGTTGTTGAAGTTTAAGGGATAAAAACTGTAATCTGAATAATGTCTTTCTTTGAAAGAGACAGTGTATTAAAAGCAGAAACCTTATCAGGTCAGTCTGACATTGTATGGAGTGTACTCTAGTAAACAACTGAGATGTGATTCATAGCTGAGTATTAACAAGTTCTGTTCTGTTTTATAAATAAGTTTCATTTTCATGTATATTAATTAGTCAATCATTTTGCCTGCTTTGTTGCTAGAATTGTTGGCAGTAAAACATTTTATATGGTATCATAAATTAACTAACAGTTTATATTACATTACAGGTGCCAGCTCTGCAGTCTCTGATTGTACTTCCTCAGTCCAGTATCACATGGGAGCACCTGTGTGGCAGTCCAAACACAGAAAATTAAAGTTTCTTCATTCTCATTCTTGACAACTATTTTCTAAATATTATAATATCCAAATTTGTATGGTTGATACATCCTTTTTTCTTTATTTTAGACCTTAATCCAGATGCTCCACTAAATGAACCACCCTTGATAGCAGACAATACAAACTGCCTATCTACAAACAACATTATACAGATTCAGTCACAGTTGTCTGTTAGTCCAGGTGATGGTGGGTTGTAATGGCTATGTCTCAAGTATGTTTTATGTATTCATTGTACACAAAGCATTGTACATTTCATGGAAAACAGAGAAAAACATAGAAACATAATGAGGAATAGGTTGTTTATTGTTTATTGCTATATGAAAAAGTTATATATTATATTATTAATAATATAATTACTGACTATAGACAGCATGGAAACATGGATATCTGTGATTTCTTCCAAAGATTTCTGAGGAGATGGTTTTATCCTAATTCCTGCACTTGCTGTTTAAGCTTGATCATCTTTTTAATATAGGGTTTTTTAAACATTGCGACATTTACTGAGACCACAGTAACATTTGGGATTTTCTGCACAATACAGTACAATCGGACTTTCCTTGTACCGAGCATCTAGTGGCTAGTAGAGGAACTGCACCATAACAGTACAGAATATATGCAGCTCAGAGGCTTTGTGGTAAAAAGCGCTAATGATAAGTTTCGATAAGGATCCATTCGATATTGAAGGAAGTGATGCATTTTTCATCTATTATCTTTAATAAAGGAAACTGTAAGTTGAAGTTCACACATAACCATAATGGATCAACATAAAAAAGATCACCAGCTAAAGAGACTGAAACCCTGATAAAGTACAGGACATACCAGGTAGTCCTTGCCTAATTTGTCCATCAAGCTGTTAATTTGAGTGCAGGCACCAGGAAGGATTTTGTTTGTTAATAATGTTCAGAAATTTGAAAGATTTTCAAAACTCCATACATTGTAATCTATTACATCAATAAACATGCCCTTCTTGCTGTGATTTCTTGTTTACCCTGCAACCCATCCAGATAATCCTTTGTATTGGCAGGAAATGGGACAGTGGTTTTAATTTCAGAGGTGTGCACTTTGTCTCAGTCTCAGACTTTCAGTCGGCAGGGTTGACGGTACATATAGCTGCTGTGGTGGACCTTCAAAATACTTCTAGTATGCAACAAACTCAATTTAAAATCCCTGATTATAGAGTGTTTATGTAAATAGCCAACACAACCTGTAAAATTATTGTGATGGCATAAGGACAGTAAACCTTACAAACTGTATGCCAGTCTACGGCGCCAGTATGAACCATTTCCTTTTTTTCCCTTTTAGTCATTTGAAAATTATAAATCTAATATATTACAAATAAAGCACACTGAGATTCTTTTAGATTCTGTGGAATTCTTTTATTACTTTTTAGGAAGTACATTTTTTTTCAGACTTACTACAAGATATGTGGAGAAGGATATGAACAAATTAAGTCTTAACACCTAAACATATTAAAAAGGGTCTATGTTGTACCAAAGTCAAATATGACATTCATTTTGAAAATGGAGTGAGGAGCCTACTGCTTTGTAATTAAAGATGCAGTTTCATAGTTCAAATAATCAACTTAAACAGCAGGTCAGTCACTTTGAGCAGGCCTAAAGGTCACTTTTATCAGGATAATGAAATCACTCTCCTGGTTGTTAGATGGATTCAATTCAATTCAATTTCAATTCAATTTTATTTGTATAGCGCCAATTCATTACAAAAGTTATCTCAGGACACTTTTGAAATAGAGCAGGTCTAGACCAAACTCCTTATAACATTTACAGAGACCCAACAGTACCACTTGCTGGATCTTGCTCATATCCAAGGAACTGCACAAACATCATATTTTGTATCATATATTATGTAAGGTTTTTCTGGTCAGTGAACCACGGAGAGGTTGATTACCTTAAAATGAATACAGTGAGTTTGGAAGTAGCCTATGTCAGGAAACTCTCCTTGTTTAATCCAATCCTTCATTTTGTGTTTAATCCTCCCAAAAACCTTAACAATGGGGTCTAACAGGGGCCTCTTCACAAATGTGATTATATTTTATGAAGCAAATATTTTCTGCTTTTCACTCTGATGTCCTGCAGCTGCTCTGCCTCAACTCCACTAACTGCTAATGTAGCTGCTGTCCCAGTGAACACTAAGCCTAACCCCTAACCCTAACCCTAACCTCTGGGAGTTCCCTGTCCAGCAGAGTGATCTAATATATCAGCTGTAGATGCATGGCGGGATGTGCAACATACATTCAACGTTAATGGCTTCTGCAACAAGTAAGTCCCTCTCTAGTGGCCTGTTTTTGCAGAAAACACATAAATATTTGGAAGCAAATAGCACTCTGATTTCTGTTGTGGACTTTTATGTGCCTTTGTATGGTATATTATATATTGTATTACGCAAATGGAGCACATTTCAAGATTGTGCTCATAAATATTGAATTGTTCAAAAATGTATGGAAATCACAAACAGCTGAAACAAGACTGGAGTCTATAGCCATGCTTAGTTTAACATGCTAACATTTGGTGCTAACACAAAGTAAATTGTATTAGCACCAAATGTCGCTAGCATGATGTCAAAAAACGTGCAAACCTTGTATGGTCAGTCATTAAGTCTCACTGCCAAACCAGCAGTGATGTATCATGTTAAAGTGATAAACTTAGTGGCATCAATCTCTTAGGGAAGAATATTGGTAAATGTCATTGGCAGTGTGGACCTAATTCTATTAGAAAGGTATTTGGGATTTCTTTCACTTTCTTTCTGTAAGAGAAAAATATATTTTTTCTGTTCACTATTTGAGCATTTCAAGGTAAAGAGTTCTGTTCTGGCTTAGTGAATGCACAGTATGTTACAAAATAGGATTTTAAATCTATGATCAAGCCTTAAAGGTTTGTTTTGACAGTGGCAGCCTAAATAAAAAAAACTCTCTAACTGGCAACTTCATTCCAAGTTTTCTCCATTTGACAGATATATAAACTCTTTCACCTTTGCCAAACTTTGCTCAGATTGTGTCATAACCATAAATATAACCTTGGTACTCAGTCAAAATGTAAAAGTAATCTGAACTAATTAATTTGAATTCCTTCCTTGTTGATCCTTTACACTCCTCAAAATATGCTCCTTTACATGCTCAGCTGTGTGTGCTCACAAGTTTATGATTCACAAATTGTCCAATTTTAACTGAAATTGAATGCATTATTTTAATCAGTTGATATCCCTAATACAAATGGATGTGAGTATAACAATGAAGAGTTGTGTAGTCCAATTAGTGCATTTCAAAATGTTGAGCTTGCTAATACTGTAGCATTTGTGTTGTCTCTTCTTACCACACCAAGCAATTTCTGTTGTCTTATTCATACCTTTCAAACATACTTTACCCACCAAAATCATCAAGTCAAACAAAAACCTCTTCCTCGATTAAGGATGATTGCATGAGGTAAGGCTGAACACGATAATGATGTTCAACCAGTCGCTGAAAAAGTAATTAAGTGAGCTCAGTGATGTTTTTATTTGAATGACTTTTTTAGTAGCAGGCAGGGACCAAGTAATCCTCCTTCAACCATTTTTCTATCTCAATTAACAATCTCTTCCAGAAGGATGCTTGGCTCCCCTAAGCACAAGTCAGAGTGACATTGAGAGTGTAACATCCACAATGAACGAGGTCACACTGCAGTGGGAAAGGCAGTGCTTTGCTCTCCTGCAACATCAACTTATATGGCAAATTATTTGTGTTTCGTTTACCCATTGTTGAAACAATTTGCTGGGGGGGGTTTCTCAATGGAAAAAAAAAGAAATTTTATAGGAGCACAAGTTAATCCTTGGCCATCGTTTTCCAAAATAGACATGAAGACTGAACCTGCCCCTCTATTGTTTGATGCAGCAGTTCCGCACACAGTCTCCAACACAACATGAATTTATCATACTAAAGAATACTGTCTGCACCAAAGCCTGATTAATATATCCTATTGTGCCGCACTGCTCTATCGTTGATGAATGAGCTGTTACTTTTGTGCTGTTCACCGGCTGGTTCAGAGTTCATCAGGAATGACTAGTGAAGAAAATGGCCGTAGGATCGATTCACAAATATTCTTAATTAATTCATCATTAAAGGACCAGTGTGTATAGGATTTAGTGGCATCTAGAGGGGATGTTGCAGATTGTATCTAACTGAACACCATGTCTGTATTTGACAGCTTATTGAGAGCCAGTGTTTGGATGGCCATTCTGGGCTACTGTAGAAACTACAGGTTCAACATGGCAGACTCCACGGAAGGCGACCTGTGGTGTCTGTAGATAAAAATTCTACGGTAACAAAAACACAACAATTCCTATATTCAGGTGCTTACACTATAAAATGTAATCAGGAACTACTCGTTAACTAACGGTTCACTATCAGTTCATTAGTTTTCACTTATTTCCAAGTAACTTCTCAAACTTTTGTGTCCCTAACTGTAAAGTGTCAGTGTGTTACTGCTTAATTTAGGGGAAGGGTTATGTATTTTTTCCTTTTACTAAAGTGAGCGTACATATATTTTTGGGACAGCTTGTGAGGGTCTTTTACAACTTTTCTTGCATATTGTATTTTATTCTCAGCTTGTGAAATCTGTTGTAAAAAAGGGGGAAAAGGAAAAGATAAAAATGCATTTCGCTGTTTTAGTTATATGTTACGTGTAGACATTAGTCAGTCTCTATTTATGCATGTTTCAATACTCCTGACACCATATTTTTGGAAACACTCTTGATGAATTGAATACAATCAGGTTCTTTCAACACGTAATAGCATAACCTATGTTTGTTTGTCATTTAAAATACGGAGATTTTATAGATTTTATGGATGTAATTACAGGGAGGATGGCAGGGACTCCCTGATTCCAGTGTTACCATGGTCTAAAAATGTGGAGACAGCCCTCCAAGATACTTGATAAAGGTGATCATGACACAGACACCACAACACCACCTTGACTTTTTACCCATAGTAAAGCTGTTGAAGAAGTGAAGATGAGAAAGAATCTTACTAAGGGTGAATATGACTAAAGCTGCTGGGCCTGATGACGTCCCTGTCCGTGTACTAAAAACCTGGGCCGACCAGCTGGCTGATGACATTACTGACATTTTTCTCTTATCACTGTCTCAGGAGAGTTTTCCCAACTCCTTCAAGACAGCCACCATCGTCCCTGTATCCAGAGTCTGCAGTGTCTAGTCTAACGACTACCGCCCAGTGGCACTCACCCTCATTCTGATAAAGTGCTCTGAGAAACTGGTTTTCCACCACATAAAGAATAACATACCTGGACCCTAACCAGTTTGTATTCAGAACCAACAGATCCACAAAGGATCACACCTTGAGAAAAACAGCACCCACATCAGAATGCTGTTTGTTGATTTCAGCTCAGCATTCAACACAATCTCCTCCGTGCTGGATATTGGACTTACTCACAGACAAACCCCAGACAATTCAGGTTGGCGGTCACACCGTCTCCATTCTAGTGCTCAGCACCGGAGCCCCTCAGGGCTGTGTGCTCAGCCCCTTCCTGTTCACGCCGCATACCCATGACTGCATCCCCCAACACGGATAGAACTTACTTTGTGAATTTTGGGGATGATACCGGCTTCATCCTCCAGATTTCAAGCAACAGTGAGTATTCATTTCAGGAGGAAATCAACATTCTTGCAGAGTGGTACACAGAAAACAACCTGCTCAACGTCAACAGACCCAGGCTGAATTTTATGAAAAGGAGGCAAAGACACACTCCCCCGTTTACATCATTGGAGCTGAGGTGGAGCAGGTGAACAGTTTTAGGTTCCTGGGAATTAACACAGAGAACCTTTCATGGTCAACTCACATCTCCACCCTAAGCTCAGAAATGAATGTATTTCTTACGGAAACTTAAGAAAGCAAACTTCCTGTGCCAAGTTCTTGTGAACTTTTACAGTGGTGTAATAGAAAGCATTCTGACTGGAAATATCACCCTGCTGCCATCTAGCTGGAGATACAGAAGTATCTGCTGCCGTACCACCACACAGAGCAGCTTCTTTCCACAAGCTGTGACACTCCTTCTCTGCACTCCACCATAAAAATGTTATCACATATTTATTCATCAATCTATATAGTTTTTGTTGTAAAGGGACTACAGCTTGTATTTTGTTGTACAACCCTATGTTGTAGCACTACATTAACCTTGAACCTTGAAAGATGATGATATTTTAAAGAATTAAACACATTAAACTAGCCAGCAGTCAAGGAACAGTTTGTTATTTCTTTTAGTGGAGCAGAGTGAATATGACAATGTAACAAAGTCATGTGTGTCTTTGAGATTAAATGACAATTCATGGGGAGTTCTTCTATACACCCCTAACCTCCACCTCATAGTCAGAGAGAGCCTCATTGTGCATGTGTATTATACTAAGTTGTGGTTTTGCTCAGGGTTTGTTTGCTTTGTAGTGCAACATAATACATTTGCAGAAAGTTCTAAAGTTGTTAAAAAGAAAAACATGAGGAACAACAGTTACAAACCAAGTCCAAATGCTTTTCTTTTCCCTAATATCTACAAATTGATCCCATATGTAAGTATTTTGTTGTCTTTGGAACCGAACAAGATCCCATGGTTCTCAAGTTACTTGTGTTGAGCACAGTGGTTATGGCATAACTTAAAATGTATTAAGGTTTAAATAAATAGCAAGGAACAATTATGGCCTGAAGTGTTGCTTTTATTGTGATAATTTTCACTGTTTAAATTAACTACTAAGTGTCATAAATAATAGCAAACAGCTGGTTATCACCAAGTATTAGGAGTTCTTATGACACATTTTCAAAAAAAACTGCACTTTGACAAAATCATGAGAGTCAAAACTTTAACTGCTGAGGCCTTACATAAAATAATATAACAATTCTGTGATCCACAATCAAAGCTGTAGTGCCATGACATTGGTGATTTCCTTACACTGAAATTGACTCTTACTGTAGCTACATTAAGCCTGCTTAAATTGTTGCTTTGTATATTTTCTTGTTATGTATTGTAGATCATATATTAACACAAATATATGACCTTTATTTTAGGATACATTTTGCAGTGTCTTCATCGGATGCATCGCTATGAACATTTACTGATAACTCAATAATTTAATGCAAATGGTCAATAACTCACATTCCTCTCACATACATACACATATACACTGTGTAATGTATGTCTGTATTGTCTGAGGTGTGGTGGTATCATTCTAAACATGTTGCATATTTGAGCTTTTCTTTGCATGAATAAATGTCTCAAGACTGAATATGTTGTGTGTATTGTGTTCACTATCAAACTTTTTAATATGAAGCTGGTCTCATGAATGGGACAAATCAAAGAATAGAGCTCTACCACCACTTACTGGGCAAACAGAGGTTGCTTGTAGAATTACAGTCATAAATGCAAGACAGAACACAGTTGATATATAGAAAAGCCGGCAGCTTGAATCAAAATGCAGACAAAAGAGACTTTTTACATTGTGTAGTGACATTTTTAACAATTTCATGCACACAACCGCCACCATTGACCACATATAACCTGTTTACTTCACACTGAATTACTTCACACACTATAATATAACAAGTGTGAGTGATGCACAGATATCTTTGGTGTATTATGGTGTCAGGTATTATTGCAGATGAGGTTTGACTTCTTGGAAACACAGATAAGTACTATAATGCACAATTTGTGCAATGAAATTGCAACGGTTGAGGACAACTGGTCCAAAAGTACAGCCTGTGTGGCTCAACAATTTGAATAAGGTACATTTATTGTTGATGTCTGTGCTAAGTTTGAGTTTAATGGATAACTGATCCAAAAAAAAAAAAAGATCCATATGCAAACTATTCAGATGACTTTAAAACATGTGTTAAAGTCCTGTTTCAGACCAATGTTATTCTAAGAACATTTCCAACAGCCTTGGAAACTAGACAAGACTCGCTTACAGTATACAGCACAACTTGACATTTGAACAACCTTCAAAAAAAGAAATCTGGAAAGAAATAAGAGCAACATGATATGGTTTCTGGCTACAGTGCTTAGCACTGCAAAACATGTAAAAAAATTATTTTCGAAATACTCCAATTGGAATTAAACATCCCCTAATAGTCAGAAATCAGTTGTGATGTAACGGCATATGAGAGTGTGATAAAAAATATATCATCTTCACCATCTGCACATTAAGCCGTGCAGATAAAACTCGACTGTACATCATCCACTTAATTATGTTTATACCAAGCATGCTCAACACATGATAGATTAAAGGAGGTGCAAAAGTTTGATGCAGAGGTGTACCACTGCAGCAGTGTTCATTTCTGAAGTGCTCATGACTTGCATGGTGTGTTACCAGCCAAAATAGTGATGATAGTAGTAGATGTGTGTGCTGCCCACTGATCATGATTTAGAACTTTTAAACTTATACTACTATCGCCAGTCTGCCCTCATGTACCTGTGTGTATGACTTTTATTGTGGTTTTGTTTAAATTTATGATTTATTTTATAGACGTATGTGGATTGTGAATCTTTTTTTTTATGTCTGTGCTTCTGCTCTGCATGTGTCATGTTAGTGTTGTCTTATTTAGTCCATATGATATTTCCTTTTGTTTTGTACGTGCTTTTGCATTATGGGCCTCTGTGTTTTAAAAAGTTACTGAAAATGCAAAATAAGGTTGTCCATAAGGATGTTTCAATTAACTTATTATTATTCAGCATTTTTATAAATTATATTAATAACTTTGCAAATTCAGTCTTAAATTCTCTTTTTTAGGATGACTTAAAAGGGACTACAGATGAAAAAAACTTCATGACTAATTTTACTGCTTTTTACAGGAGTGTTTTATCAATATGCACCGTCCCTGCTAAATATACCAAGAAATAAATTAAAATATTAATGAAGCGTCATTTGATGCAACAGAAGTCAGAAACACTTAGTGAGAATGTAGATAATAATTGGTATTTCAGTATAAACAGGCATACACATTTGTTCTTACACATATAGAAATACATGTCCCCACAGGAACAGGAAATGCAAGGCGGACCGATAAGTGTCATCTTTTAGAAGTCAGTTAAATGATAAGCTTCTATGTACAACACTTCCAGCAGCTTTTGAATACAAGCATGGCCCTTCATAGATCAGCCTGTAAAAACTGCACCTCATTAACCTTTATTGTACATGGTTGATGCATTTTGGCAGATCATGTTATCACACATAGGGCCTAAATTCCAGGGTCACTGTATATTTTGCTTTTATTCTCTTCATCTCTGTATCTCGACTAAGTCCAAGTCAGATTTTCACAATGGAAATGAAAAAAAATTAAAAGAAAACCAGTCCCACATCTTGGCAGAGAGAAAGTTCACTTTCATCAGGGCTGAACATAACAATTTAGCAAAATATTGAATGGAACAAATGACGCAAGCACCTAAAAACTTAGCATCCCTTTAGTCTTTACATGGTTTTGCTTGTACACAATAAAATACACATAATATAATTTAGCTTTTTCATTTGATCTCACTTGCATGTCCAGCAACAGCTCATTGTATATGACAGGTCGTTCTCATTAGTTTCAAGAATACATTGCAAAAGCTTATTTTAACCTCTGTAACCCTCAGAGTAAAAATTGTGTCAGAAAATAAAATAAAAATGATGCAAGAACATACCAAACGATGGAATCAGAGTAGCCTTACTTGTCCTAAAAACGTGGCATGTTTTGCTGAGCTACCTAGTGACTGTGCTGTAAGCCTATAAAAAAACTGAAAAGGGAAGGATAGGCTACTCTTTGGTCAATAAACCTTTTAACATACCTCTCTTTTTCAAACATCTCTATGAAGCCTTTGGTGAGTCCTCTTTTACACATATTTAGATTCTCATGGGATAGAATTATTCTTTCTGTTCATTAAAACAATGATATGTGAGAGTAATTTTGCATTTGATTTACTAACTAACTGGCAGTTAAGCATTTGTGCATCTTCAGCGCTACCACTTTAACCACTGTAAACGTTGTTCCTTGTCCATATCCTCAAAACATTTACAAGAAAAGTTTTTGCTTTTGTTGCCTTGATGTTTTCAGTTTCCTTGGTGTGGTAGATCACCCAGGGGAGTTGCCTGCTCAGTCTGTTGCGTGACCCAGTAAGGGTTAAATCTGTAGACAAGTGACACCTCACTTGGGGTATTTGACAAACTGACACTCACTGATACAGAGTGTCAAACTCAGCTTGTCAAATACACTAAGTGGGGGGCCTGATCTTGTAAAAAGATGGCTCTGTAGAATAAATGAACAAGACAACATGTAGCACTCCAAGCAAACATTATCAAAGACCTAGAAACATGCATATATTTCCCTTTTCACATAAAGAGATTGTTTTTGTACACAACATTTTAAATTAGGTTATATTAGATTGGATACCAATCGGTTACCTGGGTGTTCAGATCTGTTGATGTTGAGGCAGATGAGTCCGAGAGCAACACTCCTCTTTCCCTCACAAGAGTTCACAATGATGACACTGTGCACAAGACAATTCGTTTGACCACTGAGCTTCAGCGCTGCAAAGAGGAAGTCAAAACAAGGAAGATAACTGCAAAGCTAGCTCTCAGGAAATATGTGGAAATAAAGTGTCAACATGTCATGGTTGTGAAATGCTGTTGAAGGCTTTCGTGGCGCACAGCTTTTGAGATAATGGTTTTTGCTGAGACATATTCGACAGTTTTGTGGCATTCATGCATTCTCACTATTGTGCTCAGAAAGTGCTTATGGAACTGTATTTATAGAGGTTTATAATAATAAGAATCAAACAAGTAGCAACTTTATTGTATCAATAACAATTTCAGATCAGTCAGTGCAGCATGTAGATATATATATCTTTATATTTTAAGTAAGTTTAGGGTTACTTGATAAAGGTGTTAAAACTTTAAGATGAAATTAAGTACCAGTCTCCTTTATTAGTCTTTATCGCACTGTTCCTGATACAGTGTGACAGTGTCATTAATGACAATGTATTTTTGTATTTCTCTCCACTTTTGCACTATTAGCCATCACTGGCCATCATCTGCGCCCTTCTGCTTCAAGGACAAGCATCAGTGTTTAGTCTGCACTGCTGATTGGTGGTCTGTGAGTCGGTTTGATCCCACTCACGTGCAAAACAAGGGTCAGGGCAAAGAAAAAGACTACCAGCTGTTTCAAATGCCATCCCATGGAGAGCACCCAACAACTTCCTGTCAACTCACGTAACCAATACTCCCTGAAGAATTTTCATAATGTCTGGAACGTCTGGAAGTTATTACTGTATTGCAATTCTAGTTAGCATTACCCACATGTTTTTGCAACGACCAGAATGTACTAAGCATGGCGCTGTGTAACTTCCTCATGTTACTCTAGACCAATGCACTGTGAATCACTACTGGACTTCCCTCTACAGCTACAACTGTACTGTATGTTGAGCTTCCTTAATACACAAAGTGGCTGAACATTGAAACGCTGTATATACGAGCCTAATCCAAATGTTCCTCCAATCTCTTTTTAGCAGGAAACAGGGGAGGAAAAAAAGAGGCCGGCTGGGATAACTAGGAGAAGCTAAGTGGGGAAAAAAGACTTACACTGAACTTGATCTTAGGCAACAACTCCCACTACGGCTTTAGTGATGAGTGCAGTATGATATAATAACTGTACGATGCATCATCACTTTCCATCTCCACCATGCACTTTGAAAGCATCTATGACCCAACTTTACAGAGATCCTTGTCCAAATGCCCTCATCCAGTACCCTGACACAGCTCTGCACCTTCACTGCATGCTAAGGCCTACAACATATAGCATCATGTGACTCGTAGTTAATGCACATACTACCTACATCTGTAACGTGAAGCAAATGTTCCTGAAACATGTCGGTTAGGTATAGTATAGTATAATATGGTATAGTATAGTAGTGTATTTATACACACTTAAGATCTGTAAATAAAATAAATTTAGCAACGTCCACACAGCTGTTCAGAGCTGTACATTTTCTATGCTGTGAAGTAATCAGACAACCCCCTACCCTCTGAGAAATATGACTGAAGCAAGGGAATATATTTAAAGTTTCTCACAGTATGTGAAGTACACTGAAGTATGTACGATGACTTTTGTTCAAACAGAGAGACTCATGGCAGCTTATCGCTAAGTGGCAGTTCAGAGTGTGAATCATTTCAACACCCTTTTCAGGCCACCAGTACCACACATATAGGGGAAGTGGGAGATGAAAAAACACCTCCCTTTGGTGTTGAGAAAGAGATGGTTGATTTTCATCAATTTGTTCAACAAGAATTAACTGAACTTCCTGTTGCAAATAGCTGGAAATGTGTATGACTACCTTAACTTATTTGGTAAGAAATATATTAAGCTACCAAGACTAATTGAGTTAATGATATATGACATTTAGCTGCCACAGGTAGAAAAGAGAAGTGGTGTCCACATACTGTATATATATGTTATTTTCAGTTCTTACTTATTTAACACTATTAACAAAACTCTGTGGAAAGGTTTCTGAGCTGTGCACAGGCTTGTGACTGGAAATGTGCGCCTGTTTCAATAGAAAAGCCGGAAGCTGTCAACCTCTGCACACAGAGTCATAGGTTTTAAATTGCAAATCAAACAGAAAGTTTCTTATGTGCTTGCCTGTCAATCACTGAGTTTATTATATATTTAAGTTTTGAGTCTAAACCCTAAACGCTCCAATTTCAAAAATAGAGACATTTTCCAAGAGCAAACAATGCAACTATGGGAGGCGTTTCAGTGCATACTGTTCACCACGTTAAAATGTGTGCAGAAAAATAATTTGCTGAATAATTTTAAATACTTAGTGAGGGTCTGCGTGATTTTGGATGTCCTATATAGCCATGTTTCATTTCTGGTTTTCTACTCAACTTATTTTTTGTTTTCTAGAACTTGATTTGGTAAAATAAAGAAAATGGTGACCTCACAGTCACATTTCTTTGAATCTGTAAACAAAGTAGGCACAGATATATTTACTATCCATTAACGTAACCTTTATACTTATGACAATCCACACATCTTCATCGACGTGAATAAACTGACTTTCATTGTTCATTGTTGCCATGTCACCCTCACTGCAGGCTGAGTGTAAACTGCCACCATGTGGCTCATTGCGAGACTGCAGCTACAAGTACAACAGCAGGTGTGAATTACAGTTTGTTAATCATTGGCCAAAACTTAATCTGATGAGTATGATCACTCTAGTATACTGTAGAAATGTTGTCAACATATTAATGAATTGCATGTAAGCAAAGATAAACTGTTTTTTTACACTTATTGCAGAAACCATAGCAGCAGTAGTTATAATATAGTAACAGTAGTTGTGAAATACAGAGACTGACAGGAAATTTAAATACGGTTTAATCTGTTTTTTATTGATGAAAGGAAGACCTGAAGCAGCGAGATCTGATGGAAAACCTGGCCAAGGCACTGTCTGTCAATTTACACAATTACATTTCAGTCCTTTTTGATTCAAGACAAAATATTGAGTAGCATCTTTTAATAAATTTATTTTTCACACATGATGACTTGAGTTCAAATTACACTTGATTCTTAAAAGAAGGCTGTCAATACATGGTGCTTCAGGTAGAACATACAGTGCAGCATTAGAAAAGGTATTGTCAAAGGCATGTAAAGGTAACCAAAATAGCAACAACTGCATTTTTATCTTTCATGGCAAATACAAGAACTCTAGGCAGCAACGGGCAAGAATACTGTATATCAAAATCTTGGTACAAATGACAAATGATCATTCAATAACAGAAGTCAAAATAAAATAGAAAGAAATATGTATCACTAAAATACATTTACTTTGAACTTGCAAAATAGTGTAAATAAATCTTTCAAACTTAAATTTCTAAATATCTGAGAACAAGCAAAACCCTTCGCATGTCTGAATGGAAAAAGTAATCTGGAATAATGGCACACGAACGTACGTTTTGTTTGTTTTTATGCAAAATGTTTTGGCCTGGTTTAAAACTTCCATGCATGGTATATTGCCTGCTTTTAGCAGTATAAGATGAACAGAATTTCCTGTGGTCTGGCTTTTCATTGGTCCTAGAACAGGCTTTGGGGTGTTGCTTGTTCCATCAGCCTACTATCACAGCAGTGAGCTGTTCAATTAGTTTACAACAAAACACTATTTTAAAAATGTTGTTCTTTCTGAACAAAAACTGTTATCTTTGACAAGTACTTCTAGATTTTATTATACAAAAATATCCTAAGCGGTGTCTATCTTTAACCTTACATAATTGTATCACATCGGAAAAATCCAAATTACAAAATACACAAATGTCTTTAAATACACAGTATATCAAAAATGCATGCATTGGAAACGGTGCCCCTTGAGGACAGTAAATCTGTTCTGACTCATTTTGCAAACGCTGTGGTTTTCCAGTGCATGTTTAATTAAATTATTTTATTTTATGCATCAGGTTCTATGTAGATTTTGCCGATGACAATGGAGCATTTAAGATTAAACTACAACTTCTACCTTTACAGATGAATTTATCGGCCTTTGTTCACCAACAAAAGCCAACTTGACATGTGAGAATTACAGTGTAAATCCTTATGCTGTACTGGTTATATCAATGCTAAAAACCAAGAGAAAGAAAAACTGTATTTGATTATCAAACAACATCCTCAATGATGATCAGAGTTAAAAATTAAAAGCAGAGGAATAAAACTTAAAGGAACAGTAAAATCAACCTCAGATGTCCTGTCAGTCTTTTAATTGAATAATGATGACACTAACAATACAGCATTTTCTTTTGATTTTGCAGATACAATTTCAACCTAACTAATTCAGTGTATGTAGGCTAAAAAATGTCTAGCTAGTTATTAAAATGCTTCTCAGACACCAGATTTGCATAATTTTCAAAATGCTACTTTTATTCTTTTAGGACTTAAAGAGTATATCAAGTTCATTCATAGTTTACAATTCAGGATGTTTCTATGTAGATTTAAAAAGAAAGTCATTTGTTTCAGCCTTAACAGCAATGTTTACACTAAAGCCTTAGTAGTAAACTGATTTGAAGGTGTTCAGAAATTTAAAAACAGACAAAATATCTACATGAAATTGATCTTTCATATCACCCTGTAACTGAGGTGTAAATACTGATTCTGATTTGTAATGTACAGTTGGCTGTTTCTGAATACAGTCAAAATAAAAAGCAAAAAAATCGTACATTTACAAAAATAATACTGCTCTATTAACGCTCCACACAGACACTTCAGGGTCCTATCATATGTATTTGCTTATGTAGATTACAGTGCATTTGGCTTTAAAACTATGGGCAACGGATAATTAGAGAAACATCACTGTCTGAAAGATGCAGCTTGCTGTGAGGAACCGTTGCGTGTACAGCAGAAATATATCTACAAGAAAACTGAAATTTGGATTGGTCTCTGAGCCTTTGATTTTGAAATCATTATCTAAAAAATGTGACAAAAACATAAAGAAATTAAAAATGCTTACTCAATGTGTCATGAAATGAGGCGTGAGCCTAATACGAATATGCTACATAAACCCCTCATGAGGAATGTACTAATAAAATACAGTATGTCCCTTTTCAACCAGTGACTTGCCTAAATTCAAAGTTAGGAATGATAACAAATGGAGTTTTCCAGATCCATATTTGTACATTGTGCTGTGCTTGTGCAACCACGCCGTGTTGTGGATCTGATTTATTTGGGTACAGAGGAAACAGCTTGAGTGAGGCAGGACTGCAGTCCAGGCAGACTGGCCCAACTGCTTGGGCTTTTGCATTGGTGGATGCAGACATCACATGCATTCAAACTCATCGATGCGCTGTTTGGTGTTTCCTGACCGGATCTGTCTAAGGGTCTTGTACTTGTCTCGTCCTGCTTTCATGTTCTCTGCGTGGATCATGTCATTCACTGTTTTCTTGGTCTCATCCCGAGCGTTGGCCAACTCTGAGCTTAAAGCCTGGAAATACAGTCATCACAGTATTAACACATCTCACAGCATTATGTTGTTATAAACATATGAGACTCATTCTTACCCCTGAACATTTTTGTGATTCACACTTATTTTTGCACTGAACACATCAGCTTAACATGTAGAAGTCCTTCTCTAAATCATCTGTTTCTAAGAAGTGATAGATTCACCTTCAGGGACTCAGACTGGTCTATCAATCCAATAATTTATTGACTAATCAAATCTATACTGTATATTACAGTACAAATGAGATGTGAAAAGACTTACAAGTAGATGTTTCTGCAAACGTTCGTTCTTCTCAGCCTCAGTCATGCGCTCCTCTTCACTGCGGTCCTTGTAGGTGGCGGCAGCCGTAAACTCGGCGCTTGCCTCGGCGCTGCTCTCGTCGTTCTCGTCGTGCTCATTCTCTGCATTGAGGGGCTCCTGAACGTGAGCTGCCATCACTTTGTTTTTGAGCTCTTCTTTGGTCTTTTCCAGGTCATCCTGCACCATGGTAGCCTGAGGGAATAGAGAATGCCAATGACATGAGGCGTTAATATTTACAGTGCCCGCTAGAATCACGACTACCTGCTTGTTAAGATAAGATAAAGATTAAATAGATAGAAATGTATTCAATGTCCAAAAAACTGACAATAGGTTTAAAAAGAAAGAAGAAAAAAGAAAAAGTACTATTTCTCCACTGGCAATACACAAGTCTGGGAGGCTGTACGTGGGCACAGTGGTGCTTAGAGCTCAATGCTAATGTCAGGATGCCAACATGCTTGTAATGTGTAATGGTTCAATGTAAAGATGAGGCTAATGGGCATGTCACTAGTTTTTGGTTATCAACCAAAGCACTGCACAAACTGAAGATTTGACCTGATGATGGCGCCAGATGGAAAGTTAAGATCATCACCAGAGTTATGACATTCACAAGCCACAAATGTCGCCGTCTTGATGGCGCTAGAGGAAAAGTCAGCGACTGAACTGAAGATTAACTGACTCATCATTTCAGCTCTACTCTGCTGGCTGTGCAACACAGTTTGTTATTTTTGGCACTAAAATGAATTTAAACAATCTATTGAATACATTAATAACAACCCTATTCAGACATAGGGCATTAGAGGATAACTTGCTCTACATAACAGAACAGGAATGAAAGACGCTGAGAAAGAGAAAGTAAAAAAATAACTGATGTGCCACTGAGACTCACTTAGAAAAGGAGAGTTGTATTTCCCTCCGTTCGGTTCTCTCTACATTGTTCTCTGTTTTATTTTCTCTACCACTTCTTTATTTCTTCTATTATGTCTAAATACACTGGAGAGGGTAAATATAAATGTACAGACATTTATATATCACAGTAAATACAGTATAAGCCAGAGTGCTTGTGCTACGAGGAATAAGAGACAATTATGAGACTGGAATTTCAGCTGAATGTTAGCCAAAAATGGAAGCATGGAAACCACCACTTAGCACAGCAGTCTCACCAGAATATCCTAATGATTCAAAAGAGTCAAACAGGATTTCCTTCACACAAAGACAGCCGTCACCAACACAGACAGAATGAGTCACGCTGCCCATAAATGAAGGGGCTGGGCTGACACACACATGCTATTTAACCAAAAAGGACATGAGGCGAGCTGTGGGCTTTCACCCCTCCCCCAAAAAACACACAACAACAAGACCTTGGGAATGTCTGTCCTCACTGCGTCACAGGGGAGGGGCTATGTGATCAGCAGACCATCAGACAGAAATTATGTTTAATGATGAACCCATTTATGAAGCACATTTTGATGCAGATATAGATAATCATATGACACAGCCATTAACTTGTATTCATGTTGTCATATGACTTCCCAGGCAAAAAAGTGAGCGTTGCACCAGTTATTGGTACCACGAATTAGTGTTCCCCTCAGTTAAAACATGGAATTCATGAGAAAAGCACTGCTCTGTCGGTCTGGCTATCTGTCTAACTCCTCATTATGTGATGGCTACAATGTCAACTGAAGGTATAAAATATAGTTGTCCAACTGTGTATCTAAGCTGCCTATTGAGGCTGCTCTGAATGCAACTATTAAGAACAATTAAGAGTGATCAGGTTATGAATCTTTTTCGATGATGAGCAGGGAGCAAAAGGTTGCTGCAATCAAAGGAAGAAGATGATCGGGTTATTATAAAAAAGTAGTAACTCAGACCATACCTTCTGTTGCCACTGCACTGCCTCTTCTTCCTTTTTCTTCTTGGCATCCTCCAGGAGGGAAATCTTCGAAGTCAGATCAGCCAACTCTGTGGCCTAAAAGGACAACATTTTCTTTTAGACTTTCTTGATACCGATATTCGAAACAACACAAAATTTCACAGCCATCAAACCCTTTTCATTTTCTTGCTTCAAAGCTAATGAATAGACAAATAGTTGCTGAGGACTGACCAGGTGTTCTTGGTTCTTCATCTGGTTCTCTGACTGTTGCAGCAGTGTCACCTTGGAGTCCTCAGCGCTCCTCAGCTCAAGCTCCAAGCGTTCAGCCTCCTCCTGAGCTCTCTTCCTTTCCTGCTCCAACTCCAGAGCCCTATGTGTTTGCTCCTCCAGCTCTGTGCAGACACACAGTCACACACACAGAAATGCACTGAAGGTAAACATCACCGTTCATTACAGTACGACGTAGAAGCTTTTCTTGGACACTGACAGGTCACATACCTTGTTGGGCTTTTTTCGTCTGCTCCTCAATCTGCTTTAATCTCTCCATTAATTCCTCCTTTTCCTTTTCAATTTTTTCCTTTTCCTTTTCTGCAACTTCTCTTTTCCTCTTTTCATTCTCCAGCAGAGCTCTAATGGAAATAGGAACAAGATATGAGATGTATTGAATTATACAGTAATCAGGATATTTTATAATTAGTACTATACACAGCGTATTTAAAAGGAATACTAGTTTACACACCTCTGTGTAAAAATCACACATAACCCCCGCTTATAATGCAGGGCATCTGTGTAAGAATTAAAATGTCTATACCAAGACACCATAAGAGCAAACCTGGGCCTTTTCTTAAGTTTTTACGACAGGATTTCAAACATCAGAAGTCACAATCTAATCTACGTGCAAAATGATTTTCTGGGAACAGCTTGTGACTCTTACCTCTCCATCTTCTTGTGGTTCTTCTCCTCCCGAGCCTGAGCCTTCATCTGCTGCACTTCAATGGTGTCAGGTTTGCGACGGCGCATATACAGCTCATGGTTGCCCATGCAAAGAGCCAGAATGCGCTTGTTGATGCGCAGTCTTGGAGCATAGAAGACAAAGTCCTAAAACGGCAACATCACAGGTTATTATTACTAGTAATACATACATTTATCGATCGTTAACAAGTGGTCTGTTATTAAGGGCTAACATACGGGTGCTTTCTTGTCAATTGGTTTGATGACAAACTTCTTGTCATTGAAGGAAATGTTCCTGATTTCACTCCAAGGAAATCCAATTTTGGGCGTCATTCTGTTGAAGACAATGCAAATACAAAACACTGGGTCAGCTGCATTACATTGGACAGATAAAATTATTAGTATTAGTAATGATAATAAACCCCAGTTAGGCTAAACATTTGCATTCATGGTAATTTCAACTATTACTTTGTTTTGGAATCACTTACTTGTCATTCTGTTCATAAATGTTGAGGCCCAAAGCATCCACTCCCAACCACAATTCTGTTCCTTTCTTATTCTTGATGCTGAAGTAGTTGACTCCATACATCTCGAGATCTTGAGCGATCTTCAGATACTCCATCATGGATTCCTCTCTGAGGACAAATAAGACTGGATTTAGCTAGTGCTTCAGAGACAGTGATTAAAAGCACAAAATCCTAAATTGTTGGAGCTCTGAATCCTGAGCAGGGCAGTCTATACTTTGCCCAACCCTGATCACCACACAGACCTAATCAGACAACACTGAGCTCAAAATGGCATGTCCCAGGGATGTGTTCAATATACAAGGCTGAAAACAAGCCTTGAGCAAGGTAGTGAGTTAGATTGTGACCAATAGCATCAAAGTAAACATATTTCAGGCAGCATTTGGGGATGAGAAAAAGTGTGAAATATCCTTTTAATGCCTTTCTTAAAACAAGCGGGCAAAGATGGTCAGTGGTTACCTCATCATGCCCTTGTGCTCTTCGTGCCACACTTGAATCCTCTCCTCCCACTGGTCCTTATTGAGTTTGTGCTGATCTAGAACTCTGAGAACACGAGACATCCGAGTGTCAGAAGTCATGCAGAGAAACAAGAACAAACACATTTATCTGACATTGGCTGGCAGATTGAATTGGTGATGAAACCCGTGTCACCTCTGAGGAAGAAGCTGTTCACTGGACAGATAGCCTGGTGTGTGGACTTCCTTGTTGTAGTCGGCATATTTGGCCTGCACAGCGTAGGAGGCCAAGAGGACTGCTGTCTCTGGAGGGCAGTAGATGTCGTCATTTAAGATTCCCTCCTTCACCTGCAGGAAGAACAGTCGCTGTGTGGCATCCTGGATTAACTCCTCTGTCACATCCTCAGGGAAGAACTTGGCACGGAACTTAAACAGCAGCGGGCTTTCCTTCCTCACATCCTGGGCTGTCACCTAAAATAAAACGTGACACGAGTGATGGATAGAGGTTATATTTCTGTAAACAGACTTGGGTTCAACAGAGTAGTTAAATCTGGACAAAGAAGGGCAAAACAGTGTGTTAGAGATTAGACAAAGTACTGAAGAGCTCACCTTCTTATTGAGCTTGAGCCATGTAGAGAAACCCTTTGTATCCTGGTACTGGAGTCCAAAGTACCAAACCTCCCGCAGCCCAATGGTCTTAACAACCTTAAAACATTAAAGCAGAAATATTATTAATGTGTCTCCTCGCCAGAACATTAGCAAACCACGTTCTATAACAAGTCTCTACAGCAAACCACAGACAACAGGTGCTGTGTTTGCTGCTGTCACTCTGACAAACATCAAACACAAAAACAACATAGAATTTTGAGACCTGTTGAGACCAAGAACCTCTTAACACTGCATGTGACAAAAATAAACACATACATAAATAAATGTGACTGTATCTCCATAAGGTTTTTTAAGTAAGTGTATCTTCTTTATCCTATACATACTTTGTATTATTCCGTATCTTCTTTAGAGTGACTTAGGGGTTGAAATTTCTCCCAAGAATATCATACGCAAATACAAACAAAATCCAGAACTCATGCTTCCAAATTAAGTTTAATTCAAACGTTTTTACCTGTCAATACAAAGCATATGACACTGGTTACCATTTAGAATTTTCTCATACCTGGTCAAAGAGTTGCTTTCCAGTTGTGTTTGGCTGAATGGCAAACTCCAGTTCAGCATCCATTGTGGTGACTCTCACACTAATCTGAGGAAGAGAGCAAAATGGAAGAATAAGTGATTATTAAAATCTATGTAGACACAGATTGCATTTTGGATAAAGTGAATGCATCTTACATAAAATCAGCATTCAGTTTCTTGGCAAAAGGAGAGCTTGATTATTATTCTTGGCAAGATCAGGAGATTACTGGCTGTAGTGTCTCACAGAAATTGCCTCGTGTTTACTTCTTTGAGCTGACAAAATGTACTGATAAATCTATGAATTTTGTTTTATGGTGGCTTTTTAGCATTTAGCATATTGATTCTCCACATATACACAGTTGGCATAGATAGTTAGATAGATAGTTGTGCCAAACTCCAACAATAAACACTGAAATGTCATTCTATGAAATCCCTCTGAAGCCTAAACTGAAAAAACATCCCTTTTCTTGTATGTACAATTTGGCACCCCCCAGTGGTAATACTAAGCATTAAGTAAATTTAGGTTTGATAAAATGACATGTACTTCTATATTCAGTAGTTCATTGGCTGATTTGAAATTAAGCGGTTGAGAAGGTTTTGAATAAATCAGGCTGTGCACAAGCAACAAAGGTGCACCCACAACCTTTAGTACACATTGGAGAACAAGGTAATTCCATGGTCCAATCAGGCCTACTGTGAACAATCAGCCAACCAAACCATCATTATAACAAGAAAAATGATATTTTGATAAACATAGAATTCATAAAAGATCATGTCTCCCACAATGTGTACAACAAACGGCGCTGCCTCAGTATAGAACTTATCTACAGGAAGTAACCACATCCTCTGGTGGCTGGGCCTCGTGAGGTACGGCCGCTAAATACTAAGCGCTCATGAGTGTTGCCTACATCCTGTCATGTATCAAGCAACCTGTCTGCTTTCTGCTAAACTATCTGCCGTAACAAGAGCAGACTTTGTAAAATACGCTTGTCTTCTTCAGGGGAACACATTTTGTTACAGCTGGTCGTTTAACCTCTGATTTAAGTGACCTGAAAAGTTGAGTACATTTATTTAACCTTAAAGTCCCCCTCAACGAGGTCGCACAAACAATAAATTGATTCTGTACTTTGTAAACTGACCATGTAGGCATTTCTCATTTTCTCTGTCCTCGTAGAGATGACGGAAACAGCAGCATGCATGTCTATTGGGAAATAACTGTGCAAGCTGAGGCCCACGCCTGCCCTCAACAACAATGGTATGCATTATTTCCCAGCGATTAGAGTTGCGTTCTTTCACATTCATGTCAGCAGGACCCCATTTACTGCTCAGGACACTTGCCTCTCTTGTCAATTCCTGTCGTCACCAGCAGCTAGTGAAACCTAAAATCTGGGCCTCCAACACAGATGCCCAAAGCCAGCCAGACATACCACTCTTTAAACTCACTATCATGAACTTTGATGAACATTTTTTCATTAGTGCAGACAAGAGTTCAGTTCATGACCACCCTGTTGGGGTTTAAGTGGTGTCATTTCCTGAGTCAGAATGGCTAGTGTTGCATGAAAAAGGAACTACACTCATACATTTTCTGCCTGGTTTGGGTGTGTCTCTCATGGCCAGAATTCAAAAACACTTAACACTCTATTATTAGCACATGCTCAAAAAAACACTCCTCTCAGGCCCACATGTCATGTTTCCATGACTTATTCTGTTTTTATCACACCAAAACTATACTCCAACTTTCAGCTTTCAAGAGGCTACACATTTAGAAGTATATCCAAAGACCAATTTAGTGACAGGGTTGTGTCTGACATTTAGATTTCTTTCAACAAGTTATTGGCCTGTTGAATGCTTTCTTCAAGAATCCTCCGCTTGACTGACTGTCTGAGACTGGGACAGACTGTGTTATTTTTAATATCTCCATTTGCTTTATTCTTACTCATACAGCTGTGTCCTAATACTTTTATTTACCACAGGGGAATCATACAGGTCTCATGCCCTTAGATATATCAGACCAGCTCATCACTTCATAACTAAAATTTTTCATCCCAAAGTACAATGGAAACCTAATTATTGATATTAAATCACATAATATAAACATTGTGGTATAAAAGTATACTGACTACTGGTTATTTAATAGTAAAGTATACTAAATGATAGACTGAAGAATGGAAGTTTTGATCTGATGATGATGATGACGCTAGATGAAAATGTGGGGAAGATGAATGTCTGTACCAAATTTCATTACAATCCGTCCCACAGTTGAGTCTGAACCAAAGTGGTGGAGTGACAATGCCGTGGCTGAAAATCCATACAGATTACAAATTGGCCCAATAAATTACATCTTAATATCATCTTAATTCCAGCTCCTGTCAGTTTTCTTTGTTGGTTTTAAGTTGCAATGCTGAAAACTCTAAATGATAAACTCAACTGGCCCACAGGCTAAAATGGGAAACCATAAAGAGCTGTATGAGTGACAGAATACAGAAAGCTGCATTAGGACACAGGGACAAAAAAAAAAAAAACCCACTTTCATTTGTAGGAAGTGGATACACTTATAATTACATGGCCATTAAGAACCATATGCAACAATAGAGAAGTTAACTCAAAAGTGAACTCTGGAAACCACCAGGTTAACTTGTCAGAAAGAGGAAGTGAAACTACTGACACAAAGAAAAGGTGTGATTTGAAGGTGCAGTACAGCCCATAGCACAAAGAGTGATGTAGGTACAATCTAGCGTACTTCTTTATAGGCTTGGGACAATATGAAAATGTCATGTCATGATTTTCCTGGCCCAAATAATTGTGATTCACAATATTATATGTATATCTGTGTATATATCCCCGGATATTCCCAATTATCCTGATAATTAAAATAATAATAATAAAAAAAGTTTTTTATTGTGATAAGTAATAATGTTGTATATTGTCCCATCCCTCCTTTTTTCGAGATGCACTTTATTAGATTAGATTAGATTAGATACTGGGAACATCCTCTTTATATAAAAAAAATAAAATAAATCACCATACACAGTACAGAAACCATTTGACAAAGACATTATTTGTATAATTATTCCCTAGGAATCCAGGATGCCCCTGCATTTAGCCACCACCCTTACATTCCAACACTGGTGTTATCTCAGTGTGCTGTTCACAATCACAATCTTTCCAACCAAAGCCAGGACAACAGAGGAGATACCACTAAGTGGTTTTAGGAGCAGGAGGGAACAAAAATGTTGACCACCAGTGTCCTTATGCATGTGGATAACACTACTTTAGAGTGACAGAGCAACATAATTTAAGAGCAGGATGGTCCCCAAGACATACAATAAAGGTACCTAGACATACGACGGTGCTAAATCTGAGTCATGTATCTGAGTCATGCCATCCGTAAGAGCCCCACAAGGTCAGCAGCTATTAAGGTCAACAACTCTTTAACAATGGACTCCCCCCCACTGTAACCAAAGCAACCATCTACCCCTACTGCAGCTTATCTTAAAGACAAACCGCACATGTCAGAGGCATGAAAAATATGATCTACTTGAGAGACATAAGAAATAAAGGGTCAGATTGAATCCAGTCAGGTGGTAGAGTTGGAATAAAATTTGAATACAGGGCATGTACAGTCTACAATCTAACCATGTCACTCCCAACAGCACGCAGTCAACGGTTTCGAAAATGCAAAGCTAACATGAAGTGTGAAAATGTGACAGTGATGACCTACCCTGTGTGAGGCACAGCACAACAGCCTTGCTATGTTATCGCTTGAAGCCAATAATACAAGGGGAATCATGTGAAAGACTTGTGAGAAACACAACAAGCATGTTTATATCCTCTGAAACAAATATACAAATATCACTGAGTTAGCAGGGAGCCAACAGGAAAGTATCTATGCTACAAAAAACAATTAAGCTGCTAATCAGTAGAAATAAGTAAATAAGTTAATAATCTTATTTCAGAAGTCTGGGTTTTCTAGTTTGAGGTCTGGTACAGATAAAATTCCACCGTTTGTCTGCAGGAATACTTCTGGAAAGAAATCCTCAACTCTCCATCCTGTCTGCTATTCAGATTAGCCTGTGGTTGTGTGCTGGATGCCGCTTTGCATTACATTGAAGAAAGCCTGTGGCTGAGCAGAACACACTGGGTGACAGGAAGAGGGAAGATGGAGAAGAGGATGAGGTTTCTTTCTAAGCAGGGGACAGTACACACAAGGGGCAAAAGGATCTCTTACAACTGTTTCCCACGACCACTTTTTATTAAAATAATCAAACATCACTACAAGCATAATCAACTATCCTTCTTGTTGTTTTTAGTGAAAAGACAGCAATTGTGGTAGAGACTGCTGCTACGACCTCCTCAATCATCTACATCCTGTTGACTGACGTTTTTTGTCACCATCTTACACACCTGTCCCACCCCATTAGCCCTGCTATTTATCAGTTAGATGCTACTACTCCTTGCCAAATTGACTATGTTGCCTGAGCTTTCAAGCACTTGTGTCTTTATTCTGGTGACACATTGCCTTCCTTTTGACCCCTGCATGTGCTGGCTAACTGTGCCATCATGTTGCCAACTATGAGCCTCCTACTGACCAAGTAAGGACTGTTTTATCCCTGCTGGTTTAGTCTGCCAAGTCTGCTTTTGGGTTCAAATACTGTTACAGCCATATACACAGAAATATGTAGACCCAATAAAAAGATTATGCAGCAACATGGAGGGAGGTGCTTTAACTATGTTCTCCAATATACATTTTTATATACCTACAACTTTTCATATTCCTAATTCTATGTTTACAGCATAGTTCAGTCCATCAATATAACAACCACTGCTGACACTGACATTGGTTTGGTGTGCAGTAATGATTTGTACTCCTTCTAGTAGTATCCATATGTTACCAGGTCAGTAGGGTATTTGCTTCATCAATTTTTTTGTGAAAGCATTTTAAATATACCTACAACTGATTTGTTCCCCTTGTATCTAACCATTAATTATCAGTAGAAGATCTAGCTGTGAGCAGTGACTCTGGATCCTCAGCACATCCGGAGCAGAACACAACGTTCACCACAAAAACACAAGACATCCCCTAATACAAACCACCAGCTACTCTGTTTGCAGTCTGCAGTATTATGTTGACTAATGCTCGCTGTAGTGCTTTGCTTATTCTATTAAATTATTATGTACACAGTTTGAACTTTGCTGGCTTTAAGGTTGTACTGGAAACTTTCAGCATAATGAGGGCCAAATAATAATGATTTATTCATCCCTAATGTCATTGTAACATCTAATTGTAACAATATTTTAATGTCTGCAATGGTAGTTTATATCCTATACAAAAAATTTGACGATTTAAACAGAAAGATGAATAAAGAAATAGACAAAAAAAACCTGCTGATTTATAAGTATATAAAAATGATAAATAAATAACAACAAAGAACTTACTTTCCGAAGTTTGATTTCCTCACAATCTCCAAACAGAGAACACTGAACAAGCTATTTGTGCAAAAAACCCAGAAGTTTTGATTGTAGTTGGTCTAACAGCTCTACCTCTACACACTGTTAATCTGCTCTGCTATGTGCACTACAGACTCATTTAATCCCCTGCTTGCATACCTCTGGGTCTTTCCATTTACCATTTCTCCATTGCCACCCTTGTTAAAGGTCTGGTCCTCCTAACAAGAAAACTGCATCTGTAATGATTTCTACATAATGGACTAAAATGGTAAGTTGTGCTCAAGTTTTGTGTGATAATAATAGGCTGTTTCTGTGTTTGTGGATAAAAAGGTGTTAATATGATTAACATTATTCACCAGTTGCCTGCTGTATTAGCACTGTGAAACGGTTCTATTGTTCAAACAACAAGTAGGAAAATAACAGCAAACTGCTGCAGTGGTTAGGGCCCATTCAGCAATACAGATCAGTGAACTGGAAAATACATCTTTCTGTGACAACATAGGGTTAAATTTTAGAAATAAAACCCAAGAGAATATGATTTTGTGTTTATTTAGTGCTTGAGAAAAATCTGGTCTATCTAAAATATAGTTTTATGCAAATTGTGGGTAGTTCCTAAATAAAGCAGATAATAAGCCACAACTATAGTTCACAACAACATCCACATGCTCTAAACTAATATAAAATAAAATAACACATCTGAGACTGATAGACACAGACCTAAAGTAAACCCTCAACTTGTTGCACTGCTGTAATGCAATCTAAAGTGGAGCATGGCATCTGAGGACCACGCTAGGGGAAAAGCAGGGAGGAGAACAGCTAGACCGTGATGTGAAAGTCCATATAAGGCTGCAGGCAAGGAAATTACCAGAGAGGAACTGATGTAAGTGCAGAAACCTTGAGTCACAACATGACTTCCTTGGGAAAGTGAAGCACTGCCAAGAGAAGTCCAGCCAAGGCAGAGTTTCTCAATAATTATTGCTTTTGTGAAACATCAAGCTTGTTACAGTTGTTTAAAACACTAAATATATTTTAAAGAACTGGGTCACCAAAGCAGTTAATGGAAAAACTGAATCTTTTACCTCCTGCTTGTTGTGTCGGGTACACAACTTTCACTGAGCGCACAGTGAGCTTCGGGGCATTTGCTGTATCAGTGTATAGCTTCCTTCAATCATACGCCTTGTCTACTGCATCTTCACATGGCACCACAAGCTTTACTAAAGGACACAGACCACTGTCTGTTGCATTAACAGGTCTGATCATGTGAAGGGAAAACGTTGCATCCCAACGGCCCACAGCCTGATGTATATAGGCTTTGCTGCATCTGTACAAAGGAGACAATATAACTTCTCTTGATGCTCCCTACTTTATATTTTGCTGTGTTGGCTGCTCATTAATTAAAGGGGAACTTGGCAACTTTTCAACTTAATAAACCCGCTTAGAAATCATTTGGATGGTTAAATGGCCTGTTCCGGTGAAAATAGTGACCTCCCCGGCTCCCCCTAGCGTCCCCGGGCGGAAAACCAACCTTGCAACTTTGGGACTACTGTCCCGTTAAGTTGGAAATAGGAAGTATCGTGAGAAGCGAGAACGAGTGAGAAACACGCACTGCTTTACGGCAATTCCACATAAACACACATGCCCCCCTCAATACCGGTTAGCCACGCCAGCTAGAACAAGCGACAATGAATGTATTACCCACCTCGGTAGACATTGCTCCACACGAAAAAGTTGCCCGGTAACAAATGCACATCAGCAGTGGTAGAAAGGGGGAGGAGGGTGCCGCAAGTGAGTTTTTTTACGTCAGTGTTTTGAAATATACGTCCCAGAGCTGTAGGGGGAGCTCGTTGAGAAAACATGCGACGACAAAAGTGAAAACCACAGAGAAATGGCTAGAGTTGCCAAGTTCCCCTTTAATACAGGCCTTATTGTATAACATATTCAACAATTCTTTTCGGTCATCATCAATTATTCTTGTTTATTTTGAGAGAATCCTGCTGCTTCCTCTTGACCATCTGTTCCGTCCACTACTAGTTTCCTATTTTCTAGCTCTTTATACAGGCTAAAGTCTCTACAGCTCTACGCAGCTGCACTTTCCCTGCAGTATCCCTGTGCTTGTGAACCCATCAGGATTGCCAAACGGCTTCTTTCGAGGTCTTTAAGGTCCACAGCTGTTACTTCAGTAGCTGCTACTTATTCTATGGGCTACTACTCTGCTGTTGTTGAGGCTAACAGTGTCCCAGCTGCACTCTGCAGAGACTTGGCACACAGACTGGCACTTAGTGATGGACTAAAAATACATAACAAGACCATAGTAAACACTTGCAGTGAACGAATAATGTTAATGCTTATTAGCTTTCTTAAAGTCAGCTTTAACTGGAGATACTGTTGAGCTCCATTTACTACAGAGAGGATACTGGATCTATGATTCTGATCAATAATGTATCACTGCTCAAATGTATTTTAATTAATTGTTTCCTCTCGTCTTGAGCTAAACATTAGCTAAAGATAAACATTTTGAATAAATGTGCCGATTTATTTCTAACAATAATCAGTTAATTGCCCTAATAGCACAATTTTTACAACTTAACAAAGGACTTATGCAAAATGGCCCTTTGAAATTTATTTTAAAATGCTGATACGATTAGAGGAATTCCTTCTGGGAAGAAGGGGATGGTGAATGCTCTTTAAGCATACCCTTTAAATGCCAGGATGCTATAACATTTTTGTCTGGTTGACAGCTGGAAAAAATATAGAGGAAGTACGAGCAGAACAATACTACAGGAAGAAAGCAGGTACAACCCTTGGTACCATTCGTATTTCTGTTTGTTACTGGGAAGTGCAGGAGTTCACAAGTCAGTTTAATGTTATGTCAACAGTGATGAATATACATACGTACATATACCCTCAGATATTTAATTACTAAAAGCTCATAAAAACGTAGCATCACATTGGCTGAGTTACTGGCAAAAATAATATAGTTTTTATAATGTCAGGTAGATTATGAGTCTAAAGCATGTACCCAATGTAGAGCACAAAGCAATCTGACGTTGTTCCTCTGAAACAAAGATAGCGATTCAATGAATTCTGCACTCTGCACTGTGACATCTTTGCAGTTAGCATCACTTTCATCATGGGTTATGAGACTGTGAGAGTGTGCATGTGGCTACCACAGCTCCGAACAACCTGCGGATAAGAACACACATTTCACAGTTTCTATATTATATTCTTAATTCAAAAAGCATTGTGCTGAGTCAAATCTCAACTCCTGCTTTCATTGGGGGCCATCTGATTGGCTCAGAACCCACTTTCACTTCTCGTTGCTACGTTGGGCTTTGTCTGTAATAATGCTGTTTGAATAAAAGAAAGAGTTCAGCCTGTGTGCGGCCCTCCTCTTTGTTCACAGCTACACCAGCACAAATCTATAAAGCTTTGGGTGCTTCTTCATTTGATTTCAGAGCTCAGAGCAAAAAAAATAAATAAAATGCTGCCTCTTTTCTTATCCCTTCATGCCACCTCCCTGTGTTAGTTTGAGTCCATTTGCTCCAGATTTGGGCAGCAGCACAGCTGGCCTGAATGACAGTTCAAATCCCTCCTTGTTAGACCTGACTGAAAAGGAGGCCTTTGGGAGGACTAGCTCGGTCGCTACTGCAGGCCACACAGCGGCTTCCGCGGAGCACCGGTTCTAGAAATGTGATTTCAGGGTGTCCAGGTGTGTGAGAGGAGTCCACAGTAACGTAATAAGGCGCTGTTCAGAGCACCAGAGTCTGAATGAATGATCTGATGAAAGGCGCTATTTTTAATGAACAAACAGGCGGGAGCGCGCACGCGCACACACCTAACGGAAAGTACCCCAGTGACTGTCGGGTGAGCTTCAATGGATGTAAAAGATTTAAAAACACAATAATATATGTACTAAATATGCTATTAGGGTTACTTTAAGGTAACTATGGAGTACCAGTGTCAAACAATACGTCCCAGTGGGGGTTTTATAGGGACAATGGAGAGAGAGAGAGACAGACAGAAAGACGGTAGTTTTCACATGATAACGTAAATGCAGTTTTCTTTCTTACCGTCTTCGGCATCTTTCCTTTCTTTTACGTCCGGTTCAGGTTTTATTTAAAAAAAAAAGTTCTTAAATCAGACCAGTTAGCGAGACCAGAAGAAAACTTTTTCCCATCAGAAGCACGGCGCCAATCAAACGCCTTCCTGTCTCGAGGAAGCTAACGTTACTTTTAGCTTGAGTACGAAGTATTTTCAGCCGTGCGCTCGCGAGCGTGTTTTTTTCTTTGTTTCGCCTTAAAGTGAAATGGACTGGAGCTTGATTTCCTGCTAACGGTACCCCCGACTGCAGAAAACCACACCCAGGCCGATGACAGGACAGCAGCCAGCCAGACTGAAAGAGAGAGTTCAGGCCAGCAGACTCCGCCTGCAGCAGCCGCATCATCATGGCTGCAGTGAGCTGCCTCTCCACTCTCTGACAAAAAGTTCAGCTGCACTCTCTCAGCACACACCGAGGACACCAATCTGACACCAATCTGACACCAAGCCTCAAAATAATCATTCATGTATAAGGATACTTTAAGAAGCATGCAGAAATGTGGAATAGCCTGTAAGCACATCACATCAGTACGATTAAAGAAAGCCTATCAAAAGGTGCAATGACTTTTATAACCTACTTTAGAAACAGTAGAACACCAGAGGAGGGTTGGTGCAGTCTGCCGGCAACCAACAGAAACTATTTGGTAGATAATAATCATAAAATCCTTTTAAGGGGTTTAGAGAAAGGGTCTTTTAAAAACTTACTACACAGGCAACTACTGAATAAACTAAAGTATTTAGTAGTATTCAGTTTCTTGTCATTTGTTTCTGCTTAAGTACACATTTCCAATATATATATTATATATTCAATCAATGTATTTATTTTCTATTTCATATGATGGTCTTATTACTGTATCGTTGAGCTTTTTGTGGTCATTGTGTGTCTGCACACTGCCATCTATTCTGTCTACATCAACCATGTCAACTAATCTGTTTCAGTGACTTTGATCTGTGTTCTGTTTCAGTTTTCGACATAAAGGAAGTTAATACAACGAGCATTGAAGTCGTGGTGGCCCTAACTGCACCTGCAACAGGGTTTGAACCACTTTTAAGTAATTACAGGAGGTATACACAATCATGTTTTAAATAAACTCTGAGGTAACTTCACAATTTCACTTCTGTAAACTTGGGTTGAATGAAAGTTATACCAGAGGTCATGTCAATCAGCGGTTTTGAGTTTCAAAAAGGCCAAAACATCTGCGTCCAAACCGCAAAGAAAAGTGAAATATCAGGGCAAAACGCCTAAAAACTGATGACCATGTGAAGCACAGATTATAACAGCAGTAATAATCTAGTATATTTGAAATGTCTAACTCCCTCTATGTCATATATACAGACTCCAACAGAAAGGATCATAATGTAATGTGGTGGAGACAGTTGTTGTTACCACACACATTCCCAACGGTGCTGTAAGTGACAGAAACATTCAGCTGGGCTAAGATGTGGTGTCCTGGGTGGCACAAGAGCATGGGGTGTTGTTACGAGTTGTTTTCGTAGTCATCAAACCGTTCTGTCCTGGATATCCTGGAGAAATGCTCCTTTAAAGGGAAACCCCGAACACTCAGAATAGCTTTGTGCTTATTGAAATGTACCTTGCGTCAGACGTCCGGCTGCTGGTCGGCCAGACTGCTTTATCATGGGAGACAAGACCCCAGGCCTCTCTGCTTTTGTTGGTGTGCACCAGCTAGAGCACGGTGACTCACCAACCATACTTTCCCCAGCTCTCAGCAAACCAAAATATGTCATTTTTGTACCACTTCACCCACGAGTGTTGTGTGTGTAATAAACGCTCAATGCGTTAAAACTCAGTCATACCATCTGTCTCTGGCTCCTCCGGATGAAATTTCCTCCTCCACCAGATTGAGAATTTGTCGTCAACAGTGTCTGACTGACTCAAATCATTGCACAATCACACATTGCCCTCCACAGCGGCGCCTAGCTGATTATGTCTTAACTTATATTTTTTCAGTTAAATCTGTGTTTTTCTACTTTTGCTTCATGTGTCCAAGTCACAAAGGTATTTTGCTGATGTCTCTTCAATTAAGTTGACTCTGTCTGTCCAGTGTTTTCATGTAATCTTCAGTTAGTGTTCTTGATGTAGGTTTAGTTTTAAACCTTAACTCTGAGTATGCCTTCTAACATATTATTTACATATTTAAATGATGATTTAAAATCAAAATATAAGCAAAAACAAGGGACTGTAATGCTAAATATACACTCGCACAATGTCGAAGTAGAAATGACAACAGCAGCTGATGATTAGAATCCAAAAGTGACTGCATGAAGGAATCCCTGGAGACCGGCTGGTGCTTTAATATTCCCGGAGAGAGCACAGCGCAGAGACGTCACTGCGTTTCTATGTTGACTCATCCCTACACTCCCAGGGCAGAATGACCTCCCACAGTCTTAACTCACTGAATGAGCGGCTCACTGCAGCTGAATCAAAGGCAAGATGGTGCGTAATCCTCCAAAGTCAAGGTTGATGCTGACCTGTGAAAATTGTGCTAAAATCCCTCATCTGGCCAAAGAGAACAGACCTTTTGAGGAAGGTCGAAATATCAAGTCCTCCTTTATTATTATGATTACTGTGTAGATTGCACCACAGTTTATAAAATATAGTTATATAGTTATATTCACGGTACACAGAACTGTACGTGGGGTCAACACAGATGTACCTATTAAGTAATCAATATTAGTGAGTTTGGAAGTGTTATCTCTAGTCACTGTACTTTTATAGACGGATGATTATAGGCAGTTAGGAGTTTCTTTTTGAAGCTGTAGAAACTCTGAAGACTTTAATGTGTTGACATCTAAGATGGTGCTATTGTGTAATCGTGTACAAGTCTCTCCTTATGATACTGCACATGTCAACATGATATATCACTGCAGACCTCGTAGCAAATGTAAAAATGTAAACAGTCAGTTAGGCACAAGCAGCAGTAGCCTCTTTTTTACTTTGATATATTGTATTAGTTAAACAGGCCCTTTTAGTGTCATTCATGTGAAATCATAAAAGTCAGTTTACATGCCTGTGTGTTTGAATGACACATGCCCTGAGCTATTACAACATTTAACCAGCAGATAGTGTGCATGTGCTGTGTAACCTGTTGCACAGCTACAGCTACTGTACATACAGAGGGGTGGAAGGCGTGCATATGCAAGAAACAAAGTAACAACATGGTCTTGCTTGTGTCTAACTATACAAGTTTCAATATACTATATTAAAACATTCAGCCTATAGATGCACAAAAATGACACGCGGTTGTTAAGGGGGCAAAAGGTCATGGCTCTGCTGGGATTAGTAGTACCAAGTTTACCGTTTTGATTAGCTGCTTGCAGAGTACCTTTTAATTCTACATGGTTTTGCCATACCACCACCAAACCTATGAGGCCATTGCACAAGTTGCCAATAAATCAGATATTACTTTCTTTGGCTCAATTGTTCCCAATTTATTTACTTTCCTCTACCAAACAATGAAGACTATTTTCAATGAACAACCATTTCAAGCCATCTATTCTGCTGTTATGGGGAAGGCATGAACTGGATACATCTCGCTTTTTTCTGTTGTGGGTTAATTTACTCAAGATGTGTAATAGTTATTGAATATTTGGTACAGAGAATGCTTGAATCTTAGGAAATGTTACTTACTGCATACGCTGCTGGAGGATGAGAGCTATACATATTGATCAGAAAGCATACTGAGATATTCGGTAAAGGGAAATATTTTCCTACCTTTCTTCACTTTAGACATCACAGTTTATTTTTTATTTTCCCCCACATAAATAACTACAGTAGCCACAGCTTTAAACACTTTGTCATCTTGTCAGGTCTCTTTCCCGTCTCATTAAAAAAAGATAGAACACAAGTGTGAACAGAATTTTGCTTTATTTATGGAGAGAAACACATTTTGTCATTAAGACTTACATTTTGTTTGAGCCCACAGACCCAAATATTCTATTTTTTGTATATTTTGGTCTAAAAAAGCGATGCCTTCCAGTCAATGTGGATTACAATACCGCAGATCATCACAACACAAAAAAAAACTTGCTTTATATTTCCCTTTTTACATTGCAGACTAAACGGTCTGCCTCAAACAGGAGACCTCCACTCCTTCAAAATGTGACCACTGCATTTCTCCATATTAGAAAACACCCAAGTATGTGATTTAAAATGTTTGTGTGATTTAACCTGAGTATTACACTGTGTATATATGTACAGTCATATTCAAATGTGTGTACCTCTTGTCGTGCCAGCAATTCACTTTCTGAATTATATGGTAGTAAAAACTGCAAGACGTCAAGGGGTTCACAATTATTTGACCACAACTGTTAATGTGTCTGAACCAATTATCATAACAGATATGTAATGTGTCAAAAAATCACTTTGGTCTTGATCTTAGCCATCAACAACTGATACCGAACTTAAGGTAATTCTATATTGACAATATCAGTCTTAACATCTTGAAAATAGCACTAGTCTAATTCCCATAGGGTCAGCTACAACCTACAGACTGGTCATTTCAAACAACAGAATGCAAACTGCCCAAAATGATGAAATTACAGTTGGTGAATAATTCAACACACCACAGCTTTGTCAACATACAGGGTTCATCATTAAATCAACTGCCAAACACTCCAAAAAGTCCTGTTTTAAAAGGATCTGTATCTTGAAAGAGGAATTAAACATCAAACACAAATCTGAGTAAAAACTGACACTGAACCATGCCATTCAGTATGCTACTGATACTGCCCTTTTCTGATACTCCCACTGCAATTTCTGTATTATGCTTTAAGTGTCCGTCTAGACACAGATTTGTGTTTGGTGTTAAGTTACTCTTAGTTTACATCAAGTGGAAAATAAATCATTTGTCCCCTGAAATATAGAATTCATTGCATGACAACCCGTGTGTTGAGTCACAAAAAATTATGTTTGACAAAGTCACCCAAGAATAACTTTGGCATGTTTTATTAGGCAAAATATATTTAAAAATATTGAAATTCCCATTAAAATAGCATAAAGCAGACATGTCAATTCAGAGGAAATAGATGCACTTAACCAAGGTGCACAGATTACAACACAGAAATTATTTAGTATTTGAACAACTGAAGAAAGTGTTACTGTTACATTTACAGATCGCCTTCTATATATACACACACACGTGTGACTATTTACAGAGAGGACATGATGCTTACTGCTGTACACAGGGTATCTGTGCACCTTTATGTAGCACGTAAATGTCCCTGTAAGTTAACTACTGTACCCAGTAAGAATTAGTACATACCAATGGGCTACTCCCAGTGACACACAGTGTCACAAACATTATGGCATTGATTTTTTCCCCCTTTATTTAAATAAAACTATTTTCATATTATACATTTCATATTTTGTTACATTCAAGGTATAGATACAATTTGTATCAACAAGCAAAAGTCAATTCTAGACATTTGTGGCTTAGTTGTTTGCGGCACTTTCAAAAGGGAGGGTGGGGACTATGAACCACCATTCTGGCATTTAGTGTAACCTTAGGGCACAGCAGTAAAATACTGGATTGGTACATTGAAAGTATTTTGTAGCGATAGTGAGGGTTTTATTTTTGGCCTGGAAGTAGTCTACTGCTCAGGGAACACAGATTCTTTCTTGTAGTGAACTGAAATATCTCTGATAAAGACAGAAAAATCAATTAAAGACAGCAAAAAGAAGAAACGTATGTCCCTACACAACATTTCTTTCCCACTTTGTTCATGTGGGGAAAATGTCCAGATGGAATTTGTAAAAGCAGAGTCTACCTTTTAGGATTAGGGCAGCTACCATAAATACTATTTCAGCATTATGGACACACAGCCACTGAGCTCTGAATCTGAATATGCTCTAATAGGCTACTTGTTAAGCCCACATGGCCCATGAGTGCATTTTATCTAATTACAGAGAAGTGCTAGCAATGTGGCACTGTGCCAGAAATAGTAACATATAAGCTTGCGAGCAAAATCAGCAGTTAAAATTCAATCATGTGTGCATGTCTTTATGAAACCATAAACTAATTTTGTTTTATGGACAATATAACGAGATCTCTCTCAGTTTAAATTGATTTGTCATTAATTTCATGCACTGTAAATCACAGCCCAATCCCATGTTAAGTTTATATTGTCATAAACTGCTTCAGTTGATATGGATATAACCCCTGATTTACCTATTTATACCCAAAATAACATTTCTAGAATATTTCCCACAATGAATATAAACCAATATAATGAAACCTGTTTACATTTTGGTATATTTGTGTTGTGGCCTACATTACAGTTACTAATTCCTTAACAAACCAAAGTAAATGAACTCTGAGTTCATCAGGGCAATTGACTATTCCAGTGCTCAGGTTAAACAAGGATCTCACTATTATTAAAAACATATTACAAAACCAAATTAGGATATTAATGCCACTAGAGATCTTCATTTGGTCTCTCAATGTTGATGCTCTTAGTTTTAGAGTTTATTTATCGCGGTATAAAGTACTTCAGTCTTTTTGCACTGAGAAGGCAATTTTCTTGTAATCTATGACAATTCAACTATCTCGAGGAAAAAGGATGGCGCGCAAACGTTTAGCCAAATGCCAGAAACAACCTTGACAGCAGCCTTGCAATCTGATTGTTTCACATGAAGAAACATTTAGGCAGTTTGTTTCACCTTCTCATGAACAGACAGCCAGCCTTAAGTGGCCTTGTCTTTTTTCATGAAAAAACAAAGTCAGCAAAGCCCAAAATTCATTTGGGCAAAACACATTCAAATGTTTTTTTCTTTATGTCTGTTCATATACACGGTTGTACCTAAACATTATAAAGAAATATATATTTTTTTGAAGCACCACCAATGAGACAAAGTCAGGTTCACATAGTTAGCCTTCTTAAAGAGGAATACCACTCAGTTTAAAAAATTCTCTTTAAATTTTTCTCTATAATTATGAACCATTTACTAAATCAAAGGACAAATATTCAGGTCTGCGATGTCATCAAAACATAGGCTGCACCATTTAATACAAATGGGAGACCAACTTTCTAACTCAACATCACTTCCCTCTGTTTTTAATTATTCATTAAAACAATAAACTGTCCCCTAATCCATTTTTGTTATTTGACTCTGGAGTCTTAACAAAAATCTGACATTAGACATTAGAATGGAACCTCCTCTCTTTCACATGCATGTGATACTATACTGAGAACTAAATCTGTGACGTTCAGTCATGCAATCCTGTAGTAAACCTAGGAGTATCATACCAGAATCCTGAAAGTAAGTGGCATTTCCCTTTAAATTCACTCAACGCATGATCTTGCCGTTAGGGTTGGCTTTACATGATACAATCTCTCTGCAATTGTAGGCTGAATGTTTCATGTAGCACTTTGTCCTGAGGGCGGGAGTAGAGAAAAGGCAATGGATCATTAAAATCAAGGGAGTGGATCCTCTCGGGAGCATGACTGCGCTTAGCAAAAGTGATGGAAATTTGCCCCATTAGTTAATATTTCTTGTGAATAAGTTTGACGCGATGAGCTCCGGGCCATACCAAACTGTCATGATTAGCATCCCTTAGCATCCATTAGCATCCTTAGGTCCCAGTATGAGTAAAATTAATGAGGTCCAATCAATCAGTGTTTTAACACCAATGTTTGTCTTTGGCTGGATGGAAACTTCGCACCTTAATGGACAACAACATCACTTCATCTGAAAAAAGCTGCATCATGTAAAGCCACCCTATTGGCCCAATTTTCTAGATCTCAAGGTGCATAACAAGGATATACAGAAAAAGTACAAAGTTTTGCAATGCCATCTCCACGTGTCAACTGTACATAACTAACTTTAAGGTACTACATGTTACATGTAGGATTTTCACAAAATATATCATTACTAGCAGTATTAGAGTAGACTCTTGCCAGTAACCACTGGTTTTTGGCAGGGCAAGACTGAAAATTAGAAAATTGAAAGCATCCTGAGAGCAATGTGCTGCAAGGCACAGCCAAACACTTCCATGATCCTTGGAGACTGGCTGCATGTATTCGTACTGTACATCTGTATTTGAGCAATTCAGCCTCCCATAAAAAGCCATACAGAAAATTTTCTCTTCAACATGCTTTCTAACATTCACTTCATTTTTTTTTTTTATCATTGAAACCTCATACTCTACAAGATATCACAAAACAAATTCAATATTTAACTCACTCCCAGGCCTAACTGTTACAGCCAGATTCTTATCATTTTATCTGACAAATGTAACATCAAGTAAATGTTCAGTCTGTTGCAGAATTCCTTGTGCAAACATTTAAACTGTGACGGTAAATGCCATCTCTATTTGCACCTTCAATAGTACATTTCTACAACTTTTCCCTACATAAGTCACATCACAGCCCGGTGAAATCAATTCTCAAAGTTTGACTACGTTTACATGCACAAAAGAGACCAGGTAAGTGTTAGAAATGAGGTTAAGGCATGAAATTGGACAACTCATTTAGATGCACTGCAATAGTCTGACTTAAAACCACTTTGACTTTACACAGTTAGTCAGACGGCAGATTTCCTTCCTCCACATTTTTATAAAGATTTGCCATATTTTAAGTATTCTAATATGTTAATGAAGAAACTTGTTAAGCACATTCGGAAAAATGATTTACTGTTCAAGCCTATCTAATAAACTAAACCATTTACCTTTATAATAAGGAAATCAATCGTTTTGTTCAGCATAGACTGGACTTTGGATGTTATTACTCTAGAGGTAACGATGTATGGGGATAAGTAACAATAACGCCTTTAATGCTGCTAGATTACTGCCACTGTGATACCTTCCCTGTCCTGGGTCACTGTCTCACACACTAGCACACCCCTAAGAAAGTTTATAAATGGCCAAATTCAATCAGAAATCTAACTGGGTAACCCAAGTTTCTCTTAATGCCTTAAACTGATAAAAGGAAACTAGGTTTCTCATTTCTGCATCAGGAATCAATATTTAAGTGCATGTAAAAGTAGTCTTTGAAACAAAATGAACATGTTCCTGAAAACAAACTGCTCCGCTGACAACTTGAAGGAGTCCATTAGAGCTACTGTTTGAAACAAAGATACTTTGAATATTTTCACATTGAAAAGAATCAGCACAACAAATTTGACAAATATATAAATAGGAAAATCCTGGACATAGCATCCAATAAAATCAGAAAGGGAACTATACAGTACACCATAGGAAATTATCCAAACACAGATGTTAGTTTATACTATAATCCAATTCTGTGAACCAAAATGTAAAGTTATGCAGAATACTGACACTATATAAAGTCTATCTTTTTTTGGCATTATTTAGCAGCTTATAAATGACTTTGAAATAATGGCTTTTGTGTGATTATATGTACATAGATATGTGCACATGTATGCCAGTCAAATCTCTTTTTTGGCTTGCTTTGTGCACTGTCAAATTCTACCAAAATAGTAGCTTTGTTAAGTGAGGCTGAGAAAATATATCTCTTTAGATACTGAGATAGTGCTTTACATTTGAAAAGAGGAGGCTTCAATGACTAAGACTCTCATTGAAACCAATCAGACAATGACTAAAGCGTGAGGTCATTCAGATATAAGGCCATTAAATGTCATAGTTCATGCTGTGAGGTATGTACCTACCTCCCTCTTACTTATCTTCAAAGTAAATGCACTAAAAAGTCACAAGAATTATTTACAGCAGAGGCAGACCTAAGCAAGGCTATTTATAGTTCCACTGCACCAGAAACACTTGAGATGCCTTCCATAACACATTCACAGGGCCTGAACAAGAACTCATAAAAGCTACACGCTGTACAAATGTTGACGTATTTTTATGTCAGATTTAATAAGGTATATGTGGAGAGGTTGTGCAGTTATTACTTCCTATCTCGCCTGCGTTGCCATGTAGCTAACCTGTTTATTGATCCACTTAGTTCACACTGACTGAAGTTTCAGTGTTAGAGCTAGCTATGTTAGTTTGGCTTAAATTATGATGGTTATCCAGCTGCCCATCATAGCCATGAAACCACAAAGTATTCAACATTAAATAAAAAGAAAAAAGACACCATGAAATAAACATGAATAAAATGTGTAAAATATATAAATTACAAATTAAGTCTAATTGGGAAAAATTTAATTATGAAATACATTTTTAAATTAAGGCATTTTTTGGGAGAGGGGGAGTTAATTATGAAATAAAAATAAACTGCTGTAAGATTAAAAAAAATAACATTTCATAATAGTGAGTTGAGTTTTAAATATTTCTTAAAGTAGTTCACAAATTATTGTTTCAGTTATACATTTTACACAATTTATTCCTGTGATTATTTATTTCATTTAATTACTTGATAATTATTTCTTATTTTATTTATTTAAGACTGAACACTTTGGGGCTCCATTCACAATATTCATACATCATGTAATCAGTTAAATCAACAGGAATCTATTCAGAAGAAGGGACATTCAACAGTCCTGCCAAATGTTATCAGACTATTCTATATATGTATTTTCTAGACTGAATTATGTTGAACGATGGTTCAGTTAATCATGGATAAGATACAAAGCTCCTGCTCAGGTAGTATGAATGTGTTATGAACCAGATTTCTAATAAGGTGTTACCTCATATCAACTGCACCACACGTTATATAAAAACATAGCTTTCATATGTGAAACATCTTACAATTTGAGATAAACTTATTAGACAAACTTTCTCTATGCTGATTACTTCTGTCATCTTCTAAAATCCGATATCCAGATTTCACATCCGAGACATAAAAACAAAACAAAAAAACTCCTGAGGGCAGGTGTTGCACATACAGCAACATTTAACAAGTGCCTATCCTTGCAATCAAGATCTGTGTTTCTCTTATCACATAATTTTTGAATGTTTAATAAGATTAACTGCTCAATGGCATGACCTCAGTTTTGCAACAATGACAGCGGCGAGTTGTTGTGGATCTGTCAAATGAGGGTTCTTCTCCATTACTGAGTGGACTACGTAGGCAGGAAAGATGTTACAAAGGTTCCGATATGTTTGATACTGGTGGTCTGGGATGACATACCGCTCTTGATGTTCAACTGCAGATGGCATCTCCCATGGAGAGTTCCAGATTTGTTCCATCTTGTCTGGCATGCTGCGGACCATCACCCGCTCGCAACACGGCATCAGGCTGTTATTTAATGGATACGAATGATATCCATAGGACTCATTACCACAAGGCAGAGGGTCCCAGCTTGCATGCTGCTCACGGCACAGTGGAGGTCGCCTCTGTCTCATTGGGTTGCTATCATATAGCCTTGAATCTGATATGCTGTCCATACGAGTCATACCAAGAGACCGTGTGGGCTGTGAGGACAAAGGTGGGAGGACATTCTGAGTTAGGGGATAGTCTCCAGGACAGCTGGACCTGGCTCCCACTGCAACATGCTGGATATGCGGTGCTAGATGAGATCCAGACTGCTTACGGGGGCCCTGCTTGGGTTCCTCAGGTCCGTAACTCTGTACCCTAGTCAGTGCTTCATGACGAAACCCATGGGAGAAAGTCTGCATCCTACTTTGTGCAGGAGACTGCTGTTGCCCCTTCATGCTCTCCTCTAAGCTACTGTCCACAGAGCTTGGGTACAGGTCCCCATAAGAGGAGAACGAGTCACTGTTTGAATGGCTGAGGCAGGATTCAGGGCAGTGGCTGGGATTTCTCTGATACACACCATGCTCGTGCTCCATGCTACAGAAACTGTCGACATTATGCATGCTGCTCATGCTCATATTTGAAAAATCACTGTGCAGTGAATAATATCCATGGTCGCTAACTGAGTCATACTTTGGGAACTGTTCACTGTATGTAACAGAGGCGCCATGACTATTGGTTACTAAAATAGGAGGGTACTGTACACTAGACATGTGCTCCAGGGAACTGTGTGCGAACTGCAAAGAACCTGGCACCGGGCTGCTGGCTGATCGTGTGTTCAAGGCCCCAGCTGCGTGGCTCTTGGCAGGCTGCATGGTGGGCACACTGAGAGCAGACACAAGGGAAGGCACTGAATTTGTCTCAGACTTCCTAATAACGGACAGTGCCTCTGGCGGTTCACAGGCCACTGAGCGAATACTGGGGTCAGATTGACGTTTGGGGGCCACACGTTTGACCTCAGAGTTGCTGTCCCCCTTTACAGTTACTGGACCAGTACCACATTTGGCTAACGCCCCTTCACTCATCGTCTTCACCGCAGACAACTTGGCAAAGGCCCGTAGTTCATCAGCCACTGACCGCTGTGGCTGGTTGACACGCTCTGGATGATAGTACTTGCACTTGTGTCCATATGTGCACTTTTTTCCTTGTTTAAAGAAAGAATAGATTAAGAAAATTAAACCGTGAACTTAGGCTGACAGAAATTCAACATTATCCAGATATTTCTGGGGAACTTACCATAGGGGCAAGGTTGTTTTTTGTGCTCTGGAACAACAGGACGCTTGCGGAGGAAGTTTTCTAAGCTTGGACCATGTCTTCCCAGTGGATCATCAGGCGGCATAAACCTAAAATATTTCATTATTAAAAAGGTCAGCTTTATTATTTCCAGCATAAAGAGTCCTTGGCACAAAACAGAATTAATAACTGGTCTCCCCCGATTTTCTAATTAGCAATGGTCAGCATACAATGACTAAACAGATAAGTCTTAAAATGTTTTTAATAAATAACCATATCTACTTCTAACCAAGTTTGATATAAAAAAAATAGTTTGTATGGTATTGGGGGAGATATTTTATTTTTAAACAATGTCTATTCCTAGTCCTAGAGTACATTATTACATCATTTGGCTGCCACAAGAATGCATTTTCAGTTTCTTACTTGTCATTGACAAATGAGTACATTAGTAGACGCTCTTCTATGAACTTCTTCCACTCTGGCTTCTCATTTTGCAAGTCCCTGTAGTTGTCATTTGACACAATAATTCCCTCAGAATCATAAGCCAGCTTCACTATGAAGCGATCATCATAGCACACCACTCTCCTGCCTTGAACTCTCCGAGATGGGGTGAAAACCAGGATCTTTTCTTTTTCCAGCTTGCGTAATATTTCTTGATCTGTAAGAGACGTTTCAAGTAGGTTTTAATGCTGACAAATGTTTCATTAAGCGCAAATTCCATTAAAACAACAGAACCAATATTACAATGTATTTTGTAAGGCTGCCCCCGACTCAAAATTTTTTTAGGGATGCACCGATCCACATTTTTTTTACTTCCGATCTGAACCCGATACCTGAATTTGGATATCGGCTGATACCAATACTATTCCGATACCAAAGCTCTGTTTGCTTAAATATTAGTATTACCATTATTGTTGATTTTATATGAGGCTGAAATTAACTCCTCTCAACAGGCAAGTATGATATGTACGTATGTATGCATGTATGTCCCAAAAGGCAACTTGAGGTAAGTATAAGGTCAGAAAAGGAAGTCAGAAAAACAGGAAATCCTGTTAACAGGAAAAAATCCTGAATCCTGATATAATCCTCTCTGAATCACGACTTTGCAAACATTGCATTTTTTGCTTGGTCTGCGGTGTTTCCAGTGTAAAGTATTTCCACACAGCGGACATGTTGGCTAGCCACAATGCTGCTCAATGCTATCCTGCTAGCTGGCTGCAAACTGCGGAATGAATTTCCTGAGCGGGGGCGTGTCTCATAACTCTGTGTCTCATTGAGCCGCGCCTCCGTTCAGGAAATCCTTTCCACAGTTTGCGGCCAGCTAGCAGACTGGCCGGCAGGAATCACTTGTGGAGTCATTTCAGCAGACAACGTTAACGCAGACATGGCTCATGGATATCGGATATCTCTGCAGGCTGGATCGGGAAATTCGGATCCGTGAATTACGCTGGTATCGGTCCCGATACCGATACTGGATCGGATCGGCCCAACGTCCCTAGATTTTTTGGCAGTCATTTTAATAGTCGTAAGATAAAGTCAATAGTCGACCAGTCGTCATGTTTATGATATTAACTGAATCATTTAAATATATATAATTTAACAGCTCCCTGTTAACAGCTTACAAATTAACTCGAAATGTAGTCCCAGTGAAATACTATGATTCTAGGTACCAATTCAATACCACTGTAAAAAAGTTATTTTTGCCCCCAATCCCCATTTAATATTGAGTATCTTCTGAGCCCTGATCCAATACCGGTTTTTTCCTTAATAATAAAGTATTGTATTAAGAAATAAATCCCTGCAATCAAGCTGTTCATTAATGTTTATTTATTATGGCATGCCGTTCAGGAAATTAATCTTTGAATATATGGAATAAATGCTTGAATATATTGAATGAAACTTTAAATATATATATATGTGTGTGTGTCATGCTTCACTCATGTACACAAATACCATATTACTCTTCTTATATGTAAATTGACTGTTGACTGATATTGGGGCTCCAGACTAACTTTTTGCATTGGTTGCACTGGTGCGCCTTATTAGGTGCACCAGCACAAAATGTAGGTGCACCCAAATTTTTCATTGCGTTGCCTTTAATAAGGTCACCTTTTTATCGCTCTCCATAACTTTCATATAATGTGAATTTTAAAACAATTATTTTTTATTTTTAAACAAGAATAAGGTATAGAGAAATGCTTGTCTTTATTTGAAGCACAAGTATATATAAAAAGAAAAATAAAGTGCTTCACTGAGCTGAAATTTCAGACTAGATTTCAAACTAAAACACTAAGCAAAATAAAACATTTCCAAATAAAAGTTTGATACGAAACGTTGTTGACCCGTTCACGAATGCACTATTTCCGGCCATATTCTGACCGCACTCCTGACAGTACACGCAGTGCATTGCGTTACGTCCTTTGTTGTACCTCAGCCAGGGAAATTGTTTCAGCCAGTCCTGAAGGAATATATTTTGACCTTTTTAATTTGGGTCTCGGAGCCGGGCTCTATCCCAGACTCGGTTGTCCCCTCCTCTGGTTCCGAGTCTGATGCTGTCGCCGAAGGACCGGGGCTCAGCAATTTTTAAACACACACAATTTAGCGCAGTGAACAGGACCACAGCCAATCAGAGGCAAGGACCCGCCCGAGCTCTGTCTCTTATTGTTTTAGAACATGATATGATCCTACCATGAGTGTGTGAGTTCGGTCACAGGAGAACACAGAGAGATCATGCGCTTGCGAAATAAATTTATGTTTTCACCCAGGCAGCGTCAGGTGACCTAGAAAAATTATTAGTCGCACTCTTAAAAATTTTGGTCGCACTCTGGAGCCCTGGACATTGATACATATTTCACCAACTAAACATACCAACTACTAGGATTAACGTCAAATAACAACTGCTTAAAAACTGCTTTCCTACCTGTGATGAGGGCATCAGGCCTCGACTGTTCCTTTCTCCAGGCAGGGACAAACACAGTGATGTCTTTGTGTCCTTTCTCCAAGAACCATTCAACAGCAAGTTGGATACCACGGCAAGAGAATACCTCTTTGTTTCCATGACTGAAAACAAAACAGTATGGTATCAGGTCTACTCAAGCCTCACAAAGTGCATTCACAATAAAGCAATGATCAATTAAATAAGAGCATGTGTTTCTAAGGGTTTTACCTCATTGCCACATTTGAGCCATCAATGACGATGGGCCTGAGGTTATCAAAGGTATCCACAGAGTCATCTTCCACTGACACCTCCGGACTAACAGTCTCTTTAACACAGGGGGATCGTGATATTGATGTTATGGCCGTACTGCTGCAAGGTTGAATTTCAGGCTCTACTTTGTTTCCAAGCCTTACTAACTCAGCAAGAATGTCATTAATAAGTGCAGCAGCTCCCAACTTGTTGAGCACCGTCTCCACCTGCTCTCCTGAATAGCCCAACTTCAAAGCAAAATCCATCTTGGTCTGGTACTCCCTGTCACTGGCAGACTTGATCCCTGTTCCCACACTAGTCTCATCCTCACGAAAGTCTTGCACAGTGCTGCTCTGGGAAAAACTGGGCCGGTCAAGACATGGAGAGCGACAGAGTTGTCGGTGGGGTTTTGTGACAGCCAAGGGCTCCTTCTTCTTACACCTGCTGTTGTTCACCTGAACCCTCTGGCACTGCTGCTCTTCTGATTCGCTTTCTGAGCTGCTTCCATCCTCAGAATCGTCAGTGGCATGCTGGGCCTCGCTTGAGTCAATGTTCTCCTCCCTCCATGGGCGTTTTTCCATTTTGAGCTTCTCCACCGTTGACCATACTGTCATCACGTTTGTCTTGACACGTCAGATTTCCACCCCATGCTTCCTCACCTCCACCGCAACCAGGGAATCATACTCAATGGTGGACTTTAGCGCTACAGGCTCTTTGTGTAGAGCCAAAGTAACACAATCTCCCCTCCTAGGCTGAATCAAATGATTAATTCCTGAATGAGAGCAAAAACAAAATGGGAAGTTGCAATTAGTTAAATGTGTTTAACTTTACTAAACCTTAAAACAATTTTGAAAGAAATAATTTGCTTCTATTCCCATACATAGACTTTATTTTGCTGAGTCACCAAAAACGTTTGTTTTTAATATCCATATTTCTTACATTCAAAAGCATGCTTTGAAAAGCTGTTGAAAGTGTAGCAAAAAGGAAGAGTCTAGTAGAATGAAACATTATACTGCAGCAATTTGTTAGCTTGTGAATTCATCTTTAATGCACTTTAGAGTAACATCCACATTAAATTTAGTGTAAATTTAGGCAGCTTAATGTAGACACAGTCTTTGGGGTCTTTAACTCCCTCTACCACAATTGTGGTAGACCAATACATTTTCCACCTGTGGGAAACACTGTTATCTGGGGCAAGCAACAAAATCAATAAGACAAATGGAGCATATTAGTCACCTACCCAAATAAACAAGTTCTCCAAAAACCACAGCAGCACGGAAAAAGGACTGATCTGAATATGGGCGTACGTTCCCACAGTCTGACTGTGTTTTGGTGTTTGTGGTACACACCAAACTAATCCAAGTCTCGTATTTTGTTTCATTTGTATGAACCTGGTTGGTTACAGTCTGCAATGTCTGCAGGCTATACTTTCTGTCTGACTGTCACTTCTGTTCCGAAAGAAATGTTTGTCACACCTACAAATTCTTGATTTGTACAAATTTACAACCAATGACGTATTTAAAGCTGCAAGTTGCCAGTCAAACTATAGCAAAGCATTTACAGTAGTGTTGAGTTTGTAAACTTGTTTGCCCCAGTGGTTGTTGGTATGCAGTGAGCTGCCAACAAATCTGAACAATATTGGGAATATATATACTAATCATAGGTAGGTGGTAATCACATCAGCATGTGAATATTACATAAGTTCACGCTCGCACTTTTTCACAATAAACAAATATATACACACAAAAAACAAACTGTGTCATGTGATCTTCTCCTGCTTGTAGGTGCAATATGGAAAAATATAGATATAACAGAGAACAAAGCCCCCACCCTGGCTCTCCGGCAAACTAGTTTTATAATAAAAATATTATTAAAATAAGTTTAAAATAAACCCCAGTCCCCCTGCACACAATGTGTGAACGTACAGCAGAGCAACCCTTGCGCATACGAGCACAAAACCCTCACTGGTCTCACAAGCAACATTTGAGCCAGACACACATGCAGTGAGTGCATGAGTTAACATAACCTGAGACAAAGTGTGGGCTGAGCAGTGCATCCCTGCGCCTCCAGCCCTCTGACAGACTATATGAATTGAACGGAATTCCTTAGGGAACCAATCTGTTTTATGCTAAAGCAGAGTAGGACTTCAGGGTAGCCTGCAGTATTTAAACAACATGCACAGCTCCAGGTGTATATTTTTTACATATGGATATTGGTAATTAAATAATCTTAATAACAAGTGCAATAATGAACAGAAACACTAGACTACACTTTCCCCCAGTCTTGCAGAGAGTAGAATACAGCAAGCTTCAAGCTTCAAGAGGCGCAGCCCATGATGTGCGTTGCTTAGCAACACAGCCTTGTCATCAGCTAACTCCTTTTTACCAGTCACGACTAACACAAACACAGCTCATCATCTCTCTTCAGGCAGTCAGTAAATGCAGAACACTTACAGCTACACTACAACTCTACACTAAAACTCTTGAGGCAGCAGATTTGGCAAAAAACAAAAAATGACATTATTTAGACCTCTATTAGTGCTGACCATTGAAAAAGATCAATCTGGATATAAATCTTATGTGTTGGTATAAAACAAATAATGACCAATGTAACTGACCGAGATCTCTACTTTCAACATTGATTCGTTTAATGAAATAGCTAATACTATTACAGGCAACACCCTGAACAGGCAATGTAAAATACTGCTTTTCATGGGAGACCCTGAAGGTGGATAGTTATTTTGAGGGTCAATCTATGGCCACAAAGGCGTACCTTTTATTGTCAGTGTTCACTACTACAACTTGTATGACAACAGAGATGGGGAACAGAGAACACACTATGATTTTAACATTTAAAACAAATTGCTGAAAGAGGAGGAATGCTGAGGCACTGTTGTGGAACTCAAACAGTAAACTCACACAGCCCACTACCATTTAAGACATTTTATGACCACATCAGTACATGTTTAAGGGAGCAGAGCTCTTCCAAAGCTTTCCCTTCCACCTCCAGATTCACAGGCTTAGACTCGGCAAGGCCTCCAGACTGTCTCTGCACATGCACAGGCTCGTGTAGTTCTGTTTCATAGCAACAAGTGAAGCAGGGCCCTGAAGCCATCTTTTACATTGCTGACCCGACATAGTATCCAGTATGCATCAGGGAGAAACTGCACTATGGTTAATGTTGGTTGCGTGTACCACTTGGCTAGTGAGATATCTTGACATTAAGACAGATTTGGAGTTCAGTGCAGCCACCACTTTATAAACATTTCATGAGACAGACCAATGAGAGAATGTAACACACAGAGTAAAGTCATTATTACTAAAGGTTAAATGTTCCTTTTACTGTTTTGCAATCTGATAACTTATAAACTACAAAGCTAAAGTTACTGCCATAACAGCATGTGAAGATTATCTGGGCCTAGAAAGCTGAAAAGTAAACAGTCATTCGGGACATAGAACCAAGAAAAACAATATGGTCTTATTTACTTATTTGCATTGATCAGATGATGGCACTACAATGGGACTGAATGCTGGCTGATAATCATTACACTATGTTATTGGAGGACTTGTTCACTGGTTATTTCTATATCAACAGACAATAACAGACACCAAAATCCTCCATATGACCCTGGCAGATCCAGTGTGTCAAGCTAACACTTTCCTCTTAAGGATACGTTTTGTGTGTGCTTGGTTCTTCATCTGCATAGGGACAGCAGTCACTCATCATTATCACTTGCTACAGAAACATAATGCAACACTCAAGTCAAGCAGGAATAAAGGCATCACTTGTCTTTTCAGTCTTTTTTTTTTTAAATTACAAATGTGTCCACATGTCAGTTAAGAGTACTGAAATGTTAGAGCACATCAGGATCATTGCTTTGCACCACAAATGCAGAAAATGAAGTGGTACCTATTCTATATACCCTTAACCTCTGTATGAATTAATGAATGTGAGCAATCATGAATATGACCATGGCCCCACTTCCCCATCTTTAATGTGTATTGTGTGTCATAAAAATTGAATTAAGTTCTAACCAGCTTTGCTCTAATAATGTGAGATTCTACTTAACCAATTTGCAGTCTCATTAATCTGTCTTCTTCTCGTTCATTTGGCTGGTGATTTCTAAGTAGAATTTAAACATTTAGCATACTTATCCAATTAATTATGTGTTTAAACACGCTGCAGACTAGAATTATTTTAAAGTAAAAACGGTCACTTTAGAGGGGGTCATATTAGTCGTAGGCAAAAAGAAAAGTGGGGACTGAACTGTATTCTCACATTAAGCCAGTTTTGCGTCTACTTAACAACCAACAACATGAATGTAAAACCAGATTCAAACACTGCATTGATCCCAGTGGCAGTAACCACACAGGCAACCTGCTGAACTGCTGAATTAACTTAACTATGTTATTGCATTCATCAGCTGAGTAGCTGACACGTCAATACAAAAAAAAAAAAAAAAAACTGAAGTGCTTGATATCATTAGCAACAGCATCATGAGCTGAGAGGGATGAAGGTTAAACAATATGACACTTAAAGAGATCTCATACTTACAATACACTTTATCGGATAACGTTGTAACATCACTACTGCACACGACGTCCCCTTTATGATTGAATCTGGTTAGAGATAACTGGTTTGACATCCTTAGGCCCCGAGTTACGGTTAGCACACGCTAGCAAGCTGGTCTAACGGTCTCCAGTTGGACAGTCAACAGTGTAGCTACAGAAACTAACCGGCCTGCTTCGGTTAGAGAGCGGTTAGTTAGCCGTTACTGCAAGCTAACGCTAGCTCCCAAGCTTGTCAGGCAACCCCGTTAACTTAACGTTAGATAACGGCAGCAGAGCTAGGTAGTTAGCCAACATACAGTAACAACAGCTAACTCAGTGGCTCGACAGGCTAACTTAAACGTCGGGTTGCTAACATCAGTTAGCTTTAGCTGCTGAGCGTGTGCTAATATTTTATTGCCGGAATACTACATTAACTTGAAATAAAGTTGCCAATCATTTAATATTTCAGACGAAGGTGAAACCAGAGCAACACAATACGATTCTCTACATAATCTGAAAGTCTATTAGCACTGCCATCGTGGACTTGAAACGGTGCTCATCTCACCTTATTGCTGTCATCCTCCTCGCCTGTAACAGTTATGTTTTGCTGCCATTGGCGCTGTCGCAGTTTGGTCGGGGTTGCCAGATAACGCGAGGGAAACAAGTAACCTAAGCGGCGAAAAGACACCGGGGTCAGAACACCGGTATAAACGTGCTGCCCGCCACTTAACCAGACGTTTCATCAATCCAAGGCTTTTAAGGTGCTTTCTTTATGGCTTGTAACGATACTTTAGGGACTGTCATTATCCCTTTGCTTGTAGGATGCTGCTTTCTGAAATTAAGGGTTATTCCCAGAACACGGAGTCTTGCAAACGAGCAAGGTCCCTACTGGAATACTTAACATTTTAATAACTTTATGAACTCAAATGGATGCACATTTTAATAAACCATTCACTGACTTCTTTTATTTGAGCTAACTCCGTTCTCATTTCACAGTGCTCCAAACTTTAAAGAGTAATTCTCATTCAGTTTGAATTCAGAAGCCTGATTTAACATACCATACTAGTTTTGCTTTTTAAAATAAATTATGTATAGCGTGTACATGGCATGCATCTACAACACAGGTGTCAGTTATATCTAGATTGTGTGCTGTTATGGGGCAGCACAGCAGTTTTGAGTCTATTACCAGAAGACCAGGAGTACCCAAACTTTTTCTCTTGGAGGACCAAAACTGAAACTTAATGGGGGCCAAAAGCAAACACCTATTGTATTGTATTGTATTGTATTGTTAAGAATTGGTACTAAGATCCCAAATTCCCTTAATTGACTGCCTTCCTGTGCAAAGTATCTGCTTGCTATACTCAGGTTATGAAAAATAATTAGGAATCCAACATATTTAAAGAGCATTTACCACATAATAACTGTAACAGCAATTTTATATTACATTTTTTCACTTATTTTAGGAATTGTTTTTGCTATAAACATTTGGCGGGCCAAAACAAACCATAAGGTGGGCCAACTTTGGCCTGCAGGTCCCACTTTGGTCATCCCTGAGCAAAACAGTACTGCATCTGAATCAGGCTGGGGGCTGTCAGGTACACGTTCTCTGAAGGCGTTCAGGTGAGCTCTAATCTGCTCATCAGTGTCAGCGCACTACAGACTATTAATCTACCAACATTTCCCTGCTTTAGGCCCCATGGAGGCTGGGAACTCCCCCATCCCCCTCAATACCAACAAGTGAGAGAACAAGAAAGAATGAAAATGGAGAAATACATGTCTTGTCGTGTTTATTTTAGTGTAAGGCAGTGTTCTACTCTGACAAAACAGTAATAGATTTTCAAGAGGAATCCCTTAATGTAACATGGATGTAACTTTGAAACAATAAAAAAAAAAATCCAAAAAGAATATTGCCAGTTTTTACTAACCATTTGGAATACAATGTTACAGTGTACAAATAGTTGAGAATATAAATACAAATTATTTGACATTTGTTCAATATTATTCAACACTATAAAAAAACGACATCATCGGACAGTTTAACCTCTGACCAATCAAACATTAAATGCACAAGAAAATGATACAAGGTGAAAATACCAGTTTATCTTTTAACATTTCAATTCCAAACAAAATCAAACTACTTTTTTCATTCCACAAGCTTATAGTAATGCAATAATGAGTGCGTCATTTCAGTAAGAATTTTGCACTTCACAGCTAGTCGCTGAAACATTAGCCACAGTAAGGCCAAATTGGCTTATCAGACCAGAAGCAAACGCAATAAGTTTGAGACTAGGTAACACTAGCTTTTTATTCTTTGATTTGTTTTCCTCTACTATTTTATAGACATTTTTCTCTGGCTTACTCTAAACTGTTTCTTCAATGTCTTATGTAAAGCACTTTCATACACAGAAAAACTGTGCGACGTGCTGTACAAACAAAGTACTGAGGCTATCTACAGTGTGTAAATGAAATGGAAACTGAAGTTAGGACATGTTTTATAATGTGGACTGAGCTCTAATCCCTCTCTGTGAATTGAGATATCCCCCTCTGAGGAACTCCTCTTGTGTTGTTGCATTGAAAATTAGGTACATTAAGAGCAGCTACAAACACTAAATTTGATCATGATGACAGGACAAAACTGGAGCAAAGGGAAGTGGTGAAAAAGCAGTAAACACAAACATAAGCCGGCACTTAAAGCATGAGCATACGTGTGTTTTGGGGTGAAGTAAGCAAGACTGGGAAAGCCCAGCTTGGCTGTTCTATGGAAACCAGGCTAACAGATGCCCATTACACAACTGTGGCACTACTATTGATACCTGGATACTGAGGCTACACATGGGTTTAAACATTCTAGTAAAACTTAATAGCTTAATGAGATGAACCTGTGAGCAAAGCAAATGAAACAATTACTTGCATAACTTACTTTCAATGGACTGACAAGTATGTGACGTGTGTGAAGCAAGCAACTGTTACTGTGCAAATGCAGAACATCCCTTTTGACTTCCCAGAAAGATGTACTTGACTCAGCATGATAGCACATAGTTTCAAATATCAACTCATGTCCTGTCTATCACAGTGTACAACAACGTTTCAGAGGAATCAGTTGTGCACGTACAAAGTAAGCAACAATTACTCCTTTGGGTGTAACATAAAAGCACTAATTGGCACATATACACGTAATGAGTGAGAGGCTTTCAATCAAAGGTTGCCTCGGGGAGTTTGCTGCAGGCGACGACATCCCTGGGTGTTCTTGTTTCGCTGAGGACAGCCATTTCTTCTTTAGGCACACCTGCGTTCACAGGACTCCCAGAATGAGATAATCCCTCCCTACTAGCCACTGGTCTGTTCTTACCACACCGATTATAGGGTTGAAGATTAGCGGCTTTACAAAAAATATTCTCAACATCATCTGACACCTCCTCCATCATTCCAGAATAAACAAAGGTGCTATGAGGTAAACAAGGATCTGATTGCAAAGGAAGGCGACACTGCCTATTGTAAAGCTCTGCATTCTGTGAAATTAAATCACAAGACTCTCTGTCCGACACGTTAGAGCATAGATGTTGCGTTCTGCTGTTAGGAAAATCACTGCTGGATGAACTAGAAAATATTTTGTGTTTTACTTGGGCTTGACTGAGACCCTGTACTTTTTCAGTGATTTCCCCATCTGTCAGAGGAAGGCTTAAAGCCATTTCTGACCTTGTTTGCCATGATAAGGCCATAATGCTGCTACTGTCTCTAACCTCCGATGCAGACACGAGTACATTCTTTTTGTAATATGGTGAGGAATCTCTTTCAGAGTCCTTTTCAGTTTGAGGACAAGCTCTGTTCTCTCTGCATGTGTCAGGCATCTTCAACTCGAGGCTTTCTGTGTCCAGAGACCTACTTCTCCTGTCTAGAGACAACGGATTAGGTGTGGACTGACTGACTCTTGTAAGGCCTAGGTGCCGTGGGAGACTAGCAATTGCCCATGTATTACTGATCAGGTTCTGCTCATACAGGTCTAACATTTGATAGTCACATTCAGCAAATGCATCTTTTTGCAGGTAGCTTTCTTCAAATTCCTGATAGGGCGATGAGATGTCCTCCTCCAGTTCCATCTGGATCTGCTCATCGTATTCTCCCTCATTATGCATATCCACTACATCGAATGTGACTATGGTAGGTAAGGCCTGCATATTTGGAGTGAAGGCAGAGTTTGTCTCCGAATCGTCCGCACTGTTTTGCAAGTCACTCAGCATCTGAGAGTGTTTCGTGTAGTCCACAAGTGCTTGAGAGAAACTCACGGTTTGTCCATCATCCAAATCATTGTTACAATCTGGAGACTGAGGGTTGATATTCCTGTATGGTAAAGCCACGGGCTTGTTTTCCTCAAGATGTTGCTCGTTGGGTTCACAAAATGTTTCAAAATCTGGGTCTGATGTACTTCCGAATGATATGCTGCTGTGCCTTTTCTCACAATCCGCATTCATGGATTTTGTTCTTTTTTCCGTGGAAGCAGGCATACTTTCCTCTTCATCAAATACATCCGGCTCCGTATTATTCTTGTTGACTGTTGCTCGTGGTTTTGAATTTAGATTACAGTTTTTATTCGTGCTGACTTCCTGCCGACCAACCACATTTTGTGCCAACTCCGAGGAATTACCGCATGTGCTCGGCCTCTCTAGAAAATCATGAACTTTGTACAGTTCAGCACTTATTTGTAAACGGTTCATTTCTGGGACAAAGGCAGAATGTGTCACACCAACTGGCTCACTTAAATACTCGCACTGTTTTGAACCGGGAAGTTTTGATTTGTTTTCATAATGTGGACTGATGAGGCTCTCATCAGGCGCAAAAAGTTCATAGAGGGCATCACCGCTGTAACTGTCCCTGGGCAATCTGTCTGTCCTTAGTCTGTCCGTTTTTTCTTGTCCTTCATCTGGCCCCGGCGTAGTTGAATCATAGTAGCCCTCGTCACTATTTGGAACAGATTCTTGATGCTCACTTTGAGGAGTCAACACATCAGCAATTGAAGAAGTGTCCATGCCACTGGCTTGCGGTGCACTGTTACTGTTCAGTAAGTCCATATTGTGAGAACTTGTAAGGTCAGCGGTCAAATCGGTGTGGTCTTGATTGCATGTATAGCACATTTCCTCTGACACATTATTTCCCCAGAAATCCTCCTCATCCAAATCTTCTGGTGAGGCCATTTCTTCGCCACCACCCTGATAAGTAAGATAACAAGAAGCCCTCTTTCCTCCATTTCTGCTCCTCTCTCCAGAAACTGTGCTCTCCGTTATGCTGTCATCTTCTTGGTCTGCAATAATGTCCCCGCAGCCAGTGAGTGAATCAAAGCTTTTTAATGATGCAACATCTCCCAAAATCAGGTTTAGCTGATCCGATGAGCCAGCAGGTGTTTCGGACTTCAATACAGGCTCCGACATTGTGTGAAGTTTCAGACAAGGCTCACTATGTCCTCTAGAGCTCTCCTCATAGTCACTGGAAACCAGGGCCACCAAACTCATTTCCTCCATTTGATCATCACACATCTGACCATCAAGCTTAGACTTTAGGCTTTCTTGCTCCACACTCTTCTCTAAAGCCACTGTGTCAATACATTCAGGACCAATGGAAATATCACATATAACGTCTGCAAAATCAGGCACATCAGGCTCAGATCCCAGGCACTCTGTGACATACTGGCTGGTGTTGTCCTGGACAACAGGCACCTCTTTCTTGCAGTGAGGAGAGGTCATTGCAATCATTTCAGTTTTATCCAAGCCAACATTTCGATGGTTTCTGTACTTAAAACTGTTAAAAAGACCCCTTAAACCCCTTTTCTGCCGGGTGAGGGTCAGTGATTTCTGGTCAGCAGTGGGGTGACTACATTCATTGTGGCAGCTACTATGGAGGTCTCCAGCAGAGTCCCTCTGGCTGCAGTACTCAAAATCTCTAGCTGAGGTGTACCCACTTCTCAGATTGTCATCATGACTAACTTTACTTAGCCCATCATGTGTTCTGCTTTTGGTGATGCCTTTCTTAGAAGACCACTTGCTCGGATTTTTACTCCTTCCTCCAAAAAAGCTGGGTAAAATACAGATGCTTTTACGAACTCCAAAGAATGTCAGGGCAGTCCTCCTAAATCTTCCAGATTTCTGGGATTTCACCGTAGCGTTCATCGTATCCGACGGAAGCTCTTCGGTGATGTCATCGGGGCCGCACCTGGAATGCTGTTCGGAGACTGAAGCTAAATCCTTGGTGTTACCCGGTAGCTCGTCTACCTTGCGAGAAGCCATGGTTACCACATTTACAACAGCAGTCCAACAGAAGGCATAGTAGCTGAGTTTTCAGTCAGCTGATAAGATCACTGCAGTGAATGTGTCCTCCATCTGATATGAGCCCTGTATTGAGAAAGTTGAGACCAAGGATCAATCATCAATTAAAGATTCTGGCCACACACAGATTTTTAACTTGCAATTTCTAATACCGTAAAACTTAAATTAATAGCCCGGGCCTCTTTTTGCTTCAGTCACTGAACTCAATCTGCCAAATGGGACAAGCCATTCCTTCTGCTCAGCAAAGATGGGGAATACTATCAAATTGTTTATTTAAACTAGTATGAAAATCATTCATTTGATAATTTGGTGTTTATGGTTTCTGTAAAATGAACTGAATGACTGAATTGTGGAGAATCTAACTAGTGTAATATATTTGTGTAACAAATCTAAGCAGTTTAGAACTTGCTCAAGTGGATGACCCATTGGGCTTTAAGAGGTTTTATACCTCTAAAGAACATCTATAAAATCCAGACCAGGCGTCTAACTAACTGACTGTGTTTAATTGTCAAAATGTGTAGCCTGGTCATAAGCCTATTTTACTTTTGCCATCCTCTTGTATTTTGATATATGAGAGTCATATATGTGTCAGCTAACATTACTCAACTATTTTACTATACACTTTAATGCTTTGTTGTGGTACCTACTACATGCACACTTGTCCTGGTGTATTCTCTGGTCCAGGAATCTGCTATAGTTCGTTTGTGTGTTGTTTCTGTTATTTTGCTGCAACTTTTTAGATTGTTTGTTGCTACCTTTGATCCAAGTAGGCTCACTTCAACTTGGACTCTGGTTAATAGTAATACTGTATACAAACTGTAAAACTACAGCCCAGTGACTTTAGTTTAAACTCCTTTACATCATCAATAAAAAGCTTATATGCCTAAACAAATTAGTGCATTAATTAAAACATTTTATTTTTTAATTGAATTTTTCATCTTTACATATACATTCACATACTGAATCTTTCATCTGTGTTTTGGTTATTTGTGTTTTTTGTATATTTTTCAAGTATGTTATTATGTAATTATATGTTGTTTTGTGGGAAAATAAAACTAAACCAATAAATACAACTTCAATAATGTATATCTAAACTTATGTGCATTCCAGAGAAAGACTAAGACAGACACAGATAAAACTACCTAACATTTATATTTAGTAATATTAAGTGACTGATTGAACGTTAATCTAAGATGAAATAAAATCCTCATTGTGGTTTCTGGTTTGGTGCTCAGGTGATACAGCAACAGGCTAGAGATGGCACTACGCTACAGCTGTGACCAGAGGTGGAAGGTGGGTCGAAAATACTCCAAAAATGCCCTTTAGGAGAGACAACAGACCGAAGCTAACCTTGAATCCAGTCCAACTACCAGAGCCAGTTCGGGACCGTAGTGAAGAAACCAAAGTGAACGCCACATTAGCGCTTTCAAACGATAAAGCTAAATGAGTCCCAAAGTAAACACACTCACCAACTAAAGCCAAAACCTCTCTGAACGGACTTCTTGTTGGTTTCTCGCCCCGGAGACGTGCTTAGCTCTCAGTGCATCCTTCCCGGTAACCCTCACTTGGAATTCAACTTCTGGTTGCTGCAGTCGGCTTGTGGTCGACTCGGGCCCCGGAGCAGTTCCGAGCAGATACGGTGTTTCATTTGTTTCCTTGCTACCGTTAGCTAGCCGCGTTAAGCCCACTCACCAGTGTGTGCTGCAGTCTGTGGCTGTAATGTGAGCGGCTGCTAACGCTGGGTAACGTTAAACCACATCGCAGCAAAGCACTGTGGGAGAAATACACGGGGATTGGATTAGTGTGTGTAGTTAAGCCACGCACCCATTTTACTTGAGATGTTCTCAATAAAACCCCAGCGTTTAAATGCTGGATGATGACTTCCTCTCCCGACTTCTCAGGTAATTCTCCCAAATCTCCTCTCGTGACTCTCCTCTCGGCGCATGCTAGTGACGCAACATGTGTGTAACGTGTGATTTATAACATTATAATAATAATGATAATAATAATAATAATAATAATAATAATGATGATGATGATGATGATGATGATAACTAACCTTATAAAAATACGCATCAGCAGCATAATAATGCTATTAATAATATAATATTTCATCTCATATTTGTATGTTTGATAAAATGCTATGCTAATATTTTTTATATATAAAACTAATAGAGTTCCCTCATCAAAACGCATTTCTATCAATTCCGAAAATATCTATACTTATACTGCTAAAACAGAACTTGGGTAAGCCCAAGTCTATCTATCTATCTATCTATCTATCTAAAATTATATAATGCTACACATTGTATATCATTATGTATATAAATAACTGTATATATTGTTTTATATGTGTCATCTTTTGTTCTCTGTGTGTAGCATGAAGGACTGCAAACTGCATGGAGAAGGGAACCGTGATGAGGTGTAATGAAAAATATCACTCATCTGTGAATTAAGATTTTTTTTTTCAAAATATAAATTTTATTTATATGCAGCAGGACATAGACATAAGAACACGCAACAGGGGAGACACATACACAAGACAAAAAAAAAAAAAAAACATAATATATTTAAATAAATTACCAAAACACAATAAATAAAAAAACAGCAACAACAAGATGTAAAGGGAATTGCCTCATGACCGTAATATTTAACTAGAAGGAAGATATGGAGAGTATAACAAGAGGTTTTCAAACCTCGAGAAGGTTTATGGGGATATAGAGGAGATAATGTTGTTTCCACAATCTCTTGGTGTAATCACAGTACCAAAACAAGTGAAAACATATTTAATATGAAGGTCACAGACGGAGCACTTCACTTCAGGTTTAGGAGAAGGAGAAAGCTCAGGATGGATCCTTTTCATTCATGATACATAACGGGGGAGAAATACATTTAAAAAAAAACATTTTAGCATTAAAATATTTTCCTCTTTGCGGTCACATTTACTATACATACATTTACAGCAAGTCTCACTGAATTTTAACAAGTAAGCAGTATGATGCCCTTTTCAAAATTTGGTAAAACCTTATGCTACAGTAGAAAATCACCGTGATACAGTGCACAATCTGGAATTATTTACAGTACAGATTTACTGAGAGTTAATTAACTTTTTACAGTGCAATTTGGTGTTTCCACCCCGCAAACAAGCATCAAACAGCTTATTTACGGTTGTGCTTTTATTTTAATACTGTTTTTCAAAGTGCTTTTAAATAGTTTTTGGTCCTCTTCATTTATGTCCTCCTTGCTGGTGTTGTTGTTGGTCTTCTGAAAACCGAGTGTTCCTGATTTTTTTCATAATGTATTTTCCATTTATGTTTTTGACTGTCGGACATCTGTCCACTCCATTTTGGTGTTTTGCAGTGCCTGAGTCTTCTTCTCATCCACCTGCACATAATCCACTCTGTTTTCATCAGACAGAAAAGGCTTCTGCTAGACATAGAGAGGGCGAGATGAGGAGACAGCAATGTGAATACTAACTTATTAACTTAACTTATTTACTAAATTAACTTAGTACAAGGATGCATGACAGATAAATCTGATATTTTACAGCATTTTATGGCTGCAACTGCATTTTAGTTGTAAATATTTTCCTTACATCAATGATTTGGATTGATTCATTAACATAAACCATAAACATACCTGCCTGGACAGAATGAATAACATTGTTAAGCAATTTAAGCGTGTGTAGGTTAATATGCAACTTGTATATTTAACAGCCAAGGGACATTAATAAACATTAACTAATTGACATAAACGGTCAAAAAAGTTCCCAGTGTGAAACTGTTTATTTCTATGAATTACAGAATGGACGTCTGGCCACCTCGCACCCTATCAAGGGCTAGATTTGGCTCATGGACCTCAAGTTGAGTATCACTGGTCTACTGCTGCACAATGGTGCAAAACATTGAGTCTACACATTGAAAGATGGGGGATTTTATCTTTCTTTTTGATAATAATACGCCAATGTAATTTATCTGATCAAAACATACCTTCTGCACAGGAGACGGGGATGCGGAATTGAAATCCAGTGACAAATAATCAAGGTTGGATCTTCTCGCCCAGGATTGAACCGCTCCGTCAAAGGTGAGACCGGACTGTTGCATTGACTCCTGTCAGAGAAAGAAACAGATGAAGACCTTGCTGAATTATCAGTGTTCCCGGTTAAAATGATCTTAAATAAGTAAAAAGTCAATTTTTCCAGTTTTTAGTTGTCAATCAAATTTTATATGTGCTGCATTATTAGTTAGAAAAAGCTACTTCTGTCCACAGTGCATCCACTTGATGCATGTCAGCAAGAAAGCCCAGCTCACCGATACATGAATTAAATGCTTTTCTTAAAACTTTAATTCTGGGAAGATTAATTACATATTCACCCATTCCAGGAACAGACTTGTACAACACACCCTGAAAGGTCCCCAGCGCGATTACAATTTGCTGAGCAAAATATTTTCGGAACACACAGTAATTTTCCACACCCACATTCTTATTTAGCTGTGTGGAGGTTAGAGCACTTTTTCCCACTCACAAATGATCCTACAATTACAAGAATGTCAGATGTTCCTCTTTTTTAGGGTTCTGTAAAACAAAACCTAGTGGCATGAGGTCCAGAATTATCTAGAAAATGTTTTCAGTGATTTAAAGGTTGAAAAGGTTTTGCAGTGTTATGTTTTGTTGCTATGCAGATTTGCCCAAACACGGCAATATAATCAAAATATGATCACGCATAGTTTTACATTTTGTGGGCCAGTTATCAGCAAAAAGTGGATGATTCATATGTTGAAATAAGATACACGACAAAGGGAGGGGAAGAGGAGGGACGACCTAATAAGCTACATTAAAAGTATAATACCATCAGCACTACTTCCAATCATAAATTATTATTGATAATGTCCAGGTCTTTGCAAGTCAAATTGCACTATATCTTTTTGGTGCATTGAAAGAAACAAAAAAAAAGTGTTTTCACTACTGTAAACAGAAATTTTACCATTGCAGTGCAGTTTGTGTCTTCATCTCTTGGTATGATCGTGTTTTCAAGTCTTCTTTCAAGAGGTAAAAAGCTGAAAACACACAACAAAAACAAAAATCTGTCTGAATTTATGTCAGATTAGAAACCAACTATGACGTTTTACAAATAGAAACTGAGAAACTGAATATCATCATTGAGTTGGGTAAGTATATTTATTATATTTATTTCTTTAGTTATTCATATTTTCTGAAGCTGTCAAAGTTTTTTTAGGGTCATTAATATTTGTAAAAAGAAGATCAATCAAAGTTGAAAAACACACAAAATGCTGGGGTAAAAAATCCCTCTATAGGGTAATTTTTAGCTCACATCTATATAGTCAGACAGACTTTGTGGATAAAGATACTTTGTTTTTCTCACCATGATTCAGTCATCGCCCTGCTCAAAGGTAGATGAGTGGGACATTCTGTGATTGTAGAGAGGCCTCTCAAGTCAAGAGGTGGGGGTCGAGCTGTGAACCAAGAAAAGACAAAGTAACAGGATTGGTTGTAATTTGCCACGGAAAGGACAGCTTTTCAAACGTGTCATGATCACTGTATTAAAAAAAAGTCTGTGTATCTGATATCTGCCTGAATCCTGTACTGGTATTTACAGCTATGTATCATTAGCACAGCGATGCAGACAAGGATCAGAATTGTAATTGTAAAACCCTGTTTAAAGCTGAACAGGGAGCACATACTCAAAAACATCATAAAGACAAGTGAGAAATAAAAGCTCAGTTTTGTACACAATGCCATTTAACATTAAACCAACCATAGCTGTTACAAGTCTCACCTCTCCTCAAGCGAGGCTTGAGATGCCGGTGAATTGGAGGTGGTGGAACATCTCCAGGTGGACACACTAGTGGGCTGAGAGTGGTGGAAGACTCAGCATTGCTATTTGCATTGAGGAAACTGAAAGTCCTGGGGCTCATAGGGATGTAACCATCACATTCAGTGGTGGTGACAGAGGGAGAAGGGGAAGCCATGGGGACATATGACTCATCCTGGTAGTTTTGAACTTGTACTGTATTTAAACAAGGCTGTTGAAAGACAAAGCATCATGAGATCAGAATGCACTATACTGTCATTTTGGTACAACTGGAACATTTGTTAAGGCCGCTGTGTGTTGATGTTTTTATCTGTAGAGAAATTATACTACTACGTAGGGTGCTAAAATAGAACATTTTCAAATCCCACAATGGTTTTAAAGGGATGGTTCGACAGAGTCAGACGAGTAGATCGACACCACTGTGATGTCTATATAAAGCTACAGCAAGCAGCAAGTTAGCTAAGCTTTGCACAAAGGCAGGAAACGGGGAGAAACAGCTAGCCTGGGTCTGTCCAACGGTAACAAAATCTGCCTACTAAAGCTCCCTAATGCATACATTATATCACATTTGTTTAATATGCAAAACAACTAAATGTTAAAAGTTAAAAGTGGCCGTGGTTCTGTGGTTATGTGTTGGCCTATTGGTTGGCCAGGCACAGGGACTTCCTGGAGTCTTGTCATCACGGTGAGGTTGCCAGGAAACCAGCAAAAACTCCAGGTATGGTAGGCTAAGTTAACCACCTCTAAGCCAACCATCTATAGTGTTATAGCTCCAGCAGAACCTCCAGGAAGTTACTGTCTGTTTTTCAGATTGAACAAATTAGTTATATACTGTGTCTAGTCTTTGTGCTAAGCTAAGCGTAGCAGCTGCTAGCTGTAGTTTTACATTTATGGCACGGACATGTGAGTGGTATCAATCTTCTCAGCTAACGCTCAGCAAGAAAGCAAATAGTTCAAGATCTCTTAAAAAGTGTTTATGATTATCTTACCAAATTAAGACTCTGTCTCCTGTTCCTCATCAATCTACTTTCAGCATCTCCTTAAAAAAAAAGAATTATTGATAACATTAGTTTACATTCTCAATAGTACAATTAGCTATCATCGACATTAATCTGTATGCTTCCCCGTCATAAAAGCACCAGGATTATGTTTAATTTTGTTGGGCCCAGCTTTCACAGTTTTTGTATTATGCATTCTGTGTGACCTTCCTATTGAGGACATACCCATTCTGAAATGGTCCAGGCTTGACAAAGAGGTCCTCCGGGAAAATAAAGCACCATGGCTTGAGAAATGGCGTGCACTCATTGGCCTCGACCTGTTAAGTCCTTCGTCACTTAGCTGCTCTGACGGGTGACTGGGCTTGGGTGGCAGCGGAGGAGGTGTTACTCTGTCACTAGTTGCATCAAACGACGCAGAAGAGTAAGGTTTGTCAAACTGGAAGACACTTGCGGCACAGTGACGTAGTGGAGATGACGAGGATGACGGTAAAGCCATGGAGGTGCACGGAGCGCTGAATGGAGGGTTGGTCAATCGTCCTTGGGGGAAAAGAGCTAGACTGGGGCTAGCATGTGAGATGGAGGATGAAGAGGAATCGTTGTAAAGAGGTGAGGGCACCATGTCCTTGACAGCATCATCTGATGACTTCTGCTCCAGAGAGATCTCAGAGTTTGAAAAGCTGTCATGTCTACAATTATGGGGAAAAAATGAAAACATTGTATTTGTTAAACATGAGATATTGCCCTGATTTCATATGTGTCTGAGGTTTTACAGATTGCACATACCTACTAGTGCTTACACTCCCCGTCTCACACTGCGAGAGAAAGAGGTAGTCCAGTGGGTGACTGGAATCTAGCTGGCTTGATACGGACACTCTGTCGGAGCTGTCAGGTGACGGCTGAAGGGAGGTGGGGGTGTGAGGAAAGCCTTCCTCTGAGCTCTCTGTTGGGACCAAGCAGAGAGGGAGAGAGAGCATGTAGTCTCTGAAATGTTACAAGCACTAAGGAATAATAAGAAAACTGCCATCATGCTGACACCAAAGGCTAGCTAAAGCGTGCAAACCTATACGCTGACACGCACTAGGTTGCTCCCAGCCTGTACTCACATTTACAACAAACAGCAGGTGAATTTGAAGAGAGGAATGGTATTTTTCTTTTTTTTTTTTTGCAGGCACATTGAAAGTAGACAAGTATGAGCCCTGCTCCCTCTTTTGTTTATATATTCTTCAATCTTTTAGTCAGATTGGCCCTCGCTCAGAAATTTGTCTCATTCCATTTCACCCAAGGCCACTGAGTCAAGGCTTTCCCTGCAGAACCATGTGGGGGAAAAAAATCTTTGCATGTTCTTATGAAACATTTGCTACACTTAAAAGATGTTTGTGGGGGTTGAACAACCTTTTATATTCCTTTGCAAAAGTTATGAGATGCCACCGCACAGAACTCTTTAGAGATCCAGGCAGGATCTACTGCTAAACTACACTGTCTGATAACCCTGAATTAAAGCAACATAACTTTATTCTAAAATTCTATAAAAACTACAGCAACAAACTGTCTGACAGTGTTAAGTGTGTGGAATATAATTTTGCATTATAATCCATGACTTGTGTGTGTTTTTCTGAGACCAAAATGTGATTTAGGGTAACATGCAGGGAAAGCATATCAGCAACTCTGCATCGTTGCTCTATCTCCTTCACACAGATGACAGTGTTCTAACAGACAAGTCTCCTTACACATATACAGTGGTCAAATCACATGTCAGTTGAAGGCAGTAAAAAGCAGGACTTAATAATGATATACAAAAAAATCAACCCACAAAAGATGACATTTACTTTTGTGCAGCCCCAAAGCACGTTCACGGAAATGATACAAAACTCTCATTATTTATCTGTAAATTTGAATGTGACCCGGTTCCCTGTTGATCTGCTGTTATCTCCTCTAATACAGCTTCAGCATCAGGCTGCGTGACAGGCACGCAGCAACTGCAACGTTTTTTTCTGTTAGAAACATCTTCTGCGCACAGACAACAGTCTGATTTATGATAAAATATGAGGTCACGCTTTGTCTTCCAGTCATTAAACCATGTAGATTGCTTGACAGGAGCAGTCATCTAAAATCATTTCCATTCCAGGAGAGTTGTGTAAAATAATGCAACTTTGGCTTGTTGTTGTTGCTGTTGCTGCTGTAGAAAGCAGACAAGAAATGGTTTTGAACCACAGTGTTATGACGTGAGATTATGTGCTGGTTCAGGAGCTCAGTTACAGAGAAATTTATCAGCCCGAAAGATTGTGGGAAGCACCCACCGTTTTCTAGTCCACCACTCCAACCACAAGCCCTGATCGAGCAATTTACATCCTCAAATCTTTATTTTCCCCTTAAATGTTTCCTATGGGGTATTTAAATTCCTCCTGATTGAAAAATGTAGAATAATCCAGATTTGTACATTATTTTATAAATGTTGATGCCTTCAGAATGTTTGGGAACTTTATCAAAACGGATAATGAATCAGGGTTGAAGAATGCACAGCAGTTCACTGTGAATAGTAATCAACACACCCGTGGGTGCAGTAGATTTACACACTGTCTCAGTCAAAGCTGCATGTTTTTGCGGCAAGATCTAACCATATCCAATGCACTTTGCTGAAAGATCTGGTGAGTTGTCAGTAAATTGCAACCTTAAATTTACACCCAAGACTAATCTGTGATGCTTTTACAGAAATCCAGACCACATTGACCTGATTCTCAAGTTTGACGCTTCCTATGTGGGGACAAGTAACACCAATTTCTTTTGGGCTGGCTGCGGTGGATTCTGGGTGAATCTACTGAATTGCAACAAGTAAACTAAGACTAAATTAAAAAGTCTGGCCAAGTGCAGCTTTAGAATTGAATCTTTCTTTGTATTTACCTGCATCCTCTAGACTCCCAAAGTGGCAAATTTGACTGATGCTACTGATCCAGCTGTTCATCTCCTCTTCAGTTTTGGCCACTAGGTAAAAAACACGAGATGAGGTCTTCACCACAAAGAGGTGCTTCCCATGGAAATCTCGCTTTATCCTCAGCTGCCCGTTCAGCATTTCGACCTCACACTCCTTCAGGTCAATGATACGGATTGGCTTTTTGGAGTTCTTACTTTGATAATACTCCAGCACATCAGGATTACCGCTCATGCGACCTCTTCGAAGCACAAACCAGCGTTTCCTCCACGCCTGCAGGAGAGAAGAGCAAACAGTCCATCATGGAGTTGCTTTTAAGTTTCAGCTTTATCCTTATATTATTCACAGCACTGCATGATTCTGCTAACAGATAACAGTTGAAGTCTCCCTTTTCCCCCTTCCACCACCATTTTATTAGTCATGACCAGTCATGGGAATTAGATCACAGCTCCTGCTCACAACAGCTAACTTCGCAACTTTAAACTCAATTTTTTGCTTTTGATATGGTCAGTAAGCGGAACTTCAACTGAAATTTCCCAGAAGTACAGAGAAGAGGAAGTTCACTGTATTTAGCAGAAAATGTCTAACACAACGAAAGAGGTATTTATACAGTACTCAGTTGGTATACTTTTACTGAGGACTGAAAGCTGAATACTGAAACTGTTAACAGCTATTTATAACTCCAAAGATCTACTTGTAATCCCACTACCTAAAGGGTGCAAGTCAGCCCAGTCGTGTAGGTGTCACATTTCATATTTAAAAGCAGTGATGATTAAAGCAACCTCATGAAAAGAGCAAAGCTATAGATATCATGTTCACACTTGGTTTTGTGGCTTTGTGCACACGGTCAGGGCGAAGCCTCTCCTGGTATTTCGGTGGTGTGAAGACTTTTCTGCATGTATACAATCTGCTCCTGCTCAAGTAGTCAGTTGGTAATGGGTGATGTGTGTTTATACCAGGAAATGGTTAGACACACCACCACACTTTGCTACATTTTAGAGGAAACCGTAACTAGACATTTGTTTTGAATATGGAAAGGTTTGTGCTCAGCTAAACTGTTTTGTATATCCAGGTGCATCTGATAGAAGTAGATGGTGAATGTAGAAGCTCATCCAAAAATAGAAAAAAGACAGAGTACTTCAGAAAGTTTTACTGTTTTCATTAAAACAGATCTTTTCTTTCTGGTACCTGCAGGCTGATGGGCACAGACATTTTAAGGGGCTGTTTGCTCTGACCTGAAAAAACCCATGTACCATGAACCTGAAATATGGTCATTTAACTAAACATAAATCAATTCAAAATGTGTACATAGTTTTAAATTTGAAAGACAAATGAAATGGAAGAAAATGCATTCCATTTAATTTCTGGTTACAAACAGCAGAAGCTGTTAAGCATTCATTTTCGTTGTTTTGAATGTAGCCTGCTGCCTATGTGTTAGCCAGCTGGCATATGGATTATATGGTAATTTAATTTGGTCTAACTTTAGCAGTTATCGGTATTTATGCAGTCACAACAGCAAAAATAAAACTCCCCCCCCCCCCAGATAGGCAGCTCAGCCAAAGAGGGAAAATGGGCTGTTGCTCGGGCAACTTTAGCCCGGCCTTGTGCACGTCCTTGTTCCCCAATGTGGATAACATAACAATAACAATAAAAAACAACTTAGCCCATGGTTCGCTGAATAGTTTTATAGTTTATAACAGTATCTCATGGCCTTAAGTGGATCATGTTTGCTTAGTTGTCATTATGTGACCTATACTTGGGTTGAAAATGCTGGTAATGGTAATTTATGGTAATAAATGGTAAAACAAATTCTATTCTTTTTTTTTTCTTTTGAAATCTCCAAGGTCAGTAATGAACCCTCAAGGTGGTTTATATTAACGCTCATAATAGGCCTTTTTCACAGCAGACATTTGGACTTTTCATAGCAGTAGGGGAAGGGTGTTTGTACTAGCATTAATGACGTCTCAGTCCCAGTAGGTCAAGACAAGTGTGATAGCGAGCCAGCAGCTAAATAGATTTCAGCCATCATCTTTTCCTGCTGGGCCCAAATGTTATCAGTGATGTGTAGGTTAAAATGTCGCCAATATCCACTCTCAGAAGTCTCAAAATGATATTATCAACGATGCTTAGTATGACGTATTAGATGTCTATATAGAGTACTTAATTTCCTGTGTGACCTTGGGGAATGGAAGTTATTTTTTTCTCACATTTCCTCAAAAGTAGCAATGAAACCAAATGACAGCCAAAGTGAAAGGTGCAGTGTAATATTTCTATTGGCTTTCAGGTAGTGGATATAAGTATATGTCTCGATACAAGACACCCATGAGTAGGGCACCACACACTGTAGTGGACTGGACACGGCAGATAACCGTTAAATGCACATTTATCATGGCAGAAAGTGGAAATGCAACAGACCTTGTTCCGCGTCAGAAGGGCCTGAGCCTGAATTGTTCTGATACTGTTTCTAAACAAGGCACCAAAGTAAAACCAAGGAGCTGCAGCCAAATTTAGCAACACAGCAACCAACCAAACAAACACCTCTGTGAACACCACAACACAAGATTTTTATTCCATTTGATAACACCACAGACCAAGATAGCCTAAATTTCCATAATGATATGTGCCTAACTTGACATTTGAATAATAAGGCAGATAGTGCGCCTGTCTGTACAACAGCCAGAAAAAACATGCATTTATTGTTTTCTCTGGCATCAACAGGATTTGCATAGTGTGCTAAAATAAGTTTCTATTTCCCGCCCCAAACCCCATCAGAGCGCACGCAGACCTCCACCCACCCTTTCCCTGCACTGCTGTTGACAAATGGCCTTCCTCCTCCTCCATTCGTACAGAGGAAGTGCAAACAGCCATCATAAAGCTGGACTATTTCTGCTTGCAACTTAAGTCTGAAGTGTCTGACTGTCTCTGACATTACTTCCCATGTTTCACAATACACATGCTCATTACACAAACACATACACACATAGCAGAGTGCGTGGCCAGCCCAGTGTTATCACATGACCCCAACAACCACAAAACAGTGACGGCTGTATGCTGTTCATGTAGGCAATTACATGTATTTGCTGTAGGAGTAAATCCCATCTCTGTCTGAAGTACATCTGCAGTTTGTCACACATTATTATTGTCAGGATACATTGTTGTTACAACTGTAAAGTGCATCCACAAGCCACAACGCTAAAGTAAGGCGTTATGATAGAAATGAGGAAGGTGACATAAGGGAGATTGAATGACAACTCAGTTTAACAAAAGCATATAAACCCACAGTATGTTTCTAAATCATCATTCCACATTGTAACACACACTGGCATACACACACACACACACACACACACACACACACACACACACACCCGCATACACACACAAACACAAGGCTCAGCAGCACAACCTGGCATCCCCACTGCTGCTAGAGGACATAAACAAGCGTCCGGTGTGTACTCCTACTCACAAATCTCTTTAGTTTCTTCTCCGGGGGGGATTTAATGAGCCAGCCGGTGCAGACCACATCCCCAGCACTCATCTTGACTGCAGAGCGCGTCGTCCTCACGGCTGCTGCTGCTGCTGCTGCTGCTGCTGTGAAACTGAGAGCACTGCGAAGCATATCCTGTGTGCTGGTATTCAGCCTAGCCACTCCAAAAGGAGGAAGTCAAGAAATTGATCACACTGACAGAGAGAGAGAGAGAGAGAGAGAGAGAGAGAGAGAGAGAGAGAGAGAGAGAGAGAGAGAGAGAGAGAGAGAGAGAGAGAGAGAGAGAGAGAGAGAGAAAAGGAGAAAAATACTACACATAAAGAGGTTTGACAGGTTTGAGGTTTGAGTCGTTTTGACTGGTAACATACACCGGGCTGAGTCACTTGCTGTTAAAATCTTATCTTAAGGTTTTATACAATAAACAGATTCCATTTCTTCCTATGTTGCAATGTTGTTTGTTTGTCCTGTGTGGTTTCTGAACTCTTCAGAAACCAAAAGTGGTTTTAACAGTGGATATCTGATGAAAACACTGACCTGCCTTACTTTGATGCTTAATGATAAACTAATAAGGGATTATTTCTATATGAGTTTTCAGGAAGGTTGTGGTGCAGACAGGATAGTAGTAGTGGAACTATTAGTTTGCTTTTATTCCAGCTGTTGTCAAAAGAAAGAAAACAGTTTTCCAAGGTAAAATGTCTTGGTCTAATCTTTAAATTTGAGAAGCATGTTAAACTGGTAAGAAAGGAAATGTACATACATTTAAACTCGTTGGAGACTGTTTACCATGTTACGCTGCAAACAGTTTTATGCATTCCGTGATTTTATCACATTTAGGCTATTATGTAACTTCTTAGTCACAAGCAGCTTCTACAAAAATCAAGCCTCTTAAGAAGACATATAACCATGTGATTCAAATTTTGCATAGAAAGCGATACAATACCAGCACCAGCATATTTATGATCATTCAGTTCAATTTGCTAGTCGTAAACTGATCCGTAAACGCCTAAATAACCAAGCTCCGGAGGTGCTCAGTGATGAGGTTGTACCTCTCAGGATTTCTGGCTCAGTTACTCAGGGTGCAGTTTTGTGCAGCGAGGAGCTGTAAGGTGCCCTTTCATAAACCCAGATCAGTATGTGGAATTTATTATGGATCATGAATGTGATAACAGTAAACTCCAGTTGTACAGCTTTTATGGATCAGACATGTATTATGGAGTTTTATGGTGATTTCATTGTATGATTGTTTATGTTTTTTATGTATTTCATTTTTGTGTGCGGGGCATTGCAGACTGGTTTAGGCTGTGCATTTTGTGGTATATGGCATATATTTTTTATGTAAAAAATATATAAATGAGGGGAGTAGTACTGGTTGTAATAGTATAAGTGCTAATAATTTTAGTGCTAGTGCAATAGTAATCATCATAGTAGTACTATTGTTGGTCGTCATTATCAGTCAATTGATCAAATACATTATAAACACATCAGACACACACACACACACACACATACACACACACACACACACACACACACACACACACACACACACTAATGAAATGCTGTTTTTTGTGCATTTTACTGAGCAAGGCAAAGCGACACAATGGCTTGTTTACCATGAAATTATCTTTCATCCTGTGACAGAAGTTCAGTTTATAACTTCTCCTGCCAGTAAAAACACTGACATGGAACCAGTCATCTACATCTCATCATCTCCATTTTACATTTCCCCTCTGAGGGGAAGTACATGAATCCTCATTGTTGATTATTTCCTATCGTGAATAATCAACTGAAACTATTAACAGTTTGTGACAGATAAACACAGACCACTCTTAAAACCACAGCAGAAGACATAATGAACTTTCATAATTAGACTTCTGGAGTTAATTGCAGTCAAGCAATAAATATCACAAACAGACTCAATCTTATCTCTTTTTTAAATATCTTGAGCAACCACCAGAGGGCGACATAATGCTCTAGTTGGTGATGTTATTAGTCTGTTACTGGGCAAATTTCTTATTCAGAAATCATGACTCAGTAAAAACCAAATGATGAAATTGTGTACATAACGTACACCCACATACATTAGTCTACATTTATATAACATATTAATAATGTCTTCATTATATTAAATTCAAATCCATGGACACTATAAATAATCTGATTCCTCCCCTTGTTTTGTATGACACATATTTATTAATCCCTCTAATTGTTAATATTTTTGTGTTTATGATTATTATTTGTCTTTATATGTATACTTTGTTTATAGCCCATTCTTGTCTTATACCTGCTTCATCTTCTGTCTCCATTTTTCTGTGCTAAAACTACCGGGAAAACTTTTCTAAACGGAGTTCCTGTATGTAGAACAAACTGTGGAGGGCAGCAGTCCACTGCGGCTGCATCTAATCTGTACAAACGTCAGGAACAAGAACCGGATTTACAGCAGTAACCAAAGAGTCTTGAAGGAAAGAGCTCGAAACAGCTGCGACTTGGTGTAAAACAGCAAAACACATAGCTTAAAGTATGTAGCTTTTTATATAATTACAAAACACTCTATCCGTAATTGCACAAAAATAAAAACAACAACAATGTCCAGTCATTTGAGACGCTGCGGACCTCATATTCAGCACTGCCACTGATATAATGAGCGACGCCATCTTTCTTCCAAAGGCGTCATCCGTGAGTTAGTTTTCTAGCGGCGACCAATCTCGCGTGTTTCAAAGAGTCTTTACAATTACCCATGATTCCCCTGAAACGTATGACCTGTCTCTGGCCTTGGCGTGTAGCGCGGTGCTGCTAGTTGTCAGTGTGTGCTGGCTGTAACGTTAGGGCTCCATTAGCGTTAACTAGATAGTGTTTCTGACCGACAAGTAGGCTAGTAAAGTGGGGGACCGTCACAGCGGAGCTGAGCCACAATGCTGAAATGTAGAACTGTATGGAAAAAGCTTGCACCTCTTGCTAGAGCTTCATCTAATGTGTGCCGGCAGAATGTGCGAAGAACAGGTCAGTAAATAGTTACAGTCACTTGCAGTCTCCTTGTTAGCCGGCCTCCATTCAAACATACATTTCTTTAAGGTTCATATACACAGCAGCCGACAGTGTGTTAAACCAGAGCGGGGGACCTCTGGTAGCTTATTTAAGTATTCTGACCTTCGTTTGGTTGTTCCATAGCTAACATTAACTGAGCTAATTAGCAAATGGTAACATGCAGAAGTCGATAACACATCGATAACTAGCTAACTTTAACCATATTGCACTCCACTGGTTGCAGTAGCTCTTGCCTGAAGCTAACTAGAAAGTGAAAAAATGGACTCTAGTTACAGTCACATGTGTTTTTGGCATGCTTGTACCGGGTTGCAGTGTGGTTATAACAGGTGTTACAAGTCAGATTTTGCCATGTTTATAGGCCGAGGTTGTTTATTTTTTGGGGGTGGTTTTCAAACCCCTTGTGACCCTGAGAGGATAAGCACAATGTGTACAGTCCCTCTGCACAGTATGCCCATCGGCTGCTTGAATGTACAATGATGAGGAAAGTAGATCATGAGAGAGGTTGATCATAATGAGGATTCAAGCCTCTAAACCAAACTCAGATTGTGTGTGTGCTTTTTTTAAATTAACCTAATAAACAAGCATAAGGATTCCTGTGCACCAAAGTTTGCCCTTCATTTTGGGGAAGTCAAAGCTCAGGCTGACACGTAGAGATGTAATAGTACCTTGTATATCTGTATAATGTGCTTGCATTGCATCTTGCAATGAGACATGTTTTTATTGTCAGCAAATAGAGACACATTAATGTAGCAGTCACAGTCATAGTTTATGGCTTGACATGTATAAATAATGGTGGGACATGTCATGATTGCTATGTTTCGCCTCATTGTTGCTGGTATCCAGCCAAATAGCAAAGTGAGATGTAATTTTACAATGTATACGTCATTTAATTCAGTGGAACTGTCAGTCAGACAGCTGTAACCTGATAAGCCTGATCAACATAAACATAAACAAAGATTTCCAGCCACGATGCTTCAGTTTTAGTGTTTCACCAGTCTCCATCATACATTAATAAAAAATGACACATTTTGATCAATCTAAGATGTGTCAAATTATTTTCAGGGTTAACCAATGGCAGAATACCAGCACATGTACCAGCCGCTCACATGTCCACCGGGCCGGCAGGGGGAGGACGGGAAAACCAGCTGTACATCCTTCTGGTTGGAGCAACCTTCCTCGGTGGTGGAGTATATGTGAGTGACTCATATCTGACCATGAGGATTTAGTCTGTCATAACATACAGTACATGCGCTGAAAATCATAAGTGATCAGTTGGAAATGAGCCGTGTTTGTGGTCTTTAGTACATCACATTTGTTTGCATGGTCGCACCTAGACGGTCCTACCTTGCCTGTTTGCAAATATTCATGCATCGGCAGAATCAGGGCTGTTTCACTGATTGCACGTGATCAATGAGTTTTTTTTGTTTTCGCAGGCGTACCGAACTGTCAAGGGAGACCAACAAAGATATCAGGAACGTATTGATGAAATTTCATCTAGACCACATAGAGTAGCCACGCAAGTTCCAGCCGCACCCATCCTGTCAGAGCCTCCTGGTGAGTAGTTTTTATCGACTGATTTTTTGTTATAATAAAACTTTGATTGTTCACTTATTTCCACAAACAAGCCTAAATATATATATATATATCTATCAGAGACTAAGCATTCCAATGTGATACTGTTTTAGTTATGATCAATTAAGAATTTCAACTGTTAATATACTTTTTTTTTGTTTTTAGCTGCGGAAGCCACCGAGAAAGAGAGTGAGTAGATGCGTATCTTAACATTTATAGATCAAATTCCATCTCTGTTAATAACTAAATGGGTAGTAAAACTAAACCATGATTTTATAACAATGAACTAAGAGCTTGTGGATTAGCTGCAATCAGCTGTGTAGTCTTTGCTGTGCCACTGTTTGGACTGAAAGGGTTTTGTTTTTAAATTATAGTTAAATGTTTGGTGTAAGAATGAGATTGGAATCAGCTGACTCCGCAGTGCATACTTTAGCTTCCTCTTTCTGCATGTAAACAACACACACTGTGTTTAAATTAGTGTTAGATGGATTTACATGAATTACTTTTTTTTTTAAGTTATTTTTTTGGCCTTTTATTGGCTTTATTCGATAGTAACAGCTGTAGATAGACAGGAAAGGTGGGTAGAGAGAGAGGGGATGACACGCAGCAAAGGGCCCCAGGTCGGATTGTTGAATGTTGCTATAAGTCAATAATTTCATAGTTAATGTTTGATTATTCTGTTCATTCCTCGGTCAGCCGTCCCTGAGCCAGAACCTGAAGCAGCACCTTCACCAGAGGAGCCAAGCCCTCCGGCCCCTGATACCGAAGTAGTGGCCCCCAGTGAAACAACTGAACCGCCCCCAGGTTGTCTTCATACTTATCTATACTCCTACATGCATGTCTAACATGTGCCTCCTGTGTAAACACAGCGTTTGAACCAAAAAGTAATAGACAAAAGCATAGTAGATGTAGAATAATGTGTGCTATTACAATTTGTGCACATACTATACTCTGTCAGAAATGGTGACACCAACTGGTGAAGTCATGTTACTGCAGGTTATAAAACACACCTGTCTTTTCTCACATCTTTACACTCTGCTCATAATTGTCACACATTAGTAAAATGTTAAAAATACAGTTCTGCAGTGATAATGTTTTATACACGAGGCACCCTGGATATTCTGAACGTGTATCGTCTTGTCTGTGTGAGAGTGCATTTACCGCATGAACTGTGATTCTTGCATGTGTTTATTTTTCTTGTATTTAGCAATATATGTGTCACACTCATTGTGTTCTGTTTGGTTTAATTTAATTTGTGTCCTCTAACCTTGTAAATTAACCCTTTACAGTTTCAGTTCAACTTTGAACACTCACATACTCACCTCCAGTCTAAACTGTAAATATTTCCGTTGTTGTGGGACACAGTTGTTGGACACAGTTGTTGGAGTTCTCAGTATTCTATACAGCATATGTTGGCTCCTGGTGTGTTTGTTGTCATATTTGCGTTGGAAGATGGAAGCCTTCCTGTCTGAAAATGTCTGTGAATGTGTTATACTTTGTTTAACTTCCTGTCCTGGGATAGAAAAGTTTTGTTTGTTTGTTTTTTCTGCTAACTGTAATGCGATAATATTGATCATAATTGGAAGCTGCCCTTAGAAGTTAATTACATATTTTGACCTTTTTTCATGCTGTGTCAAAGATATAATTTAAACAGGAAGTCAGAAAAGAAAAGACCCTGAATGTCAGTGTGGTAAGAGGTGCTTGAGTAAAAATTAGCTGACACTGACATTAACACAGACAAAAGTTACAACTCTATAATACTTACTTCTAGTATTAAATGATATACAGTATGTATGTCAGTGTTGAAGGCAGCTTCCAGTTGTTATTGAGTTAGTGTGCATGCTCTGCAGAATATTACCAGGGTAAAGATGAAGAAATGCATGGATCCTGATGGTCTTCCCCTTCAGTAATCTTGTAAACAATTGAATTTTAACCCACACTACCCTCAACAGCAGATGAGCCAGTGCTAGAAGCACCCCCAGAAGAGGCAGCAGAACCACCTGCTGCACCTGTAGTTGAGGAGGGTAAGATTTGAGAGTAAATGGTCTCATTAATTTACCCATTCTATTGGAAATGTTGGACTTTTCCTGACAATTCAGGTGCCATTTACACCTCAGCTATTCCCTCTGTGGAGTAGGTGCATACTATAGCTCAGTTAAAGATGGATTTCACATATTAGCTGTATGTAACTTTACCACTATACTACCAGAACCATCACCCCCATCTGAGCCATCCCCAGCTGAGGTCATAGAGCCTCCCCCAGCTGAGCTTGCAGAGGCTCCCCCAATTGAGCTCATAGAGCCTCCCCCAGCTGAGCTTGCAGAGGCTCCTCCAATTGAGCTCATAGAGCCTCCCCCAGCTGAGCTTGCTGAGGCTCCCCCTGCTGAGCTTACAGAGCTGTCCCCTGCACCTGTTGTGGAGAGTGGTAAGCTGTGCATGGAACCAGCGATGTACATTTACCACACCTGAGGGTTTAATTTGTCTTAACTGGTTAATGCTCCGGTTATACTAACAGAACCTACAGCAGCAGCAGAAAGCCCTGCAGCAGAGCCACCCGAGTCTCAACCTGAAGTTGTGGCAGAGAGTGGTAAGACCATAGTCCAGCCTCGGTTGGAGCGGGAAGCGGGCAGACACGACACCGATACTTTTTCCCCCCATTCTGATAATGTTAATGTTAATTTCAAACACCTTTTTCTTCTATTTGTTTTTAACATTTTTTCTCATTACAGCTGTTTACCCTGCCTGTTCATGTCTTTTCCACATTGTTTGGGTTCTTGTAGTGATAAAGGTTAATGTCATTCACATGATAAATTTTATTTCTTTTTCCATTTACTCCTTTCAGGTGTATTTGTGTAATAATGAGCATCCAAGACCATGCACTGACTATGCCGCTCTCCTGTCTTTGCTTTTTGCATTCTCTCGCTCTCTCTTCCTCCTCTCTTTCACCCTCCCTTTCTCTCGTGCTTGCTGTCGCTCTCTCATGCCAACTCCAGGAGTGGACATCGTACCTGCCTCTCTCAAGGTCCCCTCACACACCCCATACCTCCTTATTGGTGGAGGTACCGCCTCTTTCGCTGCTGCCCGGTCTATTCGAGCCAGAGACCCCGGTGCCAAGGTCAGTCAAGCCTCTATTTTCCACAATACAAGCTTAGAATTCAGTTCATTATCCACCATGCTGTACCTCAGTTTCTCAGTTATATTTGTGTTTTTATTTTTATTTTTTTTTGCTACCAGGTATTGATTGTGACTGATGAGCCAGACCTTCCATACATGAGACCACCTCTTTCAAAGGAACTGTGGTTCTCTGACGATCCCACTGTGACGGAAACACTGCGTTTCAAACAATGGAATGGAAAGGAAAGAAGGTGTGTTTAAGTTTTGTGCTTTTGGTAAAATGTTAAGTAAAATGTTCAGAGATGTTAAAACATTTTGTATTTATTTGGCAGTATCTACTTCCAGCCAGCATCATTCTACATTCCTCCAGAAGAATTGGAAAGTGCAGAAAATGGGGGAGTGGCTGTTCTCACCGGCAGAAAGGTACAGACACAGTGTGCTGACTTTATATTTATATACATTATAGTAGTTGGATACGTTATTTATACCAGAAATGAGGATACTTTTTGACTATTGAATGAGATTCCTGACAACTAATACATGATTTATTCAATTTCAGGTGGTTCACATGGATGTGAGAGGAAACAAAGTAAAACTTGACAATGATACTGAGATTTCATATGACAAGTGTTTGATTGCTACAGGTAAGCCACTTAAAAAATGCATTTGTTTACCACATGTGGCTTAAACATGGTGGAAGCTTATTTGAACTGCTCTCTTCAGGGGGAATGCCAAGAAATCTGCAGGTCATTGAAAGAGCAGGAGAGGAGGTGATGGAGAAGACAACTTTGTTCCGCAAGGTCAGTGTTTAGCCACAAGGAGGCCTGGGTTTCTGCCTGATAGTACAAAGCTCCAGAAAAGTGTCATATTTTCGCTGGTGTAATAGTAAAGGTATGACATGATGGAAATAATTAGATCGCAATAATTATGAGTGATTAAGTTATTTGTTGGATAACAGGAAAAACTTTCTGAATGTAGATTCCAGTGTAAGCAAAAATACTTAATTACTTAATTAATAATAATAATAATAATATTATTAATAATAATAATAATAATAATAATAACAATAGAAAAATACATTGATAACTCCAGTTACTCCAGTGGTTTTAGGGGACTGCAGTGTGTGCAGCTTTTACTGTTTGTCCATTATTTCTATGATGTTACATTTTAAAGTAGTTGCAATAAGAGTCATTGCAGTCCCATTATAGGTGCACAGAGGGGTATGACAGACATATATATATGTGTGTGTGTGTGTGTGTGTGTGTGTGTGTGTGTGTGAGACAAACAAAAGAGTAAATTTGTTCTCCTCCACAGATCGAGGACTTCAAATCATTGGATAAGGTCTCCAGAAACATCAACTCCATCACAATCATTGGAGGAGGCTTCTTGGGCAGCGAGCTGGCTTGTGCCCTCGGCAGGAGATGTAAGTCTACTGGACTACATGAGAAAATGACAGAATGTGTAAAAACATTGATGTTTAACAGAACTGATTTTGTTTTGAATTGAATCTGTCATTGGATCCTCATTCTCCTTTTTTCAGCAAATGAGTCTGGCCTGGAGGTGATACAGATGTATCCTGAGAAGGGCAACATGGGAAAAGTGTTGCCTGAGTATCTGAGCAACTGGACAACAGAAAAAGTCAAATCAGGTTAATGTCCATTTTGCACTCTAGCACTCTAACTGTCTTAATTGTCTAAGCTTTATTTTTTTTATCTAATTTCTCCATTCATTAAATATTCCCTCCTCGGTTTTCTAGAGGGTGTAAAAGTCATCTCAGAAGCTTTGGTGAAATCTGTGACCTGCAAAGATGATAAGTTAGAAATCCAACTGAAGGATGGCCGATTGGTAGGTTTTTGCACAAGTTCATTGTAATTCAAGAAATGACTTATTAGTTACTGATTATCTTGTGCTTCACCTTGTAGGTGAAAACCGATCACATTGTTGCAGCTGTTGGCCTGGAGCCCAATGTTGACCTTGCTAAGTCAGCAGGTCTGGAGGTGGACTCTGACTTCGGCGGCTTTCGGGTCAATGCAGAGCTGCAAGCTAGATCCAATATTTGGGTGGTAAGTTAATATTTCGAAGGGAGTTTAAGTATTCTAAAGTCAATAAAATGTTGTAATTTACTATTTATAAAAAAAGTGACGGATTTTGACTGGCTTTGGAAATTAAAGAGCAGGTGTACTATAAACTGATCACTAGTTGTGGGAGCAATTTTTGCTGTTTATGCTAAACCCCATTTGGCTATTTCAGCAATATTTTTATCTCCTTTTCTAGTTGGACAAACATATTTATTTAAACATGGCACTCTTTTTATTGCCCACTTTTATGGAGAGTTGGTAAAAAGCATCCTAAATCCACTTTACTGGGTTTTTAAGGTTCAAAATGCTTTACTCAGTAGATCAAGGTGAGCTGCATACAAGGTTTCTTAAATGTATGCCTTTGATCTTTTCAAACTTATCTTGTATTATAGCGCCCTCCCCAGGCAAAATTAGGTCATGGTCCAGAAACCATACGCATCTGTAGACATGTAATGGTTATATAGTTTTAATTTATTCTAATCCACCTATCTGTTCGGATTCAGGCAGGAGATGCTGCATGTTTCTATGATATCAGACTGGGCCGCAGACGAGTGGAGCACCATGATCATGCCGTTGTGAGCGGGAGACTAGCAGGAGAGAACATGACAGGAGCCAACAAACCCTACTGGCATCAGTCTATGTTCTGGTGGGTATTGCAGTACTTCATATTTCCTGCTAGTGATGCAAATTCAAGGTTTTCATGGGTCAGAGATTCAAACTGTTTCCCAAACAACTGCTGTGGCTGCAAGCTATGAAACCAGCTTGAAGTGGAAACGAAGGAAAATATTTGAGAAAGCGAGATCTAGTCTGAATTGTTGATTGCGTAGGTCCACATTCATTGAATACATTTAAATAAGCGGGCACTGGGGCAGCATGTACAATTCTGCAAATGACTCAGATTTAATCCTTTTAGAAGTCAGATGAACATGCATGATTGCTTTGAAGTCTTGAATACCATTAAGTTCTGAAATATTTAAAATGCCTTTTAGAGGACATTAGGATAGGAGTTTCCACCAGAGTGCTGCGTTACTCGGCGAGACATTTTTAAACCCATCATAAATGTACTAACTCTGTTAAAAACATTACTGATATGATCGCAAGGGGACTCTACCAGATATTCAGGGAGTTGCCAAAAATGTAACAGTGTGGAGTGTGGCCCCGCACTACACAGACGAATGCTGTGACTGCATGCTTCTAGCACCTGGTGAAATGTGACACACTGCTGACAACATAGGTTCATTGCGGTCCAAAAAAACCAACAACACAGGTCCATTCATCAAACTATCATGGGTCACTCCTATGAATGACAGTGTAATGTGTCTGCATAATCACAGCAAAGGTAAAGTAACAGGACACACAACCCCTTATCATTCAGCAGCAGCAGTGGTAGTTAGACCCCATTTACACCTGGTCAAAAAATGCAATCTGTAGCCGGACACGTTGAGATATAGAAGGTGTAAATGCATTGTTTTTGGAATGTGATCGGATCTGCCTGGCTTGATCTGGATGTAACCTGGCTCGCAGTGTGTGCGGATCTTAGGCACATTCACCATTAGTGAGGGAACATTTTTGCATCACAAATTAAATTTTCACTGGCAAAAAAACCCTGATTCAAATAATGATTTGGTCCGTACCAAACTTAACTTAACACTGGAAAACAAGATTTGTTGACATCTCTTCAGAACTATAGTTCTTCATTATAATAGTTTTGTCATTTGTCTAGATATCGTTTCTGGATAGAGATTGTATTTTAATACCAGGTGTAAATGGGATGTTAGTTCATTTTAACAGTCATGTCCATGTTTTTAATATTTAACTTGTTAGGAACAAACAGATACCCTCAGTCTATATTCCATTTTCACTCGTCATTGAAAACCTTTAGTTTGAAATCGAAGGTCTTTTTGGTCAAGTACTGCATGTAAAACAAACTTTTTCAAGAACAATTCAAATGGTAAAACTCACAATTAAAAGCAAGCCTGCAGATTTACTGTAAGTCTGCAGGTGTCACACTAAAAGCTGGTTTATGAGCAGAGTTTAACAGGAATGTTGGCACTTTTTCAGAGTTACTGTGCCAACACTCCTGTTGATTATAGGTCTGAATGACGCCACATTTAGTGTACGTACAGGCTCTCTGGGCAGAATGACCACAGCAGGTAATTTGTAAAGGTCACAGTTGGCTGTGACATTACTTCAGGTCATCAGCCAGCTTGAAACTCATCAGGTGGCAGTGGGGGGTTGTCAGTGAAGTTCACAGCTAAATTTTTAACGAGTGCCCCATCAACCTTGTTTGTTTTGTGCGTGTGTGTGTGTGTGTGTGTGTGTTTGTTTGCGTGTGTCTAGACTAGGAGCTGTGTGAGGTACACAAACATATACACTGTTTTGGAAGCTGTTTTGACAGTTAAGTTTTAAAATCTAGAAGTTGCTGTACTTCTCTTTAGAAGATGAACTTCAGCAAAACTATTTTCAACATACATTTGCAGAATATTTTGTTTTTGCTTAGAAAATGTAGTTGACACTACTTGGTACAAAATGACAGTAAGCTTAACTGTTAAGTTAAGCTAATATATACTGACATTGCAGCTAGCAGTGTCAGTATATATTAGTTTAACTAAAAACAGTATCATTAGGATGTGGGGGGTGGGAAGCCATTTCTTTGAAATAAAGTATGTGTTTTTTCTTTGCATGACCTGAAAGGTCTTGTCACAGCGCAGGAAAAAGAAATAAATGGACAAAGAATTCTTCTTACTCTGAGAGCTTTAAATCATATTATTCCCTCAACATGTTTTCCAATCTCATGTGGTTTCACACAGGAGCGACCTGGGGCCAGATGTAGGCTACGAAGCAATTGGGATTGTTGACAGCAGCCTACCAACAGTAGGAGTGTTTGCCAAAGCCACTGCCAAGGATACACCTAAAGCTGCTACAGAGAAGTCAGGTAGGAGGATTAACCACACAGTTAAACAAATCTTAACTAAGCAAATGAAGCAAAAATAAAGAGTGACTTTGAGGACCAAGGGTCAGGTTTAGTCTTACTTGTTAAATGTATCGCAGGAACTGGGATTCGCTCGGAAAGTGAAACTGAGGACACAGCCACCAGCCCAGTGGCGTCCTCAACGCCTGCTCCCGCTATGGTGCAACACAAAGACGACTACGGGAAAGGAGTCATCTTCTACCTGAGAGACAAGGTGGTGGTGGGCATCATCCTGTGGAACGTGTTCAACCGTATGCCCATTGCAAGAAAGGTACGCACAGTGTAAGAACAGTGTGTCATAGTGAGGATTCAAATACAGACTTGTTCATTGTAAACCATTTATATCTGTTATTTGTAGATAATCAAGGATGGAGAGGAACACGCAGATCTGAATGAAGTGGCCAAGCTCTTCAACATCCACGAGGATTAAGATGGTGGAGGCTGAGACTCATTATCATGTTTAAGACTGAACTCTAACAGCTATTTCCACACTCTTGAAGACACGACATACATCAAACATGAAAAACGGGAGAATTAATGTAAATTACGTATTTTAATATCTGGAATTTCTATCTGCTGCACCTGGTTTGTTGTTTCTTTTTTTTTCTATTCAGGAGAAATCAGTCTCATCTTCCGCCAAACTTGTCATATTTCTGGAAATCATGGTCAAGATGTGATCGTCCGTCTGCTTTTCCCCCACCAGGCTGAAAATGTCGAGCATGGATTATTGTTTTCCTCTGTGTGATCAGAGCAGTTTGTCGTGAGAAAAGCTGCAATAAAAGCTATTTTTAAATTGGAGTGATCCCATTATTTTGCTCCTAGATAACAGCACTGATGACAGATGAGTTGACCTGCCTCCTGAGCTGTGATGGATGTTAAAGTCTGTGTGGTTGAGCTCATCTGTCCTGAAGCATTTTAATCAATGTGGGCTGCTTGGTGAATTTACTTGGGTCATACAACTGATTGGAGCTTCTTTAACTGAGCGAGGTGGTGTTAAAGGTCAAAATCACGTATTGTTTTTTTAAAAAATGTGAACAGACAGGCTTGTACAAAGAGCACCTGACGAGTACTTTTTACAGTGTGTGAGGAAGTACTTTTAATTAAGTAGAGCCAACGTGAGCTCCAGTAAAACAACATTAAAATTAAGCCTGGCCTAGTTATCTTGTCCGGAGGTGAAAATGTTCACGCATGCAGAAACATTGTTTTTTTTTTCCCTCTACTGTGGGCTTCTTGTTATTAGGAATGCACTCATGTTTTATATCCTCACACATTTCTTATCCTATTTGACACTGTTGGCTCCAGAGCGAAGTGTGGAGCGGCCTCTCAAGTGTGAAGCAAACACGTGCAGCCATAACGTCCCGTCGCTTTCTTTGACATTAATTTTACATGAGTAAATGGCCAAACTGCCTCCGCCTCTGTATGGAGGAATAAACATGAGCTTCCACGTTTCTATCTGAATTTGTCCGGCGAGTTGAAGATGAAATAATTAGACCAGAAACCTCGGACTAATCTGCTAAAGAAATAACCTCTGATTGTGAGCTGACGCTTAAAGAGAAGTGTTACACTTGATTTAATTAGAACTTTATGCCTTCATCCTATTTCCCTTTAGCTGTAATGATGTTCTTGTAATTGTAGACAATTCAATCTTGAGCTAATGATCAGTCAATGATTTACACTATAGGAAGTTATGTACTGATGATGTTCCTTTTTACACACTTAACAATTTATCACCACAATATGAAAAACATACCAATACAAAAAAAAACCATCCAATGTAGAAGATATCTGTATCTTTTAAATTAATGTGAATTTTTGCATTTTGAAGACCATAATTTGAATTTATGGCAATGGAAGAGAGCCTTGTAAATCCCATTGTATTATATTACATATTTATTAGCTTCTGTCAAATTTGTGGATTTGGGTTCATAATTACTTGCAGGACTGTGTGGTTACTTAGTAATGTTTAATCAATAGAAAAACATGACATTACAAAATACTTTTATCTTTTAATTCAATATACTGTTGATCTGATGCTGTCATGAAGAGCAATGTTGGCCGCTCCTCTTTGAAAATGCCCCTGTCTCTTTAAGTATTCTAGCAGTAATTCCTTGAACATGCATATAGCCATGAAAAAGAGATAAAGCTTGAAGTCATCCCCACATCCCCACATACACGGGCAGAAAAAAAAAAAAAACTTCCCTAGGATTTTGAATTATACAGCAGCAGCTTCCTGTATTTACACCTGCAGAGAGGGAGGGATGCTCAGCTGAGTCCAGAAGACAGAGCCTGGCTGGATGAGCAACAACAAGTTCCCTGCATCTCTGCTTTTTTCTTTTTCTTTTTCCTCTATTGGTCTTACATCTACTGTCTATACTAACTAAGAATGCTGTTGCACATCTTGTGTATGACATGGGCTTCATCTGTCATTTTTCTGCAAGGCAGGTAAGAAACGGTTTTGATATATATAGGAGAACTCTGGGAATTGCTGCTTCGTTAGGCATTGTAATGTAAATGAATGTTTGTTTGACGGTGTATTTATTGTATTTAAATGATTTTACAGTGGCAACATATAACTATTGATAATAAGACATTAGATGATGTTTGTGCTTCTTTGACCATGGGGCATGTCAGCATTACTGTTCTCTTAAAATGATAAGAATTATGCATGAAATGTTGTGTAATCTATAATTAAAAGACAACAGTTCCATTAAGGGAAAATGTTCATTATTGTAAGATGCAGGATTTTATGGCACAGGCAACTGCATGAGATGCCAGCCAGTAACACACTTTTCCCAGCTAAGTGACAAACATTGTTTAGTACAAATTAGATCCAACTTTTCCTCAAGAAAAACTGGAGGTATTAAATATTAAATATCAGTACATCCAGAGTTGGTTTTCTCGTCACCTGGCAGGTCTGTGCTCTGTAAGGAGATGAAGTTATCCAGCAGGGCAACCAAGGCCCCCTCTCCATCTGACTTTCTGGACAAACTGATGGGACGCACATCTGGCTATGATGCTCGCATCAGACCAAACTTCAAAGGTAACACGCACTGTGGCATGCAGTGGGAGGACCTCCTTCATCAAGGACAGGTGTGAGAAAGTGCGCTGCTCATTTAAAGTAACAGTCTGGGCAGTGAAGTAGCACAAATCATTCACAGATGGGTCAGAAGAGAGATGCTGCAGGCTGTGATGTTTTCACACAGGAGCCTTGTTTTTCTTTCTTTTTTTGTCATGTGTTACTGTTTTTATGCTGACCTACAGCCTTAGGTTGTGATATTTTTACACAGACGTCTCTTTCAGATTTTCTTTTGTCAGAAATGTGCAGCTATGTTACCCCACAGGCCTATTTTAGAGCCAATCTTGATCTCTCGTTGTAAGTGAAGCCAGCAGATTCCCTCTGACATACTTCCCCCTTAGTCTCTGGGGTCGCATTTCATATATATTTCATACTTGCCCCACATCCTTGTCAGTGCATGCTGGGTAGCCTAAATCCCGGCTGATTATCTATATATACACTAATGTAACTAAAGGAGAATCAATAAATTATTGCCTCTCAGGAAATGAGTCGCTGAAATATTTAAAGTTTCGGTGGCCGACAGATGGACCACACTAATGGGAGCATACTGGAAATGACAACACAATTTCATGCTGATTATGTTGGAGTCTATTTATCAGGACACAGCATGACACATTATGAAGAGAACAAGCAGATGTTATTTTGCGGGGACTGCTTTGCTCTTTAAAGTCTTCAATACTTAATGTGGTCTCCTCAGAAAACATCATCAGTGGTATTTAAGAAAACTAGTGTGACTGTGATGTGTGATGTCAATCTGCTTCTGTCAGGTCCTCCGGTCAATGTCACCTGTAACATCTTCATCAACAGCTTCGGATCCATCACTGAAACAACTATGGTGAGAATTTTCTTTTTTACCCTCAGTGTTCACACACTTTATTTGGATGATCAAAACATGTAGATCATGTGGAAAATATAAGCATGTGAACATCTGCTTTTATCGTCTGATCATTGCAATATAGATATAAGTGAAGTAGGTTTTACACTTTATTTCAGCAATGATTGAACTCCTCTGCATCTGTCTTCATCTGTATTACTGTACCTGGTCTTCCACAGGTTTTAGATAAAGTAGACTTGTCGTTCTTTCACATAACTGCTGCTTGTACCGATAGTAAGCTTCTGATTTACTGTGCCGGGTTGGAGGAGCAAGCAGAAGTGAGATTTTAAATGGTATCCAGTAAGAGTAAGGACTTCCTCATGATACGTTTTGCACAGCAATAATGCCACTTTGAAAGGAAATGCCAAAAAAATAATAATTCAGGTGTCTGTAGTAGTCAGTTTCATACTGTGCCACTCAAAATAATTCCTCCTGCTCATATAACTTGTCACAGAACTTCAGTATCATGTTTCAGTGGGGGTGGAACTCACTACTTTAGTAAAAATAGCAATAAAACTGCAGAAATAATCTGTGGCAAGTAAAGGTCATGCAATGAAATTTCTATGTAAGCAAATAAGCATCTAAATATATTTAAAGTACCAAAAGTAAAAGTAGTCATTATGCAGAATGGCCCATTTCAGAATAATATATCATTGGATTATAATTATTGATGTATTATTGTGTAAACATCACTTTACTGTTTCAGCTGGTAAAGATTGGGCTAATTGTAACTACTGCTGGGTAGTTTAATCTGTAAATATTATATCAGAATTAATCAGTTTATTATATTTTGGAATAATATAGTGGAGTATATGAAGTTTCTTAGCACTCCCTAACCAACAAACACATTGAAAACAAAGAGTGATGAGTCATATATCAGAACTGATTTTATTTAACTTGCTTTAAAAAGCCTTAAATGGTTTCAACTTGCTGCCAGTGCAGGGATTTCTGTCTATGTTATTTGGACAACAGAGCAGGTGAATGCTCATTTATCAGATGCATCAGATTCTTATTCATTTGAAGCCTTTCTGGCTCTTCTCCCTCTGTTTGGAGAGGCCATTTGGAGCACATTTCATGATGCCTTAGCATACTGTCATTAGATTATGACTAATTAATGACTATAAACAGCATCTTGTAATGTCAGCTATGTTTTTCCTCATATCTCTGTCTCTGTCAAATAAGGGACTATCATTTATTTATGAGGCCCTTGGAAAGTGTTTGGGGACAGTCATGTATTTTATTTTTTTATTTTTTTATTCAAGTTTCGAGTTAGGAAGACTCATGCATTTTGTAAAATACCTCTAGGGAGGGCCATCAAATTTTAATTGATGATATTGTAAGTGGAATTTTCTGTCGTTCAGGTTATGAGCACTCAAGTCTGTTTGTCAGCATTTATGCTTCATTTTAGTTTTTTGCTCACACTGTCAGAGTTTGCGTGGGCACAGTGCTCCTCACCTGCTGAGAGATGCTGCAGGTTACTGCTTTGATTTGTTTTTTGCTTGTGACTTGTGCTTTATTCATATGATCTTGGCCCTCTCACAAGGTTTATCAAAATGACACCATAATTAGATGTATAGACACATGCAAAATAGTCTAATCTGTCTGACAAACCTAAAAAATCGTAATATGATTCTGCAGTGGTATGAATGCCACAGCTGCCACTTATTGCAACATATTTTATTTCTGTAACTATAACTGGTTTCATTTCTAACTATGACTTTGTTCCATACCGTAGGACTACCGGCTCAATGTATTTCTGCGACAGCAGTGGAATGACCCTCGACTGGCATATAAGGAGTACCCAGATGACTCTCTGGACCTGGACCCCTCAATGTTGGACTCCATTTGGAAACCGGACTTGTTTTTTGCAAATGAAAAGGGGGCAAACTTTCACGAGGTTACGACAGACAACAAACTGCTTCGGATATTCCAGAATGGAAATGTCCTCTACAGCATCAGGTGACCTGTTTTTAAAATCGTGAGTCTGGCTGAATAATGCACTAGGCTGTACCTCTGTCAGACATTGCAAATCCACTTCTGTGGTTTGTTAAGTTGCCAACCGAATATGAACTCTATGTGCTGTAGTCTAAACCTCTAAATATATGATCCAACAACATGTTTGTTTCACTCCAGTTCAGTCTAATTGTCGTTGTACTGTCCAGCACCCACTGTGAACAAGTTCATGTTAAACAGTAACTCCAGGCTAAAACAGAATCAGGTCAGTGACGTGGCACTAAAGCAGTGGTGAATTGTAGCGTAATGGTAAGGATTTTCATTAGAATACTTACTCAGACATCAGTAGAATCCTTGCCAACACTTCTATTAAGGAATAGGGTTTTTTATATATCTTGATCTCTATGTCTTGTGAGAGGGGAAGCACTCTTCTATTTTTACTGATTGTGGTGCTGTGTTCTCAGCTCTTTTTACGTCAAGCCCTCCGCAAAGGCTGACATGTTGTCAGTCAGCACTTGTCAGTGCTCAGTGAGGTTTGTGTGGGGCGCGGTGCAGGAGACAGATGGACAGGAGGACAGGTGCCAGAGAGGTTAGAGCTGCTTGATGCAACCCGTAATGTAGGGTGAGTGTACAAAAAGGGTTTGAGTGACACATAAGCAGGAGAAGGCTGGTGCTGTCGGTTTAGTTCCGGGGGCTAGCTGGGTATCTAGCTAGGATGGGAGAGTGGGGTGTGAGAGTATCACACAACTTTTCATTTGATACAACATTCCTGTTTGCTGTCTGTTTTCCAGGTTGACACTTACCCTTTCCTGCCCCATGGATCTGAAAAACTTCCCCATGGACAGCCAGACGTGTATAATGCAGCTCGAAAGCTGTGAGTTGATCTTTCAAGGCAGACTTTAAAACATTACATATAGATTTTTTATAAACTTACAGTATACTTGACTCTCTCCTCTAGTTGGCTACACCATGAATGATCTTATTTTTGAGTGGTTGGACGTGGGAGCGGTGCAGGTGGCCGACGATCTGACACTCCCACAGTTTGTGCTGAACGAGGAGAAAGGCCTCGGCTACTGCACCAAGCACTACAACACAGGTACATGACACCAGACGACCTGCCAACCAACATCCTTGATACGTACTATCAATCAACATCTAATAAGACTGTCAGTTTGTACCTGTATCTCCTCCTGTGGTTAGGTAAATTCACCTGCATTGAGGTCAAATTTTACCTGGAGCGTCAAATGGGCTACTACCTGATTCAGATGTACATACCAAGCCTGCTCACTGTCATCCTGTCCTGGGTGTCTTTCTGGATCAACATGGATGCAGCTCCGGCCAGAGTGGGATTGGGAATCACCACAGTGCTCACCATGACCACACAGAGCTCTGGCTCCAGGGCCTCCCTGCCAAAGGTCAGACACTTTGGTTTGTGTAAGCCATTGTTTTTTATGAATTCTGGACAAATTTCAGACAAAAATGGTCACTGGATGTGTGCTATAAACTTTTCTGATTTTCAAATGTTTAATTACTACTTGACTCATATTACTACTATAATTTTAATTACTACTTGACTCATAAGAAACCTTCCATATATGAAGCTGACATAATCTCAAGAAAGCAAAAGTAAAAAAAAAAATTACAGTAAAATCAGAGAAATTAAATTCCAAGTGTGTGTTCTGATAGGAGTTTGAAGACATTTGTATTCAATTTTATTGCTGATGCATTGAGCCCTATAGGTCTTGTACTAGCATAGACAGGACTACGTAAATGGTTGAAAATGCAGTCATGGAAGAAGCACACGGATTATTTTCCTTAGCCTAAATAGAGGTCAAACCACCATGCAAAAATACTCCACTACATAGGAAAGCATTCAGATTAAATTACCGAAAATTATGTAAAGCAGGATTGCTTACATCAGTAATTATTTAATAATCTAACATGTAACTCCTGACACAGAGTTTGTGACTCCGTCTTTCTTTCATGCCACTGCCTAACAAGGCATGAACGTGAATGTTCACTGAGTGATTTCACTGATTTGATTTTGATGGTTTCACAGGTGTCCTATGTGAAAGCCATAGACATCTGGATGGCAGTGTGTCTTCTATTCGTGTTTGCCGCACTATTGGAGTATGCAGCCGTAAATTTTGTTTCACGCCAGCACAAGGAGTTCTTCAGACTGAGGAAGAAGCTCAAAGAGCAACAGCGGCAGAGAGCTGTGAGTGCAACCTACCCCCCTCAGGCCCTCGGGCGACTGTCACCTGCTATTCCCTGCGCCCAGCTATGCACGAGCTACACAACTCAGCTGCATGTTGAACTGTAGCCGGAAAATACAGATGGCATTGACCTGTAATTAATACAAGCCATCGCCATATTCCACTGTTGGCTGAATGTTCCCAACATATTGCTGCCTTACTTTGGATCTCACAAGAAAAAGAGAAACAGGGGGAGAAGAAATAGGCCAAACCACCTTTAAATATGAAGTATTTCTTAAATGAAGCAGTGTGACAGCAGCTGCAGGATTAAATAATACCTTGAAATATTTATAACTCAATACTCAAAACATCTGCTTGGAACCTTTGTACTTCATTTGTTGGGATTATGCAATGCCATTGAAATTTGCTCAGACTACATCTTTAAACTGTCTCATTACTCAGATTTGAATTCACTTTGTAAGAAACAGATGATGATCACTTGTTAATGTGCAAGAGTTGAAACATTCATGCAGCACAGGGGAGTTGTGTCGTGGTTGCAAACTGTTTGATCAGTGCAGTCTGTTTGATGATTACATTTATGTTTTTTTCTCCCTCATCAGCAGTCAAGTGGTGACAGTAAGGTTAAAGGAAACAACATGTCAGGCAACAATGCTCCTCAGGGCAACGTAGCCCAGCAGTGCAGTGTCTGTGCCCGGGTACGTACTGTTTCCTTGTTCAGTTTAACACCAGCCAATCAGCAGACATGTGATTCTCAGTGAGAGCAGATGGTTATTCTGTGCTGTGTCTGTTTCTTCCAGGAGGAGGAGCTGGCACAGCAGGGTTTACTCTTCCAGAGTTTTGGACTTGCACTGTCAGCAGGAAGTGCGCCGGAAATGGATGCAACACCAGTCTTTGCAGATTTACCTCCCGGTTTAGGTTTCTATGACATACGCAGGCGCTTTGTGGATCGGGCAAAAAGGATTGATACCATCTCCAGAGCAGTTTTCCCCATGAGCTTTCTCATGTTTAATGTCCTCTACTGGCTAACCTACAAAGTTCTACGACACGAAGACCTTCTAGCCGGGCTGTGACGACACACCGACTGAGGACCATAAAGACACAGGATACCTTTATACCGTCTCTCTACACTGAAACATTCACAGGCTGAGAGTCCTCAGCTGAGCCATACAAGATGCGTTGTGACTGCGTGTCCAGTGCCATTGGGAAATTCCATGACATGGAAGAGTCCGTTGGTTTCTGTGAATTTTTAATACTTTCGAAAGAAATGCACTTTTTATTGCCACTGATGCTTTATGCATTACATGTCAGGGTACAGTATGAGTGTACAGTTGGCATCTTAAACGTAGCATCTCACACTTTCTAGGAAACATGCAGTTTCTGTAGCTTCACATGTATTTGGCCTGCAGCACATCTGAGGGATATTTATTTTGTGCATTAATTTTACTGGTGTCATGGTCAACATTGTCATATCACAGACACATAACATATATCACTACATCCAGGAAGCAAATTTTGGAACTAGCAGCTCTGTTGTGTTTCTCAGCTCGGCTATGCTTTACAGACCTGTCAATACATTATTTTTTATGATATGACTATTTTATCTAGCATATTTATCAATTTAATTACATTTTAAACCCTCCAATAGGAAGCCTCTCCATAATAAATACTGGAATAATCTGTTTTAAAAATGTGTTTCAAATTTAAATTAGGGTATTTAATGCCTAAAGAAGGATACATTGATCAGAGTTTATATAATGGCATGGCATACACATAGTCAAATAGCCAAAGAGTAACAACATGTTAATGTAAATTAAAAGTGAAAATGTCATTATAAGATGCTAACAGGCTCTGGAGCGTGGTGAATTACCAGTATGTTTCCATTCACAATAAAATGAATAGAAATAATCATATTAAATATATTATGTCAACCAAAAAGATTTTAATTTTGTTTGTTGGAGATTGGATCACTTGATAGTGGAACAGTTATCAAAACATAGTTCCCCTGAGATCTGCACAATGGGTGTTTTATTGGTGTTAAACAAGCCCAATAAGTTACACACCGAGAATAATTTGTGACAAATATGTCTTTGAAGTCTTGTTGGTCAATATAAAATAAAGAAATGCTTTTATTTGAAATACTGAATCATAATGTAACTTCTTTATGTATGATGTTCATTTTGATGATATGTAATATGAGAACATGTGTTTCCCCTCCTCCCCTTTAATAGCATGCCAGAGTCTAAACCAAGGGATTACACTTAATGTGCACACTTAATTATCAGCTATAATATTTAGTAAATTATATTAAAGATCCCCTTCAGACATGTATTAAGACATATACAAATTGGAATAATAATGTGTGTCAGATATGATTTTTTTCCTGCAAATTCTGTATAATATTCTCATTAAAATCCGTGAATAAAGAGCCTTTAAACTCCTTTACCTCATTAAAAACTCTAAAATCTATTAATGTGAATTTTGTTCATTTCTAAAGTTTTCCTGCTGAACACAAAATGTCTCCTACTTCACTGTAAAGTCTATTCTTAGTGTATGTGCACTGATGGCTTCAAGTTTCTACATCACACTAGTATAAGTGGTGTACTAGGACCAAAACTGACATCCAAAATATTTGTGATGTCAGAAATCATGCTTGCAAGCCCCGCCCCTTAATAATCTGATTTTCAATGCAGAGAAACTTTCCACTTTCAGTAGATGAATGTGAAAACATATTTTTAGTGTCAAACTTTGCACATACATCATTGTGCACAGTGAAGCGCAAACCTCCAACTGTTGGAACAAGAAGAAAATCATATTTTAAACTGGAGGGGGACTTTCTCTATGACTTAGCCCAGAAGCACCTTAGAAGTAGTGAGCTAGTTTTCACAGATCTGTCTTCCCTCTAATACTTCCCTCATTCAAGGTTTCACTCAATCCTCACTCTACTTTCATGTGGTAAATGTGCAAAATGCTACTGCAATAATTGCCTCTTTATCTGATCTAATGACTTGCTCAGTACCCACATTGACTGTATGGACTTTTAAAATACTGCTAGATTATGAATTTCTGTATGAACATGCCTGGGGACCAGATCCTTCACTGGAAACCTGGTCTCATTTTAAAAAGAAATCTTGAAATAAAAGGAAGCTGTCATATTAATAATTTATTTTAAAAGGTATAGCTGTCACATGAATATACAGTAGGAGCAGGGCTGCATACATCAGCACTGTATGTCTGTGTGAAATACAGATGGACTCTTACTCTAAATAGCAGTAAAGGAATGACGAGAGGATCCCTATAGACCTGTTTTTAATAAACGCTTTGAGATTTCTATAGTTGCTGATGGGAATAGGTACATCATTGCAAAGAAATTATCTCACATACTAACACATATCTTGAAAAACACAAAATAATAATTTGTTCTGTTACATTAATCTTGTCTTCATCAATCACACAACTACAAATCTTTGAATACGGGCTCAACAGAACTCTCAACAAAGTTTGTTAAATTTAAAAAACACCTTTGTTTTGACTGCAAAGTGAATAGCTCAGCTTGGGTGACACTGTGCTGTATATACAAAAACCTGAGACTGTATCTCTAGCCACAAGAGGGTGCTGTGTGCTCTTTTATGTCCCACATGAGCAATGTTGCACTATGCAACACTTGCCCACGTAGGCCAGATCATACAGTATAAGAGACTCTGTACTCAGTGTCAGATGAGGGTCTTTTGCTGTTTGGAACTTTTACATTCAGAATTTAAAAATGTCATATTTATTGTGTGTGATACTAACTAGCAAATAAACCACCCTTGATCTACAAATTACTAGTTACTTGCACAATATTTACATGTGGAATGTCTATATATAGTAGTTGCTCTTATTTAATTTTTTACATTTTTGGGTGAGGTTTTTTGTTATCGCTAAACTATGGCTATCATTCAGTGTGAGAGAGTTGTTCAAACCCCGTTTAATATGCATCTACTCTTTGTTTGACTTGTCACAGATGAGCAATTAAGCCCGATCCACACATTAAATCAGAGGGTGATTTGACTCACTTAGTAGTGTCAGAGGACAAGAACTTAACGGTAGCCTGGTCCTGATAGACATCTTAATTGTGGGGCAGTTAAGGGAGCAACATTTTGTTTAAATTAGGTTGAAAGGATGGAAGAAGGGCAGGCGTTAAGGGAAAACAAAGCAATACAACCATTCCACACAAGATATTTAATACCTTAATGACTTACTCTGCCCAATGCTCCATTCAAACACTTACTGAGGATAAGTGCTAATTTCTTCAATAAATGCGTAATAGATAAATTCATCCTCTGTTTTGTGATAATGGAATAATCATTTCCAAGTGATATCTCCATGTTTTTGTTTTGTTTTTTGCAAATAGAGGGGTATTAGTTTGCAGGGGAACCATGGCTATCTTTATATATGTATGGGGGTATATGTGATGGGATATGCAGTAAAGATAAGATAAATAGCAAATAAAATATATCACAAAACACAGGGACATGTGCTAAATTAAGTTATTAAGTATGCAAAATGTGTTATTCTTGGTTAAAGATACATGTTGCACAAATTGCAGTATACATTGCAGAAAAATTGCAACATTGTTTTGTTTTGTTTTATTCCACATGTGCGAAAAAATACTAACAAATGAATTAGGAATGTTTGAGGACTGATGTACTGAATTTGCGATACGTTCATTTTCCATTTTGGGAGTAGGGTTTGGTCTCCCCGGGACCCTCCACCGAAGTGTCCACCGGCTGGAGACGTGGCAGCGCCTCCGGTCATATGATTTTAGTTCATGCACGAACCCCACCCCGTTATTGCCTTCCCAGAAAAAAAGGATTTCTTCAGTAACACTTCTCCGTTATTGTAGTGTGGAGAGACACTTTTATACATCTACCAAAAATCTGGAAAGTTCTGCAAAAAAAAAAAATTCGCCGCATAACTCAAAGCCCAAAATCCTATACATGGGATTTAGTGGCGGTGACCACCCAAAACAGTGCCATTTTTAGACGTTTACTGCTGACGTTTCCAGAGGCTTCAAATAGCTTCCGTTTTACTCTGGTAGTGATTGGACTGCTCTGTACTTACCCAGTGAGCTAACGCAGATCCGACATTCTACACTTCAATGGAGGAACAGCCCAAAGATCGGGCACAAGAGAGACCATATCCCCCCCACGGAGAGGACAGACACTCTACTCAACACACAACTTGTCTAAAACATGATCAGAGCCACTTCCAGCGCCAGCATCAGGAAACGCAGACGAAGAAAACAGGTTGGGCCATCCGGAAAAGTGAGCTAACGCTTGCTAGCCTTACTCAGCTAATGTCAACGAGCCGACTAGCATTTTTTTTTTTTTTTGCTAACTAACGTTAACTCCATTGTGATTGCGAGCTTTTAGCCTCCTAGCTAGCTATTTATTCAAACTAACGCTACACGCTGTTGACTGGAGTAATTAAAACACGGTACAGCTGGTGAGTAGCGAACCGATTGGACCGATAGTTGGCCACTGTCGGACCACAAAGCAACCATTAAATGAGCAAGCTACACGGCTAGCTGACGTTGCGTGACAGTTGTCGCTAGTGGTGGTTTGACATATCGGGGATTGACCTTGTGCGCCGGTTTCACCACCCGTTTTCTTTTGGAAAATGCAACTAAATCAGTTCAGAAAACCCCCCAATGTAATACACGCATTCTTTGTGTATAGCTTGTCGCCTTCAGCTGTAGTCAAAGCTTTGTGTTATTCATTTCAGCATGCTTGTGTCCGGTGTAGGAAAACGAGCCGGCTCCACTGGAATGTTCTGAGCTGCCATTTCCTGTCGGCCATGTTAGAATATCACTGCGAGCTAATGCTGTGGTTACCTGGCTAGTTCATCATTTCTTTTGCACAACCACGATACTGTGTCGTACTGGCATGCCTTTAGCGTATTGTGCCTACTCGGGCCGCTGGTGTTGGGTGGCTTTCTATTGGTGGCAGTCAGGGCGTGTTGCTACCAAAAGGAGTCGCTGGCTAGTTGACATTAGCTAACGCTAGCCATATCTGGACAGGCCTGTTGCATGTTGTCCAGTCAACGTGAAGCCACGCAGTAACTCGATTATGAGCACTTGATGAAGATACGGTTTGCTGCAGCTGAACAGGCACTGTAAGCATCGACCTTACGTCGTTAGCTGGCGGCTATGTCAGTACGTCTGCTGGCAAACATGCGAGAGCCTGCGTCCACATACTGAGAGAAGAGAGGCTGTGTGCTGTGCCCACTGACATGAGGGGCAGCACCATTTAATGGGAAGCCCCACGTTGACACAGCAGTCCCCCATGCCTCTGTGCAAACCTGTTCATGTGGGTCACTGTCAGTCCGAATGTATTTCATAAATGCAGTCCTTCTACCTTGCAACAACTTGTCTTTGATTTCAGATCAGATATGGTAAAAAAAAAAAAAAATGTATCTGCTCAAATACAGTGAGCACCCAGCTCATTTTTTAATATGAACACAAACTAGGAATGGCATGAATATTTTCTCTTGTCACAAGCTTTTTCTGTCTTTGTCTCACTGCTCAGAATAAGAGCTGCTGTACAACAACATTAACTCTCACTGAATAACATGGACTGCTGCATAGGAAACGCCTGACAAGTGTCTGTAAATGATGACTGTGAATGGAAAGCGGATAATTCACATTCAAAGGTTTTAAATGTTCGTAGCATACTAGTATGACAGTAGATACAGCATCAGGTTTTGTGGTCAAGTGAATTGATGCAGCTTTTTCTGTAAGGTATGGAAAGACTGGTTGAGGTGTTCCATCATTTCAGTATAAACTGATTCTGTTTCCCCTTTCAGGCAGTAAAAAAGTAAACATCAGTGAGGAGGAGGGGGAGAAGAATACACATCTGTCTGATACTGTTGGTATGTCGCACCCCCCCAACAGTAATGGTAACAGACACACAAGTAATACAAATGTGAAGCAGAAGTCAACACAAAAGCTGTACGCGACTGTTCCAAAAGTGAGCAGCAAAGGATTGGACCATAAGAAGAATATGGACCTTAAAAATGACAAGGATAAGACCCTGGATTTGAATCACCATGAGGGCCAACCTTTGGATAAGAAAGACTCTATGTTGCTTCAAAATGGCGTTGTAAACTGTGGCTTAATTACAAATGGCTATTCTAGCAAGGACAATGATGGCAGCGGCTCCGAAGGTGGATATACTACTCCGAAAAAACGCAAGGCCAGATGTAACAACGGCAAGAACACTGATAATGTGATAAGAGAAAAGGAGAAAGACATGCAGCAGGGCAGCACTACACAGGAGCATGGGGCTTTTAATCTTGAGACGACTGAGAAGGGAGTAACTTCTAGACTCGATGGCTTTAGAGCCGCCCATAAAGTAGAAGCTCAGTCAGCAGCTAGACGGGCTGTTGCGTCAGAGGCTTCAGTGGGTGAATCTCAGAGGAAAAACTCTGATGGCAAAATAGTTGGCACCTTTGGTAAAAAGACTGAGGAAAGGCACAAAGCCAAGCTTTCCTCACCTTCAAAGGAGGACTCATGGACTCTGTTCAAGCCCCCTCCAGTATTTCCTGTGGACAATAGCAGTGCTAAAATTGTTCCCAAGATCAGTTATGCAAGTAAAGTAAAAGAAAACCTCAACAAAGTAGCTCAAGGTGGAGGAGAGGCACTGCCTCCTACTGTTAGACTATCACAGGTCCCTATGTCTGCTATGAAAACTATCACCTCAGCTAGCTTTACTAATGGTCCTGTTTCTGGGAATGGAAACAGCTGCCCAGTGGGTACCTTCTTCGCTCCTGCTGCTAGTAGTATTCCACCAGCCCCATCTATCCCAAGTGGCGAGAATGTAGCATCCCCTTTGGAAAGTAACTGTAGCTCTACAACTAGTCCTGTAGATGGAGAAGCATATGATCTTAGAAAGTGTACTCTTTTAATTTACCCTTTAAATATGCAACCTGTGCTCCCCAGTGCTCGGCACCTTGACCCACCGGCTGCTCAGACAAATCAGAAAGCCTTGGGAGATATCTTCCAGAATCAGTGGGGTCTTTCCTTCATCAACGAGCCCAACTTGGGGCCAGAAGGAGGAAGTGGCCAGGTGCCTGAGGAGGACAAGACTACTGTGGTCACACCTCAAAGCGAGTGTCACGCTGTTGCAGCCAAAGCTGCCCAGCCCTGCTTTGATGTTAGCCCATCATTCTTAGAGCCTGGCACTTTGGCTCAAGACCCTGAGAAAAGGACTTGTGCCCCTTGCAGTGTGTCTAATGTTTGCTCTCCTGCTTGTGTGAGTGAGGAGAACAAGCTGGAGCCATGTGGACCGGAAAAGACAAAAGCTGAGGGCAAGGGTGCAGGTTCTGCTGCGTCGGCCCCCAGTAAAGACAACGGTGCTAAGCCTGCACAGGGCCAGCTAACCACTTTGTTGTTTGGTTCATCTAAAGAACAGACCCACTCTAAAGACATTGGCAGAAGGTGTAGCTGGGGGTCCTTTGACATTAAAGCTGCTGTCACTTATCACACTAAAGGTAACTTTTACTATTTATCAAATTAATTTGTTTAATCGTTTTAATCTGTAATCCTTAAGAATTAGATTGGTGGTAACAACAGTTGTGGTTAATATTATGACAAACGCGTCATGTCAGAAATACAACAGAAGCTTACTAGTGCTGCACAATTCATCTAAATATGATTGAAATTGCAATATGCAAACATACCATATTGCAAAGAAAACAGGTAATGTGTGTGACAAAACGGCATTACAATGAAGTACTGTAGTTCTGAATAGATGCTCTGGCCTACAAATCTTGTTTTCTAGATATAACAAACCTATGTTTGTTTGGTACAGACCCCAAAAATATTCAGTGACAATGTATTGTGCATTTGTGATGCAAATTGATCAGTCCCACACTAATCGTGCATCAAACTAATAGTGATATCTGTCAAAATCATCACAATAAGATGTTTTTAGCATTGTGTTAGTAGAGTAGTCAGTCAATAATCATTGCAGCTGCAATCTGATTCCATGCTGTGCAAGCAGTTTGCCACATGACAGCAGGGCACTGTAACAGGAGTTGGTGGCCTTGCTGAGAGTTAGGTGGTGTGCAGCCTGTTGCCTGCATTCTTCATCTAACAGCTCATCGTGGCTGCTCTGTTCAGTTATTGCCTTGCAAAATTTTTGAAATGATCTGCTGATGAAAACTTTAAAAAATGACTGCTTCATAGTAAGAACCACCTCCTGTTTCACCAGTTGAATGCTTTTTAATGTGAAGCATTAGGAAATGTTCGGTTTGCATTAGCAGCAACTTGACACAGCTCTGGTTTGACTGGGAGAGAGGAAAGTAAACAGTGAGGCTGATGAGATCAATTACAAACCCTAGCGCTGGATTACATCCTCCATCATTTCCTGTGAATCCCTCCTCCTGTCAATTTTGAATCCACTTTAGTAATGGAGGAGTCTGACATTAACAATTTAAACTAACTGATATATAATAAGTACACGATGTAAATGCATTGAAAGGCTATTGCAGTAGGATCAAAAATGGGATTTTGCTTTATGAAAATCTTAAGTATTGCAATGTATTTTTAAGTGTCTTTATACTGTGTATTTTTTGAAGAGATCAGTATTTTATTTACTGAAAAAATTGTTGATCACTTAGTGCAGATGCTGAAAAAATGTGTTTTTTCTTTCAACAGAAATGGAATTCATTTTCAACTTGCAAAAACAAGGTAAACTAAACTTGGTTGTCTCACTTTTTCCTAACCCCCTAGTTGTGGAAGTTTTAGCTCAGTTTTCTCAACAAGAATTAGATCGAGAAATGTGAAAACATGAAAGTGAGGAAAATGGTCCACACAACTGGGAGGCCAGGCAGGAAGTTACTTATATTCATAAATGTGCAGAACAAAGTGCATTGGTGTTTTGGTTGGGATGGGATATAAATACCCATCTGGGTTCAGAGAATTTAATGTGGCTACAATCAAATTATTAGTGTGCATGTGCATCCATTGACTGACCTTTTTAGTTCACAAATACTGGTGACCTGCTTAGAAAGATCCTGAAACTTGTTAAGCTAACTTATTGTTATAAATCACTTTAAGGACCTGCACAAATACATATTTGATCTCGTTGGGCCGTACGGCAGCGTGTGCACAAAGGCTGCATTGATGTGTTCAACATCGTGCCTCTCAAGGACAGATATATAGGCTGTATATCATGGATTAACATAACAGTAAATCGTTGAATGAGAAAAGGTCACATTTGTTTTATTACTAAACAGAAGAAACATAAGCAACCCAAGGTAATCACCAACAGAGACACTGTTAAAATTACTGAGTGTGACATGCTGCTGGTGTATGGTCCTCTGGTACTGCAGTGTTGCCAGCTGGCAAATGAAATGCAGCAATTATTCCAAACAGTCTGGCGATATCAGCACAGGCTTGAGTTGAGGCTATGTTAGCTAACATCCCACTTCTAGCTAGAATGGAATACGCCATTATTACTATGGCTGGGTAGTTCAGTTTGTATGCCAATACCAAAATGGTACTTTTAATACTAGGGAAATATAAACAAAACCTGTTTTTCATTAATGAAAGAAGCCAGCGTTCCCAAATGCTGAGTGAAATGCATTTCAAGATGCCTTAGCCTTTTATTATCTATTGCTTGTGTTCTTTGAGACAGACCTGTTGAATCATCTAACCCTTTGCCTCCTTTCTCTCCCCCCCCCATCCCTCTGTGTAGATCCAAAAAGAGTAGTGGTTTATGATGAGACCAAGGATGGACCTGATCAGTGAGGTAGATCGTCTACAGTACTTACTACTTCTCTTCTGGGTGCTGCAGTTATCTACCTTGGAAATCATAAATCTTGTCGGACAGATAAAGTGACAACTGTGAAAACATTGATAGTATAGCATGACAGATTTTCCTTGGAACTTCGGGTGGAATAACAGACTTCTTTGGGGGCATCAGACAAACGTGCACACACTCTGGAGGGACGTTAAAAGGAGTTGATCTGTGCCTCTCCAACATGATAAAAAATGAACACTTGCAACTCTGGAGCTGTGAAAGTCGTTTGTCTCGTGGCTCTTTAGGATGATGTTCGGGAGTTCAACAAAGGAAGGTGTCATGGATTGCACCTCCCTAAGCCTTTATCCTGTTGAACTGCGGCAGCCGTCAGTCTGACTATGGGATGCCTCAGTCATTTTCTTTCTTCACGCATTCAAATGAGTTCATTGTAGATATGTTAGACGTTATACATACACATCTGTGTGCAAGCTTGAATTAATCGTGGAAGAAAGGAAAACAGACTTTGCAAAGAATGCCTTGAAGGTGTGGAATAAAGATCTTCGGAGTCCTGTTAAACTGTAAGTTAAGTGGAAGCTCGTAGGTGAGGCCCCATCCAGGAAGGGAGAACCTTGTCTTAAATCCTTTTTTTAGGGGAAATCAGAGCCCAGAAATTAAATGCTTGCTTTTTTCCCCTTTTTATACTGTTTTGTTTGACCTAACATGAGTGTTATCCGCACTGCAGCGTGACCCCAGAGCACAGGTACAGAAGTGCCCCATCTGAAGGAAAGCTAAGCCCCTTCATTTCATTGTTTTATTACAGGCGTGCTAAAGATTTTAAAATCAGGTCTCCGTTAAAGGCAAACCCTTTTAATCCTTTAGCTTTTCATACATTTCATGCAGATTGCTATGAGGTCAGTGCAGTCTATTCTTAAATTCAGATTCATACACTTTTTAATACATGAAGCCCGAGTTTAGGAGTTAACTGAGTAAGCAAGAGACATTGCTACCAATAAGGTCTTCTGCGTTTTATGCTATTTGTTCAGCAGCAAGACTCAGGATGTCCATGCAGATTATTTTGCCTGCATTTCTGTCTGTGTAAAAACTGTTCAATTCCTCTTGTCAAAGGAACACGTGTTGCATTATACGACTTTTAGATTTTTGTTGTTTTCTGACTCAGCATTGGGTCTTTTACTTTTCTGTCTTATGGCATTGTATTTCCTGCATGTTTACTGGTGGGAATGAACGAGTCAGACGTCACTCTTCATCACCACACAAAGATAACAGTAATACAACAACAATTGCAATACTAATCTAGGTTTCCCCCGACTAGCCACTTTGTCAAACTGTTTAAATGTGAAGATGAGTTGTACTATTATGTTTTACTGTGGATAACATATTTCATTTGCAAACCAGTGTGCAATAACACCGTGTGATCCATGCAGTGTGTGAAATGGGTTATATGGAGCTACAAAATAATCACCCAAGATGCTGGTGTGGCCTGCAGTTCATTTAAGTTTGTTCAAAAAAAGTTTAAGGTGCGTTTTCAGTTTATTGCACAAATCCTTTACGTGATATAAATATATATATATATTATTTTTTTTTTTTTTTGCAAAAGAGCTCATGTTGAAAGATCTAATTAAGTCTAGGGAGCCCAAATTTGCTAACTGCTAACTGGCCAGCTGTGACATCACTTTCATCACCATCTCCAAATCAGGATTGGTTTATTCAACATAACGAAGGAACCGTCCAGGTTTCTTTTCTCTAGAAGATATGATTTGGTTAATGTGTGGATTAATAGCACTTTATGTAAACTAATTGCTTTTATCTTTTAATTACTAGAGAGGTCTATATGTACTGACAAGAAGTACTCCTTGAAAGAATGGCTCTGGGCTGTTACTTTTCAGAAAAAAAAACAAGTTGATAAATACAGAATTATTAAATGTAACTCAGGTAGTGTTGATAAAGCCATGACTATGTTAAATATTGTTTTTTGCCAAATGGCCCCTGTCATGTAATGTTCTCAAATTGGAAATGTTGAATTGGAGTCCTATTATATAGAGTCTCATATGATGTTGTGACAAAACACCAAATAATTACTTGTGAGGAAAACTGTGATGGCATGCAAGGTGCTGTCATTGATCATTTTGGGCTCTAAAAAAACAAGTTTTACTGTTGATTTCCCCATTTTCTTAAAAAAAAAAAAAAAAAGCACATTGCTCCATGCTCCGTTTTCTATGGATACTAGACTGTAATTTCTTGCAATTTTTGATGGTTGATTTTCTCCCTCACATGTTCATAGTGAAGCACCTCTTGATTTATTATTGCTGAACATCAGTGGTGTTTCTGTTGGGTCTCTACAATCTGGGTATGAGCTTTCAAGTACACTTCTTTCCACAGTGTCCTGATTAGGCAGCGCTGCAGCTTGCACTCGTGTGCAGAGAGGGAAAGTCATAACTGCAACCAGTTGTCTTGACATTCAACTTCCACGTCTAATCTCAGTCAGCTCTCTGGTATTTAAAACGCTTTTGTTTTGGCTTCCATTGTACAGTGTGTGTGATGGATGAGTGTATTATCAAATGCTGCCCTCTGAATAAGAACAACTGTGTGGGATCTGGTCGATGAGGAAGCATGGGTATTTGAGGAGATATTGACCATTAGCGTTTAGAGTTTTTCTGTGCTTGTGGAAATTGACATTGCATTTGTCATAAAGTTGCACAAAACTCGCAGTTTAATTTCTTCTAATTGCCCATAATCTATAGATAGAAGTGACATAATCAGGTTCCCATATGGTAAATGCCAAATTGTTCAGGCTGAAAGCATTATCTAAATGTAAAACAGGGTGATCAAAATGAGTAGTATGTGATGTTACTGTAGTCTTATGACCTTTTTTAAAAAATATTATTTGTCTTGTTTTTAGACAGGATGGTCCTGTACAGGGAAATCAAATAATCTCCCATCCTCCCACCCCCAGTAGCTCCTCTTTTTCAAGCACTTAATATAGCAAAAAAAGGCTATGGTGAATATGCATTTATACAGATAGAACTATTATTTAGCATTGTAGCCTGCAAACCAAAAACCGGTTCTTGAAGCTGAGTAGATGGTTAATCAGTGATTGAGTGAAAGGGGGTTGGGAGGGGGGAGGTTGAGTGACTGACTGTAGGTGTGTTGAGACAGAAAAGCCTGATCATGTGGAGTTAATATTTCCACCCACTCAGGATGTGCAATCACCTCAAGGATGCTGATGCAGGCTTCCAGGTTTGCGAGGGACGAGTTTGGCCTCGTCGTTTTTTGTGGGTGTGTGCATAGCGAGTTCTTCCTATTATATGCAAGTTCCTTCTTATATTTCAACCCCCCACCCCCTCCCACTGTTGTTTCATGTTCAGGTGCCTGTGTGAAAAAAAACAAAAAACTTTTACAGCAATTTTGATTGTTTAAAATCTGCTTCCAGCATATATCCGTGCCATTTTTATTTTCTTAGTTTTTTGTAACATTTGCAACGCTGTTAAAGTTGTCTTACAGCTAATCCTAATTTTCTTCTTTTTAAGCGACATGGACGCAGCTGAAAGCGATGAGCGTTTTTCTGTGTTTTTGTAGGGTTAGCTAAAGCCAAAATCAGTTTGAATGGGACGGATGACAGCCGCTTGCTGGTGTATACTCACGGCAGTCCATTGTCAAGTTAATGTCTGAAGTAGCACATAATTGAGTTGAACTGATTTAACAAATTGATGTTTTAACATGTTTTTATTTTATTTTTTTGAGTTATAACCTAATTTATCCATAGATGCACAAGTAGGATGAGACTAAAAGGAATAAATGATAAAGAAAATCAAGATGTTTCATTGTTGACGAGTTTTAGGTGATTTAGTTACTGATTAAGGCTGATGTAGAGCTATTTTTTTTCTCCCCCAATAGCACCAATGTTAATATATTTCAAGTCTTTTCCAGCAGATTTTATACAAATTACTTTTAATTCATTTCTTCAAATAGTTGTTGATGGAGTGACGAGCATTGAAACACACTGCATCCCAGAGTTCCTCTTAATATATTTTTATCTGTAGTGATGTCGATCGTGTCGCAAGGGGGGGAGTGAGGTATTAACGTGCAGTTCAACAACTCTGAATCTGCTTTCGCCAAAGGTACACTACTCAGATATTCAGCTACTGAATGGCAAACGCACAGACCGGGAGGGGGTGGGGGGGGGACGTTGTTGATGTCATAACCAGCTTCCTGACATCGCGCTGGGTTTGGAGGAGCTTTTAGTGAAGAGAAGTCACTACTGTAGCAGCTGAATGTCACTTTGAGCGTGTTATTACGCGGTGTGAGAGGAGAAATCTTCAAAAAAAAAAAGGAAAAAAGAAAACAAATACCGAAAGTGCTGCTTCTTCATCCAGTAATCAATCGTCTGTAATGGGAAATGCTGGACTTGGTGTTTGTGCTTGACTTAAAAACTGTCCCTCCTTCAAACTGTCATTGCCTCTCGTGGAACTGTTTTAATTTAGGGGGCTTTTTTTTCTGTTTTATTCAGTGACACCTGAGTGGTACGGTGTTTATGATTCCACACACAGGGAGGAAAGTAAACAAGGGCAACGTGTCTTTACGGGACTGAGTCATGAAAAGAGGCGATATGTTGTGCCGAGTCATCTTTTTGTTATGTTTCTCTGTGTCATCTCAAATGGCTGTTGTGCTTGTTGATGCTTTTTTTTTTTTTGTGGTCTGCTCCTCCTTTTTATCACTTTTTACATCTCTTGCCCCCCCTAAAATATGAGGCAATAGCATTTCTTTCTCAAATGTCTTACAGGTTGACATTTAAGTTTTTAAGTGAGCAGTCTTGATTTGATTATTTAATTTTTTGTTTTGAATTTAACAGAAGTGTCACATTACAATGTTCTTTTTTAAAAGCATGATAATAACCCTCAAATTCCAAACAATGTAATAGAGTCAATAAAAAAAAAAAAAACTCCAGTGTTCACAATTTTAGTTTCCATTAAAATGTCAAATTTTCATGAAGAATTCTGTGTTTAGTTTGTGGTGTTATTTCTCTGATCACAGCCAACTGTTAACGGTGGTCAGTCTGAATCTGTTCACACATTGAAAACCGATCACATGCATGACCACAAATAAGTTAGAAATCTTAAATAAACTCTTGTCTCTCTTCAAGACCAGGCCTGAACATCAGGTACTATAGCAGGACACCAAGGCCTGTATCCTGTCAGTGATACTGTGCATGGAAGTACTGCACAATCATGAGGTGTTTCTACTTTACTTGAGTTTTGCTACTCAACTCAAGGTAAATCTTGTACTTTTTACTAAATGTATTAGTTCACTAATTAAGATTTGTCATGATCACGTTTTAAATTTTGATCCACTTGTTCCCTGCAGAAATCTTCTTATGAAGTCATTTTACTCCTTAATTGAGCTCTATTTCCTTACTTTCTCTGCCTGTTTTTGATGCATATCAGTTTTAAGAACTTTCTAAAATCAAGTTTTACTTTCTGAATGGTTGTGTAGTGATACAAGTTCTTTGACAGTTTAATTTGAATTAACATCAGCTTGACAGTGAATTGTCCAGTGTGTAGGATTTAGTGGCATCTAGCACTGTAGTTTCAGATTACCACCCCTCACCTCACACTCTCACTCCCAAGTTTGTAGGAGAAACTACAGTGGCTGTATCTAGAGCCAGTGTATAGTTTTTCCATTTTGGGTTACTGTAGAAACATGGCAGTTCAAAATAGTGGCCTCCATAGAAGAGGATCTGTTCCCTCTGTATATATAAAAGGCTCATTCTAAGGGAACGAAAAGAAAACACGATTCTTATTTTCAAATGATTATACTCTAATGAAAACAGAATACAATTCTTCCATTTCTGTCACTAGATCCTCCTAAATGCTACACACTGGACCTCTAACACATGAAGTCAGTACTTTTACTTATGTACAATTTTTAATACATCACTTATACTTATAGAGTATTTTAATATAGTTGTGGCATAAATTTTACTTAAGGAATTTGTTTTTAGTGGTGTATAATCCAAAATAGATTTCCAAATAAATTATAATAAGTCTAGTCTAATATAAACTAATAGATTTATAAATGAGCACATAGCAGTTGACACACAGAAGAGTCTGGAGGTTCATGGACCCCTGGAGTTCTGGGGTCCTGGGACAGCTGCCTGCTTTGCCCAATTTATAATTCAGCCCTCAGTATTTATGATTTATGTATTTATTGATTGTGGATATGTATCAGTGGAATATAATGCACGAAAAGAAGAGCTCATGTTGCCTATTGATTTATTTAATGTCTTAATATTATTTTTGTTTGGCTGGAAATGTCGTCTCGAGAGACAAAATGTCCAACATATAAACCCTTTTGACAAATGATACCAACAGCAGGGAGACGGATCATTTGTTGAGTCTGATGGAGTAAAACGTTTCAGTAATTTGGGCGGTGCTGAGATTTATTTGATTTGTCATTTCCTGATAATCTAGAATAACCGGCCTACAGCAAAATCTCAATCAAATCAGATTTAGCCATCAAATGCATCTCTCTGGCTTTTTATTCATTTCTTTTTGCAGAATATTCAAAAGACAGACTTAACAAATCTTTCTGGTTACCAACACCAACAAAACGTGCTTGTAGTGTATGTATGTATGACAGTGTATGTGTGTCAGTGATAGTGTTCACAGTCACTCTGTGTTCAGACTGGCTGCTGGAGCAAACACAGCAGCATTCATGGAAGCCATGTGGCTGAATGGAGATCAGCTGGATCTAAAGGCCTTGGGGAGCTGCTGTACTGTCAGTGAGCAGAGGTGCTGATTGTTGTTCAAAGACGCCCCCTTGTGGATGAAAGGTTAATACACATTGACTGAGTCACTCCAGAGGTAAAGAGATGCTGGTTTTATCCCCTTCTCTTCTGTAGATTTGGTAAATAAATCCCAGTAGGAATAAATGTATTTAGTTTTAACTTTGACCTGTAACATGTAGATATTTTAAATACATTTGTAATTTCTTAATGGATTATAGTCTGATTAATATTTGTTTTATTGCTACATTCTGTTCAGGGACTGTATTGTGTTAATATTCCTGAATGAATTCAAATATCATCACCTGTTTCATTCACTTTGACACTACACTGTCATATAATGTGATGCACTTAAAATCATTTTATTCACCCTGCATGAAGTGTGTGTGTGTGTGTGTGTGTGTGTGTGTGTGTGTGTGTGTGTGTGTGTGTGTGTGTGTGTGTGTGTGTGTGTGTGTGTGTGTGTGTGAGAGAGTGTGTGAGTGTGTGTGTGTGTGTGTGGAGAGAGAGAGAGAGAGAGAGAGAGAGAGAGAGAGAGAATCTCACAGGTATGTGATTACTGGGGAGACTGCAGGAGCTGTTGACACTGCAGGTGGCGTATTTTCACCACAAACACACACATTTTTTTCCCCTCTCGGTCCATGGAATTGAACCGGTGTTTACCGCCACCCCATCAATTTTACCTTGATTACTCTGTACTTCATGGAGGCCACATGGGGCTTGATGGGTAGTGCACTGGTGCTCAGAGAGATTGTCTGACGTGCTGGAAGGTCACTAAAAGGTTTGATCCTTTGTTTCAACAGCTCATCTCTGCTGAGGTGTTTTTGAACAACACACTGAACTTCTCACGCCAGGATTGCTGCAAAAAGGATGAGCACTGGGTGACTCTTTTGGCAAAGAAAGAGAAAGAAAATGTCCTTACAGAGGTAATTTAATATACATATGTATTGTAGAGGTATGTTGCCCTGTATCTGTTGAATGTGTCTGCTGCTGCAAGCTCAGGCAAATTAAAAACATAAACTCATTATATGTGCTACCAGTAGTCAAATGTATACCATGCAGAATATACCTTATTCCACTATTTAATCAATTTAGCTTTGACAGGTTTATTTCAATTCATTCCCCTGAGCCTTAAAAGTGGATATTTATACATGTCTCAATTCATCTCAAATAATATTTATGTTGCTTGGAGGTCTGTAAATGAATCTCGAGCTATGACATAAATCCATTACTGAGACACTTGCTGACTAGTCATCAGTGGTGGAAGGTTCATATCTTCTAACGTAAAAATACTCTCCTACAAGTAAAGTCTGCATTTAAAACCTTTCATAGGGAAAGGTACGTAACTATTAACACCAATATGCAATGAGAGTGTCAAGTATTTGCAGAAAAAATGCTCCTCTGAGTGTACACAAGTTTGTATTTTTTCCTCTAACTTTTCACTATTAATAATCCTCTTTAATAATTTGACCTCTTTGAGCATCAATTTAAATGAAATCACTAACAGCTCATAGACAAGAAGCCAGAATTTGACAGTGTTTTTCTGTAAGAGGTCACAAGCCAAAAAGGTTGTATACTGGTTTAAACTTTAACATGGCATTTTATTTTAAGTAACCAGCAACTATAGCTGTCAGAATACAAGTATAAAGTAGTGTCAAACTGAAATACTCAAGTAACTCAAAACTGTAGTTCAGTGCAATGGTTGAGTAAATGTACTTGGTTGCTTTTCACCACTAGTAGTCATGCTACCATCACAGAGAAAACTGAAGCAACTTACACAATTAAATAGTAAAGGCTTCACAACAGAGGAGAAATGTTCTATTTTAAAGTAATCAAGTGAAAATAAAGCGTAATAAATGTTTAAAGTGAAGTAAGAACACAACAGTAAAAATCAAATGTTTACATCAAATAAAGTCTATTAGCTCTAACTACATTTTGGCCCACAGGATGAGGGATTTCATTTAGAAAGCACATTTGCATTATTTGTACGACATTGGTCAATAATCCGTGGTCTTACTCCTCTGTTGCTTTTAGCTTGGTTTTGTAAGACACAGCTGACAGAAACGTGATATATGACATTTCTCAGTTGTACAGGTCAAGAAGTGCTTTATGGAACAGTTTTTCTATTGAAAGGCCTCACACATTTTGATGAGCCCTTACACGCTGTTCATTCTTGACAGGGACAGAAACCAGGAGCAGTGTATCATCCGAGTGCATCTCGTGCTTTCTGGGATGAATATATCAGCTCTGAGCAGTCAGTCCCTGACATTTAGTGATCTGTGATGATCACCATAAACCTTACATCATCAAATGTCAGACTCAAGTACTTGCCAGAGTTTGCAACTGATCTGATGTACATCATGGTTCAAAGAACAAATACTGCAGACCCAGTCCCAATGTTCACCCGCAGCCTTAAAACACTGAACCCTTGCAGACTTTAATTAACATCAGCCGTGTGCTCAGCGGGAATGTGCAGGAAGGTACAAGGGCTCAAAAGGCTTTACTAGGAATTGGACAGCAGACTGTGAAATCATGGGCAGAGTAAAGTGCATGGCTCATAATTTTGTATTAAGAGCTCACGCTGTATATTTATATTGTAGAAACACACATTTTTCTATGATTTAATTTCGGCATGCTTTCTGGCTGTCCATAATGGCGTTGAGCCACATCGTGCAAATTATTTGAATCAAACCACCAACCACCAATCACCAAAGTGATTCTGATTAAAAACCAGATTAAAGTCTGTTTGGGGTTGCATCCTACGGAGAGAGCTACAGCCCACAAAGAGAGTTACCAAAGAAACTGCAAGATCTAATTGTTGAAAAAAATACGGAAGTCGAGAACAGCCAGGCTTCCAATATTTTTTTAATGCTATTTTTTCGAGATCAAGAGTTCATTTGTCTCGTTATTTCGATAAAACAAAACACAGATTTCTTAAGATATATTGAGATAATCTATCGCAAGAAAACAACTTTTATTTTCTCAAGATCATGGGATAATTATGGGGAACTCAAAAATGTGTGGTTCATTTGTACAAACCTGATTTCAGCCTTCAGTATCGCTGTGATGACTGACAAGAATTATTCATAACTGAACTGAAAAGAGTTCATTTTTGTCAGTATGAAAATCAATATACACTGGTATGTTGGAATGTCATTCCTCCATGCATTATCCATTATTTATTTATTATTCATTATTTATGTATTCTAGCATAGCATTCCTGATCTCTGATAAACATTACAGGTAATGAAAGGAAACAATATTTGTTTTTCTGGTGATAACAGGTTGATCATCTTGTTATTTTCAAGATAATAAAGCTAGTTTTCTCGAGATAATGGCAGTTGCCTCAGTGGCCTGCCTGCCACAAAGAATGACAACGACCCTCTGTGAAGTACAAGCTCATGGTTTTCCCTAAATTGTAAGTGCAACTAACAAAAAGATGCAGTTCAATGCAACTTCAATGCTATATTAGCACCCTTCTTTTTTTAATGTGAGGGAGAAACTACAGTGGAATGAAAATGTGAACGGCCCTATCTAGAGCCAGTGTTTGGTTTGTTCGTTCTAGGCTACTGACGAATTATGGCGGTTCAACACTGAAGGCGACCTGTAGCGTCTCTCATTATAAGGTAACAAAAACACAACTCTTATATTCAGGTAATTATATACTAATGAAAACTTACCTATGATTATTATATTCCATGTCTGCCAAAAATCCTCCTAACTGTGACACACTATAATAAATAAATCAGACACTGATGGTGCAGTGCTGCATTGTACCTCTTTATATAGGCATTTATTTTTCTACAGAATATGTCAGGGTTTGGCTTAAAAAGCATTTTAAAGGGGGTACATTGATAAAAAAAAAAAAAAAGTCATGGAAACGGGGAAAGTTCTAGGGACTCTGAATATCTGTGACAAATGCCATGGAAATTCATCCAATGGTTGTTGACATATTTTACTCTGAACCACAAGTTTAGTAAAAGTCAGTTGCTCACCAAAGTCAGAGGGATTCATCCTCCTGGGACCATGAAAGCTGCAAAGCAGTGTTGAGGAGGCTTGATAAGCCCTTATTATTGGTCCCTGAAATCCTCTGATTATGCACAGGACTGATCATCCATCACTAAAGCTGTCTGTATATTGAGGCTCAGTGGTCTCAGAAAGACACAGTACGTCTCGGGTTGTACTCTGCCCAGCCACAAACACCAGTTACCTACACTGCATCTTTATGCATGCAATCCCACAAGGCTGATCATTCATTTCCTGTTTATTTGCGACCTCTCTGTGGCCACTCTTCTTGACACTTGTTCATGAGTGAGGGGAAGATGGAGTGAGTTACAAAAGACTGGAAATCCATACACACGGGGAGACACTGTGACACAGGTCACGGCGTCTCTACAGCTCTGCATTAAAGAGATCCAGATTTATTGAATTATTGAAATCAGACATGACATAGTCCAGCTGTAATGACGGTAGTGCAGCTCAAAACATATAAAACATGTAAATGATGAGACAGCGCGGCCAGTGGTGCATCCACATGATCTCATCAGCAGGGCCTCCAGTGTCGCCTGAAGACTGTGGCAAGTGCAGCTGGCCTGCTGATGATTTCTTTTTGGTCATCAGTGATATTCTCTCAGCAAACTGCTGCATATTGTTTGCTGCTAGGTGGAATTAAGCTTTGTGTGCTGGTGGGCTGCTGTGGTGGTGGTGGGGGGGGGGTGCATTTTTTGTGTGATATGGGCCATTGACTGCTTTTCCATAGCTCAGGAACAATAATGAGATTTTTTTTTCTCTGAATATCAGTGCCGCCATTCAGCGCTCTGATTGTGTTTATGAAATTGTGCATACATCTCTCAATGCTGGAGCAGGGGAAGGGAAAGCTATTTTCAAAACATTAGCAAATTGTTTTCTGTTATTGTGCAGAGATTGATAAGAGTATGTGTTGTCTAAACACACAGGCGCACGCACGCACACACACACACACACACACACACACACACACACACACACACACACACACACACACACACACACACACACAAAAAAACACACACACAACACACACACACACAGGGAAAAAATATTTTAAAAAAGCAAGCTATGGGGTGGAATTGCCTATTGCCCATCCACAAAAAAAAAAAAAAAAAAAAAAAAAAAAAAAAAAAAACCTACTTAAAAAAACATAAAATATATCACCTTTCTTTCATACTGCCATTAAGCTGTAACTACAGTTTATTCAATTGTATCTTTGCACAGGTTCAGGTGTATTTCTGCTATAAGAATATTAAATATGTTTGTTTATTTTTTATCACTTTCATACGTACTTCATGCGTTGGATTTATTGTTGCATTACTGTGCTGCTTATCACATTTTCCCGATGAGATATATAAATGACCTTGAGCTTGACCTTGCCTTTCAAATCTCTTGCTGTATTTCTCACCAACAGATATCATGTCAAATTATTTGAAATCTCACACAAATCACCTTTTATCTGATTAAAAAAAAACGGAAATGCTTTTCTTCCTGCTCGTGCATGTCAGGTTACAGCTCTCTGCAGTGTTTGCAGTGACTTTCGAGGCAGCACAACTGGTTTTCTAAACTTTCCACTGCCTTGAAAAAGCACACTTGTGTTTGTATCGTAACAGCAATACTTTGTAGACACGTTCTTTGATGATACCACATCACAACTGGATTACACTGCGCTGTGATGTGGCTCAAACCTTACATCGCAGGTGTCAAACTAAACATTCCCTTTGATGCCAAATCTCTGACTTGGTTTTGAAATTTATTACAATTCCTACAAATCTGGTATGAAAACTGGTGAACTCGTCTCTTCAGACTACATCGCGAATAATACTGAGTAAAACTGTCTTTTAATTAATTTACTGCAGGCCTTTCTTTCATGTCATTTAGACAAGGTTACTGCATTATATTGAAAAATAATCAGCGTGAGGATGTTTTACACTGGGGAACATTTCTCATGTGACATGTCAGAATGTGCAACTGATACATACTCTAACTGATATTAGATCGAGAGGGCCTCTTGACCTGTTGGCAGTAAACAATCTTCCCACACACATACACATTCATCTCTCATTAATGTAACTGCTGTTATAATAGTTCTGGGATGCTTCGGCACAGGGAGGACCGGAAATGGACTGAAATCTCACGGGGCATAGAGGTATATTTTTTCCCAAACTAGAGACTTTAAAAGCCAAAGATTTGCAGCATCAAGCCAAGTAATCATTAATCCACAGATAATGATCCCATCGACAACAATACTCCCACCCCCCACCCCTTTTGTATTTTCACACTGTCATCCGGTGATAATTGACACTCTTACCTGCTTCTACAGTACAGTCTGTTGCTCACTAGTTTGCTCTGAGGCAGCTATTGATTCTGGAGCATCAGATCCATGAAGACAATGATGATGAACAATGAACAGACAGCTGCATCCTCTGTGATCTGGGCCAAAACTGATGGCCTTTGTAAGCATGTAATGGCCTCATCTGGTGGATAATATGAGAGAGGAGAGGAACACAATATGTGAATTTTCTGAGTCAGTTAGCTCATGGCCTCCTCTGCTCTGCTTTCATGCTACATACAGCTCGCAAGTCTAAATACCGAGGCCATCATTTCTATGGGTTCAAAAAAAAGACTGCAAATGTTCTTTTCTATAAGAGTCACCTGTCAGCATTCAGCCATTAAACGTAAAGTGCTTTTTATTCTGTTCCTGTGATAAGCATTATTGTAAACTTGTGTCTGACAAAATATAAAATAAACTAAATATTATCTAAGTAGGAAAAGCTAAACGACAAAAACTGTCACCATGTGAAAGGACAATCTGTTGATCTGTTGAACATTAAATCATATTCAGCATCATTTATATCAGGGGAGTAATGACACATATAAGTAATTGAATTACATTTATCTCATCCATTTCATCTTGAAAAGAAAAATAATGACAAAATATGTTTATACCAGTCATATAAAACCTGATTTTAATTAATAATGCCACCTACGGATAATTACTTTAATCTACAATCTCAAAAAAATAAAGGTTAATTTCCTGTTTTTAAGATTTTTTAGATTATAATATGAACTGCAGTTATCAACTGGATTATGATACTGATTGCAATTTTTGAGATTTCATTTGATAAGTAACTCCAGCCATGTGTCGGATTATCTCACAGTGTTGACATTACATAATGAAAAAGACATATGAGCTGAAGAACCATTTCTAAAGCAGAAAGGGAAGATTAGGACACAATAAAATTCACTCTTGAAAGAAACTCAATCGTCTCACACAGCTCCCTCCTGTTTGTTTCTTATCTCCACTTTCTCAAAAAACAATCCAGGGACCAGTTCCACATATGAAGCTGTCTGCGTTCTTGGCTGCAGACTATTCGCCATTCCCAGAAGGTCATTTGGTTAATGCACATTTGAGTTTTCATGGACTCTTAACTAGTTTTTAATCAGCAATTATTAGTGAATTGGAAGGCTGTGCAGGCGCATGACTCTCTGCCGGCGGGAGAGTGCCCATCAATGTCACGTCAATTTCCATGCCAAAGGCTACATTAGGCCTGCAGTCTGGGAGGAAACAGCCACCTGAGTGCCTCATCTCCCCATCCACAGCAGTCTTCCCATCAACTATTGACTCTATTACACAGCTCTGTCAAAAAAATTTTCCGCTTCAAAAGAGGAGCAACCATTACATGGCTGTGCAGGGAGATAATTTAGTGATGCACATAAAATTAAGTGCATATCCATTGAACATTGCTCATTATTGCACTTGAATTCCTACAATGCCAGGCTTGTGTGAGGATCCTGGATGCTTCCCAACCTTTCCCATTTTCAAGGTATAAACAGAGCTTGATTATTTAGGCTGATGTACTATATAAATAGCTGTCATTTTCATCTATATCTAACCTACCTGTAATTGGCAATTAAACATGCAGGCATCTCAGACTAGCTCTTAATTACCGTTAATAAATGCTGAGGGGCCCTGAGGTGTCCTCGCAGGCTGAGGATGGGGGATGTGAGTAGTCTCCTGCAGCACCACATTACTGCATGAATATGCATGGCAGCCAGGTAATTCTTCAGCTCTCTCCTCTGCTTTCCAGGCAGACGCACACGGAGGTGGCAGCAGAGCCCCTCTTCAACCACCACTTCTTCATTACACCTCCACAGCGGCCGGAGCGTTGTTGTTACCAGGCTGCAACCTCGCAGTGGCATTTCTGCACACTGTGGCTGTGTTTGTGCTTGCCAGGAGCTGTCACATTCAGCCTGTTAGTACTGGCCCATGGGAAATTTACACAGAGCCGCTGGTATGAGGTGAGGCCATCAAATGAGCTGGTGACATGCTGCCTGACGCACAAATATTTGGTAAAAATTTGTGTTTATATGTATGCTGCCTGTCAAAAGTTGGTGGATACCCTTGTATTTGTGTTTTTGGCTAAATATCAAGTATAATAACTGTAAAATTATTGAATGATGATAAAAAATATTATATATTTAAGTGCACTGAGAGAGGTTTATGATCTTCACCTATCACTTTAATTAGGCAACAGTCCTGTTCAGACCTGTAGGTCATAATTCCCCCTCAGTTTGTAGATGATAGAGAATATAAGAGCTACATTTCTATATAGGTGCTGCTGCTCAGGTATTACTTACAACATTTTTACTTTAAAACAAACTTTGGCTCCACAGACAACTCAACAACAGCTTCCTTTTCTCTGCTGTGAGCTGACATTTAGCTCCCATAATGACTGCTGATTGTCTTGCAGTGTTCCACCAAAGACCTGAATCCTTGTATTTAAGGGCCGATGAGTGCCGAGCTCTCTGATCATAATGGCACTTTTAATTAGCACTTAATTAAAGGCAGGTGGACTGGAAAGGTCAACCAGTTAGGTAAGTGTAAGTTAAAAATACAGAGAAGCGCGAGCGAGCATCAACTGTTTGATGAATTTGTCTGCTAATTACAGTGACCGGGATCTGGACCAGACTCCAGTCAAATCTGCTGTAGTTTAATAATAAAATGTGTAATATCACAAAATCTCAAAGCCACAGACATTCATCAGACCATTTGAACATATTCATTTTTTTTTCTCTGTGTGCTTACGATAACGTTACGAATCCTTTATAGTGATTTGGATTTAACTATATTTTTTCTTATTTTAGAGTTAAAAAAAACGTTTATATGTTATGTAAACACGTACCTTATGGATGAAATCCCACTGGTCTGTCAGAGAAAGCAAAAAAAAATCCAAAGCAGCTTCTGTAAAAGTGAAAGAATAGTCCAGACTGTTAATTGGGTGATCATTGTACCCATTACACAAACACCAAAATACAAACATGGCTGCAGTCTGAACCAAACTTCTGGCGCCTCGGCTCTGAAAAAACAGAGCCGGGCAACAGTATTGATCTCAGTCAGAATTATAGATCACCTTGTCTAGATGAGTGATGAAGCTGTCGGACCGGTTGGTCTCACCTGACAAGCACACACATTCAAAATCCTGAACCCTGAATTTCAATGCAACAGTAACATTATGTTTAACAAATATAATCTATCACAGTATGTAATGTATGAAAAGATCTTTGGATTCATTACATTATTTCTTCTATCATTTCTTTTGAAGCACAGAAGTCATTGTTTAAGTCAGATAGCAGATTTTATTTTTTATATATTTTCAATATTTCATTCTTCTGGTTTATCTCAGAAAATGACTCAGATTTTTGTTCCTGAAATCTGAAAATGAAATTTGCCAGAACTAATCACACTGTGACAAACAAATCAAAGGTAAACCTTTAATACTTTATGTGTGTGTGTTTCTGCTATTGTACGGCTCTAGAAGGCCTTATCATGCAGCAGCCTGTTTGCTCATCCACTCATCACATCCTCAGCCGTTTATACGCTGAGCCTCAGCTAATATTGATGCTCTCCATGTGATACCGCTGATGAAAAATAAAAAGCACTGTGGTGGAAGCAGCGCTGCGAGAGACCTGCGAGAGACCACTGAGGGGCAGCAGAATTACACGGCAGCTCTTGTTTGTTCACCGCTTTCCCCCCAAAATGCATCTTAGTGCTCAGACTCTATTAATCCTGCTGACTTAAGAGTGACCTCGAAGGATCCCGGTGCAGATATGCTGAGTGTGTCGTCGAGTGAAAATGTGGAATGTAAAAAACAACAACCACCAAAACCCTGTTGTTTGTAATAAACAGAAAGTACACACACAACGGCCGTGTGTCAGTATCCAGTTATGGAATGTCAGCAGATGCTAAACAGTATGGAGAGTGAATGTCTCTTTGATGTGATGGTTCACTACATTATTACACATGTGATATTGAAATGTTTAGATAATATTATATTAGATCAAATCTTTTTTTCATCTAAACAAATATATTACAAAATAATAATAATACAATGAAACAGTGAAAACAAGTAATATAACAATTCAGTTTATTTTATTTATTTTCCAGACAGACACATCAATTTCTGGACCACAGTAGAGGATGGAAACCTTTCACAGACATTTTTTGTCAATATTATTATTTGAAAATACAAATATAAAATTAGACTTTCCACATTTGATATGTGAGAGACCCCCATCCATTATTATTATCATTATTATTTTTTTTAGTATATTTTACAACAGGGCTTAAGCAAGCCATATGATAACCTGAAAGATGCTTTCAGATGTCAGTCAAGTCTGTCTGTCTCTCGCCATAAAAAGTCGGTTAACATAAAAAAAAGGGGCAAGTGTTAGGAATGGGCAGACAGCAGTGAAGAGAGCTCTGTGCTCAGCCTGCAGAAACATGGAAGCACAGCAGAGCCTCACACACTGCCGTCCATGCAGTCTGAAGAGCTTCCAGGCTCCCCTCTAGGCCATGCGGTCTGCTCCAAACTCGACAACACGCCAGGGGTGAACTCTCGTGTTGGTGAACATAAGCTAATAATGACGGGTTCGACTATATGAACCTGGGTGTAAGCTGTGTGTAGTATTCTGTATACAGCTGAGGTCTCCAGTCTAACATTGTTCAGTTCAAATGAGTGAAAATTGCAAGTATATATTCATCTATACACATATATATTGCAACTGTATGTATATATTTAATAATGAGCATGGGTGAGATGGCAATGGTTTGGACTGAAGGGGAAATTCACCCTCAAACGACGACAGTACAGTTGAACTTGTGCTATTTCTGTCACCTTGAAGAGTTCAGTCTAGATTTGTGAACATGAAGCAATCTTTGTTAAACCCTGGAACAAGAGAGCTGACACTATAAATGGTGGTGTTATGGTAGAGAGTCACTTTGTGGGACTGGGAGACTAACTTTGTGGTCACTGTGACAGTATCCAGTATCTCTCAGAGATAAGGGCACATTGTCTGGTTTAAAACCATTAGCACCACTATGAAAAAGCCTCTTTTGGGTATAAATGCTCAAGAACGTTCAATGAGCCTTCAAAGTCAGTCTAATTAATTGGAAATGGAGCGGAGGCCGAAACAGTCCTTGTCTGATGTCCCAGCTTTTTGGGAGACAGTTGCTCATATTCATAAAACAGATTTGAATCCCAGACGACAGAAATCTCATAAGTGCGTGCGGTTTCAGGGTGGGATTTTCCCCAGAACGGATGGGATAAATGTTTGGCCATTGCCTAGCACTTGCCTCAAGATTCAAGTTTAAATGGATACGGTAGTACACTACAAATGTCAACACCTTCCAGGTTGACTTTTTTTCTTTTTTGATTATTTTTTTTTCTTAAACCAAGACCCCTCCCCTCTCCCCAAATGGATAAGCTAGTCTACTAAGATGTGTAACATTCATCAGCTGTAAACTGCTGTCAGTTTGAGATAAAATGAAATTACAGCAACAGAGCCATGCTACCTTAAAGTCCAAGCTACAGGATCACAAAACAATAGAAGAGTCGATTCTTATACTGGGTAAGAGAAAATCAGCCACTTCAAGTTTTATTTTTTCACTTTAAGAGCCACCAACAGTGAAACAAACAAAACAATATTTTATACTTGTTGCACTGTTATTGGGTTTTCAGATGAAATGGCAGCTAAAATTGGAATCAACTAGAGCCACTAATGAGCTTCTTGTATCGGTTTGTAGGTGGTCTGAGTTGTAGTTTACTGAATGAAATATTCAGATAGATTTAAGGGACAATGCTGCAAATGAACTGGAGGACACTTATTTTATCCTGTGAGAATAAAACTGAACTAGTGCTCATAAGTTGGTACACTCAAATGATTAACTCCTGTTATATATATATTTTTCTATTGTTGAGATATTTTTGACATTAAAATGTGCAAATGAGTCAAACATAAGAATTAATACTTGTTATTCTTTGGAATAAATTATTTTTATTTTCTATAATTTTGGGCCAATATCAGTAACTTTTATCATTTCACAATGAAGTATAATATTGTTTGACTTGCTAAACACGTGGACATTGTCTTTTGGAGGTAATTTTTTAATGTGCTGTATACTAGCTAGATTCATTGGAATAATTTGTCCATTAGCGTCACTAAGAAAGCTGCCATTACTGCACATACTGTATGTAACCTGACAGTCTATACTGGACGTGAAGAATGAACAGACATTGATGTTATTTATTAATGTAACAATATTCAATTTTAAGACCCCATGAGATAAGTGAAATAACTGATATAAAACCTAATGTTTTATTGAAATTATACTCAAAACAATAACTCAATCTGTGGCTGGAGTGTGCACACAGCTTGAGCTCCTAAATTGAATTGGCTTGGTTATAATGGTATAATGGTTTGTTTTTGCTTGAAACACAGCTGCCTGTGTGAATCCAGCAGTTCTGAATTGTGGACCCGCTTTGACATGATGTTTTGAGCATTTAAATTCAAGTTTTAATGTAATATTTTCTGCCCTAATTTAGCTTAGCAGTGAATCACAGCTTTAGGGTGCTGGTCAAACATCAGGACCCAAATTTAACCATGTAATAACTAGCCTGGACACACATACCTCATCCTTTAAACACCTGCTAATCATCCTCTAGAGCCAGAGATTTTCTGTTTAATGGAGTCCTTTGCAGTGGTCTTTTTTTTTTTTTTTTCTACATTATCGCCTCTACAATTTCAATACGTGTGAACATCTGATAACAGATTAAAACAAAAACTAGTTCCCAGAATCTAAGATTAATATTATTAGAATTATTGGTAAAGATTTTGAGAGAGATAAGAGATCAAAAACAGTATCATCTAAAAATAACAGTGCCTGGCACCTGGGAGAAGAGTACAAACGTTAAAAGATATAACAGCACTATGACTGATAGTATGACTACTGTGGTAATCATTGGTATGTTTCTTAAAAAAATATGAAATATCTCTTACATAAAATCTTTTTCCATGATTATAGCTTGTGTCCCCTCTTAAAAAATAATCAAAAACAAAAGTTTTGCATATCTAGCGTTAGCATTTAAGGTAGTATGGCACACCCCTTTTAAAACATTCAAGGGTGGGGATCCAAATAATGCCTTGTGAACAATTCCATCTTACAGCAACTGTTTCTCTATTGTTCATCCATGAGAGCTTTGGTTAGCTGAAACCATGTGAGAGTGGCAAAAACCAAAAAATAAAACATACAGGGAATAAATTACAATGAACCTCTATCAAAATAATTGTCTGCAAATATCAGAATAACATGATCATTTAGAGAAAGGTCTATCTTGACTGGTCCTAAATCCACTATTCACTACAAGTATTATATTAATGAGTCCTATATAACATCTACTTTGTAATTACAGGAGATAGAAAAAGAGCGCGAGAGGGAGAGGGATAAATATGAGAGAAAGGAGAGGTAGAGCAAGGGAGAACAACAAAGACCACTACACTGGTATCAAAGACAGCACTCTGTTTACAAGTTAACTGTGATTTCTTTACACACTAATGAAATACATGAATGATCAACAAAAGAAGTAGGATCTCTGAGGATGGGGAATGGAAAGAGAGAAAGCAATGGATGCACAGTACATTTTAATAGTATATTACAATTATTAATATATAAACCACAAAGTATCAATAAAACTCTGATTAAACTTGAAATCAGCAAAGAAGCATCTTTCTTTTTTTATAGTTTTGTATTTCTTATTTTCTTTTACATTTGAACATTACAAGGGTTTTTTTTTTCTTTACTCTTTAAATTATTACTTTACCACACCTCCGTATCATTTACTTTAGAAGTATCCAGCATATTTCTTTACCTGGTTGTTTTTAAATAAAAAGAAATCAGACAAGAAGTGGGTCAAATGAAAACAACAAAATACACCTGCAGCAGGTAAAGTATTTCAGAATACACACCATTCATTCCATCAGTGACTTTAAAAACCGGACTGCACTCTGGAGCATATTATATCATTATTAAATGTTTGTCATGAGTAAAATCATTTACCACACATACTGTGTAAAACCTGGTGCAGTGACAGATAGTGAATAATTCAGTGTCATTTTTTGACCCTGTATAAATATCTTTAGATGAGACATGGGTCTAATATATAAAGAAATCCAAGTGTACACTGCAACATATCAGTTACTATTTCCCAAGCTGTTAACTCACCTCAAAACCTTGAAGTGTTTGTCTAGTCGAGAATACATTAACCCCAAAAATCCTTCATACTATCCAAAAGCACAGGGCCGTTTTTAAAAAGCCAACATATACATGTGCAAATAGGAAAATGGCCTGTACTTTACTACTCACAGTGCAATGATTACTCGCTTTATTACCTTTCAGTGTTTTCAGTTATTTTGCCACTAGAATAAATTAAACCTGCCAATGATTCCACAATAGAACTCACAAAGGCTGAGGTATGGTATCAAAATGTTTACTTTCCTAATTCATTCAAAAAAGAACCGATTCAGAGAACAAGCGTTACATAAAGGCTCTAGCACAGAGCCCAGATATTGTGTTCCAAAAATGAATCAGGAACAAGCAGGATGAAACAAACAATAACATACAACTAACAAGTTCCTCTCAAGAGTATAAAAGTGTCAGGATGCACAGAGCACTGTAAAATGCCTGGTTCAAGTTCTAATCTTCACATCTAAGTACAGTGTGCTTTGGATTAAATCGTCTTTTTTCTCTCTCTCTCTTTGAAATGATACTGATATCTTGACAGTTAGACAAAAGATACCAATCAGGCTCTTTTTTTTTTGTTATTTCTTAAAACTGTGTTGACTTAACTCGCCGTTTGTAAATTTGCTGGTATGACACTTTGTAAAATTATTTCAGCTTCAGTATTTACAGAGCAAGTGTGTTCTGTTTGTCTGTGGGGTCATTATACCGTCTTCCAGCAGAAAAAAGTATAATAATAACTGTTTACAGCTTTTTCTTCTATTCACACGCTATAACATGTTCTTTTGACACACCATCACAAAAATATGCTATTCTCTCACTGAGTTGGTTATATGCAGTGACTGGAATAATATGTACAGCTACATTTCTTTTTCTCAAGTTTGAATTCACAATGTAGTTATATGAAATTTGTTATAGCATATATATATATTTCTAAACAACAAAAACAACACTTATAAAAAAGGACCATAAAAATATTGGAGTCCTCTTTGTATTGCCCAAAAATAGGTAATTATGGTTAACAATGAGACATCACAAGAAATAAAACAGCTACTAAGATTTATTACTTAGATACCCTCTTTAAATTTTCCTTAAAATTTAATTTTTTTTTCTCTGAGTCTCTCCACACCAAGCTTCTTTTTTTTTTTGCGGAAAGACTGGAACATCCAATCGTTTCTCCTTTACACTAACTGATACAAAGATGAAGACATGACTTGCAGATATTCTTGGCTATGACCCCCGTTCCTCAAAACCAAAAAAAACAAAATCCATTTACACAAATATACTATCAGAGAAAATAAAATGACACAAAATTAAGGTCAAACTAAAATGACTTCCTAAAAACTAATTAAAACAAAAGCTAACAGAGGAAGGAAATAGGTGAATGAAATCGACGTGAAACATCATACCAAACCAGGTTGTAAAGTTATAGGAGGTTTGGATTATAGTACAGCAGTTGTTATTTTTCTGAGATGACTAACGTTTTCTTTTCTTCTTCATATGGTTCCGTCTTTCGTTCTTTTTGCCTGGGTGACGCTGTAGTGCTTGAAGTTGGATAGCATCACCTGCACACAAAGCCAATTAGAAACTTCGTCCTGTCTTTCCTGGGCCACCAGATATACTCTGCTGGGTGATAGAGAAAAAAAAGGATAGCAAGAGCATTAGAAACCATTCATTTGCGGAAATCCTGACCATGAATACTGCGCTGTATAAGATTTGCAGTGACATTAAATGACAGAAATGGACATGAATATGTTTGACCAAATACAATATTTTGGTTGCCCACGAGGCATTAACAGCATGAAACAAATGTGACAGCAATTATCATAAAGTGCAGCAGGTCAAAACGTGCTGCAGGCATAATAGAAGTACACATAATTACAGTAAAAAGCAGCCTGTTTAACAAATTGTATGTTTAAACCCTAAAAAGTCGACACTTCTTACACCTCTTGTTAACTTAGCAATCGTGTTCATGCGTGTGCTGCTACTGTTGAGTCTATATTATTGCTTAGCTGGAAATAACCCATTAAACAGCAATTTAAACACACGTGCTCACAAATGAGTTCAACACACTTCACACATCATATCTACAAAAAACGGCTGGAAGCAAACAAAAAGCAAAAACATTTTGAATGGGTTTCATACTGTACATATGAGGGAAATTAGCAATAAAAATGAATTGACTTAATAAACATGATGAAACTGAAATATTCCTCACAGACAGTTACTGTTTGGGAAATATATAATGATTCAAGGCCACTGACTTGTTAGTAAAAGGTTTTTTTTTAGACATAGCGTGTAGTAAAAATGTGATGACAGTTCTTTCCTTGGACAACCAGACCTTAACTCAGTAATCATGTCAGAAACATTAAACAGTAAAATGTATGTGACACACTGTGAAATATCTGTAAGATTATTTTAGGATGGAAACATTTCAAAATGTTAATCAGAGAAAAGAGAGAAAGGAATGCAGAGCTGGTAGTATGTGTGTGAGTGCGACTGTTCCAACAGTAAGTTACACAAACAAACTGGTCATGATTGAGCGGAATCGTTTAAATCGTCTTCTCTGCTGTCTCTTTTTGTTAAGACGACCACCTTGCCGAACTCGTGAAGAAGAGTAAACATGCCGTTGCGCTCACGCTTTACTACCAGCTCTGTCATTCTGAGGGAGGTGAATAAACAATGAATAATGTGATGAACATATATTAGGGAGAGACTGATAGAAATGCACAGTAAATAAAATGCAATACCTCTGATGAGATGGCAACCGGCCACCTGCTCAATGGTATCCATTTGTAAAAGCTGTCGCAATCAACGGGCCCTAAAAGTGTACAGTTAGTGCTTTTGTCAGTATGCATTTCAAGGAGAGAAAAGTGAGTATCATATCAACTTTTTTTTTTCTTTTTTTTTTTCAGCTAGCATGATTGTTTTGATTCAGTTTGATCATGTTCAGCAGCAGAGCAGGAGACTATATTGTCATTCATCAATGATCAGAGTTAGATATACTATATAAAGTGAATGCTCCCATACTGTGTTAAATCATTCAAAAATAATCCAACCTTTAATTTCTATATGAAAATAGTCCTGAGGTTATAATGACCTGAGTGTAAAATATGTGAAGTAGATAATAACAACACACACACACAATCCCTATATTCATGCTGACATACACAGCGGATTTCATCTGAAAGCATGCAGAGAATGGGATCATAAACTCCCCTCAGTAAGATCAGTGTGTTTTTTGAGTTTTGAATGCTTTTCATTATGTAGCTCAGTTATCAGGACACTGTGAATATCGCTGCTGACAGGTCTGAAGAAATCCTTGAATTCACACACAACACTGAAAAGAGAAGCACTTCCAACAGCGATTATCTGTCTTTATCACTTCAATCAACTAATTGCACTCTAATTGTCTTGCAGAAAAAAAAAAACCAGTTAAGTTCATTACGGCTTCTTCACAGTGGCTGTTTTGATATTGGCTAAAGGGATTAATAAAATCACTGGAGCGTAAGAGCAAGGGACAAATCAGGGACTCCGACGAAGTCATCCGTGAGGTTATGACATACGGTGATCCTACGTGTATCCAGTTCAACAGCATCCTCAGTGAAAAATGAATTATAACACATTTTAGTTCTGAATCATTTCCTATTTTAATGTTCTGAATAGAGAGATCATCTCGCCGAGAGCAGAAAGTCACAGGGCCGCTGCATCACCTCTCTGCTTTATTGCACTCTGTTTGATTCGCTGGGTAATTCTGAAGTGGTTATTTAGTACAGCTGCATCACAGCCACAATTTGACATTCTGTGAGGGAATCACAAAACCTAGCCTGAATTATATGGGTAAAATACAGTGCGTTTGTCACTGATCTGCTTTATAAATTAGCCCCTTTAAAACTGGTTTAAGGTGGATATGAAAGTCAAACATTTCTATGCAGATTTTTTAGCAATTGGGGCACTGAAAGACTTGTTTTTAGATTCTCTAACTCAGCAGTGGTTACAAACTGTTGCAACAAATGGAAAATAATGGAAACAAATCGCCTCATTTCCATCTGTAAACTATCTGCTGGTAAATCTGCTTTGAAAATGAGCCAGCCGGGTCTTTCATAACAAATATTTCGCTTCCTACACTGAGACCAACAGATTATGGCAGATAGCCAGTGGACCTAAAACAATTAATAAAAGAGGCTTTGCTTAGGAAGCAAAAAGCCAATAAAATGCATTTTCTTGTTAAGCTCCGTTTTTGTTTGGATATCATAAATCAATTATGCATACTTACTAACATTAAAATGAGCTATTTTACCCTCTCATGAGCCCTTTGCACATTTGCACCAAGTCACAGTACCCCATACCGACAACATTACTGCTGTACAATCTCACATTCACTTCATCCTTGCTAAGCCGTTACACTTAGCCCCACTGATTCAGTGTACTTAAGTGATAAATCTCCTGTACTATTTCTCACAAGAGAGATGAACAAAATGTTGTACCATGACCAAATGATAAACTTGCCATAAACTCAACCAAAAAACCCCCCACAAATAACTACAAGAATACCACAACAGACCAGATTAATCTTTTTTTCGTACTTTCTGGTTAATGTAGAAAATTCAAGTTAATGATATAATGTTTGGAAAGAGTGTCTTCACCCTGTAGTCTTGCAGTGCTCGCTTGCAGTACTAATGGGCTTGTTGTTATTCCACCTCAGTTAAGCCATGCATTAATTAGCTTCTTTCAGAAAGCAGGTGTTATTTTCATAACCTATACTGTGTCACTCAGTTCAGTCATGTAAAACAGTACAAACATGCCCCAACAAGCCTGCCAGTGAGTCTAAGAGCTCAGCCCTGATGCACTTTGCTAGGGGCCATACAATTCTGATGGTAATATTTTAGATTAATTATTCAGTGAGGTCCAAGGTAGAGTAACAGACACGGAAAGTAAACAAATAGCTGATGGAGACTTATTTTGGGGACTTTGTCCCTTGGTCCCTTTGTTGACAACAAGGTCCTAAACATAAGCTACAATATCTGGGCTACTACATAAATAATTTGACTGGTTTAACTGCTAAATAACGTAGCTTCATTATTGCAGCCTGGTTGAAGTTACTCTTCACATTTTTATTGGCTTTAAGATGATCTCTCCAAGAGTTGGGAACCTATTTTGTAAATTATATTCCCAAATTTTGTATTAAGCTCTACTCTCTTGCCAGGCTATGTCTTTATTGTCACTAACATTATGGTTGAGGGCCTACAAGCATTTTTCTTGGTGTCATCTTTTTACAGTAAAAGCAAGAGGCAGGATTATTAATGTTGCTGCACATCACCTAAACTGACACACAGGCCTAATCCAAACACAGACTTAAAACACCTCTGTGTTACTGTCACCTCTACTCGCCCTGATAGACTTGCGCTTCCAAGTTGACATGGCAACCGGCAGCTAACTGATCAGCAGGAGGAAAAAGTGCAACAGCACCTGGCTGAGCAACTGCACCTGGACAAGGACACTGGGAGAGACAAAACCTGCTTGGAAGCATTGTCCTAGTGACGGAGCAAACTCAAGCTCTGGGACAGATGGGTTTCTAAAAATAAAGGAAATTTGTTCCGGGGAAGGTGACACAGACTCTGAAGTGAGGTGATTTGTGCAACAGCTAAGGGGAATAAACATTTGCATTTGACACAGATAACTTTGAGAGCTAAGACGGGGTTTACCCTGATGTACAGAATGCTTATGGGACCTCTGAACTCAATGACAGCAGAGACCTCTCTGCAAAGAAATAATCCGTACTCTTAGACTGTGCTGAATGGTTGATTTGTACTCTTCTGGGTTTAGGATATTTGCTGGAGGGATATTTTAGGGTATAGAGGCAGGAGGTGGTTAAGTGGAAGAGAATACTATCTTATAATTAGTAAGCTCCATTCTTTATGAGAAAAATCATGTGCTGAATTGTTTTACCGAACGTCACAATCAAAGGCAGTGTGCATTGGCTTAGAGTCTAATTTTAGAAGAGGCAGCTGAGCTCAAGGTGCGGTCAGACACAACAGAAAGTCTGCATTTGAGTACTCACTGTGATGCTGGGACCAAACCCAGAGCCAGGCTGAGGGCTAGCAGCACTGATGTAGTTGCCCACAGCCGAATCCTGGCTGCTGGGGCCGTACAGGTCAGCCACAGGCCCTGGACTGTTAGCACCGGGGAAACCTCCGGGCCTTGACGGGTTGGTGCCTGCATACAAACACAGCGGGGAGCAGAGCAGCTCAGAAAAACCCAACAGCGATCAGTGCGATTCTTACTTGCTATGACTCAAAGGGGAAACATTTAAATCAAAAGAACACATTACTGGATTCATAGGTTTGTCTCAAATAACTTGCTTATAGGTCATATTACAGGTTAGAGATACTTACTGCTTATATGTTCTTATATGTTCAATTTCATTTCACATCGACTGACAAAATGGTGCAGGATTTAGGTTGAAACAACCAAAATTAAGGGTGAATCCAGTATGATATTCTAAATATTATCTACATGCTGTGTGTATTATGCATAGGAGTAACATTCACTTTGTATAATCATGCACAACACAAAACAAGCACATTTCTAGAAATACTTCCACCATGCTAATAAACTAGTAAGGTTGCAGTGTAAATGTTGCCATGCATAATGTGAAGGAGTACTTGTAAAACAACATTGGCTGTTGAATAAGAAGAGTAACACAGGATTCTTATAGTAAGAATTATAGATTTCACTTGAGCAGTTTGCACCCAGATATTAGAAATACTTTAGGCTTTCCTATATGACCTCATGACTCGCGGATGCCGGCAAGAACCTACTAAAAATATTCTTGATACTTTCGGCTGTGTGTTTCAGCTTTTCAGTCTGCTGGAGTAACTTCAGGCATAAAGCAAAACAGGTACATGAGACAGGAGAAGGAGGGATAAGGGGGAAATATAAAAGCTTGACCCAAGTTCATCTGCAGGTCCAAACTCAGGGGGGATAAAAAAGAAATACTGTACATGACTTACCACCTTCGCCCTGTGAGTAAGAGCAACTCAGACTAATAAAATGTCTTTTGAAAATCCAGAGGCCTACTAAAGGCCAATAACACTGGCAATACAGGAAAAAAACAGTCAGGGAGAAAGAAAAATGCAGTGATCTCTTAACAGCAATCTCCTCTGCTGTCAGCTTCACGTAACCCTCTGTCTCACCCTTATTCAAAGACAGACTGTGGAAAAAAAAACGTACAACTGCATTAAAAAAGAAAAATCTTCCGACCACAGAAAATGCTCCATCTTGTGTATATGAGCTCATGAGCCCTATGATGCCTGAGAAGAAGTCTTAGTAGCATATGTAAGGAAATACAGAGTGCAACACATCCAATGTGTAGACACACAGCCAGTATACAAACTGTGTCGTTGTCATCATAACATGTCACTCTCAAAGCTACATCGGACATGTCAGGTCCATTAGAAGCACCTGAAAATGTAGTCTAGATATCCACGTATAGCACTCTAGTAAAATGAAGCCATCTCACTAAACACACATCTAGTGCAGTTGACACTGCTGTTTAAGTGTAAGGACTTTGAACAGTGAGCAGCTAGTGCTCTTATCTTGCCTGCACAGCCCCCAGTAGGCTGGCTTATTATATAATTAAGATTTTTTTTTTCAGTTGAAATGGCAATCCTCATTTCCTATGACTGGTGATTTTTATTAGAGTGTGGCTCAACCCCTCTCCCTGTGAAGCTAATTTTTTTTCATTTAAATGTAGGGTCTGCACTGGTTCTGCATTTAGTTCGGGGAGGAAAAAAATCCCAAGTGCAATGTGGGTCAGCTTGTTGTTCAGAATAAGGTCCACTGTAACACAGAGTAGTGTGTTACTATTCATTTAGATTTTTTAATAAGGAATGATTGTGCTAAGTCTTTCTTGTACTTGTGGCACACATACGTCCAACTAAAAGGACAAAAAGGACTGTAGAGAAAATCACTTGACGCTAGTAGTAGTGTGTGTGAAGTACTTTGAAAGAAAAATGGGAAGACCTGAATTAATGTCTAATGTATAACTCTATACATCTGTCTTTGTCATCCAAGTTATATTTGCTTCACTTTAACTCCCTTGAATCTAGTACTAAACACAGATGTAGGATCTGTGCACAAGAACAGCATTTATCAATGAGATTTGCCATCAAACTGCATATGGAAGCTATTCTATTCTCCCTTTCAGGCTAGGAATCTGTGTGCCACCATCTTCACTTGTGGGCCGAGTACTTTGTGAGGAGCACGGCTACTCACCAAAGCATTTGAACAGTAAAGACATTATGAATAAAATATGGGTAATCTATGACCTACGGCTGGTAATCATCATCACCTAATATACACAGAAGTCAATTATACTTCTTGAAAAACATTAATTTCTGCTCTCATCTACTTTAAAGAAATATCTAAATAAACAGTACCATTGTGATTCTATTTACTACAATGTGCTATAATGTGATTTTTATATCATTAGGCTCAAGGTTGGCAACAAATATAAAGTCTATTTCACAGACAACAACCAGATAAATTGTGTTACGATGTAATCAAGCCATGTTGACTCACTCAGGATTTGAAACCTGTGCTTTACCAACCAAGCAAAACTCAAACAAAAAACAACCACATATCGTCCAAAACAGTGACTTACAGTAGCTGCTACTAAAACACTGAGGTGACACAAAACCCTCTCTACTCTTATGTTAACAGTAATGTACAATAAATTAACATGCTACAACCAGGCCTCAAAATCAACAAAGTCAGTGACATTGGTGTGTGTATATGCAACTGTGTATTAAATAAAACACTTCACACTGCTTAACAGATCTATAGGAAGTAAAGAGTCTGGTGATCTATGTCTGTAGTGCTACCACACTTGCACAAGTGTTACGACAAACATTACTAGGACAGCAGGCCTACACGAAACCCTTGAGAACTCCAGAAAATCACATCTGCGTAGTTGTTTCTTTGCAACCTGTCTGTGTCACTTTGCTATCCACTGTGTTAAAGTTTGTACAGACAGGCTGTAGGAAATGCCAACATCTGCCTGGGGGCAGCTGACCCACACTTTAACCATTGGAGGGAGAGTTGGCCCCACACTGACTTTATTTGTCCAAAGAGGACCGCCCCTTTTGTTTTCAATATTTTTTGCTGCTTTTATTATTAAAGTGGAAACACAGTAGTGAAGACACAAGATTGAAGGCTATGGCAGGATTCAAGCCCAGCAGGGGCACTAGGTCTCCAAAGGCAGGGGACCTAACTGCTGTGTGTAGGTCAACATTGTCACTGGCACATCTCCCACATTGCATACCTCCTTTACTTACTAACTACATTAGATGAAATAAACATTGGTGATCATTTCAGTGCAAACATGATCATGAGCCTATAAATATCAGAATTAGATAAACATATAAATACTGCAGGATTAAAAAAAAAAGGTTGTTAATCCTGAAGACTACTGTCTGCTCTCAAAGAAACTGTATGAATTCAACAATAATTTTTATACATTGCATGCAGGTATTGAAATGCCAATGTGCAGTATATTTTACTTGTCAGTGGAATCTCATCCCTGGCTTTTGAAAGCTATGATTACATAAGGTAGATAAGAGAACATCAGAAAAAGCACACCAGATGAAAATGTGCTTGTACCGTGAAGTAATGGCTGTATTATGCAAAAATGTTGTCTTTTAAGTGTCTAACATCGCACAGCATTTCTACTGATTTCGCAGTTAGACTTTCACACGCTAATAACATGAGCAATCATTCTTACACTTAAAATACTTAAAGGGTTCGAGTAAAAAATTACACTCACTCCCACACTTAACTCGTTCCTTTGCTCTTCAAAATTCACATAAACTTGAGCTGTGTTAGAGAGGCCGGTGTACTCTCCGACATCATCAGTAGTTATTTTGTTCACATGCAAATGAAGGATTACATTCTGTGTGTGTTGGCCCCTTATGTGCAAGCAGGGGCTGGAACATAACTTCACAAAGAAACAGAAAATCTACATTAAAAAATTGAAAAAAAGGAGGAAGGACATGCAATGCTATTTTTCCAGCAAGATGTTTTTTTTTAATTGTTTTTTTTTTTTGAAGGGGGAGTTTCTTTCCTTAACAAAATCAAGAGAAAATGTAAAAATAAAAAGAATAAAGATAAATAAAAAGATTAGATCATCTGCATGGAATAATGTCATGAATCAAACTGAAAACTCCAAAACGTGGATGAGATAGATGCGCATATACAAACCTGGGTTCTTAAATTGATCCGGGCTGTGTAGGTGCTGGAGGGGGGAGTTGCAGGCGGAGGTGGCATGCTCACTGTGCAGCATCTGAGCCGCTTGGGGCCCCAGGGAGCCATAGTCAGCAAAGGAGCAGGGCCCCCCCCTCTGGTCACTGGGCGCAGAGTAAAACCCATAATCGGGGAGGCCTGGGAGATACAGTATAGGGTGGGGAGGGGGAGGGGAGGGGACTCCATCATTGTGGAAATCAACTTTTTCATTGTCAAAGTCAATGTCCAGATTGTTGAGCATAGCCTGGTGTTGTGTTACACCATTTTTTTCAGTTACATCCTTGTGTTTTGTCTGCTTTAATTGGCCCTCCCTGCCCTCCCTCCCCAGCAGCTCCTGCCATGTGGCCAGGCCCCTTTGGCATATGGTCCGTGTTTGATACACTAAGCTGTATCTTATACATTAGCTGTACAATTATGGATACATACTATCTCTCCCTGAAAGAACACAATTAAGACCTCCTCAATTAATCTAATGCCTTGACTTGATTCAAATGGACCAGTAACAAGAAATAGAAAACATACATTAAGGCCACAGCTTTGATATTGACCTGTGTCCTCCATGTTTTCTTGCAATCATTAAGGAGTGAGATAAAACTGAAGAATCATTAAAACACAGGTCAATACATTTCTCATTTCAAACCGACAACTCTTCGCCAACATACCTGAAGGAAGCTTTTGTCATTTAAATGAAAAGAAACAGAAAGCGCACCAATCAATAATTCATTTAAAGCCTCTTTTTTTGACCAATAGCAACAGATGATAAGGTTTTTATGTGAATGAAATACAGAGACATTCGTGTTTATTGATGATAGGCATTCTGAAGTGCACTAAGTACTCTAAGCACGTCTCAGATTGGCCTCTTCCAATGATTCTCTCTTTGACACAGATGGTGGATTATCAACAAAATGTCTTTCAGCAATAAGTCGTGCTGACATTTATTGCCTGTCCTCTTAATCTGAGACAAGCTGCTCATATAAAGAGTGCAATTAAAAGAAACTGCTTCTTCTCACACCTCTTTGATAACAGAGTTAATCTACTCAGGAGGGACTAAGATTGGTGACACCGGCTTTTTCATGCTGGGTTTCCCCTGCTGTGTGTTTGTGTTTTTTTATTTGGGTCCTGGAGCGAATAGCCATTCAAAGCCACTTCACCTCTACCCATTCAGAGTGAGACAGTCCACTTCTGCCAAATGGAATGTAAGCACCAGCCATGTTTCTCCCCGCCAATGCTTTTTAGCACTCTGATCTCACCACTTGTGGGCTGTCTGCCCACTCATCAAATTATAGGCTCCAAATACGGCAGGCTTCCCACGTACGTCACATAATGCCTGACACATTGAACAAAGCTCAAGAACCAATCATTCCATTTACTTCACTTAGACAAATGTCACTGAAAATTGATTGGCCTTGCTAATGAGGAAAACTGGATCAATGGAATAATTATAATGGGTGGAAAACATTTGACAATAGCACAAACCATGTTATTGGGAATTCATAAAGAAGCCATTCTAATATGTCACCAGTTCAGAGCAGTGTACAGACTGGCTCCAAACAGGCATTACTTTCCATTTTACTTTAACTTTCATTATACTTCATTAGTGATTGTGAACACATTTGCAAAAATCGCTTTCATATAACATACAATTGACCATGAACCATGTTGTGAGAAAAGATTAAACGTCATCCTGGTAAAAGTGAAGTTGCAGCATCTTTGAAGTGATTACATTACATGCATATAGCAAACTGAATATAAGCGACATTTTTACTCATGAAAGGAGTTATTCGTATTTGCATGATGCAGATTGGTGAAATATTATGATTATTATTATTATTATTATTATCATCATTTAGACCAAGCATTAAACTACACACAATAAAATATGGGTATTAAATCTAAATATTGTAAGCAGAGGATTATTGAAATGGGTTTTAGTTATTAAGTTGTTTCCATTTGAGATAAAGTTCTAATTGTAAGTAACTGGACCACATTGAGCTGGGCAGACACCAGGTTTACTTTAATCTTGCAAATTATGTATACTCACGTTTTAAAATTTGCCTTTCTACTCAGCCAGAATCTGCAACTTTTACACAGACATGCAACCCTAATCGCTTGTCCATTGACAATTCCAATAAAGTTTATTCAAACAATACTACATGTCATTAACAATGTTTACAAAAAGAGAGAAGGGCAGTATTACTTTACGTGCAATTCTATTATGAACAGAGAGCAAGAAGACTGGATGGAATATGCAGGGCAATTGTTCTGCAGCAAAGCTCCATTTCATATTATAGTTTTAGCCACAACACTTTACTCCCCTAATATTAAAACAAGCTAACTACACTTTGTAATGGATCTTTTGACATCAGCAATATTGGGAATTATGGAATACAACTACCGACAAAAAATGCAGACAACCAATGTTGCAGAAATCCATACAGCGTCTGCCCAGAAGTACAAAAAGTAAAAATCTTATCAAGTGTCATTTAAACCAATAACCAATTCCCCAAAACAATAAAGACAAATCTTATGTAATTTACCCTTTAAATCTATCAACTACCACCTATCGGGCGAGAGTTTTCAGTGAGATTGTACATAACATTTAGCTAGACGTTTTCAGACGCCGCATTCCGCTGCATTGCCTGCAGGTGTGGCTGGCTCAGGTAAGAAACTGGCTTTGTTTGCCGGATAGAGGCAGCTGTACAGGAGTAAGACTCAGACACTCAAGCACAAACATACAGGCACACATTCTCAAAGCCATATATTTTCATCAGTGGCTATCTGATCTGTTATGCAGGATGAGACTGGGCAGTGTGCGCCCACAGCTGCATTAGTATCACCGATCATATCGCTGTGCCACAGACCTTCCCACTATTAATATTCACACAATCTATCCAGAACAATGGGCCTTTCTTGGACTCCTTTTTTTTCCACTGGCCACTAATTGGATGTAATTACTCATCTACAAAACAAATGAGCGTGCTGAGGTTGCCTTGGAGACTAGATCAGGGGACCCAGCAGTGCGAATCGTTCGCAGGGCTTCATTTATACTGGTAATTATCTCCCCTACCCCCACCCTCTTTCCCTTCTGCCCTCAGTGACCAAAGCTGGCTGCGAGGCGACAGAGAGGGGAGTGTCTTGCAGTCATCTGTTACTGACATCATCGGGGTGGCTCTCTTTAAGTGGATAAATGCCCTGCTCTCGTTCCCACTTTGCCAGGTGACTGCCTTTAAGGAGGAATCACAAACCTTGAAAGTACTGCTGCTCTTTTTCTCACTAGTTGGAAAATAAAACTAATCACGCTGATGATAAAATATAGCGTCATGCTCCTGGGCCTGTTGGGACTTCAGAATATGAGAAAATATTTCCTTAAGTTTGCCAGAGTTCTGCACCAAGTTTGTGATTATCCTTATTTCTAATCCCAGAGAAACTAAAAATATTAACTAACACAGAGGCACGAAACGGCACAGTTAAAAACTGCTGGAACCTGCTATTACCCTCAAATTGATCAACAGGTCTTTCAATACAGGGACAACAACAAATCCTGTATTTATAATATTTTTTGACACTAGGAATGGTTTGCTAAAATCAGTAATGTTTACAAACACATCAGCTAGAAAAGGCCTTGATTCTGAATTCTAAAATCAACAAAATATTTTCACTTATAAGTCTATTTGAATATACATGAATATACTGTTTCTACAGTCAACCGTTAGAGAATACTGGGAATTGGGGAATATGAATATCTATTACCAAAAGTTATTTTCATTTCTGCAAGGAATAATTTTTCATGCAGTCACTCCTCCTTTTCCCTCGTGGCGCCACTGAGATTCCTTGGTGGCCATCAAACCACATCACTCTACAGAAGACGTCAATAAACCTGACATGCTGCTTCTCAAATTAGCTTTGAATTTTAGAGCTGCCATAATTAGCTTTTCCATTTTCACCAATGTCATTTAAAAATAGCGTGAAAGAAACTAACAGCTCTTTTGCTGTCTAGCCTTGCTTTCACTTTCCATTTGAAATAATCTTTTCTGAATGAATGGCTGAGTAATTAACAGCACTAGACACTCTTTTCAGAGAGCACAGACATTTCATAAATAATACATATTTAATGTCTTGTCATTTTGTGTTCAGAGAAGCTTGGCTAATTAATTTTAACAGATGATTTCTTCTTGCATTTACTCACCCATACTCGGGCCTCTGTGTTTTTTTTTATTTTTTTTATTTTACTTTTCATTTTATGCCTGCTTTTCCCTTTTCTTGCTGTTCTTTCCAGTAATGGATAAACTCAACAGAGCTCATTTCTATTTACCTTCAACCATGGTTGGGGAATGTTTGTGGAAACTAACAGAGGAAGAGGAAATGTGAATCGCGGGTAAAACAATGCACAATAATGTAGTAAATCAGTGCACACTAATTTGATATTAATGCAGATTTTAACCTGTGTGAGATCTGGCCTGGGACTGAGAAAGGGCACTCAGTTATCTACAGTCGGCACAGATTATCCTATTGTGAGCAAGCTCACAGCTGACAGCCCTGGCCTTTTGGCTGAACACATTTTTTTCAAACATGTCTGGTCAGGCTTATTTGGTCTGGAGAAATCTAAGACTCACTATGACTGAAATCTGAGAGAGATACTGGCTACATCTAATTGTCATTTAGAGGAAAATATGAATTACGGAATTATGTTTTACAGCAAAACACACATTTTATGTTAATATATTGCCCAATCTTCTCACATCTAACACAAATTAATTTTGAGGCATTTATCTCACAAAACTGTCTATATTGCTATCGTGTGTTGAAATAGGTATACAGGAAACTATGCAATTCACTTTACAATTGTATGTAAATACAAATAAGAGGGAAAAAAGGTCTTAAAAAAAATATAATAATGTCACTTCAAAATAAAGGTATAATGCAACACATACTGTATTTCATAACAGAATGTACTGGCCTGACGACAAAATATCTTACTCCCATCAAGCCTTCAGTAAGTTTTCTTTGGAGAGTGTGTTACGTATGCAGCCCCTGGAGGGCCGAGTGGTGATGTCCCTAAAGGCCTGCGCCTGTAACCTCAGAGCATCTGCTACCCACAGCTGTGAGAGCCACCGTTCGTGGTGGAGGCGCAAAGGGACACTTTGCCCTCCCCAATGTGTCACATCTTTCCCTGGGCCTTGAACAAAAAACCCGAGCAGGATGGGCTTGGCATGCCTGCTCATGTTATTTTGCACCAAATACATGTAAAGCGCCTCTGGCCTCAGAGCTGGGCTCTGCAGATTAGCATCTGGGACAAATGGACCTGAGCTCACCAAGAGCCAGATTGATTAAGACCAGTGCACACAGCCAATCCTGGTCTCCTCTCGGGCACTGCTGAAGCTCACAGAGCTTGTTCGGAGGAAAGTGATAAGGATCTTAATTTGGAAATGTCTGTCACACGAGTTTCCTTCTTTTCATTGGTGAAGAAACAAGAGGTGGGAGAAGAAGTGAGATGAGTAAAAGAGACAATATACAATAACTAACTGAGGGGAGGAATGGGTTTTAAAAAATGTGAAGACAATCCTGACTCTCAGTAAAACTGGCAGACACCTCTGCAATTTATACTGCAGTCCAATTTCTGCACAACATTGACCACAGCCAACTCCATTTCAGTTTCAAAACACCTGAGTCAAGTCAGACATACTGTACATAGCAAGTACCCAGACATCTAAAAGCAGCTGAATAGGGCTTTGTGCACACCGCAGGTAGAGCCAAGATCTGAGACTGACATTTGAGCTTCCCAGAAAGCTCAGAGGGACTCAGGAAAACACTCAACCAGAGTAGACTGGGACCTGTGAAGTTCCCCGGACTGTCAGAACCATCTGCATCACTTGCATTTTTCTCTGTTTGTATCTGACAATGCTATAGCACAGGAGATTTCAGAGAGTCTACTTTAAAATGAGGAGAACAGCTAACCTTCTTTTACGCTTTAATCTGTTTCATTAGGTTTAGAATGTTTTGTCAGTGTGCATATCAATAAGCAAGCTGTTGTTGACATAAATGTCTAATATTTGGATTCAGTTCATGTATCAGCTACCTGTCAATATCAGTTAGAGTGGCTACTGTGGCTCATTTATGCAGGTTCATCCTTCATATCAACAGCAGAGGTGGATTATACTTGTCCAAAATGCAGCCCAGGTGCTGGTGTATGCATTAGTCATCTCCAAATTAGCAATTTCCTCCTTGCTGCTTTACTATGCAGATGTTCAGCTCCTCCAACTGATAATGCCGCTGCCCTTTGCATCATCCAGTAGCACACTGTTGTATATAAAATCAGCTTCAAACCTGTGGTACTAGCTTTTTAAGCCCAGTATGGGCCGGCACCTCTCTACCTCCAGGCAATGGTAAACTGTGCAGGAGCCAGATCTCTCTGATCTACTTCTCGCCTGGAGCCACAGTCTCTCAAAAGTCCTCACAAACACGCGTCAAGACTAGTCCTTGTTCTTGCTCTTTCGTGGTGCAACATGCTCCTGGTAGACGATCAGGGCAACAAAATACCTCACCATCTTCAAATACACACTGAAGACCCAGCTCTTCAAAAAAAGCACTTGGACTGACACCACCTTGGATTTAACCTTTACTAAATAAAACATGCTGCCTTGTCTGTCCTAGAAGTAACCACAGCTCAGTGTTTTGTTTTGCAGTTGTGATAACTGGTACTTTTTCCTGCCTTAAAATGGGAAACGTGTTTACGGTCACAAGCTTTCAAAATACCTGCATTCTTTTATGGTAAGGAAACTAGTAAGTCCTTGTGTAGTTTTTAAATGTAAATCTACCAAAGAACTACTGTACTAGACTGCAAGAGAAGTAGTGGCCAAATACAAATTTTGCAGATGTAAAGTTAGTTACAAAGTTAGAAAGATGATGCAGAGACTACATCTTCAGTAACATTTCTTGTTATGGTACACAACTACAGCCGTGTCTAGGGTATAGTTTGCTGCAAGTGGCAGGCCACAGGGAGATGTCCAAAATACACCTTGTCATCAGCAGTGGTCTGTCATAGACAGGGAAGTCAGCATACTGTCATTTTGTCTGTTGAGCTTTGGGAGTAGGGTGAAAGTGCCCTCTGTCAGGGATGGAAAATGTCTTCCACGATCTCACAACACTCTGTGTGTATAGCTGACAAACAAGCCACACAGCTCACACAAAGGTGTGTCTACACAATGTCTCTTAAATAATAATAAATGTAATAATGAATGTGGTTCAAGGGTTGATATATAATTTTACTTTGGATATGTCTCGGGATGTTTAAGATTTTTTTTGTCTTTACATATAACTTCTGTGATTTTGAGTGTCAATTTAGGTGACACCCCACATCCCCTGCATCCCTCCTGCTGGGTCAAAGTAGACTAAGTATGTAATATGTGGTGCTCTATGGGAACTGTAGGTGGAGTCAAAGCACAAAGAATCTACACTTACATCTCACATAAGGCTTTTTTTTTTTTTTTACAAAGACCCTTGTTTGCACTAAAAATAGAGAATTTAGAAAAACATTTAACCATTACAATTGCTATTTCTGAGTTGATTTTGGACTGAGTAGCTGCAAATGAAATGGTAAGATAACACGGAGATACAGCAACATCCCCAGACACAGAGAGGAAGGTCAAGTCTAAACAATCTGTGCCCTCTGTTCTGTCTGTGTCTGTATAGAGAGAAGAGACCACTGAATGTATTAATCCATGTAGTAGGTTATTAGCATCTTACCAAACACTTAATAAATCATCAATACATTTTTTTTATCTGTCAAAAAGCCACAAACCACGGAACAAAGGACTGTATTTGTTATATCGTCATGATGCATTGGTGAAGCTTTTAACTGCGATAAATGGTAACAATAAAACAGGATACAGCTGATTTTGGTAATAATCTACAGATATGTTATGAGTTCATTTAAATCACATTCAAATTCCAGATTTCCTTGCTCTCACTGTGATAATATTCTTTATTTGCAGACAGATTCTGCCATTTGTTGAAGTAGCATGGAGATTTAACCAAGTGATATTTTCCTAAAAACTGCCTCATGGCTGTTCAAGTACTCTAAAACAGGCCCATGATGTCACTGTTTACCACTCTACCCCCCCCCCCTCACCTCCGTTCATAGTCATTTGCTTGTCTCCCTTCCATTTGCAGCTGTCAGAATTAAACTGTACATAATGGTTGCCATCACGTCTCTTGCTTCCTGGCTGCTGCTAACCCCAAATCAACATTCCTGCTTCTTAGTGATGTTCATTGCAATTGTTGGGCAAATTGTTTGTTTTGAAAATGCAAAATCAAATAGCCCGATGTGAAAGAAAGAGCATCTGATTGGCTTCCAGTGTTCCCTCTGTCGATTTGAATTAAGTGCAAATGAGGACAGGTGGGTGAATTTGTATGTCTGTATGTGTGTGCAGATGTAGATAGTATGCATACACTACAGTCGCTTGTGACTTGTGTGCTCATGTGCAAGTGTGTGCATCTTCAGGTGTCACAGCACATGACATTCAACAGCCATTGTCTACCGACTTTATATCCATGAGTGACTGCACAAACCAGACAACATCTGAGTTACAATTAAAGATTTTCACCAACAAGCTTCTAATAGTATGTCTGATTAGGAAAGACACTCTTGCCTAAAGCCTGGAGGCTGTGTGTTCAGTCAGGGGAGCTATTATTGACAGCTACTGAATGATCTACAGTTGTAAGGGTGGAAAAAGCAGGATGTCTAAATGAAGCCAACAAGTCAATCAATGCTGTGTTTAAGACTTGCATCCTGTTTTTGGAACAAATCTCTTGGCACATATTCGTCTGTGTGTGAATAGAGTGTGTACTGTAATTATGCTTTAATGGAGTGTGTGTACTGTAAGTTCATGTCCTCAGGCATCTTACATGCTAGCACAGAGGCACTGACTAACAATTTGAATATTTTAATTTTCAAACGTTTGTATCTACTCATATACTGTAACTTAAAAGTAGAACAGTAGAATAGACTTTAATTGACGTAGCGACCACATGGCAAGCAATCATTAGTAAGGTGTCCAAGTCACTAAAATGATCAGGTCATACAAGATAAAAAAGTACATGAAAAGGTAAAGAGGAGTAGTAAAAAAGAAGAAAACATGACTGACTTTAGTTTAAGTTGGTTAACTACTGCTGCTACTTACTTTCTACTATTTTAAGGGACAATCAACCATTATAGTGAAACACTGGGCAACTTGACATTTTACTATAATTAGGTTAGTTTACCATGGATAGTGATCATAATCTACTATATTAAACAAAACTAATTACTAATCTGGCAGACTAAAAAGACAGTATTCTTCTAGGTGCACTGCCTAGTTTCCATAGATTATCTAGCCACACTTTTTGGTGAAATGTTTGATATAAGGAGATTTCAAGGAAAAACTTTTGGATTCTTGCACATTATTCATAATCTAAAAGGCATGTGTAACCATATCTTTTACATGTCCCTAAAGGTCCAGTACAGATGTTTTAGGTCCACAATTGATTAAGGTTTTGTTCCAGAAACATCCAGCTGGTAAGATATTTACTGTCAGTTTACTGTTGAGTAAATTAGGCTACAAAAGAATAATATATAATAATAATATAATATATAATATAAATTCTACAGTACATCTACATTTAAAATTATTTCTTAGATTATCCTATTGTGAGCAAGCTCACAGCTGACAGCCCTGGCCTTTTGGCTGAACACATTTTTTTCAAACATGTCTGGTCAGGCTTATTTGGTCTGGAAAAATCTAAGACTCACTATGACTGAAATCTGAGAGAGATACTGGCTACATCTAATTGTCATTTAGAGGATGTTTTAGGTCCACAATTGATTAAGGTTTTGTTCCAGAAACATCCAGCTGGTAAGATATTTACTGTCAGTTTACTGTTGAGTAAATTAGGCTTTTCTCCTTTTCTTTTTTTTAAAAATCCTTTTATTTGTGTTTATATAATCAAAAGGTTTCAACAACTCATTATTTCATGTACTGCAATTATGTTTTATAAATCTTTGTAATAAGTTGAGTTTGCAAAACTCCATTAAAGTGCTTAAATCAGAAGTTTCAGTGAGGACCACCCAGAACTGCAACACTGCAAGGTGAGCTGCAGGCTAGTACAGTGAACTAAATATGTCCATAATGTAAGTTATTGTAGAGTTATGCCACCTGGATGTATTGATATCTAACAAAGGTAAATACATGTGAGGGTATTTTCAATATATCACTTTGATGCAGTAAAAATTGGGATGTAAATAGTGCATTAGCATGTCGCTAATGTCACTAGTATGCTAACGCACTAATTGCAATTAGCGCGTTAGCATACCAGTGACATTAGCATAGTGTGCAGAGTATCAGCCCACCCACGCTACTCTGTAATGGTAGTGTGTTCGGTGTTGTTGGCTAGAACATAAAGCTAAAACTACCTTGGTATAAAATAGTAGGACTTTTTGATTAATTAAAGCGACTGAGGTGAAGGGCATAAAGTTAGACAGAGAGAGCGAGTAAACTCTTGTTGGACCCTGTGAGGAGTAGATGTCTCCCGCCTACTAACATTACAGCTTCCTTTCGAACTGTTGCTGCCAGCCAGTGCACCATTTGGACTATTGCAGCATCCAGCCTTTATCCACCATTCCTCGTCTGTTCTCCATCTTTCCCTTGCTCATGCTTCAGGTAACATCCCATGGACTTGTGAGTGCAAACTAACATTACATGTGTGTTGTATTTTGGTAACTTGGACTATAGTGGTAGCAGCTGTTTTGTTTTGTGCTATGCTATCTATCCCAAGTCACGACTCAGGCATGCATCATTTTAGTTTTGGTTAAAGCGCACCACTTTTTATTTCAGTTGCAGTGAGAGTTATAGGGGAAACACACTTAAGTGCTTTTGTAAATTGTTTTGTTATTTATTTTAGATCTTTTGTATCATTTTTGTGTTTAAATATTTGTGTTAACTTTTAAGCTGAACTGTAACTCTCTTCTAGAATGCGACATTATACAAATATGTATCATAAGTGATTGTAAATTTGAATGTATTACTGTTAAACATAAAGTAACTACTTGAAATGACTGTAGAGTTGAGTAGAGTACCTCTTAGACATGGTGTCAACAAAATTTCTACACAAAGTAGTAAATTGGGAATACTTTACTCATCATTTTGGACAGTACCTCTTCTATTTTATATACCACCACCTCATATACCACCTATTTTACAGATACACAATGACTGGAAGATGCAGAGCTGTTCCTTTTGAGTCTACATGTGTGTCACAGCTGGACAGATGCAGACCAAACTCTAAAGAGGAGCAGTGGTCACATAGCAAGAGTGTGTTAATGAAACCCATTCAGGTGAGTAGAAAGTTTTAACAGTCATGATAATAATTTAATAAATAGCTTGTTGCTGTTGCACATTTTTTTTCGTTTGTTTACAAATTGATTTCAAACCAAACTTGCTCCACGTTAAGGCCTACTGTTGGAGTGACACCAAATGAATGAAGTCTTATCTGAATTCACCAAAAGATGTAAAGTTATAATATTAATGAGGGTAAACACTGAGGGTAAAACCAACCAGCTTGTTGGTCTGACACAGTTTGTGCAAGGCTTGATCACTGTGTATTCCAGTATGTGTGCTCATACTGTGTGGTCCTGTATGAGGGGTATAGAGTGGAGCTTAAAAGTTTTTTTCTTTTAATGGTGTGGGGATTTCTTTGATGTTCATGGTTTAAGGGTGTGTGTTTATAAATGAGACACTAAGCTGCATTTTTAAAATTTTGTCTTCTCAGAGGTTTGGCATTTTTAAAACTTGAATGAACTTGAATATTGGTGCCCTGTGTCACTGCTGTGTAGTGTCTGTAAAACTAAAGTGTTCCAGAATGATTGTTGTGTAGCAGCTGTTTTTAAATAAATAAATTGTTAAAATTAAATTTTATAGAGGTTGGTATTTGGGAAACTGTATTAAACGTATTTTATCACATTGTAATTTTTTGTCTTCTGTTTTAGAAGTTGCTTACATCTGATTTTACACGTCAAGTGAACAATGTTTAAATTTAGTTAGTTTAGTTAGTGTATACTAACAAGAATGAGTTAATGTTAGGTTATTAAACATAAATTATTGAATGTTAACATTTTGATACTTGTTTTTTATTTAATTTTACTTGTCAAAATGTGAATTGTGTTAATGCTAACTAATTATTCAAAGTAGATTTGATGCAATACACACAAATAAGAAGAGTTGGTAAAAATGTTAAAACTTGACTTTTACAGTACTTAGATTTTACTCAGCTTACTCGGCCGTACTCTATTTTTAGTCTTACAATTGCTGTATATTATTGGGTTATCCTAATTTAAAAAAATAAAAACTTCACTAAACTTATAAAAATGGTTAGAAAATGTTTTTTTTTTGGAGTCAGATCAAAGTAACAGTTTTTACAGAGCATCGTGTATATAGAGAGATCTTGGATACAATCTCTACTGTTTTGTTGCCGAGTGTGTGCATGTGGGCTCGGGGGACTATGTCTATGGGGAGAAGCAGAGCAGGAGAAGTTGGAGAGAGCAGCAGCCACACAGAACATGGACAGAGCGTTTACCTGGCCCTGTGCTCTGTGGGTACGCCAAGTAGCCGCCTCTTCCACGGGCCCCCCTACCTGAGCCACGCGCTGCTGCTACCGCTGCTGCCGCCACCGGTCCGTATGCTGTCGCTGGGAAGCCTGCAGGCACATACACACACATACACACATACATCACTTCCTGCACATGGATGAGTACACCCCAGAGCTACAGGAGAATGTTGATACCAGCACTGAGCTAGGGGATAAAACTATAGCTGTCAGAGACAGGGGCTCATGTCAGGGCGACATCTATCTCTTACTGTGATATTCAAAACCTTGCAGATCCACTGATCCACACACAGAAACAGACAGATAGCCACGAGCAACTCACTAGATATTAGATTAAAATAAAAATAGGTACGTCAACGTACTTATCGTGATCATCGTGAGGGAAATCTCAAATTACATTAAAACCATAAAATGAAATTATTGGTTTATGATTTTACAATGTAAAACATCAAAAACAATAACTTGCATGAGAGTGATCTTAAATTCTTATCTTCTAAATTTTCCTTTTATAGAAAATGTATGTCTGATTGAAAAGGTGCAAATTCCTATTCATCTATAAAACTGTGAGTAAACTGACTTTTGCAATTCACCAAGTCCTTGATTATATTAGTGGAAGCATTTGGCTCTGGGGGGTGTTTATGTCACATGCTTTGGATGAACGATTACAGCCACTTCTGAGCTGCATAGACATGGGCATAAAAGCCTGACCTCTGGGGACTACCCCTGCATTTTGTTCGGGAGTGCTCCCAATTACTGAGAGTTTCTGCGGAATCAGAATTATCCACTGTAGTGCAAGAGCGAAGCAGTCCACTTTCTGTTGGGCTGGAAGATATACAGTAGAAAAACATTTACCACAATCAGATGGAGACATCTGTTGGATGATTTGTCATTCAATCTGTTAGTTTATGTGAAGACTGTACAAGTCTCTTGTTTCTTCTTATGTAAACATTTATAGTACTCCACCACTGAGCCATAAGCTTTAAAAGCATGTCTATGTAAGCATTCATAAAAACCAAATAAATTGTCAGTTTATGATACACTAATAAGACCTTAATACCATGCAAATATAAATCCACTTCTTTCAAGTCTGATTATTCCAACAAATATCAGCCTAATAATCAGTCTGTAATTAAGCCAAACGCAGTATCAGTGAATTGTAATTACATTGTTGGCCTTAATGAACACTGTAGCTAGAGGTGGCTGACAGAGGCTAGTCCATGCCCAGGGCCCGGGCTCTTCTCTCAGCACAGGAATGGCATGTCATTAGTGATGATGAGATTCCTCACTCTGGGCTCAACACTGTCTATGCCTAATCAGCCTCCTAAAATTATCTCCACAGGAAATGCTTTCCTCACTAGCAAGAAAAGAAAAAAAGATCTCCGAATTCCCTCAATTGGAGTTTTTCTTGATTCCTTTTTTAGCTGTATGTGTGTGCATGTGTGTGTTTCCTCTATGTTTTGGCCACATTCTGGAGACTGTGGCTTAGACATTACAAAATGGCACAAGACACCTTAGAGGATTATTTTTTGAATGCTGTGGAGGTGAGAGGAGCACTAGCGGGTGACCTATTTTCCGAGTCAGCCTTGTACTGCTATTCCACGAAGAGGGGCCTCACACAAAAGACCGATGAGAGGGAGGGAGGGGGAGGAGGTGAGAGGGCAGGGTCAGATGAGCCGCAGCCAAAGAGAAAAACACATAGCTTTTCATCAGCCGGCTGAGAAGGAGGTAATTCACAACTCTGTCGACACAATACGACCATGAATGTGCGTGTTGGGTGTGAGGTGCCATCATGCTGCGACTGGCAGGCAGGTGAAGAAGAGAAAGAAATGCCACTTTCCCCCCCAACTACCTAACAGCTCAGGATAGAATAAGGGACTCAGGCGGCATGGTGACAGCGAAGAAAGAATACAAAAAAAAAGACGACAAAAAGGCAACTAAAATCAGGCACATTTATGCTGGTGCAGCCGCACACACACCGGGAACTGATTCCAACAGCTCGAATGATATTCTCCGCCTCTTTTCACAAAAACACAAATCAACTCTGATACAATGCTAATGATGGCCATGCACCCCTGCATTTCCACTTACAGTGTCCCCATGGTTGCTGTGTGGAACAGTGTTTTATCCACCTCTTTTCACCCCTCTCTCTCACTCTCTCTCTCCTTTCCTAAGTGCTGAATCTATCTTCCCCTCGCTGCCATTGTCATGACACCCCCAATAGACCCGCTGGCTTGGAAGTTAGTTGCGGGCAAAGTTGTGGTGAGAGATTAACTTTGCAGGATTAGGTGGGTTAATTAATAGATGGCTGCTGCTCATTGTTTTGTGCTCACGCTGTAAGAAGCCACCCAAGAGAAGCGCTGCAGCATTAAATCAATTTCATGGCCCTTTTATTACTGAGGAGATAAAGCCAATATTTAGCTTTCAATTCTTCACAATTATTGGGCCCCTGCTTTGCCACTTGAGTGGCTGCGCTTGGCTGGGGACAAGGACACATCTGTTTATGAGCTGTGGAGGCCCGGGGGCCTTGGTGTCCGGACTCCGGGGAACTGTCCTCAGCTTTCTCTCTTCAAGCCTGTAGCACAGAAATTCAGCCCTCTTCAGGAGTGCACACAGAAAGGAAGAGAGATTAGACCTAAAGAAAGATGAGGACTGTCAAAATTTCACCCTCTCCCCAAGCAAAAGAATTATATATTCTCAAAACCAATTTCTCAGATTTTATGAAAATGTTTATATTCACAACAAGAATAGTTGCAGGTTTCTAAAGAACATTTCCAGTCTAAGGCTATTCTATGTCTCTTTACTCCCTACAAAAACATTTGACATGAACATGTATTTTTCTATCCATGCAACTCCACTGGTTACAAATACTGACCAACATTAAAAAAATTATGCAATCCTATATGTATCCATATTCCTTCTCTACGTCAAATAAACTTCCAGATAAAGTAACTTACCAGACAGAATGGCAAGCCCAAAATCATGGTATTGTCAGTTCTGTGCTGAAGGAACAAAATGTGCATCCAGAGCAAATAAGGCTCCATTTTCATGACAGTGCATAGCACATACTGGTGCTTTATGCCTGTAAAGTGGCATTTTTCTTGGGTGCACACCGGTTCTTTTATACCCGCACCTGTATTTTGTGAGTCTCTGTGAACTTGACTGTACTGAAGTAGGAGGAGAGACGCAGTAGGGGCAGTGTCATAGTGATCAAACAGCACATTGCAATTTTTATGTCAAGGTTTCCTGGGATTTTTGCTTGCACTGACTCTCTGCATGGACCAGGTCAAAAGCTTTGTTTTCTCCATTACAGAACAGTCAAAGCAGTTTGCTCAATATTTTTCTGCTTTTAAAGAAGCAGAGAGAAGAGAAAATGGGGTGATGTGATTGTGATGTGATTGGCCAAATTAATTCTAACCCCCATCAAGACCACAGATAGTGTATTCCTTCTTCTCTGCATTGCGTGATTTTAACAACAAATTCACCAAATGTTGGTGACCATTCCCTGAGATACCCATGCTGGGCTTGACATTGCCTGCATTTGTACTGAATTACTCATCAGAGTAAGTGTACTTCATCTAGTATAGACGTTCAACCCTGGACAGGAAGAAGGAGGTGGAAGAAGCTTGATCAGGCATATGCATATTGACCCCTACAAATGGACCTATGTATATCCTTTGTAATTGTGTTGTACAGTATGATCTTAACTTGTGATTAAAAAAAACAAACTAGAACTCAGATTTTTCTTCTGATTCACTACTTCTGGTACATTTCTGCAGATCTTTTTTGGCATACTGCCTTTCTAGCCACAGACTCACTTTCTGATCCTATTACTCAGAAAACGTCACAATGAAAAGTTGTTGCATTATGCATCAATAAGGTCCTATTTATGTCCTACCAGTCTGACAACAGCTTGACTGATGTTAATGTAATCTGTACTGTTCTTTGGCCCAAAACTGCCAGCAGCAGCCCCCCACCCCCACCCTATGTCATTGACAAAGGAGCTCCATCAGTCACAGAGCACTCCACTCATTTCTGCTATAAGAAGACTGTCAACTGTCTAATGCACAGGAGGAGCCCAGGGACAGTTGATGCTCTATGAAGGGCCTATGGATGAAGTAGACTATACCCACATTTTAATATCGCTCTGAAACTGGAAACTAATAGGGCTTCACACAACAAGATTATACCAAACTCGCAAAAAAAAACAACAATGGTAGCAAATGAGAAGGGTATGCCTATTAAATTTAGTATTTGGAGTGCAGTTAACCAGGGTTAGCTTGCTGGCTAATAGAGTTTTCATGCTACGCTGGTTAACACAGTAGCTTGGATTTCGGAAAGAGGCTTGTGAACAAGCCTTTCAGCCTGCAGCTAGTCAATTTTTGGGGCAGACAGGAGGAGTGAGACGGATGAACAGTACAGAGCAGAGATGAGTGAGACAGATGAACAGAGGAGGACAGCAGCCGCATCAGTAGACGAGGAAGACAATGAGAAGAAAGGATGACGAGAATGAGAAATTGAGGGGAAAAATAAGGCCAGGACACGTGTGTCTAATTCATTACAGGGAATTCTGTAAGGTATTTTGGACAAGAAAAATATGTCAAGAAATAAGATTTTATTATTCTCAGGTGAAACATAATAGCCACACCTACAATATAAAGTGCTATTCTGCTACACCACTAAATCAATCAAAGTGCTGTATGATACTGTTACAAAGGAAAATATATTTTTGTGAAAACAAAACAAGCAGTAGAAAATTAATAATCTAATCTAAATACTGCAATGTTAATACTCCCCTAAAACTGTAAAACTATTGAATTCCCCAATTAATTTAAAATGAAGACATAACAGGAAAAGAGTAGCTGTAGATTCTATAAAAAATAAGTTAAAGCATTTATTTTGGTCGCTCTCAGAATGTTAAATTATTGATCAATTTAAATTTCATATAGTATTAGGCCTGGTTGAATTAAATTGCAGGAAATTATCGATTTTTTTGCATGTAAGGCCTTACATGTCATTTGCAAGGTATGTAACACAGTAATTTCATAATCCTCTAATTTATTTATTGTCATTAAAACTGGGCTAATTTTATTGTTAACCCATTGAAACCAAACAGAAGGTTGCTGAAAAAACAGGTCTGTCTGTTTGCGTCAAAATAATCTAATTCCTAAATCCTTAGATTATACTATTTTGCATTTGCATCATGAGATAATAAAATAAATAAATAAGATAAATAAAATTCACAGCAGCAGACAGGGAAAACTGCAAAACTAGTTGTGATTTAATTTAAATAATAATAAAAAAATCAAAGGTAACTTGTTCCAGTGAGAATAAAATTGTTTGGACAGGGTAAATGTGAGACGGCCGTGTTGCATATGTCTGCATGGCCTGCACCTTCACAACTAGAAACAAGGAAGTGAGTTTGGTGATATAAGGCTAGAAAGAAACTACAATGATTGGTAAATTTGCAGAAAAGTTGCAGTGATTGGATAAAATTGGAAGGTTGTGCAGAATTCACAGGGATTAGTTTCAGTGGTTTAATTTGTGTTAATTGTTGAGATTGCAACATTGTTACTTCCTGAAATGACTGATTAATATAACTTTATACATAACAATTATGCAAACTAAAATACCAAAGAGCACTGATCTGCAGTGGGCATTGTGTTGACCAAAGTGTTGAACCAGGTGACCCCATTTATCCTATTAGGTTAAGTTATATGTTGTGGTTTACTGTACACACTCCCTCTATTTTACTGCATAGTTCATATAATACTTCAAGAAGTTGGAAGGATGAACCAACAAAGAGATATGGGTAAATTCAATGTAAACAACAAAAAGAAATCATACAGGAGGAGCATTTTTTCTCTCCTGTCACTGTATGACAGTAAGAAGGACAAGCCAGCGGAAATAAGTCTGTTGATAAGTCATAGCAGAGGCAGTGAAGCACAATGCCGCCTTCTCAAAGGAGGAGGGAGGCGTTCTGTCAAAGCTGGAAAACTGACTCCACTTCACATTTTGCTTCATCAATAACCTTTGATAAGATACAGAGAAACACACAGCGACAAATAAACAAAATAAAAGAAAAAAAATACATATCAAAGTTACAAAAGAGACAGCCACCTAGCAAGACATCTTTTCATCTCCAGACTGACAAGTGTCCCATTGTTGTCATCCTTCAGCACTACTTTGTTGTTGTTGAAAGCATCTCTGGGTTGTTGTTATCAAAGGCATAAATCACAGAGCCGGAGAGAGCCAGGTGGCTTTCATATGAACTGCTGCACACATGCTCATGTCTCACCTCTCCTCTGATCAGAGGAAACCTACAGTACACACAGAGGTTTCCCCTCATATAAAATACAGAGACTGGTGTCTGGGAATGAGCCAGAGAGAGAGAGCCAGAGAGAGAGAGAGAGAGAGAGAAAGAGCATTTACATGCACACCAATAATTCAATTATAACCAGACTAATGCAATACGCATATTATTGCAACTCTCATGTAAACACCTTAACCGGGTTATCTTACTCACATTAAGGTCCTAATCAGAGTGAGCATAACTTGATTAACAGAGCTGGGTTGCTTGTCAATCATTCAAATTAATCTTGCCATGTGTATGTCTGGTTTCCCTCAGTGTTTGGATTCTGTGCACGCGCCACAAAAGGTCACACAGTGAACAGGATGCCGAGTGGTATGTTTGAAACAGAATGAGTGGAAAAATTAAACAGAAAACAAAACTAAAATTAAATGTACATAAAGATGCTCTATAAATTCATCCATAGCAGTATTTTATTCCTCAGTTCTATTGGCATGTATTGCCACATGTCCTTTTGTACATCAGCTTGACCACAACCTTAAAGTGTTTTCCTCACCTACGCCTTGCTCTATACACCAGTATCTGGCCCAACAATGACAACATTGTAATTTTATAGTTATTCTTAATAGTATTGTGTAATTTCCTGGAAAACACTAAAAAAGTTTTGATGACTCATCCTGACCTCAAGGGCGTATACTAATTTTGCAATGATCATTGAGAGCTATTTGCTACTGCAAACACCAATAAATATCTAATAAGTACCTCCCTACCTGGCTGTCTTTACAGGAGACACGAAAATATGCAGAAGCAATACGTACCCTGCTAGCCATTTCATGGGAACTATAAAGGGTCGCTCTGCTGATTTTACACATGAAGTTCAATTTACTCATCTGGTCTGATGAAACCAGTTATCTTGGCTTGAGCTTTACTAGGGGACTAAAAGTCAGGATATATCGGCCTCTGATATCTTAGTTTTGACCATTCTTAGTTTTTAAAAATCTGTCTCAACTAAATTGTTTGAGTACGCCTTTAATCCGGGCATTCTGAGTAATTCTTTATGCAAACACATAGATGCAAATATATCACAAATTCTATGTGATATATCTTTACATTCCTACAAATATAAAATAAGCATTAAACAACAATGCATAACAGACAAGTGATGCGGTTGAACATTAATAAAATATCAATGCAAATACCGCAGTATCCTACTTACACTATAAACTGTTGTGATGAACTAAAAATACAAATAAAAATCACACTTTGGACACTGCAAACTATATTTCCAACAATAACAATAAATAAACAATACTAAAATAGTAAAGTAACACTTAATGAAAATATCACTGAAACATTACCAAGACCCCCAACCTGTATACAGTATGATAAGAATAGTCAATTTTCTGTTTCTCACTGATATGATCATACATGTCTTTGCTACTATATGCGTATATGTATAGGTTGGTGTGTATGTGTATGTGTTTGTTTCTGTGTGTGTTCCTTTGCTCTGGCAGTAGCTCTTTTTTGCCGAAGATAATGGTTTCTGTATGTAATGAAACCATTTGGCACACTGATCCTTTGCCATTAAGACTTTGTGGCTTCTTACTGGGAGGAGAAAAAGTCAATTACAGAAGTGAAGCGAGCCCAGAGCTCAGCAAAGCCTGGCTTTATGGTAGTAATTGCACACGTATCTTATACCTTTGAACAAAATGATGAGACCAAAAAGGAGATATTGGGTAAAAATTTAAACTGGGTAACCTTTCGGAAGTGCACAGAACAAAAATCCACCATGTTGCAGGAGAACTGCTGAGTCCCTTCACAAGACATAATCATGTACTAGAATTAGTTCGACACACCAAGTCACATCATCATATCCACTGTAACCATTAAGCCTTGAAGAGGTCGGACAGGAATGTGGAAATCACAGTGTATTCTGAATTCATAAGCCACGTAAACATGCAACTGCCTGCTAAGGAGAGCAGTTCGTCTTATAAAGCCACCATACCATAGATGGTAAACATATAATTTTCTCGATAGAAAGGTCAGAGTTGAGGTGAGGTTGAGCTATAGACCAGCCTTACTGGAGCTAGTAGGGACGGAGTGGTTTGCTCAAGGACACTTTAGCAGGGTGGATTCTTGCTGATGAGGGGGCTCGATCCAGATCCTTCAGTTGAAGAGCAGTCTCCATACTCAATGTTATCTGTCAAAACTGGAATAATAAACTTGCTTTGCCAGTTTCTATATTAGCTATAGCTATATAAATATATATACTGTATCCCAGAATGAATCAATTATAAATTAGACTTAAAAAAAATATGTAATACATTTTATAACCCTCAACTTGGAAATAACTCCAGTCTCCAAAACTGCAAACTCCTGCACATACATCACACAGCTGCACAGTGGGTGTGAGTGACTGTGATGTTGTGATGTGGTGAAGTGAGCTCAGGAACAGTTCAGTGTCTTTTACTTCAGTTCTCAGTGACAAGAGCCCCGTTTCTTTGTAGCTGAAGTGCATGGCAGCATAGCATCAAAGAGGACAAACTAGGCTCTTTATTGAAGTGTAGCCGCACTTTCGACCTCTCCTTTGTACTCCTTCCCATGCACTTCAGTAAAAAGGAAACAGCACCTCTGCTGCAGAATTGATCTAAACACATTCTGCTTGCACACAAGCCTCAACATAACTCTCAGTCACTCGCGCACTCACATACAGTAGTTAAAGAAGGAGAAATGGAGAGCGAAAACAAAAAGGTGTGAGAAAAAAAAGAGATTTCACATTTCAAAAAGAGAGGAGAAATTAATCTGCCAGAATGGTAAGGCGAAAACATTTAGATCCACAAACAGCGACATTGGTTTGTGAAAGGGGGCAGGGTCTTGGTTCACAACCCTAATATCCAAGGCACTTCATGATGGTGACTTAAATAGAGAGAGACAGACAGGGAGGACACAGCTGTCTGACCTTGCAGTGGTGCTTATGTAATGGTCTGCTTCAGTGCATTTAACTGCAGTGCTCCTTTCCAACCTGGGATCAGCAAAGGCAACATGTCTCTGCAGTGCAATCTCCTCTGACATCAGTTCTGACACTCAGAGAGTATGAAAAGGTCCTGTGAGCGGTGAGTGAATCAGTTGTTATGGCCCTGCCTGCGTGGTCCCCATAGAGCCAATCATACTAATTAAACTAGACTACTTAAGCCTCCTCTCATTAGTGTCCAAGTAAACAGCTTTAATTTTTTATGCATTTTAATGTCCATCTCCCAGTTCTGAGGGTGGCGGTGGAGGGGGCAGATGAATGATGAAGGGGGGTAATTTCAGGTTTTCTCAAATGAAAGTGAGTGCATTAAGTGTCATTTGACCATTCAAGTTAAACATGTGTTTGTGGATTTGCACTAATCAGTACAAACTTGCTTTTAAGGAATTACTAATTTACAGTGAAAATAAAATACAATGTATTAATGCCAGTAATAATCATAACAATAACAATAATAACAAGAAAAAGATGATGAAGAAGAAAAAGCAGAAACAGAAGAAGCAGGAGCAGAAGAATAAGCTGACACTATTTCATTAACATGCTTTTATAGCCTAGTTAAAACATTACATACAGACTCCATTATGTTTTAGCCAGCTCCATGCAGTGCAGTTACACAACCTACCACTGCTCCAGATACCAGGGGCAAGTAGGGTAAAATGTGGCATGACCCAAAAATAGCACTGAAACATTGGCTTCCACTTGATTACTGGAGCTGTAAGCAACGTTTCCACACAGAACAGAGGTATGCAGAGGGCTGTGCGCTATGATTATGAATATAGGCATACATGTTTATATTCGTATGCATGTGTCCATAGGGAAAGAGTGGATGAGAGCAACTTGAGGGCTATTAGCACAATCAGCAGGAGGGAGGGATGGAAGGACAGAGGGAAAGGAGGAGGCAGCTGTGGAGAGACCTAGCAAGTATTCAACTTGCTGGGCCTGGAGCTCACGAACAGTGGGTGGCATCAAAACAACAGGCAGTAGACACTGAGCATGGCCTCGCAGACACACATATTGTACACCTCTGCCTTCTCCCATGTCTGTGCTCCCTTTCTGTTCTCCTGCTGGTCTCCAGCAGTGTCTTAAGGTGGCAGCCACGTACGAGGCAGGGCAGCTCAAGTTTCATTTCTAGACCAGTGGCTCAACAGCCGAGACATAATGAGCTTTAGCATTGCCACTCTGCCTCTTACAGCAGCTCATCTTCCCCACCACAGGAACCTAGACTGTGGGTCTCCATGGCAGACTGTTTGCCTGCTTCAGTGTGTGAGGATGTGTCTGCTGTCCTAGGGTGAGTTAAGACCTGGGCAAATGAGGTGAGCTTCTCTTCCACTTTCAGGAAATAGCCAACCTTGCAGCGTTGCCTGTGTCAGACTGCAGTGGCTGGTTTTGCAGAGACAGGTGCTCACACACCCGAGGAGGCACACGTGCATGTGCACGTGACCTGACTTGTGTGTGTGTGAGCATGCAGACAGACCAGTGCACATTGCATCTAGACTGAAAAATATGTAAAGGTGGAGTGCAACTACACCTGTTGAATCCATCCGGTGCCTCTAGTCAAGGTCTAGGAAAACATACAGTACATAGCCTATAGTGTCTCCCTCTGACGGCAACTCACATGTACATAAAACAGATTTGATGGCTGTTAACAGAGCTGATCTGAGAGCAGTCTAGCTCTATGACTGCACACACAGAAGTAGATAGGGCGTGACATACAGTGCTGTCCACTGACGTCAGAGCAGCACACTCACTACTGTCACTGGGAACAGAGTCATGGCCTGGGGAGCTCAGAGAGTCTGCATGTGTGATGGTGTATATGTGTGTGCGTGTGTGAGTGAGTGTGCAGTCAGCATTGCTGTGGAGACAGTGAGTCAGGGAGGCAGACAGGAAGGGAGAGAGAGGCCCCTGGTAAAGTCCCTCCACCTCCTTTGCCTTCATAAGCAGCCTTCAAGAGTCTTTGATTGTGTCAGTTTTATGCCTGTGTGTGTGTGTGTGTGTGTCCAAGGATGTGAGAGAAAGATGCGTTGTGCATGGTCATTCAAGTGTGTGAGGTCACGACGCTTCTCGCCAGGCTCTATTTTAAGGCCTGCGACTCATGGAGTGCCCCGGCCTCCATAGACCCATTGGGCTAATGATCAGCCTTGGCAATTAAAGCCAATCTGTGAGTCAGTGTGGCATCAGGAGGGCCATCTGCTTCCAGCCCTGTAGCACTCACTCTGGCCTGTGGGACCACTTGCTGGGGTCACAGCTCACCCAGCTTGTAGAGAGATGGTCACAGGATCTAAGGAACAATCTGCTGTGTAACTCCAGTTCAATAGAAACCTGTTCTACCGATGGCACCGCTGTGTGTGGCACCGCCATGTCTCATGAGTGCAGTAAAAACATAAACAGTGGGATCTGTCTTATGGAGGACAATGTTGCATGCACCCATGACACAGGTAAGCTTCTCATCAGCCTCAGGCCAGTGATTTTTTTCCACCTGCTCGAGTACTGTAGCCAAGAAGTGGGGTACTTATTGTACTGAAATGGGAAATGTAAGATGTCTGAATACTTATGAGAGCTTCAGATCTGCTGATAATGACTGCACATGCTGTCCCAAACTACATCATCTATACAGGAAGTAATGAACTGTAACCAGCAAGTAAAGACTTTCATTGGACAAAAAGTTTAAAACAGCATCTTCCACACTTTTAATTAGTGAACGTTAATACAATGTACTAGAGTGATACTGGAGCAATTCCACCTTCTCTATCTCACCTGGAGTCAACTGTGCTGAAATGAATGGAGTTCTTGAACTCAGATGTAAATACATCTTTAGTTTGTCTTTGATTCAAACATTGTGATGAACTGTTAAAAGAAAACAGCCCTTAGGGCTTTTACTATGAAAAGGAGCTACAGGAAGTGTCGAGTTTGCGTTGACACCATGTCAACATAGGAAAAGGTTTGCTCAGTCATGTTTACTGTCGCTCATGAGCAGAGCTTTGTCCAATGAAACTAGACACATCACACCACAGCCACCATATCATCTCGTCCTTGACCGGCAACCTTGCAGAAGCTACCTTTGCTTCAGAAGTTCATAGAGCTATATAGTCCCTGGCAACATATTTCCATCTCCCAACAGCAGGGAGTTGCTAAACCCTGGGAGGCTAACTGGAGTTTCAGGCCAATGCCCCGGTGTGACCTCTGATGCATTTATCATATGCTTGGTCGGCTCTGCCCCAGTTTATAGGGGCATGCAGCCCTCAGGAGCAGTCACTATCATACCAATTGCACAGGTCAGCAGCTCTCTTTTCCTATATGCCACCTGCTGAGAAGACAGCTGCTACCTGAACCTTCAGACTCTTCTCCTACTGGGAAAGGTGGGGTTAAAAGGTCAGAAGCCTGTTATTCAGTGTTACTTACAGTTGCATAGAGCATCATGCAACCTCTATAGGTGTAACCTATAGCCCATGCAACATCTGCCACTCTGTGTCCTGTACTTGAAGAGGACAATCCATGCTGTACCATGGTTGTCAATTTAAAACATGTTCTTAGTATTAAGAAGTATTAATCAATTCTCAAACTGACTTATCATTTATTGGTGGAAAATATTCCAACAGCTTGATATTTTCTACTCATTTGTGTTTCTTTTTTGTAGATTGTTCTTGTTCCATAACATCTGACGCGTTCAAAAACTGAAGGACCCAAACATGTAACTTTATTCCTCGCATATGCCTTTGAATCACACATAAATATACATTATGCATTTGAGCCAGATACTACCCTATAAGCGAGTAGGGGGTTAAGTAACTTGAATCAGGACAACTCAACGAGGACAGAGATGTGGGCGGTTGTGGCAGCCAAACCCTTCATCCTCTGCGTATGGGACGGTCTCGTTGCCAACCAGGCCACCCTGCAGGTTTTCATATTCAGTAGTGAGAGAAGCTGTGGAATCCAGAACCACCTGCTGGGCAGAGACCTGTTTACATCCACGCAGAAAGAAAAATCTACTCTGAACTGATTTAAGGCTTGTGAAATATCATTTTCTGTCACTTAGGTATGATGGAGTGTGCTGTTGTGTCTCAGCCATGGTCGGTTGGTGGAGTCGGAGATACAGAGGGACCGAGGCTACTGCAGTGCTACCACGCACGTCATATCTTCCGGGGAAACAGATCTGACACAGATGAAGTGTGTGACAAGAAAAGGATATGGCAGCAAGACAAGAAAAACAGATGGAAAAACCAATCCACAAACTACAACAAACCAACCCAAACACCACACAAACACAGTTAAAATGTGTTGCGAGAGAGACAAGATGCAGTATTTTTTTTAGAAACGGTGGATAGTTTATCTCTTTAGTGTTAAGGTAACTGGTAACCCAAAATTACCCACCCCTCTATCCTCATTGCACCCTTGCTACACTTACCGCTGCCCTCTCCCCTCCTTAATCATCCTTTCCCTCCATTCTTTTACCACTTAAGAGGCTGACTCACTGGACCTGAATTGCTGTTTGTCTGTCATGACATCTGGAGTAGCTGGATGACTGAGTGTTATGTCTTTCTCTCACTCAGTCTGTGTCTCTCCCCTGATGGGACCCCACTAACATCTTCATCCCTGGTTTTTCAGTGTAGCATAATGACCTCCTAGTAGCAGCCCTAATGGAGCCATAATGGTCATTTATGCCAGGGGAGGCTCTAAGGGCACGGCTGTGGAGGCAGCGAGTCGCACAGGAAGACGAGAGAGCGGAGAGGAGCTCCTGGTTAAGTCCCTCCATCTTCTCTTCATACACAGCTCCTGAATCTCAGTCTTTGTATGCATACAGCTCGTCTGTGTGTGTGTCGTATGTGTGCGTTCGACTGTGCATTCATGTAATGAAAGGAACTGATACAAGACTGGTTAATAATAGGAAGTACAATATGAATGTATGAGGTGTGTATCCCTGCTTTTGATTTAGTTCTGCAGATTTTTCACATGCATAATACACATATGCATACTGCTTTTTTTAAAATTACATTTCTCCTCATACAGACAAGTCTCCTATTCATGCATACACCATACACACAAACAGTATACTACCTTTCTTGAACCTCTTCATATTTCTTCTTCTCTATTTGCTGCCACCACTGAGAGAAACTATACTGCACATAAACTAAAGTGCATACGCTTGACTTGCACTTATTGCAAAAAACTATTTTCTTTCTAGCATTTGCATTTTAATATGCATAATAAACACAAGGACATTTCCCTGTATACACTCTTAGCCTCGGGTAATCTTAAAAAAACACAGCAGTTCGATGTACTGTAAGGCTGTGATCAAAAAAGATACTTCTCTGAATGTGGCTTTCAATGCCTTAATCACGCAAGGTCCTCCAAACTAGACACCTCATGCTTTAAATGCAGCACATCTTGGGATGTTCCCCTGGGTGCTGCAAGTTGAATAATACAATAGCACATTTATCAACTAGCTAATGCTAATTAGACTGTTGCATGGAGACGAGAATAATGTACAGTAATGTTCTTTATGCCTTGTCAGCTCCTGCTTTCTCTCTGTTTCTAGCAATGCTTACAGCTGCTTTTTGGGTTTAAGTAGGGAAAAACAGCATCCCATCTGATCCATTAGGTGTCTATGTATAAAAACGTGAGGAAAAATATGATTATCCTACTGTAGGTTATGTTATATTCCATTTCTGCCAATAGATCCTCCTAACTGTTTAAAGAGAGAAATATACCAGATGCAGTAAAGCAAATGTCAGCTAGAAACAGGACTGATATTTCTTACTTCTACCACAGCATGAGGCAAGGATCCTAACTTCAACTAAACTTTAGAATTTTCCTCTTTTGAAGCTATCTGAAAATCAGTGCTGTCCAGCTGCTTTTAACTGCAGTATCTAGGGAATGGCGTGCTCTTTAATGTCTGATAGACTCAAAGTGAGGTCCTTTTGTTCCTCATTTTAATTCAAAGATACTTTCAATTTCAGCTTGCTCTTTGTAGCCTGATAAATGTTAGTTCTGAAGTCTGATAAGTCAAGTTCTGTAATGCTGATGCATGCTGTACATTCTTACTTTGATTCTTTGCCCAGCTGTTATCCCGGATGAGCAGAGCAGTGTACGACGTTGTTTATAGTGATCGTTACTTTGGGCTAATGCAGACATTTCTTGAGAGCAGTTCACAGCTCAATAACAGTCTCCAGATTTGTTCTTTTTATACCTTTCTGAAAGAAATTGAACATTATTTACAATTTCATTTATAGTTAGAATGACATAAAGGGATTGTGTGGTCATATTTTGAATGAAGAATCCAACTGTCAGGTTAAATTGGTCAAACGTCATATTAACAACAAGCCCACACTGAGATACACAATGATCCTACAGCTGTACTGTATAGGCAGCTGTATAGGCAGCTGTGTGTGTGGGTTCAATAGCTGAAAATAAACTTTAAGCTACATGACTGACACGTCAACCACCTACCTCTGCTCAGTCCAAGTGATACTGATACCTTCATTCACAGATATGTACCACACTGACATCACTCTAAAGCTTTCTGACAGTGTCATACAGGATAACTGCCAATTTTGTCACCTCACTAGAACAGCATATTTATTACTGCATCCAGTTGATGATAGTAATAGTGCAGCAGCTGTTAAAGAGCTGGTTCACCCAAACTGCAAACAAAGATATTTTCCTTGCTTAATTCTAGTGGTATCTGGTCTCCAGCCCAACACACTGGAGTGGAGTTCCCTAATATTTTAATTCCACAGCGATGTCTGTGGATTATCGCTGGAAAGACGTGTTGCTATAGAATTTTTTTCCCATGTAACTTTTTCGATTCTGTGGGTATAAAACAAAATGAAATTCACTTCCACTGCATTGGGGTGGAGAGGCTGATCTCAAAACCAAGTTAATAAAACCAAAAAAGATCTGCATGGCTAGATACCAGAAGATGTACTGTAGAATAGGTGAGGAAAATGTGGAATTATTTGGTGTAAAATGTCTTTTGATTGTGATTTGGGTGAATCTACCCTTTAAGTAGCTTGCTAATGCTGGCATGATGTGTTCCCCTTTTCAGTAGGTTAACCTCAATTATGCAAATATGTCAATCAGATTAATTAACACTACTCTCAGAAACAGGAGTTATCAGAGTCCCAAATTTCACATTCTTTTCATTTTTGTTAAGCATATCCTGGATGTGTGGAACGGAATTTTGGTAAAAGCAAAAATGATGTTTAGTTCAAGGTGTGGTGACTTCAGGGAGTTAAAATGAATATGGAGATTCAACTACAACTCATTATTTTCTTCCGAAATCACAAGATGACGGTAGTTCAGCAACGTAAGTCTGAGGGAGTGGTTTGATTTGAAGGCAAAGGCAGTAACAGCCTCAGCACAAGTCCGGAGGTCTTCATCTTAAACAGTGGGGATGTTTACTTCCACACAGACAACAGCAACATGACAACACTTACAGATCACATGCCACATTTTCATGCATACATTACAGTTCCCTTTGATTTCATTTGACACTGAAAATACTACTGCTTGCCATGAAAGTCCTGTATGTACAGCAGCACAATCCCATTGTGACTTTTGTCACAATGGGATCAGACAGAGATCTTAAATTACCATGTTACAGTTTGTAACATGTAGGGCATGTAAAGCTGAGAAAAGTGTGTTACTTAAACATAGTAACAATCAAGTAATTGCATCCACTACAACAAAGAAAGCTCAGATGAAGAGAAAAAAACAAAAAGACCTGTTGTTCTGGGGATGTTGCTAATCATTTGTTACACCTCCTTACCATTTGCAAGTCTGAGGTAATGGGAAACATTGCTGTCTTCTTGATTGTCACTACACATGCACCATGCAGCATCATCTTTGAAATGCAGTTCCAAGTTTAGTTCAAGCATAATGCTGAAACAATGCCGTCAGGAGGTAAACAGCGTGTGATTACAACAGTGCATATAAAATACAGCTTGGAATTTTAATACTGAGCAAAAATCAGAGAAGGCGTCTTTATCAAACACTTCAATCCTCTTTTTGTTATCAGGATGAATGCCTTCTGTAATAGCTAAACAAGGGACAAACACATGCTTAAAATATGTGCAAAGATTAGTTCTCTGCACTTGTGAAAAACTGAATTTCTGTCCTCTAAATTCAACAGAGATTTCATTTTTCAAAAGAAATGTAAATTAATCTTAAAGGGTCTTACGATATTAAACTTGCAGCTAATTTACCAATCCTCAAATTTGCCTTGAAACCCTGCTTACATTTTTGTTCTGCAATTAAACCTACCCTGAGGCCTTTAATTTTCTTCCATTCAGTGTTTCTTATCAGAAAATTGTGCGCAGGCTGGTAGTATTTTCTATCTTTTTGCATGTTTTGACGTCGCAAAATCTGCATTGTTAACATCAGCAGTCTTTTTCTCCTATTTCATTGGCACCTTTTTACACCAGCAACTGAATTACTGCTCCTTGCAGTTAGAAGATGTTCCATGTATGTACCATGCCAGCTCTATGGTTGCAGCATGCACGTGTGTCACCATAGTATGAAGTGTATGAACATGTTCAGCTAATATGTAAATACAGCTAGCTGTGTCAGAGGAACATCTGCTCAAAGTTGTTATTGTCCCGACCAAACATTATTCTACAGTAACTACTAGTTTAAACACAAATAAATGCCATTGCCTGAGTTTGCCTTTTGGGGAAATGCTCTGATATATGATCGCTTGCATAGACACGTTTTTGACAAATAGAAAGATGATGTGATTTACATCAGTAATATGTGAAGGTCTCTAAGTGCATTAAATAGTAATGATGTCTCTGATGGAATCTTTTTGTAAGCAAGTCAAGGCATACAAATACAGACACATAGAAACACACTGTATGTGATCAATATCAAAGGCACTTTGTGATCAATGTTGGAATTAATTGGGAGTGTCACAAGGACCAGAGTGCTATGTTGTCAGATTCTGTTTAACAGCAGTTGAGCTTGTGATTGGCTGCCCTCACTGCTGTCTTTCAACCGCCCCACCCCCCCCAAAAAACCCCAACTCAGGTTGTGTATATTTCACTACTCTTACAGGCTCTGTTTTCTACACTTGAATTCTGTTGCAGCTGCAGGGATGTCAGCTTTGGTTTCTCTTTTTCTGTGTATGTCTTATTGAGTTTTCTTACTTAATTCAGTGTTTCATCACTGATCAATGTTTTATCACTGTTTTATCTTGACATTTGGACAATTGCCTAACCACTTTCTTCCTGTTAACAGTGGACCCCTGAGGTTTACTGGGTGTAAAAAACCCTTGAAATGCTGCCCACAATTTACGCCTCTTGGATCCAGCCTGCCTGGCCGCAGTACCATTTATTTATAGTGTTCCAGCGAGGTTGTGTACAGTGAGAAACAAGCTTTTGAACTTAAATTGAGGATGCTTTCCACATCTTCGTAAGGAAGGACACTAGTCAATATTTGGCCTGAGGTTATTTAATTTGGACAAGGAGTTTGATTCATACATTAAAAATTCCAATTACCCTGTCAAGAGTTGAGCGAGCCCAGAGGAGGTTGTTTTAATCATACAGCTTTATCAAACTCTTTAAATTGAGTTTAACATGGACAGGATCATAGATTCTGCCTCGGGGAAGGTGATATCCCTTAATTTGTCCTAAACAGTAAACATTTTAAAAATCCATGTTTAACTAGAATTACTTCGACGGAATAAATACTGGTCGCTCCTTTCCCTTTCAATCTCTTTTTGTTACATCCCAGTTCATAAACTTTCTGATGCTTATACAGAATATGAAAGATGGATAAATGCCCATTCGTCCAATTCTTAGTGTCATCTTGGATGTATTCTGCCCTCAAAAACAATTATGTACATTGCTGCTCTTCTGAATCACATTCATATCAATCAGTTATCTAAAGAAATGGTCATTATACTACTAAATTATACCATAAAAAAAAAAAGAACAGACAAACATTGCTTAATTCACACATTTGTATGCTACTCATGTCCACCCACATTGATGAGTAGGTGCTATTCCCTTTCTTCTGTCAAATAATGTTGGTGGTCAAGTATAAATCTAGCATATGTCGGATCTGCAGGTGGTCACAGCTGGACCTCCTGTCTTACCATCCCTGAATCTATTTCACAAAGATATTACAGAGATCTGAGCTGCTGTCAGATATTTCCCATTCCATCTCATCAGTGGAAGGAATGATGTCTGGCCCAGCAAACAAAGTATGTGTAAAGTCCCTAAATAAAGCATGAAATTGACGGTATGCCTGTCTAAGTGAGGCACCACACAGCCACAGGCTCTCTTGCAGCAGACAGGTACAGCTGCTCACCTCCAGACTGCACGCCTCCCATTTGGACTCTCATTAAAGTGCCCGGCGCTCTGAGTCAACACTTTTAATGCATAAAATGACTTTATTCATTTTCCATTATAAAAAACACGTTTTAAAATCTGCCTGCACAAAGAACTGCTTATTTTTCTGCTTCTCCACTGAGGAATTTGCATACATTGGGCCACGGAAGACGAAGAACTTCCCCCATTTTAGACATTTGGTCATGGTAGTGTTCAAGTATGGGATAAAAAGGAGTAAGCAATTTACTTCACTATATGTCAGCTTTCAAGAGCTACTTCAGAAATCCAGACACGTATCATACTTAGATTATTTGGTGACGGACTTGTATTTTGATGGGCCTTTGTGTATGCACATAAAACTGTGTGTGTTTGTGCATGTATGTGTGAATGTGCTGAAGAGTGCACAACAAAAATTAACTGCAACACTGATATTTTAACAAAGCCTTTAACTCACCAGGGAACTGGTAGCTGTAGCTGGGTGCGAATCCAGTGTATCCGCGGCCATACGTTGCCACAATATTAGGGTAACCTAGGAAGGAGATTAAAAAGAGATGAGAAGCACAAACACACAAACAAACACACTGACAAACATTGGGATATGGATATGTATATATATCCTCTTTAAAAGGGAAACCAATCTTGAAGGGCTGGCTTTAAAACTCCTAGGGACCCATGTGTTCTCATTTTGACAAGCAAATTCTAATGTAACTTAATACCCTGAAAATAAAACTATAATAATCCACATTAAAAATTAGCCTGAAAAAAGTTAAGTCGTATTACATTTTGGAACAATGCTTTTCATATACAAAGTCTTGTATTATGTGTAACCCTAGCTTGCTCTGTTTGAAAGAAATGGCAATAAGCAAAAAGTAATTTATTTTTATGCTTTGAGCCTAATAAAGAGGTGGCATGTATTTATAGCTCATAATGTGGATGGTAGATTGTCAACATCATTCGCTGTGTGCAGTTTGACAACAAGCACCACCCTCAATCAATGGCCTACTGTCACAATTACATTAACCTCTGATCTTGATCACACCAATCTTGTTGTTTGAAATGTTTTTATAACCTACAAGAATAATGGACACAACTATAAACATAAAGCTCAGATTGTAAAATAATTTTCTTTCAAGGGAGGCAGACCTGCAGATTTGAAATGTGAGCACAAACTAACTGCTAATATTTTATACAATCTAAGCAGGTTACTAAGCTTTGGCTCGATAACCTGTTTCATTATATTTTAAGACATTTAAGGTACCTCAACAGGAGGATTCCCTTCAGTCATTAATCATTAGATCTTCATTAGGGTTGGGTATCAAGTACATGTACCATTTGGTGCTTAAAGGGTTGAAACCCAAAGCACCAATAAGCATCTGAACACATAGCACTCCTTTTGGCTTTTAACTGCCTAATTCATTTTAATTTTTTATTCAACCATAAGTTCTCAGGCATTTTTATAGCTCAGTGTAATGACACTTCATAGCAGGCGCCTTGTAATAAGGTTGGCATCTGTTTACGTTCTTCACATCTTTAGCATAGCAGAAAGGTTCATGTGTTAATACGGCTGGATGCATATTTGTCAAAAAACCCGCTGTAGGCAAAAAGGTGATAACTGCTCCTCATTTGCACCTCCAGCATGGCATTGGTATTTGTACTGCTGTGTTGTTTTACAGGTTGAAATAAGGTTTAACCAGGGATTAAAACTGAATTTAAAACTAACTTTTAGGATTACAAGGGAAATCAAGGGGGAAACATAAGCATGTGCTGTGTTTAACCTATTAGATCTCTTAAAAGGAAACTACCTCTGACTGTCCGAGGACAGCAACATCAAGTGAGAGTTTTTGGAACCTTGCTTTCACCTTATAAAAACCAATAACATTTTGGAGGGGGTCTCAAAAAACTGATAAGTAACCATTAGCCCACTAATGGTGCAATGAATTATATAAGAAACAAGTACAATCTGATTCAAATATAATTTTCTAATTCCTAATAATATAATAATATAATAAATAATATTTTTAAATGATTGTGCCCAATCTGGTCAATGCAGCTGACTTTATCTTCTATACATAATGCATGTAACAGGTTTGTTTATTATGTGTCACAGCTTATGGGCTGGTTTCATGTTTTGTGTGACTATGCGTATTTATGATCATAACATTCATGATCAATTTGGGTAGGTAACAAAAGTTTGGTGGTGTTACAACCTTTTCTTTACTTTTCCATCACATCACTGGGTCTAATGTAGTGTACTGCTTGTATGAAATGTTCGATATACATACAGTTATGTCAACATTTTAAAGGGATCCTACATAAAGTTTCCTTTAAGATCTATGATAAACCAGTACAATAAACACAGAATTAGTGAGTCAGGGTTGACTTTTATACAATTAGGGTAAAATTTAACACAGCCACTGAATTATAAAACTTGTTGAGGATAGCAAATGTCAATGCAAACGGTCATCTTTAAACCAAAGTCAAAGTCTGTGTGAGGGTACAGACTGGTTTAGAAGTTGGACTGTGCATGCGTGGATGGAGAGTTGCAATGAGGCCCAAAGAGGACCCATTGTCATTAGAAAAAATGTAAGAGTAGCAGATGTATTGTTCATCTGCTGTCATGATTCTTATTACAACCACAGACCCACCAGTTAATTAGCAGGACAGTTTTCAGACAGAAGCAGCTGTGGGCAACATATTGAGAAACGGGGTGTGAGGGAGCAGGCGGCTACAAAGTGGGATACAGACAAAACAAGAACATTTGAGACGAGCGGGTGGGTGAGCGAGTGGGCCTGTGTGTGAGTCAGTAAGAATTTGAGTACCATCAAAGGTAATATAAACATAATTAACCCTGTAATTATGGTATATGTCTCAGTCTTTATCCGTTTTCCTCAAGCTATTATCACCTTCAACCATAAGTCTGGACTAAATTACCTAATAAGAGGAAGTCCTTTAGGCCAGGAATGAATCACTGGAGCCAACCTTGATAACTCACTTCCCTGTGTGTAAGCTACAACTCAGAAATTGACCTCGGAAGCCTCTTTCAGGCTTTTGTGTCTTTAGCTCTCGTAAGATATTTACTAGCCTGATAAATTGGCTGCAGTAACATTACCATCTAAATATCTTGTAACTTTTGGGCAACAAATTCCTATAGACACTGCAAACTAATAGAGCTTAAAGAAAATACAACTAGATATCCCCAAATACTAACGACTAAAATTAACTGTACATTACATATACTGTATGGCATTACAGTTCTAGATAGGGATGTGCATTTCCATCACTGAGGCTGATGCAATATGCATCTTGATGCATTGCCAACAGTCCAATACATTAAATACAAATATGAAGCAACTACCAATGCGATGATACAATTAACCCCTATTGATTGCAGTGTGATTAGATACAGTGTGATTAAACAATGCGATTCATCGTGATACTATGCAAACAGTTTAGAGGGGAGGAATAACTCTAAATATTATATTTCTAAATAATAAAAGGCATGGGCCTCTACTAATAACACATAAATAATATTTTTTTTTACTGATGCAAACAATGCATCCAGATGTCAGTTGCGTCTTGAATTTGTAAGCATGTTGTAAGACTTTTAAGATGTGAATCGCTGCGTCTAACCATCCCAAGTTCTGGTGCAAGCATAAAGCTACACAGTTATACATTTTACAGAGATGGATCCACTTGTATGCAAGTGTTCACAGCATGAAGGCATCAAAACCATATTTTGCATTCGAGCATATTTGTGTGTGTGAGTATGTGCGTGAGTATATGTGGTCTATGTGCGTGTGAGTGTGCGTATGGGTGTGATCATGTGTGTGGATGCTCTGTTCTGTATGCCTCAGAGACTGTGCCAGCTGGAATCAGAAAGGTTGACCTTGGTCATAAATATCTAATCAGTGTTTGCTGTCCATGAAAAAGTTCAATTTATTCCTGACCCAATGGGAAAATGCCTCTCCCAGACCCTTTCCCCTCACTCACAGACAAAAAGAAATGCAGCTCAGAGAGGCGGTGAGGGGAACCTTAACCCGGTGTGGATGAAGTAGGACGGAGGCTACGCCAGAAAAAAATAAAAATCCTCATCAGTTGCTGATGAGAAGTCATCACCAGGAAGCTACAGATGGATAGCTTTCACAAAACCCCTCATTGTTTGTTTGGTCCGAAAAGAACTGTGATATGATACAATGAAAAGCTATCACGGACCGCAAAATATTGGATATTATGTGTTTGATACTGTCTTACTGTCAAACAGAATAAATGCCAAACTGAAATTGCTGGCTTAGATACCGCAGCTCCTCATACTCCCTTATTTCAACATTTTCTGAAATGGCAAAACCATTTCCCTTAGTCTGATGTACTGCATTACAATGGGTTTCATATTACTAAATGAAGAATTTGCTGCCAGATGTGCACACTGAGTGTCTGAGGAAAGAGCTATAGAAAGGAATATTAAAGTGGATTAAGATACATGCTAAGTTAAGCTACTATCTCATAAAATTCTTAGTATGTGCATATATGCAAGTTTTGCAGGAGAGTGGGAGGAAAGAAGAAAGAAGGAGAAAGAAAGAGAGAGCCCACTGTCTTTCCTACCATTTCACTAAATGAAGTCTGCCATTGTGTCTGGCCTGGTGGCAGCCTCTTAGTGCTCTTATTTGCCTTATTAATATGCATGCTAATGTACCTATTTTATGGCTCAACAGTTCTGATTCACTTTAAAATCAATTATCCATCTGGTACACCCATACCTCGCCCGGGCTCAAATGTGTATTAATTTCAGCAAACATACATCGGGCACAACACAATAAAGATAAATGCCTCGATTAGAGGCAGTAAACAAAGGAGCTAGGGATGGCTTTAATGAGATTTGGCACAAAAGGAGCTTACACTTTCTTAAATAATGAGCCTTGGGTCCCTTTTTCCAAATGCAAATTATATAAAGGAATGTTTCGCTGTCCTTGTTCCAATTTCATTTAGATAAGAATGTCTCCAAACAAGTTGGCTGTTAATATTCTCACATGAGCACATCACTGCCTTTCTGCCTGCCGTCTCCCAATGGAGGGGAAGAGTGCTGTCCTCTTCGCAGATACATTAGTCTGTAATAAGTTCTGAAAAGTTCACTGTGCTTGTTAAATACTTCTAACAGATGAGATGCGACTGAACGACTTAGATAGAGCTGACAAAAGCACTTGGCCAGTCTTATCAACACCACAAACAACTGTATAATCAGTTTCGTGGCAAGGTCAACCGTGGAATAACCCTGACAGTTTAAGAACCTGTATATAGATAGATGGACAGGCAAATAGATAGATATTGTGGATAATTAGTTTACTGCCCCTTAATGTTTATTAGTTCCACAGCTCAATAATTGATGGAACCAATTATTACCACTGGTTTCTGACCATTTTCTAAAAGAAAATGCACAACAAGCACAGCTAAATCTGACTTGCTATCGACTTTCAAAGCTCCTTTAAACATTATGTTACCTGATAAAGATAAAAATGCATGACTGTCGCTCTGCCTGCACCTGCTACGAGAGGGAGGGGGAGGGGTTAGTTGCACGGCAAAACGAGTCTCTTACAATCAGCTGCATGTCTCTTTTGCTTTTGAAGGAAAAAATAAATCTTTTATGTGAGGGCAAATCCATTTGGCTGGGTCGCACATACAAATTATATGCATAGGAAATGCGACCGACAGACAGACAGACAGAAAGATATAAAGACAGACAGACAGACAGACAGACAGACAGACAGACAGACAGACAGACAGACAGACAGACAGTGGGCGGCTAGGGAGGCAGGGAAGGAGAGAGTGCAATAGTGTTAAATAAAAAGGGCCACGGGCACGGGCTGGATGGTAATGAAGAGGGGTGGGCCAGCAGCTGAGGTCCCTGTAGATGAGATCTCTCCCTGACATGTGTGTCCCCTTCATTACCCATTAAGGGGGGGCACAGTGATGAATCCTTAATATGACATTACACCAATTTTCCTCTTCATTTAGCCTGATAATGTGCTGGTCTGCTCCTATATGCCCAGGGGCTGCCTGTACCAGACTCGACCAGAAATAGACCACAGTGGCCACTGGTGGCACACCTTGAAGCAGCCTAATTAGGGGCAGCACCCACCTAATGGGGCTTTCTAGATGAGAGTTTGCATAAGGTTTTTTTTTTTTAAGAGGTAGAAATTGATGATTAAATGGCGTGCTCGTCTGACACTTCCTCTGTACCCCTCACCCCACAAAATTTTAACAACTCATATTTTATGTTTTTATTTGCAACCTATTATTAAACTCACTTTTGAAACAAATAAATGTATGCCTAAACTGTTGCTTGATGTATCTTTTCAGGATGATTTCAAACGTATATATTATATAAAGGATTATAGATCACTTGTTGCTGTATTTGCATGTGTGTGTGTGTGTTACGGTGTAAGTGGATGTGTGTACGACTCACTCAGCATGCCCATCCCCAGCATGAAGGCATCCATGGTGTAGGGCAGACCCCTGGCTCGCCCTCGTGTACCTGGTGGGAACATCACCTCCTTGGGCTGGGCCTTCTTACATTCTACCTATGTAGACAGACAAACACACACATATGCACATGCACAAACACAAACACACACAGAGACAAACCATTAGACTGTGTAGGGTACATAACCAGACAGATCTGACAGGGCTGTCTCAGCTCTTTAAGGTGGTTTTCTATTTGACTTGCACAGCGCTAGATGTTTTCCATAGAGAAAAACAAGACTGAGTCAATCCGAGCACCTCACATTTTAGAGGAAAGTCTCTAAGGAAAACTTACAATCATGCTCCTCCTGCATTAAAGCAAAGGTTGTTGCTCCAGTGAGCATGTGCCTGATGCCTCAGGGAAATACAAGCTTAATTCTTTCCAAGAGTTTCTGAGACATCAAGGTAGGAGAAGCTCTATTCTGCAATGCCATTACCACAGTCCCCTTTTATATGGCAATATGTCCAACTTCTTTGTGAAAGGCAGTTCTTTGTTTAATCCAAGCAGAATAATCTCAAAAGCAGTAATCTCTCTTGACAAAATCTCTATTTGTTCACTGACGTTTGTTTCAGTCTTACCAGGGGCAGAGTGTTTAAAATCTGAAGTGGGTGAGAAAAATGTGCATTTTAAGACTGAATATTGTTGTTTTTTCTGTCAATGGCTCCATTTGTGCATTGTGTATTTGTGTATGTCTGCTGGGCTGAAGTCCCCCAGTGCCCCACAGTCCAATTCCACCTGCAGCACTCATATCTCTCCTGCATTTCTTTCTCTCACTCCAGTTCTCACACATACAGGTTTGTTCATTTCCCATCTTGCAAGACTGACATCTCCTCCTCCTACATAACACATATCAAATGAGGGATGTGACAGGGGCAGATGAGGAGAAGGAGGAAGATGAGAGTCCTATTTACCACATATCTATCCTATCTCGATGAATTATAGAGAAGCGCGGTCGGCTGACAAGGGTGGCATGGTCTTGTGTCTGTTGGTTGTTCTTTGGTAGGCTGAGTCTGTTCACCATGCTGCACAATCTATTTGCTCCACTGCCTGCTTGGCATCAGCCTGTCCATCTGTTTGTCTGTTTGCCTCCTGGCTCTCGCCTGCTTCTCCCTACTGCCTCCACTTAAGCAGGGCTTTCTCGGCTGCTGCGATTCACATGTCATCCTGGCCTGCTGCACAAGACAGGCTACTGCGCCAGCGCTGTGTACACCTCAACCAAGGTACAACCCCAGCATCCATACAAATAGGCTCGCAACTCTGACAGGCCAGTGGTGCGCATTACTATTCGCACACAAACTCATATACACATTCACACATGCACAGTGGTAAACACAACATGCTATTGCAAGTTGCCAAACTGAAATTAAACTTCACGTCTGTACAAAGGTGCTGCGCTAAATTAATAGTATAACAAGCTCTGTATATCCAGCAGAGATCTAGAAATGTAAAGAGGGAACACTAATGAAAAAGGTTTCTATCACAGAGGGAAAGTTGCTGCGTTGCAGAGCTGTGATTTGTTGCTGTTAGCAGCCCTTTCATTTGAAGCAGACCAACTAAAGTACACAGTTCCCTCAGCCACTTTGTAGCTGTCACAGCTACTCTGCCTTGCTTGCCAGGAATGCTTTGACATTGTGCTGAAGAGAGCACAGGCGCTCTTATCGTCATGGAATGACCCCCAGCGTGGAAGCAGGAATCCAGGTGGGACAAATGGGTTTCTTCGAAATTTCAGTACACTGCTGGAATTTTCACATGTTTGCATTGCTGGGTGACAAATACAGCCAAGTTATGCCCACACCGTTAGACGTGACAGTGTCTGATCAGTGTCCTCCGGTAGCCCTTGCCACATCCAGCAAGTTGGACGCTCAGTTGCCTGCTGGGAGTAAGACAGACCTGGGTGTGAGTCATGCCTACATGCTCTCAGATGCAGGTCTTTGATATTCAGAGAGAGGGCTCCTTGTCATGGATTTAAAACCAGCCAGGAGCCAGGATCTGTGGTGGTGTGAGTGTGTGGGTGTTCACCTGCTTCAAACACACAGGAGTGTGTGAGGGAGGGAGGCAGGAGCTTTCAAGAGTGAACTAAGTCAAAGAGAGGAGAACAGAGAGGACGGGCAAGACAATTCAGAGCCTGACAGTGAAGCGCTGCTCAGGTTAAGCTGTTGTGAATGCAGAGATCCAAATTTTGCTGTGTGGAACGTTTTGCAGACTGAACCTTTTTGCTATATGAACTGTGAGAAAACAAACTTTACAAGCTCTCATTGTAACTACAAGTGTTGTCCTGAATTATGGCTGGTGTAACTTGTCTAGGACAAGTGCCTGGCTGTTATGAAGAAATTGTGTTGTGAAAAGTATCATGATCCACCATTCAGACGTCGTAAATGAAGGTCTCTGAGCACCATTGTGCCTTGTTGAGAATTGAGACGCCCCCTTTAACCTGCCTTGCATTCACTGGCAGGATAGTTACACAGTTTTGTACAGAAATAACACCCAGGAGATTTGAGAGCCAGAAACACAAACACACACACACACAAACACACACACACACACACACACACACACACACACACACACACACACACACACACACACACACACACACACACACACACACACACACACACACACACACACACACACACAGATATACAGTTTCTAAGGCAGCTGACTGTTGAAGTGAATTCCTGCCACACATTGTTGACAAGCTCAATTTGCGTGCTTTCAACATATATCGAGATGTTTCCTCCTACACTGATATACTGCAGTTGATAGTTTATCTCTGACATCAGTAACCCAACAAACAGGTCAGGGAGGGAGGGAAACAGAAAGCCGAACAAAAGAGCCTATACTGTACAATCTTAGAAAGTTGAAATGAATATTTTTAAAAAGTTATTTGTTTGTGATAGCTTGGACTGTTAAAGGTGAACAACTGGGAACTCTTTCATGTGTTAATTTGAGCGACTGGAGCAATCACTCAGACTCCAGCGTACTACATACAGCTGTTTAAAAAAGTGGGCCTTGGCTGTCATCCAAGCAACCTGCAGCCCAATTTGTCAGCATTAAAAGTAATCCAGACCAACAACAGGAAATGATGAAAATACTATAAGGAGACAGATGTTGACACACAGTAGCCAGTGGAGACTCATGCTTGGAAACTAAAGCATGGCAAATTAAAAAAATCAGAAGATCAGAAGTATTTACTGATCATGTTTATTAAATTATATTTTTTGTTAAAGTCTTCTAATTGTTGGTTAGATTAAAAGATTAGTCAAAATGCTGTTAAGTATATAGAAATAAATAAAAAAAGATGTACACTTAACAGTAGGGGTGTAAGAAAATACTGAAAATATTATGGCACAATAATTTGCATTGTGAATTTGTACTGATTCTCAAAAACATTGTATCAATGTTTGTGTTTAAACCGCAAACCCCAGTAGTGTTGCAAACGTAGACTGACTGCTACCATAAACTTCTGTAACATGATACGTATCGTATCGCAGGATTCTTGCCAACAGACAGCCATACTTAATAGGACTTCTTGTTGAAGCTAATGTACCATCACTATCCCTGGCTAAGCTTTTAAATTCAGGGTAAGAGAAACAAACAATAAAATGAATAGGTGATAAATCCCATATCATCAAAACTAAATAATTTCAGTGTAATTGCAGAATGTTTTATTTTGCTCTGCTTCTATCTTGTTCTAGTGGTTATTGTTCTCTCAACAATATCTCTATCTACCAATAACCAAGCCTGATATTGAAATTATGAAGGACACATGCACACAAACATGCAGCAGCATGTACTTGACCTCACAAGCACTCCTTGATCAGTGCAGTAATGCAGTCCACTGATGAAGTATACAACAAACACCTGCTTTCATGTACTAACCCAGTGACACAGAGTGGAGAAACACTCCAGTTATGACCTTTTCAATACATCTTCTATACATATTAACCTTGTAGGTATAATGGGGAGGGTGTGGGCGGGATGGACTAGCAATGGATGTCCTTCAGGGATGAGTGTTGTGGGTGTGTGTGTGTGTGTAGAGGGGGAGGTGTACAGCTACTATTAGCTTCACTAGTGAATGGATTCCATCAGTAGACTGGCAGACTGAATAAAGGAAACAGTGTGATTCATTTACTCCAGCTCCCACTCCCAGCTCAACAGTCAAAACACATAGACTGAATAGTTAGGAAATGTCACTGCTCTGAATGCAGAATATCAGGCCTGGTGGTGTGGGATTATTCATTTAAGAAAAAGGCTTCTCAGAACCATTTAACAAGTGATTTATTTAAAGAACAGAATGACTGATAACCAAGTTAAAACAATATTTTGGGATTAAATCCTTTAGCAGTGTTGTGTGTGAAAAAGATCTGTTAAAAGAGAATCTGGTGCATAAAGATGTGACCAGTGAAAGAGGATGAGACACACTGAGATGTTTGGACTTTTCTCTTTTCTGTAGACTGTTTGATACTTTCTTCTCCTTTAGCAACTTGTCACTATAGGAATCCATTACAATTCCTGGGAATCTAAGATGTCCGGGGGCCATATTTACATATTTTTTGGGATCTTATCTTATCACTAGGAATCCTGTTGCTATGGATGACATCGTGTTTCATGGATGTCTACAGTGACTGGTTGACAGGTGAACAGTCTGTGTCAGCAAATTAACAAATTGAGGGAGAGAGGGAGACAGGCAGGCTTGTTAATTACTGTATCAGCATGAAATATTTTTTTCAGTTGATGGAACATACTAATAATGTAGCTCTACATGCTGTACAGGACCAATTTTACCTGAATATTAAGGGATGGCCACAAAAGCAGCTTTATTTATTTTTATAGTTTTCGGGTTTGTTCACATCAAATCAGGCATTGTGATGCTAACGCCAGTCCTACCATTCCTTTGAATGTGGGTAGTGTGTTAAGGCAGTGGTGGGAATGCAAGAAATCCTACACAAAAACCCCCACAGATTTGGTGTGAATACAGCTTTTAGGAATCCTCTGGACTACCTCTAACTTCTCTCAAACTTAGGAGTCCTAATGTTAGGATTTACCCATATTTTTATTGGAATGCTTTTACCCTTAAGATGTTTTACGAATACAGCCCATGGCCATCTGTCCTCCATTACTGTTCCAACTGCTGCTAATATTTCAAGCCTCAGGGGTCAATATTTGATATTTAAAAGATATATTTTGCCACAGATTTTTGTGAAACAGTCAAATCAAAAACTGTATGTCATGTATTTTACAAAGGATATCTACTTTCCATTCTGAACTACTTGTATCCAGGGTCAATAAAAGAACAGGGACAAACGAGTAATGGTAAACATATCATGTGATAATGGTAAGATGCTTTGGATAAAGCAAAATGATGTCTTCAATGGCCAGCAATCTCACAGGAGTCATCATGTCTGATGATATCTCTGCATGGTTATGTAAAAGCTAAGGAATGTGAGGTCATTTTAAGGACCAGGTGCTCCCTGTGGTGCCAAAACTGTTCCCTTGACATGTTTCTATATTCCAAGATGATATTGTCCCCAGACACACTGAGAGACACATTCAAAAGTAATGCCATGATCATCAGGTTGACGTCAAATGGCTTCCATCACTTCCTCAATCAGCAGATTTGAACATCATTGAGCTTTTATGGAACGTCCTGGAGTGCAGAGTGCGAAGTGGATTTCCACCTCCTTCATCCCTCAAAGCTTTCCTTCTTCAATGAAGGGTAAACATCCAATTACTTACAGTCCAGAACTTGTAAGGCAGCACTCCTTGAGGGACTGAAACTCCTCCAAAGGGTGGTCCTAGTTCCTTATTAGACACTTGATGTTCAAACACTGTTTAAGAATTTCCACTCTTTAAAAAAAATATTTTCAAAGAGATTTTCAACAACCCAGAAACTTAAATTTCTCTCTAGAAACCTCCTTTAAAATAGTGATATCTAGTTTAGTCTATGGCTATATCTGAGTGTGTCCAGAGGTGATTTATACAATATAAGACCTACAGTATGTGAACACAACACACACACACTTGACTTCATGGCCACTAGTTTGAGGGCTGTAAATTTTAATGTTCATCGGCAGCGCAACTGATTGGTTTGCAGGTTTGACACACAACAGCAGAACTGGTACAGCTGGCACTCACAAACTCAGAAGGTGGGTTTAATTAAAAGTAATTATGTTTGGTTAGCTGATCACAGACAACCCACTGCTTATAGACTGAGCTTACAGTCTACAAGCTACTGATATCAAGAATTTTTATCACATCTAAATGTATAATGTATACAAATTACATTAAAGTGCTCCTGGAAATCTTATCTTTATAACTGTTCAGTATCATCGGAAAAATACTGCAAGTAAACGTCTCTCGTAAGCATCCATTTGGCTCTTTTACAGTGTTATGATTAAACTACAGAAGGAATTTCCTTCTAGATTAAATAGTAACTTCACCCAGTTTAATAATCTGGCTTGCCCTGCTAACTGGAGGTGACAACATGCTTTAACCACCCCCTGTGCAGCAGTGATGTAGCACAGAACTACACCGATCAGCCATAACATTATGACCACCTGGGCACCCTGACTAGTCTGCAGAACCAGCATTAACTTTTTCAACAGTTTGAGCTACAGTATCTCGTCTGTTGGATCGGACCACACGGGCCAGACTTTGCTCCCCACTTGTATCAGTGAGCCTCAGCCATGACCCTGTCGCCACTTTAGATAGGTACTGACCTCTGCAGACCGGGAACACCCCACAAGAGCTGCAGTTTTGGAGATTCTCTGACCCAGTCGTCTAGCCATCACAATTCGGCCCTTGTCAAAGTTGCTCAAATCCTCACGCTGCCCATTTTTCCTGCTTCTAACACATTAACTCTGAGGACAAAATGTTCACTTGCTGCCTAATATATCCTACCCTGTCAGTACAGGTGGCATGACAACGAAATAATCAGTGTTATTCACTTCACCTGTCAGTGCTCATAATGTTATGGCTTATCGGTGTATAACAGTAGTAACATGCTACATCACAGCTATATGTTGAGTTAAAGAGACTTGCATCTTACAACCCATAGAGCCTAATGAATCTCTATTCATTGCGTCCAAAATCTTTAAATGTGAACTTTGTTAATATTTAATTGTTTCCATGTGGGAGAAAATACATATCAATATATCATAATATTACAGTAACATTATCAAGCTCTATATAATGCTTATCTAATATTCCTATTCATAAAAATCTTGCAGTGTAATGTGACTTTAAAGTGTCTTTAAAGTGTCAAATATTCTTAAAGTATCTCAAGATAGTGAACTGGCTCGATTCAATTTTGTATTATCACATTTCTATTTCACAGACATTGTCTGTGGAAATTTTATAGAACACCAAAAGCAGGAGTTTAACACACATAGTGTTGAAGTCAGAATAAAAATACTTTTGTCAATTTCCATCTGAAAGAAAAATCCAAATATGTAGACTTCCCCTATGAGAATTTGTCACTGAGCTCATTGGATCATGTCCCCATAGATGGCTTGTGCAAATAAAGCAAAGCTGAAGGGCTTTTTGAGCTGTTGATGTTATAATGATGCATGAACATCATACAGATTTTTTAAGAGGCGCAGATCTTATGATGATCTGACTTTATTTCACAAAGCATTTGGCACAAAACACTGCGCTAGGTACTTATCTGCCAACTGAAACATTTCACTGCCCTCAAAGTAGAGCTCTAAAAGTCTAAGCAGGCCGGCAAAATTCACCTCTAGCTACTTACTGCAACTTCCAGCTTTTCCCTCCTCACTGTGTGTCTGAAACACTTTAAAAAGTGAGTTTAAAAGTTGTCTCTACAGTAGCCTACTTTACCCTGTTGGCATTATATTGTCACTCACTTCTACAATTAGTTGAGTCCTAATTTTTTTTTAAATTATATTACTAATAATATAATATTTTCTTCTTAATATTATTATTAATATTGTTATATTTAAGCTTAATACTGCTGTAAAACATGAATAAACTCATGAATAAAAATATGAAAAAGACTAAATAATGAACCCAGCTTTGTGTCCTTTTTTAGATTTACAAGTGACACTGTATTAGGGACTAATATTAAGACAACTGTTTAAGAAAACAATGCTTTCTTTCCGCTCCTTCAATTAAAAAACGCACTATATGGTGCTGGCTCAGTTCCCTTTATATCAGTACAATGTGCAGAGTACATCTGTATCTATATATTAAAGGTTGATGTATAAATGCCTCCCTGCATTTGTCTTTTCCTCAACGACTGGCAGAGTCAGAGCACATTCTCCTCCTCAGCTCAGTAATTGGTTGGTCATGTCATGAAGACACAGTGAGAAATTGACGACTAACAGAAAATTCCTCCCTCCTGTTGTGATCATTCGCTACCGTTGAATATTAAAAATGACACATTAAAGAACATTACCTTGAAGCACTTGACTAAAACCAATGTGAGTCCATTTTAATGGCACACTGCTCGCTCATCAGAGCCAATACTTGATAGGTATTATTATGAATTAGCTGTGCGTGCATAACGGCAGGGTGGGGAGTGATAGAGGGACTCCTGTCTTAGAAAATGGAATTCACAACCTTCCCTTAGCTGTGTCACAGTGCTGTCTTACTACAGTGTGATATAGACATTGGTATATGGGGAAACCAGAGGGTGTGATAAACTGTCAAGCCATCTTCTGCTTATTGATCTTCACTCCAACATATTTACAGGTTTTAATACTACTCTCGCTAAAGAATGTTTCTAAGATCATGTGGACACCTGCACAGGACAATCCATACTTTTATCACATCCTGCAGTTTCCAGAGATGAGGGCAATGTAGAAGTCAGGTTGGTGGGGCAGGTTGGAGAGCTTCTTGCTAAGCAGCACCCTATTTTTAATTATATATGAGGCAGAACTCACAGAGACAGAGAGACAGAGTGCTCCTGAGAGTGAGGCCTTGGTGGCACATGAACACAGGGTGATTGACCAAGTCACTAAAAGGTCCAGTCACTCACATCTGAGTGGGCATTGACCCACTACACTGCCAGAGCCCTTGAGAGATCGGGCAAGGAGAAGGTGGGGTGCCCTGTACATCCACAACCCTCCCAAGTGGGGTGGAATTTCTGTCTGCATCAATTATTCAAGAACCATCTTAGATAACACTCGCGGGCAGGATGGATGAGGTCTATTTCTGTATAGTACTTCATAAGGATGAAGACAGGAGGCATTTTTTATTTTGTGTGCTGGTGCTTCAGACACCGGATAACCAGTACCCTCCTTTCTGTGCAACTAAGGTAAAGCCTGAAGTGTCTTTGAAAAATGCTCTTAACACACTCCACATTCTTCTCTCTTTGCAGACATTCCAGGATGTCAGCACATTGTAGAAGATCTGAGGGGCACACTTATTTCCTGCATACTAGGAAATTGAATGTACAGTAGGTGTTGCCAAGAGGGACCCTTACAAAGGTGACAAAAGCCTCCGAAAACTGGCCCTTGCTCTGTCCTTTCACACTGTGTCCCCTCAATAATCCTCATCTTTTCTGCTAAGGTTTCTGGATTTCTCCCAGATGGGTCACATGGTTTTCCATATGTGTCATGTCACCATGCACAACAGTGTATCACATCACAGTTGCATGTGGTCACAAGTGCAAGAGACTAGAAGCTTCCAGCTAATCTTTTTAATTTTTTTTAAAAACTTATTTTACACTACGCCCTTTAGTAGCAAGTTTGACTAAATATTGATAACAATAATAGCAACTGTCATGACTGTGACACATCAGCAAGTCAGATGTAAACACTGACTGTTAGATGATGCATCAGAGAAAGCTTTGAAGTTGCTGGCAAGATACAGGATCAGAGGATGAACAAACAAAAATAACCTACAATTTCTTAGCTCTTTCTGTACATTTCTTTCCATGAAATCTCTCTCTAATAACAATAATTGTGGCTGGAAGGTACAATGCAACCTATACAGCCAAAAAGAACGAATGGAAGGCAAGTGGTGTTATTTATCTTGAATAATGTCTTACAGGTGAAAGCCCCTACAAAGTGCTTCTTTAAAAGAAGGGAATTCATTTGACTATATCTCTATGCAAACAGTAGGGCAGACATAAGCAAGTTTGTTGCTGGTGATCTTGCAGGTTTGGAGGCATGTGTCCCCAGGAGAAGCATAAAGGCTTTTTATGAAGGGAACAGCTTAAAGTAATAATCTCAAAGATTTTCATTTAAACAAATGTCTGTTAAATGTGTTATCTATTGCACAATGAGTAAAACAATGGTGATTGAGCCCACTGCATACTGATGAAAGAGTTGCAATATTTATATATTTGCAGTATTGCAAACTGGGTGTCTGCGGCGACATTCCAGGAAAAGATGCTGTATTAAGATGCTAATGCTGATGGTACATTTCCTACTGCTGCAGCTTCACATTAAAAGCATTTCAAAAGGTGAAACATGGGTTGACTTTTATTATGAAGGAAGCGAGATTGACACTGACTGCTATTGTTCATCAAAAATGGTCACTTTTGGCATTTTTTTTGACAGCGAATCATTTTGAGATATTGCAGGGAGTAATGGAACAAGAAGGAGCGGCCACAGTGAGCTGGTAGAAGAAGAGCTGCAGGCGAGCTTCTCAGGGAGGTAACCAACTGCTTTCGCAGACTTGTGTGCAGCATAAAGTCACAGTTGCTCACAGAATAATGGAAAAAGGCCAATTACTGCCTGAGTTCTTTATAAAAATAGTTTAAATGGCTACACCGTAAACAAATGCAGCAGTTGCTCTTATGTTTCGGTACAAATTAGCCTTTTGAGGAGTGTTTTGCTGCTGTTGCCCCTAGAAACCACAGGTGTCGCCAGATCAAGTGAAATCTTAAAGGTCCAATGTGTAACATTTAGGAGGATCTATTGGCAAAAATTGAATACATTATTCTTAGGTATATTTTCATTAGTGTGTTATCAATTAAAAATAAGAATAGTTGTGTTTTACCTCTGAATGAACCGTTTCTAGCCACAGACGCAGCGGGTTGCCTGCCGTGGAGGACGCCTACATGGCGGCCTACAGTAGCCCAGTACAGACAAAACAAAAACTGACTCTAGGGCCATTGGTGTGTTAGAGCTGTCCAGCATAGTTACTCTCATCTAATTTTGGTTCTCTAATTAGCATAATTATAAGACAATCTGTCGATTATTGACAGAACAATTTTGAGGGATTACATTATTTTGTGTTTACTTTATAATTCAAATAATTTACGTGGATTTTTTTAAACTCCTGATTCAAACCCCTTAATTAATTAATGTTGTGTTGTGAAAGCAGCCAATGTAAATTGTTATAAATTAAGAATGATTACTACATTATTGAACATTTACATGGTCTACTATTTATTAAGTTAACTTGCATTCTTAATTAGCACTACTGTTTACAATCCAATTATTATCCAATTAGAACTTCTTAGAGATAGGCTGTGAGTTGGACTTAAATGAGGCTCATTTTTCTGCATGGTAAAAGTTGGAGAGGGACACAGAAAATAACAACCTCATACTCCAGAGATTTTATATCAGATTTGTTGGTAAACAAATGTCTTATTAACTATTTTTGTAACATAAACTGCGCTGGAATAGTTTTTGAAATCAAGAATTGACAGCATTGGCAGCAATTGTTATGCTTTGTGTGCATAAATAGACGCTGTGGCGTGTGCATTCATGCTTCATGTTGATGTGTGACATTTGTGTGTTCACAGAGTTCTGTGCCTACATGTCAAAGGATCTGAGACATTTGATTGCGACAGAATATCTTCCATACGCATACAGTTATTTCTGTCACACAACGGCTTTTTTGGTTTCAGTCATGAGCATCAACTGTGATGCAGCGCAGAGACATGGAGGGATGTATACTGGGGTCATATGTGACCTGGGCTGGTCCCTGGTGAACATGGTTCTACTACACTGATCCCGTCAGTCACGCAGCCAGTCAGTCAGTTTAGGAAAAGGCTGGGAGAGAGTGAAGACACACACTGAGAGAAGGAGCCCGACTGAACGGCAGTAAGACAAGTATTCCCTCCAGTCAATCACAGTCCACAGAACCGCTCAAATGATGCAGGATCTCCCAAGAGGCCTGCAGGGTGAAACTGGGTGAAGGAGGACCTAATGTCACAGTTGCTACACTGAAGTCAGTTCCTGTCAATTATCATAAGTAACATGATGACTTAGAAAACGGCTATTGAACTCTGCAGTGTGCTCCAAGATGACCATGCTACTGGTGTAAATAAAACAAGCATCACTGGGACTCTGTGGAAGGTGTTAATCCCTGACTAATGAACTCTGTCTCTGCCAGTAGCTTCCCTGTTGCATCCCTGGACATCTCCACCTGTGTGTGTGTGTGTGTGTGTGTGTGTGTGTGTGTGTGTGTGTGTGTGTGTGTGTGTGTGTGTGTGTGTGTGTGTGTGTGTGGTAGGGGATTCAGAAAGAGAGGGACAGGCTCCACTCTCCCGTCCCTCAGCCTGACAGGCAGAACTCAGCCACACAATTTCACGGTTTGTGGGCAGTACACACCACTGCTTTCCCATCCCTGAGACCCAGAGACCCGCAGAGTGTGTGTGTATGTGTGTTCGCCTGTGCATATGAACATGAACACACACACACACGCACCTCCTCTGCTATTAATACTAGGGGAAAGAAGAAATCAAATATTAATCCTTCAATGCCCACCTGGAATAGAAAAAAAAAATGAGTGGACTTACCATTTTGTTATTGATTTCATGAAAATGAATTTCACAGACTTTCTCTACGATGTCTTCACTCTCAAAAGTTATGAAACCAAATCCTATGCAGAGAGAAACAGAGAAGGGGGGGGGAGAATGAGTTAGTGGAGAGCCTTAACAAAACTCCAGTGACTAAAAGAAAATGCACCACAAGATGGAATATTATCAGGAGCCAGATCCAGAAACTATGCGAGTACATCTGTGGAGATTGGCTTGGGCATGGAAAAGAACAAGTGAACAAGACAGACATTGTCCTCTTTAAATCAGGAAAATGATGAAATCTGCCACATTATTAAGGGCACTCGAGGACCTCTTCTACAAAGAGAAGATGGAAAAACAGCACAAAGCTCATTTAATGAGATTCAGGGAGCTAGGGCCCAGCATCTGAATTTCATTAAATGCATTTTGTGTTCTTTTTATTGAAATCTCACTGTATAACAAGCCCTCGTTTTTATGTTAATGCAGGCCTTAGAATGAATGTGTCGTTGACAGTGGGATTTTGTGCCATATTTATAGGATAAAAGCTTAACCCCTCTTTTAACACAAAGACAGAGAGACAAGATGGTTTCAGACTTTTGAACACAAGTGGATTGCAATGCTCTCCTCTGTGTTTTGATGGCGATGCACAAAGCAATCTAGCTTCTGTATAGCTGGAGTTGAAAGGAAAACTGATATTCTATTACTTTTGCAAAAGAGGAAACTGCACAAAGGAGAAACAGTTAGTGAATAAAGCAGCAAGTGGGACTGAAAGGAGATGAGTTTCTTTTCAAAACGGCAAACACCCGACGATGAAGTAAAATCACCTCAGATTGAGCTTAAACAGCTGTCGCTACAGACAACGCACCATCTGACTGACACACACTCCACACACAGCACCATCAATTTATCATCACGGACTGTCAGGTGATACCGTAGAAACAAGTCACCTACTGAATGTGAAAAGGGACTGACACACTAATGGGAGACAACAGTTCAAATATTACTTGTTGACTGAGCTCAACAATGGCGATTATTGTTCTATTCGTACAAGTTAAGACAAATCCATGTGTACAGGCATCAGCTCACAGTCATCATCCACTTAACAGGACAAATCCCAAGGTCAAAGGACTCCAGAGGAAGTTATTTAAAGCCTAGTATCCTGCACATGTGAACATATTGAGTCCACAAACAAAAGAAATCTGTCAGAGATTTTGCTGAGCTGTTTCCGATTATTTGTCCAGTCCATGAATGTCATGTCAATGTCAGAAAATAGGGAACAAATGCCCATCACAGTATCCCAAGGGGACATCTTTAAATGTCTTGTTTAGTCCAAACAGTCCAAAACCCAAAGACATTTAGTTTATAACGATATAAAACTGAAAAAAAGCATAAAATCTGAGGCACTGTAAAAGCCAAAACCAAATAATGTTTTTACTTTAACAAATGACTTAAACAGTTACTCAACCAGCATTCAGTCGGGGATGCTACGGTTATTCCTTTAATATCTCTGGCTCTATCAGGCCATTGGTGGCTATGTTACAAATCAATGATCAGGACTGCTTTATGGCAGTATTGGATTCTCTGGTTTTTTGAATCAATGTGATTAAATACCTTCATTTGTCAGGTATTTAATTTGCTCGATAAGCCAATTCCTATTTGGTTAGATTATATATACACAGGTAACCATACTGATCATATCATACTAATATCACATATATCACAATATCACATACACCTGAGCATATATTTCACCCAGCCCTACTGTATATATGTTGTTTGGTAAATATTTAGCAGCTCAAGTGTCTTCATATTCACACCCATACAGAAATGGCAAGAGGAGGTGTACATTAGTCTCTAAAGCAGGTTATTCTATTAATTCATCAGATCATCAACAAAAGATTACTTTGTTAGAAGCTGCTGCTGCCTTACTAGCCAGCTTATCCGAAACACTGGCATTTATACAGGTCTGTCATAAAGTCTTTATCTCTCGCTCGCATTTTTCTTTTCTGCTCCTCCCCCATAAATAACAAAAGATTCTCCTCAAACCTCTCTTCTGCTCCTGACACAAGCTAGAACATATCAAACAGCCTTGTCAAAAGAAGGGTTGGAAACCTAATGTGTGAACTGATTAAACATGGACAACATCTAATCTGATGAGATCTTATGAGACAGAATATCAATTTCCACTGAGACATCTCAACACTGAGCTGTGGCGACACACATGTGCGAGATGGGAGGGGAGACAAGGGACTGGTGATGACGACAGGCAGAACAGGAGAGGGGGTGGGTGGAGTGCACCCTCTTCTGCTGCTCACTCCACCTTCATGCCAGCGCAAGGAGCACTTTTGACAACCAACAAATCAACCGCCAGGAGTAATTTGTCATGGAGGAGTGTAGGTAGAGGGAGTGGAGTCTGGGGGGGATGGGGGGGACGAGGGCGGAAAGGGGAAAGAGAAAAAGGTGGAGATGAAGAAGAGGTGGGGTGGGGAGAAAGACAGAAAAAGGTGACAAGGAAGGAGGTTAACACACATGGCCCCTGTCGCCACACTCCTTCCTGCTGCTACAGGCAGCTCCTCCATCAACTGACAGCACATTTTCCACTGCACCATTATATCCACTGGGGTCAGGGCCAAGCCTGATACCACCAGCAGGGCCCTTCCTCCCAAGACTGGATCTGTTTAAATGAACAAAAAAACGACATTTGCTGTAGTGTAAACTGCTATTGGAATATGTCTCGTACACATACACAAAAAAACTACACAACAAACATCCTTATTTTTCTCTCTCCTTGGCTCAGCACACGCCTTCTAGGTCTGTCCCCTGTGGACTGTCAGAACCTCTGGCCCCTGCCATTACAGTGCAGTTCTCTGCTCTACTATCCTATTTTACAGACCTTACAGACAATTACAGGCCACAAAATAGCACCAACAGAAGCATTCCTCTCTCCTGTCCTTCTGCAGGGTGTCGGCAGAGCGAGATTGTCCTCATGTACTCCGGCCCCTCTCTTCCAACTATCCACACATGGCAGGAGGCTGACCTCCACAAGACTATTAAAGACTGTCAGCACTGACAGACACAAGGAGAGAGGTGTCAACACGCTCACACTGAAGAACCTTCCCACAGTTTAAACAATACCCTGTAAATGGAAACACATGGATGTCTGGTAGAAAGGCTGATAATAGGTGTTGTGTGGCTACTGGCTGAGGCCTCTTGGCTGCACTTCCTCACACTTATTAGCGAGAACTGGGCTTGGCCTCATCTCATCGCTCCACAGAATCGGCAGGGAGCCTACTTTCACGGCCTTTTACCAGCTTCATCATACACGCTCTTTATTTCACACTCATTCCAGGTTTCTCTGCTTCTGTTGCTTCAATGCCCCCCCCTTCGCCGACCGCAGCCCCTCCCAACATGGAAAAAAAGCTGATTCTGCCAGATGCAGATAATGGAAGAACTTGCAAATTGATGCAGCAAAGTTGACTTTGACTTGAAAAGTGGCGTCGCAGCTTTAAATTAAGATGCGATTAAGAACGGTTTGAAATTGAACAGGATTCTCTAATGTGTTAACCACCAATGCAAATTCTTGTCTTATGTTTTCCTTTTGATCCCCGATGACATGAATTCCATATACACATTATTATTTTTGGAGAGTACATTTTATTGTTCATTAATTGTCTTTTCTTTCAGAGGTGTATATTTGTCAAAAAAATATATGAGGCAGTAAAAGCAGAAGTGGTTGTAGGAGGAGTATTATTAGCAGTCGCACTTAAAGATCTGGTAAGCTTGTGAGAGCATGAACATATGGCAGAGTTAGGGGGGATATAAATTTACAAATGCTATGGGTAGCAGGCATCCCCCAACTCCCTAATGACTGCAGCTAAATATACTGCAATAAGTAGATGAGAGCAAATGTAAAGCACACATGTATTATCAGTGATATACTAAGGATCGACCTGGTGCTCATTACCCACACCTTTCTAGGTCAATGTAAAGCATGAGCAGATTAAAAAAAAAGGGAAATTTAAAAAAAATGAACAGTTTTAGTTAAAGGTGTGTGTGCAGAGTTACTATTATATCTCCCAGTACATACAATAATAGCTGTAATGCTAGTTTTGAAAAATAAATAATTGTTCAGCATTATATGAATGCGGCAGCTTCTTAAACATCCAACATGCATATCTAATGCTTTGATAATAATGGCTGTATATTCCTCTGGATTAAATCAGCTGCTGCTGAGCAGTTCTGACTACCGGTCCCGTCAACACAGAGCGAGGAAGTGGGGCAACCTGGAGGAAGTGTCAGACGTGTCCTCTGGGACACAGCATGAGGGGAACTGAGCTCCCCTGACGGGTGCTGCACATATGCGCATGCATGAACGCAGAATAAACACTCTTGCCCACATACATATGCACATACATACTGAACATGTACGCTTAGCTGCTAGGCCTTAGGGGCAACCCTCCTGCAGATACAACTGCTCCTCCTATACGTCCTCTACCGAATTGTTCTTCGTGCCCTAATTATGCATGATCAAACCTTCACCTGTCCAATCAGAAGTAAGTCTACAGAAAGCCTCTGCAATGCCTGTCTGTTTGTGTGCCCCAGCCTCCAAGCCCCATCTTCTTGTAATGCAGCGAAGCAGACAGAGGCAGTCCGAACACCCACGGCACAGTTAGAGGCCTTTGATCAGTATATCCGTCTGCTATTACTAGAGATTCCAGAGCCCCGGGCGTTAATCCCCTGTTTAATACAGTTAACGCCATGAACTCTCTAACAGCACAGGACACATATAGCAAAGAAAAAAGAATAGCGGAGGAGCAAATTTGAGAAAATAGTGTAACTATTACTATGTAAACAAACTACTGAGAAAGTACTGAGAGGGTTGACAGTTTAAAGCAAAACACATATTCAGTTTGTGTAATAATCGACCCACTGAAGGAGGCAGAATTTGAAATTATTGTTGGACACAAATACAAAATGTAGGAAATAAAAGAAGGAAGAAGGAAGGAGTGTCCTCCCTTAACACTTCGGACAGAATGACAACTCAGGTCTGTAGTCCGGAGAGAAGTAGGTGTTGTGGTCCGAATTGCATTTATAATAAAAAGAGCTCTTCTGTTGGTTTGGTACATACAGACACCCTCTAATGTCCTTACAAATGTTTTAAACAGTAAACAGTACTGTAGAAGTACATAGTGTCCACCGGTGCATATTCAAGCTATCAGCTCTTATGCCTTCTGTAAGTACATTTTCCCTTAGATACCTATAAAGATAATAGGTTTTGTTTATTATTAATTAATACAGAGACAGACACACTGAGACAGGAAGGCACACAGAGCGACAGACTATGTCCCATAGGCAAGTCCAGATTCACTAATCACAAGTCAAGACACCAGCTGATAAAAATCCTAAACACATAAACGGGCTGCTTTAATGCATAAAAGTCTGTGGGGGAAAGTAAAGATGGACGATGTAAAATGAATCCCTGAAGTGCACAGTACAGAGCCACAAGCTCTGTTTCAGACAAGACAACACTCTGAATATAAGACTCTGGATGTTGTTGGTTTAGCTATAAGATCACAACGACATTCTGTTTTTTTCTGGATGCAGTTTTGCTCCTCGTAGTGTATTGTGTTCAGGGATACATTTTGGTTTGTATTTGTAACCAGAACTTTTTTTTAATGAAAAATGCTAGTGTATATGGCAGACCACTACTGTAATGTGCGGAGCATTGGTAATGAGAGTGAAGGTGGGCAGGTAAACCATGGACAGATGGTATATCTTTTTCTTTTTTTTTTCCTTTCAAGATATTTTTGTTTTTTTCCTAGCTGTATTATACCAGAACCAGAATCAAAAGAGTCATTCGAAAACAATACCCATTACATCTATCTGGACTTCTATTTATGTGGACTTGGTCATGTTACATAGATTGAAGTGGTCCCTGAGATGATATTGTGAAGTCTTATAACTGGCTAAATCAGAACCAGTGAAAGACTCATGATTTGGTTCCAAAAATAGGCTAACAGAATAAATAAACACAACAAATAATAATAAAAACTTTATGGCTCATTGGAAACATGTATTTTAAGAAGAGACTAAAAACTACAAAGATCATTTGCATATATTACACAGTTCTCCAGGTAAGCAACAATACAAAGCATGGGTTAAGTTCATATTGAACAATGTTCATAAGAACATTGCCTTGAGCATTTTATTTACTACTTGGTAATAGGTGTCTCAACACTGTAGTGTAGGGTTACACCAAGAGTGCTAGACAGATTCTGTTTTAAAAAGGACATGTTCTAACAGGAATAGGTATAGCATGTTGACCAGAATCTGTTTTGTTTAGGATCTGAGGCCTTGTTAGTAAAATGATGATGGAAAAAAAAGAAAATATGTCACATACAATAAAAAAAACTTTAAGTGGGTGTACAAATACAACCCGCCCTTGGGACTTCACAAGTGCTAATCTCCATTTGACTTGGTCTGCACAGTGCGTCGTATTTCAACCCTCAATTTGACCAAAACATGCATGTGATCATTTTTGTGTAGGTGGCTGTATGAGCAAGCATCAGGTGGTAGACAAACTGGTTTAAAATTGGGCCATATTTACCACACATAGCTTTTTTAGACTGTTTAGCAGCCGCTCTGAGGCATTTAAATGCTGGAACTTATTAGTTGAGACAACATTTTGAAGGACATCTCAATACTGAATACTGAGAAATGTCACAAAGGATAATAACAGAATGAAATAAAGCATCAGGCCAGAAAACAATTAGAAACAATGTGACTGTAAATTGATGTAATTAGATTTCCATGTCATGGTTGTTTTCTTCACGCTTGGCCTTTATCATTTTAAGATGCCCCAGTGAGTTTTTACTTATCACTTCAGAACCACTTGTTTGGAAATCTTTTCTGAAATTCAATCAATTCCATTTCTAAATCTATCTTGATTTCTGCAAATTGGACATAGGAAATAGACTTTCAACACTCAAAACAGCTTATAGAACAAAAGCTAGAAAAAGGAAAAGAAAAAAGTCAAATTAATAGAATGATGCTACAGCACAACATATGTGCATCTCTGTAAGACCATGATGAAACTGTATGGATGAATCTTCTGTAAATGATTGCAGTAACATACAATATGCCTGCTTTCTCTGCATTTTCTGCAAAGCAACTGGGCTCACCATGCATGCTGAGGGAACTAGTTTGTCTGTGCCTCTATGTAGGTCAGCTTTCAGAGTTGGCCATCAATTTCCATTGTCCTACTTAAAGAGACACGCCATCTCCATACAAACACACACAAACATGAACATACATTGTATAACATGTGTATTACATATGATGACTGTAACCCGGATCTGTACCATGTCATTGATCATATTTTTGCTCTAATCACAGACACGTAAACTATCCCTAACCATAACCTCAACACATATTGGTTGACACAAATTTGGGCTGTCAATACATGCTAAGCTGTAGCTTGATCAATGGTGGTAACAGGCATCTCAATAGCAACACAGGGTGTGTACTTGAGAAATGAACGCAGCTCTCTCCACCTCTCTCAAACACTTTCTAACTCAAGAAAGACCCTCATTAGTGTCAAACAATATACCCATAACTGTAAATTTCTTTCCTCTTATATGATCACAAGGCCGCTCTAGCTGAATTGAAGCAATTATCCACGGAGAAGGTGACTAACTACCCCTTTGCTTACTAGCACCCAGACAGCAGGCTAAAAGCAGTAAGCTATAAAGAGCTTAAAATGAGCACTTGACGAAGAAGTCAAAGGAATCCTGGAAAAAAAAAATACAAGAATTCTCTTTTAACTAATAATAATAGATTTTTGTTGATTTTAAAACTGCACACTAGTAGAATTGTAGAGGTATACGCAACAATGACTGAAATAAAAAGAAATGAGTGAAGTAACTGATTATAGCAGGGGAAATGTGATAGGGACGTTTACCTCTTTCACCCAAAGGTGGCCTGCCAGAGAGCTGGGCATGTTCACAAGTGCTTATCTGTGTGATCAGATGGAAGAAAATCATCCTGCAGGTCAAACCTGACAAAGGCCCTCTATCCATTTGTAAAGCAGCTGCAGCTCTGGACTTGACCTGAGGACTGAGAAGCCTCCTTAAAAGGTGTCAGTGTCTCTATGGAGCAAAAAGGTGAGAAACCAAACACTACAGGCCAAATTTGAGACTTTTTCATCAGCTTCATCATAGGAAAATGATCTGATGAGGTGCAGAATATTTTTAACATTAACATTCTCATATTAACATTCTCCTTCTACCACTGCACAAATGCAGTGGTAGAAGGAGAATGTGTTAGTGGTAGTAAAAGACTTTAACCTTAGTAAAATATAAATATCTATAAATATTTGCTATAAATAAAGATAATTACTATTATAAAAGTATCGGTACAGCAATGCACTATATATTCCATTAAAAGTACAGATGAAGCTAAACTTGGCCAATAAGAAAAGCGACACAAGTGAGACAAATCACAGCAGACAACGTATGGAAGACTTACTGCCAACAGTAGTAACACTAACACGCTGACACTTCTATTAGTGTAGCTCAGGAGCCGCCTAGCCACTAAATTAAACACAATGTGTTTAACACAATTGAGCACTTAGTAAATAAAAGGCTGGCTATGAATAATGCACCTGAAAGCAGGACAAATAAAGCAACTTAGTAATTTGTAACTAAACAAACATAAATACTTCCCTCTAAAATGTAGAGTATAAGTACATGTATGTATTTCCTGATAATGAGAAGCAAGTTTAGACATTCCTGGCCATTTGGTGAGCCATTTTCATCATGCACAGCTGCAATTGGCACAGTTTTTTCAAATCTATTAGACGAGTACCATCACTGACTGAGAGGTTAATGATTAATCACAATATATTCAGTTTCATATTCCACTTCACCCAGCCCTTTTTCAGATGTTGAGCACACATTTTTGAACAAAATGCACTTAGATGCATCATTGTCCTTGCACACATGACCTAACACTTTGCCATGGTGATTGTGCCATGAAACTAGAGCTCTGTGTGTTTTTTTTTTTTTTATACTTTTGAAAATTCATACAGTCCATGTTGGCCAGATAAGCAAAGTAATGGTCCCTGAGTTTTAGAATCTGACAGGGGAGTTGGACTCTAAAAGCACATGTTGGTATCGCAGAGCTTTACACTGACACTTAATCAGGACGAATACAGTAACTATTTTTGCACTCTGTAGCAATTAGGTCATGAGAATACTTGGGCTGGTTCAGTTCCGTCCATTTGGGAAAGGAAAAACTGCTCTCTCCTGCTCTCTCTATCTTTAACCTTCTTTCTCTCTCCATTTATAATATCTCACAACAAACCTTCTCTTGGGCAGTGGATCCACCCAACAACATTAACATCATCATCCAGTTACATTCAAGAAACAGCACAAAGGTTGCCGTTTCCATGGAATTTTAGACTGCACTGAAATGCTAATTACTTTAAAACCTGTAATAGACTGTACTTCAGCTGGCTTTGGAGTACTTGTAATTTTAATTTGCATGCATTTTGTTAATGACCAAGGTTTTCAAGGGGCAAAAGCAAAACATTGGGAACCAATAAGGCCCATGGAAAACCTACCTAAACCCAGTGAGCATAAATCAGAAAGAGACCCGAGGACAGTTAGACCTGATCCAAAATACAGTTGACCCAAATAGACCAAACAGAAAGAGAACACCAAAGCTGGCAGCACCATGATGCACCACCAATTAATGAGCAGCAGTGGTCTAAAAAAGTAGCAAAACAAGCACATGTAATTACAGAAACAGAACAGGTCCTGATTAGACCAAATATAATTTGGAACCAGGTGGATCCATGATGACATCTAGCCTGCAGTACATGCTGGTAGGAGTATATAAGTCAGACATTATTTTTGTTTTCTGAGCAAATTAGAAATATCCTCCTCTCATGTTTGTTTAATGTCTCACTGTGGCCTAACTCAAATTTAGTTTGACAGCGTTAAAAAACCTTGTTTTTGTTGTGAACCTAACCTGATCGATAAAGGGACCGCTATCCATGATAAGGTGATGGAAAAATTAATGTTCTCTCTTCTAGAGTAATCCAATTCTGTTGGCTAATATCCATAGCACAAACACACATTCCCACACACGTATACAGAGAAACAGACACAATGGTCATGTGGGAAAAACAGACACAACCATCTCTTCATGATGCCACTGTACTCGCCTGAAGACATATTGTATCTCGGTAGAATAAAACAGCAGCACATCTCATATGCTGAATACACACAGTGTAAGTAGCTCTATATGAAGAGACCAGAGACAAATACAGGGTTAGGTAAACATTGCTGAGGGTAAGACAGCAAGCCAGCAAGACAAGTGGCTGAAATATGAGTTACGAAATTGTGCAAAACCAACCTGAACATAATTGCTCACACTGATAGAATTTCTTTAGTACAAATGGAGTATCAGTGTAATGAGATCCAAAGGTTTGAACCACAAGAGGATTCTTCATTCAAGAATGTCAGACTCTTTTGTGCCAAGCAATAGGCCGAGCTTAATAGATGTCTCAATTTCTATCACATACAGTAACAACCAATGCAGGGAGGAGGCGGTGGGATGTGGGGGCAGGAGCCTTTCCAAAAGGCTTTGAGGCAGCGTGATGAATTTCTTTTGAGGTGTGAAGCAACGTGGGACTTGAAATGAATGAAAAAGATATGCACCTTTTGTGTTTTCTGACCTATTGATATAGATATCAATTTCATTAAACTTAATTAGCATTTCTCATTCCTGAAGAAAGTGGAGAATAAGAAAAGGGGGAATAATAAGTAGAAAGTGAATGCAGAGAGATGGAAAAGCAGATCACTCAGAAGTTTGTACATGAAGAAGAGTTTTTGGTCTGAAAAGAAATCTTGGCAGGATGTTGTGGATGCCAACACCTCCCACCAAAGCCTGTACAGGGGAATTCACCCAGGGACTAAAAGCATTTAATCAAAATAATCCTCTGCAAACAACAAGGTTTTAAAGCACTGAATAACGTGGAAGGGGGTTGCAAAGTAAAATTGATTTAAGTGAATTAGGCCTCTCATTGCCTGCATGGCCAGATTGTTATTAATATTTAAGCATGGGGTATATTTAAAGGCGTGACACAGTAGCAGTTCATCTGAAATGAAGAACACTGATGATGCCACTTTGCAGAGGCCCATTACCATTTAGTAGAGATTGCTTTCATTGAGTGAGCCAAATGCTTAGAGGCGGAACTGCCACTTGTGTTTACTTTACAGATGCTGTTATGGTGTTACGGTGAAGAAGAGCACTGTTCTCAAAGAAAGCCTTTTCCATTCTCCACATGTGCACGTGCACAAACACACATGCAGGAGCCTCAAATCATGACATCATGGACTCATCAAGTGATGCATGATGTCATTCTGATACTATTGACCCTTGTAATCAAGGCAGGCTTCGCTGCTTCACGAAGCCCCCTCTTTCATCAAACGTCTCTCTCTCATACATACTCACAAGAGCCGGCACAAAATTAGAGCTGTGGGGTGCTCAAAGTATAGCAGCATAGTTCAATTGCAGACAGAATCTGTTCACAACATCCAGGCTTCGTCTAATTGCTTACTTGCACTATAATTGGGTATATAATCAAACGATAAACTGAACACAGCGCAGCGTCTTCATAACTTCAGAATATCCTTTCATCAATGCCTATGGGCAGTGATTAGCATAGATGAGAAAGCTCCACGGACGACCGTAACCACTGCTTATTTATGTCTTTGTTGAAGTCATTCATCTCATTGATTTGTGTTTATCTTTTATGTTAGCTCCTCCAAAGGAACACCTGAGGAAGGGTAACAAAAGGTCATGATCTCATATTAGCATAGATACAAAAGGCCAACCTTAAGAATTCATATCAAATCTACAGTCTCTTCAAGCTCTGGGAGGCTTGTGGAGATGTTCTACATGCAGACGACTTGGAGTGCTCAGCGTTGAGGTTAAGAGACCTGGACCACCCAGACTGCAGCCTCTTCGCTTCAGCTCTGCTGCTGCACACAGGACAATAGAGCCTTTGCTGCTTCTTGTTTTGGCTTGTGTCATTTAAAGCAGCCACTGACACTAAGCCACTACTAGCTGGGTTTCATCACTGTTATGTTAGTACAACAAATATAATATCTGCCAGTTTAAACATTTTTACACCATATGCAACTATGGTAAGTATTAACTATTTACTGAAATAACAGTTATGTATGAAATGACAAAGACCTTGATTACTCCAATTTGATTCCATTATTAGAAAAACACTGTACCATTGTCAAAATTATTGCAGTGCTTTCAGGTACCTAGATGGCTTTTGTTAATGTAAGATAAAATGCTCAAAGATACTTAAACACAATACACAGCTGCCCTATTGTTTTTTATGCCACACACCAGACCATGTCATCACAGGTTAATGTATCAAAAAGTATCACTCACTCACTCAAGCTTTTGGTCAACCACACAAACGTTAAGCCACCTTCTGGCTACACTTATGGAACTGAAAAGACTTTGCATTTCGGTTTAGTTTCTCTCTTCCCCCTCTCTGAAATTTCCTTTTAACTCAGCCTCTTTGCAGAAAGGGAGCTCATTTCAATCTCAAAGCTGACATCTGTGGAAGCAATGCAAGCTCTAAATGAGTGGATTTTATCCTGTGCAACAAGGCTAGAGCACAGGAAGTATTCACGCGAGAAGCAGGGAGAGAGGGAGAAAGCTAAACAAGAAAAAGAGGGAGATGGGGGAGGCGTGAAAAAGCGACAAAAAAAGAAAGAACGGATTTGTGACCTCCGCTTCTATTTTTCCATCTGCAGCAGCGAAACTCTTAGCTCCTCCAGGAGTAAAGAGGACAGAAGGGACAGAAGAACAGCTTTACCAGATAGAAGTTAGACATGTTTATTCATGCAGTGAAACAGCTGAGGTATTGGAGAGGGCTTCAAAGCAGAGGATGGCTCCACGTCCTGCATGGCCTTCTCCTCTGGCTAGGCTTTCTGCGTTTGGCCTTTGAGTAAGGGGCTGATCAATCCCCCAGCATGCTGCCAGGCCCTGGACCCCCCATTACCAAGAGGCTGCTCTTTGAACAAATCCTGCCAGGGGTCACTCTCCCTGCGCTTCATCATCTTAAAGGTCAGACACAACAAATGGCATGGAAGACAGTTCTGTCCCTGGCAGTAAACCCACAGCTGACCACCGAGTGTCTGCAGTGCAGACGGCATGTGGACCGGGCTGCCATTGTCAGACTTGACTGGAAAATTGATCCTAACCATCCAAAACGTTTACATTTTAGGACAAAAACACAAAAAGTTGAGAAAAAGAAAATCACTGCATGTTTTCATTAAACTAGTGTTATGAAATTATTATAAAACTGTTTTAAAAAAGTAAGAAAAGCAAAAAGAAATACAAAACTACTTGTACTATAGGCTAATGACTGTCATGTTGGCACTGAAGCACTTTCACAGCATTATTTCTATTAGTACAATAACATAGTAATGCCATTTATGGCTAGGAGTTTCTCTATTTAACTGAAATATTGACCAGACTCACTAATTAATTTTGAGTGATTTAGCTGTTCTTTCTCAATCTTAAGCTGCATTTGAAGACATTCAACACTCCCTGCAGTGGCTTCATAGTTAAAGTCTTCTATGGAAGCTTAGTAAGGTAAGGTTGCATTAACAGCAAATATCAGCATCCCCAGTTTAACACAGCAAAGGGAGCAGATCAGACAGCAGGGAGGCTTCTTTGTAAAATGTTGTGAAACACACACTTATAAAGCGGGGGAAATTAGAAATAAATGCCCGTCTCCTCTAATAATAGCCTGTCCTCTCTGCAGTTGAGCTAAATCAGCCAGCATTTGAACATTTATGATACATAATTAAAGGAGGGCCAGTCACTGTTTTGTAACACGGTGCTTTGTGGCTTTTTATTGCAGCTTACCACCTCAAATGAAATGTTGTATAAATGAATTTATTTCTCTTGTCTGTCCACACATACACACATTGTGCAGTGGGGCTTCAGCTGCTTTCTGTTGGAGTGGAATTCAAATGAGAAGCGGCAGATGAATATCTCTTAATATCATCATTTAAAAATAAATATATTACAAAAAATCAAATTTAGTTTCAATCAGCCATGATCACATATTGTCTTTATTTATAAGCCAAATAAACTAATCTTGCATGCTATTTAAAACAATCTCTGGTATTATCATGTGGTATTTTTGTGCAAACACCAAATGAAAATGTAATGTAAGACAGACTAAGCCCAAGTCACTGGATATCACTGACATTATAAGACTATCAGACAAAGTTTTTACACCTCCATGCACCCACATACATCGTGCACTAATAAAATACTTAGTGAAACTTTTAAATCATAATATGCATAAAGAAAGCAAGCTGCAGGGAAAGAGGTAAAATTACTAGACATTTCATCTGGACTTGCACCTGCACCTTTTCAGAGAAGTCTCTTTGCTTAAAATGACAGCTTTTCGATTTGATGAAATGATTGTGCACACCTGATCTCTGCCACTCAAAGCAGAGATCAGGTGTGCACCAAACCATTTACATACTTAGCCATGAAGTTTTTCCCTTGAAAAACAAGATGCACCAAATGGGCCTTCAATGTGGTAATAACTATAAGTGCCGCCTTGCGGTTGTATGTCTCAGTCACAGTTCACATCCATGTTCATTCCAGATGTTTGGATCTGAATCTTTAGGTGATTTTTGATTTTGTTTTCTCTTCCAGGTGTCAATGGTGCAGTGGAGGTTTTGTGGCTGTTTGGTTACACCTGGGGTTACTCATTGTCCTCCCGGATCCACTCTTTACATATATTTACATATCTAATTTTGTTTTCTAAATCGTGATTGTATACTGTAATGTTGGTAAATTCTGTACACGCGACATCTATTGGCACGTCTGTCCATCATGTGAGAGGGATCCCTAGAGAACCTTAGAAACAGTTAATTTTGCATATTGTAGCTTTAGTTTAACTTTGACGGGAAATCATGTAAAAAGTCTGGCAGTTCATAAAACATGAATTTTGGTCATACTGTTATCAGAAAAATCCAGCACCGGTTTGACTCTTCACAAGCTGGAAATGACTAATTTAACTAAATACCCTTAATCTATATACTTAAATAACAGCAGTATTAGTTGTCTCACCTTAACAGTCAGGGAGATGTCACTCAATCATGGTGTATATATGCCTACACTGAGAAGAGGTCTAATCAGCCAAAATAATTGACAACACCTGTTTAGAAATGTGCCGGGACTTCAGAGGTCCCGTACACTCACACAGGTGTTTTCAGTTATTCTGGCTGATTAGACCTCTGATAAGGCTGAAGATATGTGGAGCGATGCTGGGAATTATGTGAGGTCACAAACTGCTTGTACTAAATGAAACCTACATGTGTATGTTGGAGGAACAGGTGCAATAAAACTAGCAGCATAGTTAGCGAGATGTCAATCATGGTCTGACGGTCTAATGAAGCAAAGAAACTGAAAATGAAAAGTGCAGGTGGAGCATGAGTGCTTTTCTCTAGTAGATGCTTTGACTTGTCGTAACAAGAAAATAGCATTAACGATGGCTTACTTCCATTGAAGGGTCTTGGTAAATCATGTAAGTGAGCCAGCATGCGTGATACAGGGGCCCTGGAACTGGGACACATACATTTCAACCTAATGTTACTAACTAGTAGTTTTTTTTATAGTGATAGAGCCCAAATAAACAAGCAGGTGGTTGGGTAAAGCTGATCTCAGAAGAAAAAATAATATCTTGAAATGGTAATGGCTTTTTAAAAGTCAGAAATATTACCAGAAACTGAGGTTCCTCAAATATCTAAGAGCTGTATACTGTATATACAATATATGTAACTCGATATCAGGCAAATTATACTAAACAAATCCTGAAAATAAATAGCTGCCTGGTCCAATTTTAAAGCACAATCTATCAGCTTAATTAAAATCACAAGTATGTAATAGTAAAGGTATTTAGATTCTATTATTGTTTTTTTCAATAGTGTGCTTCGTTCAAGTTCCACAGCCCCACTGAAGATATTGCTTCCTTTTGTGTCTTGTATGGTCAAATGCAGAGGAAATTTCAGCAGTGTTTTCAAACCTGGAACCGGTCCTAGGCTGTGGAACCTAAAAGTAGCTCCAATCAAGCATGTAGTAGGGAGACATCAGAAAACCTCTTTTACTGATGCAAGAAAAAAAAAGGTGCACAAGTGATGAAAATATTGCCACTTCATTGCCACAAAGATCCACCATATGACATCATAAAAATACACGCTTTGTGTCGTGTAACATACCATAAAATCCTCTGTTTTATCAGCTGCCAAGGATGAAAATCTACTGGCAGTGTGCTGCATGAGCTTTGACAAGTTTGGCCATCTAGAAGAGATGTGTGGTGATTATCTGGATAGGGCTACTCTGTCTGTCTGGCTGCCCCAATAAAGCTATGATGCCAGAATATTCACCTCTGGCTCCCAGGTCTGAAATGGCCTCTAAAACTGACTTTTGTAACTGCGGCTGCACAGTACTGACATTAGACAACTTCTAGCGCACAGTCCATCAATTATTAAAGCCATCCTTGTAAAGAACCAGCCTGGGTTTTCACATTTTCAAGTGAGATGGAAACTACAATAATCTTGGTGGGGGTGGTGGCATGTGTTTGTGTTTCTGAGTGTCTGTGGGAGTGTGTGCCTGTGAAATGGGCATGCATACAAGTGAACGAGACATATCAAGATATGTAATATGACATAATGTCTCCCCTGCTCGAACCCCCAGCTGCTCGCCCACATGCCACAGATCCTGCACCATGTCTAAACAGATGCTCTATCAATAATGCTTGCTTCAGTGCCACACACCTCCCTGGTGGCCAAATTGGGAAGAGGAGAGTGGATGAGAGAGAGAGAGAGAGAGGGAATGAGTGAATGAGTCTGTTTGGAGGGAGGACAAGAGGGAAGGAGAATGGGCAAGAACCCAGAAGCTAGAGTGACTACTGGGAGATGGATTGGCCACGCCAGGAGAAGCCAAGGACCAGTGAACCTGGGGATGAAGTGTCCTCCTTGTCCCATCTGCTCCAAAGAAGGGCAGGAGAAATAAAAATTGACGTCATTTGGGCCTACTTGTTGTAATATTGTGATCCTGCCTCATTGTGTACCGAGATCCTCGGGCGCATAGATAAAAAGGATAGACACAGGTAAACACAAAAACAGTGTTTTCTATAAGAGGTGGAATGCCCTGCTGTCCATTCACTAATGTAGATAGTATGCCATATACTGTGTTTTAGCATACAGAATATCACAAGTAAAACCTTGAGAGGTATCAAATGGAGAGGATTCAGATTCGGTCCTTTACAGCTGGAGTGCTGGTGTCCATTACTCACACTCACCCTAAAATGGCAAGTGTAGCTATCTGATAAAAGGCTCATTCTCTATCCCTCTCTCTCTCTCTACATACACTCACATAAACACATCTTCATATCTCCACAGCATTTTCTGTATGTTTCATACTTCAGTGCTGTGAACGCTGGGCTTCCATACTGTAGTGCAAGCTTCTTGTTCAAAGAGTTCACTTTATTCTGACCTCCGAAAAGTTGTGATGGCATGTGGTGGTCAGCAGTCTTGTGCAGCTGTTCAGTTTTATCCAAGAAAAATAAGCAACTTTTTTGTTTTTTGGCACTTTCATTTGCCTTTGATAACGTTACATTGCCTTCCTTATATTGGAAAAAGCGAGACCGGAGCCTTGAAAGACTGCAATCAACTCTCATCAATAAAAGGATTAATTTTTCACTTGCCAGCGGAACTATTCATGTTCATGAAATAAAACTGTATTGATAGGAAAACAAGAAAGCAATATAATCTAATTGTAAGGGTTTGGATAACTCTCCCCAACCAACAAGCGTGAACAAGAATAGTATCACAAAAGCAGATGGAATGGTAAACAACAATAATGAATTTTTTTTACTTGTGAAAAAAAGGCACATGGTCTTGAATGAATTCTCTAGGTATGAAAAATGGCAACATCATTCTGAACAACATTTTAACATACCCATCAGGCATCTCCACTCGTGTGTGTGTGTGTGTATGTGTTTGCACACCATCACTGAAACTGTCCCACATTAGGTGTACGCATTAGTTCTTGCATGAGCAACAAAACACATCAATGCTCCTTCTGCACCACCCCTGTTGTCATCATCCATCATAATCTAGGCCTGCCTTCCACTAGCTGTCAAAACTGCTCTGGACAATTCACTTAGACAGTGTCAGCTGAACTGTAATATTTTACCAGCCACTATAATGAGGACTGGCCTCCAGACCCACGGAAACAAACACATGGCTCCCTGCTCACGCCTTGGTTGTTGTATCCATGACTTTGCCACAGTCATTCCAATTTTCCTGTTGCTGGAGGCAATACTACTATCCTGGTATGGTCAGCCTTTGCCAGCTGGGAACCCAACCTGTCAGCCCACGCAATATTGTCCTTTGTCTGAGCTCTAACATTATCTCTACTGCTACTGTGAGCTTTCCTGAGGAAAGAATAATCCTTCTGTGGTTATCTCTAGCTTTCATTAATGAGTTATACATGGAGTCTGAGACACACAAGTTATTACCAGACTCACAATAATGCAAGTATGTTGTTATGTTTAATTTTTGATTTTGAAGACATTTAAAAAAATCCTGAAAAAAAGGTCCCAAATCAATACCTGACATTGTAAAATCATGTTTTGTCTGAACAGTACTCCAAAACTCCAAACTTTTCACCTACAATGCAAAACCTCACATTTGTGAGGATTGAAGCAGCAGATATTTGGCATTTTTTCTCAAAAACAGAAAAACCTATTAATCATTTATCAAGATAGTTGTTCATTTTCTGTCAGTTGACAAACTGGCACTGCTTTGCTCCCTCACTCAAGTCATGTTAATAACCCCAAATAAATCTAAACCTGAGTAACATGATAATTTACCATATAATAAGTCTATAACCCCGCCGTATCGGCTCTGGCAGATAAGTTCTTCCATAACCGCGTATGTGGGAGTGTTGATGTGTGTGTGTGTGTGTTTGTCAGCAAGTCTGTGTGTCCTCAGTAAGTGCAACATCAACAACATTAACTTGGAGGACAAAGGAGGGCACGGAAACACACCGAGCCACACACGTCAAGACAGTAACAGAAAGTAGATGGAGTAGCAACACACACTATTTTAATTATCCTCTTGTCTAACCTGCCCTCCAATTACAAATAGGGATGTATAATAATCCATCTATTGATGCATGAAAGACAGGACAATAACACAGGAGCTGAACACGAGCAGGATAAGAAATGGTTTGAAAAATGAGCCACAGAGAGGCTGAAGCTGAGGTTAAGCTAACTAAAATAAATGGAATATCTCTGTTCACATTCACTCAGATACACCATCATTTCTTAATACTTAGGTGTGCACTTGCATATTGGTACAGACTATGAAACAGTTGAAAGGTAATGTTTATCACCATCAGAGACTTCAAGATAAAATACATGATTACATTTATGATAGCGCAGTTAAACGATAAAGACACTGCAGTGTGGGCTGTATTCCACTGAGAGACGGGCATAATGAATATGCTCTGGCTAATTTATGCTGGCTAATTTGTCTGCATTTGGTAAATCTTTTTAAGATTGATTTTCTCAGCAAATACAAACTCAGCTCAACATTAAGTAAACAGCAGTGAGGAGGTTTGCTGTTATAACTCGCTACTTTAAATTCAACGTTCTGCGTCACTTCTCCTTCCACAGTGTGTGTCATTTCAGTCAGACTATGTGTGAGAATTAACAGGCTGCGCTGCAGACACCTGCCATTTGTCTTCCTCCTGCTCATGAGAATGCTACTTTAACCGGAGTACCAGATGATTTTGTATTTTATTAGAAGTGGCACTATGAAAGATGCCCATATAAAAAACAATGGAAAAATGGCCACATACTAAAACTAACGGGGTCTGGTGAAAAAAAGGAAAGAAAGAAAGAAAATAGCCAATTTGGCATTTAAGGATATAGGCTGACAGACACACACACACACACACACACACACACACACACACACACACACACACACACACACACACACACACACACACACACACACACACACACACACACACACACACACACACACACACCTATTGAATTTGTCCGCCCACATCAGTTTTGGAGGTCTCTACCGGGTTTTTGTTCAGGTGTCTTGGATTCAGATGTCATGTTGCTTGTCTGTGCCAATCTTATTCCCTGTACATACAACACCACGGCCGTGACAACAGCTTACAGATAGCGAAAGTGCAGCGTCCTCTTAGTGCAGAAAGTGAGTGATGGAGAGCTGGCAACACGTAATATTCACTGGTCAAACAAGCTCCAGAGGCACCAGGTCAATTTGGGGCTGACTGCAGCAATGGATACTTCGGTCTGCTGTATACTCCTGTCAAAATTATTGGTTTGCATTGTTTGTTCTCAAACAAGGATCTGTGCCTGTGCCTGTGCGTGTTCCTCCGTCGGTACAGCCTTTTGCTGGAACCCATGTGTCCACTCAAATCATCAATAAAATATCAATGACAGCCATTCTGTGTGAAGACAGCTATGGATGACCCCAGGAAGTTGAATATATTCTGTTATATTGGTATGATGCTTGTTATATTGTTCTCACAACTAGGGATCGGTATCTGCACTGATACTGAGCATTCAGTGGCGGAGCCCATCAGCACCAGGACATTTCCCTGTGACCTGAGGCCGTTTTGGCCTGTTGACGTGAATGACAGTCAGTTCAATCAGTGGTAATTATGGCCATAGCCAGCTATGAGGTCACCGAGGCCCAGACCTCGGTAACTATTTCCTAAAATAATACAACTGTATAATCCGGAGTTGAAAACATGTGATTCTGTCCTTTAAGTGCCTGCCTGCCTGGCAGCTGTTTGCTCAAGATCAATGTGCTGCTAAAGATTTTAGGATGAAAAGATTTCCGAATTCCTTTTGTTCTCTAACGCTGTGCCTTAATATCTGAGGACAGGAAATGAGACATGGTTGTGTGTACAGTTATTATTACCAAAATCTAAATAAATGAATAAATAAATGATACCTTATTAATCACTATAATTCACTATAATTCATTGATCAATAATGAGAAATAACTTATTTTTATTTTAGAGAATTAGAATTACATTTATAGTTTTTTTATTGCTTATCTTATTTGATTCATGTTTGTAATTGTTTTTACAAAGAAATAAGTTTGAATCGATTTTTCAGGTAAAAATTTTCCAGCACCTCTTCCTTCCCTCATATTGAACACACCATTTTTGGTGGATACTGTCTTGTTTTTATACCTTAGGTTCAATTTAATTCACTATGAATGTGTTTGTACACTTAAGAAGACAGGACTACAGGTGAAACACAGGTGAATTTGCTGTGATCTGACAAAGAAAACTTGATAAAACTGTTATACCCATTACATCAACAAATACAGTTAGCGGTTAGTTAAAATTTGTGATTTGCGTGACAGGATGGCCTGGGATGGAGTCAAATTCACAGCCTGAATTATTGTTTGTGTCCACCACTGGCTACAACATGATTCACACTGTGTACAGTTTCTTTGTTAATAACATAAGATTCAGGGTTTCTACTATCAGTTACATTTATTTAGTCACGGCAGCCTGGCAACTCAGTTTCTAGCACCACACCCCTGGCCACATGTTTCACGATTCAGTATTGGGAGAGAAAAGCTACACGGGTACATCCTTATTCACATACTGCCTTTCCTTAACTAGATCTACCCTCTTTAACGGCACATTAGTAACTTTGTATAGTCAGACGCAGCCTCTGACTGCAGATATGATCCACCACAAAGACTATGTGATTATATTTAATAACCGTCTCTTGACTGCTTAACTATTCCCTTCTTGTGTCAGTTGATATGCGAGTTCACACACACCCCTCCACATGTGAATACAAAGAATTACAGTAAGCAATGAATGTTTAGGGCAGAAGAAGACAGCGCACAACTTAGTGGTCCTTTCTCCATCCCTGCAGGCAGTAAAGCAGGCGCCCTGTCTCCTAAGACAAGTTAATAAGATGGAGCAGTCCCCGGGGGCAACAGCCGGCAAGCATTATCACTTTGAAGGCAGCCAGAAAACTGACACATACTAGGAAAGAACTCCCAAAAAGAAGCCATTAATTACCCCCTCTCACTAGCCACTGCTGCAGAAAAAGTTAATTTGACAATTTGGAAGACAGGATTTGTTTCGAAATAAGAGATTTTCCTTTCCTCTCGGTTCAACAAATCTTCTGCAATTATGATTTTTTTTGTGCTATTGCATTCATAAATAGTTCTGGATTTTCTTTTTTTTTTCTCACTACCTCTCCCTCTCTCCTTCACACATATGTATGACAAAGCAACCTTCTCAAGTGTGAAACCACAAGGAGGTGTGGGGCAACACGGCACATATCGGCACATGTGAACCGCCCAAAGACCACTTCTACAGACATGTGGTGTGATGAATAAATCATGCTGCATAAAACCAAGGGGAGAGAAGTTCCTCTATGGAGGGCCCACATTCACTTTGTGCTGCTCGACTCAAACACAAGTATCACCCCGCCATCTAAATGAGCCACACACGGCCGCACTAAAGCAAATAAGAGCAAAACTGTCACCCCACTGAAGAAACATTGATCATTACAGAATGTGTTCCCTTTTATTTCAGCCATTGTAATTAAAATAATTGACTAGTGGGGTGGGCAGGTGCTCCCATCAACAATTTTTTTCACCAATTAGCACTACAATAATATTGCCCTGGATATTGCAGATGATATTATTAGCATTTTGATGGAACACAAGTGCCTGCATGCCTGCACGCCAGAGAACTGTTCTCAAGTGGAATCTTTTCACTGAGATCCACCGGGGAAGAGTCACTTCTGGTTTGACAAAAAAACAGGCTAGAGAAGAGAGAGAAACAAGGCATTATATCACGGTGACGCATAAAGTGTGCTGTAGAGCCATGTTAAAGATTCAGACAAAGTTTTGTTCTCTTTGCTGCTCACAAGATTTACCAAAAATCAGCTACTACAAATCAACATCAGAAACGCCTGTGATGAAACTCTGGATTTTGGTGCTGATTTGTTTTACCAGAACCTATCATTTCAACCCCCTGCACCGAAAAGAAATACTGGTCAACTGAACATAAATACATTTGGTCCACATAAAATCTGACAAATGTGTTTTAACATCAGGGCTAAGACCTGAGCGTTCTCATATAGCCAGCTTGTCTGTTGTCAGAGGCCTAACAAATTGGTTCTCCGACCACTTGGGAGCATGTGTGCAGCGTGTGATGGTTTACCCTGCACAGAAGAATCAGAATCAAATTTGAAGCACTGAATTTCTGTGATACATCTTACCAATTTTCTCTAAAGCATCCACGCTAGATCCGAGCGTCTCTCTGTGACAAGGATTATCTCACAAATACCAGAGGGGAAAGATAACTGACAATTGCTCTGGGCTAAAATTACTTTTTTTGTGTGCTTGCTGGGTATGCAAAGTGAGTGTAGATGCTAATTTGCAATCTTGACCAGTGATAGGCTTATCTAAACAAAAAAACAAACAAACCTTATACTGATTATTTACTTAAACATACTAAAAGGAGTTTTTAACTACTTATGAAACAGTCTCTTTTTAATAATGATGCCTCTATATGACCTATATAAAAAAACAAGACCATCAGCCAGAAGTCTATATAGTTATTCTAGTAATCTAGTCGGATTCCCTTAAAATCAGTGAAACAAGGTGGTAGAAAGACTACCGCTTTTGTCCACAGGGGCCACCAGAATCAACACAAAATGAGAGTCCCTTGTAGGGGCTTTAACGCAACACTAAGATTTGACATTTACTCTTGTCTGGCAGCTTTTTGCTCAGTCACTCTCCCCTTTTATCTTCTTAGCTTCCTCCATCAGCGTCCTCTAATTTGCCATTAGCTATGTACATAGACGCTGCTGAGGCTGGTCACGTTGCCTGTTTGTCCGGGTCCGGTTCTGGCACAACACCAGCGCTGCTCTCTGTTGGCATCCCCCCTCCCCAGGCCTGAAAATGTCCTCCTCTAAGTGGTCCACAGGTCCAGTGGTGCGGGGTACAGTGTGGAAATGACAGAGGCCTCATTCACCCAATTAAAACTCATTGTAGCATAAAAATGATTTTGAAAATGTTTTTTGAAGGTAGAGTCAAATCATTTATGTAGCACAACTGAAGCTGAAACTATCAGTCAATAAATAAAAATGTCTAAAGCCCTTGTTCAGATACTCAGATACTAGTAGTTTTTTCCCCATTGTGGTTTGATGTGTGTGTACGTTGCCACGCTGCGTCTCTTCCTCTTTTTAACTTTCTTCACATTCCTTTTTACCACAAAAATACAGCTATGTCGCAGCACTCTTCTCATTCTTATTCTTCCATTCAAATACATGCAATTCAAAAGGCATCTGTGCTGAGTGAATGGGCCTGAACTATGGCAATCCTACTGGTGCTGGATTTTTTCTTAATGGTCAACTACTACATGCCAATTTGAAATGCTGGACCTTTCTTGCTTTCAATCAAACAAAGCTTCATGACAAAATAAACAAATCATCAAACTCAAATTTAAACTCTTAATTTTTTGTGAACTTAAATCAAGTGAAGGAGACATGAAGAAAAAGAGAGAAATAAAAAGATGGTGATAGGCAAATGGCTGACTGAGAATACCAAAGTTTATGCATGCAAGCATGAAAACATATTCTGATTAGAGCTTGATTTCTTTTAAGGGCACACAAAGACAAAAGTACACAAAGAGTGTGCCACAAACAGGCAGGGGTGCACACATATAATTAATGGTTGCACATATTTGGGCAGACATTTACAGTACTCTACTGATTTGTCTTCTCCGATATGACAAAAATACATCACCTAACATTCATGCCAATATGGCCTTTCACAATTGCACTGAATTAACTGTTAGACAGAGGAAAAAGAGGAGGGAGAAGGAGAGAGAAATAAAAAAAGGAACAGGGGAGCGTCAGAGACAAAGACAGAGAGACAGACAGAGAGAGGGAGACTGAGACAGAGAGATCAGAGAGCTGGGGACAGAAGAACAGCCAACGATAAATGAATTCCCAAGGGAGAAGGAGGGACACGGAGAAATTACAGAACAAAAGGAGAAGACAGAAATGACATTTCTTAAGGGACTGCTGTGTGGCATTTGTAGGAAGAAAAATGAAATGTGAAGACCAGAGAGAGATGGAAGGCGGGAGAGGGCATGGGGAGAATGGAATGAGTAAGAGCAAGAAACAAAAGAGAAAGTGTGAGAGAGGTAAGACTAATTTATGAGAAATGAGGCAGGAGTCGGTGAGGCTGGCTGCCGCTGTCTGATGGATTGGGTGGGGGGTGGAGGTGGGAGGGTGGGACTGGGTTTCGCAGGTTGGTGGACAGAGAAGAACCTGTGATATGGATCCTTTGAGGCAGCATTTCAACAAAAAAAAAAAAAAAAAGTGAACTCTTCAGAAATGGGAGATGAAAATAAAACAAAAAAACATCACTTCTCTTTGGAGGAAGAATCTCCCTGGCAGGTAGGTAGAGAAGAGAGAGGCAAAGGTGAGAAAGAGATTGGGTAGGAAACAAGGCGGGAGAAGCACAAGGGAATGAGCAAAAGAAGAAAAAAATGTGTGAAGTGACAAAGGCGAGAAAGAGAAAGCGCGGAAAAGATGACGGAGATAAAGTGAGATGAGAGACAGCTGCTTTTGATGCAACTGCACTTCAACTGTGGCAGTTGAGAAAGAGTTGCACACACGTGTGGTTGTGCGCGTGCACGCATATGCACATGCATGCAAGTGTGCAACCCTCTGAGAGTATGCAAGTATCAGTTATAATAAAGTTCACATAAGCGTAAAAAGGCGGGATTGATGATAAGGCAGCTGCTCATTTGTAGTGCGTAAGGAGTTCCCACGTGCTCCAAGTACACAAACACAGTCAGACGCAATCGCTCACACACAGGCAGACAGAAAAACTGCCTCTGGAGGAATCGAGAAACACTCGGGGCCTACAAAATATTCAAGGCTCTCCTCCAGACAGATTCCCCTCCCAAAGCTTGCTGACAGAGCAGCGCAGTGAACCTCCTCTTTCAAACAGCACTCTGTCTTTATTCGCCCTAGTCTTACAGCATGCTCGTACTGTATCAAAGCCAGGACACACGCTGCTGTGTGAAGTGCCATCAACGTACACGCAGACATACACCTTCTCCTCCTCACACACACACACACACACACACACACACACACACACACACACACACACACACACACACACACACACACACACACACACACACACACACACACACACACACACACACACACACACACACACACACACACACACACACACACGCACTTCTCTTCATGTCTCTCTTTCTATCTTTCCTCGTGCTCACAACTTTGAGAGAACAGAGCGGGGAAGCAGAGAGAGTCTGGCAGCGCCGATGAAAGACAGTGATGAAGGTGCGGTGGTAAAATACACCGTAGACGTCACCTATCTACTGATGGGGAGAACACATCACACAGACACACTGCCTTTTAAGTTCAGTCTCTCTAAGCATGAGCCCAATGTAGATCAGGACCAAAAAGCGCACAACTACACGGCCGTGTGGTTCCTACATGAATGAACACACACTAAAACACACACAGACAAACACGCAGTAACCCATTTCTCTCCTTGTCTCTCCAATTACACTGCCAATTCCGTGGAGGCAAAAACCAAACAAAGGCAACTGAGCACAAGGTTTAATCATATCATCATCCCACATGCATTCCTTTGTAACCTCATGAACTATTGACGGGCTGCCATGTCAAGGGTCTCTTACAGCTGTGAGGTTTTTTGCCGGGGAAAGCTGCATTAGCCTAAAAAAATAAACCTAATGATGTCAGATGTCATCCCCGACCCCTATAATTTCACAAATTCTGATTTATTGCAGATCATTATGCATTGTGCCTGTGCGTATCCGCTGAGATGTGGTGTTCGCCTGTTTGTTTGTGTATAAATATGTGTGTAGTGGACAATGTCATATAAAGAGGGTGGCTGGCTGAGGGCTTGTTCTCCGTGGGATTCTCCAGTGGGGCAAGGCACATAATACAAAGAATGGGCCCCAAGGCAGCCACCCATTTTATATGTCATTGTTCTACACACATACACACACAAACACACATACACACATACACACACACACACTACCTTGCATAAATAAAAACACAGCACACCTACACAGAAGCACACAGTTAAACACACAAAGACCGACTTGGAACCTGTCAAGTGCGAACAAACTGATGACAAGACGGCGACAGATGGATTCACTGAGGAGAGACGAGCTACGCATTCAACTCAATTAGCAACGTGCTGCTGCATGACGCCGATGGGATATGGAATCTTACCATGACTGGCAACCTGTCAATCGAGCAACAGAGCCGCAAAACAAGCATCATGCAAGACGCAATGAATTAGATTTAATAAACCAATAAATAAATTCATTTATGAATAAATGGTATAAACCCATGGAGTGGCAGCTCTGCATCAAAAAACAGGGCATAATGTGACCAGGGAGCCCAAATATCCCCAGGCGCGCACACACAAAGAAGAAACTGGCAGCAGAGAAAGAAGAGGAGGAGGAGGAGGAGGAGGCGGCGGCAGCGGGGAGAGACAGAGAAGAGAGAAGAGAAAGAACAATGGCTGCTTCCCTCTTTCTCTCTTGCTCACTCTCTCTCTCTGCAAGCTCTGTTCATACATTATCCTGCCATGGTACCTAATGAGCCAGGCATCTCCACCCTGACACTTACGCTTGGCTAGGCAACCCTTATTACAGTGTGGAGGCAGACTCACTCACTCACTCACACACACACTGTGCAAAACACTGACCATCACAGGTCATCGCAGCAGCTGTGTGCTTGTTGTGATGTAAAGGAGCCGTATTCAGATGCATCTTTATTGTGTGTTGTGAAGAAACAGGCGTATAATGGTTTGTTTGTGTGTCAGTTTCAGATACATCAAGTTCCTAGTTCTTATACATACATGAAGCAGCCTGAAGGCCACTGGTGAATATGGGGACAGACACCATGTGCCCCCTCTGAGTAGTTGGTTATTACCGATGCTTCATTGTTCATGACGGCAGACAAAATTGCTCTTTTCACTGCTTTTTAGGGCTACGCAAAAAAAAAAAAAAAAAAAAAAAGCACAAAAGCAAGTCTATCTTGTCTGGCTACATACCAGTCAGTGCCAGGATGTACCCCGCAGTGCTATGATTGTTTTGGCTGCTTCTGTATAAAAAGCTCTTCCACTTCAAAAGAGCCTCCTACAACTGTTTAAGTGGTAAACCAGCACGGCTGTGGGAGGCCAATCAGCTGCAAGTACAGTAGGGGCAACATGGTAAACATCAAACGTCACGACAGCATGCCGGGATAGAGTGGAGGCAGGAGAATTGCTTTGAAATTGGGGATGACTGGCATGTTGGTTAAACACTTTTGACCCCCAAAGCACAAAGAACAAAAAAAGTATATATGAAAGAAACCAGAGATTGTTCTTTTTCCCTTTAATCTAAGATTAGATGCCTGGACTGGAGGTGATGTAATCTAATTCAGCTTGCAATCTTTCTGTGAGAAGTGATTGCGGTGGCTCGGCGGCTGATTGTGAATCAGCCGCGTGGGTCGGTGCATTCTGACCACCATTACACTTAGGAGGGACAGTACAAACACTAACTTCAAAGCAGTTGTGCTGAGACTTGATACTAAGTTTTATGTTGTTCTCATTTATTGGAACTTGATAGCTTATATTGAAGTTATACTGAAGCTCTTTCGCTGAAAAAAAATTATGTACGAGATGATATACCGCACAGAAAGGGCAAATAATGTCGGGGTTTTTTTTTGTGAAACAGTGACAAATTTTAAATGCCATCTATGTAATGTAAGTTAATCTCCTATGTCTCTAACATTTTAAATCAGAGACTATCCATCATTACAGTGTACTGAGAAACATTTTGACATATCAGATTTTTGTACATCAGCATCAGCAACAGTTGACAGTTGTTATAAAGCTGTTAAAAGATATAGATGTAAATGTATCCATAAACCAAGAGCTAACTCTTTTGTTGCAGTTCATTTTCAGTAGAATAAATGTAACACATTTTCTTTTCAAATAAACATTTTTCTTCTTATTATTATTATTATTATTTAGTCTGATCAGTAATTTCTAATAAAAGGTGCATCAGAAACACTTTTAAATATCTATAAAATCAGTGTTGATCATTTTAGTAAATCTGGAGAACTGTGCGGAGTACAGATATTTGTGCGGTGCATCTGTGGCTGTGAAGGCCATCCAAAACATGCGCATGTGATCAGCATGTTCTAAAAATCTTACAAAGATAAGAAGCGACATATTTTTACTAACACTGCACAACAGACACTTAGCTAATTCCCTCATGTGCTGCGCTCAGCTGTAAGACGCCTGGGTAGGCACCAATCAGGCTGTAAATACAGGGGACAATGCAGGGGGAAGCTTCCACTTCCCCTGCCTGTCTCTGTAACATTCTCATGCACATCAGATGCAAAGACAATATTCCTGCAGTTATATGAACATCTTTCTGGAGCTTTTTAAATGTCTTGACTTTGACGCTTTGTAATAACTACACATTATATCCAGATTAAGGTGAGCTTGTCCGTGTAGAACGTAATTTCAAACAAACTCGTGTGCCTACGCGTGTCTTGCACAAGCAATGTCTTATATATTGTATCTGTGCGCGTGTGCGTATTTGTGTGTGAGTGGATGTAAACTCAGTATTCCAGGTCACGGTGGCTGCAATCTCACAGGAGGTTTAACCTTGGTAAATCCACTATTAGGTGTTCTGAGAATGATGATGTGAGCAGTAGATCCTCCCCGATGGTTTCACTTTCTAAGAGCATCCAGCAGGTCACAAATAGAGAAGCTATGGGGGTATTACAAGGTCAAAGGTTGGCTAACTCTCAATATGATGACAATTCCATGCTGGCATTTTCATTTCCTGAAGAGACTGATTCCCCACGGCAGCTGAGGCCAAAGATGTTTGGTTATTTTTGTTCAAATATGTTCTCTGCTTTTAAGCGAGAATATATATACGGCAAATATGCAGTGTGGCCTCGCTGTGTGTCTCTCCATTCACATATACTGCATATCCAAGGAAAATTGTAATCAATATGGCTTTCCAATGCGTATGCGTGCATGAAATCAGACCATGCCTATCATACACAAATGTGCCTTTCTGCACAATTTTTTGTCCTTTTCATTTTGTCCTTCAAACGTCTCCAGAGGTGCGGCCGTGCAGCCAGCCAGTGGGAGCTGCTGATGTTTTTAATGGCACATGGTTTGTCTCCTGGTGGTGAGATAAACATGGGGAAGAGATTAAAACCCCAGGCTTTCTTCCACAATCTCCTGCCTTCATCCTCCTTCCCCTAGCAATGGTCATGCAGGGCCAGCACAGCAGAGTCTAATTCAAAACCAAACCCATCCGGTCTACGAGGCATACTAGAGCCTAAAACAACACACACACACACACACACACACACACACGCACACACACACACACACACACACACACACACACACTTCTACGGCAACACTGATTTGATAGAGGGGCGGATGTCAGCAATAAGTAGGAGCAAACAGACAGGTGTCAAGGAGAGGAGGATTCTCTACCATTTAATCACCTACCTGTCATCTCATTGGGCTCATTGCTGAACACTAGCACTGTACACAGCACACTGTAATGCTGCTGTTGATTTTGAGGTGAGCCCCTGATGGGTCACTGGTGTCAGGACGTGGATCACAACAAACACCCTGAAGAGGAAGAAGCGGGGCCAGAGGGCCAGGCTCTCGGCTTCATGCTATGCCTCCTCAGGGAGCCACAGGTTGCCAGCTCGCCTAGGAGCTGATGAGCTGGAGCGGTTATTAAGACTGGCTAAACACATCATTTCCTTTGTCACTGCGATTAGGCCAAGGCGAGGGGCCCTCAGGTGGAGGTAGACCTGGAGTGTATGATTAGCTCTGCCATTTAAATGACATTCACACTAATCGCTAATATCAGGTCTGTCAAGGTGAGAGAATGCAGTGAGGAATACTGAAGGCTGAGGCAATGCGAGGAAAAGTGCAGGAATATCTGATTCCACTTGATGCAAATGCTGTGTCAATCAGTTAAGTCAGGCACATCGGTTGATTGTTTTACTCTGCATCAGTGCTGCTATACAGTAGTCACAGAGCACAGAGGAGCTGAGATCTGTAAACACTACAACTCCCATGGAGCCTACAGGGATTCAGTTGTTTAAAAAGGGATTGGCAGTGGAGGATATTAACGATCAAAGACAACCTCATGGAAAGACACTATCTGACTTCTGTCCAAATAGGTTTTATTCTCTTGTTAAAAATAAAAAGCCCCGGCCATTTGCTCGTAGTGCTCTTTGGATGAGAAATTAAAGACTTGGTTAACTTACTTTCTTTCTCTTGGTGAAAATTCATTTCTGAAGTCGCGCCATCTTTAAAACTCAAATGACCCTGCTCCCTCTCTTGCCTGAACAAAAGAAGGCATTATCAAACCTCACTCTCAGCAGTGCTAGATCCATTTGGTAAACAGCCTGTGTCCTACAGTAGTAATCAGAGGGTATTTTTGAGGGATTTGCAGGCTGGCCAGGAGGCATCCGCTGGAGTGATCTCTAATTGCTAGAAGCGGAGGCCTAGACTGCCTGGCGCTCTTTTGAAGCCATCGGCAGCAGCTTCCAGCCAGAGGAGCCAGCAGGGGGAGGCTTCCCACTGAGGCACTCTCCCTTTCTCTTTATTTCTTTCCCCTTTTCTCCCTCACCATGCCTTCATTCTACTTGTCCTGCTTCTCTTTCTCTCAGTCCCCTTTCTTTCCATCCTCTTCTTTTTCTTCCCATTTCTTCTCTAACTGTACTTGTTTCCTTTCCCCACTCCCCTTATTCCCCTCCTCTCCTACTCAGTCAATGAGCCAGCAATCACTTTGCAGACAGACATCCTCTGCTCAGTCGGCCATGTTCAATCCCTAGCACCGGTGGCTGATGAGGCATTGTGGTGACGTCAAATACCGGGGCTTTTCAGGGAGCAACAGTTAACCTGTGGAGGCGCAGCTATGCTTCCCAGGTTACAGGACTCATACTGGCAGTCTTTGTATAAAATAATGAATGTAATATGCCAAAGAGATGAAAGATAATGAGGCCAATTATTTTTTTCTTCTCACCCAGTGAGTCGGGAGAGGCGAATTTATGTCAAATAGTTGGTGTATAATGACACCTAATACCACTCAAGCTTTTGTTACTGTAGGAGCTTGTGTATCCTGGAGCAAAGACTTTTGCTCTATAAAGCATAGTTTTGAAATTGTGACAAACACACACTACAGCCAGTAAATAATAATATGATACTGTTCGAAAATTGGATTTTGTTGCATATTCATAGGCTTGGGCACACTGTCCGTATTGCTTGCGCGGAGGCTGTAAAATCCACCTATAAAACGAACAAAGACACACAATTTGAAAAGAAACAACAACTGCATGTTGTCATCCACATACACACAGCCTTGCAGACACACAACCGTTTTTTTGGTTGTTTGGAAGGCAGCTCGCTCGGTGTGACATTGACTCCTCAGTGCCAATTCCACACTGGGAGCTGCACTTGCTAGCTTTGCTGCCAATCCAGGTAAAGAGATTACAGACACACACAATGCAGTCTTCTGTTTGTCTGCCAAAAAGAAAACCAGCCCTTTAAGCCCGAAGAAAAAAGGGGCTAAACACAAATTCACACAGCCTGGACCCTGTCCTTGCTCAAAACCAAGAATCCCCTTCTTCTCCAGGAACATGGCATCTAATATGTGCCTCGCTCAGTGGCTCGCTTATACAAAGCAGCCTTGTGACTAAAACAATCCAGCCTCCATTTGTTTATCCTGGTCCCCAGCACTGCTGCACATTACTATTACTTGCATCATTCAAATAAAGAAGGAATTTGGCTTACAATCAGTCACACAGTCATTATAAAGCTACACTAATGGGTGCTGTCTGGTTCCAAACTATTGTAAAGCAACACGAAAGAACTTACACTAGGATTTCATCATCTCCCTTAATGGTGTAATTAAAAAGGTGAGAGAGAATGTGCGTATCACCCAGAAAAGATATAGGTGCTACCTTCAATATTTTGCCTCAAAGTAATTAACTAAAAACTTGTTGAAAACTAAAAACTTGATGAAAACTGCAGGGCTGACACTGATATTTAGCAGTACAGATTTTTTTGCAGAGCATGAATCAAACAATCACTGTGGCATGCAGTTTTGACCCAATTAATCAGCTACTTATAATGGTAAGAGTGTAATTTAGCATTGCAATGTACTAATTTGCATTGTATATACTTATCTTTTCTGGATTCATGTGGATTAGGCGTGGTGCTGGGAAGCTGCTTGTGAACAATCAAATCAGAGGGAGTGTACATCTATACCATACGCATTTCCTCTTTGAAAAGGTCCTGCGTGGATTATGTGCATGGAATTACGCTACAGAGAGATGTGCTGATGAAGAGAGTGGCAACGTGGTGGAGAAGGAGGGATAATTATGGTATGTCGGAGTAGCACTTAATAAAGGATGCATGTGAGTAGCAAGACAAAGAATTCATCTATCAGCTACTGTACCTTTTTACTTGCACATTAAACCCAATGTTTTGGAGGACACCGATAGTTGCCACTCTGCCACTCTTTCATCACAGTCTCTATCCCCTACTCGAAGAGATGCCATTTTTCTCACCTTAGCAACACTCTCCTTGGCACTACCAATTGTGTTTGACAGTAAAATCACATCTTAGATCATAGATAAAATGTCAGCCTGCGGGACGGGAGTAGGCAACGGATGACAGAATGATTTTGACTTAGGGCTATTCCAAAAGCTTTTATTTCCCACCCGTACAGCTCGTCTTGTCATCCTGGGGTGGCATGTGTAGTCATGTTGAGGAGAGGTGGGAAGGACGACTGATATGTGTAGTCCGCGACTAATGTGTTCTTGGCCCTGTCTTAGAACATAGCCTGTGTTTTGGACCTTCTGCACTGCTGAATAACCCATCCAGAAATTAAATACATCAAATATTAATAAGTCAAATATGTGATTACAAATATACACATTCCTGATTTTCTCTTTTTTTTTGTCACAAACTGAGTGTCAGGAGAAGAAAGGAAGGTTGAATTGAGGCAGGGTGGTGGGGACACTGCAGTGGAACATGGAACAATAGGCGCCCTCTGGCATCAACCTCTGGACAGCCCAAGCTGCTCACCAAAGACACTGAACTCACCCACAATGAACTGCTGCAGCGGGAAGGGAGGCTTTAGAGAGTTCAATTTCCAACACAATTGGCCGTATTCTACTCCTTTAAATGCCAAGGAGATGGTGTGCAGTGTGTGCCTTTGTGAGGAGCTTTGCTTACAGCGAGTGTCCTCTAGCAGGAGAGACAGAGAGAGAAAGACGAGAGAAATGGAGAGATGGCGAGGACAGGCAGGGTGGGGAGATGGCGTGGGGACAGAAATAGTGAGACAAGAAAAGGAAGAAAGAAGAAGACTGAATGACTGGAAGAGATAGAGAGTAAAAAAAAAAAAAAAGTACAGAGAAAACGAGACGGGTAGAGAATGTCTCCTCTGGCTGTCGTTTCGCCAGCCTCGCAGGGACCGTCTGAAGGACAATGCTGCTACTAGTGGAGTGTGACGTTTGTCCTCTATCCAATTCAACACAGCCCCAAAGAAAACACACTTACAATCAAGTGCCGATCATGCATCTCATACACAATAAACCCGTCCACACAAAATACAATGCATTATAGTAATATACAATACAGCCTCTGTGTGAAAAAAGGCTTAATGGGAAAAATAAAAAGGCGAGGTGAGATAACATTCAAATGAGATGATATGAAGTCATAGCGTGCCACAGCAGGCCTAACAAGAGATCACCTTTAACTGCTGCGAATTTTACCTCAAATACCCAGTGCTTTCTTTTTTAAAGGAATAATTTTACCTTCACACCTCCGTAATATCCTGTAAGTATGTTGTCTCTTCTCTACAGTGTATTTAATTTGTTGTTTTCAAAAGTATTATTTTGACCTCACAGCACAGCTCAAGTAAATCCCTAACCCTACCTTTTTTTTTTTTTACAAAAGACGTGGACTACTGTTGTGGTTTAGGGTTGGGATGGCGCAGATTCAAAATGTTTGTTGCAAAATATATAAGCTTGGACATCACATTGAGGTAAAGTGTGTCTATGTTGCAACATATTCAAGACTAACAAGAAAATAGGAACGGCAATAGTTGTTGGAAATATTGCTCTTTCCGGCAGTGCTTTGCAAGGCATTTAAGCACTAGTGAACTGTTATTTTCGGGACTTGCAATTATGGAATAGGCACTATGGTTTCCGAAGAATTGCACTGTGTAACATTTGGACTGTTAAATAAAGAATGTGTTATTTTTATCTGTTGCACTGCTGCAGAAAAAAATACTGAATTATTTTTTCATGAATCAATCTGTAAGATAAAAATGAACACAGGTGGGAAATTGATTTGGACTGCAGGCTGCCAGATGCCCATCACTAGATCTGTAGGCAGTGGTAAAATGGGGCCGGGAACTGGTTTCACTGATAATATATTCAATGTCCTTTCCTTTGTGGTCACGGGGCAGCTGAGCCATTAATATTACACAATCACACCAATGGCTCAGATGAATTATTCAAATTTTCTTATGGCTCTGTAATATTCTATGCAATTCGTCTAGAAGATCTGTTGTTTTTTTTTTTTTAAAGATGAAAGCAGAAAATATCTACTGTTTAAATTCCGACTGGAACAAACATTTAAAATGCTAGTTAGAAGAAGCAGCAACCGCAGAAAGCACTGCACCTGCCTCCTGCATCAGTGTCACACTCGATATAAATACGTCTGCTGTCATCAGAAAAATTGCCAAGGAGGCTGTTTCTCCATCATTGTCTTCATTTGAAGGGCATTTTGCTGCCCAAAGGCAAGTGCCTAACACACTCCCCGAGCGTGGTGCCCATCCCCTTTCACAGAGGGCTGGCAGTGCAGCAGACAGGAGAGAGAGAGAGAGAGAGAGAGAGAGAGAGAGAGAGAGAGAGAGAGAGAAGAGCGAGAAAATAAGAGAGAGAGAAAAAAGCCTTCGTCTCAAAGCAGACCTCACACTGGGTTCTGTCACTACAGATCAAAATCCCCTCAAAGCCATAGATCACTTCCACTATAGTTCACATGTTCCACACTTAGAAACTGTTTACCAGACTCAAAGAGTTCGTCTCCACCGAGTACACACACTTACACACACAGATACAGTAGAAAAAGAGAGTTTGCGCACACACAAAAACAATACAGTCTTCAATCCAAGCCGACTGCACTTAAACATTTATACAGGTTGAGAGGCTGAGTCGCTCTATATGGCAAACCAGCGCTCAGCCCGGTTCAGTGAGATGGTGCGATGCCAGCTCTGCCTACGAGTGAACTGACTGGTGTGACAAACAGAGAAGTGCCTGCTCCTTTTTCTTGCGGAACTACCTGCCAGTGCCTGTCGACAACTCGCGCATACAATGGTACGTACACACATGCACAGCCAGGGACAGTCTGTCTCCTAAAACTTCTTTTAAACGTACCTACGTGAGGATCCATAGCCAATAACAGCCGTCGCGCAGGGCTCTGGATAACTGACAGCCCTATATATTTGCTTTGTGACGGTTAGGTCGGGCCTGTAAGCGTGCGGCTTGGCTTAAATAAACAACACTGCATTGTGGCGCAGGGGAGGAAACCTGTCTTTGGAAAGTCCTCTGCTTGAGAGAGAAACGTCCCCTCATCTAAGATAAGGAGGCGATGAGAGATAAAGTCAGTGCTTCTCCTGGGCCTTATCTGATGCTGTTATCTGACTGCACAGCACCCACCATCTCACAATCTTTACACCCTTTAAGCACCTCTCTGAAACACTCACACCAGCATCATCACACACACACACACACACACACACACACACACACACACACACACACACACACACACACACACACACACACACACACACACACACACACACACACACACACACAATGCTGAAACATTCTAAACACCATACCAGCTTATTGATTACTTTGACACGCTCCCATTGTTGAACAGACGGCGCACCTAATATCATGTAAGATTGGAACTGTTCTGTGTTATCTCATGGGGAAAGGACATAAAATGACTATTTTCTCACCTTTCAGAAAGACAGAGCAAAAATGAGAGGAAAGTGAGCAGATGCAGTGTGCACTTACCTCTATGTCTGTTAGTAGTCTTATCAAACATAAGCATGGCATCATCAACCTGAAAGACACAAGAAAAAAACTGACATTAGCTTAATCTTTCCAGCAAGTTCCTCGCGTCACCTTTCCCCCATTGAATCACATCTCATTCTACTCACTGTAATTACTCTTGGAATATATATTCTCACTGCTATACACTTATTTCTTTCTAAGCACCTCTCTCCGACATAATCTTTCTGCGGTCAAAAAATTATTGTCAGGTTACCAGTTCCCCTTCTCTCTGTAGCTCGTAATTTTTTATGATATAGGAATTTGGATAAGATGTGGCAAAGATGTGAGTAAGAAGTGGCAATGGGAGAGAGAATTAACAAGAATGACAAGCGGCGGAAAAAACTGTGTGGACAATATGTTTATTTTGATGAACACCAATGTCCGGTCTTGGGGAGGGTGACAGATAGACACATTACACTAAGCGAGCATGAGACAAATGGGATCCTTCCCCACCTCACAGCCGCTGCGGCAGCAGCATCCACCATAATATCATCCCTCATCATGTCCAATAAAGCCACACACAGACAGCATTTTCTTCTTCACACATCCCTGAGAAACAGATCTCTAGATACAGTCTGCTTTCTATAACTCTGAAGAAATGCTTAAAAAACAGAGTGAGGCATGCTCATTTAGCCTGTGATTTTGTCTTGGGAGATAAATGAAAAAAAAAACAAAAAAACAAGAGGGTTAGAGAGGAGTGGAAGACAGAAAACAAAGAGGGAACACTCTGCACCATTCACTCCATGGTTATGGTCTCTAGGTAAGTGTAACGGTGTACCGGGGAGGCTCGATGCTGTGCTGGGGGAAATATGTGCTCACAAGCATGCGTCTGTGTTTTTCATAGGAGGGTGACAAAGCTTCAGGAGGAGATGGGAAGAGACAAGAATAGGGGTCTCACTCAAGCCGAACTGTCTGATTGGATAAAGAGAAGTGCCTGGCAGCCAGGCAGACTAGCGCTGGCACACTGTTCATGCCACCCCCTTGCCACACATTTGGCACACAAGACGTTGGCACAGCTTGTAGGGCCCCGGTTACTCACTGCATGGCTCACAGGCCACATGCGGCTCACAGGCACTTTATTTGCACCTCCCCAAAATATTTCTAAATTGCAAAATATAGCTGGCAACAGTCATAATAAGTAGCCTATGTACACGGTGAACCTAGATTTAACATGACGCCCTTTATTATGTGGACAAAGAGCATTGTTACTTCTTGCAAGAGTTCACAAAACTCAGCACCTGAATTGGGCGGAGAATCAGAGCCTACAGGTGGGTGTTGGCATAAAGGTGGGCCTTATAAAATCCAACAATGTTCAGAGCAGTGTAGCAAACAATGGGCAGAGTATGGTTAAGGCAAAGACAAATAAAGGGAGAGTTAGATATGTGTTACAGTGAGAACACTGACGTGTGAGAAGAGGAAGGAATAAGTAAGGCAGGCAGTCGGAAGTTTAACAGTAAAATTCCAAAGGTGCAATAGAGAAGAACTGTTTACTGCGAGTATAGCTTCACTAGCACTCCGACTGTGGTACTGCAGTCTGAAGTTCTGTACAACAGCCACTAACAAAGTCATTAAGTGTTTCCTCTGTTGACACAACACACGAACACAGAAAACGCTGCAGAAATAATGACGTTTGCTGTCTCTGAAAAAAATGTGCTGTCTGATGACTGTGTGGTGGGGAAACATATGAAAGTAGTGTACAAATACACAGCTGCCAAGCAATATCACCTGCAGCGACAGTTTTATAAACAGACATTTATAATGTCACGTAACCCAACCTCTGTCTCATGCCAGGCGATCTAATGAAAATCACATTAAAGTGAGAGGAAGTGGGATAACTGGAATTTGTAGTGCAGTGGGTTGTAATTTCATTGCCTGAGTTTGAAGAACACAGAGTTACTTTTTGTTTGTTTTTCCTGCAGTACAGTAACTTTACTATCGTATTAAGTGTTTGGCCAGATGATTACACTGTTTTAGAAATCAAGCCAGAAAACTTTGATTCATTGTTATTTATTGATCTGTTTTTCGCTGGAATTCTGCTCAGAACACCAGAAACAGTTTATAATGTCCCCACATCTGACAGTGTGGAAGCTCCACTGCAGAGCAAAGATTGAATGGCATGTTTACCAACTGACGTTTAATTTGACAAGCTCGCCTGACAGCCTGTGATCATTTACACGGCAGACAGAAATTTATAGCATTTGACCTCATCATCTAATATCAGTAATACTGAAACAGCCAAAAGAGTCGCTAATGCATGCATCAGTAGAAATGTAGACAAAATGACCCGGGGAGAATACCGGAGGAGGCGCCTCCTTCAAACACAACTGTTATGACAGAGATTGATAAGCAACGATTTTGTTTAAAGTGTCTGTGACTCGCTGGTGAGACGAAACTCATGGAAATGTAAAATGATACCCACGAGCACCTGCAAAAATAATGGACACAACACTATTTATGACTTCTGTACTAGCATGTAATTAGTTTGTTTTGTTAGGTAGCTACCTATAATCACTTAATTTGTTGCTGCTATCAAGGTAAACAAGTGAGCACATTAAATCCACATGATATCTGACTGGCTTGAATGATAAAAACAGCCGACGGTATCATCAGCCATCAACCACCACGAGCCGTTCATGCAACATGACATTCAAATATCTGTCCTCTGATATTGATGGTATTGCTGCTGTAAAGCCATTTACAGCCTGAGAGCAGAACGACTGTTACTTTGTAAAATGAAGTGAGGTCTATTAAAGGAAGTGTATTATATAAATGTGGGAACTGTGTTGTTGTGACATTATTAGAGGAGGACCATCCTGTCAGCGAGACCCATACAACAAAGAACACAGATTCACGGTGATGCACTGATGGGCACTTTAACAAAGAATGTGCACATCATGTGAGAGTCACACTCCAGCAGGTCATACAATACAGTCTCTCTCTCTCTCTCTCTCTCTCTCTCTCTCTCTCTCTCACTCTCAGTCTCAGTCTCTCTCTCTCTCTCTGCCACTTGCAGAGTCTATAGAACCATCTCCCGTGCTTCAGGGCTTTTCAATGTAGTTATTCAAGCAGAACACAACTGTGTGCCTCCATCTGATAGAAGGTTAAGGACCTCTTCACTGCTCACAAAAAAGCCCGCCACACAGAGGTGAGGCCAGGCTCACCTCAGGGAAGAAATCTTTCTCTGTCCTCCTCCTCCTTCTCTTTCACTCTTCCTTTTCTCCTGGCTCAGTGAAAAGAAAGGTTCAAAGGATAATGGCTGTCTTATCACTATGTAAAAGGGGAATGGGAACTCCAGTGAAGTGCCTGGCCTTTTGTGACAATGAAGAAAAGAGCAAAAGTCTATTTCAGTGTGGTATATGCACTGGAACAGTCCATGACCACTTAAAAAGCGAAGGCTGCTGGAAGACAGTCAAGGGGGTGGGGGGAGACTGGGCAGCTCTTTAACTAAACCTGTAGCAAACACATCTGAACCAAATAACCTCCTTCTAAAAAAAGGGGCTGACAGGAGTATATTAGGTGTGTGAATTGTTGGCCTTCCAACAATTTCACTTTTATTCACAATTCAGAAGGTGGTGGTAATAGATACAAGTGACCTTTCTTTTTTGGATCCCATTCTGTAAATCACAATTTGATTCAGCAGGTACTAGATACAATTGTATATGCTTTAAATAAACATGTAATAATGCTCTATTCTTTTTGTATCTTACTCCACTCCCTCTATCGGTAAAAATGGCTCATTCGAAGGTAGCGTAAAAAACATGATTCCTATATTTAGGTGATTATATATTAATGAAAACATAACTATGAATACTATACTCCGTTCGTTTCTGCCAATAGCTTCTCTTAAATGTTACCCAATGGAATATTATATAAACATAAAAAAATTGTCTCAAAAGTAGCTTCGGTCATTTTGCATAAATCTTACATACTGAATGTAAGACCAATCATTTCCCATATTTCAGGGTGTGATAATGCTAGACTAAACAGTGCTGCCTTAACAGTAAGAGTGTTGACAGTAGCAGTAGCAGCAGTAATAGTAGCAGTATTAGTAGATGTAACAGTAGCAGTATGTCAGTTTAAGCTTCTCTTTTGTCTGAGTGGAATGAGTAGTTTTAGACATACTATTGCTTCAGTTCCTTATAATTTCTTAGAATCAGTCATTTAATTAGTTTCTTATATTGTGACCATTTAAGGTAATAGACATAAGTTATTTAGTTGCATTTCAAGAAAACACTGAAACTTTTATACAATAATATAATGGGTGCACCGACACATCCCAATGAATGACATATTGAGTATATACTGTGTAAGGTTGTTTGTGGTGTAAAATATGACTCCGTTTGAAAGTACTGAAGCTGAGTGGCATACGTCGGATGACTCCAGATAAACCCTGTAACACTGCATAAACCTCAGCACATTAGACCTCTGACCTCTGCTTATGCTGCAAGCCATACGGCAAATGATTGAGGAGTGAGAATTTCATGACATCTGGAGAACGTGATTTTTACGGGACACGCTGATAGATTCAAGCGGCACAACTGCATGTGGTCAGTCAACTTAGGACATATGCAAAGGTGAAGCTCTCGATCAGTCTGGTCTAACAACAAAAAGACTTATCCTGCTCCTGTCATATAGCATGAGACTGAACTTCACACCAGGTGCAACCTCTTTGTTTGTATCAATCCATATGTTTGAACAAACTCAAAATAATACATGATAATTCCAAAAAAAAGGTTGCTGAATGATGAATTATGTATCAAAGGACAAAGGCATCAATAAAGGCTAATGTGCTCTGTTTTTGGACAGGAAAACAGCAGAGGTGCCAGGTGACAGGGAGAGATTTAAGAGCTCTGGAAATGAATTATGACAGCGATTTAGAGGTGTCAAATGCACATTTACATTCAGCTCACGGCTGAAGGCTACCAGAGGAGCTTTCCAGCAATTTGGGGGTGACACTGATATAGATCATATCTGATGCCAAAGGAACTGAGACCGGAGCCACAGATAGTGACCTGGGACCCATCCTTTTGTTGAGGCTCTGGGCTCTGTTTTTGTGCTGGCACCCGTTGGGGCTTTGTGCTGCTTGTATTGGGTGCACAGAGCTTCCTTTCTTGCCTTCATCTATTACACTTGCTGTGAACTCCATTTTTACCTAAGAGGAAAGAATTGCACTGTGTGTGTGTGTAGTTATCAGGCAATTTTGGTGTCAATTTTGGTGTTGAGGATTACTGGGATTTGTTGCTCACTGCCAAGGCAAAGGCTGTGCTATTTGCATGGGTTCACCAGGTGATGCTCAAGAGAGCAGATCATTTTGAAAGCTTCCAAACTACTTTTCTCAATATGTGACTAATTCAACTTAAACAAATCGTGGTATTAAGTAGAAAAAAATACATTCTGAATCCAAACTATAGGACTGTGGTACTGCATGAGTTATTTTCATCCAAAATACAACTATGGAAAATGACACATTCATGTTTGGCATGACATAGGGATGTCAAGGATTATTTATTTTAATCAAAAATATGTCAACCAACAACATAAAAGACATACAGTGTGAACTGTCAGAAAATGTGCTGTGGTGTAAGTTCCTGGCTGCATCACTAGGCTGTCTTTGTCTTTAATGAAATGCAATTACAGGTGTGTGTGCTGACCACCTGAATGGGCCGCACACACCGACTAAAGAAGCTAGCTAGCTAACTGCCCTGACTGAGTAACCAGTTGGTGCGTGACTCCTGCAATATAAAATAAGACAGGGAGAAATCCCACCGAGTTGTTTGGCAGCTGTCTGGTTTCATTAGCTATCCTGACGCTCATGCTAATTCCAAACTACCAGCTTCAACAGATCCCACTCAGCAGCTCATTGCTGGCTGGGGAGCTGCAAGCCATTCATCTAATTCGTGTCCTCCAATGAAGTCTGGAACTTATCATATCTGGTCAGTTGTTGAATAGCAGGGAGTTGGAGCATCCTCATTTTAAGTGAAGGCATTTTTCATGTGGCTAAATATTAATTAAAAGGTCCAGTGTAAATGTAACATTTAGGAGGATCTATTGGCAGAAAGTGAATATAATATGCATAACTATGTTTTTTTCTTTTTTAATGTAATCAAGATTGAATAAGCCCTTTATGCCTACGTCTTAATGGAGTCTGCCAAGTTAAACTGCCATGTTTTGACCGTAGACCAGAAGGGAAAAGCAAACACGAGATAGGGGATTAAAGGGGGGACAAATAGGGACCTTTAAGGAAGTTGTTTGAAATTTGTATCCCTAGCATGGCGATTCAGGAAAGGCTTGGTCCAACTTAAATGACAACATTATAAATAAGAGTCAATTTAGCTAAAGATTTTGTCACACTTGTCAAGGTTGGATAATTAAACTTGGTTAACATTCCATTCATTACAGTGTCTAGTCAGCACACTCATTCCCCCTGTCAAAACATGACAACATGATATATAAAAGCAATAACCTGACAGATGTAACTTGTCTGGGATATAGCCAGCAGCCAGGGCTTGGGTAACCCTGCCAAATATGTAGATGGCCCAGTGTGCAGGAGGAGATCCCTCTATAAGACTTCTCCATTTCTAAAATTGTTACACATATTTACAAAATGACTTGTTGAATCCCACATCGGACAGATTTAATGAAAACTAAACTAAACTAATATGGCGGCGTCTGATAAATATAAATTTCTACTGGAACAACCGAAACCTCAAGAGTCACAATGAATGAGTGAACCCACTCTTCAGTATACTCTACAGTAAGATCACACCCTGAGTAGAGAGACTACTGTTTAACTGGAGGACCCAGTTTTAAGCCCCCTTGTTGGCAAGCATTCGTTTTCCTTAAGAGTCTTTGAGAAAGAGACTGAATCTCTGCCTTCACTAGGGGCAGTAGTCTGTAGCTGAACCAGCACCACGGCCTCGCTTTGGAAGGGGTAAAGGGGGTAAAAAAAAAAAAAAAACTCCCTACAGGGATCAATGACAATGAAGTATCACATTATCATTATTATCATTACCATTATGACAGATATGGGTCACGGTCAAGGAGAAAACTCAGCTGGCACTGACCCTTCATCAACACTCCCTTTGCAGTGCAGAGCATCTACTATTCTATTACAATGATGGCAATTAACAGAGAAATGATAGCGACCCAGTGACAATGGACAAATTTGTGACAACCCTTTCAATTGTTCTTTTGTGAAGGAAATCTATATCATTGTCTAGGAACGTTGAGCTGCAATGTGCTGCATCCACGCTTGAGCGCTTTTACAAGTGGTGGTTTAACGAGGAGCAGAGGGCAAAATTTTAGCTCCCTATAAGCTGTTGCAATTACACAAGGGGGCAAAAGGGACACTGTTCTTAAGCGCAAGCCTAGATGGACAAGCTATTTTTTTCAGATCCACAGCAGAGGCCATGCCAGCTATGTTTAATCTGGAACACAACGCATATCTATCCCAAAAGGAATATTCCTTATTATAATGGATGAGTGGCAACCCTCAGCAGAACTGATAAAAATGCACGACTAGAGTGCAAACTTAAAACACACACACACACACACACACACAGATAGGAAAAGCACAGTGATGTGGGGTGAAGAGGCGCTTAACTGCTGTCTGCTCTGTCTAGCCCATTTCTCTTTATTTTTCTAACAGTAAATATGTCTGTTTTAGTTTCTTCAAGCAAAACTGGATTCATCAGCTGGTTCGTGACTACTAATGTCAATTTACATACTGACCTTAATACAATGCAACATGTTTTTATTATATTTTATGGAGAGCTGATAGTGTAGAGAGATGAAACAAGTGGAGCCCAAGCAATGGAATATTTTAATTTCTAATGCACAATCACATATTTGAGGAATGACTGAAAATCTGAATTGTCATATAGCACTGTATATGATTAAACTATGAATGAAGCCCACTGTATGGCAACACAAAGATAATGGGCTTTGAGGGTTCACGTACATAATTCATCTATTTTTTATACCTAATTACCGAAAAATGAGAGTGACAGGAAAACGTGATTCTAGTGTTTTTCAGCAGTCGTCTGACAGAAATTCTTGTGAATGTAATTATTAATGATATACACCATGGGCTGAATGTCAACACTTATTCCAGTAACTTTCCTTCATGTTGACATTAACAAAATGGCTTGAGAGGAACACTTGAGGAAGACAATTCCTCAAATCTGTCAGGAATACATATTTATGAGGTCCCCTGCTCAGCATCCAAGGAGGTCGCTATGGTGATACAAACTGATGTATATTCTAACAATGAACTTTGTGTGTCAAATAATGCCTCAGAGCATTGTTGAAATGGTTAGTACAGATCCTACCACGGCGCTCTGTGCAGCTTTCAGATCAACAAATACACAATTAAAAAGGCAGTCATGCTGAGGCCACTCTAATCAATGTACTGTTACAAAGAAATGTAATGAAAGGATGATGAAGTGATGCCTTCAGGAGGCTGCTATATTGTTAGGGCAGAACGTAACACTGTTGTGGCAAAACAATATTTTATTAGCACATCTCTAGCACTGCCCAACCCATCCTCAAAACAAAAAAGCAGTTAAAAATTAAGCAGATTTATACACCCTTTTCTTGTAAACAACCTATATTTCTGGCAAACACTATTTTATGTATGCTGTCCTCTTAAGTATGCATTACACAAATCTAATATCGTCACCCTGGGAGTCTTGTTTACCTTACTGTTGTCTTACTTTGATGTAAGATTACAATTAAGGTGGATTCTGTCTGGTTCCAGGCTTCAAATCAGCCATCTGTGATACAGAACATATTGTATAATTTGGAGAACCTTTTATATAGCATTAAAGCCATCTCGAGACAGCTTTTAACAAGGCTTAGATATGATGTATTGCTCATTTAGAACTGACACTTTGACCCTTTTACACAAAACAGGAAAACATTTATGAGGTACTTCCTTCCTATATGAATGGGACTTCAGTATGTTGTGGGGTCTGGCCTTGCGTTTGGCCTCACAGAGGCATGTCCACACAGTTGAGCTCAGTATGCTCGAGGAAGTAGGCCTTGGCCTCGTCCATCAATCCGCCTGTCTTCCTTTGCCAAGCTGCAGGGAACTACCCATTATGGAGTCATTTTATTAATAGGGCCCCTTTCCTCTCCGCCACACTCTTGCAGAGTGCCTCCTCATTCTGTCAGAATGGAGTATGCCTGCAAGCCACCTCCATGAAACTGCTGCACCATGGCCCTCCCTCATTCTCCCATGTGAAAGCTCAGGCTGGGAAATATTGTGCTTTCAAGCTAAAATAGTATTTGGAGAGGTGAGCAATCCCTAAGCCCTAGAGCAAACAGTTTAACATTGAGGACTTATTTAAAATGATGTCCTTCCTCCTGGAAAGCCAATCAGATTTGTCTTATAGTAGACAAACACACACACACATAGACGGAACACATTTTACATCATCCGCCCCTTCTTCCCTCCTCCTTGTTAAATGTAAATAAAGCTGCAAGCAGCCTTGACGGGAGGACGGAAAAAGGTCAGAGGATACTATGAAATGTTTGGGGAGACTGTGTGAACACATGACGTGGAGAGTGAGAAGGACGCTGGGTAGAGGTTTGTTTAGATGGGCAAATGAGTCGAACGTGTGAGGAAGTTGCAGAGGACGAAAAGGATTACACTGCAATAGCCAGTGTGAGGTTGGGTACACAACTTTTTATTAGACATGTTGCCGTTTTAATATACCATAAGGTCATTCATATCTAATAATTCCCATACGCCATACAGCATTAGAATTTAGCTGGTGTTAGTCCATGTTAATATTTAATAGCTTATTTTGAATTATTTTCTGATAGTTAACATCTCTTTTAGTGTCTGTCCTCTATTTTCTCTCAGTTTCAATTGCTCAAGCAGTAAAAGTGTGAGGGTAATTTCTGCTGACTGACACATAGAGGTGCTACCAGTGTTAAAACTCTTTGTCAGAACCCCCTTAGATACATACCCCAATCACTTTGAGGCATAAAGCAGATCCATTAAAATCTATTACAGACGGTTTCTTTGTAGAATCAAATGTTTAATTGCTCCTGCCTGCTTGCTCAGGGTATGGCTAACCCAGTATTTATTTCCAACTTCTAACCAAAATCAAAAATCCACATGCAGAAAATTAGCGTTGTGGGTGAGTCAGTTATATGCCTCAGTGATTCACAGAAAAACTGTCTTAGAACGTTTTTAGCTTCTTCGCTGGCTCATTCATCCATCCATCCATCTTTTAGTCTTAATTTAATAGTCTGCATGGTGCTAGGTAAAAGGAATACCAATAACAATGCAGCACCAGATTTAATACTACATATTAAAACAGTGATTCATATTTTTTCAATGTTTTTCCAATACTAATGGTTATTACAAATTACTAATACTAATATTATTATTGCTTAGTAATACTAGCACTACACTTATAATGAATAATCAGAGCCTTTGCGTTATAAGATATGCATCATCACACCTTCACCCTACCTGTAAGATAAGGTCTTAAATACATATTGTTACTCAGTTTTTATTACGCAATGCAAGAAATATTTTGGTGATATGGTTTGACACGGAACAATTTAGTCACACAACGGCAAGAACGAACAAACATGTTCAGATTCAATCAGTCTATCAAAGAAATGGGAAGCCTCTGCACCACAGAGTGAAATACGCAGGCATGTGGTTGTGAAATACTGGGATTTTTTTTCTCTTCGGAGTGTCAAGGAATGACTAGCTAGAAATGAACCTAGTCTGAAAGAGAGCATGCTATTCTCTGTGATAGCATTAGTGGCTTTGCTCTTTTCCACACGTGAATCTGAGAGATGGCCTCGAATTGAAGAGGTCAATTTCAGCTCTCTTTGTTAGTGCTGAGACTCCTCGGGGATCCAAAGGGCTCCGAGTGCACCTTTGTGACTGCCTGAGCTTTAACTAAATGACATAGCTAGTAACGCCTTTGAATAACCAACTAGAAAATAACATTTAATAACAGATTCTGTATTCATGAATCAGTGAAAGTGCTCAGTGACACTATGCTCTAATGTTGACAGGTCCGATGAACATAAATCTCTCTTAGAGAACAAGGTGTGTATTATGTACTTTGATATCAATAGGTGAACAAGGGGGATGAAATGAGCTGCTAGCAGGAGTTGAATAGCATTCATTTCACTCACAATGGCCACCATCCCTAATACCTGTAGTGTTTTACTTAGATTAGGCTTAAGCTTTTTTTAAAAGGCCATTTCAATAATTTGACATTTCTCTCCAGAATGGGAGAGAATGAGCACAGATAAAAACTTTTTTTCCCCCTCCTTTTCATGCAAAACACTTTCATCTGTCATTTCGTGATAGCCCGTCTCTCTTTGTCAGCATAAATACGGGAGCCCCTATTTGAATATGGTTACACATCCCTCTATTTATTAAAGCTTGGATTAACATGACAGGAAGTTTTGTCTGGGGGCTCTTTAAGATGGCTCAGAGAGGCAATCTGGTGACAGTAATAGGATCCAGCTAATATACTTGACTGATGCTCCTTTCCCAGTGTTATAAAGCAGAACAATGGGAGTGGGGTTCTGGGAGTGAATACATTGTGTTTTGTAATAGTGTGTGTGTGTGTGTGTGTGTGTGTGTGTGTGTGTGTGTGTGTGTGTGTGTGTGTGTGTGTGTGTGTGTGTGTGTGTGTGTGCGCACGCGTGTGTCTGGGGGGACGAGGGTGCACTAATCAGCCAGAATACCATCACTTAGCAAATATAAGGGTTGGAGAAATAAAAATACTAAAGGTCACAGAACAATTCCATCAGGACGACTATGCAACAATTAACTGAATAGACAAAGGCTCTGACATTAGTGAGCCCAATAATAATCTTTTACTCCAGAGTGTGAGTTTGTAGAGGTTTCTTAAAGGTTGGCTTTAAGAAATAAACAGAAATTCTTTTCATTACTGCTCTTTTTCCACCAGTGAAGTCCCTTTTCACTTTTTTGCACTGATGTAAGGTGTTGGGAGAAAACTGTTGTATTGTTCTCTATGCATTGACGACATTATGGTGTAGATTTTTGACATTACATTTTTACTCTTATTTTTAAAAGGACCTGACAGTAAAACCTACAACAAATCAAACAAAAAAGATACAAATATTATATTATAAAAACTAATAATGGTAAAACATATCTTTTTTTAGATTCAAGAGATACTTCACAGTCTGCTTTGAGTTAAACTTAAAAACTAAATTCAGAGTGCATCAAACAGTAAAACCCTGTATGTTGTACTGAACCGTGGGCTGAGTGCATCAGTATTGTACTAATGCATTTTTTGCAATAGTGCATCTCTGTGTATCCTTTTGTTAATGTCATTTATGTCGTTACGATTTTTCTCTGGCAGGTTCACAACAGACTTCACTATGATCCATACTTTTTTTTTTCCTGATGTTTTTCTGTGGTTAGATTTATTGCAGTCAATATCACTGTGCTGAGAGGGACTTGCTTATAGGCATTTCCATATGTCAGAGAGTTGCTATGGACGGACAGCGTGGTGTGTACACGTGCGCACACAAGTGTGTGTGTGTGTGTGTGTGTGTGTGAGCTGGGTTAGCAGATCAAACACACATCTGTTTGTGAGATAGAGCGGAATCTGTGCTTCTCCCCCAAACCTCTCAATACTAATTAACGATCCACTGATAGTGGCCAAATGCCAACTGTCATTAGCACCCAACACAACACAAGTACACAGATGTATATGCGCACGCACACTCAAACACAGATGCTATGCGGTCACCCACACCAGACCACCAGAAGCCATCTGTGGATAAGATACATAAACACAATGTTGTCTATTTGCACTGCTCCACAAGAACCCCAGACAAGAAGAAATCTGAGGTAAAAATCAACCTGTTGGACGTAACATGACAAAACTGCATTGGTCATAACATATAGGCAGCTAATTGCTGATCTAATCTGCGCTGTATGAGAGCTGATCGTAAGCTATGCTTGTTAAACAGACTGCCCGCACTTACACTGTATGCTTAAAGAAATGAATGACATCCTCAATTCTCCAGTAGCTGTGGACCTTTGACTTCTTCAGTGATAGTGCCATTTGCGTGTACTCAAGCAGTGTGCTCGGTAAAAGCATCTGACAGCTATCTTTGATATTATTTAGCAAGGATTTCAGCTTTGCCTGTATCTAAAAGGATGTACCACCCACTCTCTCTGTCTCTTGCACAGTTTCTCTCTGCCTGTATCTGCCACTCTCTGCCTTGGTGACAGGGTCAGATAGAGAGAGCAAAGTGGTGAGAGGTGTGACACTGTGAGCAGATGAGGGTCCCCCCGTATGGAGGCCCCCCAGCACGACACCCATCACAGCTACCCAGACAGCCGCCAGTTGGTCCGAATAATGCCAGCCACATTGGCTCCAGCGGGGAGTCCAGAAGCCACATCGAGGCCAGAAGCCACTGGACCACCAGGAACAGATTGATATTTCAGTGCTACTATTGGTAATCAAACTGAGCCGTCATTAGTGTCCATTAAAATGTCAAAAGAAAATATATTCAAGGATTATACAGAACATATAATATACATTCGCTTTGAAAATGTCTACAGAGGGATATTTTTCTGCCTGTAGTACTGTCCTTAAAAGGTACCTGTGCCTACAAATGACAACAGCTGAGGGAAATACATCAACTTCAAATTCTTCCTCGCAAACTGGAGTGGAGCCTCGTCTTGTCTCGTCTCTCTTCCTCTCTCCCTGAGCAGCCTGCCTGCCGCCATCTCACGACAGCATCTCTCCATCTCTCGCAGCCCTCTGATCTCTGTGTCAACAGGCGACACCAGCAGCTCACACTAACTCAGCATGCATCAGCCCATCTGCAAGGCAAAATGTCTACAAATGCGTTTAGCATAGACTTTGGGTACGATTAATGACGTGGTTAGCGAATACTCTAAGTGGTGATGTCTTTACACTTGACAAGGTACCACTTGAATGGTGCCTTCCCTAGCAATACAGACAGCTAGCGAACCCTTCTGCAGATATTCTTCACAAGGCTGGGAATTTACAAGCAGCAGACAGGTAGGAGATCAAAGCTGCCGTTGACAGACTCTGCAAACACAAAGATTTATTCAACTCATCAAGAATTGTCGCATTGTTTTCTCAGTAGCCTCCTATCTTGGTGTGTACCTATACTGATGGGGGTTTATTAGTTGTCAGTGGGCCAGGTGGGAGGCTGCGCAGTGGTCCAGCTCAGGTCCAAACTCATACAGAGGTTGTGATGACAGGATCCGAAGCACTCTGTGGTTACTCAGTGGAATTCAAATGCCAATCCCCCTGCCCAGCACCATCTCCTCTCTCTCTCTCTCTCTCTCTCTCTCTCTCTCTCTCTCTCTCTCTCTCTCTCTCTCTCTCTCTCTCTCTCTCTCTCTCCCTCTCATTTGTCATCTCTCCCTCTCTCTTCCCTCCCCTCTCCCCCAGTGTTTGTCAGGGTTGGTGATTAGCTGTCACCCTCTGTAGAAGCAGATAACACCCCACACAGCCTGTTTCCCCTCTGGGAGCACGCACACACGTAAAACAGGAAAACACACAAACAAATACACCAGTGTGCGCACATGCATGCAAACTAAAGACACTTAGAAACGACTGTCAAAAGCAAAATAGTGGAGTTTATTGCATTTTGCCATGCATTTACCAAGACTTGAGTCACACTCATCTGCGTGAGCTCTGTGGTAACTTAAGGTATCGTTTTGATTTTATTTGCCTATTTGTTTTTCATTAATATAGTATTCATCGATGCCATTTCTTATCAATTTCTGGTTTCAATTATTTTCAGAGTTAGGCTGCCAAAAACAGCTATTTGTCACAGCTTACAATGTGATTGTCATGAATGCCTTCCTGGCAAAAAAGAAATTCTCTATCTTTTCATGCAAAAGTTGAATGTTCTCTCTTTTACCCTTATTTTTTTTTTCTTTTACATCAGTTGGGCACACTAGCATTAGCATTATTTTTTGGGGCAATATGACTCGGCATACTTTTACCACGCTGCAGTTCAACCGACTTCTGCCCTTGCAGGAAAAAAAATAACTCTATAACTTATTTGTGAAGCTAGGGTCCAATTGATAATTTCCACATTCCACCTGGCTGCAAAGGACCGTATGACATACATTTTGGACTCTATCTGCCACTCTATTGAGCACTTGCTCCAGTACATCTTATTGTAACCTCCACATACTTATGTTGACACATGCATCAACAGGACCAAATTTTGCCTTTAGGAATTGATAACAGACATACCTCAAGTTTCTCAATACGATTTCTCCATATCCAACCCTAGTGGTTACACAGTTTATACCTCTGCATGTCTAAGTGAGTAACTGTGTGCAAAATTCCTGAAAAACACTGAGGGAGCAAAGCCTCAAAGATAAAATATGCCCCTCAGTCTATACCCCTTTCATTATTGCGTGCTCTTTTCATTACAGGCTGATCTACTTGTGTCAGAGTGTACTTCGACTAAAAGCTAAAAGCCAAGTGGCTCATTAGCAGCTCTCATGAATCCCTCCAATTCCAGCTAGCTGTGCGATCTCACTGTGATTCAGACTACTTTCATAAGTTCAATTCTAGAGATACAAACAAAGACATGGGGTCTTCTAAAAGTTAGCCTAAATGTCTGCTGATGGACACTGTCTTGTGCAAATGAAACTAGAAAACGTGGCCCCTGCTCCCTCCTTATGCACGTAAATCAAGCAGAAGCTTTTCAGACACAAACACATAGTACTGACCTGCATTTCTGAAATTAACTAAGCACTGAAAAAACATGAAGAAAAAAGTCCTTCCTTGGATGCTTGGAATGCACTTTTATGAACACAGCACAAACTGCCTCCTCATCCATCTCATTCCCACTCTTACACACAACTTCATCTCACACATAAGTCACTTGAATTTTTTGAGGAATCATCAAAAGAGACAGTGTAACCGGGACACACAAGCGGTGCCAAAAAAAAAATATCAAAAATATGCTGAGTCTGACAGACCCTTATGCATCTAGTATTTACAAACGGATAAAGCTCAGATGACTAAGGGTTGCTATTTTTAAACCAAATGTGCAGAGCCAGACAGTATTCCTCCAGTGTTACTCCAAGTAACTTGTGCCCTTTCCATCTTGGCGACAGGTGCTGCATTAGTTGGACAGGGTGTACAGGAATTTTGTGAGAGTTTTTTTTTTTCATTGTGTAAGCGGATGCATCAATCTGTATTTCCCATGGTATAGTTACTGTTATAGTCATAGTGATGTTCAAAGACACACAACCAAAAATGGCTCTGAAACTTTTCCTGCCAGCACTTGTGTACGAGTGGAAGATTACAAACCTTAAGAATATGGTTCAGCAGACTTGAAGTTAGTTGGTACGCCATGCCCATCCAACGACATCTAAAAAGGCAAAAGTTCCAAATGGCCACACTCAAATATCGAATACTGTCATAGCCTATGCTGGCTGCACACTGCCTACATGACCTTCCTCTTTCAGGGAATAAGGACACACACTTTGACAGTCTCTCCTTGGAGGCATTTATGGTGTGTACACAAAAGTATGCAAAATAAAAAAAATAAAAAATAGCTCTTGGAAGAGAAGTTCAAACCACACCTTGCTCTGACACCACACACCCGGCCAACTGATGCGTAAAGTGTGTGTGATTGTTGCATTGTTTCAGAAGGTTGGCATCAGAAAATAGGGGAGAAAGGGTTTGAGACCTTGATGTAAGCCTTGAAATGTATGGATCTGTTACTCAAAATGGATTCCAAATTCCTGGATCGTACTTCATGTCTCAGGAGACGCAGCTCCTGGCATGGTTTCTTAACACAGGTCTGTTTTTGGTTTGAACGTACACTGTAATGAGTATTGCTCATTATATTACTCATTGCTACTGGCTACTAAATTGTCTGTTTGTTGTCAGCTGACAAGACAAAATTTTAAAGTTATTTTTGACTAAATTAAAATAGTTCACTCATTTAAACATTTCAGAATAGCCTTATTTATCTAGAATAATTTAATAGTACGGAACACATGTAGCAAACAGATTTTTTTTTTTACACTCTTGTCCTTACAAAAATAGAATAAAGGGTATTTCAGAAATACCATCATGCCGCTGGGAAGGACAAAGAAGACATGGTTTTTTTTCAATAAACCGGTAAGCAAGCAACAAACACAAGGTTGGTACAGAAAGCAGCCAGTGTCTTTAAAGAACCTCCCCCGGATCTACATTGACTTTCTAAGGACAGAAATGGGCCTGAGGTCTTTCAAGAGTTTGATATTATTTCAAACAATCTCATCTATTTTCTGCTTATGTTAATGCTACAATATGTTAATGCTACAAGGCTTCAACTTGCTGCCAGATCCATTCAACCCAGCAGTATGCGATTCACTATTCAATAGGAAACACAAGGACTCAGATTTAACACCAAAGCAAAAATAACCCTGGCACATAGGGTCAACATTAGGTATATAATATTTAGTCTGATAAAGATGCTGGGCAGGTAGCACCCATGTCCAGTTCACACTACAGCTTTCCATCCCCCATCCAACAATACCACAGGTTTAGCTTCAAATGGATATGGCAGGATAGGATCACGTCGTCCTCTTCTTCTCGTATCATCTCTGCTGTCACAATACAAAGAAGGATTGAAATGTACCGGATAAATATACGGCGTGGCTTTATCTGCTGCCCCTAAGCAGCTTTACTCAAAGGAAAGCTCAAACAATGTTGGCTAATCATAACATTTTAAGAGTCAACGTGTCATCTTGAAATTGTCAAGAACAAGAGGTGATTTCTTAGGAGATGACAACCCTGTTATGGGAGCACAATAGAAATGTAGGCTAACAGGAGAGCAAAGGGCTGAAGTAGTGATAAAACAGAGAGAGAGAGACAGACAGAGAGAACGGAGCACAGAGAGCACAATAAAGACAGCAAGACAAATACAGACAAAAAAAGACGTATGAGATCGTGCCCCTGCCTCTGTGTACATATGGCGAAACGTGCTGGAGCAGAGAAAGACCAACACATTGAGATAAGCCCCTTTGCTCAGGCTTCCTTTTAAGAGTGATTTGGCAGCTCGGCCTCATGTCTGTTGGCAGGCTGCAACGTATGCCCCCAATCATCTGCTGATCGCTGAATTACTGCATGGCTTTTTTTATTTTTATTTCCCTTTAACACTATTGGATGATTTGCTGAGGTACTTGGAACACAAACGACAGGAACAAACAACTTTACAATTACCACTGACATATAGCTGGCTGGTTTTACAGGCAGGTATTCGGTTTTATTGCCACAGCTAATCACGCTCAACTCAAACACATTTAACAATACAGCTCTTTTTTTTTTAAACATTTCCCAGCAATCAGTGCGGTCTCAATAACAAATATGCCCTGAAGAGTCACATGAGTTTCTTGCATTCCTGCCCCTGTGGTCAGGCACTGCTTCTTCTCAGCATATACGGGAAGTGATGCATTTTCCATATTAGGTAACTACGTCAATGAAATTACTTTACCGTCAGCAGGCTATATTTATAGTAAATGCACTGTATGGCAGAAGCAGCTCCACAGGAGTGTCTCAACCAGTCTGCCAGAACAAAACAACATGTATTTTCAGTGCCAGCTCTTCTCAATATTTTAGTAAGAAAGCTATTTCGTGGTTTTCTTTGTATACTTAATTTAAGGTGCCTTCGTAACTGTTCTAGCCTTTTGATAAACCAGCAGAATTTTTTTTATTAGATGACTACACAAATCTGTCAAACAAATGACTATGAAAATGGGCTGATAGTTTCTGCCCATTATATGCTTACAGTAAGTTTTGATCACATGCCAGTTGAGGGTACCCACCATCGATGCCCTACCTTAACAATATGTAACTAAGACTGTAGGGATAGGAATGAAGTGTGACTGTGACCAGACAGGAAAATAATCTACGTAATCCAGATCGAAGCCCTAAAGGCTTTTATAGATCGACGGCATAGATTTTCTCTCTGTCTCCATTTCTACCTGGCTTAGGTTTAATTCAACTCAATTAAATCAACCTGTGAGCCCAGGAGTTCGCAGAGAAAGCAATCATTCATCTTTGTGGCGAGCCACTTCATCTGAGCAAAAAAACGGCCCCTACTCTGCTCTTTCTCCATAGACACCATTAGGCCACTCAATATAGTTTCAGCCATGCCAGCTCTGTTATAATTACAGCAGTTGACATCTAACAAACAGCTCTTTATGGATGTTCTGGCCTCCCTATTACTTAAACAAATCTGGTCATTTTGTCGTAGGTGGCTGCTGGTGTCTGTTGTGTGTGTGTGTAATAAGTATCACATTTTTCCCTTTCCACCTATAAATTAGATGGTTAGGAAGCATTTACACTTACTGGGGGGGAAAAAAAGTTGAAATGCTTATCTTTCAACATGCAATACGAAAGTGGGAAAAAAAACAGTTATCCCTGATACAGAAACACACCTTGAGGTAAATCTGTTATCTACACTGAACACCACAGCTTTAATGTAAGATAATCAACACAACAATCAACACAACCAAAACAGCTATAAGGGATTGTCCTTGAGTGACTGGCAGTGACTGCCACAGAAACCTCTCCCTCATCATGACTATATCAGGCAGCTGCTTACACGGACACCCATTCAACAGATACATATTTCATGAGCTATGGTAAACACACTGCTCTCACCAATGCCAGCAACTGGCATTGAATAATACATTCATAGTGGATCGGCTAATGAATTGAGAGCTTGCCTGAGTGAAAAGAAGAAAGCAAATAACCAATACTCAAAGTAGAAATAGAATTAATGAGCGGTTGTGAATACTCAAATACTCGGTTGTGAATGCCGCTCAAAAGGCGGGACCATTTCTGTCCTCCACCTAACCTTTGTCTCTGGTCAAAGTTCCACGTTAATGAATGCAGGAGAGGTTTCATAGTCTTCTCTATGATTGTGGATTTCACAGATGTGTAAATGATGCTACGCGAGATGCTGCGAGTGAAGCTTTGATCTGCTATTCCACAAGCCAGGTTCTACAACAAAAGGCGAGGAAATCCTGAGCTCAGACAAGCCTTGTGTAATCTAGTAGAACCTCTCTCTATGTCTGATCCTCCTCCGCTCTGCTGGCCGTCTCGGCAATCAGTCTAGCTGCCCACACTTAGATGTGCCCCATTGGCAAGAATATAGACCACAACTGGAACCTCTTCTTCCTGAACATATGGTGTAAGATACAAGCTGCACATTCAAAAGCCTTTTTAACTGTGAATGTAGCATAGAGATCTAAGATACCTGAGTGAAAGTCTCTGTTGACCAGACAAAATGTACAGCCACTTACTTTATGGAAATCTATTATTCCGCTGTCGTGTTTTGTATTTTTTAATCTTTTGTAAGTTTAACATACATTTGCACTCTCTGGACAAAAATAAAACATGTCATGTTGTACTTGTAATTTCAAAGAAAAACACCATAAATATGTTGGTGTAAAAAGTCCACTGAGCCCAAAACTCTATTAAATAACCCATTATGCAAATACAGTGTCAAAACAACAGAAGGAAACAATCAATAGGGCAATTTTTGTGTTTATGGTGTAATTCAATTATTATTCTGGCTGAACTTGATATGTACCTGTAGGCTGTTTAGTCCAACAAACTACACAGGGATGAAATTAAATGGATCCCAGTGTAGTACTACTCTTTGCAAGGTACAAAACAGTCAAAAAAGTCTCAACACTGAGTCAGATCAATAGTTTCGTTGAGTTGAAGAATCAGTACCCAACTGGGATTGCTTGGCACTTGTTCTCAACATGGGGTCCAGTGATGCCTATGCAACTGTAATGGGATCCCCGGGAAGATGCCCACAACTTCCAGCATTGAGACATTGTGTATTCTTTTCAGAAGTCTTCTTCACTGATATCACCTGTAAAAAATCATGTTCTTTCTTTTTTCATATTTTTGCCTTTGTTTGACAGCAGACGCAAACAGGAAATGTGACGTGAGGGAAAGGGAGATGACATACAGATTCAGATTCAAACGGGATATTGCCGTTGTGTGGTTACTAGGTCACTGTGATGTCCCAATAGATCCTAACAAAGGGACATTCCCTACATTATTTCTAATAACATGCAAATAATTCTGTAAAAATAACATCTGACATCATACTCTTAGATTATCTTAGAAAACATCCTAGTCCTATATATTTAAGTTAGAAAGTTTACCCACTTAGCGCTCCACCGCTTTACTCTATCTGCTTTCACAGAAGCATGAAAGGGAGCCAGAGTTTCTGCTGCAAATACATCTAACCTAACATAACCACTCTGCCAGATCTTCCACACCACGGTGAGAAAGAGGGCAGAGAGAAGTATTTCAGGAGCTGAACAATTTCACAGGTCTACACCCACCCTCATCAAGACCACTGCAACCCTATGGAGAGGGCCACAGAGTCGATGTGAGAAGTGGAGGCCGCATGTCCATCAGCTGCACAAACACCTTCATTAAGGTGGGAGGAAATGAAAACGTACAGGTGTACAGCGGTGTGCCTCTGGGAAAAGCTGGGGCAGTTTAGACAAAAGAGCGGGAGCTCTGGTCAGCGAGCACACCGACAGCGTGGCAAGTCTCTGTAGGTGTCTGACGAAATTAATTAGGAGAGTGAAAGTAAAATGTCTGTCAGATCACAGATCACGCTGTGAAAAATACCTTCCCCTGCTGTGATCTATTGATTGCCATTAAATGTTCCAGCTGCCACTCCATAAAATATTAATATTTAAAATCTGACAGCTATATAGTAAATTGAATCCCCCACCTAAATAACAGCTTACTGAAAGGACATTATTAAGCCTGAGAAGCAAATACATTTACAGTAAGCATGGAATGTGTCTGGTTGTAGCTGCACTCCTACCCTTCCCATGTCTCTCTTGAGCCGGATTCATTTTAACTCGCATTGTACCAGAATCTGTGACAGCTAATTCTATCACTCCAGTTTGAGAGGACAGACACTCATCCCAGTAGGCTTGAGGTGGGGGAAGGAGGGGTGGACTTCAGCAATCATTCACTGGTCACTAAGCATATAGTAGTATTTAGACAACTTTAGCATAATGCCACAGCTTAATGCGTGTTGGCTAATTTGCCAACAGGCTTGATGTGAACAATCTCTCTGCATGTTCTGGTTGGGCGCATGGCCTGATGGGATGGCACACCATTAGCCCAGTCAGACTGCAGGGCCCCGCTGTTAACATTACAATGTGTAGCGGAGCATAACAAAGTGAAGGAGGGCTTCATCTTGCCATACTTGCGTGCTCTCCCAGCATATTATGGTCAATGTGATGGTAACACATATACAAAGCAATCAATATTAGTAAAAAATTGCCTCGCAATTAGAGCTATGGGGTATTAGTATTTTCATAACACCCCTATTATATATTCACATTCTCTATCAGGGTTGGTAATCACTTGTCTCAAACAGTTTAATTACAGCTTGGCAATGACTACTTAACGTGATTAGATGTTATACCTTATTGTTGCGTGTGGAATATTACATCAATTATATTAAGAGTTATTATTGTCATGAGGGTGCAGTGCTTGCATGTGATACAGGATGCAGTGAGGGCTGAGTGACAGGGACTTCTTAAAGACTTAATTTTACAAATAAAGTAATCAATATAAGCTACTGCACATCACGTCTCACCACACAGTGAGCTGTAAGGTCTTTTGCATAATTGCAATAAAAAAGTGTATTGGCCTGACTGATTGAATTCAGTCTTGGTAATTGCAGCATAAACAATGTAGTTGACTGTCACAGCTCCTGTGCCACTATGCTGTCAACAATCCAGATATTTTTCTAGTGTCTACTAGCATATCATGCAGATCCACAGCCTGCCGTGTAATGAGTATAATTACATGGTGCGCATGTGTTACCTGTGGGGTAACACATACACACATACACTCTCACACACATGTGGAAAGCAACACATATTTTTTTTCCATCCCTATGACCTGTCACTCAAAATCAGCCCAGATTGAAAAAATGCCCAGCTACTCCATGCCTCCCAAATTCTCCCCGCTTCCTCCTCTAAAGATGAAAAAAATAAAGTAAAAAAACAGAATCCAACATTAAACCCGCATCATTTCCAATAGCAACCTGAATCCCTGTTGACGCTGCTGTCCATCAATACGACCACCCATACTCTGGGCCCAACCCCCCACCCTTTGATCGACATTTATTCTGCTGCCACCCGCCACGCGCCTCCCTCCATTCTCAATCTTCCTTCCTCGCCCCAGTTACTCTTCCTCTCTACCAGGAGAACCTCTGCATGCTTCCAGGCAAAGTCAATGTCTATCTCTTGTCTCCCTTGTGCTACCCATATCCAGTACACCGCTCCCATTCCTCGCTGTTGTGTTTCGCACACATCTAAGGCATATCCGAGTTGTAAATAGAGTGGAGCTTAAATGACAACAGCCTTGCTTTTCTAGGGATTTAGGGAGGAAAAAAAGGAGCTGATTTGTGCGAAAGACTGCTGGCGAAGATAAAATGTTAGGCTTTGGATCTAAATTCCACATGAATGCCTTTCCCTTTAGTGTGCATTATGACGGCAATGGACCATATCATAGTATTTGTTTTGCTTTAGAGCTGTCCCCTGTGATTTATGTTCCCTGAGTGCAAATATTTCATGTCACTATACAAGCAATGTTTCTGTCATGGAGAATGTAGGGGGTATTCGGGGGCTGAATATGAGAGATTTGTGTACACGTGTGCCTGTGTGTGTATATGTGGGTTGGTGGTGAGGCACTTGTGGCAGTGCCAGTGTGTGACCGCAGGCCCCCTGGCTAGGGAGCAGCGCCTGGAAAGGTTACCCAGCAGAGTGGCTTTTGTATGGTAATGTGACCTCCAGCTCCCTAAGGAGCCCCAACACCTGCCCAGCACCCCCCACCAGCGTCACATCCCAAACATGTTAACTGTTTTTCCTGATAGGAACATAACTGCTGCTGTAATGTTATTTATTATTTATCAGATATTTACATCATGGCAACAGTATACAGCAGTATCAGAAAATACAACAGAGGTTTTCTCTCAAGGAAACATCTATAGTTTGTTAAATGTCTTTCTCCTGCTTGGAAGACCTATAAAATATGTAACTACCACTGAAATATAACAAGGAATCATTTTAATTCTTGATGATTCTGAAGCACTCAATTTATTTTTAATGTCAAGGCAGACACACAATGCATTAATGTACTGTAACAGCATCAATATAACCACAATAGCTACCGAGAACTTGTGCTTTAGGCTTGGACACTAGCCGAGAAAAACTGTGTAGTAATATGCATACAGACAGGCGGACACCCCCCACCCCTCCCTTCCCACCCCCACCCTCCCAAAACGTACAGACAACTGGCTTAGCATAGAGAGAGGGGGCTCTAAAGCAATTATAGCAAATTAAATGAATGCCCCCAAGTTAAATAGTGTTAATAGTGTTCAGGGAGACAAATTTGAGATGCAACTCACAGTGTGATGGCAAGATTCACTTGGATTGCTGAGTAGCAAACAGTAGCTTTAATTATATTCAAACCCTTTTAACAGAGAATCAATTCATAGCATGCTGTGACAGGTTGTTCTCTTTGGAAATGGACTGAAAAGCAGTGTGCATCAGACTCATTTTTGGTGACACCAAAGTTAGCATGTCTGATGTTATAGTCAGTGAATAAACTCAGGGATGAATAAGTGATACCTGAGAATTGTTTTGTCCTGGATGTAATGGAAAGCAATGAAACAACTGGCAACCAGTGACACCTTCACAGATCTGCTCTATGATTCAAGGTGACAGTGATGAAAATGAAGAGTAACATACGCTGTCTGGCATGAGATGATAAAACCATATAATCCAAAAGATGAAACCCTTCACGCAGGTTCTACTGCATGTACAAGGCATGTCTACATTTTGTAATGTATTCATTGAAAACTTCATACGTCAGATTATGTCTCATTCCTCAACACAGTATTCTAAACCAAAAACAGGCATGCACGCAGAATACAGACTATACTCCACACTGAGACACCCAGTGTGGTTCATGTCCCCTCTCTAAGACCGGTAGATCCTAACAAAAGTCCACTCTATCCTTCCATTGAAGGTCTCAGAGCTGCTACCCACAGGCTGGTGCCTACACTTGCGTAAGTTGCCCGACCACCAACCTCTTTGCCTGAGGCAGCCCACCTACTGAACTCATTTCTCCATCTTCTCCGGGCTGAGCAGCATCACTAACCCCCTCCCTCTCACTGCACTCACACTGGACTGATATTATGCATTAGCTTTGCACTGGCTATGGTTTTCCCCTCATTAAATGCATACTTAGGTATTGTCATTAAATATGACTTGAAGCCACATCTATATGTGTCATGTAAAAACCCATTTCCCTACTACACTTTGTCTATTTATTTATCCATTAAAAAAACTTAATTATGAATGAATGTCACATTGAATAATTCATGTGCACCCCAGTGCTGCGAATAAATAGCTAGTACACCTTTGCTTCCTCCCCTTCAGTGTTCCTTCAACCCTTTTAGTAGCACCATGCACTACTGTAGGTTATTGGTCTTTCTCTCTCTCTGGAGGGTTCTTGCGCACTTAGTCCTTATTAAAATCCCTATGGCATATAAACACACACACACAGTGTCACATGCGTGCGCATACACACAGCTACACACGCACACAGGCCAAGGACCGTCTGCTGGTACAAACCATTTATTAAAGCTCCTGTGAAGGTCCTGGCAGTCAGCCAGAGGGAGACATGACTTTGGATCCCATTCATGTCCACATCAGCAGAGTAAAATGTTTCTAGGTGTTGATCCATGACAGCCATTATTGCTGCAATCCCGTTTTATCACTGTCAAATTCTACAAAAGGGAAAATAAGCCCTTTTTCTGCACTTTAAAAGATTGTCAATACAGTTCAACCAATTCAAACAGCTGCTGAGGGAGTTTATTTGCTTTTGAAGATATGTTTTGAATAGGGAGGAGACAAACTGCCCCACTGTCATCTTATCTCTACAGGGCCACAACCCCCTTGAAACAGTATAATATAATGGTAAAATGTAACCTTCAAATATACCTGATCCAAAACATATTACATAATTACTTCTGAATCAACAATGTTTGGAGAAATATTGAAAAAAAAGGTTTCCCCACAAAAAAAAAAAGAAAAGTAAAGATATGCTTAATAAAGCTACCGGAAGGTTAGGCCAATGTTAACAAGTTTATCAAGGGTATCTAATAGTATTTTAAAAAAGCTAATTTATGGCTAGAGTACTGAATAACTTGTTTTAAAATGGGCAAAGACAAAGCAGAGACAGACAGATTATGTAATGCAGTTATGTTGACAGGGGAGAAATTCCTGCACTGAATTACTGCTGTGCAATAATTAGTATTAACGTTGCCATTTATCAACTTCCAGTAGAATTGTTTCGTGTTGATACTATCCTACAACATGATACAGTCTCTAATCAAACTGTGATGTAAAACTGAATAATCAGGAGTTGACACAAGTTTGTCTAATGGAAAGCAAAACATTGGAACAAAGGGTGTACTGTATTTTGTATGTAACCGATGTTATACATCCATATAGGAAAACCATCTTAATTATATAATACTGATTTAAACCATATCACTCAGACTTACAGTCAAGAATACAAGACAATTCATTTATATTGTATATAGAAATCTTATTATCCATGACAATTGCTACAGCAAAACATATCTCATGTACTGATTCCCTTAGAGCAATGGGTAAACTAAGCTCTCATTATTCTGCATTATTCAACCAAGTGGTAATAAATGCCAGCTCTGGTCCAGTATACAAATGAATCTGGCTTACCTATACTTTTGCACATCAAAACACCAGACATCCCAGTGTTCCATAAATTACTTTGTGCATCTGCCACCAACACACACACACACACACACACACACACACACACACACACACACACACACACACACACACACACACACACACACACACACACACACACACACACAAATAACAGCAAATCATCGCACCAAAATAACCTCAATACGAAAAGAGTTTCCCCAGAAAGCCACAGCAAACAGCACTAAGAAGCAGTCCCATCAAACTAACCACCTCCAGTTTATTCAGCTCCCTGCACTCTGAAAAGATGCAACCTTGCTCGTTGCCCACATGGCATGCAGAAAAAGTGCAACGTGGTTTGAAGTCTGCTGTGTCATCATCATACATTATTACCACAGGTGACATCAGGTAATACCATCAATTTATTCTTCATTCACTGACAGGCATATATTGTATTTAACATTGCAGAGAGGGAGGGATTGTGCAGCCCAGGGGTGAGGTAATCATTATGGGGCATGAAACTATACAATCCTAATTTACAACTTCTTCATCACCTCCATTCTGTGTAGAGGGAATGATCTACAACAAGGTGGTCTGTTTCAGCGGTCAGAGGAGGTCTAATGCATTTGGTAGAGGCTGATAACAGTGCTTCACTTTCACACCGAGCACTCAGAGGGAATTACAGTACAGGGCAGCAGAGAGGAGAATGTCTGAGTGCTTTAGTTAAAACCAGGGGTAAATGCTATCTCGTGCTTACATACTCCCTGATCCATGCACACTGAGGCCGCCTGATCGTTTCAGAGCTTGGCCCATTTACATTTTCACTTGACACGGTCACTCATACTGTATATTCTGCTTTACAGAAATCGATTGTGCAGCCAAAGGCCTCTCCTTTTCTACGGAGCACTGGTCTCCAGCCAAGCCTTACCTGGATTGAGAGATATGAGGATGAAAGGATTGGGTGCACTGAGACCATAGCCGTGGGGGAGAGATTTTAGCGCGGGGTTGAACATGTTCACGTAATGCTTTACAGAGGATGGGTATGGAGGCTCTCTGGGGAGGAGCAAGGCAGCAAATAACGTGTGAGTATCTATTAGCTTTTTGGTAACTGCTGCCTGCCATCTGAGAGGCTGTATGAGACCTCAATGACTAATCTATCAGTCGAGCATAAGGGGCCTGCCACACAGCTCTCACTGACTTCGCTCTCTCTCTCCCTCTATTGCCCCAGCCGAGACGTGTCTGATTTCTCCTCATTAGGAGTGCTGTTCTTTTAACATGCCTACCTAGCAAGTCCAACACTAGACCCACAAAGGACATCCTGACCAGTCGCCCTGTCACTTTCTTGCCCAGTAACTACTTCCACGTTGGAGGAGAGGAACTGAGCCAGCGCTTCCTTGCGTCAGCGTGGCACAGCCTCAGCCAACACTGTTCATCACCCTCACGGTGAAGGCTAAATATGAACACACATATGAATATATGAATAACTGAACAAGTGGTTATTGTTATTCACCTGCACGCACTCTGCCGAGCCTGCAAAGTCTTTTGTTTGGAGCCTGTAGTTCTGCTGAGCATGGGCTTTCTGACAGAATGTCTGAAGTAGGGCAGAGGGGAGTGGGAGCACAGGTGTTACTGAGTGGCTCTTTTACCGAGGAAGAATGACCTGTGTCTGCAAATGCCCCCTCTGTCTGTCTTCGGAGCTTCCTGCTATGCCCCTGTGCCCTCTTTCTTCAGTGGCTACCATGCTGGCATAAAGACCTGCCATTTGCCCAGATGGCGGACAGCAGGGGTCCCCCCCCACACTTTCTATGTCAGTGAAGTGCTGCCCCCCTGAGTGTGTCTGAGATGCAGCTTTGGCCCATATGCCCGACTGAAAAGAATGACTAGAGAAGATAGACGGGCATCAGTACTGCCCAGGAGAACAAAAGGTAAACAGACATATAAAAACATCTGACGTTCTGGCAGCCTTCCTTTTGTAGCCTTGTCTTTCGTATTTTATCTCAAATGTCATCTCGTTTGAAGGACACAACAAGTTACTTTAGCATAAATATTGAGGATACACATGGTCTAAAGCTGGCATGACGACACTAGTCATAAACACGCCAATATGTCAACAACTGAGTAAAGACAGAGAAGCTACTAAAACAAGTAATCTGTTCGTCCTCATACCACAAGGTTCATCTTTCTCAGATTACCTCTATTCTTTATCCCTCCTTCCAGATATGCCCATGCTGTTGCCACCATTGCTTAACCTCGACCTACAACACCTGTCTGTTTTGGAAAGAACTATCATGGATTAGTAGGTCTACATATGGCAGTAAGTGGGCTCTTATTCAAATTAAATGATTAAGACATGCTAAGAAAGAGAACCACACTTCTTGCCTTTACTCCGTTTGGTTATGTTGCTGATTCTGTTATTCAAACGTGTGCATGTATGCAAGACACATCACCCTGTCACTCATGTGAAGGTTACGCTACTACAACAATCATCCAGACCTTGCAAAAAACCTAATCCTACAAAGGCATTTATGTAAAATGTAGTCAACAAGAATCATTAATCATGAAATTCAATTGTATTCAGAAAGAATAGCACAATGAAATTGGGACTCCAAGGATAGCCAAAACAATGGATCACCACGGCTCACAATACAATCAAAGATGAACCTATTCATAGTCAATCGTTCAATGTCTTATTATAGCAAATATATTGATTTATTAATTCAATTAAATACTTTAAGAACCTGCTGTTTACATGCATTAGTACATACAGTACATACCATTTTGTGTGTGTGTGTGGCATTTCACTTATATCAGTACTTAGCTTGTCTAGTAGTGCTATCTATTGACTGTAGGATGAAAGCTGGGGAAAGTGGCTTTGTGCCTACTGCTACACATCAGGCTCTTCAAGTTCATAATGTCATACTGACACCAGGAGACAGGTAGTGCCAGGGGTGATGCCCAGGAGTGAAGGGAAGGTCAGTGAAGCTTCACAACCAAACTGGTGCTGATGCCACAGCATGTATGGCTCAAGTGCTTGGCAGTGCATCTTAACAACAAAATGTGACATTTTTAGAAGCTGTCAAATTGCAGTCTAAAAAGCCGTCTTGACTGGGGACCAGGCCAGAGCACCGCTGCAGGGCTTTCAATCTGCCCGTAATGGGAAAGATGGAAGAAGATAAGATTCCAATTCAGCCATTTCTGCACGGCCCAATGTGATCACACTGCAATCCGACAGGGCATTTGGGGAGTTGAGAGAATTCTTAAAAAGACAGAATATCTTCAAGTATGGCTTGATACTCACAAATTCCATCACTGCTCCTAATTGTTCAGTTCGCTGAAAGTAAGTGATATAATCTGGTGGTGTTACAGATACTGTTCCTCCATGACCAATCATATAGCCTAGATGACTGTGACTGCATAGGGAATATCATACCACAGTGACGAGCACAAAAGCAGGCACATGTTCAACGGAATGGATTATATATTATATATATATATATTGTATTGCTAAGGTATTTTTAAAATATTTTGTTTCTTAATGCTTATTCAATGTTGATTTGAATTATATTTGTCTTATTTCCACAGTAAATCATATTAGTTTTGCAGCTGCAATGTAAGCTACTCAATTCAATTCAATTTCATACACTTTACTTTAGATGTAAATTTGATGAAACCATTGTAACTTAACTTTTACATTAAATAACTAATCTCTTCTCTTATTAACTTAACTTACTCAGTTTCTCCTGTTTGTGATCCCATCCCGCCAGTTTAATCTAACCCCGAGGAGTGTTGCCAAGTCACTATGGTACCATGGTGTTTCCACTTTAATGCATTCTCATTAATGTTGGTTTTAGAAATGTGCACACCTGTGGAGAAATAAATTCAATTGCACAAGAGCAACAGACTCTATGGACCAACCAACAAAATGTGGCTCAATTTAAAACAGACAATTATTTATCCAGTAAGACCACTGGGCATTGTGAGCATATGAACACAGGCAATGCTCTGAGGCTTAAATATCACAACCTGATAACTACAGCTTCAGCCGTGACCACGCATGTAACGTGAACATTTCTATTCCGTGTCCCTAAAGTGGTGTAGATAAACAAACATATATGGTGTAGTGTGTGGTGCATAAAGATGAATGCATAAAGATAAATTCTTGTTACAATGTTCAGACACAGGAACGGTGTTAGGCGTGACTTGAAGCACCGTTGATGAACACAAAGAATGCAATGATATGAGAGCCATTTCAGATTTTTAATTAGCCACTCAAAGAATAGGCAATTACATATATTTGTTGTCTTTGTACTATTAACAACTAAAAAAAAAAACTTTGCATTTGGCGCTCTGCCAAACCACACCAACAGGGTATCATGCATCTCAACTCCCCATGCACATACACACGCTGTCTAAACCCCCATCAACTGTTTCCAATTAATCTTCAGGATTCATTTGGTCACCCTGGTTTGTCTTTATAAACGGGCACTGAGAATGGGCCTCAACTACAAAGAAAAAAAGAGAGTGGGAAGGAAAAGATTTCTTGTTTCTTTCAGCCAATCTAAATTCTCACATTTTTCTAACAAAAAGCTCATGAGTTGCTGAAACAATACCCTCTTATCTGCAGGAATTGGGTGAAATTTCCGCTCTGTCTCTCTTTTATTAGGCTATATTCAACCTGTCCCAATTGAGAACACAGCCTGCAAAGCTGCTTTGTGCTGCGAGGAGATAGTGCCACTGGTTGCCGTTGGTTTTGGACTCCCCCCATTTTTACCTTTACCCATCAAGTCTAGTTTACAAACAGCAACAAACCATTGTCTCATCACTCATTTTGGTGTCCTGCTGCTTATTGTTGCTTGGGCAGAGTAAGAAAGAAAGCGGTGTCCAGTCACCTCAGTATAGTACACATCAGTGCAAATGTCTGATGAGCTTTGGCCAAACATTTATTGAGGGAAGGAGGAGAGAAAAAAAAAGGAGGAGAGGATAAAGAGATATTTGTATGTGGTAGAAGCCTTTTGTCGACAGTCAGCATCAAAGGACTTTCTTTCATGTCCTCTCAGCCCCTGTCAAATTGTCATCGAACCTTCCTGAAAATCAAAGAAATCATCCACTCACTTGCTGTGACATCAACTTTCTCTCTTTGTCTTTCTCTCTCTCTCAATAACACAGACACACATGTACATTTCATCTTGAAAGAAGAAAAAAAAATCTGTCTGCTATTTGGGGGCTCTCCAAAGACATACCACTGAACAAACTGAACTACATTCAGCCTCGTGCACATCTCCCTTCCAACAGACTTTATTCTCTGTTGATGCTATGGGGAAAACGACATGGGTAGCACGCTGAAACAGACAGCCAAAGGCCTGAAAAAGAAGCATGATAAGAGTATGATTGTAAAAAATTATCCCAGTGATCCCATTACTGAGCTATTTAGTTGTGGTAATCTAATTTGAGGTCCCAACATAAACCAGGACCAAGATGTCCAAGCTGACTGGGACTACTTGCAGTATGTAGCTCACAGTCTCATTTTTCTCTAACGACTGCTCCACCAGTGGTTAAGTAATGACGAAGGCAGAGTTTGAAATGTGAGCTCAAAGAAGGAAATGCATGTTCCTCTAATCTCTTTCAGATAGGACTGGAAAAAGCCTGCTCAATGTTGCATTTGGCTGCTTTGTGTTTTGAGTGAAGGATCAGACTCGAACTTCTGACAGAAGAAATATGCTGCCTTTTGAAGTGAAGAGCGTTTTGAACAAAAAAAAATAAAAAAAAACATCAACAAGCTTAAACTTTGTCTGCAAACCGATTTGTGTCGGAAAGGTTGCATACCCTCAATTTGGTGAATTTCTGGGGACAGTGTAACTTATTCAAAACCACCACTTCTTTTCAAACTTTTGAAGACAATGGAGAGTGCAGTTCACCCAGTGGTACAGTGATACACAAGATGTTGAGTCTGAAGGTGGAAAGTTATTAACAGGTGTGAAGCAAATGTGTGAGAACCCATTTTTGTGACTCACCCGCACAAAGTGCCAGTCGATTGTGCAAGGTGTGTGATGTACAAACCGTGGACAGGCTATGTTTGGTATTTGGTACGTACCAGAAGCACAAAGTCGAAACTGGTAGGGATTAAGAAGAATAATCTGTTAACGATGAAGTTAGATGCCTGAATAAAAAAAACTGTTTCTTTAATTGGTTTGAGAAGAGTCTGCTGTCGAAAGTTCTACAGGTGCAAATAGTTTTGAGATATTGAAAGCCTTGGTACAATATCTTGCATGCATAATGAGTACTGTTCTTAAGACAATTATCAACACATTCATCTCATTCGTCCCACAAATGTTTTTCAAGTGATGGCTAAGGCTACACCTTTCTTGCTAATATTGTCATCAAGGCATTGGTCTTTCAAAGCTGTTTACATAATTGTACAAACCAGCAACTCAGCATAACAATCTTTGTTTACAAGACAGAGGTATTTATTCAAATACCAAGAGAGGATTATAGAAATTGTTTTTTTCCCCCTTTCTTTGCTAAGTAACTTTTCCCTGTCCTGCTGTTATCAAATTTAATCAAAACAATTACAGCCTCGACTCTGCCCTACCACATTATATAGTGTTAGCTGCAGCCACAGGCCTTTCTCTTTTTCAATTAAAAAAGCGGTGCCTTCATAAAAATAGTTAGTAAAAAATGGCTTTGGGTGCTACTTTTCGGGAAAACCATAGGAAATAACAAGAAGCGAGAAGCTACTACACCCCCGGCCTCTCTGTGTTTTGAATGAGTACATGAAGGGAGGAGTAGCGAGAGAACTTTGAAATGTCCTGAAGATCTTTCATGGAGCTGCTTGAGCCGGTGTGTTCAGTGCATCAGTGCATCCAGAATGTCAATGTCCATGGTTGAGTACCTCTGATTAGATTGTTTAAAGTTATTACCAAGCTCTTGTCTACTGTGGAGAGCCCAAAAGCATTCAACAAGTATGTGTGTCCAGTGATATGGTGCTACAGTAGCTTAAAGATTATATATGTGAAATTTAGAACATTAATATAGCAGCAAATGAGTAATGGCATCCAGAACAGAGAATGACGTCACACTCCCTTTGCCTGTGTTGCTATCACAGCCTCTCTGTGCTTTTTTTAACACAGCCGGACTGCTTTATGTGCAGCTGACTAGAGCGACTGAAACGGCAGCTCATCTACTGTGAATTAAAGATTTATATTGACCAAAGCAGAGTCTGTGATTGTTGGAACAGTGGGAAGACCAACAAAGATTGTTTTGGTGAGCTTTTTATTTATTTATGTCCACTTTGAATGAAATTATGATGTTACACTGATGCAAAGTAAAATGACGTTATCTCTGGAGTACATCAAGCGAGAGCAATACTACTGCTGTTTCTGGTTAAACATCTCTTTAGCCATTCTGTCCTTAATGTTGTTACAATAATAATTGGCACATTGGTCCCCAAGGGTTAACGTTAGCTTACGTTGAAGCTAATGTTTTCGCATCTAACTTAGCGAATTAAGGGTTTACTTTGACCAAACCAGCATTGGTTATTGTCGGAAAGACAACAAGTTTGAGAGTTTTACTTTTTTGTTTTGAACTGTTGAATCTGCCTTTCGATATGCATGTAAACTTTTGCAGATATCAGCAGTAATGAGCAACACTGTGTCTTACACCCAACAGCACTAACCTTCTCAGATATGTTCTGATACAGCTAATATTATCTGTATCGTCTGGTATGACGTAAAGAGGTTCTGTAACCATGTCTTCTGTACAAACACCTAAGGAATATTTTATTGTAATAAATCAAAAGGAACAAATCTGAATTTAATGAAATATTCAATCAACCTTAAAAACTGCTAAAATGCCAGCTTAATATGTCACTCAAGAGAAAATAGCAATGATGCATTCTGAGCCTCGACTCAGCAAGTAGAGTGTTTCCCTGTGCTTCATGCCTCGGCAACGACATTTAACGCACAAGAGCCATAAACAGGACCTTTAACTTAAAGCCGTCACAAGGTTCATAAGCAGTCTTCAGCATTATAGCTTTGACACACTAAAGAAGCCAATGTGCAATATGACCTTAGATTCATCTCTGTCACATTTTGTGCATTTGTGCACATTTGTGAGAGTTGCTCTAACAACCGTGGATGAAATCTGATATTTTCATCCATGGGATGGGACGACTTGGGCTCTAGAAAGCATAAGTCAGGTATTCTGGGAGAGCTGCTTCTGAGGTCATCAAATATGATACACTCGCTTAAGGCGACTGCACCCACTCTTTCAAGTGAAGATGGAGAGGAGACAACATACAGTGCCTGTCTTCCAGTCTGGCAATATCTGACAGCCTTCCTTTAGCAGTCTCTTTTTCTCTTCCAGCCTCGTACACAAGCATATAAATATACAATGGAAACTGTTACGATCTCACACAGACGCAAACATCAATGCAGGCACTCACTCTGTCAGTCTGTTTCAGAAGTGAAATTATTCCATCTCTCAGGGGTCCTGTTAAGCTCTTACAAAGCCTCAGTGCGTACAGCAGGTAGATTGATTGTGACTTATTAACTGTGAGTGAGCCTAACAGAGTGCATTAAAACAAAAGGAAATGTGATATCCCCACCCATCAAGTGCTTGTTAGAGCTTTAATCAAAGCCCTTGCAAATCTGCATACAGAGTCCTGGTAATGAATTCCAAATGGCATCTTTAAAAACAAGAAGCGACCACACCACAGAGCTTTACACAAGAGGGCCCAGAAGATATTTTACAAAGATCTAGCTCACGAACAGTAGAAAAATAAATTGTTCTCAATAATTATGGCTCTAGCTTTCATTGTCATCTAAATCATATTTCTCAAAGGACTGTGGCACACGAGGAGAATCGCTCAATTTCTTAAATCTCTTCCTAAATGAGTCCAAAGAAATCATTATCACAAACAAAAATACCTATAACTAATTCATATTCAAGTGGCAAAACAGCACCTGACCTCATTTGATCTGGGATATGTGCTGCTTTTGACCACTTGCTGTTAAATAGCAGCCTTCCAGCCAGCAATGAGCAGCAGTATTGATGGCAGCACTTCTATTTTAGCTCTGAGAATATGGCCAAGAAGTGTAAATCACAGCAATCATATAATCTGCTCCATTCAGGCACAAAGGCGTGTGGTGGGAGATGACCGTTACACATGTCGGCCCCAGTGGGAAGCAGAGTGACAGGAAGACAAAGGTGACAGTGAACAGGGCAGGTCATTATTAAAACCTTGAAGAATAAAATTTGTCATAGGGCTGTGCATTCAATACTGCAATATTTTCATCAGGATTTAGGCATCCACAATTTGTGTATACATATAATACCCTTTATTTAAAGTGTTTGCTTTGGTATCAAATCTAGCAATGCCATATCCACAGGTATATTATCTAACCAATCGCAGACATTTTCATTTGCTACAAAGCAGACCAGTGAAGACTGTTCACAGTGAGGTCCATGGATTATCCAGAACAGCAGGGACATTGTTTTAGTTAAGAAAATGTTGCTGCTGATTTTCTTTAATGTCATTTTTCTGTGATTTTGTCTTTACCTTCATTCTAATAAAGTGAAGGCAGAAAGACTAATAAACTGATATCTCACAATATGGGCATTTATAATCAAATTTTTCTGTATGCAAAAGTACCACCAGGGGTAAATGAGAAACAATATTTTTTTTGTAATAAGCGTGCACAGATCCTTTAATTCAGTCCATTTTTAGTTACATCTATAGAGCCTATAAAACAAAACTTGTATATTTGTAATTAAAGGACATTTACTTTCTAGGTATATCAAGTACAGTGTAAATGTAAATTTTTGTCAGTTTATAATGTTCTGGTTCAGTAGTTAAACGTGATATTCTTGATTATGCAAACAATTGTGATTATCATTTTAGCTGTAGTCTGAGCTAAAATTCTACATAAAGCATGTTAAAGACTAGATAGGAAGGGCTGATAATTTCTCGAGCAAACACAAGAAAGGAGAAAAATAACAGGAACAAGCACAGCTCTTCACAACAAAGTTAATCAGGCTTGCCTGAAAACAACTGAAGCTTCAGTGGATGTCTAATTGGATTAAACCAAAACAGAGGATGTGTTTTGTGTGCTGTTGTTGTGATGGCTTGACCTCTAATGGCAGTCCTTTTTTTAATTTCTTCAGATCAGCAATCAGACTAAGACTAATGACTACTGACACGTCTGACACATGGTGGACAGACAGTTTTCTAGAGAGTGACTTATAAGTTAAAACTGAGGGAGGATTGGTCAAGGTCACTCAGAGAGGCGAAGCAGCTCCAGCAGCGTAAAACTCACACAAATCACCGACTGTCTGGCTTGCCACTCTCTCCTCCAGGGGACATTTAACCCACTCCTACGATGACCTTTCCAGGCAAGAAGTGCCGTCACTTCAGAGGTTTATGTGGCAACGTACCTGCCAGGACAGCTGATGACACATTTCAAACAGGACGTGCAAGCACCTTGGTGCTGTTGAGGAGAGTCAAAAGTAGAGAAGAGGGTGAATGGCTTACAGCTCCCTTAGGCTGATGCTAATCTCATCCATACTGCTGCACAGGCCATCGCTACTGTAACCCTATAGCATACTGTTCCAGACCTACTATTAGCTTTAATCAACTGTTAGACTCCATTACAAAAAGTAAACATTGGAGGAACTAAATCGGTTATTGGTTGTCCAATACTAAAACACACAATTCATCACTAGTGAGCGGGATTTACTGCATGTATTTAAGGTTCAGTTGCAAAAACTGTATTAAAACAAGGAGACAGGAAATATGTTGTCTAAAGAATAAGGCAGACCCCCTCCTGAGCCAATCAGGCACAAATACGTCTTTTGTTTTGAGTGCCAATTATAGTGCGCCATCAGGCCAATCATTGAATTTTTGAAAACACTGTGGCAAGATGCACAATGTCGCCATGTTGCGTGAAATTAACTGAGCAAATGGACAGAGACCGATCCATAGTCCTGTTATCATAGGGTCATAACTAGTGTTGCCATGATTATTCTCTTCAAACTATTGTGTCTCTCATTCCACTATTTTTACAAACACATTACTGTCAAATTGACTGAGCTCATACGACCTCTGTAAAAATGCCTCTATATTTACTTTGAGTGTTTCAGGATCAATTAAGTGTGTATGTGAGTCTGTCTGTGTGTTTGTAGGTCAGCGTTTTAAGCACTGCCTATCATCTGAGAGGCTGTGAGCCATCAATGACTAATGTGTCAGTCTGTCACAGTCAAGGGCCTACCATATGGCGCCAATGCCCCCCACCCCGCCACCCCACACCCCCCACCCCCCATCAACACCACCAATTTAAACTAATGGGTGGGCTGGGAGAAACAGCACAGCAAACTAACCACACTTCCTAAGCTAAAGTGTGTGTAGTAGGGATGCAAAAGTGCATGCTTTTTCTTGATTTTAAACAACTGACATGGAGCAGCACAACCTTAGTAAATCAGGTATTTGATAAATAGATCCTCCCGATTGATCAAATGGTTTATAGGTGATTAAGAGCGATTAACACAGCAAGTCTGTATTCTCCGTTAAGTGCATCCTATGAGCTAAGGATGTGCAGTGCCAATTAGAGCAGGCTCAGACTGTTGCGGGTGGCCTAGAGGCAGAGCAGAGCTGTGGCCACCTTTCCCAGGAAGCCCTCCAATTACCACCCAGCAGGTGCAGTGTCTGGTTGACTCATGAGAACACATGACACACATACATCTGAGGTACTCTATCTGTCTTTCTGGCAGTCTTGTGTCTCTGCCCCTCCTCATGCCTTTGTAACTTTTAATTCAATATTTTTCCATCACCTCTTTTTATCTTCATTCCTCAATTTGTTTTCTCTAAATTGAAAGTAATTCCAAAGATATGGACCAAGTGAAATCGGGGTAAAGGAGAAGTATTTATATTATTGCGTTTCTACTCGGCATCTTCTGTGTCGGAGGCATCTGATGTGACCTAACCTTGCCACCACATGGTGACTACTGTGCCAACCCTACTTGCATTCCTGCTGATGAGACGCTGGCCATGACAGTTCATCAGCGTCTCTCCCCAGTAGGAGCCACTGCGGTGCTCTTTTGTTTTCCCCACTTAAATCTCCCCAAAGTCACTTTCAAAGTCTGTATTTAATAATCAGCTAGTAGGGAGATATGTCACAGGTCAAGCTGGCTAATGTAGTAATATAGCTGTCAGTGGCTGATTAGCTCATTGTTGTCTCAAAACACATCTACATTATGGAGCCGGAGCACAGAGTGATGTCACCATATGGCTATTAATATTAGTTTCTGGAGATGTAATAAATGTTTTCTTTTCTCTTCTTAATTATTAATGCGTACACAAAGAATGTAAAAAATATCATTATGATCGTTAATATTAACACAAACTCAATACTGTGTCAAAGCAAAAAACAAAACAAAACAACTGTGCTGTTGCATTTCTATTAAAAATGTTGGCTGCTTCTCCGGAGATTCACATTTGAAAGTTCGCTGTTTTATACCTTGGGATGTAAAAAAATGCAGCATTCTTAGAAAATTCTTAATGAAGGCATACATGCTTTGTCATATTACACATATGCATATCAGAAAGGAAATTATTTTTTAAAATGTTGCTGTGTCATGATGGTGTACGTTGATGCATGCTTAACTGGCAATGTACTGTAGGTCCAAACCTCACTTTCAGTGATTAATAAGAGGAAATTCAAGACATTTCTTAGGAAATCCCTAGTTGTTTTATGGTTTGACCCAGCTCCAATTCAGAACCAATTTTCAAACCCTACTGCCGTGTCTGTCATTAGAGTTTATGTGAACATGATTTTTCCCCTTGTGCCTTCTCCACACCTTCTAAAAGATTAGCAGTGACATTGGAAGCCATGTCCAATGCACTCACCAGGACTTCCCTTAGCCAATGGGACCTGCAACTCATGAAGCTGTTCCACTGACAGAGCCTTGGCCCCATTCGAACCTTGCAGAAGCAAGTGTGTCAGCCATGCAAAATGGAGAACAGATGTGGTATATGGGCAGAGTAATATAGTCTTAGGCTGCCTCCACTGCACCTGATGATATGGAGCCAATAGGGGCATTTGTCAAATGCAATCAGGTGTGATGGAGGGAAGAGATAGAGCGGGGGGATAGAGAAAGAGGGAGGGAGTGGTGGGCAGCTTGAGCCCTGCCAAACTCTCTTCGGAGCATCAGCTGTAGAGGGGACAAAGACCAAAACATGCACCCCAACCCCTTCATGAGGACAGCTCTGTTCTAAGAGGAGAGTATCACTTACAACAAACCTAAATCCCACAAGAGAGAATTTATAAACCACAGCACTCTGCATTTCCATGAGGATATTTAAACTGTGGATGATTTACAGTGCACACTAAAATGTTGAAAAAAGGTGCACCTCAAATGCACAAATTTTCTAAAATGCCATGGGGTCAGATTTTAATCAAAGGTAAGAGACACTCAGCTCTTCATTTCTGTGTGAACTATGGAGCTATCTCTATTCTGCTGCTCTTTTCTAAGCCTATAAAAAGGTCCACAAGGTCAGAATAAAGGCCAGTCCAGTCCCCAGAGTAGGGCACTTGAATGGAAAGTCTGAATCTGATTTACAGTTCGGCCACATGTGCAAGCTGCCAATGACTGGGCAGCCAGCCAGATAGAGTGGGAGAGTAGAGGAGAGTGTCTGTGAGGCTGCAGGTAGTAATGAATGCCAGCCCTATCTCAGGATTCTAAGTAGGAAAATTGTGTTTTTTATATATTTACACAATCAAATTAAACATGGAGCATTAATAAATGCTACAAGGTGTGTGAAGAAACAGACTGTTAGAGATCAGATCAAATGACCTTTGGTAACCAAATCAGCCTGAACTCACTGGAATTTTGATCTGTGTCAGTGACATGTGTGAGACTTCTAAAACTCCATTCATACTGACAATTTTACCTCCTTTATGTAAATGGAAGATTGCATCTCTTTTGCATGTGTTTTATCCTCAAAACAGATGGCAATGTGGCAATTTAGTTAAATGATTCCTAATTAAAAGAGGAACACCATTGGTGGAAAATTTGCACTTTTTTTTCTTTTTTTACTTTGTGAAAGCAAAACATTAAACCAATATAAGGACATAATTCTGATATATATGTGCCATTTTGCTAATTCAAATCTGTTGCAGCATAGGATGGAACTCATGCTGTGTAAATATCATCCACTCTCTAAAACACATTAACTGTCATCATGTGTTCATTTGCATTCTTTTTTTAGAGTACTTGTTGCCAAAAAGAAGAAAAACAATTGCCAAAAGATAGAAAACAGGTTGTAGTCACGAAGATGGTCATATGCCACCATAAACTTGTAAACTGGCTACCTGATTTCAAGTTGCAGATATTGTTATTGATATTGAACATTTCCAAACCCTGGCATTTAACATTTAGTAGACATAAGACAATATAATGAATGAACAAATAGTCTTAGATGTTCAAACTGTATCTGTGTTGTAAATCCTGATGTATAAATTGGTATGGTTGTTAAGCTATTTTGGCTATTTAACCTATTAAAAATTTATTGTATCAGTGTGTATGGTGGCCCATAAGTAGCTAATAAAAAGATATTGCAGTACAGACATGCCAAAGATGTGTCTGAGTTCTCCATTGCTCTTTAGAAATAATAACAAACAAGGTATTATCTGATTTTCTTAAACTCTCCAAAATCCATATCAGTACCTGCCTCAAAATCCAGTACTGGTTGGGCTCTACTGCATAGTGTGTTATGAATTCCTGCATGCAGATATACTGAATCAAAGTGCATTTAAAGATTATCACAAAAAACACTGATCATAATGTAGTAGGAGGAAAATAACAAAATACACTGTGTGGGTGCACCCATCTCCAGTGTGGCGTGTTCAGGCATGTCTGCTCAAACATGGGCATTTTAGGCATGTGCAAATACTCACTGGCATCACCACAAGCTACACTCACACACCGCTCTAGCTGGGTTGGCCTGGATGAAGACAAGCAGGGCACGCTGCCATGTTTGAACTATACATTGGGAACAGCTATTCAATTTAAATGACTGGTGTGCTGTACGTGTGCTCCTGAGAGTGGCAAAAACACGCACATTTACATGTTTTGAATGGGCAAACTATGGCAGTAAAGAAATTGGATGAAAGCCCTGTATATCCACATTAACACACAGTGACTGTAACATAGGGCTGTATTGGATGGATTGTATTACAATACAGGGGTTACGATTCTATATATTGCAATGTAGTGTGACACTGTAAGCACGTCGAAATATTGCAATTTTTTCAAATCAAATTTTTTAGGAAAACTGTCAAAGTAATTAACATTGTAATATCATTCTTGTACAGCTTTAGATCTTTCTATCTTTACTTATATTTAAAAAGTATTAGATTTTTTGTGATTCTTATGCACCAAGGCAAATTTCTCGTATGTGTAAAAACTAACTTGGCAATAAACCCATTCTGATTCTGATTATATATACTATATATGCAATCTGACTTTTTTTAAAAAGCTGACTTTTTCTATGCAACCAGAACAGTTAGATCTGCATTTGTCGTCTACTGTAGAATTGTGATAACTTCCTTCGTTTTCTTTCTTCTTTCATTTCATTTAATTCCATACTTTATCTGAAAATGGGCACCATGTATCACTCATTCTTAAACACTGCATTTACTTTATATATTATAAAAGATATTGCACATCATGGCTGCTGACCTTTTTTTTCCCTTCAGAATAAAAGAATAGAAAAGGCGTGTGTCTTAGAATGTTTGTTTAGTGTAGTTGAGCGTGTGTTCCATGTGCCTATTAAGATGTACTCTGGTTTCAGCATGTCACGTCCATTCACATACTGTTTCCGCATTAAACAAGGTTTGAGCTAAAGTAGGCACGGCACAAGCCAGATGGTCAAAATGACAATTACTTCCTGAGTCGGTTTTGTCAAGAAACCTCAATACCAAATTCAAATGCATGCACACACAACATATATTTGTACACATCCCTGTGCCAACTTCACACTTAAATTTTTCTGTCTCTCTGCTCAGAATGTCTCAAACAAATCAATCAAATCTATGCACGTAGTATGCACATATCTAATGTATATTTCTTAGTCCCTTTTAACATTATAAATATGTTATATTCATATTTTAGCATATGGTCACAGAACAACAGGGCAGGTTAAGAAAAAAACACAGCTGTAGTGACAGCTATTTCCTGTTAGTCATACTCACTGAAAGTAACTTTTTACACACACGTATCCTCTCATTCACACAGTGAGTTGGCAGCTGGAAGACTTGCTGGCAGATGATTCAATGCAATCAACCCGTCACTTCAGTATGATGCCGCCTGTCCTACTTTATGCTCACCTCCTATCAAATTCAAATCAAATCAAATTCAAAGCTGTTTCAAATGTAATTCTGTCTTTTCACCCAACATGGTCTCAGCAGCTAACAAAGACCACTCACGCTACACACTGACACTTTGCTTTCTAAGGTTTAAAGAAGTGCTTCCAAATTAAACAAATTGTCTGCAAACTTTCTTGAGGGCATGTGATTGTCCTCCGTGCTACCACAAAGGAACTGACAAAAAGAAAACCACAGACAAGCTTGCATAAATGTTAAGTGACACTAATTTGATCAAGCCGATTCAATGAATTTATGAAACACAATGTCTGCCGGGATAATACTCGCACCAGTTGGTCCTAGTCTCAGTGACAGGGGACATTAACATATTCCTGTCTATCATAAACACATCCAATGCAGCTGGCTTCACCTAAACCACTAGAGGGAGAAATAAGCTGTGATTTACCTCAAAAGTGAGTTGGGTGTGCAGTGTATGAAGAGGTAAATTTTTTCAAATTTAAATTTTTCGAATTGAAATGTATATTCGCTCTTGTACTGACACACACCTTTTCAGACTACATCATTTTATTTCAGTTGGTAATTCATCTTTAAAAGGGATGACTGCGCCTTGGTGGCTTTTACAATGTGTGTTCAGCTGGAAGAGACTGATGCTGGGTTGGCAGTGGGCTTATCAAAAACAAGTTGAGGCAACCCTCCAGGAGGCAAGACAGAGAGGAGGATAAAATCCATGCTTCTGCTCAACTAACCATCAAACCTAATTACCTGTGGATAGGACTTATGGGCCACATGTTGGGTTCAAAGTTTCCTGATCAGGAAGTGACTTGGGAGGGAGCTTTAGTGTATGTGTGTGCATATATGTGTGTGTGTGTGAGCCTGGTCAATGTGTCCGTGACAAAAAAGATTAGGCCGAGAGACGAGACTTGGTGCCAGGTCTTGGCTCTGTGCCATTAGTTCAATCAAGCACATTTATTTAGCTTTTAGACAATTCGACCAGAACCCTGAGATACCACTTCAGAAAATAAGCCAAAGATTATTCATGGCATGGCAGCTAAGATAGGGATCTGTTGTCACTCTCTAGCATCGTATGCATGTCCGCTCACTCACTGCATTATTCCTTTCTAAGTGGTAAGCACGCTGTTTAGAAAGCGCACACACACACACACACACAGACACACACAGACACACAGACACACACACACACACAGACAGACACACACACACACACACACACACACACACACACACACACACACACACACACACACACAGGTCAGCAGACCAAAAGGAAAACACAATGACTGTCATGTAGACACACATGTATAAATTAGGCTAAACATAAAACACAACTAGAAGATGAGTCACTCTAATCCCAATCGTAACCTCACCCCATGACACAAAGTAAGTGCTTTCTGTTTTAACAGCAGAAAAATGTCTCAAGTAATTACCAATCACCTCTATTCACTCCTGACAATAACTGACAGTGCTGTTGGCATTACAATCAATTTTTCTTATCTTTGAATCTTGTGCACGATTGTATATTCCACTGGTATACATTTTCTGTATGATACAAAATGGAAAATAAATAAAGTTAAATTGAACTTTTAATTTCAGTTAACATTTATGTATCATTATCTACTTTATATTCATATCCATCATCTTTCTCTGTGTATAAACACATTTGTGGTTATGACAGAAAGAACAAAAATCCACTACTCTCTACATAGCTCTTCTGAGGGATTTAAGGTTTAACATGGCTTATGGTTAAATAAAAATAATATCATTATCATCATTATTCCATAGTGGTTTCATTATTTTTTTATTTTACTATGTGTTTCACCAGTGATGTTTACCTATTTTACTGCAAATTAGATTCTTGGGACAGATAAAGATATCTAAAAAACTATTGCCCAAAAAATAAAATAAAATAAGCGCTCCTGCTGATTGTGTAAGGAGATGAGCACGAATTATTTCACCTCAGATGTGGATGACAAGTAATCTTGGCATTACGCTGATACATTTTTTTGTTAATTTCAGGTAGATCCATTAAGGCTCTCCTGCAAGGTTACTGACAGTCACATAGTTTCCTCAAGTAAAAATGAGCCTTTGTTAATATCAGAGGGTGACACATATGGTCCCTTCAATGATCATAAAAAGGCTTCAGAAATAAACAGCAAGAGATCCATCACCTTACTACTACTTTACCAATTAAAAACTGATCAGAAAAGATCAATATTCAGTCAAATGCATTGCTTATACAGTGTGTCAGGCAGAATTTTGATATCAGTTCTAAAACATTACTTTAAAGGCTGCATTGCCTGACACAAATAATGAACTCTAAATTGTTATTCAATGTTGCTGCTTAATTTGGCAAGGTATTTCAATTATGCATTAAATTTAATGCAACTTAACCAGAGGTTGCTGTAGTTAACATTAAAATCCTATAAGGACATGTCTAACTGACACCTAACTTTGCACTTACATACAGCTATTCCTGGTCTGCAAATATGCCACTTGGGTCTTGGTTGAGGATGTTGACATGGCCTAAAATACAGCCACTCGATTTCTATTGCTATTGGAAAAAATTATATCCTAGGTGTAGTCTCTCAAGCAGGTCAAAAAAAGCCTTTCTAAGAGACCCTTCTTAAACAAAAGACTATACAAAAATGCTACAGACAAAATATATTAGTTTGAAGTAGATTTCTACATTGCATTGCGTGATGTTTAAGCCACCTCCTGACTATTTGATCATTTCCAGTGCCTGTAAATCAAATGAGTTCTTTGATTAGCTCTATTAACTAAACACACATCCAAATAGGTGGATAAGTGGACTCAATTAAAACTCTAGCCTATAATGTCAGGCACATAGTCAGTGGTCAATTTACATCCGTGTAATTGTTCTTTGCATTGCAATGTACACTGAACAATGTGTGTAGTTTCTAGTCATTTCCCTCTCTGTGAAGTGTGATTCAGTGTCACTGAATCATTTTACTGTATACATTATAAAGTAAGAAATTAATTGACACCCTGAGTGAGTATACCAGTATGCACTGACCTATGTCCCAACAAATCCATAGATACAGCTCCAGATACAGCTGTACATAATAATAGAATACATGAATCAGAATTTATAGAGAGAGCCATTTTATAGTTCTTAGTCACACTAGTGGTATGGCTCTATAGGGATTGCATCTGTCCATCTCAATAAGTATGGAATAGTATACAATTACAAGACTTTTATGGTGGCCAAATGATACTGAAATAACTTAAGTGATCCTTAAGTTTTCCATAGCGCCACAATGAGATTGATTGAATGGATTGCCACATAATTTGATTGGCACAGGTAGTTCCCAGACGATAAATCCTAATGACTTTTGTGATCCCCTGACTTTTCAATCAACATTTTATCCACATCAGGATGTTAGCACTGGGAACATGTTAGCATGCTAACATTAGCATTTACCTCGAAACAACTTTGTGCCTAAGCAAAGCCTCACAGAGCTGCTAGTACATATGACTGTCTCTGCGTCTTGTTTTCAGAAAACCGAATAATAAGCACATTTCGAATAAATGAAATAGAGGGAAGAAGAAAAAATAGCTAACAAAGTTTCTGACTAAAGACCTGTATAAGACACTAGAGCAGGTTAGAAACAAAACTTGAACCACTGCAGTCACATCTTTTGCTGAAACAAAATTTTTTTCATTGCAATTACCACCATTTTGTTTGGCCTACTTACTCTGCTCCAGCAAAATATTACTGAATGTAATGAGTCTGTCACTACCAATGTTGGACTTTACATTTGTATCGCAATGAAACATAACAAGCAATTCCTAACAACTTCATCATTTAAGATAGTGGATGACTTCAGGCCCTGAATCTAGATAATCTAACACTTTTAAAAGACCTGAGGATATCCAGACACACAGTGAGCAGTAAGTGTTTCAGATAAGTGAAACCTTTGAGACTTCATTAGCCCTTCACATCAAACGCCAGCACATAGTGTACATTTCCATGTAAGAACATTTACCCGGTGATTTCAAGATGGCGATGCGTGGGAGGCACTCATAGCATGAGCTGGAGCTGCCTATGGACCTGGTCACACTGCGATAGGTGGTTGAAGAAGCACATGCAATAGGCTACATGGAGTTACTGTTCCAACACATGCACTGAATTCCCACTGTGCTATATAACAAGACACATACTGTCAGAGTCGTCAATCATTGTAAACACGAATGGCAAAGTTTGCTTCCATTGCCTTCTTTTAATGTAACTATGTAACTGGTTACTTTCAAAGTTCCATTTCACAAAAGGCAGGTGTATTATGAGAATATGCTGCTGACTGCTGCTGTATGGGAGGCCATGGAAGAACTTACTTCGGAACCAACATTTGGCAGTACATCTTTTTCTTTTTACATGTTTATCTAGTCAGTAGAAAAGTATTTTTTTCCACTGCTTTCCTCTAGATACATTTATGGATTCGTTTTGCAAAATCCAATACTGGAGATGGCAAAGGCTGTCAACATTTGAAAAAAAAAAAAAAAAGAATATTGAATTCTCTGTTTACTATATACTTCTAAAATGTGAATAAAGCATCAGAGTTGCAGTTCAAACTCAAGCATTCGATTGCCATCACCTTGCTGTTTAGGCATTTGGGATGAATCCATCCAGAGGGCCGCACAAACACCTTTAGCAAACGTCTCAAGATCCATAAAGCTGTGTGTATCAGCTCAGATGTACAGTGAGCACAGTGCATCGTCATCATTTGAGCTGTACTGTGTCAACTGCTTGTTCACCAGGTGGTGCTGAGTCATGGTTCATGCTCACTGGTTTTCCTGGAGCTCTACATCGGGGGGATGTGGAGCACTGATGTCTGATGAGGATGAAAATGGTTATTTGGGTTGAAAAGCATCCTTTTTAAAAGCCTATCACATGATAGCTGAAATTTGACACCATCATTTTGTTTCTCATTTGGCTGTGACATGCAGGGGCACAAGGTCTGTCACTCAGAGGCCGGCATTGCCTTCTGTGTACCTCAACTCAAATATGCCTGTCAATGCTACTCTTAAAACATGCACTTGAGCCATAGCAAGGAAATCTACCCATCCATCCATGGGGGCAGGGGCTGAAAGAGTTCACAAAAGAGTTTCCTGTGTTATTTGATTATTATTTGATACCTCCAGGATTCCTCCTCCAGAATAAAGTTGAATCGGATTTGGCTGTTCAATACAAAGATTTAATTATTTATTCCCTTTTTTTTAGTTCAGTGTCACACTAAACTCCTACATCAGGGGTTTCTGCAGTGGAAGCGCAGCTACATGTATCTAATTTTTTAACTTTATTGCCTCTCTTTGTTATCTGTGATGTGAAAACTTCAGATTTCCATACAGTCAGAGGAAGTAAAATTGTACGTTATACTCAGTTCAGTTATAAAATCTGAGCACACCACAGAGTGTCTCTCCTGCCGGGCTGCTGACAGCGCTGTCAGTCCAAGAGTCAACCACAGTGGACGGCAGTCAAGGAGGTTGTACCACCATCTGGTTCGGAAGAGGTTTTGCCAACTTCACTGACAGTCACCACCGGAGCAGAGAGTGTCGGAGCAGCCAACAGGCTGGAGTCGCACAGCCATGCCAAACATTGTCTGGCGTCACATTGTTCTCCGTTAAGCATCACTCTTCTCCGCTTCCATTACAGTTAGTTTTGTGGTTTGTGGTCATTTTGAGATTCAAGTTTACAGCCTGCCATGTGTCGCTCTGTGTACAGCGATACAACTTAAAAACAAAAGCCAGAGATTCGACTCTGGGTTTTCGTAACATTATGGTAGCATCCACTGATACGACCACACAGAACAGTAAACTCTCAAATGAGCATATCCAACCAAGCAATGGTGTCACATCATTCCACTGACTTACAGGTGGCAGGAACACGTCAAGATATTCTGCAATGCACCAGCAAAGGCAGGAAAGAAGATGACTGCATGCAAGAAGACGTGTGAAAACAACACTGGTTTTAAAATATTTTAAAAAAATATGCTTTGCAAATGTTTTATGAGGAAGGAAATGCACTCGACTTGTAGACCTCAAGGATACACCCAATGTAATTTGGTGAGTAAGACTGGAAGTAAATATAACTTTTGTTTTTGTGTGTTGTTTACAAGGTTCTTTTAATTTCATCCTCTCAAATAGTTGTTGAATTATCTTCATAATTTGAGCCAAATTATTCTACAGAAACATGCTAAGATGCTGCTTTCTCAAAGCTTTCTCCTGGACCTTCCTTGCATGAATGTTCTGCCAGGCTCCCACCCTTCAAACCATTTATTCCATGCCAATTTTTAGAACATACATGCAGCATATATCAATACATATTTCCTATCCATCGGGGAAATAAACCCTTCTTTGAATCTCGATTCCTACAGACGTTTTCTCTCACATGGGATTCCCTAAGGACTAAATTGTAGTTTGCAAAGCTGAGGTGGAGGTGTGGAGGCGTCCACCTCCACACCATTCTGATGGTGAGACTGCTGCAAATTACTCATGACACTTCCTCTGATGACATTTTTCAACCTCTTCCTTGTTGAATGGCATCTCTAGCCCCCCTCTACCATCCATCCACCACCAACACCCTATCCCAACACACACATTAATTCCCCCCTCTATTCGTGTCACAATAGCACGGCAGAGATTGCTGCCTCCTGCCTTCACCTGATTGACCCCTTTGAGCAGGTGCTGGATCTGATCCAATCACAGTCAATCTTCTTTAAACATTTCATTCTTTAAGCAGAACAGGGGCTCAAAATTCCATCATTCAATGACCCGATCAGTCGCCGATAACACAATCAAGCCAATCCCGGCTTATCCCGAGGGAGCCATTTCAGGAGGGACAGCTGGGAGATGAGACTACAGACCTACAGAAAGGTGTCAATCTCCCCTGATCCACAGCTCTCTTTGTGAGCCGCCTATACTGCACAGCATCTAGTTGTTGGACGAGACCGTCTGATAGGTATTTCTAAGGATCAGCAATAGTCAAAAATCTATTCAAGCTTTTGTTAAAGGTCTGATCCTTTAAGTAAAAATTCAGTAACCTGCAATAAAGACACTTGCATTAACACACAGACACACAGACACACACACACACACACACACACTCTATCATACAAAGACAGACAAGCACACACAAAAAATTATGTGAATAGCACAGCTCAATTCTTCAGCGGCCATTTAAAAGCTACTCTATTGGAAATGTTGCTGGGCCACTGGGCAAATAAAGGTCAAGGGGGATATGAAATAGTTTGTCTAACTGGCCCTTTCCCCCTGTGTGTCCCTGCAGCACCGCAGCCGTATCCACATTCATAGCCAATTCATTTATATTGTTCTGCCCTTCTCACTGCTAGTCTCAGTCACTAACTACAAGTGACTGCAATGAGATTGAAGCCTCTGGCTAAATCTCCACTGCAAGGCACATGCTCCATCATTGCTGCTCTGATCACTCCTTATAATCACTGGAACCAGACTATATCCTCAGCTGATTGGGTGAGTCGCAGCAGAGAGGAAACAATCACAGAATGTCAGCAGATGATGGACACCGCAATGCTGGAGTAGCAGTGGTCACTGTGAGCTACCATGTAAATGGCATGCAAATGTGCACCTGCACTAGCTGAGGAAGTGGAATGAAGGACTGTGGCCTTTTGATTAGGTTCTTTTCGCTCATATAAAGTGTATTTTTTCTGCATTAATCACCCATGTTTGCTATTTCAGCCAATGAACATGAAGCAATAGTGTACTTGGGTTTTGCTTTCCTCAGAGCTCCTATCACTTCAAGTCCAAAGTGCATTTAATGTGCACCTTCACAGTTTCCAGTTTAAGCCTTGTGTATATATTGTCACGGTAAGAGCTTAATTGCACTGTCATCCAAGGTGAAATTTAATTCTGCAGTCAAATAGATAAAGCAAGAACAATGATATCGGTGTGTCATCAATGATTTTTGGTGATCTCCACATTGATTTAGATGCGCTGTAAAGGCTGACACTAAAAGTCCAAGTTTCTAATGAGACATCGCAACTTCACTAATTAGAATTATGCAAAAAGGCACAATTCTGAGAGGCACACCACATTTTTCAACTGATATTCATCTATTGAGTTTAGTCCAGGAAAAGTATCAAATAAAACAGATTTTACAACAATATGTGTTACTGGTTTTGTTAATTGTCATTAAGGCTGTTATTTTGGAATACCTGAAAACCTCCAGAGCTGTTAAGAGCCTAAGCACTAGGGCAGGTATGCAAAAAGAATTTATACAGTCTTTACAGACGGTCACACAGTTATTTTTCTCCATTTACAAAATCTAAGGGCATGCGAAATGTCAGCCGTGGTATTAGATTACCAAAGCCCCAGAAAGAATTTCATGCACTAACCAAGGAATCTTTTTCGGACGCTGTTATAATTTCCTCTCATCTGCTTCCTCTCAGTGAAAGTATAAGAGAAGTATGCAGACGCGTGCCTAGCCAGAGGTGAAACACAAACAGGGACAGCATGCTGCTGCTGTAGGCTGGTCTCTTCTGTGTCCTGACAATGATAGTTTTATCATCTCACTCTTATCAATATCTTTCAATTGTCTTGAAACAGGTGTCACTCTTTTTTTTCTTACTTTTTAAATTTGACACCATTGTCTCATCTTATGACTCAAGGCCCTGATTAGCTTGTCTAACTCAGAAGTGACCTTTGTGTGACTACCTTTATCCCTTCCTGAGCCCAGTGGCAGCGAACTGGTTAAGCTCCTACTCCTCCTCTTCCCATTCAGCTCCACCTTCAGGATCTGGCTCTAGACCAGTGGAGCATGAGAACCAGGACAGCCTGGACATAAAGGGACGATTGTGGCAGCCCAGTGACATGGAAGCAAGTAGCTCTGATTAAACTAAAAGTCAGCTTCAGGCGTGCACAGCGAACCTCAGCCAATGGACAGGAGTGAAGAAACTGACTCAGTGAGCAGGAGTTGTTCCAGCTGAGCCAAATAAGGGCACTATGAGACGCACTCCAAGCCGATTACAATAAACCAATGAGGAAGCATTAGCCACCCAGCTAATTATGCCTTTAACTGAAGGGGAGAGCTCTATTCATGCCTGGGCAGGGCTCTGCTGGTACGTCATATCCAAATTTATAAGGTGTCATCACACCATCTCCCACCTTTAATCAAGTGCTTGCCTCAGTGGAACATTTTAGGGTCGTAGGTGTTCTGTTAACAGCTGTTTGATATATTGGAAAATAAGAGTGCATTTTATGCCAGCAGAGAGAGATCAACGTAAGGAACACATTCCATATTTCCACAAAGCACTGGTGTGGCCTGCTGAAAAATATTGTTACATAATTTTACCTTATTCAATCTTAACTGTGCAAGCTATTATTTAGAGCCGAGGAGGATAGAAAGACGATTTGGGTTGGTGGCTTGAAGATAGTTGATTGAGTCTCCAATACCAGTCGGTATTTGAGCGACAGGTATTTTTTCACAGATTATCTGTCTCATGTAATATTGTCAGGATATAGTGAAACTTTCAGCAAATATGACAGAAAGTTATTTTTATAAAAGTTACCTACTGCAGTTTTTGGTCTCAATACTGAACTGTTTTTGCAGGTGTGTAGATCCTCAGACTAGTACAAAAGTGATACTCTTGCAAGACACTGAATCCTAACAAGCACATCTGCTGTTCTTTTGCTGCACCTCACCTTTGACCTTAGAGCAAGCACAGTCTCTAAAGGAGTCAAGAATTATAAAGACTTTATGCATAATTATATCATAAAATCGTTTCAGTGCTGTCACCTCTGTAGGCTAATGTTTGGGGCGATTTCTGCTTGTTATGCAAACCACACACAAAGGCAAAGGAAGGAAGGTAAATTCCTTAAAAAGACTGTGCCTAGTGCAAACATCAACATTATCAGAGAAAAATGGCAAAAAATATCATTTGGCAAAGCCTACACATGAGGAAAAAACAAAAGTGTGATATCTAAAGGCTAACATTGTCTTTTCTTATAATGTATAAGGCTGCACAGTGGCACATAATAGCACAAACCGCACACTGGTTCATTTGGCTTTATTGCAAGACAGAAACAGCAGCAGCCTCCAGTTAAGAGTCCTTGAATATAAAGGGAGGCCGGCAGTGCTGATAAGATTGTCTCATCTGGCTTGCAGGGCTAAGGTGCAGTGTGCTGCCTCAAAACAAAAGAAAAAATGGAGGGCAGGATGTGGCTACTATTAGGCAGGTAATGGGATACATCTGAGATGCATTAGAATCAGCCAAACAGAACCACACTTCAGTTCTGTTCAAATGACTGTCACAATCACTTCAAATGCACACCTTCAGCGTGTACTGTAGGCGACAAAAAAAAAGCTCTGGCTGCAGAGGAGCTCCTCTGAAGTTGTGCCAAGCTCGGGCATGTGCTCTTTACTAATGGTGACGGCTGGGAGAGTGGCATTGAGACTGATGTGCATGAGAGCTGTCAGCCTCTCCCCCATAACAAATGCCACCTCTCCCCCTGACAGAATGGAGACAGAAGGGAGGGACTGAGGCGGGAGGGAGGGGAGGTGTGGAGGTTACAGACAGAACCTGTGACCCAATTGTGGCCACACCAGCTGTTTCCCCTCCACTGCCTCCCAACCACCGCCATCTCTGTAGACCACATCCTGCTAATTGGCCTTTGCTGCCTTGCACACACAAACGCACGCACACACACATACACACACAAATACAGCGATTGCTAATATCAAGCGAAATGGCTCGTTCCCGGTGAGGAGGAACATTTGCCGGTGCCTTAAGCTGTAGTTGCGTGATGATTGATAAGTGCTTCAAAACATACTTCCCAGCAATATAAATGACTCGCTGCCCTGTGACCATGCTAGCTAATGTCCCCCTTGACATGCACATAGACAGACAGACAGACAGACAGACAGAAAGACAGAATGATGACTGACTGACAGACATACTGCCACCAAGATTCTATGGAGGGGAAACTGAATTAATTGGCTTTCCCTTCTGTGGATAAGTCCTCAGAGTTGTGTGTATGTGGCGATAATGGTAGGTTGCAGTGACAGGCAGGTTATTTAATAAATCCTGAGATGTGTAAGGCAGAAAAGGAAGAACACACACAAAACAAGAGAGCTCTGTATCTTGTCCGCCATAGCCCACAGTATCTACTCTGATTTTTTGCTGAAGACACTCAAACCTGCTCATACACACATACACACACACACACACCCCTAATCATGCACCCACATAAATACACTTAATCGCTGACACACTCACGCATGGCGAGAGCAGTACTGCAGGCACATCCAAGCATGCACAAGTAGGCTATAAAAGCACACACAGAAACATGCACAAGATCTTGCTCAATCAGTCTGATTTGTTTGTTTCCTCCTAAGCATTTGAGGATTCCTCAAGGAGGAAAAAACTTTGTATAATCAAGTCAATTATGTCATTCAATCAAGTCGAAAATCATTTCGAGCCCTTTCTCAGATCCATTGATTGCGAAGTCGTGCTGAATATTTGCTTGCTGCGTTCTATTGTGCAAATAAGCCATCTTTATTTGGAACGGCAGACCAGGCCATGGTGAGGTCTTCAGTGCCACTTCCACAGATAAAGAGCAAAACAAAGTCCTTCACCTTGCTCGCTTTCAGTCAAGAAAATAAGACAGAGCTTTATAGGGGAGGGCTGGTTGCATATTGTCTCTGAACAAAAAATAACAGTTTCTATTAATCTATAACAGCTCTTTTGTCTCCTTCAGGACATGGTACATTATGTGCCCATGAAAATCCATCCTCAGTGAAATTGTTTAAACTCAAGGTCAAGTGCTGATGTTACAGGGACTGTATCAGCTGAAGGTGACCTTGACTGATGTGGAATATGACATAAGGGAAATGGATCTCGGCTCAGTGTGAGGAAATTATCTGTGAAATGCTGCCACTATATCAGAGCCTTTTTGTGTGTGCACATGCCCCAGTGCGTGTGCACATGCCCCAGTGCGTGTGCACACTTGAGGGTGTGTATGTGTGTGTGTGTGTGTGTGTGTGTGTGTGCGCGTGCGTGCGTGCGTGTGTGCGTGTGTGTGTGAGTGTGTGTTGATAGGGTGTGCATATATATGCCTTGCTCAGCTGGGGGTATTGGTCATGAGAACAGCTTGCAGAAACTGCTGCAGCAGACAGGAACAAACAGCTGAATATGAGCCTCTGCTGAATGAACTGGGTGTGTTTTTCCCTCAGAGCACACTGGAATTGTGTTGCCACAATATCAAAAGCCTAACTTCGATTCCCCTACATTTAAAGTTATATTTGTTTCTAATGCCATACTACAATGGATTGCAGAGGGGTTTGGTCATGGCAGCCGGTTGCCATTGTGTGTTTGCTCTGTAAGCAAAATGCATGTTGTTGACCAGAAATGGTGGGCTGTACGAAGCTATTGCCATATCTTGAGTCTTTCGCTTGTCACAATAGAGATTTACTTGTCTCACTGTCAGGAAAAGAGCCAAACTTTTGCTGCACGCATCTTTTAAAGCTCAAATTATGTGATTGATGTAAGGATTGGAGTGCTGACACTGTGTGAGCGACAGGGGGCGCTATACACAATCCTCAAATTAACATCTTTCATGTTATCTTAAGGATGATAATTGTAACTTGCATGTAATGGAATCGAGCTGAAATTTTGTCATTGTGACGACACTATGCAGGCTAATAATAATCAAAAAAGTCTTACCTTCCCAAACTGTTCAAAATACTGCTTCACATCTTCCACTACTGTATTGGCTGACAAGCCACCCACAAATATTTTCTTTGTTCTTGTGACCATCTGGAAAGAAAAGGGCGAGAGGAGAAGATTAGTGATGAGGCTTCAAATGCGTTGCAAACACCTTTAATGAGGCTTCAAACGCACTGAGTGAGCAGCACCTGTGATAGGGAGGATATAAAGGAGTGAGGACACATTGTTGTTAAACAGGAATAAACGGATTCACACAATCAAGTTTCAAAAACACTTTGCTTTAACTTCAGTATTATAGCAAGGTCACAAATGCTGAAGGTTTTGGCAGAGAAAAAAAAATCTTGGCTAAGAAAAGCCGTTCTGTGAATTTCCCCCACAATGACATTTCAAACTGAAGCTCTAATCAAAAGAGACCGTCAGAGAATTAAAGGCCTCCATTTCATCCATAAAAGTTTCTGTTTATCTTTGCAAAACTTAAAAAGAAACAACAGTAATAATTTATGGACTTTCAAAAAACAATTAACGAGTGCTGGAAGATGGAATCAGAGTGCATTAAAGCCTCATTTAGTTTCAAACAGCAAGAATATTAAGGATTATTACCCACGGCGTCAAAAAGGGCACGAACATCTGCTGCAGAGAGTACATGCTAAATTTAGGAGGGCAATTTCTCAGGGAAATACAGTAACAACTGAACCCCAGTTTTTGCATACGATTAAAAATTAAACTGTGAACTTATGACCTCATGGTATTTACGCACCAACATTCAACAGCAGGCCCAGTGTTATCCTAAATCTCTGAAACATCTGGTCAGCATAGGTGTTGATGTTCGTTGCTGACAAACAACACTTAACACTTAACTTGTAAGACGTTGTATTACCACATTACTGAAGTGTTTTATTTATAGGTATTGGATCCTGTTTTAAGGTCACAGAAAAAAATGTAAGGAAATATAATACAGAGGCTCAAGCCCTTCATGTCTCTATGACACCTATGGTGTTATTATGGTTATTACTTTGGTCTGATCTGACTTTGCAATCGGAGGATGCTCCAGCACTGTGGCGAGAAGGACTTTCACCTCGGCCTGTTTCAGCCGACCTCTGGTAATAGACAAATGGAGTTGATGGCACCGTAAACGATTCCGCATGTTTGATGTTGACATAACGTTTCCTAGCTTGAGGCAATATCACCATTGTTTGTGTCTGATCCACTACTCTGTCAAATTATTGGCAAACAATAAGAGACTGAATGACTAAAGCTAATAACTATAACAATGACAATCTACTACTAACTAACAACCTATCTCATTGAACTGTTTTTCTTGCACCTCTTTGGCCAATGGAGAAAGGACAAGACTACTGTAGGTTATTGTGATTCCAGAGACATATGTTCCCATATATAATCCTTACTCTCTCCTATGAAGTGTCACATTTACACTACAGATTGAGAATTTACTGATATGATGTGGCATATAATGATTTTTGATGCACTGCTCTGTAATCTTACTGGCAAACAATAAAAGGAGCAGAGAAGGCAGCAGGGAAAGTCACAGCCCTGATCTCCCTCGGCTCGCCAGAATCAAACAAAAATAAATGATGGGAGCAGGATAAACATACTCGAGAGACACACAGCAAACTATCAAGAAGGTTGAAAGAGTCTACCTTGATCAAAATGCTGACCGAAACACTTTCGATTTATGAAAGAGGCTTAACGCTGAGAAAAAGAAGCGACATTCAGCTAGAGCTGAAGTAACCATCTGTCAAGTGCTTTCCAGGTGCACACAGTCTCACAGGCACATAGCCTGCACATATGCACACAGCCTCCCACACATGAGCCCTCTCTTATTACAGTTTGGTTGTTTTTTTATCTTGCTTCTGTGATTTTTCATGTTTTTCTTATTACATTATATTGTTTTACCACAAAATTAAATTAAGCCAACTTTTGTAAAACAGAAAGAAAAACAGGGAGAATGCAAGCTTTTATGAATAAAAAAATCTTAATATATTTCAGTGGTCTTCATTTATTTTCCCTTATAACTCCAATTTAAAAGTGAAAAAGAGAAAAAAATTTACTTTAGGGCTGGAAGTGCTGGCAACAGCAAGATCAACACTTAATCAGAAAAAAGTATCCCCAAGAGTTTGTGGTAGAGACCGCACACTGCAACACGCAACAATACCACCAAAGATGTTTTATTACGCTGGCAGGAGCAACGCATTCCGCTCAGCACTTTTTCAGGCTAACGATAAGGCTTAAATATGCGAACGCAGTTAGTGTAGCGATTGGGACACAGGTGTGCAAAACAGACTTGACTATGTCTGGCAATCAATATAGGTGCAAATGTCTGTTTATAATACAGCAAAATTCCACGGAGCAATACACACTGTAAATAATTCAAAGCTGTTAAATACACACCCCAAGCCATACAAATATTTTTTTTTTTTTTTTTACACACTAACGAGGTTCCTTGGGTGAGTGAAGACACTTTGGTTCAGAGTAAAATATGAAAGATAAAAAGGTACTTTTCAACATTTGTTCCACTACAGGACATTTATAATGACAGATTCCACTCACTGTTCTAACATAAAGTATGCATGGTACCATGGTAACTGTGCAATACTATCATGCTCAACTCCAAGCATGTTAACATGCCAATATTAGCATGTTCAAATGCTTACAATCATAATATATATATATATATATAAATAAAAAATTACATTATGTTACATGCTAAATGTTAGCAAAATTACACTTATTACTATTATGAATTAACATGCATTGCTTTCATGGTAATTAGTTGTTTGTTTGCCCTACAACTTGTAAGGATCTCAGAATAACATAACAAATAACTGTCTCCATTTTTCATTTATCCAATGATTTTATGTCCTGCAGTGTAATGAGCATCGCAGGCTCTAAGTGAAGCTTAGAGCGATGAGGGTTTTTTCTCTCCTACTTCGCAATGTTTGACTATTACTGGTGAACATGCAAAATATCAACTGGCGGGTTTAGGGGTTATACACTGGCCAAGACCCAGCAGCTGCATCATCCTCTACTCCCCCCGCCCTCCCCCACCTCCTCCTCCCAACATCATGCCTCAGGCCTCAGAGGTTATCAGCCATGGATGCTGCCGCCGGCAACCCCGAGCCAGACAGCTGCTGATAAACTGGCTGTGCGAGTATTTATCAACATCACTCACTTTTATCATTGCCAATCTAGGTAAAAAAATAAATAAACAAGTCAATGTTCATCTCCGCCTGCCTCTCTACATCAGCTGTTTGTCCTGCTTCCCTTCTGGGCCACCCATTCCCCGGCCATTTTTCGGCCTTGTTCCATCAGGCTGCAACCAGTCAAGTTTTCAGCCTTGTCTTTATACTTTGACATGTCTGCCCAATAGCTGATGGGATTGCTTGAGTCCTGGTACAACACAATTACTTTCTCTATTTTTCTCTCCATGGTGACAACAGACATTAAGCCTCATAGCTTTATATTGTGTCCCCGTATGCCTATGGCTATACCATTTCATGCTACCACTGCAGGAGCAAAAGGTCCTTAATGATCATCTCATCCTTTTGGGTGTTGGGCGCATTTTAACTGACACAAAATAATGCATCACTTATTTCCTGACTACTTGAAGGACTGCTGTTATTTTTTTCCATGTCAATATGCAGAAAGTGCACCAACCCCAAGCTGATTGGATGACTTTGGAACTGCATTTAATTTGACACAGATCATTTTACATTATAACAAATGAATTTTCTTCTTAACCAAACCACACACACTACACAATAATAACCACTAGGGAACAGAAAATTCCCCCCACTGCATTTACAGCAACCTTAGTTCTGATCATTTGGGTCTGGCTCATGTAGTATTTTAAAGGTCTTTTTCCGACAACATTTCAATTCAAGCTGACAGGTTTAAAAATGGACCACTCTTCAACCCAGTTTTTTCCTTCAACCCAATTTTTTAAACATTCAGTTATTTTTGCACATCCCTAAGAGACAGTAAGGCGAGTTATGAGTGTGCATGATTGAGCGTGTGTGTGCTTACACATGAATGTGTTTCTAATTTCTTGAGTGTGTGAGGCTGTGCACAGGAAGGGCTGCAACAATTACTGCCCTAGTGCATTACCATGGTAATAGATGGCATGCCGCAGATACATACACAGAGGCAGACAAAAATGTAAAAAGCTTCTGGTGCTCTCTTATCGACACCTGTTAGCAGTTTTTAACAATGACAGACAAACCATATACCTCTACAAAAACAGCATGACCTTTTCTATGAGGTCATCAAGAAAAAGCTACAGAAGCTATCTCATGATGCCCATCACTTAAGTTGTGAAGGCTAGCTCCTTAATACTTCCAGAGGTAATAATAAAAGCATTGTGCACCTTCTTGATTTTAATAAAAGCACACCTCAAACTGACAACATCCTTCTTTTCAGAGCTTAAACTCTGCATTTAGTAAGGTAACTTCAGTGCGTCACATTCTGTTTGTTAGCATTTTGAACATTCAAGCCAAAAATAGCTGTTACTCCAACTCCAAAGCAAACACTGTTACATAGTCCACATTGCAGAATTGGTGCTGGTAGTTTAGAATGTAAGCTATTGTCAGTCCACCTGAAAAAGAACAACCAATTCAGGTCACGTAAATACTGCCCAGAGAGTGCTTAAAACTGACTGCTTTGTCCATACACCTCAACAACAATATCCTGCTCCTAGCCTGCAGCATGCACACGCACACACACACACACAGTGAGACACTCCTGGCAGTTGCTGACATCACAGTGAAGCCAGGAAGGATGTGGAGGTTAGCATAGTGGGAGCACAACCCTGACACCTAGTAAATCCCTGAGCTATTCAAATTATTCATGTCCATCACAAAAGAATCGTATAAGCATATTGCTTAAAAATTCCTTTTTTCTTTTTATCAATTGGACCAAAACTAAGATTTTCTCTCTCTGTTGATACACCCTCCTGTAAAGTGCTTTGTGGTATGGCAAATGGTAAAAGTCTATCTTTATATGTGCATGAATGGGGCACCACGGTGCAGGAAATTGTACCTTGACATGTAGCAGCCTCATAAAGGTGTTAAGTTTGAGGTATGTGCAGTCTAATGCCTAAGTCATGTTGAATATTCAGGATTTTTCCTTGATGAATTTTGGGCTGCTGCAATCTACCTAATCCTTTTGGTAAGGTCTGCAGGGGGGCTCAAGTGTTTCTAAGAGGAACTCGAGACACAACTGAGACGGCCAGACTGGTGCAAAATTATTGGTAACAGCTGAGTAGGGACAAAAAAAAAAAAAAAAAAGTACCTTGTCAATAATGTAAATGACCAGAACACAAGTTATATTCACTTATTTCCATCTGCAAACCTTCATAAATAAACACACAAAATGTATGTTAACACACACACACACACACACACACACACACACGCACACACGCGCACACGCGCACACACACACACAAACACACACACAGGCAGTTAGGCTACTTTAATGCACATATGGACATGTCTTTTTAGTCCATGCCAGGGAGGTAATTATCAAAGTCAGTAAAGACCAGGCTGTTTCACTTTGATGACTCATCTATTGTCTGATTTGCATGTGTGTGAGTGTGCATGTGAGTGTATACGGTATTTCCTCTTTTCCTCACCAAGTGTAAAGAATGCACCTCATTGCAAATAATATGCTCCTGGTTTAAGCATGAGCCATAAAAGTGGGGGGCTGCTGTGAGTGCTGAGGAAGTTGAAAAAGATAAGCCTGTAGCTAATATTGCAGCATACGATATCATTATTATTTGTGGAAATTTTAGGACTTCTACCTGTGGCAGCAAACACAATTCAAAGAGCCTCTGTGTTGCGCCTACAAAAAGCTATTAGTGTTTTGAACATGCGTGCCGAACTGAGACTGCAAAGACAAAGCGTGAATCTTATTAACTCCCCAAGTAGGATATGAGAGGAAATGAATATAGTGTGAAACAATATAAAAAAAACAGAGAAGCAGGTGCAGGATAAGAAAATAATGTGTATCATATTTATGCAAATCTTGAGATTTTACACAGACACTCTAGCACTCATGCTCCAAGTATGTTGTCTTCTCAATTCCATCCAGAAAGACATGGCAATGATAGACAGATGGTGACAAAGACATTTAATGGTTTTACTGGAAATGTTGTAAGCTGAAAGTTGAGGAACATTTTCATTCTTAGATTACAGATCAATGTTTTCACCTTTCTCTATGCCATCTTTTTCTAGCATGAAACTTGCATGTTCTCCAGCTCTTCAATGTGGGTGAAAGTTATTTTAACTCTGCCTTAGTATGAAGGTTGTTTTCACACATTAAAATTGTCACTATTAAATTAAAAACAAAATCCCAAAACATTCATCTAATGGATGAATTACTGCCTCGCAAATAATTTAACATTTCGGGGGATATTTACTAAGCCTGTTGCAAATTACCATCAGGGGAGCAAAAATGTAGCATCCCTGTAATTTTTAAATTTAGCACTGTATTCGCTAATTCTGCAGATGTCAATGAGCCCAGCCTCAGTTAATCTGATTTGCATAAAGTTCAGCAAAGCAAGATTTGATGCCGGACTGTTTTGACGCATGTTGCGCGTGTCTGGAAAGCAGTGGAGCACAACAGCAAAGGTTTCTGCTGCCGAACTTGGAATATTGATTTAAGAGAAGTGTGTTCATCCCACAATAAGAAGGCTATCTCTAAATAAAAGAAGATCAGGAGTGAGTTATGAAAAATCAATGTGGGAGATTTATGGTAAAAATAAAAAACTTACATCGCACTGGCTGCTGCAATTACATGGCACTGGATCAAATAATGTGAGCCATTAAAAGTCAGTAAAAACACATTCTAGAAGAAAGCCACAGACGGAAACAGTTGTGTGTGGTGCTGAATGGAGGAGCTTCAGTACAGTAACCTTTTAATGCAACTTTAAATTTTCATTTCTCTTTCTCTGTCCATCTCTGTCAATTCGCCAGTCTCTCACCTTCTTGTGTTTACATTGTAACAGTGTGGAATATTTTACACCTGCTTTTCCTAGATGTAAAAATTTCAGACACCATTTCCTTTGCTGCAGTGGTCACTCTGCCGTGATAAGTCAGGCACAGCGGCTATTTGTATGAATTTCCATTCAGTCCTATGAACTGCGTCTCAGAATAGAAACCCCCCTAAAGTGCATAGTGCCTGTGCAAATCCACAATACAGTCCTTTAGTTAAAAACATAGACCGTTTAAATTAAAATGGCTGTAGTCTCTGTGACGTCAGCCCTAGGTTTCTGAGGAGCTGTCGTGAAGCTCAGGGTGGTCGGCTCTGGCCATAGCCATCTTGGCAGTCCTGACTCCGCCGGCTCCTGACTAATCCAGAAATGGGCAAAGATGTGGAGCGTGGGTAGAGCTGAGGAGGACTGAATGGAGCCTGGTTATTGAATACAGAGACCAAACTTCTGCTATAAAGTTGGCCATTTTAATATGGGGGATTATGGAGATTGACTTGTTTGGTAGCCAACCTCAAGTGACCGTTGGTGGAACTGCAGTTTTTGGCATTTCATGTCTCAGCCATGGAGGCTGTTGCTTGGTAAATAAGGATTAAATCTGACTCTATAGCAACTACAAAAGACTGCATATTCTTGGTAAATATTATATATACAATACCAGACATTTAGCAGTCAATACGCTGCCCCGTATTGGATCACCAATACCTTTGATTTCCCCAAGTTTTCAGAATTTTGGCATCGACTTGGTATTGAAGTATTAGTTCCTGTGACATCCTGAGTAAATTCCCCCTATGTTAATATATAGAAAATCAAGGACCATGTCAAATAGTAATGTTAAAAGATCAACAAACATAAGTTGCGATTAAAATGTTTTATTTAGTGGCCTTTGCCCCAGTATGTTCATGTCTAAAAGTTTAGACAGACTAGTTGCTAGGCCCCAACTATTTCATGGACACATGGGTGCTGGGCGATGCAGTATAGTCTTAAGTTGACAGCATGTTAGTCCCAGTTGCTGATCAGACTAGGTCATAGAAAATTTAATTAAGCACTAAATACTAAAATATTAAATAATTGCTGAAAAAGTAAAATTGACCATCTTTAAAACTGTAAATTATCAGTCTCGTTGTTCTTACCTCAATTTCTTTACACTCTCATCAGAGCTTCCAAACCTTTTAATTCGATCATATTCCTGACTGCTACTTACTGCAAGTTTGTTGTTAGTGGATCTTTCAGTCACTATCCTCCCATCTCCAGCACACACACACGCGCACACACACACACACACACACACACACACACACACACACACACACACACACACACACACACACACACACACACACACACACACACACACACGCATGCACGCATGCACGCATCACATGCGCACCATTCTCCAAGCCAGTTCTCCTGCAGGTCGCCAAGATCACACATCCAGCTATGATTACAAGGTGTAAGCCTTTATCATGGCCCCCACCTCTCACACATACAGGCTCACAAACAGCTGTAAACACAGAGCCCCAGACAGGGAGGAAGCAGACAGGGGATTTCGATGTCATTTCTCATACCTAAAAATAATGGGACAGATAGAAAAAAGCCATCGCACTTTGTTGTATAAGCCACAATTGTTATCGTTCTAGCAAGGGGATATAATTACTGGCATTCAGATCCCGTATGTGGCCTTGTTCATAAGCAACCAGAAAGCACCAGAGAGCATCTGTCAATGCAATGTAGTATGATCAAAGGCCTAGACGTTGTGCAGGCACGATGCGCGCGCGCACACACACACACACACACACACACACACACACACACACACACACACACACACACACACACACACACACACACACACACACACACACACACACACACACACAGACAGACACACACACACACAGACACACACACACACACACACACAGAAAACATGGCCAGTCCAGGTAAACACTGCCTCGGCTCATTTGCATCACTAGAGCTGACTCACAAAGAGAAAACACAGCCAATAAACAACAAACAACAGCACAATCACTTTTGCTTTGGAGGGCGTTCTGCAAAGGATAGAAAACAGAAGGGGAGTGCAAGATAGTAAAGCAGGATTAGATCATCAGTGAGAGAAAGAGAGAAAGCTGAGCGATTAGCAGCGGTGGCGTCTTTGTCCGGCTACAAGTTAGGGGTGAGGGGCACTGCCTGGTCCAGTTCCCCTCCCCAACACGCCCTTTCAAGAAGTGGTCCAATCTCAGCTCTAGTGTGCATAAATAGATCTGTAATTGCTTATTACAATACAATTAGGCCAAAGGAGATGAGAGAAGGAAAGATGCTTAGTGCAAATGTGGAGTGACAGGCCCAAGCACCCAGACCCAGGATTACAGTAGCCATTTGCACACCGACACAAAGTGAGTGTGATAAGGGAGAGACAAAGAGGGAGAAAGAGAGAGAGAGAAGGAGACACAGGAAGAAGGAGTTGGGGGTGGGGAAGGGCTGTCAAGCACAGGGCAGAAGCTAATGACAACTCTGGCTTCAACTTGCACAGACGTCTTTGAAGCCCGGCTCTGATCAGAGCTGTGATTGCCACCGCTGCAGGGCCACCACTCCTATATTAACCTACACTAACAGCTATTCAGTGAAAGTCACAGGCCCTTTCAAAACCTGACTTCTGCAGGAGCTGGCCATCTGTGGAGTGGCCCTGTGAGACAGCCAAGATGTGAGTATGGGCCACACGTGTAAGGGACACTGTTTGCATATGGCCTTGCTATAACAGTGACAGTCAGGCTGAACATGGGGCCGGTTAGAGCTGATTAGCTGCACTTCCCTCCTCAACCCACTACAGTTATGAAGATTGATAGAAGCAGCTTAGAGCTGATTATAGGGCCCTGGAGATGCATGGGCCCATACCCAAACAGCACATTCACACTGCATTCACAATGAGCACAGCATGCGATCGCTAGGCACAGGCCAGGCATTAAGCAAACGTTACAGCAATAAGAGGCAAATAAGAGAAATGGACAATGCCAGAAGTGCTCTTAAGAGCTTTTTCGGAATATGAATATTATGTTAATTAGATGCTTGCTTGTGGCCAAATCTGGGACATTTGAGCAAGCATGTTATGAACATTTAACAAATTTCCTAGACAATATATTGTGAACATGACTAGATATCTAAAACTCACTCCAGGGTTATGAGACACAGCTTGCCTTCATGTGGCTGTGAAGATCTATTTAGCATGCAGAACACTGAAATTGATCTGGTTTTGACATGAGCCAGTCGTGCTTTGAAATACAAAACAAAAATTGAGAAAATACCCTTTATTAATACAAACATCGGGGTCTTGCTCATATCACACAAAAGTAGGACATTTTTAGGGAGTTCTTGTAGGGAATTCCTGTCAAATTGTCTTAAAATCAAGTTTTTTTGCTATAATTATAAAGTCTTATTTAAAGGCACTGTGAGGAGTTTTTGACCACTAGTATTGCTATGGAGCAATGTATGATGTACTGTGCATGAGGACACACATGGGTGGCAAGGTGCAAAGAAGACAGAAAAGAAGAAGACTGCTAGCAAGTAGACTTAGATTTATAATATCTCTTTAAATCAGCTTCGCAAAAGGTTTTATGTGGAAGGAAATGCACTCGACACATTTGGACTGAAGTCAGTAATGCAAACCTCCATATTATCTTTTACTCTTTCATTTTCAATTATAATTAATTGTGTAAATCACAACCTTTTTTTATCAAATATGTAATTATATGGACTGAACATGGGGCAAAGATGTGGATCTCAGTGAACTAATGCCGCTGAGCTTCTAAACCCACTGCAGAGGGCTGAGCAGTTCTCAAGCAGTGGTTGACCCGCTGACATACAGTGGTCTGATCCTCCCTTCAGTCCAGTGTGTCACATAGAGGAGACAGAGTGAGGACACTGCAGTCGCTTTTAACAGCTATATTTGGGACTGGGCTCTGTTTTTTACACTATATTGCCTCCCAGTCTACTTTGGGTCTCTGCTGCCCTCTCCCTGTCTCTGAACCTGCACCAGGTTGAGAGTCCTCAAGCATTGTTGCTATTTTTTACTGTATATTTATATCAGGTCATGTCATTTAATTCAGTTTCAGTTTCGTATACAGTGTGCCAGTGGGCTTTATGGACCTGACCTGGCCCAGGTCCACGAAGACAAGTTGAAACTGTATTTGTACACAACATAATTTCAGTGGATTGTATAAGGAAAGCAGTTGTGAAAATCCAATTACAGTATTTATGTAAATTCACCTTGGCCCGGTGTTTTAGTAATTATCATCACCATCCAATGTTCTCATTCAGAAGGACAAAATGTGAAAACCTACAAACTGAACTATTATTATCATAAAGCACAATTTACCACTGAACAACCTAGAGAACTGGAAAACATTACAAACAAAACAGCAAGCGGCCGTGGCTGCGTAACAGAAACATTTTCTGTAGTAAACCATCTCTCCTGCCTCAGCTGTTTGAGTGGCAGCCTTTTCAATAAGTTGATGTTCTCTTGCATGACCCCTGACACAGATACCAAATGTTAATTTTTGTAACAAGACCCCTGTCTTAGTACTGACAGTAAGCACTAGAGGGTAAAACAAATGGGATTTTAACTTCCAATTACAATAATTGCTTTTTACGCAGACCCTCCAACTATGCACCTTACCCCCCTCCCCGAACTTCCCCTACCCCCTCCCCCTCTCTCCCAATCACACTCACACACACATGCATTCTGTAGGAAAACAATGCAGCTAATCATTCTGGAACCTTAATCTCTGGAAATGTGGTCATGTGAGTGACGTGATAAGAAAAAAGGAGGAGATAAACAGGAGGAGGTAAGGCCACATAAAAGCAGGAATATCCTTGTTTTTTCCAGCTCTTAAACTAGTTTACTAAACAAGTGCCATGCACCCCCTCTGTTGTCCAACTCAATATCCCTCTCTAATCCTCTCACTATCTTTAATCTGTATTTTTTTTCTAGTGCTGAATGAATGATCAACAATGTTAATACCAACCATTTTGCCAAAAAAATGTGAACATAGATTTTGTTAATCAAGATTTAAAAGTAAAATATTTTGTTCTTTTGTTAGAGAGTCTTTGTTAGTCTTCAAACAAACATCAACATCGTTTTCTGCTCTTTTATATCCTTATAAATTGATTTTTGGGGGGTTTTGGATGGTTGGTCAGACAAAACAAGCAACATGAACAAAGTCACCTTGGGCTCTGTGAAGTGAGGGGCATTTTTTTACACTTGTCTATCATTTTAGAGACAAGAAGATTAATCGATTAATCAGGAAAATAACTGGCAGAATAATCACTGATAAAAATAATCGTTAGTTGCAGCCATAATTAATTATGTAATCATGTAAATGGTTTACACAGACTTTCCCCCTCACACTAGCAGTAACAGCATTGTTGTCTAAATATAAAGTCAGCCACATATGACTAACTGAATGCAACCTTGTTAATCATTTATAAGTAAAACAAACTCCAGGCAACTGCCAAGATGATGGAAACGCAATTCATTGTACTACAGAGTTAATTATGTGGATCATTGTGTTCCAAAAATAAACTGTAAGTGTGCATCATTATACATGGCTACCAAGGTCATCAGGCATTCAGTATCTTCAGAAACTTGCCGTTAGCAGCATCTTGGGTGTTATACATTTATGCCTTTTACTGTTCAACTCAAGGACAAGAATGTCAATTTTCCCAAAGGAGGAAGTCCAGTCAGGACTCTCCTCCCTATTAAAAAAAGTCAGCGCACCGTGCTGTGGTCTGCACTCTGTGTCATATGCAACGCAGTGAGCTGCTGTGGCTGAGGTGACTTTAATCAGTCGCATTTTATGGGCAATCACAGTGGGTCTTTTCTGCTTATCATTTCACTTTTTATCTATTGGCCATTGGGGCTATTTGTTTACGTTCACATGTAAACCGTGTCCGACACAGTTATTTTGTGACACTTTCTATATTCATTATGCATATTTTAAAATCTGGAAAATTCCACTTACAGTATGATTTATTCTCCAAATATTTACATAGTTCATATTTGATTTATCTTTGACACTGAGAACCATGAACTGCTGTCCAGGTATATTAACATATTCACAGACACATAGCCTCTGGGATGATTTAGTAAACTTAATTAAAACTTACAATAGTGATAATACTAATAAATAAAGATACAAACAAACCAATGCAAACCGAAGAAAAGTGGGCTAAAAAGGACTGTTCTCTAGAACCTTGGTTAATATATGCACTCCGTATATATTGACAAGTATACTGAAAAGGAACAGTAATGAGTAAAAGAGAGAAGCTATGTGAGAAAAAAAAAAACAAGAAATAAGTGATCCTTATTACCACCACAAACTAATAACCATGATACCACTTAGTCTAAACTTTTGAACACATAGACATCATAAAATACGAGATCATTAATTTTCACATGAAAAAATACACATCCTTTATTTAGAGCCTGGTGGTCTGGTAGCTACCCTATACTAACAGTAATTCATTGGTGTGCTCTGTCAATGCATTTTTGACAGTGTTTTTAGTCACCCCAGACAATGGTCGTGGTCCACTTAATTGATGTAATTAATGTTCATCATGGTGAGTGTTTGCTGAACGACTTCTAAACCCTGAGCCTCTCGGCTCCTCTCAGGAGGAGAATTGGGCGAGCATGAAGCACTCGAGTTTTTTGTCATGCTTCACAGGAACCTAGAAATGAGTGGAATAATTCCCAGCTCTTAAGCGTGCTCGGAAGAGCTCAGCAGCAGGGCTCAACTAAGTCATTCTCCATGGCGTGGATAGCTCCAAGGCAATCCTGACCGGCCGCCGTCCAGTTACCTGGACACACATCCACTCAGCCCACAATACACAATCATTTAGTAGCAAGCGATGCATGGTAGAGCAAGCACAATGATCCTGACTAGATGTCATGTAAAAGGGAACTGTTTACACTTTGTCGCACTGTGGCTGTCTGTGTGTGGCGATGCTGCAATGCCTTGTTCTGTCCTTGATGCACCTGGGTAGTGCTGTCTGGAGGTGATTGGAGTAAAGCAGAAGAGGAGGCGATATAGAAAAGCCAGGAGGAAGAGAAGGGAGTAAAATCTTACTTTGTGTGGTAGAAGATATTTTGTTCTCTCATCTCTGGAATTATATAAACTGCTTGTGGCTAGTGGAGGCCTCAGCTGCGGTGAAAATAGGCCCCAACTGCCTCACTCCCTAACAATCTACTCCACATCTCCAAATCTCCCATCTCTGCCCCTGAGCAGTGGCAGAAACAAACAAAATCCTCCTCCTCTCCACTCTTTGTCTGTATTTCATTTCCTCTGAGGAAGAGCGCTCTCTTAAAATATTCAGCCACTTGAAAGTGGCATGTCACACTGACCAGACTATTTTCTTTGATGAGCTCTAGTCCTAATCCTTCAATGATACATCTTCTTCCAACTCCATCACTCGAGTGAGGTGCCCTACAGAATAGTTATTGGTTAAAGAATCTGTGGAGAAAAAAAAGGAATTGGTGGCTTTTCCAAGCAGCTCTTACACATCAGGCGTATTAAATGGAGCTGTGTGACACTATGGTCAAATGGATTTCTGCACACAGTCCACACACACCCTTAACATGCTGCTGGGCCACAATCTCAGCCCCCCTAGCCTTGGCTCAGCCCACCTGCCCCACCTACAGTGTAATTCACTCTCCAGCTAAAGCTGGGTAGTAGGACTGACCCCCACAGCTCTGGCCGTCACTTACTGCTGACCTCCAGCAAGGTGCCAATGAAACATGTCCATTGAGTGGTGAGCAGAACAAACTGCCCCACCTGGCTCCTGCTGACAGCTCAGCATTTTAAAGAGAAGTAACGGATCAACAGAGGTTCATAGCCGCACAGCCAGGCCACCTTGCCTCTGGCCTGAGAAGTACACTGCAGCAAATGCCTGCATTGAGAGGACGAGGGGGTTAATTCTGAGGCTTGAAAGATATTAGAAGTAGTCAAAATGCTGATTTACTGACCAATTCTGATGTGATGAAAAAAAGGCAGAGAGAAAATGTAATAATAGTTCGAATACGGTGACTGGAAAAAGGTATTAGCCTGCTGTGCTGAGCCTGAATTCTTTTTGACATAAGACTTTATATAAGTGACATTTTAGAAAAACTGTATTTGTGAGAAATAATTAAACTGGAACTCTCCTGTGACCATGTACACTACACTTGTAGCTGCAAATTATACATAATCTTATTTGCAATTGTAATGCATTACAAATGTTTAATTAAGACATTTTACAGCAAGGAAGCGTAATAGGGTTTGAGCAATTTTTGCAAACACACCAATCTGACGTCCATCTATTTGTTCTGGCAAGCATATTGGGTACAAATTTTCTGCTTAAACATATATATGTATTCAAAGAGTGACACTGTCATCCCTTTGGCTTCCTTTTTTTTTTGACCATCTGTTGAATGTAAGTCCAACATTCACTGGCTTTTAAGTCATAGTGTGGCTCTCCCTGGTTTGCTAAATGTTTGATTTTCATTCACCCTCTTTTTCTTTTTGTTCTATGCTCTTTTCACACTCGGCATGTACAATAAACTGGTAGTGGCTGGTTTTACATGAGCTGTGGTTGTTTTAGTGTTGTCGGTCTGGATTACCAAGTCAATAAGCTATGAAACAGGTGAAAGCTTCATACAGTTGCATAGTGCCTGTTGATGGGATCATCAGCATTAACAACCTTTCAAAATAACAGAGCTTTGAATAGGTGTAACAGGGTTAACGTCTGCCTGACTTTGTAGAAAGTGAAAGGCAGAATGGATGAGATGGAAAGATGAAAGCCTATACTGTGTTATTATTGTTTACTTGTGTCGTCCTAGTTCGTCGTCCTAATTCATTCTTAAATTATGGCTGAAAACCTATTTTGAGATTACAATGACCTTTAACCTTTGTGTCAAAAGTGTCACCAATTCAGTGTCCGACCAACTGTAGTTACAATATGGTCACAATCTCCCTTTCTGTTCCTGGGTTATGATGTTGAAAAAGTGTTTTTTCCAGGACATTATGATGTCACAGTAAAGTTGACCTTTGACCGTTTGAAAAAAAATGGCATTGTTGTATCTCGTTAAACAGCTGTGTGAAATGTTGTCATAATAACCGTATCAGTTCTTGAGTTATGACCGAAAATGTGTTTGTCAATGTCATTTTGAGGTCACAGTGACCTTTGACACAAAAGTGTCACCAATTCATTGACTGACCAATTGTGAAATATAGGCCTCAATTCTTGAGTTATGCCAGGAAAAGGGTTTTGTGAGGTCACACTGACCTTGACCTTTGACCAACAATACTAATCCGTTCCAAGAGGACGTTTGTGCTAAGTTCGACCACAATGCGTTCTTGTGAGCGTTCACAAGAATGGAACAGACAGACAGAAGGACAGAAACCCAATAACACAATGCCTCCGGCCACAGGTGTCACCAAAATGTATTCATTGAAATCATGTAGAAAAATATGTATAGGAAAAAAAGGCCCAATTAGGTTATCCTATTCAAAATCAACATAACTAAATGGGATATACAAAAAATTATACTTGCTGGTGAAAACAAAAAAGACAGATTCTCTCCTGAGTGTTTCAGTCATTAAAATTATAGCAGCTACAGTACATTTTTTTTTAGAGAGCTGAGTAATCCAGTAATATTTAAACAAATGAGAATAAAGCCCCAATTTAACAGGGTCATAAAAGCTTATTAGAGCGGTAGCACAGCATCACTCTGATCTTTCACTCTTCCTACCTTTACTTGTCCAATTCAGTGAGAAAAATTAGCCTTTTTGTCCTGCAAATATTTTGACCTTTATAAAATGGAGCCAGTACAACTGCAGTACTTCCAAAGATCCAACTATTCTTATTTCTGAATACACTGTTTCTTTGTCACCTCTTTCTCTCCCTGTCTGCGCTCTCTCAGCTATGCGGTGCAACGTCATTTACATAAAATGCATGTGACTGAACAGAACAGGAGGGCCCAGGCAGACTAACAACTGTCCATTCTGCATCTGACAGCTCGCTCTCCGTCAGGCGAACCTCTGGGTGTAGTCTAGTGTCTGACTCGGCTTGTACCCACAAAACAGCAACACCAACGTCAACAATTCAGAGCGTGAGAAATAGGAGGCGCGGGGAGTGTGTGTCAGATTAGAGTCCATTGCATGAGTCTCACACTCACTGCGGGAGATTTGGCCTAGGGCCATGTTCCAGATTTGGGGGAGTTCCAGGTGTATCCAGCTTATCAATCCTGCTTCATGAGTGAGGCCTCCGCTCTTCCCTCACAGCGGGCAAAACAAAATTCAAATAGGACCACAGTTAACGGATAGCCGGCGCAAGCACACAAGCTAAAAATGGAACCTTGTTACTAAACTGTAATATGTTAGCTACCCAGCAATTAGTGAGAATGGACAAGACTATTCACACACTTCAGTTCAAACTCTTACTGCAAGTAATATAATCAGTAATTTGATATCTTGTGATTATTCATCAATTGTTTGTGTCAAAAAACATCAGCCGGAGGTTCTGTGCATTACGGGTGAAAAGCATAGAAAATAAAGTTGGAAAGAACACCCTGATATTATGTATCTCTTTCACAACTTCAAACTAGCTCATTTATAGCATTTCATTTCCAAGGGGATCTATTTAATGAATTTAATTTCCTTGTGCATAAGAAATGTGATAATAAATGTGAAATTCATTACAGATTATTACATTTCTGTCAGGTATAACAGTGGCAGGAGATGTATGCTTTTGTTAACCCATTCATTTTCAAACTAAAATGTGGGTACTTTACAATTATAATGGTATATCAACAAATTATAATATATGTACTTTTTTTTTTTTCTTTAGTTTATTATCTATTTTTTTAATGTAATTTCCTTTATTAGTCTTTCAGGTGCACAGATGTCCTAACAAACTATTTTGACTTTAACTTATCTGTGCAGGGACACAACAAAGTTGCAATCTCTAATAATTACATTAACAAACATGCACACACAGATATATATGCAAAGCATTGACTGGGTACATGTTCCTGCCAATTCTTTCCAATGATTTCACAATATTCCACTGATCAACAGGTGTTGGTAATATGCAGAGATATGCTGCAATGTGCCAGCAAAGCAGGGTAGAAGAAGAAGAAGACTACAAGCTAGTAAACATGTATGTGAACAATGCTGGATTTATAATTCTACTATAATAATAAAAATGGTAAACGGCATTTTGGTAAGGTTTTTTTAAGGTTCTAGAGCATATGTATTGTGACTTGTAGGGTAATCAGACTGTTCTGATCCCGACACACAAAGGACAACCCCAACCTAATGTAAAACTGGGCTCAAAATAAGTCTTACTGTAAATTCTCCAGTATACACAATTTGTTGTTTTTTAATTAAATACAATACTAGACCTGAAGCCAACAATAACTGTCAATCGCCTCGCCCGGGGCTAAGGTTAGCCTTAGGCTTAATTTTATAAGAAGAGGTCAAAATAACACAGCATTTATTCTGGGACTGGGCTAAGTTTTGCCTGGGGCTTTAAGTGAATGTGAAAATGGCTTAAGATCCTGAATGTAATGCAAGGTAGGGAGTTAGTCATGTCAACAGCATGTCTCAGAGCCACTACATACTGCTCAAACATATCTTACATGTGGTTCAGCTTAAGTCCCAGCCATTTCTATTCACAGTGTCAAGTTTTCAGATTTGTACATAATAATTATAGGAGAGTTAAAAGCTTTATAAATTTGAGGTAGCATATGTGAAAGATCTGGTAAGCTTCCAATATATCTCCCTTGTCACAGGGCATGTGCCAGCTCATCGTGCGCTAATACAACACATCATGCCTGTGTATGGTATAAACACACACATACAAACAGTGCCACACAGTCATTTCTTGTCTGTCTGCGCAGTAGCCAACCGTAGGCAGCACAGAGCTGCAGAAAACAGGCTTAGACACACAGTTCTACATGAAAACCCTTCTTTTCCATGAGCTGATCCTTCTTTGTTCTGCATAAATGCCAATTACATAATTCTCTCTGGCATGCAAATCAGATTAGATGAGGCCATGGCAGATCACCTATACCGCTCGGTCTAGTACTGCTTCCAAATCCACAAGAATAGAACATTTTGGGACTACACATTTCTATGCGTTTTAACAATTTAATCAGCTTTTAATTCAAGATGCAATAGACTAAATGCCATTTTTAATGTAAGAATTCATAATTATATCAGTAATAATGTTCACAAAGTACGTACATCTTTAAGGTACATGGTGCTATTTTTAATGCAGAGGGACGTATCTGGTATATATTGCACATGCTGGTATTTGATTAAAGAAAAGGCTATTTGAAATTTTGCTAGTGAAATATCAAGGGTATTATCAAATGTTAGAGATGTCCAGGAGTGTACATGACATACTATATCAGGGGGATATTTGTATGCTAAGAAGAGACACTGAGCTTGTGGGCACTGATACCCAAGAATCATGCTGGGAAAGGGAACCAATGCAAATTAGCAAATCGAAGGAAAGTGACACTTTGCTGTTGGCTGTGGGAAGTCATCAGTAAAATGTTGCAGAAAAGCAAGAAAAAGGGTCTCTCTCGCTTTGCTTTCCTGTGTGCGTGTGTGCAAGGGCACACGTGTGTACTTCCCTGCGTGCGCATGGGTGTTTGTCTGTGTTTGTTTCAGCCCAGGGAACTAAAGAACAGAACAAACCAGAAGTTGCCTGACAGCGCAAGACCCTACCCAATGTGAACTTTGAGGATGCGGGGACAGCTGGTGGAGGAGAGAGAGAGAGAGAAAAAAAAAGGAGAGACAGAAATGGAAAGCAGAAAAAAGGATGTTGTGACTGCAATGCATTACTCGTGATTTTGGGAAGAGCTTGTGTCAAAAAATCTCTACTATATGACACAGAACATGCTAAGAATGCAATAATTAATGTTTGCGTGTATGTACTGCATAACGTCAGGCTAAGTGGACGTAAAAGAAGCAAAGGCTAGGAGGTCACTTATTCACCATAGATGTGTGAGAGACAAGAAACTAAAAAGCACCACTGAAGAACATCAAGCCATGATATAAAATCATGTGACACTTACAGACTGCCTATCAGAATTTGGAATTGTGAATGTGTTCCTTTTTCTGAAAATATAATATGTTGATACATTTCTATTTCTTTCTTTTTTTTTTTTTTTTTTTTTACATATTACAGCATACAGTAGTTAGGCTGCAGGCACATTCCAGTGACTCTGAGTATCCAAGCACACATGCTTTAAGTGCACAGGCCAGGCAGCGATACATTTTGCATAAATAGATGCAATCCCAGTCCCACATTCCTCCAGGCTCTCTTGTGTTAATGGTATTATGAAGCACACAAGACCAGTGACATTAACTTGATATTCAGCTTCCATCTCAGCACATGAAAATGCTAAAAAGTGAAAAGAAAAGAAATGACAGAGAATGGTTCCCAGAATTTGCTTTCTCAAAGTCGCAGTCCATCATAATCTGTCACTTCAATTTAAACCACTAAATACCATTTGTATAGAAAGCTGTTCCATTTAGACAATAACACATGACCATCCTTAGGTTTTCTCCTACACTGACCGTATTTTTGTGAGTGTTTACAGCATACTTACAAGTGGGACAATAATGCAGACAAAATTAAATTTGTTGCCTTGTACTTCCAGAGACGCACAGCTATACACTGACAATTCCTGCCAGTTGTGAGCACATCTGGATTGTGCACAAAAGGTAAACATCCATAACGCAGTAGCCAGAGGACATACAAGGGAAGAAAAAAAAAAAACACATTGCACAATAATAGGCTTGATGCCTCTGTCCCCCCTGTGCTAAACTATCAAACAGAGCGATGTGTCCCTGCTGTAGGTCTGGCCTGCGGGTCCTGGGGACAGATATAGTCAGATACAGATCTATAACCTGCAGTATCGGGGCCTAATTGATGCAGGTCTAGCGTGCAGGGAAAATCGACATGACAGGCATCAGCCACATGTGACAAGCTTTATCGGTTTGTCTGGGTCTCCTGGCTAAGAGGAGTTAAAGTGATGTCAACACGCATGCATCACGCACAGCTCATTTATACTGTTTTTGTCATTTTCTTTGTTTAACAGTGTATGAAATTGTCGTGAAGCTTTTCCTGTTTCGTGGCGCCTGTGGAAGGCGGAGCTTGTCAAAATGACAGTACACATTGTGGTATCATATCCTGCCTGAATAGCAAAGCCCCAGCAGTGTGAATCTGAAAATGCCTGCTCGGAATACCCCCACAGATCAGAGATGAAATGTGTTAAAAATTTGCGAGAAACATCTGAAACACAGATGTCTAACGGATGTTTCCCATAACACTTCCTCCTCCTCTAACATGGTGAGCTGTCTCCCTTCTATTCATATGCTAATGCTCAATCAGGCTGTCCAATCCGGAAGCATTTCCAACCATTTTTTTTATTTTTTATTCAAGCAATCAATTTACCTTGGAGAGAGATAAAAGCTTAAAGAGTCACATAAGAGGCGAGCTGGAGCAAATGGTGATATGAACTGAAAAAAGAAGGGGAAAAAAAAAAACTACAAAGACGGGAAAGAGGCAGTTGGGGAATAGCTGGATAATGTAGGTATAAACACACAAGTCTGTGCCTAGGAAGGCTCGACTGAAGCTCATTCTCATCTAAGCTGAGTTTCCCCCACTGCAGGAGGGACTTCCAACACCTTCAGCTGCAATATAAATGTTAATAGAGTTCAGGGAAAGAAAACGAGGCGTAAACAAACAAATGTGGTATTCCATGCTTTGGGGCAGCAGGAGGGCCCTGCCATTGAGCAGTATGTCTGTGCGTGTTTGTGTGTGCGTGTTTGTGTGTGCGTGTGTGTGTGTGTGTTTGCATATGCATGTGCTACGGAAATGAAGAGAGAAGAGGGAATAAAAATGGGGCTTCTCATGTACTCAGTATGAGCTAGGCTGTAGTGGACCTCCAGCAGTGGAACCCCCCCCACCTCCCACCAAACCCTTCCTAAAAACCCCAGTGAGACTCCGCCATAAGACAGCCAGATCATTTTCTACATCCTAAAAAAAAAAAAAAAGACAGCTTTGAGGGTGAGAGCTGCTCCAAATGGAAATCCACTGTCACTACTGCCACCAGAAGCTACACACACACACACACACCCACACACCCACACACACACACACACACACACACACACACACACACACACCCACACACCCACACACCCACACACCCACACACAGAGCATCCAAAACCAAAACAAAAGTAAGTCTCATTCTAAATTGAGCGCTTTTGAAAATATCAAAGTATATAAAAGATACAGTATTTATCTGTTCCATATAAGTCTCATTACTGTATTGCTAACTTTTACACTCACATTTACAGTACACAAAAGCAGGACAGTGAAAAGGAGAGAGAGAGAGAGAGATGAAGGGTAGGTGGGTGGTAAACACTCACATCCTCATTCTAAGCACACAGGCAGCCACAACTCTCCGTCCTGACTTGTTCAAAGGGCTGGCAACCTTCAGACCAATTAGACATCACAGGGCAGCCTGCACAGCACCCAGCTTTCATATAAACGGCTCTCCATGAATTTTTAATCAGCTATAATTTAAGGATTTAAATAAAGATCAAATTCTTCCGGCTGCACTGCGAAGAGGTGTCTGCCTCTGTGTGTGTGCACGTCTCTGTGTGTCTGCATTTTTATGCAATCAAATGGAAGGGAGTTTGCATGAATGTGTTCATCTGTTTCACTCACTCCCTCCCCCCCCCCTCCCTCCACCCTTAATGTTTTCTCTTCTTTCTCTTTCGCTCCCTCTCTCCAATCCCACCTGCCAGTGTTATGAGCAGAAGCCCGGGCAGGTTGTCTAACCCAGAGCAGAAAATTTCCTGACTGACTGGTTGACTGGTTGGCTGGCTGAGTGGCAGCATGTGAAGAGCAGGAGACAGATCTGCAGGGAATCACTGACAGATGTAATTAATGAGGTCATACTTGGAGTTGGCAGTCCCCTTCATATCCAATTCCTGCCGATCACAACTGAACACACCTGCAGCTCTAACAGCAAGAAGGGGGAAAAAAGACAATACACCTTCACAGTGTAAGGGGAACAGAGACTCGTTTTTAGAACATATTGTCTCTTTTGAATCTCAGATAAGACTTTATATGGCCACAAATCCCAAAACATTATCTAAACTGCAGTGACACGGAGTAAAATGTAAGAGTGGCTGAACTTTATTTGGTTAGATGTTTTTCTTTTGCAGATCTTATTTAACAGATATTTGAAAGGACTAAGAGTTTTTTTTAATCATTTTTGACTTTCAACGTTTTAACAAAAAAAAAAAACTGCAACTTTAAGCTACTGTTTCTTCTCTAGTTTTTCTTACTTTTCTACTTTGTATCTATATCATACTTTATATATACAGATGGGTGACTAATTAAAAGAAAAATCAACATAAAGTGTCTAACTAGTTCAGAATGCAGCAGCTAGGCTTCGTACTGGCTTTAACAGACCACATCACCCCAAACCTGAATTCTCTCCACTGGCTCCCTGTTCCTTTTAGAATTAATTTTGAGTCCCAGTTCCAAGCCCCAAGCTAACAGGAAAACTGACCCCATATGAGCCAGTTTACAGCCGCAGGTCCTCAGGCGGGGTGCTTCTGGCCGTTCCGAAGTCAAGGCTTAAATGTAAAGGTGACCGGGCTTTTGCCATCAGGGCCCCTCGGCTTTGGAAAGACCGGACTGAAGAGATAAGGCTTGCAGAAACAGTGACTTCTTTTAAATCATTTTATTTTATAGAGGGTTTTTTTTTTTTAATCCTTATTGCTTTGTTTCTTTTTATTTGCATTCATTTATATTGACAGTTCGAGTTTTGCATTTTTTCTTGTCTTAACTTGATCGTAACTCTAACTTTGTCTTGCTTTTGTCTGGCCTTAATGTTTGGGTTTCTGTTATAATGCCTTCTGTTGCTTTGTAAAGTCTGTTTTTAAAAGGTGCTATATAAATACAGTTATGATTATTATTCTGATTAAAATTACGGTTATTGGTAGTAGCAGTAGTAGTAATAATTAGTAATTAGTAATAAGTAATTATCATTCAAGTACCATGACTCTGAGACTCTTGAACGCTTGTGAAGGAATGAAAACAATTGTCCCAAAATACATCCCCATATTTGGTGTTTTGATGTTTTTTGAAGGTGTTTTTCTGATTAAAAAAAAATCAATTTTCTCCTTGTGTTATGCATGCAAATTTGACCGATTGACTGTGTGCAGTACATCGACTGCTACCGCAAAGCTAGCTAGCTAGCAACAGTGACGATCAGCTCCTCCTTCCATTGCCTGGTGTGTAATCGCAGCATGTCAACAATTGGCTTCTGTTTAAGAAAGTGCTAACACACTTCACAACGAAGATCTGTGGTAATTCTGTAAATTATCTTTGTAACTTCTCACTCGTAGTTGAGGGCATGTCAGCAATCACAAGCTAGCGAGCATGCTTGCTCATTAGCAACATTGTGTAAAACGTTCTCCAACTATTTATGTGACTTTGTGCCGAGCAGCACTTTGTTTTTGTTTGTAGCTGTAATCTTGGACAGGAGAGTCATACAAAAGAGCAAACCAAGAAACAACAACAATGATCTTCTTTGATGACAATGACATTTAAAGACTACAATTCCTGACCTGCATTACTTTTTTTGGTCAGTTTCTTGGAAAATCACTTCAGGGCCTCCAGTGGAATTTCATCCTCTTTTGCATTTGTGTGACCCCTTGTGCCCTGCAAGAAACCATCTGCATTTGATGTTTCTCCGTTAATTTGCTGTGTGTGTGTGTGTGTGTGTGTGTGTGTGTGTGTGTGTGTGTGTGTGTGTGTGTGTGTGTGTGTGTGTGTGTGTGTTTTAAAGGTGCTAAAATTAGGCAGTCCGGAGTTGTGACCTCTCTTCTGGTACTGTAATATGCTGCCAATATTTTTTTTTGTAAAAGTAATGTCTTCTTTTTTGGAGTCTAAATCCTTATTTATTTTATTCTTAAAAATATGCTTACCTGGGTCTCTGAACATCACTATTTCTTTGCGAAAAATATACAATTTTAAAAAATGGCAAAACAATCACCAAAAATAAAATTTTTGAAGAATGCAAACAGGTTACTAGAAAATGTTGGCTCCTTAGTATGTTTGGGAACATTTCCTGCAATAACGTACATAACTGAGTGTGGCATTTCATGAACTTATGAGATAAACAATATCACATGAAACAGTAATAGAAACACAGATCCAGGGAAAAAAAGCTTGAAGGCACTGCCATGCACCACAGTACTACTGCATACTAATTATGCTGAATGTCAATGAATATTCCTCCATTTCCACCTAGACCATATTATACCATCTCCTGGCCTGGTTTCTAACTTCATGGTGGAGAGTGTTTATTACCTGTAAACAAGCAAGAAAACAGGCCTTGTCACGTTTCACTGGGGCTCCCTCACTCATCACTAATATGTGAAAATATGTATTCAGGTCAAAGATTTCAGGCCATCCCTCGAGACCCTGTCTGTCTTCAGTCTTCCTTAGTGCAAACATGCAGGCAAACACATGTACTAAAGGCCACATGCTGCCTATCCAATACTGTATACTCAAAGGAGAACACAGAAATACGTGCACATACAGTACAGGACAAAAAAAAAAAGGTATGGTCGTGATTTGCATGAGCAAGTGTGTGCATTTACGTGCACACTCACATTTTCCCCCTCTCTCTGCACACTAGGCTGACCAGCCATTACAGCTTCAATGGAACACTTACTAACCCTGAAAACAAAGGAGAGCCTTGGCAATGCTCTTGTTATCCATCACCTCTTCAGTCTTGCATAAATAACTCTTAATAAATAGCATCATCATGTCAGAGAGCTTTCAGCTGCATGGCCTCCCCTGCAGCTTCAACCTATTTTTTCTCCACTCTGCACTTTTATCCTTACTTGTTTAGCATTTTTGCCTCGCTTAGCATTAAGGGATACAAAATATTTTGAATTCAGGGTTCTGGTGACTCTTCAAGGATGCCAGATGCAATTCCCTGGGAAGGTTTAGGTACGTTTATCATCATCATTTTGGAGGGACTGGCTAGCTGTGGTAAATTTAAAACCATTCCGACTGACCATCTTTGCCCTACAGCGAAGAATTACCAACTTGATTAGAGTGGTCTATTTTAGGCCGGCAACACCCTACTCAACCAGGCACAGTCAATCACTGAATGGTTGGAAGAGCATGAAAACAATGTAAACCCTACACAATGATCGTCTCAGTAAACATGCCCAAACATAAATAAATGATTACGGCAGATTTGAGACTTTTTTGTAAATGATTGTATGAACACAACCTACTCTAATTTTCTATGGTTTTTTAAAAGTTGTTTTACATAATTATCTTGTTTGTGATTTATTTTGGGTTTTTATTTCAATTGCATAACTGCCCTTGTTTACACATACAGTTGTTCTCATTGTTATTGCATAAGAAGCAAGGGTAAAGCTGATGATTAAGTGGTCAAAGCAGGACGGTTCACATGCACGTTTGACTTTTTCTAAATATTCCTGAAAGGTGTTTAAAGTGATTTTTGACCACCAGGGGACAGAGAGTAAAGTCAAAAACAAAATCACAGCAGTGACCTTTAACATCATCTGATTGTCATTACATCAGCAATCAAATGATCCAAAGCCTAAGCTTTTGTTACAACTGTATCACTATTAGTACCTCACTCTACCTTATGTAAAATAAAATGGAGCCACCCTATTCTTCTGCTTCAATACACGTGGTAATTGTGAGTGTGTTTCTGAGCGTCAGTGTATCAAAAGGCCTCAGGTGTTGTTGCTTGTTTTGGCCCTTTCGGTGTGTAGCAGAGTGCAGCGCTCCAAGCAAACTGGCAAAGCAACAGAATTGTTTAATTAATTAATTAACAGTATTTGAACATAATTACTAATAATTGCTAAAACTAACCAGAATTATCCCCTAAAAGCATTAAGGATGAGTGTAAAGTAGGTCGACCCTATTCAATATCGCTTATTTTGTCCTCTCTCCTTGTATTTCCCCCTCTCTGTCTTTTTGATGATGAAACACTCGCCAGGCACAGTAACACATTTCAAGTGTTATCATTGTTTTAACAAAGCTTTGGCCTGGCATTCATGTTTCCTGCTTTTTTTTTTTACTTTCCTTTTTCACACTCCACCTCAAAGAGCAGTGTCATGTTTTATCTGACCATCTCACACAGAGCCTAGAGAGCCTATCTCTTTTATCTGACCACCTCTATCTACCTCTCTTTTTCTCTGTCTTTTTTGCAACAAAACACACACAGGCACACACACACACAAAAACCCTGCCGGGGAGGGGGATAGGATTCTACAACATTTTTTATTTCTCCCTAATAGCTAAAGGAGAGCTTGCTGTGTCTTTTAGTGGAAATAAGGTTATTAATAAGGTTATGGTGCCCTTCTAGGAAAAGGTTGCCTTGAGATGTCATGGCAACAGCCATCGAAGAAAAAGGCTAAATCAATCAGCACTTAGGGTGGATGAGATCGAATGACAACAGAAAAGACTATACAGAGTTTAAATAATGACATGTGGCTAAAATGGTGGAGACAACCTCAGCTTCACCTGCACAAGCACTCAGCTCCCTCCCTCCAGGCTTTCCCCTTTCCTCTTCTTCCCTTATATAGAGCTATTTCTTTCACTGAGAAAGACACTAGTTAAGCCCTCTTGACTATACCCAGGTTATTTATAGACAGAGAGGTTCCACAACAGATAACCGTTATCCAAAGTAGGAAGAACAGGGATGATAACTGGTCATTTAAACCCAAAGTGGCAGTACAGCTTGGACTACAACAAAACAGACTGACTTAGCCTTGTTCACAACACCCCTTAATGTTGCAAAATAGACAATGAGACTATATTAAGCGCTCAACAATGGGGTTTCTAAAGTACGATGAATCCCGCAGGGTCTACTAGAGTTAGAGGCTGTTAAGGATTCTGTCCATTGGTCTGTGATGAATGATGTGGTACCCAGCGTACTTTAGCAATGATAGCTTATAGCTCCATTAGCCTGTAACTACAGAGAGAGGGTCAAAGAAAACGGTGAACTCCCTGGCAACATACCGAGCATTGGCTGGCTGCAGTGGCCAGAAAGATTCATTAATCTAAGATGATGAGTCTTGGTAGGTGTAATTAGGCCTCCTGACACAGGGAGCCTCACAAGAGTCGTGCTGAAGTCCTTTATGGCAAAAAAGAATCTCCCCTGATGTGCTAGCAGCGGTTAGCTTGGAAGCAAATAGAGCAATGAAGCCGTGATATCATTGTTTACTAGCATGTCTCTGTATTTTCCTTAGGTGCTGCACTGGGTCTGTGGGAGTTAATCATTCATCGGTAGCGGGTGGCTTTAAGACACAAATGCAACTCTTGCTGGCACCAGAGCTACCAGCATCACCCACACTTTCTATATATAACTCTTTTTCCATGGCTAGGCCATTTGTGGAGCAGAGTTCACAAGGACACTTGCCAGAGGAGATTTCTACTCTAACATTGTTAGCTAGACCTAAGGAAAGATTACAGAAAACACACTCTTTCAAAAAAAATTACACTTTTATCAACAATTTATACACTTTAGTGGCCACATAACCACAGTCAGGGGAATTTGTTAGTGGAGAATTTAGGAAGTCTGCTAATCCACAACATCATGTAGATCCACATGCCAAAAAAATAAGGGGAAGGAACTTAAACCTCCGGCAATTACAGAGCAACACGATCGTTCCACTGGAATCCTTTTTTCGAGCCATCTGACAAATGTATCATGCAGTCTATAAGTAGGATAGTCCAAAAAAAAATTCTGTTTTGACTCCAGCACTCCAGATTTTTAATGAAACAATTACTTGACTAAAGACCAGACTAAAGAATGTGTACAAGATTTGATGGCTATTTGCCTTCTCTTCATGCAAAAGAGCAGTTATATATTATAACTCCCACTGGTCGACTATATCGGCTATACCCATGAGGTCAAAAATCCTGGGAAAAAAAATGTATAAATAATTTCTGAGTGGAACTGAAATTCACAAATGTTCGTACTGTGAAGCACTGACATTTAGACTAAAGTTCCTGTTCATATCGATTTTCTTATGTGTTTTGTTGCAGTGATTATTGTTACTACTTATTAACTGAAACAAAACTACCAAATAGAACGTCCTGTACCACACAGTACAAACATGTGCCATGCCACGCTATAAGTGGAGCATTTACAAATAAAAAAATTCTCCACTTAGCCACTTAAAACATCTTGGCTTAGGCAGCGACTGAGCCACTCTGTATCTGCATGATGTTACTAGAGGCAAGGTTTATCATGTTTCCATAAAATAAAATACATTTATCAGTGTGCATCCTCGTTGGTAAGAATGACTGATGAATCTGAAAGCACCAATAAATACGGAACCTTGCTGATGACACTTACGTGAGAGCAGCTCTCACAGCCCTCTTAATAACCACTGCCAGCCGTGCCCCGGGTAGCACAACAAGCCACAGCCGAGTGCACCAATTGGAGACCCATTCCTTAAAGAACAATTAACAGGGCCATTTAAAAAAATCATCCAGCCCACACACTCAATTAACACAACCCACTTTTGCACTTTCCCCTCTATTGTGTCCTAGAATAGCCCAGTTGAATTGGCACGATTAAGCTGTGTCGGTGATGACTGCATCATGGCAGGCCCTTGTGCTATTCCCAATAGCAGCCACTCTGTTTGTGTGTAGCTTTAAAGAAAAGATTTAACAGCTTTAGGGATCACCTATCAAATGTGTGTCTTTCAGGGGTCTAAACGAGATGTAATTACTGTCTGCTTTTTTGTTCCAGGACAAGACGGTCTAAATACATCTGTTTTACAAATGAAGTTGAACAGAACAGAATGACTGAAGCTGGGAGATAAGAGAGCAGCTCTTGTGCAAATATGTATTTGAAGAAAGAAAGAACAGTCTGGGTTTGCGGTTGCTTCCGTTGCCCTTGATGCTGGGTAACTTGAAAGCTTTGAATCAATATTTATGGTCATCAAAAAATCATCTAAAAGTCCTGTGCTGACTAATAGAATGTTGGCTGTCCTATACTGTATATCGTTAAACACGGTGTCAGAATTGAATAGCAATCAGTTCTCTGTACAGTGAATCTACTACAAAAATGCTTCCCCAGTACTCTGTAAAATGCAAACAAAATGTCCTAAAAATAACCCTTATCTTGCAGCAGTCATTATCATTGGGAACACTTCAGAAAACAGCAGCCCCAGTGGTGTGTAAATAAACAGTGAAAAGCGGAGGAAGAGGAAAAAGATAACATACAGCAGGAATTCTATCAAGAGGCAGGGTGGGATGACTCATGAAAATAAGTGACTTTGAGTTTATGTGGGGAAGGACAATAAGGAGCTTTGAAGCTCTGAGATTACAGAGAGGTGGCTGATGGAGCAAACTAGGGAGGCTGGGTGTTACGGCAGCAATGTAGCACATACTGTGCACCAGCTCTGGTAGTCACTCTTCTGGAAATACATGTAGGGCATGGCTTCATCAACCCCCTGGAGGGACGCAGCCATTACATTAACACAGCTCACCTAGCGGGCAGAGGGACAGGCAAGTGTCTTTGTTGCAGTGCAAGTTCATCCTTGTCCCAAGCCAATACCCTCCATTTGTTGGCCATTTGTCACCATCAAATGGCTGGATATGCTCTTCCTTGGATTATATCGTCAGATAAAATGAACGTTAATTGCTGTAACTTTTTTTTTTTAAAGTGTGGGATGTAATTATGTATACTTCAAAAGGACATACCACTTGAATCTCAAACTGCTCATTAACAGTTCGCTTATATGGATGTTCAAAAGAACACTGGGAACAACTGAGATCGCTGCATGATCAGTTGAGGGTTTATAATAAATGTATCTCAGTACATCAAGCTCTTGAAACACAGGAGGAAAACAGCTGGATCACACACACCAGTTTACAGACTATTATGGAAGAGATGTTTGTAGAAGGGAAGAACCTTGGAGAATTTTAACAGCTGCACAACTGCTTAAAGCCCCCTGGGACAGAAGTGAATTAATGTCGATTTTAAATTTAAAAATCTGGTCTGCTTGCATTAAGAGGCCATACCAATACGATCAAAAAATGCCTGGATCAGTCTTGAACACGTGCCATGCCTAATCAGAACATCACTAATGCATATGAGTACAGATACAGGGTTCCCACTCTTTTAAAGAAATCATTTTCCAAGAGTTTTTCTCGACAATACAGGACAGCAGTTGTTTACAATGGTGGTCAGCATCTTATGTGGGACATTGATGGCAGCATTTTTCCATTCCGTTTTGCATTTGGTAACCCAGCTTTACATAATCTGAATGAGCAACTAAAATACAAAAACATTTTCCAGGACAACATAGTTGATCTCCAGGATATTTGGTAATTTTAAATCGATTTCTAGGTGTTTCCATGACTGGAAAACTAGTCTCTAAATTTACAGGGTTTCCAGATTTATATATTCACATACACCCCAATACAAATTGTTTATGCAGGCTATCTATAGCCTCTCACCTTTAGGTATCTGTGCAGTGTTAAATTGCATGTGCATGCTTAATTAATCTCTCCTTCATCTCTTAAGTGGTTGCCCCTTTAAAGGAGAAGCAGTGAATCCTCTCATCTATCTCTCCTTAGAGACAGTGACAAAGCAAAGGAAACGATGCCCAAGGTCTGTCCTTCCCTTCCTGGTTTGGTTACCACTGTCAACCTGTTTCACAATGCTGTGCGCATGGTTGTTATTGGGCTTTAACCCTATCAATCTTCAAAGGCAAAGTTGGAATACTACATCCTGTAAAAATATGGTTGCGCATTGTAACCATAGTTCTAAGACAACAGGCTACTTGTCACTTATACGGTCCAGAAGCCCTAAAAAATACTAGACAATTTCACAATACAAAAGAATGAGTGGATGAGTGTTAGCAAAGACTGCCTATGATCATAGAACTAGGGTTATAATATAACACCATCATACCATCAGTCCCTTTTTATTATATTTTGTGTTTTTATATGTTTTTTATAGTTCTGTTGATTCGGTTATGTTTTTACTGCTAGTATGTAGCAAGTAGGTGGCATATCAACCTGTGTCTGCATATAAATGTCATTCTCCACCCATAATGATTACTATACAAACCACTCAAGAAACCAGAAGTACATAAACGTCTTCTCAGAGTCAAGAAATGTGCAATCAAAAAGATCACATTTTCTGAGTAATCTGTAACACATCCTACCAACCACTCATTAGAGCCCTTCAAGTCTTGTTTTTGCTATGCAATAGGAATGCCAAGTTCACTGCAGTCAAAAAACTTTCAAAATTATCATGCAGGCAGATTATATGTTTGCAGTACAAGAAGTCTACATCAATCTTATTTATATCCCACCTACCATCAATGAAGTAAACCATGTCTATACATGATTGAAAATGATTGCTGGCTTTTTTTCCCTTTTTTTTTTTTTAGCCCAATCAGCAGTGAAGTGTTATAACTTAGCTGGCCGTTTGGACTATGTTTAGTGTCTGAAAATTACCCTGAAATTCTGATTTATTTTTTCATGTGTAGCAACCCATGACAGTGATAACAGTTAACACTTAGGTGCACACATACAATCACCCATAAACACACAACCCAAAAAGGAGTCAAGTGTGAGAATTTAACTGTACTGTTAGCTTCAATTTTTAGTGTGAGGACTGTACCAGTCAGGGTCATCAGTGAGTGCTCATGAGAAGGGCAGAAAGGGAACTCTAGACCGTGGGCTCAAATAACAAACTCACACCGCAGGTGGTGTTCAGCTGCAGTGCACCCCTAGGCTCACCACAGCATGCACGAGGGCATCTGTCATGTAAATGAATCAACTAATGACATGGAAAGAGACTTTAATACAGAAAAGACCAGATTGAGATGGCAGGTTGAGGGCTGTTTTATAAAAATGATGAGTTTAAATCTAGGACCTGGGTTGAAATATCAAACAACAACAGCTTCATGAAGAGGCACAATTTTCAAGTGTTAGGCCACAAAATTATTATTGCTTGGCTGATGTTGTCTGTGTGGATATAAAATAAATCCTGAGCAGTGAAGCAAGAAACTGAGCCATAAAGTCTGTTCTCTGTGGAATTACTGGGTGTCATATCATCATCTGCCATCATGGACGCTGAGATTTTACCTCATTGAACGGGAAAAACAGGTGAATCTTGAGAGCTCAACAAATCAAACCTAAACAGTCCTTTGATCATTTTGCTGATGATACAGAAGTGAGAGAGAGGCTGCATCAGAGTAACTGGTTCAAATACTAAAATGACTTGTGAAATGTTATTTTGAAACTTTAAAAATGCAATTTCGCAAACAAACAAAGGATTGTATTCATATAACGAGATACAATTGGACAAACTGTTTAACATTTATCATGGCTAATAGAAGAGAGGGAACTACAACTTCTAAGCAAGTACAAGGCATTTTTATTATCCCTTAAGGGAAACCTGCCCACCAAGTGTGATAAAAACAGGACACTGCAGAAAATACAATAAAAAAGCAATTTACATTCACCCTCGCTCATACTCGCATGTCACCCACAACACTCATTACAGCATGCCCTGCGCACATATTTTGACATGCATGCACTCTTTTGTGTTCAATACATTAGTTTGAATTTTAAAATGTCTTCATACGTTTAATATATTACATAAAGCTCCATAATATTAAATGTCAACACACAAAGAAACTTCAGAGGTAGCAGTGCTGGGCTCAGAAGCGTGGGAATTTTTATTTTAGATTTCAATGATAGGAACCGGATTGAAAATCAGTAAAATGGCCCTTTAAGTACTGTCAAACCATTAATTTACTTCCTCATTCTACCTCCAAACTAGGGCGTTAAACAGGGTTGGGACAAAAAATCAATACGGTGTTATATTACAATATTATAACATTTCCTCTTGCCTAACGTTATCGATGCACTTGCACCAAGTATCAATATTTTTTATCAAACCAAGAGCGCTCTAAATGAATTTTCCCACATTGAGTTTGCTACTATTTTGGCTCATAGCATCACTACCTCATGACTCCTCCTTGTGGTACTCATCAGAGTGATGATGTAGGGGTGAAATGAAGCTTGCAAAAACAAAATGACTGAAAATGGAAAAAAAAAACATCAGGCAATAAAATATTATATCGAATTAATGCCAAATTCAGAACCTGAAATTTGTATTCCCACATTTCTCAGTATTGAATGTCATTTTCCCAAGCCCATGGTAAACCCTCTTCTACTAGGTATACACAGATAAGAAAACTATAAAAACATTCACTTCTAACGGTCTTAAACCTGTTCTTGCAAACAAAACTTTAAGCCAGGAATTTAGGCCTTGTTGTACCATACTGATTAAATTTTGAGATCAGACTTAGGATTTGCTGGCTCAGCAGACGTGAGGGTTAGTGCCAAAAGTTGGCATTTCTTATCTTGTAGTTTTTTGCCTCACAATTAAGTTGCAGACCAGTCAAGGCCTCCAAGTCTGGAAATCAAATTTTTGACCATTATCTATAGCTCATCTCTAGTGTGTGTACAATAGAGAAAAAGGAAATCTGCTAGGGTCTGTCATATGGTATGAAAGGCTTTTCATTTTCAAAGTCTATTAAATCTAATAAACCAAGAAATAAATAATAAATAAATAAAATAGCAATTTCCTGAAGAAACAGCTGTGGATATATATTAAAAGAAAACTGATATCATCTTGACAGGCAAATTTCCTCTCCAATAAGTCAACCATATTCAAAATGAGGCATCTCCATAGAAAAATAAGTTGCAAAATTATTAAAGATTTTAAATCCTAAGTCAGCCGTTTCCTTGAAATGCCTGGCTCGACACATCATCTCTGCAGTGTAGTCTATCTAGTGTGTGATGACTCTCAATTTGTGGTTCATATGTGTGTAAAAGATCAATAAGCAGAGAAAACCCATCATGCAAGTTCGTCTTGAAACTGTCATCTAAACACTTTTGGTCTCAACTGTTTGTGTATATTTTCCAGCAATCAGAAACTGTTTGGTGTATGTACTAACTATATGTATATTGTGCACAGAGCTCTCTGTTGCCCTGCACGCTGTTCGCTCATGTAACTTAGCAGAAACACTCCAAGTGAGCTAATAATTTTGCTCCTGTTTATATTCAAACAATGTGAAGAGCTGCAGCCAGACAGACTGGCTCAGTAAACAGAGACAACAGCACATTTTCTCATTACCAGGATGCGTGAGGGAGGCCAAGGCATAGAAATTAGCGAGCAAAACTGCAAGGAAGGCAAACCTACCAGGTCATCTGCAGTGTTTGGCACCCACTGATTTTAATTTCAATATTACCGTACAAACAACAAGAGAGGAGTGGATTATACGATAAACACGCACTTCATCCTCCCTACTAGCCACAGATAATGGTGTATGTGTTAGTGACAGACCAGCTTACCTTTGGAAATAATTCTTTACTCTTTTCTAGGTAAAACATAAGTACTGGCATAAGAATAAATCGATATCCTATTGTTTGCCAATTGTTAGAGGCAGGGCTAGGAGTGTGGCGAGGCCTTGGGAAAGAAAAACGGCAATCCCCATCGTCACACCTGCTTATCCTCAAATCCCCCCAGGGAAACCCACAAACCTTTCCCAAGATATTGTCAATACACTATTCCAAACCACAGTTTCAATATCTGTTCTCTCTGTGTGGACACACACACACACACACACACACACACACACACACACACACACACACACACACACACACACACACACACACACACACACACACACACACACACACACACACACACACACACACACACACACACACACACACACACACACACACACACACACACACACACACACACACACACACAGTTTATTTTCTCCAGCTGGCTCATGTTAATTGCAATAACATCCTAAAGTATGTAAGCTATCATCATACCTTCAAACTGTTTACACACACTTGCAGTTGGTTTTCATTTTAAAATGATACAGTGCATCAATATAATATAGTATGTTCACTCTTACCTGCCCTCTGATCAACTAGTCTTAGGAAACTCATCAACCATTTCACATACCACAGGCTGTTTTCACTTAATAGTGTAGCTAATATGCTGTCCCAGCATAGCAGTGTTGTATATATAGTAAGTATATAGTAGACTATACCTGTCTGAGGTTAACTGCTAAGCACTGCACAAGTAGTATTGGAATAATGTGCACTCCTGTAAGACCATGCTCAGAGCAAGCAACAGGATTCCACTTTTTACCCCTCACTGTTTCAATATTGCCCCATAGATATACAGAAGCTTCTTTGGCTCAGCTTCACCATGCTGGGTTTTTTTAATAGCCAAACTGAGTGAAAAGAGAATACTGCAGCTTTCAAACAGTAATTGCCTTAACTGTTAATACAGAGTAGCAGCATCTGGTATTGTTTGGTTTTATTTTCAACCCAACTCGTGTTTCATTTTATGAATATCAAGGGAATAAATAATGCTTGGAGAATCTGCTTAATATCATGAGCAACTTGAGAGATGAGAGAAGCCCTAATGGCAAGTTAAACATAGTCAATGATGAATCCTTGTTGTGTAGTTACGCACTTGTTATGAACAATACGGCACAATTTTCAAAATCTCAGATCCCATTTTGTCAATGTGCCATTAACAGTTTTCCTTTCAACACATGTCAAAGTGTTTGAGAGAAGCCAGTTTAAAGTCATATCAGATCTTCTTAGATAAGCCAAGCTGACATTTATCCCCATCACACATCACACTATAAACTACAGCTGAGTGAAAGTGCGGTGTGCAGAGCACAGTGCTATTACACAGGCAGACACCCACCGCATCATTTATCCTGCCCATAAATCAGCCCTCTGCTCTACTGCACTACCTGCTCCTCTTGTCCCAGCAGATCTCACTGACGTATCATTATATCTCATCCACTAAAATAACCTCTACAGAGCCTAAGAGCTTAGGATGTGTGAAACGGAGAACCTGTACCCTCTCTCCGTCTGTCTGCTTGGATGATGCTTTGCATTAGGGCATCAATTAGGTCTGTGATGTACGCTTGTTGTTTTACTGCCTACTATTTTGTCTCTGTCTTATGGTTGGGATGAGTAATGTAACGCACCATCTCTTCATGGCAAGTCTAATCTTGTGTCTGTGATATATCACTGCAGGTGAGAGTGTCTACAAAATGAGGACATTCTGTAATAATGAGCATAATTGAAGGGCTGAGCTGACACTGGGTCCTACATCAAGCTCCAGATTGTCTTTGCTGCTTAACTTATGTGGCACTCATCCCCGAATTTGAATTCCACACCCATACAGCCAACTAATGTGCCCCCTCTCCTTACATATATATTTAAAGCTAGACACCATCCTCTCTGATCCCAGCTGGGCTGCAATGAGCAGATATCATCTCCAGTCCTGTATAACACATCAGGGGGCAAGCCCATAAAAAGTGGCCCATGTCTTTCTTGAATCTAGTGTTAAAGATATATTATATAATATTTCCACATTAAAATGACCTGCGTCATATATTTTGTTGAGTTGTGTACTAACATTATCCCGAATGTTTCCAACAATGTTCAAACCAAGAACATTTTTATTGTTTAATGGCGTTGTATCCCCTTTGAACATGCATCAGTGTTGTTGTCTGCACACTTTTTACATCTTGTTTGTTGTTACCTATATATTTTAACCAGATAAAGGAGAAACAAGCTGAGCTAATGCTAGCAGCATCTTGCCTCGCAGCCCCTCTGGGACATTCCATTGTCTGCCAACAGTATCAAAGAAACACTGATTTTTAAGGTGAAACTGCTTTATTCTGTGTCTTTACCAGTTTTAATCACCAGGTACAAGTCCTTACAATGAACACTAAAGGAATCCTATGTATTATATATTCTCTTCATATAACACTTGTTGTTAGCATTTAAGCACAAATCATGATATATTGATGACAACTGGAAAGTATTTATAAGTATATGCAATTGTAATACAGTTAACAGGTTTTCTTTGAAAAGACAGTTTAGATACTTAAATATTATAATTAAACATAGAGTGTTTGTCAGATATGTTCTGAAATTTGTGACATTTTCCTTTGCTTTCTTATAAATGTGCCAGACAAGAATAGCAGAAAGGAAGAGCAATGAGGCTCGCCGGACATAAAAAGAAGAGAGAAAGTAAGGGCTGGGTTTGAGTTTTTATGACCAAGGAGCCGGAAAGCAAGGACGACAGGACATCATTAAAATGGACAAAAAAATGAGTGAATGCTTTATCTGCTGAATGGAGATGACAGTAAAGAACGGAAGCTGCAAGGGTTAACATCTGTACGGATTAGAGATGCTGCTCATCAGGCAAGGGGGGGTGGGGGTGGGGGTGTGCCTGGGTCCCCTATCAGTGGGGGCTGAATCAAGGCTCTGTGGAGAAAGGCAGCAAAGCAGTGCAGCACCACTCAGGCCTGTCTAGAGCAGACTCGCTGTGTACCCCTTCACTTAGCCAGCACTCAACTTCTGATTCAAGTGACAATGCCACAGAGAGAGAGAGAGAGAGAGAGAGAGGGAGAGGGAGAGGGAGAGAGGGAGAGAGAGAGAGAGAGAGAGAGAGAGAGAGAGAGAGAGAGAGAGAGAGAGAAGGAGAGAGAGAGATGAAGCAGTAAAGACGGTAAGAGGCTGTCAGCACTACAGTGAAAGAGAGCGAAAACAGACATTTTTAGTGGAGGTGAGAAGAAAAAAAAACAAGGACCAATTTATTTTCCAAACTGTGAAAGCTAAAATGAAGAAAATATAGGGCTAACACCTACAAATATGAGGAAAAGTTTAAGAAAACTCACAGATTTAACTTAAATCCAGCATATAAAAGAACACTTTTATTTCCACTCAACTGCAGTCTACGTGTTCGCTTCTCTCCCCTTGACTGCCCATGCCTCCCCCATTATTTCTTCACTCTCCCTCACTCGGTGTCTCTTCCTGTCTCCACTTTGAAGAGCAGCGTTGTGTTTGTTTGAGAGGCTCTTGCATCACACCTGTTTGTTTAAGCTGCAAATGACGCTAGAGACAAAGCGTGCCTGTCTCTGTAGACTGCCCAGATATAGCCTGTGGTTGCCAACAACACAGGACTCCCTCTACCTCTCGCCCTTTTCTTCATTCTCACTCACCCTTCTCTGTCGCTGTCTCTCTCACTCTCTAACAGGGGAAATGCAGAACACTGAGCCTCACTAATAATTCGTACAAGCACAGCAGAGCACTAAATACTCCCAGAGCACCTCAGCTTAGTCCCATGGATAATATGAGGTAAAAACACTAAGTGCAGATGCACTCTGGTTTGCTTAACTTATCAACGACTTATCACCCCAATAATACCGGCAGCCTATCATGAGCAATAGCAGACCGGTAAAAAAATCAAGGCAATCACTTCTAGGCAGTGTATTATCATCTATAAATAAGGTAAAGGCTAAAAGCCAACACAATGTGGATCACAGTGCATAGCAATAATCCACTGTGAAAAATCTTTACCTGGAGCCATTTAGAATCACCTGCACTCCAGTCTTAGCCAGCACCTTTAGATCCATACCTACATACAATTTGATAAGCAACGGAGATGTGGAATTTATTTACCACAGCATTATCAAAGAAAATGCCTAGCACTTCTGATTTTACACTCACAATAGGTTACGGATCAAAGCCCTGCTATCAGCAGTCAACATTATCCTCTCAAATAGACTTGAGAGGAATAACTCCGTAACCTCTGCTGTGCATGTAATTCCACTCCAACCCCACCCACACACAAATGTATCATATATAACCAAAATTCGGACTCACTCATATGAGCACAAACACAAATAATCAAAGCTGCAGAACATGAAGACACAAAAGGGCAAAGATTATTTTTTATTTGCCCTGTGGAACAACTGTGTGGGCAAAAGGGGAGGTCAAAGGGTTAAGGACAGTCAAGGTTAATATCCCTGCTTGTTTTGGCCCTTAAAATGGACTAAGCCACCTCTTTATTGACAGGCCTTAAAGCAAAAGCAGTGGCAGGCTCCTATTTCCTCAGACAGAAAAGGCCAGTATGACTGTAATCTGGGATCGGAGGGCTGGGCAACATACAGAGTGTTAACACTATATTCTGTCCTCTTCTGTTGCATTTTGTTGTCACAGCTAAAGACGGCTTTATTTCAATTATTATCTTTTATTAAGGAGAAATGTAAAGTAATCATTTGCAGAAAACTACCTGATTATTTTGTTTCTTTCTTGGTTCTTTCCTCTTTCTCATCCTTTTTTTTTTACTTGTTTCTTTTTACTTGTCTGTTTTACCGTCTTTCTTTCTGTTGCTGTGTGTGCCCCTCAGCTTTGTGTCTATACCTGACAAGACTGGAATTGAAGTCAGATGTGTTACCCTGGGGGCCCCCTCTTTCTTCAGTGTTTGGGTGAAATTTTTTTCAAAATATTTTGTCATTTGCCTCCACTGACGGACAAATTCGCAGTGAAAACCAAGGGGGTCTCTTGTACTGATTTAGAGCAGGTGTGACCTATACTTTGAAGCAGCATTATACCAGTCTTCACTTAACTAAATCCAAAATTCAGATTTGTTTTGTGCTGGAAGTGTGCGTGCCCATTTTTTAAAAGGGTGTGGTGGCTGATGGCAAATAACATGTTTGCTCTGTTCACATTAATATTCAGCTACAACATTTGCTCTTATGCTAGACGCCAACACAAGTGTAAATAAACCATTTGCAGTTTAAACATTTTTAACCTGCAACTGTTCCCATGTCGCTTGACATTTAGTGACTAGGCAGGTCGATACATTAAAACAGCACATTATAAGATCCCTCTCAGTGCGGAAAAAGGCAGGAGTAACTAAAGTTTAATACCGCACAAAAATGGTGGAATCCATTTTTATTAAGCTGGGTATTTGGGTTTTAATAACCACTTCTAGTAAAGGAAACTCATTACATTGAAAGCAGACTATACTTCTCATCACACACACACAAACCTGCTCTCTACCGCCCTTGTCACCATTTCCACATGTGCCCTCATAAATCAGCCATCTCACTGTCCCTCCAGCTCTCCTCTCTATGCTCTCCACATGACTTCCAGATGTGAATCAAACATCAGACTTTCAGACATCAGGCCCCATTTTTTAAGCTTATATTTAATTGAGAAAAACAACAATCTGCATTTTTTTTCTAAAGAGGTCTGTTTGAATTTTATCTACATTACGGAATCCAGTTAATATAGATTCAGCCCCCCACACACACAACACTATATGCCTTCAAGCAGCAAAAGGCACTCTGGGGAGAGTTTTGTACGTGGTCTCAATTGCTCCAGTCTTGTTATCACTTCAGGCACAATATGGAAAGACAGGTAGACGACGCCCCCGACTCTGACCACCACCTGCTGTCCACAGACCAGACACCAAAACCCCCCTCAAAGTGAGTTTGAACTTTGCCCGTCTTCCTCTCCCGTCCTTCCTCTACTCCTCGTATCATGAGAGTCCCCCTCCATCTGTGAGCCCAAGGGAGAGAATACCTGCGACCAAAGGCCAGTAACATGGCAACCGAGTCAAAGGGCCTTCATGCCTGTTGCACGGCAGGGTGCTGGCATTTACTTCCCCCATCCGCTCCCTGTTTCATCCTAGAGGCCCCTAGCCCCACCCAGGAGCCTAAAAGAAATCCACTGTCCTTGCTTTCTCAGCTGCCTCCCTCTTCCTGACTTAGGAAAACAATATTCCACCAAACAGAGAGACAGAGAACTTCTTGTCCTTTTGTCCGTTGTGCAGGCCAAAGGTGCTGTTTATTGCACTCCACTGCGTGAGTCCTGCTTCTACACACATGGATTCTTTTTGATGGAGAAAAAAGTAGAGCCCCATTTGCTCAGTATTAGGTTGGCAAATGCAGTGAGAAAATAAGATGCTGCCATTCAGGGATTCATGTGAAAATATATGTTTGTAAAGGCAGTTTGGATTTAGGTCATGGGGAAGTTTCCTTCTCTGTATATTTCCATAAAGCCTTATTTTCACAAACATTCAAAGCAGAAGGCATTGTGTCAGAGGCAGTCTTTGACCAGCTGCATGTTGCTTCACAGTATGTGGGCAAGATTTCCTCCGAGGTTTTAAATGGGTCACATTCTTACTAAAAGATGTTAGAAGTTATGCTTACACAATTGGATAATCCTGACTATGTTCATCATTGTGATTATGATTTTATCTCTTTTTCCAGGAAGTAAAACTGGTGCACCGTGCTTTTGCACCTGTACCGTATATCTACCTATTCTCAGAGCAGTATTTGTTAAACAGTCAACAATCTTTTTACTTTCAATGTCTTACTTTTACTGTAATGTCTATTTAAATGTATTACAAATATCCTAATGTGTATGAATTATGCCAGTATTTAGTCAAACACAGTGGCAAACTACATAAGATAAATGAATGGCCTTAAAACAATAATTGAATATTCAAAGCATTAAACCAAACCTGCTGGATCTCATTTGTTGTCATCAGGGGTTAAGTTGGTTTAAAATAGCTCCATGATGTCAGTGTATCTACTGTCAACAACAAATGCATTAAGTTTTCCACAGTGGAAAAAATATTGCTTGCATGTTTGTCCCTTAAACGAATAGCTACTTTTCTTATAGTAGCTACATTTTTCTCTAGCTTGAAATGACTGACAGTCACCATGCTGTGCTGTTTGACACGACCGATGAGTGTAGCTAATCAAAAAGACACCGTCAATCACACAGAGCTAAGCAAAACCCAGGAGGGAATGGGCCAATATTTGCCTTTAAATGTTGTCTATAACAGCAATATAGCACATAGTGGGTCTTGTTGTCTCGCTATGTATTGCGAGGCTTTACTTAAATTCGGTAATACTGTGACTTGATATTACAAATTTTGAGAGTTTTGGTTAGTTTTTAATACTGGACTATATTTAAAAATATATTAATAGTTTAGATTATTTTCTTTATCAGATTAAACAAGCACTGTCTTCATTGTTTTGTGTATATATGGGCTTGATTTCCCTGTAAGTTACATTTATAATTGAGTGCATTTTTGCTTTGTAATTTTGACACCAATTTAACATTATATGTGAAAATGTTCAATTTATCAAGCTATCTGACATCAGATGAACTGAGACTGTCAACTATGCAAGTGTGTCACTATGGACACTTTCTGGATAATGAAATAAATGGACTATGTGTGTGAATTATAATGATTTCGTAAAGCTCATTAGGTCCTTATAATGCTATATGAAGCTACATTTGACACGAAGACTACTGCTGCTACATAATGGTGCAAACCCTTGCAATTACTCAGCTAAATCAGCCCCCATTCCCACATAACAAAGCCCAATTTAACCCAGAGATTTAAAACCAAATTACCTCAAAATGAAAGATAATCATGATGATTCACTTTAAGGAACCACAACAATATTTTTACATTAAGACTTGAAAAACTCAGTACCAAGAGTTTTACAAAGATCTTCTATGCAGGGTTTTATTTTTTTATTTTCTTTCCCACTGGAGCTACCTGAATTGTTTTTATTGTGTGAGTTTGAGGTGACTAAATTACACGTCAATATCAATGAACAGCATAATTATCAAGTATGGAAATACAAGACTGTGATATATGATTATCTTTGTTTAATTAATGCAACACAGGATGGCAAGAATGCAAATCAAAGACAACAACATCTTGATACCATTAAAAAGAAACATGGGCTGTACTAAAATCATGCATCCATTCTGAATTTACATATTCAATGTAATCAGTGATGGTGATGACGGATCTAAGTGTTAACCTGTTGCAGTATACAGTACTCCAATGTACACTTATATAATGTTTACTGCTAACTGGGGATTCCTCCACTACACAATGGCACACAGTATCTTCTGAGAAGGAGAGCTGTTGTGCTTATAAGCTTGCTTAGGGAGGTGCTAACCTCACCATTTTGTAGAGTTCTCAGTGACAGAGGGAGAGGGACTCACCCAGAGTGAAGGAGCCAGTGGCAAGCTCATCGATCAAAGAGTGGGAAATGTCAAGACTCCAAGTACAAGGCAAAGTTTTTATGCAACCCTCACGTCTGCTATAGCTTCACCTCACAGGTAATTACTATGAAAAGGAAAGCTCTCACTATCAAAAAATAGAGTCCGTCTATGACAGTATTGGTACAGACATGCGCCATTTGTTTCATATACATTTTTAATGATCATGATGCGCTCAGAAAACTGATTTCTTAGTTTTTATTTACTCCATAGTTTCTCCATAATGACAGCTTTGTTTTCCTTCCCTTGCTGGGCTATTTCAGTGCAAGCTGATTTGTTTTGAGGAATACTGGAATGGAATCAGGTATTAGTGCCACAAGGAATCTGTACTATAGAATCGTAAAACAATTAATGAATTGGCCCATTATTTGCAAGAGTTTGGAATATCGCCCAATCACAAAACAAATATGTTCAAATTGGATTTTTTTTAATGCCAAAAACAAACAAATTCAGAGTCAACGAGCAGAGGTCAAATACAATCAGTCAACACCCTCAAACCTCGACTTTCTTGCTTATTAGAATTTATTTCCCCCTATGGTGTCAGCTCAAGCAGAATTTACTCCTTGGCTGTAGATAAGAGCTGCAACAATTACACTATTTATCAATATACAAAAAACTATTTGAATCATGGATGATTTGTCATTCCTCAAGCAAAAATGCAAAACCTTCAACGGTGCCAGCTTTTCAAATGTGAACATTTTGTTATTCTTTGTCTTGTATGATAGTAACTTGAATATAATTTAGGTTTTGGGCAGTTGGTCAGACAACCGAAGTGATGTGAATGTCATGTGACTTTGGGAAATTATGATGGGCATTTAGTCTGTAATTACTCAGCACATTAACCAATGAAAATATTCACAGCCCCAATGTAACTCCCAACAAACTCCCAAGGCAAATTTAAAACATTACTGCAAAAGACTAATGCAAATATATATTTCTGACTGAAATAACAATATAATATACAAGGGGGGAAGAAGGAACTAGAGCACCCTGATTGATTTGTAGCCAGTTTTAAAAATTCTAGCTTTTCAACACCACTGTGTCTTTATCAGTCTGTTTGCACAATTAAAGCCTACAAATCAATCAGTGGGCTCCAGTCTCTTTTTGCTGTCCTCAAACTGAGAAGCACCTGATTCAGCTGAATACTGCAGAAAGGCGCACAGAGAACCCTGTTTCAACTAAACTGTGATAATATGTTTGGTGTAAGCATGGCACAATCATTTACTCAGTGGAAGGTTGGTTGTAAGCAGTCACATATGCAGCACGTCTCTGTGACTCTATTCAATCAAACAGCTGAGGATATAAAAGCAGGATAAGAAAGTTAGCCAGACTCTCTAACTCTGAGATTTTATCAATGCAACAAAACTTAATGTGATGTTCAGAAATTTGACGTTGAGAACAGATGTGGCAGACTGCTGATAATAGCAAAATAGCAAAATTACATTGCAATCAGCAACAATACTTTTTAAAAGTCTGGCTAATGTGCTTTTCTGTGAAATATCTGCCTGGCCTTACTTTCTCAGGGACTGACACTGTTTATCTAAAAGAACCTGACATGTTCCAGAATCAAGCAAATAATTGCGTTGTGAATCCAAATGGCAAACTAATTACTCTCTCCCCTTCTGAAAGATGTACAGTACAATGTAGCCGAGGGCCACTGCAGGATGCCACTTTACTGCAGAGGGAGGAAATATTCCACCCTTCATTATCAACATAAACAAGAGGCAAAGACAGGCTATAAAGGACATGATAAAGGAGAAGTATTACTGGCAACAGGCAGATAAGAAAGTTATAAAAGCAGTGAGAAAGAGACAGAGGAAGATGACAATGAGAGAGAAAGAGACAGAGGAGCTAGTCGTGTGCTCAAGCCATTACCTTGCTTCTTGAGGCACTACAGTGAGGAATGTGTGTATTGTTCACTGAATCGATCCATCAGTAGACTGTATAGCACAAGGTGGAGAAACTGAAGTACTTTAACTACTAACTATTTTAGTGCAAACATGAGCTTTACAAAATACTCTAATGTGTCTATAGAAGGGTATATTCTGCCACTTTGTAAGCACTGTGCTTTTCACAGCATTCACCACATGTAATAAGCAGTATTAGGAAGTATAAATTGAGCATAAGAGTCAAAACTATTTAGGGAGATTTTAATACATTTAAGAGATTGTCACACAACAGTGGGACATTGTTTTCTGTTTAATTTGGCTTGCCATAAGTAGTTCAGATCCACTGTTTAATACTTTCATCCCTACTAAATATGCAATGTAAGAGCTGACTAAAGATCAGAAAGCTTAGGGTCTCATATTTGGATTTCGATTCACATGCACGTCTGGTAACAAGACAAATATCTACATCAACTTGCTATATGGATGGGTTGAACCTTTTTCATACACAAACACTGTTTGTTTTAACCGTGACAAATAAAATCAAACAAATATTTGCAGTTGCTCAGAATCTCCTCTCTTGCTTCTCTCAACCAAAAAAATTCTAATAATTTCACAGATTTCTAAACATACCGACATATATTTCTGACTTGTAACCTTGGTTGTATGGCATGCTCCATCCTCTCTTGTTGTATCTTTTTTTTTTAAAAAGTACGCGCATCCCTGTTCTTTAAACTCATGTACAGTTCAGTTACTGACCCAGAACCATCTGGAAACCTCAAAACGATCTTTAACTTTGTGAATAAATGGAGGAATAAAAGTGTCCTGCAATGGTGCTTCAAAGATCACAGAGCTTTTTTAATGTGTCCATGGCCATATTCAGGTGTTTCATTGGGTTCTTTTTTTTTTGCTTTCTTTTTGGCTAATGTCTTAGCCTGTGGCTCACTTTGTCTCTTCTCGAAAGTGAGATGAGTCAAGCTTGTAAGGTGCAGCTGAAAGCACTCCAGGGCGGACACACAATTTCTGTCAGTGGGTGCCATATTGTAATCAAACAATGTTAGGTCTAACAAAGAATTTGAGAAATAAGGGGACTGTAATGAAGGCCGCACTCACTGACAGCACGTTCGCAGCGGTAATTTAAATGGCAAAGATATTCTATTAGAACCTCAACAAGCCCCTAATTTTATGAAGCACAACCCCACTGAGCTGAATGATGTAATTTGAATATGCTGTCAGTTTAAATGTGGCCTTCTGGGACAAGAATGTGGTCACTGACATTTAATTGGGGGACAGAAAAAGTTATGGCAGCAACAGAGAGACGGAAGAGAGAGGGGAATTTCTGTGACGGCTTCACGTTTTTCAAAGAGATAAATAAAAGATGATAAACATGGATTAGAGAGGCCATTTTGTCTGCAGTCCTCTCTTTCTAGCCCTGGTGTCTTTGAGAAATATGTCTCTAAATTTAGCATCAGATTTATCAAGCCGAGGCAATCCAGGGAAAAGGGGGACTTGGGAATAGAGAGAGCAAAAGAAAGAGACAAGGTTGAAAGGTATCTAAAAGACAGGTGCAGCAGACAAAAAGATTGAGGGTAGTGAACGGGGAGGGGGAGGGGGGGCATTGTCTGTGAGATCCTGTCCATCACTTGCCACTTTTAGAATGAAAATACATCTCCGCTAATATCCGCCCCGCACACACACGCGCACGCACACGCACAGACGCACACACACAGACGCACACACACCGGCAAGACACATGAGGAGAAAGAGATGTGAATTTCAATTAAGCAGGTAAGGAAATTAAACTAGTGTTACAGTTATAAAGTCAACCAAGCAGATAAAGACTCCAATACTGCAAAGAGGGTGGATAGATGAGACAGATGGACAGAAAGACAAACTCATTCACAAGCATGCACGCGAACACACACACACACACACACACACACAAATATGCTACGCCCAACAGAAAGCCAGACAGAGAATAGAATGAAGGTCAAAAGAGGTCAGGTGTAAAACTCCTCTGCTCTTGATTTTCTAAATTTCCACTTCCTGTCTATTAACTGTCCACTCTGTGGAGTGAAGTAAGAGCCTCATTAAGTGGTGCTACATATAATTACCAATAATGTTAATGAATTGCCACTATTTACTTTTAATACACTCATCAATGCTTTTGTTTGCTGTTTTTAATCACCAGTGGAGGTCCTGTCTACTCTATGCAAATTAAGCACAGACAACGTGACTTGCCACTTTTCAAATATTTATTTTCTTATGAACAAACTTTTAGACTTGGTTCAATGATCTTCAGACATATACTGCTTTTCAATAGGCTCAAAGGAAAAGAAGTTCTGGACGCCATGTTTAATGTTTTGTTTAATTTGAAAATTGTGGCCAACACAATTTGGTTTACTGACTATCTGCTGCCATTCAAATGCTAACTACAGGTCAACTTTTAGTAGCAGAGAACTGCATTAAATATAGAGTGTCTTTACTGCTCTGGCTAGTCTCCCTGGCATGCTCTTCATTGATGTCTTCCATTTGCAATGAATGGAATCTTGCCACCACAATGTTTTACAGGTGGGAGTAAATTAAGCCTCTCTCCTTTCCTTTCCTCCATTCTCCTCTGCTTGGGGTGTCAAATGACCCCACTGAAATTGTTTTTGTTCAGATGCAAAATTTAAACGGGATGCAAATTCCCAAAAGAGCAAAGGACTCCACAGCAGCATTGTATACACCTGACTACCAGGTCTCAGACAAGGACTTCCTGTGATGTTCACCAAGTAAAAGGCACTGCCACATTGTGTCAGCATAAATCACTCAATGTCACAACACCAGTTACAGCTCAATGTTTCAAAAGTTAAAGAAATGTTTTTTTGTGGCTGATGATGGCTGCACGGCACACATGTTCATACAAATTCAATATTCATTCCATGGATGAAGTCCAAATGAATACTAAACACCTCATCAATTGAGATTCATCTGAGGTTGGTGTTTATTCATTTACCAATATACATCTGCTCAATATTACATGGGAGATTAACTAGTTCCATACGAAGGATTTATCTGAGTAGAGAGTCATCATGCACCTGTACTCCCTAATGACGTATGTAAGGGCTCCCCCTCTTAGTCAATTAGTCAACTAAGTGTTTGTTACAGCCTCATTCCACTGAGGTATATTTATTCGCTTATTTTTTAAAATACATTTGTCTAGGTTGCCTTTACAAAAACTCTCTGGGGTGATAAGACAGTGAGGGTATTTATTTCACAGATTATTTAATTGTGTGTAATTAATAGAGCGGTGATGGTAACCGCACGACCACAATACCGCGGCCATGTGATTCCTACCACAGGGTTGAGCTCATTATCGTCCTCACGGCAATTTTTCATATTTTTTCCCAGATCTCATTCAATCTCATGGTATTCCATTGCACGATGCGTACGAGATCAAAGCTGTCACACATTGGTAAACAGCCAAACCGCGGGGGATACGTTGGTTTTTCATAGCGGTGAGAATAAATCCATACCATCACAGCCGTAATCAATCAGACAATTAATATAAGAAAGTATTATCAATTAATTTGAGTCCCACCATATTTCATACAGTGCATACATGGATAAATATATTGTAAATGCCTGTATTCATTTGACAAAAGTTAATGAGGAAAGAAGGTGAAAATAATTTGGAGCAATATAAATGCAAAGTGAACAGAAGGTCAAAGTTGGACTAATTAAAAGTGCTATAAAATTGTCTCGTGCTATAAAATTGCTGCATGTAGCTATCAATTAGAAATCACAAAATGGTCTAAGGCTGTAGCAGCAAGGAAATGAATCTGTCAACACTTTTCATTATTGTATGATAACACGGGAGAAAATTAAGTCACAAAATAACTGTTACAAGCTGGACTTGACCTGCTTTTGCATTACCTCTGTTTGATTATTTCACATTCTCCACTACTCTGCAGTAGCAGCACACAGAAAGGAGGCTTTTTTCCCTTCTTCATGTGGTTTGTTTTTGCATTTTCCCGACAGTGTGTCACAAGGGGTCTTCTTTTAATGAATCGAGGTGAAAGCACAGGCAGTGCTGTAAATTCATGGCACTACCACGTGTGCCATGTGCGAGAACACATTTTTTGTAATTTTGCAACCAAAGATGCTGGCGCAGCGGTGGGCACACCTGCGGTGCAGTCGCAAAAAGAGGTTGGATTAGAAGGAATACATTAACAGTAGATGTGGAAGGGGCCGGTGTCAATCACAGTCAATTAAATTAGGTCCTCTCATTCCCTTTAAAAGCAATGAGATCCCCACTATGTGGCAAAGACAGTTTCACCATAAATGAAAGTCCAACCTGGCTGCCTTATAAAACCTCCTGAACAGAGGAAAACTGTCCAAATGTCTCTGAGGTGCAGAGCTGCAAGTGGCAAGACATTGGAAATGTGCTGCCAAGATGTATGATGTCCAATTTAAAGTTGAATTCATTTCACTGCAAATATTGAAATCTCACAATTGGCACAATAAATCAAATCTGTGAACAGCCAAGCTTGACACTGACATTAACTCTGAATATTTTCTGAGAATGGATAATGTGCAGTAATTACTTCAGTTACTGTATGTGTTGGCTTCAATTAAACAGAGAGCCCTGAAGTCCTAACAGTTGTAAACATTTCCTTTTGTTAAAGAATACTGACTAATATTTAAGATCAATGGAGTGGGTGGTGTAGTCATACTGAAAGGAACTGAGTTGTATGACAAGGTCACTGACTCAAAAAGACTCAGACCTTCATCAACAACTGATGTAAGTGTGGAAATTATGGATTATTATGTTATTGTTTGGTATTCTGGAGAGATAATTTGCACTGTCGGACATTTAGTGCAAACATTATCTAGTCAAGGGTTTACTTCTATTGTCAGGAAAAATGTATAAAGACATGTTGTCTGTCTACAATAACTACTGTTATTACACTAATTAAACATCAATTACATGCCTGTTGGGCACTTACTCCTGTTGGTTTTGCCACTGCAGCACAAAGTAGCTCATTGCTGCTTAATTTTTAACATAAAAAAAATAAAACAACCACAAAAATGACTGTTTGTGTTACAAGGTCAATTTGTTATTTGCAGCCAAAGCACTCAAATATAACAAGTCTTATTCGTGACTTCTAAGCTTGGAGCCACAGGAGTGTACTGCGTAGGGTGCACTTGGGAACGACATCACTCGGGAAACAGCTTCATTAAGTGTGAAAAACATTCATTTTGACTATTACATCTGGCTGCAAAAATCAGTGTTTGAAAATGGCTCATCCATATACAATAACACCTATAATTTAGTTACAAGTCAAAATGGTTCAGATACATAAAATGATCGTTTTTCATAATGTGCCTCTCCTTCATTTTGCAATTGATGTGTGATCATCATGCTCTCTGTCTATGCAGGCATGGTGCAGATTGGTGAATCAGTTTTGTGCAAACTTACTGTTAAATGACTCACATGCATACATGCTCACATTTTTTTTTATACATACAAGCACCTTATTTACATATACAAATCATATCACTCATTTAGAAGTGATATATGTATTTTCCCACTGCTGCCAGATTGTGTTTACATCTGAATTTGTTTCTGAGTTGAATTGAATGCAAAATCTAATCTCTAGGACACGCACATAAACAGACAAATACAAATTATGGAGAGCCTACATGCACACACAACACAAATTTATCCTGATGATAAAATATGATGTTGCTGACATTGCCTCCAATGAAAAATTATTGGCATGAGCCAACATGTCAGCAGTATAATCATGAATGATGTGCGGAAGAGAAAGGTCACAGCTGAGGACCGAGGCTGATGTAGAGGAACAGCTAAGCTCTTTAGCGCCCTGACTTAGGTGTAATTCAGTAGTGAAGACTTGGTGTTCATACATTTATGTATATATTTTTCTAAATCACAATATGTGCCACATCGCAACGGATGCAACATGTCATCATAGAAAAATGAACATGCAATTTCAGCTCAGAACAGGTGATACCAAAGAGTCACCAATTTTATCCCATCTCCACTGAGGTTGAAGAATTGTACATTATCATGGAAGTGAATGACAGAGCGTCTTGCATGTGACTGCAGAGAAAAAGCAGGTGAGGGTCTACACCATAAATTGGGGCATGCCTGACTGTTTGTACTCCTACCCATCCTTCTTGCAATGCTTTGTTATAGCTCAACCCTCAGATTCCATCTAGTTCTTCCTATTACTAACAATTCCATGCAGATTTTCTGCCACTGGGGCCATTTGGGAGCTATTAAGCATTGCCTGGGCAAAGTGTATGCATAACAGTTGCCTTTCAGTGACTCTCACATCAGGTGGAAATCACAGAAATACGGTATGAGGATAGGTTTGAACGGCAGGCCAGTGATTCTTATCATAACGTTGCATGTGTTACATTGTTCTACAAAACATTTATATCCTCTCGACCTTTTTATCTTTAATCAAGATTTCTATGTTGAAGTGAAACAAATACCCAGTCATTTTGGCATATTTTAATTAAACAACAAAGAATCTATGTTCTAAATGCTTTCAGATAATTACATAATATTTAAACATCTGAGTGACAACAGATACACCACAGTCACCTTCTAGTTAAGATATTTTGGGCTTTAACACAAAGAAAACACATCACGCTGCTGCTGAGAGTGACAAGTAAAATAATAGCGTAAGTTCTGAAATATGTAATTACAGCACAGAATATGTTTCCGTTTGCAGCTTGTTATTTTTGTCTATCCAGTCATGTTTGGTTATTATTAGAGTGTTGCGCTATTGACTGTGTGAGAGCAGTGACTAAACCGAACATTAGACTGGTTTGGTAGTGGCGGACCGTAACCTTAGGCCTTTAAAAGTGATACCTCCACAGTAAGTACAACAACATAGTCATATGATCCAAGCACTGGGTAAATGTATTTTCCAATTAATTTAAAGGAACCAATGTTGCAACCACAGCACTTAAAAGCCCCATTATGGATACAGTGACATGTTGCAAACAAGCAGTTGAACCAGAAAAAGGCTAAGCTATTGGCCATCACTATTAATCACTACCAACAAAGGCACAACTAACAACCTGACCGGTTTTTCTTGCTAAAGGAATATCATTCTTAATCTGAGAGGCTGGTGCCCTAGAAAAAACAGGACGGGGCAGCACATAAAAACTACGGAGCATGAACTGTCACACAACGTCGAAGTGAGAAAGAGCAATCTGGCCTGCGAGATTCCAATATCTTACTCAACAATGACAACTGGATCCAATCATGACAGAACACTTCAGTGAGCCGGGCAGGCAATTCTCCAATCAGACAGACACGCCCAACACAAAATGATCAGACTTTAGCTTTACTTTTACAACCACATACTATAGATACCGTATGCTTAAAACCCCGCTCTTGTAAAAGAAATCAACTAAACAGCAGTCAGATTTACACAATTATGATATATTTAACCAAATGAGCATCTAAACATAAAAAAAACCCTGCCCAAACACTGGCCAGGTTCTCTATCAAGGTCAAAATTGTAACAGTATATAAGTGAACATATAGGGTCTGTTTCATTTTGCATAATTATGGTCAATGTCACGCAATATTCTACTTATAAACATTTATATGCCGGTTTAGTGCTTCACATCTGTTATGTAGTATGAAACATACTGTATAGTGCAGAGATAATGTTATCTCCATGAAAATGTCCATAATCATGTTAGAAAGAATACGTAAACCTTATATTTTATTCACAAATACAACACACAAATTGCACTTTGAAACATATTGGATGATTCTTCAATGTTTTGTAAGAGCTGCTAGCACTGTATATATGGCTGTATGTCTGTTGGTAATAATTGAACACATCTTGACACACCTGAGCCCCTCTTGCTACAGATGGCATATTTCACTCTGTTGTACAAATGGAAGCAGAAACACAAGGGTGAAGGTGGTGAGAAGTAATGAGAATTCAAAACTGGACAGCAAGGTGATGCGCCTGACAACACAATGGAAATCATCATCCTGATTAAGCCGGACATCCCCCCTTTTTAAAAATTATTTCCAGTGTTTCATTCACAATGCAATCTCGAAAAGGTCACTGTTAAAAAAAAAAAAGAAAGAAAAATTAGAAATGCATTCCTCATCGGCCTCTCTAACTGCAAAAGCCACTCCCTGAAGTGATAAGTTTCAAAGTTAAGTGGCTTCAGTCGCAATCTTAGTTTTTCCCACGGGGTGGGCGGAGACTAAAGAAGATTGAGGGTCGATCGTATCATGGAAAAAGCTGAACACAACTGGCTAATTCACCTGTCACATAATTGTAGTGCTCTAATACAGAACAGTGCTGTGAGGGGCCCAAGGTCAGAGTCACTATTGGTTAGTGCTGACCAAAGCCACTTAAATTGTCAGTGACATTGTTCTGATGAGAGACCACTAGAAACCCAACACTGATATTTTATCACTGCAGCCCCCCCAACACTAACTACGGTAACACACACACAAAAGATGTTAAAATATTATGTATTTGAGGAAAACATTTTGGGTTTTTTTTGCTGTTTTTACTATGAATGAAACCCCTTTCCTTGGGTCCTTGCTGTTTTCCAGTGACTGAATAGAAAGTCACAAAGCTGCTGCTGTAAAACACTGCAATTTTTGAATGGCTACCAGTTGGTTTTATTTTTGATTCTTTCAAAATAAGACTGATATAACACAGCCCAGTGATGCATTTGCTCTTGTCTACCTAGAACACATTAAACATGTGTTTTTGTGTGTGCGTGTGCGGTTTGTATTTCTGTGTGTGCACAGAGGCTTTGATAAGAGGTCTTGAGAGGTATAGTGGAGGACCATGCCCTCCTCTCCTCTCCTCTCCTCTCCTCTCCTCTCTATCCTGGCTAGCAGGCTGTCCTCATTACTGTCAGTCAGCATCAGGTTTAGCAGTGCCAGGCTCCTGCACAGCCCTCTGTCCTTCTCTGCCCTGCCAGCACTAGCCTGCCTGACTGCTGCCATTGGTAAGCATTGTAAGAACCCCTCAATCCCCTAGAAAACCTAATTACTCTCCACCCGCAACCAAGGAGACCAGAGGAGAGGAAGAGGGAGGCCGAGGAAAGAAAAATCACAAACATGTACACTCCCATTTATAAGCGCTCCGGCAATTATTTAAACAAAAGAAATGCGTGTTCATATTATATCTGCAGCAAAAAAAAATAATAATTACACTAGCATTTACATTTACACATCATTTATCTTTCCATTGAAGCTTAAAGCAGGAAGAAAAAAGGACACAAGATACATTTAGAAAGTGTGAAATGCATAAAAAAAACAAACCCTGCATGAATCAAACTGAGCATCGCTTTGACTACCCGTTAACTGGGTCACTCAGTTGGTGATTGTGTCTGACCACCAAACAAACAGTCATTCATATGTCTGTGCTCTGGCCCCATTTTCATCTGGAGCAGTTCCACAGAGGCCACTGAAAGCAAAGGAGCTGACGGGTCAGGGATTTAAACCCATCTCCAGCTTCAGCACAGTAGCCATTACCAGGCTTGTGTCATCCTCTATCTAAAGGAGGGTTTATTTATGTTGGCTGCACATGTTGTTTTTTTTTTTTCAGGGGTGAGAGGAGAGTGACAGCAAAGAATTTCCATCAACTCGCTTGTCACTTTTCCGTCGTCTTCCGTCTGACTCTTGGTTTCAGTGAAACGTCAGTGCATTTAGTGTCAGTTGTAAAAACCCATTTCAAAAGTGCATTTATTCTGAGAAATACAGCAAATATCTTTTCAGTTGGACATCTCGGTCGCTCACCGGGATAAAACCTGTGCCATATGCCTTGAAATGCGACATCAGGTTCGGATAATAGCCTGCACAACACAACATTCCTTCTCTTTCTTCCACTCCGTGCGCTATCTGCACAGTAGAAATGCCTTGAAATAAGAAATGTTTAATAAGAAATAATCTTCTTTCACGTAATAAATATTTGGGAGGGCTCATTGTCATGAACTGTAAAGCCGAACAAAGATATTGATACGGCATTCTGTTCTACATTAAAGACTTTTGTCCTTGCATATTCTTTCAGACTCGTGCAGCTGTGCAGATCTGAGTTGGAACGGGGAAGCTGGTGCTTTTAATAAACTCACGGGGACATTCAAAGGGGCTGGCAGCTACAGAGGTTTCATTTTCCCAGCAGTGAGCTGTGTCATTTAAAATAAGGATCATTTTGAGAAGCGGAATATCATAATGCTAAATCTAGATCAAATAACTGAGCAAGGTGTAAGACTGGATTTACAAGGCCTTGTAATCCTAAAAGACTTGAAAAGAAGCACAGACAAGAGCAGAGTGAGGGAGTGAAAGATAAAGTGAAAGAGAACAACGGAAAAAGAAGAAGTTTGTTTTGAATTTGTGTATAAAACTAGACACCTGTGCCTCTCTTATACAGTATGTACATGCAGTCTGAGGAGTTTGTGGGCACGTGTTTAGGTCACACAGTACAAAAGGTACAGGGGATGAGAATGTGGATTTACTTGATGCAGCATTATTATTAGACTTCATTAAGACCTGAAATCTCTGGAACTGCAATACACTCAAGGGTCTTTCCTGCAGGTAAAAACAAAGCGAACGCAGTCCCTGAGAGAGGTGTGGGGTGATGCAGACAAGTGGAGGAGGTGGGGGTACTGGTCAGTTTGCCATTCGCAGAGAGAGAGCAGGAGAAAAAGAAAGAAAGCGAAGGGAGAAAGATAACGTGACACGCAAAGACGAGGAATGAGGCCAACAGAAAGAGAGGGCTCCAGCTGCCAGAGATAGGCCGAAACTAACAGTAGGCCATGAACAGGGAAGCAGCTGTCACAGGTTGAAGTAGAATTTAGTTGCTTTGATGGTATTTTTGACTGATAGGCCAGAATTACTGCAACCAGTGTACTAACACAGTTCGCCTTCCTTCTCACTGACATTAGCAGTTTAATACAAGACGTTTCAGAAAAGAAAACTGTCATTGCAAACAAAATAAACAGAAAATCTGGAAGTGTTGTCACAGCTGCTTCTGTGCAGTACACATCTTTTTATGCATCCCAAATACTGCCAGAGACACAGTGACAACCTGTTTGGGATGGCTTACATGGCAAATCCCTTTATGAGGTATGGGGAAAGGGTTACGCCCATTGCACTGTAAATGGTCGGTGCTCCTTCCTTTCATTTCCATAACAAGCCATCAGAACTCATCTCCCACTGAAGTGGCCACAGTCCCACTGGCAATTAAAATCATGCTGGGACATGCCATGGTTGTGTGTGACTCCACTGTGGGAAACAAAAGCAGCGGCAGCAGCGGTAATGACGCCAGCAGTTGAGTGGTAAATCTCGAGCAATGTCGGCGGAAACCGACGCTTTGATTTCTCCAGGAAAGTGAGAGCAGGCCTCGTTTACATCTTTCGGTGTGAACCTTACAGGAAAATATCAAACAAGGAGACTGGAAGAAACAGCAGCATTTCATCTCCGACTTCTTTACCACTTTCGATACACATCGACAATACTAAAAAGGCATGTTTTTTTAAGAAGCGTCAGTATCTGAACAGGCTCGAAATTTAGATGGGGGAAAAAATTAGAATATATATATAATATATATGGATAATTAGGGTGTTAAAACCAGAATATTTTTATGTGAGGCAAAGTCTGGCTTGGGTTAAAGGGTAGGTTAAAATGTTTGACTCCTGTCGCCTCTAGCTAGCTACAGCTGAACTTCGAAATGAGGACTGCAGGTCTTGTCCCATGTGTCTTACAGTGTAGTTATGCTTAGAGGGGTTCCCTGTATGGACAGGAGAAATAATAGCAGTGACAAATAATTATTTAAAAATGCATATGACATGTGAGTATTGTATGAAGATAGACTTGAAAATAAATTAAACTCTCCTTCAAAAGGACCTGACCAACAGTGCTTCCAAAACAACAGCCTCCTGAAATCTCCTAGAAATCAGGGTCTCCCTCTTGTTTTTATTTTTATTTTTAAAAAGAGCACCTTTGCAAGCTTCAAACGAAATGATTACATATGTATAAAACATAATGTTAGGCTTTTTAAGTTTCAGTTGAAATGAGCAGTGGTGCTACATCACGTTTAATGAGGGATGTTTCAACCATCAGAGTATCTACCTTCACTATGAGGCGAGATGCAAGAAACGACTGACCGATTACATCTTACATTGGCTCTTGCATAACATTCCTTATTCATCACAGCAGCACGTTGCAATTTCAGTAAAGAAAATACTCCAAGTTTTTAACACTTATGGCTTATGCCATTTACTAACCAATTTCCTGGAGGCTAACCAGGAGAAAACAGAAGGTGATGAATATATTTTGTTCATATTTGTATTTTCATTTCACTTTTTAATATCTTTTGCACGGATGACATTTAATATGCTACGTATTACTACTAATAGAATGGATCAAGAATGGCTTGCTGTGAAACTAAATGTTGGAGGTGCTGAAACATTTATGTAGAAACCCTGGCATTCTGAATCTACTTTTAGCTGCCTATCTAATACAGCCATGGCCAACCCGAGCCAGGATGAATAGGCTAAGAGGAGACAGGGCATAAATGAATGCGCATAAAGCACTTTGCATCACATCATCATTGTTTAATCCTTTCATTCTCATCTGTCAATCATCTGCAGATGAAACCTAATCCCTGAATATTTGTGAACTAGTCTGCATTGATACCTTTGACATAACTTGTAACTAAGGCTTCTATTTATAATACAAAATGTCTACTTTTAAGTCTTAAGATAAGCTTTAGTTGCGTGACATTATTCACTATTAATGTGCACTGTGAATTTCTTTAGCATGTTTTCTTTGATTGACAAGACCTGTGGTTATCTCCTATTTGTGGCCATTATCAATATTCAAGTGCACACAAAAACAGATTACTAAAATCAGACCTATAGAAGATTCTCAAATGCATGGCGCAAAGCAGAGGTAATCCGCACTTTGTGATTGATTTGTCATACAAGAACATATTTATGAGTTATAACAGTAATCCACAATTCAGGTATAATATTGGCCCTTAAAGCACGAAGGTTCACTTTCAAATTCTCCAAAATCGTATGTTCCTCTACATACAAATATACAAATCCTCTGAGCAAGACCTCTCTGGTATACCAGTCAAATCAAACTACGTCAATATAGCCTAATGATTATTTGTTGCCAAACTCCCGTCTGTCTGTTTCTGACAGCCTCTTTACAACTGAACTGTCCATGTTTTGGGGCAGTGTCAGTTATGCCTGCTGATACAACTTGTTTTTCCTGTGATCCTGTCATCCCGGTGCAAACACCTTCAGTTGTTTACAGTGAAATGTCCTCTGTGTTCACCTTCACTTCCTGTCTGTTTTCAGCATTACTCTACGTGCTGTACATACTGTATAGTTTTACCATACTGCCGCATTCAGCAGTGCGAGGTCATTGGCAGGGTTACTTGTGAGGTCATTGTTAGCCGTGAGAAAATTAACGCTGATTGGTCTCGTCGCGATTTGCTCCCCCGAAGCCCGTGCCACCGAGGCACCTGCCAAGGCGAGCTTCTTTAAGCAAGAACGAGGCCTATTCAACAGCTGCATAAGCAGCAAGGCAGGCAGACAGTGGAGGGGAGAGAGGGACAAAGAAAGCAAATGCAAAACAGAGAGGACTTTCTAAATGGGAACCTCAGAACTTCTTTTAAAAGGTCTTAAATCAATTGAACAGAAAGTACAAACCCCTGCAATGTTAATCTATCTGGCCTAATCCCATTGCTTTAAGATCCTTTATAATCCACATTCAATACAACCATTTTTCTTCCCTAACAAGCTTGCCCTATAGCCATTTTATAAATCATTGGTACAAGGCTTTTGCAGTGCCACAAATTCTGTTATGGTGTCATTACTTCACAGAGTTATGAATCATGCAAGGTAGAATGACAAATATGTTTAAGACCTGTAGAACAGCTCAAAATATTGTATTTCCCTCTGAGTCATTGCTAAACAAACAAAAAAAAGAAATATATCTCTGTATATATATATAAAAACACTGTTTAAAGAAAGATTAACAATAAACATGACAGCAAGAGGAGTTTTCTGTTCACTTAAAAATTGCAAGCATCATCAAACATCTGAGCTGCTTTACTCCACCTTCGACTTTTATGAGCAAGTCTCAGAACAGAAGAAGTTAAAGTGATATACCTGCTATGTGAGAACTGTGGAGAAACACTGGTAGTTTCTCAACCATATGCCGATATCCTTAAGTCACCATGTGCTCTGGCTTTGAAAGCCTGCACTGCCAATTCTTCATTTGAAACCTGACCAACTCTTTAACAATGCCTCTCTCTGATCCAGTGGGAGGGAGAAAATCTATTATCGATTTCCACCTGGTTTAGGTGGAAAAAGCCCTGATAGCGATGCTGAATGACGCTACACTGTACTACAGCTACAGCCTGCAAAATAAAAGCTGGGGGATGGTGTGAGAGGGCATGTCAACAAAGCCCTTGACTATGCCACAGCACCATCTGCACACGCTGAATATTTAATTGTCAATAGAACTGCTCAAGACCAGTAATCAAGAAAAGGAAAAGATAATACGCATTATGAGGAGCTCATACGACAGTTCCTGTGTGATTGGAGTTTGGCTTATTTTTTTAAATCACCCATTCTTTCGATGCTAATTGTTACTATTTCTACATGCATGCGCCACAATTAAAGATATTTCTAAATCACTTATGTCATTCAATCCCATTCAACTCCGAATGCTACAGAAAACAACTCAATAGAGTTATAATTCAGCCGGTAAATGTAATTCATCACTGTCAATGAGAAGTCACCAATCATTTCTTGCAAATTCAGTCAGGCTAATATTGGGCTATTCATTTAAAAATAAAACTCTCGCCATTTTACATGAATGTGCAACCTTCAAAAACGGGATCTTGAATCCACTTCCTAAAGCTTAGATTGCTTCTTTTCCCCACTAAAATAAAACTTTCATCCAATAGATACAGTTCTCTGCAGATACATTAGAACCCATCTCCTGCCAGTCAACCCAATAGACAAGTCACCAAAGCATGGTTGGCCACTTGTACTCTGTTGCATTAAACAGACAATAAAGCTTATTTTGATACTATTTCAGACTAAAACTGGCCCCCTCTGTTGCAATGGAACTACAGTATACTGTATTAATAAGACAAAACATTTGACATTAAAAACAACTATGATAAGGGATGAAATGGAAAAAAGCACTGACATTGATATAAAACTGTGAAGTAATACAAAAAACAACATAACCTCAATCATGCTGAAAATTTCCTTTACGTCTAATATGTCCAACTTTAATTGCTTTGGTGAAACAGCATAGACAAGGTGAGAACAATGGAGCCAGACTAGGTATTTCTCTACAATAACAAACAGACAACCACTGCCTCTTTGTATCTGCTGTGTGAGCACACAAAATTAGGTAAGCTAGTGACATGAAACATAATCATTTTCTTTGAGCAGGGTTAGTGACCAATTTATTCTTACCTTAGGCTGGGCGCGACGGGGAAAGGCAACCTTAGGATCAATCTGAGAATGAGAAAAGAATAGCAAAATTGTTGTTAAAAGAAAAGGTTTTAAGGCAATGAACAGGTGTTGAAAAATGTTTCTAAAAGTTTGAGCTCACAAAAGAACCACAGTATGACACACATTCACAAAGTTACACAACACTTACAAATTAAGTGCACAAGAATGACCCAAGTAAAATTATAATAAGTAACACAACGGGTCTGCTTGAATCAGACCTGATTTTTGTCAAATCAGTCATTGTTTGCGTTGTGTGACGTGGCAGACCTTTAGCTTGAAAACACTTTAAAATGTTTATATTGAATATTGACTAATAGCAGTACACAATTGTGTTATGAGTGTTTGAAGACAGCTGGCCAATATAACTGACCTCATTACTTAGCAAATTTTCCATAATTGATGGAGCTCAATGACACATTCTAGGCACAGCATTCATTGCATTGGGCAACATACTTAAGGAATACACATATCAATTACTGCCAATTATTGTGTGAATTAGTCTCCAGACCAAAATGTTGGTGCTACCAAATCATCTGCCCTACAACTGCTTTAAAAAAAAAAAAAAAAAAAAAGAAGAAGAAGAAGAAGAAGCTAGGCCAGCCCCACCATCATTCTGCTGGTCATGGTCGCGGCAGAGGCTTGCTTTTATTTTAGGCAAGAATGGCTGATTGAATATGACAGGGAGAAAATGAGAGTCTGAGGCCGGTGACGCCTCCAGATATTGCCAAATAACCGGGAGGATGCGTCAGATCAGCCCGTTTCTCCATCTTGTGCTTGTTATCTCATTAGCTTCATTTTCCTCGTTAATTTCACTGGCATGAAGGTATGTGGTGGGGGGTCTCATCAACCTTGTACTTACAATGAGGAGGAACTATCTCAAACAGCAATGTCATCCTAATTTGTCCTAGCCTAGATACGGATAGATTTGAAAGAGAATTTCGCCCCCAAAAAATTAACAGATCTAATTTTCTTTTTGACATAATATTAATCATTTGTGTTTAACAGAAAATCCATTTCATGTCAGGCCATATTTTCCGGTGTGTTATACCAAAATATATTTACAATTAGTGTACCATTTCTATGCATTTATAAAAGTTACTCCTTCAGCACAGACGGATTTATCTAAGAAACAGATATCTCTTCCTGCTGTGAAAAACAATGGAAGGAAAATGAATCAGGGAACACGAGAATGAAACACACCATCTGCACGGATCAATTAAGCCAATGAGAATGACTGGGTTTTAATGTGTTTGAAGGGAAACCATGATGTGCAATGTCATTGTCATCTTTTCTGTCAGTCTCACTTATTACTGTTATCTCTCTAAATCAGGTCAAAATGAGAAATGAATTCAATAACACCTGGGTATGGCAACCCTGCTTGTAATGAATTTCATTTAAAGATTTGTTTTAGCACTTAGCCCCAGGCATAACCAATTCAAACTCAATTATTTTGTGCGCCCTATTTGAGCAAAGACAACACATTATGCCTTGAATACCTAAGTCCTATACTTGGTAATGTATCTTATACTTTTTAAGTCTATATGTACATATCAAGTCTAATTTCATCATACGGCATAAACTAATTATTTTTCTGTTCTGCTGAGAATTTCTATTCACTCTAAAAGGTTTAGGTTTCACCATGAATGAGAGAGCACTTTAACACAGCAGCAATGGAGGTCATACAGTTTTCTGACAGTTTTAAATTTTATAATTATCAAGAAGAGACCATTATATGCTCAGCATTATGAAAAAAAGGAGGCTATACAGCAGATTTGTTTAAATCACACTCAGCGCAATGCAACCAAATTAGGCAATGAGGACTTACTAACCAATCCTTCTGAGAAATGCTGTAGCAGCACCTTTTTAGGTCACAACTTATGATGAATGACTCCTTTGAGAGATTTGAAATTATGAGGAGGGGAGATGTAGCAATTGTTTCTCTTTGGTTTAGACATCCATGCGAATGTGATTTTTATGTAGAAAGTACCTTCATACTTAAGGCCAAGGGCTAAAATATGCATCAGCCTTTGCACTGGATGACTGTACCATTGAAGCAGAGATTATGTTGTCTCAGGTTCACCGGATACTTTCTTCCTGAAACATTTTTGTTATGTAACACACACATACCATCAGGTTTGGGATCAGTGAACCGGACCTGGGTAGTGCACTTGTTTCAGTAATTCCACACACAGTACTTGCAAATGTTATTTCACTCCACTTTGTTTTCATCTATCAGTACTTTACTTACCACTAATTGAGAAAAATGCCTATTAGCATGTTTTGATCCATTTTGTTTTAGAGAAAGTACTTTTCTTAATGGGTTGGGGGGGGACACTCTCTTGTCCTTACCGGGCTATTGCTTTCGCTCTAATTTCCACGTTCTCCATCTACATCAGCTGAATGCAACAAGTTTAGGCATACTCTTTGTGGTTTGTTGCAATGAATTCTGGGAACAAATTGCAAACTGATATAGAAGTAGAGACGTTTTCTTTTTTTTTTAGGGAACACATGTAGCTAAAAGCACATTAACACTCTTCAGTACTAAATAATTTCTGTTGACTGTCATAAATTAAGGATACATAACTGTAGTGTAGAAAGCAGGGCCTCCCATCCAGCTGTAGCTGTATGGTTATCACCTTGCAGCAGTAAAAGTACTTTATTAACCCCCCTCTAGGAATTTCTTTATCACTGAAACATCACAAGCAGTGCATACAAACTAAACAGCACATTAATATTTAGAAACCTGCCTTGGACCTGAATGAACAATCTGTTCTGAATATGAATTTGCTCCACCTTTGAACATTACGTTTTATTGGTTGCCAGATTAGCTGCTCAAACGGAGGAATCCAGTTCTATTAAGCAGGTAAACACCTGGAATGAAATTTTTGTTTATTATTTTCATACTGTGGAAGTATGAAGGTCATTGGGACTGTAAACTTCATTAAGAAGCATAAAAATAAACTTCACTTGGCCTGGCCAAAGTACAACATACAAAATCTTCTAGGTGATTTAGGTTGCAAAGTATACGAAATAGGGCTTAAATAAGCCGATTAATCAATTAGTCGACTGACAGTAAACAAATCGGCAACTATTTTGATAATTGTTTATCGTTTAAGTAATTTTTACGTAAAAAAAATTCAAGCTTTTGATTGTTTAGCTTCTGAGATGTAAAGGTTTGGTTTTCGGTCAACAAGAGGTTTGATGGGCATTTTTCTTTACAGTGTGTTGAATGAAAACTGCAAACAAAAACTACAATTGAAAAACAGCCAGCAATATGTTTACCTATTTATTCATGTATGAGCCGCAACAAAATGGAGCCAATTAACATAAGCCATATCATTGTGTTCTTTGTGAGGAAAAGAAAAGGTTCTATCTTATTCTTATGGCTCGGGGTTGGATATGATTGTTACCAGCATCTGTTATCTACAACTATCTGTGGTCTGTATGGGGTCCTTTCTTCCATCGATTAAATTACTGTAACCATCTAATGGTACCTGTTATGTGAAATTGACTGGCAGCCTCTAATGTGATGTCATTTTCAAAGGGCTCTGCAATTATAGGATGTATTCCTTTTGCAATGTGGGTATCCCAGAGAAATCTTAAGCATCTAACTGAGATTAGACAGTACAGAAGTAGCAAGGGACATGCTAGAAATGCACTACTGGTGAAGTCATACAGCTGTAGTCTGTGCCAAGAGCTTTTTTTCCTCTCTCCAAAGCAGTGGAGTACTTTTAAGTATTTGCTCACCTTATTCCCTCTTTACATCACCCCAACAAGACTTTTTCAAATTAATAGTTTCGATGCACCTTTGTTATATGATGAAACATGATCTCACACAGAACAAAAGTACATTTCCTCAAGACATCATACTACCTGATATGTCAACGTAATAAATGGGAACAGACCAAAAGGAAACCACCCCCCCAACCCCACCCCACCATCTTTTATCTTCCACTGCCTTTTACTAAAGGGCCTCAGAGGGCCGCTTCTGCATGCGACTGTTGGAGATCAGGGCAGAGAAACAGCATATATCTTAAGTTCACATCTTACAAAAGGATTTCATATATTAATGCGACTCCTGGGTAAACTCTCTTCCTCTCTCTTAAGACATATCTACACTGGCATGATGATGTGGTGTTTAAACTAAAAGGAAAAGGCTTATCAAAGCTTGCAGCTTCTCCCAATTTAAGTGTGTGAGCAGGTCCACAGGTGTGCGTGTGCGATACCAACGGAATAGACAAGAAATTTAAACATAAATGTTTCATATCTGTGCTGTCAATCTTTACTGATTTTCACGGTGGAATAACATCTCGAAAAGGCAGTTTGTTATGCTCCTCAAATCAATAATGAGAATTTTTACCAATGTCACGCTCAACAAGCAAATTGGACATCTTTTTTTTCCCCTTCTTAAAAATATGCAACACAATTATGAGAACAACCCAGATTCAGTGTTATTACACAAAATATTACGTTACTGCCTTGACAAACATCTGATGTTCTGTATGTGCCGACAAGAGGCAGATACAGTATGAACTAATAACGCCTTCAGCCATAATTAACTGCAGAAGACAGAGCACCTGCTACACTTAACACAAGTCGGAGTTCAGCTCACTGATTTGACTTTACTTCCAAATCCTATCTGATGAACACGATTTAGATCTGCCTAGAACAGCTGCTCATCCATGCCTTTTCTCCTCCTTTCCTTCTTGCGTATTCTCCTGCCTCACCTAAAACATCAAAACTGCAAGTATGTGTTGACCTGGGGTCATATAATAAAGGCTGGAGTTACCACACAGAATATGCTTATCTTATAAGAAAACAATAAATTAAGATTGAAGCCATATTTGTGCTGTTGAAACTGTGACAAATATGGTATCACACTCTCATGAAGACATACATATTTTGTATTCAAACGCCTTCGCTATTTCCACTTGGCACTGATAAATACTTTATAAAACCTTATTTTTTAAACTTCACCGAAAACTGCTTTAAAGAAAACAATGAAAAAGCCAACCTGGAATCAATCTACTGCCTTGTTAATCTCTCAACTGTTACTTTTTCAAATGCAAAATCATGTACTATGATCTCCCCTGTTCATACCAGCCTGCCTTGAAACATCTTCAGGAACAGATGCTAGGAGTTGCATATTTCTTAACTGAACAAAGCATCATGAAAAATGGTAAATATGTTCTGAATTACCAGCATGTGTGTTTTGAAGCCCCAGGCTGTGCTTCCCCATATGTCTCATTCACATTCATCCTAGACTTGAGTGTTTTCATAACCGGACAAAGAACAGAGCACACAGTAAAAAAAAAAATAAAGAGAAGGATTGTGATGGTGTGCCTCTTTTAACCTCAACCACCAATGTTATTCTAAAATGATGATCTATACTAAATACAATTGTGAGGATAATTTTAATAATATAACTTAATAACAATTACTATACTGTGTGTGTTTCTCAGAACATCAAAGCTACACTGATTTAATTCACACATCCAACTATATCTGTAAAATAAAACTACATTAATAAACAAACAAGGGGGGGAAAAAATTTAAATTAGGTATGATTTCAACTTTCCCTGCACAAATAATATGACTCAACTTGTTTGCAGTCACAGCACCTCCAGCCACTCACTCCTTTCAAGGTTACTAGGGACAAAAACACTGGTAAGGAAGTCATTCAAGCGCTGCAAAAGTAGGAGGCCTGTATCAAACTAACATCTGCAAACACATCAAGAACCATCCACATTTGCACGACCGATTCATTCTTCTCTTTACTGCTGAGCAACTTTATGAGATACGATATATCCAAATGCAATGCGATCTTGATAGTCTGAATGTTAAGATATATACAACAGCACAGCAGTCCAATGACTAATAGTGAGGAAAACCATGCCGACAGCCGCCTTAGGTTTGTAATCTTCTATTGCACACTGGCAGATAAACAGCAGCACATTAGCAGCTAGGAAATATACATTTCTGCATTTATTTGAGTCAATAGGGTCGTCTGTATGTCAGTTACACTGTGTCAAAAAAAATCATCCCATGTCCTGCACAGAAACACATGGCTTTACTTTGTTGTTTACGATCATAAAGCAGGATCATCAGTATATTTCAAATTTGTGCATATGTAGACACAATACATGAAAATAAAGCAAATAAATCAAACGCAAAAAAATATATTTCCTTAAAATAAGACAGGAATTAAAGTCCGATTTGGCTCCGTAACTTTTCAAATATAGACTGTGAAAAAGTCACCGCCCAATATGATTATATTAATGGTCATTTAGAACGATTTATTTGAGGGCAGCCTAAGGGTTTAAGACTCTGACCATGTAATCACAACGTCCCCCGATCGAGTCTAGCCAGGCCCTGTCTCTCTCCTCATTTCCTGTCAGCTCTCTACCGGATGCTATCTAATAAAGTTTTAAAAAAAACACCCCAAAACAATACATTTCTGAAAGAAAATCTACTCCCACAAAATATGGATTTTTTTTTAAGGAAAGATAATACCTGACAGAAGTAATGGTAAATATAATAAAAAAGGAAAGGTTTCACAGCAAGCCCAGAGTGACTTGCCAATTAGTTAAGGACAGATGTGGTACAAGTTTAGAGAACTTTGCTGTGTCTCTGTGCACTGAGGCTACAATTCAGAGAAAATGATGATTAGATGCCAGACCTTAAAATGTCACTGTTCAGTTCTCAGAGTGAGGTGCTGTCAAGTCTGAAGACTATGACATAACTCTGCCAAATATGACCTATAGCCTGTAATAAGTGTGATGTAATACAATTGTCTATGTATGCAAAACTTTTGGTATCTTTTTTATAAAACCGAGGTAAAGGTAAATTTACATTACCCTGCATACCACTGCTTCTGATGAGCAAGAAAATCCTGTGTTTTAAATTTAGCACAATAAATAATAGGCCAACAATGTTCTACATTTTGAACATGATGTTATGTATACAGTAAGCTGCAGGCGAAAGTTTGGTAACTTTATGTAAAAAGAATCAAGGACTTTTTCCTTAACGGTGAGAAAAAACATTTTTTTACAATCAATAAGTCAGTTGCAATGTAGCAGTAGCAGTGGTTTGAGATTGTGGTATGAGCAGGAGGTCGTTGAGTTAAATCCAGTGAATATATTAATAGAATAATTAAAAATGCACAATTAATTTAACTCCTTCCTTTCGCCACCCCTCTCAAAGTGCCTTCAGGCCAGGCACTGAACCAACAACTGCTCTATTTATGAGGCACCAGTAAAAGATTGGAGCTGTGCAGGCCAACTCCCAGGTGTAAGTGCATTTTTATGTGCAACCCTCCCTCACACATATCCCCCCCGACCTTTGCTATATATATATATATATATATATATATATATATGCTGTCAAGCTGTCACAAAGTTGTTCATTCAAAATGTCAAGCTTGAAGTTATCAAACCGCTCTAGATTCTGCATCAAAGTGTGTTTGTATCGTAACCCCTTCAAGCAACCCCTTAACCTGCTTCTACATACTCCCCTTCCCAAATGAAACATCTGCCATACTTATTGGTCATTTCCCTGCTTTTACTCCTTCTATAATTTCACTAGTTCACAACTACTGTATGTCCATTGCACCCTTATTCCCACAACACAATAACAGAACTCATAAGAGATTAGAGGAAATAACATATAAAATGCATACATACACTAAAGCAGAACTTAGGTTTGAGTGAGACACTGATCCACCTGAGACTTCAAAAACATAACTGGAAGGGGATGATGGATTGAGGGGGAAGAGGAAACTAATGAAACATGCCCACCATGTTTTTGCCCCATAATGTATTTTGACTTAGTGTTGCTGTTTGTGTCTTTTTTAGAACGGTAAATAACTAATCTTTAGACCAGCAGAAATACTAAACACATAAGCCCATTTGGAGAAGTAAAGCCTCCATCATTGAGCTGTTTTGAAAACTGGCCAGAAAGCTCAGAGCTCCCCAATAAAATAAAAAAAGAGCAGCAACATTACTACAAACTTTGCAGTTGAAAGAACTGGAAGGAATATCAAGTAAGGTCCACTCTCCAACAAAAGGTGCATTTTCTTAGCCCTGTGCCAATCACACTTCACACGCTCAAAAATATGATTCCAGTGAAAAACAAATCTTTAATTTACGTTACTTGCCATATCTTATACAGATTTGGACATTATATACTGCCACTTGAAGTCCTATCTATTTGTCTTTTAAAAATCCTTAAAAATATTCTTAGAGTTGCCTCAACATGCACTGTTCCATTTCCAAAACTATGCTGGCATATCTGGACGTTACCACCGAAATCCCAGACAAATATAATTTCATCTGAACCCTGTCTAATGCATCACTACAGACATCTCTCAAAAATGACTAGCATCTTTAATTATTCATCTACTGATTAATTTCAAAAAGGCAAGTAGAATCCACAATAGTTCAAAGTTTGTCGTGCGAGTGTGTGTGTGTGTCTGTGAATCAATTGCCTTATTCGTGCAACTCAATCCGGACGGATTATTTAAACCTAAACATGCATTTATAATGATTACCCTGCTACATTTATATAATCAAATCAAAAAACTACAGTAATCAATTTGTTTGAATAACCGCTTTGTTGTTTAAAAAGTTTATCAATTTCGCGTTAATTTAGTTTACTCATTAATACTTTTTTTGACATCGGGGCATAAGGGTTTTTTTGGGGGGAAAAGTGTTGTGTGTGTTTTCACACTCAAAAGTATCAGTGCATCAGGCGTGACACAACGCAATGTCTGCTGGGTCAAACAATAGCGAGGCAGCAGGCCTGAGACAACACGCCCTTCTGTGGAACATGAGATATGTGCACGCTGCACATGTGGCTGCAACGAAGAAGGGGGCGTGTCGGCCCCATTCATCCGCAGAAGTGAAAGTGAACACACATAATATTCACCCTGGAGTTGTGTTTTATTGCTGAGCTCAGTGTTGAAGGGCCCCACCGTGCATTTAGCTGATATACATGACCTTGATCCACATAACCTGAGAGGGTGTCCCCCCCCCCCCCACCACCACCACCACACAAGGCCTCAGGCAGTAAAAAGTCCCACAGTTATGACAGTGCAAACACAAAAACAAGAAATAACACTTACATAAGTGTAGATAAAATGAACTCACCGTCTTTGAGTCTAATTCGTGGTGTTGTTGAGCTAAGACTTTATCTACACTGGCAGCATCTGTAAACGTAACAAACCCAAATCCTCTGCAAAACAAAGAGATGAAAACAACAACAGTGTTATAATGCATACATACAAACACAAAAATTACAACACAAATGATTTTAAAAAAATAATAATATATATATACATATATATAGTGACTTGCCACAATAAACTGCATTAACAGTGGGCATAATATTCCTATGACCTTATTACTGCTACAACATTTCTCTGTAAATGTATTTAGAATCCACGTTATGGACGTCCTGTGGCAGACTGGAAACAGAAACTGAGGACGCCGCTGATCATTATTTGGTATGTTACAATATGAGACGACACTACACCAACACTGTGGTGCAGTCACAAAGTCAATGTCAAATTGCATTCGGCTGCAGCTTTACAGCAGTGAGCATTTAAGCTTATCTGGCTTGCTGTGAAACCACACGCAGGCGCGCGCACACAGGGACGCACACACACACGAACACGTGCGCGCGCGGACACAGAAACACACACATACACGCTGGATTAATACTAAACACGGACAAAGTAAGCGATATCGCTACATGCACTGGGGAAGGAAAAGTAGAAAAAGCCCTGTATTTACCTTGAGCGTTTTGTCGTGGGGTCTCTCATCACCATACATTCTCTTATTTCTCCGAATTTACTAAAATAGTCTCTAAGGCTGTCTGTGGATAGAGAAAATATGTCGGGTCATTTGACAGAAACATATGGGCATTGCTGTTGTCACTGTATTTAAAAAAAAAAACACCCCGCGATGCGCATAGGGGTCGAATAGAGGACTTCAGATGGACGGAGATCAAAAATAACATCGTGCGCACACACTAGTGAGATATCCCATACAGTACACTACTGCACAGTGCACATTCGCACATACACCGCCAGCAGCCACAACGAGCACTCAGTCACAGCGACAAAACAACAAGAAATACTGAGATACGGTGAAAAAGAGAATAACAGTCTCACCTGGTGAGGTTTGCCAGCTGAGGCCACCGATAAACATTTTACTGTAAGGGGAAAACACAACAGAAGTGAGTCCAGATGTCAGTTCGGCCATTTTGACGACTAACTACTTCTAAAAGCGACCTTAAAGGATAAAGGAAGACTATGAAAACACATTCGCGCTTGGTAATTATTCTATCTACATGAAACGGGGGAGGCCACTCTCGCTACAAAGCTCGGGTCTTTAAAACTGCATCTGGAAACAGAGCCGTGCACGGTTTTAAGTGCGTACTGTGGGGACGAATCCAGCACGGCAGTCGAAGTCCTCTCCAAGATGTTGTAACATGAAAAAAAATCGTACCTTAGGATTAAATTTAGAAAGATTCTTACCCCGGGTCATGTTGTGAATCATTTAGGCTTCCGGATGTGGCTTGACTCCCGTCTCCTTCCATATCTATTTCAAACTATAGGCTGGGACTACAGTCACAGTGACAGACACACACAGATACGGCAGGAGATATGCAAAGCCCCGCTATGAGAATATTACTGAGCCGGGAATGAAAGCGTCACACGTGGGATCAGCTCAGCCCCCTGCTCCCTCCTCCCTCTCTCTCAGCGTGCTCTACCTTGGCCCACAGGGGGCGGAGCCAGCCTCTGTCACCTAACCAATCCAATTGACGTCAATTCAGGCAATCTGCAAACCAATCCTCCGATTTGTCATTTAATTAAGCAATAAGCCACTAGAGGTGAAAGTGGCTTATTGCTCTTCTAAACCAGTGGACACATACGAGTGTGGAAAAAATAAAAACTTCTTGTTTTTCTTAATTAGTGACGTTTAGATATTGTTATTCAGCTGAGAAGTGAAGCTTTACAAAAGGAGCAGCGCGTTGTTTTTCTTTTTTTTAAATGAAGCGCAATAACTTGTTATTCTTCCGCGGGGCAATATAGTCCCTCACCGAGAAGCAAAAAGTGGGGCAATTCCTATTTGCATGTTAATATTTAAATGGTCCTGTTTTTTATGGCTCACAAGTGTTTTATTAAGAAATAAGCAGAGTTTTATTCAGCTGAAAGTTGCAAACAATGTGAAATAAAGTGTAAAATAAATATTGTGCAGCTGCAGTCAACTGGCACCTCTTTTTTATTTAATAATAGTGAAGGAAAGCATGCTGGTGTTTTTTAAGATTGCACAATAATTAGATACAAACAACAATTACTGGATGTTTTATCCCCCGAACTGTAGAGTTTTTAAATTATAAAAATATAATTGCAAAGTGATATGTAATACATTTTGCCAACAAGAGATGATTTTTAGTTTGTGCATTTAAATTTATTTTGTCTTACTCGGTCTGCAGTTTTAAACGTGAGCAATACGATCATGCTATCAACAATGAACATCTGTATTGATTAATAATGTTATAATGAACATAATACAATAAAACATTAATAACAAACAAATACACATAAAATGTTCAAATGCAGTTCAGAATAGGCGGAACATCAGATTATTAGAGAAAGTCTCCTGAGCCGTAGAATCTGTGTTGAAGCAGGTTCAAATCCTGTGGAAAAGCTCCCTGAACAAGATACTGAACCTCAGTAGCTGACCCCGAGGTCTGACCTTTAGCTGCTATATTCATTATGTAAGCCAACAAAGAATTTTCCTATGGGGATCAATAAAGTGTGGTATTCATACATACGGTGGAGTAATTATAGATCTTTTCATGTAGATGACCTGTAATGAGCTGCCAACCCTGCCTCTCTGCACAAAGCATGTGGAGATAAACTGACTCTGCCCCCTCATGACCCCAAAGAAAGAGGAGCAGGATAAGGAACAGATGAATAAATGAACAAGTATGACATTTGCGGTTGGAAAAATATCTTTTGAACATAAATTATCTGCACAGTATGCTATCAACAGAACATAAGAAAACAACTTTCATGCACAAATTACTAATTAGATTTTATCCATGTCAGATTACTGGACACAGAATTTAAACAATAAATTCCATATAAATGCAGTTTTCATTCATCTTAGCATGCGAATATTTACAAAAAAAAACAGTCCTGCATAAAACGTGACTAGTGATCTTATTTCATTATTCACATTCAGTGAAAGTTTTTTTGAATAGGCCTCTCTGTGCTGACTGTCTGTGGCACTACCAGAGGGGATTCCTTATCTGGCCAGGCAGCATGTTTTTGAAACAATGACTTAGATAAAACCCAAATAACAACACTTTTGACAGTTTAACAGCTAAAACTCTGTCATTAGTTAGGGGACACTCTACATTGCAGCTGTCTGTATCTCTGAAACAACAGTATAGAAGCAATTCCTTGTAGCACAGGAGTGTCAAAGAAAATGGAAATATGACACCTTGTGTGAAACACTATTACTTACCTGAGCTTCTATGCACTATTGTTCCGTCCCATGCCATTTGCTGATACATTAAAGATTCCTTTAGTGTTGCATTTTCTGTAAGTCTTCTTAAAGCATATGTCTACAATGTGAATGTAAGAAAATCACATCCACTCAAGCAGCTGCAGAGAGACAGAAGAGTAAGGGAGGGTATAAATTGACACGGAATATGAGCTCTGAGGAACAACAGGCTTTAAAGCCCATCACAGGGTGTGCAAAAATCACAGTGGATTTAACACATGAAGAGCAACTTCTGTTTTATGCTCAAATAAAAACACTGGGGTCCCAGGTTACATGGTGCGGTTGTGAATTATTCTGCTTTTTGAACATTGTTGTCGTGGCCTTTCTATTCACTGTTGTTATAGCATGAAGAGAGCAAAGGCAAACGTGACAGAAAGGGTACATTGAGTGTGACGTTTTACAATATCTGATCATGGGTTGTGAACCAGATTTGAACCCAAAGCCAACACTCCTTATTCTTTTTAGAATCTAAGCTTGGTCAACTACATAGCATATCTCAACAAATATCTTTCATATCTTTTGGACAACACTAGTTCAAGGTTTGGGTCTCTTTTTTACAGTGATTGAATGAGAAACCTGTATAGATTTTTGAATTGAGTGGTGTTCTCCTTTAATCTGAGCAGCCACTACTGCCTGATGAAAGTGCCTAAAATGTTTATCCTTCTTTAAGCAACTTTAGTCGCCCTGACAGCTATGCCTCTGGAGCAGCTGAGAGTTTAGTACAGAAGAGGAAAGAGAAGGGTTGTATTTTACAACAAAGTATGTCACATAGTAACACCATCAAGGCTTGGAAGCATTTATAAAAGTGACAGCTGTTGAAAGACGTTTTGATTAATGATTGGATTAATGATTTCAAGAAATAGACACATTTTTGCATCCTACATCGTTTGAACTCATCTGTGTTGAATTGTTGTTCAATTTACTTTAGATTCAAGGAAAATGCAATGATTTCTGAAGTCATATAGTAGCATCAGTGCAACTATTGCTTGCATTCAGTTCTGAAAAGATGAGCTGCTTCTCAATAGAAAGGAAACTCAGCATGCAAAAAAGCTTGTAACTGACTGAGCCTTTGCTCAGAACTGGAGGATTTGGGGATCGAGAGAGAAGTAAAATTGATAGTGTGTGAAAGAGCTGAGGGGAAAAAGAAAGTGAGAGAAGCAACAGACTCACTGACAGTGTTATGAGATGCTGTTTTGAGAAGAGGCATCCTGTTTCCTGTTGCAGTAATCATTTTACACCCTCAGAATCTTCACTTGACCTTGGAGAAATTGTTCTTGGATCATTTCAACCCCTTTTTTCTGCACAGACTCCTACATATAATCTGTGAGTGAAAGACAAAATATTTTTCTATCTTTAAATGTCCGGAGGCATAAATAGAGGTGATGATAAATGACTTCTAATACTGAAACACATTTTAAAGTGAAACTTGCACTCTACTGGGAGTTTATATTTGTATACACAATTTGCATAAATACCATCTGTTTTAAGCATAAACTGACATGTGAAAGAATCCAACACTAAATGAAAGCTCAGAGTAAATACCTTCCACATCACTTCCATGAAAGTGTTATGCTTATTATTCAAACACTCTTGAGATGTTGTTAATGTTATCCTTTGGATTATGTGAATGATTTCATATTGATCACTATGTGGATTGAGTTCTCTCTCTGCTTTGCTCAGGAGGACCCATTATAGCAAAATTCAGAATCCAGAGGAAAGCTGTGGAGAACGCTGCAGATGTGAACAAATTGTCTCCCTCTAGTGTCCTCTCCTTTCTGCTTCTTCTTTGCTGAGCTAAAGCACCTCTCAGACTGCAGGGAGAGAGGCAAACCGAAACATGCATAATTGACAGTCCTATTTCAGGAATTAGCCACCCACCAAACTGCAGTCTACTTGCTCTCTCATCTTGCCGGAATAACTTAGCATTTTATAAAAGTCTATTTCGTCCACATAGGACTATTTGATTTAGAACTGATGAATTTAATTCCACTCATCATCATCATTGATTTGTAAGGGTGCTTCTGTAAAGACCTTGTTGACTGATCATGATAGGTAAGGATTACTGGGAATGTGCACAATTGTCGCCACAGAGAGAAACTGTTTGAAGTCAGATCAGGAGTAAGGATGTTCTAGTGATGAGTGATTTTTCTCTCCCATTATGCCTTCTGTAACTATGCAGATGAGTTAATTAAGCTGTGCCAGAGGCTACGCACTAGCATTCCAGGTAGATGGGCCACTGTGATATTCAGACATCCACATTATTAAAAAATGAAACTGTAATATTGACTTTTGAAATCTAAAATGCATAAGGCTACTCAATGCTTCCAAATTATCCTTGCAAATTACAAAAAAGGCAGTATTCTCTTGTGTCAAGTGCCCAAAAGCACCTCAGGGTTCCACAAAATAGCTTATAGTACCCCAAAGGATCACAGATTCCTCAGAGTGTTACAAAATATGCAAATCAAAGCAAATCCCAAAAATACTGCATGAATAGAACCGTTTGCCAGAATTACTGTAACTACATACATGTCTGTTTTACCAATATAGGCCATGCAAGTTGATCTGCATTCTTGACCTCAGTATTAAAGGGCCATTTGCATGTGGCGCTCTTTAGACCAATCAGGCTCCAACACAAGTGGATGATGACAACATCATTTACCTGCTCCACTGGGCTAGGAGATAAGCTCATGCCCCTGCTGCTCCCTGGAATGTTCTCGCTGCTGTTTGTATGACTCCAGAGAGAGCTGTGTGTTACAGATGATGACGAGTGGCATTAAAGCACCGCGAGGATCCTATCCTATCACCTGTACAGTCAGCAGTGGGGAGAAAGATGTGCATGTTGGCCTTTTGGAGAGCTTTGTCAAGACAGATGAAGTGGTATAATCCCCCCACCCTACAGAGACTGAATGTGAAACGATCCTAGTCATGTAAGTGATATCATTTCTTTTGGATGGTTGCAGATTTTTAATTCAACATTGTTTCTAAAGTGAGCTTGATTTTGAGCCCGCCATCCCCAAATCTTTTTTCCACTCTGTCAAAGTACGTTAAAGCCCATTTTGTTGAAATCCTCCTCAGGACAGCTGCGTGGCATGCTCTTTGGCTTATCATGCAAATTTACAGCGAGATTTCCTCTCCATAGCGGTGTTAAGACACACTCATGCATGCAGGCAGCTGCATTTGTTGGTGCAATAGGGACAAACTGACATACAATAAAGCGTACGGATTACTAGCCTGAAACACCCTGATACACAGTTATAGTCGCTTTCTCTGAGTTTGTTTATATGAATGCATGTGCTATACCTTATATTCTTAAATCTTAATAGCAAGCCTCTCTGGACACACTGGTTAAGTGGTGCTTTCTGTCTTCTGGTTCATTCTTTGTTTTCCATGAGCCTATTCTATCTCTTTTTCTCTTTACCTAATTTTTTCACTTTCTGCCTGCCACCATATATTCTCTCAGTTGCCAACCACTTCCTATTCTGCAACCACCGACCTTAACACTGACCTTGCCTTGTCTCTGCCATTGAGACGAGAGCGAGAGATACCATATCCTCAGCTTCCCCCCACTATGCTGCAGGGTAGAATTTTGCCTGTCTCATCAGTCTTCCAGCTGCTGGAGTACATCTTGTTATTTCTTCCAGATTCCTACATGTTTCGCTTTTCAGTTGATCAGTGGCCAGACTGGAAAACATTGCTCTTGGCTCAAAGAGAGGGTGAGCCTTGGCATATAGACCCAAGCTGTCAATACAGATTAGGTTTATCAGATAAAGTTTATCTGCAACATTTGAACGTCCTTTGGTTGGGTACCAGCCTAATTCTGGGTTTCAATTGATATGGTGATGCAGGCTCTAAGGAGGTCAAAATTGGCAGCCATTGTTTTATAAGAAGGCTGCAGTGGCCTTTTCAAGGCATGCCACTCTGTGCATCAGCATGTGTGTGAGCCTCAGTCTATCATGGTAATGGGCATTACATTAGGTGTATATTAGGTGGTGTAGGTTGCTGGTTATCTACAGTAATTGTCATGATTTCCCTGTCTCATGTCAGGAAATGGTTTCCCTTGAGTGCCACAGAGTGCTGTCCTTCATTCATCCACTGCTCTCAGTTTGTTTGTTCTCCTACAGTGTTTGAGTGTGATGTTCTGGGAGAACAATATCTTTTGAAAGTTCAAAGAAAAGTCCACAAATTAGCTTACAGTATATAGATGCATTTTACTCCAAATCTGAGCATTAGTTGGATGTTTGGCCAAACATGGTGTGTTGAATTATCAAGTCCTACCATTGCAGTTAAACTCAAAGGTCATGTTTGTGCATTCTAAACAGTTGTGGGATTTTTTTCAAGAGGTCCTTGAGAATAGTCAGGGGCATGTTGTGTCCTGGTGAAGAACACAATCTCTCGTCACTGACTGTAATGTTTTAGGATAAACATTCATTTCTGTCCCACCGCCACAAGAGGGCACTTTGAGCACATGTAATCATGAGAGGAGCTGATGTCATTTGTGTTTATGTGTCTTTCATGGACGTGGCACAGAGTGACAGGTCTTTTGTGTTACTTTAGGGACTGGCAAGTGTAAAATCACACACCAGGTGCCCCACCTGCAGTTGCCTTCTGGCCTCTCTTACTGAAGAGAAAAATTACATGATGTCCACATGCTGCTCTAACAGTTAAAATGCTGGGCTGTTTTCTGGACTGTGTTATTTCTGTATACAGTCTCAGAAAAGAGGTTTAATTCCAAACTAACTCCAAGAACCCATTAGCTTGGTAGTGAGCCAGCTTTGTAAGCAGTGCTCTTCAAAAACGGAAGACTTTTTACAACAATGATACACACACACACACACACACACACACACACACAAAAGATGTATAAAGTAAAAACACACACTACCCACCTGCATTAAGATTATACTACATTATATGTTCTTAAAACCTTTCTATATGCCATCGTCTGAACAAGGTGGCATATAAAGCTGATGGGGAATTAAATGTACAAGGACACAAGAGGGCAGTGGGGTTGCCGGGTATAAAGAAGTACACTGAGGGTGAGTCTTATTGAGTGTGTCTGAAGAAAGAAGGCAGCTCACTCAAAACAAGCTGGGTGGAGAGATGAAGAGGGGAGGCATGGAGCAGTAAATGATGCTAGCCTTCTACACCTTGTCAGTTATTAGGAGAAGCCAGAAGAGAAATCTGACATTACTTTGTGTTGTCAGAGAAAATAATTGGCAAGCAGGCCAGCTAGCTGGCACCTACAGTGCTGTACTTGGGAGATATGTTTTACAGTTCTGCAGCCCAAGGCTGACAGAAAGATAACAAAAATTATATATTTTTCTACATATCTATATCATGTATCTGTTATGGAGACAAATCTCCTTAAGGATTAGGATGTATAAAAATTGCAATTTGCAACAAGACAAAAGGAGAGTGATCATGTGCCCCAAACAACATCTACAGTGAAAAACTAGCTGGTTAATAGTACTTTATATTGATAGAAAGGGACTACCTAATAACTAATAAGTGATTAAATGAAGATGTAAGTTAAAGGGGAAATAGATAGTTGAGGGAAGAAATGGAAACCAAGTTAACTTTCTTTGAGCTTTTAATCATACTTATAAATAAACTGCGCAGCAACCACAAGTTTCTTTCTGTTTTGGCTTCTGCTTCTAAGCTATAAATACACACACTTTATTCAGCAGGTGTTTGAGTTTTCAGTTAGAGGGCTGGTATGCAGATAATATCATCAGTTGTTCACTTTTTCTGACTTGTATTTATTCTTTCCATTCAGTAAATCTTAAGAATGATACATTAGTCTTTCCTAAATTATCATCAACTACATAATATCTGTCTATTTATCCAGTTGTATTGTATTTTTAATTTCCTGTGTCAGTAAGAATTCTTTATACAAGGCAATGTATTTTATGGATTTCTATTCTTCCATTTTTTGGCTAGATGCTCAGGTATGATCCATGGCCCAACTGGCATTACATCAGATGTTTATTATTCACAGTGTGGGTGGTGACAGTGATTGCATATTGCTCTTCGAGGCTGTGCCCTGCTGAACCACAGGGTCACCTGTTCTCCAGGCCCACACCTCCCTGTGGCACAGAGTGCGGGGATGGAGCCCTGCTTTCTCCGTCACAGATGTTCCTGCATGTGAAATTTTCTCACTTCTCTGCATGACATCAATAAAGTTCACATAGAAAGAAGACACTATAATGTTCTAGTTTCTGTTCCACAATGTATTTGTCCATACAGCAGATGATTATTTTTTTTTTTTTAACTGAGAATTTCAGAATGATTGCTTAGTGACCAACAGATAATGTGTACTCTGGGTAGTTTCCAGGTGTGATAAACTGCAAAGCGAGGTCTGACTGGAATAAGCGCTTTCATGCTTGGTGAACCTTCCTTCAATTAATAAACTTAAAAACAGATTTGTTTTGATAATTAAACAACTACCTCAGCCCCTACCTATGTCAAAAAAATAAAATAGCTTTTTGTCTGACCTCCCCTGAGGTGAAAACTGTGGTGTAAAAAGGCAGATGAGGCAAAATTCAATCAATCATAAAAAAGTGTACATAACTCAACGTACATTTTATTTAACTTTACAGAAAGTGCTTATCTGGCACTGTATTCCTCTTAACTTTATCAAAATAATGCAGCTTGCTGAGATGCATTTCCTACTTTTGAGGCACCTTTTGGTGCCATATGCAAAGGTATTTCTAAAATGTAAAAACCCGTAGGCTGCCACATCACTGTCATCTATGCTTTATGCAAGCAAAATTGGAATATCTTAACATTTCATATAAATAAGCTGAGAATGTCTGCGCTTTGATGCTCTGCGGCAATATAGCAGTAGGTTAGCATTCCTGGAACGCTCAATCACCATGCAGATCATTTTCACGAGCGTCACTGAATCATGAAGGACACTTAAGTCTGAGATGTGATCAAAATACAGAAGCAGTACTCGGCACTCAGAGTTTGTTAAAGATAGTGACGCAACATTGTGCATTTGTTTTCCCCTCCGCTCCAGTCTCTGTTGTTCCCTGTTTGGTATAGGCTACATGTCATGACCAGTTCCTTACAGACACCCTGTCTTCAAAAAATATTGCTCCTCTGGTGAGTGATATGGTTTGTTACATGAAACAAGCAGGCAGGCATCGAGGACATCTATAAAGAGTCAAAATAAGTTAATTAAAACTTGTCATGTATGCTTGAAAGCCAATACAATAAAATAAAATAAATTGACCATAATATCACCAAGACAACATCAGTCGAACCCAGCCAATAGTTTTAGAAAAATAAAAGATATACAACAATTTTTAGGTCATAATGTGTGCTGGACAGCCTTGAAAAGGGTAGACAGTAGTTGCAGATGAGCACCAGGCTACATTCAGTTACATAATAAACTGCTACCTGAATGTATAGTGCCACCATGTGCTTAGCTATATTCATTACAATGTTAAATCAGTGACAGTGCATTCGAGTCCAGGCTTGTAAAAAGTGTTAAAAAGGTAACACATTGCTTTTTTGACTTACTATCATAAAAGTAGCATCATACTCAGGGTAGCAGGAATTAAGAGAACTTTGTATTTGAGCTGTTGTATTGTAAATGGCCTTTTGCTGAGAGAGCTGGTAATATACAAACATAACAGTACCACAACAGTCAACAGGCTCTTATCTGTGCTCTATTTGTTTGTGCTGTAAATGCATATGCTTAGCACTGAGCTGTCAGTCTTCGTCTTTCAAAGGATTTGTTGCAGAACGAGAGAAAGAAGCCCCAGGCTGTGTAGGAGAGGGAGCGAGGAGCAGGCAGCAAAAGCATCCAGGCTGCAGTTGCTGACACCACTGGGAAGAGACTGATTTTGCCTCCTCACACTCCTGGTGCGAAGAGTGGTTGTCTTCTTTGTTCGGACGGAGAGGCTCTCTGTTGTAAAGAATCTGTCTGTAGCCAGCGTCATGTCAGCCCTGGTGGGTGTGTCAGTAACAAAGCTTGTGTCAGAAAAAGGGGATGTGTCGGCAGGTGAGGTTTCCTTTGTGCCAGAGATGAGATGGGCATCAGTGTGGAACATGTGCTCTCCGGCAGCTGGGCTAGCAGGTGCAGAAAAGTGATTAATGGTGAGATGTGTGTCTGTGCTTCTGGGTGGCTGGGTGGAGATGCTGATGGGTGTGACTGTGAAGGGGTGGTGTGGCGTGTTCCAGGTCTCTTTGGGGTTGTGTGAGGTGCTTAGCAGAGCAGAAACAGACAAGTACCACCAACCGGTCACACTGGCTTCAGGGGGCATGGAGCTCAGGTCCTGGGCACTCGCTGCCAGAGGGGGCAGGTTGTAGGAGGCAAAGTGCCACCCTCCAGTCCTGCCAGGGCGGACCCCTCCACAGACGGGCTGGGTGTGGCAAGGGCAGCCCAGGACGTGAGCAGGGGTATGTTGAGTCCAGGAGAGTAAGTAGCTGATGTCATCATAAAGGTGGCAGGCCCAAGGGTTGTCCCCCAGAGTAATGACTCTGAGTGATGTTGTCTTGTCAAACACTCCAATGGGCAGTGTGGAAAAGCGGTTAGCATGCAGATAGAAGTGAGTTAATCTGAGGAGCCGGTCCAGAGAGCCCGACAGCACCTTCACAAGCAAATTGTGGGACAGGTCAATAGTGTCCAGGTGTACAGGCAGGTTGGTGGGCAAAGTCCAGAAGTGATTGTGGCTTAGGTTGAGCGTGCACAGATTGATCAGTGTATTGTTGATGAAGATGGCTCGCTCCAGCTTGTTGTTGGAGAGGTCCAGCAATCGCAGATTCCACTGGAAGACGGTATCGTTCTTGTCCAGCAACTGGAGGCGATTGGAGGTGGCGTAGAGATGCCAGAGGGAACGAGGCAAGCCGGTGGGCAGGTGGCTCAGCCGGTTGTGAGACAAATCAAGGGAGCGGAGATGGGTGTATGCGGTGAGCTGGCCGTCCAGGTTGTGAAATCGGTTGTGGGACAAGTTGAGGGACTGCATGTTGTGCTGCAAGCCATGGGGCAACTGTCTCAGCCCCCTCCAGGAGCAGTCTACCTCCCTGTGACTGCGGTTGCAGGAGCACATGGAGGGGCACACAGCTAGAACATGCAACCCCAGCAACAACACAAGCAGGAGTTGCAGAAGGGCCTCATTAGGGGGGAGCTTCAGGAGCACATGCCTGCTAAAGGAAAGATAGGGAGACAGGAATGTTAGGGTTTGTCTTATACAGCATCGTCTTGAACTCCAGGAGGCACACTGTGAAAGCAGAAGTGATGCCTGCAGTGTACTTGACTGGTGAACACAGGAAACATGCCCTTGCTATCTGCAGGAGCAGCATAGTAACTGCAGAGGGAGGCTGAATAAAACTTGTTTCATCGTTTCTGTGAAGCTCCACCCTCTGCCAGAATCTCTCTCTCACCCTCTCTGTCTCTCTCTATGCTGTACATACACACACACACACACACACACACACACACACACACACACACAGGCTGCTCAATATTTGCAGCCCATCACTGCATTGCTTGCAGATACACACATTCACATTACATGCCAAACTCACTGCCCCATGGGAGGAATGTTTTCAGAGACGCTGTAGTAGTGTCCTTTTAAAAAAAATGCTCATACTGTATATATGCACCACCAGCAAAGGGTTGAAATGTCTCCTGTTCTTTTATAACTGATAAATATTTGACCTGATGTGTAAGAGGATATTTTTAGTCTATTCAAGAATATCATTCATCACAAAAGATGAGAAATCCCTGTAGTCATTTTCCCTGGCATCAGTTTGCATCTTCAGTCATCAGTGGTTGTCAGAGCAGTCAGTCCCATGCTCTCAGAGGAGGAGAACTAGCTCAATAGATGGGTTTTATTAATGACTCCACAGAGAACTCATGCATCAGCTAGTCCGAAGACAGGCAAAGACACAGTCAGGAGCTCTACGCTGCAGTATGTGTGAGCCAGGGTGTGGCAGAATATGTGTGTAAAAAAAGAGTCTTTGAATTTGTCCATAACTCACCTTCTCATCTTATCATTCCAGTCACTTTTTTCTCTGCTCCTTTTTTTTTTTTTTTTGCTGTCCAGCCCCTCTTCCCCTCTCCTCTCCCCGCTTTTAAGCTCGGGACCAGCTGCTGTTCTGCTGAAGGTGATTTTTTTCGTATGCCTGAAGTCCCCTCATAGAATTTGACCCTTGCTCACTTGTCCAGTGCAGCTTTTTTTGAAGTTATCCTCACTGCCTTGCAGTTTGGTCCTTTTGTCCTCTTTGCCTCTTATATAGATCTTTTGGGTTAGCGCGATCAGGCACTGCAGACTCTGGATTTACTCTGTGCAGTGGAAGTGAGGGAAGGGTGGGGTGTTGGTGGGGGGAAGTATTAGGAAGGGGGAGGGGGGTGGTGGCGGAGGAGAAATGGAGCGAGTAGTGGAGGTGTCCCTGCATACAAGGCTGCTACAAAGGAAACTCCTCAATCCCTTATCTGGAGGCTTTCAGGATTTATTTCTGCATTTAAAGTGACATCTATTGTTGGTTAGATTAATTGACTGATTGCAGTCCTGTTTGTACTCAAAATAAATTAGACTGTTATCAGTTATCACCTAAATCAATATTATTCCTCTCTAAAGCATCCCTTTACAAAGTAATACCGTGCTGTAATTGGTTGTTATTTTCCCTGTGTAAATTTAGACACTGCCACAAAAACCTTCAAGATTTATTGCAGAGGACTCCGCTGCAGCTCCCTACCTGCCATCAGCAATACAAGCAACGCTCCATTCTGCACTGCAATGCATCAGTGCCTTGCATTCTGGGGGACCGTTCGACAGTGATACAGATGGTGATCAGGGTTTAAACTTAAAATTCAACATAATAACAAAGTAAAATAGTAAAAAAAAATAATTAATTCAACCCCAGCGGCTAAAAGTCTTTGTTGTTACGTATTCCTATTTTGGTATATTTTTGGCTCAATTGTCATGTAAGCTACACAAAGTACATCTTTTGCAATGTTTTTGTTACTTCTTCCCCCATCTGTCTCTGTACTTCCCTCTCTCTCCTGCCTCAACTTCAAGTGGCTACTTTCACTGTGAGTGAAACTCGTGTATCCTGTCATTGCACCTTACAACAAGCCTCAAAGTCAAACCCTCACTTCCACTGTCTGTCTCTATACAACATGCTGTGCTGTCAATTTGAGCTGTGTTACCACATAGCAGCAGAGGGGGAAAAAATCACCCAAATCTCTCATATCCAAGTTTTACCTTATTCACTTTAAATGCCTGATATACAATACAGAAATCAGTTCCTGCCTGAGACATATTTGACATTTACTTTCACTGAAGATGGCTTTTACTGCACCCCAGCTCTAAACTTTCACATCACCCAGAGCTACTGCATCTCAGAATGTTTTCATCTACTTGCTGTCAGAGTTGAGCTGGAGTTGAAGCGGAGGCTGCATTGAGAGGGGACAAACTATTCAGACTTTTAATGAAAGGTGCACATCCATCATGACGTCACAAGTAAGTAGACGAACAAATATCTGCACAAGGCGGCGGAAACAACCGCATATTGGTTTTTTGAAAAGGTTTTGTGTGTGGTTTTGTCAGCTCTGGTTGAGGTGAAAGAGGGGGTTCTTTCTGAGTTGGGTGCACTGCCCGGAAGAGGAACATTCTATGCTTGCTAATCAAGCAGACCTCTTTCTCACTCTCACTCTCACTCTCTCTCTCATGCACACACACAAACATGCACTCATGTTACACAGCAAACACTAAACAGAAAATAGATGCATGGTAATGAGCTCAAAACTGAAGTCACAAGCTATATTTTATTCCTCTGGTTGTTGCACATGTCATTAATGTCATAAATGTGTGTACATCTCAAAATCTCAGAAAAATAAAGCAGGTAAGTAACAAATTGACTTGCAAAGAGGTGTATTATAACATTAATGTATTCTAATATTCAAAACACAAAAATAAGAGCGAAATACAGTATCAACCAATTGTTTTCAACCAAAAATGCTCAGTGCTGGGTTAGACAGATTTAACAGCACACACAGTTGTTCAACTTACTGTAAAGAAAAAGCTGCATATAAAATCCTTTATTTACTGTAAATAGGTTGTAAAGCCATAAAAAATTAAAGACAGTTGCTCAGGAAACTCTCTAGCTTCACACACACAGCTCTACACCACATCCTTTGGTTCCTCTGTGCCTTCAGAGGTGGGGGCTGCTACAGCTGGGGTGGGCTGGGAATCGGTGGCCTCCTCTTGTGGCTTTGGGGGAGATGAACCTTCAGCGACAGGTGTAGTTGAAGCTTCCTCACCGTTGGCGGTGTCTTCCACCTCCTTCTTCTTCTCCTCTCCCATTTTCTCGTCCTCATTTACCTTCTCTCCTTCTTCCTTGGTGGTACCGTTACCCCTCTCCTCTTGTGATTGACTGATGTCAGACATTAACACGCTGGTCTCTTTGGCTTCTGTCTCTTCTGGCTTGCTTTTGTTCTTCTTGTCATTTCCCATGAAGTATTCAGGGTTGCTGATCAGGTCTGCGTTGCTGCTGAGCGCCTTGATGCGTCTGCTCAAATGGCACACCTTCCAAGCCAACAATAAAGTAGAAACCAGTAGAATAGTACAGGCTATGATCAGTCCACCAGTCACCATTAATACCGGAAGACAGTCCTTGCTGAAAAAGATATTCTTGGTGTCTTGCGTGGTGGACTGTGGGAAAGGTGAAGGTGAAGTGGTAGGACTTTTGGATGATTTGGAGACTGCTGTTGATGTTGTTGGTAAGTGATAACTGCCAGGTGTGCTGCTGGAAGCATTGGCTGAATCATCTTGGGATGTTGCTGAGACCGACTCAATATAATAACTACTATTATCCGGATTGGTTTGAGCTCCACACAACAGTGGACCCAGGATTTCTATGCAGTACAACAGGACGAGGAGGCCATTCATGTTGGTATCTGAGAAGACGTGGAATAGAAGTTAAGTTTAATGAGTTTTGGCATACAAATTCAATACAGTGAGGAGAATAAGGAAGGAGTCCTATCCCACCCCCAGCCTATGTCTTACAAATCAGAGGTGGAAAGTACTCTTGTACAATTTTGAGCTATTTTGAGGGGTCATTTTATGCTACTTTATATGACTACACTCCACTACATTTTGGAGGCAAATATTGTACTTTTCACTGCAATACATATATCAGGCAGCTTTAGTTACTACTTACTTTGCATATTCAAATTATAAATACAAAATATAATCAAATAATATATGATGACAAGATATTACAGATTAAGCTACGCATTAGTTTGTTACAAATAGCCCCATCTTTACCAGCTGCCAATCAGGGAATGTAACTTGGTACTTTTACCTAAGTATTTTACATAAGTACCAATTTGAGGTCCTTTACTTAAGTATTTTCATTTTATACAACTTTACACTTCTACTCCTCTACATCTCAGAGGAAAACTTTTTACTCTGCTCCATCTGACTAACAACTTTAGCTAGTTACTTTCAGATTATTCTCTATACCTTTATTGTCAAGTGAAAACAAATAAAAAAATCTTTTTTTGTAGTGTTGCTGTCCTGTGAGAACAATGTATCTTTAAAAGGTCAACTTTGTCACATTTGTCTCTGAGATGTAGTCGAGTAGAAGTATAAAGATGCATAAAATGGAAATACTCAAGTACCTCATATTTGTATTTATGTACAGTAACTTGAGTAAATGTACTTAGTTGCATTCCACCAATGTTATTATAATGGCAATAATTATTAGTATTAGTACTTTTACTTAAGTAAAATGTTTAATTCAGTTTTTAAGAAGCTACTGACTTGCTCACTTGCTCACAGCTCACAGGTCTTTTTAAAATCTAACTCAAAAGAGAGAAAAAAGCAAACATAAAAGAGATAAAAGAAGCAAACACAAGGGGATAAAATGATAACGTAAATAGGATAGGGTTTTGCATTTGAAAGGCCATGGAAATTCTGGCTAACAGATGATGCAGTACCTCCACCTTAATTTCATTACTGGACATTACTGGACTAGAAACTAGCAATTACCCTTTAAAAATCTAAAAATACTAGTCAGCAGTAATTTACTGTAATGTATGTTATTTAAAACACTGGTATGAGCCGTTAAGATTGATTTATCTTTGAATATATTGGCTAGGCTGTATTGCTTTGTTTGAAACTTTACTGAAATTGTAAAGTTTCTCCAAATAAGTGGATTTGTTTCTGTAATGTTAGATTCTGATGAATTCAAAAGGAAGAACTGATAGATTGAAGTGATTCTTTCCCACTCACTTCACAGCATTATTTTAAGTTAATATACAATATACTGTCTTTATAGTATATATACAAATATCAAATTTGTATCACCAGGATTTAGGACAGAACCTGCAACAACATTAACTATAAATACAGATATAAGCACTTATTACTTTTTTTTTTTAGAGTTCTTAAGAACTCAACTATGTCCTAAAAATCAAGTCTATACCATTATTCTTTGGTCCATTTCTTAGTGTTTACAGGCATCAAGATAATATAATGTATTAAAGCAAACTGTCACTTACATTGTAGGTGATCTTGATATAGTTCCAAAAAGAATATGGTTGTGTATGCAAGTAAGGTGAGATGAACGATGTGTAAAAGACCTGAGAGACACTGACAGTAATCAATGGCAGACTCATCTGGTTGTTCTTACTTCTCCATTTGGACTATAAAAAGACAAGGAAGTGGTTTTGATGTTCTGTTCAATGCTGAAGTTGGTCACGCAGACATCTGTGGGGTGGCAGACTATAAAAAGTTGCGTGCATGCTGAATTCTAAGTAGCTAAGATAACATAGCAATAGGTCTAAATCAATGATCATGAATTCCGGTAAATAGCGTGTTTTACCTTCATTTCAGTTTTGAATCAATGCAACTTGGGCTTTACATATAGTTGTATGTAAACAATGTGGCTATCTGCATGCACAACGGTAATATATATGAGTAAACTAACATCTATAAAATTCTACATATCCAACCCACAATCTGCATGACATCAAAGTTGTACATTTCATAGTTTTATCACAAGCAGTAAAGCAGCACATTGCACTATTCTTTGTTTTAGTAAATGGTATTGTCTTTAAGGCCTGTCACAAGACTCCCTTTTTGGAGGCTGTGATGCTGACAAGCTCTTGCATAGTTTATAATACCAGCTGCCCACAAACGCTTTAGATGACATAACTGGAAGAACCGTGCATGCATCTAACACGTGGACACGTTTGTCTTCTTCAGCATCATCTATGTATTTTTTCCAAGCCACAAGCCACAATTGGTCACATATCACTCTATTAATAGTCCATGGTTTAATGTAACAATAGTATAAGGCCTTTTGACAATGTGTCAGTTAACGTGTCACTACATGCAGTGAGAATATTGCAGCACAAGTCAGACACACAAAAGTATTACTATATTTGTGTTAAGTGTATCTTTTTTGAGTTTCCTCTGTAACTGTTTGTGTGTCTGCACCTACACTTTTACACATTTAAAGTGAAATGCTTGATTTGGCAAGTTGTCTCATTCCTGCAGATGACACCAACAACATGCAAGACAGGAGGAATCCAACTGACTCCATGCTCCCATATAGGAACTACTTTGAAGTAAATGACCCTGCTAGTCAACCCTCTTTGCTTCAGCAATCAAGGCAATGACACCAGATAGGACAAATTCACCATGACCATCTAATAGTAAGACTGGCAATAAAAATTACAAAAACACCAATTTTCTCAGGGTGAAAATGTTCAGACTAGGTAGATTTTCCACTTCTTTTCCAAATCTGTGCTGATAAAATTGGACAGCATCTTATTATACAGACAAAACGGTGGAGGTAAGGTTGTGTAAGTGTGTAAAGTGCAAGACTGTTATAAGTAGTATTATAAATTATCTTATTTCGCTTTTTGCCGCTTTTACCCTTGATGCTGATTTAATTTGATAAGGGCTAGTTACATATGAAAGGAAGTGAAAATAGGAGGAGCACAGATGACTTAATCTGAAAAACCCCACACTTTCCCCTGAGTAATGGAAAGTCCCATTTTTAAGTAGAACAATCAGAGCATAGGCCAAGCAAGACCAGTTTATTATTAAAAAAAGAAGCTAAAATAGACAGATTAAATATAAACTATCAAATAAAACAGTGCAGCTACTGCACACTGCAAAATATGAATAGTCTTAATTTAAAGAGTTGGTGTGGAGCTCAGATTTTCTGGGAGTTTGTTTCAGATAAGTGGTGCATAAAAACTTTTGACTCTGTGACAAGTAGACCTGTCCCAGACCCTCTGAAAGGTCTGGATGGTTCATAGCGGAGCAGCAAATCATATATTTATTTGACCTTGAACAATTGTGTTCTTTGTAAATCAATTGTGGTATTTTAAAAATGTCAAATAAGACATGTAAAGATCTGAGAACTGGAGTGTTGTGATCTATTATCCTGGTCTTTGTGAGGACTCTAGCAACTAATCTAGTTTGATCAACTTTAGACAACTGTAAAGACAGCATTACAATGGTCAAGCCTAATAAACATAAATCCATGGACAGGTCCCTTATGAAATATATTAAATATATTATATTCTTATGGGCTGATTTTGTAATTGTCTTAATGTTGATGTTAAAATTCCATGACGACATCAAGATTTCTTGTCTTTAATGTTAGTGATTGGAGGTGACTTTTAATCATTCTTCTATGGTCAAAAGACAATTATTTCTGTTTTATCTTTGTTTAACTGGAGGAAATTTTGGTACCATGCACTCATTGACTTTTTTCAGTGTTCCATAAATCTGTGTGTCGTATATGCATAATGACACACAAAATTATTAGTTTAAATAATTAAATTATTAAACAATTAAAATAATTCATTTTCTGCACTAGTGAGAGTTTTTGCACACTGAGATGTGTAATTACTGATCGACACAAAGTAGTCTCTGTCATTTAAACCAGTTCAGCACTAAACCAGAAAGTCCAACCCACTTTTCCAGTCTGACTAGTATGTAGTATAGTATTTTGGTTGTGGTCTAGCATGCCTAATATCTCAGTGCTGTGTTGTTGTAAAAAATCCTGTCTGGAAAAACCAAGAGGGGGTTGAAAAACAGGCTTTTCAATGATTAAAAGTGGAAGTTTTATATGGAATCGTAATTGTTCATTAGTGAGTTATCCAGATTATTATATTTTAAGAGCTGAATAACTGAAGTTTTCAGTTACTGTGGGAAATAGCCTGAGAGTAGAGAAGTGTTGACTATTGATCTGATACCATGCAGTTAAATGCATTTTTTGAAAAAGCCTGAAGGCAGAATATCAACGCAGCAGGAGAGGAATGTCAGATGTTGCACAATTTTTTCCAAGATTGTATAATTCATAGGCTTCAATTGTGTCATGGTAATCAAATTGGTTTCAGGTTGACACAGGCCAATACAGATCCTATACCTAATATGGAGGAATTGACAGCTTGTTTAATTTTAGGAATTTTGTCAGTGAAGAAGGAAGGAAATTCATTACATGACTTAGTGGATAAAAGTTCAGGGGTTTGTGACACATGAGGGTTTGTCAGCTTGTTGTCAGAAGCGAATAAGGCCCATGCATTATTATTGCTTTTGATGTCACAGATGGACCGCCAAGCATTTCTCAGTTCTAAATTAAAAAGGCGAAGACTCTCTTTATAGATGTCACAATGCAGGTGGAGATGTGTTTTTCACCAACTGCATTCAGCTCTCTCTCTTTTATTTATTTTTCTACCAGTGTGGTATTTCTCCATGGTGTTTTTTTCTACCTTTACCTTTGTGGGAGCAATGGAATCAATAACATCTGTAATTTTAGAACTTGAAATATCCACAAGATCCTTGACTGAGGCCCAGGCAAGGGCGAGTGAGGAAGAGGAAGCCTGAATAAATAATTCAGTTTTCAGTGTTTCCAGCGGTTTCTGATTAATTCTGATTGAACATTTGGGTGCAAAGACATAGTCATCTCAAAGAGAACATAGGAATGATCACAGGAATGAGCCACCACCACAACCTTAGAAATGTTAAGACACTTGGAGATCATTTAGTCCAGAGTGCCCCCGTTATTATGTGTGGGCTCTGTCACATGCTGAGTCAGTCCATAGTTATCCAGAATACAATACAGTTCTTAAGTGCTGCTGTCCTGGGGGCTATCACCATGAATGTTAAATCACCAACAATAACTGCACAGTCCAAGTCAGTGCAGATATTAGACAGCAGTTCAACAAAGTCATCAAAAATGTTTGCACTGTATTTAGGTGGCCTGTAGATGTTTGAGAATGCAGCTCGACAAGACAAGTTCAACTTAAGAGCAACATATTCAAAACAAGCAGATTTATAGTAACACATCTGTGGCCAGAGAATTAAACAAAATGGCCAACCTACTCCCTTTCTTCACTCAAAAAAAAGGAAGTTGATAGAAGCTGACTTCTGCTATCCTGGCATAATCACGTTTCTAAACATAAAAACGAGATTGTGCTTGATAATTAAATCATTTTCATCATCATCAATACTTAAAGTTAAATTTAGAGTGTCAAAAGCATTAATTTCCAATTAATTTTTTTGTGACAGGGCTGTAGACAGACTGTCATCGTCTCTCCTGTTTGCATTGATGCCAGGCAGATATGAATGGCTGTGATCTGAGATGCAGCAGTGAAGTTTCCACTAACATCACATCAAGTTCCTTAATCTCATATCTTAGTTTGTACGAGATATCCGTTAGAAGGGAAGTGGGAGAAGACTAATAAGACAAATGTTTGGTCACCTTGCAGGCCCTATCAGTCTCATCAGCCCAGGCAGGAGAGAGCTGTTCTTTCTTTTTGTCGTCCTTGTTATCAGCAAGGTTGGTGTTACAGAATGTGCTTGTTTGGGTGGAGACAGACGACATGGCAATGACCAGGGGGTGAATTTAATGCCAGTGTTAACCAGTGCTTCCATTTTATCAGTGAATCGCACAAGGGGTGAGGCAGGGGAGAAGAGAGTGACGGGAGGAGGAATTAGGAGACTGATCCATGAGCTGGTTGTCAACAAGCTGACATTGAGGCTTCAGTGTTTTGTCTTTCTGGTGCCAAGGCTGCTGTGTGTTAGGGTGCATGATCCTGGGCCTGGCCTATTAATGGTTGATGCTTGACCAGATATGGTCCATCAGTACTTTAACTCCATATCTGCTTGTGTGAAGGCCATCTGCCCTGAAATGATGCCTGCACATCCAGAACAGATTGAAACTATTAATGTAGTTGATCCCTTGTAGACACGTGCACGTTTTGCTAAGCCACGTGAGTCCTAAGAGTCTGAGGAACTGAACTGAATCCATAAGAGTACAGTCTTGCTCTTATCTTTAGATTTAGCTCCCAGATTATCCCAATGCGGAACCCCATTCACAGCACATGACTTCGTTGGTTTCTTTTCAGTGACTCTTGGAAACGTTATGGTGTGATTTAGAGATATCTATCCAATTAAATCTTGTTGAGTTGAATTCTGTTGAATTTACTCTCTGGCAGAAAACAATGGCAGTAATCTCTAACAATTTATGAGAGGCATAGTGCAGTCTAGTCCCCAAATCTGTCAGTGGTCCATTATGTTACTGTTTGGGCCATGTTAACATTGTGGCTGGAAGAATGCAGTTCAAAGCAGAGAGCTTTTGTGAATAATCCTCCAAATGAATTCTTGTTATAGGAAACCTTGAACACTTGAATGTGTTGTAGTTTGAGACAAGTACAAAAAATAATTGGGTGATGGTGTCTTTGAATTACAATCATGATACAAACATGTAATTTGATCATAGGCATATACCTTGGTCCTGCACATATCAATATTCCTGAAGGTCTTTCAACACTGTTAAATCATCAGGTCCAGATTTTAGTAATGGCACGTAACAAAAACAACAAATGCCTAATTGTTATTTGCTTTGATTGCCAGGCAGGGAAGAAAGAATATTCTGTTTCTGGCCTCCCAGTGGAGGAAATTGTTTCCTCTCACCAAATGCTGGTCATGTGATCCAGTACCAGTCGGAGTCAAAGAGCTTTTGGTTGCAGTGCATCATCAGCCAGGATACAGGGTCCTTTCTTTTCCATTGGATTGATACCAGTGTACAGAAATCCATCCATCATTCCTATTATTCAAAGCCACACTTCAGATGCATCCTTACTGATAACAGGTTTCAAGGACTGAACACAAGCAGAATTAATCATTTTACTGACAGACCCAAGGCCTCATATTATAAACTTTTGATAGAGCCATCATGAAAAGCTGCATAAGCAGAAATGTGAGAAAACAATGCATACGTTTTTTTTTTCAATGAAGCTTATGAAGCATTGCCTAAGCCAACAGTCCATACTGTTCTGTTAGGGCTATAAATTACAACTATGGAAAAATGTAGATTAATAAAACATCCAAGCCAGATTTCAACAATATGAATGCAAGCAGGCTCTGACTAATACATATTTTCATTATCAATTTATCTGTCACTCATTTTATCGATTAATCAAATCATTTGGTCCATAAAATGTCTGAAAAATGTTGATGACTGGTTCCCAAAGCCCAAGGTGATGTCCTCAAATATATTGATTGTCCACAATCCCAAAATATTCAGTACTGTCACAGAGGACAAAAGAACCCGAAAATATTCACATTTGAAATCAGATAATTTGTTTCTTAAGAAAAAAATTGAATTAGTTATCAAAAGAGCTGGCAATTAATTTAATAGCTGACAACTATGAACTACCTGTAGTTCATTCATGGCTTCAGACATTACAGCTGACAGGACAGGAAAGGGAGGACACAGTTCACAAAATCTAAAGACAAAAAACGTAATGTAAAATGTGCACAACTGCAACAAAAAACAGCACTGCCTCTCACTGTGAGTTCAGAATATAAAGACTGAAGATGACTTCTGTTACTTTCTGTTGGGTCTTTATGCCACCTAGAGGCAAAATGGGATTTTGAACATTACGCAGCTGCTACAAACATATATGACATACATACTACAATGAGCTTGAAGGTTCATTACTGACTTAGTTTTGACAAAACTTGCTTCTTTATTTTAGTTTTTCCTGTTTGCAGGGGTGAAAATCCACAAGCAGGACTATTAAGGACACTCAGAGTGCTCAGCCCTGAAAAGTGGGAGCTCTTCTTACACATTTCACTCATATTTACATATGCTTATATAAAACTGAAATCTCAGTAGAAGTACATGTATCTGCAACATTTGGTTTCATATAATGTACAAACTTTCTTTTTTAGAAGTGAGACTAGAAAAGTTATTGTAAGGTACGTCAATTATACAGTAGGCTCATACTGCCAAGAAGTCAATAACTGCATTGCCACAGTGAAATAACGGCGTCTGCTCTTTTGTTACATGACAAGCCTCATTTTATTGTCTTCCATGGATGAAAACAGAAACTGCGTGTACAGAATGGTAGTCACATGCAATACAAAAATATGAATTTTTACAATAACATAAAAAAACATGTATTGGCCCATTCTAAAAAATTGTACAGCTTTTATACAGTATTTTATACATGAAAAAAATATAAATATATATACATCTGTAATAGCCATAGCAGTACCTATTCAAAAATGTTGTGATGTATTTTACATATAAAATGTTTATACAAATATTAGAAGAATCAGGTTCATTTGCTATACATTAAATAATGTATGTACATTACATACCATTGGATTTGCAACACAACATTTACTGCAGTCTTTCACGAAAACCAACCCTACGTATTCCAACACAGTACGCTCACTCAGTCACACGTGCACCCACACACAACACATAAATACAAGCACGCCAACTGAAGCCAGCAATCACAAACGGTATACACAAGCGCGCACAAGAGGTAATGTTTTAGGAAGATATAGGACACTTTTGCGCCAGGTTCCTGATTTATATTTTTTTTGCGCAGAGAATGAAATCACTCAACTTCTTGAAAGAAGGAACTTTGTAAATAACTCATATTCTTATAAGGTGCACTTTACACTTCAATGGATGGACATTATTATTAAAAAAAGTCTTTAATCATAAATAGCCAGCATTATTCTATTCCCATGTGGATTGTGAATGATGAAGGGAATATTTCACCTGTTTCTTTTCATTTCAACTGCCGTTTAGCATACAGAAGTCTTCATCAGTGCCCTGTTTTCAAATGCGTCTAATAAACAGTGAATTTACCAGGTTATACTTCAAAAAGACAACATACAAGTGAGCATATCACACTATCCAAGCTTCTTAGACCCTCCTGATGAAAAAAAAAAAAAGAGAAAACACTGCAAAATATGACTATTCAAAATCAAACTAAACAACAACAACAAAGAGTTCGTGATTATTTTTTTTCCTGTTGACAAAGTGCATATTGTGTGTAGACATGGGCTGGCAACCATCTCAGCCCATGCTATCACACAAACATTAAAAACTGAGAGAGAGGAGCACAGAGGCAGTTGGTTTGAGAACATCACTCAAGCAGCCTGTCAAACGTGTGTCAACCCCTCAGGGGGAAAAAAACATAGATAAATGAAGTGGTCCATTTGGTAGTAGGGTCCATTTTATGTCCAGCAGTGTGTGTTTCTTTGTGTGTGCGTGTGTTTCAGAGAGAAAAAGAGCCGTGTGGTCAGGGGCCCCCGGCGATAACAACCACATCACAGCAGCACAGAGAATAGGTGAGCAGGCCGAGGACAGGGCAGCCATCAGCAGGCACAGACCACAGCACACCAGTCAGTCTCAGCACAGACACCACAAGCCAGTTATTCACAAGCCTCAGAGTTCCCAACAACATTACAGAACAAAACCAAAAAGGAAGGCAAAGAGATATTAGACGAAAGGAGGGAAAGCGTGGAGGATGACCGCTGCGTCCCTCCCCGCCCGCCACACCTCATTCCACCGATCCTCTCTTCCCAACAAGAAAACGCAACGGGTTAGACATGGAAGATCAGTCTGTGGATTAGTGGAAGCAGCGTCTGTTTCAGGCAGAGGCAATGCTTTGATCAATCCTGTAAGAGTTAAGGATACAGGAGCATGCAAGGCAGACCCAGGCTTTGTTTTGCATTGCTTATATTTCAGAGTGACTGCTACAACCTAGATTAGAAAAGAGAAAAAGAAAAGAGAGTAGAGAGCAAAGGAAAACACAAACATTAGACGGTTAGTGAAAGTGTAACAGTTAAGAAAGCATAATTTGAAAAAGCAGCAAGATATTACATACATGTACATTAGTCAAAGGACATTCACTGCTTAAAAACAGGTCAGGCTGTGTGAGTTCAATCAAGAGATTATTTTAAGATTCATTGTATCATTTCTTGACCAAGCAGACTTCTTTAAGTCTTTATATTGTTTTCTTTTAAAGAAAACACACTTGCATCTCTCCCATCATCCAGCGAAACAAAACTGGCATGTAACTATATAGTGAAGCTGTTCACCTGGGTTTACATTCAAAATGAAGTTGTTTGTAAGCTCGGAGCAAACACAACAGAGACTGTGAAAAAGCAAATCATAAGAAGCAGGAAATAAGTGGAAAACACGGTGTGCAAGTAAAGTTGTAACAAAGACATGTAAATAAATGTGTAGATTGTGTGTGACAGCAGGAAGTGGAAAAGCTGGTCTTGGTAAAAAAGAAAAAAGAAGATGAAAGCCATTCTGGTGTAGAAATAAATAGGATGACCACATATCGGTGGTGATAACAACATGTGAGATACAGAACTAAAAAAACACAGGTTTTAAATGATTTTTCCCCCCTGGTCAGGTCCAAAAATTCTCCTTCTCTCCATTTTTAATTGGTTGTTTCACATTTTGTAGAGTTACTCTCAATTTAAGATAATATCTCACAAATTAGCCATTATTTATACCTAGAAGACAGTGAGTACAGTAGGGCTGTAACAAATAGTTTCAAGCTTCAGGCTTTAATGTTCGATCGCTGTGCCTGTCAGGACTCTAAAAACATCATGACCAGGTTGAGCCTCGCTACACACACGGCAGACAGGATGAAGGGTAGCTTCGCCTGCATTCACACAACATCTGGCAAAGTGGCTCCTTCTAGCAGGGTTGTGCAGAGGTGTGGCCGTGTTTATTTGTGCTATAGAACATAACCGCTGTGAAACAATCAGAAAATAATGCTTTATTTCTCAGACCCACTGCTCTGTTCTCTGTAACGCAGCTCCCTCACTTCATTCTCTCCACTGCTCTTGCTCTGCATGTGTCCAACTTTGAATCTTGTATTTACAAACAGCAACTGACAAATCCCCCCCCCCATTCTGTTTAATCCGATTCATCACTTATTCAAATTGAGGATTTAGTTTGAAGATTTTTTTAGGGTGGTCAGACAGTTTTGTTCAACCACAACAAAAGTTTTGAATGTAAAAAAAGACAACTGTTACACCCCTAGAGTACAGTGAGTTTGGCAAAATGACTGCTGTTTCACACATGCATGAGGACAGAAATTAATACAAATGCGAACCATATGTGTGTGGATCTGTCTGTGGAAGCCTTTACTTGTCCTGCCAGCCTTGTTTAAGAAACTGGACATGGCAACACACTATCTAATCACACTGTGCGACAGTCATTTTTTTCGGTGAAAAATGTGCCACAGTTGTCAAGAGTGATGTTGGACAATTAATACATTTAACTTTATAATTCACATTGGCGTATATAAACTACAAAGTTCATATTTCATTCGAGAGCAAGCCACAGCAGTGCTGAGAAGAGCTTTGCCTTGGTGCAGTGAGCGTATTTGGGTCATGTGCAATAATGAACAGAAATTATGAAATACTCCAAACTTATTTAACTCTTCTTATTCTTAAATTATACCAAACAAATATCCATTTATGGATATTATTTATAAATATGACTATGTATCCCCATCCCTAATCCCAAGGCTTTGTACCGCAAGGAACCATAAAATACAGAACATACACAATAAGAACTGAGGGATATTTTCTTTTTGTTTTCACATGTTCAGTGTCTTCACATTGTCCTTCATTTCTGGATACCTACTCTGCAGACTTCCAGAAATGTCCGGGGTGGGACAGCCTGCGGTTGAGTTTTGGCAGCTTCTCTAGCATGTCGGCCAGCTGGGTGAAGGTCGGCCTCTCTCTCAGGTCGTACGCCCAGCAGGCAGAGAGGATCTCCTGAGACGACAAACCACTTTGAGTCAATGCACCTGGCGAAGCACTGAGCCATGCGCTCACTGGACTGTGGACTATGAATGATCGATCTACAAAGTTTTGCAATCACTAAAGCACGGTTGATCATTTGCCACTCTTATACAAGTAGAATAAACACGTATTTTTCTGAATGACTGACACACTTCTGTGCTTCTGTTTCAACTCACAGTGACCTCCTTGCCAAGGCTGATCTCCGCCAAGACCTTCTTTATGCCCTCTCCGCTGCCCACCTGCCAGATGGTAGCTTCCACAGGCTGGTTGGTGATTGGCCAGTCTCTAGCTTGAAGCTCATACCAAATGGTCCTTTAAAAAGGGGGGAAAGCAAAAATATGGTTATACTGCTGAATGGTAAACTCTCCCGGTAAGGTCAGAAACAGGTGTGACAGTAGGTCTCAAGGGCTTACAGTAAGTTAACTAAGGTGTGTAAGTGTGCAGAACTTACCCAAAGGCGTACACATCTGCTGAGTTGGAAAAAGGAAGGCGGTCCTCATTGTTACCTGGGCTCATCCTGCGCACAATCTCTGGTGCGAGATAACAAATCCATCCGTGTGGAAGTTTTAGTTTGTTCTCACGCCTGGAAAAAAAAAAGATACACATTTTTACACACAATTAAAAAGGTGAGTGGAAAATTTGAGTGGAAAGATGCATTAACTAAATGCAATCTATCTCCAGCTCCTGTGTACAAAACAGCTATTCATGAAGCAACCCACAGAGGAAGTACAAAATTAGCAAACTGTGTGTTCAAAAATGTGCTTCAATAACAAGAGTTTTATTCAGATTTTACAATCAGGAGACTTCAGTCTTTGCACAAAATACTAGCTGATAAGGGAGATGCCTGCAGGACTGAAGCCGCTGTGGACCTCAGCAATTATTACAAATCACTGGACCTCCCCAGGTAATAGTAGTGCAGTGTTAACAGCACTTCAAGCTGAGGTTGTGTTTTCAAGGCCTCTTGAGTGGTGTTTCTTACCTCCCCTCCTGAACAACTCCAGAGATCCCAAACAGCCCGAAGTCTGTAATCACGACTTTATTGGTATCATGAAAAACGTTCTTTGACTTCAAGTCTTTGTGAACAATGCCTTTAGCGTGCAAATAGCCCATTCCCTGTACCGGAAGACAAACAGTGACAGTTCAGGAAGTGTTTTCATGTTGATTCAGACAAGGATGTGTGTACTGATTCATGCTCCTGTTTACATTTTTGACTATTTATAAGTGCACACTGAGGGTTTTGGTTGTGTGCATTTGTACAAGGGTTTACTCAAAATAGTGCTTTTCTTGTTCTTTCATTTGTTATGGACAATTCAAGTCCTTTTCAGTACCATTACAGTACCATGCGCATTAAGAATTGGACTGAACTGGCAACATGCTCTTGGAATATTAATTACACACCAAAGAGCTAAATTAAACATACATTTAAAAAATAATAATAAACTATCATATTTAATATTTATATTTCCTGTTTCTTATAATGAAAATATTTCTTGGCATGTTACTTCAGGGTTGGAGAAGGTCAATTTGCAGACATGAAATGTGGCTTCAACATCACTTATAAGTGCTGCAATCATAGTCTGGACATGCACCAATACAAGCTTTGAATAGATATAAAAGAAAACATTACCTTTACAATCTCCTGAGCAATTTGTCTGGTCTTGTTAATATCCAAAGTGTTTTTAGTGTCTCTAACAACTGAATACAGCGTCCTCCCTTTACAGAAACTGTGGGGAGAGAGAAGAAACGTTTCAACTGAAGATGAAAACGTATTCGGGTTAAAATCATTTCCAAGGTGTGTTTTTGAGGATCTTTCTGCTCTCACCTGGTGATGATTGCTAGGTGGGGTGGAGCCATGCAGGCCCCCATGAAGAGGACCACATTCTCGTGCCTGGTCTGTCTGTAGTTCATCACCTCTTTCTTGAAGAGCTTCAGATGGTCCTGATTGTTCCCATCAATCTCAAGAAGTCGGATAGCGACCTCGCCGTGCCACCGACCCTTATGCACTTTGCCCCAGCGGCCCTGAGTGAATAAAAAGCGACTTCAGCCTTTGTTCCTTTTTTCTGTATATTTTAAACATACTGTTAACGTCTAGGTTGGACTCCTCACCTTTCCTATGAGTTCTCCAAGGTCCAGCTGCTCAAACGGGATGTCCCACTCCTGCAGGTAGACGCTGGTCTGACTTGGCTTGCGCGTAATGGGGCCCTTCCACTGATTTCCCCGAGAGCTGGGCAGATCGTCCAGCTCATCGCACTCACCGTCCGAGCCCATGTTCATCCTAATGTCCTCCCCGTCATCTTCATCTTCCCCATCGTCCTCATTCTCTTCCTCGTCTTCATCATTCTCTTCCTCCCCTTCGGGGTCTTCGTCTTCAACCTCAATTTCCTCCTCCCCCTCCTGTAGGGTGATGGCTTTGTTATACCACTGTGCATAAAAACATTAAGTCTACCCAAATAAGGTTAAGTAAAAATAAAGGTTACCTTATAATGTGAAATTTGCTTACTTGTGGTCAGATGTTTCTATTCTTATACATTCATAAAATACGTTTCTATCTATATTATCTATATTGTGCTGTTGCTCTTCAATATATTATGTAAATGTGAGCCAGCAATGACTTAAACGTTTTCCTTTGTCTCCAGCTTTGTGTTTCTGTCTCAGTTGTAAAACAGTGATATTTTGAGGTCAGCTATACTTTCCTGATAAAATTAATATCATCACAGCCCCAGCCACATCACAGCCAAACAGGTCAACCTGGCTCCAATAAACAAATGTCACAGGAGCTATTGTTTTTTGGCTATCATCATATTACATTGCTCACTAAAAAAAGACCTGATGTATCTGGATTTATAGAATAGATCTATGGCCTTTAACCTGCTCCAAGTCCAACACAGTTAGAAAGAAATGAGTTTGACCCATGTCTCCCTGCTTTGACAGCTGATTTTCAAAACCCATTTTGGTGCCATAACAAACATCCATTCAGATGTGCTTCTTTTATTATGATCTGGGTCAACAACACCATTTTCAGCTTTGATTAAGGTTAACAGGCTGTTTTGCATCCTGTGTCACTAGTCCAGTGCTTCCCAAGGTTGTTTAAGCTAATTATTGCTCAGTGAGCTCGATAATGACATTTGAGTCTTTCAGTCCATTGACTCATTTTATTTCTTTTGACATCCCCGTGCTAGCTTGGGAGGACAACAACATCAGTCTTTTTTAAAAAAAAAAAAAAATCTAATCTGAACAACTTCATTATCTAGACTGGATACTAGAGCCCGACCATTATTGCTATGTAACGCAGAAAACAAAATGCTTGTCATAATATATTTGTGTCAATGCAAAGTTAATCCAGCAGAGTGTGCTGTGATTTACAATACTGTGGCAAGCAGCACAGGGTAAGAGAGAAGAAGCAGCTCTCGGTAATGTCTACTAGAATTGGTTGACAATGTATATGTTGAATTATTTAACATGTTAAATAATTCAACATATACATACTGGTGCACAATCCCCATGCAAAAGCTCTATTTTCATTAGAGTTTAAACATTCACTATTCACTCGGCTGCCATATCGGTAATCTGTGAATTTCCCCTTTTAAAACCAGCATCGGCCTCAAAGATACCATATTGGTCTGGCTCTAGTCTACCGCATACACAATATGGTGGAACATTACCTCTTCATCTTCATCTTCAGCCAGCTCAGCGTGTATGTCATCTGCTGATTGCTCTATCTCACTGCGGTGACACAGAGAATTGATATCAGAGGGGTAAAATAAAAACATAATAAAACCTTTGAGTCTTCACTTAAACTGAGTGAACTCGATTTTTCTAATATATATATATATATATGTCTTACACAGTGTCTTGGAGGACATCGGGGTGCAAATGAGCAGGGCTGGAAACATCTGTAGAGGGAAAAAAAAAGATGGTTTAGGAAGGAATGAGTGGAGCAAAAAAATCTAGACCTCTTGTATTTCCCCCCCTTGTCCTTTACACGGCCCACCACATACAGAACATGACTTCTCATGCAATTTCCCACTACCACCAGCAGATGGTGTCAAAAGGCTGTTAAGTGTCAACATGCAATCCTAGTGCTGGCACACAGTGAAAGATAGCTACAGTAACTGCCACAACCCTAAAAGCAAACATGCAGAGGAGATACAGAGAGCTTCGGGGAATGAACAATGATGGGAGAATAACAATGCAGCATGACACGTTGGAACCGTCAACTCACCGGGGAAGATAAACTGTTGTCTATGCTGAAAGTAACAGGCAGCTTTTGCAAAAAGAAAAGAGAGAGGGAAAGACCGACAAGCATGGCAGGGAGAGAGACCATTGGTTAGAAAAGCTTTGAATGAACAGATCATGTAAAAAGCACAGTAGTTCTTAAGTAGTGTTAATGTCAGATATGAGAGAGAAGCTATGAAAAGGTTGTCTGTGGCCTATACTATTAAAAACTGTGAACCTGGAAAAGTGATTCAGGGAAAACTAGAAAGTTGCAGTTTATATCCATGTCTTTTGAGTCATATAAAATATCTATCTAGACTTTGGAGGGATTTAATATAAGGTATTAAGTGGATTTTCGGGTGAAATGGAAGTTAACATGTATGATTCCAGTAAATCGTTTCCAGAAACACTGTCTTTGTTTGGAGATGAATTTTTACAGAGGAGTAGAGAGGACTGATATAGAGGTTTGTCACATGCTACAATGACAATCACTTGAAGGTCCATATCAGCGAAATCAACGAGCTTGTGTTGGACTACAATGCATCAAGTATGGAAGTTGCAACATAGAGGCTACAAAGATAACTCTTAATTTGGATGGTCCGCCTACAAATAGTTTAGAGACTATTTGTAACATTTGGTGATGATTTGCAGATTATCTATAGAGTATATGTAACAATTGATGAACATACTCTAACCAGGAGGTTTTTTGTGCCTAAACCAACCAAACCTTTAATTGAAATGTTACAAATACTGATACTAAACTACCTGTACTGTGAACTAACGTGGATGCACACACACCCTCAACCCGGCAGCATAGAAGATCTATACAATCACCCCCAAGATTAGTATCATCAATTCATGTTAAATATGGCCACAATCACCCCTTCTGTTCCTGAGTTATGGCGTTTAATAATGGCCAGAAAAGTTATTTTGCAGAATATTATGTTGTCACAGTGAAATTGACTGTTGAACCTTTTGGATATAAAATTTCATCACTTTATAATTTTATCATATCAGACATTTGTGTGAAATTCTTGTAGCCAAAAAATAGTTTTGTGGGGTCACAGTGATCTGACCGTTGACCATCAAATTCTAATAAGTTCATTCTTGAGTACAAGTGGGCGTTTGTGCCAAACTTGAGGACATTTTCTCAAGGCGTTCCTGAGATACTGCGTTCATGAGAATGGGACGGACGGCTGAGTACAACGCTAGCTTGCACATTTCAGAATGTGCACTATGTGCGTCTCTACTGAATTTGTCAGGCTACATTAGCTGAGTATCTGTACTGTACTTTCCAGATATGTTTCTAAATCCAGGCAAATGTGAGGGAGATACCTGGGAAGTTGAAGCGGTTGTCCCGATGGCCTTTGGGCGAGGGGTTGGGTGGTGGAGTAGCGCTGGGGGGGTTGCTCTGCTGGAAGGGTGCTGGGGAGGAAGGTGTGGACGAGGTGGTGGAGGACGGATTGCTGCTGGAGTCCAGCTGGTTCAGCACTGGAGGATGATCCTGGTGGGGTAGGGATGGATGCAAACGTCAGTAATCAGAGCTGATAGATATCATTATATTATATTGTAATTAAGATGACTTCTACATCTGCATTTTAGCAGAAATAAGGAGTGCTTGATGGCATAAAATGAAGAGGAAGATCACCGATCTTTACAATGTTTTGAAAGGGCAGATGGTGTAAAGACTGAAAAGCGGATGGCAGAATCACTTGCAGAATGACTCCCTTCTCTCCAAAACAAACATGTAGAACGGAATCAGAGAAAGGTCGTCTATGTAACAGGAACCAATTGGGATTATGACGAATGTGGTCTTCATTTTTATATATGCAAACACTATATACAATAAGTGCCAGAGACAAAACTGTCGTCTTGCATTTTAGTGGCACTCTACACCATGGCTTTATTGATTTACATAGTTTATATCAGGGTGCATCGTTTGTAATTATCAGTACTGTTTTAAAGTGCTACATAAAGTGATACTGTGCGTTGTAAAGCTGAACTCCTAAGCCATTTTTACCTTTTTTGTAATGGCCTTTGGTAGTGTGCCAAACTGCGGTGCTTCTGCCGGTCGGTCTACAGGGTTATTTATATCAGATGGAACAGACTCAGTCCTCCGAATTTTGGCGACTAGAAGAGAAATTAGAAATGTCACATTTCACACCAAACAGTGCGTCCATCAACTGCAGACTTAGGATTAAAACAAAGCTTACTTGGTAGAAAGGAGATTCTACAGGATGGGGCTTCCTTTGTGCATTTGTTGTGGCACTTTAACCTGCACAGAAAGTAGGGATGATATGAGAGACCCAGTAGCAATCAATATATGTGCAGCTCCATGCACTACACATGCCCAGGGTTCAATCTGGTCTGTCCTGCAATTTCTTGTTCTGTGTATTAACGTGGTACTGTTCTACTGTCTCAGTCAATGAAAAAGTACTTTCAGTTGAGAGACAAAAATAGAAAGTGCTCAACTCACCGACAGTGTTTGCACTTAACCCCAAACATCATGTTCTTCTGGCACACCTGACATGTCTGGGACAGCCAGGACTTGGTTGAAAACCTACAGAGACACAAGAAATGCTCTTAAACCTACAGTATAACATTACTGCTGGTTATTATTATTAATTTGTTATTTCATTTATAACTTTATTCTGCTTTATTAAGACATAAGCTTAGTACAGAACATATTGCAAAGTTGTAAAAGTATGATATACCTGTGTGTGACTGCTAGGCCTATGTCCCTCCTCACTGCTTGTGGGGAGCTGCGATGCACTGCTACGTTATCTAGTCAGGGAAAAAGAGATGGAATGACGTAAAGAAGGGGAGAAAGACCAAGGAGGAGGATTGGTTTATGTCGAGAAAGAAGTGATGGTGAAGTAACCCAAGTGGTTAGTCTCATAAAAAGCTTTTAACAATTTAGATTCTGGCATTAGAATAGGGTCAAACCACACACCCTATTTCTGACAGGACACATTGGATAAACATTCCAATCTAAAAACAGACTGTTTTTGACATGTATATTCACCAAATCAGCAAAATAAAAATGTATACACATGAATGACTTACTTTTAATGGTGCTGTGCTCCTCTAGGAGGGTGGGCGTGCCAGGCAGGGTGTAAGATGATGTAGTGGGAGCCGGGGTGACTCCGGGGGTCCGTGCAGACATGACGGGATAGCGAGAAGGCGAGTCCTCACATCCATTCCCATTGACTTGCATATTCAGGAGTAACTTATTCTTTTTAACACACCTGGAGAACGGAGAAGCACAAAGAAAAAACAATAAATACAACATTGGAGTCTCAGGAGGTCCAGGCATAAACTAGACATAAAGTAGACTGGATACCAGCTCTGCAGCATCGCTTGTACACCATACTGTTATGTAAGGGCTAAAGAGAGGCACGTTGGAGTACGTAAATAGCATTGGCAGGGGATAGCCAGGGTGACATCCTTAACACCCAGACTGAAGTCACAAGGACCGACGCACCAAGTTCTGTGGTCCACACACACATGCATGCAGGTACGCACGTGTGCAATCATAGTAAGAAAAAAAATGTGTTTAATTTTATCTGTTCAATCAGCTATCAGAGTTGTGACCTGTTTTCATTGCTGTTGAAAACAGCAGGTGCTGTTGTACAAAGCCAGGATAAACTAGCAGGATCATCTGGTTGTGCGTTAGATTCATTGGTTCTATGTCAGCCATATTTACTTCTGCCTTTGCCAGTTTTTTTTTTTTAAGCTTTCCATAAACAGACAGGATATTATGGATAAACATGTGGCTTGTTTGTGTATGTGCATCCAATCACAATAGAGGGAGAGAGAGGGAAATGAGGGAGAGGGAGAGAGATTGTGTGTGTGTGTGTGTGTGTGTGTGTGTGTGTGTGTGTGTGTGTCTTGCCACCTCTGAGCATTAGTCCTAGGAAATACTTCCTGTTTTGACATGAGTCATAATCTCTGGGAATCTGTGCGGGGATTAGCTCCACTCACACAGTCAGAGCAAAGGAGCAACAGGATGTGAAGGGATGTGAAAGAGGGAGAGAGAATACAAATGTGAGTGTATCGAAGGAAAGCTCTGCTTCAGTCTGGACACAGCATCCAACTGAGGTGAGAACTTAGAGGAAAACCGCACCAGCAACTGTTGTCATCAGTAGGTGAAACAGGAGGCAGCAACAGTAACCCAATTACTGTAATACAACCATGATCATGCATGTACAATAGCACCCACTAGTGCCATTTGTTTATTTTTCAGAAAAACCTGGTCCCTTTATTTCTACAATGTGTGTGGAAATTAAATTGTCCAATTTTACATTGCTCAAAGACGGTTTTTCCTTGTATATATGAACACCTCTGAGCCTTGTAGCAAATACAATGTGTCATGTATATAGTTCTGGCTAATATAGTGTATGAAGTTGTCTTACCAAATCGAGAAAGGTTTCTCAAAATACTGATTTATCTCAAGATACTTTTTTTTAGATATTGATTTAAGAAAGTTTCTGATTATAAAGACTGATTTTTTTTTATATACATACAGTAAGTCATTTCTTATTAAAATAGCCATCAATTCATTTTCTGTGGATCTATTAATCCCTTATTAATAAAAACTAATCAATTTAGGAAATCAACAGCAGAATGATTTTACACAAACATACTTATCTGAATGAGAACATATGAGAATAAATCATATCACAAGTATTTAATAGTAATAGTAGAATTGCAGTAGAATCTGAACAAAAAGTCTGCTAAAATGTAATGAGGTTTACATGTTCATGGATTGGAGTTATCATATCCGTCATTAGTAAAAGAGGGAATCAAGGTGTAACAGCAACTGAGACCGCAAAATATAGCTGTAATAATGCCTGCATAATAAAACAAATGCTAGCTAACTAAAAGATACTGTAGCTCTTCTCTCACGTTCCCACCTTCCCTCACAACTCCTCCATGCTTGTAAACCTGTGCAAACGAAGCGGACAGTGGAAATTACAATTACAATGCCACCTGAGGATTCCCATTCACGTCTAATCTGACCTACTGATGAAAAGCTCTTGACAAGGTGAGTTCTCGAACACTATGTTGGTCCACACCGCTTTGTGAGCACCTACTTGTTCGTGGGTGGGTCCTCGATGCGGTTGCCCAGCTGGGACTCGTGGCTTTTGCTGCGCGTCAGGGTGATGTTGGGAAGCAGATGCAGCACTTTCCGGGACGGAGGAGGAGGGGTGCAGGGGGGCTTCAGTCGGTGACGCCTCTTTGACGGCGGAGTTATGGGTGGGGTGGAAGTGTGTCCGTGGAGCCGAGCTGCGTGAGCTAAGGACATGGGAAATGGGTCTGTAAGAGGGCTTTCGCTGTGGACATATGATGCCAGTGCCTCGGGCGTTGGCACCGCTGACACCGAGCCTGAGCGGGGATGAGGGAAGGTAGCGCAGGGGGTGGATGGGGTGGAATGGATGGTGGATGGGCGTGCGAGAGGCGAGGGACTGTGAGGGCGAAGTGGAGTGCCCAGGTTGGTTAGCTGGTCTGCAGTCAGTAGAGAGCCGCTGTCTCTCCTTGTGGGCTCAGACAGCCACGGACTGCCGTCTTCCCTCAGTTCACCTCCTGGAGAGCAGAAAAACACCACCAGTACAAAGACCAAGGATGATACACTTTGATGTTTTTGATCATGGAGGCAGCCATAGAGTAAATACATACCTGATTCAGTGGCACTCTTCAGACAGGAGAGGGCAGCACTGAGCCTGGCACATTCTTCTGAACTGGACCCTAGTCTTCGCATTGTATCCCTCACCTGAGCACCTGTCATCTGCAGTAAGGCATCCAGGGACAGCTTCGCTTCCACTGCCTGCGGAGCGGAAAAACCGAGAAAAACAGAGGGTGAGCACTCAGCAACTATACAAGAATGAGCAAAAACCAAAAGCAATATGCATGATGTATCAGTGGGAAGCTCCACAAGAAGAAAGACAATAAGTATACCATTAAGAGGAAATCAATTATAAGTAATCAGGCTGATGGTGATCATTATGTGTCACAGGAGAAAGCAGACATTCTGCTTGAAGTTGTTTATATAATATCAATAAAAAAACCTTCTGTTGTAAGTCTTACTACACTGCAGTGGTCCCAGTATCATGGCCTATAGTAGGTTAAATCTCAGCATTAAAAGGGCAGAATGGTAGGGGATACTAAATAGGTCACACAACCTCTAACTTGTACTGTTCCTGGAAATCAGCGTAATCCTGTTTGTTTGTGGCATTTCACATACCACTTCTTCCATTTATTAGCTTAAAGCTATAATCTGGTACGACGCATCAAATGGTGACGTTTATGTTTTAAACTGCACATGGACCCTTTTAAATAAAATAAATAAATAGAATATCTGGGAGATAAGTGCAGATTACAGGCCTGGTTTTATGCCTGTAACAATAGATAGTAGTAAAAACTTTAGATGGGCCCCAAAATCTGCAGCGGTCAATGTCACCGTGTTCAAGTTCAAAACCAAGCAGGGACAAGTTTTGGTCAAGTCTGAGTCAATGCAGAGACTTTTTAAGATCAAGTGTGATTACGTGTCTATTCAATACTTTTATAGTACTGTTGGTGAGTCAGATTCACTTCCTGAATAACACATCTATGCCATAGATTAAGTAAAGTGCAGTCTTTGACAGCACCTAACAGGAAGAAAATAGACGTGTTGTGTGTATCCACTCTGCATAACATAACACTGTGCAAGCAGAGGTTTCCATTAGTAGGGCAAAACTGGCTAGGACTGGTAGGCACATTTACATGGCTGCTAGGACTGAATATAGTGCAACCTGGTATGATTTGCAATTATACTGGAGGATATGTTTGTATGTTTGTGTAAAATATATACACATTGAAAAAAAAAAAAAACTAAATGACAAAACGTTTTCCAAAAAGTTACAGGTCAACCTTATGTGACAACCTGCAACCTACTACGTGTAACCAACAACTTATAATAGACATTATAATGTGAATCAGCTATTTTATCACACAATGAAAAGACACAGAGAGAGAAAGCAACAGAGTACTGGGTGTTTTTAAACTAGCAAACAGTAAAACAGTACTCAAACCAACAATAAGATTAGATTAATAAAACAAGCGATGGCCCTAGTTATCTACAAATATATTAACAACAGATTCATGGTGGGAAACTACATTTATAACAACTTGAAAAACACATATCACAATGTGATTGTACCTCTGAGCAGCAAGTTAAACATCTGTACTTGAAAAATTGTACCATTTAGTTAAATAGTAGTTTGAACATCAAGCAAGGACCTTTACTGAAGCACGTCGTACATGTAAGAACAATTATCAGAATTGTTGAATAGAATAGAAGAGCTTATGGCAAGATTGTGAACAGAAAGTGAAGCTCTACAGAGACAGAACTATGAGCCTGAGGTATTTGCTGCACAACACGACAGCACAATCAGTTCACAGACCACAGAAGGAAATACGGAGATAGTCCAGTGAGTTTAGGATGTTTTTTTGACATGGGAAGTACGCAGTCGCTTATCACTCAGGTTAAACCCTTGCTCTGAGAGGGCAAACACTGATCAGAAAACTAGGGCACCCTCCCACACTCATGTGTACACTGTAAGCAAAAGGAAGCGCACGCACACACAGACGCACAGACACACAAGGGTGAGTGATGTGATATTCAGAAGTGGCTGTGGGCCCTCCGCTCCCCTCCCACCTACTCACTCATAATAACATTACAATTTTAGCACCATGAACAGCCTAGCTTGCATACATGATTACTGTTGCTGTGGCCGCCTTGAGACAGTATTCCTGGTCAGACTTGTTGTGTATCTGTACAAAGCAATTAACGTCACGTCGATGTTGTTTAATCTACATGATAAGTAAAGTGGGTTCCAGTAAATATTACTAGTAGTTGGCGTTTTAGAATTCTCAGAATATAATACTCAAACCAATCACAACTGAACACGCCTCTAAATGTTATCATACAAACAGATATGTGCTCTGACAAAATACACATTTAAAGCCTATTTTGGTGAAGTTTTACAATTTAGGGAAGTTTCATGTTGGCCTGGCTCAAGATTCTTTGGCAACCTTTTCCTTGTAGTGAGCCCCGGGTTAATCAAGATAAGGCTACTTAGTAGAGCCACAGATAAAATTAATTAGTTCACAGAGAGACACACATGATCATTTAAGAAGCTTGCCAACACGGCATCCACTTGCTTGTATAACATTATGCAACACCTCGCTGTCAGTTGCAGCATAGGAGAAGAGAGATTTGAGTCCAGGTTAGAAAAAATAAATACTGAATACAATCATTGTAATGTTTTTCTGACCATCCATTGCATAATCCAGGCCTCATAGTGTAAAGTGAGGGGATGCATTGTAGAAATCTCAGTCTTATAATGTTTGATCTAAATGGGTCATCATTATGCTAAGACGGCTCTACATGTTTTGGGAAATCCCCGTTGGTACACAAGGCATACAAATGAGCACTTTTACTATACTGTCAAAAACTCTTATTTTCTAGCACAAAGCTAAAATTCTTTGAAGGGAACATGGTGTGGTTTAAACTGAAAAGCAAACAGAAAGCTGAGCATGACAGATATGACGAAACTGTAAACACAAGACAAATAATCAGATCTGGAACGAGGCAGTGACATAAAACACAAAGCATGCCCAAAGCTGCGACATATTAAAGAATAACAAGTGCAGCAACATGACAAGACAAACAGACAAGAACATTAAAAACATACAGTGTCTGAGAGGGATTGAACAGTTTACAGAAGCACAGGAAGGGGACCCAGTGGAAGGAGAGGAAATTACAAGAAAATGTGACAAACAAATGATGTGGTGGAATGACGACTGCACCGAACCTGCAAAATAAGGAAAGGAACTGATGCATTTTTGTCAGGTGTGCATAAGCAGCTAGTTGCTGGGTGCTGGTGTAAGTCACTAAACAGCACCATAACTGCTAACACTGTAGCTTCCTTATGCAAAGGCATATGTGTAACTTTCAGTGTGGATCTCAACCCAGATGTAATAATAATGTAATAATTAAGATAAATAAAAACCACAGCGATAAGAGAACTGCACACAGCAATGGGAGTTTCCCCGTGATCAAAAGTGACCTCTTTTCAGCAGCAGATAGTGGGGAATGTTTTTAATATATTTAAACAGTTGTTTTGATGAAGGATTGTTTCTGAAGGAAATGTCTCTGTCAGGGCCCCTGCTCCTCCACAAAGAGGCCAGAGGTCAGATTAACTGGTGGGGAGTCTGTGTTCCTGCTCAGGGACCAACACAAGTTGAATATATTACTTAACGCAGGCTCAATAAACTGAGCTGACAATCACTGGTTCCTCTCCAACCAATCTGATGCAACGATTGACAGGAGATGATGTTGCATTTATTACTTGCTTGCATGTTTTGCTTGATATGTACCTTAGCCAATCCAAGTTATAAGTTAAAAAACATGATAGACTATACTATATCGTAACCAGATTTTTAAAACTCCCAAAAATCCATATCAGTGTCGGTCTCAAAAATACAGTATGGTCGGTCTACAGGAGCACTATTATGCCAATGATTAAAGAACCGTACAGTGCAAGAGTTATATCTGGTAAACTTGTGTGCTAGACTAACAAGCTTCAAATTGCTCTCTAATAAAGATTTCCATCTAAATACTACAACAGAGGAAGTCCTACAGTTGGTTCTCATCTGTACAAAAGATTATTTTTGTTATGTGGAAAATATTGGCTGAGCATTGAATTTGGAATCTGCAGCTAGGGTCAGAGGAAAAATGAAATTAATTAGAGAATTAAACACTTTTACAAAACTAAAAGCAAAATTAATCCAAGTACAGACCCTTCTTATGTTAGACTGGCTTGTTGACAAACTTTTATTATGGAGAAATTCTTCACACACTTGTATAAAAAAACCACCCCAGTCTCACTCACATGGCACAAAGATATAAATGGCAGTAGGCTGGGAACTAGATTTTTAGGCGACCACGAGGAGTTTATCTAAAGAAGGATGAGTTAATCTTGTCTGAGTGATAGCGAGCAGTCACTTTCCTACTATGGAAAAAGCTTTTTCAAAATTAATCAGGTCAAGTTCAGATTTGTTGCCACTGTTTGCAGCTTATATCTCGATGATCGTAAAAAGCTTCTCTTCCCGAAAGACATTTTGATGGTCACTGGTCAAGTATTCCTCATGCACATGTGAGCTGTGACTGAGTACACACACTGAATCTACATTAATGTGATGATCACACAGGCCAGAGAGTGAGAGAGAGAGGGAGAGAGACAAACGACGTGACCCACCTCAATGAGCTCCGGTCGCAGGTTGATGGTGCGTAGCCAGTCTCGTAAGTGCGGGTAGCTGTCCAGGGCCTCGGGCCTTTCTGTCTCTGGCACTTTCTGCTTGCACTGCAGCTGCTTACAGATGTATTTCATCAGCTTCACCTGCAGGGAGCAATAGAGCACACAGCACAGATGGGAGGGGCAGGTTAGAGGGGAGACTCACAGTGTGCTAGGAGCAGACTCGCAGCTAAAGGCAGGCCTTGGCTGAGGAGGATATCTGTCACACCTCTCTGTTGGCAGTATGTGTGTTTTATTGTTCCTGCAACGTCACACAAAGTGATTCTTTGGAGTAATAACACAATTGCTACTGACCACTGTTGCTTCTGCAAAAGTGACCTTAGATAGGGAAAAGCGCGTCGAACATTCATCACCTCAGCTGAGACAAACTACTAAATCTTTTTCCATCAATACAATAAAGGTTAACCTGACGCACAAATTACTTCATACTCACACCGCTTTTTCCATTTTGAACTCAATGTACCTGCAGTAATGATTCCAGTGTTTGTTTAACCCAATTTCCCAGTGCCCCCAGCACACAAGACGGTTAATTAGATATAAACAGCTATTATCATACAGAGGAACAATGAGCTGGTCATCTAATGAGAGCATCTGTGGTGCTGGCACAGCAAACAAGTGTATTTGGAACAAGGAAGCAGCTTAGTGACATAATGACGGAAGAAAGTGCCATATGACCAGTCGATTTTCCAGTTAGTTTCAGAGCTACTGTACTCTCTTTTCATCACCAGCTCTCGGACAGCACGGTACAGAATTGCACCTTTTCTCACGATCAACCATAATAGCGACGACAAATTACAAATTACCTAAAAAATATGACACAATTCCTGTGCGAGCCAATAAAAAAAGTTCCAGATTGTAGCTGTAGATGGTTGAGAAGTGTCTACAACTGTAAGTTCCTTCCACTCTGTGTCTCCTCATCCCCACCAATAACTCCACATTGAAGCAGGGGAGTGAATGGAGAAGAGAGAAGAAGAAAAGCTCGCCTGCCGAGACCGCCCTTACAACATTGTTCAGGCAGGGTAGTAGCTTACTGACGCACAGTAACCCCCCCCTCAGGTCTTTCTCTTGATGCTTGCATCTGTTAATCAGCACATTAATGACTAAAGCCCTGGTGAAGACCTTTTCTGTAGTGTCTCGTGACGTGGGGCGCATCAGTTAACATTACCAGAACATCACTAACCCTCAAAAGCCAGACCTGTCACCGTCTCAAAACACTTAAATAATCAACGACATATAAAGCTGTGAGACTTTACCTCAACCGTTCCAAGCCAATGTCAAGTGCAGTGGTCCTGTGAGTAAGTATTACGATGAACATCGTGGTATTAGTTTGCAGCGGCCTGCGTTGTGCAGCTCGGCACGGCCGTATAGTGTGTCTCCTTATCTCGCGGTCTATCTGTAAGAGTCCATTACAGCAGGCAGCACCTTCAGATGAGCCGTGCAACACCAGCTAGCTCTCGACCCACCGCACTTCTCGAATGCCTGAGCCAACAATGAGGAGCGCGCGTCTTTTCTCTGCTCATTCAACTTTCTCCCTGACACATCCACTCACCAACCAGACAGAAAAAAAAAACTCAATACAACCACGATACTTTCAGAAAGTGTGGCCTTGGGATGTAAAAAGCCTGCTTCGTGGCAGCTAACAAAAGCATCTCCACTGTGGGCCAGAGAGATGAAAGAGGACAGAGAAAGAGGATGGAATGGAGGTAAATGCTCTCTGTGTCGACTCTGACTGCAGCTTTTTACTCATCAATTATCAGTTGCACTGAGAGCATTATAAAATAATAATACTGCATGCATTATTGAACACAAACTAATAAAACGTGATGTTTTCAAAACTTACAAGTAAGGACTGTATCATAAAAGCTATTTGGTCCAGAGGAAAATGAATGCAAAAATAAAACCTACATGCCTATATTTAAACATTTAGGCCTTAATGTCAATGCCAAATATCTTCCCAAAAAGCACAAAAAAACCCCACTTGCTTATAAAAAAATCAAACATCTAAGTGGGGTAATGTGGTGTCCTAAATATCTTTAGAGTTTGAACCTGCATGCATTTGACCTTAGAGCCCAGTGAGTAAGAGCAGCTCCTTCTATGGGTGGAAGAGAGAGATAGGCAGCTGGCTTTGTCCTGGCAGACAGGCATGTATACCAAGTAGATGGGAGACTGAACAACATGGAGCTGTGATAAATTTCCTACCCGATTCATTACAAAAGCAAAATACAGGATGACAAAGCCTCACAGATTATTCACTGTACCCTCATCAAGTGTCTGAATTCAGTGTTTCTGGAGATCTGGATTAGCACTGCCAGCAGTAAGAGGTCTTTACTCGATGTGGCTAACGAGCTAGCCTCCTGCTTTACCTCCCTATACACTAGTGCAGTGCTGTGACGTCAGGTTACCTAGCAACCCCTCTTCTGAGTCGTCAGCAACATTTCAGTGGGATTTTCCCCATACATGTGAAACACAGAGCTCAGGCACAATACAACTCAACATACTAATGTCATCGTGTGTCTCCACAGGACAATGACTGTAGTGGCAACAAAACATGACCAACATCTTTATCTCCAGTCACACGCAGAGCGTTCACTTCACCTATTATCATCCTAAGTAAATAAGGTGGATAGGATTACACAAGCACACAAGTCCCCAAATCCCTCATTGATATCGGTAATGTGTGTATTTGTGTTGGGAGCACAGTCAGGCACATCAACAAACCAAAAGATAATGACAGGCCCCCTCGCATATTATTTTTGGTGCAGAGTGGAGAAGGCAGCATTCGACGTGTGGCCTGGAGGTGGGAGGAGGACAAATGGCGTCAGAGCCCACCTGTCAGCAGAGCTAAACAACACCATGGCAACAGCCTAATGCTGTGAGGAGATGAGTGACAGCCAGTGTGTCAGCCACCAGAGAGGGGAGACGAGTCCCAGCAGCGGCCTGCCTGACACAGCAGACTCGGGGAGCAGATCCCACTGCTCCAATTGTTTTCTCAAGGCTCTTGCTGACACAGCCACTTTGGTGCACCTGCCAAGGATAGCATGACCTATGTGAGAATCGAGCAACAACGCTCTATCCCAGAAAATGATATTTGCACAGGAAGGTCAGTTTCTCCCGGACTAAAAATGCACACATTTCTTATTGTCACAAGAACGGGAACAGCGAATAAGACCACTGAAGCATTCCTAATGCTTGTGTCATATCAGCTATTGCACATTAAAAAAAGCTAGTAACTCTGAGATAGGAGAAAACCACATCAGTATTATCACTATTAGCAACAAAGAGACACAAGAGCAGGGATCCTTTAGTTGTTTTAGTTGCCTGTAGTCTCCTCTGCCTTTACATGCGGCAGCTCCAGTCAGTGTCAAAATAGAATGTGACAGTAGCCACAGTGGCACTGGAGCACGAAGATAATGCAAATTTAAGGCTAATTTTAATATTCACTTTCAAGGACACATTCTATACAGGTTCATGAAAGTAAACCATGGTGAGTGCACCGATCTTTCGCAGCTGATGCACAGTTTTATCTTTAAAAAAAAAAAAAAAAAGAAAATGTCAAAAAACAAAAACAAAACAATATAGCCAGGTTATGCAGAGGCCAGGTCACATGGATTTTTGCGGTAGGCTGAACGTACATGGTTAACAGTCCCAGACAATGGCCTGCTGCCCCTCCTCCATCATTGTTACCACCAGTACAAGTTGACCCCTACACTGGGCTGGGGGGTGGGGGATAGAGGAGGTGACAGAGTGGCCTCCAACTCTCTGTAGTAAGACCGTGCAAGTTTAGTCTATGTCCCTGCCTGCAACACAATCACACACACACACACACACACACACACACACACACACACACACAATCAATCAAACACACACACACACACACACACACACACACACACACACTAGTTTAGGCTTACACTGTGACATCTGACAGAAGGACATCTGGTCAGTGGGCCTCAACATGTACAAGAGTACGACTTTTAAATGGAACTGCTGATAAGAGTGGACAATAGTGGAGTAAATAAAAAGTTCAAAATTAAGGATGTACTTTAGGATGTACAATAATTCAAGTATGTTGCTAAGACATATAGTAACAATATACCATTTATAAAAAGGCAAACCATGCTAACCTCTTCATAATTTGGAGCCGGGGCAAGCAAATCCCCCCCCGCCCCCCCTTTTCCACAAAAGAAGCCCAGCAGACCTCAAAATTACAGGATGCAATGCAACTCATCCTGAGTCAGTTTAAGAATAGATGAAGGCCTGCCTACACTGTTCATCCTGATTTCCACATCATGCAGTCCATTCTTATCGACTACAAAAAAAAAAAAAAGGAAACAGAGACAGGATCGGCATTGCTACAGTCACTACAGTTGTGTTTCCTTTATACCCTCATGTGAGCAACAATCTCCATTGTCTTCTTCTAGGCCTCCAACAGACACACACACACGCAGCGGTTGTCATGTCATAAGAAGCAGCCCAGCGGATTGGCTTTTGATTCTCCCCTCCCCTTTCCTCCCTGCTCTCCCCTCTTGCACAGGCTCTTTGCGCGTCATTTGATTTTCTTATTTAACAACCAACCCTGAAAATGCGTAGGAAGAAAGATGTCTAAATATAGATGCAGCCACAACAGCTCGCACCACGAGCGCACAGCAAACTCTCTCCAACACCATGAGGAGACAAAACAGAGTGACGCTTTGCTGTTTGCTGATCATTACTGAGAGCAGTGATTAAAAAAAGATGAGACGCTAAATTGCTTTTATAGAAAAGGTTCACACCAATGAATAAATATCTGGCAGCATTTGACACTGGTTTTAAGGTTATGTAAAGCACAGCACATAAGCAAAAACCTTGAGTTCTACTGTTACTCATGTCCATGTTTCCAAGTGTCTGGGTCATGAAGACTGGTGATGATTTGGGCCTGGCTTGAAAACAAACAAGCTGCTAAGGCAGTGCAGGGAGGATATGATAAAGCAAAAGTCAGGAGTACATAAAGAGCTACAGTAGAAGTAACACGGAGGCAGCATGAGAGGCAGAGACCAGGCTGAGTGGGATTAACATGTGAAAAGTGAAGTACCAGTTAGCACTCCATTTGAGAGGCCAGTATCATTATCCTCTCACTGGCAAGGCAGAAAAAACACACAGTTCAAGTGGAATAATAAAGCTCTCTCAATGAGAGTATAAAGTGAGTTTGAGCCTCTCTTGATGGCACTCCAGTGCAATATGGGAGCGATACCAGTTTCCACCACGGGTGTGACAGCTACTTTGACCTGGCGAAGTTCGCTCAAATTCATCACATGAATTCAAGATATAATATTTTTCCACAAATTGTCTATATCACTAGACCAATGTTGAATATGCTGTTGAGTTGTGTACCAATATCACTCCCAGATGTTTCCAACAATGTTCAAACCCAGAGAATTTCGTAATTTTATTCAGGTAATGTTTCACCAGTCAATGGCGTCATATCCCCTTTGCACATGCATTTGGTTGTCTGCCAGAAGCTGTCACACATTTAAATTTGAGCCATTTTTTAGGGCACATTTTTACAATACACTTTTATATTACTATGTATTTTTACCAGATAAAGGAATTTAGTCATCCGACGTCTGGATCTTAAGTTATCAGAGAAACAAGCTGAGCTAACGTCAGCAGTTTTAATCGCTGGGTCCATTTCTTTTGGAGAGGAGGAGACCTCTGTGGATAATTCAGATCCAGGTAGACCTGATCAATGAACACTCAAGGAATCCGAACTGGGAGAAGTGCAATGACAACAATTGTGGTGATGACAACAACTGACACTAGTTCATGATGTCACCAAACTAGCGGCGTAAATTACATATCGTACCTTAAAAGTTGCCTCAAAGCCTGAAACACCTATCGTGTCTGGCTACTACTGCTACAGGATGCTGATCACCTGGACACTGAGATGGGAGTTGCAAGCCAGTGTGCTTGCTAGAATATCAAGATATTGTGCAGCTTTCACATCAATGGGTCAAGGTTGAGACACAAATGAAATGAGTTTTAGGGTCATGTCTTGTGCGTGTCTGAAATACAGCACCTGACATATAACAGGATCTATACTGGGTTGGCCTAAATCTATAACTAACTCCACAATCTGCTGACTTTAAATATTCGAGCCATGTGGCAAGTGAAATCTCTCGGAGGGCTAAAACAAGAAGTGAAAGTGCACACTTGTGGCAAGAGGTGGTTTCAAAATGATGTGCCAGTAAAGTTACAGGAAATAAGACTGCTGATCAAGACAGCTGCCCACACTATGCCAGATCCACTTGAAAAGACATCTAGACCAGGCTTCTCAGCAGTGATGATGAACCTTTCACCCCGTATTTAAATGCTACATCGAGCCTTATCGGCAATCGCCAGCTGATCTAAAATCCTTGTTTTGTCAGTTCAAAGTCCCTTTTCTTCTCCTGTCCCCTCACATGGTGCTCAAAGGTCAAGGACAGGTAAAGGACAGCAACTATGGAGCTGGCAGCTACTGTGTCGTCACTGAACGCATTCAGCTGTCATCTTCATGACCGTCTTCTCCATTGCTTTCTTCACTTCCAATTCTCTGTTTAAATAGTTGTGACTTCTTCCTTAGTTTAAATGACTACAAGGTTTTGATGATTCAGTACTTCTAAATCAATGAAAAGCAGGAGGAACGCCTACATTCTCCGCTCACCCTGTATCTATGGCAGTCAAGAGGCAATGAAAATATAATGAAACAGCAAGTAACAGTAAAAGATGTTCGAGTCAAAAGGAAATGACAAATTAAAAGAGAACACAAACTTTTACCAAACAACTGCAGGTACAACAGATGGAGGATTCTGACTCCGATAGCGGTTGATGCATAATGAGACCAACAGCAAACAATCAGTTCAAGGGAAGTCTCTAGAAGTTTTGACAAGAGCGGTCACTGAAGACATCCCTACTCACATGTTGATTAGTTGTCTTTAGTCACTCTTTATCTTTCCTTCAGTCAAAACAGCATTACGTACAGTCACTTATACGCTCTTTTATGTTAGGTAAGGCACTCTTAAGTCACTGCTGATCAGAAACAGTTTGACTACTGAGACACAAGTACAATTATAATCAGTGAACATAGAAATTTAAGAAAATGTGAATAAATATACCATTGCAACATACATTTGGCTGTGCTGTAAACCATAAAGTATCCACTATACCTGTTTCCAATGCATTCCTAGTTGTTCTGGTCCACAAAGTTCAATAGCCAATAGCTTGCTAAACCCCAAACCAGCCAAGCTAACTTGAGGTAATCAGACCCACTATTTCTGACTTTCAGAGACCCCTCCCACCCACCAAATAAAGGCCTCGAACCACAGGAAAGAGACCATAGAGCAGTTTTAATAGCCTTCAAGAAACATGTGAGACAGGCACAGCCTGCCCATTGTCATGTAGAACAATGCCGGGGCAAAATGCACCTACAAGACACCGTACCTCAGGAAGTACTCTGCCAGATCATGTCCTGTTCCACACAGCGACAAGGTACGCATGACAGTGGAAGAAGAGGGGTTACAAACTATTCAAGCAGACTAAGTTTTAACCAAACGTGCTTAAGGTTGGCATTTGATAAACCCTAATTCTGTGTGAGAAAACAAAGATGTGACAAACTGCAAACATGCAAACTGATCTGGTCTGGTTTCTATTTCAGTTAATACTTTTTTTTCCATTTAATACTGGGCTTCTTTGCTTGAGCCTGTGAAAATTTGTTCCCACACAGTAGCTTGCCAACTTGCAGTTGATGCCTGCCAGCCAGCTTAGGAGCTACCACATTATTTTGTAGACATTAGTATTATGAAAATAGTTAAAAAGCTGCACCTAAAAGGGATGCTTTGCCATCTCTCCCTTGTACAAGGTATCTTTTTTCTGCATACCTTGAAACTAGCATCACAAATACAATAGATATTTTGAGCAAGCGATACCGTGTTGCTACCTGGCCAGACAGTTACAAGATTTCAAATATATTGTAACGTGCTTTAAAAGGACTATTTTCTTCATCAGCCACGATTCTTAAACATTTTGAAGGTCACTAGCAAACCAGTTCAGCCAGGCTATTGCATCTCCGTTTGGCTGAAACTAAATGCTCACAGCTTTCTGGAACATTGGTTTATAGGGGCAACGGCACAATTGTTCATGGGGTGTTCAGTTATACAGAAATAAAACAGACATGGATAATTGATAGCCTCGAGCCAATCAGGAGTGAATATTCCTTTTATCCAAGGTATAATGCTTAAATAAACCATGAGCCAGAAAACCCATTTACCATCTATCATATCTCTTGAGTGTCAGCATGTCTGGAGCCTGTACCAGCGATACATTAATCCACCTTCTACAAGTTCACATTTGTAGCCATTAAGCCTGTATTGTTTTTTTGTTTTTTTACAATACCACTTCTCATCAACAGCACTGTGCATCAGCCTTTTATACCCCAACACCAGCCCCCTCTTTTCCATCACCCTCCCCATCCGAAGCAGGGCCTGTTGTCCCCTCATTGCATTGTTACTAACAACATGAAGCTGGACTTTCCATGACATGATTCCTTCAGTCATCTCACAGCCGAGAATATTACAAAAACAATATGTGACCGTAAACATCCCTGGGCTGAAAACAAGTGACCCTTACTTAAAAAAAGACTATATCAAACATTAATATTCAAATTGTGGTAGGAATTATTTTTAAAAAATAAAAATAAAAAGGCCCACATTCAGAACAGCTACTACTGATTATCATGTAGTTCCTTCAAAAAGAGCATTCAAGTATCTGAACATTATAAGAGCATTTGTTTTAAATATGCAAGGGGGAAAATACTGAGTGCAGCCTTTGCTGATGCCTGCATGCTACCGGGGCATGACTGCCTACTATAGCAGGACATGCTGAGGCGCTGTAAAGCCAATGGCATCTCTTGCGCTAAGCAATGTCAAGTCATCCCAACACGACTGAACTGAATTTTGCATCCAGATGCAGGAAAGCAGCGCGCGTGCGTGCACACACACCCACACACACACACACACGGAACACGTCGTACATTATCTTGCAATGCCTGCTGCACGCACGCACACACACACACACACACACACACACACACACACACACACACACACACACACACACACACACACACACAGACAGACAGACAGACAGACACAGACACGAAGCCCCGTGCATAGAACAGAATACGTGGAACATAAAATGATGGCAGTATCTGGATTATTGAATGTGTGCCATTAGGCCAGGCTGGATTCAGCTGCACAGCACGGTGCTGTGAACTATCCGAGGGGCTCCTGACAAATATGTCCACCTAGAGAAAGAGGTCACACGAATAACTGGGTCGGGCATCAGTAATATATATCTCGACCATTCGGGAATCTAGAAGCCCAAAAACTTAAACCTTATTTTCCTATGTTCACCTCAATGCATCGACCCAGTACGGTGTATATTGCAAGCGACAAAAAAAAAAAAAAAATGTGCTCAGCTCACTGACACTCATAGGGCGCCTCGCTTGCAGCCAATATTAAGCCTATATGAGGCGGACATAGCGTTTGGGCTTCATGACTCCGCAATTTGACTAGACCGCTTTCTATTGCAGGACAAGAGAGGGGGGGGCACATTATCTCAAAAGCTCATACCTCTAAAGTGCGTATTTCTTGCTGTGTGAGGTCGTTGGACGCGGCGCATTTGGTCCGTAGCCCCTGTAAACTGGAGATGGAGATTTCAATCATATTCTGGATGAGTTCGCATTGATGTAGTGCGGCCATCGCTGCGCCGCCGCCGCCGCCGCCGCCACCGCCGCTATCCCTCTTCGGCTGCTCATCACTCTCGACCATCTTCCCACCTTTAGCAGACACACTATCCATTCCTCAGCATTGGGCACGGCTGGAAGGGGCTGGAGTCAAACTGTTAAGCTCAAATAAAACATATGCAGCAGTCCCCGGCGACGCAGCGACCTATTGTGGAAGTTAGCTGACAGCAAATGTCCCCAGTTCCCAATCTGGAAAAAGTCAGGATGCAAACCGAATATTTGTATCTTTTTTTTAATCTTTTTTTTTTTTTTATCAAAACAAGATGCCCGACGGCGACCCCAGGGGCTGTGAAGCGGTCCAGAGTCCAGCAAAGCGCGACTTGTGTTCTCAGTCCGTGTAGGCTACACCGAACGGGAGGCTACTCTCTTCCACCGTCAGCTCCGGCAGAGGCTTTCACCGTCTGTCAGCTGTTGGGAACATCACGGGGCGCGGTGCAATCTGGGAAATGAAGTCATGCAGGTTACAAAAAATAAAAATAAAAAATAAAACTGCACTACTTTCCTCTCCCTCGACCTCCCCCCACCACCTCTCTCGTGCGCGCGCTCACGCACATGCAAATGAGGAAGAAGAAGAAGAAGAAAAAAAAAAAGAACAGCAGTAATTGTGTTGTACAATTACTACAACGACTTAATTACTTTCTGTTGAAAGGAAGGTAATTTAAATGAAAAGCACAGGTGCAAAGAATGAGAATCAACAATGGCTGGATTCCATTTAGCTGCCTCAGTTTTTAGGGTCCTGTATTTTGCATGCTGCCTCACTGTCTCACTGTCATGGCTTACTGGGGCACTTGAATTGAATGGAGCCATTGTTTATGTCATTAGTAACACCAGTGCTTTTCATAACATGACGTGTAGAAAATATGTTCTTTGAAACAGGCCGATTGCGTGTGCTGCACTGGTGTGGCTGACTGGGATGCATAAGTGTAGTTTACCTACGCTTTTCCTGCTATGACCATTTTCCTGCTGTAACCACCTCCCCTAGGAAAGGCCTGTTTACTGACAACAAAGCAGATAAAAAAGTACTATAAGGTAATATGATAGTGTCTGCATTACATGGGTGCTGTGATGAATTTTAGGATCCAGAACTCTCCTCTTTCTCCTACACTGGTACAGCACAATTGCACAGTAGTGTGGAGAGGTAGCGCTGGCGATGCAACAGTAGCTTTGGGCCCCAAGAATAATCACCACCTTTCACCACACTCGCAGCGGCGTGCACTGTCAGTACATACTCTGTGTTGAGCAAAAAGAGATGCACCATAAGGCCTATAGGAATAGAGATATTAGCAATATGATTAATAGGCCGCTACTCTTTATGTATTCTATCAAAGGTGGATATCTGTGATCAGAACATAGCCGCCCGCCTACCCTACCAGCCAATCCAAGTCCACATAGTTGAGATTCCACTTGCATGTAGTTGAGTGTACATGGTCTGCATTCAAATGCAGACTGTGCATTCCACAGTGATGTGATGTTTGGTGTGTGGAAAGGATGTTGTACATCTACAGATCACTAAGCCTTTAACAGTACATCGTTTAGTTTGTTGTTTAATCGCACTCCTCAAAAGTCTGAAAAAAACAAGAGCATGCAGCCAAAAGTGAAGAAATAACGGTATGTTACAAATCTTGACAGTGATGGAATTTACGGCAACTTCGAGACCAAGGTGCATCTTTCGTCCTCAGGACAGTGTATATCGTATGTATGGGGGTGGGAGGAGTGTGCAGGTTTCCACAACCGTGAAGCAACAGTACCCATGGCTCATTGCTGCAATGAGGGTGTGATGTTCCTTCCTTTAATATACCCTGATTATACAATGGAACGTGAGTCACTTCTCATGGAGCCCTGTGTTCCTCCTCTCCATCTGTCCATCTGCTTCTTCTCATCTTCTGATTACTGAGGAAATTGTACTGTATCTTGCACTGGCCAGACAAGCACCAGTCCAAATAGCAGCCTTGCATGCTGACATATAGGGATCAGAGAGAAAAATCAAATTAAGGAATTCAAATCCTCATTCAGAGTGTTTTGGTGTACCGCCGAGTTGACCTCCGATCTAGAACTGAAACTAGATCGGAACCTGGCGATATAAATTCCTCTGAAAAATTGCAACATGACATTGATTTAGCATGAAACTGTAAATCCATCTGACACCATTGCAACAATGGAACAAAACAGCAACAAAGCCAAGTTTAAATCATAAACTATTTGTTGTTGTTGGTCCTGTACTTTGTAAACTCAGTCCTGCTGTATTAACAGCACAGATTTGATGGTGACATGCCAGCATAGCACCCTGCCAATTTCAGCTCCTCTTTGCCTTCATAATCAAGTTAATAAGTGTTAACAATGGGATCAGAGTAAAGGAAGGCTTTAAGGACATATGAGATATGGGTTGTATATGTATATGTTATATTTTGTTCCATATGATGGCAGCTAATGCTGGAAACAGAATGTTGTTAAATACTACCAAGTAAAACTTTGCAATTTAAGGGAAATATTCATTTAAACCTCTTTTATACCATATGTCTGGCTTAACATATATTGCATAACTGCAACATAAGGGCTCTGGTGGTGAGAAAATGATTATCTTTGTGACTACTTAACCCTTCAGTTGACAGATCACAGAAAGGTGAGATGTGAGCTCAACAGAAGCCACTATCCTGTATTTCATGAAAGATCTCGAGTATCTCTGAGGAAAAACATTTCAGTGGCTCGCCCGAGAGTTCACTTTCCTCTTAAATGAAACATGGGGATTTCTGACCTTTGTTTTGTGACAAATAATGTGCATCAGGCAAAACCAAAAAATCACAATGTATGTATAAAAAAATGAGCATGAGGAATGTTCAGACAGGCACTTGCAGACACGACTCGCTCAGCTGAGGATAGCATGATCCTTTCCCAGCCTGACGCTCTCCTAAGCCGTTTAAACTGTTGTACTATTGGACAGCCAAGACAGCACGCATAGAGCTCACAGCTTCAGATTAAATTAGATTGTGGACAGTCTGATTCCATCGTCTTTGCTCGAGGGGGGGGGTGGTTAGCCCTGACGGGATCATAGTGGACTCACAGCCTTTGGCCTACAGTCTACAAAAACAGCTGACTTTGCTCATTGAATCTTTTGGAAACATAATTTTAATGCAGGTCTGGTTATTACATAATTCAAATAAATATGACAATTACAAAAATGTGTGTACCTTGATCTGTATGTGAATGTGTTGTTACATAACCAGTGCACTTATTAAATATTGTGCGGTGCAAATCTATATGTTTCAGTACAGACCGCACTCACTGAGTAACACTCAGTTGACAGCACTAATATGGGTATGTGGAGACAACTCAAGGCCATTTGTGTTGTATGTTATCAATATTACAAAAGAAAACCCTGAAAAAAATATAAATTTTACTTTAAGCCCTTTTAAAAATGTAGAACATAGAACTATGTCCATTGTCTATTAGACATTATTGCATTTATATGAAAACAGGAAGTAAGATAGAGCAGGCCTCCCGTGAACTCCAGCTGAACTCTCCACCCCACAGAGTAGCCAAGTGTCTTTTTTTCAAGGGACAAGGCAGTCTTCTAACCTTTATTATTTCTACTGCATACATACAGCTGGAAAACAGGGATGGAGGCAGCATGTGGGGTTGGGGGCTTCAGTCCTTTACCAGCATGAGACATGTGCTGCAGCCTTAACTGCTTGACTAGATTATATTTTAAAGCAAATGAAGGCATTGTTAGATCTTGAAATAAATGATACTTGTTCAACCCCTTGTTTGTTATTACTGACCTTTAGGAATGTCAGTACCTTCAGCTGGATAAAACACGAAGTAGGATGTAACATTGCCACACTTTGTGTTGTAATCTAGAAGAAACAAATGCCTTTGCACATTTGACTTTATAGTAAATTCAGACATACAATATGTGGTCAACTCTAAGAAATGTCCACAACCACATACTCTTGATGTCTTTGTATGTCTCAGCTTCCATCACCATTCCCTGTGAAATCGAAGAAATGTCATCCAGGCAGAATAAAATTCAAACTTTAAGCCATTTAGTTAGCAAGCTTACTGCGATCATACAGGAGACTGTAAGTCACTATGCCCACATCGGGGACCAGTTGGGAACACATAGATCAAACTAAAGAGCTCAAATGGCACAGAACAGTGAAATATGCATAGACAACACCATCTGCTGGACAACTCTGAACTGCATTTTTAGTCACCTTCAAGAACCTCTTCAGTGCGGTGAAATGCTTCCATTTGTTTTACTGAAATTTTCAGAAACAATACATATTAAAGGAGATTAGAATCTAGAATTTGGAAAATGACTTTAAACAAGCTGATCTGAACTGGAAACAGATAATACAATCTATTATTAAAACATATTCAATAAACTGGAACATCTTCGTCACATTGACTTCCAGAGGATGTTAAATTCTTCAACAGAATATGTGTTGGGGTGATGGCTTTACATATTGCTTACACTGCTAGGCCACTTTAGGATAACCCGCTCCAACCAGCTTCTGTGTTTGGTTGTAACTCAGTAAATAGCAGAGCGTCAGTAGTTTGACCAAACAGTGGCTAAGCTGCATGATCTAAGTCCGTGGTTCCCAACCCTTTTCCTTAAGGAACCCATTTTTCTATCATTGAGTAAACTGACAACCCCTGTCTGAGTGACACGTTTTATGGATATTTCATATTATATTGAATGCATAACAATAACAGTACAGAACAACAGATAAACTGTAAAAAACACAAATAGTAAATGCAATATCTGCAGGATGTTTGTGTAAAATTAGTCATTTGGATGAAATTGATTATTCCCTGTGAATATTGCATCAGAAATACGTTTTCCTGAACTTTTTAGGAACTTTTGATACTATTCTTTCTGTATTATGTATTGTAGGTACCTAATAGGCTTCTGTTTTTGACAAATTCTGACAAATTTTCCCTGATGCTTGGTCATTGTTCTTTTAACTTTGTGGGTGTTTTAACTGCATACTTTTCTAATGCAGGACGAGGCTGTTCAGCAGAGAGTGAACATTGAAGACCTGAACACAAGATATATTCACAGAATTTAGATCTTAAAGAAAAATACTTTAAAAATAACAATTTAATTTTGTTTTCTTCACTGAATTGAATAAAATGCTGAGATATAGACCTACTGTGTACATTTTTTTAAGTTTTCTTACACCTTCTTCTAAAATCAAGAAGGCCTCGCGACCCCACCGTGAATCTTTGGCGACCCCTAGTGGGGGGCCCGAGCCCCCGGGTTGGGAACCACTGATCTATGTGACTATGAATGTGGTATGATTGTTTGTGCCAGATGTGGTAGTCCCGCCATTTCAGAAACAGCTGCCCTTGAGACATTTTCATGCACTTGGGTGTTTAGAATTGACAATTGACAGAGGCAGCTCTGTGGAGGAAAACAAATTCTCAATGAGCGAGATCAGAGAAGAATGAGCGGACTTATTCAAGCCAACAGCGAGTATGAGCCCAGTGCAACAGTTGGTCTGGTTTTAATGTATGACCTGGAATGCAGTTAGTTTTCTTGGCCTGAATTATTATCCCACTCTGGCCCTGCAGACAGTATAATTGTATATTGTATACTGTACTTTTTTTTTTAACGTTGCTTTGAGCTTAACTGCTCTGGCTCGCCGTCTCTTTAACTAAACGTTATGTTTTTCTAAATGCATTGAAAACTGATGATGGATTAAGACTTGGAGCCTTGAGGTTCTCTTGTACCTTACAACCCATCTGAAAGGTTTAGGGTGTCTCTTGGGTAGAACAACTCATTGACATTAAACATGACAAGTGACGCCAATTACATCCTTTAATTTGTATGGGGTAACCAGACAAAACGGTTGGGAACCACTGGTATTGTATATTGTATTGTATTGTATTTTAAAAAACATATATGCTTTTTAAATCTTAATATAACAATTAACTAGTTACCCCAGATAATATAGTGGAGTAAAACGTACTGCACATTTCCCTCTGATAAGTAGTTATGTTTTAGCAGGTAACTTACTTTCAGTTTTTAATTTAATTTGAGGACTGTTTGCACCTCTTCCTTCTCAAAGAGCAACAGCCAATTGGGGAAACTACATGTGTAACTTCAGCACTCACTCAGTAAGTCAGGAACATACTTTCCATTTATGGGTCTGGCCCATCCTTGATGCCATCCAGCCAAAAACTAGCAACATGTTTTGTAAACTGTTTGGCAATATGTAAAGCAAGAGTAGACGGGCAAAACCACCTATTTATATAAAGTGGTACAACACTAAAGTTGGCCTTGAGTTGGTGTTCCTCTTTTACTGCAGGAGGCTGTTTATTTTTGATATTATGAGTGGGTTGGTACGGTAGAGTCTGCACACCTGCAAAGACATTCAAAGGCTTGTATTCAAAGCACTCAAAAACAGAAGGAAGGAAGTTTCTAGTTAAAACACTGGAAATTCTGTATCTGAGATAAATAATAAACTTCTAAATATTTGTACAGCTGTACTTTTGTAATACTGAACATTACTTAATACATATCCACACGTTTGATAGTTTTCTTTTATTTAGACAACCCAAATAAAAGGCACATAACATTGCGCATGTTTATGTAATAATTTGACAAACATACATTTAAAAAAAATGTAGGAATGTTTGACCTTTCTGCTATTCAGAAAGCCTAGCTTCTCATATATACAAAATTACCATTGTTAATGTTCTAATACAAAAGATTTATAAAAAAGGTTATCTTATCTTTCACATCTATTGTAACTACCATATCCTTGGAACTAAAATAGGTTTGTACAAAGATATACATTCAGCTGCTTTCACAGGGGTCCTGGAATTTCCAATTATTTGTTTTCCTTAAAAATAAAGAGATGTTCAATTCACCAAGAAATGTTCAGTTTAACACATTATTATTGTATCAAATTTGGCAAACAGGCTATCATAGTGTATCTACGTAAATGCATAAGAACAAAAGTAAAAGCTACACTAATATTCCGTTTAAAACAAAACTTGGGAAAAATGACAAACATGCATATTGCATTTTTCAGTATAAACTGAATCAACTCAAAGAGCTGCAACACTGTTGAGATCACATGGCATTCATTAAAAATAGTTAATGTTCAACAGCTACAGTGTTTGGGGTCATGCAACATCAATCTCGTCCCATTATTTTAATGGACACAAACTTGCATTTTTAGCAAACTCATCCAGATCTCAGCCACATAGCTACGCAGCCTGAGCTGAACTCGACTTCAAAGGAACTGCAAAAAAAATAAAAAATAGATACAGCATGTATGCCATTGCACAGTAAATAATTATTTAAATGGACGGCTACGTTTAAAATCAATAAATGTTGGACTTCTTGACCCTGATGGAAGTCTGGTCAAGTCTTTTAACACCTCAGTGCCAAATTATTTTGAAAATCGAACGTGAACGTGAAGAAGTCAAAGATCAAGATACATGGTAGATATACTCAATTTAAAAAGGAACCAAGTTTGTAAGTGATGGGATTTTATGTGTGTTTCCTGAGTGAGGGGTTCTTAGTAATATCTTGGGGCTATGACAGATAAATGGTTTTTAAAAAAACAGTGTACAGAAGAGTCAGACATTGCTAATTAGTCACCATCATGATGACTGCAACAGCCTGAAAAAGCTTCACTACAAGGCCAGGCCTTTCCATGGTCAGCCACTAGATGGCCCTCAAGTGCAGGTTGGCTAACCAAAACACTTAAGACTCCAATTTGATCTTTGATAATACTGCTGTTCACCTGCATGTAGGATATGCTTTCAGTGCAAGACTCATTCCATTCTGACTTCATGGAAAAATGAACACTACAAATAGACAAATAAAAACAAACACTTGTGTTTCCATACAAATAGAAAACAAAGTACAAATATTTCATTGTCAAGAGGACCGCGTCGAGACATCCACTTGAGCGACAAAAGCAAAAAATTAAAATGCCGACATGAAAATACATTACTATGCCAACTGTACAAGTTAGTCACTGTACCTCAAGAGCATACCTACTATCTGAGAAGAAAAACAAAAGCTATAGCACTGTGAAAAAATATTCTTCCATGCAAGTGGAAGCTGCTGTCCCTTTTACTACTCATTTCCTATAACATTAAATAGATAGTGATTAGCAGGCTATAGTTAAAAAACAACATACAAAGTAACACCAAGAGGCTTTGGGAGAGAACTTGTAAAACATCAAAAACAGCAATTTATAGTTATTGCTTCAGTCCATTTCTCATCTCCCTATTACAAAAGCACAGGTGTGTTTTCCCGTGGAGTCCTCAAGGGTGCTCGAGGAAATCTCTCCTCTCATTTGTCATGATACAAATCACAGTTTTATCACTCTAACTGACTACACTAAGTCTTACGGTTGTCCTGATTTAAGGATAAATCCTACTCGATTTCTACTCAAGCCTCCTGCATCTCATGTCCGTCACTTAACATTAGATGGGACGCAGCTGTGACTTGGGGAGCTCCTACCTGGCAGCACAGCTCATGTAAGTGTTCACCTCGGGGTTTGATGAAGTAAACATAGTTCAGGGGGAGAAAGAGCTCGGCTCGAGGTGCAAATTATGATGACAGGAGTCTCTTGTTTCACTTCATTTTCCCTTTCTTTCTGGCCAGTTCAGTGCTCTCTCTCCTTTTTTACCAGGGTGGGGAAGAAGGCAAGACTTGGGACAGAAAAGACATGCTATCCACTGGCCTCATGGCGATGTTGAGTGGACCACCCATATTCATAGACATCTGGGTCGTTATTGCGACTGGGTGGGCTATATTCATGGATGCCGAGGAGGGGATGTTGACGGAGGCAATGTTGACGGGCCCGGTGATGGTGACTGGGTGCTGGAGGCTGACTGTGTTGGTGCTAATGTTCATTTGTGCGGCTATGGTGACAGGGTGGTTGTTGTGAATCCGGTTCATCGCCGTGGTGATGGGGGCAGAAATGGTCACAGGTGTAGCTGAGGCAGAGTTGCAGACGTCGTTACCGTCTGGAAAATACACACACAAGAAAAGAGTATTCAACTTTTGTTCTCAAAAAAAGTTGCTCGCTGGTAGGAGAAAAAATAAATCATTACTTCAACTGCAATCTAATGTAGCATAAGATTTTAACAGTACCAGAACATTATAGAACAGAATCATGGGACGTTTTATTAAAGTTTTTGAATTCAAGTGTGTTGGATTAAAAAACTAGGTTTAGGTTTAATTCTCACTGCCCACATATATAACAAACCTTTGTTACATGAGTTAAAGTTGGTCTGTCCGTGAGTCTTCAAATGGCTGGTGATGTAGGCTGCACTGAGCATCTTCCCACAGATGCTACAGGTGACCTTGCCTTCGTGCCTGATCATGTGGGAACGTAGTCTGTCTTTGGTGGCAAAAGCAGAGGTACAGGCCTGCAGCCGGACAGGAGACAGGGTCAAAGGTCAGTGGCGTACAACAACGACGACGACGACAAGAGAGCATAGAAGCAGAGAGTGATTCTTACCGTTACTTGACATTTAAACGGTCTTTCTGAGGAATGCACATGCTTCACATGGCAGCTCAAATGGTCTGGCCTAGATCAGAAAAAGAAAACAGAAACACTCTTAATCTTTTTGCTATACATTGCAAGTGCAGAAGTGTGGAAGCATATGGTTGTGCTCTGTTTGCTTTGATAATAGGGGATGAGCAGGGGGGAAAAGTCCTAAAATTCCGTCAATGGCAGTTAATTCTCCACGATCAATCATGCATGAATTAGTTTGACCTAGTTTCAACTTGTTTTCTGAGTAAATTGACAGTTTAACATTAAACTACACAACATGTTCACTTTCCAGCAGCCTTGGCAGAATTATTAAAGAGAATGTTACTGACAATTTCAAGGAATTTGGTTAAGAGTTTCCAAAAATTGTAAACTAAATTTGCACAACATTTTCCTTTTAAATGCATGTACAGTAGTGAACAACCATTGTTCTGAATGACCTTTTAGATTGTAAATATATATAAAAAAAACACATTTATTTTCTGAACTTTGCATTATGAAACAAGTTTGATAACATGTTTACTTCGGTTTCCAATTTGGCATCAACATGTAACACAGATTAAACTGAGAAATGGCTGAAACAGAACCTGGACAATAACAGGTGATTTTTACTTGCTACAGATGATATTCACTGACATACATATATCCACACATAACCCCTTATAGTCCAATTTATTAATATAATACCAAAATGTTTACGATTTATTTTTCCGTTAAACTGAAAGTTAAAAATAACAGCAAACACTGATGTCAACACATTCCTTAGCGTTCTACTGTATAATTGACTGTTCACTGCATATCAGCAGTTGCAAGAAAACAGCTCTTTGGCTCTTGACCTTTATGGTGAAACTCCAGCATTCACAAATTCATCTTGGCACTGATCCTCCTCTGTCAGCTTGTTAGTTCTAGTGAAGCTGTGAGCTGAATCACGTTAGAAGGGCCATAATGGAATGAGTAAGGGCTACAGCACTGGCAGCTGCTTCTAAACCGGAAAGCTTCATGCTGCTGGATTTTTAGAAAAAAAACACAAATGAGAGGAGTCAAGTGGCGTCTTATCAGTGATGCCATGAACCGGAATCAGGTTTTTTTATTCTCTTTTTTATTTGTCTAACTGACAAGGAGAGCAGACTCCAGACAGTGACTGCCTACATATCTGGCTGAGTGGCAGTGAGTCAGTGCCCTGTTATTCAGTCCCCATTCTCACTTTCCAGTATGCTGATGAATCCCTACCCCACGTCACTGTGTTGGAGGCATGCCTGAAACTGCCCTACACAGCACAGTGCTAATGTTACTGCTTGGCTAGGGTAAACTGCTGATGTTTTTGTTGAAGTTGTGTTGCAGCACGGAACTCTTTCGGTGTTATGAATATTCTCGGCTCACTCTATGCTGATATACATGTACCACTAGTCATATGGGTCATTTAAAAAGACAGCTAAATGTGTTTTTGTGTTGATAAGTCTAAATATGAAGTCACTAGGAGACCTTCTTAAAACAAAATATGTATTCACTACATAGTAAATGTGTTGACCTGAACATTACCACATGGTTCACTGAATTCCCAGGGGAAAGAGAGTCTGTGACATGCTGGCGGGAACCGCAAAGTGACAAGTGACGCCCTCCCCCCTCCCTTGATACGCTCTCCCATGTGTGACTGTTTAAGCATGTGGTCGAGATGGCGGGGGGGGGGTCAATACAAGTACAAATCTAAACTGCTTCTCAACTATAAATATGCAAACAAAGCCATAGGGAAGCTACAGAGAGAGTAAATGGCAATACAACCATCCCTCTATATGAAATAATGTTGCAACTGAGTAACCAAAACACTACCGGCCAAATGATTCACATACAAGTCATGCTACAAGAAAGAGGGTTGCTGTTCAGTGAACTTCTGGTAGAGCAGAAAATATTTTTTTAGCATCTGGCGACTGCATTCTTTGTTAAAATAAATCCTCTCTTTGTATTCACAGCCTACAAAAATATTCTAATGAGTAATTGCAAACATGAAACATGGTCATTTTGTATATAAGGTTAGACGTTACTTTAGCCAGCATGTTTTTCTAACTTGAAATACTGTAAAAGTGTGTTTTGCTGCGTTTTTGGACTGCCAAGTACACAGTCAAAAGGTATATTTGTTTGAATTTGTCATTACACTGTTTTCAAATTCCATGCAGACAAGCTAGTCAAGACTTTTCTCTTTGACCCTGGAATGCGACCATCAGAGGGTGAGATTACTCCATAAAAATAAACAAGATATCTGAAACTTACTTCCTGTTTACTTGTTACTTGGTGACTGAAAACTAACTACAGCAGTTGTAAAAACAAGCTTTTTTGCATTTACCCCAAAGTTCTCACCACTTTAACATTTGCTACTGTCACTGTGTATTGCCCCTCTTCCTGCTGACCCCCTTGCCCACTAAACACTTCCTCAGATACAAATACAGCAGAGTTGAAAGCCTTTTATTTTGGCTGCAAAGTTTCACCAGGAAAGTATGGCACACAGAGTCACGGGCCTAGACACTTGCACTTCACACACATCCCAGACAAACCAGTGGCTAGTACAGTGACTGGGACATGATACCCAGCTGAACCCCCACATGTTTGAGGCAGTTCTAGGCAGCACTGGGCCTGTCTCAAGAAGCATATTTACTGAATTATAGTGAACGATACCTGATGCTTCTTTTCATGCTCCACATTTTCCTTAGTAAAGTTGTCTATTAAGTGACTAATCCTGTTTTGTGAGACATGCCCTGATAACATAGCCATTCACTGACATTTATTAGTGGATGTTTAGTCCATTCCAACTGCCTGGTAACATACTAATTATTTCATGCCATGCCATTGGTCTAGGAGGGAACATATCAACTTATTCAACCACCTTAGGAGCTATATGAGGAATGTACAAAGACATTTGAATCAGGTAATATTATCTCCCCATGAAGTCTGTTGCTAGCACTTAGCAACCATCCATTGCTGAGGGTTTGCCAGCCTGACTTACTATGACAAGTCTGTCTGACAGCGTGAAGGAACAAAAAAATCCCCACATTAGAAATACAAAAAGGTGAAAAGTAATTTCACCCTTTTCTCCACATTTTGTACTTATAATACTGTTGAATGTAACTTTTTTTTGGGGGGGGGTAGCATTAGAGAGCTACCGAATAAGTAATAAAGTTGTGGAGAATTATTAATACTTTTTGGTGGTTTTTCCACTTTTCTATCTTTACATTTACACAAAATGTTAAAACGGCTTACTCCCAACACAAGTGTGTGCTTGTCAGTGAATACTGGAAGGCCATTGTTCTAATTTAAGAAACACTACCCAATTTACTTGAGCACAAGTTACAATATTACAGGATGTCTAACACAAAAAGGCAACAACCTATCAAAAGGCCAAAAATGTGGTCCTTACCTGGAAAAACCTTTCCCACACACAGAACATACATAGGGCTTGTGGACTCCCCCATCATGAGAGCGAACATGGTAGGTCATCCTGTCCTTCCTTTTAAAGCGTTGCTGGCAGATGGGGCACTCAAAAGGCTTCTCGTCTGAATGGGACAGCTTGTGGCGATTCAGGTGGTACACGTCACGAAAGGCCTTGCCACACATCTCACAACCGTGGTTTTTCTTGACAGGTTTGGCGGGTTTCTTGGGGACGTTTTGCTGTGGCACATTGCCCATCGCAGATGATGTCATGATACTTGAGGAAACAGAGGTGGTTGCTGTGGAGAGGATGCCCGCTACCGTGGAGATGTAGGAGGGATTGCCGTTGTTCTCTCGTGGCATGGTGGAGATCATGGGTACCATGGTGGGGGCGGTCTGGGCCGTCTTCTTTGGCCGCGACACCATCTTGATACCGGTGTGGCTGGACTCATGGCGTCGCAGGTGGTAGCTGTCGCGAAAGGCCTTGTTGCAGTAGCCGCAGACGAAAGGCGTTTTGCCTTTGTGTTCCTTCTTTATCACAGGCACTAGTGGCCGTGCACCTCCTCCGCTGGCCACATTGTCTTTGAGGAGATCAGCAGCACTGGTAGGGGGCTTCTGGTCTATTTGGATCGGCAGGATCGGCTTCTGGTCAATTTGCTCGGCTCCTGCATTAAGAAGTGGCAGCAGGCTGTTCTGGGCCACCTGGTGCTGGTGGTGGAGGGCTTCATTGGCCTGCTGATGAAGCAAACAGAGATAAATATTTGGTTGAGCCTTCATAAATTCCAGACATGTGTTGGCTAAATTTAATACAAGCTTTATGGCACTAGCACAGCTAATGATACTGAAGGGTGAACATTGTAACACAAAATTGAACACAGCATATTATATCCTCTGTATAAAATACACATCAACATTAGGGACTGCAATTTCAAAACAGTAGGAACCCCCCACTGTATCATTACTTTCAAATGTCTGCATAAGAATTACAAGTCCATGAAAACAGCTAGGGTTAGGAAGATGTTACAGAATACAAAATGGGCACTGGATCTGTCATTAATGAGGCTGACGCAGCATGCCACTAATGCAAAAGAATCCAAATATACTGGATGAAAAATGATCCCATCATGACGGCGCTGATTCATCATGTGACTGCAAAGCAAGCACACCAAATTAGAGGCATAGCAGAGTCCAGTGCACGGAAGAGCAGGCCATTATGGAGCTCAGTTAGACGACATTGTGAAGTAAAGGGCTGAAGGGCGCACACACACACACACACTACAAAAAAAATACAGGTCACTAAACTAGACAAAACAATGTGAAGCACAGTGGCACAATCGCTTTATGGAGTGAAGAGGCCGGGTGCAATTAGCAGAAGCAAAAACGAGTTGCTTAGTTGGGTATCACCCATTTCAAGGACAGCGTGTAGGATTTTGTGGCATTTAGCTGTGAAGTTGCCAATTGCAACCATTTGAATACAGAACAGCCTTCCGAGCATGTAGAAGAAACTACGGCGGCCGCGACGCTCGCAACAAACGCAAAAGGCCATATTTAGAGCCAGGGGTTGGTTTGTCTATTCTGTCCTCTGCGTTACTTTTCTTACATGACAAGGGAAATAAACTGAGCTGCCACAAGGCAGAAATGCTTATTGTTGTAGATTTCTTTGATTCCTCTGCACAAAAGGGCGAATAAATAACAAAATAACATCGGGAATCCCTGGGATAAAATATTGCTGCAAGCTATTCATTATCAGTTTGTCAGCTTAGGTTAGCTATGTTCCAACCAAGGTTAGAAGTTAATCTACATTGACATTCTGACAATTGCACAGATCAGATACGTTTTTAACGAGTTGGTTACCCCCCTTTTTGAAAGGACATAGATTCTTGTTGACCAAGGGACTACCCTGCCCCCATCCCTCAAAAAGAAGCAAACACCGAATTTGCAAACACTTTATCAACAGAATGACGTATGTGCTTATTCATTAGTTTTTATTCAATCTGATTCCTTATGAGAAAAATGCTTTAATGTATTATTTCTGTTCAAATTTCTAGGGGTATCTCTGCTGTCATCACTTTTGAACAGCATTTTTCCAATATCAGACATAAAATTGTAACAGTTAACACTGCTGCTTCGGTAAACGGACACAGTCAAGACAACTATGTTGTCAACCACCAGCAAGAAAGGGCAAGGTGAAATGCTTGACCTTTCCCTTTGAGGTTTAATCATCCATCGAAGAAGGCCAGCCAAGAAAGGAGTTGCAAAAGAGGAGGCAGTGGACAGAAAAGAAAAATGAACCACACAATGTCCTCCTTATGTCATCTAGCCTATTGTGAGAGACACAAATCTGAGCAGTGATGCCTCAGCAGGGGATCTTTGTATGCTCATCTTCATTGATTTGGCTCATCTATTCATGAGACAGGGACATTGTTTATCCACACACTACTCAACTAAACTAGCTGTCATTCCCTCATACGCAATGGGACCTGGGAACTTCTGGAGAATGCCACCAAAGCCCACCCATCCATTTGTCTAAGCACCTGCTCACACTTGCCACCTTCCAGGATTAGTCATCATCATGCCAGTCCGCTGGCACACCAGGGGTGGGGTGGGGGGCTTTATGTTTGGGTGGGTGGGTGGCGGGGGGGGTACCAGCCGGGGACCCTCTTTGTGAAGCTTGTGAACAGCAGACATAGCCACTGCAGACAGGCTGCCTCGACACAGAGGTGCAGGGCCTGTAAGCTGCTGTGCCTTCATGCAGCTCTGACCATTTTGACACAAATGCGCTCTGACAACTGGGGCTGCTCCCTCATAAATAACATCAAAATGGAGGGAGTGTCCTGGTGGCTCCATGGGCCACTGTAGACTTGAATTGAACTCATGGTCTAAGTCAGATTATGCACTGTCTTTCTGGAAATCTTTTGTTGTCACACCCTACAGCTGCTTGCCGAAATCCCAGTTTTAACAAAACAAACAAAAACCATAATTGATAATGTAAACATGTAAAAAAAGGAACCAAGGGATAATACTGCAGTAAACAAAACTCATAAAATATAACGTATGGGCCTGTGTGTCTGAAATAAACTTAAATTGAATTGAATATATAAATATATAATTTGTTTTTCTGATACATGTAAAGTCTTCTCTGTTCCTAAAGTTTATGAGTTTGTTCTAGGTTGTTCCTCACTTGTTTACAAGTTCTGAAATCTTTGGCTGCTATTCAGGGTCTTTGCTGAGTTAACACAAGTTCTTACAAAACATCACTCTTGTAATGTTTTTAATCCTTCTGGATTTTTTCATAGCCTGTAAAGCTATACAAATACTGCAGAGATTCAGTCATTCGCCTGTTGATGCTTTAGGTTGCAAGTAGAGGCATTTCAGTTCAGCTGGGAGTGAGAAAATGTTTTTGTGGAGGTTTTGATAGATTAATACTTTCACCTGGGCTTGGACAGCATCATGCAAGATGATTTATGCCTTTTTGAACCAAGTCAACATGTCATCCTTCTCCCCAAAAAACTAAAATCAATGAGCCAAAACCTCCAAAATTGATGGCATTTCATACAAGATTCCATAGAAAACAGTCCTGTCAGAGACAAGGAAGAAAAATCTATGAAATGTTACCTACGATAAAATTGCTGCTCTTGATTAACCCAAGAATGGAATCTTATCCCCTGAACTAGGAATACTGCCTTCATACAAAATGTGCAGTGACTGGAGTGCAGGGATAGAACCTAGACAAAAAGAACAATAACACACTTTCCATCCTGGAATAACCAGAAAGATTCCATTATTGACAAACGGTACCTCTCTGCGATAGTGGTGGGCTTTGGGGGTTTAAACTAAAAAGTCAAGGTCAAAACCAGATGCCCAAACTGGAAATCATACATCAAGCAGAAAACTTTCTAACAGCTATCTAAAAAGTTCACCTTTTGCCAGCATTACCACCATAAACAGGAACAGTGATGAAAAAACCCGGTGAGTGGTCTAACAGTGATGTAATAACATGGTTTGCACCCCAGAAATTCACCCAGAATTGGAATCCATGCTATGCAGTAGTACTCAGTAACGTTCCATTCTTATCCCTTTTTGTTTGCTCAAAGGTTACCACAATTCTGAAAGATAATACACATTTTTCACAACATACATTTTGGCTCGTCGTAGTAGGTAAAGCACAGGTGTAATTGGTAACATTACAGTAGACCTCCACACGCACGCTGCATCACTAAAAGCTTTCTTTAAACCACATATAGTGTGTGCAATCACTTTAAAATAAGTCAATCTTGCAAACATTTAAAATGTTCAGTGTAGTGGGTCCACCTGTTGAACATGAACTTCTTTTAAATATTTGGGTACTTGTCAGCTATATGCTTTGATAAATTAGCCTCTGGAATGAATAGACGAGCAGCGTGTTTTATATATGTTTCTATGCAACAATGTTCTTCTTTAGTGGCTATTACATTCTCCAGATAAAGCCAGATTAGAGTTTCGGGCAAAGAAGGATTGCATTATGACTTTCTCACTTTGGGGCACTCTTTACCATTCCCCTGTTTATTTGCAGAATTACTATTGTAATGGTATTATTGTACCAGTAGTGTATCATTGCAGATCCAGAGCAAAACTGGTCTTAACAAGATGATTTACCATACTGCACATCTATCAAAAATATGAGGAGATACAGCTGTACTTATGGTGATATTCAAACTCATTTACATACCAATATGGATAAATGTACACCTCTTAATAAAATTACTTTCTATAACACTTAACACAGCGGGGAACTTGAAAAACTAAAAATGCTGCACAGCATGATGGTAGTTGAATTAAATATTGCTCTCCTTATGTCGAGCGCCCAAATGCTAACTGCACACAGATTTACATGAGACTGAGAGAGTAACAGTACGACGTACACAATACATGCAGGGCTTCTGGCTACGTGCCAGATACTCCACAACAAGCCACACTGTCCAGCTGCCTTTTTCATCACGAAGTAGTAGCACTCAAAGACACAAGTAAGTGATCAGCCTCAGACAGCAGAGCAAAACATTCCCGATAACACAAAGAGGTGACATATGCTAAAGGCTGCAATAAGCAACATAACATTATTGCAGATACACTAAAAGCACCCCACAGTCCACTGCTCTTTCCAACTCTTGCTTGCCTTACTGAGCAGGGCTAGTTGTTGTCAGTAATGTTAACTTATGCTTGTGTAGCAAGACATTTATCCACAGAAAGAAACATTGAAGCTCCGTAACATATTTATCTTAGTTAAAGCTTCCCTGTGGCACTTCTAACTGTATCTCTTCTTGACTGCTTCTTCTGATTAAGACTCCAGTAGCCTTATAATGATGGCACACATAAAATCTTTACGTTATATGACTTTCATCTATGCATCCTCTCCACCATATTCCATCAGTACTTCCTCTCGGCACCAGTTTGACACACTTCTATTAACCTATTTACTTAATTAGCTTATCAGTACAGTAAAAGTGGTACAAAGTAAACATGTTTCTCTGAGGATTGCACAGGTTTGTTTAAATAAACATTATTGGCTGGCATTAGCAAGGGACTCAAAGTACTACCAACAAGAACTCATGATCTCTACCTGACCCTGCTCTCAGTTACACTTTCTGAAATGAAGCTGCAGTAAAATAATAACCGTGGCACCCAAAGCAACTCTGTTGTGAAAATGTGCAGATGTATACTTGGTAGATCTCTAAAAATGAATGAAATTCTTAAAAGTTTTTTTTTTTTGTGAATGATGCTGAACTGCTGGAAAGTTCATTGAGGAAACTTCCCATGAGGAGTTTGTCACACCCACTAAATCATACTTGGGCATAACTTCGAAAATATGAAGGAAATTCTCTATTTAAGAGTTGGAAGGAAAAAAAAACCGAGACAGCAGAATGTTGACATACTTGGGATAAATGCTCATATATGGATTAAAAAGCGGGCAAAATGAATGCATTAAAACAACAAAATCAAAATCCGCGGCAAAACATGAATCACTGGAAATATTACCCTCGCCATAAAAACTTGGGGTCTCAATTTTCATGCTCACACCAGGCTTAATTCTTTGAGCTAAGTAAGGCCATGGGAATAAAACATTTCATTCATTTCATTGAACAATAGACTTCCATCTTAGTACACAGTGGAAATCTTCAGACCGTGGCAGATATCACTCTGAACAGGAGCACTCACTTTCTGCCTGAAAATGTTTTTTTTGTTTTTTTGTTTTTTTAAATTGCGTAATGTCGTTGCTAATTTCAAATGTGCCTCTTCGTTGCTAGTGTTAGCTGATGTTGTGTGCATAGTTTGAATTCCTTTCCACGGCGGTCTCCCGAAATAAATAGCTAGTTAATAAACAGAGAGCCGTACGGCGCCGGTTATCAAGTCGTGTAACGTTAGTTTTGCAAGCTCATTACGACAGCCTCGCCCGAATTTAGCTAAATTAGCCAGCGAGTTTGATGAAGGCAGCCTAAACATCGTTAGCTAACTTGGCTAGTTACTGTCGAACCGGCTGAGGCAAGCGGAAAGTTCACCGCGGACTTGCGAATCGACGTTGGTAAATCTCAGCAGCTGATAACCTAAGCATACACTTATCCAACCTTACAAACATTAATCACTTTAAATCGGGAAAATATCTGCGGTGTTATCCGCGTTACACTGAAAATGTTCAGCCGGCGCAACATCTCATTATCCAGCGGGCATCCGATCAAAGCCCTCAATCACAGGGGGGAAAAAAACAGGTCTGTCTCGATTGTAACGGTGCAGTGGCGTCCCCAGTCTTACTTCAAATTATCTCGCATGTTTTGCTGGCTTCGACTTGGCAAACAAACTTAAAAATATCACAAATGCTGTCGAGTTATTCAGCATACACTATCTAAGTATTCATACAATAGAAAACCGAGCCATATTTTTCAAACACTCGTTGAGGAGAATTGATTTTTTGTTCTAGCGTCATTCCCAAGCCTCACAGCTGGAAGCCTGGATTCATATACCATTGTTTTGCTTGGTTACTTGATCTTGGAATTACTCGTTTAAAAACTGGTTTTACCGCTAAAATACCATGTGCTTACATTTTTTAAGGTTGTTTTACGAGCTATCCCAGTTTCCCTCCCAAAGAGTCAACTTACTTGAAAAAGAAACGTACTCCAGCTCGGCTCCATTTCCACACTTACTAATTCTGTAGGAAACGAAGTGGAAGCCTACAACAAAGCAACCAAACATGGCAGCTGAAACAACTTCCGGTAACGTCGAGGACTGAACCACTTTACATACTATTTAGGGGTGATGTTAAATGTAGTATATTTAAAAGAACTCACGTAATCGTTTATGTGGCTCATAAAACATATATAAATACAAAAAACACGGCCAACTTGAAATATATTCTAAAATATATTCGCAAGAGATTAACTCAATCGCCCCTCTCTTATCACAGAACTAATTAGATGGAGTTGGATTTCTACAAACACCCCTCTGGATGTTTTTTTGCTGATTCTGCGAGGGGCATTTGTTATAGTCGACTACTGTCGCATGTGGTTGATTGTATTTCACTAACCCTGCATCGGTTTTTATAAGACAATTTGAAGTGCAGATCGGTTTGTTACAAACATTTGGCCCTTCATCTTTCTATAATCTGTGTTTCACTTTAAACGGGGCAAGAAATAATCCGCGTGCAGAGCCGTTTATTTTCATTCATGGTATGGGGATGAATGAAAACGACAGAACCCATAAATTGCATGAATTGCCTCCAGTGGACCAAAAAAACATACATTCAGTCTGCTCCTTAACGCTGAATACCGACTCAAAAAATGTGTTAAAGAAATATTTTGCTCCTCACGTCTCATAGGATTATTTCCTGCAGAATTTGGTATTTGTACAGTATAGTACAGGAAATCACTCCATTTGTGTTCAGGTGACAATGACTGGATGAGTGCTTTATTTCTAATGCTGTTTATGATATGTTAATTAAGATTACTGTTACAGAACATTTTTGACTAACACGTTAAATTTAAGTGTGTAAAAAAACAAATAATAGATTTATAGAATAATAGCTTCAATAACTTAAATAAAAGGGGGAATTGACACAGTATTTTTGTTTTATATTGTGTTATATCATTCTTCATTAAACGATAACTAACATGTAATGGACTCAGATGGAGTGGTAACTGGCTCACACTAGAAATGAGTCATAGCTACCTCGTTTTATCCTGATGTTTTTACACCTGCCCCAAAGATATTTAACATGTTGGTCTTTAATTTAATCATCTGATAAAAGGAAACACATGATATATATAAAAGCTAGTATCTCTGTTGGAGCAGGTTAATCGGTCTTACTCAATGCAGGCAGACCATTTTTAGGAAAACAGGAGGACCTGTGTGTGTTCAAATGACACCTTCAGTCTTCTGGACAGCCAAGACAAAAGTACAGCGCATCTGCAGATACAAGAACAGTAATGCCAGATGACTTCCATAAGCAACAAGGACTGTCCTGGACGCTCCAATAAGACACATACATTTGTATGTCATTCCATCATCTTTCATAAGATAGAAGCCATTGTCCCTGTCTCATTCCATATTTTCTGTAATACCTTATCAAACTACAAATAAACCTTCCCATTCTGCTAATAATTAGCTTTGGAAACAACAATCAGGTTCAAGGCAGACAAGCCTTTCCTCTTCTAAACTGCATGCAGCCAAAGAAAAAAATAATAGTTTATAACACCCTCAGCTGAATGAAGATTTCTCTCTCCAGCCTCTCACTCTACGTGTTTCATTATCCTTTATGAATAGGATTTGAGGTAGGCCTTTATTCTTTGCTTAACAACAACTTTGTTTTTAAAAAATCAAACGTTGCTGGTAATTTTTTTTCACTTTCACCATAAGTGTGATGAAAATTGATTCTCAGTGCTGTGGGGATTCTTCCCATTACATTTTGATGTATCCAGTAAGACCAAAGTACTGAAATCTTCTGGGAAATTAGACTTGTATTTCAGCTCTAAAATTAAAGTGGACAGAGACCCATGCTTGAATCAGTATTGTGGACACTCTTTCCAGTATGTTCTTTGAACTCTCTGCTCGCCTGCGAATGGCTGTTCAGTAAAGGTGCCCCCATTGTACCTTTCAATCTTTGTCCCACTGTACATTGAAAGCCTTTATTCACATACAGTGCAATGGACGTTTCAGTTAGAGTTGGGGAATATGTGTGGTCAGCCCATTCTCCCCTCATCCAGCTCAAAAGACACGAGAACATCCAGCAACAGGCTCCACTTGAAAATACAGTTATGCAGATTGCTTCCTCTGATATTTTTCCAGCTTTGGATAAGGAAAACTTAGATTCTCCAAAGGTAAGCTTCTTCAGGACAGGAGAACAGAATGGACTTCATAGAAGTTAATTACGTTTTAACTTGTTTTCCTTCTTAATAAGATACATTTCATGATTCAGTCTTGAATTAGGAGTATAATTTAGATATGGCTTTTGAGAATAAATTTGTGAACCAAGGAATTTTTCATTGAATGTAAATAAACTTTTTTGTGAATATGAGAAACCGACAGTCATTTACAGCTTACTAACAATGCAATAGTTGCTCTTATGTAATATCATAAAATAATTTTTGATTACAACTATAGTTATTACAATTATAATTCTTGATAACGTCCAAATTACACTGAAGGTCATAGCTGATTGTGATGTACGGGTAATATGGGGCGGTGACACACTGAGAAAGTTATTTTATTATGTTTATTGTATATTCATAGGGGATTTCTAGGTCAATATTTAAATCTAGATAATATTTGAAAGCTGTACATGTGCAAATACATGTGGTTTCATGCACCTGCTTCCTTGGTAAGACTACTGAGTCATTTTTTCTCCTTAGGAGCACAGGATATGAGCAACCACTTCAGTTTGAGCTATTAATAAAAACATTCTGCCTGATACTGTAAGTAATGTTTTAACTGTGGTTTCTCCACAGAAATGGGAGACTGGTCCATTCTTGGCCGCTTCCTAACGGAGGTTCAAAACCATTCCACAGTCATTGGCAAGATATGGCTGACGATGCTGCTCATCTTCCGCATCTTGCTCGTGGCCCTGGTGGGGGATGCTGTCTACAGCGATGAGCAGTCAAAGTTTACCTGCAACACCCTGCAGCCTGGATGCAACAATGTCTGCTACGACACTTTTGCTCCTGTCTCACACTTGCGCTTTTGGGTCTTTCAGATTGTTCTTGTCTCCACACCCTCTATCTTTTACATTGTTTACGTCTTGCAAAAAATCACCAAGAATGAAAAGTTGGAGGTTAAGAAGGTTGAAGTGGTCCCCAGGTCCTCACCTTCTCTCGAAAGGGACAAACACATAGGAGGAGATAAAGAGACAACACTGGAAGCTGGCAGTCTTTATAACACAGCCTATAGCAACGAGGAGTGGAGCTCACAGGAAGATGAGTGTGAGGAGAGGAGCCAGCTGGATGAGGAAATGAGAGAGGTAGGAAAGGACCCGACTCAGCTCTCCAGCCAGGTATTACTCATCTACATCATACATGTTTTGCTACGCTCCATCATGGAGATAATCTTCCTCATTGGGCAGTATTACCTATTTGGATTTGAAGTTCCACACCTTTTCCACTGTGAGACATACCCCTGTCCAAACAGAACCGACTGCTTTGTGTCTCGAGCAACAGAGAAGACCATCTTTCTCAACTTCATGTTCAGTGTCAGCCTAGGTTGCATTATCTTGAACATTGTGGAGCTGCATTATTTAGGCTGGATTTATATTTTCAGAGTCTTGTTCTCTGCATGCTGTACATGCTGTGTGTCAGGCAGAGACCCTTTGCAGAAGATGGAATTATACTCTGACAACAACCCGCTTTTGCTTGAGCTCAAACACTCTTTACGTGGCAGGGTCGTCTTGCAGACCACTTCTACCAAGAGCAGCATTGTCCCAAACCAGGCCCCGGCCATCTCCTTTGAGACGGACTCTACACTGGAGTGCACTTCCAAGAGAAATCAAGATGAGAAGGAACGCACCAAGACTAGACTGCACAATCTGACCAAAATAGGAAGAGGCAAAAAGTCATGGCTGTAAATTATTTCAGACCTTACTTTGCTTTATATTTCCCATCTATGATTGCAGTTGTATAACTCAAAACTGATTGAAATTGGAATCTTCTCAGGATGGATCAGTTTAAGTAAGCTATAAAGTCAGCGATTATTAAAATGATTCACACAATTTCAGGAAGAAACTGTGACAGATTCAGTGTATTTGTTTCTAGTCTTAAATCTCATCAATGTAAGAGTTTATAACATTAATAAGCTGGAATTTTGGAATGATTTGGAGATGTTGCATTTTTTCCCCCCCATTCTGGTTTATTAGGTGTACTGTTGAGGGAAGCACTGATATTAATGTAGTGCAGTATTTTATGAAAATGTTTCTGTAGATATAGTCAAATCAATCTATTTTCTTATGTTGGTTCGATTCTCATTATTTTGCCCTTATAAATTGTGTAAACCGGTACAGCCGGGACAGACAGAGTGGGACAAAAGGCTTGATTTTTGTTGCCTTGGCCAGATATATATTATCTATTATTGCTGTTCTGCATAGTAATTGTGTCCCATAATATATATATATCTTCAAGAACTCACATTTGAGAATTAGAATTTGGTCTAAAGTGTAATCGTATATGCAAACATCTCAAAGGCACAAACTGGTACTATAATCACACAAACAAACATATTTCATTATATGACATTTAATATTACAAATAAAAGTTACAATATTCTATGAGATGAGTCCTGACAAGTAAAGCCTGGGTAAAGTATTTACCTGTGCCCGTGCTGCACCTGCACATCCAGGGTTCCAGTAAGTAATAAAAATACCAGGAGAGGTCACTGCTGTCCGGTTTACACTTGTGCTGCCTTAAAGTGCCGTTGGAATTATTACACTTTAGAGCAGTTTAAGCATTGACAACCCAAATACAATCGTAAAAAGAGTGCTTATTTTGGCACGTTTTGCCTATGTAACACATACATACGAACTGCATAAAACCAGCATAAGTAGAAGCTGTCTTTAAAGTGTTCTTTAAATAATGATTCCTTTTTGTGATGTTCTTCTATGCACATAATACAAGCAAGTTGTATTTTCAGTGACATGTTTCGTCTTTATTTTCTGCAGATACACTTTTGTTTTTTAGTTCGTTAAAAACACAAATACGAGATTGGTTGTATCCTTAGGCTGTTCATGAACGACCATCATCTTCTAATGTCGGAGCTTACGGCAGGCATTTGAAGGCACCACAAGAACATTTCTCGCACCTACTGTCAATTCTAAGGAAGAAAATGCTGAAAACTTCAAGCAAGACAAGAACGCGGTCCTTTGCCGGCAGTTACAGGTAGGTCAGGATGCTGTCTGCTAACAGCGTTTGCCCTGCGTTATTTTATATGAATGACATTTTTACACTGTGCTGAAAGTGTTCCCTGAGGCCACTGGTGCTAGAGAATGAGGGCAAAGCAGCTTAAAGGGAGAGCATTACGGCCAAGCTCTGGACTAGTCGCAGCGACAACCTAGTTGTACCATGGGTACAGTAAGTTCAGTAAAGCTAAAAATCAACAGTGTTTTCTCATTTTCTGTCAAAGGTCACCAGCAGAATATTCACAGAACATGGAAAGTGCTGTGATAGCAATTGCTTTCGGCTATTTCCACAGCCTCTCTGGAGATGTGATTATGTGTGGATTAAGTGCGAATTTACTGTTTATGGCTTCGCACAGACTTTGTATATGCAATGCAATGCAGCTCCGATGGAGGATCTCATGCACAAATGTTCTGCATCACTTTAAATGGTGATGCTGAGCATTTGACAGCAAGACAGATAAGGTCAAAGCTCTTCCAAACTGTGACTGTAAGTAGGGCAACACACGTATCATGTCATACACATGTGTCAGGGTATAGGACTGAGAGAATAAATCCCAAATCGAGAGGATATTAATGTTTGTAGGTCATTTCCTTTGTTCAGACTGTCATGCATCAGTAGGTGGTGTCAATTACCTTGAACACAGCTTTATTATTTTGATTGTGTTGATCCTTGAAACTGCAAGATTAAATGATGTGCGATGCAGTATTTGATAAAACTTATGCTTGTGTTGCAAGAATAACAATTTTAACATGTAAGTTTGAACAATCATGCGTGTAAGTACAGCAGAACTGTGAACCTTGGCAACTTTCATGTGGGGATAGGTTTATTATAGTCTACTGTTACAAGAAGACAACTGATAATGGATTTTTAAGGGCTATATCATATTCTATAAATTAAAACATAAGAAACGCATATTCAATGTGAAATTAAAAGGGACAAATGTCGATTAAAAAGCATCCTGTGAAGAATTTACTATATCTACTGTCTGTTATATGTGCCAGTATGTGCCAGTCCAGTAAACAATATTGGCCAATAATCGGCATGCAAACTGAATTAGACAGTTCTATCAAGTTCTCAGCAAATAATTGATTGATTCTCTCCCCTCTCTCTTCTTCTGTCCTCTTCCCTACAGGTGACATTATAGGTCTGTACCTACTATCTCTCAGGTACCTCTCATAATAATTTGTATGAAACTATCTTTCTCTCGCTGTCAACAATTCAAACTGGTAAAAGACTGCTTCAAGCATGTTTAATCTAATTAAGAAAGACAAGGAGAAGGAGAAGGAAAAGGACCTGGGCAAGAAGGACAAGAAAGACAAGAAAGAGAAGAAAGAGCGTATGTCCCAGGCAGAGTTAAAGAGCCTGGAGGAGATGAGCATACGTAGAGGCTTCTTCAACCTCAATCGAGGGAGCTCTAAGAGGGAGTCTAGGAGCAGGTTGGAGATCTCTAGCCCGATCCCAATCAAGGTGGCTAGCAACATGGAGCTCAGCCTGACCAACCTGGAGGCTGAGCGCCTTCACAACACCATGGAGCAGGATATGGGGCAAATAAGCACAAGTACTTCTGGTGAAAACATAAAGGGAAGTGAACTGGTACACCACCGCAGCTCTGTAAAGGAGAGAGCCGCAAAGTTTGGGGAACTGGCCAAGTTGAATTCGGTGGTAGGCCAGAGGCACGTGTCTTTTTCCCTGAAGATCAATGAGGACGGTCCTTTGGAGGCGTCAAATCTTTCTGGGCAGAACTGGACTACATCTTCTTTGAAGTCCCACCCCAACCCAAAAGGCACCGGTGTGGTTCACATTCCTGAGATAGTGGAGAAGACCTTCCCAGGTGCAGACCTACAGTTGCCTGTGCTCGTTGCTCCACCAATACCAGATCCAAGAGAGCTAGAGCTACAGCGGCGCAACACTGGGGATTTTGGCTTTTCTTTGCGGAGGACCACCATGCTAGACAGGAAGCCTGATGGAGGAGTGTGTCGGCGTGTGGTGCACTTTGCCGAACCAGGTGCTGGGACCAAGGACCGGGCTCTGGGCCTGGTGCCGGGGGACAGGCTGGTGGAAATCAATGGCATCAATGTGGAGAACAAGAGCAGGGACGAGATCGTGGAGATGATCCGTCAGTCTGGAGAGACAGTCCGGTTGAAAGTGCAGACGATTTTGGAGCTGAGTGAGTTAAACCGCAGCTGGCTGAGGGCTACTCAAGGCCTGTGCAAAGAAGTCTTTGATGTAAGTACTGTCGCATCATTTGTGGTGGAATTTGAACTTTTAAGCTCAAATTCCACATTTATTGATTATATTTCTTCAATGCCATCTCATGATTGGATGATACCTACAGTATATGTGCTTACATCTCCTTTTTTGTTGGCTTTGATTTCACTTTGGATCAACAATTATTATGAACAATATATTACTATATGGCAGCCTTTTTTTTCCTTTTGGTACTTCTTTCTTTTAAATATGTGGTTTTGCACCCACACATAGTGTATTAAAAATGTCTCGATTATGGGTCGACCTGTAATGACACTGGTAATGTGCTATTGTGCTTGTATGTATGGGGGAGTGTGTTTGTGTGTGTTTTGAAAGAGAGAATGTGTTCTTGTGTATAATCCCCCCCTTCCACCCCCCCAGTCCTTTGACACCAAACAATAGGACGCTGAAAGAAACAACGGCCCTAACGCCACCACAGACCATGGCCATATGGTCTTGTAAGACTTGGCTGGCAGCCCATTCAGTTCTTTGGCTTGGATAATCATGTGCAACATGTAGAGCAGCATCGAGTTAAACTCTTTATTAGCTGGCACAACAAACAGCTGACTTTGAACTTGTCTTAAGTGTTTGGTTTTGTGGTAGTAGAGTTTACAGACAGACAGTTTTGAATAAATGTATTTTAGTTACACCACAAGGATAGACTTACATGGAAGTAAATTGCCAGACTTAGTTATGTGAAGATTCAAATCAGTGAGATGAAAAATGACTTGTGATACTCTTTTTAAATAGCAGAGTCACAAAGTAATTCACGATAGTAGCTGTAAGGCGCAAAGACATCAGTATCACTTTTACAAAGAATACAAAATATGCATTGTTTTGCCCAGTTAACACCCATCTTCAGAAATAAAAAAGTATTCTATAATGTGAAAATGCAAGACAATGTTTTATTTATATGTATTTAACTAAATGAGATTGAAGACAAATTATGGCTGAAAAAAATCCGTAATATGTATATAGAGTTTTTTTCAGTTGGAATTTTTCTTCAATCAAATCGTGTTAAAACAATTGAGAGAAAATCGTATCATGTACCTATTATCGGGATTCGAGTGTCATCTCTAGTACATCCCTACTATTGAATAGCACTATTTTAATTAAGTTATAGCTATAAAATAATATGTAGACTATTGAGGCAGATTTTTCAATCAGTAAAATAATTTCCTTTTGACAGCACCACATTGGGCCAGTTGTTAGATACAGATTTATTCAGAATCACAAGAATGATGAAATGATTTTGAATTGACTGACTGACTAACTAATATATTTTGTCTTTGTGCAATTAAAGGAGATTGTCTCCATTCTTTCAGAGTGCATCACGGGTGAAACCCAGGTCAGATTTGCTCAGCTCGTTATGAATGTTCAGTACTTAACCCATGTGGCTTGTTGTTCTGGCATAATAAAGGTGCACTGTACAAAGCTGTTGTATAAGCAGTGACAACAGAGATGCTAATAATACTAAAAATAGTGTCACTAGTGTCGATTTCTGAGGCTTACTTTTTTTCAGAATCCTGTGTGTCCCTATGTATGGTAAATGAACTCCATTTGTATAGCGCATTTCCAGTCTTCCGGCCACTCAAAGCGTTTTTACACTATATGCCACATTTACCCATTCACACACACCTTCACACGCCGATGACACAGCTTCAGGAGCAATTTGGGGTTCAGCATCTTGCTCGAGGACACTTTAACATGCAGCGGGAGGAGCCGGGGATCAAACTGCAAACCGTCTGATTAGTGGACAACCCACTCTACCTCCTGAGCTGCTATGATTACCAGAAAATCACACATATTGTTCTGATGACGCCATGCACCTATTATACAGAAGGTACTATTATATTTACATGTATCACCCCATGTTATAAGTGTGGGAAAGGGCCACTAGTGATCAAATATTGAGTTAAACAGAAATGGTTTATCAGAATTAAGATGAACTACACTTTAATACAACAGGTGTGAACTTTTGATATGTCTCTTTTTGTATATTACATTGTCTCTTTTACTAATGTAACCATCCTTTTGAATTACCAGGGACTGTGGGAATGAATGTGTGCACAGCCAGACACACAATTACTTTTCTTTGTGTTGTCCTACATTCAACTGATCATGATCATCCTTAGACAGGCCATTTTAAAAAGCACAAAATGTGCATGTGAGTGTGACCTAGAACCAACAGCACTATTTATAGTTGGTTATAATAAGATCTGGATTCTGGATCTAGAGCTCAGCAACACAGTTAGAACCGTATGTGATGCATGAGTATATTTTGGCTGAATTCATTTAAAGGTTTGTAAAATTATTGTCCTCTTTCTTGCCAAGTGTTAGATGGGAAGTTTGATACCGATATCATATTTGTCCTCTAAATGTGAAGCCACAACCAGGTGGCTGTTAGCGTAGCTTAAACACTGGAAGCAGGAGGAAACAGCTAGCCTAGATCTGTCCAAACGTGCAGCACCTCTAAAACTCTAACTAACTAACACATCACATCCTCGTCTGTATCTCTATCTAGTTGTGGCTTTACAGGGGACTATTTCTTGGCTGAGTGCAGTGACTTCCTGGAGCCTTATCATCACCGTGAGGTTACCAAGAAACCAGCTGTGATTTTTGTAACTGAAGGACTGCACTGTGAATACAGTGATAAGACTGTTCAGGTTTGGTATCAGTTGAACACCTGCTCGCTCTCTGTCTCTGTTTTATCATTATATGGTTTCTGATTACAGTACCATCAGATGGTTTGCTTTAGACATACTACCCCTCTCAACAATTACACGTGAGTCTGTCCCGCTAAAAAAACAAAACAGGAATCTCCTCCCCAATGTAATTGTCTCTGGCACTAAATGAATATAATCTCAAAGATTTACTTGTTTGCTTTTCAACAGGTCAGTAGTACTTCTCAAGAGAAAGAAAGATATTTACATGTGTCCCTGCATTTATTCTGGGCCTAAATTAAATTATTTCATGTCTAGGCCAAGTATGCGCAGCTGAGCACATGAACCTTTTGTCCATTGGGTGGCAGCCACTGTCCACACTGCATGAGGCCAGAACAACTATTCTTCTGTTTTGTCCCCTCTGTTTTATTTCCAAAGCTTTCAATGTCTTTCCAGATTCACTGCAAGCTCCTCATCATAGACACTGGGTTTTACACTCAGGCCAACGGGCATCTCATTGCTGAGATGATGCCACTTGGATGTAAAATAGGTTTGAACTATTGTTTGTAAAGTTAAAAGAGAATTTGAAACTTGTGAATGCAAAGGCAAAACGAAGGCATAAAATGAGCTCTCATACAATGCATCTGTTCAGTTTGTGTAAGGGAATACTGATGCAGGCACATGAGCAGGTGTACAATGTGTAAGTGGGGCTGAGATACCCTGTGTCTGCTCATTGTTGTCTCACAACATTCTGAAGGCAGGGGCACTGTTAGACAATTTTCAATTTTCCAGCTGGTTGAGGGAAATCAATTGGTCAAAGGCATTACGAAACCAAGTTGAGATGACAGATTTGCAGGTGCAAAATGGCTGTCCCTTAACTGGTTAGTGTCTGTATTAACACATGCCACTTTATTATTTTATACCTGAGTATACCTTTTTGGCAGAGCTGACTTGACATTTATTTGATACCTTTTACTTCCATATTTAAGGATTAGGCGCATGATATTTGTATCTCTACAATGACTTTATATGTTGATATCCTCCTGTCGAAGTAGTAGTGCCCATTTTGTAGGTTATGAATAGTCAGTCACCCGAGCAGGCACCACTGATTTTTAATTTTAAAAACACTTTTATTACTTTTGTTATGGTAGAACAAACATGAAAATACATATCCTAGTCATACTTTAATAATATCCCAGATCTGGAGCTGATTTCACATGTTTACATTTAATAAAACTGAATGCTAGGCTGGCCAATGGCTGACCTGACGTGGCATCTAATATCACAGCATCACCACATGTGTTTCCTGTCTTACTGCAGTCCAGAGACAGTTTTATCATTAGGAAATTAGCAAATGGTGTAATCCCCTCCCCAAGCTGCCCATTTAAATCACGTCATTCCCCCTTTCCAGTGCGGTGATGCTACAGTATACAGACGCGTGGATTAGAAAGAGGTGGGGCTTTCAAGGATAAAGCTGGTTGGTTCATGATAGATCCTATGCTTATCCATTCTTTACATGCATTTAATATTTTGAAATAAAATCCTTTTTTATGCCCTGGCACAGTGACGCAAGTTTCAGATGTTGCCCTCTCATTACATGAGTGACTGTGACTATTTTGACTGCTGTTTTGACATATTTAGGCTGGACATACTTGACATTCTTGGGCGTGTTACTGATACCATGAGTGTCGGTTAATGGGACATAGACACTTGTGAGCCATGAGCAAGCATTTGTGATTGCGCATTTGTTTTATGATACACACTGCAGTGTGCAGTGTTAATATGTGAAACTCAATTGGTTGTTGGCTTTCTCATTCAAGAATCATTATCCCTGGTGTCTGTGCAGGTGCTGTTCATTTGCAGGCTATTACACGAGGCAGTTTTTTTTTACTTTCCTCCCTACACGCAGGAGCCACAGGTGAGATCACACCTGAATTTAAATTAAATAATGTCCATGTGGCCCACTTTCAGAAACAAGTTCAGATTTTCAGGCCTATTTACTATTACTGGGTAAAATCTGGGTCACATCCTGGACTTTTCAGAGGACGGGAGAGTGTGATGTCCCATGATTCATGTCTGCTCTTACAGTACTTCTCAAAGCATTAGTAAAATGTCCACCTGATTTCTGCTTTTCTTGGAATACACAGTATGGAGATTTTAATCTGAAATGATCATCTTCATTAAATATGATAATTTGGATTTTGTCACTGTGTCTTGAGATTTTTAGCTTTTCTGTGTTTGTTCTCGGTGTCAGCTCTGCCTTGTTTAATAGGACCTACAACCCAAATGAATAAGAATTTGGTAAGAAGGAAATCGCAGATATTGTTGTGGACAAACCAATAATCTATGCTGTATTTATATATAACATGTATGACATATTCAATGTGGTAGTAAACCCAAGTTAACACTGAACAACAATTTACAGCATGGGACAGATTTCATATTATTGAAGGGTTTAACTGGGACAGAATCAGTAGTGTTTATGGTGTATAGTCCTTGATCTTCGGTCTGCACTAACCATGTGTAGACAAACAGTCGACACGATGCTGTGTCCCAGTAACTGACTCTGGGGATTAGCAAACTGTGCTAGATAGACCAGCTAGGCTGTGTGTGTGTGTGTGTGTGTGTGTGTGTGTGTGTGTGTGTGTGTGTGTGCTGGGTCTTGCTGAGTGCTGATATGTGAACTCTGGATTTTGCCATGAGGAAGAAATATCTTATTTGCTGGAAGGCTCTATTTTTTTCACATTGCAGTTAAAATAGTAAAAGAAAAGATATTGTCACAGATGCTTTAGCTTCTGCTGATTCTGAGTGAATTAGTTTAATAAACAACCAACAGCTTTGCACTTTACACAAGCACTTGTTATTTGATAAATGAAACTGTTAATGAGTTTATGAAGAGGAAAAGAGCGTGCCAAGATTGAATTAGCTCATCCCTGCCCAGCCAAGCCTGTTGCTACATTTCTGTGTTTTTGTTGTGTGGCGATACTCCATGACATGAATAAATTGAATTCTTACCTCCAGGCAGCTCAACACATGCTTTTATCCAACTGGTTTTACAGCAATGCAGTTAAAAGACTTTAAGTTATGAAACATTTTGTTTTGATTTGGAGGGTAGTGATACAATCGTATCGGAATGGTTTGTGTCTCATTTTAAAATGTTTCAAATCTTAATTTACAGTACAGATAAACATGAAGTGAGTGCTAGTTATCATGTATCTGGGCTTGGGTCCTGCAACCACTGCTTGGTTCTTACTAAGGTTTTTCTCTGAACTCTACAACATCTCAAATTTAGGTCAGTAGTGTGCCCAAGCAGAACCCTCTGTGAAATTAAGAAATCCAAACATTGGTTTATAGCTCCCTCTTGTGGTGTAAAAGCCATGGTGAGGAACACGCCTTCCACAAATATTAAAGACATGGTGGGACCATAGAAAATACATCCATACTTTGATTCTTTGCATGTGTTTATCTATTTTGATGTCGGCTTTGCTGTAGCGGCATAGAGCGAGAGGTTTCCCTATCACAGGCTCACCTTACAGTGAATGAACAGGTTTCTTGTTTGATGTGCACATAATAGTGTGTATTCTACTCAACCTGCTATTGTGGAGAGGAATGGAAAGTTAAATGAGCTTTCAACTTTGAATCTGTTTGGAGTAGAATATTTGTTGCATTTATTATTTAGCCATAGATCTTTGTTTCATTTCTCAATCTCCTAAAGTTTGTATATCACCTGATGAGTTGGACTGCCTCACTGATTCCCTGTCACCAGGAGAGAGGAGTGGCAGGGAAAAGTGGCTGTGATAATTGATGTGGTTCTGCAAATTCTATTTATAGCCCCTCTGTATCTCAGCAGCTGTCCCTCTTCTATCTCCCTACCCAGCTCCTCTCACATTACCCCACCCCGCCCACTACCCCCACATCCCAGACCACAGCTTTACTGTGCTGTGTTGACTGTGACCCCGCCCCCGAGGTTGCCCTCCCACTCACTCAGGACTAGCGAGTGTGGGCTCTCTGCAGACCCAGGTCCTACCCTGCCTGTGCCCCGACTGTGCTGCTCCAGTGACAAAGCGAAGATTGGAAGGTTAACCAGGCCTAGAGAGAAGGTAATGGGCTCGGGCCTCTGGTGGACTGTGTGTGTGGCGAGCAGTGTGATCTGCTCAGGGTGTACATGCTCTGCTTAGCACTTCCACTTGGGCTCTGATGGCGTCTCAGAATGGCCTCCTTTCCTGCTGACACTATTTATAGGAGTGGACTCTGATGAAAGCAGGGCCAGAGATGGTGAAACATGTTGCTGTGCGACTCATGTTTGCTGTGTCTCCTCGATGAGGAAAAGGCCAATTTTAGTTGAAACTGTTAATGAAAAGTTGTGATAGGCTTTCTACAAAATTTGTTGCATGTTTGCCTGGTGATTAGATGTAGTGATGTGTAAGTGTGAAAATCGCATGTATGATTCCTTGGCCAATGGACCATTAATATTGCTCACTTTAATGTTTTTTCCAGTCGGCAACACCTACATATGTTTTCTAATTGATTTTGTGCCATCACTTAGAATGTTACAAACGACCGACATTGGATGTAATCGTTTAGTGTGCTGACTGAAGAGTAGCTCTTCATACTTAATCTGATTAAAAGTGAGGCCCATGTATAATAAATAACACTACTGCCGATGATTCTGAGTACAGACTTTTAGTTTTGTTTGCAGTGTGTTCGTCGTGTTAGCTCTTAATGCTCCTGTCTTCCAGTTGTTTCTTGCAGTGTGAAGAAAGCAAACAAATTCATTATGTTCATGTGTTCTGTCCTCAGTGCTGCATGGTCCCACTACCCTGTTGGTGTATGACCTGTTGTGTGCAGAAAACAAGTTGCCAGTATCCCACCGCTCACTCCTAAATTCCCATTCTCCATCGCACATCCTCCTCTCCCCGACTGTCTCTTTTTTTCTCTCATCATTCCATACTTTTATTCTCCACATCGCCCAGCTCGTTCCATGACTTCTGGCTTATCACCATGGCGTACAAATCACGCTTTTCATTCTGGGAGCACAAGGAAAGTCTCACTTTTTTGTGTTTTTTTTTTTTGTGTTTTTGCCATTCAGTTCATATCTGCATGCTGTTGCTTTTTGAAACATTCCTTTATGTTGATAGAGAAAAGCTTTGGTCTGAATGTGTGGTTTGATCTTATTTGTGTTCCTCTTGTGTAGGTTAAAGTTGAGAACAAGCCAGATGTAAGTGCTTTTTCACCTGCATGCTTTTGGGCACGTATTCACAAAATATTTTGTGTGCTGTGGTAAAAGATAAGGAAAAAAATGGCTACTAATCATGATCACAATCAAGGGTTAAGTTGGGATTTTTATTGATGCCTGTGTGTCTGTATCGAATATAGGAGGCATCCTGATTTAGATTGGAATTATATTTGGATCTAGATTCATATCAAAACAACACCAAAATGTTGTAATCAAACTGAAGAATAAATATATTGCTTTTTACATTATATATAATGTATAATATTACACTTAAGATTATTTATTATCAATCCCAAAGGGTTTTCTTCAAAACGTTATTATTATTTCCAGCAGTTTGCCAATAAGCTATAAAGTTAGAATTTAGTGAAAACGTTTGATCAAATGGCCTGATTGCATACACTAACTTGAGTGGTTGCATACACTAGCTTGAGTGACGGTTTTAATGTATAAAAATAGAAATACACTAGCTGATATAAATCCATTTTGAATAATCCTGTGTACACAGTTTCTGAGCCCAAAACCTGCTGTCAAAATCTTTGACAGTTTATCTGTGGCAGCCATGGGAATAATCTGCGCTATTGTCTGCCTTTCTGTTTGTATCCAGTCTGATGTAGATAGTAGTCAGCCTCAGGCAGTCGCAAAACCTGAGCTAGACGCAGGAAGTGGTCCACAGTCGACTGCATCAACAGCTGAAGAACCCAGTTGTAACGTTGACATGGGTGGTCCGGACTCCCCGAAGGAGCAGCCGAGCTCTAGCGGTAAAAAGGTGATAAGGGTTGTGAGAAGGGTTGTTAGACGTGTGGTTCCTCCTGGGACGGAACAGCAGAACCAGCCTGCTGTTTCTGAGGCTGCTAAGACTACCTCTGCTGCAGACTCTGTGCTCAAAACCACGAGACCTGGTGGGCAGGACAAGGATGATATATCCATGGGTCTGACCAGCCTAATGGGAAGAAGTAGAACCAAGGAACACCGGCCTCGCACCCGAACCCAGGACCGCAAAGAGGACACGAAAGAAGAGGTGATGCAGGAGGAGGAGAAAGAAAAGGTGGAGGAAGAAAAACCTACTGTGGAAAAAACAGAGGAGGCCACACCCACATCTGTGCCCGCTACTACGGCGCGGAACCCCGCACCACCAATGTCTAACCCCCTCAGCCCTCCGCCTGGGTTCATCCCCGCCCCCAAACCCGACCCTTTGGCCCCGCCTGCTGGTTTCATCCCTGCCCCCAAACAGAATCTGATGACGCCTCCACCTGGTTTCATTCCTGCCAAAAAATCCAGCCCAGTGCCCCCAAAGCAGAGTCCCCTAGCAAGACCTCCAGGATTCATCCCGGTCACAAAGACAGACCCCCTGGCTCCTCCTGCAGGGTTTATCCCAAAGCCACGTGCAGTTGCTGTAAAGAAACCGGAGGTACTTAGTGAAAAAGTGCATGTCTGCTACTTAACCTCTAGGTGGAGCATGCTGTGTGATAATAACACAGAAAACCCTGTTCATATACAGACAACCTACTCATGATGTTTACCCTGAAAGACAACTTAAACTGATTTTCTTTCGGCTAGGAATCATTATGACTGGCGTTAGGATTAGGCTACAACAAAATGACTCCTTTTACACTTTCTCAAAAGTTGCTCTTGATTTCTGACAAAAACGCGCTCTGATATAATGAAGCCACCCTGAACAAGTGAAGGGAAGCAGGGTGCATGTACCAGCTCATGATCAGATCTCATCAGTGGGTCTAAGGGTGTACTCATGGCTTGCACTCTGGTAGTCTGGTCAGTTGGAGTTGTCCATGAGCACTGAGCTGTGACTCATTACTGTCACTTTCTGCAGGCTCTGTCTACTGTAGACCACCAAGGCAGGGACTTTAAGGATCTTGTGGGATGCTTTTTTTTAAAGAAACACAAATAATAATTCAAATGACGTTCTTATAGAGAGTAAACTAATCAGTAGTTATAAGTTGTCAGCCCTTTTCTAAAACAGTTGACCAGAAAACCAAGATCCCAGTTGGTCAGGTTTATATGGAGCTTAGAGTCGGCACTTGAATAATAATCCAGATAATCCAGCTTCAGATAAAAGCTATTTATGTTATTTTGCAGCCGTCTAGTGTCAAACTTATCTATACTGTCATAGCCCCTGTTTCAATTTGTATCTCAGACAAGGTTATTTAGTGTCGCTGGCATTTGTCTGTCAGCAGGCCATCTGAAAATTTTATCAACAGATGCCCATTAAATCTGGCGACCAGTTGGGTATTTGGCCGTTGAGCGAGGGATTTGATTTGGGAGATATGCACCTGGTATTTTTGCTGAGGGATAGTGTTTTAAACTGCTCTAGGGAGAGATATAGGTTTCCAATATTGAGGGCAGGATCAAGATGTCAGCTGAACTTGAAAATGTACATTTATGTGTGACTAAGCATTCTTGAAGGTTTGTGCTGTTTAGTGGTTTTACTTTTCTGCTCTCACTGGAGCTACATAACAATACGACTGTGCAACAAAAAGCGTATTTATGTTGTTGTTGATAATGGCAGACATCAGCAATTACCATTAAATACAGAGAATGTTCAGTTAAAACGAATAGTGTAAAGGCTCTACTTAGCCTTACTCTCATTCTAAAATGAATCTCAAATAATGATTTTATCATGATTGAAAAAGTTTTTAATAACACAACCACAACAACTCGAAATATAACCTAGATGCAAACAGAAGCAGATATGGGACAAAACTAGGATTATCGATTCTAATGCTGCATACAACGACAGAGCGAACTCATTTTTTTAATGATTTAATATAAGGGGCTAGATTCCTTGGATTTTGGTGCAGTTGTATGAGAATTCATCTGAGACAATGCTAAAATATTTAATTATTTGCAACAGATTGCTGCTTAAGTAACCACTGACAAACAAAAGCCTTGAACCATTATTCTCTCTTGCTGTAGCGCTTAATGGTCCAATTTTCTTTAATAGTCCTTTTCCTTGACTCATTTCCTGGTTGAATTAATTGGAAAATTAAATTAGTAGGAACAAACCACCTTTGAAGTTGGTTGTTGTGCTGGATGTGTTAAATTGAATCCAAAGTTAAAAGAGAAAATACATCAAACTGAAACTTAAATGTCATTCTCATTATCATCTTCCCATGTCATTTCCATCTATGTGTGTTCATGTTTGTCTGTCAAACTATGTGTCTGTGATTATTATATATTGTGTAAAGGTAAAGGAGACATCTTGTCCTCCTGTGGCCCCCAATGGTAGGCCGTCCCCTGTTGCACAACCCCAGGCTCAGTCTGCGCCGAATAAACAGGTGTGTGTTCATCTCCCTGCAAAGGTACTCGTAACCGTGTGTGTTCTCACATTTTGAAAGAACTTTTTTTTCTTTTTTACATGGAGTGCTCTGTGCCCATTCAGTTTTCAGTTTGTCTAAAGTGGACAATTATAGCAGGTACCTCTGGATCATTGATTTTACTTTCTGGCTACCCAATTGCAATCACTGGTCCTACTATCCAACTGTAGGTCCCAGAGCTGATTCCCACTGAGGACGATTACAAACGCGTGAGGAGGATCTTCACTGTTGATGGCAAAGATGTAACTTTAGTCTCCCTATATCTCTTTGTTTGCACTTGCGATGCCTGTGACCCGCCTGAGTCAACTGCTTGCTTCCCCAGACAGAGGGAAATGTGTCCAAAAATCACCCAGGTCCACGCCGGGCTGTCCCACTGTCCATAGGGTTCCAATTACAGGGCCCCCCCGTGTTGTTGGCCACTTGGTGTGAAATCTGAAACTTTGAGACCAAAGGGGTATTTTCTATGACTTACGAGTTGGACATTACTTCAGAGTTAGTTCAGGAGAAAATAAAGGCTTTTTATGACAATATGAGCTGGACTTATCTTGTGTTGAATGTTTATCTTTATAATATACAGGAGGCAAAAACATTCTGCGGATACTTTGATAAAATTGGATGTTGTGTGATTGATTTTTGTACTCTTTGAGCTAATTTGTACATGTCTGATAATTAATTTAACATCTTTAGTACCATGTTTGTCTTTTTCATTGCATTCCTCTCATTCACTAGTATTAATTGCTTTGTTATCAGGTCCAGAGGAGCACCTTTGTACTGAATGACGATATATTTTGCCCCTTTCAAAGTCTAGAGCACTGAAAAGCACTTCTCCTTGCTCCAATCTCCTGTTGTCTCAAATTGTGTTCCCTGTCTCTACTTTTGCTTCTCTGTGGGTCATTGGATCCTGACTTGCTGCTGTCCTCTTTGCTGTTTGCATGGCCAGTGTGCCAGAGGCCGCAAATCCTCACAGGTACAGCCCGCTCGTCCGTGGGGCTCGTTGCACTCTCTTGCCTGTCGAGTGCTGGAGTCTAAGCTTGTTCTCCTCTACTGACCCCTCTCTGCCCTACTTTGTCTGTGCCTGCCTGCTCGTCTTTGTCCCCACTCATGGGCCCTGAATGTAGTAATGAACAAGGGGTCACCAAAGTTGGGTCAGGAATAAACAGGTTTTAAAGGTCTCAGCAAGATTAATAAAAGTTTGATTTTATGAATCCGGCATTTAGTTTACAATAAACACAACGTGCAGCTGTGTGTGCTGGTCTTGCTGCTTTTGTTCTTTACACCCACATAGATACTGAGGTTATACTGCAGTAATATGCAACACATTCTCAAATACATTGCAGCAGCTGAGACAACTGGCAGCACCATACTATCTCTATAGCCAAGTTCATTAGCATTGACTATTATATTGTTTTACAACTGGCTGCATTGCACCCTGCATTTAAACCTTACTGTGTACGACTGATCTTGTTAACTGTGACTGTCAATATGACAGAACATGAATTTCCCCACAGACCCACTCACTGCACTTCAATGCACCTTGTAATCCCTGCTCATTAATGCATTAATACTGTAATTTTTTATGCTGAAATACTTTAATGACTCACTTATTCTGCTAGCGTTGCTTGACTTAGTATTGCATGGTTGAACTGCTGCAGGGTTTTGTATTGTGTTTTACTTGTAATTATTTGTGACTTGCTGTAAAAGTTTTCCACCACCCCGTATTGTGCATTGTTTGGATTGTGCACTTTAAAATTGCAGTCCAATGTAATGTTTCATGGTTCAATTCCGACACCAAAAAACTGACGTCTCAGTTGACTTCTACTCCCTTCCTTCTCCAGTTGAAGCCTGTCGAGGACCCCGTGGCCATCCTTCAGGCATCACATTCGGCTGCAGCTAAGGTCTGACCATGGCTACAACCGATTGTAGTTCTTGGTTGCATGTCCCCCCATGTTTCGGAGTGATGTGTGTTTTTGTGGTTTTTGTGCTGTGTGAACTAATAAAGGGGTGTCTGGAATGGCTTAGTAGTGAGTGAGACAACCCCAAACCGCAAAGCTCAGATTTCATCTTCTCTATACCCCTAGTTGCATCGTCACTGAGCACTCTGCAGTTCACTACCCACTGTCCCCACATTGTAGAGGGAGAGAACACAAAAAATAATAAAATGTCAACTATCCGATATTTATTATGCTGGCTGGATTGCGTGTCGGAGTATAGTGTACTTTAAATGTTTCCATGCATGATTTACTCCAAACACTTTCTGTTTAGTGCTATTTAAGTGTGTATTTCTGTGCAGTCCCTCTAAACTCATGTATTTTTGTCTATGTGAAGTATTTCTATATATGTGAAGTCCTTGGTTATGATGGAACACCCCTGCCTCACCTTCTGTCTGTGTCTTTTGTCTTTTTAGTCAACAATTTTCTTTTTACAATTTAAGTAAAAGGGGAATTATGGGAACTGTAGGTCTTCTGTGGAGGGCTAATGCATAATGGGAATAAATGCTTGAGTTGAAACATGACACTGAAAGAAGCCCTCCACCCAGTGTATTCAGTTCCCTTGCATGTCTCATGTGAGTGTGGACTGCACATTAATCTGTGCTTGTGAAAGTTTGTAGGATCCCTGTGCAAGTCCATTATGCATCTGATTTAAGTATTAATCATTTTTCTCACTGTGATTGTTGACCTGTTCTAACAGGGAAAGACTGAGGAGCAGATAACGGCAGAGAAAGCCTGGTATAACACAGATAAAGTATGGCTGGTCCACAAGGATGGATTTTCCTTGGGTTAGTAAAAACTTCTGCATTTTAGGTATCTGTATCGATGTGTCATTTTTAATATGAGTACTTTAAAGGAAATTCTCAGCTTACTATCCTGTCAGTGCTGGTGCTATAGAGGTGGGCTTTTAAAGCTTGGAAAATGCTTGATATTTTAATGTTAAAAGAGGGCACCTGACAAGACTACTCCATTTTACCTCAGTCTGTGTATAATTAGACTCAGCATGTTTTGAACATGGAATGCTTGTTTAGTTTTAATGAAGCTTAGACGTTATTAAAAGAGATACAACTGCCTCACATTATCAGACATGTGAGATAAGATGAAGCTTTTGCGCTAAGAGATCATATGTCATGATAAATTAACTCCACACATTTGTGGTGATGCAGCAACCCTCCTGAAGACAGAGGCAGGCAGTCTGCCAGAGGGGAAGGTGAAAATCCGCCTGGAGAGTGATGGCTCTTTATTGGATGTGGATGAAGATGATGTAGAGAAGGTATTTAATCATCAAATAAACTCTGAACCACATCCATTACGGATGACACTGGGTGGGTATGTGACTCCTTCTGACTTTGAACTCTAGGCAAACCCTCCAATGTTTGACCGAGTGGAGGACCTGGCCTCTCTGCAGTATTTGAATGAGTCGAGCGTGATGCACTCCCTGAGGCAGCGGTATGGCGGTAACCTGGTGCACACCCACGCTGGGCCCAACATGGTGGTCATTAACCCCATTAGCGCCCCCTCGATGTACTCCGAGAAGGTGGGCCTGCAGGCTGTGCATATAATGACACATCTCTTATGGAATAGCAAAATAGGAAAATAGTAATTGATATTCATAACCTCAATGATTTTGCCTCTTTCTTCCTCTCTTTCACTGTCCCTATGTCTTCTTTCCAGGTGATGCAGATGTTCAAGGGTTGCAGAAGGGAGGACACTGCCCCTCACATTTACAGCATGGCCCAGGCTGCCTATAGGAACCTCCTGACCACTCGCCAGGATCAGTCCATTGTGTTGCTGGGCAAGAGTGGCAGTGGGAAGACCACCAACTGTCAACACATCATCCAATACCTGCTCACGATTGCTGGCAGCACCAACAAAACATTCTCCGGTAGGTTGGAAAGGATCCAAACTCTAAATGAAAAGAATTTAGTGAATGTTGTTGCTGGTGTATTAGTGACATCTTTGTTTTTCTTTGTTGTCTGTAGCAGAGAAATGGCAGGCGGTCTACACAGTTTTGGAGGCATTTGGGAATGCCTCTAGCTGTTTGAATGGGAATGCTAGTCGCTTCTCCCATATTGTCTCTTTGGACTTTGACCAGGCAGGCCTGGTGACCTCAGCCTCTATCCAGGTACAAATAAACACATTTATTTATTTATTCAAGTCACTGGTGGTCAACTTCTGAGTTTCATGCTATCTGCTATGATCTCAGGCAGTGTGTCATAAACTAGCATAGCAGGGGTTCTCAAACTCCAATTTGCTTGTGGCCACTGCTGGTATTGTCATCTCACAGGAGAGCCACTTCAGCGCTCAAGAACTACGAGAAAGCACAATATTCTGAAAACATTTCATTGCACCAAATTAAGTAATATTTGTTAAAATAGTTTAAATTGATATTAAACATTTAGAAATAATAATCTTGCAGTCTTGCAGGCCAGATTATATTATATTTGCACATAATGTTGCAGGCTGGAGGGAGGGGGATTGAGGGCTGGAAATTGCCCTTGTACCAGTAGTTTGAGATCCCTTTAGTAGAGATTCTCACCAGACTCCTGCAGGCTTTGTTAGTATGCTGACTCGCAGTGCCTATAATTAATGTTATTGTCTATCATGCTAACATCCTGTTCTTCTATGGCCTTGCAGACTATGCTTCTGGAGAAGATGAGGCTGACAAGAAGACCGGAGGGAGAGTCCACCTTTAATGTCTTTTACTACCTGATGGCTGGAGTAGACAGCTCTCTTAGGTCAGGATTAATGCTGTTATGACAATTAAGTGCACAATACACCACAGTTATACACTGGAATAATATGTTGATATGTTGCAATGCTATATTACTGCTACAATAGCTCTAATTATGTAGGCGTTAGTGGTGAAAGATGCTGATGTCTTCTGCGTTCTCATTTCTTCCTCAGGACTGAGCTGCACCTAAACCACTTTGCTGAAAACAATTCATTCAGAATTATGCCTCAGAATAAGGTAAATACTACTTGTTAAAGAGAGATTGGTCTGTTTTTGAATAACCAGAAATGTAAAAATAATTACTTTTGCCTTTCATAAAGCTCTAAACGCTCAAATTATTAAATTCCATGTATGATCTTTTCAAATACACAAACCATGTAAGAAACCTACGCAACAATTTCTAACTGAGTGGCCGGCCCTCTTGCTGTGCATAATGCTACTCACCTGCTGTCACACAGCAGAGTGTCATGATGGATTACAGGAAAGAACAAAACACCTGCGATACGCTGATTATTTGAGAGTCTATGTTGTCATCGCTTAAAGAAGCATTAAATAACCATCGGCTTTTATCAACATCTGTCAGCAGCCGTGACATTGAAGCAACATCAACAGTCTTTTGCGCAATATGTGGTGGCCTATACAAATCATACTTAATCACTGATATCTACAGATATGCTGAACCATTGCAGATATAGTCCGTTTTGTAAATCATATTTGAACTTATAATCTTGGAATGTTTATCGTTAATAGTGCAAAAAGGAATTTTATTTGTACCTATGTATTATCTGCCAGACTGAGGATAAGCAGCGGGCCTCACAGCAGTTTTCCAAGCTGCAGGCAGCCATGAAGGTTCTGGGGATCAGCGGTGATGAGCAGAGGGCCTTTTGGCTCATCCTTGGGGCCATCTACCATCTTGGGGCTGCAGGAGCTACTAAGGGTAAGATGGCTCTCTGAATGGTTTTTTCCATTCTGTGGATGCATCACTTACTCATATGGTTAATGCTAAACCTAATATAGCACATACCAGTAACAAAGATGCAAAGGATCATTCTTAATCTGTACACCCTACAGTACATGATGAAAAAGTTGAAGCAGCCAGACATTATCCTTGTTAGCCAAAGTCGTTTTGATAGCACTGTAATCTCAAAAATGTCAAGCCTGCATTATCTCACTGTATGTAACATCTTGAGTATGATGCAAGACAGCTGTAATCCAGTGAACTGAATTATGCATTTGCACTTTAAAAGATGTTGCACACTGCACAGGTTGTTAAATTGCTCTATGGCGCTGATCTAAAGCGCTAAATTTTTTAAAAAGTGGGTGATTATATCAGTATCCAGGATATTTTCTTGTTCATTACAGAGCAGTTTCTGGTTTAGGACTGATAACCATATGGAAACTGACTGAAATCATTTGAGACTCCTTGCCACAGGGTTATCTTGCCGACTGTGGTCTTCATAGTTTGGGTTTATTAGTCATACAGCAGGGGAAGTGCGTTGTATTTGATCTATTCGATCTGAACCTCTGTCAGGCTGAATGATCATATTAAATAAACTTAAATAAAGCACTGTTTGTGCTACAGCAGCTGAGACTACTGACAGACTACTGGAGTTTAATTGTTAGGAAACACAGAACAGAAAAACATCAATCTGATTTTGGTCAAGTCTTGACAAACATTTGATCTTGTCATAAGAATGCATCAGAGGGCCTCTTAAACATGAGTATTTGTTCCTGTCTTTGAAGCTATTTGTGTGATGACACCTAATGTAAGAGAGTTTGATTGTTTGTTTTTGCTCTAAAGTAATAGATCTGCCTCCCACAGCATTTGACTTCCATTTTAAAATTAGATATCTGCCATTTGAAAAGGTTGAGTCTGTCAAAATGAGTTTTTATTATTATTAGTTCCTTTTTGTACTTTTGTAGTATGAAAGGCCCTTGCTTAAAAACAGTTACGGTATGCTGGATGGAATTATCTATGTATTTATACAATATACAACATACAAATCACAAGGAATGAATACTAGCAGTGCCTCTGTATTTTGTGTTTTGGATATGTTTGTTCACTCTTCACTCTCTGTCTTCACTGCACTTTGCCAGTCACTTATGCAGAATTGCTTGCCAAATTATTTTCAGTTATCCCCTCCAGCTGGCTGCCAGTCTTTTTGATGGCAGTTTAACACCATCCAGGAACAGTTTTAAAATAATTTTTCAGTAATGAATATCATCCCACATAGAATCTGCTATTGGGAATTCAGACACTAAACAACTTTGTTCTGATCTGCTAATTACAGGGGTGACTTACAGACTTAGGACTGCTGTCCCTCGTTAAACCCCCAGTGGGTCTAATGAAAAAAACAATGCATGATGGGATCAAAGTTATGACTTGACATATTGAATATTTTAATACAATTACTGTAATCATACTCTAATTTAAAAAAAGACTTACCTAGTTAACCCAGTTTGTATTCTGACTATCATGCACAAACTGCATAAAATACCATATGTTCATTTTCAGTGCAGCTTCATTGTGTAACACAAGAGGGCAGCACTGATCTCTAGTCCACCAAAACGAATTAAAGGGACCACATGAAATCAACTTGCTTTTCTCTGTATGCTGTAACTGTCGACACTTATATCTAATAAGTGTAGATAGAAAAAAGGCTTACCACACTGTGAGTCGGCGTGCTTTTTAACAGCAAAAATTGCACATATGTCATTTTTTATCTTTCAGTCATACACTGCCTAATGTTTGACTCAGTAATATTCAGATAAATCGGCAAACTCAATTTCCTCCTTTTATATGTTTTACTGGAATTGTAATAACTTTGGTGGCAAATATCTATCAAAGCAAATATTTAAATGTCTTTACTTGTCTTCACAACCACTCTGCTTATCATCAGGAAAAGTGTGCAGGGCTTCTGCAGCGCTGATGAAACAGATAGAGCCCACTACTCTCTGTGGGAAATCCCCCAGTTTCTCTCTTTAGTCTTAGAAGATATCACTTCATGGTGGATTAAAACTGAAGTTTGCGCTCATATCTGCATGTTTATATCACACAGCCACTAGATTAAAGAGAAACTTGTGTTTCCCAACAGAGGTCTTTATGTAAATAAATTAATTGTGTCCCCTAATGATAAGTTTTGCTTTAATTCTCAAGACGATAAAAAGGGCAATTATCACTTCAACTTCACAGACTTTTTTGAACATGAAACAGTAGTTGTTGAAGCTTGTGGATGTGTCTGTTCTTCAAATGTATTTAAATGTATTCAAGACACCAACATTTTGAGCATGCTTTTAGTGCATGTTCTCACCAGCTGTGTCAGTGTCAGCCTGACCAGAGATTTAATCCTACCCTGTCAGAGACAGGATTGACACAAAGCTACCAGGCTAGCCATGTGCCTGGAGTGGCTGGCAGAAGGGCTAATGGAGGTTTTCATGCACGTGTCTCAGCTGGCAGGAAACAATTTGCACGTCACGAGTGGGCCCAGAAGGCAGCCTACCTGCTGGGCTGCACCCTGGAGGAACTCTCCTCCTCCATCTTCAAGCACCAGGCCAAGGGCACCCTGCCCAGAGCCAGCTCCGTCCGCCAGGCTGCTGACGAAAATGGCACAGCAGATGCAGGTACTCCACAGACCACATTTACCAACAGACCCCCCCCCGTTCTCTTTGTCACTCTCGCTCTGTTTCCACACACACATCCACTCACGCAGACGCCTCTGCTCATCACCTGAGGGAAATTGCATGCTGTGGAGAAAGTAAAGCTTATCTTAGTAATGAATACCACAGCTTTACAATGGCTATTGACAGATAAGTAGACACACTATGTCGGGACAAGCAATTTTGGATCTACTCTTCGTTCATTGTCCTTGAAATCATAATTGCCTCACATTGATTTTTCACATATGCATGTCCTCTGACTTCCATCAAGACTGCAGTACACTTTGAAGGGCATGAGGGTACAGTTAAAAGTCTGTCACAGCGAGGATGGACAGAATTCACCTCTGTTTTACCTTTCCTGTATCTCCTCTTGCACATAAACATGCAGTCATAGATGTGTATGCACACATGAAAATATCCCTGGGTGCCACGAATCCACTATTTTGTGTGACAGTGGAAGGAATTAGGAGAGCCTAACAGGTGGCCATTGCCGCTAGGCACAGACATGAGTGTGCACTGTTTGATCTGACCAATTCTGAGACACCTGAGTCCCAAATGACATCGCTTTACAGAGACAATTTCAGACCCAGTTTGAATACTTTATGCCTTTGGGCATAATATGCACAAATATCATGCTATTGTACATCCTTTTAGAGTAAAATATTGTGACTATAGTTTCATTCTAGCTTTTACTGCTCATTTCTTCTTCCAATTCAACTGCTTTTCATGCTTTTTATGTTTATGAATATATTGTTGTGAACTGGCTATTTCTGGTGTGTTCTTTGTATGGCTACTTCTCATACCAGGATCCAAAGCTACGGCTATGGAGTGTTTAGAGGCCATGGCATCTGGGCTTTACTCTGAACTCTTCACTATCCTCATTTCTTTAATAAACCGGTAAGTATTTCTGATCCAGTACTTTACTAAAGCTGCACCATATTCAATTGAAGATGTCATGTTTTTGGCTGCACCTTTATATAATGGAAACGTGCAGATGCCTAATGCGTTTAATAGCATTTAATTCATCTTGACATATTTGATATCTTTCAAAAATTTGGAACCTTGAATAAAATGTTACTTTTACATGATTTGGGGGGATTTAAGCAAAGCTTGCCCAGAAAATGTTGGTTTATAAGAAGCTGGTTTAACTTCAGGGCTTGGGTTCAAGTTTTAGGATAGACTTAGTTTAATGTTAAAGTTATGGATGTTATGCAGGGAGCTAAGGTTAAAGCTAGGGGTTATATGCAGTGAACGTGATCAATAAAATGTTGCCTCAAGTATCACAGTGTAATGTTTGTGTGAATGTGTGTGTGTTGGCCCTTTGTGCTTCAGGGCCTTGAAATCCAGCCAGAATTCCCTGTGCTCGCTGCTCATAGTGGACACCCCAGGCTTTCAAAACCCTAGGCTGTCTAAGCGCGAGGGCAGCGCAACCTTTGAGGACCTGTGCCACAACTACACCCAAGAACGTCTCCATGCTCTCTTCTATCAGCGCACCTTCGTTCAAGAGTTGGACAGATACAAAGAGGTAAGGACATGTGAAGCGCTATGTGCTGCGCATATATGAGGCCTCATTCTCATTGTCTCTTTCTTCCTCCTACCTCTTGCTCTCTTTCTCTCTCTCTCCCTTTGTCTGCCGCTTTCTCTCAGATATATCAACTCCAATTGTGTATGTGTTCACACATCAGATACACTATACCTCCCACCTGTCACAAGCTGTGACAAGCCAAGTTCATGTGTTAGACCTTCTCATTAGTGATGCCAGTCTTCACCTCCTCTGCTGAGATCAAAGTAAAGTCACTCACAACTGCCTTTGGGAGACACGCCCAGCCGCACAGCAGTGGTGTTGCTCCCTGATGAAGGAACTGTTTTTCTTCTGCCCTCCTTTGATTTCTGTCTGGCAGTGCTGGACCTCAATAACTGGCCATCTATAAGCTATATAATATTTAATACATATCCTTTCATTACTATTTAATTACTAACATAAACACATTCTTTTATTACTGTTGCCCCAACTCTAAGCTCAGTAATATCTCGCTTATTCAAAACTTGGCTGATAACACAGTGAAGTTGAGCAGAAATCCTGGTCATATTACTTTTAATACTCTGAACAAGGATCCTGGGATTTCCCACCCACATTCCCCACCCACGTCCCCTTCCCGGGAGAAAGAGAATTGGAGCGATATGAAGTATTGCATAAATCTGTGTAGTGCGATTCTCTCTTGTCTGTGCATCCTGAAAATATGAGAAGCTGTGAAACTGATTGAAAACTGGGTCAAACTCATTTAAAACAGCACACAGTATGAACAATGGCAGTGACAGGCAGGTTAAACTGTGATACACACACCAGGCATGTGCTTTATATTTTTCCAATGAAATCCTGTGGGTGCTGCAACTGTGTGGATAGTTTTTGTATTTCATCTGCACATTGACTCCCCACAGCAGAGAACAAAAATCATTTGGGCTACTTCACATACACAGTCAACTCGAACACTGGCATCTGTCTCGGCCACACTATTAGCACTGCCAACATTTTCCCACATTTCCAGTGCAGCCTGCACTTTGTCACTGTGAGCTGCTGCATGCCCGTTTTGCTCTGGTAGAGGTAATTTAGTATATTTATTTCCACTTCTTCCCAGAAATGCTATTATCTGAAACAGTAATGAAATCTTTTAGAGTTTCCATTTACCTATAGGAAAAGCAGCCTTCGTAAATGCCAAAAGCTCTTGTTATTATAATAGATTTGTTGTGGCTTTTAGTTTTCTTACATCTAATATGCCATTGTTTTTTCATTTCAATATCCGTACAAATCTCGCCTGCACCTTCACTAGATATACCATGAAAAAGGGGAATCAGGATTTTAAATTACTTGGATGACTGACACCAGTGTGCATAGTTAAGTCTGGCCCTTTTTGGTCTCATCTGGAGAACGCCCAGTACCTGGAATTACACTGCAGTTAACCATTATTTTTGCTATCAATTAAAAATAGTTTTTTTGGGCCAATCAGTTAATCTATAAAATGCCTGAAATCTTTTATATTTTTATACATAATCATCATCATATATCAAAAAGAGAAAATATATCCTCATGTTTGAGAAGTTAGAAACAGCAAATGTTTGTCACTTTGCTTGAAAGATTACATGAACCGATTAATCTATTATCAAAAAGTTTGCAGATTATTATTCTGATGATCGAGTAGTGGATGAATCATTGCAGCTCTGCCTGTGACCAACACAGGAACTCAGTTCTTGCTGTCAAACTTGGGTTCCATATTTTCCTAGGTTCCTGGAAAAGGTCCTGTCCTTAAAAAGGGACCGTAGGCTCCTCACTCAGGGAAACATGGTTACATGATGTAAGATAAGAAAAGATAAGCCTTTACTGATCCCCAAAGGGGAAATTTGGACAGAAGATAATTAGACAATAATAAATAATAAGAGGTAAATAAAATTTGTTATGAGTAGAAGTAAAAATAGACTAGTAGCAGCAAAGCCATCAAGTCTAGTGCATGTATACAGCATACACCTGATTAATATATAGTATAGTGTTATTAAGTAATAATAATTAGTGTTTGTATGTATTAATATATGTTCCCCATCCCATCCAGCTGCATACTCAGAGAAGCTGTTTAATTCCTCATCATCTACATTACCATTTCATGAATATCAGGCCCCTCTTGATTAAATGCATTTGTTTATGTCCATAGAAAGATATTAATCCAGGGATCCAAGCTGCCTGGCATGCTGAAACATTTGTCAATAACTGAATTTCTTTTTTAATTCAATTTTTTAAATGTGATTCCAAAATATAATCAAAGCAGATGTATTTTTTTTAATTTATTTTCGCTCTCTAAAAAACAACACAATTTACATTTCCTCTACAAATGTTTGTTTTCCTTTTATTTAGCATCATCACAAGTCATTAAAGAGTCTGTCAATCTGCCTGTCTTCCCTCAGGAGAACATAGAGCTTGCTTTAGATGACACAGAGTGCAGCACATCTCTGTCTGTAGCAGTGGTAGACCAAGCCTCCAGCCAAGCTCTGGTAAGTTCCGTCCTTTAATGTGGCTTCATTTCTGTCTCAAATGTCTGGATATTTTCAAGCAACCTTGTGTTGGTATAATAACTTCCCTCTGAATGCTTTCTCAGAACACCTAAGGGACTTGCATCCCTTTCATGATCTGTTTTCACATTGTAATCTCAGGGCACAACAATGAATATCATCTTTTAACATCAGAAGTTTTCTTTGTTAAATATTGAAAGGTGTTTGGCAGAGGCTCAACAGAGAGGGTAGGAGCAGGAAAAGAAAGGTTAGAGAATTGACTTCAAGAAAGAAAATCGATGTTTGGCCTTTGCAGCCTGTGATCTGCACCATGGAAACAGAAATGGCAGAGTTTAGAGAGTCATAGATCACTTTGGTATAATTCCAATGTGTTTTGCTTTGAGTGCTTTACTTTTTAAAGGGTCCCCACTCTAATGGGAATGTCATCAGAAGCAGTGAACTGTAGTACATCACACTAAAAACAAAAGGGGAAGAAAACACTGATTCTTCAAAGTCATTTCTAAATTCAACTCTGAAGATCTGCTGCTTGAAAATGAAAACATTTTGATCAAAGATTTTTTTCTCCCACTCAGCTATTTCTTTTCTCATGTAGTAGCTCAGATGTCAGTTATCGCAAACAGCCTTAGTAGCCATAGTTGTCATACGTCTCCTCCAAACTGTGTTGTATTTGAAGTCAGTGTAGTGTGCACTGCTGATAAAGATGTCTCCAGTGTAACAGTTTTTGGTTTACTGCTCCCAGGGTGGATTCAGGCATTAGCCATGCTTACCGAGCTGGCTACCTCATTGCGGAGCTCATACATGAACAATAGTGGCTTATTCAGGGTCTCTGGACGATAAGTGCGTCATTCAAAACTTAGGCGAAAGTTTCAGTACAAAAAAAATCAAATGCCCTTTTCAGTTCGTGAGGCATATCAAAGTAAAGTTGCACTGCCCAATTAAGTCACATTTAACTCTTTGGTATCATACAGGGACACAACAAAAACATTTCCTACGCACTTATTCCATCAGCATCAGTGCTGGAGAGGATTTTTTTTTCTTCGCTGTTGTTCACACTAATTGTAATACTAATTGTATTACTTTTTAATCCCTTATCCCCCGCCACACTTCGTATTCATGAACCCCTTTTTGTTTCCATTTCGATTAAACGGAAAAGCTAAATTGATGGTGCCATTAGTGCAGCAACTGCTTGAGGGTGCCGAGAGCAAAAACGCTTTTGAAACTTTAATTTCTGACGCTACTATTACTATCAGGCCTGTCACAACCGGCTCATACTTGGAAAACATACAGTACAGCACTCTACTTTTACTGATATTTCCTCAGAACAGAATATTTATGCTGACTATAGAGGCCAGCACTCAGCATTTGAAGGATGCTTTTCAGAACTTTTCATAAGTAGCAATGTCTTTATTTTTTGTACCCAGGAGGTGGATAAAGGCAGAAATATTCTCTGATTCATCAATGTGAGCCCATTAAATAGCTAAAGCAATCTAAGATGTCCTTGTGGCAAGGTAGTATGTTACTCATGTATGGGGAAGGGTTGGTAAAATAGAATCGTTTTTGTACATAATAGTAAAGAGGGTCAAATTCAGGGCCTTAAGTTCATTGTAACATCGCTCCTGAATGACTGAAGGTAAAACAGAGCATGCTGTGTCCACACTAAGATTGGGCTAAGGACCTTTAACCTCCGTGCGTGTGTGTGTCTACGTGTGTGTATGTGTTTGCTTGACAGGTACGGACAGTGCGAACAGATGAGGCACGGGGCCTGTTGTGGCTGATGGAGGAGGAGGCGCTGCAGCCTGGGGGATCAGAGGAAACCCTGTTGGGACGTCTCTTTAGCTACTATGGACCTGCTGAAGGCCAGAGTAAAGGCAAGGAGAGGACACACACACCCACACAACTCAGACATGATGCTAATACAAAGCAGGGCAAGCATTCTAGTCGATCCCCCACTATTGGTTTTTAAAGAAATGGACTGAAAAATTCTTATTTGAAAAATTCCAGTGATTTTTTAAAATAAAACAAATTATATTCATATTAAATCCAAATATAATATTACATTAACAGTGATGATGTTGCTTAGCCAATAACATGGTGTAGATAAACATGCTCTGTTTGAACTTTAATCTCTGTTGTAATGGCATGAAATATTACCTGCAATTTTTTGATCATTTGTGAGAGAGAAATAATTATTTACCCTCTCTTTCACAGTATTTGCCAACTCTTGCTACAGGTTTATTGATGATTGCATTCATAATAAACTGTATTGTATCATGGAGAATGGCAATAGAATTATATTCATATTGATATAATAGAATATACGCAAAGCACTATCTGGAAGGTTGACCAGCATCACTGCAGAAATCCTTTCTTTGTATATTGATGGCAACCTTGACAGCTGTTACTCTCCAAGGTTACAGCTTCAAAACAATTTTCTAGTAGAACTAATAGAAGGCCTTACAAAAAAACAGCCAAAAGCCTCTCATTCATATATCCCAGATTTGAGCTTTTCTCTCTATTTTATCACACATCAGTCTATGACAGTTGCATTATATATGACAGCCAGGTTGTGAGCAGATCATCTTTTATTATCACTGTATCAGTAAAGTTTCTGCAGGTTTGTGGCAGACTGTACATACCAGAAGCTGAATTAGCTTGCATTAAACCCTTCTTGCCGACTGTATAAACATTTTCCTGAGCTCCCGAAGGAGACTGTTCATTTTGGTCATCTTGCGGCATGTGTACAATGAGCCTCACACTACCTCTACTACCATTTACATCAGGTCACACTTTCCTCTTGAAGAGCGAAAAGGATAATCATTTCCTGCTGGGCCACAGTCACGGGACTGACTGGGTGGAGTACGACGCCTGCGGGTGGCTCAACTACGCCAAGCAGAATCCTGCCTCCACCAACGCTACAAGCCTCCTGCAGGACTCCCAGAAGTAAGCATTACGCAGGAGGAGTCTATCTTTGGGGAGCTGTCGCATGAAGTATTACTTCCGTTGATTTTTATCAAACATTTGGCTGAAGTGGTGTGTCTCTTGCAGGAAGATCATCAGCTCATTATTCATGAGCCGAGCGGCTGGAGCCACTGTTTTGTCCGGTTCCATTGCAGGCCTTGAAGGTGTTTCCCAGCTGTCCTTGCGACGGGCCACTAGCATGAGGAAGACCTTCACCACAGGGGTGGCTGCTATCAAAAAGAAGTCCTTGTGCATCCAGATAAAGCTTCAAGTGGTGAGAGGAGAGGATGGAACTGATCAATCATTCAGAGTCTGTTTTTATGTGTTTGTTTATTTTTGTTTTTATGCATTCAAAGCCACAAATAGGTTGGTGTGATGAGCATATCAAGTCTCTCAGTTGTGAATTTGTCTTGTAGTGTACTTTGGACCTTATAGCACTCACAAATTGCTTAATGCAGCTGTAAAGAAAATGGATGGGATGAGGCCAGTATTTGGCTTGCACCCAGAGACAGATTTGAAAATGATTTTTGGCCTGGTGTTAATATGCTATTGGAATAGTTCTGCAGCTATTTTGCTTCCAACCCTATTGCCTGACAAGATCATTGTTATTGGATGATTCTGCAAAACCCCGGATTACGTTCACATCCAAAGTTTGTTAAGTCCAATGCCATGCTATTTTAAAAACTCTTGCTTTTTACAACATCTACACATTGTTCTGGCAAATAAATAGCAAGGATATGGTTAGAGATGTTAACCGTGAGGTGTGGACTCATCCAATGTAATAATTATAATATATTAATAAAACTGGGTTGTTTGCTCCCCAAACCTAGTACTTTAAAATTAAAGTAGCAACAACCAAAAAAGCCCAATACTTTCTTATAGCAGGAAACAACCATTGGATGATTAAGGACATTAAATCAACATGAAAATTTGCATATTTTCTCAACACAAATTGGTAAAAACTGAAGCCATTAGCCTTATATGGAAGTCTACAATAAGCTTTTACAGTATACAGTATAAAGAAACACACTTAAAGGTAGACTTTACAAATTGAGATGAAGAAATCAAATTTTTTATTATCTACCTTCCAGTGTTGTTGTACAGTGAACGTATAGCATTTGGTTGTTTTAAGCAAAGAAATCGAGCTATTGATTACATGTAGTGGAAGATATTGCACTTGGTATTGGCCTGTTCCTACCGGAGTCCCTTACTGTGCTCTGTCCTTTCTAGGATGCTCTCCTTGATATGGTGCGGAGGTCCAGGATTCACTTTGTTCACTGCATATTGCCCAAGGCAGATGCCCTCAAGGCTCTGAGTGGATCCCTGTTCAAAGGAGGGGAATGTGAGGCTCAAGGGGAGACTGGAGATCCTGGCTTAATGCAACTGGATGTGGCCTTGCTCCGTGCTCAGCTGCGTGGCTCCAAGCTGCTCGATTCTCTTCGGATCTACAGGCAAGGTAAGACAGCTGCTAATATCACATACTAAGGACAGGCGTAGAAACACAGACCTCCCTGTCCAAATACAAAAAAATCTAACCAAAAACTTTTTTTTTCTCCATTGTGTCCTTCCCAAAATATCTATTACACTCTGCGAACACTCTCCCAGAAAATAATGTTATTCAATACTGACCTTCACAGGTTACCCCGATCACTTGGTCTTCTCTGAGTTCCGACGACGCTTTGATGTGCTGGCACCGCACCTGACCAAGAAGCATGGGAGGAATTACATTGTGAAGGACGAGAAGAGAGTAAGTCAATCAACGAGAGAGGAAAATGTACAGCTCTGCCAGTGGGCCAAGCACAGCGAAGATTAATGTTGTGAGGAGGCAGCTTCATTACATCTGCCCCTGATTTGTCAGCAGCCAACTGACAGAGAAATAAACCCTCATTCATCAGAGCCATTGTAATGATCTAATCAACTTAACCTTATCAGTATCATGCCTGCTAAAGAGGCACAGCAGTACTTTGGCTTGGAAAGTACTACATTTAAAGCCACAAATAACCATTCCAGTACTTTTAAATTTATGAACAATAAACAAAAAAAACCAAAACTTGTGAGTTTTGTTAAAAGTTAAGTATCAGTGAGGGCGTGCTGTGCATTGGTGAGGGGAACTGGTTGTGTGCAGTGGGGAGGAAAAGAATACAAAAGTTTGTTTCTAGAGTGAAATGAGAGAGAGAGTGAAAGAATGGGGTTAAGGGAGAGAAAAGCTCTTTTCCCCTGTGTCTCCACACTGGGGCTGAGTTTCTGTGGAAACACTGGCAAACAAAAGCCCCTCAGTACTTGTGGCAAACCTCTCCTGGTGTAATCTAGATGTGGTCTTTCATGCTGGAGGCTCAAGTAGAGAGAGGAGACAACAATACACCTACAGTATGCACAGGCTGGTAGATGGTCAGGGAGAGGCTCCAGGCTGGCTGATGGTGTACCTACAGTATGCATAGGCATTATATGTTCAAAGCTGCAAGAGAGCCAAGACCACTAGGGGGTCATGAGGAATAAGCCAGGAGCAGGTGGATTCTGGGGGGACAAGTTGTAATTGGTTTGTAGTAGGGGGATGGGAGGTTCTGAAGAGCCAAACTTTTCCCTGTGCTTACTGACTTACTTCCAAAACAAAATCCAGCCGGGAATGGATGTGATAGAAGAGCGGAAACTGCACTGTACCATTAGTTCAGCATGGCAACTTAGAGGAACTGCGGACTACTGAAGTGTTGCTGTGTCAGTAGAAGTTCCCACTGGATCCAGCAGTTGAAAGACTTAAGTGTGTGTATGTTTGTGTACATGTGTGCCTTTACCCAGGCCGTGGAGGAGCTACTGGAGTCCTTGGATTTGGAGAAGAGCAGCTACCACATGGGTCTGAGTAGGGTGAGTAATGCCAGCACACTTAAACAAATGAACAGCTTTAAAATGTCGGAAAAAACCTTCGCTGTGAATCGCTGCCAGTTTCACTCCTCTGAGCACAGAGCTGCAGTACATGGCTCTTTTTATCCTTGTATTTATTTATTTATTTTAAAGACACTTGCTCTCTGGGGAAGTGTGTCTTTCACTACACCTGTCCCTCTTTGAGGTTTGCTTGCCATCCTTTTTTGGAGAGTTGCCAAGCCTTACTCCTTCTTCCTCTCTTTTAGCCAGTGGCTATCCGAGAGGCATGTCTCCACCCTGACCGACTGTGCAACCGTAATTCCCTCTTCCTCTTCAGGTCATTAGAGCAAATTCTCGCAACTGATGGCCCTCTTTGTTTTTCACCACGACCGTTGTAAAGTAATCACAGTAAACACTGTCTGGCACACTGAGGTCTAATCCTATCAGCCGGAAAAGTGGCCATCAGCCAAGAAGGAAATCAAAGGAAACAATAATGTACAAAAACAATGGAACTTTTGCACCCAGATATGTGCCTTTTTAAAACACATGACACAAGACTGGTTTGGAGGCAGCTTCACATGGCGCCACACTTTCGAGTGTGAAATGGGCTTAGAAGTAGACAAGCACAGTTGGCCATTCACAAAGCATTTCAGTGGCTTCCTTAGCAACCTGCCTCACTTGCATGCAAATTACACCAGCCCCAAATAACCTTATAGCAACCTGCCATTAGAGATAGCCACATGTCTAAAAACAACATTGCTGCATACATTGAAGAGCGTAACACATGCATCTGACAGTGACGAACACTTCTGCTCAAGCCTGAGTAAGCAGTATTAAAAGCAATGTTTATTGATGTCACTGAATGTGGCCCCTGCTCCCCTTTTGCAGACTCCCCTACTGGAGCTGCTCCATCATTTCCAGCTTCTGCTTTGTTAACAGATCACATATGAGTTTGGTAATTTATAAAGCGCTGGGACTTGTGTAGAGAGACCTTGGGTGGAGACAGTCCATCGCCCATCCATTTTAATAGCTTGCTGCCATCATATCTGGAATGCATTCACAGCACCTAATCCCTCTGAAGTATAGGCAGGCCGTGATGTGATCTGCTTTCCATTGCCTGTTTACTTGTGTTTTACCTTTGGCCTAGATTAGATACAGACAAGGCTGATTGTCCGAGATAATAACTTAATCACAGCTTTCTCACTTAGATAAGACTCACTTGTCCATGGATTACACTGCTTCTTATTGATTTGCTGCTTCCGTGCACTTACTGACTTTTTAACTCAGTTTTGTTTTCATTTTGCTCTTGTACTTCACACCAAAGCCGGGTTTCTAAATCTAATGTCCCCCCCTGGCTAAAATAGGCATTACATGATGTCTCAATAATTGTATCTTTTTCAAATACTTTAATCTGATGTTATGTGTGTGTTTTACTGTAGTTATTCTTCAGAGCTGGCACCTTGGCCAAGCTGGAGGAACAGAGGGATGAGCAGACCAAGCGTAATCTAACCTTGTTCCAAGCTGCCTGTAGAGGCTACCTGGCACGGCAAGCCTTCAAGAAGAGAAAGGTAGGCAATACGTCACACTGAGAGGAATGGCTTAGTCTCGAATTAAAGTTAGTCCAAGCCCCAAAACACCAAGAATATATTCATCTAAATTCAAAAAGGATACCCAATACTTATCTATCACACTTTTCACACAATTTGAATGAGAGAGAATCAAACTGATTCACTTTATGATATTAAAAGACACAGGTTACAAATGTTTAAATAAATGTGATACTTTTCTAAAATCAAACAAAGTAAGTATCAAGGTCCATTTTGCTGCTTAGCTGTTTTTTTTAATAAAGTAGATGAAGAAAAAGAGCTCCAGAGGCCTTGTTGCCTAGGAGTCCACCAGTAGTTGAGAGTTCCTCGCTCAGAGCTAATTTTATTGCCTGTTTGCTCTGCTCTTGGGGTAGATCTAACCAGCTCTGCTGTAAATCTTCAACTAATTATAAATGTGTTCTCTAAATCTATCGCCCTTACCACACTCCCTCCTGTACTGTAATCCATCCAATCAGCTCCCCCAGGGGGATATTTGATAGTGACATGTCCATTTATGTTGCATTTTATCAAACCGCTCCCCTTAAATGCAGCCTTATCAGACGTGCTGCTGACTCACACACCCATCTGCTCCACCCATCTTCCATTTTTCTCCCAGCATGTGATGGGTCCATCTCACTGGACCTCATACATGTCCGCTTGTGATGTATGGAACCCCGCATTCCTTCTCCCTCTCTGTGATTACTATTTAAGTGAATGTGCCGCTTCAGCTGGCTAGTGATGAACCAGCAGAAACAGTATCAACACTGCTACTCTCCGTCCTGTATGACATGCTGTTAGTGAGTAGATATGTTGTTCACTTGTGTATGATGCCTGTGAAACCATTAAATTGTCGTCTTTGCAATAAGGTAAATCAATATGACCTTTTATATTACTGGACTTCCAGCTCTCTTCAGTTATTACTGTTTTTACCATAAACGTTTGAGTAATGGATTTTGGTTGAAAATGGGGAACCAAGAGAGGCCAATTTATTTTCTCTATTAAGTTCAAAGGTCATTATTCACACAATGAAGCAGGCTAAGAGCTTAGTGCTTCATAATCTGCTTGAACTTGAAGAAAATCAAAATTGCTAGGCAACCATGCAATTAGAAAATCCATTAGCAAAGAGGTCTTTTTTCCCTCTGCCCCCATATGTCCCCTATCTCTTGCATACAGTATGTATCTATAATAGAAAGATACGTCTTTATTTTTATTTTATCTTATTGTACCTTTATTGCTTTTAAACTCAATTCAGGTTGGAATAAGCTTAGCCGCAACATGCAATTATGAATGTGATGAGAGCGACCCCAGATTCTATCAACTCAGGGCTATACGATGATCCAGTATTGAGGCTTATTACAAGGTTACAAGGTAGATTTAACAACACAGTGTTGTATAACGAGATTAAGTTCTGTTTCTGCTACTCACAGTCAAACCCAGATTCATAATTCAATAAAATCAATTCAATTTAATGTCTTTTTCCATCCCCAGCAGGAAAAGTGTGAAATTAAAAAGTGCAGTCGGAAACAAGGGGAAAAAAACAGCCTGTCTCTGTGTGTCGGGCAAGAACCAGTGTCGATTTTACACTGCGGTTTTTGTATGGATTAAACAAACAAGGTATAGCGAGCGTTACAAGTACTGGTAGGCAGTTTTGTTACCTTTGGAGAAAGCCAGGCTAGATGTTTCTCCCTGTTTGCAGTCTATATGCTAAGCTTCTGTCTTATATTTCATGGACCGACATGACAGACAGCAAAAAATGTCCCCTCATGAAATTATAAATCAGGCCTTTTAGTCATTCCCACAGTTCAGTCAAAATAACTTTTAACAGAGGATGATGGATAAGATATTTGGTTAAAAAAGCCATTCAGGCTGAGCTCTTTTGCTTCTAAACATTTAGTACTCTGACCTCTCTGATTAAGTGTTTTACCTCCAGTATCCAATTCCAATCATGGAATTATTTGACAGGTCATACAAAGCTTATTAGTTTTGCTTTTTTGAACTCAAAAATCTTAAAATATAAATCTACGCTTTTAACAGTAGTAGTAGTCAGTAGTGTCAGATAGAGTTGGATTTATTACTATTCAACTGTTGATATACAGTATTCAACATGTGTGGTCCCTTCTTGCGATGATTACCTGAAGGGTATTGTTTCCCACCGAATCTCATTCTTTTTTATGTTATTCCTGATTCAATTAGTTGACACCAGAGTAATGGAACAGAATCAGGGCTGTGGTGGATTATTGAGTGATTTCCATCTCTCCTTCTTTCTATGTAGAAGATTTACAGAGTGATGCTGTTCAATCTTAGAATAATCATCGTATAATAACATCCAATTGTGCCCTTGCTGTTACCCTGTTATCTGTTTGTAAAAATTGATTGGTCTCCATTGTCTCTTGCACTGTTTGAAGTATCCAGTCTTAGCAGGTACAGTAGACGATAATTTGCCTCTGGAACCATGTGGATGAGTTCTGGTGAAGCCTCTCAGACACTTGCTGGTTGATGTATATGGATGTGACAGAAAGTCACAAGTTCCCTTGACTGATATTCCCTGGCATATTACCCTTGTGAATTCGTGCCAAGACCATGTTAAATGACAAAACTAAAATTTTTCTTGTTTTTTTCCCCCCCTCTTTCAACTGTCTCCTCAAGGGGACAACCTGACATTTTAAATGTCTGTTATTTTGCCTCAGCAGGCACTTACCGCATTGGGAGTTTTGTCCTTCAGGTACCCTACAAATGTTTTTTTTTAGCTATTTGCATTGAAATCTGTGTAAAGCAGCATGCATAAAGCTAGCTTTAGCCCAGTAACACCAGACCTATTCATTTGAATCTTTTCCCTTCAGTGTAGCAGTGCTCACTGAATGTTAAGATATACCTTTATCAGACAGGGGATTCTACAGGATATCTCATTCATTTGAAACATGCAATCCCAGTTCCATATTGAAGAAACATGAATACCCCCCACTCTAAAGGCATGGATGGGTTCTGTATTGGTATGAGGCAAATTTCTTTGTATAGTGTGAACCCATTACATTTTTCAACACCATGCTAAGTAACAGGTAGGATTATAGATCTTTGAAACAGGGGCGGAGCCAGATGTTGTAAACATTTGGGGCTTAGTGTAACCCCTTGGGGGGTCTGGGCTCATTTTCCCTCTGGGGAGGTTTCGTTTCCATTTACGGCAGCTATATGTACTATTTTTCAAGCTGGTTGAGATAATAGAATGCCTACAAATCTGTATCATTTGTGAAAAAAACATGATAGTTGCAGAGGAAAAAACAACATAATATTAAGCCCTCATCCTATTTTGTATTTAATTGGTCTCCAACCATTCTGAAATCACAACACAATAAATGTTGAGGATGAGTCCTTTTCACTCCTGTCACCTAAAAAGAGGCAAAAATTGCAGTTACATAACGGTAGGGTAGGGATTTTTACATTACTACTTTTGTTTAACCATGCTGGAGTAGAGTTCACTGAATGAATTAGAAATGTAGTTCATGTAGTTGAAATGTCATTTGATAGTATTACAATAATGAGCCAGGCTTGACAAAACAATAGGTTCCTGATTAGGCCATACATGCAAACAGAGCTGATGCCCTTGAGCAACGCATTATTTAATGGTGAATAAATCCCCAGAACTGAACATATAATGTGTTCAAACGTGGCATCAGAAGGTTCTGCAGTAATATATCCCAGCACTCAGATGTCTGCATACATAAAGATACACATATAAAACACATCTAATGAAAATGAAAATGACACTGAAGAAGAGAATAGGGAAATATGTTTTTGTCTTAATCTTGGCTCGCAATCCTAATTCACATTACAGCATTTTACAGTTGTCTCATCCTCTTAATGTGATATGAATACCAAAATGTTTATCCACGGTGTTCATGTAGTATAATCTTTTGTTTGTTTTCTATTCATTTTGGACTAAATATGACAAGTGAGACCTGTTTAAATCTTCCGTCAAAGATTCGCTGCATTTTGCTCCATGTTAAGGCTTTCACTGTGTGACAAATCCTAATTGGTCATAGAGAGTACCTTCAGGGCGAAATGTACCTGATGCTGAGAATTGTGTTGCTCTAATTGGGTTTGCCCATAATCTGCTGCTGCTAGAGAGCCTCATGCATAAGCAGCATGGAAAATGTGTAATACTTGGAATTAGCTGCCAACATGTTTGATTTAATTAATCAAAAATTAGCTTCCAGCCTTGGAACACACTCAGTAGAAACTCTCCAGAGGAGGCTGGCAAGTCCTGGGATAGCTGCTAGCCCATACACAGGCAATATAACCCAAGAATGAGGAATGAAATGTTTTTCAAATATTGTTCAGCGGTGCTGAGGATGATATGGTAACAGTAGATGAGCTCTGTAAAGAATTAATTCCAGTGAGTAATTAAGATTTTCCTAATTTTCTGACTATGTTTCGTGGACTTCATGGTCTCTCTATGATACCTGTGCATTACACTGCATTCAAACCATTTGTTTCCATATGCTGTGTTTACCACCGTATACTACCATTAAAACTATTATTATCTCCGTAATCTTGATTATGAAGCAAAACTAAGCTTATTTGTTCATGAGATCGATTTACAAAGACAGTTATAAGTAATTACATTAATATTACACTACCACCGACTCAATCTTTGTATCCCTGTGTGTGCACACTACACAAAACACCTGCATTCCCGTATGAGTTCATCTCAGCTGACTGCTTCTCCATATGTTTTTTAGATTCAGGATCTAGCAATCCGCTGCATCCAGAAAAACATCAACAAGAACCGTGGGGTGAAGGACTGGCCATGGTGGAAGCTCTTCACCACAGTCCAGCCCCTCATTAAGGTCCAGCTCACTGAGGAGCAGATGCGAGGCAAAGATGTGAGCAGACCTTTCTGATGTCCACTTTCAAAATGCACTACCTGCCACTGCAGCATGGAGCTTCCTGTTATTTATTTTTGATATTTCTTGTAATGCTTTATATATCACAGTTTTACCTGTAATATTACATGCAACTATATAGCTGTATTCTGTGCTCCAGGAGGAGATACAGCAGCAGAAATCGAAACTGGAGAGAGTGGAGAAAGAGCGAAATGAGCTGAGACTGAACACGGATCGATTGGAGAGCAGGGTGGGTCCCTTCGCCTGTGACAGTGCATGCTGGGAGGATAGTGTTTGGGATTGGGGATAGAGTTGCACTTTATTTATTTCAGTTAAAGATTTGATTTTAGTTTTGCATTACACCCTGTGTGTGTCTCTGTGTGTGTTTGTGTCCAGATCACAGACTTGTTGGCAGAACTGGCTGATGAGAGAAGCACTAGTGAGTCAGCGTCCCAGTTGCTGGAGACTGAGACATCAGAGAGACTGCGCCTGGAGAAGGACATGAAAGAGCTACAGGCATATATATATATTTACTGATATTAATATGCACTATAACATCATGATATTTCAAAATTTCAGATTTTAATGTGACTGTCACGCTCTTTTTCTGATTGATGTGGGTCTCTGTGCATTCTAGGCCAAGTTTGATGCCATGAAGAAACAGTTAGAATCACAGGAGATGGAGGTGATGGAAGCTCGGCTCATGAAAACATCAGAACTCAACGGGGAGATGGACGACGATGATGATGATGATGCTGGTTAGTTGAGTTACAAACTGCCTGTTGTCTCTTAGAGGTGACCATCCATCCATGTATTTAATTCTAAGCCCAAAATTTGACTAAGAACAAATTTGATGGATGTGACTCGCAGTGACTTCTCTCTCTCTTTGGAATCACATCTTGGTCATCTGTGTTTTTAAACATTTTTTTTCAATTGCCTAATTAATTGTACTTTATGTCATTGGCAGCAGCGTGCCTTCACCTGCCTAATGGGCATGTCAGCTCGGGTCAGAGGCAAAACTTACTGAACCGCTCATACCGGCATTATGTGCACAGTTTGAAAAATCTCCCTTAGACTAATTGTAGCTGCGGGAATTAGTGGCTTTGTTCGACTGTTTCAGCAGGAGACATGGCACTGAGACTTGGTCACGTCTTGCATAATGCTATTAAGTATATTTTCCAAGTTTGGGATTTACCGCTAGGGGATTAAGATGTTCTATCCCAGGCATACAACTAATGCCTGTTGCTGATTGGTCTCCACCTGCTGGTTAAGAGAGCTCCCGCTGAGAGCATATTGTCCATGAGACTATTTTCTCCCCTACTTTCTCCCCCCCCCCCCTTCAACCCACCTCAGCAGACAAGCCATTACAGAGCATATCAGAATTCTTAGATGAATGAGAAAATAATCGTTGGGATCAGAGCCGGTGGCCCTGCAAGTTGTCATTATGCTATATATATGCTAATGAGCAGCACTGATGGAGGAGCCGGTGTTGGTATGTGAAGGAGAAATGGACAGCCTCTAAAATGATAAGGCTTGGAAATGAACCTGAACCTGTAGGTCTGCCTAGCCGCTGTTATAGTTCTGATAGCCTCTGACAGCTCCAGAATTAGGGTCGGCTAAGAACTGTGGAAAGTGCCACTTAGACATGTCCTTCTCTAACTACTATTGTGGTGTGCTCTGAATTCTTACCTCAGGTTTATCCAAGATTAGAGTTGAAACTCTAAGGCTGCTTTGTAGTTTCCTGTCGAATTTTTTGACCTCATGAGGTCAGGATTTGATGAAAGAAGTTTTATTTCCTCAAAGATTATATTATTTCAGCCCTTGAATGTGATAACCATCGCAGCCAGTACAGTACACTCCATAATCCACCGCATCCATCATTTCTAAGCTTTTGAGCCTTTTCATCTGTATACGAGGCGAGGCCTTCATTAAAGGCAGGAGACACCCAAATGTCACACAGACATTTTATGAATTGTACGTCTTTCCTCTAGGAGGTGAGTGGCGAATAAAATACAACCGAGCCATTCGTGAAATGGACTTCACCAAAAAGAAACTCCAGCAGGAGTTTGATGACAAGCTGGACACGGAGCAGCAGGGCAAAAGGCATCTTGAGAGAAGGGCAAGAAATTTTTAATATTTAACCATTAAACAAACTTTATTAGCACACACTTGTGGCCAGTTAATTATATAGATGTAATAAAAATTATATGCATTAAACTGTCGTAAAATAATACCAAAAATGTGTGTTTGTTTGCATGTGTGGTGTATGTATGTGTATGCACACTGCAGCTGGCTGATCTGCAGACAGATAATGAGGATGTGCAGCGCTCTGTGCAGCAGCTGAAGAAGAAGTGCCAGAAACTGACGGCCGAGCTGCAGGACACCAAGCTTCACCTGGAGGGCCTACAGAGCCGCAACCATGATCTGGAGAAGAAACAGAGGAAGTCAGTTTCAGTTTTGACTGTCTGTCTGCCTATCTATCTTTCTTTCTTTCTGTCTTTCTGTCTTTCTGTCTTTCTGTCCTTCTTTCTTTCATAAACACACATTACAGTGAACATATTGCTCCTTTCTCCTCTCTTTGGAAGGCCGAGCGCAGACACTATGACCAACTCAGCAGAACACTAACATTTTTTTTAATTTGAATAGTGACTGAAATGTTCTGTAATCTGTGGAATTGCATTAGCTGAGAAAATGACTCAGACTTTAAGCACTTGAGAAGCTATCGCTGTGGCAGAATGTGATCTCTCCCCTGTGGCTAATTGAAGATGCTCTGTGGGTGAAATTATTTTCAGCTGCGCTTCAGAGAGAAAAACAGGGAATTACAGCAAGCTGACAGCATGAAACACTTAGCTGTTAAGTTCACTAACCATAAGTGTTTCTGCCCTACACAATTGAAGAAAACATTTTGCACATTATTACAACCCAATTGTAAATTGATGGCTAATAGAAGGAGATAAAAGCGGAGGCTGAAGTAGAGGTAGCGCTGAACTAATGTAAGGCTCTGTTTCATGGATAGCCTCGCAAGCTCAAAAGCACCAGGAGTTAGGATTAGATATTGTGTTAGCATGCTCAATATTTTAAAATGTTCATACACAACTACTTTGCAACACAAAACCATGACAATTTATGATGACAAATTACTTGATTTTTCAATTTTTCTGCCACATCTCCTGTAACCTTCGGCCTTCTGTGAACTGACACATATTAACCAGTATTATGTACAATCAACGTTTTGCTGAGCTGTGTATCCATATGTTTGCATTTTTGTACTTTCCAGATTTGACCTGGAGCAAAACCAGGCTCAGGCTGAGGTACAAAGAGAAAGGACCCTAAAGGAAAAGCTGGCTCGAGAGAAAGACTTAATGACTGGTGAGATGTTTAACCTCCGCCAGCAGCTGCAGGTAAGCTACTTTACACTACATACTTCAGATGTTCTCCGATGTCCTCTCTCGGGACTACGCGTCTGGTCTCTCTGCTCCATTTGACATAACTGGGCTGGTCCAGATGCGCGCTTTACTGTGTCTCTTCCGCCTGCAGGACAAGGACATTGAATTGTGTGCGGCAAATGTGAAGGTGCAGCAGCTGGAGGCAGAGCTACAGGATTTGTCCTCCCAGGAGTCTAAGGATGAAGCATCGCTGTCCAAGGTCAAGAAGCAACTTCGTGACCTGGAAGCCAAGGTGAAAGACCAAGAGGAGGAGCTGGATGAACAGGCTGGAACCATCCAGATGCTGGAGCAGGTACAGGGTTGTTGCATTTGTGGTATTTCATACCACTATGGAGCAATGTTTGAATTTTTACTGCTAAAAGCTGCTTATATCATACTATTCAGTGCTTCAGACTGTGACGTATAATTCTGTAAGTCCTTTAAGAAAATAAAAAATCCCTTCTACCATAACATCCTTCAAAACTACCATCATGTTATATACATTTTGTTTAAGAAATCATTTTATAAGAGTCTCTCATTTTTGACAGATGGTAGATATCTCTGTTTGGAAGAAAACCAAAAGATTCTTGTTTGGTTTGTGCATTTATGTGTTTTATGTGTTGCTGTATGTGTCTGTCATCACCATATACTCAGGCTAAGCTGCGGCTTGAGATGGAGATGGAGAAGCAGCGGCAGACCCACTCTAAAGAGATTGAGAGTAAGGATGAAGAGGTAGAGGAGATTAGGCGGTCCTGCAGTAAGAAGGTAGGCGCTACTCATTGTCTCTCTTACATTTGTGCAAAGTCTTCCTAAACATAACCTCTAACAATTAATCAGGCCTGGTCAAGGCAGCCCTGAGGAGAAATACACATTTGTATTCACAAACAAGTGATGTAGTTCACTGTACTTACAGATTTTTGCATAGCATAGATTATTTCTTATTTCTCATCAAAAGAAAGTATAAATTAAATTAGAATACAAATACTGTTTGTCTTTGTATTGATATTAGAATAGAATAAAATATTTTATTTTGAAAGCTATGTTGAGGCCAGCAGATCTTCCCATGGGAGATCCATGCATCTTTGACGTGTGCGTGCAGCCATGTCTAACAGGATGGTCGATGTTGTGTTATGTCTGACTTTGTTTATCGCCGATCATCTGTTTGTGCATCCTGACCGCTCATGTGTCCTGCAGCTGAAACAGATGGAGGTACAGCTGGAGGAGGAGTATGAAGACAAGCAGAAAGTGCTGCGTGAGAGAAGAGAGCTGGAGTCCAAACTGCTCAACACCCAGGACCAGGTACTTCCATCACTCTGCCTCTGGTCTCTGTCAGTGCAGTTTAGTGTGTGCGATTTAGTGTGTGCCACTTCTTTTGATTGGAAAGAAACTGCTTTTGAGTCTCGAGAGGTGCTACGGGGTTTGAAGGAGGATAAAAAAATTGAGTATGTGCAACAATATTCATTCAGGTGAGCCAGAGGGATGTGGAGACAGAGAAGAGGCTGAAGAAAGACCTGAAGAGAACCAAAGTCCTTCTGGCTGATGCACAGATTATGCTGGACCACCTGAAGAGTAACGCCCCCAGCAAGAGGGAGATCGCCCAGCTCAAAAATCAAGTATGCTGCTCTATTGAACACTTACTGTGTCTCAGCAGATGGTGGTTTAAAAGTGTGATGCACGTACTGATACAACAAGAAACACACTTTTTGAACTTTGGTTTTACTCCTCTGCATGTGCAGGATAGATTCTTGATCTTGGCCTACTAATGTTTGTCCCTCACCTCCTCCGCCCTGGTATCTTTTCCTTCCTCCTGTTTCTCACAGCTGGAGGAGTCAGAGTTCACTTGCGCAGCGGCGGTGAAGGCTCGAAAGAGCATGGAGATTGAAATAGAGGACTTGCATATCCAAATGGAGGACGTGGTCAAAGTTAAGATATCGGTGAGTTTTGACATGAGTTAGCTGTGTGTCCTGAGGGCGCAACATATGATGTATTTGTATTATTTGCTTGAGCAGGTTTAAACACCAATCAGTTCTGCATATGTTTCTAACACAATATGTTTTTATGGGTTCAAAATCAATAATGAAATATACCGACCCTTTCTTTTTTCATAGCAGATGTTTTGATAAAAGAGAAATTGTTTGTGTAAACCTTTCTCTACCCTTATTTTGATGAGCAAATTAAACCAAAAACCACAAACAGTGTTTAATTAATGGAGGGCTTTTGCCCATCAAATTTGCACTCTTCAAAAAATGCAGCAGGGCTCTTGCATTAATATGTGCACATCATCAAGCCATGGTGGCATATTAGAATAATAAATGCCCTTTGGCATATATCTGATTTCAACATTTTGCTCTAATGGATAAATAAGCTTTGTCGAATGTTTTTTTTTCCCTCCATCTGCTCATTAATGGCTGTCTCATGAGAGCACTGTCTGCATTTCAGACTCGTAGACTGAGGATGTTTGGGTCTCTGGGGATGACACACAGAGTGCTGTGTGCCTTTGCTTTACTTGTTAATTGCTGCATTTATGGCAAGGGAAGGTCTTGTAAATGTCTCAGATTAGAGAATGCATATTGAGGGCCCGAGTCCCCCCCTCCCCCTCTGAACACAGAGGATGAACTCTAAATAGGACATCACCAGTATGCTGCACTGGCTGCACTTTTCCCTGCCTAAATGAGCCAATTGATTATCTCCAATTGGTCTCATCCTCCAGCCAGAACCTCCGTCCAGATTGTGTTTCATTGCCATTAGATGAGATTCCAGGACTGCCACGGCCCGGCCAGCTAATAACCATTTATCATATTCAATAGCTCATGAATAAATCCCGTCACTCTATACTAAAGTGTGTGTGCTTCCTTCTCTCTTCGTGCTTCAGTTGGAAGAGCAGGTCAGCCGTCTGCAGAGAGAGAAGAATGACCTGCAGTCTCGTATGGAGGAGGATCAGGAGGACATGAATGAGTTGATGAAGAAACACAAAGCTGCAGTTGCCCAGGTAACTCAACCTGCCTAACACCTTGGTGAGCGGTTCAAAAGCCTTAAAAATACTGTTGCATGAGCCCCTCTGTTATCAATGCTCAGACCGACTCCTCTATGCAGTAATCATTGGTCAGTAGCCAAGGGCACACTAGTAGTGAAATGGACCATGACACGGACCAAAGAAATAATAATTTCTATAATATTTTTTCTGTAATACCTCTGATTATTTGTATTGGTTTAATTGTATTTAATTTGAATCATTGTGGGATACCATATTTAACAGTGACATTAACATTCTGTTCTTTTCTGCTTGTTTAAGTAGAGTGGCTTTGAGGTTTGGAGGACATGTTCCCCTCTAAACTCAGTGTGTGCTCTGCAATCAGGGAGATGCAATCTGTTCTGTAGCAGATCACATGACGAATTATTTGGCACGGACGTATTATGTTCAATAACCATTTGCATTTAAAGGGATGTTATTTACAGATAATTGAAGCATACCTTGATGCTCAAACTCCTTCTCTCTCACACATGCACACACCCTTATTCTCTGACTGTTGACTTTGTGTTTCTGTATGTGCGTGTGTTAGTCTGCCAGGGACTTGGGCCAGATCAGTGACCTACAGGCCCAGCTGGAAGAGGCCACAAAGGAGAAGCAGGAGATCCAAGAAAAGGTACAAGGAAGTATTCAAAAGCGCTGTAGTTGCCTGCCAGGAACCTGCCCGCTGCCTCAACACTTCTCTCTGATTAGACCTCAGCTTTTCGCAGAGTTTCTCTGATTATTGTGACCAAAAAAAAAATAAAGGTTTCATTTCTGTGGCAGCTTTCTTCTCAAGACTGCAATGCAATTTGCATTTAAATAGTAGGAATCAGCGAAGATTCAGAGTCAAGGGGAGAAATTGTTCTTCTGCCTCTCCACACTTGTATTTAAAGGAAGGGTCATGTACATAAAGTCAGCCGCTTGTTTCCATGGTTCAACCAATTAGATCAAATTATTCCTTCTGCTTCTTTCGTTGATTATCTCTCAACTTGATTTGGCAGTTTCTCTCTCCGCGATTTATCCGAATTGAGGTTTTGTTTGTCATTCCAATGGCAATGCTTAATTTCATTTTAAAATATCAGGAAATCCTCAGGGAAATGTCAAAACATGTATGAAAACAGTGTCAGGTGATGTGGTCTGTTTGTTCATGAGATGATTTAACTATTGATGTGATAAAAAGTGACAATTGGACATAATAGCAAAACCTTGTTACTGTATGCCGGCCATTTTATGTGTGATTCACATGATTATTCCAATCATCTGTAAAACCGTGGAGGTACCGTTTTACTCTCACACAGAAAACCCCTGCTCTATGTGAATTTTGTATTTGATAGTTGCCTTGCTCACTCACACACACACCCACAACACTACCATGTAAAGACGTTGGTTAGATGTTCTTGACGCTTAGAATATGTGCTACATACGTTCATAAAACAAATACTAGAACATGCATCCATGATTCTGTGCTGAATGTTGCCTAAGGCTTTTGGAGCTTTAATTATAAAGTAAAGCTGTACAGTACGGCCAAAAATAAGATCATGATACTTTTTTAAGTGTTGATCAATGTGAATATTTATAATAATATAGATATTGATATGAATTTAAATGTCATTCTAAACTCTAGGTCTATAACTCAGGGGATTTTTAGCGTACATTTACATTTGTACTTAAGTAAAAATGGTTAACTTGGGAAACTATATACCTGCTGAACATCAGCATGTTAACTTTGTCATTGTGAGCATGTAGCATGCTGACATTAGAACACTGGCTTCCAGCTCACTGACTAATAGCTTCGTTTTTGAATAATAAACCTGGAGCTACAGTATCCTTGGCTGCTTTAGCCCATTTCTGGGCTGATATGGTTTAGGTACTGCATACTGTGTTTGAGTTGTCAGCTAAATGATTGAGGCTCGGCAGAAATGCGGTTTCATGGGGTAAAAAAGGTTAATGCACCTGATTTAGGCCTATGTTGATAATAGCGCTTTTACAATAATAGTGGGTTTTTTTTCTGATGGAGCACTATTTGTTCAGTGAATGACCTCTAACATGTCATGTGTGTCATGTATTAATGCATGCCCATTAAATTTGTTGATGCATTTGTTTGCCAAACGAATTTCCTCTGGGCTGTTAAATTTGAATTTAGCTTGTGTATGGCAGTGTTTAGTGTGTGTTTGTATGCACATTACACACACTCAAGCTTGGAGTAACTTCCAGAGGGTGTCCTCCTTTAAGTGTTGATATGCAAACAAATGGAACAATCTGTTTCAAATATAATTTTACTAAAGCGTAGAATTGAGCTCTTGCCACCTACTTACAGCCGACCCTGATTCTTATTATTATTTACGCCTGCCAAATCTTTGGTCCACTCAATATATGCAAGGCCCACCCATTAGAATATTTTTTGGCTACACTATAGACACATAGCAGGCTGTGAGGCATTGTTAAAACGTGCCAGAGAAGGCAGTGATAGCCATCAAAAGCATCTGACCTTGAAGTGGTTATCTCATCCCCAGTAGGAGGGAAGTCTGCCTTCTTTAGTAATATCAAAGGAGAACTCCAAATCCTCCTTGTCTCAGATGCAAAGTCCCTCATTAGGTGCCATGCTGCCCTTTGGGCCGGTTTTGTTGTGACGTATCTTTCTTCCTTTTATCAGTCATGAGAAAACGATTCAGATGGAACAAACGTGCTTTGCATGAAGCTCAGCTCTTTCCCAAAGCCTGTGAAATTACTGTGTTACTCAGCCTGAACCACAAGCTCTTGTTTTGACCATTTCTGGTAGATAGAGGGCTTATCTAGAGCTCATTATTCAGACTGGATGCACAATATTTACATGTTCCAAGATGGATTAAACTTGCACAAATAACACACACACACATCAACAGTACTTCCTCTTAAGTTTCATAGCCCTCACGTAAGAGTGAGTGGAGAAGCAGAGATCAAGAAGGAGGTGCGCGGTTCCTTGTGGATTGTGTGTGTTTATGTGTATGTATGTGTGTGTCCTTCCTCCAGCTTCATTCGCTGCAGAGCCAGCTAGAGTTCCAAGAACAGTCCATGGTGGAAAAGTCTCTTGTGTGCCGCCAGGAGGCCAAGATCCGTGAGCTGGAGACCAAGCTGGAGTATGAGAGGACACAGATCAAACGCTTGGAGGTGAGATAATGCTCTGTGTCTTCTTAATGTAAAAGATATGCTTTGTGAAGCTATAATTGACATTTCATTGAATTTAATTTGACATTTCATTTTCTATTATTTATCAAAAGGTGGAGATTATATAAAGTGAGGGCATCTGAGGACATTCACATCTGACCTGAAATCAGAATAAATATATGATTCTTAAATTAAGTAAGACCCATAATGTATCACCTAGGCCTCTCATATTAGAGGACCACTTCACTATAGGAAGACCTTTTTTAGCATCTAAGCTAATGTAGCCTGAACCATTCCCTTTTTACATTACAGTGCTGCTCTGATGATACGTCATGGCCAAGGTTATTATAGATAACTAAAATTAAACAAAAACTTCAGAAAAAAACAAAAACTAACAAATAATATTATATTATTCTAAAAAATATTATAAAACAACTAATACATAATAGTAAAAGCTTAACTAAAATTAAACATGTTTAAACAATAGAAACTAAACTGATTGACAAACCCACTCTGGAAAAATTTTAAATAAAATAAATGAAAAATACAAAAATAAAATAACTGGTTCACTGGTTGTGAAATCAGTTAGAATCAAGAAGAAATGGACAACTTCCTGTTCAAATTTTATTGCTATTGTCATCGATGTTAAACGCAAACAGAGACAGCCTATGGTGGGCCAGGGACAAACATTGTAAGGCATGATACAGAACAAAGGAGATAATGTTCAGAGTTGACTCATTTCACCTCAAATCCTCCCCAGAGCCTCGTAGGTCGTCTGAAGGAGAACCTGGAAAAGATGACAGAGGAGAGAAACCAACGCATTGCTGCAGAAAACAGGGAGAAGGACCAGAATAAGCGAATGCAGAGGCAGATAAGGGACATGAAAGAAGAAATGGGAGAGCTGTCCAAGAAGGAGGCCGAGGCCAGCCGCAAGAAGCACGAATTGGTAAGGCTTTGGGTGCTGAGAGACTTGATACGATTCACTGGTGCTCACACTGGAGGAGGTAACCATGCTTCGTCTGTGCTCTGATCCATTCACCAGGAAATGGACATTGAGAGCTTAGAGGCGGCAAATCAGAGCTTACAAGTGGACCTTAAGCTGGCCTTCAAGAGGATAGGTGACCTGCAGGCTGCCATAGAGGACGAGATGGAGAGTGATGACAATGATGACTTAATCAACAGGTACAGTACGGCTTTAATCTTCTATAAAGGAAGATACAATTGCTTTTGCTTCACTGTAACGTGTGCGTGGTACATGAGGGGATACTGTACTGTAGCTAGAGGCCCGAGTAGCAGCGCAAGTTATCTTCGTAAGCTGCAGGAAACGTGCCAAATGAGAACTGCTAGTTTTTTTTAGTAGCCTGTCAATCACAACTTGTATCTTTTCATTCTCTATCTTCCACATCTTCCTCCAGAGTGCTTCTTTTGTACTCCCCGAGTCATTCTACACTTTGTTCTCCAAATATTTCTCACTTGGTTTAATTCGGCTCACTACTTCTGATCTTTTCTCTCGGTGCTGGTTTTCCCTGTTTGGTTACTCCTTCCCTCTTTGCAGAGGGGTTGAGGGTTATGCTAGCTCTGAGCCCACAGAGGTAAACATGGACTGCAATAATATATACCTCTAAAAAGGACGACATTACACACACCGGCTCTGTCTGAGAAAGAGGCTAACATGGGTTGATTTATCTTTACAATGGATAGTTGTTTTATGTGTGTGTGTGTAAGTGTAAAACTATTTATTTGCTGTTATTTCATTTTGTCCTCTTTTCGCACTATTGTTTGTGAATCTCACCTTCTCTATTTCTCTTTTTTCCTTGTTCCCCTTTTGGTGTGTTCCACACTTCTGGCAGTTTGCAAGATACGGTGACAAAATATAAGAAAAGAAAGAACAAAACGTGAGAATGGAAAATGCATCCTTTGTTTCTGTCATTATGTTTGTTTTCGAGTTTGTTTGTTTTTTTCCTCACCAATTTCAACCACCAGAGAGAATCATGCAGTATTCCTTATACTTTCAGCTTGTGTTGTTCATAATAACACTGTGAGGAGAAGTAATTTTAAACAGAATAGAAAGCTGTGTCTGTGGTATACATCTCTGATAAAAGCTGTGCTTAAAGGATGGCCCCGGTGTTTCATTTAGTTTCATTTTATTTTGTTCCAAGTGTCTGGAGGTGTCTGTACACAGTCGGCCTCCTTGGCAAATTCAGGGCTTGTTTTTCTGCTTTCAGCGCAACAATTGAAATATCTGATGGCACACAGTACTTTGCAGAATGTTAGAGGAAATGTAAACTAGAATGGTAAATAGACTACAACTCTAAATGACACAGGCATTCTCCTTTAAGCCAGTCTCACTGCTTTGGAATATATGACCCAAATGAAAAACAACAAGGTGTTACAGACCTGCGGTAATACTGCATCATTGTCTCTATTAATATTTTTCTATCAGACACTATCCTTTTTTAAATTTGTAGCACCATGCCTCCATCATTCATCTGTCTGGATCTAGGTTTAAATCAGTTCTGCACTGATTTTTAACCACCTTATGTTCCTCCGTGGCTTTTCCAAAGCACATGCAAGTCCATATCTCACTGAGTTTGTATGGGGAATCCACTCCAGATTTTTAGATCTAGATTTAGATTAGCTGTTTCAAATTTTGTTAGAAATCTCATAAATTAAGATGACTTAATTTCCTTTACTGATTGTTTTCATCTTTTTTTCTTATTATATAGTGTATAGTGTCATTTTCTGTTCCTTCTTTGGTTTACGGATGATAAGAAATGAGAAAATAGGGACTGAGCTTTATCTGTGACTTATTCCCAAAGTTGAAAGAAGTCTGTATTGTTCCCTTTACACAAACTAAACATGGTGGGAGTAACTTACATGTGCTCTGGAAGACACAATTTTGTGGGCAGTTCTTGTGAGTGTGAAAAGATTGCAGCACACTGTGACTGTATGTCCATGGCTGCACAGTCAGCAAGTGGACAGTGATGGCACAGTGTGCTAGTGAAATGTTCTCACCCAAAGCTCAGCTGTTGATTTCAACGCATGCAAATACTCCACTAATTCAATCTCATAATACAGCGTTGTGAAACATTTAGCTCTAAATACTAATGTTCACCTTGTCTTGTTTTTCAAATGTGAAGTCATTGATTGTGAATGTTAAATATTTTCCTTTGACTGACTGAATCCCATTTTCTTTCAGTCTTTATGCTGTGAAAGGAATTTTTCTAGCATGTTAAATAATATAAACCTTCATCAGAGCGAATGAAAGAAATGTAGTCTCCGTCTTTGTGGCAGATATACCCGACCATAATTTCCCGCTTTAACCTCTGATTGCTTCTTCAAAGAGACATAGCGTCACACTCTTTATCACTTTGCTTTTTGTTATCCATTTTTCATCACACAACCTCTTTTCTTTTTGTGCAACTTAAGGGAAAGAGCAATGATTTTCCATGTTTACTTAATTGCATTTTCCCCCCCTGCAACATCATTGCATTAGCAGCAATGATGAACCATAATGGCTGAGCTAATTTTTCTTCTAATTATGAAGTGGATTTTCCAGATAATTTACATTACTGTTCATTTTTGTAGTAACTGCTTCAAAACAGAGGTGACAATGGCTGGGTTATTATTATTATTATTGTACAGAGAGATAAGATATGTTAAATTACTGTCTTTCAAGTAGGGCTTGCCTGCAGACTGCAGCAGGCCATATTTAATTATAGGGGTTACATATAATATAGGGCTGTGCAGTGCAAACTATGTAAATGCTTCCATCAGTATAGATTGACTGTAAAGGGTGCATTATGTTCACCTCTAGCACAAGGTGCAAATTATCCTTGTGTATGGAGTGAATTACATCACAAAGCAAACAACCATAAATGCCTTTTTTTTGGTCAATATATAATTGCAGACAGCACATAATTATGGCGATGGTACCGTAAGTGCTAAACTGATAGAACCAAGCCATACGAGATTTGATGCTGAGTGTAAGTATTTGTGACAAAGATTTACAACCAGTGCCGGCCGACTGTCAGAAGCTGTTAACGTTCACTTCTAAATTCTTGGGGCTTGTTTGTATCTATGAGCCTCAGGACTGGTTAGCTAGTAGTGTGGGGCCAAGGACAAATCGTTTGTGACACCATTTGCACAGCACTCAATTGCAAGCCACCTTCTATTTCACGTGTGTGTGTGTGTGTGTGTGTGTGTTAGAGAGAGGGGGAAGAGGGAGATGATTTTGCTGTGAGCTGGTTTCAGTATTTTGTTGTGTAATATATCATGTTAAAGAGTCAAAGTATCACATAGATGACAACTGGGCAGCATGTGTAATCAACCTTCCCAGTATTAATGAACCCATTATCTTTTTGTGGTGGTGCTTTTATCAGTTGTATTTGGCATGCAGTAGAGAAGAGGGAGTAGAAAATAAAGTGATGACATATAATAGCTGAACTTGGAGGCTTGCTACCTCATGAAGCACCTCTCAAACTCTGAAATGAACAGGTTTTCCTGTGGAAAATAATATAATCAGCCCATTTAGTCACCCTGAGATCATCATTACCTTAACTCCAGAAAGCCTGGCTGTAAGGTTGATGATGAGAAAGTTAAATATGTTAATGTTCTTAGAAAGCTTGAAAGCCTGAATACGATGCAGTACAATAATCAGAGACTTCTTTGTTTCTATGCCCACTCCCTCACAATACTCACAGACCACCAGCACCGCCACCACCTTTCTAGTGTGAAAAAACAAAACTAGCTTTTAGGCAGACCACCAGAAAAAATAAGGCAGGAGAGAGGACACTTTGTTCTCTGAGCAAACATGACTGAATATGTGACACAAAGCTTGATTACATAGGAAATGGTACGCTGTTCTCTGGGAGAACTACATAGATGGATATGTGCTATGTGGACAAATGACAAAGCTTAGCAGTCTGGCTGTCATCTCACACCTATCTGAATATTGTGTTTGCTCCTTATAAGCATTTTTGCAACGTTTTGCAACATTTTCCAAGGCTTAGATAGATAAGCTTGTCCAAGAATCAAGATCTGTTACCTGCATCGCTGTTTCTCATTTGTAAAGATAGTCAGCTGTCTGTAGACATAGGATGAAATATATCTACACCTCAGTGATAAACAAGGCGAACATTTTAGATTGATGGATAGGTAAGGCTATAAATAGTTGAAAGTTGAATAGATCAAACTCAAAGTCTGTTATAAATCAAGACAAATTGAAAATTGCAGCCCCTCTACAACAACCCTGTCATCACTGCCACTGCTACAGTGTGTTTAATATACGTATGTCGAAACCAAAAACTATATAATGGAAATTGTAATTTTCTCTGACAGCCTCACCATAGCAACACAAGTCAAATTTAATTTAGGGCTTCACAACATATGCATCTCAATTTTAAATCTGTCTGTGAAATGCAAAAAATCATTTTCACACATCATGTAGCCAGGGAAGAAAGTGTATCTAGCACTTAAGGTGGACATATTCTGACCATGATGGCAGTATTGACTTAGAAGTTATGCTATTCTGCTTTCCTCTCCCTCACCATTTCCTGTCACATTAAGCTGCTAGGACAATGGGATGCATAATTCAGAAAATTCACCACAGATTTGAAATGAATGGGGATTGACCTTATCCAGGTGGGATCTACCAAGCCTTTTCATCGGGATCCACAGGTCTCTGTATATTGATTGTTATGTCAAGCGTAGGGCCACGGGGCTGTCTCGTGGCTCCACTCCAATAACAATCACCAGGGGCAGGTGACATGCCACACAGATGCTGGCAGGCCAGAACCAGCCAAACAAGTTAATTATGCCTCCAACAGCTTCATCTACATTCTGCTTGGATAATGCATTTGCTTCACTCATCCACATCTGCTGAACATTTTGTCAAGAAACATCTCGACTATGTTGATATTGCTGATTCACGCATGCTTACCTGGAGTCTGAATTGCCTTGCATCATACTGACTATACTGAATGCAACTGTGAAATTACTAACAAAAGCTTCTAATATGTGAAAACTAACCATTGTTTTGCTATATATTCACATAAGGAGTCATTTAGTCAAATTGCTTGGCTGAAAATCTCTTTAAATTGATTCTGAATTGTCAAACAAGGTAGTTCAAGAGGCTGAGTGAGGATGTAAGAAATGTGTTAAAAGAAATTGAGTTGTATTAAAAACAGGGTAATTATCTCACTTGAATGATATATTTTTGCATTTGAAGATGTAAAAATTACTTGATGAATATGTTTTGCTGTGTTGTGTTGAGTCTCAGGTGCTCCTCACAAACTAGCTGATTTTGTTTCTTCACAGTGGGGATGAGACAGAAACAGATTCAGAGGTGGAGGACCGTGTGGATGGAGTAAAGTCCTGGCTCTCAAAGAACAAAGGCTCCACCAAGACCCTGTTGGATGAGGGAAGTCTGAAGAGCACCAGGTTAGTGCTCACATCCTTTTGCATCATGACAGATAACGATAATGTAGTAGTGGTAAAACTACCCGCATTCCCAGGCTTGAAAAGGCCCAGGATTACCTGGGGCAGTTTGTAACAGAAGGATGGGTATTTCATGTGATTAGGTGTCATCTCTCTCTCCCAGTAATCTGTCTAATGACAGCAGGCGGAATGGGGAAGCGGCTGCTGTCAAATTTATTGAAGTGGCCCATGGCCAGTTGGCACGGCTGCTAAATGACGCCTCTGCCACAGTTAGATAGATCTTCTCTGTGGTTGATTGCCTCACTTTCTACAGTGTATACTGTACATAAAGGAAGTAGCCAGAGGTATTGTATTGCTCCTTGACTATTGTCTGCACCCAAGGACAAATGAAAATGACAGATTTATTCTGTAGCAGTTTGACATCAGTGATACGTCTCAAGGTACCAAAATCTAAAGTCTCAGTTAATGTACTGCATGTAGCATATCATTAAGGATGAGTTTCTCCTTTAACTATGCAGAGCTTCTGATTTCTTTCTTTTTGTGTTCTGTCAGTTGTCTCTGGTGTTGATTTTATTATGCAACCTTTTAGAAATGCAGCAAATGCAGATGTCAAAGAGGTGAAAGAAGGTAAGGAGAAGATGAATGACGGAAGTAAAGATGGGAAAGAGATTGAGCAAAACAGATCGGTGTCTGTCATGAGCTCCCTAAGCTACAGGAAGCGTTCCAATCTGAAAGACTCCATAGGGGGGAGAGGTGATGAGAGCTCCCTGTTTAGCACTCTCAAAGAACAGCCTGACACACCAGACCACGCCTCAATTCGCAAAGCCAAGTCTAAGTCTGGAGACCTCCAGGAGGATTTGAAGAAGAGCCAGGCTCAGGAAGACTTAGACGACAAAGGCTCCGTCATCTCCCTGGCCTACTCTGAAGCAACCAGCAGAGCCAGGAAGGGCTTGGAGTCCCGCTGGACCTCCCGCAACAGCCCTGAATTTGATAAGGACTCCACGGTGTCCTCCGTGGCTCCTAGCAGGATGTCCACCAGGAGGGGCATGTTGGACATGGATGATGACAATAAGTCGACTATCAGCAGTGTGAGCCGCTCCAGTCCCCGGTCATTGCACCGCAGCACATCTTGGAAAGAGGACAGACGCAGTAGCTCACGCCTGTCCCTTGCCCGTAGCTGTGGCCTCAGTGAATTCGGTCTGCACGTAGATGATGATGATGATGATGATGGCCAGAGTGTGGCTTTTAGTGAAGGGGGAGCTTCAACCTACAGTCCCCGCTCTCTTAGTCGCAGCTTCTCTACCCCAGCCCAACCACGCTCCTCAGACAACAATCTGCCCGATTCATCTGACATTAAGTCTGTCACCCACCGCAACTACTTGGACCCTGACTTGGAGGCTGCAATCAATGAGGTGCTGAGCTTCAAACCCATTAAGTTCAAGCGCAGCAAACTTGATGAGTCCAGTGGCGAGGAAGAGGACGAGAAGAAGGGGCCAGGAAGTGAGGACAGTAGGAAGAAGGGAGAAGACGAGGGGCTTGGGCCCAGCACATCCAGCTTGCGTCGATCTGCATCAGGGTCTGCTCTGGACCACGGCAATCGACCATCCAGCACCCTGAGTACCAGCAGCTCCCGCAGTCGGAAAGATAAAAAAAGTAAAGTCTCTCTGTCTGACGACTCCTCCTCAGATGATCGTCACAGCAGAAAGAGCTCAAGGGGGAAGAAGGGCAAGAAGTCCAAGAAGAGATCTAAGAAGAAGCAAAGTGACTCAGAGGATTCCTCTTCTTCCTCAAATTCGTCTGAGTCCTCTTCCTCCGACTCGACCATCTCCTACCGAAGCTCAAGCAGTGTTAAAAGGGCCCCGAAACAACCATCTGATGATGATGATGATGAGAAGGAGCCTGCAGGTCATGGACCATCTGGCAAGAAGGGCACCAAGAAGAAGCAGAAGAAGATGGATAACTTGGTAATGAAGTACCTCTACAGACCTGACAGTGACTGATGCCGACAGTGGAAGGTGATGCTCGGTGTGATAATAACCCAGGAGCCTTGCATAACGGAAGTTGAGATTGAAACTGACAGATCTTTCACTTAATGTACTAACTGTTTGCTATGTGTGAATGTTTTGAATTAATTGTGACTGTGAATAATCCTTGTGATGCAAGGTTGTCACACTGGCCAGTTAGTGCATGCCACCAATGTTTTTTTTTTTTGCCTTTGCTCCTGCAAACAGTCTTCAATTGAGAAGATCACCAATTTACTGCAGTATGCCATAGTTATACCTACGTTTGCATTACTGACACACTGCAGTCACTTTAGTTTTATTTATAAATGGCACAGATACGTTTTATTGAGAAGGATGCTGTAATCCATCATTGTGATTCACTGAAGATCTTTGTTGCTTTGTTGTTTATTTCTCCCATCAGAAGCACTGTGCTGAAACTAGTCATCAGACATACTAGAGTTGTAAAGCAGTGTTACTTTCCTGTTTCCATTTTGCAAAGATGGATGTGTTTGATGCTGTTATAAGTACATAGTGTTGAGAGAGGGCTGTCTGGCTGTGCCTGTGTTTCAAGCACAAACAGATGTTGGCAATTAGGCAAAAACAAAATGACACCAATTTTTGCTTTAACATGTTAACTGAGAAGGGTTTAAAGAGGAGTGACATGACTGCTGATGCTCCTTGATGTAAATACTTTGCATCATAATTAAAACGCAAAGAATTAGGTCGAAGCTTCAAAAGCCTATCTATTTTAAGAGTCATTTTACTGACAGTTTGAACATCTCTGCCTCCTGTGTGATTTAAAAGATATTCAAGACAGCAGGCTTGAGTTTGTTTGTTTTTTTATTCAGTGTGCTCGAACATGTTTGCCTCTCGTTGAACACTGGCTCTTGGGTTAATCACTGTTAGGTGAATTAAGCCAGGTTGAGTGGCACATACAGTGTGTGGCCATGGTCAACAATATAACTGTTTTCACAATAGTACTCAATGAGTTTTAGTTTGGAGTTGCTGTTTCTTTTGAGTGTGTTCAAAATTCCATCTCTAACACTACTATTAAGCTTCCATACTACCAGTTTGCCTAGTGCACAGTTCCAAGGAAACAACAGCTAAACCCCAAAATGTATTAAAACACTTACTTTAAGCGTCACTTTCACTGTAGATAATCACGCCTGTATCTAAATTATTAGGGCATTTCAGTGCTCACTATGGGATACGCCATGCTACTCAGGGAACTGTGATTACACAAGTAACCTAATACAGTAATTAACAACAGCACCCTGTTTCTCACTTTTTAACAAAAGCAAGTACATGTACATTCTGATGATCAGCTCATACTTCCAAATGTCAACACTAGTAGGTCAGCTCCTGTGTTTGGCACGGGAACTGTCACAACCTTCCAAACTGATTAAATGTGGCAGTTTGTATGACAAGGCTGGAATGCTTTTGATGAATGAATTTCAACCTTTTTCAAATATCTTATACTTCAAAAGACAGTTGTGGATAATTGCAAATTGACAGTTCCGGTTGCTAGCCTATGTGTGGGTGGCATTGCGCTGACATGTCAAGGACATGTTCTTGCTGCTTTTTGCTTGATATCCTCATGGTGTGTATTAAAGAGCAGTGCTAATGGCAGTCTGGATGTATGAAATCTCTGCAGTGAATTAAGTTGCCATTGAAGGAAAGCAGAGTGATTGTCATGCCATGTGTTGTCATGACAACACAATCTAAGGATGTAAAGCCCCTGGTTTAAATGACCTTTAAATGAGTGTGATGGTAGGTAGAAGCAAGGTAGAATATAGAACATAGAATTCTTCTTTGGCTGAGATTTGAATTATTGAACTCCTCAATGTTGAATTAATCGGTTGCACGATCTGACCCATACATTTACCGTACTAACTGCACATACAGTCTACTAATATGTACATTGTGCTACAGTCATAATGCTAATGCATGGAAGAGTGTACAGAAAATATTTGTCAAGGTGTCTGTGGCTTTCCTTTAGGGTGTTTATGCTGTTAAAAGACAAAATATTAGATTTCTGCCAAGGTAAGACTATTTCTAGCACAATGTAACAAGAAGATGTGTGATGCATTTTTCCTATATACTAATTAAGAATAGAAATGAGTAAGTAACCATTATAACAATGTGCACATGTGCTATACACACCTCGGGGGATGCGTTGTTTACCGCCTGGGGAAGAGTGTGATCCTGCAGCCTAAATTGCTTGTGGTTTCCCATGCCATATTTTTATAACAACCCTTTTTTCTTTCTCCACCTTTCAGTTTTGTTTCTGCTGTAAGTAGCCAAGTAATGATATAATGGTATGTCTGTATGTGTCTTGACCCCTATAGCCCTCCTGTGTGCCGTAGACACCTGGGTCTTGGCAGATCTGATGAAGAGGACGAGGTGGACAGAGACTCCAGCAGGCAGTTGCTGAGGCAGAGCGACAGCGAAGGCACATTGGCAGACAGCGCCTCGTAACCCAAAATCTGGTCACATCGTGCTTCCAGTGACTTCAAACACACAGGAGGGACAGGGTTCTTCCCCCGCAACTTTACCACCACTTCTCAGCCAGCAAGACAGACCAGCTTCCAGAAGCAAGGACAGAGAAGAGGCACACAAAGAACACTGCTTTTAGATAGTTTAGCCTGGGCTTTTTTTTTTTTTTAAATCACATTTTACCTATTGTGGCACTTTCATTCATATCATGAAGTGATGTTGCTTCTATGCTTTTTTTATTGAACACAACATATTGAATAAGTTAGTCAGTACAAAACACTGAAGTTGAGCTCTATCAGAATAACTTCCTCCTGCTACTTTATTTATAAGTGCTGCTTTTCAGGCAAATTTAAGCACTCCTCTGCACTCTCCTCTCACTATTCAGACAGCTCTGCCAAGAGGATTTAGATAAGCCTGCTCTGGCTACACTTTCTCCAAGAAGGTCTGACCAACTATTAAGACTGTTCTTATCTCTTTCCCATTAATATGGACTTGTGCGGTGGGAGGAATTAACCCATTTTCAATTAATTATCCTGCTGTAAGTTTACATGTGGCTCTTGTTCCAAGTTGAGATATTCATCATTTGAACAAAGTGATGCTAGGTCATGCTTGTTGACATCAAAGTAAAAAAAAAAAACAATTTGAACCAAGCTGTTAGATGTGATAGATACCTTTGAAATGCTGAGCAATGGATTTAAAGCAAAATCTGATCTAAAAGTGTATATATATATAGTTTGCATAGATATATAATATTATTGGCAGATCAAAGCCTTTACATGAACATTATATTTAAATGAATTAAGATTTAAAGCTTGTGAGGGAAGTATATTATTAAGATATAGTTTATGTCATAATGCTGGTTTATTCTTATCTTTTAGTGGAGTGCATGCCGGAATGCTTCTGCTTTGGCTCTTTTGAGGCTTAGTTATGCTTGTGTCCACTAGTGTCATATTTCTTGATGTTCAAAGGGAATGTATTTTTTTTGCTAATATCATTGAGCTTTCTGTAGAGCCTTTGAGACCTTGCAGATGCAGAGATGTATGGTGTTTTCTTTAAGATGAAGACAAACACAGGATTCCTATTGTTTACCATAAATTAAAGCTCCTTTAAATATCAATCACTGCAGAATAGTGTTCCAGTATAATGAAGCCCATTTCAATTTTTCTATTGCATATTTTCTTACTTGTTACAGGTGCACAGCGCAGATTATCTTGAACTGGGGGATTTTTTTTGGCCATATTGGTTTTAGCAGTGAAATAATTACATCCTTTTCAGTACAACATGGTCCTCCCCTTTTAAGGTGCCAAAGACTGTGCTCATTAAATTGGTGATTTTTTTTTGCATGTGAGAAAATTTGGGAGGTTATTTGTCCATCACCACCAATGAGCAGCATTAAAATTCATACTGTGATATTGAATTATTCCCAGGCTGTGTGCATTTTAATATCTAAAATGATTCTGATGTTGACTATGATATGTCAGACTCCTATTTGTACTCAATTAGCCACCTGTTTACTCTGTATTACCTCATAGAGCACTGCCAAAAATACACTTAAATTAAAGCCAGTCTTCTCTTATAATTTAATACCTTTATGTAATTGTTGCTGTCCAGACACATGAAACTTGCTGGTTATTTCTATATTTGGCCTTACAGAATTATAATGATATACGTAGATGATTGTTACCTTATGAATTTTAAACTCTATTTAAATGACTTGTAGGTAGATTTGAATACAGATGCATATACAGTTTATGTGCTTGTGGAGTATCTGCTCATGTACAAAGAAAAGCTTCAAGTGTCTGGCTTGCTATTTGCATATCTTCTCACAAGAGGCTAATCTGCATTTCATGTCTTATTTTCTCCATTTTTTTTTCTTTGCTTCACACATGAATATTAATGTGGAGCACAGGAAACTTTGATGTCAGTGATTCTGAATAGACTTGTTTAAGTTTCACTGCCTCTAAGTTGGAGCTGCTGGCACTACACATAATGTTTCAAAAGGTTGTACACTCCATCATATCTTTTGGAAACGCTATTTTCATTATTCAACAGATCACCATTTGTAATATGAGTGATTTTGGAGTTTTTTAGTAAATAAATTCAGCTGTTTGTTTACAGAATCAATGTTGGCTTGCTGTCATTGCATAGAGATGTAATTTGGACGTGATTTTGTTTCAGAAAACAGTTGGAGAAAAGCAGGTTAGAACGTAGGCAGGACGGTTTTAGAAAAACAAGTCATTGATGTGTTTGATTAATTTTAGCTCATCTACCCCAGAGTAACTTCTCATCATACCCATCCAGTTTTCCCAGGAGACAATGGAGGAAACAAACAGCAAACAATGATTAATTCTGAGCCGTTGTTAGACTGAACGTTGCTCACACTACCTTGCAACCCTTGGGTTGTTAATATGACTGCTGCACAGCTGCATGGTTCAGAACCAAAGCTTGGGGCAAATTCAGGAGGATCAGAAAGCGAGAGGAAGCACAGTCTTCCTCCCCACATCAATCTCTATTCTACATAGGTGAAGCTTAGCTAGATTCAAAGGGATTGATGGTTTTAGATTACCACCTTGGTTGACATTCACTTGGTGTGTTTTGCTTTAAGGAATCCCCTATTTATCCAACCAATCTGTAATCCTCATTCCTATACACAACCTGTTCCGGTGCTTCACTCGGTGCCAGGGAGCTTTTTCTGTAATTTCACTTCACTTGCGTGCACCCTCTGGGTGGCTGCATGTTTCTGCTTAAAGGCTTTCTATTGAGTGACAGATTAAATTCTGCTCCCAATTTTACTTATTTTGGCTCTAACACTGTTTCACAAGCCACTGGAGCAGGAAGTCATTAGCTCGACAAAGCCAAGCAAGGCTGTGTTTACGGTGCCACCCTCCCTGTTATTTAGACAAAATGGTTTGGACACAGACATTTGCTGCACTGGGAGTCTAATGCTGCACCTCCATAGACAGCACTCCCCTATACAATGTAGAATGCCAATAGTTTTAACATGAATGTACATACAGTTAATGTTCTCATTGAGCAGAGCATCTGAGTTTGCTGTTTCCTCATATCCCTTAAATCTAATTTGGAATTTGTCTAAAATATGTCTTTTCTCTATACATTCATGGAAAGCACTTGCCTCCTTCTGTGTTAGTATGGACAAAGATGCACCTTTTACAATTACAAAGCAGATGGAGAACAGCCAAACTGAGTCAGAACTGACTCTTCAGTAAAACTGTGTGCCAGTTTTTGCATAAGCAGCTCTGTTTGCCAAGCATCTCCACATTTTGACCTTGGTTGGAGGCCACCCTGCCATGCAGTAAAATGTGTGGGGGAGCAGTTAGAGGGGAGAACGTGTTTATCAGGCATCATCCACAACTATTAGCACTCCCGGGTTTCTGCTGGATGCCTACTGTCAATAAAACACTGATTGGAGGCACTGGGACACTGCCTGCAGGGACCAGGTGAGGAGGCTGCATTCATTTGCAATTCTGAGATGAAAAGACGCAGCAGTGTGTGCTGCTTGGGCGCCTCTCTTTGTTTGCACATATCATTTCCACTCTAATGAACACTGCACAGTAGTTGGCCCTTGTAACAAGGCTCAGAGGTAGGCTCAAACATTGTTTACATTTTGCATAGGTCTTTATTGGGCCTGTGGAACAATAAAGGCATTTTTCTCTTCCTGTATATACACATAAAAGTGAATCAGTTTTAGCACCAACAGCAATCTGAAATCTTTGATTTATTTTGTTTTATGCTAGTTCTCATACCTAAGTGCAGTGTAAACCTTGAAAACAAATTGCCAGAATCCTTGGAGTGGAAAAAGGAAATGTTGTAGTGTCTATCACCAATTTCAGTGTAGGATTTGTCTCTCTATCTCCACTCCACAGTATGCAGGTGGCCAGAGCCTCCTGCTGTGCTCAGAGCTGTTCAGTACTTAGTGTCCCTGCCAAAGGAGAGTTGCTGCCCCTGTCACTGTTGTGTGTATGTGTGTGTGTGGGGTAAAGGGGAGATGAAGACTTAGGATGTACTCTACAGCAGTCCACTACATCTGAGGGATTTAAAAGGGATGCAAAGGGTCCTTCCTCCTAGCCTTTCTCAGCGGGAAAGTGTGGGAAATATCATTTACCTTTCTCACAAACCCCTCAAACAGTGATGTGATTTCATTTCTGTTGTATTTCACCTTGCTGTTATGTTTATAACTCTGCAAACTCAGAGAGTTATAAGTCTGTAAATTGTTTTCCCCATATCTAGCCAGGGATTTGTTTTACATGTTTACTGTTCTCTATCATCGCAGTCAGTAAAATGATCTTAGAAACTGTGACATCAAAATACGCATCCTACAATCCAAATTTCTATCTCACAGGTCAAACACAAATTTGGAACGTGCTTCAATCTCAGTAATTCCACATATATACAGTACAAAGTCTGACTTTCAAAACAGAGATTTAATGGTGAAAGAGTTCTGGTAGTCTAAAGGAGAAATACATTTTTCAGTGCACAAAATCAGCAAAATACACTGTATAATGTGCGTGCTTTGAGCATATGACCATGTGCTGTAATTTATGGCTTTTAATCAAATCTTACTCTCAGATTTGGAACGACACCTTCCCACCTGTTAGAATCTCAAAATCCTCCTACTGTTTGTCCTACTTTTGTTTTTAGCTGCCAAGTGATTGAGAACAGTGTTACGAGAGAGAAAGAGAACATGTGTGTCATATTTCTGTTGCTAAAAAGCTTTATTTTCAAGCTCAAATGGCGCATGACAAAGCAGTTTTATTGCAACAGTGTTTTGCATCTCATGGATCTCTTTTCTCATTAGCTCATCTCTATAGTGAAAACGCAACTTTATGGTCCATATTAATTAGAGGCCAAACAGATGGGAGGGTTGTCATGGGTGGGGTGGGGTGACAGACTTGTGTAGGAGGCTACTGCTGTGCTTGCACTTCCCTCTTGCACTGATAAATGGAGTAATAGATTACTTAATAGCCCTTTAACCCTCTAGAAGCTGCCCTGGCTGTGACTTCATGTACTGTATGTATGTGTGTCTTAAAGGGAGGGGAGTCAGAAAGTATTATGCCAAGAACTAAATTACTATTTGCAGCAAATGTTTTGTATTGACTGAGGTGCTGATTATTGTATTGTTCCTCATTTTCTCTTCAGCTCCATTCATGTATTAAGGTCCATTTCTAATGATCCTTGAATCTCCAGATCCTGCTTCCAACCAGGAGGCCATGTTGCTTCCTGAGAGCTGCTGCCAAGCTGTCCAGTTCCACTTCATGGTCACTCTCATTCTGCCCAGGAGCTTGTGCCTGTCCCAAAGATACCTCAAGTGGCTGTTACTAATTATTTTAGACATTCTCTTGGTAATCTCATTCACTGCAAGAATATTTTTCCTGATGGAACTTTAAAACTAATCCATCCTTAAGAATGCAGATGCCTTTAATCACAAAGGAAATGAGTGAAGTTTGAAAATTAAGTGTGAAAACGTACATCATGGTGACTTTACCAGAGACTTAATGAATTCTTCAGCTCAGCCACTGCACGAGTCATTGCACTGCGAGATAAAATGTTCTCGACTTGGTGCCAGTACTTGACAGCTTGGTGGTCTTCACAACCAAACTCACGAGCTATATACTGATAGATAGGAGAAATTAACTATGCATCTAATTGCAGAATTTACAAGCATAACTCACTGAGCAGATGGAAATCATTGGTGTGTTTGGAGTCACTTTATTCAAACCCCAGGATACAGCACTGCATCAATGTCCAGAGGAATATATTCCTCTCCAAAGTGGGATTTATTTAAACTAATACAAACGCCTAGTGGCCATTTGGCTCTGGACTGGTATTGTGTCATTGAGTCTTGGCATGTGCAGAGTGGAAACGACTGTGCACAGCTCGGCTGGGATCTATACCAGATCTGGACTGCTGTCATAGACCATATGCATATCACTCTTGTCAAGTGGTGGAGACATCTTAACCCATAGTGGTCTGTACAGTATAATCTTGTATAATTAAAATGAAACATAACAATTTTTCAATTTGGAAGGGAGGACCCTGAAATGTTTCTCTTCTCGCTTTAAATATAATTATCACCTTCTGCAAAACAAAATTAAATGTGACAAACATTTTTTAAATCAGTGAACAGTGAATTCACTGGATCATCAAATTAAGATGCAAATATCAATGAAATTATGCCATCCTAATGAATATTCACAGACGTGAAATGAAAGTCGCAGAAAGAGTGAAAGGGTAAAAGACTAGATCAGTCATCAACTGTATTGTGTGTTTGTTTTTAAAAAAGCTTTTATATCTCAGGATGTCTGATATTTGTAATGATGTTTTTCAAAGGTTTAACTTTTCATTTCTGTGGCGAAGGAAGAAGACACATTCACTCATATCTGATCCCTGAATCTAAGACACCATTTCTTTTCCATTTCATCTTAACCCCACTGAAATTGGGGAAAGCAATTTGAATCTGCAGCCAATTGCGAGACTTTTAACAGTTATTCAAGGAGGAGAACCAATCAACATCTAGCAGTGAGGTATTGAATGAAGATAATCAGGCACTGAATAGAAATTTGAAAATGCATAAAGTGGTAAAGTAGTGCCTCAAACACATCCAGAGATCGACAGTTGGACACTGAATGAGACAGACAGGATACTAATGTCTGTACTGTCATTTGGTCTTCCCTTTTAGCAGGCTCCATCTCACTGCCCATGTGGGACTGAGTCTGAGTGACAAGCCACTGACATTTACAATCTCTCAGCCTCAAAGTGTGGGCAAGCATGCCTGTATCAAATTGCGTTTGCAGTGGATGGTCTGAGTCATCATTAGTGAAATTTATATATTATGGACATACATCATTATATTGCTGCCTTTTCATTATTTTCTGTTGACAGTGTGTGCACTCTGTTTGGCCTATTGTCTCTTCTGTTTTTAGCATTTGGTTGGATTAATTCTTAGTACAAGGCCGTCACAGAATACTATGTCAGCATCTAACATCCGCCATTGAGCTTTATGTGGAAGAAATAATGTTCTAATGGTGGAAATGGTGGGTTATTAATAATTGGTTATTCTTAGGATATATGCCCATTGATTTGCACAGAAATGTATTTTAAAGCTTTTGAGATACCCCAATGACATGTATATAGGCTTATGTCTGGGACAATATATAGTAATGTTTAATGTGGAGCACTACCTCAACATCCTTTCAATAGCAGTGTTCTCTGTGACAAAATAACCTACATGATCACAAAGTCTAGCAATGTTGCTAGGAGACTTTATGTCCAGACAAATGGTAGACTAATAGGCACTGAATTATTCACTATCAGTACTTGAGGTGATGCTGTTAAGAAAGGTTATATCAGCTTGGAAGGCCTTCTTTCTTCCTGACACCTTTGCAAGAGTATAAATGGGCTGCAACACTGGAGGTTCAGGTAGATCCATTTATGTATAATATTTCCTCACCTTCATCCTTTGCAGTGAAGGGCATGCAGTCTGAAGTGCTTCTGTGTTTTCTCTTTTCCAGACCGCTGCTCAAGCTATGTACTGTATGTGCATGGAACCCTCCCATGCCAGTGGCATAAATTAATCTACACTGCCTGTCCACCTGCAGTGGACTTCATACAGCACAAGGGCACATACATTTATTTCACTTCTTCCTGCAGGGGCCAAATGTACAGAGACATATAATTTAGAGTTGTCGTCTCTTGCTATCTGCAGTTTTTTTTTTTTTGGCTAAACAGTACAGCATTTCAATGAGAGGTAAGCTCTCGCTATTTATACCTTACCAGGATGAAAAGGCAGGTTTCCCAAAGACATGAGAAATGGGACTATAAATCTCCAGTGTTAGAAATAAATAATTTGCAAACCTCCTATTGATGTCTGTGGCGGGTAGTGTATATATTTGCAGGTTTAGTCTGTAATTCTGACTCTTCAAACAGCTCAACCTAACTAACTGTTGGTTGTGAGGCAGCGCTTAAACTGGGAACTAAAAGGAAATTGCTTGTAACGTTTTTCGGGAAAATAACAGATGGCAGACATGTCGAAAAATACAGCTTTTTTGAGGTTCAGTCTGTACGTCCTTATTATGTTCAGGCAGCTACAGTATGTACAGACAAATAAGTGCTGAAGGTGAAAGTACAGTGTATTTGTTGGAGAGGTGCTATTAATACAGCTAAAAGACTTGATTGCCCCCTTCACTCTCCTACACCACACCACTATCATTACATCAGTTACAAACATGCATTTGACCCATCCTCAACTTAAACTCAACAGTTTTTAAACACATAAGATAATTTAAGTGTTTTTTATGTAATCAAAACCAAAATAGATCTTATAAAAACATATAAGTATAAACTAATTAGAAATACCGGATACTGGTTCAGACACATTAGGGGCCATTACTCTGCATGGGGCCCTGAAAAGCATGCCTTCCTTTTGCAATACTAAGTGACTAGCACCAGCATTGGGTAACCATATAAAGATGATTTAAAACTGATTTAGTTCTGTGCTTGTTGTAGCCAATATTAGATCCTTTCTAGTTTAGTTACTTTTGAATTGTAGCTACACAAAATGTATTTTGTACAGATTTTCTGTTTTATGTTATCCATCCACAATGCTGAGTAAATCCAATATCACATTGTGTTCTGAGTTGTTCAAAATGGCTTGTTACAATAGGCTGCGTGTTCAGTAAATCATGACCAGAAACATTTTGAGACAAAATTTCACTAAATAAATGACATCATCTTATCAAGTCATTTGGCAGAATTTTACATTGTGTGGCATCTTTTGGATTTTGCACCCTTGCTTTACAAAACAAGACAGAAAAATGGCTGCTGCACAAACATAAGGCATTCAGAGTTTCTGTGAAAATCCTCTTTGTGGCACAAACAATATAATTGTCACAAAATATAGGATTTACAAATCAGTGCTAAAGCATCATAAGAAATGAAACAATGAAAATAAAACACTAGCACCTTCAATGTTTGCATCTAGGAGAATGCCTTGTAACTTTCAGTGTAACGCTTTTTGCCTTCACTCACGGATTCATTTCCATTCATCCAAAAATACTGCAGTTATTGTAGAACCGGACTACACTTCTGTAACCACTGCCAGATCCTTCCTGATTGCACCATAAAAAGACGATTTGCTATGCTGAGCTCAGTCTGCATACAGCACCAGTGAATCATTGCTGCAGACAGTATTTAGACATGGTTTTCTCTCATCCAAAAAATACCAATATCTTTCCATCTGCCAGAAGACAAGAAATTAAATGTTTTGCGTGTAAGTGTTTTATGTTCCTCATTAAATGGAAAAGCTTTAAGTTACACTATAAACATTGTACAGTTACACCATCTCTATGCCTCCTGGCCATGTCCGCATAAGATAAACCATGAGAACCAAAATCATCTCAGTTAATTGTGTGTGATGGCAGTTTACATCCTGACACTTCTGATCTGTGTATAGAGTGTCCTGCCTTTGAGAGGTATAGAGTGTATTTGTAGGAGGCTCTGTCAACAGCTCGTCCCTCAAGGGCCAGTGGCTGCGGCAAATCTCAAAGTGGCTGCCTCAAATCGAGCAGTCTGGGTGACGGATGGCCTATGGCATGATGTATGGCTGCTGCTATCTTTCCACAGGCCTGCATGGGTTGTGTTTGGTCAAGTGACCTCCGCTTCCTGTGCATCCCATGGCGTCCCTGGAGCCCCGAAGTGCTGTCTTGGGTGTAAATATAATCCATTGTACTACATGGCAGATGCTGAGTGATGGGCCTCATTGTCCGTGGGACGGAAATCAGATTCTTCCAAGGTTTGTTTCAGCAGCCTTTACACTGATGCACACTCCTCAGTGGAGTTGGGATTCACTCTCTTCAAATTTGTTTGGCGAACGGCAAAGTTCTGTGTGATGTAATGCAAAATCAGTGTTGTGCAGGGCTCAGTGTTTTGCAAAATGTATGCACTTTGGCATTACAGGATAAAGAAATGAAAGAGATAGGTATAATCATTTAAATGCAATAGAATTTTAAGCACTAAAATTTACAGTATACACTTAATATTTGTGAATATGCTTAGCAATTGCTGATAGTGATCAATGTCCAGGATATATTTTTGAATATTGGTACATTTTCTAGATGCATGACTGATCCACAGCTTGCAAGTTATTCAAAAGTAGTATGCCATTCTTTTAAAATAAAGCATTGAACTCTATTTGGCACCATGCATTCACATAGACAAGTGTGGGTTTAATGTAGCTGTAAAACAATTGTGTGTTTTTTTGCTCAAGGAAAAATACGAATGCTCAGGTCTGTTAGAAAACAAATCCTTAACCTGTGATTTGCCTTTACAGTCTACCTAGAATTCTTATACAGCATGTACTTCTATCTTACCCAAACCTTTAATCAGCCAGAATGTGCAAGTATGCTATCAAGTAATTCCATGATCCTATTTCTGCTGCCATGCACTACAGTGTGCACCACACCACTAAATAATGGGTCACTGAACTTCCATAACAGAGAGAACTGCCAGGCGCTGACACAATACATTTTCCCCCACTATAGCTACTCTGGTAAATACACACACTGAGAAATTAGATTTGGCAGGTCATTCAACACTCCCCCTGGGGATCTGCAACTTTGCGACTGCTATGTTTTAACTTTTTTTTTTTTTTTTTGCTCAAAATAAACAGTTCACCTAAAATGCTCCAAGTGTTTTCACAGATTTGACCATTTCTTTTAACCTTTTCAAATCTTTTAGGGCAATGACGGAAACTAAAAAAACAAAACAAAAAAAATCTCACCCACTTATCAAAAAGCACGTAAGGGTAGCATTACAATTTCATCCTTGACTTGTGACCGTTTTGAAACCCTACACTTTCACTGCGAGTAAACAGAGGGAATGAATTGGCTTGCCAAATGCAAAAAAATCCTGAAAGATTAAATTTTGAATCATGATGATTTTCATCAGATTTCTATCACATTACTCTGGCTGAGCAATGAAAAAAAACAGAAAGAGGAAAGTAACGGTGTTAAAGCTGAAGTTGGCTTCCTCTAATTTAATGATGGAGGAGCAACTGCTTCTTTTGCTCCACTGCCCAAGTACATTTCACTGGCATTAGCCTCACCTCTAACTTTGCCCAGAGCTGGTGGCACTACTGGAGGATAAAGTCACAGCCCTGCCAGATTATTCATGTATGTCCACTGCAGCTCCCTTGGCAACAGTGAAGGGAAGGACCCAGTCATTCAACACATGCTGTTCTTAATGCGGATGTGGTTCTCTCCAGAATTTTAAATGGAACAATGTCTCTCATTGCATGTGCATGTTGTTCAAAGATGTAACTATTAACAATTTTAATCCATTCATCATTAACCAGTACTCTGATTTATTAATGCAGCTACTGTGAGCCACTGCTTGCTGTTTTCAAGACAAAGCCCCAAGGGAAGCTGTGCCATCTGACATTTGCTGACATTCGTTTCCACAATTCCACCTCCATGGTTTGTTTGTCCTGTGGAGCAATAGGCATCGACACTGCTGACATGACAGCATCAGCTGGATTGTCTGCCTGATTAAATGAGCCTTTTCATTTTTTTGTGTGTGTGTGTTTATTAGATACAAATTACAGTGAATGTCTCCTTTAATTAATAAAACAAATAAGCTCTCTTTCTTTTTCATAATTCTAAGAAGCTGCATGCATGGGTTGTTGCCCTCTTTAAAGCTAGGGAAACTAATACCTAACAAATCAGGTTTGCCCTGACAGAGGAAATGCACTGTACCTGAAAATCTAAGTGTGACATACACACTCACATCATTATTTACAAATCATTACCACAATTGCCATGACCAATAATAATTTTACTCATGACAGTCGGCTTACTTGTCTGTCATATCTTCTGTGGCTTTGGAGGGAGATTTGAAAAAATAAGCCTGATGATGTAATATGATTTAATTTTGGCCCATTTAATTTTTCTATTTTCATCCATGCTAGCAGCATACAGACATCCATGGTTCCCAGATAATTTATCCTACTGACTTTGGTGATCTCCTGGCATTTCCTCTAGCACCACCAGCAGGTTGACATTCCCCGTTTTGACTGAAATCTTTGACAACTCTTGGATGGACTGATTGGATGAAATTTTGTACAGACATTAATGTCTGCAGGATTAATTGTAATTAGTTTGATCCCTTGAGTTTCATATCTAGGGCCCTCGTCAAGTCAAAATTTCATTTTGTTCAATGATTTACCTGCAAAAGTAATGATATTGCCATCACTGTAAACTCTACTCTAAGTGTAATGCTAATAGACAAATGTTAGCATGCTGACACACTGAATTTGCAAATGTGTTAGCATTTAAATCAAAATAGGCTGCACCATACATCCTCACTTACCTGTCTGTGAACTTAATTAATGTTAATCTGTCTTGTGAGTCCAGTGACTTTAAAGAAATGCAATACTAAATAGCTGGAGTACCCCTTTACGTCTTTGCTTTCCTTATATATTAATATTTCATATTGATGTGGATAATATGTATGTGTAAGATAGCTTGCAGTTACTGTGAAAGTCCACCCGCAGTAAAACCAACAATTTGGTCTTTCACTTCACATAACATTCAGTTTGCAATGCTGTTTTATCTGTGGTGATTTTGTCTGCCTCCACTCTCCCACAGAGCCCAAAGGTCTCCATTTATACAAATGAACCTGACTGAGAGACGACCTCCTGCTTCTTTTCTGGGTAATAAGAGAAGGCTGTTGTAAAACACGATTTGGTAATCATTTTGTCTTAACTCTGCCAAGTGAATCCCTCAGTGTAAGTTCAGTGTCAGGGTTATGTAGAACAGCTGGGAAAAATAAGTTGAGAATGGATGGAGTTTATAAGCCTCTCACCTTCCAACCCTTTCCTCTAATCTCCAAAATAGTGCAGATGCTTATGTTGAATAGTATCCAGTGCAGTTACGTTATCTTCTAAATAGAGACTACGCACTTGCTGGAGCCATTTCTTGCTTATTTGATCTCTTCAATGATAAAATGTTGACTAAACTTCAAATAAACTAATAGCATTATCTAAATCAAACTAAAATAACATGCTATTTTATCTGAATAAAAAGCTTCAAGCTAATCTTTCATAAATAGATTGTTTGCTTTGTTCATTGGAGAAAAGGTAATGAAAGGTCTCACACACACACACACACACACACACACACACACACGAGTCACACACATACACCTGCCCACACACAAAGCCAGTGTGATTTGTGTATAAAGTGGAAGGCATCCTGCTGCTCCTCCAAAATTACATTCTGGCAGGTGTAAGAATTTGCTCTGGGTTGATTGTACACCTGCTTGGCTATTTTACAGGTGCTATTCATGCTAGCAAAGACGGCAGCTTCCTCCGAGGATCTCTCCCCAGTCTCAAACCAAGGAGTTCTGTGCCTGCCAGCGTGATTCAAAAGCTAACTGAATCAGCCATAGAATTGTATTTCTATCAGACAGGTGAGCTTCATTAAGTTTTTCCAGTTCTGTTGTACTGGCAGGATTCTCATGATCATTTTGCTCTCCCTGAAATGCAGTGAATAATTAAATTGGCTGGGTAAAATATTGAGTTTGGACTTTCCAGAGACATATAAATATTTCTGTAACATCTATGAGAACTCAAATAGCTGCTGCAGCAATATCGGCTTGACCTTATCTGCCGATTTATTAACTCACTAGTATCGGTTTATGTGCATCTGTGACAGAGCTGACCATAGAAACTTATTACTTGCTAAAAGGGGTCTTTTTCCCAGAGGTTTTAGACAGAACATAATTAACTTGAATCACCGGACTGACTGGGATCACGCTCCCTATCCTTTATCCCTCAACAAATATCATTCAGGTGCCATCAAATAACACTTAACCCCCCTCCCACTGCATCAGCTCCAACAGAACATGATGGTTATCCAAATTATGCTGTAAAGCATGGATTATGTTAAATTTTATAAAACCATATAAATGTATGTATGTATACTACATAACAATTTAGATTTTCATTAAATGGCCTCTCTTGGTTAATTGTTGTCTTTGTATGCTGTTGTATTTATTTTTGCCTTCATCTTTTAAAGTGTCATTTACCCTGTTTTGTCCATTTAACAAAGTATAAAGTTACCAGGAACCCAAAACACAAGACAAATGACACCAGTGCCTGTAATAATGTTTAAAACCTTAGTCTTAATCGTTAAAAATATTTTTATAGAACAATTGTTGCATTATTTATACACACAAATAGAGAATTATAATTCACATTATTTCCATCCAAGTTATTTTGATCTCTACTGTTTGTTGTGGCTTTTTAATTAAATGTGTATGTATGCCATTGCAAATCACAGAATTTTTTTACAAATTTGGTTAAAAATATTATTGTTTTCAGACATAAATGATACTGTGTGAAACAGCAGTTCTTTCAACTGTTTCTCAGCCTATAGATGATATGTAAATAAAGCTATGTTAACATAAATAAAACATGCTCAGTGTATTCAGCAGTGTATAGACACTCTAGAGGGCTTGAGCAAAAATCTAGAGCTATAATATTATGAATAATATTAAAGTTATATTGGTGACAAGTTTCAAACACAGATCCGAATTCAGGGCAAGCATATAAAACATTTGCCAAATGGCATACTTTTGTGATCATATGTGGCTGCAGGACCACACATCTTAATTACCAGTCAAACACATGTCACACCGTTTATTTTTGGACCCGTTCAAACAGGGCTATCTGCTGAATATTAATGGTGTTCAGGTTGCACACAGGTTAATGCGCGTCCTTTCTGATGAATAACTAAGGGATAATGTTTAATGCATAAGACTGGCAGTTCCCTGCTTGGGGCTTTGCCGTTGTCTCAGGTGTCCATGTTGGAAGGTGTTGGAAGTTCAACTGAATACCACATTAACTAGTGTTAGGAAATACTCAGTCGATAGTGGCTACTATTGTTTTTACTGGCATTCTATAGAATTTGAATATCTATTCTTTTATTTTGCTGCTTTGAATTATTTTAAAGTTGCCTCTTCTAAAGCTATGATACAGATTTGAGCTAAGAAAACCAAGGCCAATTTAATGCTATAAATTGTGTATAGCTGTTACTTTCATTCCCTTAAGCTCTATCCATGTCCATGAGCTATACAGTATTTATGCCATAGGCATTTGATTTGAAACCTACTACAGCACATATACAATAATACTCCCACTATGTTGAATCTATTTAAAGTGCATTTCTCAACAGCTTTTTTGGGTGCTTTTAACCCGCACACGACTCCCCGTCATAGTACTCAATGACAGTCTCATCTCCACACACTGTTTTGTAAAAGAGATTGTAGTTTGAGAGGCAGACGCTGGTGAAATAATGGAGGGAACATATGAGAATAGCCAGAGGCTCTAGATTGTTAGCTGTCTGAGTGAAGCTGGTTTGCTGTACTAGTTTGCAGACCCCTGGGCAGCCAGTCCATGTAAACATATTTAATCGTCTTCTTGGCATAAGGGACTGTTCCAACTCATGTAAAATGCTGCACATGGATTTGATTTTACTCTCTCCTCTTTCAGAGCTAAGCTTATGATAGTGTGTAAACCTTTCCCTGCTTATTGATTAGTTGGTATATCGATTTAAGGGAGCATGTCAGTGGAAGATGCTGTTGTTAGTTTTTTGATGAAAACATTTTGTCATTCAGCTATTCAACATGAATACGCAATCTGAAATGTGTTCTTTCTGACTGATGGAAAAAATTGCATTGTTTGTGTGTGTGTGTGTGTGTGTGTGTGTGTGTGTGTGTGTGTGTGTGTGTGTGTGTGTGTGTGTGTGTGTGTGTGTGTGTGTGTGTGTGTGTGTGTGTGTGTGTGTGTGTGTGTGTGTGCTCAGTCCTATCCTGTGATAGCATGTCTTACCCCATGTTGTGAGTGCTCCCACTGAGCTGTAATAACACACCTCAGTGCTGTCTGAAATATTCATGGCCAGGTAAGCCCATCAGTCTGAGTCAGTCACATGGATTCCTTATTATCACCCCCCTCTGCTCTAGCCCCCAGGTCACTTTATTCCACCTGCCTTTTACTGCATCCCGCTCACCTCTCAGTTTCTGGTTGCACCTTGCACAGCCACCCGGTGTTCAGGTTTGAGCTTAAAATGCCACTGTCCCGCTCTTTATTGAATTTGATTCCATTGGTTTTAAGCCTGGGTTAGTAGGATTCTTTGGGATTCAGAATACATGTTTGTATTAATCAATATTTTATTTCTTAATCAAAGTTTAGAAGTGGAAATCTTTGAGAACCCCAATGTGTTTAATATGTCTATGCTAGTGCACACAGTTTCTAAAAAAGACCACACATTCAAGGTTTTTATCCAGCAATGACTAGCTATTAGTTTTGTTTAGATTAGCAAAAATTAAAGTTTGACTCACTGTTGCTAAGCTATTTACCAAAGCAACATAACTGATTGTATGCAAATGTAGTAGCTTGTTGCCATAAAGTTAAATTTTTATGAAATCCCATTTTTAATACTATTTATGGTCTGTATTTTTCCTGCAATAATCATTCAATGTTTATACATTCTTTGAATAACTTCATATGAGTAGATTTCATTGTTTGTGGTGGAGTCCACCATTCCCGCCCTGGATTCAAACGGCCTACCTATGCATACCTATATATGAGTTTGTTTCGTTGCACAATAAACAGATAAACCAGTTGCTCTTTTGTTATATTTCTGACCAAGTAGCTGCTTAAGGAGTATTTGCTGCAGTATTAAACTCTGCTGTCTGTTACGTGTGAAAAATGTCGAATGGTCTAGTCTATGTATATTGAAGATATTGTTTATTTATAATTTATTTATGTATTTATGTATTTATGTTGCTCTCTCCAACTTTGATTAACTATTAATTAATTAATTAATTATAACACAAATTTCTTCATAATGACTTCAGTAAAGGTGTGTGTACAGATGAATGTGACCATGTGGCTACAATTTTGTGATTTGTCTGTGAGGCTGACGGTGGAATACAGACAGTATTGTGAATCACAAACAGAGCTGTGCAGAAGGTTCATCAGTAACAGCCGAGAGCTCAGCGGCTCAACATATAACATACTATTATATCAAGAATCACTAATATGAAATAATCCAGTTAGCATAACTCATGCTACACTCATGCTATAGAGTTGTTGTTCATTAATACTGCTTGACTGAATACTCTTAGATGGCATAAACAATGCCAAAACAGAATCTATTTTATTCCTAAGCAAATGTCCAGTTACAGTAAATTATTCTCACTGGATCCTTCAAACCCATTATAAGGTTACACTGAAATAACTGATGAATCATTCAACAATAGTGGATCATTTGTATCAGACAGCATTAGATTTTGGAAAGGGGACATCATTGGTGGGCCACTGTACGTAGCTCGGCAGTAGAGACCGCTGACCATTAATCAGGTTTGGTTATTTGATCCCCGGCTCTCCCTGTCCTCATGTTAAAGTATCCGTGAGCAATACCTCCAAATATATATATATATTCATTATTTCAAATAACCTGAAATGTAAGATAATCATTAGAAACAATGCAAAGAGTGAATATTTGAGAAATAGCAATCACAGCATTGTTTTGGTTTGTCAATGACTTATCTGAGAACAGATAAAGGCAAATACTGATGAATTCTTCATGAGCAAATCTTGACAAAGTCCATTAAAGTCAGGGCTTTAGTTCCAACCCTTCCAGCAGAAGTGAGGTCAGGCAGAGCAGAGCAGAGCAGTTGCTCATATGCAGCTGTTTGTAGCCAAACTGATCCGTGCTCCATAGCTGAGGCCATTCAGGGAGGTCAGAGTCAACCTGCACAAGGTCATGACCTCAGCCTGGCACCATCAGTTAGATACAGGCGTAACTCAGAATAGAACAGCAGCCTCTGTTTTTTTTTTATCTTTGACAGTGTCTTTTTATTTTTCTAGGGAAGATTCACAGAGCCCTGCTGATTTTTTTTTCACCAGCATCAAGATTCATAGACAATCACACCTGGGAGCTACTTACAACAATCACACTTTTCACTGCTTTGCTGGAGGGGCTGGGTGTGAAGTTGTTTGCTCAAGGGCACATAGATATTGACTGTTGGGGAGGAGTGTGGGTTCAAACCTAGACCAACCTGCCTCTATGAATGTATAATATTGCAGAGGGATGTTATCATTTTCAGACAATATCACTTACAAGGGATCTGTGTAATGTCACATATCCAGCAATGAGACACAGACCTCTGAGGAAATCAGCAAGGCAGAACTAAAAATAAATCAATCAATGGAAATGTCATGGCTCCAAGTCACGATGGTGGGCTCATGTACTGTTCTTTTTTTTTTAATCTTTGAGGTTATTGTTAATATTGTTTATACGGCTAGTTGTTTTTGCAGGATAAAAGCAGACACTAAAACAGAAAAATCATGTTTATTGAATGTCTAGGGTGGAATAAAAGCAAAAAGAGTTTATGAGACACATCAGATAAAATTCTCATCTTTCTATGGTGCAAATTTAATCTCCTGTGCTGACATGTGACACTCATTTTAGCTGTTTTATATGACTTATATTCCAGACAATAGGGTCACTAACACTGTGGCAGAAGGAGAGGCTTTATACCAGTTAGAGAAAACTCTTTGTCTCAATATTTCATCAGCCATACTTTTAAATCTGGTTGCTGCAATTGGAAAGAAGGCGTTCCTTAATGATGTTTATTCAGTCATGTTGTGAATCTTACCATCATGTCACTGTCTTGAGTACAGTAAGGAAGAAGCCCAGTAACTGTTCTTGATGCCAACTGAGAAGTGCTTTATGTTTTGAATAAGAGGAGGAGAAAAACGATCCAGATCAAGTTTCCTGTTGACTGTTACATAGAGCCTAACACAAGGAGGCCATTAAGAATCCAAGTCCTCATACAGTGAAAGAACATTAAAGGAAATAGTGACGCATGAAACAAATAAATGCAGCTGGCAATACCAAGTGCACAACACCACCATACAGACAGAGATAGTTTCTGCTGAGAGTGAACTTATCAGAGAATTCTGATTTTTTAGTATACAGCGTTACCAGTGATGAAACTGAAAATATAAAGGAAGCACTGCAATGGTCACCAAAACCAAAATATTGCTGTGAAGCTCTGGAGAGGTTTTTGATTCAGCAGACAGTTCACATGCAGCAGGACTGACAAAGGTGAGAGTTAAGCATCTACAGAGAGATATGATCTGGAATACAGAAACAACCTTGTGAGAAAAAGCTAATACATAGAGGGACAGGAAGCACAACACTGGAAGCACAGTTGCAGTTGCAGTTGGTGAGGATTTCAGGTTGATGTTATTTAATATTTGGCTTTAGAAGAGCATTGATTTCTTTTTTTAATTCACTGAGACGGCAGAGCTGTGGTGTCCTTTTATGTCACTGATAGATGTAAAAGTCATGTGTTCACAGAAACATGGAAAAGCCTTTTTTCAAAGCTAGAGGAATGAAATCAAAGAGATTGAAAGCAATTCAATGCACATGTGCAATTGTCACTCAAAAGACTACAGTGGACTTCACAGTAGAAGGATCTTTGATTATCTGTATAGCCCTTTGGTGAAGTGAAGCCATCAAAACGAAAAAGGCTTTAAAAGTGTTAAGTGCCAATCGACCTTATACAAATGTGTTCTCTGTTTTAAAATCTACAGTCATGCTTTAAAGAAATAACCGTAAATAATGTACAATTAATGTACCTACAATCGCAACTCAAATAGCAGCACTTTTTAAAATGGTTTGTTAACCTGGCAGCTCCAGGAGAAGATGACAAAATGTGATAGAATGACCGTCCATCCTCCTTGACATTTGGTATTTCAGAGGCACTTGACAAGAGGTCCTCTATTACCTCTGTGTAGCCATGATCACATCCTTCAGCAGTGTGCACCTGTGCTTCAACAGCAAGACATGTGGAAGAACTCTTAAAATCCCAAGCAACTGCCTTGCACAGCACTTACTGTAGATAGCTGTCATTGCAGGATTTCAGAGTAGCTCTTCAGAGCAACACCTTGCTAGATTTTTATTAATTTGACTAGATATTTATTTGAAAATATAAACTATATGCTCAGTTTATGTTTATTGTACGAGAAGGGAATTGTTGGTGTCACATCATATAAACAAAATGCTCTGCTGAATCTTAAATTTAACAGTCTGTGACTTTCATGCAAAAACTATGATAATCTATGAATATTAAAGTACAATAATGTAAATTAGTTAAATAGCTTATATATGGTAAATGTTGTTTGACTGTCAGACTGTCACTTCAGTTATGTGTATGTGTTTGTATGTGTGTGTGTGTGTGGGAGAGAAAGAGAGCAAGGGAGATATAGGCAGAGCGAGAAGTACATTTTTAGCTGGAAGGAACAAAAGAAATCAAACTGTGGCAATAAAGTAAAATTGCCTTTTGAGCCTTTTCATTAAAAATCACTCTCTGTGAACAATATACTTTTTAATTCTAATTGAACATGTGTTTTAATATAAAAATGACGTCCAAATGAAATTTAATGGTTACTAGAAAAGAGAAGCGAGACAAAAAAAAAACAACTGTCAAAATCGCCCATTGCCTTCCATTAGAGCAATTGCTAATACCTTTTGAAGAGAATAACATAACCCTCCCGTCATCTCAGTTGTCAGTTTGAGTCTGAGAGCTCAACAGTGATTGCCGACTGGAGCCCCTGCTCTCTCAAGGCAAGACAGCACCTTTATGGCTGAGAGTGGGAAACAGCCATTGAATTGAGGAAAGTGAGGTGAGTGGCGGGCAAAGATAAAAGCTGAAGCTAAAGTGGAAAGACTTGCATTTCTGTAACTCAGGGCCTGCATGGTTTAACAGGATGTCGCTGAACCCAGACGCCATGGACATCTGTGTGCAGTCTGTGTCCGTGGAGGGAAAGTGTATGTGGGGGCAGATCTGTTGTCTTGTGCAGTCACCCGCCTTCATCTGCACTTAACTTCTCATTAGGGGCTTGTGTGACATAAGGCAACAACCTGTGACCAACTAGGCATGGTATATGGCCCAGCGAGAGCGGGAGGGGGAGATAGGGAGGATTGGAGGCGGAGCTGTTTGTGTGACTTGTTGTCACTTGTCAGGTACCGTGGCCACTAGCCTTGAGATACTTGGCTGTTGTCTGAGAGTACTTTATCATCTTGATAAATGCAGCCTTGGAGCAGTGCACTATCAGCATGCTCAGGGGCATGAGACACACTCTGACTAATGAAAAGAGAAGGTCAAGGAGAGGGAGGGGTACACAGCTAGCTGAAGAGGAGAGCTGGTGAACAGAGATGTGGATGTAAAAGTATTGGACAACATGTCACATACTCCATGAAAGATTTGCGTCAATGTGTTTGTGAGAGAGAAAATGCAAATTTTCTGCATGTTTATGACATCTTGCATGGTGGTAGTGTGTGTGTGTGTGTGTGTGTGTGTGTGTGTGTGTGTGTGTGTGTGTGTGTGTGTGCGGTGTTTGTTCTGACTTTGTGTGTGTGCTGTATAAAGGAACGGTTTGAGTGTGTGGTGGTATACAAACCCTTCTAGCTGAGAACTCTATTATACTTATGGACAGAAAACTCCATCCTGACATACGCCTCTGCGAAGGCACACAGAATACTGTTATCAGGACAAAATAGAGTTTCCCACTGCAGCAATAATTTCTTGTTTCACCCTTTCAAAACATTCATTGCGCTATATCTGAGCCACTATGGTTCTAATTACATTTGACAAGAGGGGTTACATTAATTTTCTTGTACCTGTATTACTGACATATTCCCTCTATCTTTGAATGTTATTACAGCAGGTGTTGAGAATTTCTAGCACGGCGTTAATTTTGGAGTCATCAAAGTGACAGCACTGAGCTTGGGAATCCTTTCGGGCTCATTACCATAGTCTGCTGAATCTATTGGCAGGGTCCCGCATGACTGGGCAGACGCTGCTCCAGCCCTGCCGTCAGATAGAAGCAATGATCAGGGGGTTAACAGATGCTGCTCAGTCTATGGGGTCACATCCACTCTATTCCCTCTGTTGGGACTGAGCGCAACAACCGTCCTCACTGCTCACATGCAGTTTGCTGTGGAAACAAGAAAATGGGCAGCTAAGAGCAATGTTTCCTCCTAGAGTCTGTCTCCCAACACTATTGTACCCAACAGATCCATGAAGCAGTTTGTGAAATTCATAATTTGAGGTCAGAGGTCAGGTGGAGCTTGTAACAACCCCACCACCAACACACCCCCCCTCTTTTTTCTCCTGCAGAAAATGGATTTTTTGAAATCTTTGAAAAATCTACTGCAGTTGACTTGCTCAGAGGGAGCTCTTTTCCAATACATGGTAATGAGGAGTGTGCAATTAACTGGGCTCAACCAGGAGGAAGTGCACAACAAGAGCAGGGGGATGGGGACGAGAAGGAAGACGGTACAATGTTGCAAACTACACTGAACTATTTATGCTACACAGGCGTGGGCTAGTTAAGAAAAAGCTTGTTACTTATAGGGAAATTGGGTCATTGCTGTAGCAAGGACCAGGATATAAAGTGGATAAGACAAACATTAAATTAAACATAATAAACAAATACCATTACACTTCTATTTGTGGTTCTTCACAGTGGCACATCAGTAAACATGGAACTGTCTTTAACATTATAGATTTTTTTTTCAGTAGAGGAGCATTAATAGTGTTAAAGATTCCCCAGTATGGGTAACATGATATTAAAGGTAACTCATATAAAGCATTGAAGCATTATACTGTGTGTCCGTTATGGTAAGATCATAATCTAATCACAAACACAAATTAAAATGACTTATTTGGTCAATTTTTTGGAACTCTGATGATGAACCACTCCCATTAATACTTTAATATAGTATTTTTTATGTGGGACACTTTGATTCTGTTTATTTACTTAGTTTTAGTTGATTTGTTTTTACATGTTTAAGAATGTAGATTTAATTAAGTAGTTAGCCACTGACTCTCTGGGTCCTGATGAAGTGTAATTTTTGCAAACACAAACACAGTAATTACCAGCAACACTCTGGCGTGTAAGAAACAACCTCTTGGGGCTCTGAGAAAAGAGATTTGGTTACTCTCCTCATCATCATTTTGGCTATGTTATCTATGAAATATGAAAATATGAAGAAAAATGTTTTAATATTGAAATGTAAGAGTGAGCAGAATGAGTCAAGTCTGTTTTGGTTTTGTATTAGTTATTATTAGAATGTTATTAGAATTATACGCATCACACCCTCAGCCTGTTTATCCTGTTCTGAGGTGAAGTTTTACAGATTGTGGTAAAAGAGTGTCATTAAAATCAAATCCAGTTTTATTTTCTCACAACACTTGACTCATGTCAACAACTAAATCAGTCAAATAACTAAAATAAGTAACTGTTACATTATATGCAGGGTATGCTTGTTTGTTAGGATCTGCATACTACAATAAGTGAAAAAATAATGAGGTGAAAGGAAAAGAAGAAAGGTTTTCAGTTTCCTCTTATCTATTCCATGGTTAATACAATTTGACAAGTTTACCTACATTATGCTGTGAAATGAAGCCTTGCGCTTGTGGTTAAATGAAAGGTTACACTAGTGACAACACTGACATGAACTTCAAAATATTTGCATTTAAATAATGATGTAAACTTTAAAAGAAAAAATCCATCAGTGTGTATATGTGGAAGTATATGAAATCAAACATTTTGCCAATGTGAAATATGTGTAATCTGTTTCTTTGAATAGTGTTTTGGAGAAGAAAATTGCGTAAAAAAACCTCCAAAATACACGTTCCAACAATCATAAAAAGAAACTCTTGGAGAAAATCAATACATGTCCCTGACAATCTTGCACTGACAAAATGCACAATAACACCAGCTGTTCTGTTCTCTATGATCAGACTTCTTTGGATGTTTACTATAGTTAAAAAACAAAGAATGTTTGCCACTATTGAACAGTGATGATACTTTTTTTTTTTATATAAAACTCTGCTGTATTGAGTTGCTTTAGATAAAGAAATATGCTTTCACTAACTGTACTGAGTAAGATATGTCATTCTCTACCACAACCTTGGATATTATCCCGCCGTTTCAAATCTTGAAACCTTGAAATCTCTCACATTCTCCTCCCCTCTAATGGCTGAAGTCTGATTGGCACAGCCTAATGTAAAACAAATAGCAGCAAATAACAGTGAACAGTGAACAGATTTCGGGATAGTGCTCTAATTGCGATTGTTGGCTGAAAGGGGTCACAGTTTCTGCACTGTGAATGTAATGCCTGATGATTAGCCCCGCATGCGTTTGTGAGTCCTGTGACTGTGATATTGTCGCTGTCTGTGACTTTAATGTGGGCTGTAATTTGTAGCTTGTAACGCTACGTGGGTAGAGGCTCATTGATAGCATTTGGCACACAGCCTTGCTTGGATGAAGCACCCAGCCAGTCAATCTAAATATCACAGACAGTACTCTGAGTCAGTAGGAGTGCGTTTGTTGGCTGAACATGCTGTGTAATAATCAGTCCTTAGCTATCCAATGAACAGTCATCATAAGATATTTTTTACATAATCCTGCCATCTAAGATTACCTTAATGCTTGTAAAGGCTTGCTGCCGATGTGTGCCTCATTACCTTGGTACATTGGTCATTTCATTTCAAGGGTCTGATTTTCATTAACTGCTCTGCCCCCCTACCCCATTAGCAGAATGAAAGCTCGGCTGCAACCATCTGGCTGCCAACTAGACCTCAGGGCTGCTTTATGGCTCCACCGAGCTTCACTAAAGGGAAAGTTGCACTATTAGAGTCTTTTCTGAGTCTGTCCAGAGGGAGTATACGGGACTGATGCAAGGAGTGTCCCGTGCTTGGGGATGTGGAGGGAAACAGCGAGATAAATTTAGAAGAAAAAGAGAGATGTTGGTGCAGCGACAGAGGGGACGGAGGCAAAGTGAGACAAAGTCAAACAGAAGCTGAAATAAAAGTTAACGTAAAAAAAGGAGAATAAAGGCAAGTACAAAATGATGTACATGATACTTCTGAATAACAGTTCCACTAATCCAAGGCAGCTGAACCAGACGTGTGACAGAAAAGTGGGAGATTCATCCATCGACTAATGATAACACATCACACTTGTCTGATGGTGAGATACTGCATGAGTAGAACTCAGAGAACAGATGTACATTTCACTGCTCCACTGTAAACCTTTATTTTTAGAATGAATGGTCTTGTTTTGAAATAGCATCTGCTTACACATACTATTTTAGTGTCTTCAATGAAGTCAGAGTCTGGTTGCCTTCCAAAGCCTTTATTCCCCACTCCCTTCCCTATCTCTATTCTCGTCTTCTAATTGCTTTTATTTTGATGCACAACAGACCTGTGAATGCACGTCAACCTGCTGTATCTCCTTCTATTCAGGTGACAGAGTGCAATGCGACATAAAAAATAGAAAACCATCCTGAAAAGTTGTATGTTCTGTGGCTTGTGTCTTCTTGTAGACTGTGAACCACCTCTGAATTTTACCAATTACTGCTCATGCATCACTTATGTAGAAGTTACTGACTGGATAAACACAGTGTGGGCACATAGCAATTATTTTTCTGCCTTATATTAAGCCTCTTTAAAATAACAGGCTAATATGACCTAGATAACTAAAGAGGGTGTAATGATAAGCATAGTAGATAAAGGGGGGTTGATATTTCAACTAACATATCTGACTAGTTATTACTGAATAATCACTTTTGTCATACGGAGACTGGATGGTGAGATTATTAATGATTGAAAGAAAACATAATTTGTAGCAACTATTTGATGTCTAACCTGGCTTTGCTGTTACAAGAACAATGATGTAATACTATATTGATCTTTTCACTTGCTCTGGCTCCACAGGGAGGTCAGAGGTCAACCCAAGCCACATAACAGCAGCCCTTAAAGCTTGTAGGAGTTTCTCATTGCTTCAGTTTGGTAACTTTCTTCTTACACAGGAGACTAAACCCATGTCTTCCTGAAGGGTTTGTTTCACTGTTTGTTATATCTTTGTCACAGTTTTTGGCTCTCGCCTCTACACTGTCCACATAGTGTATTTACTGGTTATGCTTTAGCTGCAGTAACCGATTGAAGATACTCACTTTATTCATTAAAGTAGAGGTCTCCTGCCAACGCCGGCCAGACATATATCAAATAGATACAGCCCTGAGACATAAACTGAACCTAGAAACAGGGACAAAAAAAGTGACCTAAGAGACTCCGAGCATGGTGTGATTATTTCCAGCACCTGAGGAACGTCTCACCTCAGGGCTCGTCATGCACAGCAGGGTCCGAACTTGACTGGGAATGATACTAAAAAAGAAATCCACTCAGCTGCAGTCTTGACTCATGTGAGCTAGAAACTAGCCAGAACGGTGTATGCTGAATTTAGGGATAGACATGAAAAACAATGCAATCCAATGGTGGCACGGACAATGGCATACAAATATAGATATCTGGCTAGATTACAGACTCACTTTTAGGATCAATGTGAAACACAATTCTGTCTTTTATAGCCAAATTGTTCATGCATGCCTTTCTCTCCACCTTAAAGCCCCTTGGCTATCACAGGGCACTGCGCTTTATCACAAATGATAAATTGTTCACTCACCATTGTGTCCTATATGAATAGCTGGGCTGGTCTTCTTGACAGAGGGGAGTTGCACCGTACATTATTTATCTAAAAAAACAACAAATTATCTCTGCACTCCGATCACATCTAAATACATTTATGATAATGTTAGAATATTTTAACTTAATGTACACTACATGTGCCAACAGAACTGCAAACTGTTAAACTGTTAAATACAATTCTCCTCACAAATGGTCTCATTTTAATCGAGTACTATGACTACAATAATATTATACTTAAGCACTTTGAATACTTCTTGTAATGGTTTTTTCTAAATGTGCAACGACTGTAGGTTAATTGTGTGTTTGTTATGAATTTATGTGTTTTCTCCCCATGCTCATACCGTTGTCTTTAAAAAGAGCTTCAGATCTCAGTGAGATTAGTGTTTGAATAAAGAATCAAATAAATAAATGACAAGAACACACAGTTTGTCGGTGCTTCTTGTAAGTGAGCCTCAACAGCAGAATTAAATTGGTAAACCTAAAAGAAAAGGATGACCGTGTCCCGAATGTAAAGGAAAAGGAGATAAAAAGCAGAGAGTACAGTGTTCCTCCCCATTTAACTTTGAGGCGGCTGTTCCAGGAGCCGACGCTAGGAGCTGTCCGCGGTGCTGAAGCCTCGGCTGCCTCCGACTGCTCACATAGCTACGAATCCGCTTACTGAGCGTCCAAATTAAAAAGGCACCTCCGCGTTTCACTTGATTATTCTCGACTGTCTTCACTCCGCGAACCTTAACGGAAGTGCAACAACAAGCCGCACGGCTCGGTTTATGTTTCGCACTCGTTCAGATTCTCGCTTTGCTTCTTGTTATTATTATTATTTTTTCAGCCCTGGAAGTATTCTTTCTCAACACAAGGACGTGTTTTTGTAGCTACGCGAAGAGCGACCTCGACTTTCGTAGACATGTGTGTGAGACGAGACTGTCAATTCAAGAGCCTCTTCGCGGTTTTGGTTCTGGCCGCTGCCGTGGCCCAAATACATGGACAAGGTAAGAACTTGGGTCTTATGCGTACTTTGTGGGGATGTTCCGTGTACTTCCTTCTGTCAAACTACACCAGGCGAGGGTAGAGCTGAGTGCTGGGCAATGACACCAGGTTCACGACTGTGAGATCTACAAGTGTGAATGTGGAGACATGAGCACAGTGAAGTGCTTACAGAATCATTTAAATGATATTAAGTTTTACAATTTGTTGTTTAAAATTTTCACAATCAAGCTGAAGAAAGGACAATATTGCCGGTTCAAAAGCTGACTACAAAGACAATGCCATTACACCTACTCTGAACACATTCTATACGACTTCTTTAAATATTAAATCAGAAATCCGCTTCCAAGTGGCTCCATACTCCACACAGAGTATAGTTAATTGGAAGTTATAAATCCTGACATTTCACCACAGGGTCAAATGTGTTTAACAGTCAGTTACATAACGTTTAACTGTCGATCACAACTTACAGAACCTCTTTAGGTCGCCCTACTCGTACACAAACACACACACATTTTGCCACACATACAGCATGAAATCAAGTGGAAAAAAAAACTTCATAATACATTCGCAAACTAAGCACTATTCTGAAGCATATTCAACCTAATGGGATGAATTGGTCCAGCGAGATGTTAGTAAACAGTCAGGGAGTGAGTTGGTTGGGCACTGAGGTCTGTGTGACAGACGGTGCTCGGTAATAAGACTCTAATCCTCAGGAATTGCTGAAGATTATTGACCAAGCTGTTTGACACAGTTGAGTGCTTATGGAAGGATTCATGCACACTGGCCATGTCCTAATTATTTCTCCATTGTGCGTCTGCCTCCTCTTTATCATTGCAACTCTGCTTTCTGTTGGTGTGTCCGTGTTTCCACTTGTCTGCACAGTTTTACTATCACACCCCCTTTTTGTGGCGATCTGTATCTCTTCTTTGTCAAGCAACTGTACATAGACATGAGACCTCGAAGGCAGTGCATGCAGATACAGTTTGTCCAGTGTGAGTAATGACTCGTGAATGAGGTAAACAAAATATCATACAAAATCAAGCAGTACTATGTTGAATATATAGGGAAAAAGCACCTTTTGATGGTTTTTCTATGAACAGGGCAGAGGACCTCACATACTATTGTAACACAGCCCTTTAGTGTTAGGAAGAATAAATGACAGTAAACTGAGTGCTTCTCTACGTCCTGTTTTGATGAGCCTTTGATGAAAGCGGCCTGTTTCATGTTGAAAATGAGCACATTTATGAGGGACAAGTGATGACTAAACAATGTAATAATTGTGAAAATGAACTCACATTGCCTGGGCTGTTTCAGTCATTACATCTCAGTCCATAAAAAAATGAGGTGCAATTCTGGACCAGTGCCTGAAACAATATTTTACACTATCAACAAAGCATCTACTGATTGAACATTTAGTGGAAGAAAGGTGCTGCGTTGCTCCAATACAGAGTTTCAGAACCTTGCATAAGCAAAGTACAAATCCAGTTATTTGCGGCACAGCCTTACGCCATCAGAAGTCATTTTATATTGGTTTAATTAACTTGTTTGAGTACACTCAGCAGTGGAATACTGTACAGTAGTGCTTAGTAGTAGATGTATGAATTTATGAGTGTTTTCAGAGTCACAATTGCACATATCCTAAGAACACACCTGCGCTGTTCGCTCACTGCTCAAAACTCCAGGGAGAGGAAAAATGCACAGTGCACTATTTTTAGAGCAAAATAAAATTTAACAGCTTCCATTAGTGAATTCTCTGCTGTTGCTTCGCCAGCAAATGCTCACATCTTAGTAAATTCTCCAAGGTGAGGCCATTTCAATTTTTAATTCTCGTGGTTGTGATGTTTTGCCACTGTGAGAAGTTTTGAACGCAAGGGCATGCACAGGAATGAGTGAGGTTTCGTTTCTCGCAGAGGTCTTAATCTCTCATTTGTGGCACAGCCTGTTGTTGTGAACTTGCTTCAGTCTGTTACCTAGCAGGGAATACAAACACTCAATCCATCCATTTCACTGTCATGAGCACAGGGACAGGCATTTTGCTAAATTTAGGGAACTGTGCCATTATTTTCCCATCTGCAGTGTGCACATTCATTCAGACGTTTTCACTTTATTATTTCAGTAATAAATGGAGCTTGATAATTGAAAGGTTCATTTGCAAAAACAGATATCTCCATTTTTATTTATTTCCCTAAATCATGTTTATTCCAGGGAGAATCAATCAAACTGATTTTGGTTTATTCATTTTAAGAATGGCGTTCGTCTGTTTTTCTAAATGAACTCTTCAACTGTTGTTCAAAATTACAAGCGACTGATTGTTCCTTAACTGCTTGGGTATTTTTCTTTTCAGTGCAAGTTGCATTGCTCCTTACATTTTCTATTTTTAGTGCAAATTCAGGTGGCTTGTAACTATAGTGATTAACACTAATATGTATGTATTATGTATTTTTGTGTAGTATGTGTAATGTAGTTGTCATTAAGTATTCAGGGATTGTGGAGATAGAGAAGACTACATTCACAATGACAAAGACCAGATTCCATTTGATTTGTTGTGTTCACACTATCATGAAAACAAAACGATCTGAGTCACATATAAGCAAAAAAAGCAGATTTGGGTCAGTCGTGCCTGTAGTGTGAATGTAGCCTATAGTGTTGTCACTATAGTCGGCAAGATTTTTCACAGCATGCATTTAAAAATTTTAGTCAACATGAATGTAGATATCCAGAGAAATTATTTTATTGGCTTTTAACTTTTCATATCTTTTCAAAGTCAGAAACAATGTGCAAGCAGACGGATTAAAGACTTTTTACATATTACAAAAAGCATTTCTTGCAAAGCGTGTCCTGGTCTTTGACTTAATTTTTAGCATTGGATATTTCTTTCATGTAGAAAGCATCAAATACAGTAGACAGAACAACATTCAAATGACAAAAGACAATGTAAGTATGAAAGAAATAATTACACACTGATGGAGAAAATATAATAATGGCAGTTGTAACAAATAATGTTGCTTTGCAAATGAATTGGTCAAGCTTTCTATCCCTTTTTTCAAATTAATAAGAGGTCATTTGGCAAGAGAGAGAAAGGGAGAAAAACCCTGTTTGAAGGAGGATTATTAAAATTCTGATCCAAACCTCACAGTTCTTTATGTACACCTTTAACAGCAAAAACAACAAGAAAAATAAAGTAGAGAGCCCCTAAATCTGCCCCATCATGAGGCACTTTCATTTAGTTTGTCCTCCAGCCTTCACTTATGCTTTGAAGATGGCCTAGAGTGTCATATCTGAAAGACATACAAGTAAAATGGTTTGTGACTCTGAAATTACTTATAGATACAGTATGTTTGCTGGTCTATCTGTGTTAGCATAGATGATTCCTATATTAAATATCTAATACTATAATTATATGAAATAATCTATAATAAAACTTGTCCTCTGTTACAATGACATCTTGTCCAGATATGTGTGCCAATTGTATCCTGGGATATAATCTGTCGCACATCATTAAAAAGATAAACAAAATAAATAAGTTCATTAATCTAATTAGAATAAAAACAGCACTTGCTTCATGAGAATTAAAAATAAATAACAGTTAATGTTTGTGAATTGGTTAGGTATGTGCAGCGTGATAAATGAGCAGCAGCAACCAGCAACAGCGTTTTGAGGATGTGATTACCAAATTGCAAAGAGTCACACTTGGTACTGAGTGAGATCGCCACAGGCCTTTAATTATCTCAGTGCGAATCTCCAAGGGACAAAGTAAAAAATCTTGTTATGAACATTAACTTGGATTGACAACCTGATGGCTACAGCTTGAACTTGTTCTAAGAGGCATCGATCAAATTTACACCCTAATATAAAGCGTGTTATCAGATGTAACTGTTATAACTTTTAAAGCACTGGGTCATGTCAGATTCTAGGAAGTGACATAAACATCTTCACAGTTCCTACAAGAAATCCATGCATTGGAAACATTCCTAACCACTTTAAACAGTCAGTGTACTGAATCTACATTTACATTTACAAAACTCTCACAGTGATTGTTATGATTGTTTCCATTTCATTCTTTGCAAAACCGCTCAATACTAATTGAATTTTGCATCTAAATTAGAACATCTAATACAATTCTGACAGATATGTAATAGCTAATCACACATCCATTCAGTGTGGAGACTTTTTGTTGGCCCTGGTGCGGCACTTGAAGTTTTACACAATTTAATGACATTCAGCTGAGCCTATTATCTTTATGCTTACACATTATCTCTGACTGCTAACAATGATCTGGAGTGATCTGGGAGTTGTAGAAAGGAATGTTTTATGTATCCTGAAGCTCATTAAATGAGTTATGATCTCCTCATGGTTGACAGAGCTCTCATTGACATGCCACTGTGGGTTTCAAGAATGTGTATTGTGAATTGTCTTTGTTGTTCCAGAACATAAGATTATTTGTCATATCTCATATTGGATCAGTAAACTGACAATATCTGACTAAAGTGATTTGTTATTATAACATATTACAATTTAGACTGTATAAAACAACAATTTAGCAGCTAGTCCACATGGAGATAAACAATTTGCTTACCTTGACCCTAAAATGACCACTTTACTATCAGGCTGTTTTGGTCTTGATTGGAAGAGGTGCATATTAAAGCTGCACTGACAGCAATCAAGAACTCCCAGAAGAGAGAGCTTTCTGCGGTTCCGCTTTTGTATTGACACCTGTTACCACAGTGGAATGAAGTTCATTTCATGTTTTGAAAAAAACATTTTATGTGTATTCATTTAACTCAATAGTAAGCCTGCCTGTTCATCTCACTGACATCACAGGTTACAATGCTATTTCTTTGTTTTCTGGCATTGGAGGTGTTGTTCATATTCATAAATGTTGAAAATTGCTAGGATTGTGGGAATAAAACTGCATATTTAGGGTAGATTGTTGCTTTGAGTGGTGCACTGGAAAAATCTGAACATCCTATAATTCCAGGGGAGGTAACAGAAATCATTCAACACCTGTTTGTGGGATTGCCAGTGATTAACTTCATCAAGGGCTATTCAGCATCTGTGTGCTGTCATAATTAGTTTAACTTTCCCAAGGCCTGTCAATGGTAAATGAGAGTCATTATGCCAGAATGCCCCTCTTCAAGGCTTGGCGCCTGCACGCCTCAGCCCCTCTCTGTGCCTGTCTCGGTCTCTTTCACTGCCTCCTAGGTGGAGCTCACAGCTTGGCTGAATGCGACTCATTTTCAACTCTTCATGTGCAAATGCCTCACTCGCTCCGTGAGAATGTTCTATGCATCCTAATTTGAGTCATTGCCTCATATATTTTCTTCCTCAAAAGTGTGGAGCTCTATTTGTCAAAAAGAAAAAGACTATTTTTGCAAGGATCTTTTTGGATTTCATCACTGTTGTGCTTGGCATGGTTCTCCAACAGCTGGTTTTACCCTATAGAAAATAAAGCCTGGTGTTCTCACTAAATCAAGGCTGCATTTCAGCTCAATCTGCAGTTCAATATTAAAATAAAATTCAGATGTGGAGAACACAGTGGTTGGACACATGGTTTATTTTTTTTTTCACATAGCCTTACTGTGTGGTCAAAATGCAGTGTCAGCTTTAAAAACTAGGACAGCCAGCCATGTATGAATAGGGAAATAAGTATTTTTAATAACAGTTTCTTTGTTAGGTTCTCTCACCTCCTTTCTTCTGTTTTGTTTAACATTTTGCATTTACCTTAAGGCAGACTCAGAGATGAGTGTGGTGGCATTCATTTACCCTAGAGAAATTGAACATTTTGGTGTCCTTGTTTTGGGGTAAACTAACAAATTAAATAAACGTACTCTGTTCTGCAGCATAGAGAACAGATAAATGGGCTCTCTCCCAATTAACATAATGTCTATTTATGCATACTATTATTCATTTCTACATACATTATACTTTATTTTTCTTTTAGAATCTTTAAATAAAATAACATCAACACCAACATACTCAGAAGTCAGTTATAGTATTGGCTAGCAAACTGATATTCTTCCATTCTTCAAAGAAATAATTGTTTACACACTGATACACAGAGAGAATACAGCAATGGTATTTAACAAGAGTTTTAAATAACATACACAGTGCTGCTATTTTCTGTTAACAGAAGTGCTAACTGCTTGCCACATGTTTTGGCCACACTTCACAAAGGGTCAATGTCTGTTGAGATGTATGGGCCTGTAATAGTAGAAAAGGAATGTAATATTCATAATTATGTTTTCATTAGTGTAAAATGAGAATGAAAAAATAAATTGTTCTGTTTTCGTTACCTTAGAATGAGCCATTTTTAGTAGCCTAAAACGGACAAGCCAAACATTCACTCTAGACAGGCCCTCTGCATATTTTTTTGCAGATTTTGCAGTTACTGCAGTTTCTACTTAGCGTTCGATTGAGTCAGTGGGTTTAAGCTGGTTGCATTCTGCACCTTCACTGCTAGAGGCCACTAAATCCTGCACACAGGTTCTTTAACTCACAAGCTCTTGATAGACAGTTATTGTTCAGCCTAAATCAGTAATCAGTAAATCTAAACTTGTGCATTTAATGCACCCAAACAGCAAATACGGAGTTACATTTCAGGCATGAGCAATAACGCTGAAAAATGAATTAATTGAATCAGCGACGTTTTATGCTTCGGGAGTTTTGTTTACCGTTTGACAACAGACATGTCCTATTAGGTTGAGATTTTCAGTGGCATGTTGTCCAATAGCAAGTCAGAAAAAGAGCCACAGTCTACGGTGGTGGTGTTTTTACTCCTGTAACCTATCCAGATGAAATCAGTATTTATCTAGCCTACAGCAAGTTAACACAGAAGTACTACATGCTAGCAAGTTAACTTTAAATATTATGCAAATATGTTTCAAATTGATCAAACTTTGACGTTTTTAAGTAGCATGGAACAGTTGCTGGAGGGACTGTTGATGTTGAGAGACAGCGTTAAGGGCCACGGATGTCAATGCTGTTCTCCTTGGTGTAGTTTCAGATGTGAGTCTTTCTAATTTGTTCCAAGTTGTTAATATTCAATTAAAAAATGTCCTTCTTGGCCAGATTTCGCTTCATGTTGAATTAACTTGAATTCCAGCTGTGAGCGGCTGTCGTTGCAAGAGCCGATGAAGCTTTTGAAATTAAGTTGAGAGAGATCAAAAAGGGAGGACTGACTGAAGACCCACAGCTGCCCATGGTATCACTGATGGAGAATAAGCTTCATTAAATATTCAGTCTGAGGAAATATATATACTACACCATTGTATGCTAACCAGTTAGCCTAGCATCTAGTCTGTGTGTATGGTATATGATATTTGGATGTGAATATTAATGTATATGTGTTCTGAATATGATGATTTAATGATTTATCTATATTTAATTATTTATGTTATTTATATTTATTTATATTTTAAGATAGTTATTAAGGAGCTAATCCTCAGTAAAACTGTAGCTACATGTTAGTTTTGTATAATGATGCTTTACTTTACTTTTAGTGGGACAAAAAGGGTAAGGGAAAATACATAGTACAATACTCTAAAGCATTTTAAAAATATACACTGCAGAGACAGAGAGAGAGAGAGAGAGAGAAAATTGGGGGAAAAAAAGAATTTCCTGATAGCTTTTGCAATCCTGCTTGTTTAATCAGTTCGACAGTTTGGACAGAACTGGAATGGTTTATTGCATTTAGATAATTATGTGAGAGGTTTCTCCAACACCCTGTGTTTTGTCTCAACACAATCATCTCCTCAGAGATTTAAAGTAACAGGTTTAGAATGAAATTGTCAACATGTATCCTCAGCAAAGGAGAAAAATTTCCTCTGGATCGGAAGCAAGCACCCAGAGCTGCTTCACTTATGAAATCTCCCTCTCAGAGGAGAGGACTGGGGCAGGACTTCCAGCAGGGAGGGCAATGGACTCCGAAACTGTGACTCTCCAAACCGGGTGGGGCCATACACATTTAATTTATTCCAAGTGAAGAATAACCCTCTGGCAAAACCCTAAATGAAGCGATGTCTACCACTTTGTCACAGCAGTACGTTGCTGGTTTACTTTTACCTGCTTTGCCTTTGGCCTTGTGCCTTATCGATCCACGGAAAAAATAGCCGGCATGGTTAGCCTCCCTCAGGCCAAGCCTCCTTTCCACACCTTTCATGCTCTGCCTGGCCATGCACACACCTCCCTAATCAGGACTGGCGTGTTTTGCGGCTGCAGTGGGGATGGCTCTCTGAAACGATTAGGCCTGGGGACAGCTCCAGCTCTCTTCCCCTCTTCTCCACGCCACATCCCATCTAGAAAGCATTTCATCTGTGGCAGTGGAAAGGCTTATGTAGGGGTTGGAGAGTGCTGTGTGAAAAGCAGCAGGTAATAGGCTGTGTAATGTGTTTGGAGGAGTAGTTTTAGTATTCACAGTTAGTCCTGACCTCTGGCAGGCTGAGCCACCCCCACAGTAATTTCCTCTGAAAAGATGTAATTGAATTCATCAGGATGAGTAAACATATTATAAGTAGCAGAGAAAGATAACAATGTTGTGGATAGATCAAGGAATGGGATAGTAGCTCCACGAGTAATTGAAAATAGTCAAAGACAAACACAAGCAAAGACAATGCGCAGGACACTGGGGAAAGTCATTGCATTTACCGTAAAGTTGCAGCGTGTCTGCCTTTTACTCCATTGTGCTCCCTTATCTGTCTTGATTTTATTTCCAGGGAAGAAGCATATGCATATGAAAAGCTGATGATAAGATCACCAAAAACATTGGCTTCTTGCAGTGAAAATAATACTTGACTGAACTGAATCTGAATCACTGGCTAAAATGAAGCAAAGTATCACAGGCATCCATCCATTTCCAAGCATTTTGTACAGCTGACGTCTTAAGTCCAGACAAGACAGACACGGAGCAGAAGGCCGCTATGTGACCGTGAGCCTCTTTCTCTGTAGTGAGATGTATTGAAGTAACGTCCCAGAGGATCTTGTGTATGATTTAAAGGTTCTAACATCGACCGCCATCTTCAAAATATCGAACATTGTCAGTCCAAGCAGCTGGCGGGTGGTCAGGCAATTGTCTGTCAGTTATAATGCAGTCCTCTGCCGCTGCTTCTCTCCTGGTGATGGAGAGTCAGCTCATTGTGGCTGTCCTCATCTGTCAAAGCAGTGAGGAGCCTTTAAAAAGAATACTCGCCCTTAAGAATGGATTACTTAGCAGGGAACAGCTGGAGCTCTGTTAGACCACGCCATTGATTGCTGGACTATAGCTTTTAGTGGTAAAAGCTCCATGCATTTCTGACATTTCTTCAAGATGATGTGAAATAGATGAATGGTGAAGTGATATTTAGTGGCTTCCTATTAATGGAGGAAAAGCTTTGAAAGCCAAACAATACCTTTGACAGGGACATAATGTAACTCATTGCTTGATATCTGTTTGTATTCCTTCTCATTTTAACTTTTCAGCTTGTGAAATAAAGATGTCTGATATAACTACTATTAGTTTGGTTACCATGCTCATGATCCCCAGAGGATGGAACCGACTGTGATCCCCTGATCTTTCTCTAGTGCCACCATAACCACATTTGTGGTTTTGAGTTACTATTGGCTGGATTACCATTAGCATCATCAGCATTACCAGTTTCTGCAATACTTTGGTTTATGAGCAAATACCTGTAAATTTGATATTATATTTGTATGTCTATTTTGTGTGTCTATATTATATGTCTATATCTATATATTTTATATTTTGTATATTAGTGAGTGTTATTATACTAACATGCTATACAAAAATGGTGAACACATTATACTTGGTTAACATCAGCATGTTAGTGTGTGAACAAATTGGAATTTTTCTATTACTTACCATCCTTACAGCATTTGTATTATTGGAGTTTTGATGGGAATCTCTTCTATTTAACTGCTTATGATTGTGGTTATATCATTTTGGATTAAATTTTGTGTGATTGTCTGGAAACAGATGTCTGCAGTGTGTATTTAGAGGTGTGTGTGTGTGTGTGTGTGTGTGTGTGTGTGTGTGTGTGTGTGTGTGTGTGTGTGTGTGTGTGTGTGTTGTATATTGTCTGTTGTTAAGCTGCACTTCTTGGTGGCATTCTGGTGGTTTTTAGCTGATTTGCTGAAACCCATATACCCACGTGTTTGTAGGGCATAATATGTATTTAAATGATCTAAATAGATTATTACTCAAGCATTACACTTCACTGATATATTTTTTTATTACCTCTGAATCATAAAAGTATAGACAAATAATAATAATTTAAAAAATCCTTATTTGACTCTCATTTAAACTTTTTTTTTAACCCATTTAGGTTCCTAAAAATACCCCTGCAGCTTGGGGGAGGAGCATGTATTCAGTCAATGAAGCCTGGCTGTGTGTGCTTTGAGGGATTACATCTGAGTTATGAAGGCAAATAAAGAAAAGGAATTCTGACAGTAGGCGATGATCCTTAAAAGGACTGGACAAGAACTGTTAGACAGTATTTACCCCGTAAACTAAGGTATTCAGGTGGGAATAGGCCTAATGATTTATATTATTGCTGTAATGCCAATCACTGTGGAGGATCTTGAGGATACAGTGTTAAAGTGTGAAAGTGTTAAGATCCTTCCTTTGGTGGAAATATGAGAAATTTGGGGTAGATTTACTGTAAAATCATGTTAATTTGATTATGCTCATAATAAATAAAGTTAACATTATTGCAGTAACATATGTTCAGTGTATTTTGGCCATGTAAACAACTCAGTCTAACTATGGATTGCAGGTGTTGTGGCTGCAACATTATTGCCATAATCAGATCATTATTTCCATTTACTTTCCCTGCCTATAGATTTTTCAGCTCCTCTGGGATGTAATCCTTGCATCATGGAATACTAACCAACCTTAGGCTGATGTTGTACAAGTTGAGAGGTTTATTTGAACAAGAGATAAAAACAACCACAGAGTACCACTCGTAACTATGAATCTGCTGTTTATTTAAGTCAGATGTTGACTGAAGTTCTGGATGCACATATGAACATATTAAACCAATTTCATATTGCCTTATTTCACTCCTTTTCATACATGATTTAGTGTAAATGATGTAAGCATATCTAGGATCAGGCCTAGAGTGTGAAATCACTCGTCGGCTTTGTGGAATCACAACTGCATTTTGCACCATCCACAATTATGGCCAAGAAAAAAACTAAAAAACATCTTCGCGAACATGACAAAGAAGAACACTTTTGAACCCAATTTTGCAGACACAACGACAGCAGGAGACTGAGGTAGAGAACTTGATGTGACAAAAACTCTACTGGAACCTTGCAAGAAAGAAAATAAAATAAAACATAGAAACTCACAGATTGTGGAAAGGTAGCAACAGGAAACAAACAGGTAGGCAGACAGGTAGACAAAAACAGTCAAGGCAACTGAGGCGATCTGACAAAAAAACGGGTTCTAATGAGGTGCAGCAGCATGTGCAGTCACAAAAGCTGGTGAAGGGAAGAGCCACAGGTGTGCAGGACATGGGAACACACTGATAACACCTGGTGGACAGGTGAGGAATAGGCATTTTCTTGCAGAAGAGATTTTAAGGTGTCACAGTAGGAAATAATAAAATGAAATAATGGTTAAATTCTTTTGTAGTTGCATCAGTTTCAGGGTCTTGGCATTCTCGCTCACTTTCACACTGTCATGGCTTACTGAGTCCAAGCTGTTGTTAGTGTTCTTAGTAACACCTGTTTTCCTACATAATGCCTTCATTAATTACCTGGACACTACAGCTAACCATAATCTCAGCATAACCTTTTCTTAGCCTTAACTCTAACCCTTAAGTTAAAGGAATAGTTTGTCATTTTGGGAATAGCATAAAGACTGGCTTTGTCAAAGGTTAAGCTAAGCTGAACAAACCCTGTTGGCTCTAGCTTCATATTTAGTGTACAGAAACAAGAGTGGTATAGAGCCTCTCATTCAACTTTTGGAATGCTCCCCTGTCCCAAGGCGTCCCCCAGGGTTCGGTGCTTGGTCCTCTCCTCTTCATACTCTTCCTGCTCCCCATTGGCAACATCATTCGCCACCATGGTCTTCACTTCCACTGTTATGCCGATGACGTCCAGCTTTATATCTCTACCAAATCCATCACCCCGGCCACTCACTCCACTCTCTCCAACTGCCTCACCGACATCAAATCCTGGATGCATTCCAACTTTCTCAAACTCAACTGTGACAAATCAGACCTTATCATTATCGGCCCCAAATCCCTCACCAAAACCACAGACAGTTTCCACCTCACCATTGACAACTCCACCCTGTCTCCATCCCCCCACAGTCGCAACCTCGGAGTCATCTTTGACACTAACCTCTCCTTTGAACATCACATAAACCAAATCACGAGAACTGCCTTCTTTCATCTCAAGAACATTGCCCGTCTTTGCCCATCACTCTCCTTCTCTGCTGCTGAAACCCTCATCCACGCCTTCATCACCTCCAGAATCGACTACTGCAACAGCATCCTCTATGGCACACCATACAAAACTCTAAATAAGCTACAATACATCCAAAACTCCGCTGCACGTATGCTCACCCACACCCGCACCCGTGATCACATCACTCCCGTCCTCCAGACCCTCCACTGGCTCCCAGTTCCACAGCGCATTCAGTTCAAAATCCTCCTCCTTACACACAAAGCCCTCCATAACCAGGCTCCTTATTACCTCACTGACCTGCTCCATCGCCACAATCCATCCCGCAGCCTCCGCTCATCTGAAGCAAACCTCCTGACTCCTCCACCCCGGACCAAGCACCGAACCTGGGGCGACAGAGCGTTCTCTGTAGCTGCCCCCTCCCTCTGGAACTCTCTCCCCAAACCCATCCGTGACTGTACCGACCTTCCAACATTCAAATCACTGACAAAAACTCACCTTTTTAAAATTGCTTTTAATGTTTAGCTAAGTCTGATGTGTTTTTAATGTTTTACTATTTGATGTTGTTTGGCTGCTTTTATGTTTTGTTTTTTTTTATGTAAAGTGTCTTTGAGTATTTAGAAAAGCGCTTATAAATAAAATGTATTATTATTATTATTAGAAGACAAAAAAGCAAAATTTCCAAACTTTAACCAAAATCCATGCCTTAATAGGTTTTGGTCCACATTTGAACCATAGACATAAATCATTCTCTTCACTGCTTATGCATTTAGACACGCATGAACTAATTTAATGGATAATGGCACATCACTGATTTATATAAGTGAGGAAAACTAATAATTAATGGTTCACCTGAAACAACGTAATCATGAAACATAGGTAGGTATTTATTAATTTCTCTTAAAGGTCTAGTGTGTAACATTTAGGAAACTCTACTGCCAGAAATGGAATATACACCAATCAGCCATAACATTATGACCACTGACTGGTGAAGTGAATAACACTGATTATCTGGTTATCATGGCACCTGTCAATGGGTGGGATATATTAGGCAGCAAGTGAACATTTTGTCCTCAAAGTTGATGTGTTGGAAGCAGGAAAAGCGGCGAACCGGAGACAGGGTCATTAATGCACGTGGGATGTGAAGGCTGGAGTCAGATCCAACAGACGAGATGCTGTAGCTCAAACTGCTGAAAAAGTTAATGCTGGTTCTGATAGAAAGGTGTCAGAACACACAGTGCATCACAGTTTGTTGCCCAAGTGGTCATAAAGTTATGGCTGATCAATGTAATATTCATAGGTATATTTTCATTACTGTATAATGACTATTTTTATCTACAGATGGAGCAAGGACAAGGACAATGAGCTGGAACAGGGCAATTCAGTAAAAAGAGCATATCTCAACCTATCCCAGCATAGGTACTCTGGGGCAGAATCTACAAAGGGAAACAAAACCCATTGCTTTGAAGCAACAATACTAACCATTGTACCATGCAGCACTGCCTTGAAATGCACCAGTTTTAAAGGACTGTTGATTTTCTCTCTATCCTTATATTTAGAATAATAGGCCACACTTAAATAGCACAATTCACAAACCCTGACAAACTTCATTTGTCTCTGTGTATATAGTAATCATTACTGGATTTAAGAGGCAGTCTGAATAGAACCAAAGAAAAAGCCTCCGATTTATCCTTTTTAGCAGATGAGCTCTAAGCTGGAATCCTGTTATTCTATTTTTTTCACTATCAACATGAGCAGCATCATAAACACATTTCTTTTAGGGGAGCCTAGAGTCTGCAGGAACAAAAAACCCAGATGTTTATCAGCAAGCAGCCTTAAGAAAAGGAGAGAAAATATTCTGTGAGAGATCATCTTGAGGCATTTTTTGTCCATGCTGCTACCAACCACTGCTATGCTCAGGCCCGGCACCACAAGGGGTCTTAAGGGGGCTTAGCCCCCTCAGTTGTGTTTTTACCCCCTTTGTTTAAGCTCTATAGAAAGATAGCAAAAGAAAAATAATAAAATTATCCAAGATACATGTAACTACCTTTTAGCTGTTGTTTCAGAACAATGGACAGCACTGTTTAGACACGCCTGCCCCCCCATCATTCTGTTTGAGCTCGACCCTGGCACCCTGCACTATTTAACAGCCCCCTTCACTTCATCTTGGTCCGTGCTTGCTTCGCTTCTTGAGTTTTCTCCATTTCTATTGTTGTATTGTGAATGAAATTTTCCGCTACATCTGGTGTTTTTCATCAGGACAAAATGAGTTAAACTGAATTTGTAACGCGTGAGGACAGCTGTTGAAATAATGGGTTAGATTCTCCAGTGCGCAGTGTCTCTTATTATCTCCGCATAAGGGATGACACAGATTTTTTGGCATCGGTTGGTTTCAAAAATGCATTTCTCACTTTTACCCACACTGAATTCAAAGTAAGACAGAGGAACATGTACGTAGTATGGGATAAAAGTTGCAGATTTCACATTGAGAGGAATCAAACACCTTCAATGAGATCACAGTTATGAGGGTATATCCTGTGTTTTCACGGCAAGAATTGTGCCTCGGCTCAACTAAGGTAGCAGGTTATAAACAATTTGACAAGGAAGGTGCAAAAGTGAGAGCGGAGTTAAAGAGACAGGGAGAGTAGTGGGGAATCTTCTCCACTTCTATTTATATTAGGGAAAACATTTGATACACCATTTGGTATGGACACTTTAAGTTAGAGTGCCTTAACAAAACCATGACAACATACAGGATCCAACAGGGCTCAAAACCCTAAAAATGTTCATATTCATCCTGGATTTCGTGATTTCCTTTCATTTCTTAAGGGATCCACACAAGTGTTGTTTTATTTTATACCTAGCTAGGTGTACTTAAAAGGGAGGATAGTTAGTAAATAGCATGTCAGTGTCAGTGGCCGTTCCTGCTTGAAGGTGACATGTTTGTGTTTATCTGAACTTATTGTATGTCCCTGTCAAAGCAGTTCCATCCAGCAAGTAAACAAATCTAGACAAGGTTTTAGCAAAGCTGGAAAAAATCTCATCACAAAAGTGCACCACTTGGCTCCAGTGCAATTACCTTCTGTAAATGAAGCTCAGTCTGTCCTGTGAGTTGCTCACCCTCTGTGCAGGCGGTTTGCACATGCACTGTGTCAACAAAGCAGCACGGGCCTCTGTTTGGAAGGTGCGAGGCTGTTTACCTTTGTTGCTGTGTGGATTGATGAGGTGGCTGAGGCAGAGGCAGGGGCATGATGTGAATAGTTGGAGTATTACTGTGGAAAGAGGTGTTTCCCCTCGGAGGCGGCTAACTGAGTTTGACAAAGCTGTTTCTGCTGAGAGGCTGTAGGGACGCTCCCTGGCCCCTCTCCAGGAGCTCCAGCTCTGCGTGTGGATGCACATTTGACGTAGTGATGAAAGGTAATGCAGAGACAGGAGGGAGGAGGAAGCTCCCAGTAACATAGTTTAAGTAGTGCAAGTCAGCCTATAGTGTATTTAACGTTTTAGTAGCATGGAGAGAATACAAAAACGAGTTAAAGCATGGTTTGACTTCCAGCGAGGTTCATCAGATTTTGGATTTTAAGGTCTGTGTCTATGATATTTTCTGTCTATCATTTTGTCTCTGCCAGGATTATTTGTTTTAATATTACAAAACACTACATAAACATTCAGTTAAGTTAAATTAAAAACTGAGGGAAGATGCTTCATTTCTCTCACTGTTTTACTTGGACAAGTTGATTTCTACTTCTGTCCTTTGGCTCCAATAGTTGAGTCTTTGAATAGTTTTTTTTTCTCCTGTTAGATTTTCGATCAATTCTGGTGTTTTTGGATTGCCTCTTTGGATGGCATATAGCCATCCCTATGGCTTTTATAGAGGACAAACCACTATGTGATTTTTACACAGCTCCAACTGCCAAGGAAATTGGATTAAATGTCTTCTGTGGTTTTGGAGTCATTTTATTTTGCAGCCTTTCCTTTTGTTGTCTGTTGTGTGTCAGTATCCTTGCCATAAGTGAGGCTGCCCCCCCCCCAAAAAAAAGTCAACTTCAGACATTTTTCTATATCTACTGCACTCAGCTGTAAATTAAAGTAAAGATAAGAGAATGGTTTCAAGCCAACTGGATTTGTCACCATATACAGTAATCCAGTGGGATTTGGGAGCTCGCATTTCATTTCACAGCACAAGGCAAACAGGTTTTTAATACGTTTACATGCTACTGCTTGTGGTTGCAGTTTCTGAAACATATCAAAATGATTGTTTCATTGTATGTGTATATTGAGAAAAGCCCAATATACTATCTGGGTAATAACTTATTAACACTTATATTAAATTACTGTTGCTTTTTTATTAAACTGAAATATCAGCAAGTTACGTGTTATCACAATGTTACTATAAGAAAAATATTTGCCACATTTGTTAGACTTTTTTTAATTGACTTTATCTCAGAGTAATATGTCCCTTTATTGTTTTCTCTTGCATGGTGAAAGATATGTACAGACTTGTTTTATATTTTCTTGCTTTGCTAGTTCAGTCTTATTCAAACCGTATCAAATTGAAGGATGGTTCAATATCTAAAAAAAACTAAATCCACAGAGACACACTTTGCCCGTCCAATATACTATAAAATACAAAGAAAATTGTGCTATGTTTTTCTTTTCCCCCTACAATTTAAGATATAGCAAAGGCAAACTTAGCTTTCTTAAGAAGCTGAACATGCATAACCCTGACCCTTGTACCTGTTTTTGGAAACTTGATTATAGAATATTATTTTCTCCTTTTCTTTAAGTTTCAAGAATATAAACAACCCATCTCTCTTTGGTTGCTGCTTGGTTTAGAGCCTTTAAAAGCAAAATTGACAAACCAACAGAGGTGTCATATTTACCCTTTTCATTGACTTATGAATAGATCCTCAGAATAGAAGTGTTTTAATAGATCCTCAGGGAAAAAAATCTTGTTGTTTCCATGGTAATAGGAGTGAGGATTGTTCGTTTGCTGAGAGTAACACCTACAAAGAAACTTTACTTGACATAAGGTGAACACAGACAATGGTGAACGTGATAGGGAGGCCACAGTCCTTCAATTTAGACATCTCATCACAGCTGAAATATAGAGTGTAATAATAATGATAATCAACCACAAAAAAGAAGTCTGTAATGATTGTTGGAATGGAGTGGCACAAGGGGGGATGACAGAAAAGGGTCAATGCACAAACACACACACACACTAACAGCCAGCTTTGCCATTACGCAAATGGATCTGGAAAGGCACTTCAGTATGTTTGCTCTTTGTCTCAGGCCGTCTGAGGATTTGGTGAGCTTGAAGACAAACCGCCCCTTGATCTGAAAGCTCAGAATCACGGAGAAGATAGATCAAAGCATCTCTGCCTTCTCTCTAAGATGCTTCCGTTAGAGTCGGGAACATTGAGCGAAGGAAGGGAAGATAAAGGAGGAGAAGGGAGGGCAGAGTTTGTGCGTGCCTGCCTGTTTACTCAGAGTGTGTAATCAGGAGGGGTTTCTGGTAAATGTGTAGGGTGGGAGATGGACTGGCTAAGAAGGGCCGCAGAAGAAAATATGTCTGTCTGGGTTTCACATCACCTCAGTCACACAAGCATCATGGCTCCGTCAGATACAATGAGACAAATAGGGCCTGCTAAATGATGTGTGGGAGTGAGGACTGGAAAACAGTTTTATCAAAAGCAAGTGGAGTTTGCAGTTTTGTTTTCCTCGCTCAAGTTATTGTGGAAGTTAATTCACAATGACATTAAAATACAGTTTAAGAGCTTACATTTGAAGGTATTCTAGCTGTATCAGCGGAACCAATAAAAATGTTTCAGTGCATTTTCATACAGGGCCTCAACTTTTCAGCATTGTGAGAAACTGTTGGCACAGATTGAGATCATATTCAATAAAGCATTCAGACCCTTGCAGGTTCTTGGCTGTGTTCTGCGTTCAGTTAATGATTAAGCAGAAAGCTGTCCTTCTGGCCTTTATTTGAAACACTTCCTGTGAGAGAAGCTTCTTAAATTAATTATGTTTGCCTAATGAATAATTAAGCCAAGGGAAAGATAATTTGGTGTTACGCAGCGAGCCAGACCATTGTGCATGTAGAGGAACCGGTGCTCTGTGTGGCTGGCTGATTTCACATTGGGAGTGTGAAATGAGAATTAGCAAACAATTTGCCTCCTGTTCCAATCCTTCACCATGACTAAAACATCACTGCTGATTATGTCTTGACAAGTGTCAATACTGCACGCCTGCTTGTTAACTGTACCAGAGACAGGTTGCGTATGAGGTTCCATTATTGTGGTTTTGAATTGCGGAGTAGTATTGATTCACAGTTTGAATGAAAGCAGATAACAAATGCTGTTGTGTCTGTATTGTATTGCCACAAAAGTTAAAAAGAAGTTTAAGTACAGCCTTAATGACAGGAGACATAAACAGACATTAATAGCTTCTTATCTGTGGAGGTGAGGCACAGAGGATGGAGATTAGGCCACGAGAGCAGACATTTAATTATCAAAGTCATGCTAGTTGTTGGAGAGAAATAATACATGGGAGCCACTAGTGCCGAGTTTTAAAAGGATATAATGCAATCCTAAGGTTTGTCATGTAGTTGTCTCTACCCATCAAACAATCATTCAAGAAATTCTGCTTAATCCACTTGAGGAAATCTTAAAATTAAGTTACATTGTATTCCATTTTTTTTATATTACAGTAGATCAAACAAAAAACAGGTATTACTTGGGGAGAGCTATTTAAAAAAAAAAAAAAAAAAAAAGAATTCCAGTGTGTTTGTGTGTTCTCACTAATATACACACCAATCTTAGATACATTGGAACAGGACAAACACCACTGACAGTTTCAATTTTGCTGCCCCCAGTGATTTATAGGCTCCAGGAGTCAGTCACAGAGAGAGAGAGAGAAAGAAAGAAAGAGAGAGAAAGAAAGACACACACACACACACACACACACACACACACACACACACACACGCACTTTCTATCTCCTTGTCTCTTCCTCCCCCCCTCTTTATCCCTCCCTGGTTATAAAGACTTGCCAAGAAATCATTGGCTCAACAGAGAAAGGGCAAATCCTCTTCAGCCAATTTAAATTCTTCTGAGAACATGGTGCCGACTATTCCAAACTAATTAATAGACATGTCATGAATAAAAACACTTTGATTATGAAAAGAGGTTGCCCTATGCCTCCTTTTAGGCTTGTCATTAGTATGAGGACACATGTGGTGAATAGCTGGAGTGTTGGTACCAGCAGCCTGAGACAGCCGCAGATGCCCTCTCTTGATTAGATTTTTCGCACCATGTTTTATTCAAGGCTGACTGCATGGACCCAATGCCACAGTCTCTGATTAGCTGTACCTGTACCAACAGGAGAGCCAGGACCAGCAGGACCAGGAGGGCAAGGCCTGTTCAAAGGGCAGGACACAAAGACATGTGACCCTGGAGCCCTTAGTCACACAAGTGCACTCCATCACCCACTACCCTCTTGCTCTCTCTGTCAAAGTGACGTACTGCGCAGATCTTCCTATTCTATACCACCACTATAACCGCCAATTGCTCAGTTTTATATATGTGGCTGCTGTGTGCTGGAGGATGTGGTAACACATTCAGTAGAACTCCAAGGGTAGGACAAACGTCAACTCCTCTTAGGAAGCAGGGAGGCGGAGTTTGTCTCTCTGGATCGAGATCGATTTGCACTCACAATAACTGCTTTTTCTTCCTTTGCTGGGGCAATAGCTTGACCTGATGCACCCAAATATAATCCAAAGCAAAAAGCCTCAAAGCCTCAAAGTCAAAGCACAGACATATATAGTACATTATGTGTGCTTATCAACTTTTACTTCTAAAGGTTTATAAATGATGTAATAGACCAGCAAGGTATAATTATCTAAAAATTATAAATGATACATGAATCACATTTTTAACATTTTTTATTTATTTAATTTTATAGCTTATGAATGACATATGAAGTATTTCTTAGTTTAAATTAGTTATCAATAATTCACAAATGCATATAAATTATTTGTTGATAATTCCTTCTGATTATGCTACTAACTATTTTTATTCATTTTTGAAAGTCAAACAACATTTACAAAGTTCAAGCTCATATGTATTAATTGTTTTCTTTTACATTTTCCTATTGCCAAAATGTTTTTAAAAGATTTGAATGTAACAGTAGTTTAACTATGACACCGTAGTGTGGGTGTTGGAATTACAGTCTCCAGAGGGGGTCTCACATTAGACATGACTATGCACAGCTAGGAATGGATAACATGCATGTTGGTGCTGTTACTGTTACACTCCTCTGCTTTATTGATCGTGTGGTACTGGCACAGCATCTCAGAGATGTACATAGTCTCCAAGCAGTTATAGATGGCACTGTTGTGCCTTATGTTACACTGCGAAGAGGTTCTGGCTGTCAACATGTGGTCCTCAGCCCAGCTGACTCGTCCCAAAGGGGAGCCGAACCCCCTGCAGAAGCCATCTGTATCCCAGACAAGGCTATCCATCATCCTCACTGCAGTGCTCAATTTAGGCTTCTTCTGCAGACAGCGTCAGGCAGCAGTGAACAGCTTTACATGTACGTGTCTGTAATGAGAGCCCTTGAAACCTGCCTAGTGGCTCTCATAGCCTGCCTCAAGGGCTGAAGGGAATCAATGAGTCAATCCCTGAGGCTGATCCCATGCCCATCCTCCCGGGTTGTTCCAAATGTGGGTTTCTTCTTTAAGTGTCTCCTTGTGGAGACAGCAACGGCAAATTAAGAGAAGAAAAAGTGATTACTGTGTAAAGATACATACAGCTGAGGTTTGTGACTTTTAAACAATGCTCGTTTAAAATGTTCGATGGAAGTTTAATTCTGCTGAATAATTTCACTAAATAAATTTCACATGCAGAGGTTCCAAAATGTTTTTCTTTTCTGAAATAGGAATTTTGTCTGCACAGGCATGTGCCACAGTACAACTAGGAAACTAGAGAAGTTCAGGAATTCCTGCTTTAAGCGACCCTGAAACTGTATGTTGCCTTGGGGCCTTGAGTGCAACAAATAGAACAACAACACTGGTCTTAACACCCATTAGTCCTCTTGAGTGTTTTGATCATACTCTCCGCGCTGCATTCCTGCTTCATATGTATGGCTGGTTGATGTTGTGGATTTCACAGGAAGTGTACATTTTATTTTATGCACATTCACTTCACATCCTTGGGGTTAAGGAGGATTTTATGCAATTGCATTCACTCATGCTTGAGTTCTTGCCTGCTGCAACCACAGGAAAGTGCTTCTAATTAATTTCCACAACCCAAACATCCCAAGAAACCTCTAATAACAAACTTGTTTCTTTAACTCTAGGCTACCAACACCTTATTGCTAGGAAACAAATACATTTACGTCAAACAACCAACCCTGCCTTTGATGCAGTGCAGAAACAGGAAACCTTTCGCAGAGCCTTGGAGAAGTCCATGCCAGGGTTGAGGGTTTATATTGTCCCAGTTGTATTGGATGTAGCACTGAGAATGTGTTTATCCTAATGGCTGTCTGAGCCACCGCATCCCTATATCCTTGTGGAAGCCTGTATTAGACACACTTCCACACTGGCTGGATTCGAAGTCTGTCAGTGATGCATTCATCTGTCCAGCAGGTTGAGTAAGTAGAATCTATTTTGTGTCAGTTAATTCAATCAGCCTCAGCTGACTGCTGCATGCTGACGGTGCTCTGAGAGGCCACGGGGGCTTTGGAGAGAGAAGATAGGAGAAGGATCCTCTTGGCAGGGGGGTGAAATGTCATAGCCCACTGCCCTTGCCAGATGAGGCCGTGTTACACACCAACTTGGCGGCTCAAGACACGATAGTTGCAGCTTATCATATGTAAGCTTGGGGAAGGAGGCCAGTGGGCATTCCCACATTTTGTCTTGTCGTATTGCATCCACATCTCTACATTACAAATCTCATTTTTCATGCTGCGGCGCTGAGCTCTCACGCAGTTTTTCAATAATCGCATAGGCTGGGTTGGGGACACATCTAAATCCGTCTCCTACAGGTTCTCAATTCCACATGAGACTTGTGATGTTTTCTGAACCACATACAAAAAGTGTAAGTAGTAAACAACCCCAAGAGAACTGTCTGGTGACAAAAGTAGCCGGACAGGCATAATTCCTAATCGTTTTTTCTGTGCCCAAGATCAGTCTGTCCATGTTGCACATTACTGCACTCACAGGTGAGCTTCCACCAAGGAAACTACACTGTAAGTTTTAGGATTCGACCGGGGGAATGAGCCAAACCTAGTAGCTTGCAAGAAAATCCTAAAGGATGTAGGTGAATAGCATTAGCTTACTTTGCACAAATTCTTCAATTTATCCTGCTCGATAACTTCTGTATTGTGGAGGAGTGTGAGGTGAAGTACACAACAGAAACATCTTGTGCCAAGCAGCCCCTGCATAAAAATGATTTTACCTGTATCATTTCTGGTAATAAGTTGGATCTCGACCCCTGAAAATAAATCATATATGGTCAAGTTGATTGTATATGGTCACTAGTGCTGTGACTCAAGCAGTGTATTTGTATGTTTTTCTGCCTTTAAATAAAACACTTCATTTTGAGAGAGGTACTTAACCAATGAACAACCTGGTGTGATGCAAACGTGTTGTTTCAGGTTCGCTGCAGGAACCACAGTAGTAGATACGGTAGGATGATTAACTATGGAGTGCTTTGAAACGAGTTCTATTGTATTTCTATCACTTCGTTTAGTTTGCAAGATTTGTGAGTTGATGTTTTTGTTTCTATTCTTAGGCAGACAAACCTCCAGAGGGGTCCTTGCTTTTATTTTGATCACACAAGAATATATCCTGACTTTTCCAGTAATGATCTCTATCCTCCCCATCTGCTAGATTGGCAGCAAGGCTCCTTGTAGACAAAGAACTAGTCGCAGTGTTGGAAATGAAAGGGAACATCTCAGCTATGTAGATTTATGGAAAGCTTTACTTAAAACACTAATCACACCTTGAGAGTTCTACTTCTACCCATCAGGCCTCCTTTAAAGGAAAAAACTGTGTGCGGCTGTAATTCTGCAGTATGTTATACCAACCCACTTAATTGCTCAACACAAAGTCACAATTTCCTTTAGCTCCTAAGACGGAAGCGGAATGTCAATCCAAAGTCATCAGCGTCCTCTTTGATAACTTTCCTCTGTTCTTTTTAAAAATCAGCCAGCAATTTCCTACATAAGCTGAATGAATTCACTCAGGAACATTATAGTTTGCACTGAATTTACAAGATATTTGCTCTCACACTTCAACCGTGTGGGTGTATGTGTGTTCATTCAGAGTATGTCTCAGAGTGTCTTGTTTATGGCGTGTGTGCGAGCACTTGAGCATGTGGCTGAAAAACTGTCACTAATAACATAAATTACATTTCTGTAGATAAACATATGGAGATTGCGGGCTGTGAAATTGACTCAAGGCTGTGAAATTAAAGGCAATACCCACTGAGGTGATAGCTCCAGTTGTCTGGGGGTGGGGCACACTGCACTGTACGTGTGTATACTGCAATTCAATTAGTGCCCTTGATCATCTTCTTTAGTAAGTCTGATGTGGTGTGACTTTGCGATCCAGGCGGTGAGACTCTGGCTCAATCTTGGAGAGATGTTTGATTTATTTGTTCATTAGGAACTCTCTCTGCAGACTCAGACCTCTCATCAATCCCTGTTCACACTCAACAAGCACAATCAACTGACGGTCCTTTTCATAGCCAAAGGGGAAATAAGGGAAAAATTGCCATGCATCATAACCATTGATAAGACTGTCCCCTGCCAAAATTTTCAACTAACCCGTAGCGTGGTAATCCCATCCAAAGTGGATTAAATATTAAATAGTTTGGCGTGTGTGAGGAAGGAGAGCAGGCTAGTGAAATGCCAGGAGGATTAAGTCGGAGCGGATATAGTGCGGCAGCAGTAGCATGCTATCCTAGAGTTGCTGTTTCTCTCAATAATAGAAATGTCAGGAAGGGGGAAGAGGAAGGGAAAGGAGGGGTGAGGGGGGATGTCCTAACTGCGAGTGTTAGAAAAAACTAGCGTAGGATTCATCACTACTACTCCCCACTCACATCGGCTTTAAAATAGCATTAGATTTGCTGCTGAGGAAAGTCACACTTGTGATGCTTAAATTCCAATAAAAGACTTTTATTCAAGTTTAGAACAAAACTGCTTGATAATTATAGACCAGTGTCACTCTCCCCCCATTTAATCTCTTTTTTTTCATTAAGCCTTTATAACCACACATGCAAAAACACACACTTATTCTCACATAATGTAATAATCCAAAGCAGTTTGTTAATAAGCAATTCAGTTTAGTGAAACAAACATTAAAACAACCTTGCCTTGAGGAGGAAGTGTTATTCATATCCATTTCCATGCTTTATTTTATAATGTTTTTATCTCTCCCTGAGCAATCACTTTGTCAGCATCAGTAATGCCTATAAATCCTACTGTGGAGGAGATTAGTCTGCGAGAAGTGCTGCTGCCTGCAGTAATTAAAATTCTGCTGGATGGCCAGGGTTTCTCCTGCCATCATCTCCCCCAAACATCGCTCGCTGTCTGTCTTCCTAACTCTCTTTGTCCTTTTGTCCCTCTCAATAGTTTTCATCAATTACAATACATTTCAGGCCTGATAACGGTTTCCCTTCGCACTTAAGTGGATGATACACAGGGAGAACAAAGGGCCTCTTTGAGAAAATAAAGCTACAGATTGACAATGACAGCCGTCTACTTCTGTGGAATTAAATCGTATCTCAGAGATCATGGTCACGCCGGTGTACAGTATTATCTGAAAATGAAAAATAATGTCGGAATTCTATTGTTTTTTGTGGCTGTTCAAAGCTGAGGTGAACGAGAATGACTGATGTATGATGAAGGTCATGTGAGATATCTTTAAATTCTCAATATGAGACACAGACTCTGACATTAAAATTCAGTCCTTATATCAATATACAACTAAAGCGAAGATGTTTTTTTTCAATTGTTGCAGGTGAGGTAAAAAAATTTCCACATTTATTTAGTCAAACATTTCTTAAGTTCTCATTTGTTGAAAACAGCTCTCTTTTGATTGAGGCCTTGTGATGATGCTGTCTAGACAAACTACGCCTGTCTGAGTCTGGCTGTCTTGCTCAATAAACGTGTATTTTATGACACTACAGCTCATAGCCTGACAATTGCACTCAATCACAAATGGAATGAAATGCCATTTTGCATCTCTTTGCAGCATCAGCAGTATGCAAAGTCAGTGCAAATTCTGTTCCCAGTGTCTGACAAACAGCCTCATAATTTATAGTTTTCACAACCAAACTTGCAGCTCCTTTCATTTGGGCTGCACTGGAATAATAGAGACACTTGCATGACCGATGGATGTTCTCCGTCAATCTATCATCATTAGGGTCACCTCAGGAAAAAGTGTGTCTTCACTTGATAAAGACACTTAACTAGATGTTCAACACTCATACTAGACAAGGAATTGTAGCTAGACCTTGACTTTTATTGCCACTATTTCAATTCTTACACACTACATTACAGTACAGCACTAAACAAAATGATATTCATGGGGGGCGTTAGATACAAGAATTTTCTCTGCTGTTTCTCACCTCTCAGTTTGCTAAATTAAATCCATTTGCGCCCTACACCTCTTCATGGGGAACATGATCTCTCTCCTCTTGTTTCATTTCCATTAGTTGCACAGTCATAGTGAAGATGTTTGTTGTAGATTTGATCCCGACTGGTTTTCTCCATGTCTTCAGAATGACAAAAGTCAAAAAAATAACAGACATAAAATACTGTAAAGCTAACAGTTTCTTATCTAAATCTGTCAGAAGGCAATGCTGCCAACTCAGTGAAGCTCAGCAGTCTGCACTTTGAAAGATCTTTGATGACAGTAATCTACCCCGTTTCGCAAGCTGTGCACCGGCTGTAATTCAGACGCTATGAAATGGCATCGTTCCTGCCTGTTCTCGCTCTATTTTTGTCACTTGTTGCCTCAAATGTCAGCTCTTTATCTGCTCTATCACCTTATTGAACTACCCTTTGTCTTTGGGTTATAGTGGTGGTGCGATCGGTCGATGAGTCTATGTCTCATTTGTAAGTTCTCCACAGAGTTATGAGCAAAATTCAGGTTTTAATCAACAACCTTGCCCGCACAGTCAGCGCCTGATTTTGTTTATTGCTTCAGTGACCTTTTCTGGGCAATAAAACTCTGTCTGTGCCAATCTCTGTGACGTCGTAGGGTCATCGCTTCATCAGTTATCTCTTTGCTATAGCAGCAACATGACCTAAACTCTCTGTCCTCAGCCATCAGACAGAGAGAGATAGATGGTTTTATCTGTAAATGTAGCTATTGCACTACACATGCTGACATAAATTCCCAGCTGATAAGAGGACCACTTTACAGGCAAGTTGGCAGGTCGTGGCTGCTGCTGTATCCCACTGAGCAGCATGTAAAAGAGAAGAAATGAGGCTGCCTGGCTGCCCAGTTTTATAAATAATCACAATAATATTGTATTTGGTGGTAAATGAACTGCTGTGAGCCCACTGAACAGCAACTAATTTATTTAAAGTCTTGTTGTGTTACTGTAGTTATATATTTGAACAGCTGTTTATGGTGCAGAACAACAACAATAATGCCTGTCAACATTAAAATAAAACCAATTTTAATTCAAAATAAGATTAAGCAACAGAAGACATTGGTAGTATGTATTGTATATTAAATGTCCCCAATCAGAGCTTCTGTTCCAACACTCTCACAAGTAGTTGATTACCACTCTGGCACTGTGTGACACGTCCCTCATCCACAGACCTCGATCCAGGGAGTCGGCCATCAGCACTTTTGACGCTAAGCTTTTTGGCAGAGAGCATGACTGAAGAGACTGCAGTGTAGTGGAGTGAGTGGCTGGTTGTCTCACAAAGACACAGAACATTTTAAAATTCAGACTCCACAAACTCCACAGGAGGTTTAATTAATTCCAGTGGGAAAAAAACTACTTTTAATAAGAAAGATTTTCATAACAGAAAATATCTCAGACCAAAAGGGGCAGGTATATAAATCTTTATTTTATTTTTCATGAAGACTATTGATTAGTAAATATAGGAACCTTGTGAATTGAACATTTTTGTTTACACATTTATAGAAGTTATTAATATTTCATTTAGATTCATCATCCTTCCAGTCAATGTCGCACATTTGCATGCTCATTTTTAATTTTCTTTTTTTGAAAACATCCACCTCAAAACATTGGCTTAAGGGCAGAAGAATGTGTGTTTGTGTTTTGGGTCCAGAATATTAAAATAAGGGCGACAAGGTCTGATGCTCTCAGGCTCTAAGCCAGTCCAAATCTCTGATTTAGTTTTACTTTTTTTTTTCTCCCAGGAGAAGCGATGAAACTATGATGATATGTTCCTACAAAATTAAAAACAACAACTCTTTCAGACTGAGTTAAGATCAGCATTAGCATAACCTCTCTGTGAACAGCTGTGCATAAAGGTTGCTGTCCTTTTAACCTTGTGTTTGGCACCGCTTGGAGCGCTGACACAGTGATGTGTCGGACCGCTTGCTTATTCACTTCCCTAAGGGGGAAAGCAGACAGGTAACTGGAGCTGTGTGAGGGTGCTGGCTGACTTTGTAGTAGACGCCAAATGATGCTATAACAAGCCCTAAACAGTGACTCTCTCTTATTTAAGTATTTAAGTCAGAGGCTGCTGGTGCCACCAAGACCTCAGGTCTTTTTGAAGACTGGCTTTGTACTTGACTGCAAAATCACTTGTCAAATAATATAAAACACTGAGCACTCCATTTTACAATCGCACTGAAATTAATTGAAAATTTCACTAATATACACTAAAAATGTTTCCTTATCACCAGAGCAGTTAAATGACTCGGGGCAATAGGATGATTTAAATGACGGTTGCAATTATCTGTCCATTTCATTTATTCCTGCCAAATGTTGGAGAAATATCAGGTGACCAAATGAAAAGGCTCTTTTCATACGAGGCTGAGCTAATAAAACATTTAACAATGAGACAATGTGTATCACATTGTATCTGTTTCCAGTATACTGGCTGGTATGTTTTTTTCCCCCTGTGCTGGTAGATCTGCCAAGATTTAAGGGATTAGACCAAGGTTTGTATTTTCCACGGCGCTACGGACCGCTTAACCTTGCACCACTGTGACGACCGTTTCCCACTAAGATTAACCAGGAAATGTACACATTTACCAGATTTACTTTTGGATTGTAAGAATTACTGCCCCTCTCCCTGGTACATTTCTGTATATACAGTACTGATAAAGATCTGCTAGAAAATATATCATGTTTTGTGAGAAATTCTGGTATCATGGATTTCAGGGCCCATAAATGACCATAATCCGAGCTCACACTCAGTGATACCATCCCTGGATTTAACATTCACTATATTCCACAGAAAAAAGGGATGGTAGGGAAATGCTTGGACTCCAGGAGAGATGTTAACAAGGTGAAAGCAGCATAAAGCGATAGAAAAAGAGAACATTTCAGACAAACAAGAATGAAACAATGTACTGAATGGTATCTCAGCTAATTGAAGGGTTTTGTTCCAAATTGTTATGTATCTGTTATGAAAAGTGCTGCCACCATGAAATTCAGTCAGAGATGATTTGATCCTCAAGATAATAGTGCTTTCATAATCCAGGCTGTTGAGTTGACTCCTTACTTATTTAGTACCTCATGTACTAATGTGCTTCACGTCTTGCTAGACATCATTTCTTAACAGGTGCTTTTCAGTTGAAACTTTTCATTTCTAACCTTGGCATTTAGATATTAATAACATGTACTGTATTGTTGGGGTCTAGTTCACTGTGATTGTGGAAGGTAAAATGTTGCCAGCGCTTCAAAAGCAGTTTACAACTCAATCTATAAACAAGGCAGTGGATTTTAGAATTAATGGAATATCTGCTTGCACAAATATCCAACTTAATCTGTTTATGTATTAATAAAGTCCAATATGGAAAATTATGATTTGTTTTTTGTTTTGTTTTGCCCTTTTAAATCCTAAGGTCAGGGGAATAACATATGGCTGGAGACGTGCAGTCAGTGAATACCCATGCCCTGAAAAGGATCACTACTATGCCTGAAGTTAGTTGTTGAAGAAAAGAATCAATGTAGTGACGATAGAAAATATTCTGCATGTCAGGCATTAGTACTTTTCTTGAACACAGCACAGAAACACATAAAGTACCATTCTGTATGGTTTTGTTCACATTTCAATCCATTAAATTAGATTTAGATAGAAATCTAAAAATGTTGCTGCTTTAGAACTGTATAAATGTGTTCAAAAACATTATTATATTATACAAAATATACTTGAGCAATGCCCTTTACCTTGAAAAAATAAGGTTCTCTCTCAAGAATAGACATTTAATAGTGTACAGTCATTGTGTAGTCTACTGGCCAATACAATTTTCATTGCATATTCTTTTTTTCTTTTTACAATTTTTCCACTGCAATCTTTATTGTATACTACTTACAAAGCAGAAGGGAGGGAAGTGAGGCTGTGTGTGTGTTGAGAGTATATTTCGTTTAATTAAGTTATGTTGATACTAACTGTTATACTAGCTTTGCTTTTCTTCAGTGAAAATGTACACTGCATTCTCATGTCCTACATGTTCTAATCCTTTCTTCTCAAAAAACTTACTTGACAAAAAAGAAATTTCTCTTTCTTACCAATCTCTTCTTCTTTCTCTTGTTTCATACCATGCAGCATTCCCAAACAAATCACCACAGAACATTTGAACAATACTTTAATATATATATATATATATACATTCTTTTGGGGGCTTTTAGTGCCTTTAATCAATTGTGACAGCTGAAGAATGACAGGATATGGGAAGAGAGAGAGGATGATGCTCAGCAAAGGGCTGCAGGTCGGATTTGAGCCCTGGGCCGCTGCAGTAAAGACTCAGCCTTGATACATAGGGTGCCAGCTCCACCAGGTGAGCTATCCAGGAGAATTGGCTTGTGAATATGAGGTTTTATACTACATGCCTTGCACATAAATATTCTTTCTACACTAAGAGTACAACTCATATTATGATAGTACTCCTGTAGATGTTTTCCGTCACTGGCAATTAAATTGCTTTTGAACTGCACTTTGTTCTTTTTCAACTTACTTTGTCAAAATGTCATCAAATACTCCATGTCCAGCATTTTCTGCTTCACTGATGCCTTTATCCAGACCTTTCCTATATATTTCTATATGAGGGTTATGTGGTACAACTCAGTGATGATGAAGGATGACATTTGTGATAAATGCACTGACCATAAACTGTCAAATCATAGCAGAACCTGCCTCCTGGCCGCTCCCTTAGTTACGCTCTGCACCCTCCCCTGTCTTGTCCGTGTAGCTTCCCTTCAGCCTTGCACATAGGCTGCCGTGTTGGACACACTTGGTCAGAGTTCACTTTGACGGGAGCTAAAGTGAGTCACATAGTGGCCAAAGGCATTAACAGCCAATGTTAGTCACCATTAAACATCTCTTCACCTCTCTTCCCATGACCCCTTTTGAACTAGAAAAGCTCTGCCTCAGCTTCAGCTCCTATGTGCTCTGACATACTGGCAACCGAAAAATGTACAGAAAGAAATCTGCTTGTTTCTTTTTATGGCGCCCAACAACAAAAGGAGAAAAAAAGGAGGAAGGGTAAAGCGATAAACACATATAAAAGCACGCTGCAGAAAAGTGGATGGCACTGGGTTACCACGTCTGCTGGCTCACTTTTATTTTCTTCATCTCTTATTCATTCGCCCAGTTTATCTCCTGCTGACAAGTTGTCACTCTCCCCTAGTCTTTTGTCCTTTTAAAAAGTACATTGAATTATTCACCCTGCTTCATGCATGATACTGCTACTGTCAGTCCACATCACTTTGAAAACAGATAAGAGAGAAGTTTTTGGGTCATGTTTGTGAAACCTGCCAGAAGATACTGATGAACGCTGATAAGGTTTTTCATTTTTATATATGGAGCTGAAGCCATATCAAGATTTTAAGTTCTTGCTACTGTCTGAACTTTTCAGTTAAACCTCAAATGTGAACAGATTTGTGTGAAAAATAAGGTTTGAAATACCTTCGACATTCTTGTCATGTGGCAATGACAGGATGCCATTTTCCAGTCAAATCTATCAGAGCATAAACTGGGTGGAGTTCTTCACAATTTCAAAGAATTACTGTTGATGACCCATGAGTATATCTGACCGTGGTGACACCGCAGTGTTGCATTGTACAGTAGAAGCAAGCAAACAATAGCAAAACAGGTAAAACATAAAAACATCTGGAGCAGCTAACATCACACAGTGAGGTTGTCACACAAAGATGCCGATGCCCCTGGTGGAACGATTCACTATCTGGCAAGGAACTAAAAAAAACTGAACTTTGTATGCTGGAAATACATGAAAGGCTATCCAGCTGACAAAAGGATTGCATGGCAACAATGTTCTTCTGGTTTTGTTTTTTTTGTGGGCAAATTAGACCCTGATGTGATACATTACAGTGTAGTTTTGTAGCTGACAAGTTTGATTTTGCAGCATAATAATAACACGACATGGATGATCACTGTATGTAGGCAGTTGAAAGTAGGACTTGTGTGTGTTCATGCTGAAGAGAACTGTTTCCAGCCTGTTAAAATCAAGAGCTGTTCATCTCCTGTCTTGCTACGTAGCTGTGTAATAAACAAACAGTTGCAGATGTGAGTATCGGCTTTGATGTGCTCCTCTACATGGGCTCAGTGGTACAAGGGGTTATTGCTGGCGTGGGTGTTGTGACCACCTGCTGTCTTTAAAGACCTTGAGGAGCTACACGAGATGCTCAACAGGGTTCAAAGAGGAGCATACAATAGAGACATGAAAGAGACAAATGAAAGACTGAGTTTCCGGCATTGTTAGAGCATTGTCAGCTAAGTATGTGTCACTGTTCACCTACCAATTAATGCTCATCTTTCAGTTTATTCCAGATGGCATCTAGTCAGTCATAGTATAGTGATGTCTGCTTGTTTTGAAAGTTTAGTCATTTTGCATTCATCTCCAGAGCTGCAGCTGATTTGTGAGCTTCAGTTTTAAATATAGCCAAGAGACACTAGAGGGACAATTATGATGAAGTCACAAATATGACAAATATTTTATATTTGGTTTAGAGAACACTTATGTTCTGTGTAGCTCAGTTAAGTGATGATCAATGATTTATCCTGTTTATGACTAGGTTTTTTTCAGAAAAGATTGAACTGTTTTATAGTCATTTTCATTGTTTCTAAGGGGAAATAAAACTGTTTGAGTAATAATAAATGGACACACATGTTGCTCTTCTTCTGTCATTTCTGACAAAGACAGCTCAAGATGTTTTTGTGGCCCCTGTGGTCAGTACATGTTGGGACCTGAATTAATCAAACACAGTTCCTGTTACAACCAGCAAACCCAGGTGTCACCAAATAAACCAAGGCTTAAATCTTAAAGGCCGTGCAAACTTATTTTCTCAATCAGCTTCTTACAAGCGATGTGAAGCGATACGTGAACACAGTGTTCTGCCAAAGTTAGAACAGTATCAGTTATTTCACATTTCTGTTCTCTTTTTTTCTTTATGCCCTTCTCACTGATATGAATTGGGCAATGTTCATTTGCGAAAAGGTGATGTCACTTACTTCTTTGTAGTCACTAATTTTCAAAATTTAAAGCTGTAGTGTGGGATCTAGCAGTGTAATTGCAACTCTATCGCTTCACCTTCCCCTTTCAAGCACAAAGAAAAATGCCCCTATGTTCCATGCAAGACAATCTGCGGCATCTGTGGATATAAATGGCTTATTCTAACGTGACAACAATATAACAATTTCTATATTCAGGTAATTATACGGTAATGAAAACATAGTTATGCATATTATATTCCCACTTCAGCCAATAGAGCCTCCTAAATGTTACACATTGCACCCCTAAGAGTGATGCTTAAGATTGTAACCGTGTTTTCAGGGGCTTTAAGGATTATAATGTATAAACGGTATATAGTACATACATGTTGTTAGTTATGGGACATTGTTTATGTTTTCCTAAATATTTTCTCCTTGGGAGACAGGATGGAAATATATGCAAAACAGTAAGGGGTTCAGTATTACTTAATCTGGTACAACTGATTTTCATATTGAACATTTTTATATATTTTTTTAATTATTATGTTCTTACTGTTCTACTTGTGCGTTACCTCAGGGAGTTGGGCAAAGTAAGATTTTCGTTGTGTGTACTAGCCTTGTGTTTATACTGTACATATGATAATAAACCTCTTGAATCTTGAATCTTGAATCTGCTGGTCCAAACACATCTATGAATTTATATTTTATAGAAGTGTTTTTACCTGTTCCAGATGGCAAAAAGCCTGCCATCATTGACAGGGGTGAGACATGATTGAATAATCATATGTGTAGTGTGCTTATCATGCTCACTGGATTTTCGGTTACCTTGTAAATTATGTTGTTGCAAAGGTATGGTAGGAAAGGGGGTTCATACACTTTCTGAAGCACACTGACACCTTATGTTTGACAAAACTGAATTATCGTCTCTTTACATTATTGTTTTTGATTTTGTGAGTCATTCATCAGCTGTACAATATTGCTGCTTGCAGGGATCTATAATTTATAGAACTAGATTAATGCAACAATTTAATGCCACCCACACAACAGTTTGACACATTGTGAAAGTGAAACACCTACTGATGAATGCCTCAAGATTTCTGCTGAGCTGGAACAGACAAACCATTAAAAATGTATATTAACAGTGATATGAGAGGGATGAATGACTGGGCACTAAAATTTCCTTTCCAGACCCTTAAATCCATTCAGGCTAAACCACATTAATTTTCACTCTTTTATTTTTTCACTCGGTGCTCTTCCACACAAATTTGCTCTTGCACCACATGTGTTTGTAGATCCTCTTAGGGTAGCCAGGCTTGAAATCCAATTTTGGTGAAGCTATAAAGCACAGAAAAAAATTAATAAAATAATAAGTTTATAAACTGCAGTGATTCTTTTCATTACACAGAAGCCAATGGAAAACAACTTTGCAACTTCAGTGCAATGATAGGTGTTTTTGGAATTGTACACATGGAATCAGCAATGCTAATGTAAACTTTGTGTCCAAAGAGAGTAACAGCTGCTTGCTATGAGACTTGTTCATCATCTGTGTTTTGTTTTTACCATCTGCTAGTGCTACAGCTTTATTGGTTCTACTGATGTTCTTCAATTACCTGGTATGGTAATTTATAGCACTTCATAACCTGCTGCTGCACCATGAGGCAGGGCCCTCCTTTCTGTAAGAAGTTTAAATATTATCAGAGCAGAATACTTGCAGCCTCTCTAATATATGTGAGTAGACTCCTCTATCAGTTGCAGTTTATTAAAACTATGCTATACTAAGCTACAAGAAGCTGTGTTGCAGTTATTTGAAGCAGCTGCTAGTTATTCTGAAGTAAAACACCCTCCTACTGTAAAGTTATTGATTTAATAAAGCAGGAATAACCTACGTAGTACAAGTCAATATGATCAATAAATCTTCTGATTCTTTTAAACTACCGCAGTGACATGTTACCTATTTGTTATGTGATCGCAGGCTTGTCTTGTTGGATATAGTCTTCAAATAGCTTCAAATATGAAGCAATTTCCATAGTTTTACATATGTATTTGTATGTCATGTGTCTTTTGTATTGTAAGTATGTACAGAATAATTACTGTGCCGCTTATGATGCAAAATTAAGCTTCAGCACAGTGACAGCATGGAAATTTAGATTGCATATCTTTCATATGACGTAAATATTACAATTACTTTAGAAATGTGTGTAAAACTACATAATTTTTCAATCTCCCTCTTAGCTTAGCAGAGTCATCATATCTCTTGTTATTATCAATGACAATTTCATGTTTTATTTTATCCTCCAGGACCTTATCTCTCTCTTTAACCTTTTCCCATGCTGTAAAAACACAGTTAAGCTATATGAGGGGAGAATTTGAAGGGAATCGCTCTAAAGCTAAAATACCACAAGTGGCTGGCTGATATATTGAATAGAACTGTTGTGGTGAGGAGCAACATCAATTTGAGCTCTAGATTGTTGCAGCAGAGGACAATATTATATATTGTTTTTAGGTTTGGGTGGCTGTTGATCTCCCTTTTAGTTGCTCTTCTTCTTCTTCTTCTTCTTCTTCTGAGAGGCCCATAAACTGATTTGGATGTTATTTGTGTGTACTGTTTGAACTATGGATGCTCACTTGTCATTACTGATAGAAAAGGAAAGCTAATACTAGTGGTCACCATTCAAACACACATAAACACAATAGTTGCTGGGACAAATCAGCAACATGCCATTAAATTATGATGCGTACTGTACTGTTGTTTTTTGGTACATTTCTCCCACTGGTACCAGTCGTGATATTTTTAATAGCTGTAAGCAAAGTAGCACTGTTAGTCTATTTGAAATCTTCATCAGGAGGGTTAGCAAGATGTGCAAGCTGATGCACTGAGGCTGATAATGTCACATGTCTAAACAGTGGTGGACATCAACACATAACTGTTCAGATGCAATGCAAGTGCTGCTGTAGAGTATGAATGTGCTGTTAGGTATATCTCACATTTACTGACAGTCTAGCTGGCAAATCTGAATGCAAAAAAGCGCATTGGTACTCTATACTTATGCAGCTTTTACCTGTGTATGTGAAGCACACATGGCCTTTTTGTCTAGAACATGGTGCTTCTCAGCTGTAAAGGGCCCTGTATCTATCAGACCTCTAAAGGAAGCAGCATCATCCATCACTGTCAATGTTAATATTGTTTCCCATCACCTCCCAATAGGCAGCTTGTGTTTTGGTTTACAGCGTTTATGTTTTCAGACTTGTGTACTCACAGGCCCTCACCTGGCTTTGCTCTCTGGCATTCCCCTGCCAAAACGCATAAAACTAATTTCAGCATTACATGCAGCCAGCATATTAAAATGCCTCAGCTTAAACACATCTTTCTTCCCCTTTCTCGTTCTCTCCCGTCACTCCCTCCAGGATTTAGCTTATTATTGTTTGTGTTTTATATTCGGGTTCTGGTTTCAAGATTGCTTTGAAAAATGTTCTTGTGAAATTGCTCAGATTTGATGCAGTTACATGACAAGAGCTGTGCTGTAATCGTTTTCATTTTAAAAAGAATTTTTATTGATAAAAGAATTGATAAGTGCAATGCTACGACAACAACTATTAAAGTCTGGTTCAGACTCTAATACCCCACGACAGCAGAAAAATAAAAAGGTGAAAAAGTTCATGAAAGCTGTCCATTGCACTCTTTTAACTCTGTTTGATACTATGGATCAGATACCATGAAGAGACTTTTGTTTTCTACAGGTATCCAACTGATACTAACCTAAATCCCTGGAATGAAAAATAGGCCAGAGGTCCTGATCAAAGCAAGAACGATAGACTCTAGCCTCTTTTCTATGTTTAGGTCACTCGATTTAGATGGAATTTTCCAGTTTGTGTCTGTCATGTTTAGAGGTAAGAAAATAACATCTCCCTCAAAGAGTAGCAACCTAGTGGTGAGTCTTCCAATCTGTGAGTGGCTGTCTTTTCTTAAAAGAGATTCAAAACACATATCATCCTTTTGACTTTTCTCTTCTTTTCTAATCTCTTCGACCAATTATACTTTATTTTGCTTGTTTGCTTCAGCAGAGTGCACAGAAAATGCACTGCTCACATTTTGCCCTGATCCTGGCAGATGTAAGTGCAGAAGTGATTTTTGGCTGAAAGTCTGCTCATCCGCCTCCTTCGAACCGATCCTTTAAAGGTCAAGGTTCACACTTGAATAACATCGCTTCTGCTCTGCTATCCAGCACTATTACAGTAAACTCACCTCTTTCCTCTTATCCATGGACATTCAATTTCACATTTTAGAACATGTAAAAGCAAAGGAAAACTCTTGTAGTGTTACTTTGCAGATGAATTTCACAACCGATTCCCTGCAAACTGTAGATTTTCCCTGTGTCTGATACCCATATTAGAAACCATTGATGAAATATAATATTCATGTCATAATTATCTAACATACTCAGGCATGTGAAAATGAGCAGCACTGGCCTGAAGCAACAGATCAGAAAACTACTTTGAGATATCACACCAAATGTTCAGCCTAAATTTCTGAGAAGTATAAAGCACTGTCCTTAATATCATCCTAAAACATGACTCAGTAGACTATTTTAATGGCTTTGTCCACTTGTCACCGACAAAAGAATATGCTGTAGAGATACAATTCAGTGTATTGTCTAAAACAAATGTGGTTGTGGGTTTGATATACAAAGGAATTATAACAGACTTGTGTTATTACAGGTTATAAAGAGCATGTGTCTGTGTTATCTGTGTACTTTCCAGCTGTGTGTAAACTGCATGTGTGTGGGTGCACCGGGTATAGAACAGATTACAGGATCGGTTGTGTGTCACACTGTAAAGGTTGACAAATGGAACAGCTGGTCGGGTGAGAGCTAAGGCACAAGGTAAACTGTACTGAATCTTAAGTCTGTATTAAAGAGACACAGAGACGTTTCTGTTCCACTGCGAATGCCAGGAGGCTTCTTTCAAAGGAAGGTGACTCTGCAGGAGAAAACCCCCACAGAGTGTGAGACTGAGGCAACAGATTTCTAGTTTGCTGGAGTGTTCTAGCGAGTAAAACAATTTGATGATGTCCTGATGCTAGATTTTTTCAACACAAAAAATATTATTCTACGTTGCCATAATTCTTTTGAAAATACAGGTCTCTTATTCCAATTCAATTAGCTTATCTTCTCTTTTTCTTCCATTCCACTGCAATACAAAAAAACAACTGGGTGCCAAGCAAGCCCACTTAACAGACTTTTAAACTCATCTCTACTGCCGCTCCAAATACTGCCGTGCTTGCTAAAACCATTGACAGTCCTCACTTCCTTTCAAATTAGCTTTATTAACATGAAAAGAAGAGCACAGAGTCTTTTGCTAAAAGAAAAACATTGCAAAAACAAAGACAATGGTCCTCAATGTTTCTTGTTGGCACTTCAATTTCCTTGGTTTCAGATGGTCTTTGCTGTCTGATAAAGAAAACGATGGAGTTCTTGAGGCTGAAATGATTATTTTTTTGCTTCTACGTATGTGGCCTGTGACTGATACCAGTCTCTCTATGAGACATTGAGTATTGACTAGTGTGATGGCATACATAGGCATGTCAATCTATGACAAGTACACAGATAAAGTAGAAAATGGCCAGTGTAGCCCTTAAGTAGTATTTTCCTTGAGCTGATGGAATTGTTATGGTGCTGGGAAATCATTTGAAGAGAGTGTGACATCAATCAGGCAGCTTTAAATTCCCCTCTAATGTCTGTGCTGTCAAGAGTAGAGCCAAATGTACAACCTGCACCCGTTACGTGAAAATAAAGTGTGACTGTAGTTAGATATACATTACATACTTCCCCTCTATATACTGATGTATTATATTATTGTAATGCTAAAAGTATACACCTGTGATCCGATAATAATAAGTAATACAGGACTCTGCCAAAAGTAAGATAAGTGTAGTTATCAAATGTATACAGAACTTCTACTACTTCACAAATTTCTCACAATACAGTAATCCACTACAGATTTAAAAGTTGCAGGTTTTGTTTCACCCACAGCTCTATCCTTAATTGACTCCACCATGTAGTAAATGAGAAGAAAATGAAAAGATAAATTACTTTAATGGGAGGAAATGAAGTGTGAACAGAGACATTCCTCCCAGTATTTTCGAGGATGCAGCACATTGCTAAATTGAAATACAACAAGGATCCCGCATTCTATATGAGACAGATTCTGCCATGATTATAGAAAATGATGTCATTTTAAAACCCGGCATTTGTACAACAATATGTCCCTCAATTCTCTGGTGAAAAAACAACATAAAAGGTGAAAAGCAAATAATGCACAGAAGAAGAAGACAAATTAAGTATAGCTGTGGCATTAGAAATGCAAGTTGATTCAGCTAACAAAATGATAGATTATAGAAGATTATTACAAATTAAACCACATTTTACCCCTAGAGTTGAGATTTGTTTAACGTTGGCCCATTTACCCCCCTGCAGCTTTAGTGCTTTACAATAGATTTCATGCAAATAATGGTCCTGGGTAGCTCTGTTTTTGTTCTGCTCCAGCTTAAAGGTCAGGTCTTATGAGCTTTCTAGCACCATTAAGACACAGTTTGTTTAAAGCCTGTCTGAAGGACAATGCTCAATGAACCAGAACACAGACAGGCCATAATAAATGAAAAGGAAAAGTTATGGTTCCGCTCAATGAAGTCAAAGGGCAGATGGAGGATAAGAGTGTGTCTCATCTCAATATGCTGTTATCCTCAAAAACCAGACAGACAGTAAAAGGGAAATTTGATGCTCTGAAAATGGAATGTCTGCAGTCATGGATGTACTGTTCTTGTTTGACTGGAAATTACTGTGTGGGGAATGAAATTGTGACCTTTTGTTGTTTGTTTTGTAAAAGGCTTATTCTTCCACCCAGCGCTCACTTAATTTAATTTTCTTAATTTTCTTCCAGCTACCATTTTTTTTACACTTTCATGCACCTGTCACACCCACAAACCAAATTAAATTATCAATTCATTAAGTTAACTAATGGAATCATTTATCAGTTTCACCCCATTATTTCCTATAGTCTTTCCTTATCGCTTTATGAAAACAAGTGTAGAATCTGCACATACTGCAGGATTTGCAGCAAATGTCACTACTAGGAAATGTTCACCTTAGGTGTTAGAATGAATTCATGAGTGCAAAAAAAATCCACTGCGTACCCTAAAAGGAGTCATGTTGAGTGATCTGAAGGCCTCGTATCTGAGCCCAGCGGAAGCTGCTTATTGATTTGCTTGTCTAGTGGCTCTCTGTAATAATAAGGAAATAAAGCCCCTGGATATAAGGAGATTGATGTCAATCAGCAGCCTGCCTCGAGTGTAGCTTGTCCCATCTTATTAGCGCTCTCTCGATGTACTGAGTGTTCACTGATGACTCCATTGATATGCACTGAAGAGAGGAGGCTGTCTGTTGCCATCTTGAGGAGGATTCCCCTATGATTGCTCACTCTGTCATCTTAGTCAGTGTAGAGATTGTCATGGATCCATTGTATATCAGGGCAAAGCAGGAGCTTGTACCTCCTCTATACATGTCACACATAATCAGGATAGTCAGACACCATTTATTATTATCTGGTCAGTAGAGTCTTCTGCAAACCAGTATTTGCCTTCTCTAATGCTTTTAGTATGTTGAGAAAAACAGATGAGCAGCCCAGTTGAGACGGTCATTTCAGTTCAGATCTTTATTGTCCCACAAGAAGAAATTCTTTTTGCAGCAAGGCAGCATAAAAACACAGAAGCATGAAACATAAACATAATAAAAATGCGATAAGACAATGAAAGTGCTGGTACTAAGTATGCAATTCAGAATAAAATAAATGCTATATGATAAAAGCAAGGAAATCTGCAGCAAATATAAAGATGAGAAAAATAAAATGAGAAACCAAGGGGCAATTTATAATGTATTAGAATTAAGAGCACTTAACTTAACTTGCACTTGGGATTAATGAAAACTTGAACCCATGCCATAACATCCTCTTCATATTCATACTTCATCCAGTAAGAAAACCTTTGAAACTTTAGAGAGGGACTAAACCTTTTTAAGCATTTGTGAATGTTGCAGCGTGCCACAGTCAGATTGTGTATTAATTTTCACCACAACTCAATGTAGTTTTAATGATCCACTGAAGTTTGTTTTAATAATTTCATACTGTCAAGTAAATTTTTTCTGCATCAGTAACCAGATATCTGTCAATAATGGCTGCATATTTGGCTGTGTATTTTGGCAAGATATAGCTGGATGTGATATGGCATAACGGCACAATCAGTTTCTTTAAGAGGAGGTGAATGTTTTCCACACTAAGACCCCTGCTTCTGGCTTAAGATCTCCTCTGAGACCCCAACCTATCCTGAATGTGTTCTACTAATGTACACACAGAAGAAGAAACATCTCACTAACTAAATTTCTCCAAGGACAATAAATGGTATTTTATTGTATTTGTGCCTCAGCTCAGAATAAGATAACAGTAATCTCATTCTGTCATGGTAATTACCGCCTCTAATTTATGAATTAGCTCTAATTAACCAGCTGCAGTGTGGTGTGATGTAATGCAGTTAGATGCATAACCTCTTGAGTGTGCAGCATGGTATCTTCTTTAAGCTGTTGGATCTACTGCTTTATATTAGGTGCAGAGTACATGTTATTAAATTTAAGCACCAATATCTGCTAATTCTGCTGTCACTTTCACTCAGCCTATACCAAAAAATATTTGACCACTAGTGGAACCATACAATACACAGCACAACTTAACAAGTGTTCTCACCTCTTTGTGATTGTATTCAATGCCTGTGACTTGATGCAACTTGCTGGCATGTGAAGGGTTAAATATGATAGCATGACACCCATTCTGTGAACCTGACAGAGCACATCACGATCACTTTGTTCTGACAGTAGACTGGTTATGCCAGCATATTACAGTACATCCATACCTGATTGGAGTCCTTCAAGCACAATAAATTTAAATTGGCTGGCAGTAGGGTGTGATTTTCTAGCTGTGGATGGAAACAGGTGAGATCAGGGTCTAGCAAAGGTTGTAATTGTATGTCAACTTGACAGTACAAGCTTGGCTAGCCAATCAGATGAACATCATTTCAGCATTTGCATTACATTGTAGCTTGTTTCAGAACAAATATTTGATTTCATCTCCAATAACATGAAAACAGCTGTTATACAAAAGCTTCTTTATCTAGTGGTCTGGCTGGATTTGATTGTCCAACCTACCATGTTAGAATTTGCACAATACACACTTAATACAAACTACAAATTAACTGTGGGTCATAGGTGTGAGACTTGTGTTACACCTTGTACACATTTACTTAAAGGTCCTGTAACATTTAAGAGGATCTAATGGCAGAAATAGAATATAAAATTCATATGTATGTTTTCAATGGTGTACAATTACCTTAGAATGAGCAGTTTTTATCAACAGAGGGAAGAGATCCTGGCCGTTGAGGCCATCATGTTGAACTGCCATGTTTCTACAGTAGCCCAGAATGGACAAATAAAACACTGGCTCTAGATAGAGTCTCTTGTGGCCACCGTAGTTTCTCCTACTTGCTTGGAACTGGGGGGTGTGGGAAGGGCATTACTTAACTGTATAACAATCAACAGACCAAATCTGACGTACTGGTAGTTTTTGAGCGAGTTGCTAATGTCAGCAGAGCATTCTTGATGAATATATATAATATAATCCACCATTTACTTGTTTGGTTTGTCATTGTTTGTTATTTAGGCTATATGTTCTCCATACATGAACAAATACAAGTTCATTGCTTGCCTGTTTTAAAATGTTTTGCTCCCTCTTTCACAGTATAATCTCTATTTCATTTTACATCTCTCAGGATTTTCAGCAGCTGAGATAAAAAAGCATTTCACATAATTTATAACCAATAAATGCAACTTGCATGAAAAAGAGTTTGTAATTGGCCATTTCCTGTTTTGTATATATTGATTTAGTTTTGCTAATACTCAACAAATTAAAATTCAGTTTTCAGCTTTATTCTCACCCAATTAAGGCTCAGAGAGGAGAACAGCGTGGTAGCAGTACTTGCTCCTCTGTAATCACCACAGTGAAGTCTCCAACCTGTACACATTGATCTTGTATTGATCTGTGTATGAGAAACTCTGGTTTAACCCAGTTCTCTGTTCTCACTCTCCATTTTCAATCGATATGCTGAGTGAGGGGCAGCAACTGAATGGTCAGAATCTGACACAGATAGAGAAAGAGAGGGAGACAAAGACAAGAAAATAAAAGGCAAGGTTCAGTTACAAGTCCAATGTAGCAATAACAAAAATCTTGGCAAAAGAACAATTCCCCAGCTTTACCATACAGTATGTGTGTGTGTTTGAGATTCCTCTATACTTTGCAATTATGAGGAGGAGGGCAGCCTTACTTCAATCATTCATGAAGACCTCCCTTTACACTCTTTATTCTCGCTGGTTGTGGGAAATGTCAAATATGCTTAGTTTGCCTTTATAGTGCAGCTTTTGTTGTGACAGAATAAGGCTACAAGGAAATGGTTCTCCTCCATCTTAGAACATCAAAAGGTCTTTGAATTGCTTCTGTCGCCAAGAAAGATAAATGTGGTGTTGTCGCGTCTGCCAGTAAAATGTAAAACCATGTGTCAATTCTGTCAGCCTGGGAGAGGCTTTGTAACAAAATTGTTTACTCTTCTTCTTGAATAGCCTGATCACATTTATATTAGCTGCATCATGGTGGTAAAACTACTCTGCATCAGCAAAATGTTACAATGGCTTACAACTACTTTCAGAGTTTTATGAGCAAAGCAGAGCCTCTCCCGTGGCACACTTAATTTTCACATTTATTCCGAGACCATTTCTCATTTAAAACCTAAATGTATGTTTCCCGTTATGGGAATCCTCACAGAATCAATCAAAACAAAGTCAGTTTTCCAGGGTGAATGTTTGCCTCCTGGCAAGCAGATTTAAGCATCTATTTCAGGGAGGAAGGAAAACCAACTGGCGCTTGTAATCAATACATCAAAAAAAAAAAAAAGCCAATCAATTGTAAAATATGCAAGCTTTCTAATTTAATCAGATGTTAAGAACTAATGACATGATGATAAAACAGGTATTGACGATAAACTGTCTGTAAAACCTTACTGTAAACTAGAGCATGTATGATATGATAAAAGACATAGGGTAGAAATCTGACTTGGAATTTTGAGACACAAACCTTTATAAGGAAATATCACACAAACTCACCTTGAAAATAATTTCACAATGTATTGTTATACTGTTTCACCCATGCACGGTACTGTTTTTACTAGACATTTAATATGGATGCAATCATTGTATAAGCATTCAACTGATCTCTACAGACCATTTTAAAATGAATCTGTTTTGAGTTCCAGCTCCTTCATCCTCTTGGAGAACTGTAGCTAACAGAATGAGGATACCGCACTCATTTGCTGCCTGTGTCAACAACATCTTATCATCTATAAGCATGAAAAGTGTTCTGGCAGCTTTTCTGCCTCATTAAGACAAACTGTCACCCTGAATGCAAGCTAAATGAGGTGTCAAATCAGATGCCATTGTTTCATGTAGACGCGTGTACGTAGACAAATAAGAGGATTATACAAACTCCCTTACTCTTTTTGGTATTTATCTTAGCTACTTATTTATGCTAAACAAAAAGCACATAGGATTATTTAATGCTTATATTGCTAGCTTTAGATAAACATGTATGTTTAGTGTTGTTCGAATGTGCGATTTGGCAATACACAACTGCACAGAGTAAAGATGTATAGTGTAATCGAGGTGAAAAATACAAAAAATTAGATGGAAAAAGAGAAAAGGGGAGATTGTATTGATGCCAAAATGAAAGCAAGAATTCACAGTCAGCTATTTTTAGTCAATTCATCTCACCGTCCTAAAAGGACTGTGGATTCCATAGATGCTTTATTTTTATGTCCAGCAGTACACAAAGAAAAACCCTTTATTTCTACCTCTGTCTTAACAAGATACAAAGGAATCCTGCCAATACATACAGCAAGAACAGCAAGTCAGCACTCAAATTTCAAAACCTAAAGAAAACTCTTTCCACATAAAGGTTCATAAATGAGGTAAAAATCTTTGTTGCCATTGGAGTGTGTCTAACTAGCAGCCAGCTGGAGAACTTTTGATCATTTCAGGATAACTGTCCTGTCACAGCTACTGAGGACATACAAAGGAGTTCATCTTTGCTGTTCACACTGTCTAGAGAAATCTGATGACTAGATAGATAAAATATAAATAGATAAATCGAGAAAAGGTTGCCAGATTTAAAAAAAAATTCTTCAGACATAATGTACCTAATTTGCTCCAAGTGTAATACATTTGAATAGATTATTTCTACCACTACAAATACCCCAAACAACTGATTTGAGGAAAATGTATCAGACAGTGGTGTAAATATGCCACTTTTGGATTCACACTGCAATCATTTGGCTATAGAAACACACTTAACTATCATCCTTCCACCCTTAATATCACTGTTTTTTAAATGTTTTAATTAGTGATTTCTAAGAGTTCAAATAGTGGGTCTCCAGGAACCTCAGTCAAAAGCATCCACTTTTTTTAATAGATAGAGCTGAGTTCATGTTTGAGTTAATTTGTGCCATGGGTCCAAATTTAAATTATCACACACTATTGGGGGGATGCACACAGATTTGCGCTGTCAATTTTCTTTTTACACAATTTGAATATTAACTTTCCTAAAAAAATGCTGTTAGTTTTTCTTGACATGACATTAATTACATACTGAACTGATTGGCCAGTTTGTCCTTTTTGAGCTGTTAAAAGATACAGAGGCATAAAGATGAGTAGATAATAGTTTTTATATCGGGCTATACTGCTCCTTTAAATTTGATTTGGCTTTCTATATGTGAAGAAGGCTCTGTAGCTAAAACCAGAATTGTATGTGCTCAAAGCAAAGTATTCACTGTATCATTTAGCGTAAAGGGGTGCCTCTTTTACTGTAAGTGGACTTTAAGACCGAAAAGAAAGTTGTCACAAAGACAGGTGTAGCCAACACGTGCAGTTTTAATTCCTCCAGTCTTTAACTTAAAAATCAGGTTTGTGTTGCTTACTTCCCAGTGGTGCTATTACATTGTTATTTTTGGAAGTTATTGCTTAATCAGTTATTAAATGTGTGCATCTGTTTGCCGGTACTAAACTCTAACTGTGTTTAAATGGCTGTTTCATTAAAACTGGAACTGAGTCTGTCTTTTAAATGGATTAGCAGTGTCATTGCCAAAATGGCAAAGTCACCCTGGAAGAGAACATCTTTTGTTTTGGCTTTTTCACAGTATAATGTCATGTGAAAGTTCCATATGGAAACTTGTGTCAGCAAATGTCTTCTGGGACTTGCAATAATGTAACACATATGATGTCAACTGTCAACTAGACCATGATAATTAGTATGTGTGTAGGCAAAAGGAAAGAGAAGTAATTTAGTATCTATTCCCTATTTCCTATTACAATTCAGACACCTACCCTATGAAGTGCAATCCTGTCTAATTTGATGTATCAGTAACACTGTTTTTGTTGTTGTCATTTGTTTGAGTTCATGTTAGTTATTATACCAGTGTATTTAAATCTGTCAGATCTTGATAGGATTGTTTTGCAGTTTACACCCACATTTATTTATGCTTTTTTTGGGTGGTTTTCTGACTGTTCTCTGGGTTGAGTGCTTTCCTGTAAAACATAAAAAAAAATGTGTGCACTGTATTTGAGTAGTGCATGTGTAGCTGAGAAAAAAAGGGAATAAGAACACTAGCCTACACAAGAATGCCTTAGAAAATTGTTTTTAAACCTTTATTTCTGTTTGGTGTTTCTCCGCTCAGAGATTTCATTTCGCGTGGGTGTGATTGTGGAATTAGTCTTTGATAATAAACTGACTTTCTGCAAACTGCTACTCACGACTGTCAGTATTAATCGTCCATGGGAATCTTTAAAGAATGTCCTTGTAGTCCACGGGCAGGTTTTCCTTTTGAATGTAGTTCAATTAAATGTACAGTCGAGAAAGTCAAATATGTCACACCATGCATATACTGTACGTTACTCGTAGTGACCTACATATGTCAACCCATCAGACTGTTTTTCTATTATTAAAGCTTCTATAATGGATGATATAAGGGATAACTTATTATACTACAGCCCCCTCCCCCCAACTCTACACACATGCACACACACGTACGTGCATAATGAACTGCTTTAAATAGCAACAAAATATGTGTGGAAGAATTATACATAAGGACAGGCTCCCACCTCATTAGGCATAATTTTGGTAGATTATTGCAGACTTGATGATTCTATAATGAAACTGTCAAAAAGATGTACTACTCTTGTGTACTGTATATTTCCTGGCCTTGCTTAACACAACCATCTTCTCTTTTTTCTTTTAGTCTTAGGTCCCAAGGATATCAGTCAGAGGACAATGGACCCAGACAGGGACTCATCAACAATGGACAGAGAGAGCGAAGTCCATGCTGTCACCACTGTCTCACCAATGAACGTCCCCAACCACCAGCCTGTCCTCAAGGGCCTGTTGCTTCATGAGCACCTACTTACACGGGACTTCCAGGGTGACCAGCACTTTTTTAGGAGGGATGGCTCTGTGGCCGCCTATTCCACCATGCCAGGCTCTGTGTCTGCCTCAGATGCAAAAGACCCTGTCACTCAGTTGGTGCCCCACGAGGATGCCCCAGCCTTCTCAGACATTGCCTCTACTGCCACCGTGGCTGCCACCTCCCCACTGACCACATTTTCTCCTACAACACCAAGGCCGCCCATGTCTCTCCCTCAAAAGAAGATATCTAAAGAGAGGACCAGGGGGGAAGACAAGGTAGAACCAACAACAGACTCCCTCACTACTCAAGTGACCCCCAACAATAGAGGTTCAGTCAGTGAAAACAACCCAGTGGCTTCCTTATCCTCGCAGAGAAGTCGGCCTCAAAGTTGGAGTGCTTTTCCCGCAGAGGGAACCCTTGCACCTTCCTCAATGAGGGTGGAGAAAGGGGATGCTAGGGAAACAGCAGTGAAAAACAAAACCAGCCCAGATCATCCACTCCTCAACCCAACTTCAGCATCCAGAGAAGAGGGTACCACCATGACGTCCACAACCGTTACCACAACAACCACCATCACCACCGTGCAAACAGCAGGTAGGGATCTTTGTGGTTTTTCTGACTTTCAATGATGTACTAAGCAGAACATCCAAAAGGCTAAGGGAACTAAATAGCTGCAGCATCCAAATAAGTTTTTCACAGATGAAAATTCAAAGTTGAGACTACCTTCCACCAGAGATTTAACACATCTATCCCAGAGGACAGGAAAATTAAGAATCAGGTCATCAACATCACTGCTTTTATTTGGCATGCTGCACACTGCTATTCATCTCTCCACCAGGGATAACAGAGTTGCTCATGTGTCAAAAACAATCTGATTTTCCCTGATGTGTCCTGCCTGTCCTTTCCACTGGCCACTGAGGGCTGAGGGCCCAGATGAGCAGTGTCGGAGAGGAAATCTGCAGAGATAGTTAGAGGGTTATGGGGCCATGGAGACACAGGTGGGCTGTCAGAGAGATCAGTGGTCCGGGAAAGAGGGAATCACTTGTCTTTTTTACTGTCTCCCACAGAACCATGCAGTCTGAATTTCACTGACCCTGAGGGTAACATCGAAATTCTGCAGCAACTTGACTCTGGAGTGGAGTGTAACTACTTGGTTACGGTCTACCTGGGATATGGCATTGAGGTTCAGGTCAGTGTTTAAGGCTCTCTTTGTTGATGTATGATGTTGTCCCTTCAATTTTTAAACCACAACATGCAACTTCTGGTAAAGTGGTAAAGTTCAAAAATGCATCTTTAAACCTACTCTTGAGGGCAGCAGAAACAGCTGTAAATACAATTTACAATTTTATCACTTCATAAGTGACATGACAAGCAAACAGTTAGTATTTACACACACAGCTAGTACAGTGTAACATTAGCATACATTTGCAGTTCAGTTTCATGCCACCTGACCAAATACTTACTTTAGCGGCTAAATGCTTTAATATGTTGACTAGCTAACACAACCAACTAACAACTTTGTTTGCTGTTTGATGGCCTGCAGGTATCATACAGTGGGTTAATCGTGGTTTTTCACTGCATCTGCCTGCTTTTGGAAATGATGCTGATGAGAGAGACTAAACCAAAACAGAACAGTTGCCGGCCATAAAAAACAAACAAACAAACAAACAAACAAACAAACAAACAAACAAACAAAAACCAAGCTCAGCTAGGAGGAACTGCTGAATTGGGTGATAATTGTCTGTGGGTTTGTCACAATGAGCAATCCAGTTCACAAATCATCACTTGATACATTGTTAATCTAACAATATAGCCATTTTAACAAAAACTGTGCTGTTTGATTCTTAAGAATTTGCCCTGAAAGTAAAAAAAATAAAATAAAATGTTGCAATAAAGGGTTTAATTCAAGAAGTGGAGGGTATTGACATATTTTGGTTTAGTCTTAGCTGTTACAGTACTCACTGGTCTTGTGTGGGTTGATGGAGATAGACAGGCAGCAAATTGCTGGGGTGAGTGGGTGGATGGGGGCACAAGTGATGGGGTCTTTCTCAGGTTGAATGTTTGCTTGGTAAGTCTTTTCACAAAAAGGTTATAAAAATTAACTGTCAGTGTGTGTGTTCCCTGGCATTTGCAATTCCTCAAACGCCTCATTTACCACTGGAGACTTTAAAATGTGTGAGCTTTGTCTTGCTGCCTCTGGAGGGCTAAGATAAGTCTTGACAGAGTATATGTTTGAGAGTGTGTTTTTCTCCAAAAGCTTTCTCTGGGTAACTTAAGTAAATCTGGAAACACACACAGTGTGCACAGCGACACATACCTGCACATGTGCATGCACACACAAGTGTGCATTTCACCACATTTGATGAATAAGCTCTTAACTTCCAATGCTTTTCCAGTGCATTTGGCAGAAAATTTCTTTGGACCTATAATGGGAAAACATATAGACATTTTATCATCATGTCTACCAGGCCTGATAAAGAAACAGGAGGAAGCCATGTGTTTCAGCACCATCATGTGAACAGATGGGTCCACAGTCTCCCTCCCTCGTACAGCTAAACTGATATTGATCTGATGGCAAACTATACAGAAAAATGCTTGGCACGGCTGAATAGAATGAGGAGCCATGGTATCTGTTTCCGGCAGAGACATGAACTAACTGAAGATGGAAAGATAGAAATTTAAGTCAAGTATGTGTCATACCTTCTCATCAGCAATGTGTGAAGCTCCTCTGCCTGGAGGCCTTCCAGGTCCAGGGGTTTTAAAGAAATGAAGGAGATCAGAAAGTATACTTGTGGAAGGAGCAGTGTGCACAGAAAATGTTATGTTCTCAACAATTCACAACCTCCTGACTCACCTGTGTTTAATTCCTACAGCAAGCCGTCACAGTTGGATACACATTTAGCTGTTGTCTCATGGGATTTACCTATTTGATAGAACTTTATCCAACACATGTATGCACACACATTCATAGGCAGAAATATGCAGATAAACCAGGTTTTTAAATATGAAATTATTCCACCTTTCTGAGATTCAGAGCTAAGGGTGGCTAATAATCTGCTGCATTCCATCTACTATCCTCTGTCCTTTTTCGGTCAACCACCCAATATAATAATCTTTTGCCATTTTACGTCAGTTCACACTAGAGAGTGACAGGAAACATTAATAGAAAATAATTGTGTAAAAAAATAAGTGCAACAAGGGTCACTAGCAGATTTTCAATCAGATCATCTACTTGGAAGCCTCCACCTTTTTTATTGTTTATTTTTCTGTATCGATTATTGCACCAGCAAGGAAGCCAGGCAAGTCAACATGTTAAGACGGTGATATACAATACTAGCTCATATTTGGAAAAAATGAATCACTGTACTGGAGACGGTACACAAGAGATACCAATGCTGATATCTATCTATCCGGTTGTCATTTGTCTGCACACAGATAGCTCTGTGAATATGGGTTGTGTTCAGGTCTTCACCTTCCATGAGATTTTTTTACATTTATATTTTGAATAAAAATCAAAACTTTAAAAATGATATAGTGTATATAGTACTGTATATTTATACTAGGGGACCCTAGTTGGGGTCAGGACCCCCAGGTTGCGAACCAATGCTTTAAAACATAGATTCAATAGGAAAAGAGATAAAATGAACTGTTGTTGTAGTGACTACATTGATTGCTTCCACTTTTCTGATGAGCTTATTTTGTCATCGTCTTGTCCTCTGCAGGGATGACAGACGTTCCCCTGCCATTTCTCTGGTCCGCTTATTGACAGTTTGCCGATTTGTGGCCATAGAGGTTTTTTTCGGATATTTGTTGGAAACACTGAAATATACAACTTACTGTGCCAAACATTAACATGGGAAAAAATGCTTATGCTCCACACTTCAGAGCGGAGGAGCCGTAGGAGGGACATTATGGTGGAAGTGCATGTTCTTATTTTGGCAGCCAGCCTCCGTTATGGAAGAGAGTCATCATTATAACAGACAGACCAGCAGTTTGCAAGGGCAAAGGAAGAAAATTAGGTGAAAGAAAAACCCTGAAGGACAGATGCAGTGGCTGTATAATAAATATTTATGTAGAGACACACATATGGGAACATTGTCTGTCATTTCACTCAGACCCCTCTAATTTCCACCAGTATTCAAAAATAGAGAGATTGGTAGAGAATAAATAAGCAAGATCAGACCTTTTCTGTGTTTAGTGAATACTGGCAGCTTGCAAAAGAGGGAGGATGAAAAATGTATCAGGAGAATTTACTGCCCTCAGCCTGACTGTTCAACCTCTCTGCCACAGCTAACGGCATATAATGCATTGCCCCATCTGGTGATTCTGGCCACATTACAATTTATTTGCAGAATAATTGCACAAATATTAGGAGGCTGTAACAACAACTTTCAGTTTACATATAAACTAATAGTGTAATAAATGCGGAAAGTATATTTTACAAAAGGTGTTGTACTTTAGTGTCTGCACATGAGTAAATAATAAATGTATGCAAGGTGTTTGAACAGGTAGAATGTTATAATTAGATAGATTTGTGTGTGACATTCCTAGATTTTATATTAAGTTTAGCAGTGATGAATAACTTTATAAAGTCAAAGCAGGTTTCTGTATTATGGAGGAAAGTTTTGCTTTCATGTCCTTGAAATAAACTGTTGGCAGTTTTATATACACAATATGAAGAATCAATCTTACCACTTACATTGTGTGATGAATTATTATTTTAGAAAATAGGCATATTCAGTTTGTATATAAACTATAGTTTTCTATTTCATGATCATGTCAAAACAGCTGTGTCACTCAATTTGAGATCATTTTAGATATGTTTTCCTATGAATTAAGACTGATGTAGATCGTGTAGTTTACATGTGGTAGTTAGACCCTCTCTCCATATATGTGGAAATGGAAGTCTTTACCGGTGAATTGGCAATATCTTAAGCACACTTATTTCTGTCCTTTATATCCGTCTCCTCCTCTTCTTCGCAGTCGCTTTGGCAATAAGGTTTAAGGAGAGGACAGATGGAGGTTTTCCAGAACTGGGCTGTGGCATTAAAGTGCTTAAAATCTGTTTTGGAGCTTTTTTTATTTGATCAAATAAATCCGCTGGGTTAGCTAGCTATCAGCTCTTTCCAGGCCATCTGTCCCGCTCTGATTTCTCCGTCTCCTCTGCTCACTGATCTACCTGCCTGGGTCTCAAGGAGTTACCATCTGAGGGGCTCTGCACACGTTGTCCCAGCTCTGTTTCATGGTGGCCACATCTCTGCACTCGTGCTAAAAGAGAATGTTTTGTGTGGGGAGGACTGAGAGTGGTTGATACATTTCAGGGGTTAGGAGCCCAGACGTAGCCAATTTCTCCCACTGCCTCAAAGGCTGATTGGGGGAGTGCTTCCATTTTCTGACAGGTTTAAAGCAGCATCATTCAAGGAGATGGTAAGGGAGGATTTTGAGGTCAATACTGTATAACTCTTTTTTTCCTCTTCTCCATCCCTCTTACAACTCTTTCATTCTCTTTTTCCTTTTCTGTCCTGCTCTCATTTATCAGTTTTTCTATTCTGCCTGCTCCGCTTCCCAGAACCAGAGGATAAATTAACAGAACACACGACTGAATTAACACAACTATAGCTAGGCTATATTCATTTTTGTTGAAAAAAAAAAATGAGAGTCAACTGTTAAAGGAGGATTTCTGTGATAAGGAAATATAATATTGTAACAAAGATGGTGTATGAAATTAGAAGAGGTGATTTGAGGTGAAAGCCAAGCTGGTATAGTTAGATTTTAAAATGTCCATCAACTGGAAGAGAACACAGAGAAACTTTTTCTTTGTTTATTTGGTTAATTAAAGCTTATAAATATGAAACAAAGGCCTTGAGTCTCGGTGGGGAAAATTACAGCTTCCAAGTTTTTCACTCTCAAATGAGTGAATATTGTTTCAGACAATTCCAAACAAAGCAAAATAAAACCAAAACATCTAATCAGCTCAAGCCTGCATGTGCTAATGATCTACATCTCAGGTGGGGATAAAACACTGTTGAGGTGGATCATCAGTGAAATGCACCTTTAAGAATTGAGATGTTACAAAGCATGCCAAATGTTTATAGCTAACCCTGACTTGAGGGTTAACGATTGGTATTTGATGCTGCCTCGGCGACCACGCTCCTCTGACTCCAATCAATAGTCATGTTAATAAGCAGCACCAACACTTGACACACAGCCTCCTCTCAGTGCTGGGTGAATTGCTGTATTGATTCCAGCACTCTCATTTTAATTCCAGTATTTCTTACCAAATAAGCAAAATGCACATGGCATTGACCCTGGCCGAGTGTGGCTGATGAAGGAGGGAATAAAATTTGTTTTGTTGGTGTTCAGTGACCGCTAGCGCTCTCATCAGATAGAAGGGCCACAAGAAAGTGTTATGAAATTTCCACCGGTCTCGACACTTTTGTAAAAGCAAAACTTCCCCTTTAATAAAAACATGTAATCCTTTTTCCACACCTTTGACATACTAGAAAGAGGTGTTTTAACAAAGTAATGCGAAAGTTTTGGTCATTCTGTAAATCCGCTCTGCAGCAGCACAGATTAAACCACACGTAGCAGATATGTCCCAGAGAAACTGAGCCTGACTCAGTAATGGAGGCCACGATGGGCTTGCTGCCTTTAATCAACTTGAGATGAGGCAGAAGGAAGCCTTCATCATGTTGTGCCTTGAGGGAGTAGGGCAGGACATAAAGAAGGCCAGTTTGATCTTGATGAGCTTTTTAGGGTGTCAGGGCTTTGCCGAGATGAGTTTTCATGGGGCCCAGCAATCCCGAGAGGAATGCTTTCAGGTGACACTAATTGCTCCTCCACCCTGCTAGCTGTCATAAAAGGGAGAAGACTCTGTCTGGCAGAAGGCTATGTTCTCTCCAACTCTTTCAGTGTCATGATGAGAATGGGAGAGTAAAGATTCGTTCTGGAAAATATGAAGAGTAATCAGCAATGCATGAATTTAAATCTATGCAAAAATGCACACTGCAGCAAATAAATGGATATGTCATGGCCCAAGAGGCACCTCAGACAGTGAGGATGATTTTTTAAAAAGCAGTGTGTTTCGTTCAAATGCTGAGGGTCTTAATGTGTGCCTTATTGTAAGATTCTGGAAGAAAAAACAATACAAAAGAAATAATATTTGAGAAGATGTTCACTATGTGGTGGGGACATTTGGTAATCTGTGGAGCATAAAATGGGCTATCGTAGGTGTGACATAAATTAGTATTGTATTCAGCCACTGGCTCCGGCACATTCTCATTAACATTCAGCTTCTGCTGATTGGTAAGGACCCATTGTTTTAGACAGCAGAGCAAATACGAAATGGCCTTGGCTTTTTATTTATAGAGGTGAATGTTCAATTAAGATAACGTTTTTCATATGATGAGCACTGGAAGAATTATTTTTTTGTATGAATTTATCAGGAGATACACAAAAACACCAACTGGATATAATGTACCAAGATTATTCAAATGTGAGCCTTAGATACAGGGCGATGAGGTAGGTACGCTACCAGTGTGCTCCACTGCATAAGCCAGTGGGTTTTTATCATAGTAATGATGACACTGCAGCTGGTGAGTCCAATGGCTGTTGATTTATTGCCCCCAGCAGCAGGGTCATTTAATTTCCATGTATAGTGGGATCATTTTGATTACATACTGCTCATTTCTGCATCAGCAATGGCTCCTGTGAGTCAGTGTAAATGTTCATTGCAGAGCACCACCAGATGTTTTCAACAGTAAATTATCAGTTAGAGGCAGCCTCTGCAGACAGTTAACTCACACTGTGTGCTTACGGATAAATTAATAAACGAGTGAATAAAGATTGCAAGATTGTGTAAAAAGTCCAGTTTGTTTGACAGATTGTGTATTTTTTCATGCCCAAACTGCATTTTGAGTGTTTTTTTTTCTTCCTTTTTTAAGTAGACATTATCCCTAATTGCATGAAACCGATTATTTAGTTTATCTCCTATTTGGAACTAACTGTCAGATTCCAGTGGTGACTCTATAGTTACAGATTAAAAGCCATGCCAGGCTGCTTTCTGTTTGGATGCGATAAGATGGATCTTCACTTCTTCACACTGTTCACTCAGATAGTTTAACACTGCGGCACACTGGAAGCTCCCTGTCCGACAAAGGTCATGGTAAACACAGAAAGATCAAGGTATTCAATCCTGCAAATGTTGTTATCCTTTGAAACATTTATTTTAGAGAATTTTCCCCATCTTTTGGATTCCGAGTGCAGTCCTAGTCTGTCGATTGCACCATGGCCTTGCAGGATGGTCTGCTCATTATAGTGGTTTGATTGAAAAGACTGGCTAGAGGAGAGAGATGACCCTCTCTCCTGTAGTCCTCTCATTTTGATTGGTCCCTGGAAATATTTTATTGGAACAGTTGGGGGGGGGAGAGAAACACTTGGCGTCAAAGAGCACCTACCCAAAGGATAGTCTTATATTTCTTGCATGGTTTAGAGCTTTCTTTTCATAAACTGTATTAAAAAAAAAACACCAAAGGACATTCTTTCTTCTCTGAACACAATTCTCAAAATGGAACCGCACAATGTTTAGACAGCATCCTCTGATAATGTTGTGGTTGGTGCAGAAGTGTGCTTGGTCAGCCAAATCCCCAGTCCCACAAATGTGTCTGCTGAGGCAGAGATTCCAGCAAGAAGTTACAATAAGCCTGCTCTCATTACAGTCCACAGGAACACACGTGTGTGTGTGTGCATACGTGCACAAACGTACATGTGTGTGTGAGACAGTGAGAAAGAAGTCCCTCTGGGCATTTGGCTGCAGCACTGGTGAAGATAAGGCAGTCTGATGTCTCCTGACATGGCCAATGATTCATAATTGAGGTAGGACAGCTGTTGCTGGCTGCACTGACAGGTCCCAGGGTGGATGACAGATGATAGGGCGCTCCTGGGCCAAACTATCCATCAGTCCAAATGTTCACTGTCCACTATCGGCTCACCTGTCCTTCATGAGCCTCCCTGGTATATGTTAACCAAGTGGCCACAGACAGAACCACATCTGTTTGACCTCCCTGAATACCAAAGTGCGTACCATACAGTGGATGGACACAACACCGTAAACACCTGCCCAGTGTGGTGTTACTAAATAACAAATAGACTTTATAGAGGTCTTTATAAGTTCAAGATCATTTTCTACAATCAGCATTCTGATGAACATCAGTTCATGAGTGAATAATAATCAAAATCAAGATTTAAAATAGTCAAAATGTTTTGTAATCTTTTCATAACCAACAGGAATACTGCAACTTTGTCACAAAATGTTTTGGTGAAACAGTTAGGGCAACAGTCTTGTATTTTCTTAATTCTTTTTCTTGGAAATCACTTTAAACTTTATTCAAAGGGGTGTACAGATAAATAATTACTAAATAAAAGCAATCACACAGTCATATTAATGATTAAGGGGACTCAAACACGAGCAGTCTGATGTCAATGGGTAAAATATTCCAATGGCCTGGGACTATATCTTCACAGTCCTGGTTGCCCTTGGTTACTAGCTGACTAGCTGAGCCCCATCCATCAATCTACAGTGACACAATGAAAGGAGTCAGCAAATCTGATATATATATATTTATATGTGTGTGTGTGTGTGTAGCAAAGCAATTTAATGCTTTGAAAGTCAGCAATAAAATGTGAAAATCAATGGCGAACAGGGAGCCAACATAAGTTGGCTAGTACAGAAGTAATATGTCTATATTTTTTGGTGCCAGTTATAATTCTAGCAGCAATGTTCTGCACCAATTGGAGTCAGTGGAGGAAGCCTTGACTGATACCAGCCTAAAGTGCATTAAAGTAGTCCAGGCGGGAAAAAATAAAAGTATATACAACAAGCAGTACACAACATGAAAAATTATTTTCTTGAGTTGAAAAAAACCCCACATGAATGGAAAAAATAACATCATGATTTCTAGCAATCCCAATACAGTAGGCACATCTGTATAAATATTTCTTTTGACTATTCCATTAATGCATTTAGATTAATTAAAAACAGAAGAAAGAAAAAAGACAACTTGTTTTTATTGCTTTGTTTACATCAAGAATAAAGTCCAATTTAAATGGTTTTTTTCCCCTATAACTTCTTCAGTTCTTTAATACTACATTACTACAGACATTATTTGCAGAGTACATTTTAAATTTCTTCTTTTAATTCATATTGTATTGTTTTCAAATTATAGACAGACGACCATCTTTGGAGCAACTAGGGGTGGGTGAACTGAGCTAGGATAAAAGGCTTTCCACCAGTTCCACGGAGGGCTTTAGCGAGATGCACATTTGATTTCTGGCCTGATTTTTGGAGAGATGGTTGATTGAAAAATGTATGAACCATGGTGGAATATCATCTAATTGACTCATCAGCTTAACATAATGGTGGAAGCAACAGTAACACCTAACAGGATAATGATTTTAGAATTAAATTGTGAGATTTGATAGCATCTATTTTATTACTAACATGTATTGATTAAAATTTCCTGTTTCTTGAAAATGTTGAAATTTTGAAAAGCTACATTATATGAGACCCCAATGTAAACAATCTACATTTGATCAAAATATAATCAATTATGGATGCAATTTAGAATTGAGTCTCCATGGTTGTCTGAATTTGTCAGACGATTGAGCCACAAAGTGAAACTGCAATTCCACATTGTCTGCATTTCGGTCTTATGAATATATAAGTATGAATGTTAAATTGAGGGAGAATTACTGTACTGCTCTGTGGAGTGAATTAGGAAGTTATAAGATTACCAAGTAGGCGAAATAACCCGATTTGCAAAACATCCAAGCCCTCCATATTAACTCAGAGAAAAAAGGCTGAAGTAAAAAAAAAAAAAACGTACTGTGCCTAAGGCTTTGTCATTGCCGTTGCCCTTGAGAAACAGGGATTCTAAAATCATGTGACATTTCCTTTATTACTCACTGTGACACTGCTGTTTAAGGGGCCTGCAACAACTAAACTACCTAAACTACAATGACAAGATGCACAATTTTGTATTAAAACACACACACAAACACACACACACACACACACAAAAGAAATATCTGATGTCTGGCTATATATAATATCTACTGTTTGCTCTCTGTGTTCTCAGTTTGTCTTAAAACCTCTGGAGTGGTGTTGCGTTAAATTCTGCTTGTGATAAAAATCTAATCAATCAATGTGGCTGACCTCATGGATCATTCAGGAAGAAGTCACCTCTAAGCTCAGTCTCAGAGTGTCCATTAGCCTCTCTGTGCTCATTGTCAGCTCCCCTCGACTGAGTGACAGTTAGTCAACCCGACCAAATTCATTTTCCTGTCTCTGTTGTGCAGTGTGCTCATCCTGCCCACTGTCTCAGCTTTTCCAGGCTGTTGCACTAACACTCCTGCACACATATTACCTCAGGGACATCAGCCTATGGAGGGCAACCCTTTTTCTGCCTCATGGCATACCTGAGACCTGAGCCCATTGCCTATGACAGCAGTAGCTTTCAGAACATGTTATGAATTTCACTGAGAGCTTGGGATAGATGTGGTTGAATTAGCTTTGATGGTGCACTTATCTTTCAAGACAGGAGCTGGGTCCAGCAAGCACAGAACAGCAACATTTAATCTGTATGATAATCCTAAATTTTAGCTATTTTAATGTCATTTTGAGTTTTAGTAATCTTTAACATCATATCACTCAGAATGATTATTATTATTATTATTATTATTATTATTATTAGCTTTAATAAAAGTGTATCATACCCCAACACTATTTAAGACATGCCACAAGGGAAGGTGACATATTTTTATTTTTATCATACAGAATAATAACCACGACCTGTTGTTGGATTAACATACCTCTTCCCTAGTTCTGTGGGGAATGAATCAGATGTTGCTCCAGAATGTGTCAGTACTCCATTATCCAGACAGTTTAACTACATGCAATCCTCCAGAGGTTCCCTCACCAGATTTAGCTGCAGATGCTGTTCAAACCTGTTGAAGACATAAAGCACTGCTGTCAGAGTGGCTTACGGGCACACGGAGAACACAGGAAGAGGATGAGTCAATCGTGCAGCAAAACACGAGTGGAATGACCCAGGCAGATTCTACAATTACTCAAAAACATGTCTACAATCCGAGAGCAGGTTAACAAAGAAATGACGAAACCAAACATATCCCTGCGCAACTGTGATAGACAACTGAGCAAAGTAACACAGCGGGTGACCCATTTTTTAAGAACAACTTTGTTAGACTACTTTAAATGGGAACAACAGTAGCGGCGCTGAATAAAGATCCCATCTGGTGTGAACTGAGACCTCATAAGTCAGCAGTGTGTCACCGGTTTTGTGTGCAATGTGATTTTTTTATGTTCAGTGTTGGTCTAGTTATAAGTAAAAATGAACTTTGTCTGTTGGTCTTTTCAAATACTGCACATAAATAAATGTGCTCACTCAGAATAAATGTGCTCATTCTAAAATATCTAAAAATATCATGCACTGACTGTTAGCTTTGATAATTATTTGTGCAATGTGATACTCTGTAAAGACCCCTTTGAAAAGGGTAAGCCAGTCAGTGAACCACATGCTACCATGAGATCATGCATGATGTGCAAAAATGCAGCAATAAAGGCCTATGTGTAATCATATGGCACGGTCTCTTTTTTTTTTAGGTGCTAAATGTGAGTGTGTTGGAGGGGGAGCAGGTGACAGTGGAGGATACAGGTGGCCGAGAACCATTCATCCTTGCCAATGAGTCAGTCTTGATGAGGGGCCTTGTACTACGCAGCTGGAGCAACCAGATCTCCATCCGATTTCGTAGCGACCAACAGCACAACTCCGGGTTCGTCCTGCTGCACTACCAAGGTGAGCCACTACCATGCCAGCTACATTGTCAGATTGTTCAAACTGTGCATCAGTCCAACAACTGCTCAGCTTAGTCTCACAATGCATTCAAATTGTATGTACAAAGAAAAAACTAACTTGTACCAGCCTTTATGCTGCCATCACTTTTATTTACAGAAATGGAAGAGATTCTTCTTCTTTGCTTCTTATCATGTTGCAGCTATCACCCAACAAAGATAGGGAGGGAACAACTGTCATTGTAGAAATGTACTCTTGTGCTCAGTTCACATAAAAAAAGTATTAACAAGGTCTATTTTCGTATAAAATGCTCTGTTCCAAAACATTGCCTGTTGGGTGGATATTGTTTTTTTTCCCACACTTGTCAGTCAGATGTCCATGGCAGGAGGGAATATAACTTGCGGTTCATATAAAAACATTAAATGGTTTTGTGAGTGCTGAATTCCATCGGCCTTTGCAGAGATTAAAACAATACTGAATGAAATGTGGTCAAATAAGAACATGGACACACAGGGTGTAACAGCAGCAAAATCTGTCAGCAGAGATAGTTACTGTATGTTGTCGGTGAATATGACGGCCCATAAATATCTCCCCCTTCCTCTCTCGCTTGTTTTGTGCCTGACATTGATCTTCCATGTCCGCAACAATGTCTGTTTATCTTAGCAATCACACAAAGTGGCCACCAATTACATGCCCCATCGATTTGAGTTGATGGTGGAAGCTAGTGGACAAAACATTCATTCCACCACATTATTGTAGTGCTTTCATCAGCTCGAAAATGAAAGCGACCATCAAAACAGTGCTGCTGACGTGAGATAAATCAGCCCATCGCTGTTGGATATGCGAATACGGGTGTGTGGTCAGGCTGAATGATGACAGCGAGGGGTCAGTACAGATTATACAGGGTGATGCATAGATGGGGACAGATATTTACAAATGGTTGAAATATATTACACTGTCAGTTGGCGTACTTTTCTACTTCACTTTTCTTTGCATTTCAGTAAATCTTGTTTCTCTCTTTCGCTCTGATTTTGTGTGATTTACTGATGAATATAGATGGACATCCTGAACTATATATTATATATATGACATTTGTATCAATACAAATACCTATTTATCGATCCATTCCACAATAAGTGTTAGATAAACCCAATGGTCACACTGCACCTGGTCATAAGAGGTGTCTACAGACACACTTGGTGGCGGCACTATACAAGATGCTGATGCCCATAATATTATTTATTGAAACTGCTGGCTGCTGCTTATTTTGTGACCCATGTGACATTTGCTCACATGGGTCACAAAAGTAAGAAGAACATGAATAATCAAGTGATTTCTTATAATCCATGCAAACATTTGATCTTTAATAAGATTATAACCTGGATAAGACTCATAGCAGGTTTGTCCTTCACACCAGTCACATACTTGTTAATCAGTTAAAGAAAATATGAAATGATAAAATCTGTACTGATCTTAAACCTGGATATTTATGAATAATATAGCCTACTGTAAGTAGAAAGGACAGAAACTGTCATTTGTTGGATATTGAGTGACCAGGTTTCTTATGTTGTATGTCATATCAAAAATATGAATAGAACCAGGATAAGGTTCATATCAGGGACAATAATAGTAAATCTACCCTGATAATTGACTATGTGTTGTTTACAGCACAGAGTAGAAGTTAAGCAAAGCTAAAAAAATCAAACTCCATTATCATTAAATAATTATAAAAATATCAACCCTCTCAGGGGTGCCTGTGGATGTCTGATCCAGGGCAGTGTCTAGCTTCATTCTCAATACTTTTAATTAGTTTGTTTCAAAACAATTTATTTGATATAAAGCGGGCTTCATCTTAACATTGATGATTGATATCTGTCTGTCTGTCTGACACAACAGTAGATATTCCAGGGCACTTTATGATATCAGTTGTTATGACCCTATAAAACCCTTATGAAACACTGTCACATAGACAACTTAGGTAACTCTGTATTGTAATTGTTTGGTATATAAAATCCCTGCTGTCAGATGTGTGGCATTACCTGTCCACCAACATCCTATTTGGTTTAGAAGACAATCTGACAAATTGTGTTTATTTAGTTACTAATGAGAAAAAATGCAAAGAGCAGATTTATAGAAGACTAGGCATATTGGATACACAGAAGATATTTCAATTTGTGTTCCTCTCCTTGGTAAGCAGAGTATCACCTTGTCCTTTATAATGGGCTGTGAGAAATGTGATTGGACAAGCGTGGAGAAGGAGACAGAACTGTGGAGAGATGGATCTCAGCTCAGGGTAATTAATATCTGCATAGCGTTGGCTCTGCCTGCGATGGCAGACTGATGGATGCCTCTATAACATCAGCGGTGAGCTTGAAACTTGGAACATGACTATGAGTGTGTTTTACTATTGATATGTATAGGAGTGTGGGACAGGAGAGGGGCATTCCATTTTCCTTGTACATTCTTATTCTTATCTTTTCCTCAGTACACATGCATTATGCGCATATCCTCATCTACATAGAACATCCATTGTTCATTCAAATCAAATCAATTGTATTTATAAAACAACCCCAAGTGCTATACAGACCAGAGCAGGTAGAGGAAACCATAATTAAGAAAAACATAATTTAAAAGAAATACAGACATTAAAAAAAGTCACACCACACAGGAACGCAGGACAGCCAGAAGCCAGCAGACCTGAGAGACCTGGATGTAGAATAACAGGGTTAGGGGGTCTGCAATATAGTAGGGAGCCAGCCTACGAAGAGATTTATAGACATATAGGAAAACCTTAAAATCAATTCTGAACTGTACTGGCAGTCAGTGGAGAGAGGCCAGAATAGGCCTAATATGGGCCCTCTTCTGAATACCTGTCAGGAGCCTTGCTGCGGTGTTCTGGACCAACTGTTAGTGGGACAGGGATGATTGACTAATTCTAGTGTACAGAGAGTTGCAATAGTCCAGAACAGAGGATATAAAGGTGTGGATGACTTTCTCAATATCTTTGAAAGAGAGAAATGGCTTAATTTTAGCAATGGTGTGAAGTTGGAAAAAACTAGCTTAAACTACAGCATTAAAGGGGAACTTCGGCAGATTTTTACCCGAGTCTTGATCGCTAGATGTCACTGAGTACTGTCGATAGGAAAAACAATGACCAAAACCGATGCTAGCAAACTGGAGTTCCTGCAGCTAATGGCCAGAGCTGCCCAGTTAGTTATAATACACTTCTTGGGGGCATATCCTAAAGAGTGCCTTTTGCTCCTCTTAACAGAAACAATAAGCAATTAAAATGTCTGTGCAACATGATCAGGGCCCTTACGTGACAACAACATGCGTTTTCAACTCATACATTGTGCAGAAACCGTTTAAATTCAAAGTTTACAAGTACTGTCACCTACCTGTTTTTCCATTGCTCGCATCACGAAAGCCCAGAAGAGTCGATCACGAGACTCGCGCTGAAGTCCCGTGGGAATTCAGTTGTTGTAGTGTGCAGATTGGAGCGTAGTGTGTGAAGACATTGACATTTTTGAGGGGGAAATAAACTTTTTAAACTTAAAGTTTTCGTCGCTAAGGCATGACTTCCGTGATCGACTCTTCTGGGCTTTCAGTGAAGCGAGCGATGGAAAAACAGGTAGGTGACAGTACTTGTAAACTTTGAATTTAAACAGTTTCTGCACAATGTATGAGTTGAAAACGCATGTTGTTGTCATGTAAGGGCCCTGATCATGTTGCACAGACATTTTAATTGCATTTTGTGTCTGTTAAGAGGAGCAAAAGGCACTCTTTAGGATATGCCCTCAAAAAGTGTATTATAACTAACTGGGAGCTCTGGCCATTAGCTGCAGGAACTCCAGTTTGCTAGCTAGTTTGGTCGTTGTTTTTCCTATCGACAGTACTTGGTGACATCTAGCGATCAAGACTCGGGTAAAAATCTGCAGAAGTTCCCCTTTAACTTGTTTGTCAAACTTAAAGGCGGAATCAAAAATCATACCAAGGTTTTGACATGTGGTTAAACAATGGTGGACAGGTTGCCAAAACTTGATGGATTTCATTCAATTTTAGAAAATTCTGAGCCATCCAACCCATTATATCCTTGAGACAATTCATGAAACTGATTAATCACACTTGTTTTTTAACTGCCAGATCACTAGATGTGTCCTCATAGTCACGTATTTTGCTCTTTCAGCCTTAACCACTTAATTATATTTGTGAAGATTGTGTCTCAATATTTCAAAGAAAATCTTAAGTTTGTCACACTTCCACTTTCGTTCTGATCTTCTGCACTATCTCCTTAAGGCTCTGATGATGTCGCTGAGCCAAGGCAGACCTTTAGGCTTAGGCTTTTTCTATTTAAGGGAAGCAACGGAATTCAGGATAGAAGAGCAGGTGGTGTTAAATAAGAAAGTAAGTTCCTCAGTGGTGAGAGGGGGAAGAGAGCCTCAGAGCACTTATTGGCAGTCAAAGAGTTAATGAAGCGGGACCAATGTACAGGGAGATGAGCTTTAGACAGAAAGAAAAGCAGAGGTGCGACAAATAAAACACTCTGATCTGACAGACAAGCATCAACTATTTCAATATTGCAGGTCAGAAAACCAGACGATAAGACTAGACCAAATGTATTGGCTAGTTTGTGAGTGAGTCCAGTGGGAAGAAGAGCAAGATAAAATGACTCAAACAGATGCATACATTCATTCACAAGAGGCTTAGTAGGAAAGTCACCAAGAATCAGGACTTGGTCAAAGTTAGGCATAGTGTTTGAGAGGAAGTCCACGAATTGGGTCATCAGTGGTGGTTTGTGTATTTTAGTTAGACTAAAGTGCAATTAAAGTGGGATTGACCACGCCTACTTTGATTAATTGCACCTCGAGGCTGAAAATGATCAGAGTTCACTAGGCAGCAATTAAAATGTTATTAACACACAGCGGCTACACCTTCTCTAGGATCTAGATCTTTTCTGCTAAAAAAGTTACAATCATCGAGACAGAGTTCCCCAAGTGGAGCAAGCCTTCAGTGTTCAACTAGATTTCCGTCATCAGTAAGAAGTCCAATCGACAGGCGGTGAAGAAGTCATTGAGGATGAAAGCCGGATGAGAGGATGAGAAAGAAACCTGCTAATGGAGTTTAGACACTGGTGGTGATGGTGATGAAGGAATGTATGAGAATGCTGGAGATCTGTATGTAATGGGCACTGTATATGTTAAACGGTGGCAATTTTAACCCCTAACATCATTGTTAAATTATAATACATTTGTGTGCAATGCATGCAAGCATGTGGAAAGGATATCAAAAGTCATCCTAAAGTGTCGATGGCATGCAAAAGAGTTTTTTGACAAAGGGTATAATTCTACCAATAATAGATATATTCTTACTTTTGAAACAGAGGAGTCAAGTCAATGCTGCCATTCATTTAAAAAGGAAAATCATTTGTATGCATGAGCATTGTGGGTTTAAATTGAAGTCAATTTAGGATGGAACCACAACCTCCTTGTTATTTAGTTGATAAAATGATTGCCATCATCTCTGACCTCTTAACATCTATAGGTGAGCTTGAATTGTTATCGCAGGATTTTATTAAGTATGTAGAGCATAATCAATGGCATTGCCAACGGCAGTGATGCTTTACAGGAATTATTGATTAGCTGTAACTAATAAGCCAGGTTGAGAAGTGAGGTGGCCAGAGGACCTCTGCCCCTGGCAGTGATCCACCATTTGCCACAACCTCTCAGTAGCATTGATGAGATGCCGCCTCTAGTCCAAAGTTATTTCTCCTTAATAGCCTTTATTGAGTAAATGACCATTAAAATCGAGTTTTTAACCCAACCACATAAATATCAATAGGCCATATCATGACAGAACTATGGTCTGGCTTTGTACAACTGAATCACTTTCGCAGAGACAACACTATTGATCTTTCTGTAAAAGGCAATGCTTTGGTGCACAGCCAGGACATGAGGCTTGGACACAGTGACAGTTGTACCTCCCACAAGTTACCTGCTAACTGCAGGACTGCTGCCATCACAGTGCACCAAAACAACAACAAGACTAGGGATGACTGGTCATCAGCACAGGATATTGTCTCCTTTGAAACACATTTTACTCTCTCCATGGTGGATAATATTTTCCAAATATACAGCCATTAAATATAACAATAACAATTGACACTACTTGCATTATTTGTGTTTTGTTTTCTGTCATTATATCCTGCCCTCCCCTTGCCAAGTTTGATCTCATTCCAGCTCTCTACCTGAATGGATGAAAACACAGTTTATTAGGCCTAAATTGAAATGCATTTTATTTGTTTGTCCAAATACGGTGGATAACTTAGCGTTACTGGCTTCTTCACCTCATCTATTTTGCCCAAGTCAACAATATTTGTCCATTATTGGTTGAAGAGCAACATTCTCAATTTGAAGTACTGCAGCAAATGAAAAATGTGCATACAGCAGAGTAAGGCTCATTAATGCGAAGAGTGTGTGAGTGAATGCAGTAGTCACATCAAGTGCTCTTTCAGGGAATGTTTTTTTAAATGATTTCCAAAAGTTGATCTCTAGCCCTGACACAGGGCTGAAGAAACCGTCACTCATTATTGGACCCAAAATACAGATTCATAGTCCCATATTTTTTTGACACAAAATACTTGAATTTTAAATCGGTGAGAAAGGGCAGGAAGCAAGACAAACAGAAAGACTTCATGTTCATAAAAGGCAGGACAAATTAATTGCTGTTGCACAGATAAGTGAGAGAAAAAGAAAGACAGGAAGACAGGATGTGTTCCTCTTGAACTCTTGTGAACAAGTACTGTGAAATGACAAAAATAAATTGAAAAAACATACAAACAAGCAAAACATTTAGTCCATGTTCAGATTCCTTATGATTACGTATTGGTTCTGATAAGCTACACATAAAACAGAATGTGAAACTATGCCATTTCAATCCCAGATTTAAATTTGATCTATTTTTCCTTGCTTTTTATTTTAATTTTAAAACAATATTAAATAAAGTACAATGCATGTTTGATATTGACGATACAGCATTAATGTCTCCTTGTTTTGACCTGGGATGCCCTCTTTCATCTAAACAGAGTAATTTTAAAAGAAATATGGGAACACAGTGAGGTGGTACATCATTTCCACACCACGTCTTCCACTAAGATAACACCCTGTTATCTGTTTGACAGTAATTGTCTATCACTTATTTAGGGATTAATCAGAATGGCAACAACCACATTAGCATTTTGTTTAAATTAGCTCTGTGATTCAGAAAATGTGCACATTTCGGTGTACATTGCAACTTCCTGTCTGCAGTGCACACTTTTATCACTTTGCAAAAGCATACATTTGATCTGAAATGCTAGTCCATACTAGTAATGTTTTAAAACTGAAGGTTTACCTGAGTGTTACCAATGTGACCATTGCCTTTCCTCTGCAAGGAAACACGCACTAAAGACATAAGCTCCATGTCTGTTTCCTGTGGCCCTATAGTACTATCAGCTAATCTTCCTGGCTGTCTGCACTGTGGATCTATTATTTGTAATGGCAAAACAATCAGACTTTATGGCCCAGCACCACATCTACTGGCATGGAGGCAACACGTAATTTAATACTCCAGGAATTGGCTCCACAATTTTTGCCTCTGGCTCTCCCACTGCATGCTCAATAGGGATGTAAATGCTGCTATGATAATGGCAATAACGAGGTTCATTGGAGCTAGTGATAAACTATGAATTGAATGGATGACCCAGGGGCAGTGTACCTCGTCCCTGTGGCTCACTGATTTACTGCAAAAGAAAGGCCTGTTTCATTATGGTGGGGACCAGTGGCTTGTATAAAAGAAAACCCAGTCAGTAGATTAAAACATAGTAGATGAGGGCAGTTTCACAAGCCTTTATGGCCATTATGCATTTAGGGCTGTTTTCCCTCGAGTATGTGTTCAAAGATTGATGGAATAACATTTTTGAATATCCAATTTAGCTTCAAGGTAATGCTAGAAACATCACTAAAGTGTTGTTTTTCATCTACAAATGACTGGCTGCAATGAAAGCACTTCAGATCCAACCCACTACAGAATTCTTTTTGTGCTGTTTAACCTCCACTTGCTAAGCATGTGTGCATGCAAAGACCTCAGAACCCAAATATAATTTTTGAGTGTGTGGACCGAAGAGCCTGTCTGTCAAGTGTCAGCTTTTGCTTTCTACATGTCTGCTGCTTCTTCTCTAAACGTAAGATCTTAAGAAGCCGGGCCTTTGGCTGTTTTATCATGGGACCTTTGTCAAAAATCTTGTAACAGTTGATGTTTATTTTATCAGGAAAATTTTAATTTGGCCAATTATGTTTTAAACCATCAGAAATTTTAACCCCATTATACTGTATGACTTTTTCTTTACTAAACATACTGATTGGCAGTGCTGTACGGTCTCTGACTATTCCATTGTCACAGACTGATCTTTGACTCGTTGGTATTTGCACTTAGATTTGTCTTGGACTGGAAATACTCTAGTTTGATTCAAAATCTACAACGGGTCAATGTCAATACAATCATATGCCTGGCTGCCAAAACTCACTCAACTCTTTTTCTCCTGTCTCGGTCTTGACTCTGTCTCTCTCATTTGGACTCGTTTTTGACTTAGACTCAAACCTTTTTTAACTCTGTCTCAACTAGTCCTGGTCTTGAACTCGACAAAGGTGGTCTTGACTAAAGTACTACTGATTAGATGTTTCATGCCAAGTGCATATTGCAGTGATAGAAGGTACAGTTCTGTGATGTTCACAATTTAAAAAGAATCAAGCAAAAAGGCTGGATGTAAGAAAAAGAATAGGACATTTCTATAGACAAGCTCTCACCAAACAGCCCTTTAACTATGCAGCTGAAAAATGCTATAGTACACTTCTTTATTCTGTAAACACCAATCTTAATTATATTAACATAAGTAGATTAAGATGTTTGCACTACATAACCAACCTACTTATTATCATAATTGCTTTTAAGACTGCAAATCCAATTTCAACACAGGCAGGTCCTCCACTTTGTCCTTTTCCTTGTTGTTTTTTCCTTCTATTAGCTCTTATTTATACTTTGCACACACTCCATTAAGCTGAGACATGACATGCAACTTGCAAAGTTTGAGTATAGTTTCAGCTTTGTAGCTTCTGTAATTTTGCCAGTGCACAATCACACTGTTATTATAACACAAGCCATAGTGGGTCCAATTATGTTGCTTGTTTTGTTGTTAACACATTCACCAGAACTTTAAAAGTTTTAGTCTGATCATTAAAGTGCCCACACTAATGAGGTAGAACAGTGTGGTTATTAGACAGGAAGAGAAGGTTGTTTAATAGCTTCCATTACAGACTTGGTTAGCTCACTCCATTATCCATGTGAACTCCATCCCATCCTACACCATTCATTTAAAAAGAGGGACAGAACAACAATGCAAAGCAAGTCCAGGAACATTGATCTTACCCTGCTGGAATCACGACTCTTTGACAACCACTACAGAGGCCATTTTTCTTCCAGCTATCACATTATAGGCCCACTATGATGTTCAACTGATCAGCAACATTTCCATTTGTCAAAGTATTTGCAGTGGCTCTACGCTGCATCACATGGTGATGTTAATTACTGTAGTGCTGCAAACATGTATCTACATTTGCATACTGCATGAACTGGTAAACTGCAATTAATTAAGAAATGGAGTCTTTATGAAGAAAGTTGAAGGTTGGTTATAAAGCACCCCTAATTGTATGTGCCTGTGTGTATGTGAGAATCAGGAAGGCAGAGACAGAGTTGAAGCATTGTACTTGATTTATTTGCACAAACAATGGAACCCCCCCCCCCCCATATCTAAATATGCATGTGTGCTCTGTGGTGGTTTGGAGGAGAGACAACATGGTCAACAATGCAACACAGCACTGGCTATGCACAGTGCAGGATACAGAGGATTATGTTGTGGAGCCAGTTAAGATTGTTGGCTGTTTGTTTTGGCAAGAACTTGACTTTTGTCATTTTAACATTAAAAATTTCCCTGAAGTATCAGAATGCTGAAAGAATACTTAAAACTGGGATAAAAAATTAGGTCGCAAGTGAGTCCCTCTATAAGGGGTTTCATTATCAGGTCACACATGTAGTTATTTGCACTTGCATTACAGAACAGATAATTAGCAAATTAATTAACTGTTTAATTGAATTGCATTATAGAATTAATGTTTTTTTACCTTGTGACATCTTGGGCATAACATGTTACACATTAGACAGCAACAATCACACATTTAATACATTTTACTGGCATTACATTAGCAGAACCAAAGTAGCACATGTCCCCTATATAGTATTTATCAAATGCATTTCAGTTTTAGATGATTTTAAGGTCCGTTACAGGTCACAAAAAAATATCACATAAAAAAAAAAAAGACTTATACTCTAATTAATTAAAATGTTTCCTTTGCTTGCTCTCTCATTTCTAACTCTGTTCTTTCTTCTCCCAAGCCTTTGTGCTGAGCTGTGCGTTCCCCAAAGAGCCTGCTGGCGGAGAAGTTTCTGTGACGCACCTCCATGCTGGCGGAGAAGCCTTCTTCCGCTGTTTCACGGGCTACAAGTTGCAAGGCCCCAAAATGCTTACCTGTCGCAATGCAACCACACCTTACTGGAGTGGAAAGGAGCCCCGATGTGTGGGTAAGTCAAACTGGTTCTTTGCCAGACACATGTTAGCTCATTTCCAGTAGGAGCTGTTCAGGGTAATGAGGTAGCCCCTTACTGAACTGCAACAACAAAGCAGCAAAAACTGTAATTACACAAAATTAAGTCTCTGTAACTGTAGGTCCTTACACCTGCAGGTTAATTGGTATGCTCACTGCTTTTTTTTTTTTAGATTGGATTTCTTTTTTGTATTATATTACCTTCTAGTAGTTAACAGACTGGGGGCAGACTTCTAAAGCAATCTTGTTTTCTTTTATAATTAAATTTGTCCAAATGGTTTCCTAAGAAACTTTATTAAAGTATGATTGAGTAATACTATTTAGAATCTGATAGAAGCCATTTCTACAATTAAAATGATGTGCAGAGTAAATCATTTTAAACACTCAAAAATGTGTGGTATATTGTAAGCCCCTTTCTCTGCAGCTTTCTTCTATAATGCAGGTGATTTTGATTAACGAAAGCTTTCACTACGTTGTCTCCTGCTGAGTTGATTAGTTACACTCAGAGGCCAAATGAGTGTGTTTGCATGTGATTAGCAGCACAGGGAGCTATTCTTTGGAGACAGGGCAAAACAAGGCCATTGGACCTGGCTGCCTTAATTAGAACTGGGCCGCATGACTATCCTTCTCCTGCTGGTAAAAGCTCATCTGCCAGTTCCAACCTTTCTCCGTGCCCGCCTGCAGCTGCTCTGAACTGATAGTGTAACTGCCGCCGTTTTGCTGTTCTCTTTACAAGTCCATCACACACAGTCACACACTCTTAGACCCAGGTGAGCTGCCGAGTGTAGTCCAGCCACAGTCCACTGGATATTGATGCAATCTCTGGTCAGACAGGGACTTTTCTCCAAAACTCCCAATACCATAGCTGGTGTCATTACTTTTCTCATCTAATCTTACCCTCCAACTCTTTGTCTTCTCCCTCTCTTTCTTCTCACATACAGCATCCTGTGGGGGAATGATAAAAAATGCCACCTACGGTCGTATCGTCTCGCCGGGTTTCCCTGGCAACTACAGCAACAATCTGACATGCCACTGGGTCCTGGAGGCCCCTGAAGGCCACCGGCTTCACATTCACTTTGAGAAGGTGGCTCTGGCAGAGGACGATGACAGGTAGTGTATGCACACTGCAAAACTCAAAACACACATTGAGGCGAGAGTGTTGTACAGTATGAATTTTTGTGTGTATGTGTGTCTTCAGCTAATAGATGGCACAGAGCTTTAAACTCATTCTCTGAATAACACCATGCCTGTGGATAGACCATTAAAATCCTCAAAGGCTATAAATAACCAAAATCTTTAGGGAGTGACAGATGAATTTGAAAGGACCTTTTATCATTATAATCCTTTAACAGTGTTCCATCAAGCGAATGAATTGAAGGGACTACAGAGGGTAGTGAGAGGTAGGGAACAGCAATTGCATTACATTTTTCACTAACTACTGATCCACATGGCTATTGTCACACATGGCCATTCACCTCATTACAGAATGGTGGAAAATGTTATCACAAAGTTATTACAGCCACAACTGGAACAGTGGGCAGCTCTCAGATAGCTTGTAACTTCTTTTAAAGGCTCACTTACATCTATTTTCATCTATCTTCCTTCTATTTCTGTGTTTTTAAGGCTGCTGATAAAGAATGGCAACAACATAGACTCTCCCCCTGTGTACGACTCATATGAGGTAGAGTATTTGCCCAATGAGGGCGTGCTCAGTACTGGACGTTACTTGTTTATAGAGTTCACCACAGACGGGACAATGACCTCCACTGGTGCAGCCATCAGATACGAAGGCAGGTTGATCATGCAGTTTGCAGAGTTTCCTAATAGACACACTGTACCTTGTCACCCTGCATTTGACACTTTTTTGTGTCCACAGCTTTTGCAAAAGGTATGTGCTACGAGCCCTTTGTGAAGTACGGCAACTTCAGCAGCAGTGACTCTACCTACGGTGTGGGTGCAGTGGTAGAATTCTCATGTGACCCTGGCTACACCCTGGAGCAAGGCTCCGTAGTGATAGAGTGTGTGGACGCACAAAACCCCCAGTGGAATGAGACTGAGCCGGCTTGTAGGGGTGAGTCAACAGATTTCATCCGCTAGGGTAATTGTGCGACGTTAAATCTTTTGAAAAATGTGCTTCCACTGGAGCAGAACTTAGAGGAAGATATGACTGACCTGAGGACCCAAGGCTTTTTATTGTCTACTTGATCACTGCAGGAGTCAGTGAAGTCTTTTTACTCAAATATTAAAAGACCACTGCCAGCTAACTATATCTTCCTAAGCTGCTCTACTCTGATCCATGATAAATTTCCTCTTTAAAATGTAACAATGATTTACTTTGACATGTGTGCTTGCAGGGCAGATTTTTAGAAGTGCTTAAGATTAAAAAGGCATACAATAGTTGGCCTAAGATGAACACTGCCACACTGCACAGACTGCGCGCCATACTAAATGCTGTACTACCCCTGAAACCTTTCTCTCTTTCTCTCTCACACACTTTCCACACATGAAACTGACCTCACTCTCGGCCTTTGTTGCCTGTATGGTCATTTTGCCAAACACTGAAATTGAAAAGCTCTCTAGTAAAGCTCGGTATAAGAAAATTTAATTTCTTCTCCTGTGGGTCATGGTCACCAAGCTGTTCAGTGGTAGTATGCAGTTTTATAAGGTCCATGTCAAGGAGCCTGCACATTCTATTGCAGCTGTATTTTTTAAGCATTACGACCATGTTTCCATTCTATGAAGTCACATAATTCTTTTCATTCAGCAAGTTAAATTGCATGCTTTGAAATTTACTTTGCTTGTTAAATTGATGTTAGTCTAAATTTTCTGTGTCTTGAAATCCATTACGATTTATATATGTTTCTCAGTTTTCAACCTGAGGTGTTTGTGTGTTGCAGCTGTGTGCAGCGGGGAGATCACAGACTCTGCCGGTGTGGTGCTGTCTCCTAATTGGCCTGAGGCCTATGACAAGGGGCAGGACTGCATCTGGGGCATCCATGTGGAAGAGGACAAGAGGATCATGCTTGACATCCAAGTGTAAGAGACTGCACTCAGGTGTAAGACTGAGAAATCCCACAGCGAGGTCAGCGAGGAGGTCAAATTGACCTCGAGATGTTAAAGACTCCATCTCCAGACACAAACATTCAGTGATGTTTCTCATCTTTTCTGTAACTCACATAGACATGTTACGACATGCACATGGGGAAGTGTTTCAGTGGTTGCAGTAACTAATTAGATTTTTTTCTCACCCGCTACATTAAGAATTCTGTGTAGCTTCCAGCTCGCTCTCTGACCAGATTAGCCAGTAAGCCTCCCTGCTCCTACTTCCCTGGTGTGTGTCTCAGAGTTGGCTTTGAAATGAATATGCTCTGGCAGTGAACTACTCTGAGCCACTTATCCAGCCTTCCCAACTGTAATTCAACACACATTCAACACACATGCACACAGATTGCAATAGACTGATGCACACACAAATATAGGCACACTGCATTTCTCCTTCACCCATCACTCTTACTGTATGTACTGTAACACCACACACGCACACGCACATACACACACCCAGGCTTTCTTATCCAAGTTATTGCTCCTAAGAGAAGTGTAAATGATCACATTTCTTTGTTTTCTTCATGTTACTCTCTTTAAAAACAAAACAATTCAAGTGTGTGCCTTAGAATTTTCGTCTTTGTCTGCTTATCTTATGGATTCATCTGTTTGCCTTGTTTTGAGAGTCATTCCATGAATATTACCATGAACATGGGATCCTGTAGACAACACAAAACTACAAGATATTTGTGTTATTGCCCAAAGCACTTGCACACAAGAGGGCAGAGAGAGGTTCCAATTAAACCAGTGGGAATACTGCCTGAGGCTGAAGAAAAATAGAGTCCCTGACAAATCTGAAACAGAGGGTACTATCAGCTATTGGTCATGGTGGTCATTTGTTTGTAGGCGTTTGCAAAAATACTCTTGCTGTAAGAATGAATATTCTGTATATCTCTGAACAGTTGATGAAATTAGAAAGTTTAATTATGACATGAGGTCTGGATGCTGTGCTTTTTTTTTTAAATAGAAGATTTTTTAATTACAATGTGTAAAAAACACTATGAGACATTTTAGTCTAGAAGTATTACTGCACTTAAATTTGGCTTTGTTGACTCATTAACAGTATTAGTAATATCAGTTTGGATTTAGATAAATTCTGTTGACAAATATACATTTGAATAACATTTATCTTATTGACATCAGATTATTATCATAAAACGTTGTATTGCATTACTTTATCAAGTATTTTTTTAGATGTTGCTGAATTTAGTCTAAAATAAACTGATTAAAATACCTCTGGGGGATACCTCACAGCTGTGAGCATATAGTTGTGTATGCCTTTGCATGGTCACAATGCACATAATGCCCCTAACTTCTTCTTTTATCTTTTAGGCTTACCACAACTGAGATATGAGCCACCACACAAATATGATCCACAATTCAAATGGGAATAATAGCATCAGAGGAAACCAATAACACGCAATGTCTGAATACAAGGCAGGGGTTTGTGTGACCCTGCTTGCCTCTCTGTTCTTTAGTTGGAGATTAAGTTTCAGTGATTAATGTCTGATATTGCAAGTCGACCAGTGCACCTAGGGTAAAAAAGATCAGAGGGGATTTTTTTCCCCCATGCAGAAGTAAACAAGTTTGATTTGAGGTAAACTGATTTTCATTCAGCGGTCAAGTCTTTTTAAATTGCACCAGCACTAAGTTTGTTTTAATCCGAACCACATGAGGCCGCTCGCTGTAAATTAATGGTGCTGTGGCCAGCTCTAGTTTATCTCAAGGTTGGTCATGCATGGCATTCATGGCAGTAAAAACCCACAGCTTGTGTGCTCCCTGCAGACCCTACCATTACCCTCATGTCTGGCCTGCGCATCTTGAGAATAGCATTCCTTAAGGCTCGGTCAACATGTAATTTGTGTGAAAGTGTTGTTTGTGTGCACGTGTTATGCATGTCGAAGTGACAAAAGGCTCTTGTGGATGAGAGCTGTCTCATTATAAGGGTGGGCACACACTTTTCCACATTAATGAGAATGTTTTCTGTATTATCATTCATCACTGTGCCTGTGCTGGCAATTACAGAGGAGCAGTGTGCATAATGAGGACTGATTAATTAATTTAGGCCAAACAGGAGGGCTGGCTCTTTGCTAATTAGCATGGAGCATGGCTCGAGCAAGAGCAGGAGACAAGAGGTTACAGCTGATATCCCCACCTGTGGAACTGAACAAGGTAAATGGTTCGCATGTGGATATCAGCATTTAGAGTATACTGTATCTAGAAATGTGTTTCACCTGTAAACATGGTGAGGACGTCTTTTTTTTTTTTTTGCAGTAGTAATGTTTATGTCAGTTTACTGAGCACAGAGACCTTTTAGATACAACATGCTGGGTTTATAGAGTCCTCTTGTGGAGACTCTGAGCATAACATGCCATTTGCAAGTCCACTTGTGCTGGGGTTATGTAGGGGCATGAACACTAATCGTTTTTTATTTGAAAAGATAACCTTTTTCACTGTGCAGAACAATTCAAATGTCCAATATGTCTATAAGATGTAGAAGGTTGCCTTTTGAAAAGCTTGACACTGAAAGCAATTTCCATTCTGTTAGAGTTACTGGAGATTTGCCGGGTCCCTTAGACTTCCCTTGACAGGTCAGTGAAGGTGACAAAATGCCTAGAGGCTTATACAAAACACAGCTGTCACCCCTTCATCTGCAGAATTGAGCTGATGCCATTGGTATGCAGAGGAGTCTCCAGAAATTCTCTAAGTCCTTTTTCAAACAGACCTTTGCAAACACCCATGCCTCTTCGGTGGAGAAGATATATCACATTACACAACTCTAAACAAGTATTGCCTTTAAAGTTTTTGGAATTAACTATGTTAAAGCCAGTCTTACACCCTCACACATCACCATTTTAACATCACCTTGGCTAGTAGTAGCTCACATTAGTCTTTATTAGTCATCCAGGCTCTGTCCAATCACAGGAGAACAAGACTCCAGTGATTTTTTTAAGTTGAGTGTTGAGTTTCAGCGATATTTTGATTGTCTGCTTGGCGGCCAATTTTATGCTCTCACAGCAACACACAGGAGCAGAGTGCCTGTCACCAAGTTTAAATTTCTTGACTGCTTTCCTGTCTGGAGGGGAAACCATTAAAGGAGCCAGGTGGGATGACATTTGGGTGGAGCGGTTGCCAGGTTGCTACATAGAAGGCAGTTGAGCAACCTGTAGTGACTCACCACAGAGTGCTGTGTAAGTGTGGACTGAAGGCACAGTGTGTTTGGCATTCTTCTGTATTGTCACCAGCTTTATGAAAACACTTCAAGCAGAGAGTGGAGCGAATGGATGGGGTCAGAGGGAAAATTTAAAACCAAGGTTGACAGCAGCATTCTCGATGAGTCACAGCGACAGGGGAGACTATTTAGGAACCCACACAGGAGGAAAGGTTACTGTGTGTCAAGTGGTGCAGTGTGCGATTTGCTAGTGCTGTTGATTATAAATCTGCTGTTTTCGGATATGGCTGATGGCCTTGCATGTTGCCCAAAATCAGACCAAAATTATTGTTGTTAGTTCTGAAGTAACTGCGGGTGTACATTTTTCCAAAAGAAGAAGGTCAGTCCTGGAAAGGTAATTTTGAGGTGGATATCAGCTGTGTGTCTCAGCAAGTCAGGAAGAAAAATCGGAATTTGGCCCCAGACCCACGCCTCAGTGGAAAGTGTGAAGACAGATTCTAATTCTGTGATCTCTCCATGATGAAGATGAGACACAGAGAAGCACAGTCTCAATCTTGAGCAGCATTGACTTCTGAAAGATAAAGAATTGAGAGCAGATTTCACCATCAAGAACAAAAACATGTTTGTGGTATAAAGTTATCAGTAAAGGATGAAGATCAGTGGCAATGCTATTGAGCTCTATCTAATATCAGATTAGTTAAAGAAGATAAAGAATATGGGTTGTTGTATTGATAAAATACACCAGTGTGAAGGAGAGTAGAATGCTTTACAATAAAAGCAGTCAAAAGTAAGAACTAGACTAATTGGGAGAATTGCTAACCTGTACATAGCAAAGGGGATCAGCAGGTGCTGTATATTTGTGTTGAGTTCGATGAAATGCAGAGACTGGAGTTAATCACACAGTAAGATTGCCAACTGACAGTACCCCATCCCTCCTTCTAGGTTAGTCTGAATGCACAGGGGGAGATAAGGGGAAATACAGTGCAATGATAAGGTGGATAGCCTTGTTGACATGAGCAGCAAGTGAAGGATAGAGCTTGAATAGAAGTGAAGTGAAGTGTGAGATGTGGAGATGCAAACACCATTGGCTGCGGTTTTCGTCTGTGGACTTGGACACCCCCGTTTTATTGTGACAACTGTGACACTACTACTCCTACTGCTAATAAAATCCCCATCGTCTGTCACCCGATGCAGCCACTAAGTGTGAGCAGGGTACATATTATAGATTGAGGATGCTTCAAATAAGATGTGACAAAAATATACCTAACAAAGAATGTAAGAGTAATAAAACGTCATGGGCTTATTGTCTTATGTTTATTTCCTTCTTCTTTTTTGATCACTGCACACACAGCATTTCCACATATGCATGCAAGTGTTCTCCATGGCTGTCTGGAAATGGAAACTGGCATTGTCATTCCTGTCACTTCTATCCACAGCCGCTGATTGTTAGAGAACATGGAGGTGTAAATTGTCCCCATAGCTGTCCAACTAACCGGAGGGAGTACCATGTCACTCAGCACCTCATTTCATTCTCATTCATGCTGCTGGCATCTATTATTTGTGTCCATCAGGAGAAGCTGGAATTTAGTTCTGTCCAAATTTCAGCACCAGCACACTGCACAAACAGACAGTGGAATAAAGTCATGTTTTTGTCTCAAATTTGTGCCCTCAGGGACTTGCTAGCCTTAACCAGGGAATTCACCTGTGGGTGTAATTATTGGTTAAGGCTTATAGTCGACATAAATCACATAAATAGGTAGAATTTGTTCCTAGTCTGGATGAATATACCTGAAGTGGATGCATTTAATTGATTTTAACTGCAATGTGTTTCTACTCAGAAGTGACATGGAAACTCTGTGGGGGAGGTTAGATTGAGGAGAGGTAAACAGACTAGGGCCATTAGCTTCCTTCTATTATCATAAAACTCTGTCAATCACATTTAAACCACATCCTAGACTTCTACTGCTGTCTTTGTTCCCACAAAAATAAAAAAGGTAGTTAGTCTGTGCATGTTTGAATCTCATATTCAGTGATCATGGGCTCTGATGGTCAATCTGAGAATGCCAGAGGAAGGGGAAAAGATATCAGAACATCAGTGAGGTCACGGGCTAGTCACCATAAACATAGAAACAGTGGATTACGGAAGATGAAATAGAGTTGTTAGAGAAGTAATTTAGGCAAGAAAATCCACCGTCATTCATATGGAACTGACAAAATGAAAAATCTGAGAAAAAATTAAAAGTACAAAAAAGTACAAATTGATAGAAATAAGAACAGAGGGAAATAATAACACTCTGGCAATTTGCATGTAAGATTTGCTTCTGCTACATTGTTGGGAATGCATGATTGTATTGTGTTGTACACTTAGCATTTCTATTAATATATACAGTATAGGCACCCAAATGTTTTACCAAACAATTTTCCATTTTTGTGTTCTCCTGCAGACTGTTTTTCTTCTTGGTGATTTTTTTTGTCCTTGGTTATCCATTTTAATTAGTTGGTTCCTAGGATGCAGACATAGGAAGGCTTTCTTGACAAAGATTGACCTCTCTATGTGGTCTTATTCTAGGTTCATGTTGATTGCCATGTGATCTTATTGACGTAAATCACCCGTCAGTAACTCTGAATATGTCTCTCGGATGCTGTGTGACTTTTTTACCTGCAACCTTGCTAGGAGTGTATTTCAGGGCTATTCTTAAATCAGACAATAGCAAATTGTCTCAGAACCCCCATTTATTTATTTGTGAAATATTTTGACTTTTGACCTATCACACAGCTATCTTTAAGTATACACAAACATAAAGGATCACAACTGAATACTAGATGACAAGACAGAATAGATATCTTTGAAAAGCCAAAGTAAATCAGTGACAAAGAGAGATAAATCCAGAGGAAAATTCAATGATGATTTGATAACAACGTGTGATCAAAACTACAAGCGAGGGACCCTTAATGCATTAATGAAAATTCTGCAAAGGAATCGAGAGAAGCTGTGAGGTTTATCAGTTACCATTTTGGGAATACACTGGTCTCCCAAAAATTGTATGTGCGCTTCATTAATTTCTTGATCGTACACACTAAATGGTGAGGGGGAGCTTATGCAGGGGACAGGTGACATAGCTATAAAAGCAGTGCTCCTACCTAATGGCATTATTCTATTACTGCTAAGTTCTGTTCAGTACACCTATTGAATATTAACACAAAACTATCGGCCAATCTGCACTGCTATTCTGTCCCCCTGTGCTTAAGGCACATAAAGAGCAACGAGTTTCTCTAAAATTACCTTGGTCTCAGAAACCATAACAGTTCTCAATTTCAGCAGATGGGCTGGAAATCTCACCCACTACAGAGACAAAAATGTTTTTTATCGATTGATCAGATTGTGGCACTATAACTTCAGATGTTACATTTTGGCCTTTAACATTTGGACCTCAGAAACAAAATCATTTTTATTTATTCATTTTTTATTTTTACTCCTACATTTTTTGAGCAATCTACATTCAATTGTTTACATAGCATAGCTGGACCACTCGGGATATAACTTGTTTTTCAGATTTTGATAGTCCACATAGTTTTGAAATTATACATTTTAATACCATGGTCTAGGTGAATACTCTATTCTGACTGCAGGGTGTACATTAATACCTGATGTAGGACACCTACTAAGTAGTTCCAGTGAAACTGCCACTGTTCTAAATTAGTGTGCTGAAATAAATGTAATGACAACAAAATCTTTATTTCTCATAAATATACACCAATCAGCCATAATGTTATGCAGCCCAGTCGCAACAAACTGTGATGTACTGTGTGTTCTGGCATCTTTCTATCAGAACCAGCAAACTGTTTCAGCAATTGCATCAATGAGCCTTGGCCGCCCATGACCCTGTTTCTGGTTCACCACTTTTCCTTCCTTGTAGCACTTTTGATAGGTACTGACCACCGCAGACCGGGAACACCCCACAAGAGCTGCAGTTTTAGATGCTCTGACCCAGTCGTCTAGCCATCATAAATTAAACATAATGGCAAATTAAATTTACCATACGTAGTGTTATTGACTTTTAATATTGCTATCATATCAAAGCTCTCTCATAGAGCCCTATGTTTAACAAGAAGACAAGCTAGCTATCCAGCCATGTCATTGTCCCTAAATCAAGGGCTCACAGAGCCCTTTGGCTCAACTATGAGCTATGTGTCATTATGATGTCGTAGGGAAATGGAAGGAAAAGCCTCTTTTACTCAACTACTTAGCCATTTACTCCATTACTGAGTAATTTACTGGGCTTTCTGGGAAGCTGGGGACTGAACAGCAATCTTCTGATTATGAGACAACATCTCTTCCTCTATTTGTTGTCATTATTTTCTATAATCCTGGTTGTCCGCTTTTTGTATAGGTGTAGTGACCTAGAGGATAATGGTATATTATGCTCATTTTTGTAAATATACACTTTATAGTACATATTCATCAGAGCAATGTGGGGGACTGAAAAGGCATACATCATGAATTATTTAGTGTTTACTTCACATTAGATCCATCCAGTATAAACAGAATTATTATTTCCCAAGGACTGCTGACATCGCCTTATGCCATCAGCTTTTGCTTTCATCAGCCAAGAAGGATACCAGTTGCTTAACTCTTAAAGCTCTGAGCAAAATACTCAGCCATCATACCACATAACCAAAGACATGGGACATAGCTGTACTTTATAGAAAAAACCTTAATTCATATCACCAGGAAGAAATGTAACCACTTATTTTATGTCTGTTCTAGTCTCCATGTTGGCAAGAATGACCTGCTGACCTTCTATGATGGTGATGACCTGACAGCGAACATCCTGGGCCAATACAGTGGCACACGGCCACACTTCAAGCTCTATACCTCCATGGCTGATGTCACAATTCAATTTCAGTCAGATCCTGCCACCAACATCTATGGCTACAACAATGGTTTTGTGGTCCACTTCTTTGGTAAGATTGTGGTTTTCTTTTTGTATGTTCAGCTATGGTTGAATAAAAAATACTACTTAATTTTCTTGGTTAACTGAAATCCATAACTTTATCTTAGAATTAAATGTAATTAAATGTATGATGACAAAAAACAAAACAAAGAATGGTTAAGTGTGAAATATAAAATTTTACTTGTACCTAAAACCCTGCAGGTTAGCAATTGGAAAAAAAAGTCTATTTATTCCTCTGTCTCTTTGCCTCTTTCTCTCGCTGTGCCTCTGCCTGTCTTCTGGCTTATCCCAGGTGCACAGGATTTGATAACAACAAACATGAACACACAATAATAGGGTACTTCAACATCAGCTGGTTTTGCCCATTTCTTTGTGTTCTTGGCCATGTATGGTGCAGTTAGGGAGGCACAGATTGACTGGTGCCAAACCACATGCTGTGTTCCTCCCAGCAAACATCACAAACCTCTATTTACATTCTCTCTCAAACTGCTGCTGTTTAGTGCACACCAAACAGACACATTTGCAGTTGTATTCCCACAGACAAGGTCATCTTGTGTCCTTTCACAATCTTGATCCTGTATACAAAACAGCATTATTGAGGTTTATCTGCATTCCCAATACCATCGTCTTTTCTTATTGTGTCAATAAAAATAATTAATGTATCGGTAATTCAACATTTCCCATTCTGCATATCTTCTCTCCCACCAACACAACGCAACACTAACTGCTCCAACGCCAACAGAGGTGCCGAGGAACGATACCTGCTCTGAGCTGCCGGAGATCACCAACGGCTGGAAGAGCACATCTCACCCTGACCTCATCCATGGCACTGTCATCACCTACCAGTGCTACCCTGGATTTGAGCTGGTAGGCTCTGAGATCCTCATGTGCCAGTGGGATCTCACTTGGAGCGGTGACGTGCCAAGATGTGGGGAAGGTGAGAAGAACCATGCAAAACTTCGTATTTTGACCATTTTTTGACACATGGAGAGCAGAAGAGTCAGCCCTCAGTCATATAGTCTGTGAATATTTTGGCTTCAGTACAGTGAGGAGACTGGATTACATAATAAAACTTTTATTCTCTTAGTAAATTTATTCTGAACATGCTGCAGAGGAAAGAATGTAATGCCTGTTCAGTTACTCGAATAGAAAGCAAACTGTATATAGTAGACACAATTTTAAAAAATGTCAAATATACAACATATTCAAAGGAAATTAGTACTGGATGGAGATTGGTGATACAACGCAGAAAAAAGACTTCATATTTTAACGTGGCTGATTCACAATAGCAAACTCTGATACAATGGTGGGTCATATTTTGATTGGGTGCCAATTAGCAGGCGTTTTGAAGCCATTGTAAACTCAAGTGTCGACGCAGGCCTTGTTTTAGCCGTCTAATACTACTAACTAACATTCTGCCAACGTTCCATAGTATCATTGGTTGCAACTGTGATTTGTGAACTTAAAGGAAAGCTCTTAAAGGGAAAGTCACTTAAAGAATTTTATGGCTGTGTAAAATCTGATGATCTGAGGATTTGCCTCAAGTGATGTCACTTGAGTCAGCATTCAGCATATCAGTTGATTCTGTTTAGAGGTCGGTAGCCACCTCCTCATCTCTTCTTGAGACTAGTAGCTAGAAGTTGCGGTTGAGTTGCATTTTGGATAATGTAGGGACCTGGTTTGGACAAGGAAGAGGAATATGTGGAATAAAAAAGATGATATCTCTAGTTCTGCAGCATCAAGGAGTTCAAAGCTGTAGCAGTACTGTACTCTTTTAAAACCCTTTTCCATACTGTGAATAGTGCTTAATTATCTTATGTGGCATTAAAACAGGTCCTTGAAGTACCTACAGTATTAGGAATTTACCTGTGCACAATCTGTCATTTATCCTAGAAAAGTAATAATATAAAAATAATGTAAATAATTATTTTGCTTGTTTAAACTACCAACATCACCAATGGAAATGATAACAAATCATCGTTTGTTTTGGTGATGCACCAGTTATGACATGTCAGGACCCTGGAAATGTGGAGCACAGTCATAAGGTGATCACGGGAAGCCGCCTCACCGTTGGATCGACAGTGCAGTTCATCTGTAATAAAGGCTACGTCCTGTCTGGCAACAGCCTCCTCACCTGCTACAACCGAGATTCAGCCACACCCAAGTGGAGCGAGAGGCTTCCCAAGTGTGTCCGTGAGTCACATAATTCGGAAACACACATGGACACACACACACCACTGTTCTTTGAATATATGATTTAAACATGTTGTGCTTGAAGGTGCCAATTAGAATTTTGGTTTATTTTTTGCCAAATCATGCGTCTGTAGTTTCAACATACAAAACTGAAGTGAATAGGGCTACTTTACTTTCATAAAGTACAATGTACAAATGTGAGTGAGTGAGTATTTCTGTGACCTAAGATATTGTCCTTCCTCTCAGCTGAAAAGTATGAGCCATGCAGGAACCCTGGTGCTGCCTCCACTAGTGTGCAGAGCTCTGAAAAGGCGTTTTACCAAGCAGGGGAGATGCTGACCTTCTCCTGCCACTCAGGGTATGAGCTTCAGGGTGACGCCACCATCTACTGTATCCCTGGACATCCGTCGCAGTGGAATAGCACTCCCCCTGCCTGCAGAGGTGAATTATGCTCACACACTGTAGCAAGCTTTTCAGCTTTTACAATTCTCCCAACATTTGGAAATACAATACGACCTGGACCATATTATGTGCCATTGATTTTGTTGCTGTTTGTGAATGCAAATACTTTGCTTAAATGTAATACATGCGCTGTACGCTGTGTTACACAACTCTAGTCCAAATACTGACTAACTGCATTTGTGTCTTGGTAGCATCCTCAACTCAATATGTGAACGAACGCAGGCTAGATGGTGAGCTGTGCATCAAAACATTGCAGTATAAATATTAATATTTCTCTTTTGTGCAGTAAGAAATAACTGATTTGTGTGTTTTTTCCCATCTAGTTGTTAATATGGATTATGGCATGGAGGGAACCAATATTGCCCTTGCAGTTTTTATTCCAACTGCAATCATCTTGGTGGTTGTCCTTGGGATTTATGTCTACTTTGCCAAGTAAGTAACAATTTAAAACTTTATTTATTTCACTTGGAATCAAATAAGCCTTAACAGGATGTTCTTTGTTTCCCTACTGTTTACTCAGACTCCAAGGGAAGTCTATCAGAATGCCAACATCCTCGCCACCGTATGACAACATGACAGAAGAGTCAGCTTTCGACAACCCTGTGTATGAGTGCGGAGTAAGTACAGATGTCATGAACATGCGAGACGTGGATTCACAGAACACCAGTGTGCTGTCCTGATCCTTTCCCATCTGGCTGCCATCCTGTCATCATCTCATATTTCACCAGCAGAGGGCTCCCTCCGCCTCACCTTTCATCACCTCATCAATCATCAGTAAAAGCTAGTGGTCTTAGCTGATGATGTTGCTCTTAAGAATATAAAGGAAGGACACTTTACCTCACCTCACTGTGTGGTCAGAGGTCAGTTTTCTTCCTGGATTTCCATACATCATCCACCTGGAGGAGTGAGAGTGACATGTTAGGCTTGCAGTCCATCATTCTCATTGTGGTATGACATCTCTTACCCATGTCATATAAATGTATCATGTTGCATGCTGCAATCACAGTATTATTCATTCATAGATGTACCTGTGCTAATTGTATCACAAAGATAGAGGAGGCCATATAGCCATAGGCTTCTATGTGAATGTATGGATGCACGACATCTCCTGTTTGTTTTTATTTTCATGTACTGGTCTCAATTGTGACTGGAGCGTCCTCTCATCCTTTTCCCCCTGCTCCTTCAGCACTGGCAGTCTCATTCTAGATACTAAACCCTGTCAGTCTGTCAACCTTGGCTGTACTGCTGAAGAACTATGAGGTGAGATCTTGCTGAGGGCATATCTCACTCACCTGAGTCACCTGTCTGTCATGTTTTGACTACCTCTCCCAACCTGCACACACATTCTGGTTTTAATGCAGCATAGTTTTCTACAAATCCTCCAGTCATTCTGCTCTTTCTTCTACTTTGATGTCTAAAACCACATTTCTGTAATTACAGACTATGATAGGTACACAGAACCACTGGATAGAAAGAATTTGAAACACAATGCTAGTGCAGTCCTGGGATATATGGCATACACATCTTGTTTGTATACACCTAAAATAATGGATAAAAGATTAGGAGAGATTTCACATGAATGAAAACTTTATACCTATATGTTTCTCTTTTTTGGTACGATGACAATTGTATATGTGTGATTGTAACATCTACATTACATGCATACTGGTCATATTTAGTTTTATGTGTTTTAGTGTCTTTAAAGTGTTTACCTTATACAACTTATTATTTTGTTAATTGCATGTTTCTTAAGAAAAGATTGATGTAATAACTAAAGTTGCCAACAGATAAATATACAAAAAATAAGGAATAATTGGGAAAAAGAAATGTCAGACTATAGTTAAAACCTGATCCATATGGTACCACTTTCAAAATACTACAGATAGTGTTTTTTTCCTGCAGTAGTCATTAGTTCATGTGTTGTTTATCATTTGTGAAAATTTCAGATAATAAATGGTAATGGCAATTAATAGTGGTCCACCAAAGTAACATATCCAACACTTTCTATTGTCAGTATGTAATTAGTTCTGTTTCTGTTGTGTTCATACCAAATTCTTGTTAAGGCACTGTTTTCTCATTTCAGGTTAATCAAAATGTACAAGACAATACTGATAAACAGTATTTCTTTCATAATAAGTCATTATTATGCCAACACTATAAAGTACATGCATTTTTCTACCCTCACAGGTCATTTTGCATGTATGACAAATCAGAAAGACACAATTGCAAATTAAAAACATATATTTGTTTTTAATATTTCAAAGTTTATCTGTTGTATTGTAAATGTTTCTTTGTGCATCACAAATTGTACAATCCTCCACCATTGTGATTCCATTTTAACGGATATATTTGTCTGATCTTTACAGGTCAAATGAAAAAGATTAAGAGGTGTCCATTTAGAGACCTTAAAGCAAGAATTGCTCAAGCTTTGCCTTTTGGGACCCTCTCTGCACTGCTCATCTTTTCCTCCAACCTTTTTGTTCCCCAATGATTTCTTTCCATTTTCCCTTTGTGTGGATTACTGTAAATATGTCTTTCTTTCGACGGTCAAATCTGTGAGTCTGTGGATCACCATGGTGATATTTTTATAAAGTAAATTGCTGATGACCGTTGGTGATTGTATGTTTTTGAGTACTTTTTGATGCCCCAAGCCAGTAGCAATTAGAGATTGAGGGAATTTGATTGTTGAGATCTGTTGGATACAAATTCTCCATCACCCAACACTCTTTGGAAATTTGCCATCATGACTTTCTTTTCTTTCTGTGTACGGGTCTGCTATTTGTAAATAAACTGCCTGTCCAATATGAGTGCCTCACGACTGACTATAACCTGAGAAATCACATGTGAAAATGTTTGTAAAACTGGATATTTCGTTTTAATTTTGTATTTGCAGGCCTGACATTCTTAGCACTCCACAGTGTTCAGTCTTTTCCATCACACAGTTTCTCTTCAAGACATAAAAACAAATGATGGCGGATATTTTCCTGCTTGCTGATGTGTGTTCCCAAGAGCATAGCCTCAGAGGATTTCTCAGATACGCATAACTTTGTTCTTATGTCTCACTGTAAAGTCTGCCTCAAAGTATAAGTAGCAATTTGTTAATTTGTGTATGTTCCAAAATGTGGTTGCACCTCAGCATTAGCACACCCTGAGATAAAACCCTGTGATAATATACAGTAATCACATGATTGACCTAACTTACTGGTGCCGGCTAAAATAGATCCTTATGTAACAGACAGGTTTTTACTTTGGGTCACATTGTTGTGGTGCATCTGCTTGTGTTAAATTTGTAGATAGACCTCATATCCTTTGTGCATATCCTTTATACTCCAACAAATATTTCTTTCAGCAGCGCAGCTGGTGAAACCACACCCAGGAAACCAAATCACCTTCAAATATCTATATAATCCTCTGGTTAATAATAAAATGAATTGTTGTTTAAAGTATTGTCATTGATTCATTCATGGAAAAATAGATTTTTTGACGATTGTTAAAAACTTCCAACAAACAAATTAAAACCAGCTTTACCTCACACAATAAGCTATACCTGAATGTAAACAGTGGTTTATATTGTTTGAATAACCTTCTCAGGTGAGTGTTTGATTAATAATTAGCCTAATATTCACATCCAGTTAAGATCTAGTGGATTTGGAATGCTTTAAATAGACATACATTTAAAAAATTGACATTTTACATGTCACAGTAGGAAAATCACAGGTTGAACTGATAACAATGTCTGAATTCTATAAAGCTATTCTGGTTTCTGCATGCCTGCTTACTGCAACACCTAAACTGAACAGAACCATTGCTAAAGTTATAAGGGACACCTGTGCTTTTCTTACTGTGACAAATCAAAGCACCTGCTGTGAAAAAGACCAACTGGAAATCATATATTATCTAACAACACTGATTCCTATCCCAGGTGTAGCAGGTGACTGGATAGATTTAAAATACTCATGAAATGATGAGCTTGAATTAGAGGCGGCAGCATAAACACCAGTAGCATAATGAATTTCTACCATGAGTTGCTGGAACCAATTATCTCTGTTTAAATGACGCATGTACTCTATGTTAATATTCCAGTGAAACACATTGCAAACAGTGTGTGAACAATATGAGTGGGTGGACCAAATTAAATGTGTCATACAGTTGTTTACCTCTAGATGGCAGCATGATAACAAGTAGGACATGAGGCAAGGCCTTTGTTATACTCATATTCATTCAACTTATATTTCTGCTTTATTTCATACAGAATCCTATTAATCTCTGTACATTAATGTCTTACAACATTTCTCAATCTGTCAAGACACAAAAATAAGATTGAACGGTTAATTACACACAGAGAGAGGAGAAATTCTTGGTATTGTGGGACTAAATTTAGACTGTAATGAAGGTACCTCAGACTGCACTGAAGGTATCTCAGACCATATACAGTTCAGATTTCCAAACACTTACAAATGAATAAGATCCTGAAAGAAAATAATTGGCCTCAAACTATTTTATTTTAGCAAGTAACATTAGCAGGCAACAACCTGCCTTTTTCACACAATTAAAGTGGGGTTAGGTTTTGGTATGGTCACTAGTTTTGTGAGACAGGGGGTGCAGTAGCAGCATTAAACTAAGCAGTTTCACACATCCAGATTTCACATAGTTGGGTGTCTTAAAAGGGACTAAGATTTTTTGATATCATAATTTAACAAATAATATATACATACACACATATATGTAAATAAATAAATAAATATATATACACATATATTAAATATAAATGTATATAAATATATATATATATATAAATTTGCACATTCTACCTTATTTTTGTTTACATAAAAGTAGCAGAAGGTACAGTGTATATGTTAGCAGGGGCTGTCCTCCAGATTATTCTTTACCAGACTCTGGCCCTCTGGTTTAATTTCTCCGATGGAAAGTTCTAAAAAATGATAAATCATATGAAATGCAGCCAAAAGGTTTTATGACCATGTCAAGGTTTATGTTTTTGTTCCTGTGTTTGTGTGGGAGCTGGTTTGTCTCAGTGAGTCGTTTGGGGGCAGTCACCCGAGGTTTCAGCTGAGCTTTCACTCTGATGCAAGGAGGCACCGAGCAGTTTGAGCCATTAAAATGTAAATTTCCTGTGCAGTCAGTCTTGGATGACGAAAAAGGACCACAACTGAGGATCTACTAATGTGTCAGCTCATTCTCTCTTTGTCCATGTTAATCACTGACAGACTGACTCAATGTCGGCCGTCACAGAAAATGAAGAATGTGGGGTAATAAAAAATTGAGGGGTAATAAAAATATATAATAAAGCACAAATAGAAAAATAAAACACTGATTGTTTTAATGTTGGCTTGTAATTGCTGTTGTTTTGTGTTTTTTTGAGATTCAAGAAGTGATTATATGAACTTCATTAATGAACTGAAAGCTTGCATTTAATGTAACTGCATTAAGTGAAACCAGTTCCAACTTTTTTACATTACAAGTATGAAACCACCAATGAAAATAAAGATATCTATCGGACCAACTGATAATTATTAAAATAATTGATAGCATAAATAGCAAAGGGTGAACAACAAACAGCTTGTGATGTAGACCTAAAAATAAAACATGACACACATGACTGGGTAGTTTCAAGGTTTTTGGATTAACATCATAAGACGTCTTTATGTGGCAAGTTGGCATACTGATTATATAGTGGTGTCAAGAACCATGGTGGAAAATAACATTTCTATTTGCAAGTAGGTAAATGGAAAAAATAATTATAAATTAACTTTTACTATGCTGTTATACTACCCACATACCTTATGAATCTTGCAGCTCCCCAGTGAAACCAAGCTCTAGAGTCTAAAGCTTCACATGCATAACACCGTTGATGATGAGGATACTGGACGTGTCAGCAGATGATTAACCAAAATGAAAGGCAACCATTATATAAATCCATTTTAAATCTATCTATCAGTCATCAGAATGAGTGGGCCTCATTGACATCAAAGAGGGGTTTGTTTTATTAAACTGCCAGCAGGTGGCAGCCTACTACCAATTCAGTTGCCACAGGGGGGTCAGCTGTCTCAAGTGCACCATAAAGACCATCTCCAACACTTAATACTCCCACCACAGACTAGTGCCAAGCGGCCTAGTGTGGGGGTTTACAGGACAGGATGGTTCACAATTAAAATAAAACACCCTACTCACAACCCAATGGAGACCAGGACATGGCAATTAACCCAGTAATACAGCAGACCATTAGACCTCCCTCTCTGTATCGGCAGCCCCAGGGCATACAGTATGCTTACCACGGGGCTGTGGGATGCATATTATGAGAGACAGTTTAATGTAATGACCCATTCAAACCTATTGTACAGTATGCTCTGAGTTGTAGCAGTTATGGAAAATTCACCAACATGCCCAGTAAAACACGTGGATGAGCATATTTATAGAATATTAGCAATGAGTTCTTAAATAAACCAATTTCAAAATTAAATAAATGCTCACCATGTAATATATTAGTCAAAGTGGCTTTCTTTTATCCCTTTTAGTTGTGGGTTGTTTTTTTTATTTTTATATTTATTTTTTGTCTGTTTTATTCTTACATTTGAAGTTTAATCAGATTTATCACGGCTTTGATGGTTTACCTTGTGGCTTCTTTCATTTTCATTTTTTACTTGCAACCAAGATTGACAGACAGCTTTTTTTCTCTCTCCAAATCATGATTCTATTAATCTGATTAATATGCCATTAAGATAGCATAGCAGGAGAAATATCAACTCAGTAATGGGACCTGGACAGATTAAAGCTGCCTTTACCTTTAGTAAAGCACCAGCACCAGGTGCAGGGGACATGAAGGTGTTGGTGCCAGGGTTTTTTGGTTCACTGAGGTTATGACCCTCACAAGCAGACCTTTGTTCACATAGACCTACAGTATATAGGCCACCACACATCTTTTGTATTGCAGGCTTGTCTGTGCACCATAAGAACTTTTGCCATTTATTTTACACTACTATTGTTTAGTTTTTACACCTATACACCTTGAGCGGCTTTTTAATGACAGTTTATTATTATGATTATTTTTTTTTATTATTGCAAGTATCCTAAAAAATAATTCTCTGAATACACATTTATAATAAATATGGTCATAAATAAAGACAGATTAAGGAGTCATGGACATTTGAAATCTCAATTAAGAGGTAGGCTATTTAATCACCAATGTCTCACAAACTAAGGTAATGTGGAGGTATAGAAATGTAGCATAACATAATTTGAATAATAATTTCAATTTACGGAGTGGATTGTTGGACTTCACTGTTAAAACATTCAAATGAAGAGTAATTTTGTGTCCAAGGATGAAAGACAAGACTGAAAGTATGTCTCTTGAAAAATATGAAATTTCTTCTTTATCCCTTAATCTTAGTTTTCATGTAGGGAAATTCTCCAGTTTGCTAGTGTACCTTATTTGTTACCATCCCCAGGGAGCAATGGCTGATATCGCACAGACAGGGCTCACTGTCTTTGTTATTACAAAGTGCAGCCTCAGGAAGCCATTTTGCACAAAACAAAGGGTAAACCCTCTGCGCGCCTCTGGTGTTGCTTGATGTGGCAAGATGCCAAATCTTACTCTCCAGCATATGTAGGGGGTCAGGGCTTCCCTAATGCCCTCAGATCAATGAGACTCATGTAAACAAAGAAGTGCTTGAATTAACTTCCATCTCCAATCTCCAGACCCCTACTGGCATAGCTGATCTGAGGCAGAGAGGGAAATACATTTTCATCACTTGAATTTATTTGAATGGCACACCAAATTACATTGTATGTTATTCAGAAATGTCTCAGTACCCAGTAGACATTCTAAGCTAAAGCACGGTGTAAAGTACAAATGTGCCAGAAAAAAACAGAGGATGTTTCAGAGGATATTTTGATTGCCATGATTTGTCTAAATGGAAGAATGAAACTGTACAGTGTATTTTTATATTTCTTTCCATAAGTCAAGAATATTATGATTACCTTTAACAACGTTTGTGCTCATATTGTGTATGACTAAGTTATTTTTAGCCTTTATGTATAGGGTAAAGGGATGAATGAGGGTGATGGATGTGGGTTGAGAAGCAGAGTCAAACAACATAGTGTAGTGTATCAGGTATAAGTGGGCTTGACAGGGGTGGCTGCAGCTCAGGAGGAAGAGCAGGCCGTCCTCTAATCCTCATTGGTTCGATCACCAGCTCCTTCTGTTCACATGTTGCTCTTGGGCAAGACACTGAGCCGATCGCTAGGCTACCAGCTTGTATGGCAGTACGCTGCAATTGATGTGTGAGTGCGCTTGTGGACGTGTGAATGAGAGGCAAATTGTAAAGTGCTTTGGCTAAAGGAGCCATATTGATACAGTCCATGTGACAGATTTTTGCTAATGCTTGCTCCTGAAACAGTATTAACTTCATATATCAATGAATAAACTAGTTCAGAGAGTAATATAACAGTTTTGGTGAAAGTTACAAATGCTATGTATTTTATTGAATAAAAATGTAATAAACCAAACTGATAAAGATGTTGGAAAAATAATTAATAACTGCAAAGGGTGACTTTGCTCTTCTACATGTCCCTTTTACTTAAATGTGCTGAAAACATGTATATATATATATATATATATATATATATATATATATATATATATGTTTGAATAGGCGCCACGGTGGCAAGTGTGTGTTTGCATGTGAAAATAGCTTAAAAATGTGTATGTGTACTCAGCTATACTCATACTGTTGTATGCCGTATGTGTGCATGTGCACCTGCAAGTGAGTGTGTGTGTTTGTGTGTGCGTGTAAGACAGAGAAATCACACTGGTGTATTATCTGAGCTAGAGCAAGATAGGAGATGTTTTCCTTCCAGGATGCTGGGCAGGTTTGAGATTGAAGGGTCTGAACAGAGAAGGGACAAAAGCGAGCGAGCCAGAGGGCGGAGGGGAATGGATGAGCTGGTGAGATGATAATGCAGCATGACACCTCTGAAATGAATCCCTGGTTACCATGGCAAAGAGGCAGGATGGGACAGTCTCGCAGGAGCCTCAAATAAAGCCAGCTGTAAATGATGTTTGATTAGTATTTAGATCATGTTCCTGCAGGGAAGAGACATTCTGTCAGCTATGTGTGCATTAGTACCTTTGCTATTGTTCAGGCTACACCAGTCTACATGAAACTTACAACTCTAATCTTTACAGTGTATTAACTCAGATTTCTAACTGTAATAAAAAAAATGTAATTGTTTAGCTTTACGTCTTCAAATTAAAAGTGTAGCTGAATATATTATGCCTCTATTAATGGCAGAACTAGCCGATTTATTTTTTTTTAAATCTTTTTTTCTGGTATTTGAAAGGTAATATACTTGTGAACTAACCTTTTTCAAAAGAGTGTGCAGGTGAATTGGGATATAGCCTATTAATCCTATATGTAAATCTACAGTGGACAATCCTGTTTGCTAGTAGCTTAAGAGCAGGGAGGTATCTGTGTACCACATAGTAAATATGGAGTTGGGGCCAGTGACCGGGACTGACTTATTTACTCATGCACCTCAGCATGTTAAGTAGATTTTGTTCCAGTTATTTGCAAATAAACTCATTTTTAAATGTAAAACCATAGTAAAAACATGGTTATTTAAATATTTATATAGAGTATTTCCTTATTTGACAGTGTGTTACACAGGAGGTAAGACTACCAAAGCAGGCTTTATGTCTTGCTTTATACATAATTTGTGCTGTGTTACAATAAACTAGATCCATAAACTTTTTATATTTGACTTTAAAAACAGTTTGTTAGCATGTTCTTCCAAACCTATATTATGAACTAACCTTATAGCCCTTTTTTGCAATATACGTAATCGCTGTAGGGCAGGCGTGTAATTGTTGCCGCATACCTCCACACAGTTATTAAGATATGACAATATCAGTGAACAGTGAAGAAGGTGCAGCTCTTTAGGGTTCAGAATGGGCCTTGTTCTTCCAGGACTGCAATGCTCCTAACTAGATTTGCTCGCACATATTTTATTTGAGGTTTCCATCAGATTTTGTGGTTTATTATCACACCTAGAAATGTATTTTCATATACTCTGTATATGTATAAACAAAATAATCTTTGTTTTGTTTTCAAATTCTCGGTAAAAGAACGTGTGGTTACAGATATCCAATTTCTCAAACATAAAGAGTTAAGATATCTAGTTTTTAGCACTCAGGGTGTTAGGAAGACTGTCAACGCTACTGTTTCCAGGTTGCCACATTATAATGTCTAATTAATCTGGTTTATGTACACTTTTATTTTACTTATTTATGATTTTTGTATTATCATACTTCTCACTTTCGTCTAATTTTAGATGACTTAAAATGACCTTGGGACCGATCATTTTTAAATGTTGCACTTAATGTTTGTTTGTTGCAGATGTATCATGAAATTTGTTATATTTTGTCCAGGACTCATAGCTAAATCTTCAACATTGCCCTCAAAGTAATGACACCTACATCATAAGGGTGTCACATAGGGGGAGTCAGAGGGAAACTCCTGTCCAGCCAGGTGCTGTGGGCTGAGGCTAAGATGATATGTTTCATGCACTCTCTCATACACATGGTTTTATGCAGAGATTATTTATTTCTTCTTAAATTTCAGAATTGCGAAGGAACACAGCAGTACTGAATCCGGCTGCCCTGTGGAAGGAAGAAGCTCTAAGTTTCTTACTGTTTAGATGAGGTATGTGTTGAATCTTCACTTTGACATTGACGATTAACGATTTTTGCACCTACAGCTTAAATTCCATCAGGACGATTCTTTTTTCCGTAGGAACCAGCAAAAGCTCATTCCCAATCTTCCATGATGAAGCATCCATAAAAATGGATAGAGTCAACATCACAAGAGAAGAAATTTTACAGTAAATAGTGATTTTAGAGAAAGTGTTTGTTAATATTAATAGTCTTTAGCCTTCTGTTCTTCTGTTTTACAGGTTAAATTGGCTCAATCTTCATTACTATTCACTAATATTTATTGGTCATTTCAAATGTGATATCTTTTAATATTTAAAATCGTGAAGTTGAAAATTTAAGTTGTATTTTATTCTAATGTGGAGCTAATATAGTCGAAATAATAATATTTATGTATATATTTCAATTACTGTGCACATGGAATGTTTCGTTGACTGTAATATTTTATATTTTGTACGATTTACATTGTGTTCATGTTTTTATATGGTGCAACTACTTTTTGAAGATCAATACAGTTAATTTGAAATATGAAACCACCTCTTTTTATTTTTTTACTGTATGTTGTTAAACTTGTAATTTTTATAGATTATTGGTTATTTCATTTAAATTGCAGTAGTTAAATTACTGTCATATAATAATTTTTCGGCTAATCAAGGCAAGAAGGCCATACAATATTTGGGATATTGATTGAACCTTTAAAAGGTTCAAAATAGAACCTTGTAATTTAGCAACAAAGAACTGCTAGAGTTCTTTTACATTAACCCACTGAAATAGTTTTATTTAGAACCTTTAATAGGTGCCAAATACATACCAAGAGCTTTTGCTAGGGAATTTATTCTGTTAGATATGATAAGTTACAGATGTGCATAACGGTTTTGCAGTGCCATCACTGATCTTTTTGATGATTGTCATGTCAATGTCATTCCAGTCCGTAGAAGTTTTGTTTACAATGTCTATGATTTTCTTCTACTATTCTAAATGACTTTGCTCATAATAATCATCAAAAATCCCTTCTCTGGGTGTCTTTGGTTCCTTGATTCCTTCTGCCAATTTTGGTCCCACAAAGACTGTTGAAGCTACAACCCCTTCATCCATATTATTTATAGTATTATTGTTATCAATAAAATACTGAGGGTAACTTGGATTTCTAGATCCATTTGTACTGATACTATGTTTTCTAATATTTCATTACATTATTCTTTCTTGCATACCCTCATAACATTTTCATATGTGTTGAATTTCTTTTCTGCCTCTTTAGTTCTATACTTAATGAATTCTACATATAAAGTGTCTTTTTGCAGGCATTTAATGTAATCCATCATCCATTGAATACTATTGAGTTTTCAGTATACAGACTGAGCAGTTGTTGTTGTTGTTTGTTTTTATTTATATTAATAGCAATTTTGATTACCACTATAGATATATTTCTATTAAATTTTTGGAACGATGACGATAAATTCTTAACAGAACTGGTTTTGCTTTTATTGCTTAATTGCAGTTGGCAGGCAATTTAAATCGAATTCAAAAACTTTATTAGACAATCGATGCTTGTTTGTGCATCAGTGACTTGATTTAAATGACATGACTGAAGGGCTGAAGTTGTCGACTAATTAAGTAATTGAATATTCTATTGATTATTCAATCGATTAATCGAGTAATCAGATAAGAAGTACTTTTGCTTTTTTAAAGCAATTGTAGAAATAAAGCAATAGTCAAAATAAGACAGGACTTTTAAATTGGTTTCAGAGTATCCTCTAGGATTATTTTCAGCAGCGGAGGGAAGTCTTCTGTTATACTCCCACTATTCTGGTAGTGGAGTATTTTCAAACTGTGGTATTAGTGGTATTACTTTTACTTCAGTAAAGGATGTGATTATTCCTCCACCCACAATCTAACTGCACCTGTGTTACCAGCTGAGCCTTAAGCTTTAAAGAAGGTGGGCTTCCTTAAAGACAAAGATGCACAGTAACAACAAAAGCAACAACTATACTAGTAGAAGTGACTGATAATGATGATGGCAGTAGCCACAATGATGGCAAATGCTAAATAATAGTGAGAATAATAATATGACTAATGTTGCATCCAGGTGGAACACTTTATACAACAACATTTTCTTTTAAACATACTGGTTTTTTTTTTTTTTTAGTAGTAACATAGTTTAAAAGGTGGTTGAACCAAAAACCTCACATCTACACAGCTATGGCAAAAGGTCTGTCCTATCTATCTGCCAAAGACACCAAAAATTACTTTTTGCAGCCATTTCTGAAGCGGGCAGTGAAGGGCTTGGCTATGGTCTGGGCGCCAGACTTTTTGGTGTCACCAGATGCTCAATTATGTAATTGCAAATTAATGCATCCTGGGACAGAAGGCACATTTGCAAGATCTTTGCGACATCTGCCTTCTTGGACAACTCCTTGTGCACCGCCTTGGCTATTCTCTTCATATGATGGCCATTTGGCTTGACAGCAACATCAGTTTGCAATCTCTGCCCAGAGCATCTCTTTCAGTGACCTGTTGATGGTTTCTATGTCATTGCAAGTCAGATTAATCTGCTGATCCTTCCACAGATTTGTTTTATTCTGGAGAATCAGCACACTCACCATAACACTGCAGGTGGTTTCAAGCACTGGGTGTGCTGTGGCCTCAGCTTCAGCTTCATCACTGATCCATGAATCCATGGTCTGAACAATAGTGGGAGGTGGTGATGCTTCAACCACATGTGTCAAATCATCATCTTCTTTGCTGATCAGAGATTGGATGAACTTCACAGTGATGCAAAGTGGTGTTGCTTTACCACTGAAGGCCGTCCTCAGACTGAGGGAAGCTGGTTCTGGTTCCAGCACAAATGTCACTTACCTTTATTGAGGGGCTCTCTGTGAGTGCTGGCAGACTTATGACTCCCTTAATCTGCTTCACAGCAATACTTGCACGTTCCCTCTTTCTTTTTGTTCAGCTGCACCTGCTGGTTGAGCCAGTTTCATCAGCTTCATAAAACAGTCTACTTCGCCCTGAATCTCAACAGGAAAGGTGACATTTCCTTCCTGTTTCAGATGTCGCGATACAATTATACCCAGCTGTGTGGTGGCAATTGTGTGCTAGCCATTGGAAATGGTATTTGCCATTTGTTTGTTTATATGGGCACTCATCATCTGTCTACTGGTCTTCCTCTTATAAGATCATTGTCTTTACCACCTCATCGACATCTGTAATTAAATTCTCCAGTGATTATTTTTCATCAGATCGTGGGCAGCAGTTATATTTACGCCGCAGTTTTTTTCACAAGGCGAAGGATCAACTCCTTGGCAAATCTTTGAACAAGAAATACCTTAATTTTTACCTCCCACTGTTTTCCAGCAGGAGATTTTGCCTCCAACGAACAGTGTGCTAGTTGTTTCAGATTTTAGCCCTTCGATTATTTCTATGACAATCTCAGAAGCTATCTCCTCTGTATCTGCTGAGGTGCTGGACACGAGCACTTTGTATTCTTCTGATGAAGTGTCAACATTGTAATCAGTAGGAGTGATATTACTTGTTCTTGCAGGATCTGAATGATAGCTTTGGTGGTTTTCTCCAAGAAGCTTCGCACATCATGTACAGAGGTCTGCTTGACCCCCTGGTTTAATCAGCTTCCACAACTGAACTTTGCTGACTTTTGTTCGACCTACAGTTCATCTTAGCTGTGTAGTTTTGAAGGATTTTCACCACGTGGCTGACTATGATTTTTCGTCTACGGGTGAAAGAATTTTAGATGGGCAGTTCACTCCCCTCACTGCTGCCCTCACTGCTTCTGCAGCCTTTTAAGAGCTCGGAGTTGACCCTCTCCGTCACTTCTCTGGCCACAATGTCTGTTACTTTTCAGTACTTCTGCAACTGATGCTTTCTTTAACACCAGTCGCCCCTGCAAAGGTGAGTGAAATCATGTCACCCAGACACTCACAGACTTTGTCCTCTGATATGATACGGTTCTGTCATCCTCTAGATCCAGAAGAGCTTTTGGAGGATTTAGTTAGGTTTAGGAGTTTCACTCCTCTTTGGTAGTTTCTCCTTGGATGCATCATAAATGGGTATAGATATAGTCTTAACTAGATCCACACATATGTTAGTTATAATGTCTTCAGTTGATCTGTCCAGAGACCATTTTAAAGGCACACTTGTGGGACATATGGTTGTAAAAATGTAGGCCAGAAATGTATAAACTGCTTAACTTCTCTCCATAATGCTAAAACTGCTAAAATGTCAAAATTGTACATTAAGGCAGTGGGTTTTGGCCATCTGGTTCAAACCTAGCAACTTCAACAGTGAATTAGGTAGTTTTGGAAAAGAAATTCAAATTCAGAAAGGTGATAAAATATTAATTAGGTAATAATACACACTCAGAAAAATGTATTTGATATATTTTCACAAGTGAATACATAACCTGTCCTCAGAGAGATTTTTTGTCTCTACAACACTGAAGCTATGAAGGTGGCTAGTTAGAAGGGTCCTCCATATAAACAATGTAAAGCAATATAAAATTGTTTGTTTATTCAATCATGAAAATGTATCAATGAGGATTTCTCTTCTGATTTGAATTTCTTTCTCAAAACGACATAGTCCACCTTTAAAAATAGCTTATAAACTCCTAATACAACACTACATGCCATTTTAACAAATGGTAACAAAGGCAGTGTGTACTTTTGGCCACCTGGCTGAAAGATTTTCAGTTCTACACGTGTCATTAAGACAGTCTTGAGAGTCTGCAGCCACGATGAGAATTTACAGTCATTCAAAGTAAAATTGTCTGAGTGAATTCAAAAGTGTCCGTCAGTCCTTTGGGGTAGCTGAGATGTAGTGCCTAGATCAGGCCGAATATAAGCAGGAAGGCATCAGCAAGTCTGGAAGGTTGACCACAACATCACCTTCAAAGATGATGGAGATTTTCACTGGGTGGTAGGTAGTAAACTCACTTGCGATTGTAAGGAAGGCCACTGATGCATCCCCAAGATCTGGCTCATCCAAATCATCTTCAATGAATAAAGAAAGTGTACAGAATATGTGATAGGTAAACGTAAAGTAAAGCATCGTTGATGTTAAGTCAAATGAGCTCCTAGTGCTCAGTTGGTAGTCACACTGTGTGCAGATAAAAGACTTTAAGAGGATAAATGAAGACCTTTTAAGCACCTCAGAAATATTGGTGAAGATAGACTATGCTGTATGTAATATCCAGACTGTTGGCCCTGTGTCCAAACGGTTCTTTCCACTGCTGCCTTTGCACTTCTCTGTTTTCTTCAGTCAGCCAGGCCACTGATGGACTGCTTACCTAGCCGTAACTAATCACATCTGACTGCTATCTGTCACTGTCAATTACACACTATGTGCCTCTTGCCCTCCTGCTACCGTGCAGTGAAAACGATCTTATGCCACACATTCACAACAGACACCTGCTGAATGTGAGCAGAGCAGTCGTTTTGGTGAAGCACAAACAGTGATGGCTTTAAGATGCTTTCACTCATGCATGCATTCATTCATGCATTCATTTATTCATTCATTCATTCATTCATTGACTTTACCTGCTTATTCCTATTGAGTTCCATTATTGGTAAGGGGGCCGGGTTTGGAGGGGTGAGGAGATTGGTCTATCTCAGTAGATATAGGGTTGTCGATCACAGGGCTAACACGGATAGACAATCACTCACTCACACTTACAGTCAGTCCCACAGTTATCGGCTTACCTGACCTGCTTTGGACTTTAGGAGGAAACACAAACTGAGGAAACACAAATTAAAGAACATGCAAACACAGGTCAGGGTGGCCATGGTGATCACACAGCATCATCTGCATTACATACTAAATAACTCTCATAAAAGAAAATCATGCCAGTGTAACATCACTATTGATGATGTGTTTTAATAAATGACAACATCGTGCTTAGTTTAATGTGAATTCTCATTGATGACCAACTCATTGCACTCCTGTCATGAATGAAGCTGTCATCTATATCAGCTTGTATTGATGCAGAACTCAATACTAATTAAACCAAACTGAAATCATTACCAACTCCAGAAATGTCAAGCCTGCTGATTTGTGCAAGCAAATGCTATCCTCTCACTGTCATTTTTTCAATTGCTTCTGCACAAAATGTTGTGATTTCCCCCAGTGCATAAAGAACATTATATCTGTAAATAAAAATAATATTTTTTGGGCTATTTGAGAAATTGACTTAATATTTTCTGTGAAAAGACTACATTGTTTGAATGTGTTTGAACCAGACAAACATATATGTGCTTCTTCTTCTCAATGCTTTCTTCTTTTTTTTTATCTCCATCTAGTATATTTGATCTGCTAACATAGACTCTCTTAGCCATTTCTCTTCCTCATTGCCTCCTCTTCCTCTTGCTCACTGTCTGGCCTATGTTGCATGTATGGGGAATGTCTGACAGAGACAGATTGCTCAGCCACAGCTTAAAGGTGACTGCCTCGCTCCTTGTTCCCTAAAGCGCTGGATCATTGGAATCCATCATGAGCAGCAGCACTGGTCTCCACATAGACAGATCACATGGAATAGACAACAACAGATGTGCAGCAACAACAGAGAAGAAGAGGATACTGTCTTGATAAGAAAAAAAGACATGGATAAGAAGAGGGCATAGAACCAAAAGGATGAAGGTGTGGCGGTTTAAACACTCAAGAGAACCAACATAGTGGAGGGATGCAGGGAAGTGCTGAGGAGCTTCACCTCTGGACACAGAGGAGTGTACTGGGGGGCTGGGTGGGCCTGTGAATGGGGGACATTTATCATTATTGGCTCGTACCTTCATCCCTTGCTCAACCTGACATCCCTCCTACCGTTGACATAAATCATGATTTCTCCATAATAGATCCCCTTTCCGCCTTGGAGGGAAAGAATTTGCTGTTTATATTGATTTCAGTCTGTCCTCACTCCTCCTTCCCACATTTCGGCTCAGCACAGTGATGCATAATCATTATCAAACATTACTGATTTGGAATTTGTGGGACGCCAGTTAAAGTTTGTTTTTACGTGGCTTAATTTGGATGCATGGTAAACAACACGAGAGACGTTTTTCTCATTATTTCTGTTGGAGCCACTGAGAGACTCATAACCATCATAAAAAAGATAAAGAAAAAGGTGATTATCTTGAGCAAGGAGTTTATAATGTTCAGCCTCCAAAACCAAAGAAATGTTTGTTGTTGTTGAAGCATGGGTTTGATGCTTCAGGTGCAAACAACTAGAATCTAGCACCAGAATAAAATGTTGGCTGTATATTAAAAAACAATTTTTCTCATCCAATGACTTCTTGGATTTTGACAAAAAAACATTTTATAAACCTCACAGTTAGGCAGACAGGAGATGCCTAATAGCAGGCGATGAGGGGGAAAAAAATGAACAAAGAGGACAGATCACTTTAACTCTGACTGAGCTGAGCAGGTATTTAAACATTAATAACTTCATTGTTGGTTTGAAGTTCAAGTTCATTTGTCAAGTGTTCTACATTTGAACCTTTACAATACACACTGATGTGAGCCTGTTCTGTGGTTAACTTGAGGATTATATAACAGTAACAAAGAAAAAATATATTTCTAGGATATTTGAATTATTATAAATGATTCCGGAACAGTTACAATTTCACATATGCTAAAAAGCTGTAATTGCCAACTAAAATCTTTGTTTTTCAAAGGCAGCTGTGAAAGTAGCATACACATTACAAATAAGAACCAAAATCACTACCTGAATCATTAAAAGTAATAAATATTTAATTTGAGATCTTTTTATAATTAAACATTAAAATTTAATACGTTCTTTAATATGTTAACCAGGAGGCACTAAGACTATATTTTACAAGTGTCTTGATTAATCACTTACCAGAAAATGCGTTTTCAAATTATACTATAATTAGTCATTTTATGTTTCAATTGCAGCTAAATATATATGAGGAAAAACTGAAGAAAATTCCCATGCAAAGAATGTGATTCTTTACTGAACAAAAATGTTTAATTAAAAATACATAAATATCTCAAAAATCTATACAGTGTACTGTCAAAGAGGTGTTGATATTTCCCCTACTAGTTTTAAATAAATATGACTGAACTCGTCTTTCTCTGTTGTGAAGAAACAATACTCATCAGTCATATCTGCCAACTGCTGGATATTTCATGCTTCAAAGGGTTTTACTAGACATCATGTTAATGGAACATTCATAATGCCTGAAAAGAAGCCCATCAATGGCCTGATTTGTGAATACTCATTCATCCCTTACGCCAGCTTTCACACTGTGTACATGGAATTATAAAGTCATTTGTAAAACAGCAACATAATGTAAGTGTGTCAGATTATTAGAAAAAAGGTCTTGCAGCTTCCATTTGGAAAGCAATGTCTAAATATTGCTTAACTCTGGTTATTGATTCTCCTTTACTTCCTTAATGATGTGTTGTTTTTATGTTAGCTGGTAAAGTAATTTCCTTTCCATGCTAATGTTCTCTGCCTGTTTAAATTTAGATACGATATATATTTTTTGCTATAGTGACATTCAGTATTTCCTGCTTTTAGTCTTTCCTGATTTTCAAAGATTAGCATTAAAGGAAAGATAATCTGACTTTGTTTCATTGTTGTGACATCTCATTTGAGGGCAGTACAGATGCGCTAACTGCAAGTATTGTTTTCCATACATTTGAAATATTCTTTGATTCCTACATTTTTAGGTGAATGTCTCTTGCCCAATGAGCTGGGCCCACACGAATAACATTTCACTGGATAAGCTGGTATAGACAATGAATGGATGGTTACTGGAAACTTGAATAGAATGTTGGTTAATGATCACACTGGTAGAAGTATAATAAAAGATGATTGATTTAACTTGTGGTGATAAACCATAGCTGGCCAGGAAAAAGGACTGTAAAGACGATGAGCCAGATTAGATTCCTGACAAGTCTAGTTAATGATGCCAAGCCTTAACTACATATACGGGGATTAAGTACTATATGAAGACCATACAGATAGAGCCTAAATAAATGATTGGAGGGTTAATTGCAGTGTTCTAGGCTTTTGATAATGGACTGTATTTCCCTAATGATAAAACATGAGCATCTCCCAAGATCCTTCACTCAAAGTGCCTTTTTGGCCATTGGTTTTACAGCCCAGATCTCCTCACTCCTGTAGCTGTCACAGCTCTTTCCAAGATAACCTAATTGGGAGAAAAGGACTCTCTTTTGCTAGATAATTAACAGAGTTATTAGATATCTTTCTGTGAATATTGTCATAATGAGAGAGTGGATCCTTTGGGCAACTAGATCCCTGTTGTGGGACTATATCTGTTGCAGGGAGTCCATCATGCTGTCAAAGGAAGAAGACTGGTGTGATGTATTTCCTTAAAGGGACATTGTGTAGGAATTTCTCCCATCTAGCGGTGAAATTGTATTTTGCATTCAACGAATAGTGCTCTCTAGTGCCTCGCGTTTTCAAATGCGTATTGCAACTACGGTAGCCGTTATGTACCAAGAAGCCTACCTGTCGAGGAGAAAGCAGGCAACAACAAGTCTTTCTCCTTCATTAGCTCTTTCCACCTGGGAAAAGCTACCCCGATGTTTACCCTCGTTTTTTGAATTTGCCGGTCACGTTGCCTTTTTAATTCCCTTTTTTGCTTTTTTGGCTACGAGCATTCCTTCTCCTGTGGCTCGGCATGAGTATGATCCTCCATTATTAACTAAAGTGCAGGGCAGACTTTCAAATGTGCCGGGGCAGTGACAAGCGCCTCTCACTGATCTCCTTCTCCGTTATAGCTGGTTTCAGTCACGTGACGCTGGCTCTGAACGAAAACGCGTTGTGGATCAGCTAGACAGGTAGGCTAGTGCTTTATGTCCCTCTCGGCGATTATAGTTTTTCAAAAACGACATGGAAGCCTCCATGGACTTGCCCATCCAATGTATATACAGATAAGAAATTCTTCGCTTATGAGGTTAAGTCAGATCATTAGCAGAGGTAATTTTACATCAATGAGGACACATTTATGAATGAAGACATTGATTTTAGCTAATAACATACTTAAAACACTACACAATGTCCCTTTAAACAAGCACACAATCTTATTTTTGAAGCCAGAGCGTATTTGCTTCTCTAATGATGGCAGCTCACTCTCAAATGACCAGTCGTCAGACAGCGCACAGTAACACATTGTCATTAATGAATTATAATAAAAAGAAAATAAGAAAGATCTGTTTATTGTTTTATGTACCCCGTTAATCACTGAAATTGTGCATACTGATTGCAAGCTGAATTGTGAATTGTTTTCTTCCAGTAAAAAACCCAAAGGATAATAAGACATCATATAGCATCAGAAACTGTAATGTGCGAGGTAGGTACTGAAAGTGTTATTTCACCTCTGTTAAAATCAAGCTGAGCTAATATTAAACACATGTCCTGTTAAACCCATGTTTCCATGCCAGGTGTCACACTCTCTAGCTAAGTGCTAAACTGCTCAGAAGCATGCTGCTTAAGTGCACAGGCACAACATTTTGTCAGCTGCCTTGTGTCTCATATTTGAATGATAATGAACTGAAGACACTGAGTGGAGTAGTGAGAATGGTCAAAATGAAATCAGTGCAATCATCTGAAAGCCTAAATGAGGTTGACAGATATTGATTTATTTTGAGAAGGTTTATTGATTATTAAAAGGTGAATGTATAGTCTGATGATTAGAGTGTTGCAAGATGTGTAATAAAGAATAAAAGAATGAAATCCGCTGTGTCCAGCAAAATGATATGGGGATATGTCACCCATTTTGTTTTTGTTTTACTCTCATATACCAACTCATTTAATTGTCCTGTTTTATGAGAATTTTTGGGTGGGGAAAAAACCCACACTGCCTTTGTCACAAAATGCTGTGTAAAGAGATGTTACAAACCAGGCATGTGCTGCTTGTGAATCAGCAGGTTTGTGTGCGAGACAAAGGCCACTGAAGATGAATGATGTTGGGATACTAGAAACTGGCAAGCTGCTACTTGGCTTCTTCTGCCACACAGATATACATAGTGACTACAGAATAATTCAATGCAAACACAAATAAATCAAATAGTATCAAAGATATCTAATTGATTATAGCAATAGTATTATCATTAAAATTCCAACAGTGAAAGCCGAACAAGCTATACCTTGAAAATGTTCCTCAATATTTACGTGTAAATTCGCTTTTGTGTGATGATTAAGAGAGGTTTTCTGTGGCAGACAGAAGTGGATCATTATCACATCAGAGAACATCAACAGAGTAATGAATGCCAGTATATCAGAAGTCCGACTCGAGTTCATAACCTCAGCAAGCCATGCGCTCCACTCTCATTATGACTGTAGCGTGAAGTGGAGAAGGTAATCAGCCAGAGGGTCACATGACACATTTTTTCTCACTGAGGACAGAGTGCCTCTTCACTTGTGTAATTGTTGTAATTGTACCATATCTGAGAGGAGTGACCACAAAAATAGAGGACTCTTTAAATAAAGAGCTCTTCCAGCTAATTAAGGAGAAATTCAACAGCATCGGACCCGGGCTATGATTTTGTACAATCAATGTGCACAGAACAAGGAAAGGTTCAACATTTTGGCAAGTATGCTTCTTGCTGAGAGTTAGATGAGAGGATTGATAGGTATCACTCACCAAGCAAATGGCTAACTTAGCTTAGCACAAAGACTGAAATGCAGTGACTTCCTAGAGTCTCCACTGGTTGCCTGGCAACTGGTCCTGGCACATAATCCCCCATAAAACCTCAACGGGTAGTTTTTACACTTTGTAGGAATTAAACAAAAGAGATACAATGTGTTAATTAATGATCTTTACAGGTACTGGAAGGTGATTATTTTTTTGAAACTTTGAACAGCGACAGGGTTGTTACCTCCTGTTTCCTTTCTTTGTGCTAAACTAAGTTATCTGGCTGCTGGCTGTAGCTTCATATTTAACATTATGTTATGACATGAGAGTGGTATCTAACTATTTTCAGTAAAAAAAAAAAAGCAAATGAAAGTATTTCCATGGTTGTCTGAATAAATGACATCCTTCAAATTGTTTGTTAAAATGTTTAAATTCTGAACTATTTCAGTCCGTCTTTCCTTCCTGCTGCTGTTAGGCTCCACAACGAATACTCTTAATATGTGCAATAGTAATACACCACAAGGTGTAAAAACTTCAAAACACCAGTTTGACACCAGTCTGTGCAATGCTATTCTATTTCATTTTTTATCTTTTATAAGCTACTCTTTGTGCTCTTGTTATTTTTATTCTGCCCTTTCTGTATGCTGTTGCAAACTGCAATTTCCCCATTGCGGGACAAATAAAGGTTTTCTTATCTTATCTTATCTTTTTAACAGGTTGCCATAAGGAACTACAAAAAATATTAAATGTAGTACAAAGTAATTTTAAATTTTATGTTTATGTTTTATGTTGTAGTAACCTCATGGGTCACAAAGTGTAACAGCAAAAATAACCTTTGATTATTTCAGAATTGTAAGAGACTGGCGAATAAAAAAAGCATTTATAATACTGTACAGCAAGGTTTAAATTCAAATAATGTCTTGATATAGATAAGAAGATAAGTGGACCTTCTCAGTGCTGAAACTGTCAAAGTACATCAATCACACAGAAAAATGGGAGATGGGAGGTGTTAGTAAATGGGAGGGTTATTATGGCAGATTGTGGTGGCTAAAGCATGTTGCCTCTCCACCTGCAGCACAGAAAGCCTCCTCACCTCTAATAGCAGTTTACAGAACGTTTACCCACAAGTGTTTTCTCTAACAACTACAATTATGCCATTTATTTTTTAGACAGTATATTAAATGGGAACGACAGCATCTCTCATTATAACTTGTATTAGTCGCTGAAGAAAGGATGTGGCTGAATTGTTGCCCAACAGGCGTAAAATTTCGCCCCAAAAGCATAACGTGTCTCCAATTTTGTGTGTGTTAACCAAAAGTAGGGCAAGTGTTTCACTTCTGACAAAAGCAGGTGAACAAAAGCCAGCAACAGGGAAATGGATTGTTACAAAAGTGATGTCAACGGTCTTGAAAAAGGTCTTTTAAAGCAACTTAAGTCTCAGTCGCTTGTTTGGAAAGGATCAGAGTTTGTTATTTTCATGTATTTTAACTTGAGGAGATATTCTTGATTCATTTGTCTGCCCTTGTGTGGCTCAAATAGCACTCGAGTCAGCCCTGTTTCTTATTCACAGGATGGAACCTCTCGAATAATGGATAAACAAACAAGCGTGACGAGCCCAATGTGTATCAGTTCATAATTTAATTACATTTTGATGGAGAGCTCTGCAGGCGTAAGAAAAACCAACGGGGTTCTTTGCTGTCAATGTCATGCACTGTTTTGTATATTAGGATAGTGCAGATACTGAACTGGTTTCGATTTCACAAATAATCTAGTGTTGATTTATTTATCTATTTGGTTTACATTGTAATGCTCCCCATATAAACTGTAAATGATCTCCCAACATTAGTGGCCTTTTTATTTTTGGTTTAGTAGTTGAGAAATGTCAAACATGAACAAGAGGAAACAAGAAGGGAGTTCCCAAATTGTAAATTGTAAATTGTCATTTTTAAGAATTAGAGAGTCAAGCCCCTAAGCATGACAACAACAATAGGTAACAACAGCCTGAATCGCTTTTTATGTATGCAGCTCCGTTTGCATTGGTATTGTTGTTGACCTTTGGGCTGTGAATATGACTCCCACATGCTCTCTGTGCACTGGTGTGAATGGACAATACTGAGCTGCTCTGGCAGGCGTGTTTCTGATAAACCACTGATCTCCCAAAGGCACTTAAAATGAGCCCGACTTCATTTACATGATAGTATTGCCACAGTGTCTCTGTGAGCATGCTGGGGTCAGACCAGTGCACTGTGGCATTAGATTGAAGCACATTGGTGTTTGGGAGAGTGGGGGTGAGGGTAGGTGCACCCTGAGGAATACAAATATATAACAGTGCTGTTATTCAGCTTCCTTATCTGAGAAGAGAATACATGATGCACAGTGTACAAAGATAGGGCACTGGATAATACTGTATCACATGGCAGGAAGCTATATAAATCTTATTTTACACACCTGTTATGTACCTGGAAGTATCAGCAGATATTGTCCATAGACTTACCCATTCAGTGATGAAACAATAAGTGTTTCAGCACAATTTAGAGAGGACTGTCTATCCACCTTTTTAGTACCTAGAAAGTTGAGGGATGAGGAATTGAGAATTGAGGAGTAATTCTGCCAATATTAAAGGCTCTACATGGTTTCTCAATCTGCTTCAGTTTGTATTTGTGCTTTTCTTCCCGCAGTGTTGGTGTGAATCAGCAGGGAAACAGTGATTCCACACTTCCATGTGCCAATTAGATTTAGCAACATCTGTGGGAAATGTTTGCTTATGTTTCCTGGCCAGTGTCAATCAAATCTTATCAAACCACACCCACACTGTCCTGATGAAGCACATTCTTAATTAGATTTAGTCATGAAAATGTAATATTACAGGGAAATGTAATTTTTTACATACAGCAACTTTGAGTAATGGTAAGCAGACTTTTTATAAAGACATAATTAAGAATAAAAAGACACATTCAAAGTCAACTTTGGAGGTGAGTAATGTAAAGAGAACATACCATACATTTGACGCATGTTTAAGGTACTGAAACCTCTATTGCTGGTAGGTCTCACAATATTGTTGACTCTATCTGGGGGAAAAATCAACCAATTTAAGAAACATTTTCCCAGTTATTCAAAAGATCATAAATATTGAGGCAACAGACGAGATTGAAGTTGTGTTCTGATTTGCAAAGGTCAATAGTTCCCTGAAATAATATTTAAAACAAAGCTTTCTGTGTCAGTCTTGTTTGACTAGACTAGTTACAGCATTTTCCATTTTTAATGGAAACCTGCTATTTTTGTAATGCATTGCAAGTGGATCAGTGTCATTGGATCTTGGAAGAATAATAAATTGATTATTTAAAGCCTTGTGTTGACTTAGTCCAAATTTCAGACATTTCAAGGAGATGGCAGAAACTATCTACAACACTATGAATTTACAAAATATTGTGTAGTTTTACCTTTTGAAGCTCAAACCATTCCCTTCTTTAAAATGCATGCATTGGGTTATTTCATTGCAGCAATTTATTTCTCTTTAAAATCTTTGCAAATTAGCAGTTATGTAGTTGACATTAACTGCCAAACCAAATAAAAAGGAGTTAATTCCTACATCCTCTCCACTACTTGAACCAGTGGGGGCAACCTTTTCTGCCCAGGGCGTGAAATCAAAGGTCTGAAATGGTTTTGATGAAATAAATTATATATTTTTCTGATCCCCAAATGTCACTTGCTGTTTTCCTTAATAGGCCTGCATGTAATTTGCAGTTTTTTGTGATATACCTCATGTGCACATGCTGGGAGCCAGCGCCTGTGCTCTGCACGTCATACTTAACGCCATGGAGGAGGATCAGAGCTGAGCCAGACTGGGTAACACCCATAAAGCGCAGGGGGCCTTTATGCACTTTCTTGATCCCTCACTCTCTTCCCATTTGCTGTCCCCTCCCCCTGCCATGACAGCATGATTAACCATCAGACACACAATAGGGGCACATGTCCCCGTAGCCATGACCAGCTCCCTTAGACCTGTACATCCTAATAAGGATTAGGCAAGAAGTTAACAATGAATGAAGAAGTCCTTCAGGAGTCGCTAATTCTATTCTGCTCTGTGTCACTTTTCATCCTAGGCTATTCACAACCCCGTGTTTGAACATAAGGTATAATCCTCTTAAATATCAAAGGTGGACAAATCATATTAATTTAGACCTTGCTTCCCCAGGCCCGAGGGCACATAATGCACTCGACACAGAGCCCCAACCTCACCATCTGCTCTACTTTAACCTGCTCTGACTGATACCCCAATGCACCTCCACTCAACCGTTTTCTCATTATCTTAATCTAATTTTATTCCTCTATATTTAACTTTTTTTTTTAAAACATAGAAAATAGAGACATTTTAAAGGATATAGCTTCAGAAAACATTATTGATCACTGACGTTTGACTTGAATACGTTTCAATTTTGCTACTTGCTACCATCAGTTATTATGATTGTAGTGTTTATTTCTTTATTTTGGTTTTATTGTTTGTTTTATTGTTTTATTATATTTAAAAGAGGTTTACCGGAGGCAGTCGTGAAGGTTTCAAGTGGTTTTCGGGGACTAACATCCTGAGTTCATGTATCAGCTTATTAAACTCTGTATTGTTTAACTTTAAGTGAACCATAGAATTTCTCTGGTGTTTCTGTTTGATTGTGGGAGTAAAAATGTAAAGAACACATAAAACATTTACAAATGTTTACAGTTTATACAGTATTTTCCACAAGGCAACTCAGCTGTCAACAGTCTTGTCAGAGATTCAGGTCTGTCTTGCTATGAGTGGCTAATGTAGCCTTAAGACGCTGGCCTCAAGCAGAGCTGTAGAGCACGCTACAGCAGATTGCAGTTCACCTCTTTTCAACTCCACAACCCCAGATTTATTTTCATTTTCCATCTTGTAATCTTAAGCCCAAAACAACACTGACTCAAGTGACATCACTCGAGGCAATTTATGAGACTTTCTATAGCTCCCTCTCGAGCCAGAGAACTTACGTTTGTATGGTGGAACATTTGAAAAAGGGAAGTTAGAAAGATGGTCCAAGAATTTGGTACAAGATCAGACGAATATTAATTAAAGACACAGTATCCCCATCTTTGTTCTGTTCTCTTCACTGCTGCTATATCTGTCTACCTGTGCAACCAACTTCATTTCCACTTGAATTTTATCAACCTTCTGCTGGCCTCTCAAAGAGATATCGCACATACACTCTGACATGAATTAGCCCCAGATTGACTGATACTGCTACACCCCTGGGTATTCATGTTCAAAAGAGTCGCTGACTTTTCTTCTCTCTTCTTTTCTTTCGCACCACTGCTTCTGGTTGGTTTTCTCCCCAAGCTTTGCCCTTGTCACTCACCTGCCTGTGAGACATCAGGCACTCCCTTTGTGTCTGACAGACAGGTGCTAGCAACGTCTGATGGAGTAATTTGCCACAAATGTGCAAAACATGACTGATCGAAGAAATGTCATCCAAGGTGATGGAGAATAGTAGCGCACTGAGGATGGACAAGAGAGGCCCATTACAATTCATCACAAGTACTGACAGATGGTCCCAGTTCTCATTTTCCATCTTTCTATACTCTGTCCCTCAGCTTGTTAATGCTCTACATCTTCTACAGGTTGATTTATTCTCCACTTGAAGTTGGTGCTTACTACCACTTGAGAAAACAACCTGTGTATTTGAAAGTGTTGAACCAAACCTAAAATGAGCAATTAGGCATTGTAAATAATGAATGTGTGTAAGTGCATAAGCCCTTTTCACAGTGCTTAACATTGAGACCCCCTTGTATATATACTTATACTTATACGTAAAATCAACATATACATTCTGAGTTTCATAATGACAATGAATGGATATTCTGTTTTTCATTTCTTATTTGGTAGAGTTGTATAGTAAGATACAGACAGATGGTGTTCCGGCCTTAGCAAGTTCTTTCACAAAAGTTGTAATGATCTTTGGTGTAAAAGGTCTGTTGGTTTGACCAAAGTGTGCTACATTTTATCATAATAATGGAAAATGTCTTTAATTTAGAGCACATGAATGTGATAAGAAGCTGATATCTGTCAGCACTTCCCTTGGCCACTTTTGGGAAAAGAATGTGTCCACCATTGGTAGAAAATTGATAATTTCCCCTCAAATGGCTTTTGAGCTGTAGTGCACACATTAGTCGTATCTGATTCTGGACTAGTAGTAGTCACATATCTCAGAGTAGCCAATGGTCTGTGATGTGGAGGAAAAGGTCATGAAACAGTAACCTCTGATGCAAACCCCTATATGATGCATTTCCTGTCAATGTATCTGCACCACGCAGGGAAATTTGACTGTGGCCAAACATCCATTGTATTATTGAAAGCACTGCAACAAAGATTACATTTACACAAAGAATAAGACTAATATATACAAAGACAATCTTTGTTGAAGCTTTGTTCACATGATGTAACACTTCGGAGGATCATAGCATGCCAATCATGGATTATCTGGGGTTCAAAAAGAAAGAAATTGAATGATGGGTAATAACAGTTTTTGGTTGCAGGCAGGCAGAGGTGTGTGAAATCACAGGAACACAACAGATGCAGTGAAATAAAGCAGCCTAATCCTGCGGGTGAGAAGTAGAATTAAGAATTATTTGGGGGGATTAATAGAGATTAAAGTGGAAATCTTATATTATACCAACTCCACCAAGGTGAATGTTTTTTTTTTCTGTGTTGGTGAGAAGACGTTTGGGATAATCATGACATTCATTGTTTTTAAGGCAGAGATTTTAATATTAATCTGCCTCGGTTATGTATTAGTTTTTTTCACCATCAAAATGTTTTGTCGTCTTGATGTGGCTTTCTTTCCAGTTTTTTGCTCAGATTTGTACTGTGCACTCTGGATATACTTTTAAAGGGAGATACTGTACAATAAAAATTACTTATTATAAACTATTAAACTTGCAGCTCAAAGTATAATAATATGAAATTAATGAATTCAGTGGTGCCATCATTACTATGTGCCTGAAATGATGGAGGGCATTGACTTGAAGATCTTTTCAGGTTTATGAGCTTATCAAAATGGGAAAGCCATAGAATATGTATTTAATAGACCTAAATCGTTTTTTTGTTCTATTACATTCTTAGGCACTGGTCAGAGTAATGTTATCAAAAGTATAATATATATATATAAGTATACCTACAATACCTACACAGAGTACTTAGAGACAGAAAGCCAAGCACCCATGAAGGGGTGATTTCCCTCCGAGCTGTGTGAAGGAGCCCAGGTTCTTGGAGACAGAGGAAGAAAGAAATCAATACACAACACAACACAGGATCCAACACAAACACCTCAACCAAAAAGGCCATCTCCCCAAGTCTGCTGTGACCCTGAAATGACCATATTCTGTTATTGTTCCCTCATCTCCATTGAGAGGATAAGACCCACACTGAATTGATTGCGTCTCCAGAAACTGGAGATAGCCATTGATTTCCCTTCTTCTTTTCAAAAAACAGGAAAGCTTTGTTCAACTGACACATACGTCTTCCTTCTCTCCCAAGGTGGGGATACCCAAAAGCATTCTGGGAAAGCAGGAATGCAGTGATCTGCTTGAACACCTACCTCATGCTTGAGCAGGGACAGAAAAGATGCATAGTCCCAAATATAACTGTTCAAGGGAAAATGCCCAACCCTGTTATCAGCTCTGCAATATTCAGAGACTGGTTTCTCTACAGACCCTCCCTTCTCCCCAGGGTTTTGATGCTGATCTCTGACAACTCCTGATGGGACAGTACAGTGTCATGGCTTCTTCTATCTCTCACTATCTCTAGAGAGAAGAGGCAAGGTGCGCTGCAGCAAGGCCACTAGGAAGAGCTGATTGCAGGTCCTGTGATATTATCTGGGGTCAGATGAGAAGAATCAGCGATTCTCACTCCTTCTACTGGTCTCTCTTTTTTTAAAATTCCACTCTCCCCTTGTGGGAACTGGGAGGTTGTGACTGATCAATTGCTTGCAAATAGCTTTATTGACATGACAAATGAAACATCTGCATTGACAAGGCTGTTGGGACGATTAGTTGACATGGCAATATAACAGTGGTGGTATAGTGTGAAGTTGGATCAAATACAGCAAATGACCAATAGTGTTTGTAAATCAGTGTGATATGAAATCAGGCATTTATTCTATTGTCAACACTGTATCTCCAAATTTGGTGATTTTACATTTTTCATTTAAACACAGCAGGATTAAGTGTTCCTTTATTGGGTATCAATCTAATCAGCTTGTCACTCGTAAAAATAATCAGAAATTAAAGGAATAGTTCAAATATTTGGGAAATGTGCCTGATTATACACTTTCTTTCTGAGAGTTAGATGAGACGAATAATAACACTCATGTCTGTACAGTAAATATTTAGCTGGAGCCAGCAGCTGGTTAGCTTAGCTTAACATAAAGACTGGAAACAGGGGGGATAACAAGCTAGTGTTTTGTTATGAGCATATGTCTTATTCAAGAGGCATGAAGCATTGGGCTTGGCAGACACTCAGAGCTGTGATCAGCTCCTCCACTGTGTCAATCCATTAGCACCTTTCTCTGTGCGCTCCCCTGACTCTCACCACCCACTGCCCCACTGACTCTGGCACTCTGGTAGCACAAAGGGTGACCAAATGCAATGTTGATAAAATATTATCACGCATATCAGTAAATCAGTTACATGTTGTGATCGCAGTTGTTTTCTGGTTTTATATTGGCTTGGTATACCTGTTTTCCTCAAATAACAAGTCTTACCGGATAATGTTTCACAGAAGATGAACACCTTAGTGCAGTATATACAGTAAAAGTACACTATTTCTTTGATATTATACTGAATGTAATGTAAAAAATTCCATTTTACCATTCCTGCCCCTCCCTATTGTGTGACCAATTAACTAATTTGAGGAAAATACTATTTTGTGGCCATAATGCAGTGTAAAGCCCTGGGGCATGCTGGAAGAAAACAGATTAGCACATTAGCATTGTAGGGGTTGAATGAAGACTTCTGGCTCTGCCTCAGGCCCCGCTGGCTGTTAAAGCAACTGCTGCTCACTGACATCAGCAGAGAATTATCTGTCTCTTTTTCCTAAAAAAAAAAACACAGGGCTTTTAATATCAAACTGTCACACTCTGGTTTTATGCATGTTATTGTGGAACTATACATTTAATACACAAGATCCACAAAAGTCTGGCTTTCTGGACCTTATTTGCAGAAAGCACCAAAATTATAAGCTTACAGCATCCACTTTACCTAATACATTTTTAATAAAACTCTCATTTTACAGCAAGCACTTTCCAGTCTGCTGTCTAATTCCAGAGTTCTAAGAATTAACAGGAAGCTCTGTTAGTCGTCTTCTTCTCTGCCCTCTGGGCCTATATGCAGCCACAAATGAGAACACACAAATACAGTACATCTTTAAAGTACTCTTCTCTCTCTCTCTCTCTCTCTCTCTCTCTCTCTCTCTCTCTCTCTCTCTCTCTCTCTCTCTCGCTCTCTCCAGGGATATTGACCCTGCCAGTTAAGTTCTGGTTGGCTGCGCTCTGCAGAGATGTTGGGACTGTCAGAGGAAATATACGGTCCTTGTCTGGAACCCAGGTGTGCTGAGGCAAAGTGTTAAATTTGGTCATTACTCTTGTAATAGTGCTTTTATGTTTCGTTCGCAAGGGTCATGTGTGCAACAGCCGCAGCAGGGCTTTGTTGAAAGGGCTGCAGACAGAGACGTAGGCATGGATTGTCAGGAGGATCATATTAAAACAGCTTCCTATGTCCATGAAGAATGTTGAATGTCAATCTACAGACCCTGTTGCAGACCTGAAAGATTTGATATGTTTAAGATAAAAATTAACCCTGGGTGTGAAAATATGGTGATACAGCACGGCTTTTGAGGCATGTTGGACAAATCATCTGTACATGCATTTTGTCTGTGTGTGTGTGTTTACTCACATGCAGCAACATATGCATGCATATGTTGATTTGTACGTGCCGACTGGGCTGGAGGCAGGGCCAGGGGGAGGAGACGGCAATTCTAACGGCTTTTTGATGTAGATAGATGGCTTACAGATGGCACACTCAATATATTCAAATGAGATATAAAAATAGGGGAGGGTCTATCAATACAAGGATGGATCCAGTTGTACCCTCATGTGACTAGAATGCATTGATCAGTCAACCGACAGGGCACATTTTGAGTGCCACAGTGGACTTATTGAAATGTCTATAAGTGAAACAGATGGTTTTTTAAACTTCAGTGTTCTGTAATGACCCCAAAAACTTTATTCTGACACTTAAGAGAGATATTTTAAATGGCTGTGGAATAACACTAAATGGGTCTTGACTTATGATAACTCGGTCTGTTTATTGGGCGGAAGAATGCAGAAACTGTTATTTCATGCAAATTGTAGCTTCTTAGGAAGTTAGAATAGCATATTTTAAAAGATAAAAGAAGTTATTATTCGCTGCATGTTTTTGGTTGTTTGATAACTCTACCTTGTAAAACGCTTGTGAAAATGAAATTTTAAAAAATGAGGCAATTCATACATTTGTAAAGGTGCAGAGCTGCAGTAGACACCAAATGAATACAAAGGCTTAATTTGTGCTGTAATTAGGTATTTTGTGTTGACAGTTACACTGTAAGAGATCAATACATGAAACATGAATATACAAATGAATGTAAAACCAGCACATAACAAAGCATAATACTAGGATATCCACCATTGAAAACAGCCTCTGGTGGTGGTATTACAACTCTCTAAGATCCAGCAGTCTGGACAGTTTGTGTCTGAAGAGATAATCCTCTTCATTCAGCCATCTCAGTCTGCAGACAATATCCTGGAGGTAAGTGTGCCGACACATTCCATACTATAATGTTCGACCGATATAAATTGTATTTACTCACGTTTCACCTTTAACACTGGGCTGGAAAAGAAGCCCAAAATGCGATTATGCACATGAAGAATTAATCCGGAGATGAGCATAGGGTAATGTATGGTAATTATCCAACAGGATATTCTTACATAGCGATTAGCATATCTGGGAGGCCAGACAGGGATGGGAGGGCAGTCTGAGAGGAAGGAAAGGACACAGCTGCTGATAAGAAGCCCAGTTTGTTGGTTTGTTTTTTTTATGTTGATTGAAAATGTGGATAGTCACGGCTACAGGCATGTATACGCACTCCCTTCTCTCTGTTCTTCTCTATCTTATGTGCACATACACAGCCTCAGATGAGAATGGACATGTGGAGGTACTTGCACACACACACACACACACACACACACACACACACACACACAGAGAGAGAGAGAGAGAGACTCCTATCAGGAAGATAGGGAATAAAATTAAGAAGGGAAAACCTGGATTTGAGAAATAAACACTGCTCACCGCCTACTAGGAAAGATGAACTTGTGTGTGTGTCAATGAAAATACATATATTTAATCACACAGAATTGTATAACAGACCAACAGGTGTGCTCAACATATGACTGTTATATGTATGTATGTATGTATGTATGTATGTATGTTATAATTAGTAAAAAAGTCAGTTCAGAATGTATGGATTCTTATTCAGGCCATGCAATTCATGCAATAATGTGGCAGGTATAGGACTGTGGAAAGACTTTAGTATAAAGGAGGGTTATGACAATAGGGATTTGACTTATGACTATGTGATGCTTTGACTGAGGGTTTGATGATCTGATTAAAGGCTCTTGGAATTTAAGAAAACAGCCGTTATACTTAAGTTAATTTGCATTTGTCCTACCTTGGTAAGACTGTTGCCTTTACATTTTTATCTATTTTTGTCAGTTTGCTGTCTTTGTCTTTCTTCCTAGGAACACCTTAAACATATATTTTACCTTCATTCAGCCAATGCATGCTCTGTTACCAGCACTGTTGTATAATACAATCTGGGGAGGAGGATGTTGACACAACAAAGAAAAGAGATCTACCATATCTCATAATTTAAGTATTTGTAAAAAGTGATTACTCGGTAAACATAAAATTATCTTTAAGACATAAAAATAAGAACATTGTTATGTAGTTTTCCCCTGTTGAAGTTTATGCATGCACAATATACATATATTCGTATGCAATATTGTGTGTCTTCCAGCAACTCCTAAGCCCCTTATTTCTCTAAGGTAGCAGTAGCAGTGTTTATGATTTTTTGCCAACAATACAAACAGGTTTCAACCTATATAATCTTTATTTAAATTTTTATTTATGTCTGCCCTGTAACCCCATTGCACTACGTGACCATGAGCCACTGTATCAATTCTGGGTTCGGTATTAAGGTGTAATCAGCCATGTAGGACACCAGCTTGCCAAGAAGCACGGCCCTTTGTGAGACGCCCATCTGTTTAGTGCACTGGGACAAGCCCAGTCCCAAAGAGCTGCTGGAATGAAAGGATGAGTATGAGAAGGCCCAGCTGAAAAGACAAGGGTGGGCGGCAGCATCAGGACACAGTCTGTCTGCAGCACTCCTGCAGTCCACTCTTATTTTAATGCAGCATGTATGACTCCCCTGCTTGCATACAACTCAGAGATCAGAGACTGACAGATGCACCGGGGGAAGCAGACAGGGATGTCTGACACATGCATGCATTCATCCTTTCATGCATGCAGTGCCTGTGTTCCCCTCACTCCCTCTAAGCTGTTTGGCTAATATTTCCCCATTGACTCGCCAGTGTACATATTACCCAGCCTTGGTGACCTCTAAGCAGGACATATCTGTATGAGCGCAGATCGATTCATATAGTGGTCTCCCCCTCCTTTCAGTCAGCATTCAGTGGATCGGCTAGGCAGAGTGGGTGCAAGTGATAAGCTGCTATAGGCCAGTCAAACCATTCCAGCAGGAGTCGTGACCCTACTGCAGTAGGGCTGATTATAGCTCACCAGGGCTGCTAGGTCTGAGAATCAAGCCTCTACACTCCAGCCTGAAATATATCACCCCTGACTGAGATCACAGCAGTCACAGAGGACATGATAATAACCAGATAGCAAACAGTGGGACCTCAAATATTGTGGTTTTTCAAAATGTTCCTGTGGCTTGAAATTATTACTATCATTATTATTATTATTACTATTTGTATTATTGTTATTATTATTAGAAGTAGTAGTAGTAGTAGTACTAGTAGTAGAAGTAGTAGTAGTATAAACTGGTAGTTACATGAATCAGTGAGCTCTTTTAGATTAAATGTTGTTTTGTTTTCATCATTATCTTTATTCCAAATGAGTAGTGTCAATTTCAGAAATGTACCATAGTTGTTGACAGTCCTGTATATTTAGAGTGCTTATTTTGAAATTTTGAATTTAAAATAATAGCTGACCATATTTAGAGTCATTTCAAATGACTCTTCTGAGCAGCCTTGAGATGTGAGGCAGGTGACCTGCTTGTGAGAGACTAGGCATGTGTTTCGTGGTAAAGAGCCCTTTTCCTCTGGCAGTAGGACCATATGCCCCCACACTCCAACAATCCCCCATCCCCTGCCCCTCCCACTTCCCCCAAACTTGCACACGAGCACGCTCCTTTCTATGGACGCAGCCTACGCCCCCACCCCCCAGCCTCCCTTTGCAAACACTCCTGATAACTGACAGCAGCTGCAGTGATGAGCACAATGCGTGGGCCAAGGCAGCTCAGCTGGCCTCACTCCCCACTTGACACCGGTTTGACCTCTGGCATCTGAGTCGTCCTCCCCGAAGGCTGCTCTGCCGCAGTCTGTCCTTGATATCTCCTCTCCCCCACATACACATTGCTCCCAGGCCCGATTCACATCCAGCAAAGGGTGCATCCTCAGGTCAGCCAGGTCAATTAAATTCAAATTGAGGATAAATGATTTGTAAATCATGTACAGCTAGGGAACTAATGCACAGAAGAGGGAGAGAGCACTCCTGCTTCTCAGTTGAGAACTTAATATAAAGAAATATTTATACCAAGTTCCCCCTGGATGCTTCATCAATATTTGCTTGTTGACTTTCATCTACTGACTCATAGACAGCCTTACAGTCTCTCCCTGGTGCACAGATCCATACTTGCCCTCCCTCCACAAACTCACACACACACTCCCATATGTGCAAGGGCAGCATCGCCGGTGTATCCAGTATGAGTGAGAGTGAAAGGCTTGTAATAGCTCTCCTCCCTGAGGGGCTGAAGACAACAAGGAAACCAAACAGAAGCTGATGCTGTCACAGAGCAGAGGCAGAGGAGGTGAGGGGGGTGGGAGGAGGGGGCTTATCGCGCCCCTTTGCCATTCTGCTCCTTTACAACTTTACAAAATAGCCTTTTAATTTGCTGCAGTGTCTGGGGTGTCTGAATTGTGCCTACATCAATCACCATCATCACTGGGGCCGTGGGCACTCTAGTCCCTTGGGCCCTCTCACTGAACAGCCCCTCAGGCAGAACACCCTCTGTCCCCTTCATATGGGGTACGTTTCCCCTTCTGTGTGTCCCTTCCCTTCTCTTGCTCCCCTACTCCTCCTCACACCTCGTAGTCACTCATGCAAACAACGTGATACCGCCTTAACCCCAGCGCTCGCTGCACTTGACACTATCATTTTAACAGCTCTTGATAAGTATTGTGCATGGAATGTAAGTCACGCTGCTTCTGTCCAGCCTTGAAGCAGTGCTTTCTATATTCTAGCAGAAAAGACCCATGATCAGCAGGATTGATTTTTTGACTGATTTCCACAATAGCTCTTTGATTATACACAAGGGAGTTTTTACATTAACTTAATACAGACGTCTCTCTCTGGGCGGCTATACTTTGGAGGAATAATCACAGATCCCTCTTGTTAACTATTGGTACTGCTATAATGATAACAGTGTCAGTGAAAACCATCACTAATATTAATTCATAGGTGTTAGACTGAAATCCCTGATATGATTTGGCGGGTCAGTGTACAGGTGGTCTGCATGGATTACAGTAGTGTGTGTTTTAGTGTATGGTATGGAGGAGCTACCTTTCTGGCAGAGTGTACATTTTGTTGCCTCTAAACTTGACCACCATATTCACCTTTTGATGCTATTGAATAAATGGGTAATAACCCAGTAATTAAAAGTTGAGGAATTGCTTTCTTCAAGCCCACACTGTATGACAGTATCCCTGTATTCCCCTTCCATTTATCTATGCCTGTATTATGCTAATGTGGGCTGTTCAAAGACAGGAGCTGCGTGTTGTATGCTGAGCACTGCAAATGTCACGCCTAGCTGTTCCACTTCTCAGCTGTAAAAAAAAATATGAAGGCAAGAGGTCAGTGTTGTTTCTGAACAGAAAAGGTGTAGGTGGTATGTTCCTTGGCCAGAAATTCAGATTAAACTGTGCATAACATCAGTCACTGCTTTACCACACATACTCACTTTATCAGGTACACCTATAGCTAAAAACTAATGCAGCCTGATATAACGGCCCTGCAATAAATCCTTCACGGAGGTTGTAATGTTCAGTTTTTGTCCAAACTGTTTCAGCAAGATGTTTCATTTTGGAGGCTGGAGTTTGTGATGCTATTGAATCATATTGTGTTATACTGAAGTGTCCCTGATATATATAAATGATAAACTAAATATTAGAAACAACCCACAGTGTTACACAACACATGTGGGTAAGTAAGTCTTTATTGGATTAACCCTTTAATGGTAAAAAAAAAAAAAAGCTATGTAAATGTTATTGTTAATGTTGTTTTTTAAAGATGAATACATTTTCTTAAAGCAAGGTCAGACATGCTTATCTGTGTTCCGGGGTTGAATGATGGATCATATTTTTTTGTATTCCTCAAATGATTGCTGACTTGTATTCAAACACAAGACAACTAAGGATTTCCTAAATGATACGCTTCAATTTCAATGATTGTCCTCTGAAAGTAAACTTAAAAATCTAAGTAAAATTTTAAAAATATGAAAACTCAAAACAGGCCACATGTTAGGAGAGCTTTTTTCTGCCAGTAACTTCCTGGAAAGAAGCCTTGATAAAGAAACAATAGTGCCTCCTTGATTATTTTTTTTTTTGCCTAACGCCCAACCGAGATGCTCACTCGGGCTGAGCTAAATACAATTGAATTTTTTTTAACAAGATATCAGTAGAGAAGACTATTAAAGGAAGTGAAACTGGGGACCATTACATCTTTAATTTTAAACTGATAGGATGATATCAGGGAGACTGACAAAGAGTTTCCTTTAATTTTGCCATGTGTAATCTTCATCCTAGTAGTCTTTACGCAGTTATGTTATTACTTTCCTTAAGTAAGACTCTGATTGAACAATGGGGACTCACGTTAAGCTGCATCCAGCATACAGGGACTGAATAGGTAAAGAGCATCCTGTTTCACAGTAGGGAGCTCTGGCTGCCAGATGTATTTGTCATGTCATACTGTGTGTTGCCAGGTATTTTCCTCCTCCCTTTAACTTTCCCATTCCACCACTGGCTAATCACCTTTAATTGACTTTAATTAGCATCTAGTAATTAATTTTGTTTTCTACAAATTATTTGTATGAATGGTCCCAGTGGGTGGCCAGTTCATCTCGTTAGGGCCAATTAGCTGCAATTAACAAACACTAATGACATGCTTTTTTCCTTCCAAAACAAACAGTGCGCACCCTGCCAGATTCCAGTGCTGCACAGAGACCTCTTGTGTGTTGGAGTGGTTGCAGGGGGCCAGCTCACTGGGCAAGCCTTCTAATCAACACCTCTAATGAAGAAACGCAAACCCAGAAGAGGCGCGTATCCACCCAACTCACCCTTAGGATATCACAAAGATGCTTGCTTTCCCCTCGGGTCTTTTCATTGTCACCCACTGTCACATTTAGGCGAATGAGGTCAGGTTTGAGGGACAGAATGTCTGAAACATTTACTCTTATTATTATTATTAGTGTTACATTTATTGCTGGACAGTTTCTGTAGCTGAATGCTTGGTTTTGCTCTCATTCAAACATACTTCAAACAGAGAGATACAAAAAGAAAAGAATAAAGAATTTCCCTCATTATTCAGTTGTAGATCAGAAACTGCCTGCTGTAGTTTGTGTGTCTCCAGACCAGTGATAAATCCGAAAGAGGTTTCCAATTAGACGCATGTCAAGATTTTCTTATTATAATCATTTATAAATAATAATTTTAAAAAATTACTTTGAGCAAAGGAAACAAGACTGGCTGAGTTTTGTTGTATTTGTACAGTTATTAATGTTCTTGATTCTTTTTTTGGCTGTCTGAACTTTGTACAACTAAATTACTAAGTCTCAGCTACTAGACAACTACATCTCTCACATCTGACAACACCTTGCAAATCTCAGGGCCGACAATGTCACATGAGGCACTCTCCTTTGGAAGTCTTCCAGGCAGGGATTTGTGCACCACTATTGTTTTTAAGTGATGAATTCAGCTTGAGAGTGAATGAATGAATAAAAGCAATGTGATCTAACCTAAACCTAGCAGTTGTTTGGCAGCTGCCTCAACTTCATTTTAAATAATTCACCAGAAGATGCGAGATCACACACATTATTTTTCTCTTCATGCTATAATGCTGTTTGATTCTTTTATGTATTGTCACCATTCAAGAGTTCATTTAGGTGCTCAAAGTGTCTGCTGTCAAACAAAACTTATCAGTTTACACAGTCATTTTTGTCCAATAAAAAATCTGAAACTTTGTTGGCTCTTTCATGCAGTGTGCTCAGTTTTGAAACTTTTTCTAGTTGACAAATACATTGGTATTGTTGAATGAAAACCTTGTATTGCCAAACCCTTTTAAAGGATTATTATTCATGCTTACATTCATAAGGAAAATGTTTAGATACAATAAATGAGCTTCAATGAATCAAGAAGCCTTTATCTTGTTTCCATATTTTATTTTTTTGTTTGTTTGTTTGTTTGTTTGTTTGTTTATTTTATTGCTTGTTGGATTAGTTGATTTTGATTATTGTTCAAAAATGTATTAAAAATGTACAGAACCAGGTAGGGCATGCATCTGTTTTATCCTACAAATCAGCTGCCAAATAAAACAGTGAACAGTGAAAGTGACAGGCCGGCGACTTGCTGATGTAGCCTTTTGCATTTCTGAGCTCGTGATGAGGTCTGACAAAAACAGAAAATCTGACGTACAATTTTACACAGGCGGGAGTTTAGATATCAGGCACTAGCAGATCTGGGAAATGCGCTATCTCCTTCCCCAGTGCGCCAACACGGTGTGATAACATCTAGCAGAGACCGCCTATCGCCGCAGATTAGAACCATTAGTGATCCTTGTCCTTTCCAACGAAATGAGGAATAATGCCGGTGCACAACATTAATCTATGTGAAAAGCTTGTGTTCGGCATGTTCATCTGTCCTCTCCGCATACTGCAGGGACAGGCCTGCTGATCATTTCTCATCTGCCACTGATGCAGTCTTATGCTCCCACACAAGGCAGCCTTTTGCAAAGGAAATCATTTATTCATATGATATCATCATTGACCCTATGCAGGCTATCCTTGACAGAGAAGCTGGTTAAGAAAAAAAAATAAAATGATTATTATTGTTGTAATGGTGGAGGGTGGATTGTTCCTATTTGTTTTTATTTATTCTTTAAAGATAAAATTTCTCAAAGTAAATCGACAGCTCTTCAGGCTGTAGCATCATCGTGAGACATCTTTGAAAAAACTTCCCTTGACCCCACCATTTTTATTTTTCTGTGATTTTTTACAAAAATAGAATCTGCCTTTACAAGATATATTTCTTGTGGAACTTGCATCATGTGTTATTATAGCCAGTTTTGTCTTTTTATCGCGCTCTTCCCGGATACATTGATTTCTTTATGCAAAAGTTTAAAGGTTTAGAAGTGAGTCATATAGCCTACTCCTATACTCATCTCGGCCCTAATTTGACTTGTTAAATGTATTTCATTTCATTCTATTTCATTTTATTCTATTGTATTTTGTTGCATTTTATTTTATAATCATGCTATTTTACTTTCCTTCACACAACACTGAGGTCCATGTGGTGGAGTGAAATGAAAAGGCTGCTCATAGGTTTTTCCTGGAGCTGACGTCACGGGTGTCTTAATAGGCAATAGGCTGAGCTTTAAGAGGTGCGCTCATTACACCGTTTCTCTCAGACTGAGAGCTCATCAGAGGGAAAATGGGACACAAATGACAAGGCTGAGCGCGCTGACAGCATTCCTCGTTATTTTTCGCCACTTTAGACACCACTCAGGATAAATCGTACAGCAGTGAGTTGATGTAAGAATCCCTAAAGGGTAGGCTATTTTTTTTTCTGTCTGTGCTTGCCCATAAAAATCGCACACTTTTGGATCATCTTGATGGGCCCGCTATGATCTCCAGTCTGTAATTTTGTTCCAGAAATGCTGTTTTTTCACCAGTTAGACCGCCTTTTGGAGCCGTTGGCCACATGTGGATTGTTGTCCCGCGGAACAGAAGAGTTACATTTAATCTCACGGATGGTGATGTAATTACTCAGATTGATTTGGATACGTTGGATTTCCTGGATCATACCCAAAGCAAGGCAACGTAGAGGAGACTGGGACGTTGGAGAAAGAAACAGTACATCTCCCACAACCTTTGGCTGGGAATAATTCCAGACAATGCTTCACTGTGCCAGCTGTGAAAAGCCTATTCTCGATAGGTTCTTGCTCAAAGTTTTGGACAGACCGTGGCACATCAAATGTGTCCAGTGCTGCGAATGTAAATGCACTTTGACAGAGAAGTGTTTTTCACGAGAAGGAAAACTGTATTGTAAGAATGACTTCTTTAGGTAAGCATCTAAAGTGTTTGTGGTTTATTGTTTTTTGTTTTGTTTTGTTTTTGTTTTTAGAGAAATTACAACTGTTGTCAAATTGAATAGCTTCCTCCAGGCAATAAAAATGAAGATACATAGAATTTGACAGTCCACGGTAAGTCCCAAAAACGAGATTTCGCTCAAAATGCTGGGCTGATGGGGCCTGTAGTAAAACTAGTGGACCATGTTCTGCACAGGGCTCAATAAACCCTCTTTGTTTACACCGTGGAGCCGTTGCCTATTCGGGAAAATGTCGCAGTCATTTTGTTTTCTTTTTGCTTTTCGGGTTTTTTTTTCTCGAGAATTTAATATAAATCTGAAAATTGTGGGAAAAAAAGTTTATTTAAGAATTAGTTTGAAAAACAGGCCAGAACACGCTGTTTCTTAGTATTATAGCAACCTATACAAACAGGGCTCAGCCTTGTGATTGCTATGATGGACTTACAATTGTACTTTTATTATATGCATATAATATGCCATATAGGCCTATTATCTTTTATTATACGTATTATACTGTATAGTTGCCTTCACACAATTAATTTGATTTTGACTATTTGAACTGAAGATACACTAAACAGAAGTTTTTTGGGGTTTTTTTTTTTGTGTGTGTGTTGGTGGCAGAATAGTTGTCAGTGCTGTAAACTCATAATAAATGTACATATCTAAACTTAAGTCTAAAAATGATTTATATATTTATTGTACTTAATGCTGACTGTTGCTCTCCCTCTTGAACAGGAGATTTGGGACCAAGTGTGACGGGTGCGCCCAGGGGATTTTACCCAGTGATCTGGTCCGCAGGGCCAAGAGCAAAGTGTTTCACCTGAACTGTTTCACCTGTGTGATGTGTAACAAACAGCTGTCCACCGGAGAGGAACTGTACATCCTGGATGAATTCAAGTTTGTCTGTAAAGAGGACTATCAGAACAATAACGGGAAAGACACAATCCTCCTCTCAGGTAATGATTATGCGTTAATCGAGCCAATCAGGCATGAGACATTTATTGTTTTTTATGTTGTCAAAAGGGGAGTGGAAATATGTTTTTTTTATTTTATTACATAAATGCTAGACATGTTCTTCCCCCTCTTCTTCTTCTTCTTCTTCTTCTTCTTCTTATTATTAGTATTATTATTTTTTTATTATTATTATTATTATCAAAAGCTTCAGTTCTTATCCATTATCAGAATATTATAAACACATTTCTAAGATAGATTTGCGGCTATATTCATAATCTGTTTTAAAAATGCCGCTGTTTTTCTGGAGGGTTTTGCGGGTATAAATTTGATTCCCAGATCCTGTAAATATTACGCGCCATGCTGAGCCAATACTATATCTTTTCCTCCTCACAGTCACGACGTGCAGCGACCCAAGTCTGTCTCCAGACTCCCAGGACCCGCAGGACGACGGGAAGGACTCAGAAACTGGACATTTATCTGATAAAGATGCGTGCAACAACGAAAATGACGAGCAGAGTGCCGTCGGGAAGCGACGCGGGCCTCGGACCACCATTAAAGCAAAGCAACTGGAGACCCTGAAAGCGGCGTTCGCGGCCACGCCGAAACCCACCAGGCACATCAGGGAGCAGCTGTCACGGGAGACCGGCCTCAGCATGAGAGTCATCCAGGTAAAAAGGCAAAGGAAGGGGAAAAAGTAAACGAAAAAAAATGTTTTGGAGCATAATATGGGGGCATTTACATCCATTATCGGACACCTCTGTCCCATCCGAGTCTGGAGGGCAGAGTTCTAACAGGTCGGTGTCTCTGTTGCTAACAGACAATGGATGATACAAAACATCTTAAAAACCTTCTACACAATTGTGGCTGAAGGCGCTTTGGCGTTTTTGGACAGCGCGTTATGCAGACACCTTTAGGGAATCCGTCCTTAATGCTCTGTTGATTTTTTCCCATTCTTCTCTTTGTTCAGATAGGGGTTCCAATCCGATTTTTCTATAATCTTTACTCCCATTGCGCCCCTAAAACCCTTAAAAGCAGGACTCACTTTGCGCTGATGTCCATGGACATTTTTAAAAAGCTCCCTTGGTGACATTACCTGGTGCATCGTTTTCGTCATCGAAATGCATTAAATGGGAATTGTGTTTCAGGGGGCTAAACAGGCATCAGTATACATGGCCAACATGTGATTTGTACACATTTAAAACCATTAATTCAAACACCATTTTCCTATATTTTTGACCTGAGCTGCATTTCCATTTTGTGGCAGGTGTCCACAAGTTAAGCGAGAAAAGTAAACAACAATCACATAACTCAGCAAAAGTGCAAGGTAATCTTTAAAAGGCACATACACTGCTTGCTCTCATTTCGATCTTTAAATTATCGAAATATAAGAAATGTTGCAGTGATGCCTTCATGGCCCTGCGAGGCATAAGCCGGTAGCCTATAGGATGACGTCTTTTCTTGTGTCTGCTCTGCTTTCCTGCTTGTATCATTCATGCTGCTCATCGTGTCCTGTTTGCGTCCCCTCCCCTCACTTTGACCTAAAGGTGTGGTTCCAGAATCGGAGGTCCAAAGAGAGACGCATGAAGCAGCTGAGCGCCCTGAGCGGCCGGAGACACGTGTTTTTCCGCGGCCAGAGGAGGATGAGAGCGCTGGGAGAGAGACTGGAACCAGAGGAGCTCGGACACTTCTCCTATTATGGAGGTGAGATATGTTTCAGGGGATGTAGAATTGATAATCCTATTCAAAGTTGATAGTCTTTTACTAGAATGTCAATAATTCATTCAGTTCATCTTCTATTGAACTTTTTTTCTTTACATGCTGATATACTGTTTGCACTAATCCAGACATGTGTATGAATGCAGATTATCCTGGTGAATACTATGGCTCAGGAGGGAATTATGAGTACTTTCAAGGCCCACCATCATCCCAGGCTCAGACTCCAGCAGACTTGGGCTTTGTGCCCTCCTCTGTCCCCGCTGGCACCCCATTAGGAGTCATAGACCACCACCATCCAGGGCACCACTGTCCTGGAGAGTTGCAGTGTTTCTCTGACACAGTATCCCATCATCCTGCGGACTCACCCAGCCCAGAGCCCAATATTGCGGGCTCAATGCACAGCATCTCCAGTGAGATGTGTGGCCCCGGCACGCCCTACACCACTGTGTCCCTCAGTGACAACGGATACACCAACCAGCTGTCACAACCCTCCTCAGAAATGAGCGAAGGCACTGTCTGGTAATCAGCAGACACCCAACTATAAGGCACACTTGGATTTTGAAGGCAAATCAATGCTTTTTTTGTTTATTATTTAAATGTACATTTATCTATTTATTTATTTATTTATTTATGTATTTATTTATTTAATTGCTTGCATTTCTGTTGAGCTCTATTTAACTATTTATAAATCTCTATATTTGTATGTTGGTATAATTGTTTATTGACTAGCCAATCAATAGATTGTTTTAAATAGTCCACGTGAATTTGACTCATTAATACGTTCACAATGCTGGGCTTCATTGATCAAGCAATAAACAAACACATTTATATGCTGCAGAAAGTGTTTTTTTCAGTGTTTACAAAACCTTTTCTGCCATATATTTGACATTATTGTACCTAAAATGTTAATGTGAAGGTGCATGAAAGCGTTTTTTTTTTAATCATCTTTCAGTGTGTTAGACAAACAGCACCCACCACCCATGAGTTCTTCATGTGTAATACAAGATTTTATCATTTAATAACAGATTATGATTGTGATGTTCAATACATTTGACCAAAAACCTCTCTCAGGACCGTGGAAACATTGTTTTTGTTTATTTTTATTTGTCAGGCATTTCATTTTCATTATGTTATTGCCAACACGTTTGCCTTCAAAAGGATATCTTTATAAATCTGAAAATTTTATATGTAACAGAAAATGATTTGAGTTTACCATGACAAGAGTCAAACGGTATATATAGAATAATGGACAACTGTACAGAACAGTCAACTGTTTACTTAAAGCTCCAGTATTCAGGGGTTTGAATATCAGCATTGTGTAAAACCTCTTGATTCCGACAGACAGACCATTTAATGCAAACAAACCAAACTTTTGTAGCTGTTCTATTTATGTGGTGACTCACTGTGCTAGTTTGTACTATGTCCTCATTAAGAATACAGAAAATGCTAATAAACGGTTGCCAAATGAATGCACAGCAGAACCCTGCAACTTCAGTTGTGAGACGCAGCACTTTTAAAAGTGTTGGATGTTTGTAGTAAAAACAGTTAGCCAAACAGCCAAGGCACAATGGTTTTGTCCTTATGGATCAAAATGTCCAGTTATTTACATTGATGGTCCCATACACTGCCAGCAGCAGCAATGTTTTTTTTTTTTACAGGAGATATAAATGATTGTTCCAGTTAAGTTTATGAGACAGATGTTTACGACCATTCACTGTATAATAAAACACATACCGAACATTGTTATTTGTTCATCTCTTTGGAGGGAAATAGTACTTGTTCTTTCAAGTATGACTGATTCGTGATTTTGTAAGTATAATAAACAGGGATTTGTTAAGAGACACTTTATATATTGGACATATTTTTTTTTACGGGCTAAAATTATTATATAAGGGGATCCTTTAAGGAAACAAATATTTCCAGACCTGTGTTAACTTTAATGAATAACCCTCATATATCATCCTGCTCTCAAATCTGATTAAACCAGTGGCTGTACTTTGTTATCTAAATCAATATACATAGATACTGACATATAATTACACTTAACATTACTGCATTGAGTGAAGTTTAACTTCTTCATGTTTTTATAGACAAAACATTTAGAACACGCTCTGTATATGTGTCCAGGTCAGTTTGAATGGGAAAGGCATTGTCTGAGAGACACACACAACAACCTATCATTATAATGACAACTTATTGGAGCTGCATTTAGAGAGAAAATTTCATACCTCAAAATCTAATTTATAAATATAAATATTTTGATGCTTTTTCTGGGTTGACTTTGTGAAACCATTCAGGGCTATGAGCTGCTAAATTTACAGCTTTTTCTGACCTATTCTTAATTGCTGTAACAATGAGTATTTTCTATTGCTACAGCTTACTAAATGATTTATGGTTTATTATCCAGAACTCGAATATTATGAACATCTTGACAAGGAGATTTAGAGTTAAGACTTTTAAATAACATTTTATACACAGATTTGCAGGTTCTTGGCAAGGAGATTTAAGACTTTAAATGAATTTTTTGGAGAGGCTTGCAGGTTCTCCTCTACGTTCTCCATCTGCTGCAGCTCAGTCAACAAAACTACAGCTGCTCATTGTTACTGACAGTGTTTGCTAATCCAGACAAAACATCTAGCTAGCAATCAATACACTTTCAAATCCAAGAGCAATTGGTCAGCATTCTTTTCAGATCACTTTGCAAATGTTAGTGAGCTGCTTAGTTTATAAAGTGGCTAGTGTCTGCTCTGTACTGTGAGAGAAGAACACACAACACCACTGAAGTTTAGACCTAAACTCTGTTTGAACCTGTTGGTCACGGCTTGAAATGTATTCCATTGCTGTCTTCTTGACTTATTAAAATGAGTTTATGCTCTCACCAAACACCAAAAGCAAACACAAACAAATCTGTTAGCACAAGATGCATTTCAGAGAGAAATTGCTTAATTAGAACATTACCAATGCATATAACATACTGTATGTGTGTGTGTGCCTGTGTGTTTTTTATGTTACACAGGAGTTTCTTTATATATTAGGGAACTGTCCATTTGATGCACATTTTCTGATTATTTTGGAAGCAATGCTGCAGGGACACATTTGGATATGAAAATAATCTGAATAAGTCAATCTTGTCTGAAATGTTAAGTCATACTTTAAGGCGTCTGTGATAATATTGAAGAAGATGACAGAGGAATACGAACCACTGAGCAGTGAAGCAGGAGGCTGAAGGAGCAAATCAGAGGAGCTGTTTGGGGGAGGGGCAGGAGAAGGCAAGGAGAACATGGATGTGGCTCTGTAATTTCTCCCTTAGGTTTCTGTGGGATGTTTTTAAGATTCACTTTGGATTTCACATCTCATCAGTTGGTCACAAAATCTAAGGCAAGCAACGTGATACCAATCAACATAACCCAAAGCAATACATTTTTGTAAGCCTTAACACTCATGTAAACAGGTAATCTTTAAAAAAGCTCAGGCACTGTAGTTTTTAGCAACTGGGAGTAAATAGAGCATTTGTTTGGGACTAGTTTCATTTGCAGATTGAATGTGTTAGTGAGTACTCGGCAGCAGGACCAGTGGTGGAAGAAGTACTCAGATTGTATCCATAAGTAATTCAAGTAGCAATACCACAGTGTAAAAATACTCTGTTACATAAAAGTCTGAATTCATCAAAATATAGTTAAAGTGTGTAGGATTTAGTCGCAACTAGTGGTGAGGCTGCAGATTGCAACCAACTGATAACCCCTCCCCTCACCCTCCCCTTTCAAACATGTATGAGAAACTACAGTGGCCACGAAACTGGCAAGATATGCAAAAGGCCCTCTCTAGAGCCAGTGTTTGGTTTGTTTGTTCTGGGCTACCGTAGAAACAGGACAGTTCAACATGGTTTACTCGAAGTGGACCTGCTCCCTCTGTAGATATAAAGGGCTCATTGTAAACTAACGAAAATGCAACGATTCCTTTTTTTAAAGCGATTATACAAAACATCCCAATAAATATTATATTCCATTTCTGAAAGTATTTCTGCTAATAGATCTACCTAAATCTTACAAACTGGTCCTTTAAGGTACCAAAAGTAAAAGTAGCAGAATGGCCTACTATGTAAGCATCACTAATGCTGTAGTTGGTTATGGTCGAGCAAATGTTATTTATATACTGCCAGGTAGCTTAATGTATAATAATATATCATAATTTATTAGTTGATTGTTGTTGAATATAGTTATATTTTGTATTAATCTGAATTTCTCTCTGTACAGTACTTGAGGAAAAGTACTTAGCCCGTAAGTCAATTCAAATGGTTTTGGTCTTTTCATGTGATTTGTTGACAGCAAGTAAAATTTATGACTTAAAATCACAATGTTTTTTGACGGATAAATTAGAGCTTTCTGAATATAGTCGTCAGATACAGATTTCTGGGGCCAGCTGCTAATGGAGGAACACTTGAGACACTTCTACATTTCATCAGCTGCTGGTTGCTTTAATGGCAGGATGACTATGGTGATTTATTGTCACTTATGGGTAGGTGCAGAAAGGCGGCCAGGTAGACTGGTAAAAAAAAAAAAAAATTAAAAAATCCAAATAAGGAAACAACCAGGAACCAAACCAGGAAACAAAGTAGCCAAAGCAATGTATCCAGAGACACGATCAAAAGTGAACTATCCACAGATAAGACCAAAATGAACATCCAAAGAAACAAGGGAACACAAAGACTAAATATACAGGTGAGGGGAAGGATAAGGAGACACAGGTGACAACAATCAAGGTGGGTCAAACTGTCACAATTGGTGGGAAAAAGACAAAGACAGGAAGTAAAGTAGAACAAGACAAACTACAAAATAAAACAGGAAATAACCAAAGAAAACCTCAAACTATGACATTTGACTCTACATGACTACGTTTCATCAACCTATCAATCCTAGCAGAGAAGTATATATATAACTATTTTATTTTAAAATAACAGTTCCCATGAGGAAAAGCAGGTGTCAAATACTGAGTGAACCTATGATGGTCAGTTATGATGCTGATCCTACTGGAACTGTAGGAATCAAAGTGGCACTGACAAAGAGTGACTTTTAATCACTTTCACTTTCCAGAGTAGATGTAGTTGTTTGGCAGCCACCTCCAGTTCTCACAGAGAGTGGAATCATGTTATAGAGTCATTTCTGAGAGGAGCTTTTATGGGCAGTACAGTAAATTGTGGACACACACACTAACAGTCTGCTTTCCTCTTACTGTACAGTTATCGTCAAAATTTGAAAAAAGACAACCACACCTCAAGGCTGTTTGGCTGCAGTGGTCATGCTTAACTTACTGTAAACAGCTGAACTAGCTATTTAAAATCCTACAGTAAGATTACAAATGTTAATTCACTGGGCCCTGGTGTTTAACACATCCAGCATGTGGAGGCACTCCCAACTTTTTTTTTTATCATCTTAAACTATTTAAGATAAGCCATTAAGTGACAGGTGCATGGAAAAGAGAAAACGAGGAAAGTCACAGTCAAAGGGGTCTTAAAATGCCAATTAAATACCAGTGATATCAAATATATAATTTGACAAATGCCAAAGATAAACAAGCATTATAGCTAAATTCTTGAATTAAATAAGTTCAAACAAAAATGAAAAGAAAAACAAACAAAATATTTGTAGATACAAAAATATGTTTAATGTTTTAAACTGTTCACATTCTGTTAATTAAAGCCTAAAGCCTACAATGTTTAAATGGAGATAATGTTATGCTGTTAATCAAACTAATCCCTGTTTATCTGAACAAAATGCCATGATTAAGAGAGAGATTTGCAAGTCAAACAGGAGGCCAGCAAATCAATTTAAATCAGCTGACAGTGATTATGGCGACTGTTGGATAAACCATGCACAGTAATGGTTATTTGTCCTCTGAGGAGAGATCTGTACATAGCTTTTTTAAATATATTTTCTTTATTTTATAACCATTATCCGGAACTGAACAGATACATTTTAGTCAGGTGAGTGCTAAACAGCTGACTACTGCTGGTGGTCAGATGGACTCTTTGACTTCTACTATGGCCTGACACTTGGTTAGATGCCTGCAGTTAGGCTCTTTATTTTCCTTCACAAAACAAGACACTGTTCTTAGGCAGAGTCGGCTCATACTGCTGGACCATTTACCAAAAAGAAAAAACAAACACTTTTTTGCATTCTGTTGGTTTAAAAGTCATTTTTGCTCAATGGGTTTGGAACAGTGAGCATAATACATAAAATCACTTTGTATGAAGACTTTCCATGACCTTTTATCACTCCTCCATCCTAATGTAGTGTGGAAAAATGACAACTATCTTACTGAACCAAGTCCATTATGGCACGACACTAATGGACTTCGCAACTGAAAAAAGTCCCCAACCTTTACAAGGTTGGGGACATAAAACCAGAGATAAGTACATCTTGAATGTAAGCAAGTACAGTTAAACACTACAGTAGGACAAATGACTGGATAATACTGTATTGTGATTTGAGATAGAAATCTTTTTCATTTTCTAAAATAAATCGTATTTGATTGACTTAGATTTAGCCTTTTCGTCGTTTCTGTTTCCTTTTAGTCACTTGCACAATCTGGCCCAATTCGCTAATTTTACTCTTTCTTTACTTTTTGCTCTAGGCTTGGTAGTCCACTTTCTGCATGAAAATCATTCACACATACAATTTTATAATCAATGCCCACAGTAATAGGATTCCTCTGGCCATGGGCAATTAATACAGTTTTTCCCTTTTTTTTTTCTCCTAGCACTGATCTCAAAGCTACGAGACATTGGCTTCTCCCTCATTTACATATTTATTGCATTGGACTCAAATCTGGCGAGTGATTGATGTGGAGCCTGCCTCCTGAATTTTTAGCGGCCTATTATTATGAAAGAGAGGGAGGGGGCTGCAGCACGTCAGTGTACTTTTGATTAAAGTTGAAGAGGACAGAATTGTGAGTGTTCCCCACCTTCTTTCTTTTCCTGCAGTGCTTAATCAGTAAGGCCAAGTGCTGTGATGATTTCAGAATGTTATAGATACTGACAAGTCATTCCCTCACAAAAGCCAGGGCAGATTATGTTGGTTAAGATTTTAATCAGTGTTTCACTTTCTGTACATTTTTTAGAGTGCATGATGGCAATATGATGCATTTAAATTTTTGACATAATTTCAGTTATTTTATTATCTGTCCTGCCAACGCTTGGTGTAATTGACATAGTATTCCATGCATAAAAAAGCGGATAATTTCAGATTGATGACAGTAACATTCCACACGCCTTATGTAAACAGACAAACTTTGCCAGTTTCTCTCATGTTTATCACTGACAATATGTGAAATCGACCATATATGAGCTTGCTTTTGACAAAAGTCACAATGTGCTTCACATAGCAACCAAAAAGTATCCAGAAATCAACAATAATCTCCTGAAATATAATGTCATATTGAGGCAGGAAGAGGTATTTTGCACCCAACTGGTTTTTCACAATGCTAAACATTTTTCACACTGAATTCCTTCACATCCCTTTGTGTGTTGTAATTGTAGTTTATAGGAACACTGAGACAAAGACACAGCTTCTCTCATTTGCAATCAAGCGCGTAATGTTCAAGTATGAAATAGCTCTGCTCTGCAAAATGTATGTGTGCATATGCGTGTGTAATGGGGTGGACGACCAGGGTGGAGGCGGTGGGTGGAGGTGTGGAGGGGTGCTCATCAGCTCTAGTATGTCTGCCAAGTCCACGCCTCCTCTGATCTGTACTCTAATGATCCACAAGCCACCAGGATAAATACATCTTGATCCAGAGTGAGGTGTAGCAGGTGAAAGCTGTCTTCTTCAGTGTTGAAATACTTTGTTTGTTTTAGCTTTGAGCAGCAAGCATTTACAGCATTAAATGAATGAGATACAATCTAAAAATAGAACTTAATTAGATTGCGATTCATGTGAAATGTAGGTCTTATTGCTGGGAAAGCAATCCAAAGCCATTTGCAGGTCAGTCATTACATTGAAAAGAAGAAGCAATTTTGTCACCTAACATAGAATCTTTCTCTGCCCTGGCTTTACTTGCTCCACCACCGCTTCTGGATGTGGGACAGGTTCTTGGGAACTTATAAACATATTTTATCTCTCTGATTTAAATGTTGGGAACCAGTGCTGTCAGATGACACTACTGTGTTGTAAAGCATAATAATTTCCCTGGTTGTCTGCCTTTGTCCTTCAGAGCCAGAGGACACTGGTCACAAACAAACCCGTCCACAGGCCCGATGAGAAGCAGTAAACCAACATTTCCATAGGGAGTTGGCATTCCACGCTCCACTGATATGCCTGTAGTGCATGCATTTTAATGTGGTGCACCTCTCAAAATGGGCCGCCGCTGGACCGATGTTTGCATTCAGCTAAAACTCTTGTAGTCAGCAACTCTGTGCATACTATAACTCATAATGAGTCGCCTATACTGTGCATGTAAAGTAGACTGCATGTTCTTCAGTGTTCTCTCTTCTCTTGAAGCCATCAACTTTGCACCAGAATAGTACACTTCCTTGAGTGTATGTACTGTTTGTATTTTGAAGCAGACTAAGTAGTTGCTCTAGGCCTCTTTGTAAAATTAAAATGCAAAATCAAAGACTGCAAACAAGACTGTAAGAGGCTACAGCCATGCTAGCCGCTCTGTGAGGCTAAGCACAGCAGTGCTATGAGCTCAATGCTAAAGTCAGTATGCTAACAATGACAATGCTAGCATGTGGATGTTTATAAGGGACAATGTTTACCATGCTCGCCATCTTAGGTTGTAGCTAGTAGGTTAGTTAGCAGTAAGTACCGCTGTGGCTGATGGGAATTGCAAGTTTTTGCATGCCCTCCAGGGCCTCGCTGCTAGCATCACTATAAACTACATTTACTGAAATACAGTAACAGTTGACTTCTTGCTGGCCCGGCCTTGCCCACTCTTCTAGCATGCCATGTGGACCTGTCACTGCTCCTATAATGTCCATACCAGTCAATGACCTACAGTAATAATTGTGATATATGACCAAAGACGTAGCACCTTGGTCGCTGACCTTTGCCACAATCCCATACTGGGCAACCTTCACCACCACACCCCACCCTTCCCCTTCTTCAAACCAGTCCTTATCGGGGGGGGGGGGTGCTCCATCCTCCCTCTCTCCCCCTCATCCCTGCATCTCGTCGTTGGCTCGATGTATTCGGCTCGCCACACTCCACTGGCTCCATGAATGTTAATGTCGGGACGTGGATGAGGGAGGGAGGGGTGGCTGCTTGGTAGAGGGAGCAGCTTCACCTGGTCTGCAATGCACAGCTATAAGGAGCTTTTTGCATGCATGTAATGCTTCATATTGGCTAAGCTGAGTTTCTCTTATGTTACAGTAATATCAGTGATCAATCTACAGTATCAACCTATAGCAACCTAGTTATTGTCTATACTCAGCTGCTGCATAATATGGATTTTTCCATTTGAAGATGAAAACAGATATTTCTTGAGGGAGTTTTGTTGTTGGGTCTGTCTATTATCAAAATAAAAACTGTATTTTTTTTAAATTCTTTTTAACATTTTCTTGGTGATTAGCTCTTAAGCCCTCTGTCTTCCGATGCTTTCTGTCTCTTCTGTCTGCAGCAGATTTGTCTGCTTGTGAATTAGCCCTTCTCTCTGTCATCCCGGCGTTCAGTTAGTCAGCCAGTGTTTACCAAGCTCTGACAGAATGAGAATGTATGCATTATGTGGTGATGATCACAGGGTGTTGTAATCTTTGACCCTTGTGGCACGTTTCAAACGGAGATTGAACATTAAGCCTCTCATGCAGCTGGCTCACAGGCTGCCTTCCTGCCCCTGGAGAGATTCACTGCCTGACTATAACTCTGCAGGCCGGCACCCCTGCATTAAAGATACAATACATCATTTATTTTCATTTGTGATCTATAGATGGAGATTGCTTTCCAGAAATTCAGTTTGCCCTTTGTTATTTAAGTCCATCAAACATTATAAATCAGGAAAGCCTTGAAATGCATGGGGAAATCTCACTTCACCATCATAAAACTGCAAACAAAGCCAATAGTGTGACAGCAGTATTTTACTTCCCATTAGAGCTGCAGCTTAAACCCGGCTAGACTGGGACTCAAGTAGTGTGTGATATGGCTGCATTGTTCCGGCTACTAAATGTAATGAAAATGGACTGTTTTTATAACTTATACCCTTTTGCAGAGGTGGGGAGTAACAAAGTATAAATATTACTTTACCATAGTTTTTTTTTCAGGTATCTGTACTTTACTTTATTTTTTACTTTTACCCCCTACATTTTTACACAAATATCTGTACTATCTGCACCTTACATTTTCAAAATAGGCATCTTACTTTAGTTTGAATGAATTTGAGGGCAATTATAAATGTATTTATATATATTTTCTTGCATCATTGCACAGCTTCCCATAATCAAGACGAAAGAGGGAGACTGGACCCCTTTTAAAGTTTTAGTTCTTCGCACAGAAACAGCCAGTAGAAATGTCCTTCAAAAAAAAAAAAAAAAACAAGGGAATACTTTTTATACTTTGATTACATTTCAGAGTCTCTGTTTCACTCTTACTTGAGTAAAATAAGTTGAATCAGTACTTTTAATTTCACTGGAGTATTTTTCACTCAAGTATCTGTACTTCTACTTGGGTAAACAATGTGTGTACTTTGGCCACCTGTGCCATTTTGCTTCACCCTGTGAAGTTGCTAGTAATGCATAGGCACTGGATATGTGGACATTTTGGTTGAAAAGTGGGTTTTTTACTGCCACATCAAATGAATTTGCATAAATGTCCATATTTAACAATTATTACCACAAGTTTATTATATGAACTTTTATTTATTTATTTATTTCTCTCTCTCTCTCTCTCTCTCTCTCTCTCTCTCACCCTAACTGGTCGAGACAGACGACCACCCACCTAGAGCCGAAGGATCTGTCCTAGGTTTCTGCCTTTTAACAGGCAGTTTTTCCTTGCCCTTGTCGCCAAGTGCTTGCTCATGGTGGTACTGTTGGGTCTAAATAATGTCATCAAGAGTTCGGTCTAGACCTGCTCTATTTGAAAAGAGATAACTTCTGTTATGAATTGGCGCTATACAAATAAAATTGAATTGAATTGAATTGAATAGTAGACTTTCAATAAGTGTATACATTTTGCTAATGTTAATTTAACGTTATTCTGAATGTATTTATCAATAAATAGTTCACAACTAGATAAATGAACAACTATATTTATATTGCTATGTTAATATATTTTCTAGTGGTCCACTAACAATAGATTTAAATCATGACTTTATACCTTATAATTTTGTAAATAAAAACAGTCTTTAATGTGGTCACAAGAAATATATAAGTGTACTCATAAAACACTTTTTTTGAACATTTTAAAACACTTTGCTCTACATGAAATTAGTATACTTTAGGTATTGAACTTCCTTTTTTGAATTGGGACTGTATATTGTATAATTCACCAATTTGGCTTCATTTGGGGATTGAAAAAAAATGAAACATTGAAACTCAAAACATTTGAAATATTTTTTGAGGCAACTATCGGGTCACAAATATACTCATGTAAAACAACAGGCATTCTGCATATGAGGTTGCTTTTAGGTAATAGAAGCAGGCTTATCTGCTTCTATCCAAGACTGGCAGGACAAATGTGAAATATGAAACGTGTCTTGGTCTGACTGGCTTGTTATAAACTTTCCAATATGGTTGAAATGTAAATGGGCAGGCGAAGTTGAGATGAGCTCCTCAGAATCCTCAGCCCGGAGAGAACGAGAACAGCTGGGGCCTGGCGTTCCCTCTGTGTCGGTCTACTCTTTGTCATGGGCAAAAGACTCTTGTTTTCAGGCAGTAATCAGACAGCCCTGGGGCTCTGTAAAGACCCTGTTCCCTTTTCATCTCAACTGTTGCATACACCCTGATAATTGGAATGCTGCAACTGGGTCACAGGCATTGTCTCTCAAGTGCTGTCAAGTCATTGAGACGCGTGAATGTGGAATTATGGTTGCCTCAGACGCATGATTGAGTCTCCCCTCTGCGCTATCTTAATGCCTCCATTTCAATCTCATCGCAGACACTGATTTTCTCCTTTTTTTTTCTCCATTAATATTTCTTGCTGTACTCTCCTCCGTTTGTGTCACAGTTCTGCCTGGAACCAGCAGTCACTGGGGCTTGGCTATTAGAAGGTAAAACAATCTAAATTCTCTAAAAATTGGCTTAGTTTCTTTACTGTAACCTACAAAGTAGTTATTCCTTTTGACCAGCAAAAGGTAAACAAAGCATTTCAATACTGTTGATGTAACTACATGTATTTTATTATGACTCTACACATTAAGTCGTTCTCTGTAAGTTTGCCCAAACACTCCTGTTCCCTCCACTCCTGCAGTTGAAAAAGAACCTGATTCTGCAGTTTGTCAGTGATTAAAAGAATTAGCCAGCCTAGCATGCCACCACAAATGAGCAAAACCCTCTGGGAGACCAGAGAGACCAAGCAAGGCACATTTCCAATTATACCGCCAAATGACTCATTTTCTTATTGGGCCTCCTATAATTGTGGTGGGTATTGGGTGCATGCAACTCAATTTGTCTTACATATTTGTTGGTAGGATGGTAAAAGAGTTGATGGAGCCAAGGGGATGATATGAAAGAATTAGACAAAAAAAAAAAGAAAAAAGTATGAGATAGATCCCTCAATATTTGTTTGATCTCCTTCATCCTCCTTAATACTGTTGAAGTTTAAAAGCCAGGAAGAAAATGCCACTTTAATCATCTGTGGATTGAGGAATGGGAAGACTATCATTTTCGAGTAATCAGAAAACGTCTCTCCAGAGTAATAGACTTTGTACTGACTGCTGAAATTAATGAGGCTTCCAGTGATGTTATCTGTCCCGAGGATCATCAATATATAAGGATAATTGACAAATTAAATTACTGCAAATTCTTGGAAAATAGAGTTTTGTTAAAGTACCCCCAAAAAAATGGAGATTTTAAAGTTTTCGAACAAACAGACTTCAAACTAAGTTGGGTAAGCTTTATTAAATCTGCAGACACATTTAGATCATCACTGTAAATTCATATCCATCCTTGTGTAGGTAAACAACCAGTTACTTATAAAGCAGCTGGACTTAATGTTGATACAGGAACATAGAAGGCACAGCACAGACCATGAAGCCATTTCATATAAGTAACATTGCTTTTTCTGCAGCATATGACACAATGAGCTGCTATAAGACTGAAGTCAACATATTACGGTGCTGTTCTTCTACGACTATATACCCTTTAAAGAAAAATCCTTGTGTGATATAGTTGCCACATTTTGCCTGTCTATTGGTAACAAACTCAAGTGTACAAGTAATATGCAATTCAAATAGAGTTTTCAAAAATGAATATTAAGTAAATAAGTAACCTTTCATATACATACAGTACAAACGGTAAATAGAACAGTTAATGTGGATTAGAGGTAAAATTAGACACGTAACATGTAATTCCAGTGAACCGTAGTTGTTCTTTCACAGACATTTAACGGTTTAGCCATTGAACGCTTGTAAATTCAAAAATATTTCCTCAGTTAAAAAACAAATACAAAAACCAAAAACCCTCAAGTTTAAAAGATTGCTTTTAGGAGCAAACACAAAAAAAGAAAAGCCCATTTTTTCTAAACAAGCACACTATTACCCACTATATGTGTGTGAACAATTCTCATTTGAACCATCATTATCACTGTGCGTGTTACTGTTCGTATCACTTTGTGCGTGTCCGTATGTATGTGTGTATGCTCGATGCAACAGTTAAAACCTGTGCAGCAGGTGATTCTGTGAGGGCACAGTGAGCAGTAAAGTGCATCTGAAGCAGCATGTGTATGTGTGTGTACTGTGTGAGCGACAACAGAAGGGACAGCTGTGGTTTTGTTGTGAGGCGAGCTGCCCATTGCTCACTGCAGGGTAACTGTGAAACAGTCAGGGTCTAAAATGGACCATGTCCCTGCTCCCTGCTGGGCTCTCCCGTCCAAATCTGTTATAGAGTTCCCCGTCTTTGTTCAGTAACTAAGTGTTTCCTACTTAGGAGTTTAAAACCCGCTTTTCTGGCTCAAGCCCCCAGCAATGTGTTGTTGTCGAGTTGGTCATCAAAACACTTGCAAATATTAACAAGCATATGTCACAAACCAAGGGGCATTTTAATATGACAACAACATTAAAATGACTGATTATCATGGAAGCATAAACATCCATTTGGGCCAACTGTGTAAACTCCAAATATTATTATTACATATTAGTCACTAGATATTGTTTAAGCCATTTTTCAATTGCACTTGAATACAAGATACACTGATTTATCTGAACACAAGCATACATGTAAGACAATTTACAAAAGTTATAATTGATGTCAGTCATCTGAACTCTTAGTAAGAATCATAGCCAACAAATCATCAGTAACCCGGCAGCTGCCAAGGGCCCTCACGTTGGCTCCTCTGGCCTCAGTTTCCAGCCCGGGCCTAAGCCAGGAGCAGGGGTGGCTGAGCCAGGCTCCTTTTGGCTGTAGTTGCGGCCTGAGCTGTTCTTCAGCCAGGCGGGGAAGAGAGGCCAGGCTCCCAACTAGGAGGAGGCTGACGTCTCCATAGTGGACAGGATGCGCACCACCTCAGTTCTTTGTGTGGGCGAGATGTGCTGGGTCATGTGCACAATTGAATCCATGGCAACCTCTGGATTGGCTTGAACAAGGCTGAAAATGAAAAGGGGAAAGCAACATAATAAGCTGGATTTCACGTGTTTGTTGTTGTAATTACGGGTGGAATGTTTTGCACTCTACAACTCTTACCTGCGTATCTGCTTGAGGATGTGATCTCGCCGGATGTACTTGATGTTCTCGTCGATGACGGACCTTGCGCCCTCTTCTTCAGCTAGTTGCCTCTCCAGCCATGCCACCACCTCCTCATTGTTATCCCACAGATAGGCCTGGATAATGAGGGGGTGTTAAGAGGAGAGAAGATGAATCATTGTGAGTAATATTATTGCTCATTCGTTCAAGTATTTATGGATAAATGAAACTTAGGAATCACACTTTTTCCAATGGTGTGAGTGAGAATAAATGTAATTGGGATTAAAATTTTTAAAAAAGGTCCCATGGAAAATGAAATATTAACATTCTGTATAAACTGATGAAATATGAATCAAAAAATAAATATCAACAACAACAAAGAGATGGACAGACACAAAGTGGGGGTCTAATGTCTTGTTGACTGGACCTGATAGGAAAATTAGTATTCATGAGTGCTGGCATCTCTGATCCCAAACAAAGCCAGGCTGGAGGGCTTAGCAAAGATTTGGGGGCTGAGGGGTTTAATGGGCTCTTGCCTTTTTTATGAACAGTCCTGCTTGAGGTCCACAAGAACATTTAATGCCCTTATTAATCATTTTTAATCTGTTTGCTTTTAATTAAGAAACAGCGTGTTGCACTCCTATCTGCACGTGCCAGGGCTGTGATTAATTGTGGCTTAAGACAGCCAGTCCTGATTGGGATAATATATTAGCTAACAAGAAGGCCACTTCTGAGGAGATCTCAAACGCAGGGCAGGCTCATGTCACCCCTGCGGCTGGTCCTCTGAGCCCGAGACTGGGCCAGAATGTATCTCTGAGGGATGTTTATTTTCATTAACTACCAGTTATCAGTCCATCTGTATTAAATCACGATGATTTAATAGGAACGCTTACCAATGTTTTGCACCTCGTGGAGAAGAAATAAGAGTTTCAGGATAAAAAGACATGAGCACTGTAATCATTCCCAGGGGCTAAGAAGGTGTTTACTTGGGCATCTACACTGAAAAGAACTAAACCTTTCTTCCCCCAGACAATTAAATACTGGTAACAATCTGTCAAAGATTCTCAATCATTTATCACAGAGGACTGGATTTGATGACTTTGGATACGAGTAGATACTGAAATCTAAAAATAAGTTAGAAAAAGTCTGAGCACATGTGTTTCTCATACTCTGTCACAGTCTTCTCTTTTGCCGTGAAAAAATGAAAAAAAAAAACCCTCCAGTTTAGAAACCGAGTCTATGAGATATTAATTATGGTTTTCTACATTTTCCACGCAGGGTTTCTGAATACTGAACAAAGTATGTGGTACCTTGACAGCCCCCTCGGCCTCCACAAACCAGCGGCGCAGCATTGCCTGGACCTGACCATCCGTTAGCTCGCTGTTGGCCGCTTGGATCTTCCTCTGCACCGTCTCCTCCAGCAGCAGACGCCGCAGACGCCAGTAAAAGAACTGACGGGATGTTTGCCATTCAAGGATATCCTGAGATAGGCAAAAGACAAAAGAAATGATAATGTAACTGCACCTACTATTGTTAGAAGCTACCAACTCCTAAGTTTTGCATATTATTAAATGTCAACCTTTAACGCAGGGCATGAAGGACTTTAGAATATAGTATAGTAGTCTGCTTTAATGCACATTATACCCAATTCAAAGGGCTGATTTAGGTTTATGAAAAATCAAATATGGGAATCTTTTCATTTTTGTTGAAAAGTTTGTTGAGGATTTGATGAAAGTGTTACACTTGTAAAGCAGATGAAGGTGTGTTACAGAAATGCGTCACACTGTAAATTAGGTCTTCATCACGGTGGGCTGGAGATCTGAGAATGTCATTTTAGGCCCAGATTTCTCTGCTGATGCACTTGGGTTGAAGACAAGAACCAGACCAGTACAGTTAGAAAGTGATACTGTGTGTACAAAAAACCCTGCCTGCCATCCATCTGCCAAAGACCCTTCTGGTCATGTGAGCAAAGTGTGTATACTTGTATGTGAAAGATGGGACTGGGAAGGCACAGAATGAGATGGGGCCTGCCTGAGGCTGCTCCACAGTTTCTGAGGTGATTGACCAGGGTCATCAGAAGATAATTATGAGGACGAGTCTCACAGCCTTGTGAGACCAAACATTATTCACGAGGCAGGTGCAGCAGCAGCTAGACTGATACCCCCCTGGGGGCTTTTCAGGTTATTCACACACACTGCACACTCACACTGCAGCAATACATACACACAAGACAGCATTTAAAAAAATAAAAAGTGCTCACTGTTATTACGCCCTTCTCTTGCATGCGACCTGGGGTGTCGTGGAGGTCTGCAAACTGCACAGCCACCTGGTGGTAGATGGGCAGGAGAAACTCCTCACGCTCCTTCAGCTTGGTCTCCAGCTCTTTACGGTCAGGGGGACTCAGCTCTGGGGTTCCTGTTGGAGTTTCAAAACAACGCCATAAAACACAGCTGTCAGATAATTTTAGTTTAGGTGTAAAAGCCAAAAATGATATCCTAACATAGTAGTCTTACAGTTGGCCTTTACGTATAGTTCAGTTACCATTAAATCAGGTTCTACATGAGCATGCAGCTGCAAATTAACTCCCGTTAACAGCATTTTGTTTCAGAGCTCCCCCAAACCCCTAGTCGCTGTCAACGAAGACTGATTTCTGTCAATTCCAATCTGTAAGCTCTCAAACCCTCCCCAGTAACCCCTCAATTCCACCAGTTCGCCCAAAGCGCCGAGCCCACACAGCATCGGACCACAATTGCTCTGAGCCTGGAGGAAAATCGATACACAGGAGAGACAGGAGAGCCTGTGATTGATCTGAGCAGGCTGTGATTGACACGTCTCCCGGGGGACAGCAGTGAAGATGATACAATCAACATCAAATAAAGAACAAAAGTGAAAGCACACATGCTCCCACCTGATATATTGTTCCTTACTAAAATGAGGACAAGGCCGAGGGGGGCGAAGACACCCGTAAAGAGCTATAATTAGAATCGAAGGGGAGGACTTACCCAGTCTTTCAGCCAAGCCCATGTAGACCGGATCTACTCGTCTCATGGTCTTAACCAGGTCCTTCTTCCTAAACTTGATCTCCACTGTTCCCTCAGGTTCCAACACTCCACCTCTGGAGAAGAGAATAATTAAAATAAACAAATGTTGTCGATAAAGACTATACTTAATCTGCCCTTTTTTTAATCCAACCTACCGACTGTCCTTGTCAGCATACATCTCCATGTGACGAGGGTTGATGGTAGGATCTATAACCACCCAGGATCCTCCCCTGAGCTCAGCCTGGGGTGGGATATAAACCAGTACCGGCTGCTTGTACTCCCTAAGCCCGTCCACGATGTAGGCCCCAAACTTCAGCACCTGGTCGTACATATCTAAGAAAAGAGTTTCATATGAGGGACTGAATGACTTTGAACACAGATTGACTGATTACAATGAGAGCATTAGTACCTTTCATTCCTCCAGAAAAGCCCCTCCAGTTGGCGAACACTATGAGAGGTAGGCCCTCTCTGTTCAGGTCCTTAATGGCCTGGGCTGTTTTAAATGCAGAATCTGGGAACCACACCTGTCCTGCCTGCTGGATGATCTAAATATACAAAATAGGAAAATCAGCATCAATACATGGGTGTCGAAGTACTGAGATGCTAGTATATGTATGGCGCAAGTCCTTACCTTCGCCTCCGAGTCCAAATTGGCTGGATCGGCTGGGATTGACAGCTCCACTGACCTGGTTTCCACAGCAACCACCCCAGTAGGTATCCCCCCAAGTCTGTGGAGAAGAGGCCATTCAGCGCTGACATCTACAAAATACCTCGACTACATTTACGGTGCAAATAAATTCCTTATTGGCAGTGTGCCATCTGGGTTTAGGGTTTTGTTGGGACAGTTACCTGGCTCTGCCGACCACCACACTCTGAGCCCAAGGCTGCATGATCTCCATGAAGGAGCCATGGTCAAAGAAGCCATTCTGCCAGGAACCCTTTGGAGCTGTATATACAGATAGAAGTGAGAAGAAAAGCGACATAGTGCAGAAAAGAAAATCAGAGAGAGTGAAACAGTGAAAAGTGGAGTTAATTATTACAAACTGGGATGCAAGTGTGCTAGTTTCCCAAAAATATTCTCTTTCCATAGTGTTTTTTAAAAAATCCTGGCTTTATTCATCATGCAGCCCGAGGTTATGTATTTGTAATCTTGGCAGCAACCATGATGGATGACTGTATAAGGAGGCTTACTCAGCTCTTTTTCTGCCTGCACACCCAGAGAAACATGCCCAGCCTATGAGGTTACCATTCAATTAAGCCTCGCCACTCATCACTACCAGAGACGTTGACCGGCTTCCAACATGGTCCCCCAATCCCTTTGCTGTCCCAAGCTGTAATTACACTGATGTGGAACGAGCTCAGTCCAGACCTGCAGTGTAAAACACACTGGATCCATTTTGGTACCATCTTGACCTTGCCTTCAGCAGCATTAGCTGTCCCCATTTCTCTCTTAAATTCTTAATATTCTCTGTTTACTATGGATTATTTCAACCTTTAACACAGGGGATATCAGGCTGAAATGATAAATCTTTGTATACTTGACATAACGCACACAAAAATAAAGTGTGGGTGTGACTCTTTACAGATGCTTATAAAGCATTTTCAATGAAAATAATTAGTAGAGGAAATGAGTAAAAGTAAAAGTGTATTAATCATCGTAGATAAAACCAGGATGCTATTTAAGGCAATACAACTTCTAGCACAACTTGGTATTTGATGCAGCTACTGCATTTTACAACTTTTGGAGCAGAGCATGTCTGTAAGACTCGCAATTGTTTTAATTAAAATGGTTATAAACAGATGATACAATCACATAAATGTAGTCAAAAATTGGAGTTTCGTTTAAAAGATTTCTCTGGACACCCAGACTAGATACTCACTCTGGCTGGGACGTCCTGCTAACATCCAACGAGGGTCATAGGGAGCCTTTGTAGGCACGAACTCCACAGGCCGATCTACGGGATCCTTGGCACTGAGGATGGGCACTGGACTAGATTTACACTAAAAGAAAAAAAAAATTTTTTATTTTACAAGGACAAAAAACACATAGGTCCAAACATCTGGATAAGTTAATTTATCACAACAGCTAAACATTACCATGGGCATGTAGGAAAGCCACTGCAGAAGCTGGAAGACTCCCTCAAAGTCATCACAAACAGTACAGTGGGTCACACCATTGTTGTGCATGATTTGGATTCCACCCAGCTGGTTGTTCGATGTGTACACTTCTCTGCCCAGCACCTGTAGTAGGAAAAAGACGAAGGTGTGGATTTTAGATGGGGGAAAAAGGAGGATTAAAAATAATACATTTCTTTGTTGAATCCCAGCATGCATTTGATTCTGTTTTTTTTAGGCGTGTACTGTGGAAGTAAACATGGGTTTGTTTTGAGGGTACAACACAGAAAGTCACTTAGAACAGAAAACTGCAGAAGCACTGCTCTTGGAGCCTGCTTAAAAGCCGCAACAGCAGTTTTCTGCCCAATTAAATTTAGCATGGATTTACCCTGGCCTCTCAATGGAGGCAACAGCATTAATCCACTGTTCATGTTGTGCAACCTTGGCCGACAACAGGAGGTCCTGTCACCAGGCTTCTGGTTTCTGGTGTCTGGCTTCACCAGGAGTGTGGTTCAATGAGATCGCACAGAGACACAGACAAGCTGGGTAACAGCAGGACCCTGTATTACATGGTCTCACTGCCTCATCAATACAGATGATCAGCAGCCAGAAATGTCTCTACTCCAGCAGTCACAGGTGGGTGGCAGCACCTGCCACTCCTCCTGAGGGAATGTTCTAACAGACCGTGTGAATTAACATGTGCCCTTTTTCATCCAAAACACTTAATTCATTCAACTGGCTTGCATCCCTTTTTGTTGTCATGTGTGTGTGAATCCTCCAGTTCCACCAGTTGTGAAAGGGGCTGTTGTATAAGGGTGAGATGGAAGCCACCTTTAAAACTGTCCCTATGCCAACCTGAAGCTATAAAATCTCACTCCCAGCCCACCCTATTTTCATAAGCAGCCTAGAACAGGTGGCAGGGCCCTGACATGGTTCCATAAAAATCAGAGAGGAGCTCAATGCCTACCCTCAGCTCTCACCTTTTCAGCCATCATTTACTTTCTTTATTACCATTAATGGTTATGTATCTGGCTACAAATCTAGGGCACTCTCCTAAAGCTGTCAGGAAAGCCTGCGGCCCCAAGAAACATTGCAGTCACCTTGACATACACAAAACCCCTGCGCCTCCGGCCACTGCCGGCTTCATTAAGATTCCACAGCAGAGAGAAGAGGAGGGGATATAGGAGGAGGGACACAGGGAGATGGCTGGGAGGAAGAAAATGAGGGGCAGACTGGATGTAACAGCTCACTGGGGTATTTATGCTAGTAGTTACTATCCACTCCCCATGAAAATATGAGAGCTTTCCAGCAGCTAATGAAATGATGATCTCTGGGTGGCAGCCTCCTGCTCTCCATTAAGTTTCAGTTAATAGCCAGGAAACCACATGATAAACGAGCAGAAAAAAAACTACCCTATTTCTTGCCTGTGTTGCTGGTGAAATCAGTACTATTCTAAAATAAACACAATCCATTGTAAACAAAGAACATATTGCAATACATCACCTGCACACTTGTCAGTAAACATTTCTATGTATATATGAGTATACACGCACAGACAGAGCTAAACAGTGAGGCCCATCTAAAAACAATTGAGCTCCAAGCAAATAGGTATGCCATCATTGGGCCATTTGCATGATTTGTCATGTTGCGATCTGTCATCTAATTTGAAATGGAGTCATCTTAATGCACTGACAAGGACAGAGAATGGAAAGCAAGACAAGAGGAGGTAGTGAAGCATAGAGGCGCACACGCGCACACACACACACACACACACACACACACACACACCATCAACTGCATGCAGAAAACAATCTGCCTCAGCAAAACTTTTCATTTTGATTAAAAACAAATGATATGGGTGTCCTACACTGCAGCCTCCGGCATGTCACTCTATTTCTATGCAAATACAACTTCATGGTTCGCATTCAATTATTCCACTATGAGTGGCAGGCAGGCCGGTGGCTGGGATCGGGAAGGGAATCCTAGTAGAACAGAAGGAGGTGGAAGGAAGCCTGATGGCTGAGTTGGAACAGCACCACAATTTTAGTACACTCTTCTCATTTCTTTTCTTTGATATATAAACACACACACCACTTTACCCTGTCATTATATATTTCACAATCTGCAGTTTCTGTTAATTCATTATGTAAAAAAAAAAAGAAAAAACACAATGTACAGTACAAGTAAATTAATATTTATAGAAAATTCCTCATTAAAATGCAGCTGCATCAATTGTGTGAATTTAGAAATGACAGATTTAGTGATTTTTTTTTGAGGAGCACACAATCACACAACAGCATCATATTTTAAATTTAAGAGCAAAAAAACTGTCTTGGTGTACTGAAATATGATTTACATGATTACATTGTAGGTCATCTTACCTTGTTGAGTGCCCCAGCTCCAGTAAGGATAATGTGAGAGTTGTCCACTTGAATGGTTCTCTGTCCTAGCCTCACCAGATAGGCCCCGATCCCTATGGCTCTGCATGTGACCTATTGGACAAGACAGTCATGTTGAGGCATCAAATACTTGTAAAGTAACCAGATGCATTAACTCTTTGTATTAAGCAAGCCTTTGTTCTTGAAAGATCACATGAGTGAGCAGCTCAAGGCTAGGGAGGAGGCTACGCGTACACATGTGTTTTTTGTGTACCCACTTCATTCTTACCAGGTTCATGGTGATGATCTCCTCATACGCCAGAGAGGATTCTCCAGCTATCATTCCAGACCCTTTCAGATTCTCCACACCCAGCCCTTCATCTTTTCCTATGATATCAGTGATCTTGTACCTGCATGACAACACATATATTTACTCACAGCTGGACGTGACCCTTAAATAGCTTTCCCTTCCATCATAACCCCCAGTGTAATCTCGTGGGCATACTTCAGACTAACACTACATAATCTTGCAGATTAATTTCCTCACGTACTGATATATAATAAAAAGATGTACCTGGATTCTCCCTCATCCTCCACATGTTCGCAATGCACAGAGTTCAGAGCTGAAACCTTCTTGTAATCCTGAGGTGTGAGGTAGAGATACTTGAAACCCTGCAGGGGAGATACAGCAATGACTGCTTAGATATGGTAGACAGTGATTCAGATGGAGAAAAAAAATTGTTTAATCTTTTGAAAAGAAAAAAAAAAAGGAAAGAAAAGAAAAGAAAAAGGTAGAATGGGAAAGTCTTAGAAATCAGATACTATAATAAAGAAATACACTGATACATACAGTATATAAAAATAAATAAAAAAAACACCTGGTGAATGTCTTAAGTCAGAATCAGAATCAGTTTTTACACATACGAGGAATTTAACATTCATCATGAGGAAAATAATGGATGAAATATTGAGTTGGTGAATTCTGAGTCACAAAATGACAAAACAATCACACAAACTGTTGTCAGGTAGGCCCACAAATACAATGTTAGAGAGTTTGCTGGCTAACCTTATAGGGGTCAGCTGGATCTTGCCAGGCCACATGGAACATGTGTCTGATTTCCTCTGCCAGCCCAATGCGGGCGCCACTGTTGGCTGCGATGTAGATTCGAGGGATGCCGCTCTCTCGCGCCATCTCCGAGGCACGCAGGAACAACACGTCCTCCTGGGGCCCAAATGAGCCTATCTTGTGTGTGATGTCATTACTTATGACGATTATCTCACGTCCCGCTGGATATTCTGGCGTTCGCAGGGTCATCCGCCATGCCACCATACCAATCTGGATAGACAGAACAGAGGCACTTTAACAAAATAAATACTGACTATATATTAATACTGTACTACAAATACACTGTAAATACTCTATTTTAAATGTTTTTTTTAATTATTTGCTCAAATGGTGCAGCCAGGAATGAGATCAAGTGAGAGTATATGTTCCATATGTCACAGGCCATGGCAGATTCAGACTGCATTTTATCCTTGGTTTAAATAAAATTACTAGACATAGGTATCTCTCAGTGCACTTTCAATGGTGCATTAAGCACTGCCAAACAACAAAGTATTTAGCAAGCACTCAAGAACACAGCCAAAGAAACACAGAGACACCTACAGTGCAAAAGAGAAATTGCACTTTTTGAAAGAGGAGATGGATGAATAATGAAAAAGTTCATGTAATTTTTTAAAATGTCTGTATCCATGTATCAAAAAAAATTTAATAAAATAAGAAGCTGACCTCATTCCCCCCCGGCAGTCTGTTCATCTGCACCAGCTGACCTTGGGCATCAAGAACCAGCTCTGTGAAGGTGAGCAGCTCAGAAGGAAGAGGGCATTTGGGTAAGTGGGCATAGGCCTGGCTAGAGTGCCACTGCTTTTTCAGTGCCTGGGAAAAGAAATTAAAGACATCACAATACAATTACTCCGTCAATATAATTTGGCTAGTCGGTATTTCCAAACATACTCCAAGTACAACGGGTCAAAATGTCAGTTATTAGTTATGTACCTGTCTGAACATTTCTGGAAAGTCGTAGACATAGGTGGTGCCCAGAGACTGCGCCTGGAAGCGCTTAGACTGCAGCAGGTCCTTGGTGACATACGGGGTGTTGATGAGCATGCCATGCAAAGGACCCTGCTTGTCTCCATATGCTTGGAACATGATCTGAGCAAAGAGGGAAAGAGAGTCACTTTACAGTTTACAGTTTTGAGAATGATGACGATAAGGATGACTAGGATGACTAGTGTCATACCCACAGCATTAACCAATACAAAGAGTTGTAGGAATCCCTTTTCTTTGCACCATGACCAAATTCTCACAGAAGCACAAGTCAGATGTTAAAGTACAATGTATACAGGAAGTGGTAACAGCTTAGGCTTATCATACATTCAGGACATTATACGTTATCAAGGCCATCAGACAGGCAAGACCATTCACTTGTGATCTAGTCTAAGTGCAGGCATGCTCATTGCAGGCTTCCAAAAAGTGAAATGTTTTGCTGAATGAGGCCCATGTCACCCTAAAGAAGTTCAACAGCATGTCGTTACATCCCAAAAGTATTCCACTCCACACTGACACCTGCGTTATCTTGCAACAATATTTTAGTTTATTATACGCTCAAGTTTAATCATTTCATAAATGATTGCAGGAAATGCTGCAAGTTTTTTTTCCTCAACCATTATTAGAATCTTCAAATAGAGACTAAATAAAAACAATTTTTTTTCCCCCATTCAATATTATGGAACTAATAAAGCAACCAGCCAGCAAAAATGAAAAAAACAAAACAGAAAACAATAACAAGAATTGAATGTATACAAGGATAATGGGCATTTCTTTCTTTCATTTCATATTTTACTAAAGCCCATTATAGGTATTCAACATTCGTTTCTTTAACGGGTGGATGTGATGATGGACAGATGTAATGATGGTTGGCTGGATGAAGTGTAACTTACCTAATGAGCTGCTAGGAGAAAGGATATTACTGAAAGAATTGTCCACCAGGCTAGGGGCATGACACCATACTGGATCTCTACCCCAGTAATTTAAGTAAGAAGCCTTAAATTCTTAGAGTAAAAATGACTATCTTTAACTTTATAAGACAGGCTGGTAAATTGCATTCTGGGCGTTAAGGTATCCAGGATGGAGCTAAAGCCCTTTGCCCACGACGAGACAATAAGCAGATGAGATGAAAGATGTATGAGTGCCCCACCTGTCGGTCTTTGGGCCCCACCTGTCCCGTTCTGGAATCAGTGACCTCCTTGTACAGGCTGATGTCCAGGTAGTAGCCTGATTCATTGGTGAGGAAGAGGCGGATGGGGATTTGCTTTCCTGTTGGAGTCAGGCGGATGTTAATTTTCAGTTCAGCCTGCAGGACACGCAGCTTCCACAGGCGGCTGCCGTAACGCATCACCATGGAGCGCACAGACTCCTCGATCTGAAGTTAGTAGAGCAAGATTAGAAAGAAGTGAAGTCATTATTAACAACGTGAGCTAGTCTGACAGCGTATCAGATATACAAGTGTGTGATAGTTCCACAAACCTTTGACGGGTCCATGATGACTGTGGGGACAAAATTGAGGAATATATGGTTACAGTCAGTGCGTACAGTTGTGTTGTTGAAAGCCACCTCCAGCTCATCCATGGCTTCCAGCAGCAGACGCTCTGCCTCATTGTGAAGGTATTCAAAGGAGGCCTCCTAGTGAGTGAACAAGAAAACAATCTGTCATTGTCGGCATGTATGAATAACTTATAAAATCAAATAAGAGCAGATGAAGGATTGTGTTGCAGAATCCAAAACCTCTAAAACCAACTTAAAAAAAAGGGAGTGTAAAGGTTCCTGGTTCCTCCGTTCTCTCACCTTTGTGACCAGATCAGAGTGGCGGATAATGGCTCGCACAAAGAAACGGTAGTCCGTAACCTCGATGCCCACCTCCACGCGCGCTGCACCCAGGTACAGGTGCATTTTGTGGTTGGCGCATGGGATTGCAGTAAGGGCAAAATTGCGCATGCGGTTGAGCTCCAACTGGAAAGCTAGTGCCGGTTCCAAATGACGATAGATCCTGTCCTCCTCGAACTACAGAGAGGCACGCAGTACACAATCACACAAAACATTTTAAATGGACTTGTTCAAAGACTTTCCTGAAGAACTTTTTCTTTACAAGTTAAGCTTCCCTCCCATCAACTCCTCCATTAACAAAAGTAGTTCAAATTGGCAATTTCAGCAGCACAGAGTTGATATAATAGTAAAAAGATGCCTGTGAGCCACACACTGTATTAAGTCAATGAAACCATGAGCAATCTCAATCTCAGAAAGCTGGTAATGGGTGTCATTTCACTTAAATGGGAGACATAATTAAAGACTTCATTACTTTAATGAGTTTTGGTGGTGTTATTATAGCGAAACTATCAGGGGTAACGGAGAGGAAGAGCCATCACTGATTGTGATAGAGTGAAAGTCAGCATCTCAAAGAAGTGAAAAGTTGTTTATTACAATCACAACATGGTTTTGAATAGTCTCCCAGCCAAAGGAAAGTCTATTAATTGTTTTTTGGTCGCTAAAATAAAAAGGCATTTTAGAGTTAAAAGTGCGCTGACACATGGTAATACTTTGTGATACCCACCTTGTCTCTGGCACGGAATGTGAAAAATTTGGGGAATTCTCTCTGTGTAAGATAGTGAGACAGGGACAGAAAGAACAAAATGAAATGAAAAAAAAAACATGGTTGCAAGCACAGCATTGTTAGAAAATACTAAATGAGTTAGAAATGCACAAACTATAAACCTAATCACAGCAGGTGACCATAAGCTACACTGGGCTTTGCTTAGTTTGCTAGTATAGTATTATTCAGTGATGAACAGGACCTTGTTCTACATGCAGTGAGCTGTATACTACTTTACTGCTTTCATTTCTCTATCAGGGAATGACTTTGTATTCACTCAGACAGCAAGCTCACATAATAATGGTAATAGTCTCTATATTTATAGCACCACTCACTACGTTAATGAATAAAACATTCCCTTTTTTTCAAAAAACATTTGATCCTCTGAATAATGCCTGGTAGCCCTGTTTGACGTTATCAGATGAAGTGTCCCACTTGCCAAAACAATGCCAGACCGATTGGAGATGCTGTCATCAGCCCACAGCCTACACGATAACAAGAGAACTGCAACAGTGCACACACTGGAAACCTCTAAAGCCATGATTTGACACTGATCACATCCCCTCTACAATATAGTGAACAGAGAAGACTAAAAAAAAAAACCAAAAAAACCTCCGTGTAACAAGGGTCATGTAATGACGGTGACACCAGTTACCATGATTAGCTCTCATCAGAGACTGTGGTGCCATCAAAAAAGAAATCAATGCCTATTGTCAAAATGACAGCAGAGGCGGAAGAACGGGCCATTTCTCAAAATCTAATCCTTTTCTAAATCCCTGTCATTATCTCCATCATCTGAATGCTAGTGGGTGCTGATAATGGGTCAACCCTGGTCAGATAAATGCAGCCCTGTGTGCCCTGTGTACTACGGCACAATGGACAATATATCAGAAAACTGCTGTGATTGGGGGTTCAGTTCCTAGTTCTGGGGCTTTAATGACTGTAGCTTAAAAACAAACTGTAGCCAATCCAAACCTTTATTGATTCAGAACAACGATGTGTCAAGGTTTCTTTTATTTACACTGGTGCAACAGTTGAATAAACCTTGAAATTGCAGGACCCAATAGCTTGGAAATATCAGTACACTGTCTTTTGATGTCATTAATCTACCCCGTGGACTGTCCATAGCATTTTAAAACCGATGTAATGCAACTGACTGTCTGGATATTTAATGTGCACCTCCATGGTAGGGTGTGTTTGAACAGTGATTAACCAAATGCATTGATACTTGTTCAATAAATCAAATCAAAGGGCCACCTGTGATCATTTCCTTTGTCTTCCTCTACTTACATGAAACCTTTGGTCCACCTCACAGTTGACTTGCTTCCTGAAATCCTGTCATCATAAATGCAGCAAAAGCAAGGCATGCAGAAAGAGATAGAGACAAACAGGATGATAAGCTAAATTTCAAATGCAAATTATTACAATTACCACAATATTGTTATTCCACATAAACAATCAAATAAAGTATTAGTATTAATTACAAAAAGGAGGATGCAGGGTGTTTCATTTATAAAATGTTGATACATGCTGTTCAGAACTTTTGAATTGGTGACAAGCAGGGTAGCAGATTGTGGAGACAGGTAGTAGACTTGGTCAGTATTAATTAGAGCCCTCACCTTCTGAGCCACAAGGAAAGTCAGCCTACGGATGCCATGTTCAAACAGCAGTGATTTCTGGACCGGGAAAAAGGCAAAATGTTAGGATGAGAACATCTTTCTGGGCCATCTCAAACATTTATCTCTCTGCTGAAATCAACAGAAACAAAAAGGTCTTGCTGTAGACCGCTCCCACCTTTGACTGAGTGAACTCTCGGAAGCTGGCTGCCAGGCCATCGTCATCAATGTCGCTGTCGGTCTTTATAGCCACATTCAGGATATGGATAGGCTCATCCTGGACACTCTGGATGACAAAGCAAAAACACATTTTCATTCAAAAGGTACACAGTCATACAGGTCAATGACAGGCCTGTGACCATCAGAAGTCTGTTCTCGTCACCTTGTTGTCCTCTTCACCATACAGGACAGGATTACCTCCCTCTGGGAAGGTTGGACTTGGGGGAGGGGAGTCGGAGAAACAGCTCAACACGTCTGCTATGTTCCTGCATAGGAGAAAAGTAATGCATGCCATTAATCACACTTGAAATATTATTATATTATCTTCACCTACCAAAGAAATATATTCAAGTTAGGACTGACCTGGTGAACTCCTGGAAGGAGCGGAAAGCGACCATGGCTCCCATGCGCTGACAAGGTGGTGTAAAAGATGTGTCAAGCAGGACGTCACTGACACTGGCTACATGCACCATGCCGTAGTGGTTCAGATTGGATGAGAATGACATCCTAGGGTATCGACAGAGAGAAATTACAATAGGAATCTACCAGATCAGTCGAATGACTCTGTGACAACATCCCCCATCCACCTTTAAGAACCTCACAACAGTTTGATCCCTCAGTTTTTCAGCAGATTGAAATGGTAATGGAATAATCCATATGAAAACACTTAAAAGCCTCGTGTCAATTGTATGGGACTCTTGATGATAAAAACTGAATGAGGTTCCAATTATAAAAAGCAAGTAGGAATGAAATTATACCATTACATGTGAACACAAGCTATACAGTATGTAAAGGACTTTTGACAGATCACTTTAGTCAAATTAAAAGAAGAAAAGATTCCTTTTACAGGAATATGAACATAAAACCACCAGAAAGACCCTTTAAATATTCACATTTAATGTTTTGGGGTGTTAGTCTTTTGATTGTAAGAAACTTTCCCAGAGGTTACACCCACTGAAAGTTATCGAGACGTTTGGTGTGTCAAACCTGTCAATAGATTCCGAATCAGAGGCATTTTTCTTCTCAGCATTATCATCCTTAGATTTACTATCTTGTTCTTTAAGGTCCTGGGGTTTAGTTTCCTGTAATCTAGTGTCCATGGCTTTTACAATGTCCAGGATTGGAGCAGACATTTTCCTGGCAGGACAGTCACAGGTTTCAGTTCAGGAGATTTGCACTGGTGCACAACATTCCTCCAACATGTAATTCAAATGATCTTACACTACATTGTATCCCATTTTATTCCAAGTCTGCAAAATATTGAAGCTCATACACACAATAGTTGGGAATATAACTATCTTCCACAAAGACACAAAGACACAAAGACGCACACAGACTCAAAAAAATGTTTGACACAGAGGCTGAATGCCAAGGGCCATGCTGTTGTCAGTAAAAATTAAGAAACATTGCTTTTCTCAATCAGACAAAACTCCAGTTGTTAAATCCGTTTCATTTTTGCGAAAATTTCAAAACACCAAACAATATGTAGATTTAATCACCAGATTAATTTAGAACATAGATTACCGTTTTGACCATGCAGCTAGCTAACCTACAGTCACTAGTAGTCTATGCAATAAAAAGAATGTTTACAATACCTGTTTAGAGTGGGGATGTTCCCTCTGCAATCAAACAACATTGATTACTAAGTGGTTAGTGGCAGGCACCAGGAAAGGAAGACAGTCAAGGTGTAGCAATGGGTGTGTATGTGTGTGTAAGTATGTGTGTGTGCTGTTTAATGCTTAATTTATTTTGCATTTATCAATATCTAAATGAATGCAATGAATGTGAAAAATTGAGAATAAAGTTAAGTGAAAATATCTTTCCAACCCTAAACACACATTTCACATCCTGACTGCTCCCTTTACAACATGCATCATGAGATCCTAAGGCCTCCTTGTCCTGAGGTTTACTCTGAACAAAGACAGAGGATCATTTCACATCCTCATGCAGTCTTTAGTTCACAGTGATGAGCAAAACATGAAGGTTAATTCGGACACATACAATCACAGACATGCAATAAAATGTGTGCATGCTGGCATTTTAAAGGATTGCTTCACCTAACTGTATAAAAAGAACTGAACCCAACACAGCAAAGAAAAGTACAAGCACTGCAAAGCGTTAACAGGCAAATACGCACAAAACGTACACACATTGAGACACAGACAAACTGGACACAGTCACACAGGTAGGATGCAGAACACAAGTGCAACAGAAATGCCACAGTACTTATTTTGTTACAAGCTTTTTTCTTTTTTTTTTTTTTAAATGCTGAGCATGTACATGAAATATTTGGAGTTTGTCTATTAGTTTCTCTCTGATTCTCAGGTTTTATATGGTTTAAGAGTGCCCCAAAGTTTTTCCAGGACTAACAAGGAAGGGCAATGAGACTCCTGAGGTTGGGAGCTTTGTTGCTCATGGCACTCACAAACTTCTGACAAACCAAGAAAATATTGCAAAATAACTTCTTTTGCACATGAGAAGCATTTACATGGAGAACAAATATGAACAATGACACATAGCTGGGAAGGTGGGAGAGTAAACCGTGGCACCATGGAGGACGTAAGATTGTGAAGTAAACTCTTCACTGCTGCAGTGATTTTAAATCAGCGCCATAGATATTCATGTTATAACAGTTATGGCACAAAAAGTATGTGATTTCCAGGCACTGGACTGATATGTTTTGTGTAACCACAGAACACCATCACCTATGCCACAAACACCTTGACAACTGAATCACACAGTGGTCTATGAGGCAAAGGGAGATACAAAAATAGAGCAACCAAAAAAGGCAGTGAGAAGGAACAACAAAAGATAGTTGTAGGTGATGCCACTAAAATTAACATAACACAGTGACCAAATACATGCTGGCGCTGCCAACTTTCCAGCATCACTGCCACCAATGGAAAATTCAATATTCATCCCTGTAATAAGTATTGATTCCTGTCCACAGTGCCGTTTAAGGGGGGAGCAGCAGCAAAGATGATGCACAGCATGTGAGCGTTGCAAGAACTTTGGCGTGTGTTATACCTGTTTGGGTGCGAGGTGGGAAGCATGAACTGGAACTCTACTATACATGTGTTGTCCCTCAGCTGTCGATGCTGAACGCTGTTCAGCTCATACGCAATGTATGCTCTGCGAACGTACACCTTATTGGGGATAAGGCCACAAAAAACTATTAGTTACTATTATTAGTATTAGTTTGATATGTGTATTCAAATCAAATTCACTCAAGGCAAATTGATATGTGGATTAAGACTGTCATTCATCTCACCTCAAGGGCAGCCATCCTGACAACCTGATTACTGTGGTAGAAGAAGTTGGGCAGAACATCAAAAATTGATGTTTCTGAAAGGATCAGTTTCTAGAAAAAAAAAAAAAGGGATATTTTGTCATCTTAAAGCTTTCTCCATTTTCAGAGCATTACATAAAGATACAGATAATACTCCTTTACTGCCTACCTGAAGGTTCTCAATGCAGAATTGGTGTCCATACATATCAATGGCAGAGAGGAAGATGGACTCCACCTGGTTGTGTCGTAGCTCATAAGAGGGGAGGTGGGAAGCTATTAAGACCTGGGTAAACAGGACGAATAAAAGAAAAAGTTAAAAAGAGTAGATAGTGACATCTGGTGGCGTCCCCATAGTTAAAACATTTGTGTAATGTTGAAAAGTAGATGTTTAATAATTAACCCTATCTGATGCATCTCTGGGCACTCTGGTAACACTTACACATTTAATTTGAGCCTATCTACATTTTTAAAAGATTTGACCTTACTTGAACATACTTATACTACATATAAATCTAATCCATTGACTGGTCTAATCCCAAACTCTGATGTCACTAAACAGGGAAAATCTGCATTTAAATGGGTGTGGATGAGACCATGATCAGATGTAATCCTTGAATGCAAGTGTGACAATAGATGAGATGAGCGGCTCCCGCCAGCCAACCAGACATAAGTTGAGTCTGGCGCTTGGATACAGCACCCCACACACAAAAAAACTGCACTGTTTTTGTGTTTTTTGGTTTTAAAACAAGATGGGAAAAATATATAAATACAAAAACAAATGTGTTTCTGTTTTATTTGTGCTGTTCTTCTCTGGGTGTCGACAGGGCAGCCTGCCACCGTACCCTGACCCCTTCCCCTCAACACACACCAAGCATTTCTTTGGCGGGCTAGACCCAGACCCTGCTCTGGACTTGGACCGGTACCTGCGGGTGGCAATACTGGACAGCCTGCCCCCCCAACCCCTGTCTTTGTGTTTTTCCAATTACGAAACCAAAGAACAAATGATACATGGAATTGATTGCAAAATCTTAATTATACATTGATTTTATAAATAAAAAATACAATTTTAGTAAATGGAATTAAATTTTCCACTTTTCATTTATCATTTTGGAAATGGAAGATTGAACTGAAGCATTACACAGACCCCATCACTCCATGTAATGATCTCTCCTTTCATCAAATTCAGAGCAGATTACAAATCTTGTTACCCATATGGCAGAAAAAAATGGTGTTCTTCAGGGGAAATCTACTTAGGGGAAAAAAGGTTTCTCAAATGCCCCTGATTGTCGTAATCATGTTTTTCATTTGCAGGACAATTAAGAAATCCGCATACTGCAAAAAGCAGACTGTAACCCAGTTACACAAGTGCAGGTAAACGCACTGAATATTGAATATTGTCAATGGAACATTAAAACATTTTTTGTCCATATCTGACCTGCCGAGCACGCAGTGCCACCTTGGCATTGGTTGTCTTGCTGAGCTGGGTGAGTTCAGTCAAGATGGCCATCAGCTCATCTGTTAGTGTGGGATCACGGCCACACAGCTGGTCCTAGACAAAACAGATGATAACATTACGTAACATTATAAGTTAGATATCTTAAAACACTCTAGTCAAGAATAAGATATGATGAAGGAGTCAATATCCCCTACAAAAGGACAAGTCTGTTTTTATCAGTTATTACTCAAGTCTTTCAAACGCACACTTACAATCAACATCGTAACCAGCAGGTTCTTCTTGGTGACTTGAGCATGGGAGAAGATATAGTTGAGCACATTTGCCATATCGCCTTTGTTTTCCTCACGCAGGGCAAACACACACTTATCATAGTGTCCTGTTGACAAACCAACAAGTAAAGTAGCTTAGCAAATATACTGCACAGGGGAACTGCAAATGCTCAGGTGGTCAGGGGTTTATTGTGGAAGAGCCCCACCAAGTGGACAAAATCAGTAAGTGCAGTTCTTCTAAAAAAACCTGTAGGACAGCAAAGCTAAAAACACATTACTCTTGCATGTGGCAATGTGCCACCACAATGAGCCCTTGAAACCAATAATTAAGTGTGCTGCTGTTGTTGTTGTTCCTCACCATTCTGAAACTGGATCTCTACTTTCAGGTACTGTCTGAGCAAGTCCATCACCACCGCCTTCATGTGACCTCGGATGCCACTGCGATACCTGTTGGAGACAAAAACAGTCTGGTCTGAAACAACAAACAATGCAGCGCTGTACTAACTGGGCATACGGACAAAATCGAGATCTAGTGAGTAAGAAAACAATTAATAAGTAAACCACTCTCATTCATGCAGCAAATTACATTAAGAGCTTTGTAATCAGTGTGTTAAGCTTTGCATTATATTGAGCTATAGAGTACCATACTCACTTCTGTACCAGCTGAACAATGCTTTGCGTGTTCATAAAGAAGACTTCTCTCTCGGACTTCTTATTAAGAGTAGCAGCGTGGCTGTCCAGGATGTTTGCAATCTGGAAACAAGGGAGATAAACAATACAAGCATTTAATCCCAACAGCAATGGAGACTCATAAGCATTTTATCCCAGTGGCACTGATGACCCCTCAGTTAGCTTGCTACCATTATATCCAGAGATCCAAACTCATGATTAAAACTAAAGATAAATATTGTTGGCAGCGTGTGACACTTTCACTACTACTGACATTAGTGTACTGTCCTTCCTTTGCTATTTATAAATTATGCATGGATATAAAATTCCTAGTATGAATGAATATGGAGTGTCCAAAATGTTTAACAATAATAACACATCAAATCAACTGTATTTTTTACATAATTCAGCAAATTGTTGACATCTTTTACATAGACAGACACATTTTGAAATAATTTGTTTGCACAAGAAACTGGGGACACAATATTCTAGCCAAGTGGAAAATTGGAGGGTTGAGAAATCTCAGTGCTGAACTAATAAAACTACTGGAGATACAGGAAAACACGCCACCTATTTTTATAACAGGTTTTTACTGCTGTTTTGTAAATGATCTAATGTTGAAGCATTAAAAATGTGCTCTACATCTGTACATAACTAATCCCTTTGTTCTCCTGGAAACAGGGTTAACTGTGGAATACAAACAAAACTACTGCTGGCAAAGAAAAAAAGAACCGCAAAATGCTCAACGGGAGTTTTACTGTTATCGACAAGGTACATTTAGACAGAATTCTGTGGGCTTAGTTAGCATGGGGTGTGCACGTGTTGGGGGACGCACCTGCTGGCTGGGAAACTGGCAGAGCACAGAGGTGATGTTGCTAGCATACTGAGCCATCTCCTTCTTGATGGCTTTCTCCACAGCGGGGGGGATGCGACCTGACACACTCGTCATGATGTCTTGAAGCTCCAACAGTGGCAAAGAGGGATCACGCATGGTTTTCATCAACCGTTCCACCCACTCTTTCAACTAGGACAGACACATGTTTAAGGAACTGCTTACAGTTGGAAAAGCTGATGTTGGTGTGTACCACATGTGTGTGTGAATTCTTACTTTAGCACTGAAGAAGGGCTCAGGAAGACAGTAGCCATTCATTATGTGAACAAGATGATCCAGTGTGTTGTGGAAGACTCTGTGTAGCTTCTCGCCTCTCAGAGCCACTGCCTGGATAGATGGCAGGGCCCCTGTGTGAAGCTCTGCCTACAAGACAAACACAAATATTTATTTTATAGCACTGGTGTGCATGTGCTGATGTTGCATTGTCAATGGGAGTTGATAGTCTAGTAGGAAGTAGTGGCAGGCTACCGCAGCTACATGAAAGTTAAAAAAAACCTGCATTTACTGTGAATAAAAGTAGTCCAAAATGTGTAGCTTCCACTTTGTCCTTCGTTGGACATCGTTACCACACCAGAAGTGACATTAGCTTGGTTCAGATGTTAATTCACACACCCGTTCCCTTCAGCTAATTGAGCAATCATCTTTGGTGGCAGCCTCAATTTCCTGCCTCACTGATGCTTTGATTTCATAAAGTGACTTGTCATAAGCAAAAATGAAAAAATGCACACCCTAAGTAATATATAAAGCCACAGTAGAGTGTGTGGAGTAGAGTGCATCTCTTGTGTATGGAAATGTAGATCTCTGACTTTTTTTAAAGGCTGTTGCTTTTCATGATAGAAGCTGAAAGCTAAACAGTTTCAACAGGTTCAATTTAAGACTTTTTAAGACTGTTATAAATGCAATTTCAGACCTATTTTACTACCAAACTGGCTAAACATTATGAAGGAAAATCTGTATGGCTTATGTCTTTTTCGTTTTATATTCATTACAACATGATCAATACAACTTTTTCCCAAAGGCACATTTAAAGTGAGACCGAAAAATGTTTTATATAAAAAGGTGAAGCTAACTTCATCAATCCAATGATTTCTTAAGATTTAAAAATAATTTAAGACATTTTAAGGTTGAAAAGTCAGAGCATTGTATGTTAGAATTTTTAAGACCCCATAGACACCCTGTAAAGTGTATGGCCCAACTTTAAATACCGTTATTGTGGACTAAATAAAGAAATATAACATATTTTGGGTCATTTTGTAGCAGGAATATGGAAAATGCAACTTGGCATACCACTTATACCTTCGTAGATTGCATTAGTCAGACATATAGTACCTGCTGCACTCTGCTTGGGTCATCCAGTTGCAGCTTGGCAATGACACAGCCAGGCTCCAGTGCTGCTCCAGCCCTCTTCACAAAGTGAATGCAACCAGACTCTGCAGCCGTAAGGGTCATTACCATCTTCATCACCTGGAATTAGAAGATGTACAGAGTTTACATCTATACAACTCATCAAACAAAAATAAAGTGAATTTAAACAGATTCCATCTTTTTTGTGGACAACATACAGATAACATATTGTACCTCTATTTCAGCATAGCACTGGCCAGAAAACACATGCCCGCCATCCTCAACTGTGTACTGGATAAGTTTTCCTGCTGAAGGAGATCGCAGCAGCGAAGGATCATTCTCCCTTTCGAAAACACAAGTCTTGTTCCCAATTGTGATGCGATACCTGTAGGGAAAAAAATATACTTAGTTGTAACAGAACCAGAAATTATAAGATGCAAGTGCATTAAGTAATTTCTGTAACATTGTTAACTGAGTTGAGATATTTTCAGGCAATGACTTATCAGTGTAATGATGTGTTGTTTAAATATTTTTTAATTACATTTTATTCTAGTTGATAAAATTATAGCTAAATTAGTAATGATATTTTAATTCTAAAGCTTTGTTTGCTCTTACCTGTCCACCTCTTCCTTCATGTACGTAGTGTAGCTGCTTCCATCATAAGACAGCAGGAGACCTCCATCACTGAGCCGATGGACGTCCACCTCAGCAGAGGAGTGGTTCATGATGACCACGTAGGAGTTGGGAGACTGGCGTGTCACAGTCAGGACGTACTTATTACCTTCGTAGATCAGCTCCACATCCACAGTATTAAGTAGTGTGTGTGCTGGCAGCACTTGGCCCCTGGTAAGAGAGTAGAGAGCGTTCTTATGTTTTCTATCCAAACACTGCACAAGTATTTACTATACTTAATATAAAGGGTTTTACAGTGATATGCCATTTTTTTATTTTTACCTTTCCAGAGAATGCAGAAAGTTAGACACACTGTTCCTCAGATTGACATCTGCAACATGAAGAGCGCCGCTCACAATTCCCAGCATGGTGTCGGGACGCTCCGCCTGCCCACGACATACACTTTACTTTTTATCCAGGAAAACATCAAATATTCAAGCTTAAATTCAAAACGCATGGTGCCATGGGCATAAACCACAAGATCTAACTATTATCAACACTTGGTTGTAATGCTGTTTCAACACTGACATTATAATATGGGTCAGTATGTCAAACATATCTTTTCTCACTAGAGTTTTCTTTAAGATCATCCAATGGCCACAGCTGGAACATCTCTGTATACCTGCATCTTCTCTGAGATAAGCCTGTCCAGCCAGCCTGTGTCAATGCTGTTGTGCTGAAAGCTTTCAGTCTCCAGCAGCTTAATGAGGTATTCCACTGTGGTCCTGAAGTCTCCTCTGATAGACAACTCCTTCAGAGCCACAACCATGTTGCTGCAAAAGAACATAGCCACATATGTCAACTATAAAACAGTTTGATCAAACAGTTTAAACAGTTTAGTTTAAACAAAAATATCTCCCAAAGTAAATATATACCAATATTGATAATAAATAAATGGCTTTCAAGTGAGCTTTCTCACACACACACACACACACACACACACACACACACACACGCACGCGCACGCGCACACGCACACGCACACGGACACGCACACACGTTGTTATAATTATATGTGTACTCACGAGATGGCCTCTTCCCGATTCTCTCCCCAAGAGAAACAGTGTCCAAACTGGGAGTCAGCGAACTCATGCAGCCCTCCAGCCGCTGCGACACTGAAGTAGCCCCACACATTTTTATTGCTGCGGAAATTCAGCTCTTGCACCGTTCCAGAGCTTGGCTTGAAACCCTGCGATCAAAACACACACACACCACATTTCACTAAACTGAGCCAAAAAAACAAAAACAGCTAATTTTGTTGTTTAGATAAGTAATAACAACAGCCTTTATTTACTGTACAACAGAATTACAAAGTGAAAATCTGAACAGGAACAGAACAGAAATCAAATACTTTGTTTACCTCATCAGGATTTTCACTGGTGATACGTGCTGCAATGACATGGCCTCGTGGGGAGGGCGCGGTTGACAGACCCTCAAAGTCAATGGGAGAGTCTCCCCATGGCTGGACCCCATAAAGCATCCTGATGTCTTTGATCCTCTGAAGAGGAATACCCATAGCAATCTGACAGAGGATAGTGGCATTACTACAATAAGTTTATGCCCTTGAACTGACATATATAGAACATCAGGGACAGGCTCACAGGCCCTGAACACACAGGGTTAACAACACATTACAGCACATATGTTCATTGTGAAAATATTTGCTTTGAATTGGCCACATACATCTTCCTGGCATGCTCATCTGACAGTTGTTAATGTTATGTTTTCAGCTTTCTAAACAACCGATTAACAATATCTGGGTGAGAGAGTGAGTCCTTTTGTTGTTGCCTGATACTCGTCCCCTGTGCCAGACAGAGTGTGTCACTCCTACAGTAACACCCAATCAGCTTGACTACAAAGCTTTCCCAGGCACACTGCCCTTCAGCTCGACTGCCACTGACCTATTTATGCACAATCCTAAACACTGCAGAACAGAACACGTGACCACAGTGCTGCTACAACCACTGGATCTACTACACTGTTTCTGCGTACTGCCTCCCTCCTTTTGCAGCAGGTTGCCATGGAGACAAGGGGCCCAGTTTAGTGCCGAGCGGTGAAGCGTGCTTACTTTGTCTATTTGTCTACAGGTCAGTCACAGACTCAAACGTATTGTGTGTGATGTAACAGAATGTGCTCTTTGTGACACCGCAAGCATGTCTGTTTAAGACAGACCTGAAGTTGGGCAGCAGGCAAGTTGACATCAGCCACCATCTCGGTACAGGGGTGTTCCACCTGCAGACGAGGGTTGAGCTCCAGGAAGTAGAAGCTGCCATCCTGGCTGTGCAGGTACTCCACTGTACCTGCACTGACGTAACCCACCATCTTGGCCAGCTTCACTGCACACTGAGGAGAGAAAACAACTCTATTCATATCAAGGTTCAATTAATCTGAATTTACTTAGTTGGTCTAAGAACTCCATTTATCTGCTGTACAAAAACAAACAATGCTACGTGGGTTGTACCCTTTCCATATCCTCAAACACATCAGAAGTGGCGATGGTAGCAGGAGCCTCCTCGATAATTTTCTGGTGCCGTCGCTGCACAGAACAGTCTCTCCCAAACAGGGAAATGGCATTGCCATACTGATCAGCCAAGATCTGGACCTCTAGATGCCGGGCATGTTTGGCTAACTGCATGACAAAGATAGGTGATCCTGGAACTTCTGCCTGGACCTTTAGAACCAAAAGAAAGTTAATCCTTGCAGTCAACGAACGTACAAAAAATGTGGATCTCTAATGACATATTGAAACCTACTCTACAATATGTCAAGTCCTGCACTTGATGTTTCAAACTCCATATAATGTGACTTTTCCACTTACCTGTCTGAAGAGGTTAGGGAAATCATCAGCACAGTTGACTTTACGAATGCCTTTTCCTCCACCTCCCTCTGAGGCCTTCACCATCACAGGGTAGCCGACCTTCTCTGCAGCCTGGCAATGAAAACATACAGCTTTATAGCATACACGCAGATATGCACATTATACTAAAGCACAGGCGACATTCACTTGGCAATATGAATGGCCAGTTAGATGACAAGCTTACTTTAAGGCCATCCTCTACATCCTGGATGCAGCCACACTCATACACATCAGTAGGAACGTTGATGATTCTCTTCTTTTGGTTGCTCTCTGTCCATTCTACTGTTAGGCCTGAGAAACACAAACAGATATAATATTCCCCATACATACTTTTCAATTAACTTATATGATGTTAATAACGTGTTAATGACATTTACTATTGCTCAAACCAAACACCTATCACATCTGGTTGAATTCAAGAATCATTGTTTTTAGAAAAACAAAACACACTTCTATTTTGTCATAAACAACCTTAACAAAGGGACTATCTTTGGACCCCCACACAAACTGTGACCTACCTGTGCCACTCCAGGGCAGGGTTGGAATGCCAGCAGTCTGAGCCACAATAGATGAAGCAATCTTGTCTCCTAGTGCCCACATAGCCTGACTTGGGGGGCCTGAGGAAGCAGTAAGGAATTTCAAATAAGCATTCTAGTTCACTAATATCAACTGATAATGTGAAAGTAAGTTAAAGAGTGAACAAAGTGATAAAGTAAGAAGCTTTTCTTACCCATGAAAGCAATGCCATTCTTGTGAAGCAGCTCTGGAAGTTTGGGGTTCTCCGAGGCATGACCCCAGCCAGCCCACACTGCCTGTAAGGAATACAGGACAACAGTTACTCAGTGATAAAATCATGAATCACAGTGGGGAAACTATAGATATAATAAGTGTGTGTGGTGGTACCTGAACAGGTATGCGTTTAGCAATGTCCAGAATGAGCTCCACATTGGCATAGTTGTTGTTGTTAGTCCCTCCTGGCACAGGTACATAATGATCTGCCATTTTGATGTACTCTGTGAAAGACAGAAACACAGAATTTATTTTTTTCCCCAAATGGTTTAACTGCAGTCACATCTACATTATTCCTTATTGGTGTACTGTCTAGCTATGGTGTTTACGTGCACTGAAAAAGAGCTGAAAGGCATAAACTGTCCAGTAATTCCACGTCAGGCTTTGGGGACTTTAGGAATGCTAGTGGAACCACAATTGGTGCACTTACTGCACTTACTTTACATGTCCAGATGCTAAAACTCACCTGCATTGGCCTTGAGGTCCTCTGGGGTTACCATTACAACAAAGCGGATTGCCCTCTCATTGCGAAACATCTCATAGGCCCACCGGCGGATGGAGCGCATGCATTTGACTGCAGCAATGCCATTGTTAGCAATAAGCACCTGGAGAAGCAAAATAGTTTAGTTACAAATGTTAATTTGCTAATTAAAATTAATTAATTAATTAAAATAATCCAATAATAATGGCTGGTGTATGTCACACATAGTGCTGTGCCTGTATGCATTATGACTTTATAATGTAATTTTAGTTCATGGCTATGTAATGCAAAGACACAGACACCTTCATTATTAAAGAGGTTCTACATATTGTTGGGATTATTTTCTGAATACAGAATCATTTAATCTGTGCTTCAAAGCATCTTTATAGGAATGTGCAAAATAATAATCATCACCTTCTCGATAACCTTGTTGCCACCAAAGCGGGTGACAAATTCAGCAGGAGAAGCCACAGTAAAGTCCCTCTGGAGATCGATACGCCGTCGATCTCTGCCTTGCTTCACCAGGTGTAGCCCTGACATGCTTGGCCTGTTTCAAGAAATACAAAGAATGCATGTAATGGCCCTTAGTAACGCCTCTAGTTTTGGAAAGAAGGGGCTGTTAAAAAAATTAAAAGCAAACTACCACATAACTCTTTCACAGCAGATGTGCTTTAGAGACAGTTTATGTTTACAGCCCAGCAGATAAAAGACAATGATATCACCTTACATAGATAGGAAGCAGAGGATTTGACTACTGTCTCTTAGCTTAAGCTTTATAGCTTGTTGGTGAGTAATCGTTCCCCCTTAGAGTAAATGTTAAGGACAACCGGTAAACTCACTAATGATAGGGATGATGGTAATGGTAAGTAAAGAGTCAACTGACATCTTGCAGGTAAGCTAATAATATTTCAAAGACTTTCAAGAAGAAAACTGTTTGCTTATCGGATTGTGCACAACAGGACAAAAACACTTCAAACAACAGTCCTCAAACATATTGACATGCTTGGACAAGCACCTCCAACAGCTCTCTGAAACAAGCTCCACCCTGCAGGGGAACCACATGGGGGGGAAGTATACAGGGGGAGGGATATGACTATCAGCTGGAAGGTGTGGCAGTGCCTGGGCTTGTTTGGCTGGCTGGCTTCTGTGGCCTGATACTGCATTATTGCATCACTGTAGGGGTTACCGGCACAAGGAAAATGAGCCCCTACTGAATGGAGGCTCTGGTTTCAATCCAGCTGTGGAGCTGCCAAAGTTTGTCCTGTCCTATGAGAGGGACAATTAGGGGGGTGGAGGAGACAGACACCCCCATCCAGTACATCTAGTTTTAAAACTGCATTCCCAGCTTCGTTCCGTTTCCCTTTTCATCCCCTTTGTCCTTGTGAAACTGATCACACAAAACCAGACTTGACAAAGCAGTTATTGAGATCAAGGAGGTATCAATTTCCTGATTGGCTGAATAATATAATATAATATAATATATCTAGAAACCATATATAAAAGCAGTTTTTAACCCACTTCAGCAAACTGGGAAAAAAAATAGCATGTAATTATGGTGAAGAATTATAATTCATTTGAAAGCCTTGTTCTTAGTCTTTCCCACCGGACCTTTTCTGCTATCGATCTTCATCAGTTAACTTCAATCATTTCTTCATCGAAGCCATCAACCTGTCTGTTAGACCCAATCCCAACTAGGCTGCTTAAAGAAGTTGTTCCCTTAATTGGCACTTCTTTACTGGATATGATTAATCTTTCTTTATTATCAGGATATGTACTACAGTCCTTTAAAGTAGCTGTAATTAAACCCCTTCTTAAAAAGCCCACTCTTGACCCAGGGGTTTTAGCTAACTATAGACCAATTTCTAACCTCCCCTTCCTCTCTAAGATTCTGGAGAAAGTAGTCGCCAAAGAGTTGTGTGACTTTCTACATAACAATAGTTTATTTGAGGATTTTCCGTCAGGATTTAGAGTTCATCATAGCACAGAGAAAGCTCTGGTTAAAGTTAATAATGACCTTTTGATTGCTTCTGACAATGGACTTGTCTCTGTACTTGTATTATTAAATCTTAGTGCTGCATTTGACACCACTGACCATAATGTTCTTTTACAGAGACTTGAGCATCAAATTGGCATTAAAGGAACCGCACTAAGCTGGTTTAAGTCATATTTATCAGATTGGTCGCAGTTTGTACATGTTAACGATAAATTAGACACATCCTATCACAGACAGATGCAGAAAAACTAATCCATGCATTTGTTACTTCTAGGCTGGATTACTGCAACTCTTTATTATCAGGTTGCCCCAATAAGTCCATTAAAACGCTCCAATTAATTCAGAACGCTGCAGCACGAATACTGACAGGATCTAGGAAAAGAGATCACATCTCTCCTGTACTAGCTTCTCTGCATTGGCTCCCTGTAAAATTTAGAATAGAATTTAAAATCCTCCTCCTCACCTACAAAGCTCTTCATGGTCAGCCCCCTTCATATCTTAAAGAGCTCATAGCACCCTATTACCCCACTAGAACACTACGTTCTCTGAATGCTGTGGTTCCTACAGTCTCTAAAAGTAGAGCCAGAGCCTTCAGTTACCAAGCTCCTCTCTTGTGGAATCAGCTTCCAGTTGTGGTTCGGGTGGCAGACACCCTCTCCACATTCAAGAGTAGGCTTAAGACATTCCTCTTTGATAAAGCTTATAGATAGGGCTGGATCAGGTGAGTCCTGAACCATCCCTTAGTTATGCTGCTATAGGCCTAGCCTATCAGGATTTCCCATGGTGCACTGAGCTCCTCTCTTCCTCTCTCTCTCTTTCTGCACTCATTCATGTCCCATTAATGCATGTTAATGAATGGTGGTACTGTTGGGTCTCTGTAAATGTCATAAGGAGTTCGGTCTAGACCTGCTCTATTTGAAAAGTGTCCTTAGATAACTTCTGTTATGAACTGGCGCTATACAAATAAAATTGAATTGAATTGAATTGAAAGATATTCTGTAGGCAGTCACCTACATCAGCATGCAATCTCATTTGAATCACAAACCCAAGGCTTCTGTGAGTATTCAGAGCAAATGTACAAGCACCCCCTATCTGTGAAAGTGACAGTGAAGGGAAAAGGCCTACATCGGGGCCCAGTGAACAAACAGCGGCTGGCAGAAAGACTTCTTCAAGCTTGTAAAAACTTTCTGTCAGTATTGAATAGCTCCTTTTGACTGTCAGCTCAGGAATTTCTCCGTGTGAACTTTTCCAAACCAACATTCTGAAGTCTATGCCTACTTTCCAGGCCTACCTCACAGACTCAGACACAGAGAGACCCTTAAGCAGTGTGCAGTTAGTGAAACCACATTTTTTTCACATGTGCTGCAAAAGGGGCTACCCAGTCAGTGCAAAGTCGGAACATAGTGTACTCATTTTGGACACGACCTGCTCAAACAGGACTAGTCTCATAAAAACAGCATTTGAAGTTGCAAAAATACTTGCAAGAAACACTACATATTTAAAACCCTCGAACAACTTCCAAATTAGGAAAATGTGGCTTCTGCAACATGTTACATTATTGATACAAATTGGTCTGCAAGCCTGAGAAATATAAAGCTTTAAAATACCGAAACAAGTCATCACAGAACAAACCTGTATCCACACACAACCACTATCATGATCACAATATTAGGCGAAAAATTGTAAATGAACATCGAAAGACTAGCGGCAATTCAGACAGACCAGGTTTGGATCCCAACCTTAGATTGTGCATGGGGCCATCAATATGGTCAAATCCCATTTCATAGGTGCTGTCTGAGCTACCGGATGATGGTGACAAGGATCGGGGCTCCTTTTCCTCCAGCTGGATGTCAGGCTTTCCCTGGATTTCATCCTCTGAGTTCTCCTCCGATACTGATCCCACAATAAAGTGAGAGTGCAACGCCGCAACGGCGGGGTTCTTCTTAGCAGCACCGTCCTGCTGTGCCATGGCTGGGCGACACGAACAGGCTGCGAATACTGGCAAGAAACACAACAGTGGCAGCAACAGTTATAAAGGCGATACAGAGTCCAAATATCAGGGTACAGTGTGACACAAGATTGTCTTGACCAACATGTGATGCTGTTTGTCATATTGCAAAAGTGGGTTACATAAACTTAATCTTGATAAATCAACTGATATTGCAACACTTGAACTCACACTGGGAGCATCAGTACATCGTGTGCAACTTCTAAAAAAAAAAAAAGTACCATTGTTGGACATACAGCTGTATATCAGAATTCAAGAAGGATGAAATAATTACATTTGCACACATGCATATGTATGCAAATGTAATTATTTGCTTTATATGCACAAATGCTGGTTAACAGTAGTAACCAAACAGTCAGAAGCACCTGAAGCACTCTTGCAGGCTCAGATAACTGCAGCCACATGAAACAACACTGCCTATGTGAAAAGCATACAAACAGGTTTCACTCTGTAAAACATGCACAAATCCTGCCTGCATGTGAGATACACTTGTCTGCCAATTCAAACCAATGCACACAAACACACTTTTAGCCAATGTAAGGGTTGACACAATTGTATCACTACAATTGTAGGTTGAATGAATTGATTTCAGAGCACATCTCATCGTTAATACTAATATTACCTACTCTAGTGTCAGACTTCCTTCACTTTCTCGTTCAGTAGCTAAGTTACCGAGGGTGTCCTAACATCACCCTATGGAAACAATGACGGTGCTGTACAACATGTCTGTTTCTTTACATTGCTACAACTAACGTAATATATATAGATATATATATATATTTTAATACAACTAATCGTTAAAGCAAATAGAGTAAACTCCCGGGTAACGGCTTAGACACACCTTACCTAACGATAGCTGCTTGCGGGACCAGAAAAACAAGCCGAGCACTGCTGAGAGACACACTGCAAACGTGAGCCAGGGGAACATCACAGAGTGAGAGCGAGAACTGCATTTAGCTTCTTAACAGACTGGAAATTCGGACATAGACCATTTTATGTACCGTTAATGGTATATGTTAGCCGGTGGACTGCCTTCTAGCTGAGGTTAGCCGCTGCTTAACGTTAACGTTACCTGTCTAGTCACAGCTAGCTTCACAGCAGCCCCAGAGAGACTGAGACGATGGTGATAATAATGCAGGCGTTAGCTAGCTTACCGGCACAAGCTAATACAATTATCATGCCACAGTAGCGGCACTACTACAGTACTGCTGACTGCACTCTAACAGTGTACTGTCACGTTAATGCAGCGTGGTCGAAATCTTCTGAGCGCAACGGATGACAGGCAGACTGGTGTAACATAATCTAGGCTAGCAACTCACCGGTGGAGATAAACCGAGACGTAATCCTGAAAAAGTTCACTCCGAGAGATCGATAACTGAGCTGAGTCTGTCAGACATATCGGTTTCCAGGGATGATGAACAAAAAAAGAAAAAGATCACATCATGATGAGGTCACAGCCCCAGCAGACGCTCTAACAGCAGAGAGTGGGGTGATGTGCTGATGCGCAGGCAGGTTACTCCTGGACGTTGACCTCTGACCGCAGCTTCCGCTATAGAAATACAACAGGTAGAAAAGAGTCCACACGCGAGACGGTTCAACGAGTAGTATGTGGGGGATGAAATTAAAATGGGCGTGAAAAATGAAGTATTTCAGATGCTTTCACTCGTTTGCTATTATTTATTTATAGTTCATTAAAGTCGATTTTTTTAGTTATTCTACGTAGTTTAAAACTAGTAATAGTCTCAATATGAATATAGAAATTCATCTTAATGTTGCTAAATTAAACTATTAAAACAATATCAAATGTGTGAATAGCTAAACCTCATTACACACTGAAGCTGAACTTAAAAAAAAAAAGCTAAAACAGTTCATTGCTATTTCAATATTGCTACTGAAGCACTTTGCACTACCAATTACCAGGGACTTTCATATTATAGTCAGTGAGTGTATGTGTATATATATAATATATATATATATATATATATATATATATATATATATATATATATATTAAATATATATAATCCTTTTTGAGTTAGTTACATTTAAAACATTATTTCTTCTCTGCCTCTACGATTTTCTTCATGCTTTTTGTCTCTGTGATAATTGTGACTTGGCTGCTGTAAGAATACCCCATTGGTATTGATGAAGTGCTCAATCTATAGCACTCTTAATGCCACAGGCCACTATTACAGAATTGTTCTTATTCATTCAAACAATTGAGTCTTAGCATACTATACATCATAGTTACATCAAACAACAAAAGAAGAACATATTCACTGTACATTAAATACTTTCTATTTCAGCTAGATCTAGGAGGGCTTCATTCGCATATCAGATTCCAGAGCGGTTATTGTGGGCGGGGTTTAGTAGGGTGACAGGAGGGGCGGGTCCCGGAGGAGGTGGTCCCTCTTCATGCGTGTTCCGCGTGTACTGTGCGTACAGTAAATGTGAAATGATCTGCGTCTGCACCAGCTTCCAAAAATCTGCCCATGTGCTTTGCAAACATTAAAGGTGGCGTCTAGTCAGAATACATTTCAATACTTATGGGACGAAGACTTTTAATTCATTACTCTTTTTCATGGTTTATGTGAGCGTGTGTGTGTGTGTGTGTGTGTGTGTGTGTGTGTGCGTGTGTGTGATAATGTAAGCAAAGTATCTTACTAATAACTGAGCGGACTACTCTTGCAAAGGCTCTTCACTTCTGTTTGCATATCGGCATTCTGAAAGATAAGTCATGTTACTGCAGCACAAGTTCAAACAAGTAAGAGCAGAATTCAGCTAGTTGGCTGTAGGCTATTAGTCTGACAGCAAATTACTAATAATGACCAAAGAGACTGTTGCAGCTACAGGGTAGCATACAGTATTTTTTAAAGCAATGTATTGCTCCCACTAGACAGTGGAATGGACTGCAGGTTAAGCTGTATTGCTTGTCATGTGAAATACAGTAATGAATCATTCATCAATTTCATTTTTAATTTAATTTAATGAAAAAAAAAAACAGAACAGAACTTGATCTCAGAGGCTTCTCCTTCATCTGCCTTTATCACTATTGTATCTCTTTTTTTCATTTTTTATAGCTGACTAAACAAGTAAGAGCTTTATGTTTAAGTTTAATGCTGAAACCAAATCAAATCCATGTCAGAAAATATGGAGATTTAATTCTAGTGAAATAATCTCTCAATGCCAATGTCAAAACATCATAGAGTAACTTTAATGTAACTATTAATTAAAAATGCAGTGTTACTGCAATTGTGATCCACTAGATGGCTTCAGAGGGCATTTGTTTGCCATCTCTATGTGCAGTCAGTTTAGGACAATGGCAGAGTTCACAGCCCCATTCCCAGTTTGTCAAATACAAAAGTGAGCAGTGTTCACTAGTTGCAATCTGCAATTAGATCCATCTAAATCCTACTTTAAACATCTGCACACCTTTATGTATCCACAGTCTAGCAAAGCCCTGCATACATTTTAGTGCTTTATTCACAGTTACACAGGCTTTTGGATCTCTGTTAAGAGCATTATTCATATTGTATGCTACAGATTGTGTCTCAGCACTTACTTTCAGGTGAAATTTATAGCACCAATACATGCAGAGCATTCTTACAGCATCCAGGGATACACCATGTTGCTTTGACACTGTGTCATGCAAATTGGTAATGATTAATTTAAAAATCCCATCTGAGCTTTACAGACCTGAGAAAGTGTATTGCCTCTCTTGACACATCACAGATTAATTATACAAGGGCAGCCGCATGTGGTTTAAATATAATCTTACCTGCAAGTTAATAGTCTTTAAGTTAGTATTCCACACACTGCAATGTGAGACAACTGCTTTCAGCCCCACACCTATGCTACTGCCTGCCTGTCAACTAGGCCTAAAGAAGAGGAATATGGGTGGGTGAGGCAGTAAAAAGCTCTCCTTCCCCTTTGGTGCCCGAGGCCCTTTCTCCTTCCAACCCCCAAGAACTCCCTAGCACTGAAGGAAGACGTTTTTTTGCTGTCTGCAGAACTTTACAGTTGACCTCCTCACACATTTTTGAGCCAGTGGAGATGTGCTTTCAGTGTAACGCCACGCTCAGCCAAGGAGAAAATGGACACAATAGAGGTTTGAAAGGAGCCCAGCACAGAGGGGGGCCTTTCAGATCAATTTTTCTTCTAGGAGACCACCTGACTTTTTAGCACATACAGCTACAGCTTTGCTGTGGAGGGTCATGCCATGGTTGTTTTGTCATGACTGAAAAATGAACACAACGAGATTTTGAATGATAGCTTCCTTCTTCATTCCCTAAAAAAATGATGAAATTCAAAATATCACCCACAGATTTAACCTTTAAGAAGTACAGTGTTTTTGAGTTGATTCCACCAAGCACTGTGTCCACAGTTAACAGACTGCATAGTTAAACTGAAACTTATTTGCTCACCACAAAAAAACTGCAAACTGCATGAACCAATATTTAGTTTTAATTTGGCAGTAATATGTGCCAGAGCAAGAAGAAACCTGCAAGTGACAATTTTATTATTATTAATATTACAATTGCATTTGATTTATTCTGACATTTTACTGTACTGTTTTGCATTGATAATTCAAGCACTGTGATTTTATTTCAAAGCAACATTTCTATGGAAAAGCCATCACAGGCCAATGTATTAAAGAGAACTAGACATGGTATTGCAAAACGGTCACCATTTTTTCCCAATTATTTGCTCATATAAGCTAAAACGTTTTTGCTCCTCCTGATTGGTTTCCCTAGCCCCAGAGATCACACAAAAAATTACTTATTATTATCTAACTTTTTTAAATAGACCAATCTTAATGGGTTAAAAATTAATAACTGACAATGTGAGCCTTTAAAGGTGTCAACAATTTTACAAGTGTATTCTTTATAATGGCATATAGTATAGTATAGTATCCACCTCTCTTGATACATGTACTGGCTTTTCCCTTTGATAGCTCTTCCTCCACGCTGGGTGCCACATCCCTGCTGATGTCAATCAGGCAGAGGACACATCATCAGCAAAACTAGCAGCCTTCCATTGCTTGGTGTACAGCATGTGCATGAATGAACAGAGAATTTACTCTGCTGTGTCTTTGGCTTTTATCCAAGGGTAAGATATACCATCTCTTTTGCATATTGTATATATCCCTTTAACTGCCTGGTCAACCAAGCACATTTTGAGTCACTATATCTAATTGAGTGTTTAAATCTATTCAACCTGATTGAGCCATCTCTACCATTCGGCTACGGTATGTTATGTTAAAAAAATCCAGTAGAGGTCCTTCCATCTTTATACAGTAGGCCTGTTCATTTCCCCTCGAACAAAGAAGTGAAAAGCGGGAAAATCACCCCAGACATGTGGACTGTTTTTGGTGAAATATTGAAAGGTAAGCATATATTTTGGCACATCATACTGTCAGAGGCTTCAATGAACAAAACTATGTTACTTATTGCCACAAAACAAGTCTAACAAATGTGTCAGAATTTTTTGAAAACGACCTCAACCAAATGGTTGATTTGTCAGTTTATGGTAAACCTAGCAACATTAAGCAAATTTGATTAAAGTTGACTTTTTGCTATGGCATATTACCACAAATAAAGTGGGTCCAATGCCCAAAAACGTGTTTTTGTTGTGTATTTCTTCATAAATTAGCATTATATTTGATTTTTTTCCCCCAGGTTTTGCTATTTTTATGAATTTCGGTACTTTAACCATGAAACGACATCTCGACCATTTGGTAGAGGGCTGTATTTTAAAAACTATGGTTTCAGTTAAAAAAAAAATCAGCAGCTTGCTACATGTGTTTGCATGTGTGGACTCTGTATTTAAAAAGTGACATGACCTTGTGTCACAACGTACAACTGTCTTCTAATGCCTTCCAGTGTCTCCCTGTGAAGCTTTTTTGCTCTATATTCATGAACATATACAAGCATGCACTTACACTGCTGACACTGTGAATATATGTTAAAAAATATGTATAAATCTATATAATAGTGTGTGGAAAGGTCATAAACGTTTTATATTTAATAGTTTATAATTAATGTCCTTTATGTATCCCAAAAAAGTATTTCTGGTGCAGCTTGAAAACATGTACGCGCAGAGGGCTTTGCTGTCACAAGCAGAGATGTTTTGGGAATTGCCCTAGCAAGCAGTGAGCTGCAGTCATGCATGTGGAATGAAGTGTGCGGGACCACAGACTCACTCATTCACCTTTATTGCTCAGCCACCATTACTATGGCCAAGGGCATGGCAGCAGCTGCTGTTGTGCAGCACCACTTTTAACAAATAATAAAATGCAATACAAATTTAATTCTTTAGTGTCACATTTTTTTATTTGCCAGTTTAAAAAGAAAAACATGGTCAGTACTCATGGTAGTAGTAGTAGTAGTCTAAGATTGCTAACCAAAACCCTTACTTCACAATTAAAGTCAGAAGGTTCATAGCCAACTTTGCCATTTGACTGTCAATGCCTTTTGAATGACAGTGACAATAAATTAATGTGGTTAGAAGGGCAGCTGAGGGCAAGGCATTGCGAATCAAGCCCAGAAAGGGTAAACACAGGAGCTTAGGTTAAATTAAAGGATTACCTTTTAACATCCAGACAAATCCTAATCCACATTAGTTAACTGAACAGAACTCTTGAATCCACTTCAAATTCATCTACAATACGTGTCCATGTACAGACCTTGATCTTTGATGGTCTATAAAATAAAATAATTACTAATGAGCTTCACTATTTTTTTAGTTTTGTATTTATTGTGTGTAAGAACAGTGTTTAACACAGCAAGTACATTTCTATGCAGAGTGCATACGTAATGTGATATCTGACAAAAGACATCTGCATATGTAATGTGCTATTTAACATCAACAATACTATTTCCATATAGTGTAAACATATTAAGACAACTGTATGAATTGTGAAGATTTTATTTAAATTGTGAAAAAAAAGCACACAAAAAACAATTTACCTGAATAATTTGGCAGACAACCTGCAAGATTACTGAAGACATTTTACAATTGCTGGTTAAAAAAATAAAAAAAACAATCCTGAGTTTTCCATGGTGCGGATTTGGGGCATCAACAGAATGTGAAAGTGTGAATAGGTGGTATATAATGTCTTCACATCTCATTGGCAGGCTTTGATTAGGTGTGTTTTATACATGTACGTGAAAATAAAAATGACAAAATATTTACATCATCATACAGAATAAAGCAATAAAAAACTGTTTATTCATGGTTAAAGCACATTATTTTCCTTATAGAGCATTCCACTTTGGGCAGAGTTTTGCATAGCTCGGTTTCCCCAAAGAAATTCCAGGGACCATCTTTCATTTTAATTGCAAATCAAAAGACCCTGATGTCTAGGTTAAAACTGGGCTAAATGTGGTTGAATAAGTGAAAGCGTTGTTAGACATTTAGGTTGCATATAACCAAAGTACTGAAATGACTATATTCTAACGTAGTTAGAAGCGGCTTCACTGAAAGATAGTGAATATACTTAGGCCTAGTGTTGACATAAAGGTCTAGGTGTCTTTTGACCTGAAAATCATCAAATCAGTGTTTATTAGGCAAGTTTATTGAGATAATACCAAGTTAAATAGCAGCAAAACATGCAGTTTCTGCCGGTTATTTATTTTTGGTGATCATTATGTGCAGCTTTATAAACTTGTCTGTGTGACGATCACCAAATATCCACCTATCTATTGTGGAGGAAGTGGTCTATCAAGTCCTCTCACCAGATTATGTATATTTTGCAGTTCATTCATGGAACCCTTCACAGTGTTTCTCGATGGTGCAGACTTCTGCTTAGCCTTGCTTTTGTGACTGTGATTGTCAGACACTGGACTTGAGTTTCTGCTTCCTGATTTAGACAGCTCAGATTGTGAGTTTGAACTGCCGGGCGATCTGGTAGTACGCAGGTGGTTTTGGCTCGAGGTGACGGAGTTGGGGATCTGATAAGGGCTGAATCGCAACCAAGGTCGAGGGCTGCGGAAACAGTGGTTACTAGCCAGCGTAGAAGTTGCAGAGCAGGTGGGAAGAGCTGGAGCTATTGCGGCTGATGCTGCCATGTAGCGATATGGATAGGAGAGCAGTCCTCCAAAGGGTGACAGTGAGATTCCCTGTACGAAAAAATAAAATAGTTATTTTAGAAAATAGGATTTTCTGTTTTTTCTTTTTTACATGTTTATGTACAGACCTGTACAGTTTAGTAAATTAAATATCGAAGAAATAGATACTGAGGCATTAAACAGAAGACAAACACAAAAAATATGAAGTCGCAATGCCATGCATGCATCTGTGATTGGATTTAGTTTCTAACACCTTTTATTCCAATGTTTCAGCAAATGATGTCAGTGCAGGTAATTGATCTAATCCCATCAAGGAACAAGAGTAGTATTTAACACTTACACTTTACTCTGCATTGACTCTGACCAGCTTACTGCAAAGGTCTATATACTTTATATCTGTTTTCATAGAATTTCATTATTCTGAGGTTGAAACTGTTGTTTCAAGAGGCCAATTTTTACTCTTTGGGAAAATGTAGGTAAAGTGGAAATGTTATGCCAAGGAGAAAGGTTTGGGGTCCTTAAGAGAATGTCAGTTAGAAGTACACAGAATAAATCTGCACTTTACTAGACCCATTTACAGGAAATTATGCTCAAACTGCTTGTAACCCCTTAATGCACAGCCACATCTGTTTGTGTCCCCATGTTGCAGGTTGCAACCTTTCAGCTGAGGAGTGATTTTACTGTCTACAATTAGAGAAAGGTAGAAAAATAAGCAGAATTTTGTAATCATCTTATGAACTCTGCAATTCATTCACTCTTGACTCCTTGAAAGTTGGGGACCACTGGCCTGGATTAGAATATTAGTGTATTATAAAGTATACTAGAATGTACCAACGGATTGACCCTGCAGACTTTTTCCCTTTTCACCAGAAGTTCAACCCAGCTCCTTATCTGTGCTTTCCTTCAAATCGGCCCCCAATTAGACACCCTCCAAGCCCCTGCTTTACAGGCCAACTGGCCCTCCCTTGCTTGAACCAAGGAAGGGAGAGTTACAGTAGAAATTAACTTCCCATCCTTTTTCTCCTTGTTTTCCAGTTGAAACAGCAGTTTTGAAGAAATTTCTCCAACAACTCCTCTGGATAATAGTCTCCTGGCTCAATGATCTTTCATGCAGTACAATTTAGGGGTTAGATCACCCAAAATCCCAAAATATTTTGTCTTAGAGGGCCTAGAGATATCACCTTGTACATTTCTGCTGCTGTGACAATATGTGGTATTTAATTTAGGGTTATTGTGGATAATCCACACACCTCATTGTAAACAGTTTTCACCACAAGTGTTTTAGAACAAAGAAATAGTCCCGATGAAAATTCTCAGCTTTCAATATCTATTCACTATGTGTATTAAAATATATGTGTATATAAAACATTAGAATACAGTGCTCCTGCTGAAGTTTACCTGAGATGCCAGCATATGTTGTGACAGTTGAAACATGAAGGGAGATGGAGAGGTGATGCTTTGAGAAGAAAGGCCTCCATTTTCTAGGTTATTTACTCCAGGCAAAGAAGAAAACAGATGTCCCATACCCGTGGTGGAAAAAGCCTCTGGCTTCACTGACAACTGTCCAGGATTAAACAACAAAGGTGCCCCAAGTTTAAGAAACTGTTGGCTGTGCGCACTTGAGAAATCCAAAGTCTGAAGGTGTCCAGCGCTGAGGGATAATGAACTCACCAAAGGCAAGACCCCATCTTTGATTTCACTCATTTGGTTTTTGGAAGAATCGACCTCCACCGAGTACATATCATCCGACATTCTAAACATTGTTCTGTCTTTTGTTGTGTCCTGATTGCCATTGCTCATAGTGAGAGCTGACTTCCACAGTATCTCCTCACTCTTCTGACTCAGAGCAGACATATGTTCAGTCCTGGAAGAGCCGGTTTCAGCAGCATCCTCATCTTGTAGATCATCATCTGAATCACTTCCAATGTTGTTTTCATCTGTGGGGGGAAAAACATTACATTCATTAAATGTCTTTATAGTTAAAAGTAAAAAAAAATGTATATTTCTGCCTTGTTAGTACTGTATATTATTAGAACACTATTGGGACAGGGGTGATAGACTCTTGAGAGAGATGACTTAGAGCAAACATCTTGAGGCGTGAGAGAGACAGTGTTCTTCTGTGACTAACCCAACGGCGCCAGAAACAGATGATTCATTAAAGCAAACTATTTTTGTTTTATTAAATTGAGTCACACAGTAAATTGGGGTTGAGGTCTACAGTTGAACAACTTCCCTCTGTGTTTGGAATGTTCACATTGCTGCCATCCTAGTACTCAAATACGCATTATGTAACCGCAGAGTCCCCGGTCCAGTGTCACCTTAATCCCACATGATAATGATGAATGGATACGATCATGTTGTAAAAGACTCTTGAATCCTCAAATACAGTAGTTATGGTAAGTCCTGTAGAAAATCATTTGGTTTATAGAAACGTTGCCATAAAGGCTGCTTAATGATGAAACAGACAGTAAGTTAACCACCTTGACAGGTTGGTGTGGACATCAGAGGGCTGCTCACCAGCTCCCAAGGGGAATACAAAGGATCACTGGTACTGGGTTGCTCACACGAGTCATCAGAATCAGCACAGTCCTGGTCCGCTTTGCTTCGATTCTCGTGCAATGAAGAGATGTTTAACTGCTTATTCCTGTGTACCACAAACTGAGATTAGGTCTACCCATGCAGGCATGTCCTTTAATATTCTGATGGATTCTGAAGACAAAAAAAAATACCTCTTTTCTCGTTTCCCATTTCCAGTGTCTCTGAATCCTTTGGCAAAGGGATTGTTGTCGATTTTTAGCTGTGTAATCTTATGGGGAAAAAAAGTGGTGAGTTAGTCATTGTAAAAATACAGCTCCTTGTTAAGTGATAGATAAGTGCAACATTAGTATCCATAAAGTTCATAATGAGGACCAAGTTTTGGAGAATCTTTTTTTAGGCTTTATAACACTAAAATATACATCTCAGTTTCTCAAACCATCCCAAAAGGCGCCAGACTTGTGTTTTTATCAACAAATTTCCTATAAATAAAATCCACAACCCTGCAGGATCATTGCATTACCTGCTATAATGCACGCACAGGACTAGATTAGGTCTTGCTATTTGTGCATGTGTGCACGTGTGTGTGGAGGAAGGAGGATGTGAGAGGATGAAGGTTACCTTTTCATTCTGATACGCAGTGACAGCAATGAACTCGGTCTCAGGGAAAACATAAGTCCGGAAAGTGCTGTAGGGAAGCTTCATGATGTCGTTGGCTCTCACAACATGAAATCTGGGTTGGTATTTATGCATTGAGTTCAAAATGGTCTGCAACAATAAAAGCAAAGAAAGTCTAGAATGAATATTGCTGGCAAGTTGCCTAGTACATGATGTAACTGACTTAAATGATAAGTAGGCTAAGTGATAAAATAAGTAACAAGGTCACTTTGAACTCACATTGACATGTGCAGCCAGTTTAAAAATAAGTCATATATGCTATAATTAAAATTTCTGTTATTGTTACTTACAAATCCATGTTTGTCCGAAATATTATTAGTGAGTTTGAGTTTATGAAAAGCAACGGGCTTGCTCATCCACTGCTCTCCTTTGGACGGACTGTCCGGGTGGATGTACATGCGCTTTGGCATCTCCGGGTCGCCCTTCCCAGCCACAGTCCAGCCGGAGTTGTGAAACTTGTAGCGGCAGTCATCAACGGCGACAATGTCCATAAGCAGGATATATTTTGCTGTTTCATCCAGCCCGTCTACCCGCACTTTGAAAGGTGGAAACATCCTCCTGTATCAAAAAAATAAACGAATATTGGGTTACATTCATTAATGTTAGAAATGGGTTTTGGAGCATTTTTCCCCATTAATATAAAATATGAAATATGGAGTATTTAAACGTCTGATCATAGTGGGAATGTAAAATAATTGTATGACATTGTTATTAATAATATAGCACGGATTGAACAGGGGCCCTGGAACTAAGTAATGGTCTCCTGTGGCCCCCGACCTAGGACTAATATAGGCCTACTGGTAATCACAAACTTAAAAATGACTCTTACATTGGTATTATCATCATCATTTTTTTTTTCTACAAGACATCTACAAATCTGATCATATTGTAATCTTAAAACGATGGAATTTCAAACCCACGGATAAGTCCTATAATGGCCCTGTCATGGATTCAATGAGCAGTAGTTTTCCATACCTTCCTGATTTTGTAATAACCATCTCAGTCCCCCTTTTGTGAAATTCACTCCATAGATTCTGTGAGTCCAGAGTGACTTTCGGGTCATCATCCTGCCCTTCATCTGACTGCAGGCTCTTTAAGGACCGCGGGTGAACTGGCTGATGTTGGCGTCCCAGAGCTGCGTGCAGCCCCGCTTCCAGAGGTTCGGACAGGGATGCGACTTCTGGGAAAGTGAGCGCAGGGAAAAACGAGGGCTGCGCGGCGGCAACGAAGGCTGACAAGGGCAAGGCACCCGGTCGATGAGCTTGGAAAGGATGGTAAGCCATGGCAGCCGCTGTGTCAATTGGATCTCTCATCAGGACATCCGATACAAAGTCTCAGCCCGCTTGCTGCTGGAGGCGCACGGACTTTCACATCCAAAGTTACCTTATTAACAGTTTGTGAGTTCCGAAGCATGGCCAAGAGTTTAGATGAGGGAACGGAGATTTCTAACGATTCTGGGGCAAAAAAAAGGCAAGGATGGTCCTGAATGTATCCGCTGGTAGATCCACCACGGAGAGGACAGCGCGCTTTGGGACCATGCGCAAAGCTTGTTTCGAAAGCTGCAGTGGCACTGAGGAGTGAGGGCAGAGAGAGGAGTGGAGTCTGCCCTCTCAGGCACATGGCACATTAACGAGCCAAACGTCTTCGGCGAAGCAACTTCTCTGTCCGAACCTATTAGAGAGCGCTGGGCGTGGATAGAAGGAGACAGCCGGATTTGAATGGGTTAGTAACACAGCATTAATGAATTATTAAAGTAACTTTCAACAATTTCGGTTTTTATGATGTTATAGTAACAATAGTAGTAATGGGAATTAATAATACTTTTTTTTATTTTTTTATTCAGCCAATACTACTACTTCTACTACATAATAATAATAATAATAATAATAATAATAATAATAATAATAATAATAATAATGATAATAATAATAATAATAATAATAATAATAATAATAATAATAATAATAATAATAATAATAATAATAATAATAATAATAATACACAGCTGATGGTCCTCCTGCCATCTTCCCAAAATGTCAGTCAGTGGTAACTAATTAAAAACTATTAAACTATTAACTAACTATTAAAAATAAACTTTTACTCTTGTGCTGTGCCACTGCCCGACTCTATATCCGTTTATCCGTCTTTTGGAAACATCGCCACTTTTTGATTAAGTATGGAGGGATGAGTGAATCTGTTCATTAAGGCGGACCTGGCGCCAGTTTGCTGGCGTCCCACAAAGAGCTCTCTTCTGTCACTTCACATTAGGAAACTCTCCAAATCCTCAAGTCTCCTGCTCCAGTTTCCTTTTCGGGTGCAGCCTGGAGTCTACACGGCTTGCTTTGGTGATGCAGGAGAAAACCCCCGAGTTAAGAGTGAATGTGATTGAAGTCCAGTGATGTAAATAAAAGCAGCACTCGACTGATGAAATACTTTTTTTTCGTTATGAGATAAACTGTCGGGCATTTTGCCTCCTCACTGATGACAAGACGAGCTTCCCCCCCCCCCCCATATTTAGGGATATAGGCCTATGTTTTATTTGTTTTTTATCTCTAGATTGAGCAGTAAACTGACTTGGGGTGAAATTTGCACGGGTTTTCAATAATTCATCCATCAATTAGCTATAGTAGTTGAGTAGGCCAAAGTGAATTTTTCGGGGCAAAAAAAAAACAAAAAATCTAATTCAGCTTCCTTGGTACCATGTGATTGGGTTAACAAAAGATGGACCTGCTGTAGATTGTAATTGTGATTCATCAGGTTCACAGGTGATATTAAAGGACTCTATTCCAGTATAAGTCTAATATTACAAGGCTTTAACCGTATTTATTAAAACAATATATATATATATATATATATATATATATATATATATATATATATATAATTGCATTTATTTAAAAAAATATACGTCTTAATTAATCATCATCATTTGTAGTTTCTTTTAACATCTTCCTGCATTTACGTCAACAGAAGCGTGGGGAATCTTTCCGGCTCCTTAATAACAAGACAGGCAGTGCAGTGAATAACCTCAGCATGTGAGTAAACTGGTTGGAACCATAATGAGATAATGATAATAAAGGGAATTAAACAAACACACACAGTACACCCACACACATTGACCTCAACGTCCAATGTCTTCTCTGGATTTGCAGAATGATAATCTCATTGAGATTGCCCACCCCAGTAATCCACAATTTTCTTTCCTTTTCTAGGTGGGGTTGCTAAATTACTGTTTCTTCACTGACACAATTACAACAAACTGTTTAGAATTTAGTGGAAAGAATTATGTTTGCTTTGTTGACATCTTTGTAAGGCTTACTGAATAGGCCTATTTACAGGCCTCTAAAGTTATTGAAAAGGTTTGACTGTTTTATGTAAATCAGTAATTAAAAAATCTTTAGCTTTTTTATTTACTTTTCATTTAAGTTTTGTGAAAATAAAACATTGCATGCAAAAATCACATTCCATGCTTATGTGGTTCTTGTACCATCACGTAAAACAGAATATAACTCTGCACAGGATTTCACAATCATTGAATAATGCAAACTAGAAATAAAAGAAGAACTGCTGTTTTTCTCTCTGCTGTATACCTAGGGCTGAACCACGATGAGTACAAGGTGAAGTGGAGTGCTGCTTGACAGTTACAAGGCAGGAAAAGCTTCAGATAGGAAGTGATCTCACAGGTCCCACAGAATGATGAATGGCTCCCAAGATAGTGAAGGGTAATAACTTGTAATCGAAGCCATAAGATGAGTTCAGAGAAGCGTGATTGAGCGATGAAGGGTGGGAAGACATTGTTCTCCATTCCTTTCTGTATATGTTCACAGAAATGGCGTGCACGAGGTTGCCTGTCTAACACAGCCATTGGCAACACTGCGCGAAAGGGTTTGGGGTTGAAGAGGGGAGTGGCGGTGGTCTGCTTTTCCTCACTCAGCGCTACTGTGAGGGATGGATGGTCTATACTCCGCCATTCTTCTCCGGTGCAGCTCCAGCCGACAGCTTGGGAGAAGCACCAGAAACAGGAAGGAGGCAATCAATCTGAGTGATGGTGCATGAATTTCACCTCTCTGGTCACAGTCCACACCTGGGACAAATTCAGAAGAATGTTCGGCCACTGAGGGTTCCTGGCAAGTCATCCAAAGGGCAAGCCAGTAAAGTACGAATCACATCTGAAGGTTGGAGTGCACTCTTAAATGACAAACGGGAGGAAGAGGAGAGGAAGATAACTTCAGTGTGGACTTAAGGCTGAGCAAAGAGGTCTAAGGGCCGGTCACCTCGAGTGTTGTCTGGGCTCTGTATTGTCTTGTTTTAATCATCATATCATGTGGGTAACATAATAGACACAACATATGGATCTGTTTATCCTGACTGTAAGATCTGGATGGTGGGATTAGTGCAGCTCCAAAACCAGGGAGTTTTATCACAGAAAGGCTTAATTATTTATTCAATTTGAGTATCTTTCCTGTAATGTGCAGGAAAAATATTCAGACCCTGTGCCTCCTTTTATTTTTTATTAAAACATAATGAACCATATGTACATTAGAACAACCTACATGGAAACATTTGTCCATGCTTATCTGGAGTGATTCATGATGGTATCACTTTCCCTGCCAGAGCTCAGGGTTCAGTACTTTCTGAGCTCCTGCAGAGTGGAATGTGAATGTGGCTCATTATTACAAAGAGGTTAAGATGATGAACTCCATGTTTTTTGTTCTTTTTTTTGTGTGTGTTTAGGTGTTCACTGCACTGTACTACAACTATAGCGTATAAGCTACAAATTCTGTATATACTCTATTAAGAAAAGAGTTAGCAATCTTACAAAACATTTATTCCAGAATGAAACTATACTTTTGCAATTTACAGGGACTTAAAAGTAAACACAGAACTTGCACAATATACATGATATGGAAGGGTCATTGCCTTTGTTGTCCTATTGTTTCCAACAATAAGGAATAGCTTAAGGGATATTCCTAACACTGAAGAGCAATTCTGTAAATTAGGCATTTACACCACAGCATCTATAGTCTCTAGTTATAGATATTCAGATATTCAAAAAAAGTATCAAGAGCTCTTAAATATAGCACATAAATAAAGTGCAGACTCTAAACTGTCTTACGTCATTCATTTTTCAACTTTTCACAATGGAGGTGACAAAATAATTTGACAAGATAACAGAGATTTAAACTAAGTCACCAACATAGTACTTATTTGGGGTTTTTTTTGGATGAAGATACAGTACTATTGGGCATTGCCAGTATGGGGTTCCATAGTTATTGTGATGGCCCTCATTATGCACCTTTATTTTGCCTATTTGAATGGGACTGCAGGACTGTTCTAAAGGTCAAAAGCACTACTACTACACCACTAGTCTTTTGCATCACAGCATGAGAAATCCTCTGCCCCAGGTTAGTGTTCCATTTACCACTGTTCAGTTGTCTTCTTACTTTTGAAAAGTTTGTTAAGAGCCACAATTAGGATGCCAAGCTTTGGCAGTTAATACCTGAAAGAAGGCACTGACTGACTGTCCCATAGTCATCAGCACACACCTGGTACCTTCCCTGCTCTGCCCAGCCTGCACTGCAACCCTCTTTAATCAGCTGACTTATCACTGAGATAAGTCTATGTTATGTTTAATAAAAGCAGGAATGCTGAAGCCAAAATCTCAGTCAGACCAACATCATAAAGTAGATAGCATTCCTGCCACAGGGCACTCATAACCTGGATAGCCTGGCTTCATACACAACTGATCCATTAGTTTTTTCCTGTGTTTGTACACACACTTACCCTTTGTTCCGCATTGAAAGCCACCAGCCAGCTTAAAGGAAAGTAATATTAGCCCTGTCTAAAGTCATTAACGCTGAAGCAGACTGGTTGATATTACTCTCGATTTGACCTCCATTCTTACCGGTAGCACTTTAGCCACACTTATTCAGTTCAATGGTAGAATGAAAGAGGACATGAATGTTACAATAAAAGCAGAATGGATGTATAGAAATGGAAAGGCAATGTGTTACATAGAAGTTTTCTTTTGATTAGTGTGTTATATTGAGGTTGATCTTAATCTGTAGTTACAGCCTCATGTACATCCCACTGACATAACAATATGACAGCAAGCAAATATGTGCAATTAAGTGATCCAAGTTTGATTGAATATAAGCACATTTATCTAAGTAGTAGCTTTGCCACAGCATGCACAGGAAGCGATTTGGTTCAAGTTAGTTCAGTAAATGGTATGAATCGGGCTGGGCGATAAATCAATTTTATCGATTAATCCGAATTCGTAGTTAAACACGATTTATTTTTGGTTAAAATCGGTTTTCTCTTGAACTTCCACAACACCGGTGCTCCCTTTGGGCTCCCGTAGGTCAGAATGCGCTGACCCCTCCCCCCGCCTCTCCACAGATAAACACAACATGGCAGCATGCCATGATGAGCTCATCCCCAAAAAAGGCACAGTGTCGTCGGTTGTTTGGAACTGGTTTGGTTTTGTGGTGTCCGACAGCGAACAAACCATGACCCACTGCAAGTTTGTTTGAAAGCTGTTGCAACCAAAGGTAGCAGTACGACCAATTTATTCCAGCACCTCAAGCAGATGCATGCAGCCGAGTGGGAAAAATCGATCAAAATCGTAAATTGGGTTTGGTGTGGAAAAATCTGAGATTTTATTTTTAAGCCATATCACCCAGCCCTAGGTATGAATGGAATGGTTTTTAAAATATTACATATAGCAACTGCAGTCTGTACATGGACTTCCAACATGTACTTATTGGCATCCAGTCTGAAGCCTTTCGTAAAAGACACTGCACAGAAATTCATAATTTTGCTACAACTTGTGTTTTCTGACATTCAGACATTCCATAATTTAGTTGTAAAAGGAAAAGACACAGTAGCTTTAAACTAAGAGGCTGAGACAGAAAGAAAGAGCTAGATGGCTCGTATGACATTTGAATTTATGTGAAGGTCTAGTGTGTTTAGCCACTGACCTTTAAGAGCGAGACGCCCTGTCTACGAGATAAACCTAATGTTATAGTAATGAATTTTGGGTTGCATTAACCCATTTGTGGTGGTGTTTCAAGCACAGACTCCAAGGGTCTGGGATTCCAACCTAATCTAATGACAGAGAGGCAGAGACACAACTAATCATAAAGAGAGGGCCAAGTCATTGTTCTTGCTGCAGGACTATAAATATATAGCCCTAAATTTAATTAGAGCCTAATAGACACGCTGTAAGAGACGCCAGTCAATTCTAACCATCTTACAGCCTCGTGAACTCCCAGTGTAAAGTGACACTGGCTACAAAACGTCCAATGGCCTTTGAAAAAAAGCCTCTTTTGCTCATTTAATGGAATTAAGAAATATTATTGCTTCCTAAACAAGTTAGATGTCCGACTAGCAGACTTCTTATTTTGGAAATAAGTCTAATGCTTAACAGAGTTGACTCCCTGTTAAAGCACTGTGGCATCACTATGAGTTTGTTTGTTTAGATTTATTGGATTTACAGGAAGGTGTTTTCCTAAAAATCCATTTAACAAGCTTTCAGAGCGATTGACAGTCTAACCGGCAACTGATGACTATGTGTGTGGCTCTCAAATGTGAAAGCGTCTGGCATGTTTTTAATAAATGGCTTTCTTAGTTTTTTTGTTAAATCAAATGCATCAGCACTTGAATTGCAAGTGTAATACAATACAACCTAAATTAGTTTTGATCTTAGATCAAACAAAGACAGCCTGGTCAGGACCATGGTGTCCTTTACTTGACTGTAATTATCATAGAATTAATAACTATAATAACATCTGTTTAGAGTATTTATAGATACACTATCCAGATAATTGGAAATATTAAATATTGAAATATTGGCTTGAACTTTGGAGCTACTATATGTGAGAACATACTGTTCTCAAGGCATGAAAGCAACTTAGATAAGTCAGTGGGGCAAAAACATTTTGGACTGAGAATAAAACAGGTCATGTCTGACTGAGGACATTATTTTCAACAAAGGTTTAGACCTTTATCCTGTGGGAAGCTGTAGCTCTCTGGCTGCTTTGCTGCATTAGATTTGCTATTAAATCATTTACTCCCTGTCATTATAAGCCTGCCACTCCTGTGCATTTTCTGGTGTCCAAAGTGTCAGAAATCCCCTCAGAGAGACAGCCAGCAGAAGGCTTTTGTAGAGCTGCCTTTTAAGTCATATCTACCCTGCCTCACCTAAAAGTCTTTATGGAGCATCATCTTTTAGTTCGTTTGGAATTCCTAGTAGCAGTATGAGGGCCCTGTCTGCTGTGCATGGCACTTCTGCGTGCTTTTTTTTCTTGAAGCAGAAGGGACTTTGCATAGCGAAATAAGCCTGCCTCCATGCCTGAGGCAATACTCAATATTACATGGTAGCGAGTGTAGCTGTGTGGCAGGGCATCTGACTTTATACAGAAAAGCTACAAAAGCTTTACTCTATGATAATGCTTTTTCTGCAACAATAACACACATAACATGACTTACATGATTCTTTTTGAAAGTACAACAAATTAGTATCAGATGATGAAGAAATGGTGGTTACCTAACTAACAACTGATATGCAAAAGTGAAGCTCAGCTAAGTTAATTGAGAAGACCTTCGCATTATGCCTAATATATTCACAATTCTTTCAATCTCGTTTCTAATCAGCTATGGGCGTTTACGCTTTCAGTTAATCCAATCAGCCACAATTTCCTCCAGCCAATCATGTTGCTGCTTTCAAATAAAAATCGGTTTTAATATGCTCAGATAGACTGGCAATTTGTTTGTGGTGTGTTTAATTTCACGTTGATTCATTGCAAAATTGCTCAGTAAATTTGACAATTGCAATTTTACCAATGATAAAATAAGGTATTTAGCACCTATGAAGATGATGGTGCCACTATCATCATTAGTGCTGGTGTTATTTATTAGGTCTATGTTTAATTCATGTTGGGTTGTCATAAATACTTTTACAACAGCAATGGGTCTAATGACTGCATGTAATGTGAAAAGGGTTGTTTGGTAGTGATAAACCCATAAAGATTATCAGTGGGCTCTTTTCCTCAGAGAGCATTTTAGTGTCTTTAAGCTCATTGTTTTAGTTTTACGGCTATGTTTTATTTTCAGTGGTAACGGTATCACGACATCAACTTATCTTATAGCTAGTGGTCTGTTAAACTTCAAAATTTAAATTTGTGTGCTTTAGAAAGCAGTTCAGTTTGACTTGATAAACAAACGGAACAAGTTCAATAATAAAGACAGACTAAAATGTATAGCTATGCATATATATAAACAGAAATGTAAGAATAGTGCAATGGTGAAGAGCGCAAAGGATTGGACTATATTAACCATGTAATGCATATTTATTTGCTTCAGTTTCTTGAAAAAGGAACTACCTAGCCTACCAGAGCTCACTCATTTACTTTGATGACACTATTTTATGTCACACTAGCTTACTTGTTGTTAAGCTTAATGGTTGCCTACTGCCTAAGTTAGGCTGGCTGTATTGAAACATTTGAATAGTGATTAAATTCACAACAGTGACAAACAATACAGAGGATTAGGTCAAACACTATAATTACCTGACTGTCACCAATGAAGACAGGTCAGTTTGACGTGGATAATGCTCTGCAGGAAACTTGATTTGTGTTTGTTAACCAACATTGACACTATAGTCAGTGTTTTACCAGGTGTCCATCTGTGCTCATGCCTGAACCTATACAAAGTAATGTATACTCCGGTAGGATTAAACACAGTCTTTTCCAGAGGTTACATACAAAAAGAAGCAGGCCCCCCTCACACACCGTAAACTTCTCAGCAGGTCACCTGTGTCACACAATTCAAATCCCCTTATGCTGTACAGCTGAAAACTACGCCTAGATCAGAGTTTTTCAAACATTTTAAAGCATTCTCTCCAAAATCTCCTCCTATCCCTTGATAAAATAGAAACAGCATTTCCAGATATGCAACTTCCTGGTTCTTCAATTCAATGCTAATTATTCGTGTGAGGTGAAATAGATTTTCTGGGAAACAACAGCAGGACTTAAAGACAGCTAAACAACTTAGAAGGTCCAGTGTGGCAGCTTGCTTTGAATAGATTAAGTCACATTTCTACTAGTCTATTTAGGTAAATAGATGCATTACAATAAAAAATTAGATTTTTCACAGTGTCCGTAATTAAGGTTCTGCTATGGTGCATGTTGAACCAATACAAAGTAATGTAAAGTAGGTGGCGGTACTGTGGGTGGTTCATTCTACTGAGAATAGAGCTGCAGTGACCATATTAGACCATAATAGCTGAGCCAAGAAAAATCCTTGATTTGCCAATGCACTTAAAACAGACTTGGATCCAATAAGATCACAGGCACAGGCAGCTAAATGTAGATGCATTTGTCCTTGAGCTAGTCTATTACAAGATGAAGAGCTCAGTGGCCTGAGAGGACCTCAGAGTGGAATTGGTGTCCGCAAGTCATTTAATGTTATGTAGCATGTTAATTGCTTATTTTCCCTGGTCTTAGGGGAATGGAACTTTTTTAGTCACAGATTGACTTGTAGATATTGCATCAGATTATTACTTGTCTAGCCTGTCTGGATAACTGTTCTCTGGGGATTTACTACGCTTACCCCTGCATGCCCCCAACAACAATTATAATTCATTAAGATTCATTCAGTAAACCTTTGAGGATAAAATGTATAAGCAAAACACTACAAAGTAGTTTGTAGTGTAGCTTGCAATGCAGCTTAGGTCCAGACCAAAGAGCTTCTCAGAATTCCTTCTAGGTGCCGTGTACATCCAGGTCTCAACTCAAGATGCTCCATCTTTATTTAGACACATGCTACTACTACTACTACTAATACCACTACTACTACTACTACTACTACTAAAAATAATAATGATAATAACATTTATGTCACTTAAATAAACAGGTTATAATATACAAGCAGTAACAAATGAATCATTGTTATCAGCAGGCAACAGTGGGTAGCCTAGTTGTCACAGGAAAAAATGATATGTGTCCCTGTCATCTAGTATACTGGTGTGCCAAGATCTTGCTTGAAGTCCTGGTGGCACCGGCTTGCAGTTCGCATTCAGACGCACCCTGTCACCAACGTTTGGGCTACTTTGCAAAAGGCTGTGCCAATGTCAATCACTTAATAGTATTTGCAGGTTAGCTGGGATTGTATGTGTTTGTCTAAGTGTGTTGTTTGACTCTGTACAGCTGGAGTCGTCTGCTTTCCTTTACAGGTGGTTGTGTTGAGTATGTGAAAGTGTTGGCGTTAAAAGCAGCAGACACACTGGCTGTGACAGAAGAGGCATTGGACAGCTCCCAGGCCCCAGCACGTCCTCCTGCCTTCACTCTCACCTTAATCCAAACTGAAAAGACAACACATTCTAGCAACACAAATCTAGTGACTGGAGAGCTGCCTCCATTGCCAGCAGGGAATTAGGAATAAGATGAGTCAACTGTTTCTTTTCACGTCTGTCCTCCGTGCTTTTGCATCTGTGGGCATCTGTGTGTTTGTGCACATACCTAGATTTGGCAAAACAGACAAACCGCAGCAGCAAGGAAGATCAGACACTCCTGCCTCATCAAATGAGTTCCTTTGTACAAACATTTACTAAACAAGGGCTTTAAATGGTATGCATATTTGTATATTAATAAAAACCTTTTTTGAGGTATGATTCTGAAGGCTACACAGCAACCATTGCTGACATCATTATCTAAATTTTGATTTGGACTGAGCCAACCGTGACTTCTTAATTGTTATCTATGACTCACTGAGTCTAAACAAAATTAAACCAGAAGGTTTTTTTGATGCCAAGTCAACTTGATCCCTGGTTATATAATTGTGAGGAATAAAGACAGAATGACTGTGTCCACATTTCACTTTAGGAATACTGCATGTACGGCAGGGAGTCGGATTGAATTGACACTAGAATTGATTTCTAGCATCTTATTATTTATTCTTGATACATATCTTCTATCAGAGCGGAATACATTGCCACTGATTTATGAGATTATGGTCTTTACACTGTGAGCACCGGATGTCAAGTAGTATAACACTTCTCCCTTGCAGATAACACAGATGACCCTCCATGGCGTTATAATTCTAGCTTCAGAGGTTTGATCAGAGTAAGAGTCTTAAAAGCTCTAGGAGGATTAAACACAGTATTTTGCCAAGGTAACATGTGGTGACAAAAAGAAGCAGGTCCCCATCACACACTGTAAACTTCTCAGCAGGTCACCTGTGTCACACAATTGAAATCCCCTTATGCTGTACAGCTGAAAACTACGCCTAGGTCAGAGTTTTTCAAACATTTGAAAGCATTCTCTCCAAAATCTCCTCCTATCCCTTGATAAAATAGAAACAGCATCTACAGATATGCAACTTCCTGGTTCTTCAATTCACCATTAATGAAACATGCAATATTTACCTGATCTGTAGATTACTAAATACCAGGACATGTCAATCTGCCTTGAACCTGCTAATTATGTGTGTGAGGTGAAATAGATTTTCTGGGTAACAACGGCAGGACTTAAAGACAGCTAAACAACTTAACCTTAACACACCTGTGCTCACGGCCCATGAAGAGAAGGTCCAGTGTGGCAGCTTACTTTGAATAGATTGTCACATTTCTACTAGTCTATTTAGGAGAATAGATGCATTACAAGAAAAAAAGACCTTTGTCACAGCGTCCGTAATTAAGGTTCTGTTCCATATTCAGGTCCCTATTGTATTTGCTAGAATTCTTCTTACCTATTATTTTAGCCCCTTCGACTGCATTTTTGCCCACCTGAACAATATACGAAAAGTCAGTTTAATTTGGCAAAGTTGTCAGGCCTGGTGAAAATGGGATATTCTATGCGTTGCTTTCGGGTTGGCCACTAGGTGGCTCTTCTATCATAAAAAATGCATTTAGGCTAATAACTCCTGCATAGTTTGTCGCACATACAAAAACCTTATATCCACGCGTTCGGTGAATGAAGCTGAATCTCCCCATATAGGCCACGCCCACTTCCGCCTAGAATGTTTTTTTGCTAGAGCCCAAAATGTCCATAAACTATTTTTTGGTGTTCCTCCTATGTGCTTTGTCCGATTCGCACAACATTTTTAACGTAGCATCTGGAGACCGTCCTGCAATTCCTCCAATAAAGAATTTTGATACTTAAAAAAATACGCACACTATAAAATTAGCACAAAGAAGTGGACCATTTCTCCACATTAGTATGTCCGATTGACACCAAGCTTGGGTCCATAGTTCCCCATGTCTTCCTTAGGCATCATGCATAATTTCAGGCCATCGCCACTAGGTGGTGCTCTTTAAAATAAAGAAGTTTATATTGCCGCATCAGCAAGTGTGATTAAAACAAAACTTGGTACGATGATTCCCCATGGCTCCCTGAGGCTCGCTAATAAATGTATCAACAATCTCTGGTGGCAGGGTAAATCACTGTCCGAAGATCGTAATAGTTATGAATATGAAATTCACAGGGCAACCTAAACATCAAGTTAGCCGTAACTCTCTAACTGTGTCCTTTGCGCTCACCTCAGGCTCGCTCACACACACACGCACGCGCACTCACACAGCCCTCATTCCCATCACACTCGCACCCCACCCCCTACCTACTCATTCAATCCCAAACACGTCATTAACTCGCAGAACATTTGACATTATAACAGAACATCAAAATAAAAGCTCCGACCTCAATATCAAAATAATAGGCCCGATAATAGCTTAACAATAACTCTTTAATGGATTAATACAAATAAGAAATAGCAACTTCCTGAAATATTCTGGGCCGTATTAAAGTATCATTGATAACACCTGCTGTGTTTACCCTACTATTTAATGTCAAAATGGCTGCTGTGAAAAATCACTCTTAGTATCCACTATTTCATGGAGTAGTCCATTTTTATTTTTTTTTTTAGAGTTCAGATAAATCCCATTTCATCACAGTGTGATAGAGGTGCATAAGCTGTGGTCATGTAGCTCATGAGCACATTGACACCTGGCTCAGAAGTAAATGGACTTAAGGATCAGCAGTATCTGTCCTCAAACAGTTTAGTAGTTCCAGGAATAAGGGAGTAGGCTATACCTAGAGAGCGCGCAGGGTGGATAAGCCACTTGGATTCATCTGTATCTTGCTTTTTGGGTATCTCACTTAAGAACAGCAAACCGTGGGCTTTTGACATACGCAGCCTGTGGAATAAGTGTTTCCAAATATAGCAGGGATTGCCAGGCTATTGTTTCCTAACTTGTTTGCTAGCCATACCACTTTATAGGTGGAGGGTTGTGTTTGGGTGAGTTTGTTTTGGAGTCTAGTGCATCTTTTTTTTTTTTTTTTTTAACTCTATTTCCACCCAGTTTAAGCAAACAAAAGCCAGGAGAAAGTCCCCAGTCTCTATTGAGTGAAGCGTTTAGAGGAATTATACTTTGCACATCTGCGATTACGAGGGTCTGCTAGGATCCACGTGACGTGAATTTCATCATCAGAGGGTGTACTCGTAGGCTCTTTGCAGACATCCACACACCAGCATTTTGACATGAAATAGTAGATTAAAAAAGGTGTTATTAATGATACTAATTAAGAAAAGCCAACATGCAAAATAGCAGCACTCTGACTCTGTTTGACCTGAATGGAACCGTACCTTCATTAGTATCCCCTGTGTTTGCCCTACTGTTTCATTTCAAAATGGCTGCTGTGAAAAAGGTCTATTTAAAAACATGTGAAATTTGCAGGACCTTTGTTGTATTTGTTTGTTTAAAAATGTCCATGTAACACAAAATGTAACATGCATTTTTTTTGTTGGACATGAGGTAGGTATTAAATTCACTCCATGACATCAGATTAAGTTCACTCTCTGCACATGTGCTGCAATGGGCAGAAAAGAGTGACTTTGAGCTGCAGGCAAATTGGGTTGAGTGTCCCTGTGAGTTTTTGTCTATGAGCATGAGAGTGAATAAGTGAGTGGTGAGTGGACAGAGATGTCACAAGGAGACAAAGAGGTTGTGGAGGGAGGCACTGGACTTTGTGAGCAAGCCATAAAATGGAAAGGGGTTGGGGGTGAGGTGATGACTGTGTCAGGGGTGATGGTGCCAAATGAGACGTCTTTTTTCTTATCAAAAGTGGACATACCTTGTCTACCGTGAAGGTCCTGGTGATCCTGGTCAACAACACAGACCACACACAGCAGTTTTGGAGGTATACATGTGGGACCAAATCTCATGACCTACCACAAAATGAAGCCATTGTGTTACAACAAGTCCCCCTATTCAGCAGCTATCATCAAGATAATCTAACCAGCATAACCAAACACATTCTGATTCATCACAAGATGCCCATAAACCGCACCAGTGACAAGCCAGGACCAGGCAGAGTTTAATTAAAACAGGACACATGGCACATACATTAAATAATAATGAACCTATGAACCTATGCCTGGAGTGAAATATAAAAACTGTTTTTATGATGAAAATAGTATTTGATCACGATCCTGCTTGCCTAAAAGGAGGGCACGTCATCTCCCATCATCTGGAGAAGTCTTTCTCCTCATAGCACTTACTCTAGAGCCTCCCAAGAGTGGCAGAGGGCAAGCCATTAAAGGCCCGTTGAAACACTACAGATACTGTCAGAAGGAGACAGGAGACCTGGAAAGAAACAAGTTAGACAGGCTCCACCAAAGGTTGTGACAATCACACACTCACTGCTCCTGTCCATACTGAGTGTGTGATGATGCCAGATCAGTCTAATTTAAATATAAAAATTTCATGGGACATTCTTAGGGGAGACGCAAGGTTGGAGACTACATGTAAATGTTTGTTGTATAGAGACAGAAGAAAGAGTACCACTCAGAAAAGGTGGCTGACAAAGGAAAAGAGTTTGTAGGTGTAAGGCAATGGGTCTCCACAAGCTACCAGAACAGCTTGAGTTTCAGGTCTGTGACCCCTCGTACCCTGTATTAAAGCATCTGTTTTTCCCCAAGTGCCACCCTGAAATTGACATTTGTGGTTTTGTCTGAAATTTCTCCACAATTATTTTTAATATTGCCATAAAATTTGGGCCACACATTTATGTTCCACTGCAGGATGAAGTGTAATCTCTTTTGGTGCCTGATCCTTAACTTTCTATCATCGATCCAACATTTTAACTTGTGCAATACTATGACCAAATGTCTGCTAAACTAATGACATTACCATCAGCTTCAGCTGTACTTTGTGTTTAGTGTTAATTTGCAAATGTTAGCATGCTATTACTTTAAACCTGGATGGTGAACATTATACTTGCTTAATATCAGCATGTTGGCGTTGTTATTGTGAGCATGTTAGAATGCGGCCAGTGGCATTTTGTTCACAGCATTGCTCACAGAGCTGCTAGCATGGCTAGAGACAGTCCAATTTAACCGGCAAACCAAAAATATTTTTCGCCAAACACTCACCAATGAAAAAAATTAAAACCAATTCTTGTAAAAATATCCAATCTCCCTCCCTGCTGATTGAGTATCATGCAGGGTCTTCTGGGATCATATTAAGTCAGCAAAGAATGGGAAACCAGCTAAGAAAGGTGGCGGACAATGTGATAATTGGCAGAGCACAGTGCAGTCTCTGGATCCAAATGTGATTTAAAAAAAAACATTTATATAAACCTTCCAACCACACACACGTTATTCACAGAGCACAGTTTAGGTTTAGTTTCGTTTTGCTTCAAAAAATCAGGACAGACAGGACTGGGCGTGGGCACCTCTCGGTGTAAAATCCACAATTTAAGTAATGAGTGGGGAGTCAGTTTGTATGTATTTGCTTTCTGAGTCCCCAAGTTTTCTGTGATGATGCTTATTTGTAGAAAATATGAGGAGGGGGGGAGTAGAGGGAGAGGTGGTGATGCTCCACTGGCTGATGTAAAGTGACACACTGTCTGCAGTAAGAGGGGAATGTTGCATGTTAGGCAGGTCAGCAGATGTTGGGCTGACAGTCAATAAAATATTCAAGTCAAGACATTGCTATCATGCATCTGATGTCTGTAATGTCTCAGAAACAGACGATGGGTGAGGACAAGAAATGTGTTCTTGAAGTACAGTGTATGTCACAGGGACATCACATGAAACAATGACCAGAGATGTTTTTCATTTACCTTTACAGTATGTGAGTCAAGTTTTCAAGCCCATCTTACTGCAGGGAGGGGGAGGGGGATGTACACTCTCATTAGCTGGCCTCATTTCTTTCAATCCTACAGTATAATATTCAATAACAACACCTTTCTCTTTTGAAGAGAGAGATTAGAGTGTCCCAGGAGATCCTTATGCTCACTTGCAGGAAGATGGAACATTGATAAAGTACTGGGTAATGTTCAAGTCAAACCATTTTTCCTATTCAAGTGGTTACCCTTAAACTCTAGTTTAATGACCCATCAACAAGAGTAATTTCAATGTGCAGCCTACTATTAAAGTAATTTATGCTTTTAATTTGCCAGTACTTCTTCATCCTTTGCTGAAGGTCTTTTTTCCCAAAATGTTCATGGAAATACAGGAAATGTAAAACAAGTCAATTCAAATTTATTTATTTATTATATAGTCCAAAATCACAAATTGCAATTTACCACAGGGGGCTTTACAATCTGTATTGGATACACACCCTCTGTCCATTAGCCCTCATTTGGGATGTGGAAAAACCTCAGGGAGAGCCACAGAGGGGGGGATCTCCTTCCCAGGACAGAGACGTGTAATAAATGTCGCGTATACAGAGCAGAATAACAAAATCACATACAAATTTTGGTGACAAAAACTTTAGTGTATGTGAAGAACGTGGCTCCAGTAGGACACTGAGCAACTTCAGGTGTTGCCAAGTGGGAGCCATACAACCTCTTCTCCATCATGGAAACCTGGAAGAGGACAGGCCACACAAAGAAAGAAAGAGAGCGAGAGTGAGAGGGAAAAAGAAAACTCGCACAGCTAGGAGGTATGTGGGAACAGACGTAAAAACAGAGAATAGAGTATAAATACTAGGGTTAAGAGATTCATTGAGACCGACCCACTGAAAGAACACTGGTAACAGGTGCAAGGCCTGAACTAATCTGAGAACACTAAGTGAAAATTAGTTTCAAGTTTGGATTCAAATGCGTTAATGGAGTCAGATTGTCTGATATCAGCAGTATCAGTATCATTCCAGTTCCTGCAGAGCGAGATGATTCTGAGAGTGGAGATCAGGGGACAGAACAGGTTAAGGTTACTTTAAGCATGAGGTTAAAATATTGGCAAAACTCAAGTTCTGCAGCATGTTCTGCAGCTTTTAGCTTTGTCACACCAGCAGATGATGTTTGCTGAGCTGTGATGTAACTTTAGATGTTAACTTTCCATTTCTCTAAGCACTTTTTGAACTTCTGTGTTGACCAAAAAGTTACAGCAGTTGACAAAACAATCACAACTAAAGGGTTCAAAAAAGATTTGTTTGTGACTGAAATTGAAATGTATTTCACGCGATGCATATTAAAAAAAATTATACAATATTGACTGACTTACAAACCTAAAGTTAACCACACCCAATTATTATTAATTTTACATACAAATCCAAAGATGTACTGCTGTGTACTAAATTTTAGACATTAGCTTCTCTGAGTAACATAACGTATGTGTAATGTGTAACAAGATATTGAAAAAGCAAATGTACACTGTTTAATACCTTTACATTACCGCCATCTACTGGTACATACTGCCAGTGCACACTGCATATATGTGAGTATAAATATTACCTTTATATTCAAGTAATAACAAAAACCACAACTGACATGACAGCACCAATTGTAAAATCAGAACTTTATTACAACACACAACACTGTATATCCAGTCACTTTCAAAGCCTACAGTTAGTCCTGAAAGCTGGCTGCAGTGGATATGAAGCCAGACCCAAGTATTGTAATTGTCAAAAACAAACCACATGCCCATCAACATCCATTACCTCTGGACAGTCCACAACATACAGAATAGATCTGAGCATGCCAGACTCCTGAAAAACCCAATTACTTTGCATAATAATGTACTGTACAAACTTCTATTGCATATTGACGCACTGTACAAAACCAACAAATTGCTCTGCAATATAACTGAAAAACATCAACCAGGTTTAGGAGCAGGTTTAGTATGCTGCAGTGTGAACGGTAAAATGACACCGATGTGGAACTGAAGGTGCATGATAAATAACTGAAGCTGGGGCACAGCCATACTACACTGACATATTTGAGAGATTCTCACCTCACAGCTTGAGTCCCAAATATTAAAACACGTGAAAAGCACCTCTGACTCAGTTTGTGCTAAGGCAAACATGACACTTATGTAAAAAGAAGGCAAACGAATCAGCTAGAACAGTAACCGAGCTGCCATATTAACACAAGTTAGAACTTACTATATTCTATGAATCAGGCGCTTCCCGCACTCGAAATACATATCATAAGGTGTTTTATGTGCAGATTAAAACACAAGTTATAGGGGGGCCCGGGTAGCTCATCTGGTAGAAATGGCACCCCATGTACAAAGGCTGAGTCCTTGCTGCAGTGAAGCAGACCTGTGGCCGTTTGCTATGTGTCATCCCCCCTCTCTCGAACCCCTATCCCGTCTATCTTTAGCTGTCCTATCCAATAAAAGGGTAAAGAAAACAATATAAAAAACAAAACAAAAAACACACAAGTTATAGATGCATACCATACACAAGGGTACAATATATGAGAACAAAGAGGAAGACCTATTGAAATAGCGTTTAGTGCCTAGTGGACACTTCAACTGAACTTGACGTTATACAAATAAAAAAATCAAGGCCGAAGCAGACCCCAAACCACCTTCAAGTGAGGCACGGGTATTGCTCTTACATAAACATGCAGTACCATTACCCAACAACCTGTACTGTTCTGATTGTACCATTTAAACAAATGTACTTCTACACAGGCCCACACGACTGTAATTCAATTGGCCAAATTAAACAAGGAGATGCTTGGAATGGACTCTCCAGCAAAGAAAAAGTACCACCAAAGGGTCAGTTCACTAACATACACATATCTACAGTATCTACACGGATAGATACTAGGGTAAGTGTTTCACGTTTTTTTTATTTTATTTGGGTGAATTGACCCTTTAATACCTCCTCAAAAGGTTATGCATAACATACACCAATTAGCTGACAGTTCATAATTAGCCACTGTTAAAAACACAACACAAATAACAGAGACTTAAAAGGTCCAGTGTGTAGGATTTAGTGGCATCTAGCCATGTAGTTGCAGATGGCAACTCCCTCACTTCACCCTCCCCTTCCCAGCTTCTGTTTTGAGCATGTCAAAATGGTGGTTCAACATGGCTGTAGATAAAAATGACTCATTCTAAGTTTTAAAAAAAAAAAACATTCTTATTTTCAGTTGATGATACACTAATGAAACAATGAATATTATATTCCAGATAGAGCCTCCTAAATATTACACACTGAAGCTTTAAATTCAATGATAATTACCTCAGACCATTGCCGTCAAATTTCTTCCATTATTTTGTGCCCTCTTATTACCACTATTATTTCATCTAAGACAGGGTTGGCCAAAGTGGGGCCAGGGGGCCTGCCATAAGGACAATCTGATGTTTCTAGCAAAAACAATTCAAATTTAATTTTAAAAATCCTTTTAGAAAATCACTCTTTGTACAGTTTTGTGTGACTTAAAAATGCTATTTCAAACGCTTCAATTTCAAATTACGTTTCAGAATCTGAGCAGGCGTTTAGAGACACTTTGGGCAGGAAGTTCCTGGTGTACAATTTAGCATCTTACAATCAAATACTATGGGTGTTTGCTTTTGGCCTGTGGTCCATCATAAAGTTGCAGTTTGGGCATTTTGAGGGAAAAGGTTTGGGTACTCCTGATCTAAGAGGAAAGATTCCAAACAACTGGTCTGAGGAATTAACCCACATCAAGGAAAGACTGGCATGTTAAAGCATCCGAGTAGTCAAAATATCTAAACTGGAAGATGTGGTGAACTGATGTTATCTCAGATTGTAGTGATCTATCTTCTTTAAAATACGTCTTTTGGAAATACTATACATACTTATGAGTATGAAAATAGATTGTGCAGACTGAATAGGACTAAAATTTAAAGTCACACTAAAATTTAGGAAGGGGGCAGGAAGAAGAGCAAGAGGAAAAGGTCAAAACAGCAACACATTTACAATCCCAAATTCCTCACATATTTACAAAAACAAAGACTTTGTATAAAAAGTATACATCTAGGAATAGGCCTGTGGCACACCTGATACATGAGCAAACGATGCAGATCATCCCTCTAGTCGCAGGGCAAAAACACTGTTTCTATGAGATTCAGCACACACACAAGGCAGAGTTGTGGCGCTGTGGTAGGATACTGCGTTCCTCGGAGGAGCTTCTTTCTCCCTTTTGTGCACGAGTTTGTTGGGTTTGTTCACTTTGTACATTTCTATGGGGCGTCTCCTGGGGGAAGGTTTTGTTGGAGGACCGGCCAAGCCGGCGGTGAGGACCTCTTAGTTCAGGGGGGGGATGCAGAGAGCGGCGAGACCTTTTTAACGGAGGAGCAGAGGCGGCACAGTCCATTTGGGTTGTCGAGTCTTGCTTTTCGAAAACATTCGCAGAACCATCTGAGGGGGCCAGCGTGGCCCTCACAGAGTCAGCGTCAGGTAAGAGTTGTGCGGTGGCACAGAAAGCTGCTTCATACAGCCCAAATGCCTGCTCCAGAGTTGTAGAACTGTCTTTTAATGGGGAGGGAGCATTCACTGCATCGCTCCGCTGAAATAAAACAAATCAAAAAATAAAATTAAAATCTTAATTTAAATGTTAGAATGTATATCATCTAATTTTTCAATCCAATTACTGGTGCAAATATTAAGTTTAAATTCATTCAAATTTAGGTTTTTTTGTCAAGAAAACAAGAAAAAAGTGAAACACAACTTGTAATTCATCTAAAATTGAAAATGAGACACACAGATGAGTGATAATGATACAAGTGATAATGTAGGCAGTAAGTACAGATTGAAATAATGCTGATGCTGGGTAATTTGGGAGGTAGAAGCTTTCTTAGTGTTCTCCATCTTGTATCTATTCCGTTTTTTTTCAAATAAGACAGCAATATCCCTGTCTGTGTCTACTGGCTAAAGTGGGAGGAAGGTTTAAGGTGGCACTGGTGATGGTAACCATCTTTTATTAACAAAGTCATTCAGTGTTTTGGAATTGGTTATGTCACTTTCACGAAAACATTTTGAAGAAATACAGTTCTCTTATAGCAGCTTATACCAGCTACAAGGGAAGTCTGTTATTCTTATATCTATATAGCTGAGCTACTCTGTGTACCACCTCAGAAAACACTGGGCAGTCCAAGTACCACCATTATGACCGATGTTAAAAAAAGCCATCCCTATTTGGCTGCGGACAGTTCACGCAGGAGGCAGGTTTATTCCTGATAAGATTATTATTTATTGCTGACTGTTGCTGATTCTTGAAGGAACCAGTTGAAGAACCGGAATTTGGTGGAAAAGGAGTACTTCTGGTCCACACTTCTCTTCCTAATAGTTCCCGCTTGGAGCCACAGTTGCAGTGTTTCTGAACCATTCACTTAATATCTTGTCATCCCGTTGTAGGTCGTATCTAATCACGTATGTATGCATGCGCTAGGTCCATGAACGTGACATGAACGTAGCAGGCTGATATTAAAACAACATATTACAGGAAACTTATTTTAAAATTACATTTTAGTGAAATATGTAGGATTTTGATGATATTATATGTTTTTAAATTAATGTATTTTATTTTTCCTCCGCATACCACCAGTGGTACGCGCACCATAGTTTGAGAACCAGTGCATTAAATCATTGGCGGGTCATGTTGCTGATACATTTTTAGAACTGAGCAGTCACCTCACTACCACTCCAGGCATGGCCATCCCTCATGTTCTTCTCCATATATCTCATCTTCTTCAAAAAACATGTCATCCTCATGCTCCGCCTGTTGGCCCCGAAAACAAAGAGTGATTCGTTGAAACCAATTGTCCACTGATAAATGCTGGTTATGACCTTGAGTCAACAGCCATGTTGACTACAAACCTTCTTTATTTTAACTGGTGAAAGTATTAAACAAAATGACAATCAAAAATGGACTGGAATATATAAAAGGACAATACAGTGAATAGCAAACAACAAACAAACACACAAAAAGTATATTTTTCCATTGTCAGAGTGGTGCTGAGGTACTCTCCCCCAGCAGTGACCCCCCACTCTGCATTTGGAAAATATCTGTCATTTTGCTGAGTTATATGGTTCATCCTCATGAAACATCACAAAAGGAGGATGAAACAAGGCTAAGGCACTGACCTTTGGGACCTCACATGTGTTGTAAGTAGTTCCTGGGTATGGAACGTGGTCAATTCCTGTAGCCATGTCGACAACAATCTCATCTCGATGCATAGGGATAGGAGGGCCTCCGCGCTCCTGTAGGGCCAGGACGATAACCGTGGTGTTGTCTGCACGCAGCATCCGTTCTTTCCAAAACAGCAGTGCTGTGCATCCCAGCCGGCGAGCGCAAGACATTCCCTTTGGTCCCTGGAAGCAAAAATAAGTGGCAGAAAGAGAAAGAAAAGGAATGACTGTATCTATTTTAAATCTAAAAGTCCCATTCCACACTGTATGATTATGTAGAGTTGTACAATACGTACCACCATTTTGTCGTGGCTATAACACATATTGACAGCATTCTTGGGTGGCATCATATTCCATAGTCCATCACTGCCGAGGATGATGTAGCGATGGCGTTTGGGGTCAAGGGTCATCACAGTGGTATCAGGCTCTGGAGAAACCACAAACTCCCCACTGTAGAAATCATAGCTCCACAGATCACCTGTCAACAGATAAGGAAAGTGTATCACTTTTGGAGGAAAAACATACATTTTTCATGAGCAATATGAAGAATACATTAATAGACACATAATCCCAACAGACAGGGCGTCATCTTTACCGAGGGATCGGGCCACCGCCAGGAAGGGGATCTGGTCAATGACTGTACTCCTCCTCACAGGGCCGTTATGGGTCAGCCTGGGCCTCTTCCACACGACACGGTTAACCCCAGATTTCTTCATTACACTAAAGTTACAGGAATAACACAACACACTTTTAAGATTGACAGGAAACACAGCAATGTTGAAAGGAACAATTGCAAGAAAATATCTGCCCCCCGTGTGGCGTTATTTCGACTTGACATAGCCCATGACCTTAACTCAATCTTGTAACATGCCTCCGAAGGAGTCCGCTGTGAGGTTCCTGCTCGCCAACTCACCTGCCACCCAATCGTTCAATCCTTTCTTTTTCTTTAGGAAGTTCAGGTTTATGGTCTTGTGTTACTTCAAGTGCCTGGAGCGTGATATCACAGTCATTTTCTTTCACTCCAACCACTACTGCTGAATCCCCCACATGGGCAACATACATGTGAACCCCGCGGATCACAATCACGCTGGCTGTGGTGCCTGATGTACTGGGCAGGCCAGTAATAGTCTTTGGCCACTCCGCTGGAAGGAAAAAGACAAATAAATAAAGCGATTTGATGTTACTCACTGATAAAATGTAGTCACAGTTTGGAAACACTGCTCATAGTATCAGTAAAAGCAATGACACAATGGAAAATGTTGTTAAATTGGTCAGTTAGGATGAACTAGATACAATTCATGACTTCAGAATATTAAATCTGCAACATAGGCTACTAAAGAATGTATGAGTAAGGGTTTTCAAATTTTTATCGATTTTGATTCGATTTAAGAAAAAAATTTAACTTCTAACAAAAGTATCACTGGCTTGTGAAGATAATAGAAATATATATTTTAGCTGGCATTAAGGTGTTAATACTGTCTACCCAGGTCAGGAGGACTCTTCAAAGCATCTTTAAAATAATCTACCACAAGATATGTTGGTACACAAATAAACACGTCAGCTTCAGTTCAGGCAGAGGAAAATATTAACCTTCCTGCTTAACTTCAGCAACCACAGGGAATAATCTGGTCCTGTATCTTCTGTATCTGTACTGAATTATAGTGAAGCTTCTTACAGTATCAACAGGAGGTCAATAAAAGTAAAACAGTTGTTATATTTATTCATTTCATTCACACAGATGTTTAGACCCAAACACAGAAGGAAAGCAAACCAAAATGACTTTATCGCCATCACACTGCAGTACTGATGAAGATCAGTGAAGTTTCTGCTGGCCACCAACTGCAGGGTCGTTTCATAAAGCATGATCACCACATAAACCAGGCTTACTTGAGTAAATCAGGCTTCTTTATGAGAAATTCTGTTTGATAAAGCAGGATTAAATATGTTACCATGCAAATGTACTCTTGCACAGTAGCTTTTTATAGACTAGCTTAACCAGTTTTACATTCTACCAACCAGACTGAAAGTAGCAGCACTGCATTGTTGTTTTGTTTATTTTACATATTACATATTTGCATGCTCCATGGTCGTGGACATCTTTCTCTTAACCTCTCTGTATTCTTCATGAATGAATGAATTCATTTAATCCACGTCTCAGGTCAGGTGTTTTAAAGCCACGAATGAGGAGTTCCTCACCCAGATTTGAATTAGTTTGCACACATTTAGCACAGAGTTGGCTTTATGAAAACAGCTTAATCCTGGTTCAGCTTGTTAGGTTCACTCAAGTTAGGTTTTTCACAATAATAACACTATGTGTCTGCAGTGCTTTCTGCAGAGGTGTGTATGCACTGCAGAGTATTTCACATTTAAGGACAATGCCTTGTGTTTCTGTCAAATAAACAGTGAATTAAATACATATTCTTCAGTAGCAGCAATGTTAAAACGGAATGGCCACCATCATACAAAGAAAGCTGCAGGTGAAAATCCCCAGACAATTAAAAACTGGCTGCTGTTATAACCCCCAATTTGATTGACAGTTCTGAGTTATATTGTGGCTTATATCAACACTGAAGGCTGTATCGTGGTTAGATGACAGCTCACGGTGTTCATTTGTTATGGGATGGGCCAGTCGGCAGAGGATTGGGCATCACGGTACCAGCTGAGGAGGTGGATACAGCCTCATGTGACACAGCTTGCCATCTAACGTTGCCGAGACTGTGGCGTCAAGAATCACGAGCAATGAGCAGAAATAAATGCAGACAGCAATAAATATGAGGGTGGCAAAAACAAGCAAGAAGGCTAACTTCGATGACTTACGTAGCTCTTTCCACATTGCATGGTGACAGGCGATGAAGCCCTTCCGAAGAGCGGCACACACTTCACTGTGATCCGTCGACCAAAAGCCCCGCTGCCTCTTCAACAAATCCCACAGATTCTCTCTCGCGAAATGTGCCGCTTCTCGACCCCCGTGGCCATCAAACACGGCGAAAAACGCCACAGATTTCCGAGTGTCGACTACATGCTCTGCGACTTTTTCGTCCGATGCCGGTACACTGTTGTTGCCACTGTCCTCGTTAGATAGGTTCTCTACCCACATTGCAGAAACCGGACCAGACTCGGCAGCGACGTTCTGGTCGTGTGTCTCATGTTCAGTCTGTTTGGTGGGTTCACTCTCGGCTTTTCCCTGTCCTCCATGTCTCTGCGACTTTGGATAATCTTCCACTGGCGACGGCGTCGGCTCGTACTCGATTCTTATCTCGACAACATCCTCCATGTATTTTCTCCCCCCTTGCTCGGAAAATGCGCTCATACGAAACACTATTGCCTCGTCCATGATTGTGAACGCCTAATGTTAACTATCTAAGCAATAAAGGGGCACATGTAGTTGCTAACTGTAGCCTGGAAGCTAAATTTTTGAACCGATTTTTGCCGCGATTGTATGGCCGAAGGCTTCCTTCCTTTTTGTTTATCTTCTCCTAGACGTCCCGCTGTACGTAATGACGTCCTGTTTTTCCACCTATCAACTTAGCAACGACGCACAGCACGTCCGACTATGTTGCCTTTACTGGGGCTCGAAGACACTGGAATTACATGACATTACATGTAGCGACCACATGATGTATGATTTAATGTTCATATCGTTCTCATTTGTCTCAGACGGTCCCAGCTGCTCTCTTACGTGCTTTGGTATTATTACAATAACTCAAGATAACTTTTTAAAATCGATTCTTCGAAAACTGATGAGACCTTAGAAGAACTGGTATGGCAAAACAACAGCCAAGGTAAACAAAATGTTGTGACCATACCAAAGAATAGGTGTCTATGGTTCTATCATTCAAAAATTTCAGAAGTAAGTTTTGAATTTTATTAGGAAGATAACTGTAAATTAAGCTTACTCAAAACTAACCTAAGCTATTTACCCAGAGCCTCTGTAATGGTGAACTAATGCTTGACAGAAACATTAAGTTATCATTTGTTTCTTTAACCATATTTTCCTTGCCTTAAACATATTTCAGGTTAAAATCCATTGCCAGGTCTCCTTTATGTAAAAACATGTTTGAAAAGAAAATTATGAAAAGCATATTTTATGTTCAGGGGCGGATCTAGAGGGGTGGCAGTAGAAAATACTGGGCCACCCCAGTTTGCTGGCAATCACTGTCAAATTTAAAACATTAATTTAGAGTTATTAAGAAACATGTTAAAAAACAGAAATGTATTTAATGATGTGTTTTGGCCACATTTAGACTAAAAGGGGTTCAGATCTCAAGTCATCTTTCAATATTTCTATGTAATGTTTTTGAGGTAAAATATCCTCATATGGAGGCTTATCTGAGCAAGTATTGACAGTGTGATGTGATTGTGAATAAATCAGCATATATTTCTGCCACAGCCTCTATGTCACCCCATGAATATTTCTCAAGATCGACAGGCTATTTTAATGGCCAACACGACTTGAAAATTTGCTTCTGAAGACTTGACTTGAAAATACTGCCTCACTGTCACACTGCAGTGGCTTACTGGGGCAGTAATAGAATCCAACCATTGTCAATGTTATTAGTAACACTCATCTTACCCTGCAATTAAGTTGAAATTCTGCTGTGGCCTATCCTGCTCTGCCTCTATGTGTCATGTCAAGAAACAATAACTGCTGAATGTAAAGATTTGACTTAAAATCACAATGATTATTTTGACTTTGTAATACAAAGGATTTACTTAATATTAATACTTTTTGCATTAATGCAATGCTTTCTACTGTACCTGAGTTTTGCAAGCTGGATGGATGTAATGATGAGTCTAAAGTGTAGTTTTAGTGTTTATAACTCATCAGTTTTCATTAAAAAAAAACACTAGAAAGAAATGGGAAATAATAAAAGTAGTTTGGGTTTTATCAATGCATGTTTGCATGAGCTCTTCATCAAGTAGTGCTACAGTAATGCCAGGTGGAGGCAGTGTTAATCCAATCAAATAACATTAATTCTCCGCATTTACCCTCATTTCTCACAGAAATTCAACAAACAGGAATTTTTATAAAAGGCATAATGGCAGCACACATACATCATCTTATCATGAGAAAAAAAATCTAAATATTTGATACCTGTAATCATTTTATCATTGTGAGCTATGGTCTATAGAAACCACTTTCAACATTCATTATCATACCCCACACATGATATATGACTTGACAAGATAACCCCACCTCTGTGTAGGTTGTTGTCTATGTGTGTAAGCACGTATTTATGCTCGAGGTCACAAGTGACAGTGTGCAAATCCAAGTTTGTGCAGTGTGTATGGAGATGCATCCAGTATGTGTGTGATGCTCGGTTGCTGGTTAAGACTGCACTGAAATAATGCTGTTTTTATCCCACAAACACAGGTCTTTGTATAAGTCCATTTTCAAGTAATGGGTTTGCTTTTTGATGACCACCACAGAGAAGGGATTGATGTTATCAAGGAATTTTCTTACAAGATAAAACACATGCAGTAATCAAATCTCTTCCCGTATTCAAATATTTGTCATTGTGACCTATATGCATTCCTCTCAGCACCTACTCATGTGCTTTGCTGGTGGATTTTTTTCTTCTTCTTTCAGGAAAAATCTTTACATTCCTCTGTTGTGTGTGAGAAAGAAGGGTAGGGGGAAGGAGAGAGGAGGAGACAGGATACACATCTTTAAGGGGAAAAATAGGAATTTCCCTCATTATGCTTTCCCTCAGTGTCTTCATCTCTTCTTCATCCCTTAATACCCAAAGCTCTGACCTTGGCTTTAACCCTGAAAACCACACATTTTATCATCTTTCTTTTTCTTTCATTTTTTTCTTTCTTTCTGTCGTTCTTTCTTTCTACACATTTTATAATCCTTATTTTTCTTTCTTTCTTTCTTTCTTTCTTTCTTTCTTTCTTTCTTTCTTTCTTTTCTTTTCTTTCTTTCTACACATTTTATAATCCTTATTTTTCTTTCTTTTTCTTTCTTTCTATCTGTCTGTCTGTCTTTCTTTCTTTCTTTCTTTCTGTTTATGGCCATTAATAGTCTAGCCCTCAGAGAGGTCCTGTCTGAGCACAGGCCGCTATTACAGATGAAGAGGCAAAGTGATTTCCATGTAAATGGTGTCAGAATGTCATTTTCAAGTGAAGCTGCTGAGAAAATGAATCCTGAAAATGAGAGAGATTACCAAGGGGCAATGACACCTGGATTGCATTCTCACAGATTCCCCATGCAGCTCTTGTATAATGATCCATCCATAAAAGTAGCTTTGTTTGGCTTCCTGACTGTGTAGGTGCTGAAGTGTCAGTCAGCCCGACCAAAGAAGAGAGAGGAAAAAGGGGCTCAAACATTAACATATAAATGTATGGTAATATAACCACTGGTCAGTTTTATAATAGAAACATCAATGTGTGTGTGTGTGTGTGTGTGTGTGTGTGTGTGTGTGTGTGTGTGTGTGTGTGTTAGAGAAAGAGAGTAACCTTATTGATGGAATTTGTTTCTTTATCAACCTGTAGTAAAAGTCTAATGATTAATTGGTGAATGTACAAGGCAAATACATTATATGTGGACCTCAGGGCTGACCATTAGTCTATGTGACAGGTTCCCCAGCTAAAGAAACAAATATTAAGACCAAAATGGAACTAGGCAAGAGAGGCTAGGGCCATGGGTCAATAGGTTTCTTAACCCTCAATCTCTTTTCTCTTTTTCTAACAGAAGCAACATAAGGAAAATGCCCACTGTCAACACTTTCACGGAGGTTAGTAGCCTATAAATTATCATCTCAGTGCTACTGCTACTATCCCTAAAGTCCCCCACCCCTCAAAGATCATTTTGTCTTCTTGTTCCTACAGTTGGATGTTTGAGTTTCACTGTGCAGAATGAGGTACTTGCAGACTTTGACACTAGAAGTATGTTGTCACATTCATCTGCTGAAAGTGGAAGGTTTCTCTCTGCTCATTGAAAATCAGCATGATTTTTACATCACACATAGTTTGGAAGTCAATTCTGGTCAAGTATGCAACATATACAAGTGTGATGTAGAAACTTGAAGCCACCAGTGCAAATAGGAGACATCTTGTGTTCAGCAGGAACACTTCAGAAAACTTGTTTTGCATATTCATAGATTTTGGAATTTTTAATGAAGGACTAGATGCATTTTGTAAAGATTTTATTGTGGAAATTATACATTTTTTTGCAGAAGAAATATAACAGACACACATTATTGTTTCAAACAGTCATGTCTTAATATGTACAATTAATAATATAACAATGAATACAATTAAATAAGCATGCGCTCCATTTACCCTGAAATGTTTATCTCTAATATGATGTGATCTCTGCATATATATGTACTTCATTGACTTTTATAAATGTATGTTCTTAGAAGGTCATGGGTGATAGAGAAAAAATGATTAAAGGTTGATTTTGTAGTTGAATGAGTGGAAAGAGGTATATTTAAATAATACTAACATGTTGAGAATACCAAAATTGAATGACTGTAAAATGCTCTGCAATTACAGTTGAGGTAAGATAATTGAAATAGCAATTATCTTACGCTGTGATTGTCCTAGCATGCAGTAATGACCTCTACCTTCATTTAATAGTTTTAAATAAAAAAAAAATGGATAAAACACTGAAATACACAATGTTTGTCCTCATTCAGGGTTGGATGTAAATGTACAGCTATCACTCAATAGGCCTGATGTTGTATTCTGTAACAAGTAATGGCAGTAAGCATGGCAATGGATTTAATAAGATAATGAAGGTGAGGAGGAAAATATACACGTCAAAGGTGACAAATAGAAATAAATCTAATGACATAAAAAGATGATGTTGCTTATCAACGACAACACTGGAAATGGTGAAAGGGACGTCCACAGAAAGGGACATTTAAACAACATTTAAGAGCTATCCTGCATCCTCCAAATACAAAACATAATTTTTTATGAGTGGCTGTACTGTAAGACTTTGTGTATCTCACCCCAGGTTCAAACCGCAACTGACTTGGTCCTTCTGACCAGTTGAGCAACATTCTTGCTAGAAGACCACATTTCCTCTTGAGATGATTATCTTTCCAATGTCACACTCACAAGTCTGCTCCTGTCGGCATGACAGATGACCATGATATTGACTTGAGGTTAATTCAAAATCGCACCGCTGAGTTAGATGAAGGATCTTGATAAGAGCGCTGCTGATAAGAGTGTAGTTGAAAAGAAAATTGTCTTGGGTCACATGCCCTGATGCTCCTCTATTGCGCCATCAGACTCTATACATTTTGCCATATTCTTTTGCACAGGAGACTTATGGGTAAGAATACCTAAAAAGATAAATGTTCACATTCATGGATTTTAAAAAGCCGTTAAACTCACTGATGTGTGTTTTTGGTCCACAGCATATTGTAGCTTATTGTATTAAGCAAGTATTTACTGCCAGTTCATTAGTAGACAGGCTTTATAATACTTTTCATGACAACAGTAATGAAACTAAACTTGGGCTGAACTGAAAGTAACACAAAATTATACCTAAAGCACGGGTGTATTTGCCTGATTTGTGTAATGACACAATCACTGAGCCCATCAAATAGCTGGTCGACTGAATTGAATAAATAGCTTCTGAGCAATGTTGCAGATCAATTCTCCCTTTGTTACACACATCATTACACAGAAGAAGATGCATTCATCAGTCATTGTGGACATTGTTTTCAATAAGATGAAAAACGTACTGTGAATACTATTCATTTGATGTGAGTAAAATAAATAATTTTAAGAAAATACACAGATCTGAGGATTGTGAGACTATAGAAAAAGGCAGGGTTCCAAAGACAGGTGGACTGAAAAATCTAATATTTCTACTGGTGTAAATGTGTCTCTTTGCTATCTCTGTGATGAATTGGGTGTGTTGGCTGCCTTGTTGCTTGTGTATGCTAAGGTTCCAGCAGCACCGCTGTATATAATAAGCAGGAAGAAAAAATAAATGGGCGAAAACCACTTCAATTTCACTCTGAAAGAGACAGAGGCATACTGGTTTTGCTGCAGGTGAACATAAACCCTGTGGAATGCTTTTCTGCAGATTGTGAACCACAATGCAGGTTTTATTGTGAGGAAATTCATCAAAATAAAGTATATACGTATATATTTATAGATATGTATATGTGTATGGATGGATGGATGGATGGATGGATGGATGAAAGTCTGCATACTGGGCTCAAAATAATTCTAAACAATAACCGCTCATTTTGCAATATAGTATGTTAATTGATGAGAAATGTTGAAAAGGTGTTGTAATATTAAGATAAACCATGAGACAGCCACTCAAAAAATATTCTAATACATTCTTATTGGGTGTGAATGCGTACAGTTGCTCAGTAACGTGAGAAGAATATACTCAACTAACTTTACTGTACAATTGTTCATAATATGCTCACAATAACTCAAATGGTGGTTTCAGTCACACTGTGAATTAAACTGTACTTGTACAGGTGCACCTGTGGAGAATGACGCCTACAGAGAATGAGAATGCAGCAGCTCAGTGCTGTTTATAGAGAAAAACAAATGTATCTTCTACGATGTTAATTAAAAATACGAACACACAACCAGTAACCAGTAAAGACCAGCTCATTCTGGAGCTGCGTGTCAAGTGGGTTTTGGAAATTAATTTAAATTTCTGTTCAAAGCTAACTGAAACTTGGGTCCCTCTCTTGTCTTTTTCGACTTGTTACATCGTCTTTTACGCTGTTGTCTTCATGTTTGTCTGTTATGCGCGATATGTTCATGCCTTAAAACTGAATGAATAAGCCTGTCTTTAAGGTGTAAAGAGTATAAAATACAGATACTTATGTAAAAATGAAGGGGGTGAACATGAGAAGTTGACAGAAAAATAAATACTCAAGTAAAGTCCTTAAAAACTAAGTAGAGTAACAAAGTATTTGTACTTCGACTTTCTACATAGAATTCTCACATCAGCATAAATGCATCAAATCAAATAATGTTGAGGAACAGATTGTCGGATTGTTGTGGATTGTTGGAGCTGCTGAGGCCATAATTGAATCTCACGCACGCAAAAGACTTATGTGAAATGGAATTATAATTTTTTGTTAAACAATCCAGAAAAGATTTGGATTTGGAAGAAATTGGTTTGATGTCTGTATCCTAAAAATCATTATTAATATAATTCAACTTTTAAAGCCAGTAATTCAGTTTCAGCTTTTTAACATCCTTCATACATTATTGGTATTATTCAACTTACATAACCAGCAATGCCATTTAACGTCAGCTTGTCAACATACAGAATTCATACCTGAAATCTCTTCAGAAATTGTCTTCAGTGGTTCAGCATTTACTGTGCATTAACACACTGGTTTACCATTACACTTAATGAAAGAATTCAGAATAATCTTCAACATGCCACATATTAATTATATATCCATGATGTCCCCAATGACAGAAAAAGGACAATTTTTTTACAATTTTAAATAAAATCAAAATGATAATTTTATCAGTGAAATTCACAGTTTTCTAATGTCCTGAGTGTGTGAGGTGTCAGGCTTAATCAATAAAAGTAAATTGTCTGAGTGCAGCCTTAGGACCCTGAGGATATTGGACCTAGGTTGCTGCAGAGGTAGGTTTGTGATTTGTATGCAACCCATCTGATAGCGTCTCCTGGATCACAGATGGATTATTTAAGCTTTTCCTTCGGCATAGGCTCCTTCTTTTGATTTTTTTTCTCCCTTTTTACAGGTCCACATCGTGCCTTCTTTTTTCACTCTGTCTCTGCTTTCATTGTTTGGTACTTGGATGCCTCAAAAGCACGCACTGGCAGACATTTGGCTTTACCGGAGAAAATGGAACAATAATGCTGAATGAATAAGCTGGACGGGTAAGTTGTAAAGTTGTACTCATATTCAAATTAGCGAGGCTTGGTTAGTTAGTAATTTCAGTCTTGTCAGTGCACATGTTTTTGGCATTCAGAGGGAATTGAATCCTTTCACTGCCCATTGCTTCATACAGGAGCAGATGCTGTCCACGTGCTATGGTGCTGAAAGTTGTTTGTGCCTAAAACAAATTTGTAGTGAATGTTATTTGTATTCTGATAATTGGATATTGCCAAACAGGCAATAGTTGCAGAGTTTAGCTCTAATGTAGCTCTATTTTTTATTTTTCAATTTCTCCTTCCATTTATTTTTGACTGAAGAGAAGGTAAAAGTCAAGTCTATTTCATAAAATGATCACATTTATAAATGTATTTTTAACTTTACTTAAAGTTTAAAAATAGCTAGATCAGATAACCATATTGCTGATTAATCTGAAGGAACTGAATTATATATAAGAATGCATTATACGTGTATTTAATAGATAGGTAAAATACCTCACGGCTTGAGCTTCAGCCTTTTCTCTCCACAGTATATGGTCTGTTTCCTGTCTTATTTCTCTGGCTTCTGGTTTTGAAAATCCTTCAGTGGTTTTGAAATCCCTAAAGGGATTAAGCTATGGATGTGTAACAGTTGCTAGAAAACATTCAAACAACCCCAAACTCATATCTCAAAGGATGCCTTAAAATGGTGGATTTACTTTATTTGGCTGTACTATGAACTCAAAAACAGTTCATTGTAAATATAAAGTGGCCCCTAACTCGCATGGCCAAATAAAAGGAAAGGTATGAAGTTTTCTTTTCCGCAAATGATGAGGAGGCGTGAGCTATGAGGTACTGTGAATGAGAGCGTTGACGGAAAAACCCATTGTCAAGTTGACTGGAGTCAGTGGATTCAATTTCCTATTAAATCCCATAATCTGAATTCCTTCATGGGCCTGAGGTTTTTATCAAGGATGGATGAAACAATTGTTTACTGCAATAGACACCTTAATTAATATGTTCTCCTTTCCTCTTTACAAATACATCCTTTATCAAATAGTCAAACTGCTATTAATCCACCACCCCAAGCACATATTTTCTTCTTTACTTGCAGATTCAATGTATAAATGCAGCTAACAGCATGTGTAGTTGTCCACGGTCTTGATGCTGACATATGAGTGTCATCCATCCACTGGGCCCAAGGGTCACTGCCCCTTTGGTGCTAGTCCCTAGGATCATCTGTTACTCCTCACGCTAGTTTTTCTCCTCCACAATGCCTACTCAGCCGACTATGACTTGCATGATCCCTGACAGAGCTCCAGACATTGCCTCTCATACTTTTAATATCCTTTGTCTTGCTCTGATAGCTCCCATAATGCATTATAGTGGCACCGATGAAAGCCCGTATTTGTCTCCCCATCCATTTCCCCAAAAGGCACAACCATATGTCAGCGATAACTGCCGGGTGTTGATAAGAACTCTTCAGTCTTACATGAGGAGACAATGAGCCTTGTATAGTGTTAAAAATGTGTGATGTATGACTTTACCTGATTGGCAGTAATATATGCAGGCTGTTTGTGTGTTGTGTCTACATCAAATGTCTGAGTCTGTCTCAATAGCACAAGCTTCTTCCTCCACATACCTCCCACTGTTGCCTTGATTTAGACTCCAGTTCTTGTGCGGAAAATAGTCAGTGAATCATACTTCCTGGTTGTGCCCCCTGCTTTCCCTCAGCGCCCCCGTGGTGTTGTACTACAGAGCTGCTGATTAACCATCACATCTGAGTCTAAAATGTGCATAGAGATGTATATTTGCATATGTTTGGCCATAAATGACTAGGTATAGAAATACCCAATACAATATCCGATTTACACGAAATACACCTCTAGCATAAGTGGTTCTCAACGTGGGGACCCCCAGGGGTCCTTGAGGGGGTTCAGGGGGGAATATTTTAATTTCAATGAAAGAATGTATAGGAATGACTATTCTGTTCACAGGTTTCACAATCTTCACTGTTAATCTGACAATTTAGAGTATAGACACTTTTTGAAACACAGTTTGAAAAGTAAAAACTTACTATTATTTTGTTTCAAATGCTACAGGTGCATTGAAATATGTCTGCTTTTCCTCGAAATTTGCATCCAAATCTAAATATGTCTGTTGAATTTAAGTATCTTCCCTGCACCTTTCAACATGACATACCTGGTATAACATATTGCATTGCACCTATCTGTTTTGCGAGTACAGGGGATTGGACTTACAGGAGAGGGGGATGCTGAAACCTGATTCTGTTCACGCTCCAGTGCTCTCTACAGTATGTGATCTGTCTGCTGTAGTATAGGGGGAGCTCCTGTTCTTTCTTATTGACAATATGTTAGATGGTAAGCTGTGATTATTCCCCAGCAGACAGAAGAAGGAAGGGGAAATCAGCAGTCCTGTCTCCTTTGATCTGCAGACTCTCCCCATTAGCTCAGAGCCTCTGCAGATGACTCTGACAGATATTTTATTGTCATTTCTTTCAGTACGGGCTACTTTCCGTGTGTGCAGTGCATGCAGGAGTGCATGTTTGTCCAGTTATGAAGACAGCCCCTATTGTATATGACACAGTGTGATTTACTCACAGGGTGTGTGTACTTTATTTCCATTATCCTAATAGTAATGAGACCTATGCTAATATTAAATTGCTCTATCCACTGAATTTATACTGCATGCAACAAGGCATAAGAGTACTATGTGTTCACTACACATATGGATAATCTTTACATAGCACACCCCTGTTTTGTTTTTTGTTGTTTTCATGAGATACATCCTTTTCTTAGTCCTTTCATATCAGGTTTTAGATGTCTTGGTGTGAATGTAACATTTTCCCACTGGAGTTATCAGCACATTACACACACACACACACTTGTGTGCTTGGGCGCTTTTTGTTTCATTCATATCTTTTTGTCCCACTGGCATATTCTTAAATTACTTCTTGGATTTATTATGTTTTTTTCCCCCCTTTCTACGCCCACTTTCTGCCATTCTTCTTTCTGTATTCCTCATAAGATATGTTAGATAAAACTAAACAATGCAATGTTATTATTACCACCCACATTTAATATTCAGCTCTCTACAAAATGCAATCTTCCTTGCTCATTATGTTAGTAATATATCCATGTGTAGATATTTGTATCAGCAGATTTTAATATGAATGTTATTCACATTGAATATTATATTACCATAGGATATTATTGTTTCTGGCTTTCATAGCTTTTGAAACATCAGCATTTTACTGTATAGGGGTCAAAACAATCTTTAGAAGAGGTTATTTTACTACTCAATCACAGAGGATTATACCAAGGCCACATTGATCCAGAAAATTTTATAAAACCCAATCCAGACTTGTTTCTTGTTTATTAGGATCCTCATTAGCACCAACACAAGCATCGGCTATTCATGCTGAAGAACAATATGATACAACTATATGCCTATCCAGCTATACAGGCAGTTCTGTGAGGCTGTACGTGGCCACAGTGGTGCTTTGAGCTAAATGCTAGCGTCAGCATGCTAACATGTTCACAACAACACTGCTAATGTCTAGGAAGTTTACCACGTTCTCCGTCTTAGTTTAGCCCTTTAGTATGGTAACATTTGCTAATTAGCATTAGCATTAGTCATTAGTTTTGCAAGTATGTGGTCATGAATTAAGGTTTTGGACAAATTAAAATTTTGACCTCAAGGTGGCGCTAGATGAAAAGTGAAGGGATCACTAAAGTTATTACAATTCATCCTGATGGTGGCCTGGATATATTATGCTCCAAATTCATTAGGATGCATGGGGACCATGAATGCTTGTATAAAACTACATGACCATCCAATAGTCAGTGATATATTTCAGAGGTTTTAAAATAACGTCCGCTAAGTTATGATATTAAAATAAAAAAATAAAAAATCAAGAACAGCCATTCCAAACTTTTGTTATCTATAGACCGAAATATTTCATTTTTTTGCCATTTCATTAAAGATTGATGATAAAAAAACAAACCCAAAACATGTACAGTAACTCCTCCTATTTTGTATACAGAAAAGGTAGCTGCTTTAATTTTCTGGTTAATAGAATCTCAATCACAACAATAATTGTCCCTACTATTCTCATCACTCTGTGCACAGTATTTTCACTTTTTGCTCAAGTTTTTGGCGTATTTACAATGTTGGCTGTTGGTGTGCATTTTTCAGAACAATTAAAGTGGAGCATGGAGTCGATGGCCACAGGGTGCCAAGACAACCCAGGAATCTGGCTGTCCATCAGAAAGCTAGGATGAGTTGCAAAGCTGTTTGTACCACAGATGGCTGATCAGTACAACTGACTTCCTATTTCTCTCGCCTGGCGCTGTCACCGCATCTCATCACCATTCCCACTTGAGAGCAAGGGTGTGTTTCATGTTGTGTGTGTGTGGAGGTGTGTATTTGTTTGGGGGATTAGGTTGGGATGTGCAGCAGGTAAATGTGAGTATGTTTGTATGGTGTTTGACTTGGATTATGTATGAGCACATGAAATTTTGATGGAGCACTTGAACACAAAGCGCACACAGTTTTGCACAAAGCACATAGAGAGTATGTTGTAGGTGTACTGTAGAAGCTCACTGGTGTGTTGGAATATGATGGAAAAAGCAACACTGAAGCCGTTGTAATCTGCATTCCCTCGCTTTGTGTGGATTGGATCAGACTAAATCAGACAGACAGAGTTTGGCTGCATGCTGGGTGGGTTTCAGAGGAAAGTCCATCTGTCTCAGCGCTCTTCTTTATAGTGGATTTTCACACAGGAACATGGTTGTACATAGTGCTTGCCAGCAGGGTAGATGGTGGACAAGAAGTCTGTGTGATTTCCCTTTGTGAGAGGAATTGTACAAAACTCCTTATAACATTTTGTTTAGTTTTATGCAATTAGAAAGGAAAGTAATAAAAGTCTAATATTATTTTTTCTTAGTGCAATGCTTGTTAAATAATGATAATTTTTCTGTTATATTAAGGCCTTCTTGAAGGTAGGCTGGGCCATTAGTGACCATGCTGGCAGTTGGACTGCCCATCACATTCCTTCTCATCAGCCTGCTCCTTGTCAATCAGCTGCAGCAGGGCCATGCTATGGACACTTCATCAGGTGAGAAGCTCTTTATCTCTTCTTCAAACATACCTAGTTTGGAGTCCACTACAGTACAAGCGCAGTCTGCAGACTTATCAAAAGGCTGTCAGGGTTTAGGGATTGTCAGTAATAAAAAGATGGAATGATTTTTAGACATTATGTATGAACATCTTTCCCATATTCCGCATTCCCTCATAAAGAGGATTGATTGACGTTATTTAAGTGTCCTGCACCATTCTGTGGTGCCTAGTCCATATGCCCATAAGACATTAGACAGCAACAGCCAGGATGGCCACATATGACAATCATAATGTACAGTTCCACAAATTCAATAACAAACATTTCAGAATATGGAATTTCAATGACCAAAATGTCTTATTGCGAAACAGAAAATGAAACAGAAACACTCTCTCCCTACTACGGCAGCCATTCTGAATACTTGACAAAAGGTATAGCTTATAGTTTTCAAGGTGACACTTTTGTCTGTGTGGATGAGAGAGGAATGGAGAAAGAAAAATATAGTCACCAAAACTGCTAGAATAGCAGAACTTCAGCACCTTGTATGTGCAGTTATGCTGTCCTCTTGTGGCTGAAACTAAACTACTCAGGATGTTTATTTATTTATATAATGTTATGTTTGTTTGTTTTATGTCCATAAAACAGGGCATCCTCAGTTTGCTTATTGCCTTTGTTGAGTGCAATATATATATATATTTTTTTACCTTCTACCATAATTTATTCAGTGTTACAGTAATGTGTATGATGATAAAGATCAAGTCTCACTTAATGAGGTAATTAACCACACAGTGTATCACGTCGCAGTCATAGTACTTCTCAAATGTTTAAATTTGCAGCTATACAAACTTATTTTACATTTCACTTGACATTGATAATCACTAATTATTTCATAGTTCTGTTTAGGTTTTGAATTTATTCATACACATTTTTCCAACATGACAGTAAACACACAAAAAAGTTAGATGCATGCTTTTGTTGCTGCTCAGTGGCTTTAAATCCAATGGTGTGATGAAGCTGTGGCACCCACTACTGGTATATTTGACTAAAAGCCACAGCCAAGCACTCAGCCAGTGTATAAAACATGGGTAAATCAATGGAGACTTTATGGTTGTGCATGTAATCTATTGATTTACAAATAATATGCATAATTCACATCTTTCAGATTATGTTCATCAATAATATGACAATTTTGCATTTTTTAAACTGTGCAAAAGGTTTATTAGTTGCTCAGATGATTTTTCATTAGCCGGCTGTTGTTTCAGAAGTGTGGATTTAGTTCCTTACACAGAAGAATAATTCCCTGGGTCTGAGATCGCTAACCCCATACACTTCACTTTTCTGTGACTGCGTGATTAAATTTGATTACACCTCCGCAGTGTTGGCGCTCATAAAATCTGCTTCCAGAGCAAAATGTATTCCTCTAGCGGCAAGGGAAATATCCGGTATTTATAAAACAATCCCAAACTAACTGCAACTTGATGAGTCATAATTTTTCTTTTACAGTGTCACAAAAAGTTCAGAAAAGTGCTTTGCTGGGGTAATTATTGTTGTCATTGTGACTGCTGCCATTCTGCAACAATTTTCAGCATCTGTTGGAAAATAAAATAAAAATGTATAAAAATATCTGCTTGCAGGGTGCATTGTGTGAGTAATAAATAAAACTCAAATTTTTTCACAGTGGTTATTAAAGGACACTAGAACAACTAAGCCTTGAACCTAATTGTAGATTAAAATGGCTGCCTCTTTAAAAGTTCCATTCATTCATCAGTGAGATTAATGGACTTGCACGGTTAAATTTATGAAAAAACACATCCATGTTGCACATGGATAAGCAATTTTGTACATTTTCTTTATAATTGTATTGACTGTTGTTGTTCCCATGCCAACAGATACAGATAAACACAGAGGGAACCGTGAGATAATCACCAAAACGCCTGCGCCTGAACCAGCATCCGAACAAGACAACAGCCTTGGATACAAAGGTACGGTCCAAGCAGTGAATGTGATATGTGCAACAAACTAATAAAGATCTATCTATGATTCTTCAGTCCGTAGTCATACACCATGTTGTTGTTACTGCAACCTATACAGCAGCAGGAGTAGTCAAAGGTGTATTCTTGCACTTTCTCCCAAGTCAAAGAATATAGTTGCATGTTACCTAAAACAGAATATATTGCTTAGTCTAATGTTTTTTCTTTTTCTAATTGTGTCATTAATCAAAATAACAGATCTGTTTTATCCAGTTATTTCTAAGCTCTCTACTTTTGCCTTGGTTTTATCTTGTAAAAACAGTCTGAAATAAGCCTGGACAAAGCCAGCAGTCAGTAAAGTGGTGCTTTGGGTTGTGCTGATTCTGTATTTGTCCTTTGAAAGATACAATGTTGAACCCAATTCCCAGGAAGAGGACTATGTTTCCTTTTGCTGACAAAGACTCTAATACCACTTAATGCCAGTTCAGCAGCTGTAGACCTTAAGTGCTGTGTCCAAAGCCAACACAGTTCAATCCCCTCTCTCCCTCATTTTATGGTAGGGGCTCTGACATGGGATGTAGCAGGATAGAACAAAGAAAAGCGTTTAGGAGTTTTTCCTTCCCTTTATGGTTCTGGAAGATGACAAAATCCGACTTATGTGCTGCAGAGTCTTTGCTGACACCTGGAGCAAATTTAAAGTTAATACAAAGAAGAAAATGAGATGCTAAGATAATGATGTTTTTGGCCTTTTATCTTTAACCTCACAAATGTTTTTTTTGTGTGTTTTTGTTTCATTGAATATAAATTGGAGCTACTGGCTTGATTTAATTTATGTGGAGCTACTGATTGAAAGAGGGAGTCTGTTTCCTCTTTCAAGAAAAGAAGTCTATCTTTTTTCATACCTAAAATCTTTGTGGCCCAGCGGGAAAAGAAAAATATGACAGTGAGATTGTGAGAAGTTGAAAGGATGCCCAAGTCTTAACGACTGATGAGAGCGTCCGAGTGGCTGCCAGTTTGCCAGGCATGGCTATTGCATCAGCTTTTCCCACTGTGTTGAGGATGGCGAACGCGGAGGCTGTCTCTCATTTTGCTTCAACACTTTGTATGACCCTGAGCAACTGTAGTGATGTGCGGTGAGAGGAGCTGACAAATAGGCAAAAATATAAACGAGTGGAGGAAAATGAAAGCGCCAAAGAGCTGTCACAGATAATAGGAAGTGGGGAATCAGCATGGAAAATAAATGGGAAAATAATGTAGTGAAAGGTGCAGGGATGGCATAAGGTCATACATTCTACTTGTCTTAGTCATACAATCTGCATTTCTCTCCTGATATCAGGTATGGGGGGGGGATGTTTTTTGGGCAAAACAATCAACAGTCACTAATAGAGCACTAGCTGAGGCCAAGTTTGTTGCTCTGTGGAGATTCCAAATTATTTATTCCTTCATAAATATTTTGGGGATTAGGCTTTGTGCTTTTTGGAGATATTTTCTCCCCTGGCTCAGAACCAACTGGAGAGCTACTTTGGAGTGAAATAAATAAATAAAAATAGGTCTCTGTACTTGGCACTGTCTCCTTGCAATCCTGCCATTTGATGTGATGTGTTGCCATGAAGACGTGCGTGCCTTTGTGTCCATTTTTTCACCATCTGTTCCCGGAAATATTGGTGTTGGTGAGACGCTTTGGATTGTGACCAATTGTGAAACGCACGATAGCATTCACAAACCCTGCCTTTAGCTGAGTGCACTGCACCTGTCATGTTGAGGCCACATGTGCATAAAGCAAGAGGTCCACTGTAACGCTCTCATAATTTGTGCTTCAGCCCGACTGTGACGACAACTTTACTCCTGTCGGTGTTATGAAATGAAACTAATTATGCAGTCATTAGATGACCAAGACCACATTGTCCTCGACAGTACTATGGTACTACTGGAGTCATTCATTCTCAGCCAAGTGAGCTGCCATATAGTGGGGATAATATATACTTGGAGGAAATGTAAGAATGTGAACAAACGGAGGCCCCTGTTGATTGTCTGGTAGAAACAAACACAATGACAATGTGCAGCAAAGAATTAAGGCTGAATAATAGGGGGAAATGGCAAGAAATTCAGTACCATTGTGTTTCTGCAAACATGTTGAATAGGGCATGAAAAAAGAAGACCATGCAAGAGGGCACAGAGATAGGTGTTTTCGACTGGGGGAAGAAAAATAAAGCGTATGTTTTCTAAAGACAGAAATGTGCTCGTGGTGAGACTGTAATTTCCCATATTTTATTGGTTGTTTACCAACTGTGATGGCTCAGCTCAGCTCCATTCAGCAGAGCCACCAGTGGTCCACAATGGGCAATTAAAGGATTTGAGGCGAGAGGTCAGGGAGGGCTGAGTAAGTAAACTTTGTTCAGTCTAAATGTGACTTAAAGAGACCAGAAGCATCACTGCTCTGTCTGTGGCGTGTGAGTGGGACAGAGACATTGAATTTTGTCTACATGCATAATTATCCTCTCTTTTATCCTGTTGCTAATTTTGGTCGTAATTGTGAAGGAATTTTCAAGTGCACCCTTTTTATTGTAGGAATTATGCATGTACTTAACTTGGCATATTTTTGTAGTGTCCTGCAGCCCGCCTGCGGCTTCGGAGACCTCAGTGTGGAGTGGTTGAATTAGAATGCAAACCAAATTTTTTAACCTTGAATATCAATAATGTATTTAAAAAAACAAAAACATATATGCAAATTTGTAACCGCAGAAGTTGTGTTAAAGGACGAAGATATATGCCATATCATGAACAGACCAAACTGTTAAGGATAAATTCAGCTCTGTATAGGCAATGCAAGATGAAAAACAAAATGAAACAATGAGTTTTCCTATTACAATTTCCTTTACCGGCAGACTGTGCTGCAGCCCTGCAGCCAGTAGAGGGAGTGCTGACCTCCTTAGACAATACAATACATCTCTGAGGTTCCCTAGGTCAGATATATACTCTAACTATTAACTTTAAAGGATTAATCTTTCTCAGTTTCAAAATGTATTATATTAAAGTGGAATTTAACTCGGGCTATGTGATTATCACTTATTATTACTATATGTTTGATACCAAGACAGAGCATGTTAGGCGTTAGGTTTCTAATGCACTTAAAATGTCATTTAATTTCCCAGCGGTGTGTTGAGGGGTCAGAGGGTGAAAACTGCATCGATTTTTGTCATCGAAAGAAGAAGGAGCAGAATGCTGCTGCTGCCCGGGTGTGGATGAAGGCACATTTTACTGGCTCATTAAGAATACAGTATTCTTCATATATATGTACCGCCTGAGCAGCTCCCTCTGGGTTTTAATAAGGACACAGTGAAAGTGCACGTCCCTCTATCTTGATAGTAGAATAAAAATAGTATAAATCATTCACCAAGGTCAAAGTATGTTCTCTTCTGAAATATTAAGTACATTTTAGACTGGGGGATTCTGCAGTTCTTAAAGGGCTCTTCTTAACCTATCTGATAATGATGGACACTTAAAACAAAGCGTTTAATTGGTGCAGCCAGTTGGATCCACAGTCTCCTGCAGGCTGCAGCCATTCAATAAGCTTGGCACAGCTTGAATTATGAGGCTTGGATATTAAAACATGCACATTCCATTATAGTTTGCAGTCATTTGGATGTTTTTCCAACATTTATCAGGCTGCTTGTAGCCTGGATCTTTTTTTCTCTCAGGGGCTTGATGCAAAGCCTGGTGGAGCCTCGTGTTGTGAATGTATCCTTATGCGGTTAAATGCATCCTGACTCGCAGGAATCTCCTCTGCACAACAGAAAAGCCTCTGACTGGGTAGGAAAACCAAACCATCACTGAGCGCAGAGACGCACGGCGCCTCATCCAACCAGCGCCAGTCCCACGAAACCGGGGTAAAAGTACACATTTAAACCATTAAAGTGAGTGCAACTAGACGCTCCTGCTCTCTGGACTCATGCTCTTCCTCCTCAGCTGCGGAAACCTTCTTCCCAAGTGGAACTAATAGCGTGTCTGATCACCGATGAATCCCGCGAAGTTATCTGCATTTGGAAGTGAGGAGTTCGACAGGAGTGGGGGAAATCCAAGTGGTGCCGAGTGGATTACTTCTCGAGTGACCCGCAACGATGTCTCCGACTGATCTGAACTTTGATTCAAATAGAAATCCCCTCCCCGAGGAGCAGCTCTGAACATTATTATCACTATTATTCGCGGAGTTGAGGAACTCTCCTCCACCCGGACCCCCCTTGACAGCGGCTCTGCGGAAGAAGTTGTGATTTAGATGAAATAGACAACAAACAAAGCGCATTCTAACTGGATTTAACACAGTTTCCAGCTGCTCTTAAATGATGCCTGCCTGTTTGACGGGAATTTACTGTCTACTGGCATTTCTACAGATTTGTTCAGGTATGCTTATTTCTAATGCAGCTTTCTTTCTTTTATAGTTTTCGGGATGGTGAAGTTTCAAAATAAGGACTGATGTGTGTTTATAGAGAGAGAAAAGGTAATTTAAAAAGAGATTGTGGAACAGAGAGAGAAGTGGCGGGGGTGATGAATTTGCTTAAGTTTGATCCATCATGGCACCCTGCGGGTATTTCGGTCACCTTTTCTCTGTGTAGCCAGCAGTGTCTGCATGTGGCCCCTGACCCATGCTGTTTGCTGCCTGGTTGCTGAAAGTGACCCATCTATCTATATCCCGAGCTAATAAAGCACAGCCATTTATATACAGCTTTTATCTCACCGGTGGAAAGGAATTGCCACACTAAAAAGGGGGAAAAAAAGGGAGATGTATTCAAGTTTATGTGAGACGTGTTGTTTTGTGCATATGATACAATCAGGCATTTGAGAAGGCTAAGTAGGACATTGTAGGCTGTCTTCATCAGTCCTCAGTTGGTGCATACATTGCATGAGTTGCAGGTTAATGAGGAACAGAGAGACTTCACTTGGAGAGTCCCTTTGCACCAGTCAGACCAGTGAGGATGTGTTATTTCCAGTGGATGGAAAATAGGCTGCATGTACTGACAATCATGCATTGTAGCTTCACTACTAAATCATTCTGATTAAAATATTTAAATGTCATTTATTTTTAGAGAGATTCCCATGCACTGTGTTGTTTTATTTTATTTGAAATTTTTATCAAGTGCATTGCCAGCTCTGTCAAACATGCTGCAGACAATACATTTTTCTTTAAAGCATTATACATGTTGTGTACTGGCCATAGGTGCTGTGTTTCTGTTGGAAGGTCAAGGTTCACTCTGGGGTGGACATCAGCAAAGAACATGTTTTTTTTTGTTTGTTTCTTGTGCAGGCAACTTACTTATTTTCCACTAGACTTTATTGCATTTTTCCTTGCTCACAGCTAACATTTGCCACTGTGTCTCAGTGAAGCTGCAGACCTCCAGGTTTCAGGTGTGTCCATTGAATGAGCTTCAGTAGACATCACCTCCTCCACCCACGCATAATATTATGCAAAATATGGCAGCACCAACTACAGCCACATAGACTTACCTACAGTATGCTGGATGATTTTTAGAGGTCTGAGGGGCTGAAGTTGATGAGCTTAATAATAGCCCACCAAAAATACGTTAGGTTGAATACCAGGGACACCAGTGCACCTAATAGAGAATTAAACTAAAACAGAAGTAGGACAAAAGCAAAACTAATAATAATATTTTTTCTGATAATATTCACCACTAATCTTCAATTTCAGTGCATTCCCTTTTGGAACCACAGGCAAAGGCAGAAGAAATCACAAATGTTTTCTCAAAATTCCCTCAAATTCCCTGCTGGCGCCAGTCTTGTTCACTCTGTAAGACAAAGACAGCTGTCAGTAACATTAGCAGTAGCCACAGACTGAAAAAAGAACAATATGTTTTCAGCACTAGAGCTTTCGTAAGTGTCTGACACTGAGTGATGTCTTTATTTGGTCAGAATACATGTGGGTGTAATGTTATTCTTGGGTGTGACACCATTCTTTAAAATAACATATTGTGTTATTTTACTTATTTAACATTTTCCAAACCAAAGATAATGCATAAAATGTTCTTCTTAACATCACAGAGCAGAAGCTGTGCAGTGTTAATGTGCATATAATACAGCCTTTTACCAAGTCTTTTCTTGAACTTCAGTGGTGACTCAAAAAAGGAAACATACTAAATCTTGCCTATCCACATCAAGAGCTCAAAAATGTGTATGACACCAATTTTCCAGTTCGTTTTCTCTAAATTTCCAAACTGACAAACTCTGTAACCATGCAATCCAGAGAGTTTCAAGAGTGCTCAAGAAGATTTGTGCTTAAGTCAGATGTTTTTCCTCCTGTTGTATATTTCTTAAGAAAGGTCCCTGATCCTTCAGTATGATGTGAATATGTTAATTTGCACTGAAGCTTGCAAGAGAGGCACTCCTTTATCACAGTTTGTTCAGACTGCATCCAGCAAGCTGCCAACCTAGATTTCAAGGGTCTATGAAAGCTTTTAAATGCTCCTAAGTAATGCTTTATTCACTTGAAGAGCCAATACACAAGACTAACCCCTTCCTAGACGTATTTATTCAACGTTCTTGACCACTGAACAATGGGAGCTTTTTTCTTCTCCTTTCTTTTCTGGCCAAAAGACCAGTGCAGTGGACCAGACTTCTGACAAATTGTCACCGATGGGCCCAGTACTGCAGTTTTTAGCCAAAGTATGTGAGCTAGTGATAAGGTATACAGAAAATGTAGATGGAAATGGCTCGGTTTGAACCTCTGAGTGTATGTGTGTTTACAATATCCCTATCCCATCATAGACTGCAGGGTTTTTTTTGACAGTATAGCTGGATAGCTGCCAGGCTTACATGCCTGTCCTTGAAAAATAATCCGTGCTTGACAAATTGCAATCAGAATGATTACATGTTTTTTTCCACCCCACTTTTGTTTAATGTATACCAACTCATCCCCTTGTATGGTATCTTGACTGCAGCATGAAAAGGTAAAATGGTCCATCATTAAAACATCGAGCTCTTGAAGCTGTGATGTTAAGTGACTTCATCATACTCGGAACGAAAGGAAACCTGGAACTCCCCTTCGCTGAGAGTTTAATCTCTGCATAATAAATCTGCCAACAGTAATTGGATGATGCATAATAATCTAAATGATGGCCATTAAAAGCATATGTTCGTGTCGAGATGGCTTTGTCCCTTTCATCCCACAGATCTAAATTATGCATCCCCAGAGTGATGCTGTGACTTGCCTCGCCATTCTACCTGCTTTGTTTGATGGCCTGTAAACATTGTCTAAAAAAGGAATCACAGGAAAATAGAAGAATGGCCAATCCTGTTATTCTTTGTCATGATGGCTGTCCCACAACTGCGGCTCTCAAACAGAGTACAGTATTCGAAAGTGTGTAGGATTAATATCTTTCTAATGACAGTACTAGATGAGCTAATAACTAGGCTAATTACTTTAGCAATAAGTGACCAAGGTCCTCTGAGGCTTATTTTACCTTTATAGACCCTCTCATCCATGTGTTATCAGTGGAGTAGTAAGTACGAGAGGGGCTCAGAGACCAGCAGAACACAGCCTAATTCCATCACTGGTGTGTGTAGCAAACCCATAGGGAACAGTCTGACTGAGACATCTGGCTAGCCTGCTATAGAGTTAGTTGTACACAGGTCAGAGGTCACGTGTGCTTACTCATACGGCTTTGGCACCTGACACTCATGGCTACAAGAGGTTGATGGTTGTGCATGGAAGTCCAATTTTACAAATGCGAGTTAGTCTGGAATCTCTTGGTTCCTTTTTGATTTCCAAAAGGCGTTATCAACGGGCTAGCTGCATGGCTAATTGAGCTAACTGGCTAACAGCAGCTACAGTTAGCAGCAGTTGGCGATTACTTTAGCAACAAGCTATCTGTCCATCAGGAAACTTCATAAATCGCAGTGATTGTGAAACTGGCCTCCGTTGGTCTTAGAGGCTTTGCTCTAAATCTGTGAGCTAACCACGCCCCATTTATTTGAAAATGACAGATGGGAATAGAAAAAAAGCTGAATAAAAAGTCCCCTGAAATAAATGGAAGCAGTTCTTCTTCAATACTTGCTTTTAAAATGAAAACTTACAGTATATTTATATTTACTGCCTCATTTATTCATGTCAGGATTTATTTCACAGCCATATTTATTTATTTATATAGACTTAAATGGCATTCCATAGTCCCAAAATACTGCACAGCACTTGTTACAGAACACTGGACTTTATGTAATGATGCCTTTCGTTGGGGGAAGCTGGCCTGCTGTGTCGTCCCATAAGCTAACAAGACACCCTGTAGTCTTTGTGATGGTGACAGTGATGAGCTGAGTCCCACTGCTAATGAGGACTTCTTCGCTGTGGATGATGATGCTGATAGGACATCTTTGTACGCTGACCAGAATTCCTTTGTTTGCTGGATGAAATTGTCAAATTCCTTCTTTTCCTTCTAGGAAATTGTGCAACTAATAAGCTTCACTGGAGACCAGTTTGTTTGGAAAGGCCTCTTCATTAATGTGGTTTGTTTGTTGGAACACTCCAACATCTGGGATAGGAATAAGAAATGTGTTCAACGTGTGGCTCCTCTCCGCGTCAATCATACTGACTGAGAACGTGCTGAAACTACTCTGTCTTTAAAGAAAAGTGCACTGGTTGCTAATTTATCATGTGTCCTGTCATTCTGTCCTGCTGGCAGTGACTCTGGCATGCCTTGCTTTTTCAATATCTTCAAGGTTTTTTTCTTCTTCTCACAAATCCTTGGGATCCTTCAAACCTGGTTTAAAATTTGTCTGGACTTCATAATTGGATTTTGTGATTATATTTTAAAAGGGTTGAGTCGTATGAACACCTTAAGCCTCAAATTGTGTGTTCACTGTCAAACATAGCATCCACAGCGTCCGCCCATGTGAAAATGAGGCCATGCCAAATGAACTTTGTTTGACCGCTGCTTTTGAGGTCATTATTACTTGAAAACTGCTCATGAGAAGTTTGTCCACCAGGAACTGTTCTGGCGGAATAACCGGGACTGAATGTGCATAAATGCATATAATGGCGTTAGAGTGAGCTTGTTTTAATGTGTGTTTTCGGATTGTGTTCTGAAAGCTGTGATTCATGATTGCTTCCCTTGTTTACTCACTCGTTTCCTGTGGTGCTGTAAGGCCTAGTGTGGTTGCCAACCCTGGGGAAGGGAAGCTACTGAGAGCTTTAACAAGTGCCTGCAGGCCTGGAGTTCACAGGTCATCACACCTTCACACAGATGTGCACATCCACACACACATACACACAGCTCCTTATTTTGAGGAGGATTGATTATCTGTCTGCCCCACAAAGGTAAGCAGGTTCCTTGCCTGAAGGATCCTCCCACACCCTACTTCCTCATTCAGCCTTTTCTACTCCTCTCTGTGAAAACGTTTACATTGACAACCACTTATTAAATCATAATAATCTTTTCATTAGGTGCAACAACAACTCAAGCACGAGCTGAAATGAATAATATAGAAATTAAATGATGAAAACAACTCAATTTTACTGTGCAAGTATTAAAGCGTGAAGCTCAGCATAAAGTTGAAATATTAAACATGTTTTATGGTCACTGCAAGCTCAGTGATGTATTAAATCAGCCAGACACAATTTGCACTAAGCAAATTATTCTGTCATTTAAGTATGCGTTACTTAGGCAGATAAAATGTGGCTTTGTTTACTGTGTCACAGATCACATCTGTGAAAACAAAATAAGGTTGCAGTCCCACCACAGTAAGCCTAACATCACCCTTAAATGGCTTTGTGGAACTATTTGTGATCTTAAGTTGATTTATTTAATCTTGTGCTCATCATCTTGTAATGCAGCTCTCAATTGCTCACAAAAGAAAATATCAAGAGAACCCTAAATAGTGAAGCAATAGCCATGCTCATCTGGATAGACTAGCTCAGAAATTCCCGTGGGTTTGTGGTTTTCTCCGGGCTGTTTGTTCTCTTTTGGCCTTAGTTTCCTGTTCTGAGGTCAGTGTCCAGCTAGGTCTGTGTGCTGAGGCACTTTGGATTATTACTTCTGTGAATAAAACTGCTCTTTATAGTTTAAAGTAACTGTGAGGACATCCCTTCACCTGAAGTGTGTGTTAATGATTCCATCTTGTTTCCAACTCTGATAATAAAGAGAAGAATAAAGTTTCTTTTTGAGACCAACTGCGTCTCTGAACCAAAATGCTGCTATCCATGTGGCTATACAATCCATCTGATCTAGCAATGATTGAAGCGCTGCAGTGGTTGCTTTCAGGGTGATGGTGTACGATATTCCTCAAAGATTTGGGTTTGAGAGTAACTGGGAGAATTAAGATTTTGAAAAGACCGCTTTAAAGGTCATAGTAATAGTATGACCTCAGAGAGGCTTCTGAAGATTACCTCTGTGTGAGTCATCTCCTCTCCAGTCAGGCGGCTAATAATCAATAGAATCCATATGCTCCCAGTGGCTTATAGAATCAATAAGTCAAGTCACTGGGAGCTACTGATGTGTTCAGTTCACTTGGCTGTTGAAATAATGAATCAAGAATCATTTTTTTAAGCATTCGACCGGTTGGATTTCACAATTTTACAAATATGGTTTGAAATTCTTATATTGAAATGTATTCTGACAGCTTTGATCAGAACACATCTGAACCAAACTCAGTCCTTCATTGATGATGAAGAGAGCGGGTGGATCAGCAGGCCAGTGTGAGGCCCCTGGCCCTCAGGACTGACCTTGTTATTACAGGGAGAGGATCTCCGTAATGGTACCTTCATTAAGCAGAGGTTGACGTTGGAACGGAGTCACTCCAAGCATCTCAAGCATTTTGACATGCAGCCTCATTAGCTAGTTGGAGAGCCAGTGGGAGATATTTGTATTATGTAGGAATTGCATGATATCGCACATGCTATGAATGAAGATTTAAAGGGAGATATTGGCCGTTATCTGTGTATTTGAGTTTGGTTTATTCTGAGCATCTAAAGCTAATCTCTCGCGTTCTGCATGATTAACTGAAGAGAAATTCCAATCCTGTTAAATACATTTTTGTGTTTAGTTTGTTTGCTACAAGGATTAACAGCATCTAACAAGCCATGCAATGTGTTGTAAGAGCTAAGCATAGCATATAACAGAACTATGACATTTCATTATCCATTTCATTATAATAATGGCCATCTTTGCCATATCCTGAGCTTTTTTGATTGTATTTCAATTACCGTATCACAGTGGTTTTATTACATTTCCTTGTTACTTTTGATGTCTCACTGACCATCATTCTCTCATCAATAATCTTCAAATTTCCCATCTGCTACTTTACTAATTAACTCCAGAGTTTGAGTAAATAAGACTGAAACCTCGAAACAGAAAAAAAACGTCTTGGATCTGGGCTGCACTTACTTTCTTACATTCCATCTCTCTCCCATGCCGTGCTGGGTGACAGTGTAGCCAAAGGCCTTCTTTTGGAAGGCCGTATAACTAGGAGTTGCAAAGTGGCATGATAGCCTAAGACATCTTATCATGTTTGGAAAAAAAAATGCCTCAGGTTAATGAGGGAGGAAGAAGGAAAGTGGGGATAGCGTCAGTGTGTTAGGAAGAGAGTTAGCTTTGGTGGCTGTGTTATGAAATACAGTAATTAACTCATGTTCAGAATCTATATGTATGAGCACAGAGATAAAAAGAAACTTCAGACAGTCATTAATCTTTTAGACATTTTGTTCCCATAGCCTGTGATTTTCCACTGCAATAAGAACTAAGGGAGCAGACTTCCAGTTTACTTCCATCAACCAAAGTACCTGGATTGCTTTGCTCACTTCAAACAGCTGCTTTATTGTGACACGCAAGATTGGTATCAAGTGTGGACTACAGCCAGATTTTTAATGCCACTTTATTCCAAACACTGTTAGTTTGGCAATGAGCGTTATGACAAATTGTTGCCTTAAGCTTTTTTTTTGCAATTACCTTTAATAGTCAAACAAACCTCTCTACAACCGGCAGATCATCACAACTTTTGCCAAGATTTTCAGATTGTGAACTACGTTTTGCACTCTTAAAGCAATTTATTAGAACACACAAGTAACAGTTTACCTCAGGAACACCATTTAAAGCGTTTTTGTCACAATAATGATAAAGGCATAGAGAGACTTTTGGACTCATACCCTCAAAATCACACAACAAAGCAAACCAAGCTGGAAAGCTGGGCTTTAACTGTACGCCTTACGTCAACAACAACCACCCAGCCCTGTGCCAATATGTGTGATCAACAGCAGCACCACAACTAGAGCCAAATAAAAAGCTGTTCATACAGATAAATTCTCAAATTGCTACCAGATGAGCAGTTTTAATCACCTTTTAAAAATCAGCTGGAAAAGCTGGTAGAAGGATAAGCTTTTAACTCTCAGAAAAAAAGGGTTGTAGTCTGTTCATAAACACTTCAACCCTTTGCAGCAAAAACGTGAAGTGAAAAGCAATTTGTCAAGAACACAGTTAAAATGATATCTTCCCAGTGGAATGATTGACACAAGCAGGTTTGCTGTGAAAAAAGAGGTCAGGATATTGTGGAGTTCCAGAAGCCAGTTCTCATCCACGCTGAACTCTGACTTCTTGGCTGCTCCCACTGCGGTGCTTTATTGCCATTTGTAGTGTTACTGCTCCCTGCAGGTACTGTTGATAGACTAGTGTGCAAAAATATACACATGCTATATAAATGTGTATGTGGTTTCTTCTTATACACCGCATTTATAAATGATGTATAAATTCAGTCATTCACGTCCCCATCATCAATTTAAGACACTAATCATTGGAATGGGTAATGTTAAGAGCTACACTGTTTTGTGGCTGTTGCATGCTGCAGTTAAACAAGCAAACTGCATCAGAATTTGTTGACAAAAAGATTTATAGTTATGCTTTGTAAGCAGCAATAAAGGTCTACGATATGTAAATTTTTCACCGCAAGTGCATCAGTACTAATATTTCAAATGAGGACTGGTACCAAGGTAACAATGTGGCGGCAGCAGCAGCAGCAGCAGTAGCAGCAGCTGTGTTTTGATAAGATTTGCATTTGGTTCCTTGGCTTGACTGCCACCAATGTGTCAGCCACTGGTTGCTGTTTTCGAGACTGTCAAACTGCTGATTTGAAACCATTTTGAGAAACAACAGAGCACATTTGCTCTTCCTTTATAAGCAATTTCAGGTTAGTGTGTTGATTTGTGAAAAAGGACAAGCAACTTGCCATGCTTTCATATTTGTGGTTAATACATTTTATTATTTACTTATTAATCAGAGTTTGATACAGCAGGCTTGATTGCAAGGGAACACAGAAAGAAAAAGAAGAAATCAGTAAAACTACCTCTTGCTGTGGGCAATTGTATATGCATTTATAAATATTCTTTAGCTGTCATAAAGTCTGTGCACAGATGTTAGCAAGAATCACACACAAGTGAAACAGGTGGCCGGCAGCTCAGATAGCTGGACATCAGTATCACGAGATGGTGTCATGTGTTTTGCAATCTGCAGAGGAACTTGTTTTTACTATATAAGCCAGAGATTCATCTTAAAGGAATAGTTTGACATTTTGGTAAATTTGTTTAGTCTTTCATCTTTTTTTTTTTTTTTTGCCTCAGAGAACTAATGCTAAGCTAAGCATATTAGCTCTCCTGGTTCTAGCTGCACACTCCAGTGAGTGGTAACAATCTTCTCATTTAACTGATGACAAGACTGCAATTTTTCCAAAGTGTTGAACTGCTCCTAGCAATTCAGATGTAAATGTAATTTAACAAGAAGGTTATTAATATCATAGAGCGGGTATTTGCCTACTCTCACATCATGGGGCTTATTGCAAGTGAGACCCATCTTCCTCTTCTACCATGCAGGTTATTAACAAAATTTGAGTGAATCTACAGAGCACCAACCTATAATCTCCTGTGGCTAAATGTACCCTCTTGTTAATGTCCTCTTGGACTATTAAGCTAATGCTATGATTGCTTTTAGTGGCACTGCAGTCCAAAAACATCCATTGCCGAGGCCACTCATTGTGCCTCTTCATTACAGAGACAGTAATTGAGAGTCAGGATAGCTGTGTAGAGGCATATCTGAGCTTGTTTGAGTGTTTGAATTCACGTGTGTTTGTTGATATTGAGATATAGTCTACAGTAAGTGTCTGCGTCTGTGTCTGCATGCACAGACGTATGAAGTGGGACTTAACCGGAGTAAGTCCTGTGAGAGTGTTTTAGTTTTGTAGATGGGTTTGGTGCTCAGGGCAAAGTCTCTCTCCCTTCACAGTATGACAGTCAGTTCACATCTGGGCTGCCACTACCAGGGGCGCAATTAAGGCCGAAAATAAATGTAGGTCATGCAGACATGCACTTGTGACATGCAATGACACAGCATGGAGCTAATGCAATATTAATGTATCAATCCAGTGAAGTGTTAGTCTAGCAAAAATGTTTTACAACTTACAAGCCTCAAAGGAGATGAAGGAAACATGACAAACTACAAACATACACCATGCAGTCTGTTTAACTGAGTATACTAATTACTGTAGACATTGTACCTTTTTTTTTTTAATTGTTGAGAAGGTAAGTTGTATCAAATCAGGATGTAAGATTAAGCCCAAAGTGCATCTTTGTTCTTTAATAATAACAAAATACCTCTTTGCCACTTTAGTGTCTGTTTCTATTCATGGGAAGTTTGACTTTCAGTGCTGCCTGAGTGATAATCAATGGCCTATACAGCCTCTTTACTTTCCACTGAACATTTAATGGAGTGGGGATAAGCCTCTGAGATGGGTTGGCAGTCTTTCCAGGCAGTTGTGCTCCTAAGGTGTTTCTCATCACACATACAGGAGGTAAGCTGCTTCCAATCAGCCTCCTCACCTTAACTGTTCATATGCCAAAGTAATATACAGTATATATAGTCAGTATATAAAAAGCAAAAACATGTAGAGTATGTTGACAATATTTGGCATTAGGGATTTACCAGTATTAGCAGTCGGGAATATGCCATAAGCACTTGACCAGCAATTCAATTCCATGTCATGTGTGAGCAAATCAAAACATTTCAGTGAACTGAGGCAACAAAATATTATTTCTTTCAAATTGCATGGATATTAGATGAAAAATTCAGTATCTTTGGTCCTCTGTGTTTGTTTTTGGCCTGAAAAACAAACATAGACCACAGCCTGTGTGTCATTGACAGCCTGATGGATTTGTTCTCTGGTTGAAGTGTCCTGGTGACCTAGTTGGCTCAGATGTTTATCGTGTACCCGCAATGTTCTGGTTCGGGTGTGCCCTGGGGACTTCATTGCTCGTTACCTTCTCAGTAAGCATTTAACAGCTGACAACCCAAAGTAGACTTCTTTTTCACAATATTGTATTATTGTACTGTAAAAAAAAAGATTTTAGGCCCAGACCTCCTGAAATAAATAAATAAATATTTGCAGACAATTCTCAATGAAGGAGTTTCTTATCATTTGAGGGAGAAAAAAATGCTTGATACTTGTTCAGGCTTTACAAAATGTGTAAAGGTGCTTTTCTCTGTTTCATTTAATTAGAAAAAAATAAATATTTTGGTTTTTTTTTGGCCAGACAAAACAAGTTATTTGAAGACATTAACTCATCTTTGGAAAACGCTCTATTTCATTAACACTCTATAGAATAAATGATTAATCATAATAAATAATTACAGACATTAATTGATATTGAAAACAGTCGTTAGTTCTCATTCTAATTCTTTCTAAATCTTTCCCTGCATCTTGTAATATGAATTCTTAAGCCACTCATGTGTTAAGCTTGCAAGCCTATTCCTCATGCATTTCCACTCAGTTGGTATCTTGCCCTGAACATCTGGGTGCTGCAGTTGGGAGGTGTTATCATGTCCATGACCTTGACTCTCCTCTCTGGAGGTTCTGCTTCATTGTGCATTGTGTTTTTAGAAGGGTGACAGCAGGAAGAAACCCTGATTTACAGTATTGCAATCAGCGTTTTTCATAACTTCCATGTGATTAGATGACCTGTACAAATGCAGTTTAGGAAGATCAAATGCGTCAGCACAATGTAAGACAGAGTGCGGTTGCCGACACCTTGTCCTGGCCACACACAGGCAGAGAAACACACTCGCATTCCTTCCCCCACATACTTGGGTGAATGACAGTGTTCAACTGTTCCACTTAATTGTAGTTTATACAGCCTGAGAAAGAATGTCTGGCATTTATTGGTTCCCTGTGTTTTACTTTACAAATGAATGAGTGTGTGTGTGTATGTTTGGAATACGTGTCTCCAAGGGATGGGCAACACAAATGGTTTATATTCCAATGAGTTCGCTCTTGTTTTGTTTTTTTCATGTTAAAGCAATAAACCAACATTTTGGGAAATGCGCTAATTTGCTCTCACGCCAAGAGTTAGATGAGAAGATTGATATCACTCTCATGTCTTTACAATACGAAGAGAAAGCCAGGCGGTGGTTAGCTTAGCTTAGCATAACAACTGGAAACCATATACCATAGCTAAGCAAGCTAAGCTAAGCAAGCTAACCGTGTCCTGGCTCCAGCTCTTTGTTTAGCAGACAGAGAATGGTATCAACCTTCTCACCTGACTCTTGGCAAGAAAGCAGATTATCAGTTGTCAAACTATTCCTTTATGTAGAAATATGAAAAGTAAAATGTTTAATGTTCAAAATTCTGAGTGACCTGAGTGTCAGTGCCATTATTAATTTAATGATCTATGACCACCCAACAATAGCACAATAGAACATCTATCCTCAAGCTTTTAGCAACAAACAAAAGCCTATTTCTTTTTTAATCTGTGATCTGGCATAATTCATTAGACATTTAAACTGATCATATATGGGTAATTCAGTCAGACACTTGCGTAATTTATAGCAAATGGTTATACATATGTCAGATTTTGCTGTTTGAGGAAGCTCTCAATGAAGCCGAGCAGCGACATGGATTCTGCTGAGAGCTAATCCCGCTTAATAAACACGTACATGGAAATGAAATGTTAGTTAGAGGATGTTATTAGCCACGTGGCTGCGGATGAGCCGATCATTGTGAAGCATATTGCAGACAGCTTATGCCAGTCCACCAATACAAACAATTCACTGCTGTTCCTGAAGTAACGCTATGCTTTATTTGTTAACACATTTTAGAGTTAACAGGTTTATGTGCTTATTGCTTCAAGTTAATTATGCTTCAGTGTGGAGAACAGTTGTTGAAGGTGAGCAATGGATGATGATGCATGATTTTGTCTTTTGTGCTTTTGTGTGTGTGGAACCTTTTATTATAAAGTCTGCATAGTTTTATAAAACAGGTCCCTGGTCTCTCTTATAGGCCTTTGAAGTAGCCTTTGAGTCCACATTAGTCAGAACTTGGCCTTAGAGTAGATGATTTGTTGGAAGTTCTGCTGACATATCTGCATAATCAGATGTGCTTAAAATACCAAAGGTAGTGCAGTGATGCACAGCAAACACTTGCATAATATCACCCACTTGGCACACTTATACTTTGCTGCTCTGAGTTAAGTGTGGCAGAGTCAAAAGGCTGTCTAGTCTGTGTCTGTGAAGTGTATTTTAGGATGGAAATGCTGACAGCACTCATTTCCTTTTCAGAAACAGGATTGAGTATCCAAAATAAAGTCATACTTAATCCACTATTTTTGAGTAGTTGAGACTTGCACTGTATATCAGGCCGAAGGTGGAGAAGTGCTAACATCCATCTGACATCCCTCTTGCCGGTGGGACCAATTCAAAATGACATTTGTTGTTTCTGACTATTAACTAAACATGAAACAACTTTAGTAGTTCAGTTGAGGTTTTTCCTACAGTGCTCTTTGCTATAATGGTCTTTTTTTTGTACAACTTGTCAGGCCTGTCTCTCAGATGCTCTTTACGCCTCTAAGGGCTCTATCTTACACTCAGCGCAATTGACTTTGTACACTGGCGCTTGTATAATTCCTATTTTGCACTCAACGCACATTGGAATTTTCCCTCCACCGACGCACGTCCTTAAATTAGGGAATGAATTTGCGCTCCTGGGGGCGGTTCAGCGAAAAGAGGAGGCGTGTTCCAGCGCAAACGTTCCCTGGTGCTATTTTGCTGTTTCAGAAAACAATTCCGCCACAGACCAGGAAAAACCTAGTCTAAAGTCAGTGGCGCTTATTCAGATGCTATTTTAAGGGCGCAGACTTGAGGGGATGCGCCTGAGAGGCAGCAGCAACATCGCCACCCAGTCAAGACGGGCATTAATACTTTGCCGCATCCCGGACAGCTCCCGCTCCAGCATGTCAAACCCGGTTTGCTGCAGGAACGGGTGGTCCTCCGGTGCGTAGTGGGTCTGGATCCTCTGCACCTTGGTGTTTGCGCTGCTCCCTCCTCAGCTGGCCCTTGCGCACTGCTCAGCCCGTGCGCACTGCTCCCGAGGCCAGGGTCTTCTTCCTGCGAAGCTGCGTTACATTATTTGGATTTATTGTATGGCTGTGTTACATTTATTTCATGTCAATAATGTCACTTCTCGGTATTTCACGGCCCTGACGAGAACCTCAGTCTCCTCGGCTGTGAACCGCTCCTGGCGTGCACCTGGCCAATCCCCCGTTATAATAGCAATACGCCATGGAACAAGCGCATCTGTTTTTAAAGGGAATGTGAGATGACGCTCTGATTGGTTTATTGCACGTTACGCCCAAACCACACCTATGACTAATGTAGCTACTTCAGACCAACCCATTTTAGATTTGCGCTGGGCGCAAGAGTCATTTATCCCGCCGGCATAATAGCAACAGCGCCCGAGATCCGCCCACAAAGCTACTTGCGTTTTACGTTTGATACTTGCGCTTCAGATCAGCAAGATAGGGCCCTATATCTTTATATTGTCTTATTTAATTTGGCTCTCCTTATATCTGCTTTGTTGATCTGTCCTTGGACGTGGTGTCATTTAACATACAAGAGCACTGCTATGAACTCAGAAACGTCGAAAAAAACGTCAGAAATCTCTGTCTGGCCATAAAAAGTGTGGCCTTTGATCCACCATGTAGCTCATGGATCACAAAAAAAGAAAACTAAATGACTTTTACAGACTGAACCAAAGGGATTTCCTTAACAAGACATAGTTGTTCCATTTACTGCACACTCTTAAGCCTCCCACAAAATCGGCCTGCCATTGTTAGATGTGCCTGACTGCTGCTCTCTCCAGAGTGGCGCTGGCACTCGAGCACAGGTAATCCCACAGCACTGCAGGTGGAGATTTACCATTTCCACCGCTGTGGCTCTGGTAGGCTTGGTGTCACCGAGCAAGCTGATTGTGTCACACAGTTGTCAGCAGCGCCAAAGGGTGGCAGTCCACAGCATTCTACATTGATAAATGTGACCGTACTGCTTGCTTATTTGGGAAAACCAAGAAGAGACAATGCACATTCTTTAAGAAGTGAATTTGAAGGTCTTTGAGTTTGAGTGCTGAATCTGAGTTGAAAACTGTAACCTAAGTCTTTGTGATGCATCAGACAAATGTGCATCAGTGTGTGTGTCTGAAGTGTTATAAATTTGGAAAGGGTAATTTTTCATACTGAGCTGACAGCTAGCGTGACCTCAATGCAGCAAGCTAATTGGATTGTGATATTTGATATTTTCTCTGTATATTTCTTTGGTTCGGTTCCAAACAGTCATAGTAGCCTCCTTTCATGCACTCTAAATACATACAGTATTGTACTGTAAATGACACCGGGGTAGGTCGATCCAAGACCACCAACGTTGGGGTAAATTACACTCATATTTGTCACATTGTGTTATTAAAATCTCTGTGCTCATGATTTGTTGTTTTAACTTCCCCACCTCCCCCCTTTATCATATCCTCTTTAACTCCTATTTTTATCCTATATCCCCCTCATGCCTTCTTTTCTAACTTAGATTGTCGCCCAACTTACTCAAATAAAATACCAAATACCTTGTTATTCCAACATGCTATAGCTTTCTACTCATTTTTTCTGCACATTTAAGTTGATTCTTTAGAGTGTTGTACAGTTGTGAAGAAAACAGACTCTCTACCTAACCGCTTTCTCACTGACTGAGACGAAACTACACAGACATGCTCCTTTCTCTTTTGTGTTTGTTGCTCTACATTCCACTTCTCTACCGAGATCTTCTCAAGACAACAGAACTGCCTCAGGGATGACTGACAGAAAAAAAAAACATATTTGTAAGAGCACAGGTGCTACAAATGACCTTTGCTGTGTACGTATGTACTCCATTGTGCATCTGTGTGCATGTTTTTGCATACTGATTGTACGCTGGCTGCTGGCCCTTTGCAGATAAAGCCCAGTCTTCTGGGGGCCCACTTGTGGCTGGCTGATATTGCCTTTCTGTAATGCCAGGGAGCTTAGGGAGCTGCATCGACCCTTAGGCATCAGCCCAACACAATTAAGAAAGGTAGGCAGCATGTGTGCACAGTGACCACCTTGTTTATATTGTTCTGTGAACGTCTAGACAGTGTGTAAAATTGTATTTCAAAGAAGTATTTAAGATTTTTGCCCGTCGCTACATGGGTGGTTTTTTCCTCGCTTTTGCTCTTTAGGTTTGGATAGCAATATGTTTTTTATGTGGTTAAAGATTATTTTCCTTCATTTTCTACATGATTCAAAAGTCTTTCAGCATCCGATGTGACAGGTAATTCCTTCATTCAGGCAACATTTTTTTTATTTTTATTGACAATTCTAAGGGGCACAGTGTTACTGCAGGTGAGAAGCAGGCTTTGTGCTGTTACCTTCTCAGGTTGTGCTGTTGAGGAATTGCTTCACCCAATTTTATTTGCTCACAGTACTGAAAAATGTCTGAAAAGAGACATTGGTCATTCGGTCAGTCCACCGCTTTGGTGCCCAGAGGATGAATCCAAATAACGCTGACCTTTCATGTAGTGCATCATCACATCCACTACTTCAGTTCATGACCAAATACCTGCAAAACTAATGACAGGGACATCTCAAAACCTTGAGAAATAAATCCAGAACCATCATGTAATTTGTAATTTCCCAAAAAGGCTTGTTGATGGTGTGTACATTTCCCATATTTCTCTGACACATTGTTGGTCACTACCAATCTAGTGTTATTGTTACAGACCTACAAGCTACATTTTCACTGTGCCAAAAGAAGGTCCTGCTGGTGTTCTTGCATTTTTAGGAAGGTAATTACCTGCCTTTTCATACAGTTAAACTTTTTGTCATTTTTTGCACTCATTACCATGTAGTCTTTAAGCTAGGTCGACCATTTGATGGCATTAAAGGGAAAGGAGACAAAGGAAGTAGATAGGAGAAAAAAAAAAAAAACAGAATGTAATAGTCAGGCGGTGGGAGGGCTTATCTCAGCATTCCACATCCATTTAGTCTGCTACCATCCAGGTAATATGGTGCTTTTGGGTGCAAAACCTGCTAATGTCAGCATAGCTTTCAGTTTTTAATGATAAGCTTGCCCACTTATCAAATGCCTATTCTTCCTGATGTTTTGTGTAAGAAAGGGGGGTGTACAAAATAATATCACATTTTTCTTTATAAGCTTTTGGAAAATAGAGTAAACGTAGATTTTACACACACACACACACACACACACACACACACACACACACACACACTATATATATATACATATATATATATATATATCTACCACACTACCCAGTAGATCAAATTCTCACCCATTTCACAATGTGCGAGGTGTTATCTATCTGGGTAAACACTTGTCTGTGTGGGATTTATTGGTTGCAGCGGGAGTGTAGGAGCTCATCACTCTCTAGCACGGTGGTGATTATCTGCTTTACAGGGCCATTGGCACATTAAAGCGTGACCTGCTGAAGGCTGTGTAAGCTAGTGTTTGCAGCAGCATGAAAGAACAGAAAAAGTGTTCCCACAGCAATAAAACAGGTAAACAGTGGTTGCCTGACTGACATGAAGCCACATTTCCTTCATCCTCTCCAGCTCTCTTCAACCTCTCTCCGTATAGCCCCTTTAGGACAATTGCTTGTGCATTTTGGTTTAGGATTAAAGGTGATTTAACCTGATCTAGATTCTGCAAAAAACAACGACTCTGAATCCACACCAGATTCCCCAACAGTGGAAGGAAAAAGGAGAGAGAACAAGTGATGGTCTGTGTGTGGACAGGGTTGGAGGTGTTCTGGCTTGACTGTGTTGGGGGATTGGAAAGAGATGGAGGGAGTGTAAGATGTACAGAGGCATTGGAGTTGTACCTGGATCTCATTAAGGAGGTTTGCTTTGTCCTCTGTCTCACAGGGACTCATTGTAAGACAGTTTCTCTGAGAAAACCAGCACAATTGACATCTCAACAGAGTATCAGGGATTAGGGGTGATTTTGTGGTTGTTAGTGTGAGTGTGTTTGGAGGTATTGATTTGTATTTCTATGGCTGGTTTAACGATTTCAGAGGCTGTGGTAAACTTGGCTCCGGATGGTGAACACGGAGCATAATAAATGTACACTCCAGTGAAGTGGAGGAGAGAGGGTCATGTTGAGGATGCCTTTCTCTTTTGCCCAGAATATCAGAACAGACATCAATGGAAAATTCAACAGTTCAACACAGCTACATGTAGATATTTATTTATTTCCCATAATTTCCTCATGTGGTGCACTGTGAAAACACTCATAATACATTTGGGAACCTTTCTTGCGTTGTTAGCCTCAGTATGACATGTTTAGACACCATTCAAACTACTGAATTTTAAATAAGTGAAATGAACACGGAAAAGGTCCACAGTGTTGTTTCGGTGGAGCCACAGATAATACTATAATCCTATTTTGATTCAGCCTTGAAGCTTTTCTCAAAAACTGTGTATAAATATTATATATTTTAAGGCTAGACATGTTTGGAAAGATATATTACTTCCTTAGGATTTCACATGTCAGCATTGTTTTTTTTAAAAATGTGTAATGCCTCATGGGGTTCCAACTGCTGAAACAAAAGCAAAACATTTTATGAGCGACATGCAATTGTCTGGTAATTATATTGTCAAACTGGATTATTCTTAATACAAGGCACTTGCACAGCAATAATAATGTGCCGTGTCTAATTCCTTTAGAGCTGCTGCTGTTTTGATTAGGGCTAGTCTTTGTTGTGTGGGCGGATTATTTGATTAATTTTATGATGGTTCTTTGTGTGTTTTTGTATTCCATTGACATATAAGTCTTATATACCTAATATGGCACTAAAATGTTTACCTGGAACTAATTCTCTTCTTTGTTTTGTCCCCTCTAGGGTCTCGTCTTCGCCAGGAAGACTTCCCTCCCCGCATTGTGGAGCACCCCTCTGACCTCATTGTGTCCAAAGGGGAACCAGCCACTCTCAACTGCAAGGCAGAGGGCCGTCCAACCCCCACGGTGGAATGGTACAAAGATGGGGAGCGCGTTGAGACGGATCGCGACAACCCCCGCTCCCACCGTATGCTACTGCCCAGCGGGTCCCTCTTCTTCCTCCGCATCGTCCATGGACGAAGGAGCAAGCCTGACGATGGCAGCTACGTGTGCGTGGCCCGAAACTATCTGGGCCAGGCGATCAGTCACAATGCATCCCTGGAAGTAGCCAGTAAGTTCTGTTGCAGTGTGGTGGTGTTTGTATGTTACAGTGTTGAGAGCTGTGATAATTATGTTAAAACCCATGCAACGCACATGCACACACATTACTCCATCATGGTGATCATCATCAACAAATACACTACATATAAATGTCACAGATTAATACAGAAGTCAACCAAATTGCTAAAAACTTTGACCAAGAATAAACAAGAAGCTATCTCTAATACCCAGGCATAATATGCAGATATACAGATAATAATTTTTTGAGCTCTTTTAAATATTTTAATTGATTTCCCAATCTCTCAATGTGCATGATGATAGAAGGGATTTTATCTATCTTCAAAGAAAGTAAGCAGCTTTCTTGAAAATGATTGAATGATTGAATTAAAAGTCTGGAAAACTCAATATAACCTTTAGATAATCTCTAGCTTAAAGCCTTGAGGGATAAAAATAACTTTTTCGTAGGTGGAAATACTTATTCTTACTAAAAATGTATCACACTCTTTGTTATATTTACTTTGCATTGAGTGCACTTCAAACTTCAAACCAATTGCAACCCTGATTATACATAATCTATAAATCAAAAAGCCTGTTTTATTATCTTACTTTCATTCCAATATGGGTCATTTTTATGGTTAAGGGACAGGTGGAAGTTCACAGTGCAACCCACCTGTCAGACATGCAGCAGCTGTGTGTCTGCTTTAGTCCCTCAGGTCTAAACAAGTGCTGAGTCTGCTCCCAACAGATGACAGTGTCAACACGCCGAATCGTACGGTTGCAAGGGTCAAGTGTGCGGTGTTGCCACTGACACAGCCTTTCCCTGCAGCATGTCTCAGGCAGGAGGCCATCAGGCTTTATGCAGAAACCAAACTTATGTTGTGTGTGTATGTGTGTGTGTGTGTGTGTGTGTGTGTGTGTGTGTGTGTTTGAAGATATACGTTAGCTAGAGTGAGGGAATGAAGCTTGTGGAGAAGCAGGCAGAGGGCAGAGGGCAAAAGGTCAGGGCTTACAACCATCAGAATAGGGTTAGTGCAGATGGTCTATGAATCCCTATGGAGCACAGGTTCTGCAAGTCCAAAAACACTGGAATCTGCTGCAGTGAAAGAAGGAAGTGTTGGTGACAAGGGTTAACAACCGCAGTCATGCCCTCACACACTGCATAGCTCCCCATTCTTTAACGTCGATCCGCAGCTCTGCTCAGCTGTGTCAGCTTGCAGAGCTCTACCCTGGCTCAGTCTCCTGGGCAGGTATTTCGCAAAGGTTTTAGAATAATAATACCCCTCTGGTATCCGTTTCACCTTTTGAATTATAATGAAAGAGATGGTCAAGCGGTATCACGGTAATGCTAGATCAGCACTCCAACCACGAGAAGCTCAGCCCTCTAGGGGGAGAGTTTATTACTCGGAGTTCACTAAATTTACTGTCAGGTTTTAAGGTCGAGGGGGAACACAGAGAGGACTTGTTGAAGCTGCCCGGATGAGTTATGTCTCCCCGCTTCATCCTTCACAGGTCACACAGTTTCATGGGTCACCCTGAGGCTGGATACTAAAACAGAACCCCTTTGGCAAATGCTGCTGACTTAGGGAGTTTATAGGAGGACTAAGAATCTTGGGAGTGTTAAAAGGAGGACTGATCTCTCTCTGTCAATAGACCAAAGTGTCAGATAATTTGTCAAGTCTTGTTAATGTGATAGTTGTTAATTTTGTGCAGGGTTTTAGCTGCTTAGAGGTTGATTTGACTTGAGGGAACTGTCTTCACAAGGGTGGCTGGGTGTCTTTTGTGCGATACACAGTAAGCTACTGTTTTTGAACAAGTTGATTTGACAAACAGTGCACACACACCATCATTTTACCATCATGTTTTCCTTATTATGTTTGGCAATTTGTCAAAAATCACTGAGGCTATTATACTGTGTGATAATACTCTGATAATAGAGCAGAATTGTTGATGGAAATAATTTACCAGTATAAAGAGTTGGAAGGGAGTCTGAACAGCAATACAATTACGGTACCACAATGTGCCACAATAGGTGCATTTAGTACATTATTGTTATTATTATTATTATTATTATATTATAATATCTTCAGAAAATGTATTATAAACCCATATGCAACTGCCCCCTCCCAAAAAAAATGCAAATTTGTCCCCAATATTTACAGTCATCAAATGCAAAAATGGGTCTTCACTGAATATCTCCTGCTTCATGTCTTTTTACACGTCAACCAGCATATTCATGTTTATAAATCCCATAGTCATGGATAATGTGAAAATGCATTGTCATCACGCTACAAACAAGTTGTAGTTTCAGAAAAGCTGACCTATGTGAGATACAAGGTTTTCCCAGAATTACAGCACACATGGAACAACCAAATTATGATCCAAAATTATATTAATTACAATTTAATATGTATGCCTGCTGGGATACTAAAGTAAAGTATAGACTATCTGCACCTGTCACTAAACATAAACATTAAATAGTCGTAGTTGATTTACGTGATTGCCTGTCTTGAATATCATGTCACTTTATATAATATGATGAGTTCATGGAGTCCGGAAGGTAAGCACATTGACAGGAATCCCACAGAGCATTAGTCACTTGATCTCTTATCCACAAAGTAAATGTGAAGGCTGCAGTGGAAAATAAATTACCTATAAAAGCCTCAACTCAATTCCAAATGAATTTACTGTATAACTTCTTCTAATGTAATCTTTGTTTCAAGTGAAGTAAGGCAGAGATGATGAAAAGTGTGGAGACTGCTGACAAAAGACAGGCTGACAGATGTAAAGTGATGGGAGCAGGAAAGGAGTGACAGAGACAGACGGGAACCGAAGAGAGGGAGGAAGAAGTGTCTGTCCTTCAAGGCACAGAAGTGAAACTTGTTTGCAGAAAATTGAGGTGACGTGGTAGAGACAGTGACAGATGTAGTATGTGCTGGTGCCTGAAGCGTGACCAGAGGGTTGAAATACTGTGTAAGCACACACAACATGCTCACAGAAACGTGCACACACACACACACACACACACACACACACACAACACACACACACACACACACACACACACACTAGTTGAGCCCTTTCTGAAAGCAGAAGAGATGAAATGTGAAAAAAAAGGAAAAAAGACATATAACTTAGTTCCTATCCAATAAATGTCACGGAAGACACTCAGCATATTTTTTTTCCGCCTGCAGGGACCCTAGAGGACCCTGGGAAATGAACATATGTCCTATTGACCTCAGCCACTTGATTCAATCATGGAGCGCTTTATTGAGGTGAAGGCAAAGTCACAGCCTGTGTACTCTAAAGGTTATTGGATAGTAGACCTGTTTTAGGTTCAGTAAGGAAGAGGAATAAATGATATTCTTAAACTAATTGGACACTTCCATTTGCTAGAGGAAAGCGAGGCTTGTGGTAGGGATGAAGGTTAGGCCACAGCACTGCAGTGATGAAGTAATGAGCCACGGGGCAAGACAACGATAAGCATGCAAGTTTATGAAGAGAAAGGCGAAAGCATCCCCTCTGATTCCTCCTTATGGATTCAGATAGTTTTGTCTTTTTATTTACATGTCACACAAACACAGTACAAGACGCACGTGCCAAAGAAAAGACATCAATCATACAATTATATACAGTACATACGTATGTATATATTAGGGATGTAAACTTACACAGAATGTGCTCAGAACAGATATGAACAGAATCCAATTTTAATTTGTCCCCCTCCCCCCAACAGATGTTGGAAAGCTGTTATTTTCTCCTTTCCTATATTGAAGCCTGGCACTTAGTTTGACTTGACAGTACACAGGACTGCAGAGCTGTCTCAAACGTGCAAGCAGAACAACTGTATTTCCCCTCAGCTTTATTTTCATCTGGACCTCCTCCTAATGCACCTCCTGTTCTTTTCATTATACAGTGTGACCAAGTGAGCTACTATGGCCTGTTTTTTGTCAATAGCTTTTTAATTTTTTTGATCATAGAGACTTCTGACCAACCTAGCAATTATCTGGACCTGCTCCCATTATGTACACGATCTCTGGTTATTTCATTACTTCAGGTACATGGTTACGTTTTTTTTTTTTTTTGTATATTTTGTTGGCAGGTAAACTTATACGCAAGAGGATTATAAATGGAAGTAGAAAATTATTTAACACAGAAAATGAAGCATTCTAGATTACATTTCTAACAGCTTCTAGTGCATGACGTGCTGATTTACAGTATTAATATGGAGATTTTGGTGACAAAATAGGTAACATAAAGTAACCTGGGCACATACGCACCCATGCTTCTTAGATAAATCATATCAAACGCACCTCTTCTTACTGTATTCATATTTCATCATCCTAAATGTATGCAGTTTTGTTTTCTTTTCATATCTTGAAAAAGGAGTGGGAGGCATGTGATGGCTTGTGGTAATCACATGAATGCATTAACATGACAGACATGTTCATCGTAACACCATACTCTCTGAAGTGGATCATGGGATATCCGCAGCTCAGTCACACTGTGAGATTGACAGCTTAAGGTGGGACCCTTGCTCTGTCTCCCTGCCCGCTCCTCTTTGATTGTAATCTTATGCTGGAAACGAGCGAGTGCGGCAGACGTACCAACCAGTGAAAAGAGAGAAAGGATTCTCAGAGGTCAGATTCCCCCTCTGCCTGCCCCCATCCATTAACTAATGGCTCCTCACTTCAAAAGGCTGTCACTGTTGCTGACAACACCTTGTTGTTGTCACTCTGGATATGCGCAATAAAAGATCCTAAGTGGCAGTAGAGCGATATGTCTGAGGAAAGTTGTCATTTTCTCTCCACATGGACGAGGAGTGATATTGTTTGATACACAAACATTGACACATTGCAAATGCTCTTCATCCACAGCCGCAAAGTCAGATATCAGCATTTATTTCCAATTGCCTGTGACAGTCTGCGAACACTGTGCTAGCCTCTTGTTCCTCATCCTGTTTTCCGCTTCCTTGTTCTTTCCCAGTTGGCCTATGGTTAGATCAGTCAGTGAATAAGTATCACACTCCAGGGACAGCTGGTTTGTGTTTACAGTCTGGAGACTGGGGCGAGTGCACTGCAAGTATTGTCTAAACAATTTTAGTCACTATATTCCCCAAGGCTCAGCGTTTCCAAGAGCCAGATTTGTGCCAGAGTGTCAGGACGTAGGGAACGAGTTTGTTTGGCTTGCAGCGGCACGGTGAAGGGAGAAGAGAAGGGAAGTAGTCAAAGAGCTTCAGACAAAGACCATATGGCTCCTGGGTGTGTGGCAATATTATTAGAATGTAAAACTGTTCCTTTTTTGTGTGTCTACACTATGTCAGGATTGTGCTGTATACATAACGGTATCAATTGAAACAAAGGTTTCTACTTTGACAGGAAAGAAAGGACTGACCTCTTCATTCTTTGGTAGTTGAATTAGAACTGCATTCATTTTTGTATGCCCTCTCTGGCTTTCATTTTACAATGTGTTGTAGGCTTCTCAAAAAATAAAAGCAATGTCTAGCTCTATGTGTGATAATAAGCTGGGAGGCATTATGAATTATCTGCACTGTTGAAGGTTCCTTCACATTACAGACATATGTAGCCTCATTTATTGGGCTTGCTGTGTATATATGTGCACTTTCCCCCCCCTAATTTTCTCTTTTTGTGCTTATCTTTGGAGAATAAGTTGCTGACGAGGAGAGACAGGCGTGCCACAGGGGGAAAAAAACAGCCTTGGAGAGTCAAATCAACAAATCTGTCTGTTGAAGATAGACTTTTATGAACAGTATGCTCCTCCTGTGTACCCATATGTGGGTGACATTAAGCATATGCTTCGGGTATCTTGCCATTTTTTCTGTATGTCACCTATACTTCCCTCCAAATCACGTCAGATATCATCTTGTTGTGGGTAATGTATTCAGCTCTGGTTGTTGCTGGGGAGACATTGTTTGGCTCGGCCCATTTCCCCCGACACTAAATCTTTTCCCCCTTTTCCCGCTCAGCACTGAACCTCAGTGCTGGTTGCATTTCCCTGCAGCCCTCGGAGCAGTAATGCAGCCAGATTTTTATCCATTTCCGATAAAACTCCATGCTTGCTGTGTCAGGTTACTCTGATGTCATACGCATCTTATTCACTCGTTTGCTGATTTGTAACATGGCGAGAGAAACCTTCCGGAGGGTCAAATAACCAGCCATCGTGTGCTTAGCTTAGTGTTTGTAACAACTGAAATGAATTAGCAGAGGAGACCCATCATCGAATCACAGCTTACAACAAACCCTGTACTGACATAAGCTACAATATAGTCTAGCGTGCCCTATATTACTTGTGAATTTGTCTCTGTGGAAGTATTAAAGGCTTACAGCATGGTTGAGTAATCCTGCTGTCTCTGAGAGAAGAGGGATGGTTGTGAATTTGCTGAGATATTAGCCTTATCCATCCTCTATCTGTCACTCCATAACACCATAGTCAACAGCACCCACCAGCTATAGCCGTGCTCAGGGTTAATTCTATGTTCCCTGGGGGTCAAAGGTCATGTCGCTTTTTCATTTCAACCTCATGTCAGTTTTCATTTGCCAAAGCTCTCTGTCAGCTCTCACTGAAAATTTGCTTTGTGTGATATCATATCACCTGGTAAAAGTTAACTGTATTTTTGTTCAAATAAATCAAGCTCAGTAAAACTCCGACAGTCCCTCCAGAGTGTGAAAATGAAAAATGATTAAAATACAAGTTTTAGACTACCATTTATATAATCAATACCCCTATGTGATCTAGTAGAGGTGGACACTTTGTCACTGCCAACCATAATCAAATATTCTGAATGAATACTAGACAGTCAAATTGCACGGAAATTCAACTCAGTGTTTATAGTTTGTTTTTAAAGGTTTTGAAGCGATGTAGACTGGAACTTTAGATTAACTTAAGATTAATAACACAAAAACAAAACCCAAGAATTTGAAATCAACCACAGTTTATTACAGTCTGTGCTCAATACAACACCCACAGTTCAACTAACAATCAATAATTAATAATTCCTCCTCAAAACCATTGGCTACCCAAAAGGAAGTGATGCCTTTTGTCTAGACAAGCTTGTAGTCTGCCCTATGCTCTGCTGTCAACTCCAGGGAATGGTCAGACTGGGAGCCAGAAAAGTTTCATGATGGGTCCACGGAGTAGGAAGAAGATGGAGTTGGGGAATAATCTGATTCTGTGGAACGGGTGAACTATGAAATACTGACTTTTTGGCTTACTGTTGATCACTCTCAGGACCAACTGGGCCTCTTCCACTGGTGAATAGATGTGCCCTTTTTAGGTCAAAATGGCAGCATTGCTATTTCATGTAAACTCATCAATATTTGTGCTCTAGTGCTGAAAGTTGCCACAGACACAAACTCTATATACTGAGATTTCCCTTTTGGTGCTAAACTTGATCAACATTGTGTGAACTCGTTTGGCAAGGGCTTAAATGTAACAGACGTTCATTTATATGTAGTCCCACACTCTAGCTTTAAGTAGTCATAAAGTAAAAAAATGCCATATAGTTTAGATGCATTGCTTGCTCTTCGCTTTTGGCACTCGTCTCACTGTTGTATCCGCACAGGCACAGATCCTTTTATATACGCAGTTTAAATTCAAACGATCATTGCTGTACTGTACTAGTGTATTGTTTATTAAATAATTGTTGGCACTGTTCTGTCAGGCCAATTTACAGTTAAAGTGCTGTAGCATGATGTTGCATGCATATCCAGAATATCTGAGCCAAAGTACCTTTGGCATGTATTCTGCATATGGTAAATCTTGTGTCCTGTGTTCTTGTTTGAGGAAAAAATCAGAAACCAAAGGGAAAAATGTATGTTAAATTTTTTGGATTCAGGATGGCGTTCCCATATCGTTGCATTAGTTTGTCTAAGTACTGTTAGTTCTCCGTCTATGTAGATTAAGAACTTGTTTCAGTACTGCCAATCAATTGCCTAATGCTGGAACATCACAATTCTGTCAAAAGCAGACAGTCACAGTGACAGCCAGACAAGAGCCCCAGACTTAGAACAACCCATATTGGGTTTCCTGCTAATGTCTCCTTCTTATCTAAGTTTTACACAGTAAAACATATTTTCCTGCACTTTAGCCTGTTGTAGGGGCAACCAAACAAACATTCATATGCCTACAACTGCCTGCCAACATCAGTTTGTAGGCTAGATAGCTAATTGGCTAGTCGGCTGCAACACATTAAACAAAATGTACTTCTGTGTACCTGCAAATATCACTTTGGTTTGTTTAGATACTGGTGTGGTCCTTACTCTGTTAACAGTCTGCCTATGGTTTATAAGCTACAAAGCGCATGTTTTTTCTCCGCCAGCTGCTGTCAATCAAACACAGACATGACCTGATAAGACCTTTTTTTCTTTCTTTTAATGATGAAAAAAGATTCACAATGAATTAAAAATGATACAGACATTATTTGGACTGCTGAACAGGATGACCAAATGTGATTTCAGTTGGAAGAAAAACTAATCTCATACAAGCAGCCATGTCCTGGCAGTCAATATGTATTACATCGCAGTCTACAAATTATGTATGCTATCTTTAAAGGGATTGCTAACTTAATTTGATGAATATTAGCTAAACAGGTATGTAGACAACCAGCTGTAATTGTTTGGTTTACCTGAGAGATAAAACTAAATATCATCTGCATAGTAATGAACTAGGATGCTATTATGGAAAGTGATATGGTGAGAAGCTTATATTGATTGAACATTCTGAACTTGAGCATTGCAGCCCAAAATGACAATAAAATCAGTCAATTTTAAGAAACATTTCAGGGCAGTCTGAAGGATACTGTACTTTACTGAATATTATATCTCAACAGGGTACTTCTAGAGAAATTACACCACAGAGAAGCAGTGACAGACAGTTGCTAGTGTAATAGCAGAGTAAAATAGTGTTTGCAGTATTGTTCCTACTGCTTCCCCAACACACCAAAGATTCTGGTATCTCCTCTAATAGGCTGCAGATGTGGTGATTTATAACGTGCAGCAAAATAGGGGACAAAGAGTGAGTGAGAGAGGAGTGGTTCCTCGATGGAGAGCTGAATAATGAGATGAACAGTTCCAAAGCACTACAACCATTCATGTGCCTGCCTGGCTGTCAGTTCTGCATCTCCTGCCTATTTTCTGCCATTTTCCTTTTCCTCCTCCTCCTCCTCCTCCTCCTGCTCTTCCTCCTCCTCCTCCTCCTCCTCCTCCTCCTCCTCCTTCCTTTGGAGCTTCGCTTCATCTCTCTCCTGAGGGAATACTTTGGAATGTGTAGACAGGTTTGTGTTGGAGCTGTTGATGTTGAAGCTTCTTACTGAAAGCTTTGATTACCAGTGATGAGTTCCCCATTATTGTCATATACAAATTGTATGTATGTGTAAGGTGCATAGTAGTAGAGAGTAAAACAAGGGTGTGTCTTAGTGCTTTCATGTGGGTGCTGCCCTGCTCTTTTTCATTTTAATGTTAATATTGCACCATGTGTTTAAAAAGCTAAATATATTGGAATTATTCATTTTTTAAGTACCTGAAAAAATATTAAATAGTGTTTATTGTGTCTAAATTTGACATGTAGCACCACACTGCCACTTTAAGAGGCTGTCCGTTTTTCTAACTTTTATCTTTTTAACATCAACAGCCTTTTGTGATGTTGACATTGCAGAATTTAAATAGGCAATTTCAATATTTTTCCAATTAATTGTGTTGCTATGTCTGGATGTAGTGATAATTAATATTCACAATCTCTGTGTTTGCTTAGCTGGCAGCTTTCTTCCACACCCAGAAACTAAATTCCTTTTCTCTGTGTCATCAAGGCCAATTTTCAAGGTTTTAGTTCTTTTATGTCAGACAGAGACAGTGGGAGAGGATAATTGAGAGCCTTCCTCATTCTTCTACTACTAGCAGTATAGTATTAGTGTCTACAAGCACCATTACCGTAGATGTTTGCAGGTATACTTTCCATTCTATTCAATTTCTCAAATATATTATCTTCAAATGCCATAGAATATGAAAAGATGGAGTATTTCATTATGCAAAACTCCTTCTGCCAATAAAACCCTCCTCTCTGTTTGCCTAACCTCACTCAATCTATGGTTTTCTCTGTGGAAAAACCCTGACTGTGTCTCCCAGACTTCCCAAGGCTATCGCAGACATATAACAAAGAAGCACAAATACAGACAGCATGAGATGAAGCACTGGGAGCTGAAGGAGAGGATGAAGCTGAGAGGTAAAGGAAAACCAAGAGCCACCGAAGAGGGACTGGAGATAATTAAAAGGATCTTCAAAGCGATATAGCCCTTAGCACTGGAGCAATTCATTTACACACATATAAATGCCCCTCCACACATACATTAAAACCAGATAATGTACCTATACCCATGTGCTGTTTTTATATTTTTCATGCTACATTCAGGACATAAATCTGTGTCTCCTCCCCGCCCATATGTTTAATGGGAGTTATGCAAAGCATGTCAGGATTCAACTCATTTTCATAACCGCAGTCTACTGGCAATTTATCACAATCATGCATGAAAAATATGCTATTATGTTGCTGAAATTATTTCTTTGTTTCAGTGTAATATATTGTGTTACTAGGAGAACAATGTAATAACATTTTTAGGTTTAAATGTCACATTGAAATATGTGCATGATGCTAATGAAATGTTTCCTGTTGGAATCTTGTGGTGTTGCTGGCATGCATGGCCAATGAAAGCTTTGTGTTAGACTTTGCAGCTCATCTATCAGACTAATGTCATTGTAATTTGTATTCATATTTAGGAATGGTAGGGTACTTAGCTGTATATGTGTGTTGTGCATAGTTATAGATCAGTTTCTTTCTAGTGGCTTATCACTTCTTTTACAATGAATGTCATGTGTGACTTTTAGCACTGCCACTCTGCTCTGATGAAGTGGTGCTAAGGGCTTGTAATCATGGCAGTTCTGTCCCAGGTCTCTGAGGTCAGAGGGTTGAACAGCTGATTTGACTGTTTGACAGCCTGTCAGCAACTGGTCTGCCACCAGAATAATATGTGTGTATGTACGAAAGAAAGGAAGATGAGACAAATACCACCTGTTACTATGGGAATGGAATATTTCTGTCTGAAAACTCTGTCTGAAAACTCATAATTTCTCTAAATCAAAATAAGATTTTAAGTTTAATCACTTTAAACATTTCACAGTCTGTGGCAATAGGGAATCAAAGTGCTTGTATAAAAAATAATTGCCTCCTTCTCACTGATCAGTTAGGCACACAAAAATGCAACATGTCATCCTTTGATTTATATTGGAATTTAATGTTTAATCTATAGGTAAATAAACTTATATTAAATTCGAGTAAGAAAAGTGGAGCAATAAAGCAAACATGTTGTTCATATTGATAAATGCACATGGAGAATGGCACGAAATACAACTAGACTGAAAAAAAAAATATGATTATGATTGTATTAGCCTGGCATCGTTATTTGTTCTGCGCTTGATGGCTCCTCCATTTTCTAGAGCCACATTATCTATAGCAAGAGATGAATGACAGGTGTGCTCTCCTACCCTAATGCACAAATTTGCCTTGGCTCCAGAGTGCCAGTGTGGTTTGCTTTTAAGCATAGGTGTATTCAGCTATTCCAGTAAGACCATTCATACAAAATAAGAGAAAACAGATGTTTTAAACAATTCTTGACTCCTTTATGGCTTATTAATTGATTGTAGTAGTGTCATTGCATCCAGTTATCGTTTGCCTCCTCAGTTGACATCTAGATTAAGTGATTTCATTGTCTCTTGAGTGTCGATGTCGATGGAGAAGTAGTTGGCTGGTGTTGGATATGTTTGATAGTTTTAGTGTTAAAAGGAGATTTATATCACTGTTGGGCGTAAAGGTGTCACGTGGTACAGAGTCTGGTACAGAACAGATATTTTTATCGGACTAGTTTATTGACTGTAGGAAAACTGCCCCTTCATCTCTGGTTTTGCATCTTCTCATGAAAGATTCACAGACATACATGAGAAGTATATACTTTTCCAGGCTCCTTTCCAATATGTTATCCCAGTGGCCTCCAAGCAGAGCTGGCTAATTATAGGCTCACTGAATGCATTTGAAGAGAGTGAAGGGAACTAGGATTCATAGCTGGACTGATAATTGGATTGACTGGGATTCCTGCAGACCTCTCTCTTTTAATGTGGTGCTGTGGATCTTTAAAATAGTGCACTAACTTCAACAAAATGTATAAGTTTGTGTTTGTGTCAGTTTGTTGGCCATAGCTGTGAATAAATAGCTTGTACTGGCTAAATCCTGATTTTCGCACATCTCTAGCACTTCTGTTGTCTGCTGACATTTTTTGGTAGAAGCTCTTTTCTCATGGCCTTCTTCCAAATCTGTGTAGGCTATGTCATATATGTTGTGAGAAATGTGTCACTAAAGGTCTTGCACCAAAATGTCAACAGGCAATAAAACACACACACACACACACCCACCGCAGACAGACGTGCTTCTTTTTCTTCCACTCTGTGCTTTGAGTGTGAGAAGCCTCTCAAGATGAGCGGTTGTTTAATTGACAGCTGCTTCACTAACTGGTTCCTCTCACTGACGGATGAGGAAGTTTTTACACTAATAGCCATCGGACACCTGCGTGTCTTGTCAGTTTTTCTTCGAGGTTTGTTGACAGCATGTGCACAGACAGCGAGTGTGATGTAGGAGCGCTGTCAGTCTGATGTCTTATATTCTCGCTGTCACCCATTCTCTCTCCCGCACCATTTATAAATAGAGTGAAGCCGAAGCCATGTGTTGTTGTTGTTGGCATGTATGTACCTCTAAGAAAGTAAAAAGCATATCAGGGATGGAGACTGAGACATCATATCTGATTTAATTAGAGGTTTTCATACATTATTGTCATGCATTTATATTTGAAGCACATTTTATTTATATTCACTTGCAGTTTTTTCTTCTTATTTTTTCTTCGTTTCTTGGTTTTTGTTTGCCTCAAATGCACGGTGTGCCGTTTCTTGCGCGTGTTATCATTTTAATAAGGTGATGTACAATAAATAAACTATAAAGTCTGGAGAATTCATATGAAATATGCTGTACGCAGACAAAAGAATTGTAAATATTTTGGGTCAGGGCACTCATATTCCCTCTTCTCTTTGTGTATTTTCTTTCTGGGTTTTGCTTGTTTGAGTAGAACTTGGCCTTGGGTCTGCCTCTCTCCACCCTCTCTCTCTGCTGCTGCTCTGTTGGCATTGATTATCTCAGACCTGAGGTATCCACTGTGTGTGTGTGTGTGTGTGTGTGTGTGTGTGTGTGTGAGCACGCACTTCATATGTGCGTGTGTATCTTTTTCACCGTCTTTAGCTCCACTGCATGCTGAGAAGGCAGATATCTCTGGAGGTTCTGTAATAGAGCAGATACTGTTGCCCGCCTCACATTGCCATGGGGGATGGAGGGAACGTTGGATAGTGGGGAGGGATGGAGAGGAAGAAATAGGGAAGAGGGCAAAGGATGGGAGTATCCACCATTTACTTGAAGATATGAATGAAATCCTATCTGTTTGATTAGCCCTTTGACTCCACTGGTCACAAAAGCTTATAGTTTGAGCTAATTGAATTGTGTTTTTTTTTCCAGTAGATTTCACGTGGAATACTGTACTTGTGCTAGACCAGGTCAGTGGTAGGTTTGCAACCATTCGTCTTTCAATTTAAGTGAGTTTATCATTATGATATGAATGGCTAGTTGACCCAAAATACCTTTTGAAAGGGTTTTGTGTAACTTTGGTAAACCAACCTTTGAACAGCACAGTTTTAGAAGGTAACAGCACAAAGCAAGGTTCTATCTATTTCCAGTTACAGTAACAGTTACTCTGGATCATACACAGCATGCTCTCATTTGTTTCCATAGGGACTATTAGATAATTATCAAGTAGTTCCATTGAAAACAGTTTCAAGGAGACATTAGTGGATTACCCAGAGTAATAGGACCACTTATTCTGGAAAGACAATTTTCAATGCTATGAGCACCACGAAACCAAATTACATTCCCCTACATTCCTCCATATTGGGATTGTAGCAGAAATCTTAGAATTGGTTATCTCAGAACCAACTAAAACCAAAACTATCTGCATGTCCAAATACCACTTTAAGAGACATTTTTTTTGTCGTAATTTTAGTGAATTGCCCATTTAATGAAAAGAAATAGCAGAAACAAGCGAGGGTGTAGTTGATGGATTAGGAATATACACATAACCTTAATAGATATTAATGCTTCCTCCTTGAGTATGTGTGTAGTGAGGAGCAATAGCACAGCTAGATGACTTCAGCACCAAATTGCTTCTGGGAGGGAGAAGCACACGGAGCTTCACACTCCTGTGAACACACAGCAGGGAATGTGCTGTACATTGTTTGCAGTATACACAGTCTGCCATGTTCAATAGCCCTCCCTGTCACTCCCATTTGGTTTCTGACTAGAACGTCAAGCTCCGAAACAACGGGACTTTAAAAGCTCATGCATGTTAGTCATTACGCTTCAATGGATGCTATTAAACATGGGCTACTTTCAGCAGAGACACCTACTGAGTCTAATCACAGGTTTCAGTCCCAGTAAATCTCACTGTACCTAGCCTTGTAAATGATTGTAAGGATACCCCAAATGTATGTTGACCTCCTGCTTTTGATTCAAACCCTCAAGCAGTCGCATATTTATATCAAGCAGAGCGGAAACAAACAGTGCGCCAACAAACCAATTAATTTGGACACATGCTGCCATATGAGACAGTGAATTGAAATTAAGAAAATGGAAGTCAACCATGGCTAGACAGAAAACCTTGGTATAGTGTGAAGCTCAGCGGTTTGTTGTGTGGGAGGTGGAGATGCTACAAATTGAAGCGGAAAGGATAATTAACACTGGCCTCGACTCGACCCTGATTCCCTCCTCTACATTAAGTCTTTTTTTTCCCAAGGAGCCTATAGAGAGACAAAAAAAGAACTCCATCTTCACAGACTGTGAAGGACAACATTTCATTTAAGTCGACAATGCCAGAGATGCCTTCCCAGAAAAGGTTATCCCTATCCCTAACTGCCCTCTTTCTCATTTCTTCCTATTTGGATCTAGACAGTGCTGAGTCCTCTAAGAGGAAGACAGCTGGAGGGATTACAGTGAGCTAATTATAAGCTATCTATCCATAATTGCAGCGGATTACACTATTATTCATACAGAGCTTAGCTGCACAAAATGCCTTAACCACCATCGCATTACGTAGCATATATTGCTATGTATTATTCACTATTTGTACAGCTGAAACGAAATACCACGTTTCAGTTTAAGTAGCCTTGGTAAGGGTAAAGAATAACCAAACCCTATTACAGCTCTTTTCTCAGTCTGTAACGCATCATTGATGACTCCATTTGGCTCATGCATTGAGGTTATTGTTGGACAGAAATGAGGAAATGGCACAGTCCATTCAGGTAGCTGATCAATCAGTGAAACTAATTCCACAAAAGTCCATGATTTGACTTCTGGGCTGGCCTTGAGATGACAGACATTTTAGTGGAGGAAACCATTTGAGCAAAACTCATTTGAGTCTCATTGAGCTGGTGAAGTCCCGTCTCACTCCCTCCTTTCATACAATAAAAGAAGTGAATGTGTGTTTATAAAGAAACCATTCTAAATCATCTTGGAAAGTTGCTTTCTCTTCTTCATTACTTTGCACTGTTGGTTGCTGTCAATGTTGCAGTAGATGAATGGTGAGGGAGCATGCTGAGAATAGAGGTATACTACAAGTGTCATAGGACTATAGCTATGAGACAACTATAGTTAGCATGTTGTATAAAACACCAAAAAACATCTGGCATGTGATAACTCATGTACTCTGTATTTCTGTCTCAAGTGAGTCTTGTAGTCTGGTGTCCTAGTAGTAGTAGTATGATATAAAAGGGGGACAGACGGTAGGTGACACACCAGAGAGAGAGTATTTGCTAAACACATGGATCTCTTGGTCCAAACTTAACAATCTCTAACCTGCGACATTACAACAAGACACCAGAATGTTTCTTCTTTTTTCATTTGCGTGGGATTCAGTGGAAGTGAAACGAGGGGCAAAGTAAAAATATTCACAGAGCATGGTGCAAGTGTTTGCATGTCCTTCCATCCATCTGCGCCTCTCTGTTGCCAGGATGTCAGTATGTTGTTTATCAACCTCGCTGGTTTTTAAAATAATCTATTTAGCAATATGTTCCCTTTGCTCCCTCCTTCCTCCTGCCCATCAGAGCAGCTGTCTCTGTACACATGGTGCAGCAAGCCAACCTTAACGTTTTCTTTGCACTGCTGCTAAAACCAATTAAATTTACGGCAAAGAAATCACCTGATTACAAAGCTGCGGAATCCCCCCCCCACACACACTTCTCCTCCTCCACCTCCCTTCTTTCCCTCTGGTGTGTGTATTCATGTGTGCATCTGTGTATGCATGCCACCAAGGGCAATGTTAAGAGCTGATCAGGTGGGAATGTGACATACTTTCTAGTTGTGCGTGTGCCTGTCTGTTTTGCTAATCCATATGGGCGCAGCACTAATTAAATCCAGCGGCTCAACCATTCACACCACTGGCTGCTTGGCACTGAGCAAAAAAATCTGTTGGTGTTCTGTCAGGTAATATGACAAAACCAGCGGGGAGAGTTTATGTAGGTGTGTGTTAATGTCAGTGAGCAAGAAGGGTAGGGGGGCGTGATTGAGGCTGTGGAATGAGTTTGTTTGTGTGCAAGAGCAAGAGGGAGTGAGCTGTCCTGCAGAGAAAGAAATATTACTTCTGGTGTAGTGTTTGTGGACGGGACAGTGAGATTGGCTGTTGATGATGTAGATGTCTTTGTTAGAGGCAAGATTTTGTCAGCGGGGTTAATAGCAGGGGGGTACGTCATGTCATGCGAGGCCTCCTCACTGAGCCAACCCTGCTGGAGTCACAGATAGACTGGCAGGTTGCTTGTCTCTCTAGAAGTGGGTGCCTCTCTCAGCAATTTCCAGGCCTTATCAAATCTAAACCGTATAAATGTGTGTCTCCACTTGCCCCTGACCCCATCACTCCCCGTGGCTCTCTACCAGCCCCCTCCGTCTCCACAGCAGAAACTTAATATTGTGTTATAAGTGAGGTGGCTTTAGCCCCAGATTTATTCTCTGAGTGCATCCCTTCCATTTTGCTTCCTAGAATTGTTTAGTAGGGTTTTCTTTGACATTATTTGTGTGTGCAGATGTGCATGACTGAGGTCACTTGTCTGCAGTGATTTTATAATTGTCTACTTGATGCGTGTGTTTCCTAGTAATTTCACAGCCAATGTGTTGATGTTCTTTACGGCTTGTGTGACGGTATGCTTGATTAGTCTGTGCTGCTTGGGAGGGCTAATGTGTTAGTTTAATGGTGTTGTGTTAACAGGATAAAGATTTATGGGGGGCAGACTAGCATGTGTTCTGTGGTCCACACAACAGATAGATAAATAAATGGAAATTGGGTCCATTTGTCACTGCCTGGGCTTGCCTGGGATGCCTCATACCTGTGGAGTGCAGGACCCAGCAGAGATGTGGCAGTTTGTCCCAGTCAGTGTCTTATCGGATCATCTGTCACAGGTGTCCCTGTTGGTTGTTGGTGAGCCTGTTCTAGCCCCTTGCACACACTACTACTGGCTCACTCCTCCAGCAAAGGAAAGAATAAGGCACAAAAAATCTATACCTCTGTTTGATTTCCTGCTGTTTGTGCTCACACCTTTAAAAAGGAAAACTGCAATGATGAGCTTAGAAAAGTACATGAAGCTTAGAAACGGCAGCCTGAAAGAGACCCGCACTGATATCAAGTTCTTTCTTTTCAACAATGAACCAAGGCCAACAGTCCTTGCACAGTACTCTTTTTTAAATCAACCTCAAACCGTTTTATGTCCAGGACCCCCACAATGGATGTGCATAATCTGAGTAATTGTTTTTTTAGGTTACAAGATTATAAAGTCTTTATAATCAATCAGTGATTAAACTGGGATCACTCTAAATTACAATCAATAAAAACAGCCGACCCTGTTGCTTTCCTTGTTTTTCCACCTTCCAAAAAATGTGATGCAAGTTAAAATATTTTATTTCTCCTTTTGCTGAGGACAGAATCCACTCAGGGACCACTGCTGGTCTCCACACTCCAGTTTGAAAGCCACTGTTTTAAGACAGCTTTGCCAAAACATTCCGTACCAACATTTTGCAATTTACCATGTTACATTAATTAACGTTTCCTCAAAATAATCCAGGCGGCCTTATGTTTCTAACAAAACATATTTGCTGTTGCAAATTAGTAGAATATAAACGTCATTTCTAGGAGACAGGATCATTTATTAAACACATTTCCCCTATAATTTCCTCAGGGATACAAGCTGTGGCACAAAATGGGGAAAAATCTTCTCATGCACAGTAAGTGCTGAGTTTACCAGAAGCAACAGCAGTTCCTTTGGAACATAGAAAAACTGGGTAATTATCATGTTTAGCGATAGCTTCCATGGCTACGTGGACAAAGGAAACTCAAACTTCAGCAATAAAAATAAAAACCCAATAAAATATAAAAACACCTATCTTCAAATATGAGTTAAGGACTTGAAGTTGAAGGAGTAGACAAAATTGATCTTGAAGGACAAATGTGCATTGGCCACTATACAACAGTGTGTAGGGTTATTTATTTGAAATATAAGACTTTATGAAGTCAGTAGAATCTGGAGTCCTTTTACTGTAATGTTCATCCAGCAGTTTTTCTATTCATTTCTCTCTTTCATTCTTTTCATACAGAGGAGAGAGAGACGTTGAGGCAGAGACAGACATGAAGCCACAGTGCAGTTGTGTGGTTTACTCTGGTATTCTGCTGACATGGGATCCATTAGGAGGGTTTGGGGGGTGGCGGAGGGGGTGGAGAAAGGCACAACAGGACTGGGAGAGAAAAGTAGGGAAGCGTGCCTGCGCCTAAAAATCAGTGAGGGAAATCTAGCATAGTTGAAAGACTTTAGAGCAGGATTGAAGCAGGAGAGAAAAAAGAAGACGGGGAGGAGCAAAGGCTCAAAGAGAGATGGTGAGATAGCTAAGAGGAAACAAAGGAGATGAGAGTAAGCAGAGATTGAAGTTGGAAGACAGGAAAACACAAGGGAGAATGAAAAGTGATGAGGGTGTACGGTACTGTACATGCAGGAAATGGAGGAGGGATGAGAAGAGACTTAGTGGGGGGCTGATTCAGCTTACTACACTGGTGGAGAATCAAATCTGCATGGTAGAACCTATACAACAGTGTAGAACTGTGTGTTTAGTGTTGCTAAAAACATATTCAAGTGTGTGCTTGCCTCAGCCAAAATTGTTTGGAATTTATACAAGAATGACAAATGTGGAATTTTGTGTTTAGTGTCACTAAAAACTATTCAGGTGCGCACTTGCCTCGACCAAAACTGTCAGTGACGCACACAATTGACCTTATCTTGGCCTGCTAATTTGCTCCTATTCAGTTAGGTGAGTCACTTAATGTTGGAGGACTGAGTCAGGATAGGTGCATATATTTCAACAGAGCTTATTCATGAGAATACCTCGTACTAATGATAAGGCAGGGTGTCTGTGCACACACTTAGTGATCTTTCCTGCGGTGCCCAAATGATACCCTCTATCCCTGTCATCACCGGAGTCTCGCACGCCAACCAATGGGAGTGTCATTGTCAAGGAGATTGAAAACACCTGGAGGCTGGCATCATCCAACAGCGCATCAGTCAGTTTTATTTACGCAAAATCAAACATTGACAGATGAATGTTTGTAGCCACAGGGCTGCAGCCGTGTTTGTGATAGGGATTTGCACAATAACACAGAGGGGATGGAGAAACAGGATGACAGGGTGCTGTATTAGCTTTATTTTTCAATGGGTTTTTATGTAATTACAGATGTTCCTCAGGGATGTACCTCTGGCACTTTGCTCACTTTTCGAGGAACATTTTCACATGCAAATGCCCACTCTCCCCAACCGCGCCTCTGACCACAACATCAAACGGAATGAGCTATCAGAGACAGGACAGGGTGAAGCATCCAATATCAATTCTTTTTCATAAAATCATGTTTTTCTCTCTTCCTTTGCATATCATTTCGAGCCCTCTGCTTTTTCCCTCCCCCATACCTATCCATGGACTCGTCAGAAAGACAAATTACCCAGTGGGCTGCTCTTTTAGCTGTGCTTTCTGTACAATAATCAATTTGAGGACGAGAGAAAGCGAAGGCTAGAGAAACGTGAAATTATTCATCAGGGTCTTTCAGTAGCGGCGCTGTAGAGGCGTGGGGGATGGTAGGGGCTACCTCGTCCTCGATAATTAGGGAGAAGACCAAAAAGCAGAAATGAGGGGAAGACTGAAGGCCAGCAGCGAAAAAAAAAAAAAAGAGAGGTGGAGATGAAGAGTGGTAGGTGCAGAGATGGAGGGGAGATCTTAGCTACACAGAGTGCAGTTTGTTGTTATATTTGGAAATCTTGAGATGGTGTTTGGCGTGTCGTCCCAGCAACAGACAGATACACAGGAGAGGATGGAGGATAGACAGCCGGGGCTGGTGACGAGTGAAGGGGAAGTGCAGAGAGGAGGGAGGAGGAAGAGCTTTGAGGGGAGCATGACTCGGAGTTAGCTTCAGTTAAACTACTCCAGAGAAAAGAAGGATAGCGCAAGGAGGGGAAAAATGAGCCCGGCTCTCTCTTGTGGCGGGTGTTTATTCAGAGACCTCTTGTTTCCTACCAATTAAAGGGGCTGGGGGACTGCTTCAGCACAGTCCTCCTGGCCTCCCTCCTTCCTCTGCTCAATCTGTCTCCACTCTCCTCTTCCCTTCTTCTGCAACGATTGCTCCATCTGCAGTTTTTGATCATTTAAATATCTCAAAATGCAAATTTACGCATGTGTTTTTAACTCCTGAGTTCTCTCTTCCGACATCTATTTGACAGTGAGACACATACATTTGACATCTAAATTGGTTAAAGGATCATTCCACACTCTGTGGAATACCCCTTAATATGTTTATCTTGGTTTAATTACTTGTATTATCACCAGCAGCCTGCATTTGTTCTGTTCTTATCTATCCCCTTCTCTGTGCTGCTGGTAACTACCCGATTTCCCCAGAGGGATCATTAAAGTTTCATCTTTCACCCCTCATTCATTTCCCTCTCCAGTCATTCCTCCCCAGTGCAGTTCGGTCCAAACCAAACAAGCTTGTCGTTATAGTCGATTTCTCTTCCCGTTCCTGCTCTAAATCACCACTCCTTAGCCTCTCCATGAAGGGGTTACAAGTGCCAAAGACTACTGTTTGTAGGCTGTTTTGTATGGTAAAACAGGGTTTATGTTTGTGTGGATGAATGTATCTTTGCATAAGATCGACTGTTTCATTTCTGGTGTGTACATATGTTTGCACCAAGCTCAGCATTTATTTTTCTTTGAGGGTGATAAAAGATTTAGAATTTAAAATATAACAGAATGGTTGAAAACCATGTTCGTTTCATACCATTTGCTCTTGAGTGAGTAGTGGTAACGTGGTGCGCCCCGCCTGCGCACGTCATTATCAGTATCAAACACCTGACATGATGCACTAAATGGCTCTAAATCACCCATTCATTTATGATTTCTTTTTACCTCTATGCTGCATCTCTTCACATATCCATCAGCTGTGAGGAAATAATGTATATATGATAGTGTCAAATGCATCTTCTGTACCCACCTCAGAGTCACGTGACTATGCTATCTGTACCTGCACTGTCAGCGTCTTTACCCTGTCACGCAAATGTAATTTTCCCTGGTTGAATAAAAGCATTGTTGTGTTATGTTGTGTATCGCTTTGCAGAATATATGCCTGTCAATCAGCATAATATGGCTTGGAATATAATGCCATAGTCTCAGATATTTGTGTGAAAACAGCCTATGATTCTATCTGGTATCTTTGTCTGATTTATATCAACTTTTTTTCCCCCTGTCACACTGGAGAGCGTTACATACCTGCCCGTAGCCTCTTCCTCTCCTGGGCCCTGAATTGTCTGTCAGATTGATGACAGGGGAAGGACGAGGGCGCCTCGGGGTACATTAGGATGCAGAACATAGCAGTAACTGTAACTAAGTGTGTGTACTGTGTGTGATTTGCGCACATATGTGTAGGTCATAAGTTTGCCTATTTTGGCAACCGCCTCGCCATGAAGCAAAAGAACCCCACTACATCGCAGTGACTGTTGAGTTGTCTCGTTTGTTTGCCGCTCTTTTCTTTGTGTCTGAATTTCCGCTCCTACCCATGCTTGTGTGTCTTTGTCTTGCTCACTTTTCTCTTTGTTACAATACATTGCCCTCCCCACCACCAGCTTTTCCTCATCCTCCTCCTCCCCATCGCCTCTCTTTGTGACCCGGGTGCACTCCTCCCTTGCAGCATCTCTCCTGGGTTTTGCTCTTTATTATTTCCATCTCTACCCACTCCGTCTTCTTTCACAAACAAAAGCCAGGTAGGAATTAGGGTAGATACTTGTTTAAACAAAGAGTAGCCCACTAAGCTTCAGATTTATGCTCTTGTCTGCAGTGGGTAATTGCACATACCCTGAAGTTTGCCCCTCTTTGCTTTTTTGTGTACAGTTCATAGAAGGTGCTAATTTAGAGCTCAACCTAGCCCAAGGAGATTTTCCAAACACCATCACTAAGGTCATACTGCTCAAATAAAGGTTTCCATGGGCCAGTATACTGGAATACATTTGTCTCAAGGTCTGACTGCTGTCTGCTTTCCACTTCTTTTGTTTTGTCAAACAAAGCCTGCAAAGTCTTTCTCACCAATCTCACTCCTTCAGGGGGATTCATTGGCCTTATTAGTGGAAAAATCTAGAAATGTGTTTTTTGTCATTGCAAAAAAAATTAATTGACACACTCACACACACACACTTGCATACACGCGTCCCTCTGCTAACCGTATTTTATCTACTCGTTAATGTTCCCAATTACTCTGTCAAACACTGCCAACGTTTTGCAGCGTGGCACGCTTATTGAAATGGTAATGCAACCATCTCAAAGTGAAAGTCTTTCATTCACTGGCTTCTAAGTGGATTTATTCATGACAATTTACTCTTCTCATGCAGGATTACACTAATGAGAGGGTTAAAGGGTGGTGTGTGTGTGGCTTTTCTCTGCTTTCATGCGAGGGACTCTTGCCCTGGAGAGAAAGGACCACGTTTAGACTGCCTCCAGCTCTCTCCATTATTCAGAAGAAGAGGGCTTGATTTGGTTTTGTACCGTTCTCATGCTCATTGGTGTGCACTTCCTGCAATCTGAAGGATTCAGGTGTCTGCTGTTGCAGTCACAATTAACAGAGCAAACAGCCTGTTCTTTTTAGATTTGATCTGATTTGAATGACAAATCAGTTTCTATCTTGATTATCTCAGTGGAGTCAGTGAATTGCTTCACACCTGGAACTGGCCTTAAATGTAATAAAGCAATTCTTGTGTGTGCCACGGGACCAGATTGTGAGCCATATCCTTGCAAGAGGTCAGGTCCCTATGGGGAGGTATTGTTAGTACAGATCTCAGTATGTAGGTCATTGTGCTTTGAGTTCAGCAGTTTCCCAGGTATTGCCTGTGCTCTGTTGCCATTTTAACCTGCTACTGTCAATGCCCTGTCATACACCTCTCTGTGTCCCCTTGCCTGTCCCTCATTAGTGTCATCCACCCAGCATTCTCAGTTGTCTGCTCTTTCGCCTCCTATTATCACTCACACCAGAAGGAATTCCAGTTTCGTTTGGAATAATTAAAGGAGAGTTTCTGTGTGACTGGAGATTGTGATTTCATAATCACACTTTTTTTAAGCTTGTGGCAGGTGTTGAAGTAAAGGACATGCTTAATGAGTATGGTTGACATTGTTTACCTGAGGTGGTTATATGAATTGATGACAATGGGCTAAAGAGTTCATGGTCTACAAAGTGTAGGCTACTTACAAAATAACAGGTGGCAAGAGCAGGCACCACCCCCACATATAAACATTTTATTTAGACTTCAGAAAGATTCAGTCATACAAGGCTTGCCTCATCACAACGCTTATGTGCTCAGTCCTTGCAAATAAAAGGCTGCATATAAAAGACAAAGGACGTCAACTTGATGCCTTTAGTAAACTCTGTTGTGCTAACATGTTTCTAAGAACTGTCCTTCCACATGCATTGTGTGCCTCGAGGTGCAAGCATGTGCACTGATTGAACAGACCAAGCTCTCGTCAAGAGTCTGATTTACTTTCTATTCATTTCTTTTGCTCAATAGTAGCTTGATTTAATGAAATACTGAAGTCTTAGCAAAATTAATCATAAACTAGTACTTATAATTGATTAGCATGATGGTTAGAATGATGACTCTATTCAGTTGATGCCAGAGGAAATAAAATACCGCAAATAGCATTTAGTGCAACTATTTTTAATTTATTTTTTACTTTTATTGCAAAGTAATCTCATTTACCAACTTAAACGAATAGAAACCCTGTGGGTTTACTTCCACACTCCATGACATACAGATCAGTTCAAAATATGGCAACTGTCCATGTAGCATAGAAACATTTCATTGTTGCAGAAATGTGAAGGAATAGATATAGTTGGTAAACTATAGCCATTATATTACAACACGGCCCTGTAACATATTAACTGTAGCAACAATTACATATACAGTAATATACTTACATAACACCTCACATGATGTTATGTTTATTATTTATGTAAGTTTAACTTTTGTAGTTAGAGCTGGTTTGTAAAAGACAATATAAATAGTTATTTATTGTGAAATTATGAAAACAGGAGATTGGGAATGGATTTAAGAGGTTTCAGAACTTCTTTGGCTAAGTTTGATTGGGTTGACTTTTATAGACAAATAAAAGCTTAGTCTGATCCTTGTGCTATTTACCGTATACAGACATTATCCACTAGGCTTCTGTACAAAAGGCTTCCACAGTGTTGATGCATGGCAACTAAACATTTTATACCACACTCACTGCATAGCATTATATTATACAGTGTAAGTGCCAGTATGCTCTTTGCTTTGTCTACTTTAAGCATTAGATTTGGATACACAGAAGGTGTGTCTAAAGTAATGTGTTATTTGGTTTGAATGGCAGATCTCCAAGGGCAGAGCGCTCTTGCTTTATAATGTCTGCTCTGGAGTAAATGAACATAAGTGTGGGAATGTTTTGAATAAAAACACTTTGTCTCCCATAAACAAAAGAACACGTTGGTGTGTGTGTGTGTGTGTGTGTGTGTGTGTGTGTGTGTGTGTGTGTGTGTGTGTGTAGGTGTGTGTGTGTGTGTGTGTGCGTGTGTGTGTGTGTGTTTGCGTGTGTGTCTGTTTCTCTGAACATGTGTTGCAACTTGTCGCCTGTATTTCCTCTCAACCTTTCACAAAGCCTGAAGTTGATATAATTCTCCACAGCTCACAAAGATATCTACAGCGCTGGTTGTTTGATATTAAAAACAAATTTATTCACATATTTCTCATTTGATTCTGATAGGATTCAACCTTTGACATTGGTTTTGTTTTATACTGTACCAGCATGTGCTCTAGTGAATAGTCTCCGGTCTGTGTTTTTTTTCCTCTCTGAACCTGCAGCATCCGTGTTAAAGGACCAATGTGGAGGATTTAGTGGCATCTAGTGGTGAAATTGCTGTTTGCAACCTGCTGAAAACTCCTCGCCTCCCAAGCCTTTATGAGAAACTAGGGTAGTCGTAAACTCGCGAAAAATATGAAAGGCCCTGTAGAGCCAGTGCTTGGTTTATCTGTGCTGGGCTCCTGTAGAAACATGGCATTTCAGTACCAGACTCTGTAGATAAAAACCTGTTCCCTAGATAAAAACGGCTCATTTATTAAGTAAAACACAACGATTCTTAATTGTAGGTGATTATTCACTAATGAAACTAATGAATATTATATGCAATTTCTGCAAATATATCTTACTGAATGTTACACACTGGACTCATTATAGATATCTGATCACCATTCTGAGAATTGATGTTGATGTTTTTTGCTTTATTGCCATAAGGCGAATGAGAGAAATCTAGACTTTTTAGATAACGGGAACTGTGAGTAAACCTTTTGCACTTTTGCATGATTGACAATTTTCGCAACCTTATCAGAGCTATTTCACCCAGCTCTTCTGCCACTTCACTAATTCTACTAATCTGCTTCATGTCCGTCTGTCTCTCTGTATTTGCCCTCTCCTTATTCTCAGCAATGCTTTTCCTCTTTCTCTTCCTCCCGTCTTCCTTCTTACAGAGTGGAGGAGATTAAAATGGAGGTTACACAATCCTTTTAGCTGGTTTTAATGTCTGCCCCTCACGAGTGATATGTTCTGCACGTACATCAACAGGATTAGAGTGTCAGAACATCCAAGAACTGATGAACCGGCGCATCCATCCTTAGACTCACATGGCATCATGGTGCACATAAAACCCCTGTCAGAGTGCAGTGCCTCTTAATAGGTATTGTGTATGTCCATTGCACAGGTATCATTTCTGTCTGACTTTTTTCAGACTTTACTATCTATCTGTCATTGCGTTTTTTTAATGCAAAACAGCATAACTTAACAGAATTAGTAAAGATGTCAAAATTGTAACAAAACAAAAAAAACTGAAAAAAAAACTAAAAAAGCACAAATATGATACAATCATCTAGTTTAAATGTAAGTTAATTAATAAGTGGCTGGGGTAAATTCATATATTCTATTTGAGCATGTGTATCAGGATAAATTCTGTCTGATAGACTGCGTAAGGTTTGAAGACAAGACGAAATGGGTAGTGACAAAATTCATTGTTACACAATAGAGTGAGATACAACCCCAGATAGCACAGGTCAACTTTGGGTTAACATTCCTAAAACATCTTACGTAAACAGTGATGGTTCTTTGAAAGAAAGAGAACAAGAGGAAAGACAAAGTAAATGTGTAAAATGTGGCCCAACAAATATAACCGGGAGCTTCATGCCGGTAAGTGAGCCTCTATATTGAGTTAATTGGTTTGCCAAACCTAAGATAGATTTATGGCCCTGCATGCAAAAAAATGTGGTTGCCCTGGGACTTTTGTGAGTAATGATTTCTTTGCAGAAAATGAAATTCAAATGGGGGAGCTTGGGGAGGACAGGCCGGGAGTTTTTGTTTCCTTTATAAGCAGTGTGCAGTGTCTTCTGGATGCTAGTGTGTTATTCTGCAAATCTCGTGTGGCGTAGTTATGAGACTGAGCTAATGCATGTATCCTAATTTGTATGTGGAGGACCTTCATTTTTTTATTGGATTTGCTTGGTTGCAGTTTATATTATGTTATTGGTTTTGGTATGTGCTTGCAAAGGGGTGCAGGGCCCACTGGACCTTGTGTGTGAGTGTAAGTGTGTGTCTGTCTGTCTGTCTTTTCGATCTATCTGACCAGCTATTTAGTACCTAAGCTGCACATATTGGTTTTCCTGTGGAGCAGCTGTTTCTCCTGCAGCTTTCTGTCTCTCCAGACTACAGCTCTGTAAGAGCAAGGAGGAGAGGAGGAGGTGGAGGAGGATGAGGAGGGGGGAGATGGATAGAACTAGAGAGGGAGGGGGTAGGGAGAGGTCAGGAGATAGATTGTGAGAAAAGTCAAGGATTTTATATCTGCTGGGGTTTGATGGTTTCTGTATTTTTAAGGTTAGCTTTAGGTATTTATTATATTTATATATTTTCAAACCAGTGCTCTGGGATATTTTAGTCGGAAGAAGGCTGGTTTGGATTTGAGCTGAAATGAATGTTTTTAAGCACTGGGAAACATTAAGACTTCAAGACAGTGTAATAGATGCCAGTACTTATTTTTACTTATTACTACTTACTCTTGGAATAATGTGTTTTAGTGTGGTCTCAGTACCATGGAACAGAAGAGGAACCATAATTCCAGCGTCTGCTTCTGTCTTTTTTTTCCATTTTAGTATTTACATATCACTGACATGGTCTGTGAAATATAAGAAAAATAGTCACAAAGTACCTAAGGAATAAAGAGTATGGGCAGTATTTTTTAGTTGCAAGGTTGATGCTCTGACTTTTTTTCCCCTCTTTTTTAATTTGTAAACCAGGGAGCATTTCACTTAATGTTTCATTTTTCTCTACTCACTATTGAACCATTTAGAGGAGGTCAGTGTGTATGAGAAACTTGAATGAGTAACATTCATTGAATTGTGCATGCGTTCATAAATAATGTACAGCGTTCCAATGGATTAAGACTGTTATAGTATTCAGTGAATACTTTTGAATAAGGCTCAAATTACGTGTCCATTAAACAACAGTCAATCAATGATGTTCACTTTTTTAAAACGCACTACAAGGAATTCTTAACTGCTTATGAAACAACCTCTAGTTATTCTTCATATGTGCGACTGGGTCAGAATCAACCAAAAAGAAAAAATTCCTTGTAGGGGCTTTGAATAACAAACAGTTGCTTATTTAGTTTTTCAAATGTGTGTATTGTTTTTATTTAACTGAACATTGAATACCTTGGGGGTGTTTTGGCTTTTAGCCATAACACTTTATCACTTTCAGCCTCTGATAGGCATCATTACTGTATTTTTGACATTTTATTCCAACTTTATGGTTAAAGGAATAGTTCAACATCGAGTCTTGTCATTACCATGAGGTTGCCAGGCAACCAGCGCAGACTCAAAGAAGTTGCTGCTCCCGGCCAAGAAATAGTCCAGCACATAGGCCCCCTTAAAAATGCTATATGTCATTTTTTACAGATTAAACAAACTACATATAATATGTTAATTAGTGAGCTTTCGAGGTGCTGGTAGTTGGACTTCTGTATTCCCTTTGGACAGAGCAAGTTGTTTCAAGTCGTAACGCTACTGTAGGCTAAGCTAAATTGCTGGCTGTTTCTTCATATTTAGGGTACTGACAGGAGAGCAATATCAATCTAACTGCATCTGCAAGAAAGCAAACAAGCACATTTACCAAAATGTCGAACTATTCCTTTACACCTAATGCCAACAAAACCACATAAAGCCTTTTTGTTTGACAAAACAGAATATATTTTGGCAATTCATGGCTGTTCTACTGGATCTGAATCTACTGTTGAAAAGTCAGGATTACGTGTCCCTCCATCTATTTCTATCACAAAGAACACTATTTATTATACAGTTGGCAGCTAATTATGCTTATCAAGCTCAGACCATGCTGATTGTAAAAATGTTCCATTCTTAATATTTATTTCCTCGAGCCAGCAGTGACTTACACGCCATGGCACGCTTCCTTGATTTCATTTGTGCTATCCTTTTTTTTGTTATATGAAGATTCTGATCAATTATAAAACATATGAAAATATAAAACACATAATACTAATGATGTGGAAATGCCAAAGTGTTCTACTTCTGCTTTCCTCTTCCTAAAATCTGTCAGTAGTCTCTAAATGGGCATCTGGATAAGCTGATTGCTAATTGTATTCCTCCACTATAACATGATTTGGAAGGAGAAGCAGGCACAGCTGTCACCATGCTTTTGGCAAATCTTAGCTATAGCTGATATTAAACCACCCGTGCTTTGCAGTAATGTTGATGTTGACTTTGGGACATGCAAATGATTGCTGCACCAAAATAGTTGTACAGCTGGACACAGTATGTAAAAGCACTTTGAATACAAAATGGAGTAACGAGGGAGGGTTAGTTTTGACTGCGGCGACAAAAGGTGCCTCTGGCTGTCTCATGCAGTGATGTAGCGTGATAAGGTTACTGTCTGTGCCCCATCCCACCCCTGTCTGTGGGGTTGGATTGTGTTCCTTTTTGGTCCAGTTGGACTCTGCAGAGAGGATTATTGGAGCTCGGCTGCAGTAGGCCTTTCAAGCTCTGGCTCAAGCTCCAGAGGACTAACAACAAGTCAGACACTGTCAGATCCAGGGTAGTGAGGCCAACGGCTGATGCTTTGAAGTGGGCTATGAGATTCTCATCTGGAGGGATCAGATGGAGGGAGAAAAGAGGACAGCAAGAGGTGCAAAGCTCCAGCTAAACAGGCAAACTGAGTTGGCTTCAGAAGCTGTAGAGGTGGGTATCACTGTTTGAAGCCAGAACCCACATGCTATGAATGGCTTTGAAAACCTGTGAAATTCACACATGTGCAACTTGTGAAATAAACAAGTATGATTTGAGAATAACAAGAGAGACATGATAGCGTGCAAAGCGTTAAAATACAGATGCAAGTGTGAAAGAGTAGAAGGGAATACAAGATGAAAGTTATGTCAAAGATTTAGTTGTTGAAGATTACAGAGACATACAAGAGAAATATTAATGATTCTGCAATCAAAGTGTGCTGAGGAAAAATGATGTCTGTGTTTTTAGAGCGGAGGTAAGAAAGAGGGTTTAATTTGTGGTGATTGTCCTCTGCATAATTCTTCAAACGTCCCTGAAATCAGGGCAGTCGTTGCAGGATGTCCACGCTTTATTAATCAGCCTGCAGCATTTAAAAATGAATGTATCCCGCAACAGAGCCAAGTTCTGCAAATGCCAATGACTTAAGCGATTTAGGGTTAGACAGCAGTGTCAGCAACATCACTCCAAGAGAGTAGCTGGTCAGGATATATTTACAGACAAGCAGAAATTATATGAATTGTGTGGAGCTTATAGATGACAAGGAAAAGCATTCCGGACTTTTGGGAACTGTCTTAGCATAGCTACAGTATTACATTTGTGAATGCCTGCGTGGTTTTTACTTGGGCATGCATAATTTCTTATTATAACATAATAAGCAGATGCATTTATTTTGCCTTCAGAGAATATAAACAGTGCAGTTTTACAAACACATGTTCCAGATTATTTGTGTGCTTACCCAGCACCATAGTTTAACATGCAAAAACGTGCCAACTTTTACTTGTTCACGCACTGCAGACAAAAAAACATGCACACACACACACACACACACACACACACACACACACACATACACTTATTAGAACATTCTTCACTGACCTTCATAAACTTCCTCTGCTTTTAACCCTTATCTCTCTTTGCCTTATTTCTTACACTAACTCCAACGCTATCACCAAGAATAAATCTTTAACAAAGGGGCTTGAGGAAATAGTTCTGGCTTTCAGATGCTATGGAGACATTTGGACCTCACACGATAGTAAAAACAGATGTGTAACCTGATTGCTATTGGAATTATAAGATAGTATCAGTCAATCAATCAACATTCACATGCACACACACACACACACACTTACACACACACACACACACACACACACACACACACTGAACGTGCAGTTGTGATGGTCTCACTTTCTTCCTGTCTGAAGTAACCTCAACCATGTTTTTGTGTCCCATGAGGAATGCCTTTTATCATGTGACATGGTGGTGGTGGTGGTGGTGTTGGCGGCGGTGGTGGTGGGGAGGGGGTCGTCAGACAGCTGTTTCCCATCAGGCACTGCAGTCAACTGCAGTCAGCCAGTCGCAACCCTGCTCGGGGGATCACAGGGGCAGAGCAGCAGAGTGGAGCTCAAAGAAGTGCGGGGGCCAAAATACCTCCAATTAGAAGGTCATCCCAATTTGTTCTCCCATATCCACGGTGCTCATCAGGCGTCTCAGGCCTGCTTGTCCAGCGTTATGTACAAATCCATAGCCAGAGGTGAACGAGTTGCCGCCATCTGGGAGTGATTATGCCTTTTCCTCATTGTTTCCTGTCTTTTCACCCCAACCCAACTCTACTGAGCTGTTCTGCTCTCTCTCTATGTTGGCTCAGCTCCCTTGGCTTGTTCAGGTTCTAAGCCCCCTCCTGTAATTTAAGACTGGGAATGCTTAACAGCAGTCACTCATGCAAAGGCGTCTACATTAACACATGTTGTTCACCTCATCAGGAGCAGAAATTCTCACAGTTATATAAAACAAAAGGTGTTTTCATTCATGATGAAGCCCTTTCTCTTTTACACATCCCAGTTCCACTTCCTTTCTTGCTTTAAACTAGCAAATAATAGTCTCATACTTCAGGATAGAGCTCTGGCATTATTCCAATTGATCTTTTCTTTTTTTTGGACACATTTAAGCTTTAGAAACCCTTGCCGCTCATCAGAAATTTGCTCTTCCACATGCCGTTTGGAGCTTGATGCTGTACATCGGAGACTTTTATATACAGCCTGTGTTGTAGACAGGAAAGGAGCTGCCTGTGGCCACCAGAAATCACAATCTTCTGTTGAGCTTCTTGGAGTGGATGCGAGTTTGCTTTGTCTCAAGTTCAGCTTCTGGCTGGCGAGCAGGCTCTCTGTACGCAGGCTACTCGTTGCGGAAAGATGATAAATTGCTGTGGTAGCTTTCCGCTGTCTGCTAGTGGAGCCGTCTGGATCTCACCTTTCCGCATTTCTCTGTAGCAGTGTATCTTCTTGTCTTACTGTCAGCCATTCAGACAACCAGCTTTCTCAGCAGCTTTTCTCAACCTTGTCCTCTGCTTGAGTAAAGGAGTAACCACATGAGGGATCCTGGTAGGTCAGTTATGTTGCAGTGTTTACACGAATTATATAATAAATATATGATATAATACTATATATACTGTATATTAACAATTCACAGTGAAGGTATTTGGGGCAATAGTTGACATGCTGTTCTTAAAATATGTGATAAGCAGAGCTAGCAAACAACCCTTTATTATGCTGCTTTCAAATGGAACCTTTAAGGTTGTAATTTGGACATGGGAAGTCAAGTACACAATATCCTGCTGTTCGAGTGATTTAAGTCTTGAGAGCGCAGTTGCTAGGTGACTGACAATAAAACTGATAGTGGCCTTGTTCCCCTTATAAAAGTGGCAATAATTGTGTGTGTTGGGCACTTCATTACCATGCTAGGAACAAGAAAAGGGGTAGACAACAGAAAAAATAAAGAAATAAATAAAAAGCAATTTTCCTGGGCTCTGGCATTTAAAAAAACCCATTAACATGCTGTATGTCACTTCTGAACTCAGAGGTTCAAAATTTCACACTCGTGAAAGCTGTTAATACCACATGAATCAGTCATTGAGTCTTCTCGTTGACACAATTAATAGAAACCCTCTAGAAGGCGCCAACAATATTGTGATTTTATCATTATCCAAATAATGGCCAAACGTCATTACATTCCACTCAATTTACTGTTCTGCTTTTCTGTGTGTTTTCCAGTTTTACGCGATGACTTCAGACAGAACCCGTTGGATGTCATGGTGGCAGTGGGTGAGCCCGCGGTGCTGGAGTGCCAACCGCCCCGTGGGCACCCTGAACCCACGATCTCCTGGAGGAAAGATGGTGCCAACTTAGATGACAGGGATGAACGCATCACAGTAAGAGATGACCACTTTGACCTCACACATCATTATAACCTTAAAGGAACTGTTCACACAGAAATTTACACTTGATACAAAACACGTTCTGTGTTATCTCTTACTGTAAGATACTATTAATCACATGGCTTCATAACACTGCTGTATGGTGTAATCTTTGGTATTTAGTTGCCCTTTTAGAAACTCTAAATAACCAATTTCCTCTCACCTTAGTCATTTTAAAGTATGGAAAATCAAGCCTGTTAAGTCGAGATCACATGAATTTATTCATAATTGCCTTGTGGTCAGGAGAACACTAAATAATAACATATAATAATCACATGTACCTGTGTCTTTTCTGGGATCCCGCCCAGGATAAACCTACTGCATATGCAAAATATATTGCTTTTTTTTATGCCTGATGGCAAAAATACACAAAAACAGAAAACAACAACAAGCTGGCACCAGTCATCATATGAGCTACAGCATACTATTAATCTGATATATTAAGTTGTCATGCGGCATACGGTACACAGAGGTGATTTTCTTTTCATGTTTCTGTACACACTGAACTGATTCCAGACCCAGGAGCCTCTGATGGGTCAGGCCAGCAAGAAAAGGCTTCCCATTTCAGCCACTCAGATGATTTTGTGTGTGTAGGTGTGTAGGTGTGTGTGTGTGTGTGTGTGTGTGGTGTGTGTGTGTGTGTGTGTGTTGATTTGTTTATTTGAATGTCTGTGCATGCTCCCGGGGACACACAAGAGCAGATTCAAAGCTCATGTTAGTGCGGAGTGACAGGTAGAGTCTCTCTGGGGGACTGTGATGGACAGAGCAGCTATCTCTGATTTAAGGAGAGGCGTGGATCAGAGCCAGGGGGGAGGCTCCTCTGAGGGAAATACAAAGGCTGCTTTTTGCTTTGTACTTTCTGCGTGCCTGTCTTTGTCCTCCCTAATCATCTTTTCTATATGGAAATATGTCTTTGCCATGAGAGTTCACTCAAAGACATCACTTACTGTACAAAGACCAAAGGAGTCCACCACAAGTTATTCATGGCTACTTCCCATTCTTTTGAGTGTTCCCCTTGTGGCCTGGACCATCACTTATTAAAACTGATACGCAGCTAAAGTTGTGAGTTAATTCTTAATAATGATTTTTCGAAGACTTTCACACAGAGGAAAAGGGATTTATGGATTTTAATTAAAAAGCTGAGTGCCCTTTATACAAGAAAACACATGTAAATCACAATAAGCAGCCTCAGAATATGTGTGCCTGTAGGGCATCTAAGGCTATGTGAGGAAGAAAGAGAAAGAAAGAGAAAGAGACACACTCTGAAACACAGCAGAAACGAAAGCTGAGGTTTTGATGTCCGAGATGGAGGATAGACAAACCACATTTGGATTTCTTAGCACTGGAATTGCTGCTAAAAACGAGGAGCGGTCAGTCCAGGAAATAAAAAAGAGCTTGGTCTGCTCTTTAATCAGCTGCTAAAGTTACTAGTGCAGCAGTATTTACAGCAAACAGCAAAAAGTTGCAGGGCAAAAGTGTAGCATTAGTCAACGGCATTGGTTAGAGCAAGATCGTCTTTGCAGTCCTTGAGGAATACTTTGCTGGCTTCATTACATGGCCACAGAATTTGATATATGTTCATCAAGAGACAGTTATTACATAGACTCAGCAGTCCAAGTGCCCACAGATGCCCGATGAATCTAAGACACAAATCTCTTTATCCTGGATTCAACTGGGTGACTTCATTCACCTGATTTTAATATGGTTGTGCATTTAATGAAAATATTAGTGCTTACTTTATGAAATTGAAAACTAGTAGTATGGGAAAGATTATGAGCCAATAATGAATATATCCACTGACATTCAAGTAATTGGAAAAAAAATCCTTTGTGTCATAAGTTCCCTGTTTTACCTTTATTAATAACTGTGTTTTAATTTAATGCAATTCTCTTATCCTTCATATGCAAATAACTATTACAAAATTTAAAAAAAGCTAAATTCATATGTTTATATTTTATGTATTATGTATCTCAAATACAGTAAAAAATACTGTCACTGTCTTTGTTGCTACAATTCCAACAATGTCAGATATCATTCCTGACTCTTTAAAGGCAACAACGCTGTTCCTGTATGCAATCAAGCAGTTATGTCAAGTATAGAACATTTTGCATTGACTGAGTCCGAACATCCAAACCTAATTCATTGAATACTGACAGGAATAGCTGAATCTGCACTACCAGCTCCCAAATTCCCCCACTTGCTCCTTGTGATTACTAGTGGTTGGCATTGTGTATGAAAAGTACACGCTACCGCAAGTCACACCACAGTTTGTTAAATCTTCCTCTTAAAACCACATCATTTGCAACAGACTTGGAATGTCAGCCGTAGTTAGGCCACTCTTGGTTGTTATTTATTTGGTGTACAGTATGAGCTGTTTGTGGTGGAAGGTTAGCCTAGAGGGGGATGACTAATAAATGAAAGGCTGTTGGTTTCATCCCTGCAGCAGCAATTTAATGATGTATTCCATCTGTATGCTGGTGAGTGGAGAGTGCTCACCATGCCAGGTATGGTATAGCATGACACTGAATCCCCTGCCTGCCCTCCATTGACACAGCACTGTGGGCAGTTTTGACCTCTGACCTCTGTTATAGGATATAACAGAACTGTGCTATTAAGGGCTGTGTGTGTCTCTATTCCATTGCTAAGTGTGAGTAGGGAAAAAATCTTAAATCATAATAACGGGGCTGAAAGTTTAATTGAAGTTGATGCCTGGGAGAGGGTTTCAGATGCCTTGGTGTAGGGAATGGCCTCGTGTTTGTTTTGAGGTCTTGAAATCAGCATTCCCACTATAGTACACATACACAGAGTATCTCTGGTATCACCTCTAACACTGGATAGCTTCAGACTATCAGAACAGTAGCTCACATTTAAAGCACCATAAAGACAGCTACCATGGTCTGTGGGGGCGTATGGTGGAGAGGTTATAGAGGATGAAAACAGTATGTGAATATATCTCCCACCTCTTTGTTGTGTGTACGCCTGTGTGTGTGTGTGCAGATATCAGTAGAGACCGTAAAAAGTTTGGGAAAGGCAAAGTAGGGTGACTGAACATCTGAGGAAGGTCTCCTCAAAGACTCAGTGTCTTTGTTCCCAGGGTTCTGTGCTAATGTAGCACTAGATATGAATTATGTAATTTCATAATGGGTGACCTTCTGTGCAGCTTGAAAGGCAGTGCAAATTCTATTCCTTAGATAAAGAGATGCATACAGATGCACACAACTGCACACAACACCGCTTGCTGTTATGCCATCAAGTGCATAACAATGTATATTTTAAAATGGAAGAACCAAAGATGTGATTATACGTGGGTGGCATCGTGCATTAAAGCAAAGAAGAGAAAACTTAACAAGCTGTGGTGCAAAATGTTTAAATTGGCCATATTTTAATGCATTATGAAATGATGGTCCCACAAACACAGTACTCATAAGGGTGGTAAGGTCTTGTGTGATATCAGCCGTGCAAATATTTTTTGTGCTTTCTTCTAGATTCGCAGCGGCAAACTGATGATCACCAACACCAGGAAGAGCGACGCAGGGAAGTATATCTGCGTTGGAACGAACATGGTGGGAGAGAGGGAGAGCGAGATTGCTGAACTCACTGTTCTAGGTAAAATTTGAGGATTTGTGATTGCATTTCACAATGTTGCAGTGCTTCACATCGTCTAAGTACCCTCTCAGTTCACAGCGGTTTAGTTTGCCAGTCCGCTACGTGAGGTCTTTGTCACCAGGGTATAATAACCCATTAATTACGTTGATTATGCAGCACTACCATTCAGTCTGCCAGCTTTGTAGAGGTTTTGCCACCCAACACGCGCTCAACATCTACCGCTGCTACATCCGCCGCTGCAACCCCTCAAACCTTTCAGTACAAGAGCTCCCTATGCTGCCTCCAACGCCCCCTATCCTGTTTCCAGCCTCTGTTCTCCATCCCCCACCTAACATTTCCCACCAGAATAGAGCACTTATCAGTATCACATGGTTAGATGACCTTGGTTGAGGTTGGGAGTATAGTGTCTCATTGAGCCATTCAAGGCATGAATGCAGAAACAGGTCAGAATATGTTGTTCAACAGGTTGTGCATAAAAAACGTCCTTAGAGACTGACAATATCGATTTTTCGGAATTCTTCAAGCAGTTGGTTGGAAACAGTGTTGGTAATAATTGTTGATCAAATGTTTAACTAAAAATTGATTTTCTGTGAAAAAAAACAACAAAAGAAGATAGCATTGTGCTAGTTATTTCAACATTTTCAATTAATTGTGTACAGTACCTCGCCAGATACTGACTGACTGTGCTCACATTCAATATTCACATTCAATACTGTATATGAATTCCAACGTAAATATTTCTATTTTGCTAAAATGCCTTTCACATCTTGTATCAAGGGCATGTTAGCATGACAGTAAACAATCCATTATTACACTTGGTGCACTGTAGTCCCATTAACTACACAAAGAGGCTGAAAAATGTACAACAATTTTGTTCTTAAAACTAGACTAGCGAAGGATGAATCTATACATCTGTAACATAAAAAAGTGCAGGGACATAGATGGCGTTCATGACAGTGATGATTATTTTGCTTGTTGCCCATGTACTGCCCTCCAGAGCGCCCGACCTTCGTGAAGCGGCCCAGCAGTGTTGTGGTGTTGGCAGACGAGAGTGTGGAGTTTCACTGTGTGGTTCAAGGAGACCCTGTTCCCACTGTCCGCTGGAGGAAAGATGATTCTGACCTGCCTAAGGGCCGGTAATGCACAAAGGCCCTCTATACACATTAATTTACCATGCAAACGCAGCGTTTCAACTTTTTCTTTCATCTTGTGATTTTGTGTGTCCGTCCTGCTCTACAGATTTGAAATCCTAGAGGACCATACCTTGATTGTTCGCCAAGTGACCTCTTCAGATGAGGGCTCCTATACATGTGTGGTGGAGAACATGGTTGGGAAGTCTGAAGCATCCGCCACGCTCACTGTACACGGTCAGTACAACCCGACCCTCACATGCAATGTCCTCTAACGGAAGCACCACCTTCTCTTCTGTACACAGTTCAAACACTTTTTGCAGAGCCTCAGATGTCCTTTTTTGAGTATTTGTAAGACAGCTACTTCTAGCCGAACTGGTGAACTAATCGTGTCTTGTAATGTCACAAATTAGCAGGCAGTGACTTTTACCTTGCCTTTTATCCAGACCTAGTATTCATTATTGTGCTTTAGGCTGTTGCTCTCAAGACAGTGCAGACAGGCAGACTTATCTCCCAGGTTTCTGTGTGTGTTTTTTCTTTTTCACTTCCTGGCTTGAGGTCATATAATATGTGCAGCAATCTCCAGTTCTGAATAACAAGGAGTATATGACATTACAGCAGTTTGTTCACAGTACAGTTTCATAGTAATGTCCTGTATAAACTAAGAGGAGCATGCAAAGTAAATGTTTACGTGACCACAGAAAATGCAATCATTTTGGTCTCAGTTTCCCTGCCACAATGACACCCTTTAGTCCTTAAATCAGTGGCAGGAAATGAACAGTAAGACACCTCTCATAGTTGCACACACTGAACCATATATGTATATATATATATATATATATATATATATATACACATAAACATGCACACACACACACTGCAGTGGCACAGTGGGTGACATAGACTGCGAGGACAGTCGGACTTAATTAAAGATAAGGCAGGGCTGGTGGCATGCTGGGAAATGACATGGTTCCAATTACGTGGTCTTCCTCTCGCTTCCAAAAACCTGAGAAAATGAGCGTCAAGGGGGACCATAGCTAATTTGGGCAGGGAATGGAGAAGGGTACAATAACTGGGAGATGAGTAGAAGTTGTATTATGGGAGGAAACAAAGACCCATCAAGTAAATGTGTGTTTCATATTTTTTTTTTCAATCATAGCTATAGTCGTAACCACAGAATCATTTTTACTGACCTAGAACATTTGGTTGATATTAAACAGTTGCCATTTAAACAGATGTAGCAGGCCAAGGCCCTTACTCATAAGGTTTTCCCAAGTATGAGATCAAATGACTCTTCAGCATTACACTCGTGAAAATGATCTGAATTTTCTCAGACATGAACTTGGGAGAAATTAGATAAAGTTGCCCATACATGATACTCATCTTTTCAGACAGGGTGCTTAAACCCAGCTTTCCTGCAAAATCATGTGCTTTACTTTTTTAAAAAGAAATTCTTTGAACACAAAAATGTTGAGCAATAACCACAGTCATCTTCTTGCAGTAGTTCCAAAACCAGCTGGTTAGCTAGCCATTCATTTCACTATAAATCTAGTTTACAGATGTCAAGATGTACAGTAGTTCCATCTCAAAATGTGTGGTTGTTTGTGTAGTACATTTAGCATAGCAGATGCCTGCATAACACCAGCGGCTCCCCCATTCTACCTCCTATCCAGACACAATGCTCCTTCCTCACCCCTCACAGGTTTATGTCCTCATTAGGGGTTGGTATCTTTGTCCAAATATGCCTCAAGGCTGGGTGGCTCTGTAACTTAAATCTGCAATTACACAGACTTTTCACACCCCACAGTCAACTGGTCTGCAGGGTCTAATAGGGGCTAAACAGCATGCCTTGTCCCTTGACTTTTTGATCATTAGAGTTTTGGGCATCTGAAGAAATATTTTACTTTTAATTCCAAAGCATAATCTCCTTAAACTATACTTAAAAATGTATGAGCATATATGAAAGTGTTGGTCATATGCATTGATGCTATCCATATTTCTCTATGAGGAGGAGAAATAACATATATATTCTCATCAACACCAGGTCAGGGAAGAAATATAATTTTATTAAAGGAATAAACGAAATAAAACGATATTATAAACCAAAAGTAAAAAACTTAACTCTAATAACGTTAATAAATAATATAATTGCACCTCCTTATTACCAACTGTTTACTGTTAATTGTGTTATGCTCACTCATTCAAGCATGTGTCAGTACTGTTGAGTGCATCATTGTAGATCCATATCCCAGTGTGTGCCTTTATTACTTATTACACTGTTCTTTTTTGTGTGTCTTTCCCCTTGTAGTCAATACTGGTAAGTTGTCATCCATCTTTCATCCACCACCAGACAGCAACAGGAAATCATGAGCCCCTGTTATTGTCCTATCTGGAACTGTAATTCCATCCACCAATACAGTATGTAATTTATGTTATGTGTGGGTAAATGAATAAAAAAAATGCAGTTTTTTCATTGAAAAAAGGTAAATAGTGACTGTTTTGTGCTACATACTCACATAGCTTTTTATACTAAGATGATCTAAAACTTGGAATGATGAAAATGTATCAGGCTGCCATCTAATTAGGGCCTCTCTTCCTCTGCAGTGCCCCCAGCATTTGCCATACGCCCCAGGAACCAGGTGGTGGCTGTGGGCAGGACGGTCACCTTCCAGTGTGAGGCCACTGGCAACCCACAGCCTGCTATCTTCTGGCAGAAGGAGGGAAGTGAGGTGAGATTGGCCCTCAGTCTGTCATCAGACTAAATGACTACTCTGTGCAAATAAAACCTGTGAATGGGTTTCTAACTATGTGATCTCTGCTTTCCCTTACAGAGTCTCCTCTTCTCTTACCAGCCTCCACAGCCCTTTAGCCGTCTTTCTGTCTCCCAGATGGGCAGTTTGACCATTACCGATGTTCAGCGCTCTGATGGCGGCTTCTACAGCTGCCAGGCTCTCAACATCGCTGGCAGTGTTATTACCAAAGCACTGCTGGAGGTCACAGACTGTGAGTAAAGGGAAGGAGTGGTGGAGGGCAGATGGGGGGGACTTTATTCTGCACATTTCTAGCTTCAATGGTTTGTGTTTTGGCAAACAGACTACTTCGCTGCTGCGGGTTTCCTTTGTTAGGCAGGTGTATTAGGCTACAAACTGGCCTTGGTTGCAGACACGGGGGAGCTACCCTCCCTTATAGGTGTGGTAGTTGGCCCTGGTTACTAACTGTCAGGGGAGGGATTTCAGGAGGGAAGAGATTTTAGGATATGTTGTTCACATGTTGGGCTGAAAACGCTCTGTTTCCATGGTAATGTAAGAGTGTCTGGCCTTATCTCTCTTACCTCTAAAAATTTAATTTTCTAACTTGCTACTGTAGGGTATATGATTTAAGTTAAGAGGACTAGGGGAAATAGAATACTGATTATCCATTGTGACTCCATTTATACAATGTAGTGTTCTATTTTACTGTACGGTTCTGTGAAATACGACTGCAGGATTGACACATGATACAGTTTATAGGTACTCTTATATTAAATGTGGTCTGAGGGATTGCCATCCAAATCCTAGGTGATGAAATAACTGTGTTAATTGTTAAAAAGCAATTTAAATGTGCTTGGAGGCCCACACCAGTAATTACACACCGCCAGCAAAGTCTACAAGCTACCAATTAAATGACCTGTGTGATCATGAATACATATGTCTGGGTAACTTTGTACCATGTACATATATTAAATTAATGAAGGTAATTGCTTCAGGCTTAAACATACTGCATGTACACATTGAGTTGTTCAGTGCAGCCCTATTAGCTCCAAAGGATAATATGATGCTCACACTGAAAAGTCTGTTATAGGTAATGGAAATAAAAAAAGATGGGGTCATGTTTTATGTGATTTTTTTCCAGTGGTCTGTGGCACTGCACTTGCATGTACCTGTTCCTCTCTACTCTCCCCTCCCCCAAATTCTCTCTATCCCACCACACTCCTCTCATCCCCATTTGGAGTGGTGCATTTTTATGGAAATAACTGGTCCACATTACCTCCGGCAGTTTTCAAGGCGTGTTTCCATCACCTTTTTTTTTTTTGGTATATTTATTTATTTATCTAGAACCCCTGCCCCCATCCACAGGGTTTTAGAATGTAAGAGAGAGAGAGAGAGAGAAGAGAGAGCTCTGTTATCTAAGTGGAATTGTTATTAGTTGGGCTTTGCCGTTGTGATTGGAGTCGGCTCCAGCAGAACCCACTGCCGAGTGAACGATTAGTTGCTCTCCGCTGGAGGGGAAAAGTTGATTTCTTTTTCCTTCACTGCCTGCACAGCCTACCTAAACCTATTGTTCTCTCTTTACCAATTTGCCTCTCAATATCTTTCACATCTTATCTGGCTTTCATTTTTTGGCAGAATTTCATTCTCATTTTCTCTACTTTCATCTTTCTTACGTCTCTGTCTTCATAACTTTGATCTTTTGTGAACAACCTTTCCCAATTTCCAATTCCATAATATACTGTTGACAGTGTACTGTTTTTTTGGCACTTTGCCTTCATTCAGTAGTGATAGTAGACATACAGACAGGAAAGGGCAGGAAGAGGTAAAGGGGTGACGTGCAACAAAGGTCACCAACCAGAATCGAACCGGAGACATTGGGGTTATATGATACGCATCACTCTGCCATAATACGCCTACTGTTACCTTTTGTACCAACAGGAGATGTTGGGACATCCCGTGACAGGCTTCAATTTAGAAAACCTGTTTCCTCTATATTAGGCATACAAAGCACATGAACACCTGAGACTGAGATCTCAGATTTCTGTAACCTCATGCAGTGCCTATGCTTAACCTTACTTTAGCCATACTGTACGTGACCACAATGTTCCTCTAACCTCCAAAAGATGCTTTTAGTTGCCTAAACATGACCACAAAAAACATAAACATGTTTTAGCTGGAATGGCTTTTGTAGGCAAAACAATAATAAAAAAAAATAGTTCATTTCCTTATAAGTAATTTGTGTTTGCAGTGAACAGTGATATTGTGAGCTCATTTAATCCTCCAAAAGTGGAGCTTCCACAGACTCTAGGACATCACTACCATTATTACATTCGAAAACGTCATGAATAGCAAATAGAAACGTTTGTGAAGTACCTATTACTTTGAATTTTGTTTTGTTGGCTTTGTCGTTGACTGACAGTTATTTTCAGAATTTTCTTGATGTAAGTGGGTCCATAATTTGTGTGTTGTATTGTGGGTTGTCTATTCTATTTTATTTTGTAATGTTTCCAATGTGATAACACTACATAGTCTGCTTGAAATACTACAGTCAGATTAAAAAACACCGGTTAGTCTTTCACTTCCCTACTTTCTCTTTTTTTTATTAGCTGGGTCAGACCACCCTCCTCCTGTGATTAGGCAGGGTCCACTCAATCAGACTGTGCCTGTGGACAGCACAGTGGTCCTGGGTTGCCAAACGGCTGGCTCTCCACCTCCTACAGTCCATTGGAAGAGGGACGGTGTGGTTGTGTCTCCGGTGGACTCCCGCATGTCCATAGCAGACACAGGGTCACTCGAGATTCGCTACACTAAGGTAGGGGATGAAATAATACAGCAATTAGAAGTCAGTTACAGCGGCTACACTGAGCCAAACAACCCACTCATATCTGCCACTGTACTTCCTCAGCTTGGAGATACAGGCTTCTACACCTGTGTAGCTTCTAGCTCCAATGGAGAGGCTTCCTGGACAGCATACTTACAGGTGGAGGGTAGGTTACACTAATTGAGATGTAGTCATAAAGGTTGTCAATACATACTGAGTCATATATAGTGTACTTTAATGGATTTGTTGGTATCTCTGTGGCAGAGTTTGGAGTTGTTGTTCAGTCCAGTCACCCTATAGACCCTAACCTGATTCCCAGTGCTCCATCTAAACCTGAGGTGACTGACATCAGCCGTACCTCTCTCACTCTGTCGTGGAAATCCAACCCCAATGCTGGTGCAACACCTACATCTTACCTAATCGAGGCATTCAGGTTAGACCTATGTTTTAGTCAGCGTGTTTTAATTGTTTACTGTATATTACATCTATCATGTGATGAAACCTGCCTCGTACCTGTGTGTTTTTCTCCCTGCAGTTATACGTTAGGCAGCAGATGGGTGACCTTAGCGGAGCATATAAAGACACAGACCTTTGTCCTGAGGAACCTGAAGCCTGCTACTGTCTACCTGTTTATGGTCAGAGCGGTGAATGCTTATGGCCTCAGCAACCCCAGTCCAATCTCTGACTCTGTTAGAACACAGGGTCAGTGTGTGTGCTTTTCATCCTTTTTTTTTTAGCTTCATTTCACATTGAACAGATATCATGTGCTGTTTATTTCAGTTGAAATGATTGCGTCATTGTTGCTATTTCACTTCGTTCCGTCCCTTTTGCATCAACAGACAGCACTTCCACCATGCAGGGAGTGGATCACCGTCACATCCAGAGGGAGCTGGGAGACGTGGTTATCCTCCTGCACACACCAACCATCCTTTCATCTTCTGCTGTCAGGGTGCAGTGGATGGTGAGGGGACCACTCCGTGATGACTGTCCTGCACACAGTTAACATTTTTTTGCTACATGTACTCTATGTCAGAGTTAGAGTAAATATGGGAAAAGGTCAAAAGTGCAATTTTACCAGTAAATGTAAACACACACTATACATCAACAAATGAGGTAAAAGCCAAGGGGTTATATATTTAACAGCAAATCAAGACTGTCTGTGCTGACAGAGTTTTTATCAAGGATTATTACTGAGCAGATTTCTACCCTCTGATATGTTTTCCTTTATTCTTCCAAGCAACATGAAGAGGTGAGCTCTCATTTTCAACAGAGACAGTGAAACATAGAAATCTAAATATTTTAGGAGGAGCATCTAGGCTAAAACGGTCTAAAAGTGTTTTAAGGATTTATTTAATGCTGAATATACATGTGGTTTTTTTCTATAAACATTTATGAGCAGACAATCAATCCATTACATAGAGAAGTGAATTTGTCTTTGGTGTGATACATTATGCTTTGTCTCAAACACATGCATATGCCTCCACAGAAATGTTTTAAGGCATCCTTTGTCATAATTATGTGGTTTAAATGGAAAGTGCTTAGTCCTCTCTTGGCTTGATTTTAACCAGAACCATGCTGAGGGGAAACGATTAATGACCTCATATTGTGGTTTACGGTGAGATTTCACAGATATGAGGAAAATGTTAATCTGTATTACCCTAAAGACGAATGGAATTAACTGAGTATTAACAGATCCTTCCTGCAGGATTTCACTCTCACACGATATGAGGCTCTAACCTCTTACATGTATGTTGTTTTAACTCACATGCAGGTAATATTGTGGAGCCTTTACATTACAACAGTACAGCCACACTTCTCTTTGATTTAAACCCAGTTTAGTCTCTTGTGATCAAAGGGTCTCGCTGTCACATTATGACATTTATGCATGTTTTATCCCTGCATCTCCACTAGGTCGAGCAGCAGTCCCCATACATCCAGGGTTACAAGGTGCTTTACAGGGCATCCGCTGAGCACGGCCAGCCGGAGGGGCAGTGGAATGTCCTGGAGGTACGTGCCCCACGGGAGGATGGAGTGGTGATCGGTCAGCTGAAGAGAGGATCCATCTACGAGTTCAAAGTGCGCCCCTTCTTTGATGAGTTCCAGGGAGCTGACAGCGAGGTGAAGGTAGTCAGGACACTGGAAGAAGGTGACTTTCTTAGAACTTTTATTCTACAGTATGCAGTGTATCTATAAATATCTAAGAGGAATTGAATACTGCTCTTTAATATTTCTCGATTGCTCTTTTAAGGGCGCAAAGCTGTTAGAGATGCAGGCTGTATCATGCTTAAAGAATCAGATGAGATTGTGTTTATGTCTGCGTGGTTAACTGTATGCTTTATTGTCTTAGCCCCGAGCAGAGCACCCCAGGGCGTTACAGTGACAAAGAGTGATGCCAGTGGGACTGCTATCGTCGTTGCTTGGAAACCTCCTCCAGAGCAGGAAGAGGCTGGAGTCATTCAGGAGTACAAGGTACGAAAAGAAGGCTCCCGCCCTCTACTGTACTCGTGCTCTGAATCATGTGAATCGTGGTTAAAATGTAAATGGAATCTTTGTCAGGCTGCTGGTGCCTCTTGTGTCGTTGGATGTGTCCCTCAGGCAATCACTGTTATCCCGTCTCCTCCTCGCTTTTTCTTGACAGATCTGGTGCCTGGGTAATGAGAGTCGGTACCATGTAAACCAGTCAGTCGACGGCTCCACCTTCTCTGTGCTCATTCCCAGTCTGGCACCAGGAATTCGATACAGCGTAGAGGTTGCAGCCAGCAACGGCGCCGGACCTGGGGTCAAGAGTGACGTCACTTTCTTTCAATTGGGTGAGAGTCCTCCCAAAAAAAGGAGTGTTTAAGGTGTGACAAAACTAGGCCTAAAAACTGTGACAGTATCTCAGGTGGAAAACTTCTATAATGTTTGTTATACAGTGTCCAAATAAAGCATCATATTCTACTTACTTGTAGGTTTTCAGATTGTTTTTAACAATGCTGTTGTGTCTTTGCTGCAACATCAACATTTTTGTGTACACTTAAATCTTTAGTTATGCTTTCACTGCTGTTTTCATGCACATATAATGATTTGTCTCTTTCTTATTTTACTGATCAGACTCCGCAGGCCAGATGATGGATATCAGCGAGCAAAGAGACACTTTGTCTCAAATCTCAGATGTGGTGAGGCAGCCCGCATTTATTGCAGGCATTGGCGCCACCTGCTGGTTGGTCCTCATGATTTTCAGTGTGTGGCTCTACCGGCACCGCAAGAAGAGAAGTGGCCTCAGCAGCACATACACTGGCATCCGCAAGGGTGTGTGTTTCTTTGTTGTGTGTGTGTGTGTGTGTTTCAGAAAGGCAGACAGATAGATGTGTGTATGTTCAAGATGCTCACCATATAGGCCAAGTGTGAGTCTGCAAAACGGGTTATCATGTCACTTTTGAAGGTCGTTATGATTGTAGAAGGGATCAAGCCATGACATGTTGCCACCACACTAAACAGCATTTCAGTCTTCGTCTCAGTGATATTACGGAATATTTTCAGAGGCCGATAAGCAGATCACATCAAAGGGTGAAAAATACTCGGGCCTAATCTTCTTTTGGCACAAAGACTTCAAAAACAAATTTGCATTTGCGACTATGCAGACAGAGGCTGACCTTTAGTTGCTCATTTGTAGAGTGTCATTTCCTCAACACAGCACAGTTCTTAGAGGCACAAACCTGTCAACCTGCCATTACCATGTCTGCTACAATATTGCTGTTATTTTCCCCTTCTCTTTCGAATTGCCTGTCACCCCCATTAACCTTCACCTGGACACTCATGTCAAAGACAGAGGCAGCAGAAAGCCAGATGGCATGTGGTTATTTAAATGTTTGAACACATCCGTTTTTCAAATGAAGAGCTGTCCGTCACACAGCAGAGAGAACATGCTTAGACGCGACCAAACCTCATAGTGTGAATAACTAGCACATAGCAACTATAGTAGTAGTCTATTGAAATTATTTCAGTTTGCTCATCCTACCCCTCTACCTTGTCTTTGTCTGTCCCTACAGTCCCGTCATTCACCTTTACACCTACAGGTATGTACAGTATGATTCCTAGTGTTTGTGATATTTTATGTATTTGGCAAGTAATTTATTAGAGTCATTGAAGTGCTGTTAAAACCTGATGGGTGCAATTCAGTTTTCATGGTCATTTACATATTAAAATGGAGAGGTATAGAAGCACAGCTAAAAGATTGCACAAGACTAAAAGAACTATATGTGGGATTTATGAACATCTCATCATAGAATATACAGCAAAAGCAATTGTGAAAGTGTGATTAAATAAAGTAAAACAAGTGTTTGAGCTAAAATTGATTAAATATATCTTTTCTAAATTAGAAACTAATCTATACAGTACAATGCTGCAGCACTACATATATATTTGTTGAATCCAAGTGTAGATTCTGATCATAATAAAGCAGCAATGTGTTTTAAAGCACATTTATATGCTGATAGTGTGGTAAGCCCACCTGCTCCCCAGGTTAGGTTTATTTGATTAAATAAGGAAAATACGGAATGTATTCTACAGAAGAATTTTTATTTGTTTGATGTTTTACTGGTGGTTGGAAGAGAAACTGTCTCTAACAGTATGAAGTTATGCTGAGATCGGTAAAGGCACAGGCAATTATTTGTGTTGTCTTCATGCACATAAAACCAAAGAGTCAGACTCTATGCCCTATCGAAGGAAGCATGTATTGAAGTAAGTCTACACTTCTGACTTAAGATTTTTGCTTCAAATGTCTCCCTGCCTTTCATGGTTTCTCTCTGCCTTTGGCACTTCCTCTTTTTGACAGCTCATCAAGGTTTAATGTTTTTCTGTTTCTCTTTGCAGTCGCATATCAAAGAGGAGAATCTGTGTGCAGTGCTGGCAGGTGAGTGATATTTTTGTTCCTTTGTGTTATATAAAGACTGACAGGAGAAATGCACTTACCTTGTGGAAACACTAGGGGGAGGTGTCTTCCTGCTCTAAAGGATGTGAACCTCATGCATCCACCCCATGCTCATTCATCAGCAAAATATGCAGGTTTTGATTGACAGCACTGTGGTCCTCCTTGTTGCAGACCTGGCCTTCTCAGCATGGGCGAGCCTCTAAACCAGCTGTGGCTGCCAGACAATTGGCCAAATGCATGTGCCAATCACAAGGACTGTAGCATCAACTGCTGCAATAACGGCAATGGCACCAGTGACAGTAACATGACAACATACAGCCGACCAGGTCAGTGCAAGACTGAGTACACGTCATAGTTCAGGTGCTGTCCTCTGAGATATATATTGTGTGTCTAATTAAAACAGCTTCCAGCCTTGCAGAAGCTTTGTGACTTGTGCTCTTGCTGCATTCATGTGCTGCTTTGTCTCATGTTCCCTCCCCAGCTGACTGCATAGCCAACTATGGGAACCATCCAGAAAACAAACAGGGGGGACAGCTTGGTTCAGAGACGGCCATTTACAGCGATGTGAACCTCTCCAACAAACTCAATGAGATTAAAACGTTCACCAACTCCAACTTGTGCTATGCGAGTCCAGGCGGAGATTCAGCAGCCACATATGAACCCATACCATATGCCACCACACAGCTCATTCAGGCCAGCATTAAGAATAAGGCAGCCACTGGTGGCGCTATAGCAGAGCCTCTGGACGTGCCGAGCTGGAAACAGCCCCCCAACTTGCCTCCAATACCAAAGGAGATGGCTGCACAGATGCAGTACAACATAATTGAGCAAAACATGCTAAATAAAGGTAAAGTAAGGTTGAACTGGATTTACTTTAATGATTTATATGAAAATAAGAAAGATGTTGCAAATTGCGTCTTTGTCTTTAGATCATCTGCAAGGAAGCGAAGGAATGATCCATCCTAAAACTATCCCCTACAACCAGACGCGTGATCACAGTACAGGAGGCTCACACCACAGCTCAGACAGAGGCAGCAACAGCACCTCAGGTAAGGCTGACTGCGTTGAATTCTAATGAGGCAAGCCATGAGTCTGTGTTTACCTTGATGTTTTCTTCTCATTTCTTAGGGAGTCAAAATCAAAGGAAGGGAACGCGGGCCCCAAAGATCCCGAAACATAATGCTGTAACCTGGGGAGAAGGCCAGTCTACTCCGCATGCTAATGCCTGGGACTGTGATGAGTATAGTCTACCCATGGAAAGGAGGTATGGGGAAAAAAGACACAGATGAATGTACTTTTATTTAGCAAACACTAATACACAGACACACATACATGCATTGCTCCTTCCTTGGTAGTGTTGCTATGGGGTATTGAACAGTTGCTGCCAACAGCTACAGTTGTGCACTTCAAGATGGCCTAAACTATGCACTAATTGTATTACTTTATGTCTTCTGATTATCCATCCTGAATGGGCCATGTTAGATTCCCAGCTATTGCATATTATGTTGCTCCTTAGCAAACTGTAGCCCACCATATTAAACTGACTGAAAAAAAACAATAATATGATAAAGTTATCTTACTCATACAAGCGTCATAGGAGGAATTCTGTTAGCTGCAAACCTTCTGCCCAAACATGGCCATATTGTCACAGCTAATACCAAACTGAATATACAATTTGCCATTTTCAGACAGCCAGTGTACTATGACAGCAGGTTTTATATAATTGAAATTACTCCATGTAATGTACAATGAACAGAACAGAAAAAAGCATGCATTTAAGAGATGCAATAAAAAAAACAGATGGTGCAGAAAGCGTACTGTTCATCTTTACAGGTTTTTCTATGATGGAAATGTGTGTGTTTGGATGGAGGGCCAGGGGATTTGCATTGCTGTCTAATGGGCTGTGACTAATGTGTCAGGACTTCCAGCACCCCTCATTCCTTTAGCCATTACATCATGTCAGTTGTCCTTTTCTTATCAGTTTTGATCCAGAGGGGAGAATAGAAGGCTGCCCTACTCCACCAGTTAGAGGGGCACCCTCATCCACTGAAGTGTCCTATAGTCACCCGCCTATCACGCCACCAAAGGGAGACCTGAGCAATGGCCTGCACGATGGAACTGAGCACCTCAGGTATCCTAATTAAACCTCCCTGACACTGCATTCAACCATTTTTAACTGAGTCATTTAATCATTTTTTTATGCACTTTCCAGCCAGCACATCACCAGCCACCCTCGCCCTCTTTCCCCAACACACACCTACAGCTCCATACCCCTCTGCGTGGACACTGACGAGCAGGAAGAGGATGAGGAGGAGGCAGAGGAGGAGACAGACGCCGAGCTCGCTGAAAGTCACTACAGCCAGCACCACAACCGGCAGAAGCACAAACACCAGCTGCAGCAGCCCTCTCCCCACAAGCTGCTCCTCCATGGGCTGGAGCAGACCCCAGCATCCAGCACCGGGGATCTGGACAGATCAGTCACGGGGTCCATGGTTAACAGCTGGGGCTCAGCATCTGAGGACAACATCTCATCAGGCAGGTCCAGTGTTGTCAGCACCTCAGAGGGATCCTTCTTTACAGACGGCGATTTCAACCAGGCAGTGGCTTCCTCGCGGGACATTGTAGGCCTGCGCATGTGCAGATACCCAGAGGAGTCAGGTGAGAAGGCTTCCAGGGAAGACATTTTTTTGTTTTGTGTACAGACATTCATAGTTCCCAGATGATGTATCCTAATTGTTGATCTCTTGACTTTTTCTGTAGCGCCACTGTGAGGTTGACATTTATGGTTCTGAGAAAAATATCTCCACTGCTATCAGATGGATGGTCTTGACATTTGGCATAGATATTTGGTATAGATAGTTTCCACAAGATGCACTGTAATAACTTTCCATGTAGCTCCATCATCACTGCCGCTGTGACCATGTTAGCACTCTGGTGTTAGCATTTAGCTCATAGAACCATTGTGTAGTGGAGGACAGCCTCACCGAGGTGCTAGCATGGCTGTGACATATTTCTCTACTTTGTTTGATTTCTTTGCACAGGACAAAGATCAGATTTTTTGCCATGTAGGTATTTTATTTGTGCCTTGTTTTTTGGGTGCATAAAAATAAACATAGTAAGAAGAAAATATAAAGAAAGATAAGAAAGATAAAAAGCAAGTACTGTAGGTCACAATGCATCAACAGAAAATGGACAATAAAATAAGGAAATATACTATACAATATGTACAATTTGATATTTGAAAGAAATAGCTGTACAGTTTTGTGCAGCAATCTGCAAACTATTGACCAGACTGGATGATTAAGCAGATCAAAGTGTTTCCAATATATTGATGGAAAACACTAACAAACACTACACAAATCACTAATTTGTTAATACACTGATGAAATTTCCTTTCTATATTGAAATAACAACTTTAAAGGTCCAGTATGTAACATTTAAGAGGATCTATGGATGCGGTATAATATTCATTAGGTATGTTTTCATTAGTGTGTAATCACCTAAATATAGGAATATTTGTGTTTCCGTTACCTTAGAATGAATTATTATTATTATATAATATTATCTACAGATGACATGCGTCGTCTTCCATGAAGTCCGCCATGTTTTTGCGGTAGCCTAGAATGGACCAACTGCTCACTGCTAGATGCCACAAAATACTATACATTTGACATTTAAGTTTTATGTTTCTTCTATGATGCCTTTTTCATCCATGACAGTTTGAGCTTGCATCAGTCTACAGACACATGAATCTTTATAATAAAACTTTATGATAGACTTTTAGACTAGAAGCCTATCGGGAGTCTATGGCATTAGTTTTATCAACCAAAGGTTTAAATAAAAAAACGTGTTGCTGTAGGCTTCTCAAATCAATTCCCTTTAAAACTTTGTATTAAATGTTAAGTATGTATCTATAAACATACCTTAAATGTTATGTTATGACTAAATAAGCAAAAATCAGATAGTTAGTTTAGTTGGTTATGTAATAAATAATTCCCATAGATGTCCACTTAAAATGAAAAATAAAATGCATCAGTATTTATATTATATGTCAACGTTAAGTTGACTGTTATTTGTAACATGTTATGTAATCTAAAGATTTGTGGTAAATCTGTGTGACAATTTCAGGCCGGCGACACCAGCGACCCAGCAGTCCCATGTCTACAGACAGCAACATGAGTCCTGCAATAACACATAAAAGGCCCAGGAGGCATAAACAGAACCAGTCTGGTCAACAGGACTACCAACCCAAAGATGTCTTCAATGATGGTAAAAACTGAGCCGAGAATGAGATTAGACATTCACTCCTTTTTATCTCCTAATGAAACTAACATTGGGATCACTGTGCTCTACTGTGTCCCCAGACTCTTGCATGCCTCTTAGTTTCTCCAGCCAGATGTCCCACGGTGACTATAAAGTGAGGGGTGCCACCCTGCCTCGGATGGGCTCCGGGGAGGCCCGGGGTCGACGAGGTAGCACTGGGACTCATAGAGTGAAGGAGGCTGCATGTGAGCAGAGAGAGAGCCAGGACAAGCACAAGACTCCACAAGGGGGAAAAGGAAGCAGCAAAAGCCGACAGCACTCAGGTACTGGGTGGATTGTATTTCACACTTTAGGCCTTTTTAATAAACGTTTTTTTAAATAGATTTAATGAACTAAAAGGTTTTCCTCCTTGTCTGTCCTTCAGAATTTGGGGACATCTTTCTGTACAGTCGTCCCTCTTTCCCATCAGGTCAAGCTCAAAGGGACCCCGATGGTACTAATTCATCCAGCTTTATGTCATGTGGAGACTCAAGGACCAAACAGAGAGGACAGGTGGCACCGACAGGACAGGTGGAAGAGGTAAATCAAAAACAGGAATCCAGATATAAAATTCTCTGTTAGCTACTTGATGTCAATTTCTTTTGCCTTTCTTTTGTCTTTCATGATCAGTGACACACTGAGTACATTAAGTTCAATGAGAGAAACATTGCGCTGTTTTGTCTTCACAGTTCCTGAAAAGCTAAGAAGCAACGTGAGCACAAAAGGAATTTCCTGCAGTTGCTTCAGAAGAAGGACTATGACCTTTACGATATGGAAAAAGACTGCACAATACATGCTATTGTTTTCTACTTCAAATTTCTCATTAGCTGTTGGAAAAAAGAAAAAAAAAGTGCTCTCATGTTTAAGTCTATTGACTTCAATTTGATGCACTGTTTATTGTTTGCTTTTTGGGTGGCCAGCTTCCCGGAGCCTGAACCGCTGGTTGCTCAGCAAAGTAAGATGAATGCACATTTGATGGCGGTTGTGAGTGTCTACACAAATATTGTCCATGACTGCTTGATGCGGTCCATACATGATCTTTGCTTGTCAGTTGTCTTGTTATTTTACTGTAATTGTTATTCAGTCATTACCAGCCATCTTGTAAATTCTTGAAATTGTTTACTGCCACAGAAGTGCTTCAAATTCAAATTTTATATAACAGTGTTAATGTTTTATAAGTGATGTACATCTTGTCTTTGTATTATTTGTTCTACTTTGGTTATAAAAGCACAATCAATTAATTTTATTCTAAGTCATTATTATATGAATTTCAGCCTGGAGGAAATCAGTCTTTGGAGTCTTATTAATCATTTTGTCAGTTCACTTTAGACTGAGAAATGATCTTGATTGTGATTGTGCATTCTGTTGCGTACAATTGAGCTGCTTTCATTCAGATTTGAACTATCTGTTGTGTGTACTGAGAGACTTGCATGCAGATTCACCTGTAGGAGGTTTTACTTAACATCTTGACTGCTTTGTCATCCCTTTGGGATGATGAAGAATCTGGACATGGACTGGTTCCATTTATTGTTTTCTACACTGAGTCCATTTCATTTAGTCCTGTGTTCCCTTGACCTTGGCCATAACTTCTGGAGTGGGGCTGGACAATGCACTTAATTTATCAAATTACTGATTATGAATCTCTTACAGACCTGAACTACTCATACAGTAATTTCCAACAAATGAAACTGTCAGAATACCGTACAATTGAAGAATAGCTAGAACAAGCATATGACCAGAACTCCAGCCAGCCAATCTGTCAGTCCACAGGTCCAAAACCTTAAACTGGAGTAATATTATGAAGCCAGTAAAAAAGTTAATATTATCAGGCACTAATGTATTAAGAAAAAATATATATATTGTTTATTTATAGTTATAAAGTTACATTTACATTGTGCTATAGAGTTTGGTCATATTGTCCAGCCCTATTCTGTAAGTTATATATGGAACTAATATGTCACTTTAACTGCTCTGTTTGAATAAATATTGCTGTTCCTTAAACAACAACAACAGATAATCTTTTAATTCATTCTTTTACCCTAATTCTATATTGCCTATCCTCTTTGCACTTTCAAATGAAATACGGATTTTAACCATGAATAATCAAAACAGCAAAAACCTAGATTGCAGATCTTCAAAGATGTAAAGAGCAGTGAATGTTGATTCTTCCCCTCATTTCACTTGTGTGTTGGTTTGTCAAGTTGGAACTTTATCTCAACTAAAGCTAAAAAAAAGTATGATGATTATCATGTTTCCTGGTCGTTCTTTCTGAAAACACATATAACATGGAAACACTAACAGTCATTGAAAAACTGGATAAGTCATGGACTTGAAAAGTTTAAAGCAATGACGCACATACATCACATACAATAAGGGTTGCTAATTTCATGGAAATTATGTCAACTATTTTTTTCTTGAACCACTTACTTGAACTTGAACTTACCCAATATTCAATTCACACAGTTTATGCTATAAGAAATATAATTGAATAGATTTGATTTATGAAAAAGAAAAAAGTATTCTGGACAAAGAATGAGATGTGAAAAACTGCACCTTTGTATAGCAGGTACATCAAGTAAAAGATTCTTTTAAGTATCCCTCAGTGATTTAGACCATGAAATATGTTTAAAGCAAATTAAATTTACATTACATTATTCCAAAAGGCCAGCCATTCTTGACAATCTCAGATTAAATTGGAAAAAGTTGAAATTCATTATTTATAATTACAACATCTTCAAAGATATTTGTTCATTCATGTTGTTTTAGTCAGTTTCCGATTTCCAGCTGTCACCAGGCTCCTGCTGAACGTCTTTCACTTTGTCCCACAGGTAAATCCATCCAATTCCGTAGTTGTGAGGTAAGGTGGGTGAGGGAGATGGGAGAAAGGAAAACTGTGAGGATGTGATGAGACATACTGTTTAATTAACTCAACAGAGCAGCTGTGTGCTGTTGAAAGAAAGTTGTTCACACATCTTTCATAGTGCGTGTATGTGTGTGTCAGGTTCAACCCACAGTCACTGGTGCATCATTCACAAATAATTACAGTAATTTTATAAGTAGACATCATTGTAATTTATTAGGAAGGCTGATCGTGGCCCAACTCCACTCAGTAGTGATAAGTGAAGTGAGTAGGTACTGTGACCTTTGTGGTCCTTAATGTCAGATTGTTTTACTTCAGTGTGTGTGCTCCCTCGGATATCACCCACATGTGACTGTAACTGCCTGAGAAGTCAAAGGAATGACTCCGATTGCCTGATAAAATGGCATGGAGGATGTTCACTTTATCTGAGACCTTCAAATTAGACTTAGGTATTTGTCAGATACTGAACATTATGTTTTTCGTCTGACTGCCTTCAGAAATAGAAATGATTAGAATACTGATCATGGTTATTGATTTTACCAAGGTACATGTTCTGTGCTAATCTTTAAATTGAAAATCAAATGTGTAATATATTGTGATAACCCCACACTTCTCTCCTAGGGACCCGTAAAACTAAAGGAGATTAGCTAGTGGTCACTTTTTCATTATTTTGGTGTTGCTAGGAAACAGAATCTCCTGCCCTTGAATGGACTTGTCTATTTTTCTTTGTATGTTTAAAATGATTCATTCTATAAGCGGTTAACACTGGAGTATCCTGATTTTTCTGGTTATGTACATGCTGCTGATGGCTGCTGTACAACATGTCGTTTTCTAGACACAAACTATTGTGTTTATTGTGAGAAAAAAATATTAATTATATCAACATGTAATGTCATCTTTAAACAGAAAGCAGGAAAAAGCAGCAGGTCGGACGTTAGCAGCAGAAAGAGAATACAGTCTACATTCACTGAAGAGATTCTACAACCACGCTATTGCAAGTGGCATCTGGAGACTGCTGGTTCCTAATCTGCATCTGTACACTAACCTGTACACGCAGCGTCACAATGTAATTGGTGGCAATGAATGTCATTTTTTGCTGGCATGTGACTTTTTTGAATTATATTTAGTTATAATTTTGTATCACATCACATATATTGTCAATTTGATACAGTTTGAACTCATTTTTCTAAGTAGCTTTAGTTAACCAAACTTGATTTCTCCCCAGGGTAGCTTTGTTATAATCCAACTTCTTCTAGTGTGAAAAAATTGGTAGCTTGCAAAGCTTTCAAAGTAGCTTCCCCAATACTGCATGATTTACACGTTTGTCTATGCTGCCTAGACACGGAAGGGGGCGGCATCTGTAGGAGTGCCTAGCCTACCTGGACTTCAAAGGTGAAATACTTGACAATCCATGGGACATGTTATATACATAGCATTGCAGGAAGCAGAAGAAATTAGACAAAGCACAATTACAGTTTGCCAACATGCTCAGTACATATGTTGATCACTAAAGCACTAATTGAAGGGGTTATTATAAAACAATATTATTTATGTATGTGTTTATGTTACAAATGAATCAGCTAATAATATGTTTTGAATCTCTTAAATATCATTATTGTAATTTGCTGTTAAAATCAGTCGGGCTTTGATTCAGATGCTGATGTGGGAGCATTCAATGAGGATGATGAAGGCAATGAATAATGTCAATACTTGTTATATCTTCAGAGTGTTTTAAGCTATCTAACCTTAACCTGTCTTACAAACGATATCCTCCACTGTTATTATTCCTACCTGTTGCTTAGCAACACTGCCTTCCAGGCCCACCTTGAACTGGGAGCTTTCTGGATTGAAACATTTGTCCAAATGAACAGCATCAACCAGTAGGTAATATACATTTCCATATTTTATTATCCACAGGACCCCTACATTTCTTCTAGATCAATATTCATCATCATAACTAACTAGTTATGATTTAAACATCAACAATGGAATAACATTGAGAAATATTAGCTAGAAAGAGAATTCAAAAGAGCTATTAAGAGCTGTTGTAATGACTTAATGTCAATCAAGGACTCAGCTGTTTGAATACTGCATCCAAACCACACTACAACAGAGAGCCCAAATAAAGCTAGTTAGCTTTAGCATGACTTAAGCTAGATTGGTTTGTAGCATCCATTCTGAATCACTGCTTTCTTTTTTTATCTCAAATCTGAAGAGGTTTGCTGCTAAGGATCTATTAAATAGACAAGAATCCGTTTTGCAATCTGACAGCTCAACCTTCCAAGTGTGTAGGAGAAACTATGGCGGCATTGCAAACTGTAGAAACATGGTGGCTCAACATGAGGGACTCCATAGAAGAGGACCCACTTCCTCTGTAGATAAAAATAGCTCATTCCATCTTCTCTTCAGGTGATTATACACTAAAGAAAACATACCTATCAATATTATATTCCATTTCTGCAAATAGATCCTCTTAAATATTGTTACACACTGTACCTTTAAAGCGGCTATTGTAAATAGTTTTATATTAATAATGGATCACATGACCACTTTTAGGATCTTTTAGCTCATTGTTTTGGTTGTCTGGCCTGCATCTTTACTGTTTTAATTATTCACTTTCACTGCTCTCATAATCCTAAATAAACGCAGCGTACGTTACCTGCCAAGCACCAAACAGCCAACAGACAATGTTAGCAACTAGCTGTTGAATGTTGAGCAGAGCCAGATATTTCCCTCTGGAGTTTATGGAGACCAGAAACAGAGACAGAGGGGGAATGAATATCGGACTTACATTTTAAAAAGGTAGACAGAAACACGACTCCTTAGGAATGTTAATGTTTCTCCATATCTGCTCAACATATAAGTAGGCACCTATAAGTAGGAACTTTGCTAACAAGTTTGTCCTATCAACTCAGTTTATAATACTTTCAACTTCAACCATCAATCTGTCAGTGTATGAAAATGTATTAGACTAAAATCTCCAGATTAATGACCCACTTCAGAGGGTCAACTGTTACACTCCATACTATTACATTTTCTCAGAACATATACTGCTAACAGAAAGAGGATCAAAGTTAGGTGGACGGTCTCTTCACCTTTTAAGCAGGATCATATTTCTCAATGAGGTGCCAGTTGCCTACTTCTACATAAACACAACAGAACCTAAAGGCTGTGAAGGTGATGATGTGGGCAGCTTTTTCAATTTAGCCTTTTGCTTTGGTGAATGGGGTTGGGCATGTTTTGTTTGTTTTAAGGCTGTCCTATAATGCTGAAATTGTCCCGTACAACTTGTTATTCTCATCATGTCAAAATTGCATAAACATTACATGGCTGGTCCTTTTATTTCTATTACATTTCGCCATCTGTTAGGCCTAGATTTGAAATAAAAGACGTCAGATACGTATTTCTACACACATCTTATACATATAACACTTACACACGACTGTCAAAACTGCCATAGCGTGCCCACTTCCAGGCTAGGGATCTGTACAACCAGATGGAAGCAGTGTGAAGAATGGGTTGAGGGGGTGCCTGGGGTCATGTGCTATGGTGTGTGCTCTGCATAATCCTGTTGCTGAGGCTTGTAGCAACAGTTTGTCCAGTCTGTCAACTGTTCTCACCCTCTTGCTTTGTGACAGGAACAGTGAATGAATATGCAAGAAATAACTGAAATTGATCTTGTGCAACACATCAGAAAACACTGCACTACAGAAACTCTACAGTATGTACTATAAATAACTTTAAACATTGTATTGAGTAGTGTATATTTAGAGAACCTTATAAGTCACAGTGAGATAATTTACCAATTATTATTATTATCATACACAATGAATCAAAGACGCACTAAACAATCAGACAAACAACATATATGGAACGTGTATGATATTTTCTGCCAAAAGAAAAGATGTCTTTCTCACTCGTAATTGCTGACACTTTATTGCCTTTCATAATGAATAAACAATTGCTGCATTTATGATGTTTGACCATATACAGTAGGTGGGAGGCACACCTTTCAATAAAACCTGTGAGATCTTGTGTGTACCACTTGTGCAAACAGACTGACCTTTGTAGCCATCAGCAGCTACGGCACAGTGTGATCTACCTTTTTTGTCCAATTATCACTTCAAGCTTGAGTGATGTAACTGTCATGACTAAATGGTGGGTGATTTTTAACTCAGGCTGTGAAAAGTAATGTCCACTTTAATCAAAAACACTGACACGTGATTGCTGAAAATGTATTTTTAATCCTCTATAACAAAGAGCATCAACCTTTCGTTATTGCCTCTGAGGTGAAAATTACTTAAAACATGTTGAAAGACTGAAATGTGCATGGGCATAACTCAAATAGAAACTTGAATATGTAATATTTACATGTTTTTTACATCATGTTTACTGAGTCATTCATGCAATCAGCCGCTTCATGAATTATTCCAATTACTCAATTGCAACCAAAAGGAATTAGAGTAAGATTTTCAGTTGTGTGAGCAATTCTGTTATTCTTTGGAAAACTACTTCTCAACCCCATGAATGGCTGCCTTCATCCCCATCCATTTCTTTTTCTTCCTTTCTGTTTTTCCTTTTCAAGGACAACTGTCTACAGTAGGTTTTTCACAAGTGTTTTCCTTGGTTTCTAAGACACTGTGTGTGAATGTGTGTGCGCAATTGTGCATGCTTGTGTGTGCTGCCAAGTTTCATTTTCAATTTTGCTGTGTTTATCCAGCAGATTCTCTGCAATCTGTTGACAAAGAGCCGGCCATGACAGCTAGGGCAAATGTGGCGGAATTGCGAGAGAGGCTGACAGAAAAAGTGAAACTGATGGCTGTCAACGCTGAACAACTCTTTATAAAAGGGGACAGATCTATAGAGACAGTATGGCTGAGTGCTGTACTGCGAATGAAAAATATCTCCTCTGACTTACCAGCTGAACCGCACCATATGTCATCTAGGTGTTCAATCTTCCCCAATTATCACACACCAAATGTGGAATCTTAACATAATCCAAAATATTATTCTGCATTTGTTGTGGAAGTCATTAGAGGTTTTGGAGAACTGGCACGCTTTGGCCTCTTGAACCGGCACATGTAATCATTCAGGCAATAGGATTTTCAACATAATGAGGTTTATTGAGAATGTGCAGGAGGCACTGTTGCAGGAAAGAAGTCTGGGGGTGATGAAGACATTGATTAGCTTCACAGCAGTGAAGTGAGTGAAAACAGGTGGTGTCAGAGATAGGCAGCATTTCTCAGCTCAGAGGCAATGTTTTCCTGAGTCATTGACATCCTTGGAGGCAAGGAGGGCACCTAGGTTGACACTATAGGAGATGACACTGCTGTTGAGAGAGACATTATGAGGGGGGGGGGTAATGAGTGCAAATTTATGATTTCAAATTTACTGCAGTTGTGTTTGAGGAAGATTACTTTCTCTTAAAGCAGGCAGTTGGTGAGGAATTAGGAGGTGTCAGAGATATTGAATCTGGTAGTGAGGTGGAGCTCGATCCAGCAGTGGTAAATTCAAATTTGTTTATGGAGATATATCACTGTCTGTCACTATAAAAGTTGACTGCGAACCAGGGGAGGATGTGTCCTACAATGCCAAGAGAGGACTTACTGCAGCAGATGAGAAGGGAATGCTAAATTGTCAAAAGCTGCACTCAAAGCAAAGACGATGACGCCGCAACCTTATCTGGCATCGGGAGAAAGGGGGCAACTTTAAGAGTGCACACATGCTGACAGGGACTTAAAAAGATTTTGATGGGAGATTTTGTAGCACAATGAGAGACAGAGGGTTGTAACAAAATAGATGGAAGAAAGATAGCTTAAGAAAACCTTTTAGAATTTACAGGAAGCAGTTTGCACCCGGGCATGTTAAGGGTAAAGGGATGGGGATAATTTTGATAGTTGTGCAAGTTAAATACAGGCAATGAAATCTACCATGCCATGCCATTGTTAATATAACCTTCGGGAATGTTTTAAGATGTATAAAAATAATTTGCTTTGAATAATAATTTATGTATGATATGGTTTTTCCACAAACAAATTTCAGCTACCTTATTAAAAATTCATCTCATTCATCATTAATAAAAAAAAATCTAGAATTTATGTATATCCAAATAGTTTTCATCTCAAAAAAACCAATGCTATTTACTACTCCCCTGAAAAGTCCAATCCCAGCAGACAGTTGTAGAAAACTGTTTGGGCGATTAGTATGAGTGTCCTAACTAGAAAAGCTAAACTACTAGCATACAACTGCTGGGTCTTGGTTCCAGGATTAAACAGTAGAACTAGTCCCAGCAGAGGCCTGGAGACTGTGCCTGGATCTATATGAATGAGAGCAGGAATGGACAAAGATACATATCAGTTTCAGCATACACATGCACCTTCTGGATTTACCTAAATGCCCTCTATCAGAGACCTCCAGGAGAGGCCTGGCTGCTTCATGTCAGCGGCAACATAAAAGTAGTAGATGAACCATCAGGGTGAACAAGATGAAAATAAATTGGTCACTGAGGGAGCTAAAAGCCAGGAGACCACTGGCCTTTAGCTTAGCCTCAGGGTAGCTGAGCCACAGAGCGGGACCCGTGGTCTCAGGTGGGGTGCATGTTAACTACTACACTGTTCCAATGGTGCAATTAGCCAAATGTCATGAGTCACAAATTAGCCTTTCAAGGCAGTGGTACACATAATCATACTGAAAAGGTTGACCACCACATGTTGGGAAAGTTTTGTGAAATGATGGAGCTCGAGTTCTTAAAAAGGAGTGAATGGTTCCCTTTTGTCTTCCTTTAAAGCAGCAATAGTGAATATTTGCCGAGTAAGATATTACAGCAGTTCATGTAGACTACTGTTTACTGAATGTAAAGTCTGACTGTTATGTGTGGCATTAAAAGACTAAACAAAATACAGTATGGTGAATGGAGTTGGGTCTCTTGCCTGAGATATCACTGTGTAATATAAAAGCCTACTTTGCAATTCATAATGTTGGTCGTGTTTCAAAATATACAGAGGAGCTTTACAAGCTCTGTAATCACTCTGTCTACATTTCCTTTGAAAATGTATGATTCTGACATTTATGTCTAAAATTGGCTCCTCATTTGCGATTGTGGCACAATTATCCTGTAAGTAAATATGCTAATAATTTTAGCATGTTGTTATATCTTGAATAAATATGACTGCTGTCTGAATTGTGTGAGGCTGATTTTGTTCATGTAAACTGCAGCCTGTCATTATTTATTTTCATTTCATTTCAAGTTCACCCAAATAAGAGGGTGGTTTACTATTCTTGTTCATGTTATTTTTTGCATCCACAATCAGAAAGCCCCTCTTCCAGGGAACATTGACTGATTTTGTTTTGTCTTCATCTGGCTAATTTGGGTGGCAAATGCACCTGCACAATGACAAAAAACACTGAGTTGAAGTGCATATTCACAATGTCTTTAGATAAATTATGTGATTTATTTGCGACTGTGTTTGTCATAAAATCTGCTGCAAATAATTTAATTCTTATTGTGTCTACCTACTGTTATGAGTATAAAATATAATAAAACACTCAACCTGGCAAATTCACTAAAAGTCAAAGGTGAAACTGTCTTTTTGCTTCACTTACACAGAGGTAAATGGTTAGGGTCAGCTCTAGAGCAGCTCTCCTGCTCCTGACCTGGCTAACTCCCAGTCTTCCAGTTTAAAGAAACAGCATGAATTTTATATTAAGACTGAAGAGGTAACACAAACACACTAAAAAACAAGAATCTTACACTCTATCGTACGGTGGTATCCAAACCACCAAACCACGAGAACGCTCTTAAATATCAACACCTTTAATTTTTAGCATGTTGATATCTTACAAATTAAATTAGCTTTCTTCCATTGTTGTTCTACCATCTCTCAAAGAGTAAAATCATCATAATGGGCTGTGTGTATAATTTTAGATCCTAAAATAACGTATTGATTTATTATGGCCCTCTATGCTTTATTGTCATTATTACCACTAGTGCTTTCTGTAGAAAAAGGATCCCCATTATTTTCCAATTTTTTGAAGCAATGTCCAAAAAAATGAAGCAGTTTGAGGCCAAATTGTTCCCCTGAGTGCTGAAAAAATGTCTCAGCTGTAAAAAGCAGTTACAGGAAACTGCTTTTGCATCCAACCAAAACCACAACACCCCATAAAGTGACCACACAAGACCATTATATTAAGCTACATCTTTATAAGACAGAACTGGAACTCTGAATGCAGGTGAAGCCTTGTAATTGGGCTCTGTGGGCTCCACTATGTATTTCCCTTCTTACATTAAATCCACATGTACTACACGCTGGATAAATTAGGAGGACTATATAATATTTGGTGGCGGTATTGTGTCAGGGGAGGGGGGTCTTTTCAGGACAGCCAAATTGTCAAAGTGGGTATAGAACTGAGTACACAATTCAAACTCTTCTGTCCCCATAGCACTTCTGGAGACCCAACCAGTAGGATTTAAAGCTTAAATGGTGGATTGCACATGATGCCCCCTGCACAATATCTGCAGACAATCCTAATCCCTGTCTGTCTGTCTCAAGATACAAATATTGACAAGGTGTCCCACATTGGGCACCTATTGCACCATCACCTGAAGCTATTCTCCCCAGTGCTGTCCAGATCTGCGTTAAGAGAGCTGTCAAGTGGCCCAGAGATAACATAATGACTTTCAGCCTCACCTGGCTCATTTGTCATGGAATAATAAGTTGAATATGGAACTTGTTAGGCTATAGTCAAGAAAATTATGTTTTTTTGACCAGGGACGTCGGTGAACCTTGCGGATTGTTGTTTGAGTTTAAAAGATTTTATAAGCTGCCTTTGACAAACAGTGTGCAGGGACATCCCAAAAATAAAAAAATACAAACTGAAGGCAAAAGTTAGACAAAAGATCAACACAGTGTGCTGACAGCTCCTGACAATCTAACACAGATCTTCATCAGGCACTGTCAAATAACCGTCACAAAGCAGAACAAGCAATATATAGACACAAACACATTCATCACTCAGGTGGTTGTGATCTGCATGATTGAGAGTCAATCTACTCTCAGACTGGAACAAACAGAGCAGAGCTGGATTGCATCTGATACTCCAATCTAGGGGACGAAGCATGCCTCTATGGAAAGGGCAAAAATAGAAAAACATTAAGAAAAATATTATACAAAAGCATGAATCCCATCAATCATCCAGAGCACCTTCTAAAAAGAGAGACATTCCACATCTTTATCTTGTTCTGCTTTGTGATGGTTATTTGACAATGCCTGATGAAGATCTCTGATAGATCGAAACGTCACTCTGTTAAATCAAATTTGCTGCGAGCTATCAGTACACTGTGTTGATATTTTGTCTGACCTTTGCCATGAGCTGTCTTCGAGAAACAGAATCACAGAGGATCAATAAAGTCAGAACAACCCAGCACAACAGACCATCCTTTAACTCTGTAGCACCTGTGTGAGCCATTAAAAAAAAAAATAATAATGGTCATCTTACTTTAATAGAATCCCATGGAGAATTTGAATAAAGAAAGATAACTGTGTAGGCACAGGTGATAATGTGTATATTTTATAAATCAAAAAGTATATTGTTTTATTCCGTGTCTGCTCTTTAAGATGATTTATGTTATCAAAAAAGAGACATAAAGAAACCCACACTTACAAGTGTAACAAGGATTTTCAAAATTCCAAAATGGACGTGTGTAAATGCAAACAGTGAGGAGAAATCTGGTTCATTTTCACATACACATTTTATTTTGCATCAAAGGATTGAAAAACGGCCCTACTGTATGTGGCTGTGTATTCCTGAGGGCAAACCAATCTGGCAGGTAAAGATTCTTCAAAGGGAGAGCCATTACCAGAACAACGATCAGAACAAAATCATCCAAACAAGTGTAAAGATATGGCGTTGAGAATCTCATTGGCAGAAAATGCTAATTGGCTGCATTTTAAAACTGGAAAAGGGTTTCAAAAGATGTTCAAATTTGGCAGTCGTTCAAGTCTATACATCTTTGTAAAGTGATAGTGTAATCCATAACCATTGAACAGTGCAATACACAAGAACAAATCTAGTATAGTTTCTTTGACGTTTAACATCATATATAGCTGTCGTTAAACTCTGCATCTCATTTGTCTTCAGGTGACATCAGGACATTTCCCTCTACTGTCATATTGCCCTTTCAATATTGCACTAGCATTATGTCACTGTACGTAATTGGAAAAGAATTACCAAAACAAATATATAGACATTTTTTTTATTAACATACTCTTTTTGGGAATGGCAGAGAAGTGACACATACCTATTTCCTATGTCTTTGCTTTGGATATCACAACTGATGTGTTGCTTTGTTACCATAAAAAATGTTTTGGTAACCATTCACTGAGAACCATTGTTAGTATAATGCATAATAGGATTCCCAGCAAGTAGTATGAAACACAGTTTGTTATAATGGCATATAATTTCCAAGTAATGAACTGTGTTTTTTCCCTTGTAACTCTCAATATATGAGTATTTCTCAAAACAATACAGCACAGCCAAGTATATATCTTCTGTTTAGGTTCTGTTTAACATAGACGTCCCTCTTTGCCATTATTGATTCTCCTCCTCAGCTCAGCTGACAATGAGTTTGTGCTTATTTTTTTTTTACCAAAACGCTCTGTGCAAAGTACAACAATACAGTAGCTTCATCAAAATAAGCTAACAGTTTGAGCATTAATGAAAAATGATTCACAGTAATAAATCACAAAAGAGACAACATTGGGTTTGGCTTGCATAGCAAAGCAAAAGAAAGAGAAAAACATTAAAAAATATATTTACAAATTATGCAAGTCCTTTTTCATTTTAATTAGTCATTTTGTTGTGATTTTTCTTCTTCATCTCCACTGTGTGAATCTTTGTACAGCATGTGACAGAAAATAGAAGCGGACATATAACATACTGTTTACTCTTTTGAAGAGGGGGATGAAAATAACACTGTGAGACTGGTGTCTGTGTCTGTACATGACATTTACAGCTCTGCATTTTATCTCGCACACTGCTTCTTTGTCTTCATTCTGTCTCCTCTCCGTCTTCCAGACATCATTCTGTGTCACTCGCAGAGAGAAAATCTCATAGCGCTTACAAACAAGGTGTCCTGGGACAGGCAGCAACCGCAGGGAATGATGTTTCACAAAGACTCTGAAAGAGAGGCAGGTAGACACACCAAAAAAACATGTAAAATATTGGTGACATCCAATACTTTACTCTCAATATCTGCATCTCAATTTCACAATCCTGGGATGTATCTCAGTTTGGAGGCAAGCTAGGAACTGGTAAGATTCAACAACTTTCCTTCTTATTGAATATACTGAGCATAATTCTTCCAGATCTACAATTCTGATTGTCTTGGTCATCTCATTTATCTTGATTGATATTTTTAGACTACAGAAGTGTATTGTCTTTTCTTTTTTTTGCAAATGAATTGTTTATTGTTAAAAAGTTAAGGCCGCAAATGACAGAAGTGACTTCTCTCTGTAAAGTATGCTGTTTTTGGTGAAAATTAAGCTTTATTATGGTCTCTTTAAAATATAAAGACAGTTTCAGTAAAACCATATCATTTCTCTCCGCAGATATAGATAGCACTTGCTTGCATTGGATTACATCCATTATGTGTAATATGCACACAGACATTTCTCAAGAGGGTTGACACTCACAGTGTTCCCTTTTCTCTGTGCTGTTTGTGGAAGGATGCCCGCTGTGGGAGGGATCTGCGCCAGGTCTCTTGTGGGAACCCCTGCTCAGGGTGGCCCTGTTGGATGTTGTTGTGCCGCTCCAGGAAGCCATATGCTGCCGCTCCAGTGTCGACACGGTCACCATGCACTCCTCAGAGGGGTCTGAGGCTGCAGCTGCCCACGAGCTGTGCATGCGGGAACCCACACTGTGCAGGGACTTCATGACCGGTGTGTGGGCTGTTGAGTGGATGGTAGATGAGGGTATTTAGCAAAGGATGCAAATGAGGCATTGTGTTAGACGCACTCCTCGTTGAAGCTACACAATTTTACTGTAAGAGAGACTGTAACTCACCGTCTGTGTTGGTGTCTCTTCGTCTGGGCAGAGTCCCGACCTTGTCTGTCTGCGGCTTGAGGCCAGTCAGTGGGGCCCTCTTGTGACCAAGGCTATGTGTGCCCTGTGCACCATGGTCTGCTGTGCCGGAGCTGTCTGAGCGACACTGCTGCGAGCTTTTACCTACAGTGAGCAGCACAGAGAGAGAGTTCGTGAAGATAAGGATTTGGCTAAGTATGCCTTAACAAGTATTAGGCTCACACACAGTGGATGTATGTAATCGACTGAAATATTATTTCAAATCTATGTTTAACATATTGGGCTACATGTGACATCTTGAAAGGAGGTGTAAAGATGGTTCATACACTGATTCCAACACACAGGATTTTGTGGAAATGAACTAAAAATCCTTCTCACGTACTACTTAGCATACTTTCTTAGAGAATAGTATTAATGAATGCTTTAATCAGATGGCCTCAATAACCATTTTTCTTTCGTGGAGCAATATAAGTTGTATGAAGTTCAAAATCTTGAGCAGTGTTTGAATGTTTATTTAAGTCAGACATCATGGAGATATGTAACAAACAAATTTTATGCCACAGCTGCAATTTGGCACCCCCTGTGGAAATGCTGCCACCACACTGGCTTTGTTCATGATTTGTTTCACTGGGCTGAAGATATTTTCTCAATGTGCCCGAATACACTTCTAATACAATGCCTTATAATATGTGACAGCTAAACATGAGGCGAAAAAATGTTTGCATTGCTAATTGTTTGTAAATATTTTCAGTCACACTGACCTGTATTTTGCCCCGCAACGAGTTATCAAAAATATTGAAAACACATATTCTCAATGCACAAGTCAATCTGTTAACCTATCAAACAATGGAGTCTAAATATGGAACAGTTCTGTCCCTGTGGGAGAAGCCTTCAAGTTTCCCTCTAAAGAAACAGACAGGACCCTATTTATAAATGCATCAAATCTTAAATGTTAGACGTGTGACTTTTAAGTACGGCACTACTAAAGTTTTTAAAATATTCTATGTTATGCTTTTGATGTCTATGGAAGAATTGATTCAACTAACTATTAAAAGACTGTGTGAATATCTCTTTGACAGAGAATACTTACAGTAAAAAAAGGGTACCCATATTTTAGATGCAGATCTGAATGATCTTGAGCCTATCAAACTCTTTTATATTACACTAATTATGGTTTGTACATTCCCTCTGAGTGCCAATCACTGTCCCTGCTGGCTACATAAACATGTTCCCAATCTGCTATGTAATATTCTAAAAGACAACCACTAAACTAGCGTGTGGGGGCTTGTATGTGTTTGAATTAAATGGGCCACTGTGTGCCATGGTCTTTGTTCTATGCAGTGTGTCCGTAGGTTTATAGTTCAGCCAGCCAACAGACTGTGTTTTCAGCCTCAGTGGTCTGAACCCTATTGGCAGACAGCACGTTGATATTGGACGATTCTGCAAAACCCTGGATTATGTTCAAAAATTGCATTTTTGACAATTTCTTTTACATTATTTATAATAATATATGTGCTTGGCAACTGAAAAGCTTGGTTAGGAAAAGCTTGTAGTCATGGCTTTTTGCCTTGCTACATAAAGAACACACTTCTTCCTGCACTGGCACTGAACATTGTCATGGGAGTTAAATCATCTACTGCAAAATCGTCCGATAGGAAAAAAAATCCTAGGAATGCTGGGCTGAGTGGCTTCAGCCTCTTCAGCTACACGTGGAAGGGAAAAAAGTAACATGTCTGCACTTTTTACATGATCTATCCATAGCTATTTTTCACATCTGCATGAAAGATTCTAATACAAACCTATTTTATTTATAAAACAATCCATGGAAGGCACACAAGGATTCATCTCTGTATTCTGTGATGCGGTTAGGACTTGTATCTTTGTATTAATAATGAATCAAAATTATAGCTAATAACAATAAGATATTTTAGCTGAATATGTACTTGTACCTCTGACATCCAACATTTTCCTTTACTACATTTTATTTTCCATTTTTATACATTTGTTATGAATATTTTCCATTGTTAAAATTCATGAGAATATATTAATACATAATATGGCCATATCAGGTTATCTATCATTATTTATCTATATTTATCTGCAGCTGCATTGGCCACATTTGTTGTTTGTGCAGCAAGAATGATGCAGTGATGAAGCCAGGTCATTGACACCGGTGGTCTATTCATTTAAAAGCAGTTACTTCAGTCAAATTAGTTTTACCAAATGCAAAACATACCTGAGCCCTCAAGGTTATCCACACTGTGACCGGGAGTGTATTCAAAGCCACACAGATTCTTTGACACCATAGCGTATCTTTCCTCCTCTTCATCTTCTTCAGAAAGGAGAGTGTCTCCCAAATCAGAGCCCAGTGTACTGGACATGAAGTCCATCGGCGGGATGGGGGTGTTGGACACGTTTGGACTGCTCTTCATGTGCCTAATTAATTGTGGGGAAATACAGTTAATTAATGAACAAAATACATGCAAAATAACCAACGGAGGTCAGATAATGAGCAGGGAAAATAATGCAAAACATGTTTCAGGATGCAGAATCAGTGCATATTCAGAAAGGTAGCAATGCAGAGACTATGAATGCCTGCAGTGATTTCACTGATTACTTTCTCAGTGCTGGTGTGTGTTGTGCGAACACAATGGAGTTGTAATTGGACTGGATAAAGGATATCTGGATGGGCAGGGCTGTCACCAACATGCCTGTTATCTCCCCCACAGCTGTCCTCCATGATGGCTCACATCCCGCCATAGAGGAGATGCATGCATAATTACCAACTCTATTTACTGATGTCAGAACAGCATGTTAGACTAAACCCAGTCATTACCCTCCAACACGTGTCGCCACTGACTTGTCAAGTTTTCCAATGCTCCATCAAAGGTGTAATCAATGGAGAGCTGTTTTTATCGCTTACAAGAAACATAGACTGCAGGCTCAGGCTGACACATGTAAAAACCAGCATTATAAGACGCTCAAACATTGGCCATTGATATGCAAAACCCAAACTATCAACAGAATAAAATGAATAAAATTACAGGTATCTCTCCTACTCTGCAAAGCAAACATATTTGAACAAAACTGTGATGCACACACACAGTATAAGGCTTTCAAATGATCTAAATGTCACACAAGTTTTTTTTTCTCTGAAAAGACATCAAATTATAGAAGGAAGGTGGACTCAAAATGTAGGTGACTGGAGCTTTAAAAGATCCTTACCATGCCTGCTTGGCCACCTCATATTGGTAAGCTCTGGTCAGCTCGTCCAAGTGGGCCTGCAGAATGGATTGCATTTCCTCGTGGTGGGCGGAGCTGAGAGAGGAAGATGAGGGCTGGTTGAAGGGAGCTGCTGCCGGTGAGGACGATCTTCCTCTCAGGGGGGGAGTGGGACCTCTCTCCTCCTCTACCTCTTTGTCCAGATTCTGGTGGCGGTAGGTCTGGACAGACATGGGCGGAGCCCAACTGTTGCTGTCATATCTGTCATGCGGATGAGAAGTTTTCTCCTTTAATCATCACCTTGACTTTGCTGAACAGCTAATTGTATATTTATGTTGAAGTAAATATGTTAGATTTAATTTAATTATACACAGATATTCTCACCACTTTCAATTGGTCGCTATCTTAAGATCTTGAAGTCTGCCCAAACTGACTATTGTAGTCTAAATTGGCTGGCAAGTTATTAGAAAACCTATTTATGTTAAGAAAATAGGCAGCTTAAGGTCTATTTCAGCATTATGTGAACTGTGTAAAGCTCTTGTTAAAACACTCTGATGAAAAATAACACACACACACACTCTGGGCACAGGTGCAGGATATTGTGACCTCTGTGTTTGCATGTGTTTCTTCTGTCGACGTGTGTTTTTGTGTTTGTGTGCATCTGTTCCAGGGCCGAGATTGATGAGATATGAACGTATCTTACCCTCCTACGTGGTTTTCCTGGGGGTAACGGTCAAGTTCAACCTCGGTACCAGGGAGAGGGTGCATCGGTGGTGGAGGCAGGGGCATGTTAGCCCAACATGTCCCATTTGATTTAGAGCCCTTTGTTCCACCCTTCACCTTCTTTTTCTTCCCAACCTTTGCACCTGGGGGTAGGTAAAGAGGGAAGGGAGTTCAGTCGACTCTATACAGCACTAAAAAATCCCTGCACGCTCTACACACAGACATTATTCTACACTGAATTCACACACAGCACTGCCTTGAAAGCTATCTTCTATCTGTCTCTGCTATCTGAACTTTTTCAAGCCTGTCTCCCACCCAGTGTTCATTATTTCTCCTTTTTGTGTGCTGACAGCGCATTAGGACTTTTTCCAAATGTTGACATTTCTTAAAGAGGCATCAAAACCTGCAGCGAACCACTTTAAGTTGCTACCATACAGCTTCTGCACTTGTTCTTCTTTATCTCGGTTAAGTCTGACATTTAGCTCTAGCACACAGCCTATTGTGCAAGACTATGGAAAGTACAGACAGAAATGCCTCCATGACTCTACTAAATGTATATACACTGAATAAATAATTCAGAACACTGGGGGATTTTCCGCCATCACTAATCAAGTTAACCCAAAGAAATGCGTCATGATTGTGTGACATTTCTGGGCTAGATAAGCTCTCAGGGTAGAATTCTGATGAAGACAGAAGCGTAATTAAGAACATTATCCTAAGGGTTCATTCTAAGTTAATACATTCCCTCCTTTTCATTTTTCTCTTTCCCTGGAGTTTGTAGTAAATCTTCCCAGCAAAATAAAACTACTTTCTGGAATGTTATGGCAAAATGTCCACAGATACCCAAGATAAATACATAAGAGCGCAAACATCACACCACAAACAAACAAAAAACAACACAGAATTGAGCTCTGTCTTTATCATGGCTCGTACCACTGCCAGGGCGTCTGTCAGTTAGCGAGTAGCCCAGGTTTGCTATTTCCTGCTGGGCTTGGAGAGAAGCCTTCCAGCGGGGATCTGGCCTGTCCACAGCCAGCTCGTGGAAGCTGTTGGACTGGAGTATCTGAGTGGTGGCATAGGGGGTGGGCTGACTGCCTCGTGCTGGGCTGCTATAGCCTGCCTTCCCCATGAAGTCAATACTGCTGTAGATGGCACCATCAGACAGCATGGTGCCCGTCTTCTCCACCGCTGCGGATGGTAAAACATCTGAGACAAAAGAGAAGGGTGACAGAATGAGAAGGGAAAGGGAAAAGGGATCATGGAGAGATAAGTTGACATGAAGTTAACGATCTTTAAGGTCATTAACACTCCCTGCTGCTCTGGCACTCTGTATTAGTTAAATACAGGTCTCAAATGGACTTGATATAAATGAAAGTGATTATCTACAACCATAATTAGCATGCAACACACTGTGGGAGCCCGGTGAGTGTTCACAAAAGGGATATTCAAACAGCGCTAACCTTCAGCTCTACTGTCTTGCACACATAAAGCCTGCAGCTCACCATTGTTCCAATGGGCTGAGAGGACATGCAAACACACAAATACACAATACAAACACATCTATCAAAACTATCTATCTCATACAACGTCGAAAACTGCACAATTGGCAGGACATGAGAGAGAATGAGAGGCAAAAAGAATATGCAAACAGCACAAACTTAAGCCAAATATCAGGCTTGTCAAATCACATTAGTAAAGGATTGCCCTCAAAGGCTCTTTTAATTTGCGTGTGTGTGTTTATTTGTGTGTGCCTGCTTATGTGTGATGTCCTGTCACTGAGCTTCCCAATGGATGAACATCAAAACTGTCTGACCGGGCATTGCTAGAACTGTATTTTCCATTGCCCCAGTCTGTTTATGTTTCTTACCTCCTCGGCCAAAGTTGCTGCTGCCCTTCGGACTCCCCAAGCCCCCGTTAGCTGGGAGGCTTGTAGAGGGCCAGGAGTCAGCCAGCCAGGGGAGGCCTGGGTCACCCGCTTTCAACAGCCCCGGACGGCTGCGAGGGGGTGTTTGTAGAGAGACAAACAGAGGAGAGATGGGGTAAGACAGAGAACTGGTGACATAGTTAAGTATCCGGGCCGCACCGTAACAGTATTGCTCATTTTCTTCCTGCTGCATCAACAACAAATTGATGTGAAAACTCATTCAGCATATTCTCGCCTGTGGAGCAGCCCAGTGCACAGGCGACAATAAACAACAGAGAGACATAAAATGGCAAGTCTATAAATCAGACTTCTGCCTCCCCTTAACTCCACCACCCCTTACTCTCCCCGGAGATACAAGGCAGGCCTAAATACACACTAAATCCACTTTAGAGCCTTAGCACAACAGAAATTTACATTTTAAATTGAGAATCATGGACAGCCTCTGGCAGATCAGCTACACTGGTGCACTGTCTCCATAGCAACAGAGACAGCAAAAGCCCATTAGGTGGTTTAGGGAAGCTACCGTGTCATTTTGTCTTAGTGAAATACAACGGTCATGAATACAGGCTTTGACTTCAAGGTAGGAAAGTTGTGGGCAGCAATTCAGGGAGAAACAAAGACAATTTACAACCACTTCGTATCAGCTGCTGTAAAAATGGCACAACATTCACATGCTTCTTGTATCCTGTTTGCATATGTTTAGTTAATGTGCAGCTAAACAGTGAATTTTCCACTGAGGCTGATTCACCAAGTGTCAAGGGAATTGTTCACAGCTGACTTGGTGATAGCTCAAAGGTGTTCAAACAATTACGTCAATAATTTCCATTTTAAAATACACACGCATATACATACATTTACATACATTTATTTAGAAGCACATGCCAACACCAACACAATAGCACATGTGTGAGTATACAGTGGGAAGAAGCACTCACGTGCACACAAAGGGGTTAGGCAAGAAACTGTTTATTTTTAGTCCATTATTTGCAACATTTGCTCTAGCTCTGGGCTTATCTGCTTGCTTAGGTGTGACAAAAAGGAAAGAGGGAGTGAAGGAGAAGAAGAGGACCTTCATTCTTTCGCTTTCTGCAAGGCAAATATGTCCCCTTCTCGTGTTGTTTCAGTACGCTTTGATATTCAGGGGAAACAAAGGGAGGCTTCACTTTGGGCATTCTGATCAGGCCGTAAAATTCTCATGGCGACCGAGTGTAGTCTCAAGGTCCAACACTTTGTTGTTCTATCCCCACACACGACCCATCACAGCGTACTGTTCGCCAAGCTTTTTAAACAGCACATTCATCACCTCTCCCCTCCTCCCACGACCTCCCGCTCTGCCAACAACCACAGATGAACTGTGCAAGAGCCAGGGAACAAAACAGCGGCCCACCTACATTAATTGGTAGCCCTCACTTCAAAGGAGTGATTAATGATTTCATCAAGTGTACATCAGTGCAAATCATAAACTGATATGAGCAAGCAGGGTGGGAAATAAGAACATGTATGCAAATCGCATTCATCATGAAAAGAACACTTCATTATAGGTATTACAATGGGCTCTTCTCATTGAGAAGGCAGACCACACATCACATTGCGTGGCACTCGTGTGTGAAATGTCAGTGGTAAAGCTCTACGGTAGGGTTTCTTGGCTTTTATAAGTTAAATTAAATTCTCACCTTCCATTTCTGATTAGGCCTCTGTCTCTTTGGAATGTAACTTGTAGAGAAAAGAGGGAGGACAGAGAGAAAACGCATTAAACTAAAATTATTTTGTGTCAAAATGTACAGTTCCACCATCCATTTAAATGACTAACACATTATTGCTGTCAAGAATTTAGGCAACTAAACATACCTGCACGAGTAAAGGTGAAGGACTGGACTGGAATTCAAAAGACAGGGAGAGTGTTTAGAAGGTAGATAAGACTGTCATGAATCATACGTATTAAAATCAAAAAGATGCAATCATATGAAACAAAAAAACATTAATGAAATGTGGGTGTAGAAGGGTGTGGAAATATGGATCGGGTGCTTTAATCTTTGCTTTGTTCATTTATCACCTGTGGTATGTCAGCACTGATCACATTTTAATGAAACTCAGGGCGGTAATGCATCTAACCACTTGCATTTCAGCATTTTCTGAATTACACTGATTGCCCTGAGGGATACAGTTCAAATGAAGGTGAGACATTTGACCCATTTTGCCCTGGGGGGCATCTGCATCATTCTATTTAATTATTTCTTCCAAAATACAAATTGGAGCATGGAGGGGTTATTATTTGGCAAATGATTCACCTCAGAACAGAACAAAAAACAATTAATTCTGCTATTAGGTGTTTAACATTACTGTAATAATAAATTAAGTTTGCACAATGATATTTAACATTTAGTTGTAGAATTATTTGTATCTTAACCAATCCTGTAAAAATTTGCTGTATTTTTTTTTTAATGGACATGTGGTGTTTTGGAATTAAACTCCACAATTTGTTTTGCGAGAAAGGATCAGAGAAGCAGCACTCAATCATGTAAATCCCTATTGAATTAGGAAATCACAGCACTCTCTCCCCAAGTCACTGCATTGAAAGCTGCAGTACACATTATGATAATGGAACACACACACACCCACACACACACACAGCTATATGCTTGACTCACAGAGGGATAAGAATATTTCATACGTAAACCTAGACGCGCCTCGTGTTAATGTGCAAACAACACCAGCCATGGTCTGATAATGGAAGGGGATGTTAAATTACTTATCTTGCATGAATGTATTAGAGTGTTGAGGTGCGGTGCTGATGGAACTCAGCACAGTTGATGCACATCAGTGCACAGTGAATTAAAGTCAATAGGGCCTATTTCCATCTGTGCTGAATATATTTCCTTTGTTCTGCATTTTAGCCAGCTCAAATGGAGTCGCATGTGTGATGACATCAGCTTTCATCCAAGAGAGAGACCTAGTGTGCTTTGAGATTCCGTGTTGATGCAGAACCATGTAAATTGATTTTTTTACCTGCATAGTTGCTGAGTCCCTTCCTTTTTTTTCTCCTCCAGTACAGCCAGGCACTGAAGCCCATGAGGACAATCCAGCAGGCCCCTCCCAGACCAGCAATGAAGGCCGGCTGCTTCACTACGTCTGAGATGCTATTGTTGCCCTCTGATCCCGTCATTATATCCCTCAGTTCTGCACCTGGGGGCACCGCACACACACAGGAAAGAGACAAATAAATGCTTGAATGTCAATTTAACTACAAGTGAATGGACAAATTATTATATTTCAATACTTGCTGTACATGGAAATCATTTGGGATGAAAATGAAATGAAGCCAAAAGATCTATTCCATTTCCATTGTAGTTGAAACATGTCTCAAATGTGAACCAAAAAATACACAAAAATTAATAGATATCTCACAGAAGAGGGAAATGTGAATGAAAAACAAGCAAACAAAACAATTACCAGTATTATTTGTCTAATTGTGTGTATTAGTAACTCAAATTAAGGAAACAAAATACTTTCAGTAAAAGCTAAATATCCATTGTTCAGGTATGCATATTGAAAAAGAAAACCAACACAGCATATATCAAACATTGGGACACTTGGACCACAGGAACAGCTAAAAGATGAGGGGGCAACTGTGGTAAAAGCAAAAAAAAAACAAAAAAACACAGAAAAAAACAGCATCAGTGCATCCAATATGTAGGCAGAGTAAATCAATTCAGCAGTGCACTTATCAACTTGAGCTGCAAGACACGAGATTGACAGAGCAGCTCTGACAGAGTTTGATTTTCTGTTGCGGGTACTGTGCTGTGAAATTAGATTCACAGTCTCCAGCAGGAACCCCCCAACCCCCCCCCATCATTAAGCTTTGGTCCACAGGCCTGTGTTTCCCTTTCCCTGCGCGTTAAGGGTGTTATTATATATCAGTCAAAAGTCACAGATGAAGAGCATCTGGCCTGGGTTTCGATATTGATTCTGGGCTTATATACTCTGGGCATCCTTTAGCTATTTGATAAGATGTGATAGTCTGATAAGCTCCTACAAAAACACTGTCTACTTTGTTAGCGCCAGCTGCCCACATATTGAAGAGGATTATTGATATGGCTAACAGTACTTGGCACAGTGTTACCAGACACTACACTTAATGAAACGCTATTGATTTCTCAGTAGACGTCTGCGTTGTAAAGCGCAATCTTCTTTCTTCAAGTGCAATAAATTGATAAATCATTTTTCAGACCCCCCAATCTGTGATGGAGACCTAGGTCCCCCATTATGAGGTCATTTCATTTGACTCCAGGTTTGGTGTGTGTGTGAGTGGATTACCCAAAATGATGAGCTGGGGTTTGCTCTTGACCCCCACCCCTGCGCTGGTGCCTGCAGCCACCTCCACGCGGTACTGCACTCCAGCCTGCAGCCCCCCGACTACCACTGAACGGATGGTTGCGTCCACAGACTTATTGACATGAAAGCGGGTTTCGTTGGCCAAACACCAGATCTGACAAAGACAGACACGCCAGAGAGAGTTCATTGTATGGTTGTACAGTACGTAACTAAAATATTCAGTTTGGTGCAGAGTTGGATCCTACCTTGTACTCCTGGATGATGCCGTTCTGTTCGTCGGAGGGAGGAGGGTCCCATGACACACTGATGGATGTGCTGTTATGGCTCCCTACTGTCAACACTGTCACTTGCTGCGGAGGCGCACCGGGTGCTGATGGGGTTGGTGTGGGGTGGAAATATTAAAGAAACAAAAGAAATACATAAGAACAAAGAATACAATTATTTAGCATATTGTTGGGTTTTTTTTAACAGAAAAGTGAGTGTCTCCTGTTTTCTTTATCATGTCAAAGACGGATTTGTCTCACCCACTACCTCAATTCATATTCATACAGCAAGCCATACAACAAGGTATTTTCTAAGCCAGTGTGGCAGATGGCTACCAGAGCACTTCATCTCAAATTCCAAACTTAATGGTAGGATTTTTTTTGTATAATTGGGAAGCACTGGGACCTAAAAAATACACCATTCTTCCATTATACTGAGTTTAAGATTCTATTATTTTACTGGCATCATAAGTTATACACATAAAGCACTGGAGGTCCAAATTGTGCTTTACTAATTGCACAAATGATAACCATTCCAAGCAGACGCACAAGTTTAGATATGAGTGGTATTTCCTCTGCCAAGAAAATTGGCTGAGACCAGTAGCTAACATAACTTCCATAATGGATTAGAACCATTAAGGCCACACATAAATGCTTCCAAAGTAGCTGTATTCAATTCTGCATATCTTATCTGAATGAAAATCGTCAATGTCCATGTCCTGTAATGAGGATGTTGAGATGGTTTGTCAACAGAAATGTGGCGCTATGCTTCACAGTGCCAAATTCAAAGTTGCTCTTTAATGGGACATTTTAAATGTAACAAACTGGCCTGATAACCCGCATGGACAGATCGGTGATTTAAAGAGACTGCAGACAGCAGGAGGCAAACACCATGTCTATGCAACTGAGCAAATCATCATCCCTCCCTGAACGGACCGCTCTGGACACATATTTTCTCACGATTCCCATTAAAACTATCATTACGTTCTGACTGAGTGGATGAAATAACTACTCTGAACCCAATTAAGGAGCCACAAAATAATAATGCTATCTGCAGTGTAATGTAAGCAAGGCACTAAATGCCACAGGAGTGCAGAGAAGCCAAAGCAGGTGGGCCATGATGGGATTGTTTTGTTTTGCCACCTGGCCAGAGAGCAACATGGTTACTGTGACTTAAATTCTCCAGATGGGACTGGTTCTGTGAATGGCTGGAGAGAAATGCAATGAACATGTGCACAGTGTCTCAGTGAGTCAACAGCAAGGAGTGCTTGTATTTGTAGATCAGAGTAATAAAGCCAGGACATATCAGGAGAATAATGACAACTGTCTGTACCAGTCCTCGGACATCTGGAAAGCTCTCAACATCTGGCTCAGTTAACTCTTAAAGTAAAAAAAAAAAAGGCAAAACAATAGATTTTTTGAGTTGGAAAGATGAAACAAACTTCCCTGAATGATTTAACTTGTGCTTAAAAGAGAGGTTCTAAACAGATATGGCATGCCAGCTACATATTTGACAGCCTGGCAGTACAAAGGAACTAAATCTGCCATATGAGATACAATTTTTTTTCTATTACATTTACTGTAACAAATTGATTCAACCCAGTTTGAGGATATCTATATTCAGCCATTTGGATTGTATTGACTTTCTAAAGTAATTACTGTTAAATCAACTCACACAGATGTACTATCACAATACAGTGATGATTCTACAGTTCAGAAAGCGAAATGACAGGCCAGCCAAAGAAATTATCCTACACTTACTATATATTTATGCTGAGATACCATCTGGCATGGACGCAAATAATCGTAACTCTTAAAACAAACATGGACAGTAGAGGAGGGAAGTCAACCTTTACAAATCATTTGGAACAACAACATGGTGAAAATAACAAGACTTTCTATGTGGCTCTCTGGCTCATAATTTCTAAGGCAAGCCATCACCTTTGTAGGCCAAATTTCACAAAATCAAATCATAATCATAAATCTGTTTGAGGGAAAAACAGACAAACAAAAACATCCAATGGAGCGGAAACCGCCACAAGCTAACACAACTTCAGCCAGGAACAGTTTATTTATCATTCATCTTTTGGTTTTTCTGAAAAAACAAAGCTGTTCAGTAGCCGAACTCCAACATCCAGATGTTGGACACATGAACACAGAATAATAAATCCATGGGCCTGGGCCAAAAGCTATCTACCTACTATCTACCTACCAGTTTTTTGAATATCTTTCCAAAAAGAAAAAAAGATGAAAAGGCAGTGATAATACGACCTAATTTCAGAACTGGCTGTCGAAAATCTCATTAATTTATGGTTATAATGTACTTCATTATTCCAGATGCTCTTTAGTTCCTTTTGTCAAATATAAATCAAACAAACAGGATGTTCTAGCAAGAAAGCAGTAAATGGACAAGACAGTTACATCCTGATTACCTCTTCTTAGGCTAGTTGCTTTCTACAATTCCAAAAAAACAGCTGTAAGCATGCAGTCAGGTGACAAATTCAGGAAAAACCTGAATAAATGAGTGGAGAAACATGACAAATAGAGATCATAGATTCATACAGGAAATGAGGGGTCACTGAATGGTTTGATGAGCATGAAAATGATGTGAATCAATTGAACCCATATTGGACAATGGGCTCCAGAGACTAGGAGGTTTGAGTTGGTTTTTCCTTAAAATGGTTAACCATTTGTATAATATCAGCCAACGTTACATAGTGTATGTGGAAATGAGTAGAATTAACAATAATAATAAACAAATAGGAGGGCAGCAAAATGGGGGATGAGACTGACAGAAAGCTTGTAAAGTGACCACTAAAATATGCATTCAGTTTTACATAGTTCACCGTACGATTGCGGCAAACAGTAGATTTTATTAAAATTATAATAAATATTTATTATTAGCTTTTTTGGTTAGCTAATGTGAGTGCAGCAATGAGCAAGTACACTCAAGTTTTCCAAATGTCAACTGAGTTGTGCTGTTCCAGCAAACTGAGCTTGCCCAGTCAGTCAAAGGTTTACATCAGGAGAAGACAGGAACCATTAAGTGTACTTCTGCAATTTCCATATGGATAAGAACAATCCCTGAGGATGAATAATGGCTACAATACAAGTAATGACTCAGGATAACATTACAATACATGGCCATAACAGCAGAAAGGGTCAAAGAGTATGCTCTTAATAATGTGACTAATACTGATATTACGACTGATGACCACAGTAGCTAGAGAGTAATTTAAAGCAATTAATGCCTCCAATGTCTGAGAGAACATTTCAGTTTTTACTCACAGCTGTGCAATTAAACAAAAGGCACTTAAGCTGCTTAATGTCCTGCTATACAGGATATAAAGTGGTAAACAGAACCTGTTATGGAAATTAGCGCATCAATTAAGCTAATTAATTCATGAATTAGTAAACATTTCTATGTCAACATACCTGCCCTTGCATAACACAGGTGTAATGTAAAATGAACCCTTTTTATTACGCTCAGGGAGCTCTATTCAATATAGGATGGCCTTGTCTTTTCTCTTCACTGACCCTCCTGCCCTGGTCTCATAATATCAGTATATCATCTTAACAGCTATACCTGCCTGGGACTTTAGCACACCATAGCATTTCTTTTGATTTGCCACCAGCAGTGGTGGGAAGCCTTAGGATCCTATGGATAACAGTGATGACGGTGCCTACCGCCTCTGGCCACATTACTCTTACCAACAACTCATCAAATGGTTGTGAGGATCATCAATCTTAATACACAATTTTCCCCTGTATGTACTGGGAGACATCAGCTGTTTTGACCTCTGAGGCCCCAAAGACGCCCTCTGCTAGGGTTTCACAAAGGCAGTGTCACATTCCCAACCTGCTTTTGATGGATATCAAGTGTTTTTTTCCTCATAATTCTGCAGATCAGCACATTTCCGGGTTCTATAGTATCGGTAGATCAAGCCAATTTTTCTTCTACCATGATGCCTTGTTTCCAGGATCCAACTAACGAGAGCATGTGCATCAGTCCGCAAAGACCTAGTGATCCTGTGTGGCCATTTTAATTGGGCTACAGTGAGGTGAGTTTCTCCACCAGCTGTATACCCTGTTCATAGCCCCTCCTTTTCCTCCTACTGGGGTGAAGATGCCTTAATGGCCTCAGCCTGACTTGCTCCCAGTACAACCAGTGTTCCACACAGTCCAGCTGATGCAGCAGCAATTGAATACAACTACATGAAGAGGTCCCCCTGCACAGCCTACAGGCAAAACACAACTTTTTTGAATTAAGCATGCACATTTTTTACTTGACCTTGGAAAGAATAGTTTGCTATCACAAGGTCCTCATCAGTGGATGGCTCAGTTGCGATGGAGGTGCATTTGTTACTATGAGAGCCCTTTTAGGACTTTTGGACGAAGCAAGTAAGGACATTTAAAGTCCTGACGAAGACCTGGAAACATGTCGGCTTTTTTAATGATTTGGCCATTACAATAAAGGCCTTTTAATATGATTTCTCCATACTCACTGCTCTTTTTTGGAGTGCCTGAATTGCCCTTTCGTTTTCAAGCAAGTTAGGACTTCTAGAAAAAAACTAGTAAGTGGACCTTGAGTTGGGATTATTGAACCACTATTTATAAGAGAAGAAAGAGTGAACTTTGATGATTATTAATTATGTAGCCAATACAGATAAGAGGTCTGCCAAATTTGCAATGAGCAAGGAGGCATTTTTCCAGTGTACCCATGTACTGTATGTACAAATAACTATCACTGGTACTTAAAAATGTGATGATTCTGGAGTTATAATTTTTCAGATTTATGGACATTCATTTGGAGATATTGGCGATAATGATATCCTTTCACTCTGTGAAAAAGGGTTAAGGGTTAGGGTATAGTTAATTTATGGAGTTATACTGCACACTGTTCATTTATTGTTCAAATAAAGCATGCAACAAATAATGTTTATGTTACACACATCTGTGCCACAAACAGTTGATCAATTGACCTGCACGACAGGAGGACACCAACAAGTGTTACCACCAATAAAGCTCACTGGTCATTGAGACTGTGTGTGTTTGATGGTAAAGGGGGGTCATATTACACAGGTCTGGTCTTGGTTTGCGACTGAGACATGGCAGCAGGGGTCCATAAAGGAGCAGAGAGAGAGTTGAGCTTCTGTCAAAAGAGACAGTTTCTGCCCTCCCTCTTTGCCCACCAACCCACAGAGGCCCAGGGTTGTCAAAGACCCCCACTGTGCTGTCTGGGAGACCTGTTTTCACACACAGGGGACTTGGCACTGCAGCAGTATGCGTGTGTGGGTGGGTGTACTTGAAATGCCATTATCCATTACTATCTAGCCATGAAGCCATTACTAGCAACAACTAAATATAAAAGTAGGAAGAATCATTTACACAAGAGCATCTGCTCATGCATAAGTAACTAAATCTTACATTTCCTGCAACATAAAGTCAGCAGAGAAATTGATTTTTTTGTTGGAAAAAATGTGAATTGTGAATTAATTTGTGAATGTGAATTAATTTGTTGCTTACCTTCTTCCATGGTGCGTGCTGTCATGGATTCACTGTCTGCACCCTGGAACTCATTGAAGTATGGTCGCACTTTAATCTCATAGACGATGCCTTTCTTCAGATCAGAGAGAGTTATGTCCCTCTCTGAGGCAACCTTCAAGTCCTGTATCTGCCATGGCCCTGGGGAGGGTAGACCTGATGTCTGCCGGAACAGAACACGGTAGCCCTGAATAAACTGGGATGGATTCTCCACCTGAGAGAAGAGGAGAAGGAGAGAGAGTGGGATGAAGACATGCTGTATGGTAATGATGTGGGAGGTGTCACACATCTGTGTGTAAACTGCTTTGGAGCAGTGGATCAGCATTCAGTTTGTGTCCTCTGTCAGTGACAATGCACGCTTAGTTAATCGTACACTTTAATTAGCAGTGGAGAAGCATGAAACCACACCAGAAGTGCTGCATTGTATTTGTCAAATCTGAACAGTACCCCTGAGTCAGAGACGTTCAGCAGATTTAGGACTCAAAATACTGGATCAAAACACACAGATTTTTTTCCTTTTCTTTTCTTTTTCATTTTTGCTGGTGCCTCTTAGGGGAAGAGTAAAATATGTAACAGATACAACTCATAGTAATGGCTTGTTAACAAGGGAAGAAGCAAGAAAAGGCTTTTACAAGTGATATAAAGCAGCTGTTTATCATCAGAACAGTCCAAATATATTAGGATGGATCTCTTTTCTCTCTCTCTCTCTGTAGCCTAGTCTGTGTGTCTTTGACAAAATGATTGGTGGATCTAAAAGCCTTATAAACACAAGAATGTGGTGATTTCAGTGTGAGAGTTCTCACAGTTCGTACTGTGAACACTTCCGATGTCGCATATAGATGAGTCTCTTAAGAAAGTGTGCTTTTTCAGCACAGCTATGAAGATTGCAGATGTCCACAGAACCCACCAAGTGAACTAAGTCTGATAAGTAGTTTGGACATATTAAGTGGATGGGTCAGGATTAGGTTTTGGTTGAAGATGAAGTTTTGGATGACGGTTATGGTTTTAATTAGGCAACTAGGGGAGTGACACTTGAGCATCTCTATTTTCTCACCTAACATTAAGCTCTATAACAGACTGTCCAATTAAAGTTGTTGTTCCCACAGGACATGCACAGGGCAACAAAGACTTAAGACCAAATCCAACAGTGCACACAAACCACTTTAATAAAAACCATTGCTTCCCAAAAATGGAGCCTGGTCGAATATCCACAGACCCATTCAGATCGACCACAAAAACACAGGTTTATCCTGTCACTGTGTCAGTCTGCAAGCAGCATTACAGTGCATGCTTGTCGTACTGACAAGCATGAAATAGCAGACTAGTGTAAGCCCATCCTAGGTGTGTCATTAACCTACAGCAGGCTGTCGGGACACCTTGCCAGCAGACAGAAATAACATTTCCCAGATAAAGGGCTGACTGCAAACTGCCTCCAGAAGTGACACATGTAGCACCTAATGGTGATGTATTTGTCCCGAATAGAAACATTAGTCTTGATTCTTGCATCACCTCAAAGCATTCTAAATTGATGGAGCACCAGCTGTTCAGACTATGAATCCCACTGTTTAATCTGTGTGTGCGCCAACAGATCCAAACCATAGTGGCATGCCAAGTGTAGAGTTCTTAAACAAGCTTAGACAAGATTTGTTTTTTACTCTGAAGTTAAAAAAATAAACCACTGTCAAATGTTATAAGTACTCACAGTCCAGGTGACCTGCACTGAAGTGGAGCTAAGGACCACGGGGTTATGCATGCTAACCACCACATCCCCCAACTCCTTCTGCACGCGACGATGGTCCACTCCCTGCGCTGTGGGACTAATGTCTGAGAGAGAGAAAGAAAAGCAGGCATGTAGAGTGGAATAGTGATGCTTATTGCTAAGTATTTATTACAATCCATTCTTATTTCTGTACCTTGAGTCCGGACAGGCTCAGACATGGGGCTGGGGTCCCCGAGCCCTTGAGCATTGACTGCCCTGATGATGAACAGGTAGACAGTATTGGGTCGTAGGTCTTTGACCGTGAACTCGGTGGTCTTCACGTGGTCTGCCACTGTCTGCCAGCTGTTACTCACTGACTGACTGTAGAAAAAGCACGATTAATCTAATTAATTAGGAAGAACCTTTTCATCACTATAGGAGTAACCTGGACAGTTTATCTGGGGCAACACTGGTGGGTCATGCTCCTACAGACTAGGAGAAAAAAAAATCACATGTCATACAGCCATTCCATGCTCACTCGTGAAATCTTTTGAATACTTCCTGTCATCAACAAAAGTAATTATCAGAATAAAAATAATTTTTGTCTTTGTAGTCCTTTCTTTTAGTCTCAAGTCAACTATTTGTTAAGGGGGAAAAAGCTAATTATCATGAGCCAATCATTTTCTGCTTGAACTGAGAATTTATTTGCCAAATAATTGGCATTCAAATTTAAATAGCAGAACATTTTTCACTCTTGTAAAATGGATTGTAAAACTGTAAGAGATAAGTCACCCATAATATTCTGCTTGAAACTGTCTTAGCTTAATTGAACTGCACACAGAACCACCCCACATCTGTTACTGCCATGAAAGTTGGGGGTCACTAAATGCAGCTTGAGGCCATAGGTCACAGACATACCCAAAGGCCTCAATGACATAGGAGGACACTGGGGAGCCCGCCTCTGGCCCTGGTTCCCATGACAACGAGATACTGCTCTTGGTAACATCCGTGACCTCTGGCTTGGAGGGCGGCCCTGGGAGGGCTGTTGCGTTGTGAGACATGAAGTCTTCGAGGTCAGTGGAATCTGAAACGCAGAGGCACAAAATTAATACCTGCAAAAGCAAAGCATATTAGGCAAAGTTATGCTTGATATGCATAAAATTTTGTAAATTTTTCATGAGTTATTTCTACTGCAGCAGACCTCTGACATCCAAGTAGGCACTCCAGGAGGTTTCTCCACTGGAGCTGGTAGCAACACAGGTGTACAACCCCAAGTCAGACAGCTAAGGAAGACAGAGAATGATATTATCTTTAAGGTTCAAACATGATCCCTTTTAATCAGCAGCATGATGACTTTAACAATTAGACTGAGGCTCAGAGTTGTAAAAGAAACCAAATTTAGCACTAAAATCGAAAGAGTTAGGTGAAGATGTCTGAAAAAGATTTTTTTTTCTGTTCATCCAAATCACAAATGATACAGCTTTCAGGCTGTGCTCTGATGCTGTATTAGACTGAATCCAATAGCCTCTGTAACTCTGATCCCAGATGGTTTCTACAAGCTCTTACGTCAGTGTGGGCTTTTGAAGGAGGTTCGCAGCTAGTAGTACAGTAAAAATGCATTAACCTCCACTGGCCTGCATTTGGCTCGAGAAAAGCCGGAGAGTGGATGAGAAGAAACTTTAAGACCGGGCAATGAAAAAAAAGAGCCCACTAAGAGCTTACATTAATTTTCTTAATTGATTTCCTCCAATAATAGTCATCCCCCATTCCCAGAGCCATCAACATTACCATCATCAGTGCTGACACAGGATATAAGTGATATGACAATTTATTTTATATTGGCAATGCCTTAGGAGCCACTGATGACTACGTTATCTCTCGAGAGGGAGTAGAAGAGAAAGAGAGTGACACAGAAAGAGCACTTTGACACTGTGACAGGACACTGTATATTGCAGTTCCTCCATTATATTACCCCCTCTAGACTTCTCTCACAGGTCCCTGTCCTTGAGTCCTTGAGTCTAACTGCTGCCTCAGAGATTCGGACTAAATAGCAGCGTTTAACAACTTATAAAAATCAATACTCGCTATTCATCTTTTAAAAGCAACCTGACTGCACTTGTCCATTTGAATTACACTCAGCTGACATCAGCCAGCAGATGAGAGAATTTCTCTTTCATCTGTCACATTCAATAGGATATGATGTGATGTACTAACACAATAACTTGTAGACTAGTTAAGTTTGAATGTATATCTATGTATGAAAAATGATGTTGATTTTTTTATAGCTGTAATGACAAAATAATAAAACACAAATGTAGAATTAGAAACCCTTCCCACTAAAGAAAATGCATTGCAGGGTACTTGTATAACTTGCAGGCAGAACATGAAATGTGTGCATAATGTGCTTATTTTCAGGCACACATGTAAAGGAACTTCAACTGATATGGCGCTGAGGAGAAACATTTTCTCAAAGATTGATTTACAATCCTTTGTTTTTATATATAATATCTAAATAATCCTGTGAAACTTAGACTTCAGGTACAGCAAAAAGGTGGTTAAAGATTATGTTCCTTATAATCTTTATGTTCCTCAGCAGGACACTTGTTATCATGCAGTTTAACCCAGAATCAGAACAGATAATTCCTATTTATCACAGCTTCATAATTTTTATGTTTTTAGCCATCATTTCTATCTGTAACAGTAAGATAGGATGTTTATTGCTGGGAACACAGCAGCATTCTGATGCGGCAATGAACATTCAGGTTGAAAACACTGATTGTCTGACTTTTGTAGCACTTTTAAAAATGTTGCAGTGCATTTACTTTGATTTACCTAGATTTGTAATATTATCATATGGAATTGAGTTGATGATCAAAATTATGACCCAAATTTCAATTCACTGAAATTAACCTTCAATTTATTCTAGTAGGCCATTGTGCCATGTAATGCTACAGGTACAATTGTGCAGGCTAAGTCCTATGTACATGCATATCTTGGTAATCCACCATAACCCACCCTGGTACTCTGGATCTGAAGACTGCCATGCTCCAGCAGGGAAAACCGTGGGTCCTTTCCAAGCAGACTGGCCCCATTCTTTCGCCAGGTGACTGTAGGCTCTGGGTCCCCTGATGCCTGACACCTAAGTAGGGCCACACCTCCCACTGCCTGCGTCTGGTTGGATGGGCCCTGCCGGATGATGGGTGGTGGGCGGTCCTTCAGGGCTAAGGATAATAATCAAGGAATGGGTATTATTATTTGAATACATTTCTAGCACTGTAATTTTGATGTCATGATCTTGGCATGAAACAATGACTCTCTGCTCTAAATGGTTAGATTTTGCCTGATTTGTGAAAAAAAAGACATGACCTTATCACAAGTGTTAATTTGTGATTGCAGTAATTGCATTTGTGGTTGCAGGCCCAAGATGGCAGGGTTCAATCTGTTGGATTTGTTGTGAGAGGAAGTGACTGTTTTGTGAGCCTTTTCCACAGTAGGGCAGTGTGCTCATGGCACTGCATCACACCTTTGAGCTTTAATTACTAGGCGAGGATTAACGATGCTTCACCCGTGGTGCTAATTACCATACCTTCTTTATAACACCTCTCTACACATTCATGCCTGTCCTCTCTCTTCCTACTCTGACTCATGGCTGCACCTCCTCCCTTTTGGCATCTTTACCCCCACCCCACACTAAACTATGAATTAGCATGCCAAGCAGAAAAACAATTCGTCTCTTTTAAAGCTTTTTAAAGCATGTTATATCATCCAGAAAACAGCCTCTGCACTCTGCAACAGTAATTTCTGGAGTGTTGAAGCTTTCTAGGCCTTGTAACTATCCCCGCTTCCAATTTCCTCACTGCTGCTCTCTACTGTTATCAGGTCTGTCTCCATTCGCACAAGTGTTTACAGCAGGTTCCCCCTGCCTTATCTTTCATCACACCTCCTTCAGCACAATGAGGAACACAGCAACTCGAGCAGAATAGCTGAAAAATCAGGTACAAATAGGTGCAGGGACAGTGCCAGTTATTACGGAGGCTGAATTGTTTGCATTTATGTATTATGAACATGAAATAAATCCTTCACCGACCGGTCTTTCATAGTATAAGATTTGTCCTTATATTGGCTAAAGGTAGACAGTCTAGCATTGCATTTTCAGGAACATCACATCTACTGTACAGCAAGTTAGTATTACCCCAAGTGATTAGAGAGCCAACAACGATATCATATTACTGTTCCTAATTTAGCTGTTGTCCTATAAGAAATGTAATCATACACCCCAGCTTTAGTGACAAAGGCAATAACAAAATGTTGCTTTTCAAGATTGTGTATCACCTATCGCTACCAGAGGCAACTCAGGCTGCAAAATAAATGGAATTGTTTTACAGCAGGTTTGCAGATAAAGGGATGTTGTGAGACCTAATTACTAGCTGCTACTGAGGGAATGTTGATTATTAAAACATTGAGTAGACGAGTGTGTTGATAGACCAATTAATTGGTCGGCCGATTAATAGGGCCGATTATTTGGCATATTGAGATAATGTTGGTGCTCACGAGGTAGATAAATAAAATATGTCTTCAGACACAATGTTAGTGCTCTTGTAAATTTTGGGAAAAGTTGATTTCAAGTGCTCTAATATAACTTTCAAGCATCCTGCTGTAAACATATGCCTGAATTTCCTAAAGAATAGAATAGAATTGTACATTGTTTTTCTTAGTTTTGACATCATTATTATATATCGGTCATCGTCAGCCAAGTTTTCTAGATATCAGCATCGGCCATTTAAAATCCCATATCGGTAGACCGCTAGACGAGTGCATCTAATCCGAGCATCAATTTCTACAAATACCACTACACCACTGCTCAAGACTAGAGTTGAAAGGTACCTCTCGAGGTCCTGGTTTGTACTCTTTGATCAAGCATCACACTGGTAGCCACTTAAGCCTCCAGGCCTCCTCAGCGTCTGTAGGAATCAGTCAGACATGTTGAATCTAGTATCAAACACTCACCCCCTGTAGGCTTGAAATATGTCTCTGAAAAAAAGTGTAGCTTGCTCCTACATGGAGGGCAGCATAGTGGTCAGCTTGGATTCGGAGCAGTTACAATGAATTCTAATGGTGACCCAGTTTCACATCCACAGAAAACTGTCAAAGTACTTTTGCAGCATCTCAGCTGTCTGTCCGTATGCTCAATGAGAACAATACCTCTAGTCTGTTTCAGGTCTTCCTCAAGCTTGCAAGCTAGTATATAAAGTGATATAGCTGTTAGAGTGCATAACTTCTGCTCTTATAATGATCAGCTGTCAACTGTGCCGTTCTCACTAATTCTACACAGGAATCGCTATATGGTCATCCTTAAATTGCCGCACAAACCATTCTCTCAAGTCTAACTGGATAATTAATTAACCTGTTAGTTGCTCATCCAAGGTAACACCCAGTGCTAGTCCATATCTGAAACTTCAGATGGTTTTCATACAGTGGAGGACCCGTTGGTAATGCTAGAAACAGCACTGCGCAAGCTTCCAAAACTTTACTTGGTATCACGGCAACTCTCTGTTTACAGCCATCAATCAAGCACAGTTCTCCCTTCCCTGCTCTTAACCAAACATCTTGATATTGATCCATCTCCTCTGAGTGACAGAACAGGAGTCGTTTCTGCTCCAAAAAACACTTCAACAGATGTTAATTTAATAATGTGTGGGAGAAAAAGCCAAGAAACAAATGGAGAGAAGGGCATAAACAGCTCCCAGCTGCCAGCAGCTCAGCACTTAATGCTGACATTAAAGCTTTGTCAAAAAAAGTGTAAAGTGTCTCTCCATCAAAGGGACAGTTTTATTTTACACACATTTTATTCTTTTCAGACTATTCAAATTTACCACAGCAAGGTGATAATGAAAAGGATGATTGTGGGTGACTGGCTTTTAGAACATACATGTGCATCTTCGTCCAATATAAGTGTGGGCAGAAAAACAGCCTTTTATACACTGGTTTTCAATGTTTTGTAAGGTCTGGACATTACCGCAAGCTTATGTGTGTGCTTTTTGTATGATTTTAAAGCCAAGTGTGCATCCTGGCATCACACTAAAGAAATCCACCAACATCAAATACAAAATACTATTGACACTGACCCAGTTTGAACAACATGACTTCAGGAAGTTAAGTAATGTTTGTTTCCACAGACTAAAATCTGAATGATGTTATGACATCCTGAAAGAGAAGTTTACTGTTGTAACACATGATATCATCTGTGATATTCAGATATAATATCAAGGTATATGTATGTTACAATTACAAACTGCTGTCATTACAAGTTTATAATTTATCAATTTTTACATATTATTAACAGGACAGCAGTGGTGTTTCTGTCATCTAACAGCTATTTGGATAAAACCCTCCAAATGATACCATGGGGAAAAAGAAATGGCTTCATTCTGGTGAAATTACCTGTGTATTGAGCCATGCAAGCATGCAATAGTGTTTTGAGTATTCACTAATACCATCCATGTAACTCCCTGATGCATAATGTACGTAACTGGGCGTAACCATAGTAATAACTATTATTATCAAATATTTGTGCTGTTAAATCACACAAAACAGTAGTTCTCATAGTAGTGTACAGTATAGATAAACACTTTGAGTCTGTGTGTGTGTGTCCAGACTTACCATCTGATACCTCAAGCTGGGCCTTGGCCATGATGCTGCCTGCTACAGTGAGAGCCTGACAGATGTAATACCCTGCATCAGAGCGTTGCACAGATGAAATGGTCAACTCTCCATTCACAGACACAGAAACACGGCTATCTCCCTGCGTTGGCTGGTTGGGAAACAGAAGATCCTACAGGGAGTGAAATAAGGAATTTGTGTAAATATAATTGGCATACATGTAGCAAGCCCAAGGTAAAGAATCTATTAGGTTTTTTTCTCTTTTATTTCTTATTAACATATTTTCCATTTGAGTGGGAGAAATTCCTGGCTTTCATCTCCACTTCGTCTCGCAAACACTGATCTGAATATTGTTCACAACGTTACTCCGGTATTGAGTTGTTTTGAGCAGATACTCTATATTGGCAAAACCTTTATAAACTAGATATTGTGCCCCACACAAACTTCTCCACTGCTTTAAATAAAGTATTGGGACTATTATTGCACATATAGATATATTTTAATTCTATGCAGATGATACTAATTTATTTTCTAAATAATTACTTTAATTTTATCAATAATTAAGTGTTGTTTGCTGGGAAAGACTGATTGTATGCTATGCATTTTAACTTATACTAACTATATTGGTCAACACTACTTTCGTCCACTGACTTTAAAGCAATCAGTGTTGTTTTCAAGATATGCCTTCAATATGTTTAAATATTCCAACAGTTATGTACAATTCAGTCAGAAAAGTGGGTCAATGTCTCTTTCCTACTTGGTCTGAATGGCAGTTTACCCCCAGAGTGATAATCCTGCTGTGATAACCTGCAGTCATGGTCATAAAATTGAGGCATCAGCGTTGTCTGTTTCTGCACCCGAAGCAGACAAGCTGATGGGCAGGAAAGGACATTAGCCTGCTTTCATTATGTCTAATGACTCTAATGCAGCACATGACATTGTTTCTTGCTCAGTGAATTGGCCGGTCAGACTGGTGTAGATTGATGATAAACGACCACTTCATTATCTGTATATGGAACAGAACCACACTCTGCTGTCCCCTGGTTGATCCTTTTAGTCAGCTCCTCTGCCATTTTTTATATTTTAAATACTTTAGTCTGGATTGTACTGCAGAATTAATGTCTGTATAGAAAGGTAGGCCCACATATAGACATAAACATGTACACTTTGTCAAACATCTAAATTAGTATCCTTACCTGGCTACCCTCTCGCTGCCAGAAGACAGTAGGTTGAGGTTTGCCCCTGGTCTCACAAGGAAAGGTAGCTGTTCGTCCTTGCGCGACAATCTGGTCACGGGGTCGCACCACAAACTGGGGTGCCTCTGAGGTTAAAGGTAAAATAAACCATAACACAATAGCAATACATTTGCATAGACTCCCAAAGTGTGTAGTACAGGAAGACTATCTTAAAAGCAAAATGCTTGGACTGAAGGTCCAGCTGCAAACTAAAAGGATCATGCATTTACGTCTTTGTAATTTCTTAACTATGCCAATCACACGAGCCATTCATCCATCTGCCAGAACATCAGAATGAATGATATCTATTTAACAGTATTTGAACTAAGGCATATCAACCAAACTGTATCTGGACCCCCATTTTATAAGAAGTGAGGTGGTAAATCCACCGTTTCCAAAAAAAAAAACTGCAAGGGGAAGTCAGGGATTGATAGCAACAATGTAGATATGCATGTCCAATATTAGTCCGATGAATGTGTTTGTGGAATGCCACAGCAGTCCATGCATACGTGTGTGATCAAAAACAGAAAGAAAGCAACGCATGCACAATGGGATCAGCTCCTACTTACCAACGGGGCGAGCTGGTGACACAACAATGGTGTGGGTGAGATTAACACACAACACAGAGAGAAGGAGAGCAGAGGAGTAGAACAGAGGGACAGAAAAAAAGAATGAAAATCAGAAATGAATGAGGTGGAGTTGGGTTTCCATCCATGAAGTTAAGGGGAAGGAGGGTGGAGCTCATTCACCAAAAGCAGGTGATGGCATGGGCCTCAAGGAAATAGCACCTTGGTAACATTAGGGGGAAGGGTCACAAATTCCAAAAACCACTGGCTAAACAATTCATCTGTAAGACTTTACTTTTCATGAATTACACATTCACACAGTTAAGAAACCGGTTTGTATATCAGGTGTCTCAGGTCTTTGACAAGGACAGGTTCAGATTGGATTAAATTAAACTGATTAAAAAGCAAATTATAGTTATTGCAAATGTTAAATCATTGACATCTGGTTGACTGTCATGAATAACTTTTGCTGCACATAGACAGCCACATCAGCCTGTTAATAACTTTATTTTAAAATATATAACAGCTTGTAAAAATACAACAACATGAACTTTAAAGGTATTGATTCAGTTATGTTAGCTATTTTTTTTCCTTGTCATTGATCATTTCCTTTGAAAAATTCTCATGAAAAATTATCCAGTGTTTACGGCCTTAGAGCAGGTTTTGTTTGATCTGTGTTAAAGTGGAAAACAGACAACTTTTCCACTTTCCCCCCATGGCGTTTCAAAGTGGTATTATTGTTTGCACCGCTGACGCAAAGACAACTGATCGCTTTCCATTTTTCTCAGAGCCTAGCTCCGTGAAGAAATAATCAGCACCACTTTGGAATTAAGAGAGAAGAAAGGAGCATGTTCTTTGAAGAGGAAAATTGACATTGTTACAATTTAATATTGAATTTTGGAACAGGCAAAAGCTATTGTAATGATGTGCATTACATAGTTTGAGTAACATTATTGCTTCACACAAACAAGTAACCATAGCAGGATATATAACATAAGGCGAAAAAGCTTGAGTTTGTTCATTCAATATTGTTCCAAGTGGCAGATTACTGTAATTAATGCATAGTGTAAGCAAGGCTTATAGGGAACCAATCTAAATGGGGATGATGTCATTATGTTATAGCCATTATACTGTGCTATCAACATTTATTTACATAATTAAAGCTAAAGTTAGAGGACAAATTTATATTTCCACTTCCACTCACTATACATGTTTTAAAATATTTTACTCAAGCACACGCACAAATTTGGCTTAATTTAAGGGATATATTGTTCACAATATGTCTTGTTTGGCTCCAACACCAATCTTAGGATTGGGACATCTTTTCAAGATAAAAGACAATTCATGCATGAGTAATATGAACAAGAATATGAATACAATATATAAAGTATATAATAAAGGAAGATTGAACAGTTAATGTAATGAGATCTGTGATGTACAGTATGTATGATAATGTATGATATACATTTTCAGGTGTTAAGAATGTGTTATTGGTTAGTTCCAAGTGAACTGTTACTTTTCATTTGTTTTCACAGTCAGTTATAATCACAATGTTAAGAGCAAAAAGCAAATCTTTTCTGGATCTGACTTGCTAAATAGTAATATTTAATTTTTTTTACAATATCAAGTTTTAATATGAAATTGCTTCCTCTCATTGATATGGTGTAAATATGGAGTGAGTGGGCAGGATGGGGAATGAGCCCCCCAGGAGAAGTCATAACAGTTCACTTAGAGCTGGTTAGATTGTTCATATCTGCAGCCTAGCTGGAGATCTGAAACAATCAACTACATCAGCCCGCTATATGAAAGAAAAGCTGAGGCCAGGCCCAGCCTTTCAGCAGGGGGGCAATAATGCTTGTGAAGTGGGCAATAAAGGACTGATTGTCCTGCGGCCTGCTTTGGGAGATACAAAAAAATATCAGGGATGGGTTATGAGCTTTGCCATGAATGAATCCACAAGCAGTTACCCACCTCTGATAGTCAGGTAGGCAGAGGCCTCCACTTTACCCACACGGTTCTCTGCTAGGCAAGTGAAGGTTCCCTGATCACTGACTAATGCTCTCTTTATCCTCAGCAGGAAGTCCTCTTTTTCATATCTGATGTCATACCTGGCAAGAGGGAGGAACAGTGACATCAAGTGAAATGACATCTCAGGTTGATTTCATAAAACGGGAAGATCAATAATAATTATATGCGTATTAAAATGTTCATTTTAACAAAGTAAATACAATCAACAAACAATGAAATTGAATCAAGGTTGTGTAAAACTTGTGTGATGCTTTAGATGGAAGCTTTTATAAAGGTTGTGTCATTTTGATAGAATAAAGACAGACTTTCTAAGGCAATTAAGACTCCCTGCTGCACACTCTCTGCTACAGAGGCAGGAAAAGGGGAGCAATTATGCTGAGATGAAGGCATGGCAAAATGAAAGGTGCTTTCAGCTGGAACCCTAGCTGTTCCACTATTTCAATATTTATAAAGACGAGCCACCCACTGTGGTGTGGGCTATGCAGTATGCTATACTATGTATGTGTGTGTGTGGGGGGGGGGAGCAGGGAAAAGAGAGGGAGACAGAGACAGAGGGAGAGACAGACAAACAGTCTGAGAGTAAGGGAGTGGCACAGTCTGACAAACTGAATTTGATGAATGAGCCGAGCAGTAAGAAATGACTAATTCATAGATATGTTCCATGCATCAGTGTGCATCCACCAGTGCAGCATACTGTAAGGCAGCAGTGGTGCAGTTAGAGTGAGAGAAACGTCTCAGCGACCAGAGTTTAGATAAGCGCCTCAGAGGGGCAACAGACGGATAGAGTAGAGGAGCAAGGAGCTGGGCTCTCCCTCTCTGGGGTCCCTTTTGGCGTGAGAGATCCTGTGAAATTGTCTAGCCAGCCATACTGATTCAGATACGGGAGGCAAGTCAGGCAGAGAAATGGCACAAGGGGTGAGAAAAAGTCATATTTGAAATAGATGTTCCAAAGGGTGTGGGCAGAATATCGATGGGGGTTGCGAGGTCTGTCCAGAGTCTGGTGAGGACTCCATTCACAGCACATCTCTGACCCAGATACAGACTTCCCAGGAGGCTGACGGGTTTAGGAGAAGAATGAAAGAAGTGGAAGGAGGAAGTGAGGCGAGGCAGGTCTGAAAGTAGGACATGTTTCTAGAGTCAAGGGGTGCTGAGGTAAAGGGCACAACTCAGGTAGGCAGACAGGCTGCCAGACAGGGAGACAGGCAGTTATTATAGTCTGCCTCACAATATATTCTAACACGGTGACACACCAGAGAGGGAATCATTTAGTCTCATATGGTGGTAATGGCTTGTAACAGGTGTTAGTTAAACTAGCAGTAAATGTTTCTCTTTTTTTACTTCCAAGCTGAATAATCAGTTTAACATAGTTTACGTGCTAGGTTCTGAGACATAGGCTCTATATTTATTATTTATTTATAAGTTTATCTGTTTAGTTAATACCCTTGAATTTGAAGAACCGTGAATAAACCAGTCAAACAGATTGTAGAACTATATGGAAATGCACCGCCTCAGATTCCTGAAACATGAAATATAAGGACTGCTTAAACCTACCGAAGGAATTAAAAGGTTTTGATCGATGGCCAGATTGTATAATGAGACATGCTGTAATTAAGAGTATAAAGCGCTGAGCAGTAACTATTAAGACCCACATGACAGGCTGATAATGACTTTGAAAATAAGTGTTCAGATGGGATTGCAATGCAATTAATATGTGCTTATGATGTGGGTCTACATGGGTGAACAAAACCACAGAAACACCTTACAGCATGATGCATGCAGTACAACAGCATCACAAACTACCAACAACCATTAGCTGTGCTTCAGCATCTATTCATTATGGCTTTTATTAATATAATATATATATAATTAATATACATTCAAAAGCTTTATATATGCATACACAGACATAGGCAGTGTATACACCTTCACACACAACCCTCACCTGCCACGGGTAATATCCACGTCCTCCTTTTTCCAACGCAGTGTAGGCTGTGGGTCACCATGGACCTGACACCTGAACTCCACACTCTCGTCAACTAAGACCACCTGGTTCACAGGCCGTTGCACAAACACTGGTCTTTCTGGATGTGGGCAGTACACATAACAGATGCTAAATATACTTTTGACAGAGTGACAAATACTGTATGTGCACTAAATACCAGAGAAAAAAAAGTCATGCTTTATTTCTTTTTGAGCCAGGCAAAGGGTGTATGTGAGACTACTCACCAAATACTGAGAGCTGAGCTTTTTCACTTTCTCTCTCCCCAACCATGTTGGCCGCCACACACACATATGTCCCCGCATCAGTCTTCTTGGTATTTGAGATGGTCAGCTTTCCTCCACGAACCTGACAAAAAATGCAATTACCAATTAAATGGGGCAGTTCAATACAAAGTGCTTTCCATTGAAACAGTTCCAGAGGTGTGAATAGGTGAATCACTGACTATGTGATTCAGAGTAAAAGGGTCATGTAAAAGGCACAGTGCTCCCTGGGGAGTAACCCACCGTGATCCTGTCATCTTTGAGGTCAAGACGAGCTTCTGCTTTCCTCCAGAAGGTGGTGGGTTCAGGATGCCCACGTGGAGGCTGACACTCAAGACTGGCACTCTCCCCAAGTGCCACCACCACATCCTGTGGATTCTGTCTGAAGTCATCGCGCAACACTACGAAAAAAAATAAAGGGAGCAGGGGTTGTTACTCGGTCTGTAACAGTGGCTCATTCAGTTGATTAGTTTGAAGTTTCATCAGATTCCATTATGTGAACCAGAAAGTCGCTCTGAGACTGAACTGTCTGGGGATTACTGACCTCTACCACCTTTTTCTAATCTGAGAGTCCAAAGACAATTCTATCAAGACTGCCTCACAGGACCCTCAGCAATCTCTTGGTCTTTAATAATACAGCTGTCCCCCCAAGGGTGTATGGGCTCCTCTTTGATCTCACTAGCTAAATGTAAGAGTGTGTAAAGCCAGGTAGGATTAACAGTACAATATACATAGGAAAGACAGCTAAGAAGAGCAAGAAACATGAAAGGAAAGTAAAACAACACACAAAGGGAGGTCTCAAACAATAAGTGAAAGATCATCCATTAAAATAAAAAATAAAAAACAATACATTTCTACAGCCCTATAGTGGCTTCTTAACACACATTTCCTTACCCAGTGAAAGTGTTGGATTGGACAAATATCTGCTGATACTGTCCTTAAGTCAATGACACACATTAAAACACTGGTGTTTATTGTCCTTTTTTTGTAAATCCACACAGTGGTGGCAGCATTGCATGTGTGGGGGTGGGTGGACAATTTGAGCTGAAGCTTGTGCCATAATGTAAGTTCATCCTCTGGGGAGAATGAATTAGTTCATTCCATTAAAGTTAGTTAGTGTACAAGTACAGAATTAGTAGTAAAGCCTGCTCATTGTGCTAAAGGGAAAATCAGAAGGTCACCAAGTCATTAAAATTCATCCTCTATGAACCTTGAAAAGCCACAAAAAACATAATAATATAAATGTTATACAGTATAGGAAAGAGAGAACCTAGACTCAGTATGTGCTTTATGGTAAGAATATTACTATTTGCTATTCGCCTAATAATGCTAAAAATGGGTTTTATAGTTATGAATGATATTGCATGAGCCATAAAAGTGAAGAACATTGCATATAATATCTGCTATGGTAAAAAACGATGTTGCTTATTATCAAAACTAATAAAAAGCTACAGTCTAGACTACAGTATAGGCTCTACTGTGGGCTCTTAATGAATTCCATCATTCACTGGACATCTGCAAAATGAAAGGTTGATTGTGGTCAGTGAGCTGTGAAATTCACTATATTTAGACTCCAGTTTTCAAAGATGTTATTTTGATGTATGAAATATACCAGTTTGGCTGAGACTTTTTTTTTTTTATGAAACCTTGGATGAAAACAGCAGTTTGAAGATAGGCCTGTACTTTGTAGCAGACACAGGGTCAGACCTTGGTTAGTTGAAAAGAGGCTGCACCACTGCATGTACAAATTGGAAGAGAAAATCCCAGTGACCATGGATATTGACTGAATCAAATACTCCTTTATGAAGCCTTATGAAATGACTGGGGAACAGGCGCAAGGTCTCATTTAGGACCAGAGGTAAAATGGTTTCTTAAAAAAGTCTTCCGTACATTTCTTGACATGAATCAATAATGTAGCCAGAAGAGGGACTCTATAATTCTTAAAAAAAAAACATCCTGGAATTATGACAGCTACTTGAAATACGGATGGTGAAATATGCCAAAATTGCTTTTTTTATCTTGAACATACACACCTTGAGTTCATTAGAATTATTTTTTTCCCCTGCATTCTTCCACTGTTGGAAAAGCATTTTAATTTATCCACGGCAGGGATGTCTGTACTTGATTTTGTGTGTTCAAAAGAGTGAGAATGTCAAGAATTGTCAAGCATTGCCTGTAAAAGCCATACTTGTGTATTTAGAACAGAGGTATGAGCTAGCTGCTGCTAAGTTAAAAGGTTACAGCTTCAAAACTTCCTCATTCTGTCACAAGTGTTATCCCGAATATCAATTCAAAAGCTACGTAGCTACTGGAATGACTGTACTGTAAGCCATCACTGGAATTGTGGTTAAAAATAGAGATCATGATTTAGATCCTGCAATGAGTTGTGGTCGCTTTGCATTAATACATTATGACATGTTGTTTTTGTGAAAAGCCTAACTGTAGGCCACATTTACATAATAAAGTGCCTTGTGTGACAACAATCATGACAAATATGTGAAAATAAAAGAATGTTGTTTAAAAGAATTCCAATTAAGATTTGTCTGAGAATTACCAGCTTGTGAATACAAATTATCCCCTATGTGTTATTTCTGATTTCAGGTATAATGAATGACTAATTAGTTAAAAAACAGTAAACACCTTATTATAATACATGCTGTATTTAGATAACATCAGCTAAGTTATCATATCATACCATATCCTCTTTTCAATTATCCCATTCATATACACAGCAAATAAAATGGCTCCCAGTTTTTTTTGTACTGTTTTTCCAAGAAATGCCTAATGTGAATCAAATGCACAACTAAAACTAAATGATAGTTTGTAAAACTCAGAGCAGCATAGAATTTAGAAAAAGCTGGCTCGGTGTTCAGTTTGCTTTTCATCCTCATTACAGCCATAAGCTGTTCTGCTGATATACTGTAGCATGAATTCCAAGTCCCAGAGGACACCTCTAGTGAGAAAGAAAATCAGGAAGGAGCCAAAGGCCCTTTGGCCCAGCTGTCAATCACACCCAGTCTTGTGCTGGGGTACATGAGCTTCAGTTGCAGGCACTACTTTGGCGCCCACATTTGGCTGGCTGGCTGTCACATGGTGCTATATGCTTAGCGAGCCATTCCATAGACAAAACTCATCCAGTCACACAACTACCTTCCTGTTCCTGAGTTGTCACATTAAAGATGCTTCTGTAAAATCAAAGCTTGTCTCAAGAGACCGCGAAGCCCAGACACACACAGGAAAACTGTAAAATACAAGCCACAAAAAGTCAGAGAAAAGACAGGTATTGTTTTACATTAAATGGTGCTGGTAGTTTAACAGTTTTTCTACTGTATCTGTGACACTAATCGAAAAACCCTGTGCTAACAAAAGAGATAAATAATAACATGTTGTCCCTACAAGTAACTATTTAAAGTGATCAAGGTCTCAGATATTTACACAATTCAAAAGTCCCCAGATTCTTCTCTTATACGTATAACTTATTGTCTCAAATTCAGGGATCCTTCCAAATTGCACATCACCCTGAAATTATCATGAAAAAATAAGGTTTTCATTTGTTTTATGATTGATGGTGTACATAATAAATCATGTCTAAATAAATGGGAAGTGAATAACTTATTGTATACAATCTCTTGGTAATAGGCTACTGCAAATTTGAAAGGGTATGGGGGTGGGGGTCCTTGTCCAAATACATAAATACTGTAGGTTCTGTGGTTGTGATTTATTCCATCCTGGCAGTATGCATTACCTGAATGACAGCTATCCCACAACCCCCAAACAGTGCTGTGGGTGTCCCCTTTCCTTCGCCCTGTTCTCATTGAGAGGTCTCTGCATGTTTCAGTAGGTGCTGTTCATGAAGGCATGTAAGGTGTGGGGTGTGGGGTGGTTCTAATCTACTGGCCTCAAATGTGGAGCCCCTGTGGAGGCAGCACCCATGTGTAGTCTGTTGTCGGGTAGTAATTATTTCAGATGGCAGGGCCGCCACCACTGCCTAATGCTGTCTGATTGAATATTGCTCAATTATTCAAACAAGCCATTCAGGGGACTCACTCGTTCACCGAATTTCATTTATCAAATCAGAAGGAGAATGACTTGTAAATGGGCTTCATTTCGTGGCACAATGGGTGGTAAAAATATGTGACAAGGTGGAAGTATCTGAATACAAATAACTATACAGGGATTCATTATGATTAACAGGAGAAGTGGGGTTGTGTTGTAAATTTTTAGATATTCCATCTGAGCATCCTGATTTCTTGAGACCCTCTTCAGCTACAGCAGCACTCTATAACAGAATTTCATTTCACCATTTCACCATGACATCAAATCCATGAAGATCCCACTTGAGATCTTGATGCGTGTTGCTCAGCTCGCAAGCTCCCCGACTGATTCAGTACGAGAATATTAACTCCATTTGGTTCCAAATGCCTGTATTTAGAGCTGCCTGTTTTTTCCCCCAGTACAGTAGATGATGTTTCAAAACACTGCAGTACATTTAACAGACAATGCACTTAATATATCCGTTAAGCTTGCATGCATTTACTGCAGTGTGTCTCTTCAAAGATGCAAGTCAGTGTTGCTGAGTGTTATAATATTAAACTGCCATAAGAAGCAAAAATCAAGTAAAAATGCTTCGTGTTATGTTTGTACTTTAGTCCCCCCCGGTGTGACAGACGAATGGCAATGTTGGCTTGTCTGTCAGTTGGCTTGTGGTTTCATAACTTTGGGCAGAGTATAATGAGTTTCCATGAAATTTGGTGCAGACTTTGATTGTCATGCCGGGACCTCTACCTCTCCTTCAGTCCCTGTCACCCACAACATATTTGTTTTAAGACAAGCTCGTAGCATGGCTCTAGTGGTTGTCAGTGTCAAAGTCACCACTTTGGTCCAGACCATATATCTCTACAGTTATTCACGGTCCCTCGAGGGGGAATCTTACTGACTTTGGTCATCTCGTAATTTTTCCTCTATATTGCCACCATGATGTGTAAATGTTTTGTTTTGTTTGTCTCGAAAACTATTGGATGGATTGTCATGGCATTTAGTAAACACATTCATATCCTCCTCAGGATGACTTGCAATAACTTTGGTGATCCACTGATTTTTTCTTTAACACCATGGTGTTGTTACGGTTAACAATATATTGCAAAGTCAGTACAATATGGCCAAGAAGGCCTGGACAATGAATTTCACCTGTGAAATGTAGATGTGTCACTAGAATAATATTAAGGGTAATGTAACCAAAATACAAGTAGTCATTTTTCCCAGTGTATCCATGTATGTTCATGCATCTGTGAAAGAAACAGGAAAGAGAGAGTAAGATGCAAGCTCTGATACAATGAGGAGTTGCATTTTCTAATCGTTTTTGACCTATTAATTTAGCACTAATTGAGTCAGTTCAAAACATTAATTAATTGAAAAAGACATTCATTCACTTCCTAATACAAAATGGTAAGTAAACAAGTTGTGACAGACAGATGGCGATGGGTGACAAAATTACAACCCAATTAACTCATGCGTATTTTTGTTTATTTTGTAGTGATCCGCTTGTTTTCTTATGCACACTTGTGTGTGCCTGTGTGTATGTGTGTGTCCGTGTGTGCTTGTGCATGCAGGCTGCTGGTCCACCAGGGAATATATAACCTCACACCTTACAACCCCTCCCCAAAAGAAAATTGTTGTGGTAGTACTGTATAGCAATACTGCAGAGGCAAAAAGAAACAGAATTGTTTATGAGTAGAGAGGAAAGATGAAGACACTAACACCTTGTGAGTTGCTACGTATAACAGATGGCTGTATTTCCATCCGGGAATCACAGATGAGTGCTGTGATGTGCTGCATGTGGATGTGCTGCATGCGGCTCGTCACATAGCAGGTTTAAAAGGCAATCAGGTGGTGTTTTTTTTTATAGAAATTGTTAAATAGAACCCCTTTTTCTACATACTGAATGTGCCTGAGCCTAAATTTCAGGCATTGTGATGCTAAAATAGCCATAACGCTGTTGCAAAGGTTTATACAGTAAGTGATACAGTGTCAGAAGATGCATTACAACAGCTAAATCATTTCTTATGACAGTGGTCTGCTAAATTGTGGTTTGGAGTTTGCTGAAGATTCTTTTTGAACAGGATAGCCCGTAGGGGTGTGTCACTTTTTCAACGGCAGTCAAGGATGTCCTACATCTGTCACATGCATAAAACGCACACTGACACATGCACACATACACACACAAGTGTAAACAAAAAAACAGCTGCCCTGTTCTTATATCACAAACTTTGCTGATGACCACAACAGATCATCGCTGTTCAAGTAGCAGACACAGAAACCGAGACAGATATGCCGACACAAACACGGGGGGGAGGAAAAATCTAGAGTGGAGAGGGCTATTTGCATTGGGGATTTTTTTTTTGAATAAATAAACAACTTAACATGTCTGTGCCCTAAAAAAGTCATCAGCAATCAGTCAGGACTACGATCAGCAGGGAGATGAAGAGCGTTTACACAATGTCCCCCGAGGCTACGAGCCCAGCACAGGCGTGCTTTACCTATTATAATTCTACCCTTACAACAGCAGGACACAGCATGAGTAAATCAAGGCCCACTTTCACAGACACAATATGGTACCCCGCATATAGAAAACATTGTATCCAACTGATACTTGGAGAAAAACATTAGGACACAAAATGAAAATCAGCACTGGCTTGTATTGAGGGGTGCACAGCTATTTAAGCCTCATTATCATTGGTTGTATGACATGTTTTCCACCTAAAATTTTGGATTAGCCACTGCTTGAGTGTGCATGTGTGGGTGAAAATTCATAACAGCGATTGGTACAGCATTAAGACCAAATATGACCCAAGTTCATTTCCATTTTTGAAACCTGACATGAAATCAGATCTCAAAAGCAGGGTTAGATCAGCAGCTACGTGGTTACCGAAGTCAGCGGTCTCCAAAATTATAAGCAGGCAGCAAGAAAAACCTAGCACCGCTTCGCTTTTCTTTTTTGGCATCATTAGTGTCGAGTCCAATTAGCATCAATATGAAGGTTGGAAATAGATGCACGGTGAAAAGTGAGCGCGCCTGTGGCAACACAAAATTTAGCAGAGTTTTAGATGCAATTTAGTTTCTATAAACTGGGCATGACTATAGCTAACAAAGGCAGACTTTAATGGTGACTGCTGTTATTTCCGGCTGTTTTCTTTAGAATGATTCTTCGTAGGCTTTGTCTTAAACATAGAAATGGGTTTCACTTTTTTCCCTTTCAGCCAAATGTGTACCACACACAACCGTGCAATCCATTTTACCCATATATTTACTCATAACCTCTCTTTTTATGAGATATTTTAATATGAATTTACACTTTGGGACTAAAACATATTTGTTATGCATTCTTTGACATTCTTTGGCCTTTGAGTTAGGAGCCAGTCAGCCACCGTGAAGGGTTAACAATAAACGCCCCAACCATTGTCATGTTTAATTAACCTCCATTCTCCTGTCATGTAATGTAAGTTGAAGTTGTGGACGGTATAGAGAAGGATAGTTCTCCCTTCCCCCATTCTTCATTCCCTCATCTCTCACTTGCCATGCCTCTAGTTACAGTAACAGCATTCCCTCAGACCACATTTCCACATCTATAATTAATTACTCCTGTCTCCATGCATTTCTTCACTATAACACATTCCTCTATCTCTCAGACTAACCAATGTAAATCTTCTCCAGCCTGCTCCCCACACTATCTCATCTACTTACACCTGTAAATCCGGATGCACATTTGTGTGCACGGTATTATGCAAACATTTGTGCATGACCTTAGTTCAAGATTTTGCATTTAAGGATGCTGAACCCCTCCTCATTAATTGTAATGTTCTGTCTTACTATCTTCTTGAGTATTTAAAGAAAACCTTTCCCAAATCTCATCAGGCTGGGAGGCATAGATGACCCATGCTCATAAACCTGGGAACTATTCTGCCTCTTATTGGAGGAATATGAAGAGTAGGGAGAGAAACAATGGAAGAAAGCAAAATACAGAAAAAGACTATGACATTCTTTCTCAAAACCATGGATATCATAGACCCTTACAGCAATATTGTGGAGATGTACAACATGAGCTGGAAAATGAGTCAGGGATCAGAATCTAGCCTTTTATCCGCCTTGTTTCACTAAAGCAGCGGTCACCCAGGGAGAGAAAGCTTTTCCTACGTGCATTTGTCTTCTCTAACTGAAATTATACACGCTGCTGTGTTTCACAGTCATCATCGTCGTCATCATCACAATGGAATGAACTGGATAAACAAAAGATAAATGCGTTCTCTTGCAGACCTTTAAAGGTTAAAAAAAGGCTTAATCCGTTTTTCTGCACCTTTCCTGTAATTCTAGCAACCACTTTTGTTCTGCCCCCTATGTCCTCAAGTGATGATGAATGGGAAATCTATGCTGTATATACACTATAGTATCCTATATCATATTTCCCTATTGCCTTGGGTTTTAAGGGATTTAATGGAAGGAAGTGATGTTCGAGAAAGCAAAAAGTGTAATCTGTGCATCTACACCATCCAGCATGATCAAACACATCTCATGATGGCCACCAGAGATGGTGGTACTAAGCTGTGTTTACCACAACATCCTGGCTATATCCTTCTTTGCATGGGTACATACAGATGGGCCACAATATGTGCATGTTTGGATAGTATATAGATATGTATGAATGCATTTGAAAAAACACTTGGGGCTATGAAGCAGAGCACTGCACCCCCACTACTGTTGGCATTCGGCACAAAAGAAAACTAATTAATATGTTAATGTCATGCTACCACATTAACTGATAAAATATGGTATGCTCTGTTGCTTTGATTGCACTGATTTGACCTTTGATCTCTAAATGAGTAAATGAACTGAAATGATCAAATATCAATGTAGTACACAAGGTTCATGTGACCTGGAGGTAAATCCCCCACCACCCTGCACCCATCCACCATATAGGACGCAGGTTACACACAGGAATGCCATCAGCTGGTATCAGGAAGGGTCAAAATAAAATCTGAATGATACTGGATTTTTAAGGCTATATATCAGATAGAAGAAAAATAATGATATATTTGCCTATGTTAATTTTAAACATAAACATTTTGATCCCTTACATTTTGTTTGTACCATAGGCTGTATAATAAATTGTGGACAGAGCTTCCAGGTCCAATGTGAAAGTGCTTTAAACCTGCATTCTTTCTAATGGGCTACAGGAGGCAACTCCACTGGTTTCAAAAAGAAGTCAAATAACTGTAAATGTAAGCTTATGAGAAAATGACCCTACTTCTCACTTGATTGAGAAGAACTAAACACTTTCCTACTGAGTTTAAATATCAATCAATCTTCTGTCTTCTCCATACTGCATTAGGTTCACTTAGAAAATTATGGTTCCATTTACAGTAAAATATAATAGTAGTAATAATAGATGACAAAGCAGGGTCTGCTTTAGGGCGTGGTTATCTTGTGATTGAAAGGCTGCTACCAAGGCGTGTCATCGGGTTCTCAGTAAGCCTGTTTACACCTGATATTAACATGTGTCTGTGTTATCCTATCACAAGTGGGCAGCTTTAAGTACGTCAGTTTACACATGGCGTCAGAATGTGTCTCCACATGCGTCTCGAGTGACCACTTGTGATCGGATCCCACCTCCCAGCTCTATAGGGCTGTATTTTCTCAAAATGTTGTCAGCCAGCCATTATTATTCTCTTTTACCTGCGCTGTCAGCAGCCCTAGAGGAAGGATGTAGCTGCTCTGAACTATGAGCAGGACACACACTTTCGCTTTTCCGTGGAAATCTTACAATTTCATATCACAGATGACGAAGGAAGGCATTAGTGCCAGAGAATGTAAAAATGTGCATCCTGCTCCCACCGTGAAGCGTGTCTTCTGTTGCAGGGCCGCTGACAGGTTGTCAGCCCGAGAGTCACTCACAGTGGATGGCAGTAGAGGAGGTTGTTCCGCCTTCTTGCCAACATGCTAGGAAAAAACTAAGTAATTTACAAGAAGGCCCAAATAATTAACAATAGATATGTCATAGATAAAGTTTCACAAAGTTTCTAAAGTTTCTCCTCACTCAATAATCTCGAAATTGTGTGATTTTTTAAGGGAGTCTGAGAATATTGCAATTACTAGTTCAGTGGTCAAATCAATTGAAACAGTGTTTTCACAAACTTCTGCTGCTTATATTGCAAGGTAAAAGAGCCCAAGCACATAATTTGCATTACAGTGAACTAAATAGACAGTGTGTTTTGTGTGTACTTACAGGATGTCAGTTGAGTAGGCGATCATTGTATGTGGCTTGGGATGCATTAGCATTTACACTACAGAAGATATGTGATCAAATGCGTCCCAGACCACTCGGATCACAATGAAACTCAGCAGTCATTTACACTTGTGTGTTTAGAACTGTCCACTTGTGACTGGATCACCCAAGACGCATTCTAACACCAGATGATCTGTAATACGAGCATGTTTGTGACCAGACCGCCATTTTTTCCTGCTTGAAAACGGACGAGCCAAAACCAAGCTTGCAGTAATGCAGAGGTGTAGGATCTGCATCCTCCCCAGTTCCATGCTTTTGTCCATAGTTTGTTTTAAAGTTATTTAAAAAAAAAAGCTTGTCAGGGCTCTCTAGTGGACAAACTATGTTACTATTCAGTCATTTCTGTTGGTTGCCATATATCCAAGAGCTAAAGATTGGTATTCTATGATGCTGACGTATTGGTGGGGTCCTAGTCAAGCATTTAAAAGCGTAAAAAGAAAAAAGGGTTTCAGGTATATGACTCAGTAACCCTAAGCTCCTCCCATCTCAACCACAGCCCCCATCACCAGTGCTCTGCTGAGCAGCTTAGAAGATTATTCACCCCAAATCTCTGTTAATCACATCCATGCACACCCCCTGGCGAACCAAAGGCCACCCAGCACAGATCCTGTACATACTGTATAGTGAGCAGCTGTTGGTGGCTGCCGCTGACCTGCTGCTCTCCAACACCTTCCCACAATCTCTTTCTATCTCTTCCATCACATAAAGTGATTTAAATGCACTATCTATCAGAAAAAAGACTTTGGTGCCACTTCAGAAAATGGCATACATTTTTTATACATGACATTTCCATATATGACAGATAGGTATGGAAAATCAGTCCAATCTTGCAGTGATCGCACATCATGGGGTGATCAGTCTCCACTGAGAGAGCACGTCGCTCCTCCTGTGAACACACACATGCATATTCATGCACTTGCTGGTGAAGGTACACACTGACATGTACAGAGTGAGGCGTGCATACACAATCACATATAACATCTCTTCCTGTCTCTCTCTCTCTCACACACACAGTAGATAAAACTGCTCGATCCAACAACATTTTTGTGCTGCATACATTCACGTTTCAAGTTAATCATCTCTCTCTCTTCATCCCCTGTCAGTCTTCCTCTCTATTGTTTCCCACCCACACCCCCAGTTATAGTACATTTTGTGAAACAAGGGAGGTGGCTTCTTCCAGCTCTTCAGATCTCCTCAGTATTAGTCCCAACAATCAATTCTCGCTCCCTAAAGACAAAAATGTAAGCAATGCTTTTCAAAGTTAATCTACAGCCAAGGTCCATATAAAAGAAAACAGACTAGGAATTCATTATTTGAGAAGAGTGTGTGGTGTACTGGTTGACAAAATAACTGTAAATACTGACATGGCTAATCTCAGCACAGCTGTTAGTATTAGGTCCTTTAATCCTGGTCCAGATCGGTGATGTGCTCACACTGGCTTGGGGACAGATGAGCAATAGCCACCAGGCTGCCAAGTGGGCTAAAGGCAGCAGACTGGCCTGACGCTCACTTTTAGACACGATAAGCTGTGAATCCTTTAGGGTCCTGGGGGGCAGTTCCAAACAGCACAGTCTTTGTGTTGCATCATATAGCCTTTTGACGAAACATGACGGATTCTGTTGCAATCTCGCACTAAAACCTTTGCAAACTCTGAAATGTATTTTTTTTTCCCGTTACATACGTCTGACCACAAATAAAGGAAAATAGGGGTGGCTGACAAAAACACCATGCACTCTTATGAACAGAGGAGATAATCTCATTCATAAAAGTAACATAATTGTAGTTTTTTATTGGAGCCAGCAATGAAAGGCAATGTTTAAGCAGATGAATAACTGGCATTGTCTTTAAATTGAAATATAAAATGTCTGATGTTGTTACACTATTAAATATATATATATATTTTTAATCCGAAACTAGCTTAAATGATGATGAAACCAGTACACCTGTCAATAGGCAACTGAGCTGTTGCTATTGTATAAGTAATATATTGCTATGATTTATCAGCTGCTTTTCTTTGTCTCTTTCCTTCACTCTTTATATTGGCTTTACTTAAAAAAACGTTTTAAGACTGACAGAAACAGCACACAGCTCTGCAAGCAAACATGCTACACATTATGTGTATCAATTCAGTTTGCTCAGATGTTGTCTATATAAAGAAGGATATGACCCATCTGATTTTCTAGTCCCATGTTTTTTCTGATTTTATCAAAATCAAATCATATTTGTTGATGCTTTCATAAACTGTCAATCACAGTTCTAACTGACATGCTATTGCTCATCACAGAGAGCCTGCAGTGATGAAATACAGTGCACAACACAGGGATGGTTCTCTTTCCTGCAGGCAATGTAATAAGCCTTTAAATCATGGCAAAAATGACTGCTGAAAGAGGCTGAGTCTGCAGTATAAGATGCTGTACTCCTCTGTTGCTGACACACTGGAGCCAGTCTGTACTGAGTTTACTGTCTGATCTGCATACGACGCCATGTGCCAAACCCAACTGTCTGTGGTCAGATGAACAAGAAAGAAAAAGAGACAAGACAACATCTGTGTCACGTATCAGTAAGAAGAAAGGTCAGAAGTGTAAGACGTGCAATAAATGACTGACAGATGCAAGCACGGACATGGATGCCAACGCATATTCTCTAGGTACCAGGCGTAAGGAAAGTGACAATCCTGTCTTAATCTGCTGGATAAGGAAAATCAACCAACACTCCCACAGCATACAAACAGGCAGCGCAAACAAAACATACCCAGTTGGCTTCCACAGCTTGTATTCTTTCGACAAAAATTCAATGATTATTCATTCAATTGAAACTATTTAATAAAATTATAGCATCAAAACTGAAAAACATACAATGTGTCCTGTATTTACCTTAAGTTCATCCCATTATGGTCGGATTATACTAAAATTTAAATGCAATTCAGTAAATCTCAGATGGGATGGCAGTTAACCCATTTGTGTCCATACCTACTTGGTATGTGCAGGCAGCAAAATGCCCAAAACTTATTTAACTGACTTCTTAAAATTTAGAAATGGCTAAATAAATTCACAGGTTGTTTTCCTTTCACTGTTAATTATTAAATATTCCAGTCTTGTAGGCAAGCATCCAGATGCTTCCAAATGAATATATTGAAAACGACTGGAATCTGTGAATACTTTCGACTCATTTTGAAGTCCTTCTGTGATGGTTGGTGGTGTTTTTAAATGTTTCATACAGGAGATGTGAAAAGAGGTGGAAAAGGAGGAATGAAGAAGAGGTCAATCAATAAAGGTTGGCTTTTTATACTTAATAAAGCTGCATGCAGCCTGTGCTCCCTACACTACAAAGACTGCACTTATGATTGTTAAGTTGCTCCAATTACTGGCTGGCAGAGGCGTTTGAGAAAAGCTCCATTAACCCCGGCATCCGAAGAAACAAAAAAACAGCCGGGTGTTTTCTCTCAGGGAATGTAATTGATGAGACACCACGGAACAACACACCCACTGGAGCGTCCAGTCCCACGGCAAATCATTACTTGGCTTACAGTATGTGTGGAGTCTACCTGGTGGCTTGTTTTCATTATTTTGGTGCCTGACTGTAGCATAACCTACTGTCATAATATACTTTAAATCAGAGATGTTAGTACAGTCAATGTTAAAACATCTACTTCCAAAATCAAAACCCTTGTTTTCATTTTGAGCAAAAATATATCAAATTGTGCTTCATTTCACCATCAGAGTAATAATTACCATTTCTGGAGTGAAGATTAACGTGTAAATGTATGTGCACTGCAGCATTTCACTTTTTTCTGGCAGCAGCAATGTGTGTAAACACAGCTGCATTGTGCAAAGTGTTTTCAATAGACAGCCTAATCAACACAGCAGCAGAGGAATCATCCTTCAGATTGACACAGTCTTAAGCCCCCACGCATCCCTAATGCTCTTTTCCAGATTCCCCAAGTCTATGTGTAACTAAACTATATCTGTATTGAAACATCTATGTATATTGAAGTTTTTGTTAGAATGAAATCCAAAGGGTAAGCGATGCGAAAAGTGTTGCTAAAAAAGACTGTTAGGGCAGCAAAAAATAATAAGTGGTACACTCTGTCACCAAACAGCAAGAACTTCCTCAGCTCCAATTGACTTTGCATGTTCTCTCTGTATCCCCCCACAGACCACAGACATGCATGTTAGGTGAATTGGAAACTCTATATTGCCAGTAGGTGTGAATGTATTTGTCACTCCGTGTGTGTAAGTCCTGAGAAAGCGTGGCAACCTGTCCAGAGTGAATCTTGCTTCTCAGCCAATGTGTGGGATAGACTCCATCCTCTTACCCTACAGATGAACTTTTCTGTTATGTTTGCCCTGCTAGTACCAATTTTTGGGGCTGTTTTTGCCTTTATTTGATTATTTTGATAGGACAGATAAAGACAGACAGGAAAAGGACCCAGCTTGCATGAGGTGCAACCCGCTCGTGCCACTTATTACATCATTGGACTGTATGGCATTAGGGATGGAAATGTCAGTGTGTCTATTTTTATGTCCACTACTGATTGAAATATCTCAATAAATATTAGATGGATTTCTATGAAATTTTGTAGAGACATCCATGGTCCACAGAGGATGAATCTCTCTGATTTTGATGATCCCCTGACCTTTTCTTTGGTGCCACTAGCAGGTCAAATCTTATCACTTGCCCAATGAAACATCTAGATGGAATGCCCCAGATAATTAATCCTATTCACTTTGGTGATCCCTTGACTTTTTTCCTAGCTTTTTCTCTGGGGTTGACATTTAGCAAACATGCTAAACTATGATGGTGAACATATTAAACATACCCGCTAGACATCAGCATGTTAATACTGTAATTTCCAGCATGTTAGCATGCTGATGTTAGAATTTAGTTCAAAGCGCCACAGTGCCCAAATACAGCTTCAAAGAGCCGCTGGCATGACTGTGGACTCATAACCTACTTCTTTTAAATATGACTTTAAAATGATTTTGATGACTTAGATAACAATCATTGGCCAAAAACACACACATTTTAACAATAAAGACAGTATTGTGGTTTAAACTGATATTGTCATGTCTGGAGCCCCATTTTGGAATAAGAACCTCATCAATAGTTTACTAGGGATGAACAAGTATACCATTATCTGTATCTGTCCAATTAACTAAATTATCTTTATCCGTACTCGGAATGGACAGGGTTTACAATTGATGTGGGTGGTGCTTACTAGAAGTGGGTGGGACTAATCAGAAGTGGTTAATTTAAGCCAAAAACTGCTCTGGGTTAATAACTTTGACAACTTGTAAGTTGTTATATTTCAAAATACTAATATTGACACATTTTACTCTGATGATACATTTTTTGATACTTGTTGTAGTCAAGTACTCAAATAGTCATAGAACCACGTAACTGAAGTTTGCACTGAGTATTGAGTGTTAAATGGCTGATACATCTAATCCACAGCTACTTTACCTGCAACTTTCTGCAGAAACAAGTTTAGTTAGATAGTCTGAACATGGAAAAATGAATGTCACATTAGGAGGTAACATATATACATTATGTGTTTAACTTATACTCATGTAGGTTTGAACTCTTTTCAATTGTAACACTTGTTTGTCATAATGTGACTGGTACTGGAATGAAGCTTCTGCTTTAATTGATAGGATGGCAGTATCTGAAATGTCCTTTTAAAAAGAATAGGACATGTGAAAATTGAGGAAATGTTATCAGTAAAAGTCAGGTGAAAACTATTCGTGGATATGCTGAGGCTCAGCCAGATAGATTACTGTGGAGCTTAAAAGTCTCCAATATCTGGAATCACATCTGTGCCCCCATTGGCTTAATGGACTGAATCCTATGGGAGCCTTCACTCCTGTGTCACCCTGCTGCACCACTTCTAACTCAACAAATGCTAAAAATATTACAGTATAAAGGTGAGTGGACTCCAAACTGCCTTCAAAAAATTTCAAAAGGCTATGATTTATCCTGTAAGTGCGAGAATCTTCTTTCAGAGCATGCTTAAGAGCTTGAGGAATCTCATCCACCTCGTCAGCCATTTGGTGTAGGTATTAAACTACCCCCCCTCATAATCTCTGTGCTGGGAGACAGGGGCAAAACATAATCAGCTCAGATAACTAGGCTATCACAGAGGTGTAGGCTTCCATATCTATCATTTTTGCAATACCATTTTTTTTAAAAAGGACCACTTTTTTTTTAGGAATTTTTCACTTAGCTCATTTGTCTTCATCCTATGGAGACTGTCAGAGTTATTGCCAAGCAAACAGGATTTCTTTGTTTCCTTATCATTTAATTGATCAGCAGAACGATCTGTAATAATGAATTGTTTCTGAGCAAATTCGTAAATTACAGAGCGCAGCATGTAGTAACAACTTCATTAGCTGGGGCTTGAGGTTTTATCAGAATGAAACGTTCATTATAGTATTACCTCGCATTCAGGTTTCCATCTGTGATAGAAATATCATAATTTGAGCAATATTTCCAAAAATTAACATATTCCTTTCTAAGCAATTACAGCTGGATACATTCTACCTAGACTGTTTGTACTCTTACTTCTTCGTTTGAGGAGTATGTATGAATTAGTAATAAGACCGGTGATCCCCTTGCTGCTAAATAGGTTAGAGGAAAGAATATATGATTATGTATGAGGGAAGATGGGGGTTGTGAGAGACAGCTCTACAGATGAAAAAACAGAATGCCAAATAGCAAGATGCCGAGGTGGATACAATGTAGAGAGAGAGAGTGTTTATTCTGGATGGGTAGCTGTATAGTTTCAACCTTGGTGGGTGTGCTGTTGAGCACTGCATGGCTGAGTTGAGCTGCAGTGCAACTCGCTGTGGCTCACTCTCGAAACCCTCACCCACAGAGAGTTCCCCAACTGTCACATGCCACTGAACCACAGTAAACAACACACACACACACACACACACACACACACACCCGCACACACTCACACACACACTCACACACATGCACATACAGCAGAGCCATTTTCATTAACAGAACCACTGGCACACTCAGCCCAGCTGGTCCCTGAGTCGACACTGGAACTGCACATCTGGTGTCAATGCTCTGTTAGAGGGAGGCCATCTGGTTGGATGGAGGGAGGGGGGAGACAGGAACAGAGACGGGGGGAGTCAAAAGAGATAGGGGAGACAATGAAAATAGGACTCATCGATATTGTGCCATTCAACGCATGCACATAAAAAATGGATCTGTTTGTCGGATGCACAGTATACTCTGGGTGCATTAGTCCTCTTCCGAGTAAGAGGATTAGATGTCAAAGTCAGGTTTGCTCTCTGAACATTTGGAGCTAATGGCAATGAACAGATAGCATGTTTAATGGCTCTGACTCTGAGCAAAACACACATCTTCTCAACATGAATAATGCTTGCTCTGTATTGTCCTTTGGCTTCCACGGGCAACTTAATATTACATAATACATAGAAACATTAATAATTCTTAAGCACTTCAGTGTGACGTTGCTGTACATTTTAACTTCCCTGTTCTCCCTGCTGTAATGTATTATGTTATTCAGTGTTGCAGTGCCTACCAGTCTGTTTGTATTAGAACACTGGCTGTTGAAGGCATGCCCATATAGTATCCATGCAACGCTCCAATTAACTCTGTTGAGCTGCATTTATACTTCACTGGAAACTATACATGCAGAGCTGTGCAGGAGTTGATTGTACATGGTGTTCGACACTGTCACAGAGATACTCCATCTACAGCTGCAAGCACAAAGCCAGTGTGTAGTCACAAGAACAAGCCCCAACAATATCATCTTAGTCACCTATTGATGCACTGGCACAAGCCCAGAATGAAGAGTAAAGGCCTTGCAGTGGTTTGTATCCCTAAAGAGGACAGGTACATAAACAGAAAACTACTTCTACCCTCCTGATCACATTATCAATGACTCATGACATCCTCTCGTTAATTTCTACTGACCACAGTTTGACCCTGATGCCGATAGAGACATGTGACGCACATTTAGGTCTCCCATTTGTGTCAATGTGAGGCAAAAGGTCAGAAACCGTCGGATACACCAGCAGTAATGCACTTATACTTTACGTGCACATGCGCACATGCCTGAAAACGCACCCACGCACACAAAGTGCCTCCTGCCGCCAGTGGCCGACTGAATCATGCTCTTATTAAACCTTGATCGGAATTCGAGCTAGGGCATTATCCACTTACAGTTATTAATGCTGCAGCTCTCTTGGGAGGACAGAGCAGGCAGTGGGGAAGGGACGCACACCACACATACAAATGCTGGCATAATAGCTCTATGACTGGGGGTAGGATTGTTTACGTTACACGCATGGATGAGGTTTGCGTTATTTCAATGACACGTAAATTGCTGCTCCTGTTAGGTGAGGAATTGGACAAATGCAAAAAGAGAGATGCAAAAAGCACCCTGCAAAAAGTAATCCCTTAACAGACACATTATTATCAAACCAATCAGGAAAGTGGTGAGTACCCAGATACTATAACCCTGCACTAGATGCTTGATGAGACATAACAAAATTGCTCCTAAAATCCTAGCCTCAAGGGAGACAAAGAATTGGAGATTCTCATTTTACTTTTTTCCAATATACTTAAACCTCAGCCTCTGTTAATTAGAAATCCAAAGACTCCCTTCTTTTGGCGAAGTTAATTAAAAATGTGCACACTTTGCCATTACTATGAAGAGGTATGGAGAAAGCAACAAGAGTAAGAGACGAGTGAATGAGAGGGAAAAAAAGGGGAAATTAATGGAGAGTTCATGTTGAACATACACTAATGGCAGACAGGAAGGCAATTAGAAGATGTTAAGTGGTTAGCTGATTGAAGGTCTGTAAGTTCTGAGAAAGAAGACGGAGCGGTATAAAAAAAAGCCTAGATTTATGCAACATTCATATATGTTGCCATGTTACGGAGCTGAGATGAATTTGCATTGCTTCCAGGCATATGAGCCAAGAGCTGTGTCCACAAAGCAGAGCAAAATAGAAGGCTTGGCAGGTGCAGAAGGAAATATTAGTGGCCAAACAGCGAGAAAACATTCAGTGTGTTTGTGTGTAGACTGGTCCATTCTTTGCAATGAGTCATATTCAACTGTCTTGATCTCGAAATGATCTTGAAATCTTGATCTCTATTTTGAAACAGTTTTGCTAATCAATGAATCATTTCAAAACTTTTTTCTGTTACCGGCTTCAAATCTTTTAATATTTGCCGGCAATTTTCTTAGTCTTATATCATAAGAAATTCTTCTCTGGCCAAAATAAGCAATCAATTTGATGTTGATTTTTTTCTATTTTTGGACAGTTTATAGTATGAATATTGTGATCATTTTGACAGATATATGATTCCTGATTAATGTGGGAATAATCGTTTTTGCATGGCAATGTTCATTTTCACTGAAAATAGTATTAAATTCATGATTAAGTGAAAGTTATCGGGCATTTACTGTAAGCCAGGGAATCTCTGCAGCACTATTAGTATTCATTCTAAAAATTAAGAATAATGAGAATAATCATTAGTTGTGTCACTATTTGCCACTACTGCACATGCCCGAAGCCACCTTAAAATCAAAAACTCCTGCAGTGGCTAATGGAGAACATTTACGGGAAACACACTTACTTCTGCCATTCACTGGTTGAGATTATTTTCTTTTTTTTGTTTGCTTTAGAGTTGTGGCTTTAATTGCAGTCCCTGTTGTTTCTGAGGGTTTACAGTGGAAGGCAAAGGTTGACTAGAGCCCAATTTTAGAACACACATGCCTTTTAATTTGAAAGGATTGACAATAGTGTGTGTAGCAGTGTGTGTTTTATTTATTTTTGGGTTATGTTAAAAAATACATTTCAAGATTGTTTTGTATTCTTTACAGGGGTGATCAATTTCATCCCAATCATAAGAAGGGTATAAATAAAAACTTAAATAGGGGCAAAAATGCTATCCATCTCAGCTTATGTGCTGTTACCTCAGTCAGTGTCTAAAATTTTCTTTAACTGTGTAGGAGGTATGACACATTCATTGGCTTTGTTAGTTAAAACATTCGATTTGCACCTGTAGTTTGCAGTAAAATGTCCTTCCCTCCAGCGCCACTAACTTTAGGATTTGCGCTTTTAACAGTTTGTAGTCCTTTCCAATCCTTGATAGTCCTTCCAAGAGTTACAGCACCTGTATGTACATCCTCCAAGCCGCATGAATTTTCCTCCAAGGGATCGCATGATACCAGCAAGGTTTGCTTGGACAACAGAGCAATACAAGGGGAGTTGGTGGCTGTTGAACGCGAGCCAGACCAGCTCGACAGGGGGAGGGGAACGCATGCAGGGAACGGGAAGCGACAACTGTGCCTGGATCTGGCTTTGATGAGGAGGCATGAGAGGAGGGGAGGCTCAGTCTTCGAGGGAAGCAGGTGTGTGAGGAGGTGATAAGGACGCTGTGGCAGGCACTACACACACACACACACACACACACACACACACACACACACATGCATGCAAACAAATAAACATACTCCTGCAAATACCACTTGCTGAAAACCATTGATTCAACTTCAACACTAAATTTAAATGGCATCCCTTCAAATAACTGAGCTTGCACTGGTGCGGCGCCTAACTGTTTCTGTTCCCTCGCATCATCAGAAGACAGACAGAGAATTACGGTGTAAGCAAAGAGAAATTAAAGACAGGGATGAAGATGATGAGAAGGGGAAAAATGGAAGAGAGGTTGATTTGAGGAGCTAATATTGTGGTAAACACTTCTTTTCTGGGAAAGAAGATGTGTGCTTTAGTTTGTGTCTAGTGCAAGTGTTTCCACTTGCATATACCACACACATATACATTAATGTTTGGAAGTTAAAGCATCCCTGGGGAGTGCTTTGTGGCAATGTGTGTTACGGAACAGAGAAAAGTAATTTATGGATAAGATATTTTTTTGGCCGGCTTATTTCAGAATCCATTAAGATTAATTAAGTGTTGCTAAATGTGGTGGCTATAGAGTTCAGATTTCGCAGATGCATTCTAATCATTAGCTCACAGTTTATTCAGCCTGCTTAACAGCTGCTAATAGCCTGAGTGAAGCCAGACCAGAGTGTTCTAATGGTTTGAGAACAGCAAGTACGACCGTTAGACTAGTGGATGGTGAATTAGTGATTGAGAACGTCTATTGCAGCGTTAATGTACAAACCACGGTGGGAATGTAAATCTGAACCTCACACAAACACACATCTACATGGTATGCACCTGTCCATACTCGTTAATCAAAGGCAGGGAGCGAGTAAGTGAGACAGAAAGGAGGCAATTAGACACTCTGTCATCAAATATTTGGTTTGTTTGGCAGGAAGACTGGATTAAAGAGTGAAAGAGATACAGCCAAGCATGCTCAGCCTACTTCATATCCACTGTTATTTCGGGTAGACTTTGCACAAGCAATTAGCGCCAATCAGGGATTAATTGAGCTAACACAGAAGGAGAGGGGTGGTTTTGGAATTGTTCTGCTATAGCATTCGTCCTAAGTCCAATTAAAACATCATCAAATTGATTGCCTGTCTGTTCACTATAACTGTGTGTGCATTTGTCAGCACACTCATGTATATGTGTGCATGTGTGGTTGTCCTACACAAAGCAGTGCATATATACTATACCATATATACTTCTCAATCATAATTCCACAGTTCCATGGGAAAAAAATAAGCCGCTGATGAGGACTGTGTGATATCGAGAAAGCTTCAGAGCAAGTGAGTAGGTGGGCTGAGATTGCTTTGACAACCGCCTTTCTCAGGGTCATGTTTGCAGTTCTGAATACTTATTTTTTACTGTTCATTTAGTCCATTATGTGAGGTGTCTTTGTACCATACTGAACAATATCTGCTGAGGGCAGCTGAAAGAACAGCAATAATAATAATAAATGCATAACCAGCAATGCCACTTTGGACAAACAATAATTATCCAAATTGATCAAAATTAAGATTGTGAGACAGTAAAATTAATTATGCTTACTGCTCACACAGTCAATAAAATTATCAGCCAGTATTTAAAAGCAGTGGTGTGGTTATGTGGTTTAAATTGTACTGTAGTTGGCTAAACTAACAGTAACACTGGCATCTAAGGGGCCTCAGGGAAGGCATTCTTTCAAGGATTTATGATCACTTCTGGTCTGCCTTGTAAATCTGTTTATATCTAACAGCTACTAGTCTGATCTAAAAAAGCCTTAAAAAGTATCAGTAAAACCAGGTCACATCAAATTACATAAATTAACTTCTTCTGCATGGGAGATAATACATTTAAACATGCTTAGTCATAAGTTAAACTACATTTGTCAAGAATTACTATGTTTGATTAAAATTGTCCCGTGTCCTGCTGAGCTTGGGCAGGATTATAAATGAGTCCATTTTAAGAATAGAACTAAATATTTACAAACGTTTCTCTTTTGTGGCAACGTGGCACAGGGCACTCAATTAAGCACAATCTTGTAATAAAAAAATCTAATATTGTAAATTCTTCATGATAACATGAATTAATTCAATAAAATATGCAAAACAGACAGGAAAGAAATGTTCATATTTGATGTTGAAAAACATCCTGTGTGGATGACTGCACAAGGATAGACTTGCGTTGTGACTAAGTCATGATAAAAGCTGGTTATCTGAGGCAATATCATCCAAGCTGGCAGAGAAAAGGAAGTGCACTCACACAAACCTGTACCCTGAATAGCAAATTCTGTGAAATTAGTACTGTCTGTAGTCCTGCTGTCCTCTGGACATTCTGAGCTAGTTATGTCAATTCATCAGTGGGCTATAATTATAGTATAGTTTTTTGGTTTTTTTAAGTTGGCCTAATGTCTATATGATAATGTGGATTTGTGTGTCATGATCATCTGTAATACGACAATGTTATTTTGGACAGAAGGTTGACTGTGGTCTGCATTTAAGGACAATAAATTGGCACTTCCAGTTGTGTCTTCAAAGAAGTCACAATCTAGGGTGGAGATTTACCATTACATTACATGGGTAAAAAGTAGTCCCCACTTATCAATGACGTCAGCACTATATGAAGATTGGATGGATTGTGACTGAAAATTACTACCTATTTTTCACGCAAATAAAAGGTAGAAAACATAACAGCATGCCTGCTGTGACTACACTAAGTCATGTCTTCCTACATCACCATCCTATATTGTAACAGATTTTGTAAGTCATTACGTCAAGAAGTTGTAGTAATGTAGTTTTCTTCATGAATATTCTTCTTCCATTTGAGCAAAAGCGTATTTTCCACTTCAACATACGTACAGTTAGGTAGCTGTATTGATATTGCTGTATTGCTGAATGATTTGAATGCACTTAAACATCATGTGCTTAATTTCCTAAAGACCCATTTTGCACTTGAAATAAGGTTTGACCAAACCGAAACCGACTTTGATTAGCCCTGATGTACAGTAAGAGAACGGCACACTTATCTTGATTAAGTTGTGTCTATAATGTCATTTTGGCTAGCAGAGGATTTCCCACTACAGTTTATTGTGCCTACATCCAAATCAAGCGAATACCTGACAAATATGGGCTTTGTCCACTTGATTGAAAATGTCACAGAAATAAACTATATTGTATGGAAACGTTGTCACATTTACAACTCACTTAACATAACAGCTTAGTGATCCACATCCATGATAAAACAAAGGAAGAAAATGTTCCCATCCTGAAAAATCACCGTCAGCCTGTTCATTGTCCTCCCATCCCTTCCCTTTAGCTATTGGCATTTCACCACACAATGAACAAGCAGGTTACTAAACACATCACTTAAATCCACACAAACAGTGCTTTTTGTTTTAGCAAATTACATGAATGGAGTCATTTTGTTAATCTTCTCATCCATTTTCCACTCAATAAGTGACACACCTTAAAATACAAATTAATTATGTTAAAAGCCCAAAAAAGACTGTGTGCCGGTGCTCCTTCCATAACTGCATGAAAATGCAAAAACTGCTTCTAAGCGTGGATGATGATTACTAAATACCAAATACTAAATTACTAAAAAGGTCTTAAATGTCTGACTCTAATATCAGTTAAGAAAGCTCAAGCTGACTGTCTCAAAGTTTATTAAGAATGATTGCCAATGCTTCAGCTGCTACAGCAGCATTCAAAGATGTATAATTTCAAATCAGCAGAACAGTACCTTAATTGTGTTGCAATTGAAAGGGAATGGGTTTGATATCCAAAACACGTCTGTATTTCTCCTATCTAATTGTCCTTTGGCAAGCTCTTACTCATTAGATCTTAGGCCAAATTCTCAGTCACCACAAAAGGTTTTATATGTTTATCATTTTCATCCTTACTTAATAACAATCGATCATTTACTGGCTCCCACAATTCACTTGTGCATCGAGTAAGATGCATTGTTACATGTATTTGATTCCCTTTTACACACCATATCAAAAACATTATAACATCATGCCAAAAAGTATCCTCATAGATCCAAATGTATTTAGATAAGCAACACCACATGATCCATTGTCTTGATTGGCATACAATATTGCCACAAAGAATAGCTTTTCAATTACCAATTGCAATTATATGATACTCAATGTGGAAATCTAAGTCTATTGTGGAAAGCAAAAGCAGTAGAAACTGTTCTAGGCAAAACCTCTTTGATAGCATGCTGTTTAGGTGAGTAAGTTTGATTTAAGTTAAGTTTGGACAGTTGACTGTACGAGTTTACTCCATTAGATATTTTCAGGAGAATTGTTTACAACAGCAGTAACAGTGAGTGAAAGAGACAGAAAATGACTGTCACCCTTTGTCATTGGTATTTGTGTAAGGCCCAGATCACAGCCATAGCCTGGGGCAAGGCTAAAAGAACACAACTGCCCATGAATTGCTTCATCTGTTGGCTACGGAAGTGTCCTGTTATCCAATAGGCAGGAGGACGCAAGAAGGCAATACAAACCAACAACCTGATTGTTTCAGGGGATTCACGACCCCTTGTGACAACTGCCTCCCCACCCAACATCCATCAGGGGAAATGATGAGGTGTGTGTTTGTCTCTACTTTATATGCATTTCTGCACACCCTGACAGAAAGCTGTCAGCTGTGGAGCTGAAGTGATTTTCCACTGGCATCCATGGAGAAAATCCTGGTTGGATTCAGAGCTGCCTGGCTTTTCAGATGTGTAAGAGTGCTGGAGACAGGCCTAGCAGGTCTAAGCAGATTAATTAGGGTGTAGCGAAGACTGTGAAGAAATCTTTCTTCCATAGATGCTATATCCACTGACACAGCTTTGCATACCAGCAAGTGCCTGAAATGTGCACAGTACCCCCCGCATCTTACTCTAACTCGCACACACACACAAATATATTGCGCATACACACACGAAAGAGACACTGTTGGAGGGCAAAAAGTCTGCCATGGCCCCCACTCATCCTCTCTCTCTCGCCAGGGTTAGACCAATAATCATAGCCTCTTCCTCTGAATGTGTTTATCCTCCATTTCCCACTCACTCTGTTTTTGCTTAGAACACATTTCCCCTTGTTAGCGCACTTGCAAGGAAAATGCCACTCTAATAGGGATGATTTTCACTTCCTGCCTCTTCCTCGGAACGTGGTGTTCATGTAAACATGGTTGCCCACTATGTGAACAAAAAAAGCATCCAGTATGAGAAAGAAACAGACGACCATGGGATTAGCAGCTGTGAAAGTGTAACAATTCAGAACTGATGCGCAACACTAATATTGATGGAGGTTGGTTCTTCGTGTGACAGACTGGGTGTTGCTCCCCAGATCCGGAAAGTAAAAATCCAAACTCAAACCAAAACTTGTTATTCCTTCTACACTTTCTGTGAACACCCAATTATTCCATCGTATCTCACTGCACTGATTGATATTGAAGAAAAGACAAGGGCAGAAAATAGAAGCACCCCCCACCCCCCTCCCCCGAATCCTCATCACCATCATCATTTTCATCATTACATGAAATATGACCGAGAGCATAATCCCACAATGCCGTGCAAATGTCGACGTGAGTTAGCATCAAGAAGACACAAGAGATATGCATGCATCATCTGGCCAGGAGAACATCACTTGTGGGGAGACAGCCAGGGGCCCTAAGGAGGGGAAGCGGAGAGGAGGGAGGGGGAGTGAAGAGGATAGACTGAAAGGGAATCGTTGAAGGAGAGGAGTAAAGGGTGCAGAACAACAGAAGGGAATTGAGAGGAAAGTGAAAAAAGAATGAGGTACAATATTAGGGAGGAAAAAAAGGATGAAATGAGTGGGATATTCACCATAGCACAGGCAGGGAAATAATACAGAGGCAATCAGAGAAAATGGAGGCATAATTTTCCAGTGCTGCATAATCTCACAGATTCAAGCATAATGCATAATCTCCACAGGTTTAACAATACACCATGTGCCCTAATTCTGAGCCAATTACAAAGTGTGTGCTGTTTGGTTGGTTTGCATGTGTACATGGGTATGGATTTGACTAGGAGGAGCTTGAATGTGGAAGAGAATTTAGGATGTGTGTGTGTGTGTGTGTGTGTGTGTGTGTGTGTGTGTGTGTGTGTGTGTGTGTGTGTGTGTGTGTGTGTGTGTGTGTGTGTGTGTGTGTGTGTGTGTGTGTGTGTGCTTAGGGGTTGTCTTCTGAAGGGTGCAGACAGCTGGGGTCCCCATGCACGCAGCATCCCTCCCCTTTGCCTTCTATATACTCTAATGCCCTTCACTGACCAGATTAAAGCCCAAATGACAAACGCACAAAGGCTGATAACATCTGTTCTGGAACACACTGTCCATCCCTCCCCATGCTGAGCTCTGTTGGTCACTCCTCAGTCCCCAGTCCCCATGCGGACAACATCTGCAGCAATGGACTAGTGCACATTAACCACCGGAGCATGAGACCAAGCTAACCCACTAACCATGAGAGCACCATCCTTTACACAGCAACATAAGTGCTTATAAAACTGCTTTCCACATTTCTGTATTCTGTATAATTAAATGTTACCTGTATCTACTTCATGATAGTGGTTTGATAACAGTGACTCATTCTCCAGTGCAGCGTTTAGAGCTTGCTGCTATGGTTTTCCCTCATAATGCACATGAATTTAGTCTCAGTATTGGTGTTCTCTTGCGCCATCCTTCCCTACCCTGGTACGGAATAAGAGCCTGTTGTGTAAAGGGTTGCTGCAAGGAAAAGGTAAAAATGCGTAATTGCAAACTGTTGTGCCTGCTATAATCTACTAAATGCTGCTATTGTGCAACATCTACTTAGTCTTTTTGCAACTTAACCCTTTTTTCTATCGTATACAGCCAGGCCATTCTCATGTAAGACTAAAAAACACTGGTTGTGAACGAAAGCGCCTTTCTCTAAAGTATCAGGCTTTGGAAAAAAATAAAAAATAAATGTTTGACTTCTACAACAAATGCAATTACACGGCATGCCATCCTCCATTGTGAACTGGTGTAGAGTGTCTTTAAGTATGAAGTTAAGCCAGTATAGGCCCTGTAACTTCACGACATGTGCTTCCTATCACTTTTAATTCAGATAAGGGGTTTTTACAGCTGCAGTGGAGGAGTTAAGAGTCCTCACAGCATATAGTAAATGGAGCATACTAGAAGTGCACAAGAAGAGCCATACTAGAAACTAAATGATGCTGTAAATTCTGAAAAAAATAAGAAATATCTAAGCTAAAGGATCACAGATCACCAGGTCTGTGGATTGAGGAAATTAAGGACACCTCATGACATGATCTTTTGAATGTTGGAGATGAGGCTGTAATCTAGGAAGGGGAGAGTGATGTAGGAGTATGTAAGGTGCTTATTGAGAATATAAAGTCAGAAAATGCATTAATAAATGAACAAGAGATCAAAACAACCTGTACAGGCCAGAAATGAAAGCACATTGAGGTAAGGCATGCAGTGGAGGATGGTTGGCAGCTCTTTCATTATCAGATACACCACTTAGACCCCAGGTATACTGAATCTGACATCCAGTTCCTCCCTTTGCACTTGCTACACCATCAGCAACTATTGCTTGCTTTACACAAACAGACACATGTCAGCTGAATGGATGGAATCTTATTTGCTGCCTTGTTGCAATTGCATCCTATGCAACAGTGGAGAATGAATTGACACACACATGTTGGTATCAAAGGCAGTCACAGGCCATAGAATGGTGCTCGCTCTGTCTTGTGTAGAGCCTTTATTTATGAATTGACCTAAACAGGTAAAAAGCATGAGGAAACATGCTTGACTGTTTGGGCCTGGGCCTTCTGCTGGATAAAAGAAAGATACTACGTTCAGCGGATATCATGAATTAATCAAGCTTCCGGATATTCCCTTTCCTTTTTACTCACTGAGGTGTATACTGGGGAAGGCTGATGTCATCCTACTGCTGCCCTAGCCCTGGCACTCTCCCCTTTTTGTGAATCAGAGGACACGATGGATAGAGTTGTTGACGATTTTTGAGCAAACAGATGTGATGGAGGTGAATGAATGGGCAAGCGGAAGTCTGGAATTTGACACTTAGCAGTTATAACAGCGCTTTGGCCTAGATTGGTGGAATGTTGGGTAGGCCACATGAATAATAAACCAACTGCAGAGCCCCTCTGGCTGGCTGGTGATGTTCTTCACTCTCATCACCCAAGCCAGACTGGAGACCACTGAAGGTAGTGGATAAGCTTACTCAAATTAGTGGCAGCACACCATGAAAATACAAGATATTTTAACACAATGACTAGCTTCCAGTCCAGCTTAATATACCAGAAAAGAATGAAGATTGGGCATTATAATACTACTGCTTATGAATGTGCCAGTCCCTGGGTGTTTTCTTTTTTTTTCCCCATTAGTAACAAATCTGCCTGAAGATGCCCTTTTACCCACATACCAAGACAAGTCTGTATGCAGAGATTGCACATCAATCACTGCACAGTGTCAATTATGAACCATTATCATTTTGCTGAGAGACACATGACTTAGCTTCAGCACACTCAGATGCACACATAAGTAAACCCACACACAGACACATGCATAGATGAAGTATGAGCACATGATCATGCCATGGGGCCGTTTTTCAATATTACTGTGCAATTTTACTCTTTTTCTTACTATAATCCCTTCTGTACATCCAAATATTGATACCTGACTTCACATAGCGGTTATGGAACATGGCTGGATGTATAGCTTTCAGAAAACAGACGGCTACACCCAGCTGCAGCTTCCATAGATGACAGCAGCCATAAGTTACAGCTGTATCTGTAATAGTGTGAAGGCCTCATTCAAGGTCTGCTAATGGAGTAGCTTAAGCCAGCGCCAACTCATCTAAAAGGAGATGTATACCCATATTTCAAATTCAAAATGTTGAAACACGACTGCATTAAATTATAGCCAATAATGTACTGTGTGCGGCATCACAATATACTACCTTGAAAGGTAGACAGCAGCGTGTAATGAATCATTTAGTGATCCAACATATTGAAAATGGATTGTGTGGTAGGGTCTTTGCCAAGTCCCAGCCCAAACATGTACACACAAAATAAAATGATGAAATGTTTTATCAGGTAGTATTACATTTAAAAGAAATATCTGGATTCAGAGAGCAGTCCTCTCTTGAACTAGTGCAACTTAAGCATTAAAACTCAAGGCTACTTTGACAGTAAACATATTTTTTCCTCACTGTATGAGAAGCACTGTCAGATAGGGATGGAGAAGCTGGCAGCTGCACCCTTCCACACTGCTTTGCTGGAGGATTTTCAATCCGTCGGCTGGACACCTCAGGCAGACAGGAATATTTGGTTTATTCATAACAGGGATCCTCGGTCACAGGCAGTGACAGGTGCATGGGAGCAGCTTGACCCAATATGACCTTTACCAGAGTTTTGCCAATGACTTCTTAAACACAAACCCTGTGATACTAATGGATGGCACTGACTGCTGCTGTCATTAGATTGGGTTTTACAGTGAACAAAGCCTAGTCTAGCTTCAGCCATACATCTTTATACTGATATTGTCAAGTTGTAATATTTTGTGAAGTCTTTACAGAGAGATGCAAAAGTTTTAGAATTCCAACAATAGCCCTAAACTTGATGATGCATTTAATAAAACAGTATATCCAGGATAAATCATTTACTGTACATGAGCGCAAATGAAACAAATCTAATCAACTGAGCACAGCACTAAGCCAAATAATATGATTTAATCAAAGTTTTTGCTTCAATAGACTATTTTATATTTAGTTGGCACTCTAGTTTTCATTATGGAAAAATGCTCACCAACAAATATCTTTTGTCATAGTTTTCCTTGACAAAATGATCATTGCTTATTGATGGAGGAAGAGATGTAATGGTGAGTCGGTGCATTATTGAAATTGAAAATAAAATTCAATATGCTCTTGAAGGGGAAAAGTGGATTAAGTAGAATTATTATAGAGACATATAAGAAGTCGTAGTGCCAAATGGACACAATTTAAATTTAATTCAAATTCAAATTTAAGTCAAGTTGCCTAGTTGCCTATTGCCGAAGCATAACCACCCATTTTAAACTATGTCAGGTATTAAGATTCAAGAGAATGACATGACCACCTACCAAGATATAATAGACACTCAGTGGCCAGTTTATTAGGGACACCTGTCAGCCTGTCTTTTCCAAGCTTATAATGTTTAGTTTTTGGTGACATTGTGGGAAATGTGTAAATTCAATGACATGTTTATTATTGAGGTCATAGCGTGGTGGAAGACGAGCAAATTTATTAAAAAAACACTAATTGACTGAAAAATTTTGCATGCTGAATTATATCTTGAATTTACACATACATACAGCTGCTTCTTAAAAGAATTAGAAAGCTACAATAAGCCACAACACAGTAAATCCAGTTAGTATGCTTCTTCACACCAGGCATATGTTTCTTCCAACCAACTGTAAGAAAGTGCACCAGAGCTCTTAAAGGTGTTTGCATGGTCCAATTAACACCAGATGCTAGCCCTTAGCTAACTTACCGAACCTCATAATGCACAGACCTCCAAGGAGTGAGCATGGTCCAGTTAGCACCAGATGCTAGCCCCTTATCTCACTGTCTTCAGCCAAAAAATATGCACAAATTAGTTCCACTTGCCTGGCCTGGCCACCTCTATATTTGCACTGTTAAAAGCATCAGACCACCCTAAACAGAGGATAATAACTCTCCTATATGGTTCCAAAGTTGTATGACACTAACGGTTTAGTTTTATTATAGTCTTACACTGACAAAACAAATAACAAATGATGAAACATGCTGAGCTATTCAAAAGGTCATGTGACCATTTCGCAAGACATATTAAATGCAAATATGCTATTGTGGTGCTCAACCACTGCCCTGGACAGCAATTACAGCAAGTATGCACAAAATGCAAATATTCCATTGGGATTCTAGTACTCTAACTGGAGTAAGAACACAGATGGCAATCAACTATACGTTATTATTATATGTATATTTGATTTTCTGTGCGACCTCATTTAAAGCAAAATTACATTGTCCTTGGACCAGACAACTCCAACACATAAGGTTTTCTCCAGACAGAGTCGCAAATGAATCAGTCAAGAGTGAAGACGCATGCAGCAAACAGCTCGCAATTGTCATCCATAATGATTATATTCATCCAAATACACTACATTATAGAGGATTAAAGCTATTGTGAATGCAACATACTATAACCGGTACAAAATGACAGGCCTCATAACTGTAATTTCTTTGTCAAATCGTGGAGTTTCAATCAAAGACCATGATTACATTGGAAAGGTTTTTAACACTTGGTGGCACATTTTTTCATTTAATTTCAAATGCGTTTTGTGCGATTCAAATGTGTTTTGTGTGACTCTGAATGAGAGCTTTAAGTGCTCTGAGTTGGAAAAAGTTTAACTCTGTTCAACAGATAAATACCCTGGGGCGCTGCAGCTTTTCTTCTGCTGCCCAATTGCAAGAGCTCAGAGGTTGTATTTCCCAACAGCAATGTCAACAACAGAAATGGAAAAAAAGGCTAGTAGTGCTTATTATTGACCACCCGGAGCTATAGTATCTGATTAAATGGACACAACTTGCCACGACATAAACAACAAACATCAAGCTCAGAGGAACATTAATGGGGCACTTGAACCTTCGGGTAAATTTTCAGATTTGTATTTTAGCTACTGTGATTTTGATTGCCTTACAGTAGCTGCTGTAAACAGTTATGTGTGGCTTGCTGATAACTGATTATATGTTGCCTAAAAGCAAGATGCCTGTTGATGCCTGATGACTGTAGAAAATGCCTCAGTGTTATGGGTATCATAGATATGGGGTGGGAAGGATTGCGACGTGCCTCACTTTTTACAGTGTGATCCCCACCTAAGGCTTTTAAAGTTGTAGTGCAGGCATATTGACAGCTTTACATCTTAGTTGTGTCTGTGCTTGAATGATATGGCTTATTTCCTACAAACGGAACTAGATATCAATCACTCAAAGGATAGGAGATGATAATATTCATCCCAATAGACTGTTACATATGTGTACAAATATATATACATCTATATTATTGAGCTTTTGGTGAAATGGCAGCATGATGATTCGCCCCATTGTATTTTATTTATCAGAACACATTGACTAGGGCAAAACAACAAAGAAGAGAAGATGTAATTGATTTTCTGTTGCTTCATTAAGTCAATATTACGACACAATTGTTTCAACGTAATTCAATCACTTTATATACTATAGAATTTTTCTGCTAATGGTAATAATGAGAAAAAATAATAAGAACTCAAACATATCCTCAACTCCTTAACAGCTGAGAAAGATCAGTTCTGATCAGATGGGTTCAAAAACCTCAGTACTCTGTACCAGCTTAACGAGAGCAAGGCAGAGGAAGGCAAACAGGGGATAAGTACACAGGAGGGCTGTTGGACTGGCAACAGATGGTGCAATGTGGCCAACCTATCTACTCACAGAAAACATTGACAATCTGCCTGGGAACACACAGGGCTGGCAGGCACTAACTTTGGATGTTGTCAATGGGTAAGAGTGAAATGCATGATTAATGGCAAGTTGCCACTGTCCAAAACACCAGAGTGCCTCCCAATAGAAACCTTACGGAACCTTACTGTAAGTGGTGTACTACATTTTCAGAATCTCTGACTGGGAGCTTAAAAATATTAATAGCTGACCACAATATATTTTCTAGTATCCCAACAAAAAAACAAAACACCCAGAGCCCAGGCCTGGTTCTAGTGGATGCTTGACCAAATACAAATACTTTGTAATCCACTACACACATGGTGTAAGCCAGTTGTAAAGCACAAATATGGAAGTGGGCATAAATGATTCCTTCCATGTGATGCAATTTGGGGGAGAACACTATTTCATGCCTGGAGAAAGCATGACTTTGACTCTCAAATAATGACAATGAGGCTTCTGTTTACTACATAGTCTACAGAGCTGAATGGCTCAAATGAATGTCATTACTGAAGAGAACAGAGTGACAAGGAGAACGAGGATGAGGATGATTTCTCAACATGGAAGAGACACAAAACAAGCCGAGGTCAGACTCAGATAATTCTATGCCCTAAACTGAATAATGCTAATAGCCTTCTAAATTTCCGTTTCTCTACTTCACACGGGTATTTTGCGCATGGTGCCAAACAAATAAACAAACAAACAAAAAATATACTTTCTCATTTACCCCTATAGGTATCTCATCATGCTTATAATACTTTCATATGGATGGTAATGTCTGTCTGTTGTAATCCTAATGACTTTTGTGATACTTAACTTTTATATTAGTACCCGCAGCATGCCAAAGTGTTAAAGTATCCTGTGAAATACTTCCATCCAGTGCCATCATAGATGGATTTTAATTTGTCCTAAACTGTATATGACCAAATACCTGCAAAACGAATGTCTTTCTTATCAGATATGTACGGTGGCCGACAAGGGCAAACGCACCGCAAACGGGCAAACGCACCGCAAACACTGCAAACACGGGAACGATGCAAAACCAAAAACACACAAACACATAAAAACGCAGCAACAGAAAAATGCTGCAATCACAGAAACGAAGCAGAAGCACAAACTTACAAACCCACAAAACAAATGCAACAGAACAATGCTGAAAATACCAAAAACACACAAAACCCCAAAACAACTGCAAGATATAAACGCTGCAAATTCGCTTGACAAAACGGAAGTGCCCAGGCCACTAGGGGGACCCGACCTGAGGGATGGACTAGTCCTCTGGGACCAGACCCGAAAGACGTGAAGAAGAAGAAGAAGAAGAAGAAGAAGAAGAAGAAGAAGAAGAAGAAGAAGAAAGTTGGCTAAGTATTGGAGAGGAGAGTAAAAAGGTAACACTTGGCCGTAATCTTTTATATTATTATAATCCATCATATTAAATAGTATTTAATTAATTTAATATGAGTTAATATATAATATATATAATATAATATTCTAAAAATATATAATATATATATTTGTATAATCCTATAATAATTATATTATATTTTATAATAATATAATTATTATAGAAGAAAATTATAATAATTATAATATTATTTAATACTATTTTATATGATTTAATATGATAGATGATATAATGTTATAATATTATAAAAGATTATGGCCAAGTGTTTAAAAAAGACAAAGGAAAACATACCTTTTTACTCTCCTCTCCAAAACTTAGCCAACTTTCTTCTTCTTCTTCTTCTTCTTCTTCTTCTTCTTCTTCTTCTTCTTCTTCATGTCTTTCGGGTCTGGTCCCAGAGGACTGGTCCATCCCTCAGGTCGGGTCCCCCTAGTGGCCTGGGCACTTCCGTTTTGTCGAGAGAATTTGCAGCGTTTACATCTTGCAGTTGTTTTGGGGTTTTGTGTGTTTTTGGTATTTGCAGCATTTTTCTGTTGCATTTGTTTTGTGGGTTTGTAAGTTTGTGCTTCTGCTTCGTTTCTGTGATTGCAGCATTTTTCTGTTGCAGCGTTTTTCTGTTGCATTTGTTTTATGTGTTTGTGTGTTTTTGGATTTGCATCATTCCTGTGTTTGAAGCGTTTGCCCTTGTCGGCCACCGTAGCTATGGCTTTAATTTATGTTCAGTGCTAAGTAGGGCTGCCCTCTAGTAGTTTACTGAACCGTCGATGAGAAGAATCTTAGTCAACTCCGTTTGCCTTATCACTGGAACCAAAGTATCAGGGATTGTTGCAACATGGACCTTTTCTCTTGTAACCCTGGAAGTCACTTACCGGTGCACTGCTACATATGCAAACTGTACTAGCTGCCATTAGCTACTGCTATTAGCTTACTCTACCTGGACTTAGAGCTTGAAACATGTTAACATTTTTAAAAATTAAAAATAATTTAACACAATCATCTTAGCATTGTGAGCACTTAGCTCAAAGCACTGCTGTGCCCATGTACAGCCTCCCAAAGTCTCTAGCATGGCTGTAGACTTGGCCGCTGCCAATCCCAACACCTATATCAGTCTAATGTCTGCTGGATTAGACGCCATATAAAAATTGCATAACCTTCGTATTGCACGGCAAGCACTCGTAGCAATGTTATTACATGCTCCTTTTTGTAGATCTTGGCTCAACTAATTCCACAAAAATGTCAAATAAATGTCCAGTGTGTTTAATCTCTCATCAAAATAATTACTCCAGTGCACTACAAAACACAATCCAGCAACTAGATTTATCTAGCATTGTGGCTGCCTGTAACTGGGAGGATTTAATTGATGATTGTCTGGCTGAGTGACTATACTTCTAATTCACTTAGCACAGTCAAACGGAGGGGGACTCATCTTGCTCTTGAGTTTTGTGCTAATGAACACCCTTGCATCCGCCGCCCCTCCACCCACACCTCCCTTCAACACATCACTGTTTATGTCTTTCTGTCCCTTCTTAATAGTTTGAGGGAGCTGTTCTAATTCCATCAACAGCCACTCACTCTGATGATTAGTGCCAGTCCACTGGTGGCCTGGAGGTCGCACAGTTGTTTGTTGACGTCGCTCTGAAGTAGTGCTCAGCTGCAGCTTCTGAATAAACAGACTGAAGATGTGAAAAGCTGGCTCAGTGGTTGGCCATGTGTGATTGTACACATTGACAGCAGGTGACTATTGATGATTAAAATTACATACTTGGATGTGAGAAACAAGTGACATGCTGCAACAGTAAGAGAAACACAATGAGTCTTGTTTATCAAGCAAAAATACAAAACCTTCTAATAATAAACAGACATGGCCTCATTTCAGTGTGAAATGGCTGATGTTATCATTCGTGTCAAATATGCACCCAACAAGACTGTGCAGGAAATAGAATTTCAGAAAGGGTGAAAATACTCCAGATTTATGCCCAGTGATGGTCTATCGGCTGATACAGTACATGTTCCCTTACTGGCCTTGGATCAAATTTGCTTCTCTCCAGTGTCCTTCTTATTTCCAGTCTGAGAAAAACATGGTTGTGAATTCTTATGTTAATTCATTTTCAACTAAAGCAAGCCATGTGTTCATCAGAGTAAACCACTTCCCCTGTAAATCCACCATTCTGTAAAATATCTACAGTATGCTACAAGATTCAGCAAGATGGAATGGATGGAATAAGCATGCAGATAGAAAATATGTTAATACTGTCTTAATGGGCATCACAGTTGTATTGAAGAGAGCCTGAAGCGAGAGGATTAGGCACAAGAATAACAAGCGTAACTGTAAGATGGCAAAACCTTTAAAAAACCAAAGAAATGTGTCTGTATAGATAATAAAGCAAACAAAAAATACATCAAAATACATGGTGAGGAAAAGATAATTATTTCTTCAGATATAAGAAAAGGTGACATTTTTCCTGTATTCTGCTTTTTTGCCATCTTACCCCCAGCCAGTTTACAAAATCAATACCAACACAAGACATACAATATGATTTTGCTATGTTACTGTCTATTGATTCTTTGTCATAAGCTCTGTATCAATAACAATAACTGTGGAGAAATAAGTGTTTTTTTAGTAAGGTTTGGTTATTTTATAAGACAAACAAATATTATGAGGTATATTATTTGTTTATGCCAGGCTGCTAGCTGTAGATTCGTCTGGCATATCTACCTAATTTACATATTTTAAGCTTTGCTACCATCTTAAACAGCTGAAGTGTTTTGCATCACATGGAATGAATAATGCCCCTTCAAATTGCAGTCAGACTGAAGCTCATAAAATGCACGACGAACCACCAAAATTGAGCTTGTACAGCACAAATGCACCCAAGGGAGTCACACCCCTCTAGTTAGCTACATTTTCTAAGCCACTGGTTGAGATACAATGCTATAGCCCATTAGAACATTTGAGAATTTGTGTGGACACTAAGGAAACAGACCATCTGAGCTAGACTCACTGTCAGAGCATCCCCACAGCACTTTCATCTACCCGCTTGCTCCCACCCGCAGCATTGCATGACAACTTTGGCTGCAGCAATACTGGCAGGATCCTACAGCCCCTGGAGGAGTCATGCGATTATGCATCCCTGTAGCCATGATATTCTGAATTACACAAAGAATACTGGAGGCTGCCTTGGTTGTACTGTCTTTTATGTAAGAGAAGCTCCAGAAAAAACAACCTATTGACACTGTCTGCAAAAGAGGAGACAACGTTGAACAAAATAGGTTAGTGTCTGCTATTTCAACTGGCAAACAAGACTGAAATAACTTAATTTGTGGGTAAAGTTGTGTGCAAGATATCTGGATGTAGCTTCTATTACTAGGAAGTGGACATCATAAGAAAAAATACAAAGGGGAGAATAAAATTTGAAAAGCCTACACAGTCATTATGTTCCCATCCAGCTTTAAAAGTGACCTGGCAATCAGGCAACTGAGAATCCCACAGAGTCTCAGAGTAGTCAAATAGCAGGCACTTGACATTTAATGTACTGTACATTGGGAATGGGATTATTTAGGTCCTGTGGTTGGTCTGCATGATTATATAGCAGCCAAGGAATACAGAGACTTATTGAAGTACAAAAGTGCACTCAACTGTGCAAACACTGATCCCTCAGGAAGTCCTTGTAACCCCAGATGTTATTGCTCCCATACATATAGTAAAATACATACAAATTCATGGGATCTAAACAAGGCTTCAGGAATAATCCAATATTCTACAACACATCATTCAAGACTGATATGACAGATTTCAAGAAACACTGAAAGCGGCACTGGAGCGAATACAAAAGCTTATTCCATATTTATTTCTTGATATTTACCTGCTGTATATCTGGCATTTGATATTTTTTTAACAATATACTGTTATTTTACCCTCCATATGTGTTGCTGATAAATTAGTAGCATACCTCTCTTCCAACAGTAGAAAAAGAACTGATTTGTCAATAATAATTGCAGATCCTACACATACAATGAATGTGACAATTAACGCAGAAAATGAATTCAGAATGACTGTTGGAGCTGCAAAATACAAATGAGCTTTATTGTATTTAAGGAGAACCAGAAAATCCTCACAAAATCACTCTGACACAGTCATTGTGTTCGTAAAGTCGGCCTCTATTCAGTCAAGGGAATCAGTGAAGCAGCTATAACATTTGTCTCTTGACACTATAACGACAGTTTTGGGTCTCTGGTTTCTTTATGAGAGAGAATTATTCACCATCTTCAAATGCAACCGTACTGTTCAAGATGTGCAATGTAAATGTGATGTATAGCGCAGTGTAAATTCTGACTACAGTTAGAAAGGGATACTGTTACAGTTGAAATAGTTATAGGTTTAGCACTAGATCTTAATCAACAGCAATATCATACACCGCAATGTCTCATTTTATACATAAAAGCCACTTCATGTATCCTATAACAGGATGTACACACACGCACATTCCCATTTAAGAACAGATTTGTGCCCTCTCAAATGCCTAGAATCTCCTTAAACATAAGTATTTCCAGGACGGTTCAACACTATTGATTCGAGAGAAAGGCGAGGAAACAGCACCAGTAAAAGAAGATGATAGAAATAGGGTCTAATGTAGAAAAAGCAATAAAACAAAGAGAGGATGTGGTGCACAAAAACACACAAAGATGTCAGATGATGTCTTGACTGAGAGGCTTGTCTCAGTTTTTTTTTTTTTCTTTTTTTCCTTCCTCCTATACCCTGATTTCCCCTTAAAGCCAAACATAGATCCAGAGTGGCTGACACATCCGCACAAGTCACAAAAGCACAGTGAAGAAGTGAAGTCCCTTCAATGAAGACTTATTACAACAAACTACACTCTAAGGCAAGTCATTAGGTTCTATTTTATGATTCAAAACAAAATCAAATTGCAAAATACTGTTTGCCTGGAATTCCCTATTGCTTGCTTGTGTACAACATCTCTATGAGAATGAGAAACAGAGAGCAGGAGAGACGGTGTGGGTGTTTATGTGTGCACGCATGTATATCTGTGTGTGTGCGTCCGAGCGTGTGTGCATCTTGTTCATGGCAAGAAATCAGCTCAGTTTAGCACATAATGGAAATGTGAATAGCCCAGAGCGCCTCTCTCCCACACAGGGAGAGAACTGGCTGGGAGCAGGCTGCATCCTTCCAAATCCAAACAGTGAAAGGGAGTTAGCTAGGTTAAAATCCTGCCCCTTTTTCTCTCCCTCCCTGGAGCGATTCACAGCTCTGCCCATACATTACTCAAACAGGTCACCCAAACAGGTCTCACGAGCAGTCTGAAAACATATTCACACACATATGTGCACACATGCTAAGCACACGGCAATGCATACACACACACACACACACACACACACACACACACACACACACTTGTAGGTTCAGTGGATAGGTGACGTTGCTCATATTATGACAGATGACATCTCATATATGGATCCCCTAGCACAATAGCCCCAAAATGTTATGCTTAATTTAACATAAACTCTACCTTTTTCAGAGTCAACATTAACAGAATTTCAAGTTTTCATATACCCCACAAAAGGTTACCAACCTCCAAACATAACTGCATAACAATTTATCTATTTTTCTGTCATGCAACACTGAGATTCCTTTGACCAGGGCATTACCTTCGTGCCCAGAGGGACATGATAAAAAACTCTGACTTACATGCTACTTCTAGAGATGCGTTCCGGCTTACGGCCTCTCCCAGATAGTTTCGGGCCACACACACGTAGCTGCCATCGTCAGGCTTGCTCCTTCTTCCGTGGACGATGCGGAGGAAGAAGAGGGACCCGCTGGGCAGCAGCATACGGTGGGAGCGGGGGTTGTCCCGATCCGTCTCAACACGCTCCCCATCTTTGTACCATTCCACCGTGGGGGTTGGACGGCCCTCTGCCTTGCAGTTGAGAGTGGCTGGTTCCCCTTTGGACACAATGAGGTCAGAGGGGTGCTCCACAATGCGGGGAGGGAAGTCTTCCTGCCGAAGACGAGACCCTAGAGGGAAACGAGAGAGTAAAAAGTGCCATTAAAGAAATAGCTATAATATTTACATGCACATAAATAATGTATTTTAATCTTGCTGCAGCAGCAAGAGCGGTGTGTTTGGGATGAATGCAGTTAGCTAGTTAGTTAGCATGAGCATAATCTTAGTCAAGAGAAAATCACAGTGGGTGCAGTGCAAAAATAGCAAAGCAGCGCCCGCTCACTTATCTCAAGTATCACCAAAATAAAAACAGTGAATCAAAGGGAGTTGCTGATTACCATACCACTGATGATTAAACAAGATGACAGAGAGAAATGTCAAGTCATATCTCAGAAAACATGGAAAACTTCAATAAATGTTTTTTATAGTTCTAATCTCTCACAAACATTATATTTTCATTGTTTCGCTAAACAACAGATTGTACACACATGTGACTGACAGAATAAAACTACTATAATATTGTGTAAAGTATAATTTCATTAAAGTCCTTGTGAAAGGAAAGTTGATTAGTGTCAGGTTCTGGCTGCACTATATGCTGTGTTACTACACTCAGGCTCACATATTTACTTTCACAGACAGGAGCTGAGGAGTCATTATATCTCATTAGCTTTTTCATTAACACGTTCCATCAAACACTGACATCATCAAACATGTTGTCTCAGTGGGAGTGGAACAGCGACTGCTACTTTGGATTTTTTTTACTTTGTACTGTAATAGCGTGGATATGCAACGTTTACAATTCTCTTACCCCCCTAAAAGCCTACATTATTATATTAAAATGCATTATATTTAGACTTTAACAAGAGTATTTCATAGTCAATCCTCAGCAAATGTCATGAGAATGCTTAATCCTGACTATCCAGATAAGAATCATGTCATCATTTCTGTAATCGCAACCCAAACACAACCCTTACTCTGCTCATTCTTTCCATTCGTTTGGCGATGTGAACACCTTTATTGCTGTTCCATCTCTAAATGTCACAGAGGAATGACCCAAATGTAGTGCCACTATGTTTGTTTACAGACATGACAGCATCACAACTCTGATCTGTTTCATGGTGCATGAGCACATTATAATATCTGTGTTAAAAGGTCTACTTTTTCTGTAGTGTGCACGCAAACAGACGTAGAGTGTAATTTTGGAGTCGCTAAAACAGACTTTTTGGACTGTCGTAAGGCGAGGTAATAAATAAAATATAAATAAATGAAACTGATGTTACACCGTCTCTTGTCTTTTAGCCTCTGATGGTGACAAATCATACAAATTGCAAAGGCAACCATGATGACTGGCTGCTACACGGAAACCAAAATAAAGCCGCAAATGTGAGTGAAATTGATGTGGCAGTCTATAATGTTAAGAGGTTTGTTGTCAAAAAGCACTCCATTAGCCAGCGCCAACACACCAAACCATGGTGATATATTGTGATTTTAACATGCTTTTAAAACCTTATACAGTACATATGTCTCTTGATTAAGCAGCATTTACATGTATCCACAATCACACACAAACAGTTTGTAAAACAGTGACTTCTTCTAATTGGTTGTCCCATTATCCAGTCTCCACTATGGCTAATGCAGAGTTTGAGACTTGTGCTGTCAGACAACAGAATTGAAATGAGACGATTTAAATTGTGGGTGGCTCAGTGGCTCAGTGGTTGGTACTGTCATCTAACAGCAAGAAGGTCCTGCGGGGTCCTGTCAGTCTGTTAGCTCTGGACTGGCAACCCATCCAGGGGGTTTGCCTGCTTTCTGCTCAATGCCTGCTCCAGCACCCCATGACCCTGAATATGAATAAGGGCATGGGGATAAAAGATGAATAGATGGATGGATATTTTGATTTTTTTAGTCCTTGAATTTAATGTTAGTATTTAAACAGCAGAACAGTCCTGTATTGATACCTGCTCAAGTTATAAAATAAATGAAAATTAGGGCTAAGGAGCAGTGTCTAGTGGAATCCAGCGGTGTAGTTGAAGAAGCAACTCACACGCTTACCCTCCCCTCCCAAGCACGACAGTAGCCTCGAAACTCGCAAAAAACGTGAATGAAGAAACATGTTGTACGCTGTGGAACGCAAGCGTTTGTAGATAAAAATGGCTTATTCTAAACAAATTCATTTTAACAAAAAGGTGATTATACACCAATGAAAACATAGTTATGCATAATATATTTCATTTATGGCAGTAGATCATCCTAAACGTCACACACTGAACCTTTAAAATAAAGATTCTTGGTAAACATACATTGCCAATAGTATTTTGGTCAAATGCGGCCTCTCTTAAAGCTCATGCTTTGCGCATACCCAGATCATCTTTTCTCTACAGTGGGTCTGTGTATGGGGATCTATCCATGGTGCTGAAGCTGCAACTCAAGGCTAGCCAGGAACATGTTAGGGCTTGTAAGCAGGGACCACTCTAATAAAAGTCACTTTGAGGTGACATCTGTCTACCAGCAGTTCAGAGGAACTCAATTTAGGCTTATAACCAAAACATTCATTTGATTGTCGAGCAAAGGGAGCCTGTCCTTCAGGTTCTTCCTGTCATTTGAGAATTTAGTTTGAAATGTCACAACCACAAAGTCACTCCGAGCCCTGCTGCAAAGTTGAAATCAGTAACATTGATAAAAGACTTAGGATAGATACAAACTGTCAAAGTAAGTCCATTGTCTGTGTAATATATACTGTATTGTGCACTGACTGCAAACTCTAAGCATTATGCTCTCTAATAGACAATACCTACAGTATTGCCACAGGCATAGTCAGTCAGAAACCATCTATTGGGATTGCTTGGGCCTCCAAAATTATAAGACTAAATCGAAAAAAAAGGCTGAAATGTTTATTTAATCTATCTGCTGAATTGATTGAGCCAATGCAATAGCCCTGCAATGAATCCTATTTTTTGTGCTTCGTGTCATGTTTTTGTTGAGACTGTGTCAGAGATGTGTAGATTAAACCCCAATGTATGTAAAACAGGGTGGACAAAACATTTGAAATCCATCTCGGCAGCAATCCAATACAGACCACAGCCAAAGGAACTGCAGAGCTGGAACCAGCCAGATCTACACCCACTTTACGTGCTGATCACACCTGCACTTCATTTACTCCACTGACACAAATTTATGTTTTATGGGCTGCTGGGGACATAGTAATACAGAACACTCCATGATAAGGAAAACACTTCCTGTCAAGAATCTTAGATATGTCTCTGCTGCATTTGTACTGTAGGTCCATGCACTGTATGAGTAACCTGTAGACCAAAAACAATCAGGGGTGACTTTCCAGACTGTATGAGTAAGCATCTTCTCTATGGCACATTAGACATTTCTGCTATAGGACATACAGTTAGTCCATCATCTGCCTGAGCAACCCTTTGCACAAGGCCACAGAGAATGTGACCCAAGATAAGTCCATTAGAGCAAACTGTGAGCACAGTATGATGAATTCTAGGTTTTGAGACTTTTGAAGGACCATACAAGTACAAGGCAACCAGCATATGAGATCTAGGGAGTTACATTAATTAAAAAATATATACTTAAGGTTTAGAACACAAAAAAAAGTTTAGTGTTGACTCATTTTTTTTTAAGCCAGCGAGCATTTAAAAGCACAATACTGTACCACAAAGCTGCCAAAGATTGTACTCGAGTAACGGATCAATTGTTCAATTAGGGCAGCCCTTATGAATAAATTAGTAACTTTTGTCTACCCCAAGCCATTAAATAGTTGGCCTATGGTAAAATAGCTTAGCCTATATCAAGACTAAATGAACCAATTGTGATATGGCGCACTGGAATGGTGCATTGTGATTTTAAGCAGAAATTTAAGAGGAAAAATAATTTACTGTACATCATGTGGGTTACCGTAGACTAGTCGGAATCTTCTGGATGTACTTGAACTGAAAAGATCATGGGTCGAATTCGCTTCATGCCACAGCCCGGTGGGTTTTTCTAAAGCCAAATGTGAGGCAGGATGTAATTTCAACCAAAACATTTAGTAATAAATGTGTCCATAAACTTACCGTCGGTCTGGGTGTACAGAAGTCCACAGAGAAAGAAATACTGTAGAGGACCCATTCTGGCATATTGGCCCCGTAAGCTATCGGCTCATGAATTCCTCCTCAAGCGATCAAAAACCCCCAATCAATGAATCAATCAAGCCTGTTTTCACTTGTACGACTTTGAGGACAGTTTACAGTTTCAAGTGAGTGAACTAAAGCAACCAAAACAGTTATTTCAGCCGCTGAAAGAGATCATTCTCAGTCGCATGTCCATTCTTCTTCCTCTCCAAGAGCGCACCAGTAAGCAGTGGTCCGTCGACTCGCCGACACGTTGGGAAATTTCTGCAGTCACCAATTGCAAACATCACCGACGCCCAAAGACACTCCAGTTACCGATGGTTTCCCCCCCCCATCCGACCCGCATTCTTCTGACACTTTACCGGGTCCCACCGCGGGGAAACGCATCCATCCTCACGCGGGACAAGTTGAGAGATGAAAGGTGCAGATGGGATTCAGAGGTGAGTAGCTGCACGGTGCAGCAGCACAGCACAGCCCCTCCTCTCCACTCCGCTGCCCTGGGAGAAACTAAACGGAGAATATAACACACACAATGGATGTGAGCACTAAAACTCAGTAGCACTTTACATTCTGGACAATTGGATTTCTGATAATGATGCTCATTAGTGTTTCTTTCCATTTTTGATGGGAGACAATTTACCCCAAACAGCTGATACATTATTAAACATTAGTCTTTGCGGCATTGCCAATGTATAAATAAAAGTATGCTGCTTATTTTGTGTTTTTTGTTGCTCAGGTTTTGTTTTCTTTCTTAATTCAGTCCTTTAATGGATGTCTTAGGATTGCCTTCGGAGGATTTTTGCGATAATTATTTAATTGCATGGCTACCCTTATCAGCTTACAAGTAACATAAAAACTCATTAAATGTCCTTCTTGTGCTTCTGTGTTTTGTTTAGATTTTCATCTGGTCCTAACATTTTATTAAAATGCAGCATCAGGGCAATGTTATGTGCACACATGAAGGGCAGTCTACCAGGTTTAAATCAGGACAATTAAATCCAATTAAACGAAAATAAACACCCCAGGCTAATGCTCTGGTCCGCACAACTTGAGAGACTGTAGATTTGTCACTGTAGCCATTTTGTTTGTCCAACAAACAAACAAACAGACAAACAAACAAACAAACACGTCTCCTCTGTCTCCACAGAGTTGATGCATCACATCTGTATTATTATTGTATGTATTTTGTCTTCATACCCTTTCATTTCTATATATATGTCAAGATATAGATAATGTGTTAAGTCAAAGCATTTAAACAAAGCCCTCTGGTTTTACTAGGTGGTATTTCATTGTCATGTTCATGGTTGAAAAAGCTATTACAAAGGTGTACAGCTGTAAAAAAAAAAAAAAAAAAAAAAAAGGCACTTCATTCCCGCCTATTGCCTGAGGTGCTTATCCTGCCTTGTCATCAATACTGCTCAATATTGTCAATAGCATTATAAATGCAGTGCCTCACCATGAGACCAGAATGAGATGGGCTGCATCAGGTGCTATTGATCCAGAGGGTGAAATTAAACCATTTTTGGCACAGTGTTCACAGCAGTAGATCGAATAATAATTGTGGACGATGGCTAAATCGAGTCTGTATGAAGGGGGTGTAAAGTGAACACAATCATTTCAACTGGATAGATCTCATCCATCAGAGAGAGATGTTTTCAATAGAATTTTCCTGCCTGATTGTTCTTATGGCAGCTCAGCTCAGCTCAGCTCATGGTGTTGTGAGGACCTCTTGCCTCTCAAAAGCTTTTTGTTTACGCTTCAACAGTGCAAGCCGTTAACAAAACTGAAGTGCTGGAATATATAAGTGCCATTTTTGGGGAGGAAAAAAAGGGAAAAAGAGTATTGTATTTCCGTTCCTTAAAAACCACAATGCAGTGCAATTTAAGTAACTTCTCACTTATTGTTTTTCAGATTTTATGCAGAGGGTAACCTTAACCCATTGCACGTCCTGTCTTTCAGAAGTGCAAGGAGATAATAAATATGCTTTTCAAGAAATTAATAACCTCACAAAATCCATCAAGGTGAACTTTAATGATCTGAGAAGGAAACTTCAAGTACATTTTAGTGCTAATTGTACCAAATGACTTACCCCAGCAATTCATCACAAGCTCTTACTGTTAAACAAATGTTAGTATCCATCTCATATCTCTTCCCTCAGGGAGTTGGGAGAGTAGTGGACTAGACATAGTGGACTACTGGCGATGGAGCTAAAGCCAAAATGGTAATGTCAGTGTCTAAATGCAATGGAGATATTAAAATATTCAGCCTGAGAAGGAAAAATGTGGTGATTAATGAGCGTCATCCAGTGTCACACAGTTAAGAGTTATAGACAGGAAGTTTGAGACCGTGTACTGTGTATGGTGCGACACTACGTCTACTGTAAACAACACAACACAAGAGATTTTAGAATAAAGCATTAACATGTCATCAGATTCGGTTACATCTGTCAAGCCAGTCCATTTTTAGCTTAGCGACAAGTAGAGAGTTGATTATATAGCATCTTATTGTTTAATACATGGCTTGCAATTCAATATGTACAGTGTATTAAATGACTGCCCACATATTCTGTTGGAAATCTGAACAACAGTGTTCTGCTGCTGCGTTTTTGCCACCCTATTATGTATCGTAATATATCACTGATTTAGTTTTTACGTTGCTGCTACTGAGAAAGCATTTAAAATGGTTTACACAAAGGTCCATTCAGAAGCACCAAATATGAATTATTAAGTAAAATTCTAAAATAAGTAAATAAAATACAAGATATATTTCCAAGCACTCCTTGCTCTCTTGCTGCACACCAGAAAAAGTGATGTTCCTGTAAATGCTAATGCTCGGAATAAAGCTGAGTTAAATTCAGGGACACTGATCATATTTGACTGAGCCAGACTTACTTACAGCTCACTTATGACAAGAAGACTCAAGCTGACACAGCCTCTGAAAATAGGTATGATGCATGTGGGAAAAGTGCCTTCATATATATGGTTAGGAGAATGAAAATAGCATTAAAATGGAGAAATCCAGGAGAAAATGGCATGTGGCACAAGTAATTGCATAATGGCATTTGATGTCTGGCATGAGGTCAAAAAAGAGAATGTACGTTTATTGAGTGAGGTGACTTGATGTTTATCTTTGAAGTTGAATAAGATAAGAGAGGCAGAGAAAGACTCCATCACACACTGAGACAGACATGTTTCCAGGCAACCTAAGATTCTGCTGCCTTTTTCTCACAAACCAAAATCAAAAGGGCTACTGGCTCTCATTAATCTACCTCTCCCTCTCTCTGTTCATCACACGTAGGAGACAGTGTCAAGGTCACAAGTTTTGTCCGCACCATTACCTACTCATAACCGTGTTTGTCCAAGCCAGGAGTGTTGGAGGTAACAGATGGCGTGTGTGACAGTGTGTTCAACACCAGGCATGCTCAGCCTTAGTGAGAGTAGACAGAGTAGACATGTGTCCTGCCCACATAGCCCAAACTTGTATACAAGTAGTGACAAACGTCTGTCTAAAAGCTTACGGTGTTCAGTCCAGTGGACACCTGAAACAGTGCCTTGAAATTTACACCAGTGATTATAATATTTTTTAGATTGTATTCAACCAGATCATTTTAAGAAGCCACAATGAATAGCAGCTGTTTTACCCACAGCCACATTGTATCACACAGCATCTGCAGCATAACAATATGTGAAAACTGTTGTGTTTGGGTTTATTTCCAAACATAATGTCTCCAATTTTTGATTTCCAGGGACAGGCTGGAAGCACTTAGTTTAGTTTAATATACGTTTTGTTAATAGAAACATGACTTTTTCACCTATAGCTTTACCTATAATTGTCCATGTTGTGACTTAGAGAAAAAGACATTCAATAAAATGATATATAGTTTTTTTAATATATATTTTTAAGTACTCTGGTCATTTCCCTTACCATCAATAAAAAGTCAATGTTCCTACTTTTTTATATTACTGCTCCCCTTCTTTTATTGTGCTTCAATATCTTGTTTCAACAAAGGCATCAAATACAGGAGAGAGGAAAAACCCCTCGGTATATTGTTCCACTGTGACCGTAAGCTCCATTTGGCAGGCTACTGGTTTCAGCTCATCATTTAAGATTGCACATCACTGAGTCACTCTGGCTCTCAAATTGCTCACTATGATTAATAAAGTTGAACTGTAAATTGTTCCATATGAGATCAATTATGTTGTAATGTATTGTACAATCCATCAGTAGCTGTGACTTGCACTTTTGGCGGCTGTGGTTTGTTTCCGCCTTGCGCATCTCCCCCTATTGTTCAGATTGGCTGAGTTCCAAAAGTTATTAGGATAATGTGTAGGGGTGTTTTCATGGCTGTCAGGTAAATGTGTTCTGTGCTTCCTTACGAATGCAACATGAGGTATGCAGGGGCTTACCAAAGAGAGACAGTGCAAGCTGTCTGTGGAAGTGGGGATGGTCCATCTGACTGTTCAAGCAGCAAATCCCAATAGGAGATTTGCTGCTTGACCAGTCCCAACACAACAGCGCACAGCAGACTATGGACCATGTCATGAAAATTGATGGTCACATGGAAGACTATTGTAGTTAGACAGTATTGCTGTGATACTGAAAGTCTGTTACAGAGTTAAAGAAACAAAAAAAAACACACAAGTTAGCTCACTGTATTCCAATGGCCCGTCACCTGGTGCAGGATAAGATGCTTCATCAATTTTATCGCAAAATGCATCTATGTGCTGCTGCCAGCAAACAAAACCCCTTAGTTAATAACTAACTGAATGAGATTATACCATCATGCACTAACGGCATGGTTCACGGACATTCTGATAAATTTTACACTCTTCTTTTTAATATGCTTCTATAAGACCTGCTTAAACAGAGTTGGGTAGAGAGTGAGAGTGAGAGCTGCTGGATTCAAAGATGGCAAATTCTAGGGATAGAAAGGGTACTACATTATTTGACTCTAGTAAATGTACTGTTATTGTTGCTGTTACTTAGAAACTCTACTTATAAGAGCAAGTAAAATTGTGTAAAAATGTACTCGGATGAAAGTAAAAAGCAAGTCAGTTAGACGTTAGCCAAAAGAAACCCTTAAAAACATGATTTAAAATACACTCTGAGTAACACATTTAGGCTACAAAATAAAGTGCATTAGAGTACATCACACCACCAAGCTCTTATGTCCAATTTCCTTTTCTAGATGATACTTTGTAGATGAGCCTGTGCATACCATTGAATATCAGTTATACAACCACCGTCCTCAATGTGGCCTTCAACCAGAAAGTAGAACTCAAAAATTAAACAACAATCCAACAATAAATAAATATGGACTCATAAGGCTACACTAATTAAATAACCTGACACTCCTTGGAGAATTCACTACAGAATAAAACACCACCAAGGCTGACAAAACAGATATGTATAAACATCAAAACTCCACAGCCAAACACACATATTAAAGCGAAGGAGAGACTGCTCAGTTTTTACACATCGTGTAGTGCACACACATGCAACACAATACTACGTTGCTAAGCAACGTTGACGTTCTCCTCCAGAGAGAGAGTTACAAGCAGGACTGTTGTTTTTGTACTCATTCTGAGCCTTGTAAGCAATGTGAAGTCCTCCACAATCTCCTTTAGGTTCAACTTGTTTTCTTGATCATTCTCAATGTATAATATAACCAGTCTACTCTGGTTCTATGACCAACTGAGCTCCTTATCATTTTTTATACATTTTGAGCTGAGAGAGTGCTCAGCAGTCACAACTGTGGTATGGATTATTGTCAAAAACAGCAGAAAGGTCACAGTGAAGCTGCCTTACATACCTCACTGAAGGTACAAGTTCTTCAATGAATGCATGAATCACTGCTGAGCATTTCAGTAGTTAGCCAGACCCAACTTGCACCTGTTGGTCATGCAATATTTTTGGTGTGTTTGATTTGTGTGGCACAATAAACCAGTTATCAATTAAAGTAGATGCATTCAACCTTTTTTTTGTTGTTTGTTAGTTTTATTTTTTACCTGTTCTGAAGTACAATAATGAAGTAATAATAATATTGCATTGTTGTACTGTTTACAAACGGCTAGCCCTGGACTAGTTGTGATCAAACCTCTCACTCCTCCTGACACTCAGCTAGTGTACGCTCACATTTAGAACATGTATCTTTTCCAGAGTGTCAGCTGAGTGCCATCTCTCTGGAGCTCTGCTCTCCTGCGGCCGCAGACACACCAGCAGCTACTTGGTTTCTTCATTTGGTTCCTTTTTGTTTCACTATTTACAGACTTCAGATACAAAGGACAACAAGGAACTTTCAATTTGTTCATTCTGGCAGCCCCTGTGGACAAAAACAGTAGCGTTTCCACCGCCTTGTTTTATTGATTTCAAGGGTAGACCGAACAAATCTGACTGGGTGGCAGAAATAAGGAATAACCATATAGAAATAACCAATGTTCTCCGTGATGGTCTTGTGTGTTTATGTAGGTCTTACAGAAGCATTATATTACTGAGACTGTTTCATAACCAGTTAAAAACCTTGTTGTAGGTTTATCTAAAAGTAAAATGACTGTTTTCTTAATAATCAAAAAAATACATGTAGCCTATTCCAAAAACGGATTGCAGTGACAAGAGTAAATGGAATTTGTTACTTCCACCCCTGCAACTAGAAATTTGATTTATCATTATAGTGGAGGAAGATGTTCCATGAGATAGGCTGCAGGATTTGTTTACAGTTTGAAAATGGTCATGTCATCTACCAAACCTATAGAGAGAGTTTGAGACCAGAAGGCATTGTCCATTCCCCTGAATTGTTGCCCTTTGTCTCTTTGAGTTTGAGAAGGCAGAAAATATTCTTTGGACCCTGCAGAGGGTGAACACAATACTGAATACCTGTGCAATCCAAAACAAAACCATGCTAAAGTATAAATGATACCACTGCGAGACAAAAGATGATGAGATGAGAAAATATGGTTTTATTAATAATTGCCTCGACTATATGGGTTCTTTCAAGCTCTTGGAATACTGTGGTTTTCCGGATCAAGACTGTTCTTTAAATCCCAAAACTCTTGGGACACTTTGAAGTAATGTGCGAAGGACTCTTGAAATCAAAGCCTAGACATCACAACATGTCTCTTCTCAAGATATGTAGTTTTATTTCTCGGAGATGAGTGGTGTTGTCAATGTATTACTATCACTTTATTCTTTGTTTCCTCTGCATACCTTCATGCTCCACAAAACACTAGTGAACTCCTGACACACCTTGCTAGAGTGGAGAGAGAAGGGCCCAATCCTTCCAACTCCATTTAAATGCTTTCAAGGTGAAAAAGGCCTCATTCAGCTTCTGGAAGTGGAAGCGGTACTTTGGAGGACACTAGTGAGATATCTCTCTAGCGACATAGGTGTGGAGGAGAAAGAAAGGGCCTGTGTTTAATCAGGCGCAAGGACATTTACACCATTTGTTTTTCCTCTGGATGAGCACAGGGGAAAAAATAGAAAAACAAGGAAGAAAATGCTGAAAGCAATATGAAGGAGAAACCCCAGGAAGCACTGTGCTCTTAACATTTTCAAAATGGCAGATAATAGACTTCTCCCATGCGTGTAAACATTGCATTTCCATAGAAATGGCCTCTTTCCATGTCTCAAATAGGTAGTCATGGGTGAGAGAGTTATGTAGCACTCACCTCTTAATCTCTTAAGAAAATAGGAAAAAGATAAAGTAAGAGTCCAAAAGAGAGTGCTGGCAATTTGGATGCTGCTTCAAACAGTGTGGTGCTTTCAATCAGTCAGATATGATTTATTCTAATATAATTGTTCTGTTCATAGGGTTTGAAACAGGCTACAGGGTTGATGTTGTGTTTAAATGATTTCCTTTTATTTCAACATATTTGTTATTTTTACCATTTTAGAAGTTGGTTTAAGTTACAAGTTTGACTTGTGTATTATGAAGATGAAACAAGAAGTTTGTACATATTTATAACATTACGTAACATTATTTTAAAACATTATTTAAACTAAAGCTTCTCTTCTAACTGGGTTGCCACATTTTATCATACTCATCTTTCCTGTAATTGCTTCTGATTCTCTAATGAAGCACTTCCTTTGATCCAAGCAGTTGATAAAAAGTAATATGCAGCTCTTTAATTTAGGATTATTTGTAGGAGTCAGAAAATTGAATAAGCACAGATTTTATAGAGAACATTATATGAAATGTTACTTAGTACATCAACCAAACTGAAATCCTCAAACTAAAGCTTAAATTTCAGGTTTGATATTATTCTATTGTTTTATGTTGAGACAAAAATATATTAACGGTAGTTTTATTGGATTTCAGTAAAGAAGATAATCCTTCATACGCGTTCCAGATTTAGACAAAACAAATTTACAGGTATCTGGTGATTGACGTGAGTGATGGCAATTATAATCCATAGATTCATATTAGCACAGCATTTCAAGTTTGTGTTCTTCATCAAATCCTAACAGTGCTGTTCTGATTATATTTATTAATGAATATAGTCCAGTGATTCCAATTTACAAGAAAGAACAGAGCCAAATCTAATAAAAGTTATGTAGTAATAATCTGAAAATGATATTGTCTCATTTTAGAGTAATAGGTGTGGGACTGTCTGTGTAGGCAGAGTCCTGAGAAAATAATAACTCAAGAACAATACATGCCAGAAACCTAATACATAGACCACAGGTTTCCCCTAGAAACCTGTCGTGCACTCGTCTATAGAAGATGATCTGATTAGATTTTGGAGGACTTGTGCCGCATAAATTTGCATTTCTGTGAGGAGAAATACATTCAGACTACTTTCAGACTCAGGCAGCACCTCCATTTCTGAGGACATTGTTCTCTCCTGGATAAATGGTGGGCTGCTCCATTAACGGGGTCCTGTGTTCCAAGCAGAAGAGTTCAGGTGTGTCAGGGAGAACAGTGAGTTTGACCGCAGATTTTGTGCATCAATTCCAACTCCCTGTTTTCTGTTCCGTGTGTCCCTTGCCTGTGGTCATGAGGTTTCTGGGTAGTGACCGAAAGAATGAGATTGTGGAAGCAAGTAACTGAGGGTTTATGGCCTCACTCTGCGTGACAAGGTGAAGGATTTGGTGATCCAAAAGGACCTTTTTATCATTGCAGCTACCACATTGGCAGAAACTGCTACAGTAGCAGCCAGGGGCACTGCCAAATCCACTGGGAAAACTAGTGAAAATCTATATTTTTTTCATAATAAAAAGTTATTCCTTCATAGTAGTCTCTTGTTCTTATTTAAACAGATTTACTTTCTTAACTTCTGAAAAAACATTATGGGATACACCACCAAACCAGAGCACCTTTCCAGCTCAACTTGATTTTATCATTAATACTCTGATGCAAGTACATTATTACTGGTTTAAGAGAACATTGGATAACAGTACAGATCTATTTATAGTAGCAGTAAGAGGCGGTCCTATAAACTGGTCACCTTCACCTGAATTTTACAGTGGTGACAAAAAAAGATGTAATAGAAAATAAGGGGAAGCCCCAATATAAGATAATTAGTTGACACATTAGGATGCCTACTAAAGTTATGGACTTTATCCAAAGACTTATCAACAATGTTGATGTTTTACACCTAGCCTGCTTTCCTATTTACTATGCTTTTTGAGATAGCATCTTGGTGCAACAGGTACAGTCATGACATAACTGTAGTTAAAGAATTGCATTAGATTTAATCTTATCCCTGGTGATGACAGGAACATATGAGATGGAGCTTAGCTTGCAGGTGACTCACACATGGTTGGAAAAATTCAATACTCCTGACTCTCAACCTTGGAAAGGACTTGTGTACTACACAGCCAAGGACATTGTGTTGTACAGTGCTGCTGTCTGTGAGACAAATGGCAGCAGAACCTATACTCACATGAAGCCTGCTACATCTACACAACCCTAACATTACTCAGACACTTGCATCGGCACAACAGTGAAGCCAGTCATTTCTGATCTCACAATCAAAACAGACAGGACTGTAGTTCAGATGGGGTTCCAATAGAATTTAGGATGGTATATGACTCATTGTGCTACCGTAGCTGTGCCATTGTTTCATATAAGTGATCATATCCAGTGAAACAGGCCCAACAGTACAATTCCGCTGCTGGAAAAAGACATTTAAATTGGTTGTAGCAGCACATACGAGCACAAAGTACAACACTACTTTTTTAGCTTGAAAGCAAGTATTGAAAACAAAAGAAGGCACACTACTGTTGCTAAATTAAGTGTTCTAGAAGGTAGCGGTGAATGTCACTTACAGGGGTTGAAATTCTGCTTGGCTTGCAGGTGCAAGGTTGATTTGGAAGGAGACGATAGCGGGGATGCGGGCATATGACAGGAAGGAAGATTTCACCTTCACATTATTTGTATAAAGTTTCTATTTCAATGGCATATATATTACTAAGGAAACCTTGAGCACCAACAGGCAGTGTGAAATCAGTTTTGTTTGTATTACATCATGTTGTCACCACACTGCAGAATATTTCTTTTACCCTTTGCCCAACCTCCAAATTGAAGAAACAGGAAAAAAATTATTTTGCATGTGCACATGCATGTACACCCACATATGCATGTACACCCACATATGCATGTACAACCACATATGCATGTACACCCACACATGCACAACAGAAAGCACCTGTATAAAACATGTGCAGTGTCTACATCAACAATAGATACATTCAGTACATTACATATTGTTCCCAACATATCTTCTCAAGTATAGACATGTGTGCATGTACACCTGAAGACTGTGGAAGAATGATAATATTCCAAACCCCTAGTCACACCTCGATCCACTCTTCTTTAAATTTCAGTATTAAAGCATTACATATTTTGTTATATTGATTGAAGTATAAAAAGGAGGGACTGTGAAATATAATTAAACTTAGGAAAAATACAATAAATATAATGTCAAAGTTACCCCACATTGGCTGAGGTAAGGAAGACCATTCATTTAATTTCTGTTATCTAAAGTCAGGACTGATTAAAGTCACTCTTTACATTATAGCATTTTCCCACTCCAAGCAGCTGCATGTTTTTCAAACTATGTAAGTGTTTTAAATAGAATAAACAGCACAGTCACCATCCTATTGTGTTAGAGGTCAATTTTTTATTTTACTTTACTATTTAGTAATAGTTGTATTTTATGTTTGTTATTTTTATGGTGAAGTTCACTTATGGATGCTTTAAAATCATTCTACAATTGCAATCTCTCAAATATGATACATCAACTTTTACCGCAGTGTAACTGTACCCATCATACCAGATCCTTGACTCCCTCCACAATGCATAAAATTTAAAACGTACTGAGAAGCTTGAAACACGATCTTGTATTTAAAAGTTAACCTGCCTGCCGGTCCTTGGTGCCTGACATCGAAATGATCCTTGTGGTTTATGCAAAATGTATGGTGGTTGGAAAAGCAGAGACATCTATTTCAACTAAAACAGCATGAGGATTTTTCTTCTCCCTGAACTCTTCTCTTGTTTCTCATTCAGTTTCATCATCAGACTCATTCATCTCAATTTTCTAGAGTGGATGCAAGAAGGTAGACATTGATATATGTTTCCTGCAGTATCAAGATAATGCAAATGTTGCTTATTATTGACAGTTTGTCACTGTTTGGCACTGTTGTAATTTTTATTTTTTTTTCATAAATCAAATGCAAAGTATTAAATAGAACAATCCCAACTTTAACAACAAGTGTTCCATCATTGTAAAAACACAGTTTTTTCATTTCCTGAAAAGTATTTGGAGTGAGTTTTGGACGTATGATGTTTCTGCCTAACAGCAAAGACTTCCTGAACAGCTATTTTTAACACTTGTTTCAATTTGCTGGACAGGATGTTCATGAAACAGAATCTCCCCAATTTTGTAACAAAAAAATCCTGGAACTACTGGAAAACATGAAAATATATAGACTAGCTTTCCAGCCATGGAAACATTTTATGCAGTCCTGATATTTTTTATTGTATTTTACTCCCTCACTTGCCTACATAAACATGAGTGCATATTTTGTTTGAAAATCAACTGTTGATAGGATAAGCTGCATGAAAACTGGAGTTAAATGTGTCAATACTCTGCCCACTGGTAAATTATATGACCATTGTGAGCAAGAGCGGTCCTGTATTGTCAAGAAAAACTCCTGAATGAGTCTGGGAAAATTATTTCTTAAAAAGAAACTCTGAAGAAGCTAAACTCCTACTAGCTATTAATGGCGAGTGACCATGAAAAGTTCAGCTATAGTTAATCATGTCCACATTTTGTATAATTTTGCCTGATTGTTAAACTATTTCGCCTTACCTTACAGTAAGGCTTCATACTGGTCTCCTTTCCCTCGAAATGGAAATTCCTGGAGGGTTTTTTAGACAGGTCTTGTTAGATCTTCATTAAAGAGATCAATGTCCAAGGAGAAACTCATTACCTGTGGCTAAATCAGGTTATAAACTTAGATTGACCGATGAGTGATTAGTTTTAGAAAAAAAAGGTACTTGTAAGTCTGTTTGACTCTGAAGATACACATGAACGCTGAACATTTAACAGGAACAGGAGGCTATACATGCCTGTGTTGGTATGGGAAACTGAATCTGTGATGTGTATCTTTGTCCCTGAACTTAGTTAATGCTATAACTTCGTTTGTCAACTCTAATATTAGATTTAGCTATGGTGATGCCCCCAGGTGTCACTGCAGTAGCTCAGATATTCTTCCACTATCCATCGATGTCAGAGGAAGCATGAAGTGAATGGCAGAGGCACGGCTGGCCTTGGTGATAGCGAAGATTGTCAAGTATTGTTAATGTCACATGCCACCCCTAATACTGTACACAAGATTAAATATTGACTGAGTGAATTCCTGTAATGTATGAGAGCGTATTACTTTTTTCATCAAATAAGGCTGTGGATTTGTATGATGAGTAATATATTTGCAGCTATGTTTGTGAGAGATGATGACAATATGAGCAAGTAGATGAATTATTTCTGTCGTTGTCATTAGACCTAATTTAGTTTAGTGGTGTTAAATTCAAATAACGCAAAGCAAACAAAGCACTTGTAGTGCTTGGTAGAAATTACATTGGTTAACTCATTCAACTCTTACATTTTTCATTACAATAGTGATTGATAACATACTTGGCAAGTCATGTGGCTGGCATTCTTGAGGTGGGCACAGGAAGTAGAAAATGTACAATATAATACGTTATATTAATATATAAATATCATATTGTACATCGATAAAATATTTTGATTCAGAACAAGCATACTTAGTTTGAAACATGGCAAAAATGCAACCAATTAAAGTAATATCTATCTTATTATCTTACATAGCTTATTATAATCCTGCTCAAAATGCCGTTTCGATTTAGGGAACATATATAAATTTAATTTGCAATTATAGGTTGTTATGAAAATGTGAATCGAGGGGAATATCGGAGTTTAAGGAGCAATGGTAATGTATCAAACAACTTAAAGTGCTCCTTCTTGTTGCCCTCTTTACCCACAATCCTCCCTGATGCTCCAATGATTACTCCTGTCTACAGACAGAATAGCAGGGGACAGAATGTGCACCCTGCCTGTGATGATACATTGTTCTGAAGAATGTTTGTATGTGTTGGAAATAGGCCTCATGCAGATTTATGGTAACAGCTGGTACTCTTAAGATTCAAATGCAACACAGATTTGTGGTACCGAGCCATCTTTTTAGGTTTAGAAAAACAAACACAACTGTCCTGCAGATATCTCTCTTCTATTGTTTTGAAAATTGTTTTGATGAAACATAATGCCTCTGTGTGTCCCATATGTACCTGCCTGCTGTACTTAAATGTATAGAGAAGTCCTGTTGTTAAAAGCCACAATTCATATGTTTCAAAAGCCACAATCATCCAATTATCCAATCAAAACGTTCCCTGCATAGTTTGAAACCACCCTCTTTCACACCTGATGGTATTCTGACTCGCTGCAGTGTTCATGTTGTTCAGATTGGTGTAGCTGATCAATTCATACACTGGAGGAACCTACTGCAGGACTCCATGCCTGGTTTTTGAAAAGAGGCTGACTTCACTCATAACATTTTTGTAAATTCTGTAATATTATTATTAGATTTTAAGAATTGTAAACCCAGAGTAGAGTTTGTAGTTAGGTAGTTAAAATGCTCTATTACCGTCTGACTCAACAGTCAATGAACAAGAAGTTTTTGAGGTGGACCGTTCAAATATTACTATTAAACCTCAATTTAAAAAATCCCTTTATTCATAGTGCTCATCCGGAAAACTCTTGAGACTGGGGAAGTCCTCACTTTTGCCAGTTTGAATCCAGCTAACTATTCTCCTATTTAGGTGAAATGCTTTGCAGGGATCAGTGCTGGAGAAATGGGGTGTACGTGGAATCCATGTCTTGACTGCTGCGACAGTACAGGCATCCCCTCCTGTGGGTGTTTAAACCCCCCAAAACAGCACTTCACTTATTACTGTGGGCACTCATACCCCATGAATTTACTTTCAGTGTTTAATCGAGAGATCCCCTTTGTCAGCATTGTTGCTAAAATAGCTCTGAATCTTAAGCAAGAACGTGTTGAAGGCACAGCAGGACATTTTTCAGATCCTGTATAAAACAATGTCATTCACTATAGTGGAGTACCTTACTGTGTTGTTGCACTTCCCTACAAGACCATTTATCAACTTCACACACTTCCCAGGTAGTTTTAGAACTCAACATTACTTACAGGTAAATCCCCTTCTGGTCATTTTGGGAGACAAAACACCTACCAGAGACCCTTTGAACCAAGGTGTGTCAGCCATACAAAACTGAGAACAGGGAGCTGGGTGGAAAATCCCCTTGTGTGCAGTTGCAATAGGGATGGATTTAACTATGGATGGATTTTGGTAACTCGCTAAATCCAGGTTCGGGAATGGTGGTTTTGTGGGTATTTGGTGAAAGTGTGTGCTAAAGGTAGCCTACATGGTCCTGGCATTGCCAGCTGGGCAGGTGCAACCTGGCGAACTCAATCATTTCTTCAGAGAATAGAAAGCATGTGGAACCACAGTAAATGGGCGTATAATTTTGTAATAATTGAAAGAAAAGCACTGAGGATTTCGTCTTTATATCTTGGTCAGCATGCTGTTCTGCATCTTCAATATAGCTGATGTTAGAATGTGTTGGGTTTCTGTATATTTATACCTACTGTTTATAGCACCTACAGTATCTCCAGTAGGTGCTACTGTTCTGTACCTCCTAGGGATGCTGTAGGTATCCACAATGAGTTTCTACATCTCCTTCCAAATGAAGTTCCCTTTTCGACATATTAGGTGCTCTGCTTAAGTTGTGGGCAGCAGGATTTCAGCAACACAGCTGGATTTCCTTGCATTCTGTCAGACATACAGTATGTGTAAAGAAATCACCGAGCCCTACTGTATGTTTATACCACTGGAAGCGTGTTTGTGTGATGCACAAAGGATTTTAGGAGGTAATCAAAGAGAATGTGCCACAGCTGTGGATGCTGAGCAGCTGTTTGAAGTACTTATTTTAACTATTTGTGGTCACCATTGGCTTACGTTTTTACAGTGTTTCTTACTAATCTGCATCTAGATTTCTAAAGTGGCATATATTCAAAATCAAAGCTCAGCGTTTCCTCTGTAGGCCAGTTTTGAACATGACATGATGGTAAATGAGTTAGTTTAGCTGCAAATTTATGAATCATTTAGAGTTTTCGGTTTCACAGAATACACCTTACAGTGTGTTTATGCAACCTCTGCCACAAGCATCTGCCTTGTCTGCCTCTGCTGTTTTAATAATCTCCTTTCCAGTGCAGCAATTAACAACAGCAACTGTCTGTACTGCACTGCTGCCCCCTACTTATGGGCTGTGGTAAACAAACCATATAGGAGAAAATTGACAGCCTTTTTGTAAAGGCAGTAGGTGAGATCTGTTTCTCAAAAGCACACCATTTGCTACTTCTACCACCCCAATGTTCTGTAAGTTGTACAAAGTAGTTTGTAGACTTTGTTGGCCTTTTTTAAATATTCCAGACTTCAGACGCATCTTGCCATTTCCATAAAAATCATCCATTCTTTTCCAAACAATGTACAAAAGTAAAAATGACAGAAACTGTCTGCAGCAGCCTCTAGACACTTGTTCATTCAGTGCGGTTGTTTGGGGTGTCAAACAGACAGGAGAAAAGCTGATACATAATATACAATAGATGGCACTCTCAAGACTGCAAAGATACAAAGGAATATATCCAACAAATTTGCATTCATTCCCAGGAGAGGTGCTACTCACTGCACATCTAGCTGGAAAATCAGCCTATTCTTAGATTATTCAGAAAAAGATGTGCCTTTCACATATATAAAATATGAGGTTTTCCTCAAGAACAAAAATACAACTATTTCACCTCTAACAGCGAAATATTATATTGAAAAGCAATTACTCTTACTTGAGCAGACAGCTCAATTTGACACATAATTTTAATTTGGATAAGACACATTCTGCTTAACTGTACTTTCAGGTAGACTTTGAGAAGGAAAGCTGTGTTTGACGAGCATACACACTGGACAAACAATCAGTAAGATCTACTTACATAAAACCACCACGCTCTGGTCTTAACATGCAACTCGGTGACGGGGGAGGGAGCTTAAAAGGTCTGCTTGAAGTGATCAGTGCACATGCCTGCGTGAAAGGTAAATAGATGGGTGGCAAAGAGAGGGAAAGGGGGTAGTCTGCTGAATCTACACAGCAGCCAATACTAATAAGGGAAAGCTAAGCCGTTAGTGAGGCTTAAAGCAGCTTACAGATGAAGAGAGTCTCAATTTGGCTGCAGTATTTTTTTTTCTCCAAAAACTAAAATCTTGTGGGGCTTAGTAATTTCTTCACATATACTGTATGCCAGACAGAATGAAAGGAAATCCAGCTGTGTTGAAATGCATCCTCTGCTGCCCGCAGCTTATGTTGAGCACTTAATATGTAGTAAAGGGAGCTTAATTGGAAAGGATATGTAGACACTTTAATTCCTGGCTGATGTAATTTTAAACAATGTTAACATTAATGCAAGTGTACCATCCATATCCAGCCATGTCTTCATGGGATTTAATTTCCTCTAGGTAACATACAGTATTTATATATATATATATTTGAGTGCAGATTTAAGTTGGCACTGAATAACGCACAGCTTTGTACAAAACTGAAGATGAATAAAGGATTTGAAGTTATGTGAAATTGTGTTCTTTAACTTTTAAAATAGATTTAATCAATAACATACTAATAATACATTGCTTTTACCTCCTCACCTTGTAGTCATTTAATCAATCAATCAATCAGACTTTATTTGTATAGCACTTTTACAAGCAAAATGTAACACAAAGTGCTTACACTTTAAAGTAAAGTAAGTGTTTTGTGAACAGTAAAACACTACATAAAAACACAAACAGGGTTATGCATATTTAACCTAATCTTGTCATGGAATTACACCATAAAAACAAATTGTGCAATACTAAGGGCCAGCAAGTACAATATCAGAATCATATCATTCCCACCCTAAGCAAAAGTAGTAGTATTTGGAGTTGTCACAATTCCCAGGGCCCAAATCTGATTTTTACAGATAGTTTCTAATGGTTGCATCACATCTGGTTGTGTCCTTTATCTCGTGCAAGCTGTTTACATCCACTATGTTTGCAGAATTCTGTCACATCCTCACCTCAGCCAGTGAATATGCATATCTAAACAAAAGCACAGACAGATTTAACACCCGTCAGCTTAACCAAGCTGCTCATCATTTTCTCTTAGTATCTCTGGGTAAACCAGGTAGACTTTTTCTGTCTCCCCCCTCTTTCTTCTTTCTTCTGTGATGCACACATGACATTACCACGACACCACAGATTTCAGTCTCTTTACCAGGTTTTATATATGTATTGTAATGCATTTACATTTTGTGTTTAAATGTTCACATGAGGATTTAATTTTCCTCTCTTGAAGGTCCAGTGTGTAGGATTTAGTGGTAGCAGATTGTAACTCACTTGCTTCACCCTCGCTTTCCAAGCACAATGGAGGAAGTAAGTGGTGCAAAATGCCATAATCTAGAGACAGTGTTTGTCCATTCTGGGCTACTGTAGAAACATGGTGGTTCAACATGGCGACCTCTACAGTATATAAAAGTAAAGTAAAGTAAAGTAGTTTAATTCTGAGGTGACAAAAAAATAATGATTCTTACTTTTAAGTGACTATGCACTAGTGAAAACATACCTAAGAATATTCTATTCGATTTCTGTCAATAATAGAGCCTCCTAAATGTTACACACTGGACCTTTAATGAGTTTAGTCACAGCCATGCATACCTATTTTATAGAATATACTCCTCATCAGAGTTGTTACATTTTTGTTCCTTCTTGCCTCTATTTGTACCAATATGCAAAGAAACAATTTTGGGATAATATTCTTAACCACTAGTTCACGACTCATGGCTGGAACATGAGAAATGTTTGGAAATGTTTGTGTCAGTTTTAAGCCGCTTTGCGTTTAGTGATAATAGCACATGTTAGCATGCTATAACACTAAACTAAGATTATGAACATGGTAAACATTATCCTAATCAGCACTTTACTATAGCATTGTCATTGCATAAGCTCAAACCAATCCTGAGTCTGTAAGTACAGGCTCATAGAGCTGCTAGCGTGGCTGTAGACTCTTTGTGTTGGACACATTTATATCTCTAAGGAAAATGTTTGTCTTGAAAAAAACATCTTTTAAGGCTACATGTACTTTTCGAATGTTTGATTTTGTGGTAGCTCAGTTGGGGTTTTAGCACACACTGTTCACAAAAGTGGGGGAAAAGAGTCACGGAGAAACGACAAAGAACACTGGGAGGACCTGCTGAAAAAAGGACACCTTTTGAAGCTTCTGAAGAGCGGAAATCACTAAAAAGACAAACACAAACGGCTGTAATATACATGCAGGGAGGCAAAGTGTTTAACTTAGTGCTCTGTCTCATGCAGGATTACAGGGATCTAGAAATAAGAAACAGAAGGATAACAGGAAATGACTTCAGCTCTCCTGGGACATTATATCAAGACACTATACAGAGACAAATAAGCAAAACTCAATACAATAAACATTAAGTACACGAGTAATAGGAAAATAGTGTGGATGGTTGCACTATTAATAAAAAACAGCATTCACCATCCTCCTCTATAGTGCTTCCCTTGTTCCAGACACTGCCAATTGACTCTCCCATCAACCGTGACAAGCTGCTGGATATATGCTATCAAAGAGTTGAACTCATGTGACCTGCTATCCCTAAGCATGAAGTAGCACCGTCACAAGCTCACTTAGAAGCACGAGATAAAGCGCACTGCACATCCTTCACAGCAGGAGACACGACGGCGCTCCTGCTCCCCACGGCAACAGCCCCACTTCTTAATCTAATCAGTTCAAATTAACCTTAATACACACTGTCCCCTGGGCTTTTGACTATGCTGTATCTCGCTGACACACCTTGTACAACTTCACCACGTTCCCCACTGAATGACCGTCACAGAGCCTAACTTGGGCTGACATACACGGCTTGAGAAAAGTTCATCTGCAGATAATTTTGACAAAACCGTCAAGGGATCTCAAGGAATCACTGGAATATAAAAAAAAATCAAATAACTATTTGGAGGGGGGATAATTTACGCTTCAGATTGTTATTTTTATTCCTCCAAAAATTGATAGCGAACAAAAATCGTGCTGAAATTTCATTTATTCAGTGTACAGTCTATACAGTGTGGGGACACAGCTAAAGAGAAGCTAAATTTAGTCATGAGGGCAAAAGTTGGTGGCCTTAGAATGCCCACGGGTTGCCCACTTAGAGATGTCAACAGCTGAAAACATTCACTGCATAGTATACTAGGTACATAATTACATTGTGTTACAGTCATGTTGCACCAGACTGGACACCCCTTTGACCCCAGAACAGCCTGACATCTTTAGGGCATAGATTCATCTAATTATCCCTGCCAAAGCACTGCACACATAGTAGCAGGATGCTGGTCATTTTATACAGTGCTGGGGTCAACTCACTGCATGCTATGACATTCATGATGAAATATTCTTCTTAGCACCGTACACAGTGCTCTGTTAACATTAAAACTTGGCCAGCAGGCTGCCTCTAGTCTTCATAACACTTCTGGTGACTGTCTCACAACATGCTGTTTACCATTTCAAACAGTGCTGCTCTACTGAATAAGAAACTGAGTGTTTGAAAAGATAGGTATATACATCGTTTAACTTCTGACATTCCTAAAGCAATTTATTTTTGTTTGACACTCTGATTTGCCATGAAATAAGCCATGAATACTTGGCACACACATTCAGTGACACAGTGGCAAACACATAGATACAGACACCTGAAGACCACAGGAGACCTAGTCCTTTTTACTTACTATCTTTTTTTATCTGCAATGTGCACTTTAGAAAGCTAGAGCCCCTAGTGTTTTTTCTTCATAAACAAACAGAACTTGAACAGGAGAATAGCTGCTCTTAAAGCCTGTTTTGTAATTTGTCTTTCTCTGTTGGTCTACTCATTCTCATGGCACGATGCATGCATTATCTAATCTGCACAGTGCATGCAGTGTATGTGTGTCCCTCTTTACATATTGTTCAAATGAATAACTTTCATTGATTGCCATCATTTAGCATAGCTAATATTTTCCACAGCAAAGCAGATTTGCTTTTTCATGTAGCCAAATGCAGATTTCCACAGTTACACTGCCATCAAGTGGTGAAAAACAGTAATTTAGTGTTTAGGGATGATCAGTAAATGTCTAGTTCTTTCCAGCATATTATTCATCCAGAACAAAGAGGAGCTGACAAATGATTACAGGCCTTTAACTTGAACCCAAAAGGTTTAGTGAGTGTGTTTGATCGTAAGAGATAATTCATGAAGATAAACTGGAATACAGTGGAGTACATTTTTAAGGAATAATAGCTGAGGCATGCCGAGTTCTACTATTAGTAGGCTGTAAAAATTGACAATATTAAAACATATACTGTTTACAACTGAGTTGTGAAATTTGATTTCAAATAAAATGGCAGTAGATAAACAATGTTGAGCCCAATCTGCCATCACACACCCACACCAGTCAGGGAGAGTGAGGGGGAGATGGATTTGACACTGAAACTAAGTTTTGCTGCCATCTCCTGGTAACAAGGTCTTATTACATTGTATACATATTTGCAACATTTAATACAATTAATTTTGCTTTGAAAAATAAACAGTTCAATTATAACAAACAAATCCAGATCCATACTTGTATGCTCTCCTTTGGAAAATTAATTTTCCCCACTTCAAAATTCTCTTGGCTAGTCCTACACTCAAGTGGCTGTAATGGGTAACTATAGAAACACCAGGTAGTGCCTGGCTTAATGTTTGAGGTTAGTCTACAGTAAAGGTTACATTACGAATGCACAAACAACCTTTGCTGAACATCATCACCTTTTCATTATCAGCTCTTGAATTTCCAAATCCAGTGGAAGCTTTTCCAGTCTCATACTCACTACAAATCAGTCTATACAGGATCAGTAGCAGAATTGCTGTACAGTTGCTGGAGCCATTGTTTAATAACTCTTAGAGAGGTGTGATGCCAAGCCTTGCAGCATTGCTACTTTGAGCTTTGCACACAGATTTTTTTTACACTTCTGCTGCCCGTGGATTTCAAATTGTTTGAACTTTAACCCTTCTTGCTGTGCACTGACCTTGCAAAGCGTGTCCATTGAGATTACAGCTGACTAAGAACCTTAAAAATGAAGAGAACATCCGGATTTGCCAGAGATATATTAGCTAAATTTAAAAATAAGTGCATATTGTTTATCTTGAGCATAAAAGACAGATAAATTAATGCTAAGTGTGGAGCTGAGCTCGTGATACTGACTCTGTGCCCAAACCAGCTGCCAGCAAGTCCTTTATCATTTGTAGACAGCCTAGAAATAGCAAAAAATAATCAAAAATGATGTTGTTGGTTCCATGCAAATCCTTTGTATTGTGGGGTGTAATGAATATTGCATCTACAGACCGAGAGTGGGACTTTGGATTTGTATTCTTATTAGACTCAGTCATATAGCCTTGACCTTTTGCCTCAGATCTTTTCATATCGTTTAATGCTGTGTCACTGCAGTAGACAACTTTGGTAAAGCCTGTTGACAAGCAGGAACGAATCCAGGAAAAAATGCAGGGGGAGTTCACTTCAGGGCAGCGTTCATAACAAGGAGGTTGATTGTTGTTTTGTGTACATTCCTTGACGTTTAATTGCCTTTAAACCCATGTGGGACAAGAAAGGTAATTGGTTTAGATGTAAGGACGTGGGGATGGGGGCAGAAAGCAATCCGAACTGACAACTGAAAATACTGCCCTATTAAAAATGTTAGACCAATAATATGCAGTTAGACAAAATAACATAAATACTTCACGAAAGCACTACAGGTGGACCAACACCCCGGTCGGGTGGCCACAGATGATTGGGCCTCTTTGGAGCTCTATTTGTTGGCTCATATTGCTTTAAAGTTGTAAATCAAAGTGCTGTTTGGCAGTCTTCTTTTATAGTTGACAAATGTTGCCAATTGGCATTCAACCTACTAAGATCTACCTTTGCTGCAGTGTTAAGTACTTCTGATTGTTACTTTACAATTGAAGTCCTTGTCCTTGAGGTGTTAATGTGATATCCACCCACTGTATATCATTCGAGATCTAACATGAAAAAATTCCTTATCCTAGATGCTGTTTATATTAAATTTAAAATCAATTAAAGAAATATTTACATCATGCAATGATAATAATAATAATGATATGCTTCAAAGTAAGCAAACCATCAGATCTGAACAATCAGCTATTAAAACCAAAGAGTTGCACAGCTGGCTCCCATTAAGTCCCACAGCCTACTCAGCAAGATTCATTAACCATATTGGATCACAACAAGCAAATTAAGAAATGTGCCAGAACATTGATGGCACCAATGTGAAGTTATCAGTTAAAATTTCCTTTATGAAGTTTCCTTCATAATGGGTTTTTACTGCACTATAATTATTATTATTATAATTATTATTATTATTATTATTATCATTATTATTAATAATAATAATCTGTTGTAGCCAATGTTAAGGAAAAATACACTCTTACTCTATCCAGTGTCTCTGAGCACCAAAGAACTGTTTCTTCATAGTATAAGAAGTCTAAACCCTGCTTCTTAGTCATTCCAGAAATATACCCTTGCACCTCTTTGCAATAATTTATTGAACAGGCAGCTTTAGGTTTCTGTTCGTGAATCATGTAGCCTGTGTTATTATGTTATTTTGGTGTCAGGCTATGTGCAATGTTGCTGACACTGAGCAGAACCTAATTAAAATGCTGTTGCAAGAACAAATTCCACCCACTCTGGTGCAAGAAAAGCAATGCAACCACATGGTCTTTAAAAGTACATAAGTATAGAGAAAAAGGGAACAGGTGTTCACATTTGGAAGTATGGAAGATAGCAAACAGTTAAAGTCCCCCTCTACTTAAAAATATGTTTTTCTTCTTGTTCCTACAATTGAATGTTTGAGCTTCACTGTGCAGGATGATTTATGTGCAGAGTTTGACACTGAAAGGATGTTTTCACATTCATCTGCTGAAAGTAGAAAGTTTCTCTGAGCATTATTGGTGACACAAATAGTCAACCCTGGTTCAACATGCAACTTATACAACTTATACACTGAGAATGGACCTTACAGTTAAGTCTAGTAGCACCTTTTGTCCAGCAAAACTTGAAATGAACAAAGTTTGCATATTCCTAAATTATGGAATTTTTAATGAGGTAGAAGAAGTAGATGCCAAGGATTGTAATATGAAAATTATATTTATTATTAAATACCGCCGGCTATGGACAAAGAACTTCCATTTAGTTTCATAAATCACATCAAAACATATAAGCAGCCATTGACAATATACATTAACACCCAGGAAATCCTTCACATCTCTTGTTACTTACGATTGAGATGCTAAACTCTGGTATGATATGCCTTTGGCAACTAAGAACATAATAAAAAGCTATTTATCCCTCAGGCGACTGGCTTGCTCAGTTCCATTTTAATCTCATTGTTTTGTTTTTTATGATGAAACTGTTAACTGTTAAATGAATGTACACACAACCAATCAAAGTCATTTGCATGGATGAAATGGTTTGCATGTGAAGTGAACATGTGAGTGGCTGTTCACATGGCATGCAGTTGACTAAATGGTGTTCTAGTTCTAATGAAGAATTATGCATCTTAACGCATGTGGTTATCATTAGGATAGAGGTTGTAAAGACAGCCTCTTGAGCATGTGCATCTTCATCCACTGTGAATTTTCCCCCTCATTCTTAATTGTAACAACTTCAAAGAATGTGAACAAGATAGGCCAACATTTACTTTGTGCTTATGAGCTTTTGAGATATTATGTTTAAGCACGTTCAAGTACAGGGGTAATCATTAGTCTTGGTCATGCATGTTACAGCATACACCGTCCATGCTCACACTGCTTTGTAAACAGTGCTCTTTTGTTCCAGGTCACAAGCCATTTGACAAACTGTGACATTTTCATGTCTTTGTGCTCGTTCATATCACAACTGCCCATAAATCCTAAACTCTGTTACTCAGCCTACTGTAAACAAGCAGCATTAGAGGGGAAGAGTTGCTATTGTGCCTCCTCAGCATTTACCAAAGGACAGTGCTACCCTTAGGTCTTATACTTTAATGTCATATACTGTAAGTTAGTGTCTTAGGAGAAAAAGTGCTTCCACTGTTATCTCACTGACAACATGATACCAACCTTCATCTTTTGTGTCATTGTGTTTTCTTTATTGTTTGAAAATGTGAGTGCCACTATCTGCCTTCTTGTATTTTACTATATTTGCATGGATGTCATAGTGAAAATAAGGAGGAATAGTTCCAAAACCTCACTCTCATTGCTTTTTAAAAATTTCCAGTTCAAACTTAGTGTGTGATGATAATTGTCAAAGCACATTCTCTGGTATGCATGAGAAAGATTACTATATTTACCAAGGATTGTTTCTTTAAAATGTCGGGTGTGGCCTGGTGCTGCTGATAAACATGTCTCATTAATTTATGGCGGGGCTGTCAAATGGCTTTTAAGGGTTGTAAATATCAGGCTGGTATCATTTTGGAGGCAGCTTCATAGAGCAGGTGAAGAAAAGGGTCAATAAGACAGGAAGGCATCCTTTGTTGAAAGAGGATTTCCAAGTTAGTCCATTCATTTAATCTGGGTGTTCTATACTAAATGAGCTCATATTCTCTGCCCGAAAGCCTAGACTGAAAAATATTCTATTAATATCTAATCATGTTAAAGACATAAGTGAAATACTGCACCTAGCCACAGTACTGTTTCTTGTGACCACACCCATAGTGTTATACAAATGTATTGTGTTAATTAAGTGCTACATGTTTAAAATATGTATCCCCCCCAAAGTTTAAGTGTATTGTTAAATAAAATGTTTCCAACATCCATATTCCCAAATTAAATATGAAAAACAAAAAGCCACATGGCAGTGCTTTTTATCTCCAAACTGTGTGTCCTCAGCATATGGAATTTTTGATGTGATAAACATCCAATTAATCACAGTGTTATTATTCTTGTGTAAGGAGTATCCTCAGCAACACTAACTGACTGACCAATATCAGTCTTTTATTACACATCGGACCCTGAACATAGCTAGAGACAGTCGAGTAGCCTTTAATGAGAGGCAACAAAGCATAAATTCCCTTCACAGTCAAATAAGTGCTGAAATCAGTTTGTTAAAAACTTAAGCTAAGTGTCGCCTGGAGAGGACTAAAACTGCACTCCGAGTGATAGGAAGACACACATGACTACAAATGACAGCAAGAGTTTAACCAAAGCACCTTTTATGGCCTACTCCCTTACTGGTACACACTTGAGTTAACAGAGGATACAGTACTGCCCTGCTGGGGTCTCACACCAAGCAGAATAAGCAGCACAGAGGCTTCTGCAGGCTCACTCAAATATCTCTGCTCTCCCAGGCTCTGACTTCTTTCTCTTCCAATTGTCTTGCGTACAATTGTCTTGTATGAGCTTGTGTGCTGAGAGCGGCTGCCCCACTATCAGCTCCGAATTAATTTTCATAGAAAGCCTGTAGGGGGTTTGACACCTAGGAAGGAAATATTTTAACATTGTGCAGTAAATATTGTGATTAAAAGATGGGAAATAAAAAAAAAAGACTGACTCATGTATTTCTTAGCAAGGTCACTACAGTGTATGCACAGTTACAATATTAGATTGTCAATATAAGTGTCCAATGGTTCCCAAGCCCATGTGTAGGGCCCCCACCAAAGGGTCACAAGATAAATCTGAGGGTTGGTGAGATGATTAATAGGTGAGGAAAGAGGAATAAACTATATAGAAAAACTAAGCCCTGCTACAAAATTTCTCAATTTTTGAAGGTATTATCTAATCTTTTTTTTAATCTAGCTTTTTTGTGATGTATTGGATGATTTTACCCCTTTGAGCCTCGAACCGTTAGGCTGCTTCAATTTAACTGATGAGAAGTTTAAAAGGGAGTGTTTTGTGGAACTGATAACAACTCGTAGACATCTAAAGCCTGTGATGAGAAACCTAATTATAATATCTAATCTTGATCTGAAAAGTAACTAGTAGTAAAAAATTGTATTGGCCACTAATATGTAGTGGATTGGAGTATGAAGTAACGTGAAATGGAAATGCTCAAGTAAAATTACCTATTTTCGTTAAGTGCAGTGTAGACTTTAACAGTGCAGACTTTAACACGGGACACCACTGTTAATTTTCTGCTTCCAACTGTCAGTCAGTATTTTAAACATAACCACGATTGTTCCCTAACCTTAACTGTTTAAATGTTTTTTATTGTAACCATGGCGACAAAGCTGCCTGATCTTTCCCTAAACCTCAACCTAACTAAACCTTAGCCAGTCATAAAAAAAGGATTTAGTTTAATTTATTTTATTGACTTTTTTTTATTTAATTTCGTCAAACATAATCAGACCCTAAGTACATGTGATGGTACACATGTAATGTTGTTTTGAAAAGTTTGAGTGTGGCAGCCAAAAGAGGTGTAATTTAAAGGAACAACATCTCTGTCACCACACTGCACTGTGAAGTTAACCATTAAAGTGTGTTTTAATGCTGGATGGGTGTGTGAAGGATGTGTGAAGATGTTCAGCTTAATTCAGTAATTAAGGAAATTATGTATAATGAGAAGTTTGGAAATTTTTTTTCATTCTTGACATTTTGCCAACATGTAAATTTTTTTATATAAGCACATGCCTAGACCTGCCTATTTTCCCCAGTCATAAGAATTCATAAATACTGCAGTAACATAGATTGATGACGGTCTGGGGGACAACAGACATATACTGCCTCCTCTGCAAGCCTTTAGTTTTTGCACAGATGGAAGAAATCAGTTCATTGTGCATCCAGTGGAAAAGTTGATCCCCTCTAATAATACGGGTATTTGATGTATTTTATCATCAGTACTTATGTCTGCATAAAAGCAATTTGTTCACGTTATTTGTTTACACTGTCATGCCACTTCTTTTTCTTGGTTAAGGCATCTTTCACATTCTTGATGAACACTGAGCAAACAGAACATCAAAAAATTACAGAGCGGCATTAACACTGACTAACACAGCATGGCGAAAAATGGGAGAAAGAATTGCCTCTCAGCACTTTCACAGCCCTAGGAGATTTAAATAATAAAAAGCACTGGGCCTCTGAACAAACAGGATAATTATGGCCTACAGTCTTCCTGTCGCTCGTCTGGCACGGCCAAGCGGAAAGAAACATGTTATTACCACTCAAAGGTTCTGCAAGGAGAATTAGGAGAAATAAATGTTTCATGTAGAAGGATGGCTTCACGGTGGATCCCTCTGACCAAATCAACAGCCACATTTTATTGCTTTCATGTATTTTACAGTATAGCAGTGACAAAAACATACTCTCCGGCATTTGTGCACACATCTACATTAAAAAACACTGTTACATAAGATGAGTCTAAGTTTGACCATATTTGATATATATTTAGTTTGATTAATTTCATCCTTATAGCAGAACAAACATTAATTGCTCCAGTAGAATGTGCTGCCTTTGTTACCTTACCTTAGTCAATTAAATTCAACATTAGAGCATCTAAAAAATTACTCATCTTTGTGCGCCAGAAAACACATCAAGCAAAGGATTCAAAAGACTTCCACTGATCAGTTTAGCTAATTAGGTCTCTGTCATAAAATAACTGGCTCTGTCAGGTCTTCACAGAGCACACGGACGCGGACCTTTCTGTCTGGTTTCTCGGTCTCGCTCCAACATGTGTGCAGCTGCCAGCAGTACTGTTCAGTGGAACAGATGGAGTTGTAATGGAAAGAGCTTGTCTCCATTAGCTGCCCTGCCTTTCTCTAACATAGTCATTCAAGGCAGCCATCGCTTTCAGATTGCCACACTTTTCCAAACACAACGATGGCAGCACAACACTATATGACCTTTATGTCAGACGCTACACCACTTGCCACATACAAATGCAACACTTCCTGCTCTCCTCGTTTTTTATTATATTTAGGGACAGTGACTTGAACAAGGGAAAAAAATACTTTGTGTTGATTTGTTGAATGAAGAGCATTGTCTTATTCCAGTATGTGAAAAGATTTTGCACAAAGTGTTGGCCAACCTAGATTGCTTGTTTTTAAGATATGGGTTTCAACAGTGATTTGGTTTGGAGTAAATTGTGGTGTGAGAGGAGAGACAAGACAAAATCAGATGTTCGGTCCTTTACATTTAGTGACAAGCCTGTGCACAGAGAAATTATCTCAGGGCTCTATACTTTAAATTTAATGTGTGCTGCATTCTCTAATTGAAATGTCATATTCTTGCATGCCAAGTTTACATCTTCTTTTCATATTTAGCAGGGGTAATGCAGAAAGACCATTCAGTCAAAAAAGCCACCTTCCACTAGACTTTGTCTATTAATTATGAATATGCTTTCAGGGCAAAGACCATCCAGATGTCTTGTGGCAATTGGAAAACCTTTTTGCTTTTTATTTTTGAATTCAGATTGTGGGAATCCCCAATGCAACTCAGGAGGCCGTTCCCACAGTCCAATTAGCATCTGAAGCAATTAGCGTAGAGAAGAAGCCCATGGTAAATTTCAGCCCAGGCAATTTGAACCTAGGGTTAAAGCATACTGTGCAGTGGAATGCTTGCATCGAGAGAGCAAGCATGCAACCAAAAACACAGCAGTCTAATTTGTGATGAAGAAGAGAAGCACTGTAAAATAATATTCATGCAAAAGTATTTTTCAATATTCCACTCTGTGTGTCCTTAAAGCCAAATATAGGAGATTTAGCAAATGGCATACAGTGGTGTGACAAAAAGCCTGTATCCACTAGTTTTCAACCATTATTTTGATTTTATTTCTTATTGGAACAACTTTGTCATTTTCTTTGACATTGTTTTGGAAGCATAATGAGGTTTAAAGTGTATACTTAGTCTCCACTCAAATCACACCCCACAAATAAGACCATATTAAATAGTGTGTATTGTATGCAATGTGCACTTAAACTCATGCAACACAAACAAAACAATATCAACCCACACTTAGACATAGTAACACTCAAAAGCTCACCATGTTTCATTTATGTTTGAAGTTTCAGCAGCACTGTGCTGAAAAACAACTACATGGAGCAAATTAACAATCCAAATGCATTGGAGTTAAAACAAAAGGGGCACTTTTAGTTATATATAATGGCTATATCTGCAATGAATGTCTGCATTGTACAGTGACAGTGAATGCATAAGGTGCTTAATGAGATATACAATTAAGCACCCACACAACGTATGGTGTCTTCATAGAAATGCAAGAGAGGGATATATTTCAGTAATGATAATCTCTAAATAATTATGACTTTCTTCATGGTTTCCCACACTGCAATCTAAAAACAACTAAATTTCATGTTGTTTCACGATAATTACTTTTTTGATAGCCTTCCAGCAGCGCACAAATAGTCCATGGCAAAGCAAAGCAAAGACAAGTTGTAACTAAATGAGTATTTTGTGGTTGTGAGTCAACAAGCAAAAACATGACAGAAACACAGATTTCACAAAACACAGATAGGTTCATGTGAATTCCAGCTCTTTTCTTTAACAGAGCAGATAACACTTGATAAATGACCTGGCTGTAACAACAACAACACTGTATTTTATTAACCAGCTTCAGAACCCTTGTTAAAGCGCTGGTGCAGCGCCATAGGTGTGTCTTGAGCCTGAAGTCATTTGCCACCTAAAATCAACAGCCTTCTAAGCTACAAATTTCATCTCTACAACACTGCCCTAACTGTTAAAATCAAATGCCTGGGGGCCAGAGAGAGGGCACATGAAGATATTTAATTCTTTTCAACATCTGCTGCGCAGAGAGGATACGAGACATCCACTCTGATATCCACTCTGATATATATATATTTGAGGCATTACTGGCCCAGAGACACTTGTGCTGGCTATGTTGTCTCTATGTGCCCTATTTAATGCCAATTAAAGGATTCCTTTTCTACCTGTAAGCAGTATCATTGGTATCATTCTGTACCAAGACTCTCCTCAAGAGATGCTTTTACTTACAGCACATTTCTCTACCAAATGCTATACTGTATCTGGAGGTGTTCCATATGCCACAAAGGTGTTCCACATCTCCACACACAATTACAAGGACACATAAATGCTTGGCAGTAATATACTGTTTGGTCCCTTGTTTCTAAATAAAATTTCGTTTTTTGCCAGATTATGCTTTTCTGCACAACCACATACAACCACATGAGAGAGAGCCACAGTGGACATAATAATGGTGGGAAGCAACTTAATCATTGTCTTTACTTACAAAGGCTACAGGGTGATAGCTATGAGGTCTTTTGATTGGTTAGCTTCTTAAAATAAGGATTAATGCACAAGCACTGTAAATGTATGTTATATCAAAGCCAAGAGCTCTGGGGAAAAAGTTAGATACTGCTTGAAATCCATAACTACAGCACAGGTTGAAACGCACATGGTTGAAACGTCCTTCCAAGAATTCTTAGGAGACAGACTAATCCTGAACAGAAACATTTGTGCAATTAAATATTTGGCTCACATACTCTGCTTTCCCTTGCCACTTTGCACCCACTGAATGTTCTCAAAGGTAGGACTTAGTTGTGGAAAAACAATCTCTACACCTTTTAGATGACTCAAAATTAAAGGTTTAGAAGCAATTAGTTCTAATATATCTTATAAACTAAGTACTGTACTGGTTAGTCTTTCTATGAACTCAATTAAAAATGTCTTCATCCACATGTGAAGAGATCCTGGATGTAGTAGAATACTGGCATGCTATGAATAGGTTAGGTGTGTTCGATGTGAGTGTGTTCCATCAGAAAAAGATGGTTAAATTAAGACTGAGTGCTGAAATGATGGATGTAAGATGAGTGGCTTAGATGGAGAATGCAAATGGCATACTCCTCTCCACCTTGGTCCCTCATCCTCTGTCCATCCCGCACCATGTTGCTCTGACACTACATTTCCAGTCCCCTAAAACAGCCCGTACTATTCAGAGAAAGAAGCTTTTAATTGCATTTTCATGTAGGTGTTTTTTGAGGGTGTCGTTCCCCAGGCAGAGAGAAGAGTGCTCTGAGACGAGCTTTACATGCTCACCAGTGCAGTCAAGCCCCACCAGGGGAAGTGCGTCAGAGTGGAGAGGTGCTGGAAGTGCAGACAGCCCTGTAGGGACACTTGAAAAAGCCATAACAGCCAGAGTATAAATAAATGCATGGGGAGAGCATTTTTCCTCATGGATGAAAAGCCTTTAACCTTTTGGTCCACATAAGAGCAGAAATCGTTCTGTGACATTTAACTTTCATATTCCTTTTCTTTCCGGATAGATAATTTCTAGCTTTTATAGGTAAATCAGCACAGCCTTATTGGATTCCAGCAGCCTATTAAGCATCCTCAATCTAGCTCCATGCCAGTGAATTTGAATAAATTTGGATGTTCCAGGGGAACACCTGTGAATTTTGAGATGGGTCCCTTTGCCCTTGGACAGTTTATTCAGTGTTAGTGAACACTCACCCCTGTCTCCTCCTGTGCAGCCAAAAAATGACAGAGAGGAGTTTGTTTTAGCCCTAAATCTGTGATGCCACACTGATGCATAATTGATTTGAAAAAGGACAGAAAAGGAAACTGTGACATAACCAGAACAGAACAGTGTTTGATGTTTAAAGGTAGGCTTACTGGTCTGAACAGATTTCACAAAGATAATACTGAAAAGAAGTCATATCTTGTAAGAACAGTGTGGAAATTCTGCCTTAATGGGCTCCAATTGGAAAATCAGACAAGTGACTGTAAAATTGTTAGTTTGAATCCCAAAACCTGCTAGAAACACACACGGTAAAAACATGGAATAAAATGTTTTAGGAAAGGATCGTAGTCACTTAGAAGTGTCTTCAATGTTGAATAACCAACAAGACAGTATAAAAAGACACAGAAAGTCATGACTTATTTGAATTATAGGTATTTCCATGTGCTGATTGTGATTTAGGTGTTTTTTTGTTTTTTGTATGAAAAATATCATGCTGTAAAGTCCGTTTTCTGCTGTGTTTACAATATTACTGATGCAATCAATCCTTTCATACTACAACTACCAGCCCTGGAACCTTTCTTTTATCCTTTTTTTTGAGGGCACAAAGACCAAATGCCAGGACAGCAAGATCATCAAATAATGATTTTACGGAGCCCCTAAAGGGACATGGGGAAAAAAAAAAAATGAAACGTTTTTATACTATCTTGTGCGCACTAGATCCCTATCTAGTGAGCACTAGATACTATCTTGTGCACACTAGATACTATCTAGTACTATCTTGTGCGCACTAGATACTATCTAGTACTATCTAGTGCGCACTAGATACTATCCATATTGTGGCGAATCAACACATGGCTAATTTTAATATTCAAATGAGTATTAAACTAATTTGTCTGTAACTAAAAAATAAATGTAAATTAATCTGTAACCTTTTTCGTTACAGTCCGCATTTAAATGCCCTGTCCTGCAGCCGGACACCCATTTGTCCTCCTTTTGAGAAAATAACAAAAACAGTCCACCTTTTGACACATTACCTTGTTAGTTTAATACTTATTGGCTTAAAATGTGTGTCAAAATAAGTAATTTCATTGGTTACATTTTCATGTTGTGAACTATTAACACATGGCTAATTTTAATATTTAAATGAGCCATGTGCGGATTCGCCACAACACTCCATCCCTATCTAGTGCGCACAAGATAGTACTAGATACAATCCAGTGCTAACAAGATCGTATCTAGTGCTCACTAGATACGATTTGTTAGATCGTAGTGCTCACTAGAAAAGGTTTCTTTTTTTTTTTTTTCCATGTCCCTTTAGGGGCTCCATATGATTTTAAGTCAGCAGAAATAAAAAATGTAAGGGTTAAGAATGATTTTATTTTTAATACATAACACTACTTAGGGAAGTCAATGTTGTGGTGATATGAGCAATGCAGAGTTATTATTTGTTTGCTAATTTATCTTTATAAATAAATTAGCTCAGCTCAGTCAATCTTCTCTTCTCAGACGTTCACTTAGAGATTGACAGCACTGGCACATCAGGATGAGTTGAGTCTGGTTGGCTGGTGCTAGATTTGTGTCAAATTATCATCATAAATCGCCCTCTTTTCCAATGGTTCCAACCAGGCTCAAAAATGAACCCACCGCTGTTTGTATGCAGTGTTTCACTTGATTTGCCTAATAAGAATTCTAAATCTCAACAAAAGACACTGGTGTCTAAAAAAACTTATATTGACAGGAAAGAGGCAGAGGAGAAAACAGCTATATCAGCTTGGGCAGTGTGGGTGGCAGCATCAAGGCCACTTTGGCCACAGGGCATATCACTTTTTGAGGTGAATAAGGCCAAACTGAAGGGGCATGGTGGCCATGGCCATCTTGGCACCCCTCAGGCATTAATAATTTAGATGCAGTTGTTGTCTAGTGTTGGTTTTAAAGGACCTGTCAATCAATCTGACAGCGATATCAGGTTCTGAGGTTTTGACATTTAATAGTGGGTCAATCCCTTTGCTAACATTTGAATCACAAATTGTCCCTTCAAAACAGTAAAGCAGTAGAAGACTGATCAATAGTATCACACTATTGTTGTACTAGACAGCTGTGGGAATCACATACAATCACTCTGAACAGTAGAATGCGTGCTCATCCAGGTTTCACTGGATAAATAATGGTTAAAAAATCCACCCAGTCAGTTTTCCATTCATTGAAGTAGAAGAACAGCTTCAGGCTATACATCAATGTGACATCACAGATCATAGACACGGATCTCTGAGGGCTCATTTATAAAGCTTGTATACACTAAAGATACATCCTAAAAACAGTGCACAGAAGCTTCCAATCTCAGGCAGAGATTAAGAGAACAGGAATGAGCCCCTATGTTTCTGAGGAGAAGGAATAGCACTTAAATACAGAATACAAAGAAGTGGCAATCTGTAAAAATTATGGAAATTAGAGTAACACTTATTTGCACCATTTAAACTTGTACTTGCTGGAGTGTATTATGATCTACCAAAGGACTTGCTTGGATGGCATATAAGGCACATTTAATTACAGGTTTTTAATGAGTCTGATGAGATGGTCTCTCCGCAGTGCAGCAGACTATCAGTGACCACAACAACCCTGATGCAGTGTTTTGATTGCTCAAGGCTATAGTATAATATACAGTATATATGCCTATAGTGTGCACATATTACATTTATGATATGCAAGGCAATATATAACGGGCTGTGGTTATCGGCCTTAACATTTATTTCATATTATAACGTGAACTAGTCAGTCTTGCTTTCTGCCTTTATTGGACAGTTTTATACCACAGAGACAGGGAGGAAATGAGGGTAGAGAACCGGGGACATTGCGAGCGCATGGTATGTGCCCCAACCTCTCTTCCACCAGGATGCCCCCAATCTCATTTTCAACAGTAAGAATATATTTTTTAACTAATTTAAATGAAATTAGCAGTATGCTGAACGGTGAATGAATATAAATAAATAAGTAGTTTGCAGTAATAATATCTTCACTTTGTATGTTAAGGTTGTATGCTGTTACAGTAGAAGCGGGTAGAAAATGTGGTTATTATGGCTGAGCTACTTTACTGCAAATCCAAGCTCTAGCATAATGATTATTTGTCTGAATGGCATGTTGTACAGTGTGTCCAACTAATACAACACTATTATACAATGGAAAGTTTAATTCAGAGGTCATAGAAGTGTGTGCTGTGTTCTTGTATAACTGCCTTTGTTTTCCTTAAAGCCAGTCAGTAGTTGTTTCGATTATACCATCCAAAAAATAGTTCATGTTGGATTTCACTGTGAACCAAATGCTTTTCAACTAATGTGATGGATTTAAGGATAATGTATACTGTTGAACAGGCTTCATTAAAATATCAAGACTAAATCAATATTTAAAAAATGTTGAAATTAGCCCTTTATGACAAATTGGGCTACCTGTTGAAACCCTTGGGCAAATCTGCTTATGCAAAGCTAGCAAGAAAAGTCATCAAACTCTGACCGAGCCACTGTTGCACATACCGCACATGATAGACAAAGGGTTCATTTTGGATATTACAATATCACAGCATAATAGAATACATGCTGTGATATTGTAATATCCAATCTGTTCTATGAAAGTAAAATGGCAATTTTACATTAAAAAACGTCATTTGTAAACGTAAATGTAATTTAATGCTGACTCAAACCAAATCAGTACAAACTTGACATAGTAATGTGTATTCATTATAGTGCATTAAGATAGGGGAAACATTAAACAAGGCTACAAAATATGTATTTGAACAAAAGGAATGCAGGAGTATATGTGCGAACAGAGCTAGGGTAAAAAATATGTGGGAATGCGTCAAGAATATTTATTACAAAAACATAGTAGGATGAGAGTAGATAGCTAAATTGGAGATAGAAAAATAAGCTTCTTAATAACTCAGTGTTCCATCCCTAAAATCAGTGGATTTTTCAGTTATGGTATTTACAAGGTTTGAAATTTTGACCTTGAAATATTATGTCCCCGTCAGGAACAAGTGTACGTTATTGCCAGAACACAGTGCCAAAAATCATCATCCCTTCTGCTTTAATCAAACTCACAGGAGTAGTGTCTGAGTGATTAAGTTTTAGGTTTGAATACATTTTGCCTACAAGTATTTTTTAAGATATTAACAATATATATTACTTGTACTGCATTTTTTTAATGTACTTAACATCTTGATTTATATTCATGCATTTTAATTCTCTGGTATATTCGGCTTCATTGCTGTAATAACTGTGTAAGGTATCTATGACACTTATGAATGACATTTTATTCCAACCTAACATCAGTGAATCATTGAATAATACATTAAGTTGGATGGCTCAGCTCAACTGAGCTGAAACTGCAAATAAATCAATGTCCGATGGTTGTACCATAGCCCACTCTATACAGATCTAAGTGTGCCGACAAGTTTGCTAACACAAAACGAGTGTTCAGGACCAACACAATTATTTTCTTCCAACCTTTGGGAATTACTTCAATTCTGGCTGGCTGCTCCCTCCCAAAAAAAGGGGGCTGATCAGCCACATTCACAGGAATTAATCATGAATCAAATGAACCGGTCCTGAGTGTATTCACTGCAGTTGGACAGCTTGCAAGAATTAAAACAATCATCTTCCCACTCTAATTCCAGTCACTGGGGTTTCAAAGAAAACGCAACTTCCATCATCACCATCAATCAATACACAAAGCAAAGAGAGTAATTTCAGTCGACTCATGTCCAATTTCTTCAGACGTTCATTGTAAAACTAAAGTGCCTGATTCCACACTAGCCACACATGCAAGAAAAATATACAAGGTTCTTAAATCTATGCATTTTCTCTTTTCTTCTTAAATCTATATTCAGTGTTGCAGGAAGGCAAGGTCTCAGTAACTTATATTTCAGTTTAAATTCTTAAAATTGAAATTCTTTATACCAGTGGGCCATGAGAAAGCAGGTTCTTTTTATTAAAAGCAAAGTTTACAACTACCACCCAATTCTATTGATTTTAGTGTGCTATGAGGAACTACTGGCAGGTTGAACATGGTGTGTGTGACCACGTGTGCGAGAAGTGACTGTTGAAAGATCTTTTAACTCTTCCCCTGTTGACTTCGGTAAGAGTAATATCGTTGGTTCATCTGATTGGTTGAAGTTTGCCTGTGATAGACGGTGATGACTCACCCAGTCGCCTGCCAAGTATTTTTTTGAACAAACATTTTCCAACAACGACATCCCTGATGGTTCTTTGTAACAAACCATCTGGCGCAGTCAGGTTAATCTAAAGTCTGGCTGTAGATGGGGCCGTAATTAATTTTGTCATGAATTCTGCAGCCACTGTAGTTTCTCCTTGGAAGGAGAGGGGTATTTAGTTGGTTGCAATCCTAAACTTCACCATTAGATGCCACTAAATCCTACACACCGGGCCTTTAAGAGAGGATTACAAAGTGCAGTTGAAAATTGAGGATCACTGCAAAATATGCCTGATTTAAATACACTTTTCAAAATTTATATTAGTGTTTACTGTAATTGCATTTTAGGCAATTCCAAATAGGTCAAATGCGTTAAATGAGCTAAAAATATGATGGACCGACCACTGGTGAAAGTTTCATTTTCAGTTCATTTAATAAAATGTCTAAATGCAATGTTTTTGAATCAATAGTGGATACACCCATACTTCCCAATACGAAATTATTCGGAAGTTACATTTTGTCATCAGGTTGCATCACTAACAACATTTTCTGTCAGTCACAATAGATTGCCTGGGGCTGGAAGTAGAAAATAATGTTTAAACGCCAATGACATGCTCTATTTGATAATATGAGCTACCTGGTCACTTGCCTCCTCTGTAATGCTCTCTGTTTTTCCTCTCTCCGTATCTTCCTCTGCCTCCCATGGGATGCTTGTATTGACAACCTCAATATGATTCTCCGACAATTTATTTTATTGTTTTGATCTTGCGCTTGCTATGAATTACCCATGTATGTTGCGGAAAATGTCACAGGAGTGTGCTGTATGAAATAACAATGCAGTTCACAGTGTGCAGCCTGAGCTGTTCTTTCCTCTCGTTGTCTGGCTCTCGTTGTGTCTGCTGCTCTCTTTGATGCCTGCACTGAAAAACACTAAGACATAAATTTGTTCTTTTTTTGTGCTTAGAAGGAATGTTTTTTTTTTTTTTCACAGAATCCTCCAGAATGCTTGTTTTTCCCCCTCCGTGTTGGAAAGAACAACAGTTGCTATGTGTCAAACAAATGGTAATACATTTGTGTCTTATTACTGGATATTGTAAACAAGTCACAGTGTACTAGTAACATTTCCAATGTTTTTCCTGCTTTACCAATGTAGCTTAACCCAGAGATTAATTTATTTATTTATTGCAAATGGTAAATGGCTGCAGGAGGCCATGCCGGGGTACACAAGCATTCCTTGCAAAGCCTGTATAGCTAGGAGGCACATTTGTGTAAAACAATTCTCAAATACTAATGACATGCTCTGTGTGATAATATTTTATTGTAGCCCAGATTTGTATTCCTCACCTGGTCTTCTCTACTTGCCTGTAGGCTCTATTATTCTTTCTAACTCCATCTGATCCTGTTAACAGCCAGGAGAAAAATAGAAAAAAGTCTGTATTTTTTATAAATTCAACATTAAAATTGAACATAAGTATTACTTATCAAAGTATGCTAATGGCCTCCCATGTGCCTACAAGGACACATTGGGCTGTTTATATATAGTGCAAAAGTAAGCTCCTTGGCTGACAAATAGGTTACCTTTAAAGGTGGGCGGGTGGTGGGTTCCATTAGCGACCACAAACATACTGTAGGTGAAAGACTGCAGCAGAGTCCATAAACCTTCTTATTATCTGCTCTCAACATGACGAGCCTGCTTTACTTTTAAATGTGACATTTCCATTCTAGGATATTAAAAGAATGCAGAATGCAAAATGACAGAGAAATTACAATACTCAATAAATTCAGTCAGGCTCCTGTAACACGTATTTTTATGTTTGTTTTTGGGACGTTGCTTCATAACATTAACTTTTAATGATCAGATGGAAAAAATTACTTTCAGTAAATCACAATAATGGAATTTTTTCTACAAAACTATACTGTGTATTTTTTTTACGTGACATAGAATGCATGCCACATACAGGAATAGAAACTGACAGTATAACAGAATACTGCTTTTTATCCAAACTTCAGTGACATGACCAATGACAGGCAAGGATGTATTTGCTGTTAGACACTTTGTCAATTATCATTAAACAGATAACACAGAATAGATTAACCAAGGTGGTATGCACACATTGTACCGAACACAACTAATTATGTTGTTTTGTGACATTATGTAACAGTTTATAGGCTCTAACAGGCCCATTTTAGAGTCTTGAGAAATTTTTTCTGGGAATATGTCACAGCCCTTTACAAACACATGCAGTGTGAAAGCAAAATCCATTAATTCTTGTTTTTTAATAAAGAAACCCACTTGCCACTGCCTCCATAAACAGCTGGCCAGATAATTTCCCTTTTCTCCTAACAAAATGAATGTGCTGGCAGCTCGAGTTTAGCAGCTTTTTCTTCACTCCAGTCAGACAGTTGAAAGTTTCAGCTTTCTCTTTTTCTGAATTAAAACATTTCCTCGGTCTCACTTAGAATTGCTTTGCACAATTAAATGAGCCAAGCCACCTCCGACAAACCTACCTGGAAGACACCAAACACACTCAATTATAAACATCTTCATTAGAAATTACCTTATGCTATGCACTGCACAATTTGTCTAAAGTAGTAATCAAAATAATTGCTCTGTACAGTACATAGCACTACAATGTCTTCCTTCTGTACTGTGACCGTGTAAGTGATAAATTGACTATGAAACACAAACAAACTCTGCCCCCTCTTTAGGTTCAAGAGAAAAGTCAAGTTGCTTTGAGTGCAGTGTTTTTCTACTACTGTATACTTTTCATACAGCTGAATAACCTGCTGAATAATACAGAAAGAAAACCAAAATATGCTCACTAGGTACAGTTTTAGGTCATATTTTTCTGAGGTTATATTACCCCATGCATATATTGTGAAAGCATTATTGTAATATGACTAATTAGCTCATTACAATTATTATTACACAAAATATTATTATTATTATTATTATTATTATTATTATTATCCCATTATTGAGCTATTACTGAGCCCTAATGTTAAGTGCTATCAATTATTTACCTCTGCTTTATATGTATATATTTTGTTTCAAACGATTGTCTGTTTGCTGCTCTTCATATTTATTCAACAGTAAGGACAGCTGGGAAAAAAATGAAATAAAACTGTTTTCAGATTGTCCTGGGAAAGGGTGTATATGTAAACTAAAGTGTACCAAATATTATTGGGTTCACTGTAGTTCACTTAACTCACTCAGTAAAAGGAAAAACGAATTAAATATTTGTACGTTTTTATTTTTTTCAAAAGATTCAAATGTGGTTTTCCAGCTAGATGAATATTTCAAGCAGAAAGGCTTTGATAGAGTGCATTTGAGAGTTGGTGCATGTTGTGTCTCTGTACAATGGGTTTGGTGGGCTCCATGCTTGGAGCACTTTGGCTGCAGAGTGGCAGAGAGAGAATGGCCTCCGTCCAGCTGAGATAATGGAATTGGTGTGTTCTCCCTGAGCTGTGCTCCTGGCTGAAGTTAATTCTGTTAATAGCAGGAGCTTCTACAGTCAAACCCTTTCCCTGGCTTGGGCAGTGCTCAGAGAGCACAAGAGGTGGCTTCTGTGAGATGGGTGATGGATGTATAATGGATTAACTGGAAAGTGGCACATGCAGCTTACAATTGTTCTTGAAGCTGCTAATGTGTAATCATAAAAGGACTTGGCTCTCCATATTTAAATCCAGGTACTATTCATGCAAGGCCAATAGCACCATGGAATTTTTGAATGCACCTCAGAAGCTTCTGACATATGAAGATTATTTGTATATCTCATGCAGTGTCTCGTCAGGTTTTATAGGCCAACATCAGCAACAGTTACCCACTCAGCCCATGATCTCTAAGAAGACAGGGACAACTCCCCAAAACCCTAAACACATATAGGAGAATGAGAAAATTAGTAATTTAAAGAGGTTTCCTTTCACAGAAGGCTGACCATGCAATCAGCACTGGTTAACCCTTCAAAAAAAACCCTATTGATATTTGTTTACCTTGACAGTATAATGGCATTGATTCTTGACAGTAAACTTGAAGGCTTAAGCAAGATTGAAATAGGATCGAACTGCGTTTAAATATTTTTCATAACCCTAATCACATATCTGTTTGATTTATGGCAGCAAAATGGATAATAAAAATTCACCTGCAATATATGTGTAAATGTATGCAATACTGTCTGATGCAAAAGCGTATTATTCACTAGAAAAACGGTCAAATTAAATAAAACATACAGACAAAGTCGTGCTAAGATATTGCACAGTGTGATTGATAATATCTTCAGATCTTTAAATGGGTTTTTAGATTAATGCAAAACAGAGCAGCTTTAACCTTCATCAGATGTGTGAATTGGTTAATTAACTGTTCAGTTAAAGGTCATGACCTTTAATTAGCCCTCATGCCAATTTTTGTATTATTTTTTTTTCAACTAATTTTTTAAAACTTTTTGTTGAAATGCCAATGCTATATTTATTTTGTTGAAATGTACAATTTACTCAATGGTGACACAACAAAGCAAAGAGAATTCTACAGCTGCGCCAAAACGCAGACATATTTCAGTGCGAAGAAGTGACAGCCATGACACCTAGACACAGCATGATTACCTGACTATTGGCAGTCAGTATTGAGGGCTCCCTCCATCAACCTGGTACTTGTAACATTGCAAATGTCTCCCTTTGTTTTCTTACTTGTAATGTAAATGTGCATCAAAATGCATGGTGCAGCTGCCATAAATACATATCAATGACAAATGCCAGCTGGGTAGATTAGTGTGCAGTTTTGATCGCTGTCAACCCCATTCTCTATCAGCTGAAGCAGAAGCTATAAATGAGGCTCATTGTTTCGGGCTTAGGTCAGAATATGAATTCTGCATGATGTGTACACACTAGAGAAGAAATCTCCCATAATCTTCACCTCGAGTTAATTACTGCAGACAAACATTATGGATCGCCAGAGACTCTTATCACTGACTGCTTGAATACAGAGGAGATTTGCCCCACATCTGATATGATTTTAAACTCTAAGTAATCTTTGCAACAAAACAATCTGTTTGCCCTATTGTCAAATTTATCCCTTTTTCCATGAGCCGATCTGAAGGAGATGGATGTACATTCTCACTAATTACAGCAATTATTACTCAGTGATGATATAACAAGCTCTCAAACAATTACCCCCTCTCTCTTCCTCTCCCTGTCTCTTCCTCCCACACAGTCTCAGTAGAAGTATTTTACTGCACAAATATATGCTTGCCATTTATTCTAGCTCATAAGGAAAAACTACAACCATATCATTCATTATATTGCACGCCAATATAGAAACTAAACAAGACCAGCACCAGGGAGCCAACTTACTTCCTGCTGAGCACAAGATGTTGGGGTGGTGACACTCTCTATTATACCAAATTTACAAGACTGCTGACTAAACTTGTGCTTACGCCTTACATATACAAAAAAATATACTGCCTGGGGTGCAGAGAGGCTTCCACTTTTAAGATACTGTTGGACTCTACTGTCACTGCAGAGGCAGTGTTCAATAAACTAGAATTCTTATTCCTGATTTAACAAGGCGTGTTTACTAAAAATACATCCGTATTTACAGCAATAGCTGCAGTGGGGGGGAGTTATAGGCTATGCGTACCCACACTCACAGCTGGGAGCTACCAAGTACAAACAGGCTTGTCTTGTTGGCCTCAGAGCAGATCTACTACTGCAGTTTCTCCGTGCCTTGTTTAATGCCCTGCTCGGGGGCATTTCAGCTATGGTGATGACAGAGGTGAGCTCACCCCTCTATCAGTTTCCTGACCAGATTTGCTGATGCTGAAGCGGCCCCAATTCTTAGCAGAAGCTTGTTCTTTAACACTAACCACTGCCGTGCCGTGCACTGCTGAAAGACAGCTTGTTTCTATTAATGATTGACACTTTGACATTGCATGTTTTAACAGAATGTGTTCACAATATGCAGTATCACCCGTTACATTTCGATGTGAAAATAGATGTTTGGAAAACAATATTCAAGAAGTGATTCCACTCTAGGAATATTTGGATTCTCATCAAAGTGCTCTCCTTCAGTTACTCTCCGGCTCCAGCCAGCATTTTGTGTGCCACATGGCAGAGACTGCTGAGGGCCTGTGGGGGAGTGAAAAGTGAGTACAATGGACAAAGGCATGTGTGGCACCTCACATCCATTTCTTCTCTTCCTCGCAGCTATTATTGTATGAAAGTGCTGTCGACAGCTTTTGCACTGCACCATGCATTCTCAAACAATAGGAAACTTACCTGCCTTTTCCACATGGAAATGATGCCTGCAAAATAAGAGGAAAGATCTTTATCAGAAAGGATTGGAAATGCAAGATACCCTCAGATCTTGATACTCATGTTTATCACTCAACAATTTAAGCGCACTTTGGGCAATTTCTTTAGGCAGTTTGTTTTGCAGAATATTTTTCACAACAGATGCAAATTTTGGCCTCAGGATTGGACAATGGAGCTGAAACGCTTCAGTAGAATTATAAGGTCCAGACTGGTGATTGGTAATTACTTCCTCATGATTACATAGGAATATTATTCTATCAGATGAACACACTAACATATTAAAATGTCATAACTATGCATAATAATGTTGGAAATCTGGTAATCTTATGCTATGGTGGTAGTTTTAGGGTTGAGACTAAGTGTTACTTTCATCAGATTAATCTGTTGATTCATTTATAATATTACCATAAAATGCTAGGAGAAAGAAGTGATACATTTCCATCACAAGTTAGCAGAGCCCAAGGTTACATCTTTAAATGGCTTTGTCTTGCTAACAGTCCAAAACATAAAGATATTACAATGATATTAAAAAGAGAAGAGTGACACAACCTCATATTTGTACTGGACTGATTAACTTAAACTCGCAGAGGAAATGGGAGTTCATTGAAAAACAGAAGTTATTCTCTTAGTAATGAGGACATACTCAATTAAAATACCAATATTCCCTAATCTAACCTGGAGTGGTGCTGATGAATCTGTTCAATAAAAACTATATTTCTGTATACCTCCTCTATAATACGGAAAGACATCCAAGACAAGATATTTTTCCTAAGCTAAATTACCTTTTCCAAACATAAAACTGTTTTTTATTCCTCGTCATAATTCCCTCATTCCACTTTAATAACATTAAGCTCAAGTTGTGGATTTAGTGAGTACAGCTGTACTGGATCTTTCAACCCAGATGGGTGGACACGGCTTCATTTATCCTTTTGTCCCTGGTTTATGTTGCAACCCAGATTGTGAAGGATTAAAAGATTTGCCATGTGGCCTTCTTTCAACTTTCAAGGTTCATGTCTTATGTTGCAAATACTCCTGAGTTTATTGGTAGGAAGATGAAATATTTTCTGACATTTACATTTAATTAAATAACAACTTGCCACTGGTATGTTTATGATAAAACGAATATAGTGTAATAGTAAGCTGGACACTATAAAACATTTTCTATGGTCATTGGATGCCAAGATGTAAACTGCTGTCTTGAGGCCTTGAGATTCACCTCCAGCCTAATCACACCATCAGTGTCCTCCCCCCCCCGTGTGCAAATGTGCCTGTTGATGGGCTGTCTAATGTGAGAGCTGTGGCCAGGCCTGGAAGAAGTCATCCACTCGCCTCATTTGGTTGCTTCATTGCACTCTGGGAAATATTTCATGAGGTCTAAGTGACTAAAACACAGAGTGAGCATTTTTAATCAGATCTTTACATTTTAATATGGTTGAGATGTTTAAAAGTTTGAAGTTGCAGAAAGAAACTTGCTCTGTGCACAATTGAAGCCTTACAGTGTGGATTTCTGAAGGACAACATAGTAATCGTATGCTAATGACACCAATGATGATGGTATTTATAACCTTATTAAATCTTTGTTAGTGCATTACTATTTAATTTGAAATTATGGGGCATATTGGGGCAATAAGTACAACTTCAGTTTCAGTGTAATAGCAGAACATTGCTAAAGACATTTTTATTGCTGTTAAAAAGGATGCCACTTCAAAGACAAATTAAGAAAACTCTGTAACACTGGTAAAAATGACATCACAACTTACACCATGTTACAGTCTGCATTATCAGCTTTACAAATTACGAAGGATAATTCTGCTGGATATTGGATTATTTATCCAATTATATATGATTATTTTAAAAGGTCGTAACACTGCACTCAACAAAGTAATAGCTAAAACACTCAGGTAATGTGTTATTGAGTTGATCAGACAGGAGGAGGAAAAAACAAAAATGAGTGCACTTGTTTTTTTTAAGTGGAATAATTTCTTATTGAATTATCCAATTATAGTTGCTTGCACTCTTGATCTTGACACAGGGAAACTAAATAAAATATTTCAATTTATTGGGGCAGATTTCAAACATGTTGCATCTTTGGTCACTAGACACAGTAATCTATACAAAAATAAACACATTTTTAATTATTTACTATTATTCAACACTAGAGACATTTCTCTCCGTTTGAAGGTTTTCAGGATTCTGACTGGTGTCTGTGTGGAGACCACATTAAATATAACTCATTGCATTATTTAAACTCATGTTATTTAAACTGATTTAGCACTTTAAAGGTCCACCACTGTATGTCTCATAGAAATTATGTCCATTACTAATTTGTTTTGCCATACATTTTAAGGGAAATATAATTGCCTGGATTATATTAAGGCATTACTTGGGTTAATTACTTTGGTTCTGGAGACAGGGGTTTGCATCGTGACTCCTACATGTGATTAGGATTTTGCAACAAAAACACTTTGGTTGTGTTTTTTGTTCAATCTTAATAAAGAATGGTTCATGTTAACCAAAGCCTACCACAGCCTTTCCATAACCTTAACCAAGTGCAGTGACTGCCTCATTAAAACCATAAACGGCTTGGTATATGGCATAATGTATTGCAGTTTGCTTGTCTGTGAACATTTTGCAAAGACATTCTGTATGAACATTTTGCAACTTGGCAGATGTCTGCATTAAAAACATTTCCTCATTCTGTTGATAAAAAAAATCGAATCCAGGTGCTGTCATGTTTCTCTCAAAACTGTTTGCTGTTGCATGTTAGTAGTACGTATAATCTATGAATGAAGGTTGGTGTATGCAGCCACTTGGGGAATACAGGCTCAAGGATGAGGTTTGACATTTAGTAACTCTAAACCTGTGTGCTGTCAACTTTTCATCACATTAATTCCATCCTTAGGGGACAGGGGTTATTCACTGAAGCCCTGGCTTGATGACCCTATTCGCTAACCTTATCACCCTGGGAGCTCCCTTCAGTGAAAAAAAATGCAAAGGCGTGCTCCATCACAGACTGCAGCAATGGTTTAAGGCAAGTAGACAGCGTCTGGACACAGCATCAGGCAAGAGAGGCTGCAAAATATAATTACGGCTTGCATTGTATTGCACAATATGGCCTCGGCATATAGACTCCCCTAATGCTATCCACTGTGGGACCCACATGCCAATTCAGCCAGCAAATATGGAATGAATTCATGTGCATCAGCAGCTCATCGTGCGTTTCTAAATATGGTCGCTTTATATGAGATGAAAAAGTCAGTAAAGCTTTTCTGCACCGGTACCAGAATCAAGAGGGGGACCCATGGGCCCCCCACATTTAAGTGGCAATCAGACTGCTTGGGTGAAGCATAAGTGTTAAAGAAAACTACTGATCACTGGCTGATCTCACTCTTGATCATACCAAATGACTCTTAGACCTATTATAGATCTGCTGCCAGGGTCACGGACTGCCACTGAATGGAAATGACAGGGACATAAACTGTGGCTATTATCTGTTTATTACTGAAGGACCAAAGAACTGCTATCTACATGTTTTAACTGAATATTATATGCTAAGTAGTTTGTTATTGGAGAAGTTTTATGGACTAGAAAAGAAAAAAGTTAGCTTTATACAACATGAAAAAAAAGGAAAGGTAGGAGGCAGCTGTTAGATGTGGAGCTTCAGACTGACTTGCAGCATCACTTGAGCCTTTGTTCCCTGTCAAATTTTAGCGACTTAACTCCAGCCCTCTGTTAAAATCACTCAGATATATTCCCCTTCCCTAGGCCCTGGTTGCCAAAATAACATACTAATGGTTTAACATCATGACCCTGTTGGCAGCTTAATTATCTTAAGGCTACATCTGTGTTGAAGAGCATGTACTATCTCACATTCCCCTCACTTGTTTCCAGTACTTTGGCAGTGACCTGGTATGTGGCATTATCATTATTATTTCTTGCAAGTGAACTTCTTATTCTGTCCAGTGCTCACAGGTCTCACCCATAACCCATCCATGTCACTGCAATCTCTCTTTCTGTCTCAGTGTCTTGTTCTGTTACTGGTTCTTACTTTTTAGGTTGAATATAGCAAGTTTTATAAGTGACTCAGTTTGAACAAGTTTTTGACTCTTTAGCGTACTGTATTTTTAAAAACAACTTCAAATTGGTTATCTAGGTATCATAATATATTGTAATGCTAAAATTACCTGTGGAAGACAATTAATGACTTTTAATTGTTACTTTACCCTTTTATATTTATAATGTAATAAAACACACTTTTTAAAATATTTTAACAATATGCTCTATCCCATAAATGTAGTCCTTATAGGCTACTTACTCTTTTGACTCAAAAATGTGTTTATTCTTATGTTTATGGCCCCTAACTATACCCCTACAGAGAGCGACAGTTCGCAGTTGCACAGTGAAAGTTGTGACAGCAAACATGAAGGCGTGTGCAACACTATATATATATTAATCCTAGGATTTTTTTTTTATTTTTTTTACATACTTTAAAATGTATCCAGAGGGGAACTTTAGGGTTCCCTCCAAAGATATTTGAAGAAATATAAAAATATTCTGCTTGGACTAATAACTTGCTTCTGGTATGGGTTTTCCACAAATTTACCAAGTTAAAAAAAATATTAAATCACATATGCTCCTTCTCCCTCATTCTTAATGCCAGAATCCACCAATATCCAACTATTGTTAGTTTCCATAGATGTGCTGGATGCAAGATGTTTCCCTCCTTGAACTTTAAGTTTATTCTCATTCTCAGTGTGCACAGGAGGTTTCAAGTTTCCAAATCAGACTTGTGTAAGTTGCATATTGGGCAAACTAGCTGATATCACAAAATCACCTTGTGTTAAACTCAGGTTGAAGGTGAGCGCGGAGAAGTTTCCCCCCTTCAGCAGATGAAAGTGTAAACAACCTATGAATCTACGTGATTCTGCACAATGTAACAAAAAAGCAAAATTAAATTTTTGAATAGAGGGAGACTTTAAATGATAAGCTGGTATTTTTATATACTGTATGTTTATTGTCATCAAATCCCAAAAATACTAAAAGCAGCACTGTGTTTGTCTATCTCATAATACTTCCTAAGTTCCCTTCTTTATGTAAATCCCAAAACATTGTATTGAACAATTGAACTGTTTGAAAAAACAAAACAAAACAAAAAAACCCAAAGGCTCAGTAATTTCCTAAAACAGCTGGCACTGTAATTTTTAGCAAACAATTTTCAAACAGGAGTAATAATGCATTTGTAATGGACTATTTTTTACTGTGGATTATACAAACCATTCAAACTCACTTCAAACTAGGACGCCGTAGGTATCCCTAACCAAGTTTTGGTGCCTAAACCTGACAACAAAGGTCACCTCACTTTGTCCTTTCCTGCACATCTAAAACTCATAAAATGTGAAAGCTTTATTTTGAAATTTTGACCAAATCTTTATATTTATTATTATTTAACTTGACCTGAAAGCTCTCCACATGCAAAACTAATGCTAGAGGGGTAATAAATATAGCGTCATAGTTTAGGGCCTTTGACCAAGCTTCCTTATTTGATAAGCTGGGAGCGATAAAGTGCTGATTGATACACACTTGCACTAGCCTCACTAGTACTCTAGTACTAGGACGCTGAATGTGGGACTGACTCAAAATAAACTACAGTGACCAAATTCATCATAATGCAGAGAGATGTCACCTAGTGCAATGGTGTGGGTCACTGATGTTTTTTTAATAGTTTTTGGACAAAAGAAGGTTTATGGCACAGAGGAATATGTTTTGGGGGATACAATGACAATAATTAGTAGGATCAATCTATTTTTAGTTTGGGGCTTTTCATTAGATTTGAGAGTAAGAAAAATATAGCATATCATCATTCTTAGTAAGGGTAAATCACATTCAGTTGCTGTTATATTTCAAAAGATAAAGTAAATGCAAGGAACATAAATGCAAGGTCCCCTACAGTTTAAACAACTGAATAACAAAAATGAAAAAAGCACCAAAAGCTGCACATCAAAAGTAACGAGTAGCAGGGAATAGAAAATGACCATGCGTATTCCTAAGCGAAGAGATAGAAGGTGATTTTGGCACTGAGTATTTAATTAATAACCTTATAACATTATAAATGTGTTTATAAACACATAAACCTTTTACATTTCTGTCTTCACTTAAGAAAGAAGCAGTCCACATCAGCTAAATAGCAGTAACACAAATTAATTGCAATACAACCTTAAGGCTGGCATTATAATATCATAATAACCTTAAATGATCAAAAACCAGATGAAATTATAACATGAAAAACTTGTGGAAAAAGAAAAAGACTTCAATAGGACATCATACAATTTAAGCAGCAGAAATGTGGGGCCTTCATTACTGCAGTGCACTGCTCCCATATGACTTTGATGTGTATATGATGTGCAAGTAGAAAGGGAAAGAAGAAGTGACACTGGAACGGTAACTAGCCTGATAACAGAGCTGAAATCCTGCGCAGAGAGCCATCGCTTTTCATACACTCCAATTACATGACTCTCCTGCATGGTCATCATGAATCATAGAACAGATCATGATCCTTTAATGGAGATACAGAATCACTGGCAAGTTGTGCAGCTTGGTTGTTTCCTGATCCTGTTATTCTATTCTCAGAAGCATAAGGAATAGAATGTAACAATTTTTACTTTTCACAAATGAGTGAAGCACATGAAATTACGCCTTGATTGAGAATGTAATTGAGGGAATGATGATGATGGAAAAATCCTGCTACTAATGAAATGGAAAGAAACTGGAGGGCATATCAGTATTGTAAAAGAGTAAAACAGTGTGTGACTGGGTTCTTGTTATTACATACTGTACAATTGCAATTCAGTGCATGAAAAATATCCATTAGACATTTGCTGTTTGCCTCATCACTACATGTTGATATATCTATTTCAACACATAGTCTCATTCCAGGTTGTCAAATGCAGACTCTGCTCTATCGCGCCCCTCGGCGTACGCATAAGGTACCCATTAACCTTTTTAACATGTGGTTCACCTTGTGAAACCGTCAAATTTGCAAGGGAACCAAAACTACTTGGTTAGATTTAGAAACAAACAGAGCTTCTGGGTCTGTGAAGTGAAGCCAATGCAGAAGTGTCTTAAACCTGCATTCTATGTAATGGCCAGCAGGAGGCAGCTCCATGGGCTGCAATAATACACCAATACCATTAAGTCTTATAGAGAAATGACCTGACTTCTCACTTCATTTATTAGCTCAGTAAACCGTTTTCTAATCAGTTTATGGTCTCACTTGCTAGTTTTATGTCTTCTTCCATACAGCATGATGTTCATTTAGCAAAGTTTTGTCCAATTTAGAGTGAAATAGCTGATATTGCAGGGTATGCTTTAGGGTGTGGCTACCTTGTGATTGACAAGTCATTCTCAGTGGGTCCGTCCAGCGCAATGCACAAAACTCAGATCAAACTGTCAAACTATGCAGCGCTGATCAAATATGAATAAGATTTTGCATTGCATTTCATTCCTAAAATAGTTTCAGAAACATATTTTGGTGTTTAGCTGTAATACGAGATTGTGTGTGACCAGGCGAGCAGCGAAAGTTTCTTGCTATGGACAAGTCAAACCTGCACAGCCAATGAGTGCAGCTCAACTCACGGTACATCACCGTATGGTGTGACAAAATGTCTATATTTGAGGGCCTGTGAATGAGAACAATCTGATCTGTCTATGTCAAGCAGCAGTTCTTATCAGACTGAACATAAGTATCCTGTTTGGATTTATTTTGGATTTATGTGGAACATAAAGATTCTACATATTGCTGTACATGTGATAATAACAGTTCCCTTGCAGGTTTGTTTTGATTTCTCACCATCTCAGCCACAATGTTCTGTACAGCAAAGAATGTTCAGAATCCAGGATAAGATTGAGATGGCCACAATTCTCCAAAAACATGATTATAAGCAGGATACACATGTAAAGATATTCACTGTCTCCTCACAGCAAGAAGGTTCTGAGTTTGAAATGTGTTGCTTGTTTCTGGGTTTTTGTCTGTCAGCTCTGTTGGTCCCTCAGATTCAAGTAGTTTATTGCAACTGTCCAAAGACATGCAGTTCAGTTGAACTGGAAACACAGCACAATTGTAAATATTAGTGGGAATATACGTGTTTGCAATGTCACAAATCCATGACAGGGATAACACACAGATATAGACAGAGTAGCAAAATGTGCAGACACTTGAGTGTCCATAATGTCTCCTTTTGACAAGAAAATATCAATACAAGTATCATTTGAATGATTTGTTAGGTTGAATGCACATTGATGGCTCGCTCTCCTTCCACCAGCTTCTCCTGTACACAGACACAGATGACACACTGTGAGAGTTCAGCAACAAGACGGACTGAACATAAGTACTGCTGCTCCAGAAAGGAGATTAGATATATTGAATTCCGTTAAGCAATTGATTGAGTTGATTATATTTTCAGTCGACATGATGTGAAAAGCCTTATTCTTCTTATAACTGGTGGTTGAAACTCTGTTTTACTGCAGCTGCTGTTTCATTGGATGTTTATTGATACAAATGTAACAGGTATATACCAGTATATATTCTGTATTTTATTTTTTTTAATTTTTTTCTTTTTACAAATTTAGACTTACTACTCCTCACATTCTTTGTATTAGGTGGGCTAGCTCAATGATCAGTGATTGATGACACATATAAGGGTGTTTTCAGGCTCAGGCTCCAAACCAGCACTCAATAATAAAAATGGATGGATATGAAGAACTGACTGCATTCATTAAACTACTTAAAGATGTATATTAACTATGTAATGTATATTAACTATGTAATTCCTTTGTTTAATGATACTGAATATTTAGATTTAGATTTAGATTTTATGAATTTGATATTGAATATTTACATTCATTCTGAAACCTTGGCACCTATAGAAATAATACATTAAATGAATGGTTAAATTTGTGTTTTTGACAGGACAATTGTGTTTATGTAAGCCTTTATATGATAAAAGCTAACCTTTACTGACATCCCACCTGATATTGCCAGTAACTATTCATCACGTACCTATACTGTTTTTGTTTACAATAGCAGTCAGAAACCAAGCTCACTGAGTTTTCAAAGTTTTCTTAAAATAAACATTTAAAGAACCTGTGTGTAGGATTTAGAGGCATAGCACTGACATTGCAGACTGCAACAAACAAACCACTCCAACTCACCTTCCCCTTCCTAGCATGTAGGAGAACATACGCGAGATGCACAAAAAACAAGAAAAGTCCTCTCTGGAGCCTGTTTGGTTTGTCTGTTCTGGGCTACTATAGAAACATGTCAGGCTCCACTCTGTGTAAATGTAAAGCGTTCATTCTAAGGTGATTATACACTAATGAAAACATACTTATGAATATTTATAATGTATTATTTCTGCCAATATTTCTACCAATAGATCAAATCTTACACACTGGTCCTTTAAATAAAAAGCTCTTAATTTTTTTTTTTTTTTATCTCAAAACCTTTCTGCAAAGGTCAGATTTTCCTTATCTGAGCTGCATAGACCTCCTTTTACACTACCATTATCTTCAGCTAAAAGAACATCTTTATATTAGGGCAGTTCTGCTTTTGTGTTAGTTTCACAGCCTGCAGGTAATCCTTTCCTGAACCGTAGCCTATGCGGCCTGTCATTTGACTGAGTGATGTATTTTCATGAATCATGTGGTCAGATTTCCAAACTGACGCACTACATTTTGTCATTCTGACATCTCCGTCCAAGCATACAAATGCTCTGTAGAAAGTTTGCCTACGAGTGAAAATTGGAATTCACAGAAAACATTTTAGCTAGAGCGTTGGTTGGAGATTGTAATATATGTACACAAAACAGTGCTCCAAAAATTCTTACCATGACTAGAATTGTCCAGTTGCCTAGATTTTCAAATTGACTTAGTAGTTAGATGTGAAACAGATGCCTTAGCTTATTGTACAATTTATGTATAGTCACACATGGGCTTCCACATTTGGAGGTGTTGCTTGTCTGCCCTGTTGGAAGAGTCACCAAAAATCCAAAACACATTGAATGATGTTCTTTCAAATAAATTAGCTCACACATTATATCTTGTGTTTTTTCTATAGTACCCATTTTCTGGCCTTCACATATGTTTCATCTGTTTAAGTGATCACTGGTCATAATAGCCACAGGCATATATTTGGAAATAGTGTTTGTCTAGTTCTCTAATTCATCATAATTTAAGTTGAATCATTGTTTTGGCCTAATTTAATTGAATTGCACAATATTCAAATTAAAGTAGAGAAGTTGGTGCCATTTCATACCAGAGTTTGAAGCAGGATACAGCTAAATGTACTTGTTACTCCTCTTTGCAGTGCTTCAGTCCTGTGAAGTTCACACACAGTTCGCTTTTTAAGGAGATGAGGGAGTCCTTTGACAGGAAGTCACTCCACTTTACAACTGCCCTCACTGCTTTAAAAACATCAGGCACTGACAAGCAAGTTTGACTGCGGATGCAACAAGCCTGCATAGTATTTTTCAAAGTCGTACAAGTTGTGAGAGCAAATAAAACTAAATGATCAAACCAGGGCTATTGAAGATGCAACTGAATTGTTAAATATGAATTTAATGAACGTTACCAGTTTGATTTTAAGAGTGTACATACATACGTACAGTGTACAACATAGCGTATGTCTGCTTTGGCTTAAAATGCGAGTGAGACCAAAACTTCAGTAGCAGAGTTATATTTCCATCAGCATAAGAACACAGGCTGAGATAACAGTGTTTATCTTGTCGCTTTGATTACTGTTTTTTTTAATGGTGGAACTGTACTATGCAGCCATACAACTCATCCAAATTAAGTGTATTTGAACATAACCTCAAATTCTTGTTGCTTTTGTTGTTAATAACAGAAAGGGTAAAAGGACCGAGTCAAGTTGCTTGTTGACCAAGCAACCAGGAGTGGACGTCAATGTCACATCTTAAAAACATGTTCTACAGTATCAGCAAAGATCACGTTTCTAAAAGACTTGTCATTTGTTTGACAACTGTATACTGCTTCATTTAGTCACCTGAAGAGCAATAGCATAACACCACAGTGCAAAAGGACATACTCGCAGCAATGTCAGGAGGCATGAATCAATCAGAAAGTATGCCTATATTTCTAGAATGATGTCTAAACTCAACCAACAGCAGTGTGTCATTCCTGCTTCCGAACACTTGTTTCCCCAGTTTGTTTTTCTTACAGTGTGCTAGAGGAGTGTGTATAGAGACAGTATATATTAACAGTTTTGAATGGGGGAATCTGTTATGCACCACTGACAGTGTAAGACATGCAGTCAGCAAAACTGGCAAATCTTTTTGCAAGTGTCATAAACTCTCCCAGACACACTTCCAGGGTCACACAGCCACAGAAATACTGTGTATGTATTTTTTGGACAACTCATGCAAGTGGAGGGAATCAGTGCCACTATGGATCTGATGGATGTGAGACCTGTATTTGTCATACAGTACAATCAAATTTTTTTTGTGTGTGTGTTACTGCCATAAACCACAATTTGTCCTGAAAGTAATCCTACCCTTTCAAACAGCCCTGAGTGATGCATCTGTAAAAGCATCACTGAGAGGAGAGAAGATGTTTTTCAGTGACGACACTGTTGTCTGGCAGAAGAGTGTGGTTGCAGGCACATCTCTAAGCTCTCCAAAATCAATGTCTGGTGTTTCATTTTGAGAACTTTGACTCCTTTTGTCACTAATTTATAACATTTTAAACCAAACAACATTGACTCTGGATGGAAATGTTGTCGGAACAAATGGTTAAATAATATTGGTAATTGGTTAGTGTGAGTCTCTCTCAGACAACTTTAGCAGCATTCCTCCACATTCCTCAATTAATTAATATGAAAAGCAAATATGTTGCATGCGTCACTCCCTTCTGCCTGTCTTAAAGACAATTTGTGTTTACTGAGGAAACCACACTTGAGTTCACAAGGAGTGGCGAGAGGAGGTAGGTATAAGCTGTTTGACAGAACCATGTAATATTTCACAATTTACCTGTCAGCTGTCAGAGCTTTAGCAGACATCAGGGGCTGCCTGTATACATGCATGCACCACTTTTCACACAAAAACTGTCTGACATTTTGTTTGCAGGCTTAATCTTTTTAGAACTGTAACCAAAAGAGTTTTCATATAAAGATATAAACATGCATGTGTTACGATCTCTTACTGCAAACGTGTTTCCCTTTGTTATTCTGATACATGTATCAGTTTACACATTGTCACTTAAACTGTACAGTTAATGTGGGAATAATGCATTTGAAATTTTAGCTTGTGTGTCATCGATCAATAGGCCATTATGTCTCAAATTGCAGCGTGTAATGGTTGTGAATAACGACACAAAAGCCGCTACATGACATTACAGGACATATCCAGTGTCAGACCAAGGTCCAGATCCAGACTGTTATCACGATACTGTGCGCTGACTTCCAAAACTATGTGAATATGCAATAGCCTATTCAATGTGTGCATAATTTTACAGTGACTGTGTATAACCTGCAGCAATCTAATGCAGCAACAGCATAGGTATTTGTGCACACACAGTTGTTTAGCCTTGAAACAACATTATTATGCACATTTCCCTGAGGCTGGTAAGAAAACATCACATGCAGAAATACAATAAGGAAGAGAAACATGCTGTTAGTCATGTTAACAATACATTTATACGATATGACACTGAAAGTGGTTGTAGTGACTTAATCAACATTTACCAATCAACAAGGTTGAATAGAGGCAATATGTATTTATATATTATAATCCAATATGAAAACAGTGTAGATCAATTTGTACACTACAACTTCAGTATCCGATACATTGGGATTGATGAGACTTAATTCAGCTGCAATTCAGTGTTGATTTAGCTTAAATTTGACTTAACTGGAAGTGACATAGAAAACATAATTATTTGCTTACTTCTTATTTCATGTACAGAGTACTGAATGATCCAGAAAGTATATTTACTGTCCATCAGTAATAGAAAATCATGGGAAGTAATAGACGGGGCAACTTTTTGTGCAGCCCCCAAAGAGCATGCATTTGTTTGCCTCGGTTCCAGGGTTGATATGTCATCCATCTGCATTCTACACTTTCAACAAGGCTGTATGAGTGTAAGTCTTCCTAAATAAAATATCTTATTGGTTCAGCTACTGCAGTCAACTGGGAGGAATTATAGGCCAGTGTGCACTACCTTTGTTGCTACGGTGCCTCAGGTTGACTGCTCATACAGGTAAAATGAATATCAACGCTCAGTTATACTGTAGTATGATGCCTTACACCGCAGACAATAACACATTTTCATATCCAATACCAATACAAGTGATACAAGAGCACAGTGATCATTTGTAATTTGAAATGTTACTTGTTGTCAATTATTCACCCCCTTAGAATAGCTTCAGGCTTCACTCAGGAATGCTGTTGATTAGAATTATTCACATAAAAAAAGAGCAAAAATAGTGGCACAAAAATAGTGCCGAAAGTCACTCAAAGAGACGTATTAGAGCACAATGTTTCAAGAATTTGTTTTAGAACATCCACAAATTAAACACTTTGAAACACCTGTCAGCAATTCATAACTCCTGCCTCAGGGAATCAAACTCTCAGTCTCAAGCTGAATTTCTGACGTTAGAGGCACAGTGTTCAACATTGTACACTGGCAGCACAGGCACACTTGTAAAGGCAAGGAATAGTGTGTGCAACAAACAGCTTGTTGACATATGTACAGCCTCAACCTTAGGCATGTTTATCAGATAAAAAAGTAAGTTGTCACGACTCAATGAATTAGCATTTCTTGCCAAATGCTATGTTTTTAAGTATGGTATAAAAGCTGTCACCCTAACCCACCATAAACTGTAAACCAATCTTCACAAGTGAAGCATATACTGTTAAGAAGATTATTTTCAGGTATTATGAATGAGTTATTAACCATGTTTTCGAGTGATGCCTTTCTATATGATTGAGTTTCTCCAGCCCTGTGCATCCTGTGGGGAGCACAGCATCATGGGGCTGCCTCGACAAGCTCATCCATCAGCACAGCATGTTCAAGTCCCCATCAAATGCCTGCACCGCTCCATAAAGTGGAGGAGGAGAGGTGTCACTCCCTAAACAGGATATATGGTCTCTCACTGAGACACAAATTAGACAGTAAATACATTACAGTGGAAGTAGCCTCTTCCACAGCAACATGTTTGTACTGCCGCTTTGCCAAAATCAACACTGCAAGGCTATTAGAGGAGGCTGCATGCCTGCCAACAAGACATACACATTTGCATTAGATTACCCCAGCATCTCACTCACATCAGACACAGAGCATTAACATAGTGACAGCTTTATCTTTAAATGGAGTCCAGTATAAATTAGTCATTCAATTCATAAAATTTTATATTCAAAATCAGTAGACACACTCTAATTTCTGGGCTATTTTAATTGTATTATTATTACCTTGACATTCAAATTGAATTAGTGTTTGTTTTTTCAGTTAGTTTGTGAGCGTAATTATCATAACTTTCAGCCTCGACTGACCCTTACTCAAAGCATGTTACACTGGAGGCACAGGTGGAATCCAGCCTGTCACAAATTTGGATTTGGCATGCACATGGCATGAATCTGTGTTGTCAGTTTATTCTGGCCTATCTAGTTGTAATACTTGTCGCACACAGCAGTACATAACTGCGCAGTGCTGACAAAACAGGCAGAGCTGTCACACCGTCCAGCACACTTTATTAACCCACCCACCCCCCACTCAATACCCACCCCCGCCATCTTTATGCTTCCCACTTTAGTATGGCCAATTCCCAGCAATGCTTGTCTCTGCTAACTCCACTGTTGGCCTGGAGAGGGTACAGACAGCCACACACCCTCTGATACACATGGTGTCGCCAGCCACTCTTTATCCCTACCAGTAAGCAGCCATAACATGCACAAAAGTTAATACGATCCCCCAGACTGCGCTCACTTTGTGACCAACAGGAAACAACTAAGATATGATCCCTCATTGCTTTCCCACCAGGGAACATGGATGTGTTTGTTGGACTTGCACAACGAAGCCAGAGGTACCACGACTGGGAACTGAGCCTGGGTTTCTGCAGTGATGGCAAGTGTTTTTCATCTGTGCTGCACCCCAACAGCTTTTCAAATCCTTGGTATGAGACCATTAAGGAAGAAGCTTAGCAATTTATCTCACCTAAACAAAGTAAAAAAAAGATGCTGAAGAAAGGTGCATAAGACATGTGAAAAGAGCTCCTATTTTCTCTGATAAGCAGCCAGATTCTGCGAGGTATGTGAGGAAATTACCAGTTTCATGGCCAGTAAGAGCAATGTTGTTATGGAGCTTGAGGATGAAAACCAAAGCAGCTTGTCTTTTCTGTGTGATGTAACGGAGAATCTCAGTGCACCGAATGCCTGAATGTGAAACTGGAAGGACACAAACCAGGCATTCATGAATATGCATGATGCAGTAAAAGGCATTTCAAACAAAACTGCATTCAGAGGGAGAGCCAAATGCAAAAGGAAAAGGCACAAATTTAGGAAGCGGTTTACGAACCTTGATGCACATAAATAGAGTTTTGAAAGTTTTACAAATCCATCTGCAGTTGATGTGGAGTTTTCCAAAATACTGACACATTGAGCTGAATTAATTACAGTGGAACAGCCCATTGAGGGCCAAGTTTGAATCTCTTGAGGCAAAGGGGTTCACCCCTTTCATCTCAGACACAATGCCACAACTCCGCCTTGAGGCTGCCTGTGCGCAGAGTATGTTTGGAAGCATTTATTTGTGTAAACAAATGTTCTCCGTGATGAGGTTCAACAATCATCTCGCAAGTCCGCCTGACAGACAAGAGGGGGTGTCTATTTTTTCAAAGGTGCCTGCTGTCTGACTACAATGTATTATTTCAGTAACAGCTTTCACATTTTCACTGCTTTTGTTTTCAAATGAGTGATCACAGTCAAGTCAAACTAGAAGGGCAGCTGATGCACAATGAGTCGTATCAAACACAAAAACAGTTCAAAATCACAACAAAAAGCAGACAGTTTAATTGAATTAATGCAGATAGGATAGTACAGTGTGGAGAGGCTTTATGTGACTTAATTTGCAAAGAAAGACACAAAACTATCCAAATTAAACTGAATATTGACAGTATGAGGCTTCGACTGTCAGAATGTGTGAAACGAGGGAAAGGTCAAAAACATGATTTGGGTGTACATGTTCGACAAAAGGTTAGTGCACTGTGTATAGTTACTGGCTGTCAGTCTATAACAAAATAACTGGCCTGTTTGGAAATGTCACAAACTGGCTTTATTACCCACTGAGATTGAAAATGTGCACTCTGTAAATCTGAAATACACAGTGGGGTATATATACTGTATGTATTATTTTTTTTCAATAGATTTTATAAATTAAGTTGGCTTGACAAATTACCTCAGAACACTGAAATTCACAAAGCAGTATTTTGGAATTTAAATACAAAGAGAAAGTGGCAGACGCAGATTTAGTTACCATATATAAACCAAACTTCAAAACACAAAATATAAGTTGCACAACACACAGCACAAAATCTGAATACATTTAGGTAATAATTTTCCATGAACACCTATTTCATCCGTTAATTAATTTAAGCAGGTTACTGTACAAATGTAATGTGTTTACTGCATTACCAATTTAGCATTGTACTCCTATAACATTGTCACAACCAAAGGATCAAAATTGAAAATCCATAGATGTTGTATTTTTATTCCACACATCCCAGATTCAGGTACGTCATGCTAGTAGAAGCTAGTGTAGCCTGGAAGCGTTAGCCTCAAGCAGAGATGAGGAACAGCCTATAGAGGCCTGTAAGCTCATTCCTTTCTAACTCCACACCACAAGATTTTTTCATTTTCAAACTTGACTTGTAAAAACACTTGAGGCAATTTATCAGGTAGCAGCCGCTCCCTCTGGTCTGGGGCCATAAAATATTTTATTTCATTTTCAAATATGTAATAGTATTGTCAAGACATGTAAATAGACAGTAGAGGGCCTGTTTATCCTTCCTGTCAGTTTTCTAATTTCAAAATGATTAAATCTACAATCCTGATCTTAAGACGCAAAGGCCTTATCCACTGAGGCAAACCACTGTGATCATTTTCATGTAAGACAATAAGCTAATTTGCTGGTAATCATGTCATCAAGGCTTACAGACAATATCTTTAATAACTTCAATCAAGACTAAGCATTCTGAGTTAATCATAAACACGGAATAATTCTACAGATATCAGTTCCACTGCAACTGTGTATATTTCTTCAGTTTTGAGAGAACATTGCAACATTGGAATTTATAAATGAAAGTGTGGGTTTTAGTGATCACCTTTGTTGTGGTTTAGGAGGCTAGAGAATCGAAGCTTTGACAGGCCAGTGGGGAGAATCAAAAATTAAACTGACAAGTTGTGTGACAGTCTGATGGAAAAGAGAATAGACTGTAACTTTATTAATGCCACTGCCACCCATCTATCAATCAATTTGAGCAAAGTTTTACAGACATCTTTATGAGAGAACAGACATCATGGTCTTATGATTCATCAGACTTATGCAGCTGGACTTTCTCATGTACAGGAAACATGTGTCTGTCTCATTACATTATTTTTGTGTGTTAACTGATAAAAATATAAGTACAGATACATTTTGTTATTTAGGGTAAAGGGGGACCTAATGGAGGATAAAGGGGGCAAATTCAGAATTGATGGAAGGTAATCAGACCTTAACACATTACATACAGTATGTGACATCAATTGATTGACAAGTTGTTTTAAAAAAAAAATAAAAAATCTAACCAATTTGATCATGTGGGATATTCGGAGTAGCATGGCCTCTAGTGAGGCTCACAAGCCTTTTAGACTTGTTGTTCCCCCATTTATAACATGTTTATAGTATTCTGACCAATCGTGGTCAGAATGTGATATTTTTGTGCTATGAAATTTTCAGTATCAGATAAAATAATTTTTTCAATAGGGTTAGGGGGAGACTATTGGATTCTAATTTCCTCCAAGCAATGACCTGACCAAAGCTTTTTTTAAATATTATTGAATATTAGTAATTAAACTATATATTCATATTTAAAGTTAAACTGAAAAGTAATTCTCTTCGTAGCCATTTTTTTTAGCACCAGTATGTTTTAGACATGTTTTGTGGTAAAAACAAATGGCATGTAAACTTACAGTATGCCATGAGTCTGTATGCAGACGGGGAAGTGTGTCACACGCATCCCATGAAACACAGCACATGTGTCCTCTTTTATAATGGCTGAGTTTTGCAATTATGGTCTGAAGACCTGAAGAATATCTCATGAGCATATGAGCATGAGGGTTTTGTTACAATAACACTGCAGTGAGCCTACAAATGTGAGGCTAACACATGTTTCTGAAACAATTGTTTCTGTTCTACTCTGCCTCCCATGTGTTTTTGGCATTTGCATGTCTTTTTGCAGTCATGCATATGAATAGTTGTCAATTCTGAGACCAAAACATGATCCAGGGTTACAATAGTTATGTATTTTTTCATTAGTTTGTATTATATTAAGTTCAGTTTAGTTTTTAATAGTTTCAGTGTTAGCTCTAGTTTATTTGGTTAATTAGTTTAATTATATGGGTGGTATTTGTCAGGGGCAATATTTAAGAAGTTCAGAATAATTATTACAATACAAACACAATGACTCACAGTTGTGTAGACATCCCAGTTTAAATCAACATATGCACAAACGCTTATCATGTTGACAAATTTGACCAAATTGACAAAAGAAGACTAAAACTAAAGACATTTCCTAGTTATTCTTATACTATTTTAGTTCGTTTTCATTTCAGTTGTTTTTATATCAGTTTACTAAAATGTTTTTTTCCACGCCTTGTTTTAGTTTTTTTCTAATTTTAGCATAAGAGACTAATAACCTTGACGTGGACGATGGGTATTGCCTGTTAAGGCTGATTCATGTCAGCACACCTGTTTCAAGACAAAAAGAGCCTACCTGTTAATTATAGTTAGAGTTTGTGATGTGAAGACACACTCTTAGTGCAGAGCCAAAGGGAGATAAGAAGACCAAAAGAAGAAGAAAACAAAGAAAGAGTTATCAAAGGAATACAACTTTAAACAACTGCAAATATTGCAACACTTGACATGTGGTTTAGATTGTGATTTTCTGTTTATTTTGCCTTGTATGTTCTATTGATTTTTGCCTGTTTGAGCGTCTGTGTTGTTGTAGTTGTTGTAGTGTGTTTTTTCACTTGTTTTTTTGCAGTGAGGTCAGTACCATTGAGACTTGTTACCACCCCCGCTTGTAGATAAATCTATATATTTTTAAGTTTAAGGCAAAAACATTATCCGTTATCCAGTGAAACTGTGTTCAGTAGTACTATCTGTAATAACAGAATCCAAGCTTCAGTCTTTCCTTTGTGATTTTGTGCCAGAGAGATTTACACACTACATATCAACTGTATAATAAATGCATAATTTGCCTATTTATTTGCCTCTCAGCCATCATGCTCTATCAACGAATGCTCAAAAAAATCTCTCTTTTTCGGCTGTTCTTGTGTTTATCATGTACTTTGCTCTGATCAGAACACAATTTTCCACCTTTAGAATACGGTTTTATCTTGGGAGCACTTTGACATGAGTAATTTGTTTGAGGCACAGCTATAATTTTCTTAACTACTCTCACAGAACCATGAGAGACTGTTTGTTACAATGCTGGAAGACACAGACAGATGATATGCAACCTGCTCTGCCTCCTCAATTCTTGCACTGCATCCCCTCTGGCTACTTTAACAACACGCCAACACACAAAAGAACAGAAAAGGGCCATTTTAACTTTAGCCCTCTGACAGAGTCACAGACCTTGTGATAGAACATTTCATTATGAAGCTACAAACATATTTCTTCTTCAAACTACAAGTAAATAAAATAAACTAGGCAAAAGCAGTCTGCTCCGGAAACATGTTGTTCTGCTGTGCAGTCGGCTTGAGTATCGCTTAAATATATGATCATATTATAATATAAATTATCAATGGCAGCAACTTTGTACAAAATAAAAATTTGTAGAAATAACTTTTGCCAGATAAATGTTACATCTTTTTCTTAGTTATTTAGTCATGTACTCTTGTTTTTGTCATCACAGTTATTTGGCATGAATATATGTTCTTCAACATTTTAGTGGATATTTTTGTACTATTCAGTCCTGCTTTTCGGAAAACAGCTATTCACTCTCGATATGAATCTCATTTTGGCAGAGAGGCAGCACAGCTTTGCATGATTGGCTGTATTGCTGTCCTCTCACACTCCCACAGACATGCATTTGATTTGTCACCAGCATCCAAAGTCTTATCTAAACACTGCGAAGAATCTCTGAGTAAATGTCCCCGTTGGCACACTTCAGCAGCACAGAAACCAGTTATTCTGCAAAAGGATCTTCTAAGTACCTTCTTTTTTATACGAAGGGAGATTAGAATGCACTGCAAAATAAAGAGAATAAATGATGTGAAGATGACTTGGCACATAAAAACATGCAGGCCATGGTACATTATTACCATATGATGAGAGGACTGTAGGAAGTTTTCATTCAATCCTTTCTCGTGAGAGGAGAATGAAAGAAAACAGGCAAAACTTAAGTAATTGGCTTCAGAAGTTGCAGCTTTCTCGTCATCCATTTCTGGGCTGAGAAGGAGAAACCTGCCATGCTTGTCAAATCTTCTTGACTGTTACTGTGATGGCCGAAGTGAGCAAAAATGGCCTCCATCTCATAAGAGTACGGGGCAGAAATACAGGTTTAGTCATGTGTGAAAGAACGTCTCGTTATGAAAGTGAAATATGTCATACTGGCAGCTACCAAATTGACATTTTTAAAATTCAATTTTTCAATTCACTACGTTGTTAAACAATTGTGAACTTTTCTCAATTGCTAATTGTGGCAACAAAGAAGAATTGGGCTCCTGTATGTATATATGTGCGCTCATTTTCTTATTTTCCATCTTCTCATGTAATTTTGATGTTTTGAAGTATAACTTACACAGCAAAAAATGACAACATATATTTGTAAAACATTACTTTGATGGGGAAATTACACACACACACACATAAATATATATATATATATATATATATATATATATATATGCGTACACGCATGTAGTGATCTTTGCATAAGCTTTATTCAAAATGTGATTATGAATTAAAGGTGTGAGTAATTAATTGTCAGACTCCTCCTAAGAGAAGGAGAAATACAGATACAAGAACATTTTTATAAATAAGGAACTACAACCTGAATTTCATTATACAACCCTGCATTGTAAATGGCAATCAAATAATCCTGTATCCTCGTATGTGTATTAATCCTCAGCTTGAATGATTTTAAGACTGAGTTTAAATCTAAGAACACTTTTCTAAATGAGGCCCCTGCTTAATGCTCTGATTAGAGTGAGTGTAAGCCCTTATATAAGATCACAAATGAGTATTATCTCTGTAGAAAGATTACCTGTAGTGGGCTGCATTAAATAGGAAAATAATAAGAAGCAACAGCACTGTGGATTCCCTAAGGTGGAAAGCAGGAGCATTTAGAAAAGTTAAATGTTTGATTTCTAAGTGATCCCTGGGAGGGGTTGTATAAAAACACCACAACACCATCCTTCCTGTCACCATTAAACTGGCATGTTTAATAAAATATATAACAGCTGAAAGGTAGCTGGAATGTAAGATCCAAAATAGCAGGTTTTTGTTTTGTTTGGGTTTTTTTTTTTTTTACAGCAGATTAACAATACTGTATTATCTTTAAAGCCAATTTTCTTGTTGCATCTCCTCTTCATTATCTTCTCGGTGTAGGAAAACATTTTTCTCTCACTTTCTGCACAGAGAGCATGTGTTTGCATTTAAAGACATTTTGCTCGTTTCACAAACTTTCAGGCTGGATAAGAAGACAAGCAAGCTGTAATCCCAGTAAACAATAGCAGGTATTGTGGTGAAAATCTCTTTAACTAAACTCACATTTCATCACTGTTTTAAGATTTCCTTAAATACTGTGTAATGAGTTATCATCATTGGATTGCACTAGTGCCAAGTACACACAACTTCACAACACAAATTCTGGTGTGCATTTTCCAGTGATACTTGTAATCGACTGAGTCCTGATTTCCCAAAACTGATTAACTGCTGCCATTCAGTATTTGGCAAGCAGTGTCCCCAACTGTTCAACTTTCAGAGCTGTAGCTCATATTGCCTTTTTTGTGAATTTGTCTCCACCATAAAGACTCCAAATGTTTTTAAGAAAGTTCTATCACACCAAGATATCCTTGGTGAAATAGTCATAAGCAGGAACTTAAGTTAGGCTCATTAGGCTGCAAAAAAAATCAAGCCATCCTATATGTTCAATAAATCCTTTGGGAGGAAATTTAAAGTTCAATTCTGCACTTGGCAGCCAGATAGACTACATCACTTTCCTGAGATACTAGCTGCTCAGTAGGAGATAAACAGCCAGGCTAGAGAACATAAGCAGGTGCTGCAGCCTAACATTACATCCTCACTGCCCTAGCCACAGCCACCCCCTACCATGCCCCCTACGCCTCACAGCATGAAGTGCAAACCTCAAGAGATTGATGTCATCTTCCAAATAAACAGCTAAAAGAGAAAGCCTTGGTGAGGGATATATATTGGTTTTTGGGTTTGATCAGAGGTGAGCATGCATTTACAGTACCACTTAAAATAGGATTTGTTTTTCTTTAAAAAAGGGCCAAAAAATAAATCTGACATTCAGTTTGAACCCAATATCAAATCTCTTGTGACCCAGTCGTTTGAATCATGTGCTTTTATGCGATTTGTGCAACAATTATGAAACATGCACATGAATGCTTTGAATGAAATTGTTCAGCTATGGTGTTGCAGTTATAGTAGCAGCCCCCCTTTGACTACATAGTTTACATATAATTAACAATTTGTGCACATTAATATTTGATAAATACATTTTCTTGTGTTAACAAAGTCTATCCACTATTTTTGTAACAAACAAACAAAAGATATATGAAAGTATAACATCTAGTATTTTTTCTGTAATATGTCTTTCCATAACCTTTTCATTAAAAGCATAGCACACAAAAAAATGAAGCACATGAAAAATGTAAATTTGTCATTTGTTTTTGGTTCTTAATATTCTGGTGGGCATGCAAAGCTCTCTCTCTATTTACAAATACTGACTTTCTCATCATGTAATATTGAAAGAAAAATACATTTTACATTCATTCTGTTTTTATTCAGGCTACACAACAGGGGAAAGCTATGGAGAAGATAAGATGTGATGCTTCTGCTTCCCTCATTGAACAGATTTGCGTCCCATATGTCTAGAGCAACAAAGGAGAGGCCTCCTGAGTGGCAAACAGAACCTTCAGCAGTGATACAGGAAACAGACGAGATGTTGAGATCTTAAACATCTAAAGGAATAGGCTCACTTCCAAAAAAGAGCTTTAGAGTTGCAGGGAGGAAGTAAACAAGCACGAAAACCCTATTGGCTGGGAAGTGGGGTGAGAGGTGTGTTAAAGGAGCAGATATAAAGCTTAAAGCCTATAGAGGGAGACAGTGATATTCAATTACGGATTTTTGATTTACTTAAGACGTGAATGCAGGGGGAAAATAGAGGAAGTGAGTTTATTTAGTTGGGATCAGAAAGAAAAGGGAGAGAGTGAGACCTTTATTTGACGAGTACTAGACACACGAGGTGAGAGGAAGAATGAGAGACCTTTAATTAGACAAGATCGACAGTGAGAGGTTGTGAAGTCCAATTAGGTATGTTTGAAAAAAACGGTTTTTAAAGTGAGATCACTCGACTGAATAAGAGACTTCATTATAGCTGAAAGAAAGCTAGAGATGGACGGTGTATTTTTTAAATCACTATGGGTGACATTTTAGATAACAAGTGATTAGTTCCTTTGTCTGTTTCATTAGCAAAAAGAATTTCCCGTCAATTTAATTTTCATGATACCGAGGGCCCTAATTTTGTACCAGAGCAGAATAAGCTCAGTGACCTTGTAAAGTGACAGTCTCACTGAGCAAAAGCAGGTATTTTTCTGCCTGCACTCATTTGGTAATTTAATGGCTCTCTATGACATCAGCTGTAACAAAATGTGAGGGGGGGGCACAATAGAGGAAAATGTCACTACAATTCGGGCAATTTGGCATTAAATATTATGCTGTCCACGCACTGCTTTTAAATGTATTCGCACAATGGCTGCCATTTTGTGTTGTTTCTTTAGCTTTAGCTGGGAAAAGCACAACACAGACATCTGAAAATCAACATAAACCCCTTAACTATTTCTGCCAAAAATAGTACTATTTCCCCAAAGAGCAGCAATTAAATATGCTGTCTCCATTATTATTATTATTATTATTATTATTATTATTATTATCATATTACGGAGAAAAAAAACATACACACTTCTCTGGTAAAAGTCTTAATTGAAAATAAAAGGCTGAAGACCTACTGTGATTTGTACACTATTGGAACAATCACACTGTAGTCTGGTGGTGTATCATGCCTCAGATCTTTTTTCTTCATTAAATGATCAGCAGTTAATTAACCAGTTGAGAATTACCATTGTTGGATACATATTGCACTTTATATAGGCCTAGTGTGCATTTCATAACTTGACATAATAATCAATACAGTACCATGATTTAAATGTATAACACATACTGTACAAAGACAAAATGGACTAAACATACCCATCTCATTACTAAAATTTGGACAATCAAGACACACTATTTTAAGAATATTTATTCCCCATGAACCCAAGAACAAAGCTATAGGACTACTGTACCTTAAAGCCAACGCTGTTAACAGGGAGGTTGGGTTGAGTTATCTGCAATTACTGATTTTCTGGCCACTTTGGGACAGCAGAAACAAGCTGTGAACACAACTATGACACATTTACAGCAGCAGAATTGGAACAAAATTAGCATTGATTTGGATAAATGTCATTGCTCTAACCACCTGATGATTTTATTTCAAAGTCACCCTCCTTTTTAGTTCAGTTTTCGGTCTTCACCAACTCCTGAGGGATATGTCTGGCTCTTTAACTAGTTGCTAGCTGTGTTTCTCTGCTGTTTGGTATAGCCTACAGTGGGCTTTTAGAGCTTTTCCACTCAAAATAGCTTCCAAGAAAAATTACACTATGAGAGCTGTGAGAGTGAACCAAAGCAGTCAAATTATGGACCTGAAAACAATGAGCTAAGAGATGGTTTACAAAAAAAAAAAAAACTGGGGAAAGAAATCTGACCAGAACTGCAGTGTGGTCACCACAAGCTATCCCTTTCACGTTACATAGTCATTCGATCTATTGTTATTCTAGAAATATTGATTATAGCCCCTTTAAAATATCCAGCTGACCATAAGTGCTGTCTGACCTGTGCTGCTTCATGTGAAAGTAAGAGGGGTTGGGTTACCTCACACATACAAACTGGATGAGTATGGACATTTTACACCTACAGTCTTCTCAAACCAATCTTGAATTGGTAACTAAAATCCTTATCAACAAACCATCACAGAAATAATGTGCCAAAGTGCCTTCCTCACATGGCATTCTCTCTTGGATTCACTCAGATTCGCCTGGTAGAACTGGTTAATGATTGTGAAGTGAATGAATGTAGTCCTTATCTCCCTTGAAACAACTTTGGAATTCTTATAAGTTGAACTAATCCATATCTGTAAATGAAACATTGAAATCTTTTCCCATTTTGGTTTTAAAAGCAATGGGTTTAATTAACTTGCTTACTAAAAGAGTGCACACTCTAGGTACAAGTTGATCAGTATGTTTTATTTTTTTTTCTCATGCAAGAGCAATATTCACCCCAAATGCTTTTTTTACGAGACTGTCAATTTGGAGCAACCTTCATCACTGATTAACCAGCAGTTTGTATTCTTGACAGAGTTTCTCAAAGGGCCTCAAGGTATAGCGGCTATATAGATCTTTTTCACTGGAGAAATCAACCCCATCTCCAGTCAGTATGTAAGCTACTACTTACTTCCCTCTCTGCATTTACAGAGCTGACTCATCCTGCCATGATCCGACTCTGCTCCCATGGCTCCATTCAATATTGTGCACGGGGGTGTACCACTCAACCTCATTTCACACACACAGCTCATTCACTGCAACAAAACTTCTCTATACACCCTACTTTTCGATTTAAATTTCACAGTCTTAACTGAGCAGGTACTTGAAAGGGCTCACTCTTTTAAGGGAGGGCATAGACATGCACATTTTGCTGGCATGAAAGCAAAACAATTACACACATACGTGCATTTACACACACTAGAATATCACCCAAATGTACAGCACAAATGTTGTTGCAGGATTGCTAGGCAACAGCATGTTCTCAGTTTCTTTTTATTATTCTTCCTTCCTCGTTGTCTGGCACCTAACTACTTCAATACCGTTTAATGCCGGAACTTCAATCAGACTTCAAAATGTTTCTGCTCACATTATCAGAATTACTATGTTTGTATGTACCATGCTTTCCAAAATAGTAGACATTTTTCAGTATTTTTCCCCCAATTTAAATAAAATAAAGGAATTAACATAATTAGAGTGGGTGACATCACAAGCAGAGTGGGATAACGCTGGTAAACAGATTTCTCTTCCACTTCCTCTTACACTGTAATAACAGATAAGTTCATTTAATGACAAAAAATATAATTATCACATTGAACATTTTAAGTAAAACTAACTCCATTTTGTAAGTTAAAAAACATTCTTGCAGCTGGAGTCATTTTAAGTCTTTATTTTGTCCTTTTTACTTGTACTGTGAAAAGAAAATACCTAGTAAAATGGACTTAATTAAGAATGTTTTTAAGGTACAAAATTTAGTTTGTGTTACTTAACATTTTGAATGCAAACTGTTTCAACAAATTTAACTTTATTTATTTAACTGAAATAACTTTGCATCACATTGCAGTGTACTGCCTAATTTGTTACCCTTCATACACACAACACATCTTCAACCCAGATACATTTATGCTTTTTAAAAGTGTCTACAATACAGTATGGGGGTAATCTTTTCTCTTTCTGTCATGCATTCATGTGTGTCCCAGGAAGCACAGACAGGATTCTTAAAATAAAAACTCAAAAAGGTAACAGGTTTAAGCATGTTTATAGCAGGCTTAAGTGCCCCTAAGTACACAATTCAACTTCCTTTTGTACACAGTAGTGCTTATAGGGCTTAAATTACACCTCACACATTTACATTTTGCCCTCTTTATCCATTTCTTAATATTCCAGCCCTTCATACTCCTTCAGCTGCTCCGTCATACAATGTTAAGGCAGAACTGCTCTCCAGCTTCCAACAATACATGAAGCAGTATAGTCCGAATTTCAAGCTTTTCAGGCAATGCAGTTTAGCTCAGCTCAGCATCAATTGTCTAGTCTCTCTCTCTCTCTCTCTCTCTCTCTCTCTCTCTTCCCCCCCCCCCACGTTTAGGATATATGACCAAAACACAATGTTTCCACTGCATTAAATAAGTCTAAAGCCAATTAATAAAATCATGCAGAAAATGGCTGCAGCACTGCACATCTAGTGCTATGTCCTTGAAACCAGTCGTAAAACCACTGACTGCAGCACCAGAAATACATTTCTGATCATAGGACCAGAAGTAAACAGCTGACTACACAACTGGAAACAAACAAGCAGCAATGAGACCAGAAATAAATGACTGACCCAGAGAGCTGGAACTAAACTGGTGATCACAGGAGAGTAGATAGATGACCAATTATCAAGCGGTGAACAGGCAAAGCTCCAAGGGTTTGACATCCATGAGCTGACTGCGTATCCCCCTCAACAAGCCGGTGCCCTTTCAGCTGCCTCTTAAAAGACTTGGTCGCTGTGAATTTGCTGTCTACACTGACTGTCCCTGAGGAGATGGGTCAGTTCCTCCTAAAGGTTACATTCTGTCACTTCAGGGGAGAGGGTCAGCTGTTCGTGAGGATTACAATCAGCTATGATTACTGTACAGTAGGTGTGTGTGTGTGTGTGTGTGTGGGTGTGTGTAGAGAGAGTGACAGACCAATAAAAGGTCTGGATAGGGAGCTCTGAAAACTCGGAATACAATACATGTAATAGTGTAGTATAATGATTTTTTACACAATACGGAAATAACATCAATATGTTTCCATACTGACTGCTCTTTAGGGTAAAAGTGTACTGTAATAGGTAAGCAAATAGTATCTAAAAGGTTCTGAATAAATTGATAATATACAATTTTCTGCTATCTAATATTGATCCCCTCTGAAAGCACATCGCAGCACACACAGCGCTAGTCAATAAATGTTGGACTGTGGTTGGTAAAACTGTAAAATCCAGGGTATTTCTTCCAACACCAAATAACCAGTTTGTAAGGCTATGTTCAAATGTGGCCCTTTCAAACTCATCATTGGATTATGAACAAAATCAGCAGTGTTTAAACACTGCAGTATGTTAGTTATGAGATTACTAAGCGCACACACAATTCGGTAATAAAAGGTTGCTGCAACCAAATGACGTAAAGTCTCACACAGAGATAATACGGCGTTAGGATAATGAGCAATCAATTATTTGGATCTGCTGAAGTGACTGTTGGCTCTCACCATTGAGAAAAGTCAACTTACTGCCTGCAAAATGTCACTGGGAGTTTCTATTCTGCACAAGCTTTCCCCGTCACCGAAACCTAAATACCCTCGGAGAGAATAAGACACATAAAACAAAAAGGAAGTACAACATCTCCCTCCTGGAAGAAAGTGAACCATAACCAATTATTCCATCACCTAGAGGCCTCTATAAAAAGTTGACGGATTGTATGAGGCAGGTGATTAGTTTTAAGTGTCAGATGATTGGGCTGTGAACTCAAAGAACTATTACAAGGACTAATGGAAGGAAAGCTAATATTCCTCCGAAAAACTCCCTAACAAGCTTTCTTACTTTTTTAGTTAAACATAATGAAACACTTCAAATGTTGAAACAGCTTTCTCTGTCAAATAACCAGAAACTCTTTTACATTGCAGCGATGCACTTGGCATGAGGATAGAGGCAATGAACGGAATAACTTAGAAGTAAGAACTACAGCAACACTAAAGCTAGCATTTGAAGTTACTGAAGGTTACTCTGATGATTACTCACCGAGAAAGATTCTGCTAATTAGACTTAATATTTAATTACAAATCACGGCCTGTAAAATATAATACGCCAAGACTATCTTCCAACAACAGACTGTAATGCCTGGGGGCATCTACACTGTTCTACACGTAGCTCTTGTTTAACATTTCATTTGCCATAAGATTTCTTCTGCTCTTACAGATGACTTTGCATGCGTCATGCTATTTTGAATCTTAATGAATGAACACGCTCTGATACTGTGAACCTTTTTTTTCCCTCCTTCAATTTTTGTGAGCAATGAGCAATCACGCTTTTGAATCTCAAGCACATCATATGTGTAATAATTATTTATTTACCATTTTTTAGTCTTTACTGTTTATATCTCTTTGACTTCAGCAGCCACATGCATATTTCATGGCCCCTGTCTGCCCCTGTCTTAATTTACCCCCTGCTTTTGTGAGGAGCCTATTCTGGCCCTTTTTGTGGTTCTTTACTGCAGCTTGTATTACTTAGAGCATTAAGTGCCACACATACCTCTCTCAATCCATCCCCCATTCATTTAAGTTTACTTTCCACTCCAATCTCTACCTGGATTGAACTTGGTAACATCAGTCTTAAAAATGTTTTTTCCTGTAATTGCACTTGACAAACAACCCACTGGCCCAAGTAACTGTTTATTGACTTGTCTCTCTAAAGAGTGCTGCTGCCCCTTGTGGTGCAGTGCCACTGTAGTTGTTTGAAAGGCATAAGGTGCTGGCTCGCACCCATCCCCATCCAGGTGCCAGAGTGTGTAAATGCAATGATCGATTTCAAGTTTCTTGAGAGCTGCAGGGAATGCCGGTGGTTACACAAACTGTCCCATAAACATAGAACCTGAACTCTCTCCCTGCAGCGTTCCACTGGGCAAGATACTGTTTGCTCTCACATATTCTATGTCCCTCTGGCAGCAGCAGCTAAAAAAGGCTTAATAAAAAGATGAAGAAAAGGCATATTTGTGTTTGCAAGCATGCTCTCGTGTGCCTGCCTACTCCAGATTAGTCCAGTTGCATAAGGCATGTTTTTGATATGCCTATTATTGATTTTGGATAGTTTTCACTTATTAACATTAAAGGAAAAAAGATTAAGTCTTAATGAAGCAACCATGAATTTTATAATCATATATGCATGTTTGTAATAGATTTGGCTGGAGCTCCAACAGTGTATCTAACTAAAATTCAAGGGGGCACTTGAGAAAAGAGGAAACTACAACCATGACCTCTGATGTTGAGAGCTTTTATTAGTTATTGCAGATAGTAGTCGCCATTATAAATGCACAGCTTAGGCTGCTAATGGAAATTAATATGAGAGAAGGGAGAAACTGCTAATGTAGTTTAGACATGTATATGCTGAATACATCTTAGGCAAATGCATGTGTTAATTCCATTTGGACCTGTAGTGGTGGATTATTAGATTACTGCTTAAATGTCATGTTTATCAGGTTTAGAGATGTAAATGGAAAGCATTAAATGTATCCTTTAAGGCTACAAAGATTTAGTGAACAAGCTCTCCCATGCTAGCAGAGAGTTTGTGTAGAGTTTGGAACAGAATCTGTGGTTGATTTAATCTAATACAGATCGCTACCGGCCCAAATGCCTTTGAGTGTGTGGGTGGTTTACATTAAACTAAGTGAATATTTGGTGCTACAGTCAGCCCAGAAAGTATTTGGACAATGAAACACTGTTTGATATTTTGGCTCCATTCTCTTTCTACTTCAAATGTTCAACGAGATGATGCTAATGAGGTTAGTTGGTTTTAATTTTAGAGCATCTTCAAATTCAAATTAATATTCAATGAAGCGCTCGTTCCTTTCTCTTCATTTCACTGTTCGAGCCATTATGTGCATGTGGCGCCTGGAGACACAAGTGCCTCTCCATGAACAAGGGGCTTGTTGTGAACAGGGGCCAGCAGCACTGAAGCACCGCTCACCTGTTCAGCCCGACAGCCAACTCGGCTCTGCTCTGCCCTGCCAAGCTACACCACAACCAGCTGGTAGCAATCTTCAATTACAACACCTGAGCCGCATTAACTCGTCAGCCCCGACCCTGAAAGCCAGCAGGTGCGTGAGCAAGAGGTGCACGGGGCTCACCGGTGCCTGTGGACAAGGTTTGGCTGATGTCAAAGGAAAGAAAGTTGTTTTATTAATTTACTGCAGTGTAGTTTTTTTTTTTTTTGTTCCCTTTATGTGGAAATTGGAGATTTGTGGTGAATAATGGAGCTACCTACTGTCGAAATGAATGAATGATAGAAAAACAATGGAGCCTTCATTACAGCTTTTAAGAATGATGGATGTGCAGAATGCACTATTAAAACTGTTGATGTTTTAATTTTACATTAAAGCCATAAAACATTAATGTAAAATGAGTTTTCATCTTATGGTGTAATAATAATAATTCTAACATAATACAGTTTCCATTAATGTAATAGATTTTACCTGCCAATGATGTGACAACTTTCATCCTGTCAGTGTATCACATTATTGTACTTTATTGTGTAAAAATTTATTCTGAATACAGTACTTAATTAAAAAGGGTGAGATTTTTTTTTTCTGAACCAATGCTGTACAAAATAAAGTAATTGCACAGCTTTCACACATTTGCACATCTGGTTTTAAACTAAGAGAGAGATGATTTTATGTAATCAGAAAGCATTAACATAATGGGAAGATCTCTTGGTAGTTTATTTTACAGTCTTTAGTGTTGTTAGGATTATTTTGTATGGAGAAAATCTTGAGCAACCTATTCTCCCAACAAAGTACATAGGAAAAGTCAAGGATCAATTCCCTTTAGGATTCTTTGAAAAGCAACAAGCCTGGGAATAAAATAAGATGTTCAGGTTTACAGCTAGATAATTTCACAAAATATTACTGACCTGTTATCTGACCAATTACTTTTGACATAACTGAAATAAAGAATTAATTGCAGCCGCTGTGTACTGAAGAGATGTTTTTTGTATCGATATCCTTGATTAAAGTAAACCTTCTGTCCTTCAACCTCACAGCCAATATGTCTTTTCCTTGTCAAAACAAATCATTACAACAAACTAAAATTCAATCTCACTCAGTGCTGTCACATCATAACAAGTCCTCGATCTTGGTGGCAGTGTGCCGCATCGTTTGAATTAATTTTGAAGCCACTGGCGCTGTTTAGACGAAGATTTATTGAAGTGAAGATATTAACTCTGAAATTTATTTTCTGATATTTTCACAGAGGAACTGACAGTGACAGTTAAATTTGATGATTCCACAAACTGTTAAAGGGTTTACATTTGTGGAGTAGATTTGGCAGGAAGTGAAACTATCTTCTGGGTTATGATAGATGAATTTACTTTATCTATAGCTACAGTTAGTCGAAGTCTTCAAACAACAAAAATATTCAAAATATGGGTTGAATACATAATCTTAAACATAGATGTTCTGATTCTGTGAGAGTTTATGATCCATTGCGATGTTTAAGACTGCATGCACCTTAAACTGTTCTGAAATCAGCAATCACGTTTGACCTGAGTCTGTTCGAGGGCTTGTCGCTCGATTACAAAAGGTCTATCAATGCAAATGGATAGCTTGTAGGTAATTCAGTAATGACTGAGCGTGTGCTCAGGTGGGAGGTAATAGAGTGTTAAATGAGTGATGCAAAGCTGCACAGACTCAGGGAGAGGTTGCACTGCTTTCAGTGGTGGCTGATACACATACAGTATATGTGATTTTTTTCTCTCAGTTTGTAGTATGTGTGAGAGCAGCTGACGGGCAAGATTAAATTAATGATGATATCGTACGTGAAACACACCAAATGCAATTCTCAAGAGTACTTACTCACTTAAAGCAAATGTCCTGTAATGATAATTCACTTAAATTTACTTCATCAATTTTAATGCAGTAATAAAATCCTCAGTTAATCAAAGTAAAAATGCTGGGCAGTAATATAAATTGCTGAGTGTGATCAGACTTAAAGACTTGAATCCGTCATTCACTCCACCTATATCATTTATAGAGAAATGGACTTGGATGGATGAGCAAAAAACTGCTCGGTGTTTCTCTACCCACTACTTGAAAAAGTAGTGCACACATAAGGATGCAGATTTGAATTGATCACTCAGGAATTTTTCTCCTCCTCTCCTGTGAGATAGGCTAACCGTGACAATGTCTGGAACATTGTTTTGCTTATTTGAGCGCAGAGCAGGCTTGAAAAAAGCATCACAGTAACAAGGCAGCGTCTGATTCATGTTACATTTGTATTCGGGGTACTAAAAGACATGGATTTTGAAGTCATTCATCGGTATAGCAACCATAGTGCAGGCTTTTAGAAGCATAGCTCCCAGGTGCATGGTTTATTATATAGAGAGCAGATGTAGCTTGAAGAAACATTGCTATTTGAAAGTATTTAATTGGAGACTGCATTTCAAGACAGCCAGCCCTGCCGCTGGTTTTATTCTAATTGCCAGCAGCAACGCACTTAATGAAGCGAGTGGTGAAGAGTGTGGATAAAAGAGTGAGAGTGACCAGGTTTCCAAGGCAACAGCAGCGGTAGCCGAGTAGTGTTTTCATCTTGAGGAAAAGGCTACAGGAGAGCAGTGTTTCCCTGCAGTGCTTCCTGCAGGTCTATAAAGAATATCTACAGTAATAGATAGATAGATTCCTGGAAATGTTGCAGAGCTAAAAAATGTATGCAAACCTGTAGAGTCCTCTACAATTCACCAGAGGAACAATTTTCCTCCAAACCTCAGGATTAGACTTGTGTAGGCCATTCCTGAAGCACAACAGTGCACCAGCTTAAAAGTAACTCTGTAGGGAGAGAGCTTTGAAAGCTTTCTGTCTTACGATTTAACCAAAGAAACAGTCTTGTCATTTTTTGCCCTACAGATCTATATCAATGAAATTTCTTTGGACTCCAGAAGGTGTCCATTTGCACTATTTCAACCACGAATGCCCACAATGGATCATCATTACCCCTGCAGTAAAGTTCTGCAAACTGACCTGAGCCCAATGGCCCCAACACAGTATCAGGTTTGGCTTTTTTTGGTGTATTTCAGCCTGGGTCACGTTTAGGTTTGGTTATTTTCAAATATCATTTATAAAGAAATTGCTCTCTCTTTCATTTTGCCAGTGGGCTGCATCCTTGTGTGTCATGTATTCCAAGTAGGACACACGATGGCCAGCAGGAAAAGAGAAAGAGAGGCAGAGCGTAGCCGATGTGTTGCATTAGCCTAACGGTCAGTAATGGATGAAATAAAGCAAGAAGTTGCTAAAGGGAGTCTCAAAATCCCCCAATGAATCAGGGAAGGCTTCTTCACCACAGGAGCATTATGACCTTGTATGATCCGCGATTATGACTGTACATAGGACTGTCAAGTTCAGTTGGGAAAGACAAACCAGGATCTAGCCAGTATTGGACAAAAGGCAATATAAAGCTTGTTATGCACCAGCAAATTCTCAGACCTACCTCATAACTGGTAGTTTGCCAGTGCCTTCCAAAATAAACCTGTGAGAGAATTCTGCCACAGCTACAATATATTTAAGGTACAGTTTGGCAGTGTTCATTTTGGTGCCTGATTTATTTAGTTTTAGTCACTAAAATACAAAAATGTATATTATTTTGAGATTGTTTGTAATTTTGTAGTGAAGAAAAAATAACATTTTAGTCATTTTTGTTGCTGCTTCTTGTCTAATTTCATCCAACTGTTTCATCCAAGAACCTATAATGTCACATAACAAAGACAACGACAAGAAAGTTATTAAATGCTGAAAGATGCTTCATATTAACGGTTGTGCAACAGGTTAAGTGGATATCAACTTCTGAACAAGAAATATTTCTGGGCGGCTGAGGAAACTGGTTAACTCATCGGGAGCTGGAAGCTACAGTGTATGATTCTGCAGATGCGTGCATATAGAATAAGACTTTGCATTAAAACAGTAATTAGTTCATTTGTCCATTCAACTTTTTTTCACATAATCGTTTACGTTTTATTTTATTACATTTCATCAAAGTTCTTGTTTTCAATGCTTACTTTTATTTAGTGTTGTGAAAAATAGGTCTCTAATGAATATTTTCCACCATTGATGCACTGCAGTTAAGTATGGGTATCTTAAACTACTTGGTTAATATTAAGAGCTTGTTCGTGGCAAATTAATACACTTATCCACCACTCTGACACACAAACCTTCACTTTTCACAAGCAGAGCTTCTCTCTGCTTTGCAACTAAACATAAACACTAGCTGCTAAAAGCTGTTTGAGCAATTATTAGGGATTTTTCTCTATCTGCAGAGGAGCTAACGAGTAAGGCAGATGGTTTATCATTATGAGATATTATACTTTCATGTGCTGTCATGTGTCACAGCTGGCTGCAATTTGTGTTATTTTCACTATACAGTACTGTACATGCAACATACTGTAAGAGGAGTTGGAAATTAGCTTATGTAAGCTACTTGCTGTGTCCTAGTGTATTGTACATTTTAGTCATTCCCACTTTAGGGGTATTTCTTTGTCACCGAGGAAGGAAAGGTACATTTTGAGGCCGGTCTCTAGTCTCAAATTTGGCAGAAGGTATACCTTAGTTTGATATTCACACTTATATTTTAACTTTAAAACAAGCTCACAGTTGATGCAAGCACTGTAAAAGGAATAGGATTTGTGAGACTGAATTATAAGTCAGGCTGCTCATGAGATATGTATGGAATTATTGACTCAATTTAAACATCTTCAATTCATCATCTTCCTGGCCTCATCTTTATTGTGTTGTCAATTACCACATGGTCTCGGGGTCTCTCTCGCCCAATTCTAGGTAACTCCCTTGAATAGCAAAACACTTCCATGAGTCAAAAAGCAGATAATAACCATAATACTGAGACAGCACATCCCTCAAGTAAGAGGGTCTCCAGCAGAACATAGACACATTAATAATTGATAGATAGAAAGCCAGCACTACACGGCAATTTTGAGAAGCCCAGTGCCTGCCACAGGAGAAATTTCCAGCAGCAAATAGGTCTTGAAGGTGCCAGTTATGTCATCTTTCACTACAACACTGAAGTGAAATGCCGAGCAAGTCTAATAGATTAATAAATTAGAAAGTGGAGCCCCTTACAGTGAGTTAAAATTCAGTGGAGATTAGAAATACTGTAAAGTCTAAGTAACAATTTAACCAGTGTTACTGAGATCACAAAATATCTGTGAATGTCAAAACAGCTCCGTTCAGCGAAAATCTTATAAAACTTGAATACTTTAACAGTAAACCATTTAAGCAACACTATACTTACTAAGATATTATACTACTTTTGACTTTAGCCCTTGTTATTTCAACACTGCCCAAGCTATAGAACAGCATCCCTGGTCTACCCATCACTGTGCTGTAGTTCATAGCAAGCTGTGTCAAAAGCTGGAACTTTTTTTTTCTTTTTTTTTTGGAATAGATGATGTGCTGTGCACAGCAAGGTAGTCCAGCTTTAAGGTTACATGCTATTGATGATATTGGCTTCCTCTCACTCCTCAGGGGGCAGGGCAGGCTAAAATTAGCAGCAAGTTAAGCATGGCATCAGAGCTTATAAACTCAGTAAAGTTACTCATGCAATTTCCTCTTACAGAGTATTGGAAGAAAACCCTGGAGCAGACTATTCCTTTAAACTCTTGCACCTCCATGATCGAGAGAAACTAATGATATGAGATGAACTTATACGTATGTATTGTATAGCTTAAGACTGGGGTTGACAAAAGATGCTGTGCAAAGGAGGGCAGACTGTCATGGTTAAGTATGTGGTAGTTGTAAGTGTGTATGTAAATGTAGAGAATATAGATTGTCAATATGTTGATAGAACAAAATGTATAAATAAACAAAAGCTGTAAAAGGAGAGAGAAAAAGGTAATTTTGTAAAGGAACAATAAAAATGTAGAATTATAGAAGAGTTTGAAAAAAATAGGTTGTTCCAAGAGTCTTGGAGAACTCAACCTGCCAAAGTTCTTCTGTGGATGTAGGCTGTCTCAGAAGCCTTGGTCTCTTCATGTAATCCCAGACTGACTCTGTGATGTGGAGATCAGGGATCTGTAGGGGCCATACCATCTGTTACAGGACACCTTGTTTTTGTTTTCGCTGTAGATAGTTTGTTGTGACTCTGGCTGTATGTTTGGTGTTGTTGTCATGCTGCAGAATTAATTTGGGATGGATCAGATGCCTCCCTGGTGGTATTGCATGATGGATAAGAATTGGCCTGTACTTTTCAGCACGGAGGAGATCATAAATTCTGACCAAATACCCAACTCCATCTGCAGAAACTCAGACACAAACTTGCAAAGAACCTACACCATGTTTCAATGTTGCCTGAAGACACAAATCCTTGCAGCGCTCTCAAGCCCTTCAGTAAACAAACTGCCTTCTGTTAGAACCAAATATGTCAAATTTAGACTCATCAGTCCAGAGCGCCAGCTGCCATTTTTCTGCACGGCAGTTCTTGTTTTTTCATGCATAGGTGAGTCACTTGACTTTGTTTCCACGTCAGAGGAATGGCTTTTTTGGCTGCAAGTCATCCATGAAGACCACTTCCGACCGACTAGCTGTAGATGGATATACCAGGGTTCCACTTGTTTCAGCCAGTTCTGAGCTGATGGCGCTGTTTGACATTTTCTGATTGAAAAGGAAAGTGATGTTTTTTTCATCTACTGCACCCAGTTTTCTTGGCTGACCACTATGTTTTTGGTCCTGAACCTTGCCTATTTGCTTCTGCAGAATCTGGAAAGTGTCTGTCTTAAGCTTTCTGCTGTGAGAGAATTTGATGATGTAGGATGACGAGCTTGTGTCTTGTTGCGATGCTCATTTTTGCCATGGTGTAAGCATTTTTACATCACTTCAGCAACATCGCCTTTTTAGTATGACGGTGACCCAGTTTTATTCCCCCTACACAGTTGTTTCAGTTAAAGATTTCAGTTCAATCTTCATACTATATTGATCATTAGCACCTGTTAGTAATAATTGTGTAATCATGCACTTTGGTATATGCCTATAAAATACAAAATGTTTTATTTATCTGGAAAGTGGTCTGTTACTTTACTTTCTTTCCTTAACAACCTAGAAATATCTTATTGGAATATTTCACTACTTCCAAAATAAATGTTTTGAAATCTAAAATATGATATTTTCCCATTGTTGTTGCAGTGATTTTGATACGTTTTTATAATTTCATCAGGGAGTAGATGAATCCTCCTTCTCTGGGTAGACAGTTGGAGATTGTGTTGTTTCAGACTGATTGCATTGACTGATTTCGGTAGGTTTTGAAGAAATGATCCCAAGCCTGTGTTACACTTCTGGAAAAGTTCTTCAAAGGTGACAAGAGAGCTGAATTTTGTATGATGTGCTGTGTGATACTTGGATCTCTTCCAAGCTTTGTAGTTGTGAGTTTTTTGGATCTTGTAGGAATTCCAGGTTATTCCATAGAGGGGTGGATTTATGAGATACTAAGTGCAAGATATATAGATATCAAGTGCATGATTTTGTGAGTTTTCTACCAAGTTAACTATGAGTTTTGAAGTACCAGCTCTAACAGTTTGTGGAAAATATTAACACCTAGGTTTTGTATGGTGCCTGTGAAAAGAGGGATAGGTGATGGTAAGGCTGCTGGATTCCAACTCTGTTGATGGTATAGTTTGAGATTTTAGAGAATATATTTAAAAGGTAATAGATTCTTGTAATAAGACTTTTGGCTTCTGTAAGTAAAGTAACATGTTGTCTGCATATGGACATATTCCATGGTTTACGTGTATCTTTAATCCGGTGGCACTGGATAGCTGCAGCAAGGGGTTCAGTGAATATGATGAGATTGTGAATCCTTGTCTCGTCCCTCTCTACAGTGTGAAATCTGTGAATGTGAATCCATCAATTGAAACTGTGGCACTTGGTGACTTGTACAGTGACTTGACCCAGCTGATAAATAACCCTCAAAATTTTATGAAACAACAAACAGTAGCAAAAGGAAATGTCCAATTAACTTGTACATTGAACTCAAAAGCCTTTCATAAATCCTATTTGATCATTTTGTATTATTTAAGCAGTGATATTTTCTATTCTAGATGATAGTGCTTGGTTGATGATTTTTATGTCTGTAATTAAATGAGAGTGAGGGTCTTCCCCACTGAGTTATTTTATTGCAGGGAATTGTGTTCTTCTTTTTTTCTTTTCTTTTTTAAGCTGTTTTGCAAGATGGATTATTATATCATAAGTAATTATGTCATTGTAGCTGAAGCACAAAAAAATGTCTTTTATTTGTTGTATCAGTCCATTCTAATTTATATTTCCTCTCATTATTAAGACTTTTACTCTGTGGGAGTTTTTGCAAGTATTTTCTAAATGTTTGATTTCCAGTTCCAGGTTATTTTCATATTATTTTTTTCTTCTTATAAGATGAGGATGTGATAATTTTACCCCGTATTACTGTTTTGCAGTTTGCCAGAGTAATCGGTGAGCTGTTCAGGGAATCATTGAAGGATACCCACACTCTCCTTAAGAACTGGATCTCTGAGGAGTGAAACATTAAAGCGCCATCTGAAAGGTTGTTTGTAAAATTGCTTACTGTGGAGAACTAAGGAGATATGAGCATGGTCACTTATTATAATGGATTAATGTATCAGTTATGTCCTGTACAATTGAGTTACTAGTGAAGAAAAAGTCAATGCGGGAGGGTGAGTGATGTAGCAATGAAAAATATGAATATTCATTTAGTGTTGGATTATTTATACGCCAACTGTCGCCAAAAGTCCAAAGTCTTTCATATACTGTTTTATTGTCACAGTGGATTGCCATTTCCTGCTAGTTGTTGTTTAATGGTCTACTCTTTGGTGAAGAACTGTGTTAAAATCTTCTCCAGTGAGAGTATGTGAAAACATGTAAGAAAATATGTGGGAAAATGTTAGGTCTATAGATATTTGCTTTGGTAAGATCTATGTGGTTTATTGATGTGTTAATGATAAACAGTCTGCCGTCTGGGTCAGTATTGGTTTAAGTGGGGCAGTGATTGAAAGTTTTTGAGATGATTCATGTATGTGTATGAGGTTGAAAAGATCTTGGCACATATAGAATTTTTTAGCATACTGACACTGGTTATCATATTGACATTGACAACAGTCAGAATACCAAAAACAAAAAGCAAAAACAAAGATATAAAGCATAGTGCAAAATAACAGCGATAACATGAATTTGAGGGGTGGCTGTTCACATAGGAGTCCAATATTTGCATGTATTGAGAAGGGAGGGTGAGGGGGAGGATGTTCAAATCATGTTATTACTCATGTCACTGATGGGTAGGCGTAATGTAATGTGTTAGAAAAGCCAGGGTGTTGTATTAGGGTCACAGTAAGGCTGTTCTTCAATGTATAATTTGTTCACAATCAAATTTTTGTCTGTATTGTTTCATAATGGGATACAGAACTTACTTCACATGGGAACTGGTAATCAAGTCTGTATTTAGTACCTTTCAGTTCCTTTTCTTTTGTTTTTCAAGTTCCTTGTGTTTAAAATGTTTAAGTTTGGCAACAATGGATCATGGTGTTTTGTTCAAACATAGTCCAAGACAGTGACCTCTTTGGAAAGTGGCATGCATGTGGGAACATATTTTTAGTCCAAGGGGCAGAGCTGTTGAATCAGGGTACTACCATGATGGATCTCACCTCATTGTGTTGGGTCTTGTAATATTCGGAGTGCCATGTCCTCTGAATATGCATTTGATGAGCTGAACTTAACTTTTAGGTTGTTTCATAGTTATGCTGGCTTTTCTGATTAAATGTGTAAGTATTGCAACATACCTATGAGGTGGCAGTTTTTATTAGGATGTATCCAATGGCATTATACGTAAACTGTTGTTAAAGGACCAGTGTGTAGGATTTAGTGGCATCTAACAGTAAGTTGTAAGTAAGGGTAAGAGACCTGGGATCTCTTGGTTTATCCAAGTCACAAATGTATCACACTGGACCTAAGATGTGCTGTGCTGAGGCAGAAACCATCCTTTATATCTAAAAGCATTGGGAGTTCCTGGGTGGTCCTCTTAGATGGTTTTCATCCTCTCATCTCACAGGGAGAAAAGCATGCATCATAATTATACCCTGTACTTGCCATAACATGTTATGTGCAATGAGCTGGTGCGCCATGACGCACAGCAGCTCTTGGTCTGTTATGCTTTCAGAGGGGCTGCTGTGCAATGACATTTGACAGGTCTGTGTGGAGGAGATTGTGGTCGGCACCCTGCAACTACTGTATATGCTGGTTGTGTCGAGGTCTCTCTTAAGGCCTATTTTGAACTCTGGTTCAGATGACCTATGAGTGGTAAGCTGTTCTCCATTAGTCTGCCCGCTGCCCCCATTTTCCAGTGCGCATTGTTCTCAACGATGCACATCCTTCTGCCTCAGCCTGTGCTAAGCACCACTGGTAAGGCCTGCAGGAGCAAGAGGCCATGCACAATACTCCACATATCCAAGAATATACATTGTATTCTCAAGTGACCTGGGCATGCGGGGGCCTTTGCTTATACATGTGTAGATGAGTATTCCAGCCTTTACAGCCCTGTTAGATGGCATCTGTACACTGTGATGGTAAATATTGTGAAAGCTTACACAATAAGACAACAGTCACATTTACATAATAATAATAATAATAATAATAATAATAATAATAATAATAATAATAATAATAATAAAATGATGATGATGATGATGATGATGATGATGATAATAATAATACTAATAATAATAATAATAATATTATCATCACTGTACTATGTCAAGTTGTTTGGTTTACTGGACTATATCCTCATATTCATGTATGACCGGATCTAATGTTGAACTAAATATTGTATTTGGAATATATTCATTTAATGAAGAAAAACAGTGATCCTTAACACCTGCAAGATCCAATTAACAGTGATGAGCCATTTTTGTGTGACCATTTTATAATCTCTGTCACTTTTTGCTAGTGTTCACTGAGATAATGTGTGAAAAGCAAGCATACAATTATTGACAACAGAAATCTTTATATAACAAAGACATACATTGACTGAAGTCTTAGCCATAATACTCACTGGCAGCTATGACTGAGGATGATGTGCCTAATGAGAGTAGATTAACAGGCTTATACAAGGGAGATGCTTGCCTTTATCTGTGTTCCAGAAGAGTTAATACCTATATTTCTGTTGGCCAGTGCAGTTCAGCAGTGTTAGGGTGCCTATAGAATAGTTGGTCTTTGAGGTAAATATAATATAGCTGCAGTTGACTGGTCCACTGTTACTGAGCAGTGAAAGGCAATTTCAAAGGCCAGAGTGTTGAATATACTACATTGCTGAATTATCTGTTTTAAGCCTCTCCAGGAGTATGGCTGTAGGGATGGCAATTTCGGTTGGTCAATCCACCACTTTGGTCCAAACTGAGACATCTCAACAACTACTGGATGGCCTGCAGTTAATTTTGTACAGACATCCATGGTCCCGAGATGATGAATCCTAATGACCCCTGATTTTTGATATAGCACCATCAAAATCACATCAAAATGTCCTTTTGCCCAATACTTTGGTTTATGACCAAACAATGTCAAAGTCAATGACATTCCCATCAGTTAGACTTTGTACTAATGAGCAGATCTTAGCAAATTAAGCTTGTATCAGTGGTAAACACTGATGTTGAAACAGGAATGACATAATAAATACTTCATGACCAAATATTCATAAAAAGATATATTGTATTTATTACATCACTATAGATCATTTTTCACATCTTAGCTTGCCTAACACGACATACAAAGTGACTTAACACGATGATCTTTCTATTTCACCACACAAATAAACTCATACTGCCATGTACATCTCTGAACAATTTCATTCACACTCACAACATAACAATAAACTCTTCTGATATATGTACACCACCCTCAACCAATTACTTTTACCTCCCCAGGACTGGCTAAGATAAAAAAAATGTGGACCTCAACTTTTATATCTGACACTTTTGTTTTCTTTACAATGAGAATTACAGCCTCACATAGCCGCTAGCAAGGCCTTAGACTCTGCAGCTTTTTGCTGTTGTACCTCTTGTCAGTATCTTCCCCAATTTTGGAAGTCAACAGAGATGTAGCCATTTAAAGAGCTTTGTTTACTTCTCTGACTTGACCTTGGCTGATGCACCTTGTGTTAGAAAATATATGCCATTTTAATGATTATAGAGCACGTTTTTTTGTCATGTTTTATACCCCAAGTGAATTAAAGCGAGTGCTGTCTTAAAATTCCTCAAATGTACAAACTGCAAGCAACAAAGAGTAAAAGGCATAGTGGCAATTTGGTGCAATATTTTCTCTGATCACGTGAGGGAGAATTATACAGAACGACTACAATGCTAAAGGGTGACTCAAGACAAGTCTTGGGTACTGTTTGGGAAAGAGGCCTAAAATTGCTTAATCATTCATGTTACATTGCTGTAGCACATATTAAATAATATAGTATCTGTGCAAAGATGATTAAGTCAATTAAGTTCACAGCTTATGTGCTAATGATCAAACACAGTAGAAATACATAGAGCGTGAACATCCAGACATGGAAAGAGTTTCCCTTTCACTGGATGCTTTCAACCATGGCTCATTGTCCATTAAAAAAATTCTAGTCTCAGACTTTAAGCAAAGGCACATAGACATCTCAAAATTAACATCACAAGACAGTGGTCTTGTAAGCCTTGCACTAAATGTGTAGCAATGGGCAGCTCATCAATGCTTTAAAGAAATGTTGTGTATTAAGCTAAGTGCATGATGGTGACTGTGTCCTTCTGGCACATTGTTTTTTGAGCTGAAGAAGTGAACACAGGTCCTGGGACTCTCCTACTTCAAGCCTTGGAATGCTTCCATCTCAACATTCTGGGGCTTCCTGACTTAGAAATGAGACGCTGGTCCCCACATGACAAGAATACTAGTTCTCCTTAATGAGCCTGGGTGCTAGAGTGAGACACATTTTACACAATGTAGCTCCAAGGCTGCAAAACCTCTTATAAAAATGTAACAACCAAACCCTTGTTTAACACTCAAAAGTGATGAATAATAGTAGAAAACAAAGAAAACACTGACAGCATTCATATTTTCCCTGAAGTGATTTTATTACAAAGTTCATGAGGACTTACAGTATTACAAGAGAATTTGTCAACATGCGAAAACAGAACAAAGCAGAACACAGGATTTTAACAAACTGGTAAGATAAGACAATCCACTGTTCACGATAAACATAAAAACTGATTAAGTCCTCAGGAGGTGGGAGCCGGTGAATGACTACAGTGCAGGCATAGAACGGCCACATTCACACTGACTCAGCAAAGGTCAATCCAACCAAGGCAAGATGTGCACATCTCAAGAAAACATGTTACAATTTTTATATGCCATCGGCTTTTCTCAGAACTTTTAGAAAGCTTCACTTGTATGTACATAAAACTGTACAAAAACATGGCATCACAAGCATTTTATCCCATATAAATATACCAACAATTAGGATAACAACTAGATTCTCTCTTGCAAAGACATTTTCAAGGCAATTGTCTTTGTTGTAGATGAACTGTGAAAAAGATGAAACGTTCAGTTAATTTCAGTTCGTTTGGGAGAGGGCCTTTTGAATATGAACCAGCACTGACATTTCAGAAAGTAAAATTTAAAAAAAAAAAAGAGTAAACAGATTCTACCAATTATCTTTGGAATTCATGCTAAAATCATTGCCCGCTTGACAGCAGATTCAGGGTTGTGGAGATCTATGTACACTACACCACCAACTGATTTCCTTATTTTTTCACACAACCAGTTTGCTAAGAGTCTTTGAAGAAAAAGAAATCCTTTTGCCAATTTCAGTACGTTAATTTGTCCATCTGTCCACAGAAATGTTCACCATACAATACACACTACAGAGAGGCAAAAGATACTCAAGTGAATCCAACATTAAATCAATGTTAAGTACAAATTAAACATTATTCAACATACTTTTGAGTGTATTTAGGTGCTTCATGATGTCCTCCCACTTTGATCAAGGAGAACCATTCTGTGTTTGAGAGAGAAGTAAACACAGTTCATTCAGCATGAGTTCAAAAGAAAGGTCAAACCTGGTGATATATTGTTCCAGGGGTGAGTAGCAGGAGGTCATTATCGGCTGGAGTCCGACTCATTAAGAGATTAGGGGGAGGGGGAATAGGCCCAGGTTTGTTTCTATTTTGCAGAGGACTTGAATCAAACTCCTGTCATTCCATTCGGAGGTACTCCATTTATTTCATGTATTGGTGATCAAAGAGATAGATCTGAAGATACATTCCAGATTCACTAAAGCGATAATCGCATTCAGGCTGGAATCAGGTTAAGATTTAACCCTAGAGATAAATTTTGATGCAAAGCAGTCGTGAATCTGAATTGAGTCAAAGCATTTAAATAGATAAAGTTGTGATTGAGGCTATGTGACACTGGTTTTTATCACTCGTTGCTATCTTTCTCACTTGTCATTAATTCCAGGTCAGTGATCTTACCCGCTGCTTTGAGTTCGTGAAGCGGCTATCCACAGCTCTGAGAGGGGTGCTTGGGGGAGCCGTGGGGGTTTAATCACAGTGTATCATGGCTGTTGTTTGAATTTTATTTCAGTCGCTAAATGGCTTTGAAAACGGCATAATGTGCTTTCTCCCCCTCAAGGCAGGATAATCGCCCACCTTATTTAATCATGGCCATGTCCAGTAATTTCCATATGTTTCCAGTTTAATTATTCTTAACGCAGTTTTCAATGGCAGCACGATGAGGTAAGTGCTGATAAAAATACCCCTTTTAACTGATTGTAGCTCTGCGGGTGGATTTGCATTATCTGGTGGGTGCCTTGTCCTGGGGGTGTGCTCACACATGCCCTAGCTCAGGACTCATTACTCACCCTAATTAGGAAACGTCCATTCTAGGCTCTTCCACCCTTACTCAGAGACACAATCTCACTATGGAAATACTCTGCAGAGGTGAAAGGTATCTACAAATCTAATCAAATCAATGTTCAAATCAAAGACACCGGCTTGCTCTGTGATGTTGTAAGGCAGGCTAGTGTTGTCATCATTAACATCCAATTACTGACTAATACATAGTGTCCTTCAGACATATCCTTCAGATTCACTTGGAAAATCTTTGTAAAGATAAATGAAGCCCACGGGCATGCCCTATTTTTTATTCTCTGTTCAATAGCCAGAGGAAGGAAAATGCCTAATAATTTATTAAGCATGTTGTCCTCAATACAAGGAAAATTGTAATTAACAGAAGTAGCAGTAAACTGAGACCGACTGCTACTACCTTAACATGTTTAAGCTCAACAATATATAATATATGCAATTGCATACATTAATTTCTGACATGAAATCAAATATTTATTTTGAAATCTCTCATGTTATAGACAATTTGAGATTTTTTTTATTTCAGTGGGTGCACTGTGTATTCAATTCACTTCTGAAGAAGTATATTTAAAAAAAAAAAAGGAAGTACTCTCAACGTCGAGCTCTCATATAGTACATCAGCATGACTATCAACTTCCATAAGTCTCTCCAGTGGCTCTCCATACTCAAGTGCCCTTTTGTTTAAATAATTCCGTTCATTAGATCGACAAAAGTTCTGATGGTTCGTGAGGGGAAAGGACTATGAGCTTTAGGGGAAAGGATTGTGAGTTACACACAGAGCCTGTCTGATTGTCAGGGATAGAGAAGAGCTCTTTAAACTGATACACTGGTACGATTTCATCATCAAGAGTGAGTCACAAGGTTTGATATAAAAAGCCAATCAGAATGTGTCTAGTGAGTGCTCTGCATTTGGTCATTGTGACTCCGGGGGTACTGTGGCCAAGTCAACCGTTTTCATGATGAACGATAGGTCACAGTGCTGAGAGTCAGTGGAACATAATGTCAGTTGAAATGTTGCCACGCAGCTTTCTCCACCAGTGGCAGAGCTCTACAGGGAGCAGAGGTAAAGGCCATTCTACTATGATTAGGGGTCGAAGGTGTGTGTGATTGTGTGGAGCGGATAAATGCCTACCACAATATCGAGCTCCACTTCTGGAGATGGTTTCAATCAAGTCTAAACAGCAGCAGCCAAAAAAAGCTTAAATATGCTAAAATTCTGAGGCAATTTTTTTTTTTTTTTTCAGCTTATGCCAGACAAAAATATATGTAGAACACACCATTCAAATGTATTTACAGCACTGTACATTAAGATAGAGCATTCCATTTGATGGTTAGTCAAAAGTGTTATGCCTTCTGATAGGGCCTGACTGGCTGTCTATTAAATTATAATCTAATAATGGCACAAGAGCACTGATCACAATTTTTAAATTCAAGAGATCACTTCACAGAATGGGACTTGGCTAACTACAACAATAATTAGTTACCACTAAAGTAGCAATTACCATCTGTATTTCCTTTTGATCAGTTTGAATTGTATCCTTCAAGATTTTGTATAAATAAATGAGTGCATCAATTAACTTTGTGGAATTCTTAATAAATATGCTAATAAATTAATAATTTAAGGAGGAAATGACAAAAAACAAGTGTTCATGCCAGTGATTGAATGAGTCACAGCCTATTGTTAACTACAAAACGGGCATTGGCTTTAGCGTGTGGACAGCCTGTTTCTCCATCTGAAGTGGGTGTATGTTTCCTTCACTTGTGCACCAATCGGATGATGATATTCCTCACAGGTAAATTTCTCTTTTTGGAGTGTGGGCAGAAGGGGAGGTGGGTGGGAACTCAGAGGCTACGCTCAGGGGCATCTCCTCTAAGGGGCAGTCCTGACTGGCGTCGTGACCACTGTTGGAATAGGCACTGCGAGAGGGCGGAAGGCGCGACCGGTGTTCCTCGCTACCAAGCCTGGCGCTCCCATTTGCCAGGCGTCCCAGGCTCCCTCTCTCCTGGTAAGGCACGAAGGTGGAGAGTTTCGGGGGGTTCCTGGTCTTGCGTACAGGGGAGGGATGCCCGGGCATCCAGCAGGCGTCTGAGTGGCCCAATTCGCTGCACTCGGTTGTACAGTTTCCGGTCATTGCCACATCGGGGAGGGAGCGGATATCTGTGGGCAGGAGAGAGAAAACAGAACCATCAGAGAGCTTCACAGTGATAAACATCTGAACAACATTCAAAAAAAAAAAAAAAAAAAGTCGTAAAAGGCATTTGTGAACAGAAATGGTGTCATCTGAAACACCCCATGAAACCCACCCCCCTCCTTGATGTCTTTGCAGCTGTTGCTAAGCAGTCAGCAGCAGTTGCTATGTAGCTGTTGCTATGCACTATGTAATGATCACTACTGTGTGTGTAGTCCACTAGCTGATGTGATACATTCAGGAGATGGCGTGCTGTGTCTATGTCATTTAGAAGTATCTAACAGCAGTTTGTAATATATCACTGTATTGTTAAAACATGAAACGGCATGAAATTTATTGATTTCTATTACATGTGATTTGTATGATGTACGTGGTGGGGCAAATACGTGTCAACATAAAAAAGGACTGCAGGAATGGATATAACACTACAGACACATATACTGTAGACATAGAGTGTTTGGTTACAAATGGAAAGGCTGGATCCCTTTGGGCAAAACCATTGTTGAATGAGCTATTGATTGACAGTGCTGAAATGAGTTCCCTGCCCTTGATTATCATCCATTTTCTATTCAACTGTTCCTAATTAAATAAATGGGTCCATGACCCACTGACCTCATTTTAATGTACAAGCTGTGAAAGCTCCAAAATAAGTTTGCTTCAGCTATCACTCAAGAGTCTCACACAATTTCTGAAAGTAACACTGCATCCAATAAGCCATGCAGTTGTTTACCAGAAATGTGCAGCTGGCAGCCAACAGACTTGTTAAGCAGCCCACCTGTTGACAAGCTAAACATACAGCCCAGATTTAATGGAAATACCACTCAATTTATCTTTGTTATCCCTACAGACTTCGACTAGGACGGCCAAATCAATGTCTGTGAAGAGAGGAGTAGACGACTAAGATCTGTGAGTCTGTGATGTCACCCACATGTAAACTTTCTGATTGGTGTGATAAACGCATAAGTGTGAGGCCTCAATGCTGTCCACGCCATGAAAGAACAATTCTGACGACTCGTTTTGCGGCTACGGGACAGTGTGTGAAAGAGAGTAAGTGTATTTGTAGAGAAAGCGGAAAGCTCAGTAGAAGGAGTAGAACAATGTTGATGCATCAGTATGATGCAACTGCAAGAGATGACGTATCAGAGGCAGCAGCGAGAGTTCACAGCTAATAGAGAAAATGCCAGCTTGACAGTAAGCCTATGAGACGTACCATCAGTATTGTACTCATGACCAGTGGCAAGATAATTATCCCACAAAATGTCAGACAGCTGAGGCCGGAAAAACTGCATCTGGCCCACTGAGGCTTCAATCAATCAAAGCTAAAGGGAGACAGTGTATGTGATGGCAAAGCATGACTTAAGACTTTAAACTGCATAATAAAGAAAATCGTGGAATGTATTTGGTCTCATTTTCCTTATTTATGTCCCAATTATTCATTTCTCATGGGTAATCCATATACAATTGTCCCATTGTTTATTAAAGAATGCATAGCTTGATCTATTGTTGCTGTTAATCTCATTGTTTCAATAATCCTAAATTACTGGATGTTTAGTCTATTCAATACATTTACTTTACAACTGAGCAACGTTCTGCCTTATTCATGCTTGATTATATCATTATGCTTAAGTGGCAAATTCTTCTCTCTGTTTATTAGGCCAGTGTCAATGATTTTTTTCAAATGAATGAACTACACTTTTATGCCTGATTAGTAAAGAAGACACTGAATTTAGACCTCTAAGAAAAGACGAGCAACGGAGGGAAAAGTGTGTGAGTGTGCACCGCCTCATGCATGATGATTAGAGTTTCATTTTCTCGGCTCCGCTAAGAGCGTTGTCTGTATGCATCACTGCAGTGAAATGGACTCTTGCTACAAAAGATGTTCATGGGAAGTGAGTTGGGGAGAGGGTTGAGGAGTATGCTTCCAAGCACAAGCACAGTCGTGTAGGCATCTACTCCAAAAGGATTTCACACTTGATTAAAACCTCTCCACAGCTTCCAGGAGGTTTATGCCACACCAAGCGGCTTCGTGTAAGCATTCACCGTGGCTCCGCATCTAAAGAGTCAGTGTACAGGGGTAAAAAGGTATATATACAGAGGTTTTCTAAAACACTTGCCACAATTGTGCATGTTTCTTTCTTTATGGATCCGAAATTGCCATTACATGTGAAGAGAAAAATACGTGAACAGAGAAAAAAATCCAGAAATGGTCCATATTTGTCCATTTGATGTATCATTTCTCTTTGAACTCATTCAGTCTCACAAAAGAAGGGATAAAAGACATAAAGGTTAACACTGATTGCCACATCCTCACTGACTGTCAGGTTGGTAATTGACTTTAGGTCGACTGTGTTTTTAGAAAATATAATTTGGACTTATGTAATGGAATGCCAACTGAAAGAAAACATGTAATGTAAAATCATACCACGCACCGGTGACAGGAATTAAAACACATTCTGAACCGTGCTCATCATCAAGGGCCATAAAATCAGCGATGACGGCTAAATACTCTGTGTAGCTTGCCAAAGTCTGCCATTTTCTTCCAATGGTGCCAAAGCACATAGCACACGTCATCTAAAGAGAACATAGATGCTCTAATGCCAGCTATTTTAGTAGGCCATTACCTTGTCTGTGAGTGTTTTATCTAAATTTTATATGGTTTTATTTATAAAATAGCTCTGACATATTGTCTGTTCTTAACAGACAATTTAACAATTGAGAAGTCTATATTCAACTGCAGCCTGTCATGTTGGAGTAATTGTTGCTACATGTAGTCATTAGCATTCTATAGAGCATATAATTTCCAGTCACACATGTCAGCACACAAAAGTTTTTTAACATGTGTTAATAATAAATTGCTTATAATGTAGTTATGACAGCATGCTACGATCATTATCAGTATCATTTGTGAACGCACACGTTTTTACATTTGCTTGCACCGACCTTTATGTCACACTCAAATCTATCTCTACAAAAAAATCAATAGTAATAATTATGCTTTTGTGTCTTTTGCTGTGGCTATTAGCCATCTGTAGCTGTAGTACCCACTTACAGTGTGGCAGAATACCGTCTGCTCTGCACATCAAAACACACTCCCACACTTGGCTGAAATTGTTTGAATATTTGGTGGACAGGATGAAGCAAATGAGTCAACCATGAGGTGAAGGAGCAGCCAAAGGCACGGTAGGACAACTGGTATTTTCTCACCCACTCAAGCCTGTTTTCTCCTGTACCTATACCTGAAATAAATCTGCTCACAGTCTGGAACAAACCCTTTAGAGTTTATAGTCTTGTATGTCATGGATGGAGAGCCAAGGTGGACAATGGAGAACAGATGGGCAAACCACAGCACTATTATGCCAGTGGCTGGAACAGGCTGACTGGATTTAGAGAGCTTGTGATTTGGTTCTGAGGAGCAGTGACTCAATGACATTTCTTACTCTCTGCACACGAGAGAATTTTCTTTTCCTCTAGACTTGGAGATAGATTGCACCTGTAGCTTTCTCCTTTCATAGTGGGTCAGACACATCTGCTTGCTTAAAGCAGTAACATGAAAAAAGAAAAACAGTAATTTCCTCTGTCAGTACCACATCAACGACTCACAGTGAACCCTAACAAACCTTCTAAAAGCACCTCCACTGCAGTAGCATAACATGCACTCCACAGTGCAGTTAAAGAGTGGGGGCACACACAGAGCTTAACCCCCCGGCTGACAGATACATGTGAAGGGGTGGGTTTGCATGCTGCTTGCATCAGGGTGCCAGTGGGAGGTGTTGAGTGTCTGAGGCAGACTTCCTCATCGTCTGATCCCCTGCCCACGGGCATGGGGGAAGCTGCCTCTTCCTGAGATTTCACACTGCTCCTCTCTGTTTGATTGCAAATGCTGCCTCTCCCTACCGGCTGCTTTCCAGCGTGTGCGCCACACCGCTATGATCGATGGCGAACAAATATGAGAGACCCACAGCTCATGGAGGGATGGCGGGGGAAAAACAGCTACTATCGTTTGGGAGTGTGTGAGTGATATTAATGGTATATTTGTGGTCCCTGCAAACAGTTTATGTGGTAAATGACTAAAAAGTTCCAAGAAACAAAAGGAAAAAGAAGAAATATCTCACATCTGAGCAGATATTAGTGCCTGGTGCTGGCTATCAGTATAATAACTAGCTGTGAATGTATTCTATGGTTGTCATACTCTGTGAAGAAAAACAAGAAACCAGGGTTTTGTATTTCTTTAGCTATGACATGTCAAGTCTTGTTATTCAAGTGCTCAGAGCAGTTTCTCACAGTAAGCAGAAGCTACCAAAAACATTTTTTTTTCCTCCAGAGGGGAGCATTTTTTAAGAGAGAAAAACTTGCTACAAGCACACAAACATAGTGTTGACACGCACATTTTCCATGCTCATTGTAATGGAATACAAAAGAACAATGGTGGAGTTTGTAACCTCAGACATTCACTTTCACATCTCACGAGCAAAATTAGAATGTGTTGGCTCGGAGGATTTGTCTCCTTACCTATAGCAAAAGTGACATGAGAGATAAAGCTGCAGTTAACCATTTACTTACAATACTTTGGTGTTATTCTGTAGATCATTGGTATGCATTCACTCTAAAGCATGCTTTGTGTACAACAGTTCACATACACTGCACCCCCTGCCTTCTTAGACAGCCTTTGCTTTTATTTTTAAATGCATTTTTTAAAAAGTCTTTTGTTTAAAGCTGCAATGATTAGTTGATTAAGTGATTTCTATTACACCTATTTAATGAACTATTTTGATAACCAATTAATCATAATTTTTAAAAAGTGAATATTTTCTGATTTCCTTTGTCCTCTATGGCAGTAAACTGAATATCTTTGGGTTGTTGACAAAAACAAGACATTTCTGGATGTCACCTTGAGCTTTGGGAAACAAATCAACTGATTGATTATCAAGAAAATGATGATAATGAAAATAATAATTGGTTGCAGCTCTACTTCTGTTTCATGAAAACAAAATAAAAATGTGAATGTAATTCTATCACTGTTTGGTCTAACTCTAAATGGTTAAATGTTTTGGTGGAAACTGGTTAATCAAGTCTCGGTCAAACTGCCTACGGAAGGTGATACCAGGATAAGAGTTGTTATTGAAGTTTAAGGCTCATGTGTCAAAGCCTCCTTCACAGATTCAGTAAGGTCTGAATTCCCGGCTTTCCGGGCAGGCAAGCCTCTTTCTGACAAAGGCTGATGAGTGGACGTCGGCCAGAGGCACGTCAGGAAAAGCCGCTGTAGATGGTTCAGTGGGTGATGGTACACCTCCTGTCAGTTCTCTCGCCATCCACCATTTTGTCTTTGAGTTCCTTTATTTGAAGACTGCCTTTTGTATCACTGCATTTGACAAAGCCTTAGCACCTGCTGACAGATCACGCTATGCACCAGCTCCTCCAATTGAGAAGTTGATATGCGGTGTGAAATGCAACCAGTACTAAGGCTTTGTCAGACTGTGACACACAAGGCATCTTCAGATAAAATAGATTCAAAACACTGGTGGAGGACTGGGAGGAAGCAGTTCCTAAATTATGATATAGTTGCTTTTGTAAGTAATATAATCATTTCTCTATTGGTGCTCAGAGGTGTTTGTGAAATGCTTGTGTGGAGAACAGCTTCATGGCTCTGCCCACTACAATATGTTGGACTTGCTGGCCAATTACTGACTGGAAATTGCATTCTGAACCTTGACAACAGGAATATTGATCTGCAACGGCTGCCAATACAAAAAAAAAAAACAAACAAATTATTTATCATGAACATAAGAGATTCAGGTTTATCATAGAAGTCCAGTTCCAAGTTCCACTAGTTTTGCCTTTGCAGTCAATAAATGCAACTGCAAAAAATACAAAATACATAATAGGTCTAAAAGATAATATGTATTCATTTGCATTAAGCTCAACCTACACTACAGTATGTCTTGACCATGGACCTATTGTTACTCAAGTTAACTCAAGAAGAAAAGATACTTACATCGTTTTGCCTAAATCTTTTATTAGAGCAGTCAGCTTGGATAATAAACAGCATTACTCTATATGCTGGATTCAATCTCATATTCATGCAGAGAGGGCTTCAGGGACTCAGAGAAGAATGTGCATGTTGAGTTTGAAAAGCATTAGTTAGACATCAGTGCCTAAATTTAGAAATTTGCATTTGTTCTTTAGGCCAATGCAGGTATTTTATTAATGCTCCTCATTTAAATCTTTATTGTGAGCTGCGCCACAGTTGATGTAGGGTGGAATACTAAACTCGGTGATGCTGATTATGATTAAAATACAGCTTTTGTACAAAGAGCCCCTTCTTGTACATATGTTCAGTATGATGTAAATACAATTGAACATAATATATGTCAGGGATGTGCATGTTTAGTCGATTAGTTGATTAAACATTGCTTCCCTCACTTGTCGGCACCAGTCAAATAAACTAAGTATTGATATTTTATTAATGTGTGGAAGCACCCCCTCCTTGTGCTGATGCCTGACTGTAAACCAGCAAGGTGGAAAGTGGGATAAAGATGACATCTCATAAAACCAGGACAGTTTGGCATTATTCAGATCTTAAAAATGAAAATAAGGTTGTATGTGGGCTGTGACACTCAGCAAACCAATACTGAATTTAAATTTAAATGTAATCAAAAGAGGAATTAGTTGTTATGAACATCCCTTATAAAAGTGGACAATATTAATTGTTTGGCATTGGGCATGAAAATATAATAATAATAATAAGTTAAGTTATACTATAATAATATGTAAGATTGAACAATTAGCATAATAAATTACTGCATGGGCATTTTAGCTGTCATAGGTTTACTGGAAAACTAGTTTTGAAAAGTGTTACCAAATGTTATAATCTTATAATATATTTGTGTTAGCCATGTGATAACCTGCACACATAATTACATTTATGCCCACTCTGCTCCTTCTGCTCTCTGTTTCTCTCACTCCTGAAATAGGAAACCTTGCATTTCCCATTCAGTTTTCTGTGTAATTTAATTAGAAAAGCTCAAAGAAATGTAGACTAAATCCCTGTGGTGTGGGGTTGTGACTGGACGCTCAATAGGCTGATGATTTTTTTTTAAATTATTTTATTTTTTTGCCACAAAGTGTAGCTCCATTACGAATTCTGCACAGGTCAAGGAAAGAGACAGGGTAGGCTATTCAGTTTGAAACAAACTTGGTTAGAATACATCTTTCTCAACTTGCCTGACTCTGCTTTACATGGTTCTTTGAGAGAGTGGATGTGTATGTCAACAAGCAGCATTGTGTCTGTTTCTGGTGTTTCTGTTAAGACATGCAAGAGTTCATTTGGCTTAATAATTGTGATGCTGCTGAGGGTGGAAGTGAAGATGCCACTGAGAAAAACCAACGCGAAAAATACCTTTTTGTGAAGTTTATGGCTGTTTTAATGGCAATTATTGTCCTGATAATTAGACAGACCATTTATCACCCAACCCTTCTCCGATTATTGTGTGACATTTCTTGAAGAGTCACTTGTCCATTCCTGTCTCACACCTGAACGTTCTTTCTACTTCTTGTCTGAATGTCTCTTTTTTGGACCCTGCCTTTGAAGCTGTCTTCCTGCTTTAGGCCTTCACAATTGCACTCTATGATCCTTTCTACCACAGTGACAGTGCTCCATGGCCCAATACTAGCAGGTAGCAAAAGATTCATTTTGCAGGAAAGGAAACATTCAGTCTTACTGTTAATGCCTGTTGCATTTAAGCTTTTTATTTCCTTGAACCAAATGTTTATAGAAACACTTCCAGTAATGTGCTTTTTCTACTCAGGTCGCAATATGTTACTGCTGTGCTTTTATCTTTGTTAGTCGCCCACGTACTAACCCGTCTCTAAGAGCCCCTATTTAACCCATTGCAGAATTCACTTTCTGATATCAATTGAAAATGCCTATCATTAGACCAGTACAGGAGTAAAAAATTTTCAAATCCAACCAAATAATGTGGGTGCAACCCGTCTGCAATTGAATTGAATCATCAATATGATAATCAAACTCTTCCTTATGTGTGATCTACTGCTCTGATTATCAAAGGAGGAATTATTTTCCTCTAAAGATTTTCCTCTGGAGTTAATTCCTATGCACCACTTTCATGCTCACTATCTTTCACTGATTGATCTTATTGACACGTTTAACGGATGTCTTCCATGATCCATTTGTTGTTCTTCCTCCCCTTTCGATCAAGATGTTATCTCTTTGCTAATTCTGCCTTTGATCTCTACGGTCTGCAGGGTTAAGAGAGAGAGATAACATTAGCTGCTAATTAGCCTACACCTGTATAGTAAAATCAAAAATGAAGATCACAGTTTCTGAGAGTTTTTAACTCTGCAGTGACATATTCTCAACAGTTTTCCTTGTCCTGTGGGCTACATAGCCTCGCCTATTGCCATGATTGGACCACTTTTATTTTCATACACTGCATCATATCCTCAAACAAGAAACCAAATGATTAGGCTCAGGTTACTATCAGCATACTAGTATTTTGGACACATATAAGTGATGTAAAGAGATAACTCTGATCAAAGTTAATACACAGATTTAAATAATACAGTCACAGCAAGTACATCGTTTAAAAGTATGAACAAATATCAGCATAATCTCACAAAATCCGATCTTTAGAATGATGTAAGCAGTCCACACAGCCGCTAAATAACGACCCTGGAGAGGCAAAGCTTTATTTGACCATTTACTGTAGATAGAGAGTTGCTGCATGACTGACAATTCTCTGGGAAAGTCAGCATACTAACGCAGTCAGATGGAAAGCTCTGTTCCCACAATGCTCTGAACAATACAGCTATGCGTTTGGAGCAGGACAATTCAAATTTATGACATGATGAAATATGAAAATTGCCTTTTGTGTAGCAGAGAGGCAACAGCAGCAATTTCCCAATGCTGCTCTACCCGTCTATACCCTCTGCCAGACGATAGCTTTTCTGACAAGGCTTTGATTAAGGGAAGGGGGAAAAAAATCACATAGAATCAAAAACATGATTGAATATATAATTATTAAAGGAAACTACAACTTTAGGTCTTTAAATGTAGACTTATAGAGAAATGCACAACACAGAAGGCAGCAGGGGGTCATCATATTGGCTTTTGAAGCCAGCATGATTCCACCCTCCCCTGTCGTTCCTTACTGATCTATTGCATTAGGCTGCTTGTGTTTGACTGAATCTTGTAAGCTTTAGCATGGTGAAGAAGGGTCAACGTTCGTGTGCTTTCATGTTCACTCCAACAGAAATCTAGCACAATGACACAGTTGACCTAATATTTGCTATGGGAGTAAAATGTGGGTAAGAGACAGGAACACTTATCTGGGAAGCCAAGTATTTTGGTTAATTGAGTGAAGACCAGACCTGCCCTTTAGTGCTGTCTTGTGCATTAAATGGACATTAAAAAAGCAATATAAATGTTTTATCACATTAAAATAATACAAACGGACAAGACATCCACTACATTGTGAGATAATAAAATTAAAATTTAATCAACTGATGAGTAAATTGGGTCATGTACACAGTGCAGTAGTCTGGGTCTGTCTGTGACCCTGGGCGTGTATGGCATGGCCTTATTTAACAATGTTTGGAATATTGACTCTGCTTTTGTGAATGTGAATGTGGATTATGGTGAGCTATGTTGAGGCTATCAAGTGCAAGGGAGACATAGCCAATACAACAATAAAGTGGGAGAGCAGTAAGAGAAGGGAAAAAAGACATACAGCAAATGCACAACAAGAGTAAACATCGCTGTCGCTTTTTTTATTAAAGTGGCTGCACTCGCCATCTGTTTTTTCAGTGCCTGTAGTGGCTGCGTGTTTGATGGGTACCTCATCTCCAGGCTAGATACTGTTTTAAAGTAGACAGCTCATCAAGATGAGTGACAAGTGTTGGGTCCTTACAACATGGCCATCTGAGAGGGAGTTAGCCAAAGGGAAAGTGAAAAAAAAAAACAGAAATATATAATTGCTTTAGGTAAAATGGACCTTTGGTGGTGACCATGGAATTGCATGAAAATCTTTGTGTATCTGGTATAGCTGTGTGTGAGACTAGCAAAAATCTGTCACCATTTTACAATGAAGTCAAGGACGCTCCCTAATTAGGCAGCAGAAATGCATGGTGGCAACAAGCTGCACCATCATGCAAAATTCTGTCAGAATTATTCTACTTTTGGCTTGAGAACAAGGGCTCTTCAGAGAAAGCTTGAGCCAGAGAGTGAGTTTTAAAGTGTGTTTTGAAAGCCAGAAATTTTAAGAACTGCTGAAGTAGTCACTGAGATGTGATCAAAAATCCAGTCGAAAACCTGTAAAGATATTCTGATGATTTTGTGTAATAGGGCAGTAAAATGTTAGTTATGTCACCTTAAATGCATAAAACTGTAACATGCTTGGCCATGGGGTTAAGCAAGACTAATTCAAGTCATTTCTGTTTAGCTTAAGGCATGCAGAATATTGACTGTATGATATACCATGTTAACACAAAACTGCAAATTAAGAATTGATCCACTCGCTGGGAGGATATTTCCATTTGTTGAAAAAAAGCATACTACGGCTTTCCATTTAGTGTAGAGAGGACATTTTCAGTTCCACTGGATGTAGTCCTCATTGAGTTTGTAAGGTCCTTGAACTGCAGTGAATTCTGAGATATCCTCAACTGACTGCGAGAAAGCCTTAAAGCGAAAGCGGCTCCATTCCTCTGTAACTCACTGGAAATAAGGAAATGCATGTCAGACCCATACAGTACAATTCCAGTCCCTCAAGTGCCATCCATCATTGAAGGGCAGAACACTAGTTAGAGGGAGGTTCAGCGGCTCTCCGTCCCCATCACACTATGATGGAGAGATGACCCCGGGGGCCTTTCTCTTGATGCCGGCTTGAGCTGCCCGACCAACTGAGGTTGAAGTGGATCTGGCCCCTAGCCAGCAGTCCCTCCCTGATGCACAAGTGCTCTACCTGCTCGCCGAATCACATCTGGGGTGAGACTGGGTAAGACCCACTGAGAGCAACAGAGCTCTACCACCACATTCTATTTCTGCCTCCATAATTATCCTTAAAGTTTCAACCTAGGGTCCCATGGACCTGCCAGTGGACACTCAGCTAAGAGGAGTGTCTCTTATAGCCACAAGTCACACCAGGCTAATTAAGACATTTTTGTGTCTTTATAAACTTGTACTTTGCACACACATTAACACCTCCAAACCTGCTGCTTCAGCATGCTGTTGCCCAGACTCACTGGCGTGGCAAGAGCAGCCACTGCGCTATCCAATTTTTGCCTAAGTACAGAGAGCCATCCACTTTTGTTAGAGTAATACATGAGCACATCTAAAGCTTAGGGATACTGGCTTAGGCATACTGGCTCACTCATTCATTTTACAAGCTTAGTGCTAAAACCGGACATTTTTTGTGGCAGCGTGGTGTTAAAAGCACTATTTATGGAACCTAATGTGTGCTTATATGTGTGTACTTTTCGTTCTGCGCATAATTCAGAACACTCATCTGGGTTTTCATCCATGTTATACATGTGGATAAGAGATGACTAGCTTGTGTAGATCTGAAGAGGACTGGGAAGCTGTCCCTAGAAAATGTTCCAGAAAATCATATAAATCACTAATGATATTTGCTTTCTTCTTTTTCATTATTTAAATAACATTTAGTTAAATGTGTTGTATTAAAACATTTTCTCAGTTTTGATGTATTCTCTCCTCTTTCTAATGCAATAAACAATACCCAAATACAAAGACTGACAATTGAAGAAAAGTTATGAAAATGAATCAAAACTGAAAAAAGAAACAAAAACACTAAGGACACATTAAAACTGTAAAAACTACAGCCCAAATAAGTTTCAGGTTCTGACAAATACATGGTTTTATCACTGATATTACCTAAGTCTTCCAGTCAGCTGGACACAATGATGAAACTACAGAGAAATCACTTTTATGTGTAAAAGAAGGCAGTGAAATTGAATGCAAGCGGTAGATTTATTGGGATAATGGGCCTTCTATTCTGGTTCCATCTAGATTTCATATGTGGCTGCAATCTCTGCCACACAATAATATGTCAGTTCACTCTGAAAGAAAATAAGCCAATTCCATATAGTTAATGGTCTGAGTTGTGATACATGTCCTTCCTCTCACCCTGTTCAAAGGGCTGGCCTGTCTGCAATCATTTGACAAACGCTATAATGTGTGCGGCCAAAGTTCGGGATGAGTGTGTAGGTCTCATTGTTAGTGACCACATGAGCGAAAGCACATTTTTTAGATTCAAATTGGGCGAAGGGAAATCTAGACACATTCAAAACTGTGATGTGTGACACCTCATCAGTTCCATTTTGGATTCAGCTGCATTGTCCCGTAAAGTCATTTGTAAAAGGGCTATAGTTAACCATTGTCTACAGTGTAAAAGCCTAATCCAGGTTAGAGAGTTTAATTCTGCTCCAGTTATGCACTTCCAGTGACCTATTTGCTCCAAAATAAAATTACAGACAATTGGGGGGTAACAAACAGCGGCAGCTGATGTGAGCAGAGCATAATGCGTGTGCTAGAATGAGCTAGGGATTATAAGTGTATTACTCATGACAACTTGCCTCGAGGGACCACTTGTAAGGACTTTTTTTCAACAGAAGCTTCCACAAAACTGCCAGCCCCATGACCTGTCCCTTCTCGGGTGGTGGCAGTTCCAGCAGTGGCTGGCATAGGCCAGTGTGCTGGTACAGGCTGGCATGGTCTATACTCCACTCAATACTACTAACAGGCAGGGATTCTGACAAGGCACAATGACATCTGTCTGAGGAAACCCACACCCCTGCATCTGCAAGCTATACTAGCACCCGGGCAGGGGCCCAAGCTGGCACTCATCGAACAAACAAGCCCCATTAGGCTGATGTTCTGCCTCTCTGTCTGCACAACGTCTTCCTCCACATCTTTCTTTGCAGAAAACATTCCTCATGCTTTGAACACACAAACCAGATATTCACAGGGAACTCACAATGTTAAAAACAGCAATGGCTAAAGCGGTGGTACCCTGTATGATACTGATATGGCAAACATTGAAAGCAGAGGAAAATCCCTGACAGGAGTTCAAAAAGAACAAATATACAACGCTACATGCATCATCTGAGAGATCTAAGGCAGGAAAATCAGACAGCATCACTAAAGAACCTCATTATCATGCAAATGCCATTTATTCCATTTTATCTCACCCTTCTCAATAGCCCATATGGCAGTGAGTCCGCACAGAGGGAAGACACAGGGAGACCTCACGCTGGGCAACCGGCCACATCAAAATTCCTCCATCTGTGGTCAATTGAGTTTGTGTGTGTGTGTGTGTGTGTGTGTGTGTGTGTGTGGCCCACTGGTACCTGTCTTCAATCCACCTGTGTCCTATCAGTGCTAGCCCTCATATCACAGCCAAGATGCCTAATCACTGATCCGCGGAAGAGTGATTATTGTCTAGGTTGGACTGGACATGACAGGATTGTCAGTCAAACTTGTCCCAAGAAGAGGGAAGAGGCCTATCATGGGTTCTAGGATGACTCATGTCCTGGGTTCTTAGGTAACAGAAAGTTAAGTGTTATGTGTTATGTGACTCCAGGTGCATGCTGGGGCTCAAAATACATTCAATTGCTTGTTGATGTAGATTACAAACTGTTTTGAAATATAATTGATGGAGTAAATTGAGAAATTATGTTAAAAGATCAGAGTCAAGTCAAAACAAGGAAAATAATTAGAATTGACTGATGTCATCCTGTGTTTCTGAAATTTCATACAATCTGATACATACTGTCCTACTATGGGGACTTGAAATGCACATTAAAGCAAACCCCAAAAATGATGCATTCACCCTGTGAACCAATCAGTAATAAATACTGTAAATCATTTTTATTTGTGCACTAAGCAAAACCTGATCAGCAGTGTCTGAGATACAGTGGGTGGACAGATGGGACAGACGGAGACCAGTCCTTGGTCTTTCTCTGATTTCACTGTGCAGGACAAATCATGCATCTTGACAGCAACCAGACATACAAGATAAGCAGTTTTCATGCTGTCTAAAGCAATCAATTTAGAGAGAATTAAAGAGCTCAGTGATTATGATGAGAGTCTATTAAAGTAAAATAGCACTGTAATCAAAATGATTTAGAGATCTGGGGTGTGATGCAACACCCTCCAATGCAAACAAATACATGCATGCATGCATGCAGGTGCATGTACATACACACACACATTCGCACGCATGTGCATTCAATGAATAAACATTTCTGATGCAATTAACCAACAGTTGAGCAACGTGCGCGCTACACGCGTGAACATACAAGTGGAAAATACACATGGGGAAACTGAAATGGAGTGCACTCTACACAGCCTGAAGACAAGAATTAGAAAAAAAGTGGGAGGAGGGAGCAGCTGCTCAGACATACGAAAAAAAAAGAACTCCAGAAATTAATTGCTGCAGATCAGGCAGCGTACATGATAGATATCAGAAATTTTATTACTGTAGTTTGAATCTACTCTTGGTTCCAAAGCCAAGCACCATCAGGGAATATGTTGATGTCTGCTTCAGTGAACCACTGAGACCGTTACAGACCACATACTCTTTCCTCTCTGCCACCCAGTCCAATAAACCAAGGTCATATTACTTCAGTCTGCAACACTCTTCAAAAGAACAACATTTAGCACAAAATTCAGCAACTAATACAAATCAGCCAATGACTAATAATTAATGCCTATCACGCTTAGGCTCCAGAAGTTGACCTACTACCAGTCCAATGTAGTAAAGGTCTGACTGATTGCATAATTTCAACAAACAGCCAAATGTGGTTCTAAAATGGATCATGTACTACATCACGCTCCACTGTAGGCCACTGACACTCCCTCAAAATGTAGATTTGCCATTGTCAAAGTTCAACATGTATAACAAAACACACATCCATGTCGATATTTCCAGGGGGCCAGTGATGCAAAGGCTGACAGTCTGGGGTTCATATATTGTGTTTTATCCAACTTAAATGGAGTGACACATCATGCTCACCTCCCAATTTTTTGCCTGTCAGTCATTTCTACTGCAATGAATAAAGCTCTGCACCAGTACAACCTGTCACTCTGTCACTCAGACGCTTAAAAAAAAAGACTTCACGTCACTATTCAGGTGGAGCTGGGGAGGAATTCCTCTGTCTCGTTTGATTTTTCTGTCTAATGCTTCACTTTATGTGGGCTCTTTGTTATCTCCCTGAAGGGGGAATCACATTTTAATTAGGTCTATCCTTGGTTAGCAGTTCATCTTCGCATCTCCCTGTCCTATGTGCTCATCCTATGGGCTTTGCTTCCTTGTCAGAGACTCTTAGTCCCCGCTCCCTGTCACAATCTAACATCTCCCCCATCTTGTGCCATCTTTTCATTCTTTAACTGCTCCATCTCCACTCACAATCTTGCTCTCCTGCTGCCGACAACAAAGAGCGCCCTGTCTGACAAAACCTGTTGTCTGCAGACGGTAAAAACACAATAAAGAGCCACAACAATAGAAAAAAGGGAAAAGAAAATGCATATATAACACATCCTAAGTGCAGAGAGCAAATGGAAATAGTCAAGTGTTGGCTGCTGGGCTATAAACAGCTCACCTGTAAATGAGGTGACTGAATCTATCTAATAAATGGATAAATAATCTCTGACCTCTATGGAGCCAGAGGAAACTGCAATATTGGTAGGACTTATCCCTGCACACTCACCACCCCATCCTATCCTCGAATTATGGTGTCACTAAGTGACATTAAACAAAAATAAACAATAAACATTTGCAGTAGAGATGAATGCATTCACTAATGAGATCCAACACAACTGTCTTGTAAAGATTCAATGCATGACAACGCTAAGATACTATACTAATAATAGAAACCTGCTGTTTTGGCGTGATGGTGACACATTTTAGCATTTGATCCTGCAACGTTTTGCAAAGAAGTGCACCTTTTTTTCTTCCTCACATAAAAAAAGCCAGTAATATCTCTGCACTTATATTTACAGTCCCATTGACAAAAGGTACATCTGTGTCTTTTTGCACTGACAGTGTGACAGAGTGTCAATGCTGATCAACAACCCTATCAAGCCCTTGCTGACACATGCCACATTTTGTACGCCTTAATGCTTTACCCAGAAACATGCATGCTTTGGAGATAACGCAATACATTAATGCAACAACCTAATGATATACAAATATAAGGAGAAGGGCGAGATGTTGTAGATGTGAACTATCAGCATGTAAAAGTGTTTAATCCAGAGAGCGGTGCAATGCAAAATACTATAATGACTGGAAATGCACCATGTGAATCACTTATCATAGTGTCTTACAAGACAGGTAATGGATTATGGTTGGCAGCTTAAGGCAGCAAAATTGTTATTATGATACGCAGTCACAGCTTTGGCTATGACTTTTTTTTTTTTAATATGGACCTATGCTGAGGCCATCAGTGCTCAGGCTGTGGATTGATTACTGTGCCTAGAAATTATGGCTCCTGCAGACCTAAGCTGCAGTGAAACTTGGGTCCAGCTAGCGGCAAGGAAATGCTTAGAGTAAACACAGTGTTGTCTGCACAGATGTCATGGTTCAGATTTATTTAGAGGGCAAATGCTCCATTAGTTGGGCTTTTTAATTAGCACACTTGTGAGAGAGGGTCATTAAGGATGTCTGACAGAGGACCTGCTGATGAGGTGGATGGAGACTGCTAAATCCAGCCCACACACACACCTACACACGCACAGATCTGCTTAAAAACCAATAACATTTCACACAGTCATCGACAAACACAGCAAGTTAACGTCGCGGGTGCCACAACATTTCCACTCTAAAATGGCCACAGAGCACAAACAAATCTCCCACAAATGTCTCCATCGCCGACAACACCACCACACACACAAAGAGAGCCTATTAGAGTCATTTACATTTAAATACATATTCATAGAGAACACGACAGAACGGAGGGGATTGTCACCGTACCATTTTCAGGGTGCTCGGTCTCTCCAATGCTGCCATCTGGAGTGGTTCTCTCATAGTGGTCCTCAGGCAGGGTCAGGGGTCCGATGCGAGGACCAGACGATGACTTGCTGCTGGGAGTCTCTGATTCCTCCAAGCCGCTGTCATAGTAGCTGTGCTGAGAGGCATCCTGCAGGTCCTGCACAGGGTTGGCGGTGGAGAAGGTCACTCGCCGATGGGGATGCTAAAAAGAAGAGAGACAACAAAACGAAGATCTTCAGCTTTCAACTTTTTAGTTCATTGAGATGGCCAGCAGGTTGTATGGCAACATCTACAGCTCAATACTCCATTTTTTTCCACTACCATTTAAGACCACCGTCTGAATTTTGCTGGCCTTATAAAGTTCACTCTTCAAAAGTCAGAAAACAGTGTTAAATATTAAACACTCTTAAATATTAAATAGTCTTATTATTATTCTAAAGATTATATAAGGTAGAAATACATGAACAGAGTAAGGTTATGGACTTCAATAATAAGAGAGAGCAGAAAAAATTGAATGGAGTCCAAAACACATAAACTATTAAAATATCCCATAATACCACAACATTTAAATATCTAAATATGGGGCATGTGTTTAAATACACCTTATGATACTGTCCTATATCTTGAATGTTTTAAATCTAATTCAGTGCAGCGCATAATGAACAAAAGCATGTACTACACATAAACCTGTGTTTGGATGAATGCAATATTGTGTTAAACTCTGTACACCCCAGCTAATAAAATACCAGGTACAGAACCAAGGTAGAGAATGTTAAGAATTTATGTTACTTGCTGTCCATCTTATCAAGAGCTCCAGATGGAGGTGGCATACAACATGTACAGAAAAAATAACAATGCAAGTGCCATGTGCGTTGTTGTCAGTCGTTTTCACAATAATACTCATTGTACAGATGCGAAAGCAAACATTATAAGCAAGTGTCACAAAGATTAAGAATGTGAAAAATATTAGTATGAGTCAGACAAAAAGTTCATTTTCTAAATCTGCCACTGCCAAATTAATTCTGATGACAATGATTGGTAAACTAATCAGTAGCCCCAGTGAGCTACTTCCTATCTCCATATTTTAATATTTCCCTTTTGCACAGCTTTTGATGTTTAACTGAGTGGAAAGCTAGACAATATTTCCGTAGTTTAACTAAATAGAAATCCCAAGAAGATCTAAATAAGCCTAACAAAAGGACAAAACAGAGCTTTGGAAATATAGTTTGCCAGCATTAGAATATATTATTGGATCTCCTTTCACTGTTATATACTGATGAGATTTGATGAAGGAATAAATGAATGAATGAAAATACTGATGGAAACTTAAATTTGATAGCTTGAAGAGGAGCAGAGCGGCATATAATAAATCATTCAAGATCACACCCTTTATCAAATTGAATGGCTTGTAAATACAGTTAGGAGACCATTAAATTTCCTCTTCCAAAGATCAGTTTACTAATGGCTACTTACCAGCGATCCACAACAGAAAGATGACTCCTTACAGCGCACATGCAATCGCACTCTTCCCCCATCCCCCCACACACGAGCACCTCTCGTAAAAGTCAGGAAAGCACTGATACAGCAGAACAGGCCTGCTTCTGCTGCACGAGTCAGCCCCGATCAATACCACGGTTCTGTGCTTTCTACCATTCGACCACTTTTCTGGCAAACAAATCCATGCTAGAAATCATTCGAACCATCAGCCTTTTAGTACCAACACACCAGATATTGAGAAATGCTTTTAGACCTGAGGTAAGTGCTATCAACACTGTGTTCTTAATACCTTTAGTGGGCTTCAAAATGATTCCAGAAAACCTGTTCTTCTCCCCATCATCTCATCCCATCATATTTTACTCACTGCACAAAAGCATCCCCGGTCTTTCATCTAAATAATGATTATTTGAGTTCTGTGGTGCATCATTTTCTTTCTCCCAGCAGTGTTACCACATCACTACATCAATCAATCATAGTATACAGTAAGTATAGTTATATGGTAAGTATAGAAAGTTGGACATTTGGTTTATCTGTAACATTTAACTTGATCTACATTTTCAATGAAAAAAAAATTAAAGATTCTTGAAACATAATCAAACAATGGCTTTTTGTGTCTTTGTTTGTGATTTGTATGCTCGGTGCACAAATGAGAACAAGAAGGCGACGAGAGGTTTCGGGGGATAAAAATATGACATTTGTTTTCTTTCTATTAAACATGCTCTTTGATTGGTGCATGTACTTATAAGCTGTGTGCTGAGCTGAAAATACAAAGTAAGGACACACTGTTTATCATTACACTGATTGTTCTAATTCAAATTCTGAAAATACTGCAGCACAAAGTGCGAAGATAGACCATACTTATTGAAGAAGTCTCTATAGAGAACTGCTCCATCACACCAGACAATAGTGAGTTATTCTACTATTGTTACTGTGATGTTTCAATACCAGACTGGACCAAACAAATTATATATTTCAATGGTGCATTCTTAAAATATGATTGGAGGTCGCTGAGGCTCCAAGACTATTTGAATTTGAGGGGGCATTTAGTTGTTTAAATATGGATTCTTGCTTAAACTTCTCCTTAAGGCATCACTCCAGAGAGTCAGCATGTTTCCTGGGTATGATAACTAGCTACGGCTGCAGAGATGGGAAATAGATTCTCCTTTTAGTCAGAGCACAAATCCTTTGCCAGGCCTTGGGGGCTGCAGGGATGCGGCAAGACGGAAGGATGGAAGGGGAGGCTGAGCAGGAGTGGGGAGTTGGTCAGGCAGACACGGACGGCGCTTTGGCTGGAGGGGACAAGCAGAAGGATTAGATTCTGGGAGACTGGAGGCGGGAGAGTGGGATTGTTTGGGCATTGTGGTAGGAGTAAGAAGCTACGGGGCTGAGAATGAAAGAGGGGACATTTATGATGACATCTGAATTCATAACCCCATTTAGTTTGGGCTAAAATGGCCTCATTCATACGCCTAATATTACAATCCCAACGCAGATGGAAAGAAACAGCAGGATTCTGTCTTTACAAGGCAACTGAGACACATTTTAACGTAGTAATAAACAGCAATCATCCGCTGCCTACCTAGAGCTCCTGTAGCCCTTTGGAGCCTGTGTTTTTCTGTCGGACTGCCAGAAATATTATATACAACCTACTGCCTCAGAATAATTTCAAGCCACACATGGTTACAGGAGAATATTTTCTCTGATACACTGATATGCCAAAAAGCCACAAAGAGAAGCTACTAATTAGACAATAATGTAGTTGTTTCCTTGATTCATTACTGTACACATGGTTTACCCTTCATTATACAATGGCAAATAAAGAATAATAATAAAAATAGAAAAAAATTGCAGTTTGCCTCAACCACCCCATCACCTTAGAGTTGACACTGTGTTGCTTTAGTGCTTTTAACATAATGCATTTGAAAAAACAGCACATTGTACACCTACACTGAATGTGCCTTTATTTCCTGCCTGTAGCCTCACAGACACATAATGTCTGAGTCAGTACGTCAACATTGAATGAACAAATCTGCCGCTTGTTATCACACATATCACATCACCTTGTTACAAGTTTGCTCACTTGTTAGACCTGTAGTTTACAGAAGATCGAAAATTGATTATCTTCTTCACAGGTGAAAGAAAAAATGCTGTGTCTCACAGCCATTACATTTTGTTTAACAAATATTTCACTTTAATAAAAAACTTTTGGTAACTTATGGAAAGTATGCTTGCCATCCAACTGTGTGTGTGTGTGGGGGGGGTTGTTCTGAATTTTGTGATGAAAAAATTTCATAACAGAAGGACATTATTTTGGCGCTCTTAGGAACAGCAAGGAGAAAAGGTACACTAAAAGCCTTTTGATGTCCTTGTATTTGAGGTTGTTATGTAAGCTGAGGGCACTCATTGTTAATTAACAGAGCTATTGATGTAATGTCCATAAGAAAAGACTTCATAAGCACTACACCTTCTCTCCCTCTCATCCTCCAATTGAGTTGTTCAAAATAACATAATATAAGCACGCACCAACATCTAGTAGGATGAATGATGTCTACATATCAGATATTAAAACAATGGGATACCACAACACAATATGACATGATTTCGCTTAAAACAACAACTGGTAATGGTTAAATTGATAAGGAATAATAATCTGAAACAGATAACGGTAATTGATGTTCTACTGTATGTGAGCTAAATCATGAGCTTGAGCCTTAAGGAAAACGTACAAGGGCATTTTAGGTTGTTGGCAGCCCATATCAGACTTTTGGCACACTGAGACATCCGAATATATATTTTATTTATCAAATCAGATTTAATCCGCACTCATGATATCTCATTTAAAATATGGCTTTGAAAGCATCCTTTACATCAGCTGCGATTTGACACATAACAGTGACGTCACGTCCAGAGAGCTGTTAGTCTTGTTATCTGGCTGCAACTGCTGCAAAAAACATATATCAACCACCTCTGTCACTAATGTTGTCTGGTGTGATGGAGGACTTCTGCACTGAGACAAGATATTGCTATGGTGTGAAGAGTGAGAGGATACGTCTCCATTATTCACCCAGCCTGCAGCTTGCTGTTTTGTGTCTTTATTGGAAAAAATGCAGCACCAGTTTGCGAATGTGCTCACACCTATGTGGTGTCTACAGCAACTGACGCAGATGGGTTATCGTTAATGGTTATATCTAATCGCTTGCAAATAACAGCGTGGACAGTCTGTCCTAAAGATTGAATTTGAAGTAAAAAAAAATAATGTATTTGCCTGCAGCTTGAATAACGGAATATAAAGGGATTTGCTGGGGCAAATAGCTGTGCCTAAGCAACAAGGATAGCATTTTGGTGACTGTGGAGCATCTCTATTGCCACTGCTGATTTGCACCACTGATCCCTGATGGGACGCCAGACCCCACTGCTGTTGTGCTCTCCCATCACAAGTCCACTGTGAATGCCCCGGAGCTACCTGACACCACTCTGCCGTCAGGTGCCCTGTCATCCAGCCAAGCCTCACCGATTGCCAGTGCACAGGGCTGCTGCTACTTATGCAGATGGGAAAGCTTTTCCATCTTCTCTGCCACTTTTTGAGCAGACTTCCAGCAGAGTTGCAGGTGAGTTAGATTCAGAGTTTGAATCTCTGTCCCATGCTCCTGAGCTGGCGTTTGTGTTTTGTATTTATTTTGTCTGTATGGGAACATTTGGTGATCTACCTGGCGACTGCATGGTCTGTACTTTAACTACCTTGTAGAATTCATTCTCTGCTTTATATTTCACAGTAGGCCGTGGCTTTGTGGTTGAACTATAGATACAAACCATATCGTGTAGTGGCAGCTGGATATTAACATAATAATACAGTAGTACATTTAATAAATATAATTCAAAAGGTGATATTAGTATTATTATAGTAGAATAGTACTAGAATGGTGGTACCCCTATTTGATATGAATTTTAATAATGGTACATCCCTTTTATATCAAACCTGAGATTTAAAGCTTGAGGAAGCATCTAATCTTTGAGGCATTAACCTCTGAATTTTAAACCAAAGTGGTTTGATACCCCATTTATGCCACTTTGATTGCATCTCCATTTATGCTGCTCCGTCTGCTTGCTAAAATATATCTGGATCAAAGTAAAAAATGTCATCATTTTCATGAATTAATCATGAAAAGAATCTCTTTTAATCAATCCAGTTATCTATTTTCTTCCAATGACAAATAACAACATGTGCTAGATTGATGTAGAGCAGTAAAAAAAAAAAAAAACTGATGATGTGCTATTTGCAGTAAAACCAAATCAACATTTCCCACTCCATATCTCATTGCTATGAAGACAAAATATTATTTTATTCCATAAGATGAAATAATCATCTGCATAGCAAGTACCTCGACACTGTATTTAAAAAGAATATTTTGTTACTTTCCATGTCCATGTGGGTAACAACGTATTTGTCACAGTTAGTTTGTTGCCAAATGTTTATTATTAAATTTTTATTACACAGAGGTATTGTTTAAGCTGAGTCATAGTGACCAGTGTGACATGCTGAATATTCAAATTTTAAGTTTAAGAGCAAAACCCAACCCACGCCTGAGTTTCATAACTTTGAAGAAGACACATGAATGAGGATAATAACCAACTAAACATAATCACTGCTGTGTTGTATAGCAACTTGGGTGCAATTTGCAGGTGGAAAATACAGCTTCTACAAAGACAGTTAGGGTGCAGTATGTTTTCTTTTAATAAAAGTAAACTGGTGAAATGGGAAGCTTTAGACAGTTAAGAATGCTGTCTTTATGTTTCACACAGAGGAAGGAGGAGAGAAAGGAATCTATAAGGTTGTGAACACTAGCTGCATTTCATTTAGTTTACAACGGAGCCAAAGAGCTAGTATACTCAACTGGAATACCCTCAACTAGGGAACCTATGTGGCCCTGTTTATCAATCCTGAGTTGAGGTATGTTGTATGTGAACTGGAGCTGGAAGCCAGACTTTTCCTATTGAATCACAGTTATGTGTCTCACAGATATTATGAAATGGGTTTTCTGCCCATGTTAAAGGAAACGGCTGATGTCTCAGTGCCCCTGTGATATGAAAAATTCAATTTAAAAGGATGAGAGAAAGAATGGTGCACGGCCTATTTTCATTCCCCCACACTGAGAGATATGAGAATGATGTTCTGTTGTGTGGAGGAAATGATGCCAATCGTACTGCAGAGAAATTCCTTCATAATTCAATTCAATTTCTTCTAAATCCCAATGGCAGGCTCCTCTGCCAAAGAGAGGCAGAATGACAGAGACAAAAAGGGAGGGCTAGAGACTAAGATGGAAGAAGAGGGACTAAAGACTGAGACTGAAACAATGGAGAAACACTGACAGAGTCACAGAAAGCAGCCAGACTTACTGAAAGGTAAGAGGAGGAGAAAGCAGTACAAAGTGGAGGGGAAGTGGATAAATGAAAAATGTTTTAGTAATGATTAATTTTGATCATTGTGGCATTTTAAGTATAGCCAACTCATTTTCTCTAATTACCTCTCTGCAACATCTGACAGAGGCAGAGAAAATCATTTTTTGTTGAGATCTAACAGCTAATTTTTGTGAAGAAGTGTTCAAAATGCTGGACTAGTGTATAGTAAACTTGTAGTACATACATTTTGTGTTAATCTAAGTGGAGCATTAGTTACAAAATGTGCTTGTAAACTCTTTGATTGCACCTGAGAGTTCCCCCGAGTTTGGGACCAAGAATTTTCCATTTAGTTACAATGTTTGTGAGTACATCTTGGCTCTGGCATTTGGGGCGTGTATGCAGGAATCAATGAGCTGCTGCCTCTGAAGGCACAGAAAAAATGAGCTGCACCAACAAATATGACAATGAAGAAGTGCACCTCTCAGTGTATGCAGCAAGCATAAAACCATAAAGACTGAAGCAGTTGCAAAGGAAATGCATATGGAACTGTTTTTATTTTCTATTCCACCATTATGTCCTCCATTCTCATCCCATCCACTGCTATCTTCTCTCTCTCTTCTTTCTCTACAGGCACGCATGCACACACACACTCACACACACTCACACACACACCCACACACACAGTTGTTTTTGTAGGTGCAATAGCTCCAAGGCAAGCAGCGTGGAATTGGAGTCTTCAAAGAGTCTTGGATTATCAAAGAGACACAGCTACCAGAAAACTAGGGGACACGCTGGAGTGGGGGAGGGAGGAACATAAGCGGGAGGCGGGGAGCAGGAAGGAGTGCAGAGGAGTCAGCATGGGTTTGGGTGGAGGATGAAGTGATCAGACAGGGGAGGGGTGGGGGTGAGGGTGGATAAAGACCAGCAGTCCCTTTGTTCATGTACTGTAAATGGAGAGAAAAAAGGGCTGGAGTGAATGCATTAAAAAACAATCACATAGACCTTAATGGTCTTGATAGGCAAGACTGAATTCGCATTCCTCACTGTCTGTGCCGCCGCCTATTCAGGAGTATTTTTTTTTCTTACACAGAGAATTTCATTTCAATGGGAGCACTGGCCTTGAAATACCATAATGTTGTCACAGTAAAACCAAGTATTACTGCAGCAGGACCCACCATGTGTGAATATAGCTGCCACATCTAATGACAAATCTGACTGTTCACGCCATTCCATATGACAGGATGTGGGAGTGCTGGTGTGAATGCATCACCCTTCGACAAAAAGCTCTCCGTCAGCCCCTCTGTCCCACGATGAGCTATGGATGTCCTTTTTTTTCCATTACAAGTACACCTCTCACTATAGAACAGATTTCAAGTGAGTGTATAAAACTGATTCTAGTCGGTTCACTGCTGTCAGCTGCGGGGCATCATCCAACAATGATCCTGTCCCACTGGCACAGCTACCACACATAAACCTCCCACCTTCACTGACCTGGTTTGAACTAAATTAGAGTAATTTAGTGTGTGATGAGAGCGTAAAATGCTCCTAACGCACATTGTCAAAAACAAATCAAAGTTCAAAAAAGTAATCATCCTCTCTCTGCGAAACTCTTCTTGAAAAATGTGGTTCTTGTGTGTGAACAAAAATTACAGTCGCAGGGCAGCTGTGGCTCAGAGGCAGGGCGGGTCGTTCCTTAATCAGAAGGTTGTGGGTTCGATCCCCGGCTCCTGGTGCCACATGTCGAGGCATCCTTGAGCAAGATACTGAACCCCAAATTGCTCCCGATGGACTTCACCATCACTGTGTGAATTTGTGTGAAAGGGTGAATGTTCACGTAGTGTAAAAGCGCTTTGAGTGATCAGAAGACTAGAAAGGCGCTATACAAGTACAGGTCCATTTACCATTTACCTTGGTCTACACAGACCACATGAGGAGGTGCTTTGTGCTGGTTTAATTGCATCAGTTGGTGAGAAAGCACACACTTGGAGTACATGAACATAAGTGTGTGGACAGTATGCATGCAGAATTAAGAATGAGAAAGAGGTTAGAGGGTAGAGACAATTGATTGATAAAATACCTGCCATTCTAAGCAGCTGCACAGCAGACAGCAGTTATTTTAGCACAATTTGTATTCATTATCTAAAGATCATTTTGTGTGTGCTTCAGTCAAATTACAATTGATTCATCAGTAACAAGTCATTTCTTTATGTTTCTGTGGGCGTAATGTAAAAGTCAATATACACAGTAAGTCAGAGTAGATAAATAATACACCATATATTTTGTTTAATTGGTATTTTATAATGACATAATGAAATAAGATGATGAAATGGGGAAACACAAATGTAATATTCTTTGGTGTCAAGACAAATTTGGAGGGGAGGGATAAGCTTTGGGGAAGCCAGAGAAAGGATCAGTGGTAAAACTTAATTGGGAAGGGCACAGGATTAAAATTTTGATTGGTTTAGGGTTTAGATGGTGATGCCTTTCTACTGACACTCTCATTGTCTTAAACTGTGGGGACTAAATATGCTAATATGAGCTCCTAGGGCCCAAAGAAATCTTACAGAACGAACACGTTTTTTAGAGTTGGGAGTTTGCGGGCGACGTGCTACCAGACAGCCTGGAAAGAAATCAATGCTCCGAAAAGAGAACTAAAAAGTACAGGAGAAAAGGAGGACACAATAAGGAGTAGTTGAAAAAAGCAGAGTCAGAGGAGCACGCTTAAGATGGAAAGGAACTGCAGAAGCTATTCTCTGCCACAATGAAAATAAGAAAATAAGAACTGAAAGCGAGAAGAGGACAGCTTTCCACAGCTGTTTGGTAGAAAAGATTTTTAGCAGAGAAGAGTGATGAAGATGTGCAGATAAATAACCGCAGGAGGGGGAATTCCAATTAATATGGCAGAGGAGGAGCTTCATTGATGGTTCCTCTTCGGGCCAGTCTGCTAAAAGTGAAGAGGAATTTTCCACTTTTAAAAGTCAGACCTTTTGACCCTGGCGTGTAACAGAGCTTTAATTATGCACTACAAAAGTCTTACCATATTAACGCTGGGTTTAAACACTGAATGGCTGTTAAATTTTACTATGTTCATCCATTCCCCATCAGGCTTTCAACAGTTTTTTTGAGTTTTAAACCTCTCTTTGGCATTTATTGAAATACTGGTGCATTCTTATTTTTATTCTTATTTAATTCTATTTTTTTTATTATTTCACAATGATCTGCTTAAGGAGTTTAGGGTTTTTGACCTCAAATTTACATGTATAAAAAATGGCCTTTGTTGTCTGTGTTTTTACCATTCAATAAACTGTATAAAGTACCATATTACTTGAGAGCATCAGGTTGACTCATTCAAATTTAAAAAATTCTCTTTGAGTGAATAATCTCTATAAAATTTGGTTTGTTTTAGGTGCTCCTTATACTCAGACATTAACTCCTTTAAAGCCAAAGTATACTTGCAGCCTAAAGAATTTCCAGGAACCAGGGCAAAAACTGTTGCTTTTAGAAGTATTGTGAATTAAAGTGACTACATTGTACCTGGAGCCAGGCCAGCAGGGTGCAGGGTAATTGAAAACACTCAAGGTAGACAGACAATTAGAACAATGTACTGTACTGTACTGTACTGTAGAGGGATAAAGGCTGCACCATGGTTCTGTGCACAAGGTTACAAGCAACAGTCTCCTTTAAGCATGTTGTGTTTGGTTGTTTCACTTTTAATATAATGTTTACTATATGATCTTCATGATCACTTATCTACAAACTGCGTGCACAATGGAAACAGTACGTAAGATAGAAGTAGTTATCTTGCCATTGTGTAGTTCTGAGAATCATAGTCTCCCACCATAACTAAGGATTTACATCACCACACATGAAAAACACGCTGACAGTGATTTTTATGCTTCCAGAAATTTTTTCCAGCTTAAAACCTGACTCCATCTGACCTAAGCAGGATATTTTAGGTAGCATATATTTGCACCATATTACTCTGCACCTCTGAATCAAGACATTACTTCCCTCATTTTTGCAGTTCCTCTGTTGAGGAACAGTCAGTGATGCACCGGTGTCGAATTCACTGCTTTTAACATGAGGGAAAGGAGCTGATTTCATTTAGTTATGACAGAATGCAGCTCTTAACCATAACCATAACGTTGATATGTATTTATCCTAGTTTTCCCTTTATTACTGCACTGCAGGTAAGAATCTTTTGGTCAACTCCAAATGATTCAACACTGCTAACTTGAGCCAGCATCTAGCAGGATCTTGAAGTCCCTAATTTTCTATGCCAAAAGCAAGAGAAATCAAATTTTACATAAATGTCTGGAATTTTGTCAGATCACATCTGGTCATGCTCTATAATGTTGCTGAGCAAACACTTTGGCAGCTTTGGCAGCTTTGCAAATTGCGATATCTGTGTGTGTTTGGCCTATGGGTTCAAAGCCCTCTAATGGTCAATTGCAACTGTATTTTTTATCTACATAATGTCCCTGGGGCAAGTTTCCAATTCAATCTCCAACAGCTGCGGTCCTAAACAAAACTGAATTAAAGGCAAGCAGAATTTAAAGGCAACACTTTAACAGATAGACATGAAAAGGAGTAAAGTCAATGGACCGACTTCCCACCAAGCTGACGGTAAGGAGAAAGAGGTCAAAGAAACACACTCGTTTGGACAGTGTGGATGTATGCTACTGAAATAAGTATAATTTTTTACCTGAGTTTTTGGCATCAATTCACAGCCTTGTCTGACATGGATTACGGCTGATATTTGCAGTTTACAATACATTTTCGATTTGTTTTAGCTTGCAAGCAGTTGCTTCAACTTCAGTGAAACCAATCAATATTTACTGTTTTTAAGCCCAGAGCAGAAGTTGCACAGTCACCACACCTTAATAGCTGTCTGTGGGCCAGTATACACTTTGTCAGTGTACTCATGTCGGCAAGGAATTGTAAGCTCAGTTGAACAAGGTTTATGCCAAGTACCCACTTAAATGTTATGATATATCTTGAAGTACATATTCATAGCAGGCTGTAGATTGTCAATTAGCTTTTTTTCCTTATTTATCTCCCTTCCACATTCCTTATAATATACAGTAAATAAGCATCTTCCAAACTATCTCTCTGAAAGACATATCAGGAGTTAATAATGCCAGAAAGGAAAGATAGACAGAGAATAAGATGGGCTGATGAGGGAAGTAAAGAATCAGACATGAAAGAAATTAATCCTCAATATCCACTCCCTGCTGGGTACCTTATTGCCTCTCAAACTTCCCATCTTCAGAGTTAATATCTCTATTGCTGCAGCATCTGGCTGAGAAGCATGCATATACTTCCATTTGTTTGAACTGGAACATAATTGGATTGGGGAGAGGGATGAAAAAGCCTTCAACCATACTTAAAACTTTTTTTTTTTCCTGGCCATTCTCTAATGTGTGCACAAGAGTGTGCGATTCGGTGTTTCAGCACGTGTGTGTGCGCATGTGCACGCACATGTATCCGTTGCTATTAATAGCATCTCTCATGGTCTCGCTTGTCTTGATTTGTTACCCTGCATCCAAGATGTCCCGACTGGCAATACATTCCAGAGAGCTGGACCATTTCGGAAGTGTGTCTGCATCTCATTCTTGCACTCAAAGTAATCCTTTCGATGCAACTGGATGGGGAGCCCTCATGCTCCTCCATCTTATCAAGGAACTGGAAAATCATGCTTAATTAGATTCATAGTGACCTTTTTCATCTCTGGCTACAAGCGCCCAGTCACTGCCAAAGCAGGATGTGTTCTCAACATTGATCTTTCTGCAGACCCGGGGATTGAAAAGAGCCCCGCGCAGTGAAACGAGGCAGAAAAACAACATATCAAAAATCATCAGATGAAGAGATTACTCTGTTTGAGTGAGCTGTTCTGTGTGTTGAGGCCTTTAGGAGTTAGCGTGTTTTGGTGAGAAGAGCTCTGTAATCCACCTACTGCATCTCAATCATAGTGCAAACAAACTCTCACACAAGTATCGAGTCCTGCCCTCTGTCTCATCACCCATTTGCCAGACATGCACATGTAATCCATGCATTTCTCATTCCCAGATCCTGCTTCCGATCGCTTCTCCTTTTTGCATTCCGCCACCCTTCTTTCCCCTTTCTGCAACAGCAGTCTGCAACTGAGCAATGATCTTCCTGCGGGCTTCAAACAAAAGATGACTTACAACTTCTACCCAGAAAAAAAAATAGATGCTGTGCTGAGAAATCCAGAAAATAGTGACCTGCCATTTCCAGGGGAATGTCTGCTCACAAATGTCCAACACACATACATGTATTTGCAGCACACATCGCCAAGGCTCAATTAAGTTTACACAGTTTTAAATAACATGTATCACCAAAATGAGAGCTTTTAAGACATCTAAGCAAACTGCCATGGCTATAATAACGTAGGGAATTCTGATTTTGAAATCTTAAAAGAATATGAGCAGATTTATGTTTGTCACGGTCTCTCTACAGCAGTGGTAACACTGTGGGGGAATACACTAGGCACAGTTGATACAGATATGGTATGATATTGATGACAGATCTGATTAATCTACTGATGGAATTTTGGTGGAGTGCTCCACAATGGGCTTTAGACAGAGCCCCAAAGCAGAATATCTAGTATGAATACTCTATTGCCATATCCTTTCAGAGCTCATTTGAGTCATATCTGACATATTTATGGCTCATCATGTCATATCGTAGCCATCAGAGTACAAGCACCATGAACCATTTAAATACTGTGGGCCATGCTGTCACTTCCTGTTACTGACATATGTCTGATAGATGCATAAGAAGAGGCACTCAACTTGATTCTTTCAAAGCGCTGCAGAGAAGCTTGAGTCCAGAGTTGGTGAATTTATTGGCAGGAATGATTTTTGCAAGGAGGCCTATTTAGTTAAATAAAAAATTGACAGCTTTATATTGAATGGAATGAATGAGGGGCAGAGATACTGGGAGCATAGAGAAAAAAAACACCAAACAGGAGCCTTATCTAGATACAGAATGGTACAATATCTTTTTAAAGAAGTACAAGTTAACAGTTGCACTCAAGAAATCTATAATGATCCTTTGTGTGCACCTTAACAGAGTTGCCTGGCAACAGAACTAGAGCTCTGCAGTGAATTTAAGTGTCAAACGAAATACATTTGTAATCCAAAGGCAACATGGATTAAATTTTACACAGTAGGAGTGCCTCTTGGACAAGATTTCAATAGCTAAGGTGGGCAAAGTGAATTGGAAAAAGGCAAATCATTTTCTGCACCTTAATAACTCTCAGAACACCAACTCGTACCTGAATATGAATGGTTGAATGAGCACAAAATAAGCACAACTAATTAAGTGTGTAGTTTTAAAATGGGCTGTCTTAATGGATGCAGTTATTCATCTGCCTTCAGCTGGAATCTATGAAATATCACAAGGGTGGACGTGAGGCTGATAAATCATGATAGCATATAGATCAGTGTCATACCTTTTTTCCTCTGAATTATTGATTAACTCATACGCAGAGCTGCTGTTTGAAAACACATTTCCTGTTCGTATTTGGCCACTAAAAGCCGCTTGATGAATATCACAACAAAAGGGAGTTCATGGAAAACAATGCTTCTAATATGCTTTATGTATGAACAAGATGAAAAATCTAAGAAACATGCTTGCTACCCCCTCCCAACTCCCCTCTCTGTCTCAAACGCCACACACAAATGAATGCAAATGTTTTATAAGCAGACTGCTTATTTTCTGCTAAACAATGTTAAGCATTTACACAAAGGGACCCAAATGAGCCTCTGATTGAAGATAGAATCAGTGCCCAAGCAACCCATCACAGAGCCTCTCAATCCCACATATGCATGATTAATACATCAAACAACATCAATTCTCCTTCCTCTTCCACTTGTCAATGAGCACACACACGCACATACACGCCCACATACACAGTATGCAGATAAACCCACACACATGCACATACAGACACAATGTACCCAAATCCTTACAGGACTGCGCATGAACACGCAGACACTGCCCCCTCCATCATGGTTAATACATCAAACAGCATTAGCTTTCTGGATTCCTGAAGCTTAGACAGACACGGTTCTGACAGCCCATGATTCCTCACTGGCTGCCTCCCCCTCCAGCTTCCCCACTTTCTTTATTCCCTATGAAGTCTGTTTGGGTGGTTACAGAACATGCTGCCAAAATAGATTCACTTACATATTACCTTTGCTTTTTGTAAGCTTGTATAATGTCATGTTAGAAAGCCATCTCTACAATAAGATGACACTGCTGAGGAGCTTTAGAGGCTTGGGAGACGTAACAATAATAACCGCAAGCCCTGATCAACAAACTCTTTATTTCATATGATTTCCATATTCTTTTGACATCAGCAGGTATTTAAAACCACAGATACCCAAGACTTGATTTGTAACCACCAGTTCAGAGAGTCCGAGATCAGCATGAAGCCAAAAGGCCATCGAATGCATTCAAAACTAACCTTTACAATTCAAATGTTCTTTTTTTTTTGCATGTAATACTGTAACATCAATGAATACACCCCAAATGAAGAGAGCAGGTGGTCCATTGGATCACGTTCTAATAAAATGGACATTCATTAGTATATCTTTAGCATAAAGTGCTCTATAATTACCATGAGACCCGTATCCTTACAATGCAATCCTGCATATGATCTCCATTTGATTTTATTATGCTTTCAGCGGGATATTGATTTGATCATTATTTTAGAGATGCGAGCTGTTGTCTTTCTATGAATTAGTAAACCAGAATCTTAGACTTTCCTGTAATGAAACCTCAACCACAGAGGAAGTATTAGTCGTAGTATATCTCCCCTATAATACTATTGACAAACTGTCAGTTTTTGTGATGCTTTCAACCTCAAATGAATAAACATGCTGTTCCCTCCAGTCTCCATCTGTTTTCATTTCACTGTGTGCAATCACAAACACTGTAGCAGGCATAGAATTTCTCAAAAAATACCTGCAATTTAAAACCCAATATTTACCATATTCCAATACAAACTACACCATGCTGTTATCTGTAAACCGGTGTGGTATCTTCTGTTATCTAATCTTTTTTCAGAGTGAACAAGTGATTTATGAGTGAGCTTCTTCGGCAGCAAAGACAGATGCTGCACCGATATTTTTCCACAATACTTTCATTGGCTTAAAGTAGTAACGTTAAGGCACTTAGCAGATTGCTTCATGAGTTTGAATGGTATCCAATGAGTTTAGCTCCTCAATAAATACAAAAACAAAATGAGAGGAGGTTGTGTGTGTTATGGATAGCCTACTGGGTTGCTGATAGTGTAGCTTAAGTGCAGAGAGACTCACATGTGGTCTGCTATACTGCAAATCCTCAAAAAGAGGATAAAGAGGCTTTAAAATCACATTTACAGCACAGGAGCAGCATCCCGCTGATAAATACAGATCATGGTATTTGACCCTGTCCATCAGCACATTGAAAGGCTCATGGCTTCTACACTATAGAGTCACAAACCAGCCTTTGTCACCACAGATACAGGGCAACACTTCGATAACTCTAAATAATAGCACCAGCTTGTGAGGCTGAGGGAACAACTGGGAGCAAGTCAACTATGACTCTTGAATTTCCCAGAATTTTGCTCCGTTATTTGACCTTTTATTTGATCTATTAAATAAAAAACATGGTCTTACCTCTCAGACTTGTGTTTTGGAAAAGCCGGAACGCAGAGTCTGTTGTGAAATATGTTGTATGTCACAAAGATCGATAGGCTTCCTAAAAGCCAGCATGCCATATTTGTTCCCTCATAACATTCAACAACAACCTTAAATGTCAATACTGATCACCATCTGCTAGACATTTTCAGTGCTACCTGAAAGGAATTAACTTCGCAAGATTACAGGAATCCATTGGCAGAAGGAGCATGGATCTTGCTCCTCTAGCCGTGTTGTTACTGCTGAAACCAATAACCTACATTATGTTCAAAAGATGTTTCTAAGGTAATATGAATCTTCTGACCTTTACTGGGCAAGTGTGTCAAAATGGGCTTTTTAGTTAATAATACAAACAAGATACCAACTGCATGATTAGCTGTGTATTTGCACAGAAAAATAACCTATAGTTTAATAATATCTGGCAGAAGATAATATTTTATATTTATTGATATTTATCCCTACAGAGGGCTCCAAGTGTATAGCTGTTTATGAATTCACAGTTCTGTTTTCTTGGAGGGAAACACTCTCAAAGCTGTAATGAATACAATTAATGGATATGGAAGTGATTTTAAGGGTGAGTTTGTGTTTTATCAGCCCTGAAGTTTCATTGATTGGAAATATTTTATTGTCCCCACAATCTAACTGTAAGACTGACTGTGGATTGGCTCCAAACTGTCTGTCTATCCATTCATGATGCACTTTAATTTATCTGATTTTGACAAAACAGCAGAAAATAATGGATGCCATAACTTTAAGTATTTTCAAAATAAAGTAATATGGCCTGAATACAGGGCACGATTTGAAAGTCTTTCCCTATACTGTACATAAAACAGACTGTATATGCAGGGACACGGCTCCTGACAGCTGCATCTGCATGAGTTCACGTCATAAAGAGCCACATTAGCTTGTCAGAGGGGAATTAAATAATTAAACTGGATGGGAAACATCATACATGAGCTGACATCTCATGTTTATTTTTTTTTTTTTATATGACAGATACACAGCATAGAAAATGTACTAAAAAGAGTAATGTCACACACTGGGGCATTTATGATTTGCAGCTCTTGTCCCTAAATGGACTTCTATAAAAAAGATGCATCTACAGTGCAATGAAAAATACATATGTAACTGTAAAAAAACCAAAAAAAAAACCACAAGCTATAACACAAACTATAACAGAAAATACAAATAAGAACTAAAGTACTAGAAAAGTACTTACAGTTCTAAAGGAAATTCTTTGATCATGCTATAAAATAGTCCTTGGTATGAACCTGTAGTAACACATATTTACCCTGTGAACATAGAAAATTCCCAGAGTAACTGAGCCAGAATTCCTGAGAGGTTTCACCATGTCACTGAGCCCACAGAGCAGTTATATAAACATTTATAGATACAGCAAGTTTAGCATTGCAAAGTCAATGAAGTTGTTGTGCTTAATGTCTTGAAAACATATCATAATAATAATGATAATAATGAGGTCTTGTTGGCTTGCCATCTGAAATCTTTATAGCAAGAGTTCTGATGACTACTGACTGTCTTAAGAGTCTTGATTGTTGCAGAAGATGATTGTTATTGTAGAAGATGCTTGAAATAATTAACTTCCACACCAAATTAAATGCAAGGAAAATCACTGTATGCTCTGAACGACAGTAAACATCAAATAAGTCTCAACGTATTTAAGTTAACCTTACTCGCCATGCGTTTCTAAATGAGAATGGAACATGAGACGGAGATATTTTTTACATCATTTCACAGTCAATTTTCATTAACTAAAAATTCAGGCGAGGACCAATCCCTGGGTAAAAAGCCTGTCTGCAGTTTTCTCGATTTTAAGTGTTAGAAACTAGTTCTTAGGTCATGCTGCTATAGATTGCAGAAGCTGCCACAATAGTATACAACATGTTACCTCCGCTACTTATACAAAGCTTCAGCTATACAGCCAATGAAGCTACATTTTCCTCATTTTAAATCGAAATGGATTTACTGCTGTTGAAATTCAAACACTGTGGATCACGAAACAGGCCTGGGTTGATAACCGTATTATTTGATGGAGATAATGAACAACCACTCCAGGAATTCAGCTGTGTTTTCTTCCTTCAGACATTAGAGGCATATGAGAAAAAAATAGCTCTATTTCCCTGGTGGCATTTTAGTGACATTTTGATGTGAAGCGTCTCTGGTGAGTTGGGCAGAAATCTACTATATATGTTCAAATAAAAAATCCTCTGCGCATGATAACCACCTTGTGTCATCTATCTCAGATCGATCGCTGAAGCCAAAATCCAGATGACCACCCTGAATCAATGAGAGGAAATTAAACGTGTGTTCTTTACCTAATCTTCATGGCGTCTCTCTCATAACTTAAGTGTGTTTTCACATGGTGCTGGTGGCTAATGCTGCTGCTGGGCTGATGGAAGCAGTGGCAGGGAGGTTAAGTTTTAGAGTAAATACAGTCACGGCAGGTTTTCACAAGTGTCGGAGGTGGTTTGTCATGCTTTTCCCCTTCCCAAAACTGAATGAGAACAGACCTGGATGACTCATTGGCACTACAGTAGTAGGTTCCTGCTTTATTTATGAGAGCTGGTGGTTTTCTCCTCCACGTCTCCTAGGCCTGGTGATTCATGAATGGACTAGACAGCCTGAGCCCGCAATTGTGGAGGTGCATTGGGAGCAGTGGATATTGAGGATTAATTTCTTTCGTGTCAGACTGTTATTCCCAACCCCCATCAAATCCATCTCTCTCTTGCTCTCTATCTACAATGACTTTCCCATTTCTTAGTTTAATAGTGTGAAGCACAATTATTTGTCCACTGCCTGACAAATGGTCTGAATATTACGATAGAGCAACCCTCTGATATACTGTAGTATATATTATGTTGTTGGTTGTGGTGGTGGTGGTGGTAATGATTTAGACCACCAGTCAAAATCTGGCTTGTTTTTTAAGCACATATAGGGTTTTATTACATGCATAGAGGACCAAAGCAGAGACATCAGTGCAGAGGGATGTTCTGCAGAAGGATCAAATCAGTGGTTCAAAAAGTGAATGAAACACTATATCTGGAAGTCTAAAAATGCAGCTAAGCTCAATTATGTCCTGGCTATTGCAGGATCTGGGCATTTTCTCGCTCACAGGCTACACTGCATTGTCCTGGTGACCAAATGGGGAATGCCCACTTTTTTTATCGGCTTAAATGACAAAAATTGTGCCACATCCTGTCACATTTGGAACTGTTAGACAGATAACTTGAGATGTAGCGCGTGTCTCCAGTTTCAGTGACATAGTAGGTGTCCAGAGGAATCTTTGAAATAGATGAATATGTCCTGGTTTCAACAGTATGTGTCCCCAGATATTCAATTTTGGCAGATTGTTAAATATTCCTTTCTATGTAATGTTCCTTCTGCATCCTGACCCACAAAAATCAAACCATAAAACAAACAGCTATAACCCCATGTGGGGTTATTTCTGCAGCTGTTGATGGTTGCTCAGCTGCTGACATGCCAGTCAATCACAACAGAAATAGTTTTTCCTGCTGTCTGACAGGAGAGATTGCTGACATTTTGCATTTCACCTCACCAAAGACAAATTGTTCAACAAAGACCTCTAGCTTGAATTCATTCCTTCCTATCTTTAGCTCATATTTAGGCAACTTATGATATTCAGAAAGAAAAACAACAGGGTTTCTGTTAGTATATCTCTGCTGCAAATAAAGGGAATTCTAACCTATTTTTTACTGTTCATTTGCTTGCAAGTAAATCTGTCACACAGTAGCACAACTTTATGACTACTTTGTGGCCTACAAAAGTATCCACAGAATGTTATGCTGGACTCAACTAATGAGATCTACCCATACAAAATATTTCTAAAAGAGATTTAGAGTATTTACATTAACTATAAAAGAAGCAAGTGGTGCACACTTCAAAAGACAGATGACACTATTTTCTACAGGCCCAGTCAGTTTTGTTATTAGAAAGCTTCCTGGCTGATCAATGTGTTAATTTGATTTATAAAGAACAAAAAGTATTGAACCGAGCAATTACTAAGGGTTGTACAAAATGACTGCAGTGAAGCTCTTCGCACACCCACAAAAACCCATTTTGTGCCACAGTGTGGTTTTGATGTTTTAAAAAAAAATACAGATCTGTACACATCATTTACATTCTAATCCCATTTTGTGGTATAATCTGTTCTCCCACAGTGCTCTCATAGTTCAACAGCCACTGTCAAATGTTGCTTTTTTTGACTCAAGAGCGTGAGATATCATGATTCTATCTCAACTCTCAGCACATCAAGGTTGTTCACCTCTGCTTCACATTATCACATCTGACATTGTTAAAATGATTTCCTGGAAAAAATAATTTCACAATGCTAGGATTTGACACTCGGTTATGAAATGAAGTATTCAAGCTTTCTGATACACCTCTCTGGCACTGTTAATATTACAAGATAAGCTACTGGCTTGCAGGAAGCTGGAGCTAACAACCCTCAAAGCAGCACATTATATGCCTCTTTTCTTATGTTGCCATGGTGAAAATGGACCAGTCCACACTTTGTTCAATAAATTAGTACATGGGAAATATTGCTCAGAGACAAAGACACGATAAGAAAGCGCTCTGAAATCCAGTGCTACTTCCAAACTAATTTTGTTTTACTAGATATAATTGTTGTGGCTGGCGGTTGGTAGACGCAGCAGATACTGGCAGTGTGAAACTATCACAAGACTAATATTGGTAGTCTGATAACAAGAATTAATATTTTTGTCACTTATATAACATGTATTCAATTCCGTTTCTAGCCTTGAATACATTAAGCAGAAAATATAATATTATGCTGATGAGGACACGAAGAGCATTACTTTAACTGCAGTTAGGTCATAGCTTTTGGGTTTGTTTGTTAGTTATAGCACTACATTATACAGTGTTGTATGTCCCAAAACACAGTCTCAGATATGAACTGACTTGTAACTACTGTAGCACTGCCAAAATGAATGCCAGATTGTCTAAATTCTTTTTCCTTTTCTTTTAGAAAGATAATTCCCACTGGAAAGAATAAGAACGGCTTCCCTCAGTCTGCAGTCAGACCTAACTAAATAGCCAAGAGGGTTACGATGAGAACATAACCAACAGGACTTGGATAGCCCTGGAGCTAACAGTGGGTTTATCATAAGATAAATATTAGAAGAAAGAGATGGAATAATTCCAAGCAGCTCTATGGCAGCAAAGCAACATGACCTAGCCACTCTTTTTCATCATGACATCTTCTTCTTCTCCACGGCCAAGCAAATAATAAGACTTTCCTTTCCTCTTCTTTCCACGTCTCACTCTCTTGCCCTAGTGCTCCGTCACTCACTGTCTGCGGTCTGTTGGGTGTAAGAGCATGTCTGACACATTTCCATTAGTGGGGAGACTATTCAATTACCATAGCTCAAGATATTTAAACCTTGCCAATTACTGAACATCTCCCCTTTAAATTATGCATACACTGAGCTGATAAGGTTGTGTGTAGTGATTTCTCCTTTTGACACGTTGCAGTGTGTTCTGCTGTGTCAGATCTGCCTCCTCAAAAAAAGAGAAAGCTACATATTTGTTTGATTCACACGTCCATCCAGGCCTTGGATTTTACAATTATGTTGGACATCTGTGGTTTGTATCCACAAGTGCTGTGGTCTAAAAGTTGTAGTCAACAGCTGAAAGGGTTTTTTTTTTTCTATGTGAAAAATGTGAGGATGGTCAAATTTGCAAGGCTCACAATATGCGGTACATGTTTTTGGGTGGTAAACTGCTGATTTTGCACTGGGCCTTGTGATCACAAAATTGCTAACGCTTGGTAGTTTTCTCTTAAACAAGTAATAATCATTGGCTCTAATTTTTCTGATGCCATATCCAGTGGACAAATTGTGTGTACTCTCCTAGAGCATCTGATCTCTTCGCTCGTATCCTAGCAACCACCTCCATTTCAAACGATACAGTAACATTCACACATCCTCCTACTCGCCAATCCCACATACCTCTCACTGCCCTCTGTTTGTGCACTCTGCACCTGCCCCAATCCCCAGGTGAGCAGCTACCTCCAATCTCCTACTAGACATTTTCTTCACCTTCACCTCGACCCACTCATTGTTGCGCCTTTTCTCCACAGACACATATATAAAGTAATAAACACAAACATCAGTGCTCTTCTCCTTTTCTCACTCTCTTCTCTCACTGTGTTCTATACATGAACTGTAATAGTTGCGCATTTATTGCATATGTGCAGTACACTTTGACACACACAGTACAGTGTGGTGTATGCTGTTGAGCTACCATTCACTTCTCTCGCACAAGACGTCCCTGCTTTAAAAATACATTGCTTTATTTCATATTTGAGAACAAATTAGCCACGTTCCTCCTCGTCTTAAATCCGATGATAAAAGAGACGTGGTACATAGTAGAATCTGTCCATTGATTGAAAAAGAGTTCAAGGAAATGAAAGACAAGCCGTAAAACTAATATACAAAGGGGTGAATATATATGGCATGTATAATAGTGTATGATATAATAATATAAAGGATCTGCTGGAGAGTCCAGATTACCTTACATTACTTTCAATGGCAGTCGAGTCTTCTAGTTCTATGGTCAATGGATTGCCATGGCCATACAACAGTTTAAATGTGTATATGAGTTATGTTTATGGGTTATATTATATAGTTCTTAATAGAATTTGTACAAAGTTATCTATTATAAACCATTACTAATACTTGCATGTCGCCGCTCTTCTTCATAAAATGAGTGTCCCCCCGTACCTAATACAAAGCCTTTGTTGAGATAAATTATCCACAGAAACCCTTCAATGCCATACATTTCTTCTTGCGTAAACAAGTTGCCCACAACTCTGCAGCGGATATGTCTGAATATTCCAATATGCTCAAAATGTTGAATACACCACTCTTAGATATCATCAAAAATGGATTTGACAGTAGAACATCGTCACATTATAAACTAAAATGTCTGTCCTGCCACACATTAAATATAGCCTATGTGTACTGTGTGCCCTTAATAAAACTGTTTTCAGGAATAAAAATGTATAATTTCATCAACAGGTCTAATTATACTAATGCTTATTATAGATTTGACTGAAACCATTTTAATCCAAAAAGCACTTGAATAGATTTGATCAATAATGCAAATTTACAATTAATTGGTACTAAAAGCTTAGTTAGATTATATCCCTTTGTCCCCACAAAAAGTGTTAATACAGCAGATGCTCAGAAGCAGTGACATCCAGGAAAGAGATGCTACCTCCACACTTCCAAAGTGAGTCACAGTCAGACAGAAAAAGAAACGTATGAGTTGTGACATTTGCTCGTTAGTCCTAATGACACACACACACACAAAACACTGTGTCATTGCTTTCAGCTGATGGTGTTTGATGGCTAACCATAGGTCTATACTTAGTTTGACGTGTTTGTTTACAACTTAAATGCTAGTGTCAACTAACATGTACAAAGCAAGCTTGGTAATTACTAACCTTATTGGTAAAATATCACTCAAGCTAACAAGCTGGCAGCTAACAAGCCTTTATTTCCAGCACCAGTGCACTGGCACTGTATATACATTATGTGCTTTTATTACCCACGACAACATTGTGTCCTAGTAGATCCATACAGTAATCATACTTGCCACATGAACATAAATGTATTAGCAAATCATTTTCAAAAACCTTCTGAGGAACAAATATACTCCAGTCACTCAAAACTTATTTTGCTAATGCATAATTATAACTGCATATGAACAAAGTTTATAAGAAACACTGTAGCAGCAGCATACCGCCACTCAGGGGCATGTCCAGATGGGGTAGGGGGCTTGGGTGGCACTGGCCCCCCTGAAATCTGATTGGCCACCTCAAATGCCATCCCATTATCCTAACCTCATCTGCCTATTTATCAGGGGCTGTAACAAGCTCTATTTTAAAACCAAAGTGAAAATAACAGTATAACGTATCCATTGACAATGGGAAACCTGGCATGACCATTTTCAACAGGATCCCTTGACCTCTGACCTCAAGACACCTGATTGAAAGAAAATGGTACCCACAAGTATCCTCTTTACAGACATGCCCACTTTATGGTAACCCCATGCAGTTTTGGGCAAAAACCATGCAAATTATTTTTATGTGGTATAAATGTGTTATTTTCACTATTGTATTTTAATACTTCTGCATACTGGGGTCCCTAAACGGTATTGGAATTGCATGAACAGAGAATGACTGGAAAGCTGAGACACACTTCATGCCACCGCAGCACAAGTCAGTGACCCACTTTTGCCACCCCAGTCAAAAAAAGTCTGGACACGCCCCTGCTGCCACTCTGAAATGAGCATCACGTACGCATGAGCCTGACTGGGTTTCAAAATGTCAAACATGTTTAATGTGTTGCTGCCACATACTGTCCTATAGCCAGAGGAAGAGGGAAAGGGAGATCACCTTTTGGGTAATTCTGTCTTTATCCATGTGTTTCAGTAAGAACCTTTCATTTCCTGAAGCTCTGGGTGCAGTAAGCTTTGACCCAATTGCTGAAAACATTAAAGAAACCCTTAATTATCAGAGAAAAAGCCAAGCCCAAGGAAGTACTGGAATAAGTCCTGGAATGATTAAGGCAGGGGAACAATTGAGACCAGAATCCTTTACAACAAGGAAACACTTAATACCAAACTGTAAAACCTGGGGGGCATCATACTGGCATCACCTAACCTCTGACATTATCCTGGAGAAAATAACATACCAAAGGAACATTGTGATAATAAGAAAAGGCTGAATTCAGGAATTGGTTTTTGCACAACATCAAATACTGTCAGAAAGCCCTGACTCACATTGTTTTCATAGACAATTTATATACTAATATTCGGTAGGTATGGAATTCTTGACATAACCGCAAATGTCATCACGATGTAGATTAGAGGTGTCAGCTTGTCTGTGTCGGGGTTGTGGCATATTATTAAATACATGTCAAACGTAAACTGAATGTGTGAGATGCATGCTCTTTCCCAGCATATCCAATCTTTGCTATTGTGACTGGCAGGAGAAAAAACACTTTAAAGTGATAGATGCAAGAAAAAGACAAACACGCACAGATTGTGCTTATTTTGTCATCCCGCTCTTCACTGGACATTGTGATAAACAAAGTAAGGTCTCAACACAAACTCATAAATCATCTCAAATGAGTCGAGGAGATTAAAGGACTTTCATGGAACTGTGTCTCCAAGAAAGCAGAAAAATTGAAGCCAAAGGCAATGGTATTCTCTTGTGAAAACCTTATGCTGTTCTTTGGAAGGAAGAAAACGAACTCTGTTATGCATTATTACTTGTGAAATGAAGGAAATTAATTGAATTATATTCAAGTCATAAGGGTAATTGTTTCTGAGTCAATGACTGTTTCCGACAGTGAGGCAGACAAGCTAAAAGACACAAACAACCTCCCAGCTGGAGAAATATATGCACAAATTCACAGAATCAAGCTAATTGCAAATGGCTATAATCAAATACATACCCTGACAGTATTAAAACACGCTGAGCCCCAACTATCTCTGTGCTTTTATCAGATAGATTTGATCCAGACTCCATTATCGCAACCAGACATCTTGTACACCTGTGAAAAGTCGACACTTTGGCTTAACCAGCTATAAATACATGAAGGATTAAAAAAAGGAACAGTTATTATTATAACCCTTGCTTTTCCCTTGAGGGAATAAAATATACAGTTTACCATGCTGAGCACGATTCACTTGAGGAAACTTTCCTCAATTAAAGATGGCTCGTCACTGAGGCATCACAGGTGTCATATAAGTACAGTATTTCCCTGCTTTAAAAAACATGCTTCGCATTATAAACTTTGGTCAGACACAATACTATGCCAAAGGGAGCAACATGCCCATCCTCAGTACAAAGCAAAGTCATGATATGAGACAATCGGGACTCTGCAACTAACAATAATCCATAAACCTCAAGAAATTTACACAGAGTTACGATCAAAAACACAGTGTTAAATGCACTTTGAGCACAAGATCAAAGGCACAGGCTTTATGCAGGGCTATAGTCAAATGCAAGGCTTATCACACACTCACAGCACATTGATTTAAGACATATGCTTATCAAGCACATACAGAAACAGTATTAAATGCATAGACTCTTCCGAACATATTCTTGGACTGGGGCTTTCTCAAACAGACCCCGGAATGTTTAGGTTTCTGATATATTGTATTTGAGCTTATCCATCCCTGCAGGCTGTCTGCTACCCAGTTAACAAGGTGGAAATAGTCAAAGGAAGCACACAACTGAGAGACCACATAAGGAGCTTCCGCCAGATAACAAATATATTGTGGTGAGTGTGTATACTGTGATATAGAGTATATCATACAAGCAAATCAAGTAATCATGAAACAGTTTTTTTTATTCACCACTAGCGCAAAAGGAAATTACTATCTTCATTTCCTAGGTAAGCATTTCTGGCTTCAACAAGCCGTATGGGGAGAACGGCAATACCTGCTTGTGTGTTCTCCTAGAGGTAGTGGAACCTTTCAATAACTTTTGTAATCATCAAAGCGCTGAAACAGCCCCTAGTGGGGTACTATAACTCAACACCTGATGACTGGTGATACCTTCAAGCCTTCAGTATAACTACTGTTCAGTCTAAGCGCAGTCAGCATGAATGGTTACACAACTGTAATTGGTGAAACAAGGACATGGGTTGCTGTCTTACATGCACGTTTTGCTTTTCCTCCTTCTGGAGAATCTCTGTGCTCGTTTTTAGGCGATAGGAAGAGAGGCACAGTAGGGAAGTGTCAATGGCCATCCATATTTTGTAGCTAGTTTTTGACCTCATTTACACAATGCCAAATTTGATTATGTAAGTAATTATTAAGGTTGCATTTTAACAAAAGCGAAAGAACTTGAAAGACACTTCACTCTTTAGAATTTTAACATCAAATTAAATACAGTTCATGGGCTTTATTTATATATGTAGCGCTTTTATCTAGAGAATGGCTTACAGTGCTTTGCGCTACATTACATTCACCCACAAACATTAAGCATTCATGCGATGGTGCTGGAGCTGCCATGCAAGGTGTTGACCTGCTCTACCACCTGAGCTACTGTCACCCCACATATAAGTGATGGAAAAAAAAAAGGTAACTGCCAGCTTTCAATATGTCCAGAAATGTGAATTCCTAAACCACTTAAAAAGACACATCATCTGCCCTTGGCAGCCTATTCTGACTGCTATATATGTGCCCTCGGAACTCTGCATGCTTTGTAAAAGGACAATAGGTGAAGGTGCTTCCGACTCTAGACTCCATTATCAACTGTCAGTATGCCATGGTAGGAGAGCACTGCTTTTAAAGTGGACAAAAGAGCCCATATGGTCAGCCAAAGTTGTTACAATCCCTAATAAACATACCTATTATGTATTGAAAATCATTCACTGTAATCCAACCCCACTTCCATGTGCACACATGAGTGCTAGATGCCCATAGCTGCAAAAATACCCTCTGCACACTGTATTCCTGACTATACAATATTTTCTGCATTTTGACTCACAAACGTAGCCCCCATGGTCTCCTTTTAAGTTAAAATAAGCTAAATCATAATAATAATTCATTATTAATATTATCATAATTGAGATCCATGAAAAACATCATCTACTACATGATGCCTTGTTCACTTGCTCTGCTCCTGCTTGTACATATAAAAGTTAATTGGCAAATTTCGCCGTCATGTCAAGAGGCCATATTACCCTACCTTAGCTGCCACATGCTGATGTGACACCTACAAAAAGGGGAAACAGCATTTTAAGGCTAATGCACGTTTCTTTTCCTTTTGATTAATGGTTTAGTTAATTAAATTGTAGCTTGGTCTTGCCCCAGTGCAACGCCTCTGGAATGTCTGAGAAAGTCAGAGCACTTTTTCAGTTAACCATCCTTTATTGGACATTAGTCAATTAAGAAAATATAGGTATATATTTGGTCTGTCAAGGTTAAAGGATTGTGCATATTCAAGTAGGCTACTTAAATGGTAAGGGACTCCCATTGTGTAAGTGTATGCAAAACAGAAAGTAAACTCTGCCTGAGAGGCTGAATTTGGGGTGGGCTAGTACCATAAATACACTGCAGCAGATGGGAAACAAAAGATAACTTTTAATAGCAAAATACTATGCTCTCTTTATGCTAACAGATACTGTATTATACAGAAGACAGCAAAATATGCCTGTGCTAAAAGTATTGTCAACAAAGTGTGTCAAATACAATTTAACGGTGGACTACACAGAACGCAGTGTGATAACAAATTGATCCTTGATTGTGGTGAATATTTTTTTCACACTATACTAGGTTTTAAACTAAAAACGTGGTCAACGTTTCAGTTCAGTTCACCTCATGAATGCTGTGGGCTTAAAGCAACGTTTTTTTGCAGACCATTATTAAAAAAAAGCAGAAAAGTGCTGCTGAAGCAAGCTGTTTTGTGATAAAATTTCCTTCTCCTGGTGAGGCTCCATTTAAAGTGAATTTTGGGAATGTGGGGTGCCTTAGATTCTGAATAGGCTTACATTGCTGGAGTTCTGAAGTTAAAAACAGTATCAGTATGCTTACCGTGCTAACCACTTGATAGCACATATGCATGCTCAGACATACACACATAGACAATACATACATAGCCTTTAATGTGAGGAGAATCTCAGTTTTACAATGTATATGCAGTTATAATAGAAATATTCACAAATGTATCTTTTAGTACGCAACAGTGACTGCAGCTGCAGTGGGTGCATATTGTTTGAGCTGAAGTGGAAGCTGGACAATCGTCCTACTGTAGGATGCCCTGGAGCTCAAACTGTGCAACCATGGAAATATCAATGTGCTGGGCAAAAGAAGCCTTAGATGAAAACCCACTCCAGCTGTGCCGCCGAACCTATCAACAGCTGGAACCCAACACTCGAACCTTGGCTGGCCTGTTTCATCACCGATGTGCTGCTGTATAAGTGCAGGGTTTTTTTCAGGCAGAGCCAGGATAGTTTGTGAATGCATGAATTATGAATTATACTCAAAAAACAACAACACAAAACAAAGAAAAGGTAGAGTTTGAACACTGAAAGATAGATATATCTTTGGTCTATGAACTAGGAGAATGCTACAGATAGATTCATCAAAGAAATAGCGAGTAATGCTATGATCTGATCAGGGCACTGTGATCAGGGCACTTTATTCATGCTCAAATGTAAAGCACGACTGTGAGCAAGACTTCAAAGGGAAAAAAGAAATGTTTCACCATTCTGCTTGCTAGCTAACTCTAATTAGATTGAGCTACTGTAGCTAACCTGCAGTAACAAAGGGGATAATAAAGTAAGAAATAGAAATGGACGTGTGGAAGCTACTGATCCTTTTTCTTTTGAAAAGCGTTGACAAACTGAAAATGCAGAATGTAGCTAAAGTCAAAGTTTTTTAACTTTGTGTTTTTTGTTTTTGGGCCACTTTCACTGCAGTGCCTGAGGGAGTGTTCTAAAAAGAACTACATCCAAAACATGAGCCAGATGTGTGCAAACCCATTATAACTGTAAATAAAATGTGCGATGTGTTGCAAAAAGGAAGGAAGAATGTTTCATGTTAATGTTTCAGAAACAGTTTAAAAAGAGTTTACCCTATTGCTTGTTTACTTTTTTTTAATTATAATCTTGTTAATTCTTTGTAGCCAGAGGAGAATTACACAAACACATGAAAAAAGTTTGTCTTAATATTTTACAATGAAAATCTAGAGCTGATAAAAAAAAAACAAGCATGGCATCTGCTTGGCAATATCAACTCTGTTACAACACTGTGCAAATTCTTGGCCAGTGACACAGTATAATCAGTTTAATAGTATAAGAAGGCTGCCAGTTATTCTGACCTCGAGACAGCAGAGCTCACAATAATTCTTGTGGCAAATAATTAGTTTTATCACACAATGACATGGGTCACCCGTAAGGGCTTGATTATAACAAGAGAACAATATAAGAAAATGTGCGGTTCAGTGGAGCTCTCAAAGGGGATTGCTTCTTCATATCTTGTCAAATTCCAGATGACATTTCATATGACTGCAAACCAGAAACAATCCTTCCCTCTATGAGCTGCTGCAGCCTCTGAGAGTCATTATGTTGAGAGCTGAAATTCCACACTGCAATGCTTTAGTCCTCACTCAAAGTGCTTTGTTTGCACTGACACTTAGCAGAAAGGAAGAAGAGACAGAAATCAGATTTTTAAGTCAGTGTTGTTTTCAGGATTTTATTCAGTTAAAAATGCAAATAGAACTATGTAAACAAAATATTGAAATTGTATGAATGCATTAAGGGCTGCCTTGTTTGCTATTAATATTTGCTTCTAACTGATTGACAGCATTTATTTAATTCAGGTTATATTATTCTTCACACTTTCCATTACCCGTGGTGAACTGTTCTCTTAATGGCACTGTATATTGTTCCTGCCCAAAGGAAATGGTGTGGCAAACATGCACATTTTGCTTTTTTTTCACTCTGACTCCAATCTGTATGGTATTGACCATATGTTGAATAATATAGCCTACTATTTGTTATTCCAATTACATTCGGTACACAGTATTTTTTAGCTCTGCCTGATGGATTTGCACTCATCTAATGTGTGCAGTGTACTGCTGCTTAACAGACTCAGAATTTGCATTATAATGATTTAGAACACCAATGCATTTTTAATGCTCATAAACAAGAGTGTGCACAGTGGCTTTTTTCACAGAATATGTTTATGCCACCATTTAACTGTGTATATGGTCATGACATTCAGCTCCTTGGTATGAAATTGCTCTTGCTTCTCTATGAGACTAATCATGAGGCAAATGTGTCTTAGCTGAGACACAAAGACAGATATTTAACTAGAATTTGAGGTGAGCTGCAGCATTAAAATTATACTGACTCCGGTCATAGCTATGGAGCAACTGTGTTCTGGGTGTAAGCTTGCCTTTAAGAGAAACCTCTCATTAAAAGGGTTCCTTATCAGAGTCCTGGAGAATCGATGTTTTGATACTCATCAGCTTTTTGACAAAACTTGAAGGATTTATGCATGTCACAGCTGGGTTTTTAGCATTTTTAAAATTACACTGATCAGCTTAGCTCTACAATATTCATTCATACCTCCCAGCGTCACGCATAATATTGCAGATACCACTAACTGAATTTTTACAAAACTTGGGGAAACGATGCATGTCAGCACCACATTTGAGCATTTTAGATGTAGACAGGCCCAAAGGAAGCGTTAACCTCACCGTATGATTATCCATATATAAACAGGAAAGAGGAAGGACGTGCATGCATGATACATTCCTCTTGCTATCACTTTGTGTGCTACGTCCTACATCTATATTCAGAACAACAGAGAAAAGCAACAAAGACACACAAAGACACAACCACATTATAGTTGTGGAAACATACAATTTCCTGATATTTACATTTAATATCAGCCTTTCTGTCACTATCTAATATAGAGAGGCAGTCTTATTACAGCTCCACACCAAAGTATACTTTCACTTTCCAATGCATTTTTCTCATTTTCTGCTTGCTATCAATTAAATGTAGACCTGCAGAGCCTTAGAAGGGTCCTACTGTATGCCAAATGCTTACACAAAGTAACTTAACTCGAACAATGCACCCACAATAAATGCAAGATAGTCAGAAGAGTCTCCTAAGGTATTAGGGTGGCCCTAAGCCTTTATCTTATCAGGTTTCAGTCTAATACACAGGGGGACGGGGGTGGGGACAAAAGGAAGCCAAGCAATTAATTGTCTTCTCTGCTTGGCATCTCATTTCAACACCCCAGAAGGTCTATTACAGGAGCAAGACAGTCATTAAACCTCAACAATAATCACTGCTGAGCTATGCCTTCAACCTTCGTGCTACTTCAGTGTTTCCTGCTTAATAGCACCCAGCTATGACAATTCCACTCAAAAGCAATACAATTTTGATACATGCAAGGCAATTTATTGTATTTAAATGCCATGTTAGTCGCATCGGTGACATGAAACAGAAGCAAGGAAGTAATTATTGTGCACTTGAATCGGTCTATCTATTAAATTGACTAAATAATCCACTAAAATTACTATATAATCGAATGCAGCAGGACCTCTTCAGATGCAAAAACTTCCAATATTTTTCAGGCAACAGAGCAAACAAGAGAGCTGGGGAAGGTAATAGTGGGAGGCAGAGAAGTGAAAGAGCATCACAGGGAGAAAGAAAGAAAGAACAAAAGTAAAGTAAAAAATGTAGGACAGGGGAAAATGAGGCTGAAAAAGAGCTCGGTAGGTGAAAATGAAGAAGATAGGGGTTGAGGGCGCTCAAAAAGAAAATGGTGGGGGTATAGGGAAGAGGCTGAGGGTGGGAAAGGAGTTTGAGAGGAATAAAACTGGCAGTTGGGGAAGAGGAGATGGTTCATTTGTCACTGTCAGATCAGTTTGTTTCTCCTTCATAACTGCAAGGACGAGATCTGGCCCACAACCCAGCCCCCGATCCTCCCCGTTCTTAAGCCAACCACCCATCACCATCTATCCTCCAACCTCTGCCAACACCTGCCCTCTCTCCAATCGCTGGAGATGAGGATGCAACCCATGCTACAGTGCACTCTGTACACACACAATTTGTGTCTGCCTGCATGGACATGCTCACTGAGCTTAATCGAATGCATGTCCCAGTAACAGTAGCAACCTATAGCCTGGAGTGAAATCATCTATCCAAAGGCGCGTCTGAGCGTTCTGAGTCATTAGCATTTCTTTCAGAAGCTAAATTAATCAGTACTATGGAATATATATGTAATTGAAGTCTTTAACAAACCTCACATTCTAAATAGAAGATGAATGTTTGATTTAGACTGAATAATCATACAAATACAGCTGTTGATAGCTCAGTTTGACCATGGCCCCTCTTTCTTCTCTATATGTACCTCCTGCAATGAAGCAGAGGCAACATGCTGATATAGCACTCCTGGATGCATCACAGGCAGAATTCGACAAACTTTTATTGGCTGAGTGTCTACCCCAACCTGAGCCCTGTAATGAGTACTGTGGTGGTGCTTCCTCAGTAAAAATCTCTCAGTTGGAGGTTAAAAAACACTTTCTTTGGCTAATGAAGCATGGTGTAGTTGGCAATCATATTGCATGTTCAGTCCTCGGTGGGTAATGTGTCTACGCATCCTTCACCAGGTGTAATTAACCTGAATTGTCTGTGGTTTGTAGGTAAGTCTGCAATTACTCCACCTAATTGTGAGATGTTTCTGCTGCTCATGCAGTTATGTGACAAGCAATTTGGTTGATCCAAATGATAAGAATGGTCATGAGTGTTTCTATTCAGCCCTCTCTGCCTTGCAACAGCTGGACTATTTGTTCCTTTCTTACTGCTGCATATTGTCTGTCTGTTACTTTCCATATCTTCTGTATGAGGGATGATTCATTCATCTCTCTTTATCTTTTTTTTTTCACCCAAACAACATTTGCAACAATTCATGTCTAAAAAGTTAATGTCTATGTGAACATATTAAATATATAAAGGAATACGTAACATCTTGAGACATTTGTTTGGTAACTGAGAGTTCGATTAGGAAATCAATATAATTGTAATCTATGTGTGATCAGTATTGCAATAGTGGTTCCTGGTTCACTCATTCACAACTGCCTATATGATAGACACTAGGTAGTTTACTCTATGGCTAGCATTAATTGAGAATTCAAACGCTTGCTAATCATCATGTATTTGCATAATCACTAACACATGTAGAGTTCGACAAAGGAAAAAGGTAGCCACTATCATAAGTGCAAGAAATTACAAACATGACATTTGTATGTCGTATCTTGTAGTTAGCAAGCTAGTCGCCATTACATATAACACTCAGCTAAGTTTTAAATAGTTATAAAACTGCTGGAAATGGAAGCTTTACTTTTTTTTGACAGGAAGTCTGAAATGGTTTATATAATAACCGGAGCCAGCTGTTGTCGGGGAAGAAATAGTTCCATAGTGTTCTAGCGTTAACTGCTCCTAAAACCACACTTTTCTATTTCTACATGTGTTAAATACACACACACACAATGTGTAAACAAGACAGCCTTTGGAGCTATGGGCTGCTCCCCCTGCTTCCAATCACAGTGCTGAGCTACACTAACACATCATAGAGCTTCCTCTGCTATGAAAGCACAGAGGTGACACTGATGTTCTCATCTAACTCTTGGGAAAACAGCTAATAAAAACATCCTAAAATATCTACGTATTCCTTTAAGGTTTTTTTTACAGGTGACAAGCTGTAGCCTGTTAGCATGTTCACAGAGGCTGCTCTGGCAGTTCTTACAAGTTCAAAAGTGATAACAATGTACTCAAGAAGATTGGAACTACTTTGTATCTCAATGTAAAATTAAGTCTAATTGCCTAGTAGTTGTCATGAGTGTTAGATATGTCAAAATGTTCTCCAGCTTAATGAAAACTTGACATAACCATAATGGTTATTAAATGCCACAAATGTTAATGAAAATCTTCTGCTGTTCCAGTGATAATGTAAAACCTTTTTAAGAAATGTTGATGCAACCTTTTGATTCATTCAATCTTGAGCACATCAACATTAATGAGATTATTTCCTTGTGACAATTTTCTTTTCTTCCTCTGTCTTTTCTCGCTTCAGTTAAAACATGCATTGAGGTCTCTAATCAGAAATGTAAAATGAATGGCCAAATTACTGTAGTCTTAGCCCCATTCATTTGGCTTTCACTGGCTTACAATGCATTTCAAAATCTTATTGATAACACTAAGTACCCATCTTTTTGGATTAGACGTTGGTATATGTAAGTCAAACCTGCCAACACCTGTTTCATAAAACCAATCTGCATTGTTCAAACTTCTTACTTTGATTGCCAAGGCAAGCACACTTCAGCTAGGACCACATCATCGTCAATCTTTCCTCACTAACTCTTCAGTAAACTCTTGGCCAATTAAGTATGTATTACAAGTTACAAGATACATGCTGTAAAAGGCCTTTGCACGTACTAAAAATGCAATATTGAAGATTCATCATCTTTCTGTCAAGTGAAATACTTTTTTGAAATGAATAAGCTGCCCAGTTTTAATATCTGTCTGCAAATGACACTGGAAGACATATTATGGGTGTGAAAAGGAGAACGTGATCAAAAGACAGCAAAAGAGGACTGAAGAGAGCAATACCACTTGTAATGTGAATAGAGAAATTTGCACCGTGGAACACTTAAGGCCAAGTGTTTCAAGTTGTTTTCCTTCTCAGGAAGTTCATCTCAGTTAACATTGGAAATAAAATGCCAGACTATATCATTATATGTTGTACTAATAAAGGATTATGAATGGATGTTTTGCCATGTAACCATTTAGGAGCAAACTTAACAGTTTGTAAAATGTATTAGTCCCTCCAGCATTTAGAGCATAATCCTCCAGTATAAATATAGAACCCTATTCTGGGCTGCAGTCATGCAATGGGAAACTAAAGCAACATTACATGTACCATCTACCGTACAATAATCAGTTATACAGTCTTGTATAATGTGTGTAAAGTACATAAATAAAATGTATTTCATTTTCATGTGTTCATCCATCAGCAGTACAACAAAACTAGAACAAAAAAAGGACTTTGAGTGAGGCTGCAAGAATGAAAACGAATCCATGACTTCCTCACTTTCTGCTGTTAACTATGCCAAAAAATGAAAGAATGAAACACATGAAATTAATCATAACCCCATAACAGTTTGTCACTAAGAGAAATGTTTCTCCAAAGCTAATTAAAACCCATTCATTAGGCAGTGCTCCAAAACTGTGTGTGGTAAACTTTTGTTTGAATGGAGTATGTGGTTGTGTATACATTTGTAGCTGCTGACGATGTGTATTAAATGTCATAAAAACCTCCCAAAATACCAATGTTAGCTAATAGTGGGTCGTATCAGTCCTGTTTTTTTTTTTTTTTGCCACAGAAATGGACCAGAAAGAGCAATTTATGACCAAGTCAGGGATTCACCTTTGACATGATCTAGGATTTAGAATTTCAAACTCGCTATGAAAAATGTGTCTGCCACTGGAAGATTTGGGTCAGGCTCATCAAACGTAATAAGCAGCGCTCTGTTCACATGAGAGGCAGTATGCTGAAACCTCTCAGCTGTATGCAATTGTTCCCAATCGAAGGAGGGTGAAAGAGCTGCCATTTGCTGGAGAGCGTGTTCAGGCAGTTACAAAAGACTGAGTGAAATCTCAGCTGGGATCAGTTTTAGCCTAATTATGCTTATTCTAATTTATATTTATGGTGAGCAGAAAAAAAAATGCCTTTACCGTATAGATAAAATCACCTGTCACCAAACATAACTGAATTTGACTTACTGACTATGCTATATCCTATATTACTATTCCAGCATGTGGCAAAAAGGCTTGACACATAGCCCAATGTTTTTGTGTAACAATATGTGACACATGGCTCTGGATAAATATCCTAAGGAAAACATGGTGTTTCAAAGACAAATCAAATAAGTTTTACACCATGTGTAACTGTGCACCTTTGTGGCTGACTGGCCTTAAAGGTGTCTCTGGGCCAGAGCACTTCCCTAATGGACTTTAATGGGTTTTATGGTGCACTGCAGGCTTCTAATGGGGTAGTATGTCTGATGGGGATGCTGCTCTCTGGACCTCCTGGGCCCTGTCTAGGTTCCTAATGTGACCTGAAGAGAAGAATACATAATGTATTGCTGTTTACTAAGTCAAAGGTTAATACTCATAATTAAAGAAAGAGGAGAATTCTGGGGGCTGAAAACAGGGAAATGTGAGGTTATGAGAATGGGTAAGAGCAAAAGACATGGAAAGAGAAGCCCAGGAGTTAAAGCAGCGGGAGAAAAAAATACCATGGCATATTATTGAGGGACACTTTGGTGCTAAGCTGCTTATTGATAAAAGCACTAATCTGCCTGGCAGAAGGTAAGGAGGCTGGGATGTGTGGTGATATAATATCTCAGCTAAAGGCAATGCCATCAGGGAGCTGAGCCTCCACACAGCTTTACCTAAAGGAGTTACTCATTTTATTTTATTTTTTTTTTACATAAAAGACAGAATCTGACCATGCGCCACTTGCAGAAAGCATATGAGCCTGAGGGAAAAATGAGAGCGGATCATTGTGAACGACTGGCTTTTCATCAGACATTTCATCAGACTTGATCGATAGGGAGAGACCATCACTTTTTAATACGTATATAGATCACTAGCTTCACTTTAATTATTTTCCCTCTACATCAAAGAGCAAGTCAGCATTGCTGGGCATTTTGATGACATCAAGAGGGCTCATGGTTGGCAGTCAGGGCTAGCTGCACAGATAGTTCAGTTACAATTGCCATTCATCAGGGAAACCTTTGTCACGGCCCCTATTGCCCTTAAATCAATACATTGTTACATTATTAAAGCATTTTATTTATGCAGAATTACTACACTAAAGCTGACATGCGTGAAAAAGTATCCAACGTGTCAATTTTTTGAGCTCATTAACCTCAAAGTTCTGAATCAGGTCCTCCATTATTTGAATCAAGTAGTTAGTGAAAAATCTAGCGTAAAAGTCAGTATGTTACCGCTGGTATTTCAGTGTGTCAGAACAATCAATTTCAAAAAACAATCAACATTTCATATCTTGTGATGCTCATCACTTTTTCAGGTTTAAGCTACAGGTCATGAAAATTAATTAGGCTAGTTTAATTAATGTTAATGTTGATTCATTTAGGAACCACCACTAAAAACTAGTATTTCTGGCTTCTCGCCAACAACAGGTGATCGAAACGGAATCCTTTACTTAATTAAAAAGCTGAACTTAATGAGATTCGATCAGGGATTGGGAAGGATTCGGATTTGAGAAGTGGATTTGGATTCAATAAAATACTATCAAACCCCAACCCTCCTTGGTTGGAGACACACTCTGTTCCCTGCTGTTGAAATGTTAATCACCTTGCACCAGTGTTGCACCAGCCCTGGCACACAATGGCAATAAAATCTGTTAAAAACAACTGGCAAACTGGAAGTAACAACTTTCACACTATGTTCGTATTTTCATGCAGTAACATCAACAACCAGTGCCCAGTGGTATCACACATTGCTAAAAAAAGAAAGAACATCACCTCTTGCCACTGCGGAGAACAATATGTAGAAAGTTACAGAATTTAGCTTTTTCTAGGCTCTCTAACTAGCAACATACAAGTATGTTAATTATGCTCTATACTGAAATGTTTATGACTCTCTCCTGCACGTGGTCCTAGCCCATTATCTACAGCTGTCAGTCCTACCACACCAACCAATCTCAGAGGGCTGAAACATTCATTCTAAGAGTGCGGTGCAAATGAAATCAATCCTTATGTCCTAGTTCAAAGAATGGTTCTCTCATTAGGCCAGGCCTGCTAATTGAAGTCATTTGCCTCTCTGCTGTCTCTCTTGCCCTCACTATGTTGATCATCCCTCTAGTTAGAGGCTTCTTCATCAGGGGCATTCTGAATCAATACCTCCTCTGTTAACCTGGAGTAGTGGGAAATTTCTAAACATTACCTGCAAACAAAAGTGTTCAATCAATAAAACTATTTCTCATTTCCAACCTTTTTCTCATGAAAAATTTTATTTTAGTTACTTCTGTTCAAATATATTATACTTTTTTAATAAAATAAAACAAGATATACAGCAGCAATATAGAAAGACCTGACAATACATGGGAGATTTACTGTATACTATAAACTGCAGACAGTAGAGAGAAAATGGATTATATATAGACATTAATCATTTCAAGTGCCAAACATTTTGTCAATCACTGACAGACATGTTATTCCTACTGTAATTTTAATTTATTTGTTTTTTATGCATCAATTAAATACATATTTCAAGTCCAAATTACACTTAAGCACCAAGATAAGTAGTCTCCTGCCAGATGTGCACTTGAGGTGTTAAATGTGTAAACCCAGGCATGTCCAACTTCTAATCATGTTCCATAGATTCTGACTTTGAGTTAAGTCAATTTTTACTCTTTAACCTGCATGCTAATGAGCATCACATGCATCAAATAGGATTTGACTTGTTAGTTCACAAGGGTTTAAGGAAACTGTCCCTCAAGTTTCGACAGTTGAGTGGCCTGTGAATAGTTATGATGTATTCTGATATTTAGCTGCCCCAGTCTTCAAGTCAACATGAAACAATACCGCATCAGAAGGCTACGTGGAGGATGCCAAGAAATTGTAAATGTGCTGAGTGTAGCAGGCAGTCTGTACACCCAGCGTTTCCGCATAAGCCTTGATTATTGAGCTGTGCCATCTTTTATACAGTGCAGAGCCAGATCGCACAGCTGACATCCGTCTCCGTCTACTGTAACTCAAGGTAACACACACCCTCTCTACCCCAGCAAGATACTTCAAAGGATGTCTGGGGATGTTATGTGAATATTTTTGGCCTCAATCTCCACCTGCCTAGCGAAGTTTTTAATAGCAATGAGCAGTCACACCTAAGAAGATATGAAGGGGTGGAGTTTTTAGGATTTTAGGCACTAGCCTGCTAGACTTATGCAGTGAAATTACTAGACCAGTAAAAACGACTTAATATACAAGTCAGCTCAGTTTGTTGTGGTTGTATTAATTTTATTAGTTTGAATTTGGTCATTAGTTTATCATTGGTCCCTTTTATGTTGTTGTGTTGTCTTGTGTGCATGTTAAGCAGAATCAAAGAATAATTTGATATTGTACACAACTAGTCTTTCCCGGGCTTCCGCAACCCAAAGACACCCTAACTCAGTGTCTTCTCACACTTTGTGTTAAAAGGTCGTAGTGTTTGCAAAAAATGAATACATCTAGGGTTTAGATGAGATTTGTTCATAGGGCTTCTGAGGTTGTTATCTGGGTTAGCTATTTCTGTCAATGAGCTAAATGTCTAAAGAGATGACTGCCTGTTTATAATGGAGTGGCATACGTTTGGCAGCTGGAGCTATGGCAGCAATTCCAACAGGCAGGTCAGGGACAAACCTTCGATTTTAAGGCGGAACTGAATCCGAAAGTGTATTTGACAGCCCAAATACATGTTACTGTAGGTTCCTGTAAATTGCTGGGTGTGGATTACCAACTTGGCTAATGAGCAGTGGAAGATTGAAGAAAGTTTGACAGGCTTGCAGTCTGTAGCAGTTACTTGCCATGACGGCCAACATCAATAGAGAGAAAGTAGAAAGCAGTTGCCTATAATATTTTCATGTTTTTATATATAAGTTTTTAAATTGAATTCATTTATGTTTTTTCTGTGAATATGTTCCATGTTCAGAACACCCCAAATCATTTTCAGATTTGTGAAGAATATTTTATTATGCTTTAACTTAATTATTGTCCCAAGGGGAAGTTGCCAGTTCAGTCTTCGTGTTCAGCCATCCCAAACAAAATGAAATTAGAAGCACACAGTATTTAAAGCCAATGCTTCAGCAGAAAATAATCAAAAGGCTCTGGATGGGAGCAGCTCAAACAATCCAGAAAACTTATGTAACCCAACAGTGCAATGCATGATATTTAGTATTTGTGCAAACAGACCAATGTTTCAACTCTGCTGTGACTTCCTCAGAGTCAAAATGGACAAAGACATGAGGCAAACACACACATATATATATATATATATATATATATATATATATATATATATATATAATCCACCTAGAACAATTGTTTAATTGTCATTGGATAATTGGTTGAACACTGGTTGGTGTTCTTCTGTTTCTGATGTGATAATTAGTCTGTTTGCACAATTAAAGGCTGCAAATCAGTTTGCTCCAGTCCCTTTTTTTTTACCCTTGGAAGTTGTCTATCCTCAAACTGGGAAGCACCTGATTCAGCTGCATATTACTAGAAGATGCACAAAGAACCCTGTTTCAACTTGGGTTGAAACACTTTAAGCACTATGCTTATTGTTGTACTGACAATTGATGTAAACCTTTTATTATCTATTCCTCTGTGGTATTATTATAATATTTGACCTGTAACTGAGTTCTTCACTAGCAACTGAATAAACATAAATATTTTTCTTTTTCAGTATGTATCTCTGATGCAGTCCAATTCTCCCTCACTCTCACACTATTGCTTATATCTTATTTTGAATGCTGACTGCAGCTCAGCAACACATACACACACACACGGCATTACATCGAGAAAGAGTTACTGGGCTTTCTGCATCATCTCCCCCTCTTTCAGGTTCACACACAGACACAGCCTCAGACTGTCTCTCTCTTGTCTCAGTATATTCAGGAATTTTCCTTTTTCTGTCAGTCCTCCCCTGCCCACGGTTTCCCTCCACTGTAGACCGCCTGACCGTATCACCTGTCTACCGAGCTGCGGCTCATCAGCAATTAGTCCCAGTATTTGTAGAGGGCTGCTCACTGCCAGGGAACGTTACCTTTCAGTCCAACCATTTCTCTCGTTACCTGTTTGTCAGTTACAGTACCTGTCTGAAATCTCTATTCTTATTTGCCTGTTACCTGTATGCCTGACTTCCAGTCGCTGATATCCTGCCTATCTGCCAATTCTGCTGCTGAGGGCTAGTAAATTGCCATTTAACCACCCTGCTGTACGTTGTTGTCCAACTTCATGTGTCAGTTAACCGAACAGTGACAGTATGATCTGGCCAAGCTATGGACCTAGCCGACCCACTGTTTACCATGGATTTTTGGGGGGGGATTGAGACGTATGAAGCACTATAACAAAAAAGTCCACTGTGTGCATTAATTCATACACTCAAATTATGTGCTTTCTACAATAGTGCAAGATTCCCAATTAAATTTCACTGAAACATAGGAAAGCTTCCTCCTGAGAATCTGCTCCTGCCATGTTTTATGACTATGTTTTGATCCAGCCTTGATGGAGCCTATGGCTGGATCAAAGTGTCATACATTCATTACTGGCTTCTGCTCTTAAAACAGGCCCTTCAGTTGGTTTCCATGTCAGAAACATCGGCTTATCTAAGCCAAAAATAATAATGTACTCCCAACAAGCCTTTTGGTTGGTGTTTTAAAATCAATTTTGGTACTGTTCATGTTAGGGTGATAGAAAAAGAAATTAAAATCATGATGATGTGCTGGGGTCTCTAACAAACATGTTTTCTGACATCTGGAAAACAAGATTTGTATCTGTGCACTAAACTGCAAAATATCTGTGTACATATTACAATTTCGATAATATTTGCATTAACTGTGAAGTCATAGTTACTGTATTTATACAAACTAGCATGCATACTTAGGTCATCATAAAATAACATAAAATGCAGATTTTCAGATGAACTAAAATATGATTAAATTCTGCTAAACAATATTAAGAAATAGATAATAGCACATTATGAAAGCAACAACCATGGACAGTAGAATCACTAGCTGATTTAGCTGATGGTAGGTGTGTGTGTGTGTGTGTATACTGTATATATTCATATACTAGAAAAATAATAGGTGTTTTCTAGGACATTCAGTTATATAACTGTACTAGCAGCAATTCTCAGAGGTAATATGTTGCAATTATAAAAATACACTGAATACTCGAAATATTGCATTATGAACTACGGTCAGTAGTTTGTAGGTACCAGAGGCATAGTGCAATGGGCCAACATTTGGAAATAGTGTTGTTAAGATGTGAAAAGGCAGCAGTATTGGTGACTAAAAAATATAGTATTGCAGCGTACAACACAATGTATTGAATCACACATTTATGCTATAAAACAATAAGCCAAACATGCAGTACAAGCAGGGTGAATTATTCCAGCATCTACAATGCTTTTTAGCTCACTTTCCTTCAAGCCTACCTTTTCTAGGTAATCAGCCAGGGCAAATATGTGGTGCACAAAGAGCCGTGTGTGTGGGGGTGTCTGTGTGTATGTGTGTGTATTTCTGTGTGTTGTGCCTGTTTGAAAAATACTGGAAGGCAGATTGGAACCCGAGATAGCAAAAGATAGGGAAAATAAGTCAGCTGCACTCCTTGCTTTCCCAAATATTCACTGAAATGCAGATAGGCATATTTTCGATGATTTCTAGGTTCCACTGGTCTTGAGCACAGGTAAGAGAGAATAAAGTGTCACAGTCTTGTAGAACAAGTGCAAATTTTGCCTCGGGCCTCGTCTGTAATACACCTCTGCTGAGTTGGAATAGAAGTATTGGGCTAAATTGGGCTAATCCTGGCTCAAAGGGATGCCTAAAGTTCACAAAGTGTGGGCCCTGCTTAACAAAGAAGCAGGTTAATTAAGACTCACAGTGACTCACTCTACCCCTTTTCCTGCTCTAACAATCCACTGGCGTGGCTTTAGGTAACAGCAGAGAGAAATGGAGATGAACGAGTAGCCCACAGGGAGACAACACTCATTCCTTTTTGATAAATAAAGCATTTTAATAGTGTGAATGTATATTGAGGATGAATTTGCAGCCTATCAAATAGTCATGATTGCTGTGTAACACAGACTTCTCAGCGTTCCATACCATTCATATTACGTTTTGTTCAAATGTAGGATTCTCATTAAGTGAAGTGTGAAAAAAGGTGCTAGCTGTTGGACCCAAAAGGGCTAATTATCAGCTCTAATGGCTAATGTGAGTCACTGGTATCTCCAGCAACCATCATGCAATATCACACGTTCAAAGGTGATGAGGGGGAAACTAAAAACTACAAAGATAGTTGTTAAAGAAGCACACACCTACAGCCTTCTTGTTTTAGAAATGTAAAGCTTACCATGTCGTTTCTATATACAAATGTAAAGCAGCAGTGTGACAACGTGGTGAGAGAGATCTTCCATGATGAATATTTCCATTTTGGTAATTATTCCTTTGAAATATCCATACTTTCCTGCATGTAAATGCCTACCCAGCCTCAATAACAAAATTGCGACATACACCCGAGAGTTGTTTACCTTGCCAAGACCCTGAGGAAAATTCCCAGTGTCCCCACTTTAATTACAATATTACCCAAACAGGTGCAAGCAGTATGGAAGCAATTGTAAGGACCTCTGTTGAGCACAGGGATATAGCACCCTATCAGGCAGACAGCTCATACTGTTTGTTTAAATCTAGTATAAAAACATTTTGGGTGTGTTAGGTGGTACATTTGCACTTGTTAGGGCTTTTTCTTAGTAAAGAAATTAGTTTTTCTTATCAGAAATAGGAGGAGGATTGGCTCAGGTGTCTTTTTATTGTCTAGGTGTTGGTGGGCTTTCATCACTTATAGTGAAATATGGGCTTTTTTTAAATTTAACATTTCAAACATTTAATTAGTGTTTGGTATAATTCTAAAGAGTGTTGACAAAGGACTGCGGAGGACAGGAGTCTGTCTATATAAGCCTCACACGGGCCTGTCATCTTTCTCTCCGCTCGGGATGCAGCGGTACTCCATCTGCACAGAGGCTTTGGAACAGTTGGCAGCAAAAAGCACTGTCCATGGTTCTGAATTTCATTGGTTCTAGACACACAGAGTACATGACAACTGCTGGTTACTACTGTGGTTAAGGGTTTCGGATGTCTGAGTCTATTCCTGTCATTTTCTGTTTTTATTTTTTTAGGGGGGGAACGAGCATTTTAGAAAAAGGATTTATTTTGAATTTGCTGTGAGGCAATGGATATTTTTTGCCCAACTGCCTTCAACTGTGTCTAGAGGCATTATGTCTGTTATAATATATTATAGCCCGGAAACGGCATTTCAGGAATTCTGTTCCAAAGTGGGTTAATCTAAAGCAATTACAGGGCTGAAGAATTCTCTACAGAGTCTTGGGAGAAGATCAAAATGCTTCTTGTATTGATAGCAGTACAAGCTCCTAGTGTAGGAAACAACATATATTCAACAACACATAGTTAGCACATACTTAGATAATGCTGTGATCAAATAAGGACAACTGAAACAGCTGTGTGGGTTTTGGCACCTCCAACAAGCAATTCTTGAATAGACAGTATTTAAATATTCTGGTATTGTTCTCAAGGAAAACATTTATATGTGCAGACGTTTCAGTAAAATTAAAATATTATCTGGTGAATAAATTAAATATATTCTACTGGACAAATCAATTATTGTGTATAATATACATTATCTAGAGTTAAAAAGGTGCAGCTAACAAGGCTAAATAGATATTAGGACAGTTATTCCCCCGTGCAATACAGTATGTCTAATACTTGTCTCTATTATTAGTCAATGCATATTAGTGGTGAATTAATTAATAATTAATTAATATTTATATACAGCCCTAACCTACCACTACCTACCAAATCTACCGCTTTTACACATGCATACATTTGCAAACACATTTATTTCCATCAGGGCTGTCTATGTGGGCCTTAGATATATGACATAATGCATTCTCTAGTCCCTAATCTTAACCTGAGCCTTAAATGATTACATTTTTCTCCCCCAACCCTTATCCTGAACCTAATCTAACCTAAAGCCAAACAACAAGTCCTTTAAAAAAATTAGAAAAAGGCAAAATATCCTCATGTTTGAAATGTCTAAAACTCAACATAGTGCTTAAGCACAAAACCAACACACACAGTTTCCAGATCTGACTTCTTTTGTTTCTTGAACACGGACTGATTTCACTCAACAACAGTTTGGTGTTCATAAGTAAAATGCCTTTAATTAAAGCTCGAGGGAGTTAGAGAAAAATAATGATAATGCTGCACATAGTTACACAGCTAAGCTTTGTGGTACAATCCTTTAAAGAAAAAAACTACATATTCCGTGTGCTCGTACTCTGTAAACACACAAGCTGTAATTTGACATAATATCAAGAAGTTTTGTACAAACCTAGACACCTGAACACATTCCCAATGAAAAGCCATTGTTGAGTGTTGCACAGTTAATTAAAGCAAGGGCACCACTCTACATCTGTCACATCACTTGGCAGTTACTTTAATTATATATTTTGGTCAATCTGTTCTTCCTGATGTGAGAGGGGATGCCATACATGAGACAACATCTGCTGAGGTATGTCACATGAGCTTCAACATCTGTCCATGTTTTTACACAGACTGTCAATCACTTGAGTCATGTCTGATACGCATTTATGTTATCATACTGAGAAACCACAAACACTGTCAAGTGCTGAGAGCTTACATCTGTGCCACAGTTACAATTAACACTCTTTTACTAAGCAGCAAATCTACACACAAACGCAGAGATTGGCACTACACACAAATACCCAGACACAACCCGTGGCTCGCAGTCATTTTGGTCCCTTATGTTGTCCATCAAGGAGACAGTGGTGACTGTTGTCTAAACTGACTCCACCCACAAAGGCTTGTGATCACCTAAGCTGTCAGCTAGCATCTGCTGAAACTACCAACCAGCCAACTGTGATACTGGCTCTGAAGATATCTCCACAGAAAATGTGTCACCTACCCATGTAAAGAACTCAGTGGCATATTTCCCACTTCTTTTTTTGTTAATTTTTATGTTGCAAACTTTATCTGCAAAGCCTAGGGAGAACGTCAAACTGTTTTGTATGTATGACACAGGGATTTGATGTATGGAAGTGTCTTGAAGCTGATGTCAACTCGTCTCGGATTAAAATAAATTGTGCACATCAATGTCAAATATTTTCAATAAAAAAATGCTGGACATGAATTGAATATGTCTGTGACAACATGACTATTGCATTGTTAGAGCAAGTCACTATTTATTTGATTTACAAATACATCAGTTAGCACTCACTTAAGTTCAAAGGGGGCAATAACTATCAGTCATGTTAAGTTGCCGATCATGAATACACTACGTTTGTTTGAGAAGGAATGCCCCTGTAGTAGGGAGTCTTTGGATTTGGGGGCTCTTTGAACTTATGCAATATTGTTTCTACCTCCTACTGACACTGGGTGATTCTTTTTCTTATGTAGAATTAAGGTTCAGTTAATGTTAATGGAAAAAGTAACGTGCATTTCAATAGTCCATGTGTAACTGTCTTAAAGGGACATTGTGTAGTGTTTTAAGTATTTTATTAGCTAAAATCAATGTCTTCATTCATAAATGTGTCCTCATTGATGTAAAATTACCTCTGCCAATGATCTGACTTATCCTCATAAGCGAAGAATTTCTTATCTGTATATACATTGGACGGGCAAGTCCATGGAGGCTTCCACGTCGTTCTGCCATTTTGAAAAACTATAATCGCCGAGAGGGACACAAAGCACTAGCCTACCTGTCTAGCTAATCCACAACGTGTTTTCGTTCAGAGCCAGCGTCACGTGACTGAAACCAGCTATAACGGAGAAGGAGATCAGTGAGAGGCACTTGTCACTGCCCCGGCACATTTGAAAGTCTGCCCTGCACTTTAGTTAATAATGGAGGATCATACTCATGCCGAGCCACAGGAGAAGGAATGCTCGTAGCCAAAAAAGCAAAAAAGGGAATTAAAAAGGCAACGTGACCGGCGTCTTCAAAAAACAAGGGCAAACATCGGGGTAGCTTTTCCCAGCTGGAAAGAGCTAATGAAGGAGAAAGACTTTCAAAGGGACGCTGAAGTTGCCTGCTTTCTCCTCGACAGGTAGGCTTCTTGGTACATAACGCCTACCGTAGTTGCAATACGCATTTGAAAATGCGAGGCACTAGAGAGCAGTATTCGTTTGAATGCAAAATACAATTTCACCGCTAGATGGGAGAAATTCCTACACAATGTCCCTTTAATAATCATAACATATGGATATACATTTTGATGTACAATACAGAAAGTTGTACTATGTAGGATAATGGTAGTCCCCCCTGAACACACACAAATACAAATACACATCTACACTTGTCTAGTTCAGGACACACATTCACACACCTAAGATGACACAGAAACCTAGAGACACACTAGCTTTCTATCCCTAGACTCTACAATTTTTCCGTTAGTAATCCCCTCTGAGTCTATTAATATTTCTGTTTCCATGGCGATTTGAGCCTTGCCAAATGTTGTAGAGATAAGAGGAGATAAGAGCATAAGGAGCAGGGAGATAAGAGCAAGTGACCTGCAGAGATCAGAGCACTATAGGTCAGGCAGAAGAGCAGAAGTAAGTCACTGAGAAATGGACCTTCCCTGCTCAACTCCACTGCCAACCGGATGGAAAAACAAAATATAAAGGACCATCCAACTTTTCTAGTAGTGCAACACTTGAACACATACCTGGAGTTAATCATTTTTGCAGCAACTTTCTTTGTATATCCAATTTCACCCTCCAGAGAAGTTACATGAGAGCAAAACAAATAGTAAGACAGCACGTCACTGCAGTTAATGTTAAGAGAAATAAGTGATACTATATTCTATCTATAAGTGTAATCCAAAAAAACTGTAAATATAATTGCATCTTTCCCAAAGCATATTACGGTCATCCATGTGACCATATAAAAAAAAAAAAAAATTGTGAAACAATCAAATCTGTGATACATTTTAAGTATTATTTTACATTTTTACAATCTTGACTAATGGCAGAACGGTACAAAAAGAGATTCAAATTATACAAAAGTGATATCATGTTATTGCGTTGTAAGTAGATCATGGTATGGTACTCTAGCTGACAAGATAGTCCTACATGAAGGTTGCTCATCCAATATGGTATTTTAAAACTGTTGCACACAATAAGAATGATTTGAATTCTATAATTGAATTACCCTTCTTCAACATCCACAAACAATGTGACACCCACTCTTTTAACAGACAATCTAGACAGTAGTTGCATTATGTAAGGAATAACTTTACCTGTTTGTTGTTGTACTTCGGTTGGTTTGTCTTGTAGCTGTAATCTGAATACTGGTCTGAGCCGGTAGAGTTGTCATCTCCTCCTGTTCCTACAAAGGTGTTGGCGGCAGGAAGGTCCTGGACAGCCTGATGCTTCTGTGAGGCTGAGGGGGATTGGGCCTGCAGCTGGATGGAGGGTAAGGGGGAATTGGAGCGGTAGTGCCTGCCTATATCAGGGCTTCCTGGTGAATATGTTAAGGGCAGGTGTATCCTGGGGCTATCATTGACTCCATCAAGGTTGAACTTGAGACCCTTTTGAAGGCTGACCTCCTCATCTTCCCGAGGTGGTTTTGGGGACTTCTGAGGTTTTCCTTTCCTTCCTCGTTTGCCTTTGGCATTCTTTGGCACCTGTTTCGGAGCGTATAAGTCTTTTGTTTCCTTCTTGCCAGCCTGATACCCACTCTTAGTCTCTCTCTGGATGCGGTGGCGAATAAATACCACCACCAAGATCAACATGACAACACCCGCCACACCAGCAAGACTTCCAAACAAAATATTACTACGCTGTGCAGCAAAACCATTGTCAGGATCACCAGCAATGTCCCTGTCCAGTGGAGTGTAAAGACTGTGTCCAACTAGGGCCTCCACTAAGCTGACATTTGAAATGGTTTCATTGACATAGATGTGGACCAGGGCAGTGGCATGACGTGCAGGCTTCCCCCTGTCACTCACTCGCACCACTAGGCGATGTAGCCCACCGTGTTTCCGGGTCATCTCTTTTGCTAGAGTGATCTCCCCACTGGAGGGGGAGATGCGAAATAACTGGTAAGGATTTCCACCAGCAATACTGAAGACCAGCTCTGCATTAGGCCCACTATCCAGGTCTTCAGCTTCCACTACCTCAACATGGCTATCTGGGGAAGCTAGAGGTGACAGTCGTCTGAAGGAGGAATTGGAGGGCTTGGTGACAACAGGGTCATTGTCATTTTCATCCAGTACGTTGATGGTAACGCCAACATATGAAGACCTGGGTGGCTCTCCTCCATCCACTGCTTTCAGACGGAAAGTGTAGCTGCTTTCTTTCTCCCTGTCAAATGAGATGCTTGAAAGAATGGTGCCAGTTCCATTTTGAACGACAAACTTCCCTCCATCAGGCTCTACGGAGAGGTGAACACGAGCGTTCTCACCTTTGTCCACATCCAGGACTGTCACCATGCCAACTGGACTGAGGGGAGGCATGTTTTCCAAAACCGAAAAGCTGTAGCCACTAAGCATGAACTTGGGGTCATTGTCATTGCGGTCAAGGACTTTTATGACGACAGTTGCTGTTCCTTTATGTACAGGTGACCCTTTATCTGCTGCGGTGACCCGGAACTCATAGCGTTCTTTATGCTCTCGGTCAAGTGGGCTTCGGGCTCTTACTTCACCCGTATTTGGGTCAATCTCAAACAGACCTTTGATGGATGAGTCTGCAACAATATTATAGAGAAGTTCTGCATTAGTGCCACTGTCAGCATCTGAAGCTGTAACATCCAAAACCTTCTCCCCTGGTTGGTTTTCTTCAGCAAAATCTACCTCAAACAAGGTTGGGGAGAATATTGGGGAGTTATCATTCACATCAGTCACCTGCACCTTCAAAGAGTTTGTACTAGAGAGTGCTGGATTTCCAGAATCCACAGCCACAATCTCTACTCTGTAATCCCTAACTCTTTCGTAGTCGAGAGGAGTGGTGGTCTGTAGGAAATACTTCCTCTTGTTGTCACTGGATGAGTCGCTGGCAGGGCGAAGCTGGAAGGGTACGTCTCCTGCAACCACACAAGTAACCACAGCATTCTCTCCTTCATCCTTGTCAGACACTTGGACCAGAGCAACAGCTGTTCCCACTGGCATGTCCTCTGAAATGTTAGCCACTCCTTCACTGTGTGTCACAAGGCCAATCCCACGAATCTCCACAGCAGGAGCATTGTCATTTTGGTCAGTCACCTCAATAGTTACAAATGTCTTAGAGCTTTTAGGTTGAGGACCCTTATCCCTCGCCACCACATAGAAGGACAAGCTGCTGATTTCCTCTCTGTCCAGTGGTCCTTTGACATAGATAATGCCAGTGGACCGATCAATTCGTAACAGTTTCGGCACTGGGTCTACTGCTTGGTGAAGGGTGTACTCAATTTCTCCATTAGGGCCCATGTCAGAGTCATTTGCTTTGACCTAAAACAAAAGAAATTCTGTGGTTATAGGCATGATTTATGTGCAACAGTTTTTTAGAATTAAAGGGGAGCCAGTGTAGGATTTTCTCTACTAATCATTGGTCAATGAATTGATTAATAAATTAATCAACGGATGTCTGATCACTTCAAAGTGCAGCAAGTGAGCTTTATTTGGGCATATTTCATTACTGTGCCTCCTCTCTGCTTTTTATGTTCATGTCACTGGCCTTTTTTTCTCTTTTCCCCCTTTCTTTTATTGCAAAAAATGGAATAGAGAAAGGGTTCACATGAAAACATATGGCAAAATATTAGGGCTGCTGTTGCTTTCATGACAGTCAGTGCAATTTCACAGCGGTATGTAGACAAAATCCTACACAGTATCTTACTCCTACACTCCAACATTGTGTATTTCAAACTCTATTTCCTCAAGTATAATAGCACAACAAAAGCAATAAGCAGCTTAATTACCTGTACAAGCATAACATGCTAATGCTCTAATACTTCTAGTATGATTTAAAAATTCACATTAGAGTAATAAGCGTGAAACAACTTGCATAAAATTAATTTTAAAAAACATAAATATGATGAAGGTATGTGAATTGACAAGAACTAAATGTGGCCTTGGTGTCCCCAGACATCTTGATTAAAGGTTAAATTTTGATCACAACATTCAAAATTGTAAAGCTATTTCTAAATATTTGAAAGCATGACGCCAGAATAAAAATATCTATGTTTGATTCAGATTTATACATTAGGGCTGTAACTGAGGAATAAACACTGAACAAATATGACACAGAGACTAATTTTCAAAAACATCATGATAAATTGGCTGAGAATTGCTTGGTTTATTCATTGCTGAGTATAAAATTCAAAACATAACATCAAGCAGCACAAACAATTTCGTTTGCAATTTACCTCATTCGGATCTGATTTAAAAGAAAATTCTTAAAGTCTTAAAAGAAAGTATATTTGTATTACAATCTTACCTGCAACACAGAGTGACCCACTGGGCTGTTCTCTGACACTTCTGCCTCATACGTGGACTTTTCAAACTTGGGAGAGTTATCATTGGCGTCAGTGACTACCACTCTCAGCAAAGCACTGCTGTAGCGCTGAGGGTTTCCTCCATCCACTGCCTTGATGGTGAGGTCATAGGAATCCTTTAACTCACGATCCAGGTTGCCCAGGACAATGAGCTGTGGGAGCTTCCCGCCCCTGTCGTCAGCCACCTGTAAACCAAATAGGGTTGCGGCGTCTGGCCCTGCAGTCAGAGCATAATCCGCCACCCCATTCCTATCTGAGTCCCTGTCTGTAGCTAGAGGTATGGAGAATAATGCCCCCATGATGGTGTTCTCGGGGACAGAGATGGTGAGCACAGAAGAGGGAAATTGTGGAGTGTTGTCATTGATGTCCTGTACCTCTATGCGTCCTTCAATCAGTCGTGGGCTCTGGTTTTGTATCAGATCTGTCACTGATACTTCAAATTCCAGGTAGCAGGGCTTACCCTTAGCCAGGGATCGACAGTCCCTCAGGGTCTCTCTGTCTATGGGAATCTCTGTGGTGAAAATGTCGCCCGTCTTTCCATCGACGCGAAGGTAAGGGGCACCAACCTCCAGCTTGTAGAGATGACCCGAGTCTGGCAGGCCCTGGTCTGCTGCCAGGCTACCAATAAGAGTGTTGGGAGGCTGCTCCTCCTGGACCCGATACAGGATACTGCCTTCAGCAGAACCATAATGCAGCACCAGGACCCAAAACAGCAGTAACTGTAAATTATGTTCCATTAGGTCATCAGAAGATCTGCCTGCAAAATAACAAAGAGTATTTGTGTCAAAACATTGTTTCTTTTTTGAAAACTTAAAGATGTAGCTATAAAACACCTGATAGCCATACCAAGCTCCATAGGCAATAATTATTTATCAGTAATTATAAACCAAAGTCACAGAACTCACATCAACAAGTCCTTAAGACAGGGTGATAGATTTAGTCAGCAGGAAAAACTGTCTTCATTGTATTGTTCTATTATAACTGTACAGCTGTAAAATTATTTTTGTCAATAAATTGTACCAAAAAGTACCACAGGCCTAGAAGCATAATATAATAATTAGACAACAACAAAGGGAAAAGATGTATTTTTTTTTTTAAATGCAACCATAACTATATCCCAACATAGGTTCTTTTTCTGTCCTACAGCGCCAATAGCTTCAGTGAATGCCTAAGCTTTACAAATTTAATGTAGAAATTAAAGTAGGAAGAAGAAATTATATCTTGTGAGCTTACCCACAAAACAAACTTGAGGGCCTGTGTGGATTGTTTCAGCTGTATAATCAAATAAAAAATGTAATACCAAATCAGATTCAACACAGCCTAAGAGACTCATTATTTTAGTATTACACTAATAGACGTTGAATGGTGAAGCAATGTGGCTCAAAAGTAACCGATGGTATCAAACATGCTCTAAAAATAAATCTTTACAAACCTTCCAAGATATTGTCTATTGACAAAGTTGAACTATTTGATCTAGCTCATTACCAGAGAGGCCTCTAGCCACATGGATTTGCATGCTAAGGGTCACAGAGGCAATGGAGGAAATGGGGCCAATGAGGCCCGTTCAGATTATGCAACTTGGCCATTATCATCACATGCAGCTTGCAACAATGCACAATGCAAAAATTGCCATCCACGCTCCATTGCTACTGGCTAGCTCAAACACTGTAATCATTATGTTTGATTTTGAACCTTTCAACTCTGTAATTATGACCCATTATTTTAGTGTCTTTTTTGATCTGTATTCCCTCTAGCTAAAGAATTCTAGTTTTTTTCATGCTACAATGATTTTAGACTATAATTATTCCTGTGTGTGTGTGTGAGAGAGAGAGAAAGAGTGAGAAAGATAGAGTGTATGTGTGTGTGTGGGTGTGCCTGTGTGTGTGTGTGTTTGTGTAGAGTTCTATTGAACTGAAATGGGAGCAGACATTGAGGTTAAGTATCAAGGTCCAGTGCTCTGGAAAACTTAGCGGTGGCAACATTTTACCAGTTTTGTGTGTTGTCTTATCCTGTAATGTTCAAATCTATGTGTGCTTTCAGTGCAGAATGTTGTGTACACAGTTTATTGTTTAGTGTTGCATGTGATGTGCCAGTTCAATATATTGATTGATAATGACTCTGATACTAACATTAATAAATTGATTGCATATTTGCCAGGCAAGACTAGCATATATTAAATACTGTTTCTTAGTGTCTTAACATAATTTGAACGATGTTCTAAACTTTCTTGAATCATATAACTAAAATATGCACAAGCCTTCAAAAATGTTAGCGTGTAAGCATCACCACTTTTAGTTAAAGTTAAAGAGTTGAAGCATTATGTCACCTTAGACATAGAAGCCCTTAGCTGCATCCTTAGTTTGTGCAGTTGACAGAAATATACATGAATATGAGCAAATAGTGTTAATCTGAGCTCAGATCAGTACATTCTGCATCTCCTCACATGAAACAATGTTCCAGAGAGGAGCAAAGCAAACTTGTATTAAGCTAGACAGCAAAACACAAATATACAGAAATCCAATGAGAAATCCAATTCCTTTTGAATACATTAAAATTGGAAGTGCAGGTTATTGATGCACTAATTGCTCGGTTATCGACGTGTCCCTTTTTACATTTGCAGGGGGAGCCTCTAGTCAATGTGGCGTGAAACAGTGAGTGTGCTTTCTGTGTGTTCATGTGTTCAGGAAAAAGGGCAGGCAGGAGTAAAAACATAATCATTGGATACACTCCAGAACACATTTCTTCTACCTGCAACTGACAGTTAACATCAAAACGTCGTCTTTTTTTTTTTCATACTGCTGACCCTGTCTGCATTAAACACAAGCTTTTAAACGGGTATGTAAAATACAGAAATCTGGTTTTATAATCTCTTAAAATTGATAAAATCCTTGTTTTGCATTCTCATTTCAATAATGTGATCATATGATATGTCCTTTAGCCTATTTGACACAGTTTGCATCCTTTTTTCTTCTTGTCTTATTTAAAATATTCTCTGTTGAATTTAAGTTTGCAAAATTATTTTCACAAAATGGCCATTTAAAAATGAAAACCATAATGTTTTGTTTAGCTGAACCGTCCCCCTGCCATTACAGTCACTAGAATGAATATGGGTGCTTTGATAGTGACATGATTGTTATGGTTGATGACACTCATGACTTAATGTCTTCCAGTTGGCCTCATGCCTGTCTTACAGATGGCACTGTGCCTGGCAGCCACAACGAATTGGTGTTCTTTTTTCTTTGTTTACGTTTACATTAAAATTCATGTTGTTTGTGAAATACGCGTTTTGCCATCACTCAGTGAGAATCTCTTATCGCCTGAATATTATTGACACCGTGCCTTTGGGTTCTTATCTCATATTCCTCAGCTATCTCACAAATATTGTATCAAAAGCCTGACAGCATCAGTGTTTTTCCTCTCATCTGAAAGCACTGTAAGGTAGTGGCAAATGGGGAACTTGTGCTTGAGCTTTTTCACTACTGGACTACAGCATGTCTCACCAAAGTTCACTACCTGAGCAGCAACATGGACAAATTAGAACTGCTGAACACAACTAGGAGTGACATTTTCTGCATCTCAGCACTTCTCTGAAAAACTTGGTTATCATCTGCCATCCCAGATGGTGTGGTAGACCCACAAGACTACAAGCTGATTCAGGCAGATCGCGATACATAACTCAGCATAAAATCAAAGGGAGGAATAAGAAGTTAGTTCTTCCAGCGTGCTGAAATGTGTCTGTTATATTACAATCCTGGCCAACCACTCCAAAATAGTCTGCAAGGACTGATTTTTTTAATAAAAATGCCAACAAGTTGGGCAGATATTATAACTGAATCAAGGATTCCAACACTGAACTCTTCAGGAAGTGTGAGGCTGAGATCTTTCCTACCTTTAAAACTCACCCTCTCAACACCAAAGAACTGTGGCAGCACAGTGGTGGTTATGTGAGAAAATCACGGCAGACTTTTTTATTTGTGCGCTGACTACCCATAATAACTACAAAATCGCAGAGCTACTTTGTGGTAGCTATGCCAAAGGACGGCTTAGACCTGGCTAATGCTTGGGTGACCCCTACTGTACTACAAGTTGTATGAGTGCAGTACACACTGAACTTCCTTTACACAGAGCTATTAGGGCTCTGTGTTGCCTAAAAGGCTCATACTGTAATTCCCTCCAGCACTGTATGCTACAAAAAGCATCCTGCACAAATAGAAAAACCAACAAACACACTGAGCCAGACACCTACATTATGGAGGTGCTTCTGAGCAACAAATATTCTGGAGAAATATCTTTCCAAATACAATCAAGGCATCCACTGTCTGACTGGGGAGAGAACTTTAACTCTACCAGTGAAGCAGCATTCAGCACAAAGCTTCATGCTGTGATCATGCAATGGTCCAGATGGTTCCAACATCGAGAAAAACTGAAGGCAGCCTGTACCACAGTATGGAGGTGGACCTTCAAAGCCAGTCTCAAACTGCCTGATGGGTCTGCTATTTGCTGTATCTCCTGTGAAGATGTTTAACTTTGCAACAAAGAATGCTGTCAAGGCACAAACTGCTCAGCAATAGAGTTGAAGACCCAGAGGAATGTCGCAGAGTAGGTTTGCCACGCGCAAGAATGCTGCCTGGCCAAAACCTAGCTTATTAAGACCATCAGGGGTGCCAAGTCTAAGTACAAGACCGGACTAGAGAGTCAGTGTTTCATGACTCATGCTCAGCATGGCCATCGCTCCATGGATTCACAAGCTGCAGGAGGAGCTCACCCAAGCATACCCCTTCACCTGCCAATGACCTTTATAGATAACAGTGGCAGAGAGGAGGGAAAGTGGCTCTCACTCCTGCCCACTGTGTCGCCTTGGACTGTGTTGTCACTTATGTGGAAGTTTCACTGAATTGTAGAAGTGTTGTGATTGATATACATGAGTGTTATAAAAAAAAAAAAAAAAACTGTTTACGACCAGGCACTGCTGTTAAAAAGAGACAAAACCAGCAAAATGTGTTTCCATAAGCTTCTGGATATTGTGTGAAATGTCAGTTCTGAAAATTGTCAAACACCTTGCACACCTTTCTCCACTACAAATACATAAATCCCTTAAAAAAAGTGCATAGATATTTTTTTTTGGTTTATATAACCTTATAGCCTTTTAATAATGAAAGAAAATTGGATTTGTTTAGTTACAAAATACAAAATATGCAAAAGAGGACAAAGCAAAGATAAAGCATTCAACAATCAGAATATTGAAATAGCTGTAGCAGCTTCAAAAGGAAAGGAGAGAAGACTTGAATTTCACCAGTGGATGCAGAAATAAAGGGATGTTTTTTCACATTTTAGCTCCTTTTCTCTTGCTTCTGATCTCTCCCTTACCTCGTGGATCTACCCATTTCCTCCAATGCCATTTTGAATGACAGTGAACTCCAGAATTCCTCCTAGCAACCTGCCTACAATCCTCTATCCATCCACCTCTCCCTAAAGGCTCAGTGCCCGGTGCCAGTGCTGCTGCTTTGCTCCTCACAGAGGACAAGGTGAAAGACTTCACTGGCAGCTAAACATCAGTCAAACAGCAAGGTCTGATTGAGTCTCACCTGGAGCCCTCACACAGTGCACCACCCAGCTAGCTGTACCCACCGTTAAAGAGAACATTTCAACTTCTACATGTCTACAACCACTGACCCTTCCAGTGGCAAATTGTGCAGTTTGTCTCATTCTCAAGAGAGATGCAGTTTTCTGCTGTAATGAGGCCAAGGCTGCTGAACCCAGTCATAACAATGACCTCTGAGACATTGGTGCCATCTTAGCTTACAAACACGGCAAACCTGCTCCTTCGCCACCCAGCTGTTTGCTTACACGGCGGTCAGATAAATGCAGATTTATCTGCATCACGTTGGTCCCTATGGTAGGATCCTGTTCATACACTTTGACTTTAAAAACCATCATCCTAAACTGTTTTGCCTAGGGGTTTTGCCAAAAAGCTTCTGCACATTGGCACACTGGCATTTCACAGGCGGGAGGACAGACATATATAGACATACATACATACATTAATTTTGAGGACAAAAAGTTGTAGGAGACAAAGCATCCATATTAACTGAATCTTAATAGCTGTGTGGTTATCACAGAAATACCATACATACATACCAGACCATACATAGTCAGAACCACTAGATCCTGTTTTGATTTTTTATCAATATTTATGTTAATGATTATTTAAGGAAACTGTATGGTGGAAATATTATAATATTATAATATAAAAGGTTGAGTTTGATTGAATAGAAATTGTGTGCAGGAGATACATTTGAAATATATGTAAAAAATGCCAAAGCATTGCTTAGTAAAATTAGTAACAGTGTGTAAAGTCTGCATTAACTCCCATGTATTTCAGTTATTAATTGCCAAAGTTAATAACATTATCAGTCCATCATGTCTATCATCATCAACATCATCATCCATTCCCTGTATGTGACAGGAACATTTCATTATTCGTTTGTAATCATATTGTACTATATTATCCTTGAAATTGTCCTTTTTGAAAAATATAAGATGTGTAGGATATTTGGTTTGAAGGAGGAGAAGTGAAAAAGATATTGAAAAGATGTGGCTGCATACAGTGAGTGTACAATAAACATAAAGGTATGTAAAAATGAAGAACAATATAATTGTGTTGCAGAGCATGTGTGCCTGTCCTGGTTACCATAGAGACAGACTATCTACTGGCTGAGTCAACTCAGTGACTGACTGGGTGACACTTGCTCTTTAAGCTGGCCGCTCCACAGGTCCAGCAGAAATAACTGAAGCGTAGAACCAACTGAGCCATAATTGTAAATTACTAATATGTCAAAGGGTTAGGGTTGTGTCTGGGAAAAGAAACCATCAGAGTATAGGAATTAAACTGATTATTTTTGACTAATGTCTTGCTTTGCAGTAACTGCAGAGAGGACTATGATCCAGCAGCACCACTAGTCCGCTTGTTCCTCCGCAGAACCTGAATTTTCACCTGTTACTGGGTACAAATCAAGCTCATGAGAATGTCCAGTGTAAGATGTGTATCCCTGCGTTGCTAGAGTGTGGACAGATAACGGATGATTTAATGATTTTCTCAACTGATTTGATTTGATATATTGGCTGACTCGGCGCCTTTAGCTAGTATAACAGGTAAAATCCATTACCCTCCCACCAGCATGATTTATGATGGGTAGTATCACAGCTTAGGCCTCCTTATAGCTGATCTACCAATAGAATTCACTTCAAAATGGTACTCTACACACCTCTTGTGACTGTAAACCCTGGCCATTGGTAATGAGAAAGCATTGGCCTTTGGTTGGAAACACTTGCTAAGGCCATGGGCATTTGATTTAGCTATCCATGTAGGCTGCTCCACACAAAAAAACACTAATGGAGGGTCACTCCTAACACTGAAAAATCCCATTAAATACACTGAGATCAAAGCAAAGAGGCTGAATACAGGCATTTCCAGAGTGTTTTGAAAGGGATATATGAACATACTGACAGGTCATACACTTTATATTCATTGTGGGTATGCGTATGTGACTGAAGCCAGGATTCAGTTAGATTTTCTTACTGGTATATTTCACTGCTTTTTTATCATAACGGTTGAGTCAGTTTCTATTACTTGATATGTTGACCAAACAGTTAACCGTCCTTCAGCATCTCCATTATATGACACAGTGCATGTAACTGTAGTCAAGTTCACCACTGTTCAACTATCTGTTTTCATGGCAATTGAAAAGCATTATGAAGGGGAAAATACAGAGGGACGTCTGTAACTGAGAGCCTGTCCTTGCCCTTTATTCCTCACTTTACAGACAGACGGACAGATAGATAGATAGATAGATAGATAGATAGATAGATAGATAGACTACTACTTGTGCAACAAGAATTACTGGCATTACCAATTTAGTCTGTATTTTGCAAAACCTCCGATCTCACACAACTGCTTCATAATCAGCTGACTCGGATCATCGCATTCATCAGGTTTTCTGTCTTATAGGCAGTTTGGCAGATATGGGGTACAACTGCTGGGCCTGTTTTGATCTGGTCTGTTTTGACGGCCTCGTAGACTACAGTATGTGTGGGAACTTAGACCGACATCACTATGTGGAGCAGACTATTAAAATGTGCCTGGTGGTCGGTGGAGTGGCGAGAAACAACACCCCAGACTCTCTCTGGAGAGCAGAGGAGATTACCCGTACGGATGCGCTGATCAAAGATTTTTTTTTATTCCCCCCCCCCAACTCTCTCTCTTTCTCTCTCTCCAATTAAATGCACGAAGCTCTCATAGGGACACTGTCGATTAGTTATTAACATGGCAAGCTGTACGTCTGAATGATTTGCGCAAAAAATAAATAAATAAAAATAAATCGTTATTCGTGAGTAAACAGCTTCCGAATGAAGATCCACTAATAGAGGCAATTAGCACGATGTTTGCAGCCGGTATAAAAGAAAAAAGGCGAGGGGAGGGATGACACAAATGGATCACATTTTCTGCTTCACAGAATCATAATGCCGAAATAAAAATGCAATTAGCCGATCGCCAGCACAGATCCGATTGGAGCGGACGCACTCATATTGTAGGTGGAGTGCAATAATATACAGACTTAATGACTTAATACCGTTACTCACGGAGGCTAGACCTCAAGTCCACTCGGATGTGTTTTAATTGCAATGCATGGTCTTATCAATCACGCAGCGCATCGTTGCTGTGGGATGTGACACGCACAGTGTTACCTCCGCACCGCTGTGTCCTATCAACCTGTAACGCAGAGCCGCGGCTGTGATAAAGTGCGGGGCAACTTGTTGTATAAACTGTCTATCTGGATCAGCGCTGCGCTATTAAGACACACACTTCAGATAAGTCGGCAGCGTTTGCAAAAAAAAAAACAGAAGAAAAGAAGAAACTTAATTCGCATCGCGGCGCAAATCTCCAACAACGCCGATCGATCCGAACAACTTTGTGGGTGAATTGTGTGCTGATTCCGGCGGGCCTACCTGAGCCAGAGACTTCTCTATGAGCGCTTGTAGCGTACAGCCAGTCCGTCCGCAGCTGATGTGTCCACCGGTGATCCCAGAGGCAGGTGTCTCACCCTCAAACCTCCGTCACACTGCTGCTCACACCAAAATAACTTCAACGACCACACAATCCATTCACAGCATCAACAACTTTCCGCATCAGAATGTATTCGGGATGCTGTGTCCACCGTCGTCCGGCGCCGGATGAGAAGATCTTTTTATTTCTTTTTTTTTTTTTAATGTCCGTGGAAAATATGAGAAGTTAGGTGCTGTTTTGTGGTTCGGTTATTTTATGATAGAGCTGCGAAACAAGGGGTCTCATTCCGTGGGGGAAAGCCTACTGTGTGCCATTTCCGATCCTCAATAACTGATCCCTGCCAAGATATGCACTCGCTGGCGCATCCCTTCGGTCCAAGTTTCTCGAGCGCTTCCCCTGATTCTAAGTAGCCTGGAGCGCACTCTAAGGACGCACCGGGAGTCCAAACGACGGCAACACGAATGCCATTCTTGCAACGTAAAAAAAACAACAACGAAATAGCTAACCGGTTCTAACAGAGAAGCCCATCTGAAGCATTTCCAGAGAGCAAGTGGTGAGATACTGTGGGTAGGTTAGTTGCTCCCCTCCTCTCCCTCTCTCCCTTTCTCTCTCTCTACTCATCAGAGCGTGGGAGGAGGTGGGGCTCCCATCCACCGCAGCACACAGCAACTTCACACTCAGTATCACATTATGCCTGGGCTGCCTACCAGGAAATTGTGTGATTCCTTGCAGTTTAAGAAGATCTCATCAAACTGGGTCACATCAGAGAAGGGGGGAATGGACCTTATTCAGTGTGTGCATCATGCAGCTACTGTGCACCTCCTTGCATTCTGTTTTTCTTTTTCTTTTTTATTCCTGCAGCAAAACGACCTCCTGTTGACAGAAAATGCACTGATTGTGCGACCTGTCTACATTTGACGTTAACAGGTAGCTCGCACTGACAGTTTACTTGTTGATATGCATTCCATGTGAGCAAAATTAATGGCCCTAAAATGGAAGGTGGTTGGCCACATTTTATTCATTTGGCGCCACCCTCAGGCGGTTATAATAAGGAAGGGAAGTAATACAGTCCTCTACATCTGCTGTGGAAATTAGGGGGAATTGAATGTTAACATTGCTTGATGTTGGAGTAATGCACATTATAATGTTGGTTTCTTGCCAGTGAAGACAATGACTATCAATTGCACTTGGGGGGGGGAAAAAAGGCTGTGCCGTTGGTGTACATCGGAATAAACTAGTTATGTCTGACATCATCTGTTAAAACTGCAGCAGTGTAATTAAAAAAACAATGCTTTTGCTCAGGGCCATAAATCAGCATGGCTCAGCAGGGAGCGAAATCCATCCCACGCCACAGTTATTCTCTTCCTTTCTTCCCAAACACTGATGCCAGTGATCATAACTGCTTAGGCATAAGCAATGGACCAGGAGCAATGAGTCAAACACGGGTTCTGTCACAAAGGAAAGCCTTAAGCAATGTCCTCCGGAGAGAACTTGATTTCCTATCTTCCCCAGCCATTCTGAGGCAAGAGTTTATCAGAGTGTTTCCAGTCTGTGATCCTTTACTCCTCCCCCATCTCTCATTAGCTGCAAACACACAGCTGTTGGGTTACCTCTCCAGGGCTCCCATTAAGGGCTGCCACTCAGGCTTACAGTGTCCCTGAGCCAATCATATTAGAGCTCCCGCCCACGCACTGCCACCGCTATGCTGCTCTTCACCAACCATACTAATAACGTTTAAGTATTTTCACAGGTGGTCCATAAGTTGTCTGAGAATAGAGCAGGTAGAAAGAGAGGAAGGAGATGTTAGAGGAGCATTTATATGTATGCCAATAAACGACTAAATCATAGAATTAGGAAACTGAGTCAGTCAGTGTGACCGAGCAATTGAGTCAAATCATTGTTTCATTTAAATGTTTAAAAGCCTCATTTAGAATGGGGCTTTATGTGATTGCAAACAATTTAAATTCGTGTTTCTTGCCAATTAACAGAAATGAAGTTTGATGATGTTTTACCGTTTAATTAAATATTTTCTCTCAAGTTGTTTTTTTTTTTTTTTAATTAATCACATAAATCTAAATATGAAATTAAGGCAGTGTTTCAAAATAATTACACTTAAACTGACTGTGTATTGTGAACTTATTCATCTCTCAGAGGAGCTTCATCAGGTATGTGGCATTCCTACACGTCATTGATTGAAATTCATGTGCTTCTTAAAACCAAACAGCAGAGACAGACTCACACTTGAACAGCGGTATTGTCTGTTTCAGATATAACCAAGTGTTGGCTGGAATACTGCTACATTTGATGTCTTTATTAGTCAGTTTAAAGAGCCCAGGTCTGTTTGATTCCAGCTCACCTTTTTCCTGATGGCCATATCTGAATATGAGAGAGGAGAACGAGGACAAGGCAAGGGTAATCTGTGCGTCAGAACAAAGGCAGAGAATGCCCTCGAACTCTCCCGAATTCCCCAAAAGAGTCTGCCCACATGTAGTATCCGGCCAGCACATTGCCTGTGAATGTCTGAATGTTACAGCCTCGTACTTTGATGAGAAAGTTTTTTTTTCTCCAAATATGACAAGTCATGTAAACACATTGAATGGGCATCAATTAAATACATTTTTCACAGAACATATTTTTGAGACCTTTCTACATTTACTTTTATTGATGCTGGAAACCTTTAATACTCTGCAGGCAGACTGAATGTTATAATTCTGAGCTCATGGTTTGTTTGCAATTGCAGCACACAACAACACAGCGTGTGAATGTGATCTGTATACATTTACATCTATTCTCTTATCACATACCACACCTGGAGCACCTTTCCTTCCCCCACAAGCACACACGCACGCGCACACACACACACACACACACACAAACACAGGAGGTACGAAAAGAAAAGAAACACAGACACTACACCAGACAGGGGCAAAGATACACACACACACACACACACACACACACACACACACACACACACACACACACACACATAAACACGTATATAACACAAATGGGGATACATCTAATGAGAGAAAACAGGTTAAAAAAACCTCAGCCAGAGTTGTCAGTGCACACTTTGAAGAGTAAATCCAAACTGGATGAAAAATGGGCACAAACTGCAGCGGCACTGCTCCCTATTGGGGCAAATGGTAAAGGATGCTGTACCTCTGGGCACATCCCAGTCAGTGATGTCACAGCAGGTGTTTTGCCTTTGACAGCTGATTGAAAACACCCGCTGTGACATCACAGGGTGTGGCCAGACGTGCAACAGCCTTTAGGCCCACAGGCATCAGCGCAGCAGCATTTTTCTGCCATATGTGATTTGGTGTGGATTTACTCTTTAAATGTCACCGCAATAAAAATAGAGTCTGGGATATTGTCTGGGATATTACACATTCATGGAGAGAAACATCCTTTACCTTTCTTCGTTTTCTTGGGCAGACACTGAGTTGAAGAATATGTTGCAGTCAGATTTGTAGCACATCCACTTGTGGAGCAGGAGCAGTTACAGATGGGTCAACTGAGGGATAGAAGGAGCGGTGATGCGAAAAGGAAACTTTATGAATCCTGAACTGTTCAGCCCTGAAAGAAAGCCCAGCAACATAGTAGTTTAGGAAGCACATTTTCATCACTACTGAATTCCGGTTTCCATTTACTTGTCAATCCATAAGAATTTAAAATAATATCTAATTCTAGAATATTTAGAAATGTATGCATTGATTCAGTAGTGGTGTCTATTCAGAGGGAGCAAAGTAAGTGTAAGCAGTGGGGGACTACAGTAATATAAACAACTGTATACATAAACATGAGTAATTTGCAAGACATTTAAAAGTCAGATCTCAAAACATAAGCTACAGAAAGTTTATGGATGAACTTAAATGCGACATCATACTGTAGAGCACTGAGTCCCAACAACTTTTACCCCATTGGGTACTACTGCAGTTGCTAGAAGTTACATGGAAACACTGTACAGTAGCTCAACTAAAAAAAATTAAAAAAAAAAACATTTTGATAAGCAAAATAAAAAAGTAATGGATAAATGATTGAACAAGACAGCAAAAAAAAAAAAAAAAAAAGGGACAAAGTTTGCTAAAAGTGATGAAAAACATTTGAAATATCAATATACATAGTTAAAAGTAATGGATAAACTGTTAAAATAGTTAGTTCCCACAACCATTAGGGGCCATTAGTTTTGTTTAAAACCATCACAATGATTCACCACCAATGATTGCTTTGTATTTATTGTTCTTACTATAATATTGATTCTATTTATGATCTCACACTGATGGACCTTTATTTATTGTCCTGTTTTGTGTATCATGTGGTCTTTTTTTTTTTTTTTTTAACCTGCCCAGGGGCAACAGATGCAAATTAACTGTAAGTTAACTCTGGTGCAATTACTTAAAACAAAAACTAGGCAAATAAAATAAATAAGAAACCACTGTTCTATTGCTATATTGTAACAGATAATTACAACCAACAGCTAAATTGCTTGGACCAATGATTAAAAATCGTTAGCTAATGGATAACTGTTTGAAATATAGCTAACAGACTGATGTGCAGTTTCTGCCTCTCGAGAGATAGTATGGTACAACAGTGGCAGTTCAGTTGAAAGTGTTAGGTGTAGAAATTGTTTTGAATGAATGAGTGAATAACATCCAGTTTAAAGACACATTTCATCGTGTCGATGAAGGTGTACTTCAGTTGATCTAACAGGGCTGTCAAAAAACGTTGGGAACCACTGCTGCCTCGCCTCCCTGTCTCGCTCCAAGCGTGTAGGAGAAACTACAGTGGCCGCAAAACTCCAGAAAGTCCTTATCTACAGCCAGTGTTTGGTTTGTTCGTTCACAAATGAAACCATACCTAGGAATACTCATTTATATTCCATTTCTGCCAATAAATCCTCCAAAGTGTTACGCACCTTTAACAGCAACAGTTTCATCATAAAAGAAACTCTTTTGTACCCTGCTTGATTTCCTTTGACTAATTTCTGCTTTGGTTCCACAGTCTGGGTGCACAATGTAAGTAACTTACTTAAAATGGTCTAATAGAAACGTTTTTCTCAACTGAGCAAGTGGTTTCATGATATCACAATGAAACAGATTTTATTTTATGCAACTTCAGTATTATTTACAGTATAATGGGTGTAAAGCAGGGTTAGCTTTGTAAACCTTCTTAATGAACACTTTGGTATCATTGCAGACATCTTAATGTCACTATAAACAGACAATACAAATTAGATTTTGTCAGGACACATGCTAAACTGAAATACTTTACAAACATCAAACACCTGCTTCTATTAAGGTAAGATAAGATACGATAATATAAGATATACAGTACCTTTATTAATCCCCCATAGGAGAAATTCAAATGTTTCTCCTAAGGGGATTCTTATGTGTTTGCATTTCATAACAATGTTTCCGATGTAGTTTAAGTTAGCATGTTATTATATTACAAATCTCAAACTCCTGGTAATTCTGATGTTTTTCCATGTCAGTAAGAAATAGAAAACGAAAAACCATCACGAAGGTTGACATGATGTAAGCACTAAAATGTGTTAATGGACAACTGATTTCCTAATGGCACCGGTGTCTGAGGAGATTTAAAAGAGATGTGTTTATAAAGCTGTCAGCAGCACATGAACAACTCACTGTCATTCCTGTCATGATTTAGCCCAGTGCGTGTGTGTGCGTGGGTGGGTGCGCGTTTCTGATTGGCAGTTACAAAGGCCGAACAATTTTCCCACTAATAGTTCTACCAGCAGCTGCCAATTCGGTTATCACTTCACCTCATGGACATTTGTTTATCTTTTTCCAAACAACATCATAGCTACATGAGACAGGTGGGGAGCCTTTAGCAGCAAGACAGGCACTGGTGTGTGGGGGGGGGACAAAGAGAGCAAGAAAAAGACAGTCGGTAAGGTGATGAAGCCAGCATGAGTAGGAAGACAAGGATAGTTGTGGTCATGGGTTAAAGCTATACTTACACTGGCACATTTATTCTTTCTGTATGAGGTCTGACTCTCAATTCCCCTTATAGAGTCCCACATACAGATGTACGTACGAATGCCTTATTTTATCTACAGCCTCTGCTTCTAGCTCTTATTCATCAGTAGAATATACAGTGAATTTAAATCAAAACAAGAGAGAGCACTTGGACTTATGTTGGGCCCCATGTGGTTTGGTTAATTAACAAAATGGGCTCTCCAGCAAGCAGGGAGTATTAAGAGGTGGGAGGATCTGCATCACTCCTCCCTCTTGCAGAAAATGCAATATCTGAGTTTGGGGAAAACAAGGTGCTTCCTTCATCTACACAAAACTGGACTTCAAACAAGCAGCCTATGAATACATTATTAAAATTAATATTCTAACACATTAGTGAGTCTAAAGAGTGTATTGCACTGTAGGGGTAAATAATCCTGTTACTGTCATGTAAACATGCCTGTGTCTTACACTCATCCCTCCTTATCTTATTTAGGGTGTTTATTCCTGATTCTATGCAGCAGTGCTGGATATCAGTGTTTCTCTTAAAGGGCTGGGGTACCGTACAGTAGTTTGCATTTCCAATTTGTTTTTTGATAACTGTGTATGTTTGCCACTGAGTTGGGATTATAGCCACATGATCCTGACAGTGAGACATGCAGTAGCAACAACAATAACAGTTCTGATGGCAAAACAGTAGGCTTTTAACACTCCTGCAGACAGTTACTGCACTGCACAGCTTCTAACCCTACACCATCTAAAGAGAGAGAGAGAGAGAGAGAGAGAAGAGAGAACAAAGTAAGCTACTTAACATTTTGGTCTTGCTTTTTAAAAATATGAAATTATGTACAGTCATAAATAAATTCTATAGATTTGAATGGATTAGCAAATGGTAGCATTCATCTAGTTGCGCAGTCTGCATCCATGACTTACTAATTGAATAGTGGATGATGTTGTTTTGTCGCATTTTCCAAACTTGTATAATTATTTTTTTTTATTTACTATGCATTGTGCCAAGCCATTCAGCTGATTAGACACACTCTAATGGCAGTGGAAAGATTTCAGTTAGATTTTTATCCTAGTTGATGAAGTTATGGGAAAATAACAGAGTTCTCTAAGCTCTTAGCTTTAGTATGGGTACAGTATCATCCACTTGGCTAGATTCTAGAAAACTGCAGAGAGTGAAAAGGGGAAAAAAAAAGTTCAAGTGTATATCAAGGGCTTAACAGATTAGACATCTTGCTTCGGATGTTTATTTGCTCATACTGGTCCAACCAAAATGAGAAAAGTAGACCGAGAGCCAGGTAGCACACAAAATAATACAATATAATAGCAGATTTGAATTTGCAGTCTGCGTTTGGCACTATTCAGTCGCACCTGTTTCACCTCAGACTAGTGTTAAATGCAGACAAATCCAAGGCCATGTTCTTCTTCTGTTCTGCGTCCTGTTTGCACATCTATAAAGATTGTGACCACCTACAAATGTTTAGGCATTATAAAAGCTAAAAGTCCTTCTTTTAGATTTTATCTTGACCATCTTTTAAGGAAACTGAAATTCAAATATTTTCCAGGAATCAATGCTGTTCTTCATTTAAAACTTGGAGATGGCTTGTTTACAGGGCCATTATTGTAGAAGAACTATTTACAAATGTGAGTGAGAGTTGTTTTACTGTATCTCAGTGTAATCAGATTTGTAAAAGTGTAAAATAATCTGTAAATACGTACTGAGATTCGTGAATGTGCACAGGAGTCTGCAAATCTGTGGTCATATTTACGAATCTCAATATCTTTGCAAATCTGAATACAGATTTGAAGATTTATTTTTACACTTAAAAATCTGATTACTCACACACATTCTAAACACACATTGGCAGATTCCTGTACACATTCACAAATCTGATTACGCACACACACTCTCCACTCACATTTGTGAATAGTTTTGCTACAATAATGGCTCCATACTTGTCGCTCCCACTTTTCCTCTATTGCACTATGGGGTTGTTTTGTACATGAACCCCTCACCACACTCTCTACATCTTCTGCCACAGAGCTGAGATTCATAACCAGCTATAAACCCCTCACACACCATTGTACTCACTCACATTTTTTAGTCAACTGGTCATCATTATCCATGTGCAGAAGTTTGGTATAACTTCATTTATAAATCCATCCTTAGGCTGCTGCCCACTTATTTATCCACTTACATGTCACGTAAAGAGTGCTGCCACAGTCTGCGCTCCCAGGGCTTCACCACTCTGTCCATTCCCTCAGAATTTGGTAACCCCCCCCCTCCTCAACATGGAACACATTGCAGCTATAACTGAAGCAGTCCAGCATGATTCCTTTAGGGGATTTTAAACTACTTTTACAAAATCTGGGGAGAGTGTCTGTGGGGGTTTGCTCTTTTACACAGTATTTAAAATCTGACTACCACTTTGGCACTTATCACTTTTATGATTTGTCTTCCATTTTCTTTCTGTATTGCATTTCTGTCTGGAACTTTGTGTTGTTTTTTTGCTGTTATCCTGAGTTGGTCTCTCTTGAGAATGAGACTCCATTTCTCAATGAGGTTACTTGTCTAAATAAAGATAACAGGTTGGGATTCAGCTAGTCCCAGCTTGCTATTTTCTATGTAGCCTGTAACTTCCTTTGTTATTGAGTTTTATCATGTCTAATACATAGTTCAGTTGTAACTGAAGCGACTCAGTAAACTCGATAAGTTCACTTGCACATAGCATGACTTATGGTTCATATTTGTTCCCTCCAACATTTTCTGATGCAAAATGGTGTATGCCTTCATTTTAGATTCAAGTGAGTAATATATGAATGATAGGCTTTTAATATTAAATATTCCAACATGTCCTCACATCAAATCTAATATTAACACTCGATGATGTGTAAAAGTTCCATATGGTGTGATTCCATTTAAAATGTAAAAGTCTGGGAGATATGGGTTGCAAAGAGAAAGACTCCAGTGGACGGGTGAAATGCCTCTGTATTAACTGTATTGTTAGTTTCATTATTAGATGTTGGTAAAAATGGATTTTCATTTCCATGAGTTTAATAATGTTCAAAATCAGATTCAGGCCTCTAAAGAAATTTGGGCAAAGGCTAGAGCAGGAAATCACTTTTTTTTTTATATCATTTTCAAATTATTAAAGTTGACTTAATGAACACCATATTTATGATAACAAAACTATTTTCCAATTTGGATGCACAACAGCAAAACTGTAGTGTCTGTGTGTGTCTGTCTGTGTTGGAACACTGTCTGTCAGCCTGTCACACAGACCCTGTTGCATGCAGTAAAACAGTTACAGATGATGTGTTTCCTCAGGAACAGCAGTCTCAGACCTCACCCCCCATTGAAATAAGTTGACCTATTCACTGGTTCATTGGTTTAAAAAATGCTACATCCTCTAATTGCCTTTGCTGGCTGTAGATATTGGCTGAAGTGAGAATAAATTATCTGATGATTGCTGGAGCTCACCCACACAACTTTATTCAAAGGCACTGTAGGCAGGTACAGGCGACATTACATGTTATTTCAGGTTTTCAGAAACTTCATCTTGACCTATCAAGCCACCTACACATTGAACTGTTCTTTACTCAAACTCGGGTTGGATGTGAATTCAATTTATAACAGTAAAGTCACAGGTCTTGCAAATTGTTTTGCTTTTCAAGGACTACAAAAACACAAATGTGCTTCAGTAGCACATGTGAACTTCCACAGTATTGAAACATACAGTATGTTTGAAGGTTTATATTTGTACTTATGTCATTGTTTAAAACAAATTCAATTGAACAGATGATATCAACCAGTTAAATGAAGCACATTTTCTGTAGACTTCAATAGACTATTGCGTTTTTGTGATTGCACATCACCATGGATATTCACTTACTGACCGATTCCTTAACAATATGTTCTAAATTGAAAAGCCCTGTCCTTGCTAACACATAGCACAGTTGTATTTGCCATTCTTTATCCAGTTCAGTGCCTGTGCTGCTTCACTTGGTGTCTAGACAGAGCACAGTGCTAGGGTTTTTAGCAAAAAAATGTATTTGCACTTTATTCAGAATATATAGACTAGAGTTCAAGAGGTGCACTACAATTTTTCATCTGTCATACCTGGTCAGACTAAATTAAACAGTCTTATTATAAAAACATATGGGTCAAATCCAAAGTAACTGGCAATGCTTTTCAAGCTTCTAAGTCTTATGTGAAGTCCCAATATGTTGAATTTTAGTTTTATCTCAGTGTAAATGTTTTTCTAATATGATCGTAATCCCTGCAGTAAAACAAAAAAGACCATTGTAGTTGAATGTTGTGTATTAATTAAATCTGTGCTGCATTGTTTATTCTACTTGTTCCAGGTTAAAGTTTGGTAAGCTGACTTATGGAACAAAGATAGAAAGAATATTTACACAATAACAGTAAAAATCTAATGCAATCGTTGCATTACTTATCTAAGCAATTACTTTGCAACACTATTTCGATAAAGCTTATGCTATTGTATTGTTTAAAAGCTCTGTGGTGATTTTTGAGGCTTTTCTTTTTAATTATTACTATTATTTTGTCCACAACCTGACCATAAAGTGGATTTCTTTTCAAGCAGATTGTTCTGCATTGGCCAGTTTATCATTTTAAAATAATTGTAAATGAATAAAGTATATTCACACTGGTATCATCGTTTAAGTTCATGTTCAGCATCTTAAGAAGGAGCTATCTTATGAACAGCTTTGAGGCCTATGGAGACTGATAGGAGGCTGATAAGTATTCTGTAGGTGGTGTGAATTCTACCAAAGGTGCAGTCTTCCTGTGCTCTCCAAAGTGGAGAAGCTCAATCAATCCTCAACTTTAATGTGTTATCAAATCTTAATGATTGTGAAAAGGTGAAATGTAATAGCTCCAGCTATTCCTAAATCCCATAAAGCTATGCACAAAAGCCTTGGTGTGCTATCTTGCGTCACTAATGCTTACACCATTTAAAGAAATTATTGTTTTCCTCTCCACACTGGGAGACAATATGGCAGACATCCAAAAGAAGAGACACAAATTCAGTGTTTTCACTGGTGCTGACCATGTTGGTAATAAAGCAAAAAAAATACATAATATGAGAGCAGGCCTTTAACAGTCTATACCCTTGTGGTCTTATAGGGCATTCTGAAAGAAAAACATTCAGTAAAATGACATCTATATAAGAATATCCACTGGCTGAATATGAAAGAAAATGTTCTTGCTTTATTGTGCATCCAAATAGCTTCTTGAAAAATACAGAGGCTGGAGGATGCCAATAGAATACTTTAGGGAAAAGAGAGAAGGCAAAACATCTGGCCTCCAAATTTTAATTAGACTTACCATTGGGAGTTCTTTCAATTTACGTACTAGGGTGTTTCTTTTCCTTGAGGAATACTTGACAGCATGATGTGAAATAAAATGATAAAAAAAAATAAAACTATTTATTTAAAGTAGGATACCATTTATTTAAGAATTCACGTTCATTTATTACTCTTATTTGACTGTCAAGAACAGTCTACAACAGCAATTCTAAAAATGTCACATGTTGTAATAACTGATGTTGCAAGAATTTGTGTCTTGGACCTTATCATTACCATGATATCAGAAGCTACACTGTAAACAAGCAAAGTTATGCTGTCAGTTTGTTTGGTTTGATTTGAGATTTTATATGCTCAAATTAGACTAGTTCAACTAAAGTGCAACTGGCACTGAAGCAGAAAATGTACTCTTATCTATAGAAAATACCCTAGAGTGAGTTTATATCACACAGGGAGGAAAACTGCTGCTTCACTGCTCTAAATGGGTTTGTTTGAAGCATTAATCTTTCTCCAAGCATTCTTTGGGCAGTCTCTCAGTCACCATTGTACATTGAATTTGAAGACTGGCCAGCCCTGCCCTTGCATAAACTCAAGTAGGTCATACCTTTATTTCATAAAGGGGAGTACTTAGTAAGCCTTACTATTTAGGCTATAATGTGCAGCTCAGTAGTGCAAAGTCCAGTGAGGTTTTTTCTGCTGACATAAGCTCAGACATACAGTAAAAGAATCCTTCATTATCTCTGTTCCCTGCACCATAGCCTTCTAAAGACTTTAACTTAAGTGACTGGTTTCAGAAAGTGTGCTTAAAGCAGTTATCAACACTGTAAATCATGAATGTACTGTATGTAATGGGCTGAACTTTGAAAGTCAAAGTGAAATTAAAATTAATTTAGCTAAGAAATTAGTACATATTGGTGTTTTAATTTGTCTGTACTGTACCATACAGTGCAAAACAGACTGCAATTTCCTAAAAGTAAATAAATTAATACAATAAATTGTATAGTATATTAGTTTGTCTGCAGGGATAGCGCCCTTATATTGGTGTTCTGCAATTTTTGGTTCTGACTGACATGCTCATATATGGGGGCCTAGTTATCTGGTCAATCTTGGAAATGTTCTCTTTGGAAATGGGTTCACCAAAATGTTTAATGTTGTAAAGGTACACACATATTAAATTGCTAATCGTACATAACAAATTATATGTAATCTTGTTAAAAAAGGGGAAGACATTTCTTGTATCATTGTTAACAGGCTGTACAGGGCTATGGCGAACAGTAGTAGAAGTAGAAGTTGAAACACGTCTCTTAGCAACACAGGCTCTCAGATATCAGTCATCTGCTGCCATGGGAAATGCCCCTCCAGACGCATGAAGCTTAGAGACTGTTTTCACAAATATGCACAAATTTAAAAATTTATAATTTGTCTTTTGAAAAATTAAATATAAACACACACATATATATATATATATACCTAACTCAACATGTAATAAAAGACAAAGATTGTACAAAACCTCTGTCTCCTCCTTCCTATCATTACAAAGGGTTTCTATATGGTTTGCCTCCAGTCGAGCTGCCCCATCCATGAGCCTTGCACCTCTAGCTGCTCTGCCCCGATCTCCTCTGCCTTCATTGACTCAGCCCCCTCTCCCAGGAGATGGCTGGCGCCGGTAGCCACAGGCGTCGGTGTCGGGATCAAAATCTGACTGTAAAAAAAGCAGTGATTCAATGGGGTTTTTTAATTTGTACTGCGAAATACTGCAGTCAAGAAATGACTACATGGCCATGTTTTTATATTTTGCATAAAAAACACCCGAAAGTAATCGAGCCTACTGTAGTCATAGCTGTTTGCTAGTGGTGCCCCAAACATTCAATTAAAACCATCAAACTTCAGGATCTAAAGCATAATTTACTTGATGTTTTTAGTAGCTAGTGTAGTAGCACACTATTTATTACGTTACATGGATTAGGCCACTTGGCAGAAGAGTTAACGTTTGCTCCAAGCAATCACTTGTCATTGTTCCCAAAAGTTTTAAATTGCAAATGACAAAAGATTTAACATTTTATCTCCTTGTGTGTTCAGGGAGGGGTTCAGGACGAAACCAAAGGAGGGGAGGGGGAAGAGAGGAGGGAAGCAGGATGTCTGGCCAAGTTGCATTCCTCATTATATGTATTAGATGTTTTCATTTAATTTAACAGCTTGAGCTTGTGCCCCAAGCTTTTCTTTAATAAGTATTTCTTAAATATTTAACATGGTATGCTATGTTATGATGGTATGCATTATTCTCTGAGGAGTGTGTCATTAAGGAGCGGAGTAATATGTTATTTAATGATTTTGTACAGCACTTTGATGAATAAAGAAATAAAACATTTTGACCATAAAATGCTAAACAAGAATGAATGGTTACAAAGTAATTAAATCATAATGATTACATTTTATAAAAGTTTTTTTTTTCTGTGCACAGACATCTAATGTAGAAACCTGAAATGCACTGACTTCTTCAATTTAAGCTCCCCAGGTAGGATGTTCTCAAAGCCTGAGGGCCGGGAAAGCAAAGACTGAATTGCCTTTGGTCTTCAGTCTAGACTACAGAATGGCCAGGGGGGTCCTTAGGTTGTCAGGTTACAAACTGGCTCAGGTTAAAAGATCAGAGACAGCTTCGCTCAGACATACCCGAGTGTTATAAGTAACCTAAAATCAGTAACTCCAACAGAGAGACAACACATAACGTTAAGAGACAACCAGGTCAGAGAACCTAAACTAGAGATGCAGAATGGGAGGCAAGGGCCAATAGATAAATGTGCAGTAGCACTTTTAACGACTTGTGGTCCATAAGTCTTCCAAAATTAGCAAAATAGCTTAATGTCTTGTCATAAATACTCTTTACGCAAGCTGTAAGTTTACTTAACACTTAATAATTTGTCATATAAAAATAAATCAGTGAATGGTGTATTTGTTTTTTAATTATTTAATTGTTCCTCTCAGCTTACTGATAATGAAAACTTGTTTATGTTGTTTGTGAATGCAGATGAGGCATTCCAATTGTAGATCCTGGGTATTTGTGCAATTAATGGTCATAATTGTGCCAGCAGGACTTGAGAAATTATTTCTGAGTCAACACTAACAGTTTAATGTTAGCAGACACATGGAGTAAAATATAACAGTGTTTATAAGTGACAATTATTGAGGTATTTGTGCATGTACTGTGAGTGTGATAGTTCATTCTTGTCACTTCCTCTAAAATGAGTATTTGAGTAGCCATGAAACTAAGAAACTAACAACTAAGCACTTCATGGTAATCTCTAAAACGTACGGTACATTCTTATTAAAGAATTATTTAAAAAAACATGCCGTTTTCTTGCTCAAATTCATTGTTTTTAGATATCAACTTGCTTATTTATTGTTTGACTCCACAAATTCAACGCAGCCCCTATCACTACTCTTTGTTTTGCTGTCACTTTTATGAGATACATAGGATTTTATAGGAGGGCTTTTCTTTGTCTGGCAATGTCGTGAGCACAATGTTCTTTCTATTCCTTATATGTAGCTTATGCATCACTTTCACTGCGACAAGAAACTATAAAAACCTGTAATATATGTTTGGACTCAAGAAGTACTCAAGTACATCTGGTACAATGTTAAATTACAGCCCACATATTCACAGCTTGGAGTACCATGGGTCTCATCAACGTTGTTTCCAGATTTCAGCAAAAATGATTCGGTAAACCCAGTGTACTGTATGGTACTGTACCTGCCGAGCGCCATATGGCAAAAACAGACAAAATTAGCGACTAACTAGCGGGCATTAAGCATTAAGCAGCTAAGGACCCAGTTATATTTCACCGGAACTGATGAAGACCAAAACAAAGCTACTGTAGAGGGGAGAAGCTAAATACTGGACTTGCATTCATCAGATTGACATAAACGTGTCCAAGTTAATGCTATTATTGCTCCATGTCTGTCCTGTCCTTTACAAGGCCATGTGTGGCGCTCTGCCCCCAACTGGCAACATAAACTAAATAGGTGAGCTAGAGAAGCTTATACTGCGTAGTAAATCCTCAAGTTCTGAGGTATTCGACTGAAAATTGAACCCGTTTAGCCTGACTAAACTGTTGAACCTGAAAGGACTGGAGGAAGTGTGTGTACAAGTAAAGTGAAGACTTAAGTGTAGTGACAAATTGCAATCAGGCAAAGCGATGTAGAGTGATGTTTCATTTCCTCTTTCAGCAAAATTGCTCCCAATAGACCAACTTCTGTTGATGGGGGCATCCCGACTGTGCCTGTTTTTGCGGATAGTTGTGAAGTAATGAATCAGGAAAAGAAAATTGTACAATGAAAAACTGAACAATGACAACTGTAGACTATATTCACTGGAAAAATGATCTTGTGATGCAAGACATACACGAAAATGAAAATCAAACTTGGGACTGAAGTGAATCCAGAGGACCTTTTTCTAATGGACACACAACTTGTGTACATTATTGTACAATGTTAATCTATCACGTGGATTATGATTAGGACAACATTACACTTTATAAATATTTTACATGTTTGCTAAATTAATTTGCACATTTCCACATCAGGTCATATCAGTATTTATTATTAAATTAAAATTTAAATTCAGCTGATAAGTCATAATACAGGCTTTCACATATAGTGGATTAATAGGAAAGGATATTTTTAAAGGAGATTTTGACAAATTGGTGGCCAAATTGAAAATTCTGGTTTGCATATAAATTGCAAGGATTGTCATCTTCCACAAAATGAGTCATATTTAAAGTGGCAAAGAAAAAGTGTGCTTGCTGAAACCATGGCCGGCTTTTGCCAATATGCCAGATGGGCTCTACAAATGTAACTCTACATGATTTACGGGCCGACAGAAAAACAGAATTAAGATGGTTTCAGGGGGCTTTTGTTTTAAAAAGGTAAAGATTGTGGTACTTGAGCTTTTGAGTGAGAATGAATAATTGTGATTTTCAGAGATCCTGGGTGAACCTCAGGGACACTGATTAGAAGTTCTATGAGCAGCCAGCTTTTGTAATCTGTTAGGAGTCCTCAACCACCCATTGTGATATTTTGTACTATTATGTTTTAAAGCACCAGTCTGTTCAACAGGGTCACACTGGGCAAGGGGTTCACACATAGTAGTTACTTTGGATATTCTATTTTAGAAAAGATGGTATAATGACTCATCATGAAGAGACATTTTGTAGGGTTTTTCTACTTAACATCATATTTTGTGGCATAAGATATCATGATGGAGATTGCCATTACCATGAGAACTGTCACTCTGCGCTGTTTTGAAGTAGACGCCAAGATACAGAGGAAATGAGAAGCTTTTCATGTTTAATTAATAATGCTAATGAAACTTAATTAGAGCAGCTTATGAAAAATGCATTCAAATGAGAGATGAGCTTTATCCTTAAATAACAAGCCTCCTGTGCTGGATTTGGTGTCCTATTACATGCTAATTAGACTGCACTAGGGACTGTTAATGAGCATAGATCATTTCAATCTTTAGCACAGCAGGGCCCCCACCGACCGCTTATGACCACATATGTGGAAATCTCTTTTAATATGTCTTTATACAGCATACGGTATGCTCAAATCTATCTGGGCTACTGTTATTGTCCACTGGGACATGTGGTTGCATGGAAATATACTGTAGTTCGCTATGATTAGTTCTTATTTTGAATTTGAAATTGTTACAAAAAATTATAATGTGCATAGATACATGCATGAAGCCTAATTTTGCCTGTATTATTTTATTACATTTAAAATGAACTGTAGTAGTTTATTATTCCAAATCTAAATTAATTTTTAATTTGCAAGTTGTTTCTCCACTGCAAGAGGAGAATACATTAGCTCAATGAATGACAAAACTGCTTTTCAAGTTTGCAAATTTTACTGTCACAGTCCAAATTAGTTTGCAAACATTTTTTGGGGGGATTTTCAAATAAAGACAGCTAAAAAAAGGCTGAATAAAATTAACTTGCTCTTCTTGCATCTCTGATGTGAAATCTTTTGTAATCTAATGTGTTTTAATTGTGATGGCTTACATTTGCTGCACTGAAAACAAGTCGAGACTGAGCAGTGCATCATACATAGCTTCAGAGCATTTGGGCATTCTATAATCCTTTGGGAGTGTCTATTAAAAAGACCTTGCAGACTGCAGGCTATCAGTTCACATTTTACAGATCTGGAAAAAAAATATCTTCAAACAAGCTAGTGCTGTTCATTTGGTGTTCAGTGAATCCCATCCAAAAGTACATTTTCAGACACGTGTTTTCTATCTTTGCATGCAATTTTGTATGTTAGTCATGTCAATTATCCACATTTAGTTTTCTGCTCTTTTATCTAAATGCAAAATGTCAAAAACAATAGATTTGTAATGTTAAAAAGCAGATCCATTAATGCATGCTGTGTGCTCAAAGTATATGGATGGTCTATGTATGTAGAGAGACAGTGGTGAACTGTCACAGTGTGTGTCATCTCCAGCTTTCTAACAGCTTACTAACATCACAGCTCAATTGTTGAAAATGCCTGTATACCCTGCAGGTAAGGGTCTATTAAATCCTCCTACACTGTGATCCTGCTCCTACGCCTGATTCTATCTCAACCTGTAAGGCTTTTGGTCAGCAACACCTATTGCAATTTACTTCCCTAGAATTCTAGCAAATTAAAGCTTGAAAAGGCAACAAAGCAATCATTGATTCTATAGCTAATATATGACAATTTATACCAGCTGATAAATTATCAGTATGAGACGTATACATAAACTAATTAACCATATAACGGTGTCTCTGTGCTAAAGAAAGAGAGGGGGCTGGATGAATGGGTGGATGTGTGCGCTCTGTTTTACACTGTCAATTTGGCAGACGCCTGCAGGGGCTGGTGTGTTGCCATGGTGATATGAGCGAGGCATGAAAGAGCAGCAAGGTTTGCCTAACAGGACCAGTCTCATAAGGACTGATAAAATGAGAACCTTTCTTTAAGAGTCTCACATACACTATATGCCTGTTCAACTCAACCCAGAACATCCCTCTTAAGCACAACATGATTTACAATATACTTGAATCAGACCTGCCCATCTAATGCTTGAATCGGTTTAGAACATTTGCTTTATATAAAGATGCAATTCTGCTTTCACAACAGTGTTGACCATCTAGGATTTATTTCCACAGCATTTACTTATTATCGGTCGGACTAAGACTTAGTGGTTAATAATCATTGTGGATAATATCCTGGCATGAAAGCCCTACAAGCAGTTAAAAATCCAGACTCATGGGGATATTTGTTTTTTCAGAACAGTCAAATTGTGTTTGTCTTATTATACTTACCAAAGGACCACCTAGGAAATTGTGGAAAGGGAGCAACACAGAAAACTGCATTAGTTTGGTCTCACAAAATATGTACTGTACTTGAAAGTATTTCTATAAAGAGCACGGAATATGGGACGGGGGAAGGGAAATTCCCACAAATAGCCACTCCCTCTGATTAACGCTGATTTACCACCTTGATAATTGTGTCAGACATTACCGTTGCATCGGACACAGACTATAGTCAGGTTGAAACAGTAGGTGATACAAGAGACAAAGAGATGCAAAATTGAAAGATGCATGATAAGGTTAGGCTACTTTACCAGAACACTCTGCTCAGCATGTAAAAGAAAAAAAGCAGCAATGCAACAACCTGTGATTTCGGACCTGATTTTACTTTTCTTTTCCTCACCTGCTTATTTTTCCTAACTTTTTATTCATTTTCACATCAGCTCCAGACCAGTGCGATATGACTGAAGCAGCCAATAATACTTAGTAAGTAGGTGGTTATATTATTTTTGACAACAATAATACAGTCAAAGGATCTCACACACTTGCTTTTCACAATGCTTTCAATCTTGGAGCTTTTTGTTGCTGATAATATAGGACTGTTCCTCAGATATAACTTTCCTCTTGTGGGATGAATGCACACTTGCAGTTCTATTATGTTGAAATTTGTGGCTTTTAGTCAAACATGCTGGGAAGCATAATCAGTCCCGGTACAGATACTAGGACAGGATACTGGTTCCTGAACGATTTTTCTACTTTTTTCAATAGCAATTTTCTAAATTCCATTTTAACAAAAAGAAAATGCATTACACATTACGGTAAAATTATTTACTTCAAAGGAGAAAGCTGTTCAAAGACCTGGGAGCAGCTGGAGAATGGAATACCTGTATAGTATTGGATTATATAAAAACATATAAACAACTTTCAAAAGGACCATTAATAACGGTATGGTAGCAATTTGCCATTGTTGTGTGTCGTCTGCCTAATTCAAAGAAGAAGAAGGGAATGACTGCATGGGTGATGATACTGGGAAATACCGGCAAAGTGAGATCTCTTACTTTCTCTGTGCTGAAGAGCAGCTAGCCCGAGTCTGACAACCATCCGCCTCTCACTATGTAAACAATACCATGTTTGCTGTCAGACACGCTGTCTGCCTCGGCTCCAGGTTATCCATCGCCGCGATAGGATACATCCATGTGGTGAATGGACTCATCGACTAGTAGATACAGGTTAGCTGCACTGGCTAGCTAACAAGCACTGTACAAAATTCACTTAGTTATCTGTGCGGATGAGCAGCTGGCCGTAAAAAAGAAAAAACTGTGAGTCCCGTGTCTGGGTGTAAACACAGTGTTTCTCCTGCATGCCTCTACATGTGTAACAATAAACAGCCAATCACTAGTATTATTAGATCTTAGTAGAAGCATGCAGCATGGTTGTTGGTGTACTTAGTGCATCCAGAACATGGCCAAACCATAACACCCAGCCTGTCACTATGCACCTCTTGCATTGAGCCCGTAGTCTCCGCAGTATGTGGTCGTGCACCTCCCAATTGTTGAGAGTAGATACTTTTACTATTAATATCACTCAAAGATTTTAAAAAGTCGGTCATTTCACTTGAGGAAATCCTAAAAATCTACATTTCAGTAAATCATATTTTTGTTAACATAACATAACACATAATCAAGTGTTTTACAATATATTCAACCATTGTTTCATTAGAATACATTGGTTGTTGACTTCTTTCTTTACATGGATTAATAAATAATGCAGATAAAGTATGTCCATTGATAGTTAAGAGTTTACAATTAATTACAGTTCTTACTCGGCATTGAGGTGCTGTACAGCAGTGTGCAGCCGACTTTGGTCTAGGGTGTTCTTCTGGTAACACTCGTTGACTTGTCAAGTAAAGCTGATTTTATTTTTATAGCCCAATATCACATGTCACAATTTACTTCAGGGGGCTTTAAAACCTGTACAGCACACCTCCTATCCTTAGACCCTGATTCTTGCTACTTCACAAAATGTTTTGCTTGTATGCCCCCCTGGAGTGAGAATATTGCAGCAGATAGCATGTTGAGCAAAAATTACTTTGTGAACCACGTATCTCTAAAAAGTCAGTGTGCTAAAATACAGCTTTGGGAGAATGCATTTTACAGATAATCCTTTCTTTTTTTCATTTAGCATAAGAAATTAGAGAAATGTCTCAACCCATGAAGGAACACTTAATCCTTCAGTTTATCAGATTAATTACATATCACCAAATCAATAGAGACATGGTTTTAACTGGGCATGAACTAAAGATGTCAGATAAATGAATATTTACCTCTGAGATGTAGTGGAGTAGAAGTATAAAGTAGCGTAAAATAGAAATACTCAAAAGTACAAATACGTCAAAATTGTACTTAAGTACAGTATTCACGTAATGTAAAATAATGGATGCATTTCCCCCCCAACATAATAGGAGGGTTAAAACTACAAATTTGAGCCAAATTGTGGCCCTTGAATAAAAGTCAGGGCATTACCAAAGCCAGACGGATGTGTCATCATGGAACTGACTGCACAGACTTGCTCCATGCGGGTTTGGGTCCTTCTAGTCAAGCTCCTCACTGTCAGATGAAAAGAAGCGGCTGATGCCACTCCTGCTTGCATGACTGTCCGTACCCTCCATAGGCCAATAGTGGGAGCATGCAGGCACAAGGAACACATGGCACACTGAATATGCCATTCCAGGCTGGCAGAAATGGGAAAACAAGAAAAAAAAAATGCATGAGTCAGAAAATAATTCTGTTCATAATACATAAGTTCATAAGACACAGTGCATATACACAAACACACTGTACACAGTGCTTTGGTGTCACATTCAGCCCCCCTGTTACAGTATGTTAAGCTGAATAGCATGTGCAATTACATTTCCAAGTATTATAATAAAAACACATTGGTGCCAGTATTTGAGTTCATTAACTGTTACAGTAAGAATTGAACATAGCTAATAATGTATAATTTTAGAATGTTTCAGAATGAAGAGTATCCTGATAATGACTGAAGCCTGAAGAAATCAGAGTTAATTTATTAAACTTAACATATAAAATAACAATAACATAAGGTAAATATTTAACTGTGCAAACATGACTTGGCTTAGAATATAAATTTTTTGACAAAATGAATATTACTGGGCGCTCAGTAGCTCGCCTGGTGCAGAGTGCGCCCCATGTGCAGGGGCTGAGTCTTTGACGCGGCAGCACGGGCTCAATTCCAACCTGCGGCTCTTTTCGACATGCCATCCCCTCTCTCTCTCTCCCAGCTGTCACTATCCTAATAAAGGCATGAGAAGCCCAAAAAACTAAATCTAAATGTCAACCTTTAACTTTTCAAACACGTTTTATCTGCCTTAACAAATCAGTTCCAGTTAGATTGCCTTGTAGCTTATTAGAATAAGTGTGTGGTCGCTGGGATGGTACCTTTTGCTTTTAAATGAATAAAAACGTATGTGGATTAAAAGGGGGCTGCAGGTTTCTGAGGGCAGAGTGGCCGAAGACGTCACAGTTCTGCATGTTCAAACAGGTGTTTGATGAATTGGTCATACTGTCTCCCTTTTGTTGCACTTACTATATGGATAATGACCATTGTCTTTGTTAACTGCAGTAAAATATATTCTTAAGTCTATTTCCACTGTGTGGTAGGCTGTTGGATCTAACTGCATCGAGAAAAAATGTCCAAGTTTATCAGTATCGATGTCGGCCATCTCTTTTGGACCATGACCCCAAAACCGAGGCATATACCTAATCTTGAATTTTATGTACCGCTACCACCCTTCTGAATAATGTTAGTATTTTCTTTTATTTTCATTTTCAAAGATCCATTTTCATCTCTCTGAACAGAGGTAGTTTACTTGCAGTTGTTTGTTTGTTTCTAATTATATGAATTTGCAACCAGCAACCTTCGTTATTCGATTAATCCTTCAAATATGATCAATATTTTCCTTTGTCTGTGTGTGTTGTCATTGTGTCAATTTCTGTTTGATTTTCTGCTTTTATAGTGACTCAAATACTAGCTTGTTGGAGTGTGAAGGGTTTTTTTTTTTTTTAGACCAACAAGTCATTAACCATTAATAATTGTTTTGATGCAGTGTTCTGGTGTTTCAGTTTTCTTCTTTTTCTACCCAGCACACTGGATTGCCAACTTCATGCTTTTTGCAAAGTGCAAATTGCTTTCCTGTAACCTGGCGTTCCTTACCATGTTAAGGCTGTGTTACACTCTAAACAGGCTGTAGCACAACTTCTTTTATCTTCTGGCCATACTATGGAACAATTGACTGTTTACTGTTCTCATTAGTGATCTGTTACGCTCCACTCATTATTCCAGTTGACAGGTCAGTGTACCCTTTGGGTGAGCCTGATTCGTTTTCATGCGTGAGCCCAATCATTAATTCGACCAGCAGACATGGCCTACAGATGCAGAGAAGACAGAATAGTGGGTACTTTATGCTGCCTTTCAGCAACCTCTGAAGCCTGTAATTAAGAACTTCCGACCAAGACAGATACACTAGAGTGGCATGCTAACTCTCTGATAACATGGCCAATACAAGGTTTAATAAGCTGAAACATCTAAGTCTGATCATATTACTAGCAAGATGAAAAGACTTAAATTGGGGGTTCTGGTATTCAGAGAATATTGATGGACATGTGCATTTGAAATGATGGTTCAATCATCCTCAACACATACAGTAATGATGAACAAATCCACAGCTTTGATGCTCAAACCATCCTGAGAACCTTTTAATAGTGAAATGATCTGAGCATGCTTCAACTCCAAACAAAGCGAGCTCCGCCATCCTCCAGACGGAGCTGCAACGCACTCAACCACCTCCTTGTGTCAGCTATTTTCAGCTGCGTGCGTCTAACCGAACCAACTGTCACAAAAGTGGAAGAAATGGTTTGGACTCACAAAACTGGTCCAAATGCTCTAAATGTTTTTGACATTTTTTTGTAAAAGGGAATAGAGACAGCACAAATGTTTCTCCCTCAAGTCTTTCTCACTTGCACAAAGCCTAAATCTTATCAGACAGGGTATATATCCACACGCTGAGAGATCACATTTTGCCCTTTATAGTGGAATGCGTTGTTGATCTTTCACCATCCTTTATGTGTGGCCAATTGGACAAGCTCACAGTAATCTCACCGATACATCAGTGGTACCTTCAAAGTCATACAGTTTTGGATATTAAATGTAGCATGAAAACACGAGTCAGTAAAACAATGTTGCCACACACAGAAGACTATTATGTGAGTTTATAGAGTAGGAGAGGAACAACGATAAAGAATACAATGGCAATGCCACTCTCTATACATTTCAATAGCCCATTACTACAACAGTGTTATGTAATTATCTAGACATAACTTCAGTAAAAAAAAAATAGAACAAAAGGATGACTGCTTTCTACAAAGGTGTGAACTGACTTTTTTTATCAACTCTGTGTTGTGACAGCATTGAAAAAGCGAACTAAAGGCAATTTTCTGCAATGTTTGACTCAAGGACTTAAGACCCAAATTTTGTTTTAAAACTTACTGGAGTAATCTCCCATCTTATAGTTGAGTCTGAATGTTTAAGGATTTATTTCTACTGATTACATGCTCTTTTTCTTTCAAATTCAAACTAAAAATAACAATCATTTTCACACCACTTCAATGCAGGGTGCGAAATGAACCCTTCCGTCCATCGGACAAATGGCTCGTGATTGTTTTACCACCTGCTAATTTTGTGCCCTGCTTACAGGTTTACAACTTATTTGCCCTCCTTTAACCTTCAACTGTTTGATTTTCTTTATCTACTTTCCCTGCCCCTCTCAAGTCCTCAGCAAATTCCTTACACTTCTTCTTCCTCTTGTTGCTTCTCTTCTCTAATTTTTCCCTTTTGTTATTCACACTTCTTTATACGTGCTGGTTGTTTGTCTCCACTTCTCCCCCCTGCCCTCCTCTTATTGTAATATTCTGCTCCTCTACCCTTTTATTTTAATTCTTCCTCTCTTCTCTTTTGTTGCCCCTGTTTTATTCACCTCCTATCTTCCCTCTTTGCTTTTTACCCTTGTAATTCTCTCCTCCATCCTCTCTTCTCCTTTTGTGTTTCTCCGCTCCTCTCATTTATTCCTGTCCTCCAGCTCTCTTTGTGTTCATTACTATGCTCCTAATCCTGTGCTTCCCTTGCCCGTCCTCTCAACTCTTTACATCTCCTCTTCATTTCCAACTTTATAATCTGGTACCCTCAAATTAACACAGTGAATGTAAGCAATAACACTGTAACAGTTGCACTGGCTGTTAAGCAATCATTCAGCCCTGTCTTGGGAGGTTACAGGCAGTGCTAGCATACTGTAGGTGAAGTTTCAAAGAACTCACAAAACAAAAGCACAAACTAATACGAGCTGCAGCTCTTTCGTCAGACTCTGAGCACTTGAGAATCTGAGAAGGTGGTTCCAACAGGACATGTGCACAGCTGGCTGTCGGGATCATGTCTTACTGACAGTCTGACAGAAACAGTTATGGGAGCACTGAGAATGACAGTACTTATTGTAAATGTAAAAACTGCAGAGTGATAGGGTGACACTTCAAGGTCAAATCAAATGGATTCTACTCTCAGTTTTTCATGTGGAGGACACAAACTGCCTAACTGCACTATGCAATGTGCCTCTTTGAAGATAGCTGACAGAGAAAATGCTACAATTTGCTTCTATCTAAAGTTACAAATTCTCTTGCAACTCATACAGTTACACTCACAGTTGGTCCTCGCTCTGTCTAAAAATTGATCTGTGCTTACTGATCTGTCTCTTCTCTCAAATCTTGGCGTGAAGGCCGGTGTCAATTAAAATTTGTTATGTGCATTCCTAATAGTCACAATTAAGTATCTGGTTGACAAGTATTAGATGTGTTGCTTAGGCTGTATGGTCCATTTGCAGGCGCGGTTTGTTTTCTGAGTGACATATTCTATCATTTGAAGCAACAAACTAGCAGGAAATAGTTTATTCAAACGCTGCAATAAAACTGTCCTGTCTTGTGGAAACATTTCAAAACTGGCTGGTCCTTTTGTTTGCCGATTTACACCAAGGTACAATTCTTCACTTCCCTCTGCTGTGTGAAACACCATGCAGTACTTACCTGTAGTGATTTGGACATATGACAAGCTTTGAGGAACCCCTTAAAACCAACACCTTATTGTTATTTGACAACTTGAGAATCTAAGCTGAAGTAAAAAGATTTGTGAAGGACACTCTGTTTATGGTTGCTGTTTTCAGTGACAGCAAAGCAGTTGATTACCTGCTTTGAAGAGTCACTGCAGAGTCTAAAAAGTTAATATACCAGCAAGCCTGCACCATTTATTTTAATATGTATCTTAACATTCTCCATCCCACAAATGAATGCCAGTAAATCGAGCTTCGCTCCTTACTCACTAGCCAATATCTCCATACCATGTCAATTTACTCTTGGGTGGCAGACATCAAAAGTTTGCCAATGTTGCATGGTGTAGTCAAAACTATCTTTGTAAGTTTTGTTAGTGAATGATCATTGTTGTGATTAGGAAAAGATCCCCTAATGGCTGACAGAAATGAACACTGACTGTTGTATGGACCACAAACCGTGGTTCTAGTGTCAAGTCACTGGAATGAATGACAACTGCATTATGTTTCCATTCCGGAAAATAACATGGTTCTACAGTAGTGTGCATTGACATGGTAATCAGTAGTTATGCTACTATATAGGATGAATTGTCGAAAATTACTCTAGGAAATTAGGATTTAATGTCATACTAAGCTGACCATATGACTTTCCTTATCTCTTTCTTTCACAGAATCTTTCAGCCCAGAGAGGTCAGTACCAGCACCACTCTCATTAGCGCAATTTCCAGCAACGCTTTCAGTAAATAAGTTCTGATAAACCCACTGTCCGCTGTACATTACCTGCCCAGCATCAAACAGCAGACAGACAAATTTAGCGCCTAATCTGTGACGAAAGGGACGTATGTTTTTCTCAGGAGTTGGTGAAGACCAAAGCTGAGATTAAACAGGGATGAATATTGCACTTAGATTTACCAGGTGGACAGAAAAAACACTTTGGATAAATGCTGATATTGCTCTATGTTTGCTGGATCCATAAACAGACAACTGCTAACATGTTCACCAAGTTGTCAGTATGTCAATAATGTATTGACATTGAGTTGGGCTGCCTCCAAATCAATCAATAAATGCGAGTTTAAATCCAAGTACCTGCTGTTAGTTTAGCCTACAGTGCCTTTCAGTTTTCATACAGGCCCCTCTTTTCACAGCATCTATTGGTTTTGGATAGTGGAATTCAGAATATAAATTGCCAAGAGATGAACTAGCAAATAGGTACAATTCTACATACATACATTTCTCTCTAACTAACATGACATGCACGCACATATTTTACTGGGAAACCAATATGGAAGGCAGTCTTTTGAGTGTAGAATTTATTGCAAAAAATGGTACAGTGGTGCATGACAAAAAAGTAGTCCACATGATATACATGTATTAAATTGCAGCGATGTAACTATGTAGGCAGCTTAGTGCTTACAAACACCTTTTCAAGTATTTGGATATTTTTTCACACTTAAAAAAACTATGCCATTCAGCACCTCTATGTAGCTCTACTCTATCAGTGGGAGGATGCAGTGCCTCTGGCAATCCTCACTGGATCAGAACAGTTTGTTTATGGAAGCTGATGCAGGTGAAAGCAGTATACAATTTAGGGCATAACAAGTCAAATTCAAATCATGAATTGGACTTGACCAAATAACAAGAATGTTTTGCAGACAGAAAGCCTCTACACCAAACTTCCAGTTGGCTTGTGAGAGCCGGGAGACGACAATACAGTTTATGTGTGGGCTGAATAACCAGCAGTACGTAGTTATTGTGTTATGAAGCTTTGTGTTTCACAGTACAGCAAGCCCTTTCACTGTTTGATTTACCGCTAATATTACAAATATTGCTTAATAGAGCTTTAAGTACACAGACCGCCACACAATTACATTTGCCTTTACTTACAGACAATGCTTTGTTTTTTTGTTTTTTTATTTTGATATGTCTACTTGATCAGTCTGTCATACACAGTTCATTCATACATGAGTCATGTGGGTTTTCCATGACTGCATTATCTGGTATCATAGTCAAGGCACTGTAAATAAATTAGTGAACTTTCTAGCATATAATCCTAACCTTCACAGATGTTGGAATACAATTATTTTGTTTGTTTTTTGATCATTTTAGCAGGTGTAGGAAAAAAATCATCATGGGCCTATATTTACACCACTCACATTTAAAACTGAATGCATCATCAGATAGCATATCTTTAAAGGCAATGCACTCAGTTTAATCCACACATAACAAAGAGTATGACAAAATGAAATTGGTTTCACAGCAGCTGCTAATGTAATACCATCATATAACTGCTACTATTGATATTACAATTAAACTTAATGGAAAACCTAACAAAATCACACAATGCACTTGCTAAAGTTGGTCAAGTTGACTAAAACAAGAGCAACATTTTGGTCTTTTGAGCTTTTAGGCTTTGAAGCAATGTTTGAGCTGTCAACTGGAATACAGTCAGCCAACTAACTAAATAAAATCTTGAGTGAACAGAAAAACAGGAGCAGCCTTCACAACCAATCCCACAGACCCGTGGCCCCCTGTGGCTTTGCTGATAGCAATACTTACTTTCAAAAGTGTGCTAAACCAACACACACATGCATGCAAACACACAAACAGAATAAAAAAAGAGAAAAACAGCTACATTTAAAACAATTTCCTGTTCATTTCAAGTTAAACTAACAATTGGCTAACTAACAAAAGCAAAATGCGCTTTAGGGTGTTAGCCCTACAAGCATACCAGTGGTTGTCTGACAACATAACAGCAGATAATAGCCTACATTTCTGTTGAAGCTATAAGCGTCCCACAATGTCTGGAGGGGAGGTGAGCATAACAGCTGTGGTGCCAGCTAACAAGCCGGTAAGTAATTGGTGGCAGTGCTGTGGAACAATCCATACACACAACAGCAAACAATCAGATCAGATAAGCAGAATTTGTTTGTCCTCTCTGTGCTTTCTGGCCACAAAGCAAACTTTCATACTGAGCCACTAAGAGATGTCTAGTATGATCCATTCAGCCTCAACCCACGTTCCATTCCTGCATGGGCCCATTACTATACCCTGTAGCATGATGGATTGAAGGTGGTTTAGTAACTCAGGCGTTTGATAAGTTACTCTTACTAATGTAGTGCAAGCAACCTTTAATATAACAAAAGAAAACATCAGATTACAGCCCACAACGACAGCGTAATTTTCTATACTGACTCTGACCAGTACGTACTGATACATAAATGTTACTAAGGTGCAAGATGTGAAGTTGTAAAGAGAATAAGGGGTTAACACTGAGAACTTGAAACTTATTTACACTGTCTGTTGTAACAGGTCCCTATTGAATAATCACTTATTACTTAATCACTATCACTTCCCCGTAAAACGTTCTCTCTAAATTCCTCCCAATTGCGAAATATTTGCTTAGTAGGTCTGAGCTATACTAACTTAGCGTGGCAGCTGAACTGGCGAGATCACAAAATCACACGAGAACCCATCTTTCCAGGCTTCGATCTATACGTTTGTGGCTGGTAGAGTGGCACCGGACCCATCAGCGACCTTTGAGGAAGTACTGGAATCTATGGTGGCGGTGCTAGCATCAGTTCTATCGGAACTAGAGAGTACTTCTTCATTGAAAGAAGAGTAAAGAATTGCGATGAAGAGATGTTTTTTCAGTAGGAGTCTGACTACGTTATATGGTTCGTTGATCTGACTGGTTGAAGTTCCCCCTGTGATAGATGGCGTTGGACAGATCCAGTCACCTGCCAATATCCAGCAACTTCGCACAGCCATTGAAGAGGAGTGGACCAACATTCCACAGGCCACTATCAACAACCTGATCAACTCTATGCGAAGGAGATGTGTTGCACTGTGTGAAGCAAATGGTGGTCACACCAGATACTGACTGGTTTCCGGACCTCCCCGGACCCCCGCAATACAGTGAAACTGCACATTTTCGAGCTGCCTTTTATTGTGACCAGTCTAAGGCACACCTGTGCAATACCCATGCTGTCTGATCAGCATCTTGATATGCCACACCTGTGAGGTGGATGGATTATCTCGGCAAAGGAGAAGTGCTCACTAACACAGATTTTGACAGATTTGTGAACAATATTTGAGAGAAATAGATCTTTTGTGTACATAGAGAAAGTCTTAAATCTTTGAGTTCAGCTCATGATGAATGGGGGCAAAAACAAAAGTGTTGCGTTTATAATTCTGTTCAGTGTATATCTGACAGGTGACTGTCGTAACTCAGAGTTCAAAAAGAGGGTTTGAACAAGTACAATATGAATAATAAAGGAAGTAGGTCATGCTTACACGTCACATCTGATGTTTTGGAAAGAAGGAGAGGACGACAAAGAGATGCTATTGTACATAAATTTACAAATTTGCAGAAGACTCCCTCCTCAAGCAGCTGGACCAGGTAGAGCACAAAGAGACATCATCTACCACCTGGTGAATGTCATTTTTGTTACAACATTTTTTTTTTTAAAGGAAATGCCGGCTGAATATGCATGTCATTTTCTAAAAACATCCTGCTTCACACTTACACAATGTCACATATTCACACCTGCCAGTTTCCAAGTACAGCTGCAGCCTGGTGACTGACTGATTGGCTCACAGGGAACAAGGATACAGTAAGTGCCCTGCTGTAGATCACTTGTTGAGAGAATGCAGCCTATTTACTTTCCTTACAGGAGCCACATTTCCCATATAGTCCAGGGACTTGAAATAGTACCTTTCAGTCACAAGCCTGAGACTTAATGGTTAACTAAAACAAGAGGAAATAGAAGGTCTATCTCAGTACATGTTGCCAATCAGCTACTCGAACTGATCATGGGTACACTAAGATTCACTTAATTGCGTCCATGTTTACCGCATTTGCATATTTTCCTTGCATCTTAGTACATCTCACTGAAGACGCAAACAGAGATGCAAGGAACAGATGCAGGGAGAGGAATTTTTAGAAGAATGAGACGTCCTTTTCTCTGAACCATCATCTGAAGTGATGTCAGTTACCTCTGCCAGCATAGCATTGTTTTCCTTAGAAAGAATGTTACATTGAAAGAGGACATCATTTAAATATAGCTCACAACAAGCTATAGTTGACATGGAGATTTTCAGCCTTATATTACTGATTGGAAATGACCATAGACAAAATAAAATGTGTTTTTTATTGACAACATTCCCTTTCCTCACCGATTATGACATCCTCCATGATATAGCTTACAAGGAATGGGGAAAAAGGTTTCTTACAAATTAAGTTGTTCTTTCATGGTGCTTTTTTAAAATGAGACCTACCAATTTTAAACAGAAAGCCAATAAATAATATAAAACCTGGAATTAAATACACATAAATTGAGTCTGTTATTTGCAGTGATGGGAATAACGGCGTTATAAATAGCGGCGTTACTTTTTTTAGTAACGAGTAATCTAATTGATTACTCTTCCCATCTTAATAACACTGTTACCGTAACTGCCAAAAAATGCGGCGCTTTACTGTAATTGAAGCTGTTTTTTTCATCAGACCAACTAGATCTCTGAGCCGAGAGGCAAAGACTTTTTTTTACTGTTCTTCCTTGGTTAGTGGGCAGTGCACGAGACAAGCACATAAATGCTGACGATTGGCTGAGGTTGAGTAAGATTTCATGGTAAGCCAATCAGAGGTAGAGTTGGGCGGGTGTTTGAAAGCATGCATAGTTGGACACACAACGAACAACACAAGTGAGTCAGTCAACGAGAGACAGGTATGGCGAGCCCAAATAATCCAAAAGTAGCCTTCTCTAAATGGAAGTATAGCCATTACTTTTCCCTCCAAGAAATGAAAGGAACAAATGTAATCGTGAAAGCACATTATGCTATTATTATTATGTTAGATTGAAAGCACCTCCTATTGTTACACTGTTCTACTTTTTCGAGGAAGAAAATACTTTAAGTACAGTATATCTACCAATTGTCTTAAGTTTTTTTTGTTTTATTTGTGTATATATCTGTTATTTATTTTTGGTATAGTGCTTAACAAGCATAATTTAATTTTGCCCAGTTGCGGCCTGTTGAGGGGCAATAAATATCAAAAGTTCCAAAACATCTATTGTGTTATTTGTATCGATCCACTATATAAACATAATATCGACATACATGGCATTTGATTGGAGGCTAGTCTCACTTTGTCCCACAGCAACATTAAAATAGTTTAGATTTGTATACATTGTTTCTGTTAATAATGTATTGTATTAAGTGTCCATTTCATTTTAATATTTAAATTTATCATAAATAATTGAACATGCACATGTATTTTAAGTTCCGTTAAAGAGGGGTGGAGGTGGGGTCACATTTGAGCATTTAAAAATTTACTTGAAAGTAACGCAATAGTTACTTTCTGAAGTAACTAGTTACTTTTATAATTTGTAACTGAGAAACTAATTTAGTTACTTTTTGGAAGAAGTAACTAGTAACTGTAACTAATTACTTTTTAAAAGTAACTTGCCCAACACTGGTTATTTGTCCAGGTGTATAACTGCAGTGATGTGAAGCGGTTTGAGAGCAGCATCCAACTAACAGAGTTCCAATGAAGCTTGGTCTGGTAAAAAGGCTTCTGCAAAAGGCTGGTGTCACGTATCCTCGCTCACATCTCCTCAAGGATCCTTCCTCATTTGTTGCAGCAGAAATAAGTGAAATGGAATGTTCTTCATGGTGGGTCAAGCGTAGCCCAAGATTTCTGCTGAATGCCTAAGTCCTGTTTGGTAATATTAGGGCTTTGAACTAGGATAAACTGAAAACCAGAAACTATAGACAATTACAAAAACATATACACAGTTAGGGCTATGCAATATAATATACGAAAATCTCATCCCGATATGGGTAATTTCATATCTAGATAATGACACATATCTCGATTTCCTGTTAATTCAATGTTTATATAAAATTACCACATGGAAAGGTGTATTTTTTATTACACTTAGATTTTTCACTTGACAATGAAAGGTTTTTCTGTTTTTAAAAAATGTATTTAAAATATAAAAAGGTAAAAAGAAAACACTTTTTATCTATGGTTGCAAACAACAATGCCCATAAGACTGAAGTAGCCCCAATTTTAGGTACGAGCTCCTCGTATTGTCTTGATGGTTAGAGACCATCTCCTGTTTGGAATTTTTCCATTCTGTGTCATGTTCACTCTCCTCCATGTTTGTTTCTGTTGCCTTCATGCAAATTCCCTGCCTGAATCTGTGCCGTGCGTAAGGAAAAAAAAAAAGATATACATTCGCTTGGATTGTCATTTGCAACACAGAGCAATAGAGCATAACATGAAGAGATAAACGTTCTTCTATTGTCACACAACATATGGTGTCATATAGCTTATAGAAATACGTATACACACACATATATACATACACATTCACAAGCATAAACCTCAAGCTAATCTTTTCCTTTTGTTTTTCTCCAAGTTACATGGTTTCCTACAAATATTGAACCGAGTGGAATTATAGAGCAGAGCAAGGGAATGAGTGTTAATGACTGAGGTGTATTTGTCAATCAAGCCTAACACTGGTATGTGCATGACTTTACATATCCTCCCCATGGGAGTATCATATCAGGCCATGCATTCTGTGTACTTGCACAGTGTAAGGCTGTGTGCTCTCACTGGTGGGGATATGTCTGTCACTGCCTCTCGAGGCTATATCCAGGAGGAGACCATCTGTTTATTTTGTCCTGACATCACCTCTGCTTACAATACCTTAGAGGCCTATATCTTCTGAAAAGGTTTAAAATGACTTTTGGGGAACAGTATTTTCCTATTTTTTGTTATTTCAACATAGAGAAAATCTAACCACCTTTTTATCTTGTTCGTTTTACATGTAAAAAAGTGTGTACTAATAATTTCAGATAAAACGCTTTATGCATATTTATGCTACACTGCCTGAAGGGGTCAGTTCATCCTATGGATTGGTGGTCACAGAAACAACAAAGTTTTGATGAAATAAATTCCTCATGTTGCCTTCCTTGTCTCTCTCTCACTTTCTCTTTCTGTAGCCCACATGTCATAATGTGCTTGTGTACATTTTCATCACCATCTCACTCACCCTACTGTTGTCACATCAACAGACTCAGACTTTCAGATTCCCAGTGTAATTGTAACAAAATCATAATTTGAGTCGAATTACTGTATGCTTCATCAAAAGCCTGGCTTTTAATGTGTGTATATATATGCACACAAGTGTACTGCAGCAGAAATGAAGAATCCTTATTTGTCTGCATCAGAAGCTCAGTCAGATTGTTATAAACCGATACAAATATAGATTTTGTGCTTGAATTACTTGCTGAGCTGTTAATTAATTAAGGGGAAGTCAAAGTGTCAAACACAGCATTTGGGCTGTTTTTATTATCATTACTGTTGCACCTTCTTACAAATGTGAATCATTAGAATCATTTCAGCAGTTATACATCATGTACTAGCTTGTAAATAGTAAAAGCTAGGTTCTTCTTCTAAAAGGAAACATTCCCTCAGTCATACAGATAGTCATTATGTAACACAAGTGGTTATCTTTAATTTGAAATGGATGGTGTCCCTACTCTTAAAAGACCTCTATTAGCCTGCCAAAAAGTGCAAAGATTGCCAAAGATGATGGAAAATGAATATCAAGTGCAATACATCATTCTTGTCTCAGTAGCGATATGGCAATCCCGAGTGGAAAATTAATTTGATTTCCACTACAGCCTGACATTGTAAGATGAGCAGCAGGAGCACTTTCTGTATTTTCTGCCAGTACTGATCATCACAGTGTCAAGGAGTCCCAGATTTTGAATTCATTTTCATATTTTTGTGTTTTCACCGTTTGTTTTTTTCAATGTGGGGTCACCTCATTTTTAGTTTGGGCTCTCAATCGTACTGCAGGGTTAATGCGAAGATATTATTATGTTTATAAGTTAAAAACACTTTTTTACTTATTTGGTGAAAATGAAATCACGCAGGCGATACAAGAATTACAAAAGACCAAAAGATTTTACACAACAAACGCACATTACAAAGGTTGTTATAGGAATATTCTCTCACTGTTATAACTGAATGCTGAAGTTCATATCTTGCTATAAGATTACAACCTGAACCACACATCCTACAAAGCAGCCTCGTGGTGCTTCATATTGGCCAAGTATCAATCAAAACCTCAGAAATAAGAAAAACATATGTGCACCAAATAGATTCAGTACAACAACCCCATGATTAGCAAAATAACATCAGTCTTTCACTCTGTGTGTAGGTTTTTATTTGAGGCAGAGGCAGACTGTTAATTTAATGATAATGACAAGCTGTTATACATTATACAATCTGCCTAAAGCTATGGCTATAACAGTAGAAATATATGAAGACAACAAATACAGTATCACTGCCAATTTTCAAGTATTTTGGAAAAAGTTACCTGTTGCACAGCTCCAAAAAGTGCCAACAATGGAGCTGCCACATCCCGGACTAAATATTGTTTATCAGCCTAGTTTGTATTATATTGAGTCTATACTGAAATGCGTGCTGAATTTAAATATCTCATTTCTTTTTCGCTCATTTATATGCTGAAATATTCAGTCAAATGGACAGGTCTCTCATGTAATACTCTTTTCATGGTTTGACACTATACAGAGATCGACAAATTGCAATTCTCTGAACTCTTAACTAGCTAATTTTTTTTTTCTAAAAAGAAAAGGAAACACCCAGGAAAGTTTGTTTGCTAATGGATACTTATATGAATAGCATTGGCGAAAAGGTATTGCAAAGCAACATTTGTTCCCTTAATGTTCACTGAACAGAAACCATATAGTTGTGATACATGCTAGTGAAGCTTTCTATTGCAATAACTCACCTCCTCATCCAGTTTATTCAGCTCAAGAACCTCAGTCATTTTAACCCGGTTATCTGGAACGAGTTGTGCATGCAATTTGCCATAGTGGGATGGTGGTCTAAAGAAATATAGCTTCTTATGTGGTTGAGTCTTATCACATTTTCAGTGAGTCTTATGCATGCTAGAAGGATAGTAGGTGGTCATGCCACCAATTAAGGCAAATCATGAGTGTGCATTTGATGCTGGTGTTGCATCATGTCTCTACCAGAGTTCTTCCACCAGTTCCAAGTCCATTTTACAAAGATTTTCACATCAGCTATGTAGCTTAGAAATAGTACAATGAAAGAACACAGTGTGCATGCAAGTGACACTGGTACATAGTGACAGAGAGAAGGATGACTAAAATAATTAAAATTTCCTCTTCAGCTAGGCTTAATAGCTGCCCATAGTACTGGTGAACGAATGTGCTGCTTTGAGGCAAGATGAAATGCATGATGAAAGAGACAATTAGTACTTACACAATCAAGGGGAAAGATATCAGCAAACCCAAAACAACAGAGATTGATTGGAGAATTTATTTTTGTCATTAGAGGTCGGTCCTTCTGAGTACCTCAGAATGCAACTCAACAGACAACATCTAAAGGTCTAATCACGCCAGTCCCACAGCCAGCAGTCAGGAAGAGCCACTCCATTCACATGGTTTTTAACTGCATCTGTGACACTAGAATCCCCAGGGCGTGCTCTCCACAGATGCTGCTGCCAGACTAGCTCTCCTGTCTACAGTCCCTATTTGGAAGGAAGAGATATGCAAAGAAAAAAGCACAGCCTTCTTTATATCCTTGACAGCTCATTACCACGGAAACAACCCTGGCCTGGCATCACTGCCCAGCCCTCCTCACTGGAGGAAACAGACAATAAAAGAAGAGAGTGTTGAGGAGAAATGAGAGTGCAATATTGCATCCACTAACTGATCCTTTAATTAAAATATGCTGCTGAGTGTGGAGGTCTGCTATATTTCGGGCAGCATCGGTCTCCACAAGTGTGGCATTAAAACTCCAATATGGTAAAGGGCAAAACCAGGTGTCTGACATAATAGATAAACATGAGAAATTTGGCATGAGCAGCATCACTTTGTGGGCACTATAATGGTTTGGCGCACTCGCCATTTAAAATGTTCTTGCTCTTTGTTCGGGAAAGGAAGAACAAATAACAAGGGAAAAGGGTAGACAGGTGGGAAAGTCTTAACTGGATTCAGTCCTAATATAGTGAGAGTGCAGGTTTTTTTTTACACATGTGGGGAACTTTAACCTTGACTGCGTCTGGCCAAGCAATGAAAAATCTGTTTAATTATCCATGATAAATTCAAGCCTGTAAGTATAGGAAGCAGCTGAAAAAACAACTGTAATCCCTCCTGTGGTACTACTGAACTACCAACAACTGTTTTGGGATGGAATGGGGCCAGATTTAAAAAACATCAAGTAAGGAAATGTTCTTCTCAGTTTGCATGTGTTCTCACAATGTATTCATTTCAAAATGGGACAGGTGAGGGGGAACCCCCAGGAAAACCTCAGTAAAAAGCATGTGTAGACTGGTGGATTGTTGGTAGACTTCTTTTGCAGATGGCTAGTGTTATATGGCTACAGTCGATCCTTGCAGAGCTTCTTTGCTTCCCCTCAGTTTGAATAATGATGAAGGTCTGTTCAATTACTGTTATCTTCTAGTTCTTTTCTCAATCATGTTTAAGTTGAACTCTGATAACCTATGATGCCAGCTTGGGTCTGAGAAATAGTTACTTTGTCCATCTGTGGTTTCACAGATCTCTAGCATTAGGTGTTTTGGGGCTAAGTGATGCGATAGAGATACAGTACAAGGTACGAATCATCCTGTTTAAAAAACAAACTCCTCTGACATAGTGCTTGGAGATGTTGCTGGCCGAGGGTAATGTGGACTTGATACAACATGCTTGAAGTTATTTTGAAGCAAACATTGGAATACTCGCAAAGAATCTTCATTTGTCAGTGGACTCTGCCAGAATCCATCTAGACTTCAGAAAACAGTCCTGTCTGCTAGTTTTGGAAGTAGGTCAGTCTTTAAGATCAACACATGCAAAGATTTTTTTTCATAGCTTTGAGCAAGGAACCATTGGTGTACCGTTTGGTTTGTTCAGTTACATTTTATATGATGCTCATTAAAATCCCCCTCTACTCAAAAATATGTTTTTCTTCTTGTTCCTACAGTTGGAGGTTTGAGCTTCACTGTGCAGAATGATGTACGTGCAGACTTTGAGACTATAAGGATGTTTTCAAATTCTTCTTCTGAAAGTAAAACGTTTTTCTGTGAAAGTCTGACTTTAAAGGGTAGGCCTAAGAACATGTTTTGTGACATCAGAAAAGTCAATTTTGGTCTATGTAACTTACACACGTGTGATCTAGAAGCTGGAAGCCGCCAACGCACATTCACTGAGAATGGACTTTAGTAGGAGTAGGAGACATCTTGTGTACAGCAGGGAAATTTAAGAAATAAACCAAATTTGCATATTCATCGATTCTAGAATTTGCACTGAGGTAGAGGGAGTAGATGCCTTTTTAAGTATTTTAATGTGGATATTATACTTTTGCAGAAAAAAAACATAGCCACACATGATTGTTCCAAGCAGACGATCTGTATATGTGTTAAAACATGTCTGAAGGGAATATTTAAGTCAAATCTCAGACAGGCACATGCTGTTTAAGTACTTTACAGCATGCGTGAAGTATGCTCAGCTCAGAGTCCATATATCAATGCTACATGCATTCACACTGGCTATATGGAGAAGTAGAACATAACTATCTCATCTGGTAGAAAAACATGTTTCCCTTGCCTGGCTTCCAATGTATAAAGCAGAGGTGGAAAGAGTACTGAAAATCTGTACTCAAATAAAAGTATTGTTACATTACTGAAATATTACTCAGCTACAAGTGAAACTACTGGTACTACTAAAAAATACTCAAGTAAAAGAACATTAGTTACTTTTTAACTGTTGATATTTAATGCATTATGAATAGCAGGCATTCAATGGAAGGGGAGTTCCCAGTAGAAAATATCTACTTTCAACTAAACACATTTATCTGATAATAAAAGGTATGAAAATATCAAAATACGGCAATTTGTTTTCTTAACAAATAAGTTGGAATTTTGTCTGTTAAGAGCATACGATAAATATCCTGCGCAGAACACATGTAATTAGTATAAACCCTAACCTAAATAACCTGGCAAGACCCTAATCTTTCTCCATTTGGTATTTGTTTATCCAAATCTTCAGTCATTAAATTACTCTCAACTTCTGGGTCAGTTCTGGTCAATGTGGTCAACTCTCCAAACCTGTGCCTCCTGCAGTGTGTTTTTTTGTTAATAGTTTGTGTGTCCCTGCCGAATAAAATTACAGGCTTCAAAAATATACTCATAAAAGTACCCAACCCAACAAACGTCTCCAGCCAAGCATTTTTTCTGAGCACCCAAAATGTGGACACAACGAGTTTCTATACAATTATAAGTTGGCCTGGACTATATGTACATCTGTTTCATGTACACATAGTGTTTTGTTTTGTAATGCATATTAATTTGTGTGATTAAAAGATGTTGTATTGGTTACAAAATGGTTCTTACAAATACTCAGTTTTATCTTCAATCTACAACTGATTTAAAATGTCAGCTGTCCCTTTTTGCAGCTGTTTATTTCGCCCTGCCTAGTTAGCAAATCTCTGGGTCTTCATGCACATGACACATAGCCTGACCTAAGGTTTATATATCTATTACACAACCAGGGATAAGTTGCAACACCTTATGACAAATAAACTGAACTATGCCTTTAAACACATTTTGATTTATCGGGGGAGTAATGTTAGTTGCTGGAGCGGGAGTGACCACACACTTGCACTAAAGCAGAGCGGGCAGCTGAGAGACACAGAAAAAAGAAAAACATTTTCGCCCTTAATCCTGACGCGCCCCACACAGTGCATCAGTTAGCCTCAAGGGGTTGTCTGAAAACTGGTATAGGAGATTTCCTGAACTCCTGGTAGGTGAACAGGAAACAAGACAAGAAAACAAGACCATAGCGAATTATCACACACTGCTGAAGAGTGGAGTGGCACAAGATGTGCACCATATTATAAGTTGGAACACAACTTCTGCTTCCGGCAAAGGGTTAGGGACAGAGAGGCTTAATGTCGTTGCTTTGCCTTCATTTGATCTGTAATATGGAGCAGTATAAATCACATTGTGTGAAGTACATTTGAAATAAAAAGAAACTGCTACTTTGTTCCTACTAACTGAATATATTTGATATATCTTATATGCATGCATTTCTTTTGATGCAGGCAATCTATTGTATAATATGTTGATATTTATGAGTAAATAGTGTGTAAAACAGCCACAACCTCCATAGTAAGAGATATATTTTGGTTATGGTGGACAGTGTGTGAAATCTGTGAACTACTAGTAAAATGGAATGGGTTAGAATCTACCATTATCGACTATATAACATATGCATAGGCTAAAATAATAAAAGCCAGCTGGAACTCACCTTAGTCAGACCATGCTGGGGGGATGAAGTGCTACTGGTATGGATATAGAGTGTTGAGGACCTAGAGCAATCTGGATCTCACAGATAAGCTGATGGTTGCTTGTGAGCCTCACAGCGACGCAGGCGGTATGATGAAGTAGTTACATCAAATTGCTAGAAAAATAGGAGAAAAAAACATTCAGAACATCACTGAAGAGAGAGGAGAGGAGAGTGCCAAGGAGGTTCCTCACAGTCCCGTTTTATCATGGTAGTCATGTCAAGTCAAGCACCATGGCAGCAACACCTAACAGGACAGAAACGCAGCGAGGATAACACGGCAGGTAAGGGAGCGGAATGACCTCGAAAAAAAGGGTCTTGATCGTTGCAACTGACTTGATAAACAAGGCCAAGTGGTTGCCAGTCTGGCATCTGATTCGATATTGGAAGAAGATCTAACAGAATCTAATACATATTGGTCACGGACTGTGCCTTGAAAATGCATATGTTAATTAATGCCATTCACATCTAGCACATCTGTGTCGTAAAATAATTTCAGCAGCAGAATGAGAATATTTGTTGTGTTTAATCTACATTTTGAGATGTAATACTTACTTATTCTGAAGGTGTGCTATTGCCTCATTTCTGAATCAACATGCATACAAAGAACAAAGTGGGTAGTTACCTCGCATTAGGTGCTGACTTTCTACATCAGCAGGCAACATTCCCAGTATGTTTAAGTAAGGGGATTTATACAGTATTTCATCATTTTTTGTGCGTTCATTGCCACCAACCTAACTAGAGAGAGTGCTGCCGTTGGCTAACACTGTCAGCAATGTGATGCACGCCTTCACTCTTCATATTCAAAACTCCCACCCATACTTATGAGCCAAATGTCATGAACTTATATCTGAATTACACTTCATGGGGAGTCAAAATCTCTCATGTTGGCGGGAAGCTATAACTGCCAAAGGGATACATTTAGTAAATAGCAGCAGCAAACATCTGGCCCTCTGATTTTAATTAGCCCCAACTTACAGTTATGTCTCCCTCTGTTTCAGTCATCAAATGATCTTTATAAAATTTCATGACCTTTTTTTTTTTAAATGCCATAAAAAAGGACTAAAACAGAAGGGTCCGCATTTATAAAACTCTGCTTATCCTATAACACTGCCTACTGACAAACCTCGGAATCTACTTAACAAATATTCAGATCTATGAAGCCATGCCTGTAGGTAGTCTCCATGTCAAAACTACCTACCTGTGTTGAACTGTGCTCGTGTGTACTCATGACAGAAAGACAGGGTAGATAATGTTCCATATTATCGGAAGGAAGCTGCCCTCTCTCTAGCACCACATAACCAGCAAAACATGTAATTACTTGGTAACTACAGATGAAAAAACTAAAAATACTGTCACACACGATAGATGGTGAATGAACATTGTTGAGAATCTGGTATGTATCAATCCACCAACCAGCATAAAACTTATTAAACACAGCTAATCAATGGAGGATTGTTGCCAGTTGAGGTGTCAAAATAACATTTTCCCCGGGCACAGGGCACTTTGTTTATATCAAATTGCTTTTTGTATTTTTTTATATTTTCTTGATATTAAAAGTTGTGGCCACAAAAAGAAAAAACCCATCATCAAGCAAACTGTTTTGTCTGGAATTTTGCTACAGAGAGTGGAGGGCACAGATGCAGCTCAGGATGCCATAGAAACCGGCAAGGCTGACTTAAAATAACTTGAGCCAAGCACATTAAGTATTTTGTTCCATTTTATTTAGACACAGTCTCAAGTGTGGCAGTTGCTGTTGGTGGGGGGGGTAGTATTAATTAATTGAGTTCCAGGCCAAAGCAGTGTCTCCAGCAAGCACATCCCAGCCATGGTGTCTTGTCAGCCAGGCCCCAAGTTTCTCTTTGTTTTTGTTTGAATGTACTTATTTAGCCTATTCTTGTAGTGGTGATAATAAATGTATAACCCCAATTAGTTCAAGGCATATACTGACTTGTAGTGGTGATGTGCATTTAATTAGGAACAGAGCCAGCGACCGCTGGAGGTCCCAATTGTAATTGCTAAAGTTATAATTTGCGGTAAAGTTTGACTGATAATTTGCCCCCCGAACATAAATGAAAGTGCAATTTTATTTGGCAAAGTGGTCAGGCCTGGTGAAACTTAGATATTCTATGCGTCGCTTTTGGGTCGGCCACTAGGTGGCGCTATTTTTAAGAAAAGTAGGTTTAGGCTAACAACTCCCCACAAAATTGGACAGTACAATCAAATGATGTTGCTAATTAAATATTTTGCTATTTGCGACTGTACGTTGAAGGGTGTGTACGTGGCATGCTGTCAGAGTTGGCCATTTGAAATACCGTGGCCATTTTCCGCGTTGTATTTGAACAGACTCCTCATGGGGGACTTATCAAATCTACTACAAAATTGGACAGTACATTCAAAAGATGTTGCTAATTAAAAGGTGTGCTATTTGCGACTGTACATTGAAGGGCGTGTCTGTGGCTTTCCGTCAAATTTGGCCATTTTGAATTCCGTGGTAATGTTCTGTGAATCTTTCGCATTGTATTTGAACAAACGCCTCATAGGAGACATTTTTATTGAATTTTAATCACAAATACAGAAATGTTCATACAATGTTCATTTTTCAAAGTGATAAAACACAAACACCCCTCCACTCCCACGAGCCACATCTACAAACCGTATTTCCTACGGAGTATTGTTCCTGGAGTATTGTATGAAACCCCTGGAAGTCAAGTATTAAATTGCAAGATAAATAGGGGACTTATCAAATCTACTTCAAAATTGGACAGTACAATCAAAAAATGTTGCTGATTAAAAGTTGTGCTATTTGCGACTGTACGTTGAAGGGCGTGTCTGTGGTGTGCCGTCAAAGTTGGCAAGCTTGAATCGAATGTCAAGCTGTGATGCCATTTCCGGCATTTCAGGGCTTCAATTTGAAATAACTCCTCCTACAGATTTTATCGAATTGACTTCAAATTTGATCACTGCAATCTAGACACATTGGTGATCAAAAGTTAAATTAAATATTAATGATGGCGAGGTCCCGCCCAATGCTGCTTGCAGCTTTAATATTTTTTTGTTTCTTAATCTGTGGATCGAGTATTATTTTGTGATCTCGCAATCTGGCATTGCTCTGAGCATGACAGAAAGTATGCGTAGAACACAATTACTCAATGAATCCCGGCTCTTGCTGACATACATTCCACCCCTGTCTTTTTGTGCGTAGCAGTGTTTTTTTAAGTGGATAAAGGTTATCAAACAGACCTACAGTGTTTAATGTAAAATCAAAAAGTTCAGTTGTTGAGTTTAAATATTTGCAATACAGTGCATTCTGAAAATTAGCTCTGATCTTTAAGCTGAAAGTATAATTCGATGTCTTTGAAATGATGGATGTTGTGTTCTGTTTTTGGGTATCTGATTTATCTAGACAATTTGCTAACTATTGACATTTCTTTGCAAACTTTACACACAGTATGGCATTTTCTTAGTCAACTTTAGTCCGTGTGGACCTTTACCACAAAGCAAGTTACTACATAGCTTCCGAAGGACAAGGTTCTGTTCAACATGCAAAACAATAGTGAAAACAATCAGCATGCTCTTGTGTTGAAATCTAATTCAATTTTATATTTCACTCATCTTGTTACATTGTTGCACCAATTCATTTGCTAAAGAGAGCCTGTATGCATCTCTGCCCACCTACTCAAGGTACATGACCTATAAAGAATGCAGTAAAACATAATGCTCATGCTCTCATAATATATAACTGCCTCTTTGTTATGTCTAAATTCATGTTTGCTTTTGCACAAAAGGTCACAGAACTCGCAGTCTGATAATTGACAATCCACTGTCAATTATCAGACTGCTTCAGCAAAATGTAATTGTTTTAAATACTTTGTAATTTATCTAATAAATTTACATGTGGAAGTCTGAAATTCTTCATTTGTTGAATGAAGACCATGAGATGTTCCAAAGAGCAGTAAGTACACATTTGGGCTTTGGTTATATTGGTGTTTTGTTTAACTGCTATGCTCCAATTTTGTAATTGTCCTCTCCACTTTCTCTCTCGTGCACACTTTTGTGTTTTTTTTTTTTAAATGCCATAAAAAAGGACTAAAACAGAAGGGTCCACGTTTATAAAACGCTGCGTATCCTAAAACACTGCCTACTGACAAACCTCGGAATCTACTTACTTTCACTTTACTGAGTGCTGTTTTCTTCACATATTTAAAATGTTTACTTTGGATGTGCCCCACAACAGTGTATTTTTGTCTGATTATCTTTGGTCCTTACAGGCTAAACACTAGACTGTCGACATTTTCCTAAGTGTATTGGGTGGTCAGCCATTAGTTTGTTTGCTGGAGGATATTAAAATACAGAATTCAAGTGAGGAAATGGAGCATCAATACATAGTATACTCAGTTATCCTAACTAACTAAAATTACATGGAAATAACCTTTGAATTGTGCCATTCAATTGTTCTATTTTGAGCTTAGTTTGGAAATGGTATGAGAAACAGGTTTTTTTTTCAATAGAAAGCACCTTACATAGGCCATAGTTGACCTTTCAAGACAGCACAGCAATAGTACCATTTTCATTCTGCGTTGCTATAAAAGTCTAGGCCCTGGTCTGTTAGCCGTCTCTATCCATATGATGATAGATCTGGTCATGGTATTGGTTGCCATCTTCTTCCTGGATCAGTTTAACCACCAGGTCCCTTACCATGAGCTGGAGAGGCTGTGCTACATAAAATAAAACTGATCGATAGCTGACAAAATGTCCCTTTGTTTCTTTTATCTGTACTAAATAATCTTTTTTTCTTTGATAGCGGTTCTCATTCAACACTACATTCAAAGTTATGATAGAAACATTAATGCCAAACAGTCATTATTGTATTGGCAAACACAGAGTGTATGCTTCTGAGCGTATCAACAATTAGGCCTATTAAAATGAAACTCTAAAATCAGCTGCAGATAACTATTCTCTTCATTGTGTCATAAGTGGACAGGCTTCTGACATTTGCAAAAAGAAAATACATATTACATTCCCCTAGGCTACACTAGTGAACTATTATTGAATGTGAAGTATTCCACCTCATTACTTTAAAGATACCAACTCACCCACTCACAAATGGCAGCTCCCATACCAGGCAAATGAAAATGTCCGACAATTGCACTGTGGATCTTCTCCAATATGTCCACCAAAAGGGCTGCAATAACGCTCTTTGACAGCAGACAGTCTCTATTTGGTCTTGTATTAAAGAAGAGGTATTATGTTTTTCTTTTGTTTCTGTCATATACTGTTACAACGTCAGATGATGATATTAAACAACGCCAAAGTGTCAAATAATGAGGTAAGCGTACGTAAAAGTAACTCCTGTGGGCAAAAAGCTGACTGACTGCTCTGGATGTCATGACCAGCCTGACGTTGGCTAGTCACAGATTTCTTTCTATTGTTATCTGCTCCAGGCAAAGCATGGCTGAGGACACCCACCAAGTACAGAGGCACATTCAGTCTGTTATCCAACTGCTTTGCTCAGGAGACAAGGCTAAGCCTTCAGTTTTGTATGCAGAAAGCGCTTTTTTGGAAAAGGTACATATTTTCTGGTTTTCCCTCTAATGCTTCTCTGCCTCAACTCTCAGCAATTTATGGAGTTTAGTGATGGACATTTACTTGTAGCAATTAGCCAACCTCTAACAGCTGCTAATGGACAGGGAGTTTGAGGCACCGGCACTCCCAGCAGGGCCAAAACTCCTGTATTAGAGACGTAACTTTAAACACGGACACAACCGCGGTGCTCTGAGCTCCTAGGCCGAGTAATGCTAACCAGCTACCATTAGCAGCTAAAGTAGTAAACTGCTAATAAAAAGTAGCTATGGCTATATTTTCATTTTGTGAGTTGGAAATAAGCATTATATCCACCGTGTATATACAGTATGCATTACATTAATGCACTCCCGTCTTCTGCACAGTTTTCTTTTCTTATCTTCATTTATTTATATTTTGAAAGTACTTTATTTTTCTGTGTGATTTTTGTGTGATTTGAATATTTGTATTTGTATATTTTATGCACCAATTGCACCAGGACACATTCCTCGTAGGCGTAAAAACCTACTTGGCAATAAAAATAATTCTGATTCTGATTCTAGGTCCACTTTACCTATATTGGAATAGCAGGTGTCCAGTCTTCTCTTTAGTTAAAATCTCTATTTGGCTCCTCAAGATACTGGTTATGGGGTTACAAATCCAGCACCTCTGGCACTATACGGGGATCCATTTTACCAGTGTGAACAGCCTGACTGCTCCTCAACTTGCCTACCTCTACCTCTTAGCTGTTTTTTTGCCTTTTGTTCTCACTACCTCTATCTCAGTCTGTCATTCTCTGTCACCACTGCCTGTCATACAAGTCATACAAAACTCAGTCAAAGCTTCTCGCCCCGTACGACTCATTAACTATCTATCACTCTCTCACTATCATAGTGAAGTTAGTGTTGTGTGTGTAAATTGCAGTACTTTTAAGCAGTGTAGTCAGTGGTTAGAAGGCTGGGAAGATCATTACAACTGTTTTGAAACGATGTTACCAAATTTTAATGTGTTGTGTGCCTTGAAGTACAGTGAATTTAATTACAAAAGTGTGCCAAGAGCCTGGGCAAATAACTACCTGAAATATCAGTTTGGCAAAGAGTCCTTCACTTATTAAATGGTTTGTGGCATGGTAGCATTATTTTAGGATACTTTGTGGATAATCTGAGTTTGATTCAGAGATTGAGTGTCCATTGAAATGACAATTCTAGCTTGAAAAGTAACAACTGCAAGCTGAAATACTCTAATACAATCTTAACTTTGATTTTTTTAGCATCTGGCACTTTTTACTGCAATTTTATTTTCTTCCTCTTTGCCAAGATTTGCTGTTGTTTCTAACACAATATTGACAATCCAGGTGTGACAAGGCATGTGACAACCACTGGAGCTGCATCCATCAGATACCATGTGTTGATTCTAGCACATGGGCAGGTGTCATTCCATCAGTATCCACTGTATACTGTGTTTTGAGATGCATTATGTTGCCTTTATGTGCCTGTAGGAAATCTCAGAATAATGCAGGGAGCTATGATGAACAACATTAATAAGGGCAGAACAAAATGGATATAAATTAGCACATAGGATGTAAGTGTTTTCTTTGCTCATATTGAATTTATTTTTTGGTTCTTTCCGCCTGGAAAGGAAGTTGAAAGTGAAACGTAAAATTTGAAGGCTTCTTGCAATTCTTTGCTGTTTGCAGCTCACTGTACAACGTTCATTGTTGTTTGCAGTAGCCAACTTGTCCACCATATAGACGAGAGTATAATCCTACAATTTAGTTTTATTTACTTTGCGGTGACATTCAATATGTTCAACTTGATCTTCTGGAAGTACAACAACAGTCTTTGTGCCGTCTTCAGTCGGCCAGTCTTGGGACTTTACCTGACATCTTTTTATATTGTCAGAACCAGACAGCCATTTTCATAAACATATGCACCAATTACAAAATCCATTAATATCCATCATGTTCTGTCATAAATCATATAGCTGGGCAGCCAGTCTGACTGTAATAATTGCTGAGCAAGAAGCAGAAGTCTGTGATTAGGTTTAGTCATTATTTCCCTCCATGTGATTAATCTCAGCTTTGAAATAATAAATGGGGAAAATGAACCAGTTTTATGTCAGTGCGTTTGTAATTGTGAATTTGAGCGTGACATATTATGAAGCCAAGTTTTGACAGAAATCTGTTTCTGTCAGTCTCTTCTCTCCCACTCCTCTGTCTGTGACAAATACAATGATCAATGCTTTGCCATGTTGTTGTTTGTATCAGAGCATCTAAAAATATCATGAAACCTACAAATGTCAAATTGAAATCCAACCATTTCCCCAGGTCTCTGTTCACTTTAAAGTATTTAAAATACTTTAGCTAAATGTCAGAATAGGTGGAAAAAAAACATTCACGCATGAGAAAAATACACAATATCAAAACTTTAGTTAAGTGAAATTCCTTTATTTTACCTATAATAAAAGATATTTCCACATTATTACTCCAGTGCTGATTAGTAGCAATGCTTTTATATTAACCTCTGTGTACTCCCACAATTATTCCCTCTACCAGAGGACACTTTTATTTTCCATTGAGACTACAAGTTTGGATGCATGCACATCATATTAATTCCCTGCTTTGTTTGAACACTCATTAAAGCAGTTTTTTCTGCTCTTGCCGAAATTACACACGCTCTAGTGAATTATATGTGCATCACACTTTGCCTTCAAGCGTCAGTGAGCAGGGGATACCTTAAATACTAATTGTTAAAGGTTCATGTTCTTGCCACTTAGAACCAGGAAATCTCATTTGGATGCTATAAACCCCATTCAACAGAGGTCCTAATTCAAATTCAGAATGTAGATTTCTCATTATTGCAGATGGTTGTATACTTTAAATCTTATTGATCTCTTTGTTCAGCAATTTCTCTTCATTGTGGGAATAATCAGATTTACTAAGGCTGCATATATGAGATTAAAAAATATCCCTCACCTTCCAACGGCAACACGTGGGGCCTTTTCTTATGTACAGAATTGGCTCCCAGACAACGCTGACTAATGTCTTCTGGCACACAGAGTTTTAGGGAAATCAATTTTTGCACAATAACTAGCCCAGGCAAGAATCTGCCCTGTGGAATGAGGGAAAGCATATTACTTCTAATGCAAACCCTATTATCAAAGACACACAGTCATACATTATTTAGTGAATGCCAGTTTCACAAGGCTGGTTCAAAAACAAACATGAATTATTCATCCATACCAAGATTTTTTCTTGGTTTTCTGAACGTAATTAATATTAAGAACAATCAGCTCATCACAAATCAAACACTGTAGCATCTAATCCAATGCAGCAACTTTCGAAGGGAGAAGACAATGATAGAATTTCATGACCATTGTGTTGCCTAATGGGTGCTCTAACGGTGGTGCTCATTCACAGTGAAGGGGGAATCCTGCAGGTTTATTGATTCAAGTCCAGGTTAAAGGTTTAGCTATTATTCTGCAGCTGAAAGGGGATCACCCTTTTTGCCCAGGGATCAATGAAGAGCCTGCAGCTATAATTACCATGCACTTGATGATGTTATTATTACTATGGCATGCACTGCTGAAATTGATTATACAGTCCCATCAAAGGCATGTCACAGCACACCCTTAAAAAAGAGACACTATATCTCTCCTTAAATGTGCAGTAATAGGCACCAGTGCCGTTTTTGTTTTTTACAACAATTCTGGAACTCGCAAAGCTCAACTAAGCATGCAGGTAACATAATGTTTGATTATATTCATTTTCTGGAATTAGTTTCAGTAAAAACAGGTATTACTGTAAGCAGTCTCTGCAGCTGGCAGTGTAACTGCTCGCCAAATCTTTACACCAACAAGCAGCTGTTTGCCAAATTGTCCCAACAGGCCACCCTTGATAATCAACAATCATGATCACATGATCAGTATTTTAAAAAGCAGTAGGATTCATAATACAAGTTCTAAATGGTTACAATTACTTATTTATCTGGCATGGTTATTACTGGTTTTTGAATACGTATTATTCACAGTCATTTGGAATTATTTGCTTTAAATTCGGCACACAGGCATTAGACATTATTGTTGGACATTTTTCAAAATAAAGAAAAGGATTTATAGCAACTACCAGTGCTTTAATGGCTACTGAAATTGCACTAACCGTTGTCTAAATGTCACAGGCCACAATCCAGATGCCGACTCATTCGCACAAGGCCTTGGGGGAGCATGATAAAGGTTTCAAATGTCAATTATGTCTGATAAAGTTTGCAATGGCAAATTTCTGTTATCTCTGTTTAGTTCTTCCATTGAAACATATGCACAGGAAACCTGGACTTATCTGACCAGAGAAAGACCCAAAATACAAACAGATGAGAGCAAAAGAGTCCTTACTCATTTCCTTTAAAATGAATTTACTTTGTGTTTATGTACCTACTTCACTGGTCTGTCAGCTTTCAAATTCCAATTGCCTGGGTTACAAGCTCAATTCCTGACTGCTGTCCCATTTGGTTATAACTATGCAGTTTCTCTAATACACGATCATTTGAATTCAAAATGTATTAACTTGAAGCATTACATATTTTACATTAATATAGCTCCCTTGCTGGCCATGAACTCAAATCAATAGACTCAATCAATAGACATTATTTACATGAGATGAACGTGTCACTTTTTGGTTATTCGGATTCATGGTATGCGCTTTTACACAAGGACATGTTAAATCTTGTCATCTCATCCCTCCAACCCACACTGTGTGGGCAGACAGGCCCAACTTGCAAATCAGCTGTTGCTCTTCAAGCAGTTGAGATCCTCACACTTATTGGCTGCTTGTGAGATATGTGAGATAGCCTGAGAGTCTGTGTTATCTCACTGATCCTTGCCTGCCTATTCTTTTCATATTAAACATTGATGAATAACTACACATATTAAGCTTTCACACTGCAACAAGACTTTACAGGCACGCTAGCGGCTCTAGCATGAGTTAAACGCTACTGTCAGTCTGCTACTCATAGGACAGTTTTGGTGACTGTCATCCTGCATCATCAGCCTTTTATGGACCCATACGGGAAAATCCGATTCCGGTGACACCAGGTCACGCAGCAATGTGATGTCGTCTACGATCCTTTAATTAAATATATTCTGGTATATTTGGTCTATTTAAAATCAATTGTTAAATTGAATTTCTTTATAATCTTTAACCAGTTTGTTGTCATCATTAGACCTAAAATTATTAAATCCCAACATTCAGTGCAGAAGTAGCAACACAAATCCCAACTGCCAAAATATACATGAACGCATGAAATATTGAACGATAACATTTGGCATATTGTTTCTTGAGCTGCCTAGTAAGACTTCCAACCAAAACAGAAGAGTAGGACTTTCTTACAAAAAGAGAATTACTTATCAGCAGTGCCTTGTGCTATAATCCAGTTATCTTTCATTCTCAGCCAACTTTTTCTAACAGATTAAATCAACATTTAAACATGATCCCTTAACATTTTCATTATAAAATAACTATACAAATAAGGACATGTTGTTTTGCAGACATTTTCAATGAAATATTAATATTTCATTTTCTTATGCATTACTTTCAGAAAATAAGGCAATCATCTCAAAGCCTGGTGGCCTGCAAACATGACTGAAAGCAAGTGCAGCACTATAAAAGAAGCCTCAGGTAAACTCCTAAATTCCTAAAACTGATTGAGCTGATTGCTAGCTGTAGTACAGGAAGCAACACTAGCACATGATTAGCTGGTGGTAGGCACCACTGCTCGGTGGTTTTGCTGCATTAGAAATTTCTGTGCCAACCCTGTTTATGGTACCACCTTGTTTTCTTAGTTAAAAGTGGGACAGGCTACAAACTGGAGTGATTCAGTATGTTGCTGCTAGGATGTGCCACCCATTTTATAATGCTGACAATTGAACAACAGCACTGACAAATCTGCCGCTACAGCCATAATTTTATGCCACTTTATTTAAATGTAGTGGAGTGAATGGATTTCAATAAAACATAATTATTTTACAACTGTCATGAAGAATGCTGTTCACAAAGTACTGTAGCAGCAAATTAAGTTAATATTTATTACAGAGTACCTGAAAAAACCTGGATAGCTTTCTTTCTTCTGTTATTAGGTCAGAAAGTGTTTAAATTATTCCTTGGATTCGGCCCTTTTGTTTTTACATAGAACACAGTTCTGTATATTAGGCTGTTTATATATTCTCTTTCATGATTTTGTGCGGGAGAATGCCTTGATCACATGCTAGTTAATGGGGAGACCCTCCTTATTTATGGCATAAGATGCTGGTGCAGGAACAACACTGTTCTATTTATCTTTTTTTCCTCTTTGTGTTTGTGGGTAAGCAATTAAAATAACTGGGTCACTGATTATTGAACTTGTGCTTGCATACAGCAGCACATTGGTATCATACAATATTGGGTGTTTCTTTTGATGGCTCGCCTAGGAGCAGGCTTCATGTTTCGTGATGAATGGAGGGGAAAGGAACAAGATGAGGAATGGAAGTGATCTTCTGTGTATTCTTGTCTTAAACCTCAAACAAAATAAATAGCAGAATTTGTAGTTGGCAGGTCAGTGGCGCATTGCCCCCATAAGTAGCATCAGCAAGCAAGGTTATGTAGCAAAAAGGGATGTATGTCTGGGCACTAAGTTCGGAGATTGTGTCAAGCTGAAGAAGAGGGTTTTTGATTGGCATGCAGAGCTGACATAAAAGCCATTTCATCTAAAAAGACTCATCTGAAGAGAGCACAGCCAAAAAACAAACAAACATTATTTTGAGTACTCCTACCATGCAAAACCAATCTGAGTTATTACTCATATAATCTCACCCACAAGCACCAACGTCAAACTAGCGTGAAATAAATAACACATGGGCCCCAACAGTGACTGGAGTTCGAGATGACTGACAGCCAGTGGGACCTGTAAAACATCCCTAGGCAAACTGATTACCGCCCCCATCAGTATATGGGCTGTCACTGTTATTGAGAGACTGTCAGACTCATTCTCAGTGGCATCCAAATCAATATGGGAGCATCAGTCATGTAGGGCTGCCGGGAGCATCAAACATCCTCTTATTAACCCATTAACCTTGTTGTTTCATGTTAAATAATTATGGTCTCTGATGTCAAGGGAAACACCAACTAGCTCATGTTCACTGCCATGATCCTATTGTTTGTTTTTGTTCCCTCTCCTGATGAATAGACCCACAAAATAACAGGCTGATATGCTGATGGACCAAAAAACAGACTGACGGACGGATAGAAACTCAGACAGATAGGTAATTCACTCTATGCTTAAAATCTTAAAGCTAATAGCATATCCCCAAGATGCCTGGAGTCCAGGCATCTTCTTTGCTGTTCCAAACAAACAAGAGCTTACATCTCTTCTCAGCTTCCTGTCTCACAGCCTTGTTTCCTAGGCAACCATGTCAGATGAATTGAGAGGGGGACTGACGCCCTCCAGAGAGCCAATCCTCTCTCATCCAAAGTTTGTCTCACTTCAGGTCATGTGACACCTGTTCCCATGACAACCAGGTTGGAGGGCAGTCTGGATATCTCTTTGATCAAGGAAAAATACCACACATGCCAGCAAGCAACCTTGAAATCAAGGAGGGAAAGCAGATATGCAATGGCTCTTTATTATGTAATAAGCTCATGTCAGATCGTTCATAAAAGCCTTTGCTTCGTTGCAGCACAACTATAGCAAGCTAGCCATAGAATACATGCTGCAACATGAAAAGTTACTAAGTAAATTAAAACATCTTTAAGCAAGCCTATAGTGTAGCCGTGATAGCTTTCATTAAAAACAAAATTAAACACTGAATCACAATACTAATGAGAGACTGGTTTTGACTTTCTTGTTACATGAGCTCACTAAAAAGCTTAAAATTATCACTTAAAAGGGTACATACAAGGAGCAGGTAACATGATGCCCCCAGAAGAAGTTAAAGATTGAGTGGATGCCTTTCTTGTCAGCTCACAGCAGCATTAATCACCAGCAGCAGAGTCACAAAACAGATTATATTTTGTGAGCAGGTGGCCTTAAAGCCTTAAAGGTCTTTTGGTCTATGATAAGCATTTGGCCTTTCTAAGCCTTTGAGCTCTCACAAACAAAGAACCATCCCAAACCTCCGGGCTGAGGTAATGGTTGACTTTTCCAAGCCTTTTAGTCTGCACAAAGCTGTTGGAAAGCGTCCATCAGATAAGAGGTTCCCATGGGCATCCTTTCAATAAAATATGTGACGGGCAACAAATTGGCTTTAGACACCTGTCGTAATATAGAAAGGCCAGTAATTTCTCTGCTCTACAGTTGTCTCAAAACACTGGTATTAGCAGTAAATTATTAGGAGTCAAGATGATGAAAAATAGTCATTTAAAGAAAATAATGTTAATAATGTCTCCTCATGTGTCACATACACATACACATAGGCATGAGGTCTGTACAGTTGCATCACATGATGGAAAAATGCATCTAGTCTATGAGAACAAAAGGAGGGATCAATCCAATAATGTTTTGCTAGTCATGTCATAAGGAAGCAAATGCAACAGGGTTATATTTCAGCTTCAGTATTTTCAACAAACTTGAAAAAGGCAGGCCAAGAGGAAACAGTCTTTGATCTTCAGCACAGCCACTGTCCTGAAGAAAGGCAAAATAAAAAGTCCTGAGCTTGGACAAAGTGCAAATTCTAATTAAATCGAGAACACAATAAACTCCTACAAAAAGGTCTCAAAGAAATTGGACTTGCCTTTAAAACCATCCATATTTAAAGTCCCAATAAACAGAGATGTTAAATTGAATTTTAAGTAGCCTGAGGCAAGGCTATGCAATATTAGGTCGGGTATTTGGCCTATGCCTCTGGCCAATTTATCAAGTAGTGTGCCTGAACTTTAAGATAAAATGACCACTAATTTGCTACAGTCTAACTTGTTGATGGGGCTTCTTTATTAATTCACTAAGGGGAATATTTCATTAAAAATTAAATACTCATTTTATGACATGTGACATTTCAATTACATGAAATGCCAAAAAGTTAATCGTGTAATGCCATTAATGAAATAATATTTAATGTCATTTTTTTTGTTGCAGACAAATTTTCAGTGATAAAGGAAATTCATGAGCCAACAACTGAACACAGATTGACTAGCAGTCGACCTGCTACAAAGCCACTGAAGTTGCTTTTACCTGAGCTCTCTGGCACACACACACACACACACACACACACACACACACACACACACACACACAGTGGCATCATTATTTCCACACAGGCCATGTTTTACATGACTCAATAAAACAAAGGAGTGATTGTAGGCTTTAAGGACACCTGGAGTTTAATAATGGTAGGTGAGATTTCTTTCATTATTATTTATTTCTTACATTGATCAGTACATGCACAATTTTTACTTACTTTCTTATCTTCATATCGTACTAGCACAGGTGTTAGAATCAAAGCATGGTGTAATATCCATCAACATCCACACTCTTGCAGAGGAAGCTACTCCTGAATGTAACAGATTTTCCATAGACTGAATAAGTGTTGTGAGTTATATGTGAGCATGCTAGCCTTTGCTCGTCTTGCCAACACACTTTTTGGGTAAACTTCTCATCTTTCCATTTTCTTTGAGCTGGAAGCACCAACACTGGCCTTCAGTACCTACAATGATAAAGACAGCTCCCCTGGGCAACACAGCGTGGTACCCTGCTGTACCAAAACAATACTGCTGGCAGCATGTCACACAGTTCATCAGCTGAAAGAGCTGACCACAAGGCTACCATGAAAAGGATGGAGTTCTTATGCTGAATTCATTTTAAACTCAGCATCTTAAAGCTGCAAGATATGAGCATGCAACTAGTAGTAAGAACAATGCTAGAATGAAGCCTAAAATCGCTGGCATCTCCCATTTCATTTTAAACAAAGAGAGTTATTCACTGTAAAAATAATCTTACATGTGACACAAACAGTGAGACACAAACAACGTGACAAATATAACAAGGGGCATGGGGCGCCTGATAGCTCACCTGGTGGAGCTGGCGCCCTATGTGCAAGGGCTGGGTCACTGCTGCAGCGGCTGTGGGTTCGACTCAAGCCTACAGCCCTTTGTTGCATGCCCCCCCCCTTATATATATATATATATATATATATATATATATGAGTGTGTGTGTGTAAAAGAAATCCTTGGCTCCTTCCACTGTAAGGCTGAGAGGCAACAGTAAAATAGTTGAAATGCACAACAAGTGACGGCTGTTACCCTTAAATGTGTTCTGACATTTCAGCATCTCCAGTGACATCAGTTTCCTGCTGTGAAATGAGCTTCTGACCTTCAACTGACCATTTCAGTTTTTTGACCATCTTTTGTGAAAAACATTTTCCTAGCACTAGTTCTTTAAAACGCTTCAGGATAATAAAGACTGCTGCTGGCAACCAATAGAAGTAACTTCTTGAACAAAATTCCTGTTATTTGTCGGTCTCTAGCGAACAAAAACCCTGTTCACTTCTCTAAGTATACCTCCCAAGATTCAGTGCAGATACGTATTTGACACGAAGGCCTGAAATGTGTCTATTAAGATAAACTAAAACAACCACTGCCAAGAGGAACAAGACAACAGTGACCAGATACTGCTTAGTTGCTTTGAATTAATGCTATGTGCTTGCAACATTTTAGCAGTGCAATACTGCTTTGCTGTTAAATGTGACTATAGGTGCTAACTGCTACTATGAACTCCCTAAGTCAGATATGGGTACTTGCACTATATCTTCACTGTGAGCAGAACGGGGTGCATCTTATCTATATCTAAATTCAAACCCAACAAACCACAGAACACAATGAGCCAGTAGCTCCATAATTACGCAGAGTGAGATAGAAAACTGATTGAGATACAACAACACAACACTAGTATGTCATAGCCTACACATTGAAAAATAAAAAACAAAAATTTAGTGCAGCTTACCTTACCACACTAAAAAGGCAAAATGACTATAGCTTCTTCAGTCTTCAATACTACTTTAGTTGAGTATTAACCACACTTGCTTTAAAATAGAGAAACTATGTGGCCTAGAATATATGGTTCATCTTTGCATGCGGTTACTGAAAGCCACTAAACCCCCAAATATTTTGAAATAAAATTTATTTCATTTTATTTAGCAGATGGCATTTTCTAAAACGGCTATTCTCTTAAAAGAGCTGATAAAAATATCCACTTTCACTGCTCTCTCTCAATGTTAAAATTACATTCATACAAAGAACCAGCATTATATTTGTAATGGGTCCATTCAAACAAACCAAAAAATCTTTAAACTGCAGCACTTACCACAAATGGGAAATGGAACAACCCTAAGAAAGAAAACAAAAACAATATGGTGATGCTTGGGTGAGAGAAAGAAACAAGACTAAGACTCTACAGCCCGCTAGTGGCTCTGAAGCTTTACTTAGGCGTTTGGAGCTAAGTGCTAACAATGACAATGCTAAGCATCTTTAGCAATTTTATCTTAGTTTATCATCCTGCTAACATTTGTTAATTAGAACTAAACGAAAAGTACATGGAATCATCAAAATGTCATTCGTTTTGCAAGTATGTATATCTAACTATTGGACAAATTAAAAATGTAATTAAAATATTAGCCTGATCTGCAAATGATGGAAGCACCATCAAAGGCTCAGCTCTACCAGGAAACTGGGTGTCTAGATAAGGCTTTAACGGGTAAAAAAAAAAAAAAAATAAGGAGACAGAGTTTAGTAATACATCCAAACCCTGACCAATTCGACCCTGTAAAAGAGCCAAAGCTATCAATCTTATCTTAAAGTCATCATAATACCACTTTAAATGCCATAATAAGGGTCAGCATGATTACAAGCATATATATTTAACGGACAGATATGAGAGTGGTATCAGTTTTCTCTTGAACTGCCTGCAAGCGGATTTATTTTTTAAAGCTTTATTTTCAGAATAACTCTGCAACTGTAAAGACATACCAATACAACCTCATTTGGGCGGCTGTGGCTCAGAGGAAGAGCGGGTTGTTCCTTAATCAGAAGGTTGTGTGTTCGATCCCCAGCTCCTGGTGCCACATGTCGAAGTATCCTTGAGCAAGATACTGAACCCCAAATTGCTCCCGATGCCGTGCATCGGTGTGTGAGCGTGTATGAATGAGTTAGTTTCTGTTCGATGGACTTTGCCATCACTGAGTGAGTGTGTGTTTAAAACGGTGAATGTGGCACGTAGTGTAAAAGCGCTTTGAGTGGTCGGAAGACTAGAAAGGCGCTATACAAGTACAGGTCCATTTACCATTTATACTCAGAGAATATTATACCTATATACCCAGTATAGGCAATAAACTTGCTTTTTACTAGGATGATACTGCCCTTGACAGCGGAAAAATGGTTATTCTGTAGGTAGTCTCAAGTGTGGAGGACTGAAATGCAAGAGCACAAGAGTTTCGTGTTTTTTCACTTTACAATTTATTCAACCTAATCTCCATGATCATAAGCCAAACAAAAGGTGTAACCTATCATGGTCAAGTCTTGGGTGATAAAAACCAAACATCTGAGCACAGTTAAAGGAAACTCCATGAAGTTGGGGCTTGTGCAAATAATTCACACACATCTTAGTACAAAAGCCTCAAGCACAACCATCAACCAGACAGGGGAAGGTTCAGTCATTAGAAACACCCAGAGCAGCCAGAACCCCTGGACTGCAACCCCTCTGTCGTCCAATGTCTCCACTGAAATGACAATGAAAAGGTTGCTGACTCCTTACCACCTCCTGAGTTGCTGTTCTGTAGATAGATTGGATGTTCCCAAATTCAAGACCAGCTGCATTTTTTACAATCATACTTTTTCCTGGTCATTGAAGAAGAAAGAGTGACTGGTGGAAGAAGGGACTGAAGTTTGACCTTTCCCTGATTCCTCCAGTGTTGACAGCGGTACCTTTTCTCTCTCCCATGTTTGTTATGTGGTATGCAGCATGGGCCCTGATGTGTCATGTTGTTTCAAATGGCAATACATTCAAGGTACCAGTGTTTTCCTCTCCAGAAGGCAAACCACAATCTCCAGGAATCTCTCTGTGACTCACTGGTCCTTTGTCTATAATTCTGCTAGTAAAGATAACTCCTACAGAATTACTAGAGTCTTCATTCAAAAAATGTTTAACAATACTTGAAATCATAAAAATAATATATCATTTAGAAAATTTTGCATAACTCATAAGAGTATTTGTTGGTTTTCTGTATTCATTGCACTTGGCAAACATGTTGTGTGGTGACTAAACATACAACAAAACATAACAGCCACCTTCAATATCACTGCAGTGCCCTTATAGTTTCACGGTAGTCACAATAATGATACAATGATAAAAGTTAGAATAAGAGTTCTGATGAAATGAATAAAATAAAAATGTCAATCTTTGAATTGTTTCCTCCCGCAGTTCCCAAAGCTTCTAAAATTAAAATTCTTCAGCCATCTACAAATTGGGTAGGATGCACTTGTTGATCTAAAATCTGTTCTATGACTGTTTTAAATTAATGTGCTATTTGGAATCACCTCTCAAGCTTAAGAAGATCCATAAAATGGATTATACAATCATCTTAGCTTCAAGATTACTTTGGAAAAAGAAACCCATACCAACAGCCAGACTGCTGACTTACGGTGCAGATTATTTGCTTCTTGTACAAGAAGTTTTCACAGTTCTACTGGATGGCAGGGGGACCCTTGGCTATGCGTGATTCACACCTCACTATGACATGAGTGCATGAGACAACCGAGGATTCTCACATGTTTGAAGCTAAAGGTAGTGCAAAGCTGTTCTTACAGCATCGCAGAAGAGTACAGCTGACAGCTTATATACAGTACCAGAGGGCTGGGGCTGACTCTGTGATGCTTCAAGGTATCTTTTCATTATAGGTTTCTGAAGTGTCACCTTAATTAGCTTCAAACTGCACAACCAAGACCCATTCTCAACCCCTTTAACCTCTAAAAATAGAATAATAGCACTTAACATGATGATGTTCAAAGTACTGAATTACTGGGTCGATACTTGCTAAACTCCCAGCTTACAGAGATGTGCTTTTATTTTCCAGTTCCCTGCTCATTAAAAGCAAAAAACATACAATGGGCTTTATTTTAATCATGCAAGCGCAACAACAAGTGCTAAGCAATAGGTCAGACTGTGTGGGCGTCTCCAGGAGCACCTGTTTTTTTTTTATTCATGTAGGTGCAGTAGAGAAAATGCAAAAGGGTTGGCGGGAGTGTAATATAAATTAGAGGGTGTGGTGAGTTAAAAATGCACTCTGAGCTAGTCACATCACCAGTCTCAACAGCTGTGTCAGTAAGTGACACATGACAACAATAATTCAACAAAACAAAAAAACAAAAGACGTTTCCTTAGGAAATCATACTGTTGTGTCAATGGTGCAGAGCTGTACAATGACAGTTAAATAAATAAAAGCTATGGATGAGGCCACTTATATTACCACATCAATCTAACATTATTTCAGTTTTAATTCAACTGCATCTCATGTAAATGGGTGGATGGTAAATGGACCTGTACTTTTATATCGCCTTTCTGGTTTTCTATCCACTCAATGCGCTTTTACACCACATGCCCTTTCACACACATTCACACAGTGAACACAAAGCCCATCGAACAGAAACCAATTCATTCATTCATATTCACACACCGATGACACAGCATCGGGATCTTGCTCAAGGATACCCTGACATGCAAGCGGGAGGAGCTGGGATCGAACTCTACCTCTGAGCCACAGTTGCTCCAAATGTCATGTCATACATCACGTCACATCATATCGCAAAACGTGACACAACAGTGTTTGCACCGCTATGCATTAAAAAAATAAAAGTTGAAATGCCACTTTTTTCTAAAAGTAAAGTTTAGGGAAGGAAGCAATGACATGAAAGTTTGTTGAGATGCTGTAATTCAATGCGGACTGGGACAATAATTCAGGCCGGGAAGTGTAAAATAATAAAGCAAAGGCTCCACATGCACCCACACACAGCCTTTTCTGTTTCTTTCCCCTACAAAATAAATATTTCTGTTGTGCTGCAACAACCTGCACTCAAATCACATAATTCTATTATTTCATTTACTACTACACTTTTAATGTGCAGGCTGCACATTTAATAGTGTAGTAGTAGATTAATAAAGATGCAGATGTGTAGGTTTATTCTCTGTTACATCAAACAAGGAAACTTCAAGCACACACAGAAAGAAATTTGCAATATCCTTTGTTACAACTTAAAACATTTGTTTTATTTAGTCAGTTTTAGCTCCATCAGCTTCCACAAAGTGGAACTAACCTCGTCATTAAGCTAGTGGTGCTGGATAGGCTATGGTTGTGCGTCTGTTGTCACCACTGTGTTTAATGTCTGACTCTGACCTGCTCCCTTACTGACAAACATGTCGCTGCATTTGTGGCCAGTGCTTTTAGCTTTTTAAGCCTCTCCCTCCCTGCTCCACCTTTCCTCTTGGGCTGTCGATCTCGCTCCATTTTTCAAGCATGTAGAACTACAGGTGAGGGAGGAGGGAGAGAGGAGGGGGACGGGGGCGCAACTTGGTGTGTGTGTGTGTGTGCCTGCAGTGCTGTGACAGAGAGCCTCAGAAAAAGTGAGGAGGGGCTGTGTTTGTGCCCAACATTGCTGCTCAGTCTGTGTGAGCTTCAACTGTTTTAAGAGCGGCGAAGAAGAACTGTGTCAGAGCTAACGGAGCTAACCAGTAAATAGATTCCTATTTCTAATAAATGACGTGGTATCGGATCAGTGCCTGGACTCCAGTACTCGTCAATACCGATGCCAGCATTTTCGGCAGTATCGGAGGCATTCCCGATACTGGTATCGGAATCGGAACAACTCTACTGTATTGTATTTAAGCACATCTACTAGTTGGAGTGATTCAAAATTGAATTTAAACAGTTCATATTTATGTTATTGCTGCTCATTGGCCTCAAGTATTTAGATTGCTCTTGTTGATAAAATCACCAGATTGTTAGCGGAGTGACGGAAATAGCATGGTTCTGAGACCAACAACTTGCTTTGAGCTGCCTGATTTGAATGACTTGTTTACACCACTCCTTTCACCTGCAAACCTTGCGCTGGGCACAAATATAGATAGGCAAAGCAAATTCCAAGTTCAGAAATAAACAGTCAAAACACAGTTGACTTTGAGAGATGGTGAATTGTTTTCTCAAAGTAATGTTTTTCTAAGTGTGTTTCTTGGTCTGGAGAAGGCACGAGTTTAGACAGTAATCAGTGAAATGCCAGCTCTACAACAGTAATGATTGCATGAAATTATATTTGACGGAGATTTAAGCTGGCTTGGAAATGCCAACTTTTATACCAATGGCAAACTGTGGAAATGATTAAGATAAATATACAGTATAAGGTATCAATTGGCAACTGTGAATAGTATTTATGGAAAACTGTTTTTTTCAAATTTTCTTGGTAACATCTTGCAGAGATAACAACTTGTCGAGAAACGAGAAAAAAAAATCCAAAAACGTATCCACTATTCTTTCTAGTTGTTAAATTATGTCTTTCCCACCGCTTATTCTCTCTGTGAGTACATGATAACTGGATGCTTCATGCAGATGATTAAAAAGCTCAGGTACTGCAAAGGAAATGAAGAAGGAATCTTCTTTCAAAATACATATGACACAAATATTTATATTGACATGCTGCATATTTTATTAAAAATATCTAATTGAAGTCTTCCCAGTCTTCTGCTGTAGTAACCCATATAGATGAAGTATATTGCACTGTGTATTATATCATATAGCAGATACAATCATTTGTCTAGGGGTCTGGCAGCTTAGTAAGTCATGGGTTTGCCATGAGGCATTGAAACAGTCTTTCATGTGCAGTGTATTTTTATAGTCTTTAGGTTTAAAGGGAGCTTATTTCATTATCATTACCTATTCAGCTATCAGTTAGCGTGGAGAACATAAGCATCCAGTTTCCTGTTTAGAATCTGGCAATGAATATTCATAAGGTGGTACAGTAGTTAGTATACAAAAAGATACTTGCTTTAGAAGCTCAAAGTGCCATGCTCCACACATAACCTAGCAACTGGAATCCCCCTGGCAGGCACTAACTGTGGTGTCAACAAGCAGCTACTGATTGCTAGTTTGGTGCAGATACTGATATTGTCTGCACATAACAAGGCACGAGGAGAAAAGGTGGATGGAGGCAGATATGTAGAAAGAGTTTCACTGTAGGGGGGAAAATGTTTTGGAATGGGCAGCCATATACTAAAAATATTCTAAATAATAAAAACTATTCTCTTGCTCCTTGTTTCTCTTTTGCCTTCTGTCTCACACATACACTGCACTATGTCCTACAGGCCTGCTAATATACGTATTTTGCAAATGTAAACTAAGCAATAACCTTCAAAAAGACAAAAGCTGCTATAACATGTATAAAACCCACTGGTTTGTGGAGTACCGTTTTGGAGCTTCGAATATGGCATTATGGTCGTCGCCATGACAGTTTGATGGAACCAGTGGAGGAGATGTACTGTGAATTGAGCTGCAGTCATTGGCTGTGCAGTTTCGACTTTGTCCGTAGCAGGAAACAATGGAAGCTCGCCGGGTCACACACACACAATCTCATATTACAGCTAAACAGTACATTAAAATATGTTTCTGAAAGGTTTTTTTAGGCAAGAAATAAGAAACAGTGCCAGAATCTTAATTCATATTTGATCAGCACTGCCTAGTCTGGCAGTATGTTGTTGTTGAGTGCAGTGCACTGGACGGATGTACTGAGAATGCCCAAAAGCATACCCCGCTTTATCATTTTACTCCAAATTGGACCATAACAAAATATACATCATGCTGTATGGAAGAAGACTTGAAACTAGTGATTGAGACCATAAACTCATTAGGAAACCATTCACTGAGCTATAAATCAAGTCAGAAGTCAGGTAATTTCTCCATGAGACTGTATGGTACCAGTGTGCAGCCATTGTGATGTTAGTGTGTTAAGTGCCTAAGTGGCTGCTGACTCCAGCTGTGGGAGTTTGTACTAATGCTGTGATATTGAGGGACAGTCGAGAAAAACTGTGTGAATATAATGTTTAATTTAAATAACAAGAGTAGTAGGTTGGATGTCGGTTACAGTTTTTTCATGTTGCTTTCTCTGTAGTTGCATTGCTTTATAATGAGGTAACCTTGCTGTTATACGAAAGCCCATATTGCTCTGTGATCCTTGCCTGTATATGTGTGTGGGCGTGTTTCACTGCTGAGTGTAAATGTACTTGATAGACATGGTACATGTGAAAAAGAAAATTGAACGAAAGAAAATAAATAAGAAAACTGCAATATGTCAAACAAGTCAATCAAGTTAACGTCCAAACCATACTTCTCTTCAACAGTTAATAACTAATGAAACAAACAGTTCTCAAAATGGCCACAAAGACTGGCATTAATAGTATATTAATTGAGTGAAGCCAAAACATAAATTGATAGAACCTGCTTATGTGTGTTATTGTGGGTGTAGCAGAGTGAGCAAGGATTGGAGACATGAGTTCGCTGGGAGGGATAGGGTTGCAGGACATGGTTAAAATGTTCAAATGGGATTTAATGACCCAAAATTTGTCCAGCTGCCAATGGGGAGGGATGGTTGGCAGTGATTTGAAAGAAGCATGAGATTTAGGAGCCACAGAAGTAATTTGGCTCAGAGGGATAGACGAAAGGGGAGAGCTGTGGATTGGGAAGAAAGATTACATGCGCTCAGGTAAATGGGGCAACTTGCTACAATAAGGACAAAAACAAAACGGTATGAGATTTAGAGAGATTAGGAACAGAGGAAGGAGGCAAAATGGGAATTTGATTCAATCCTGCTTTCTGATCTAAGAGTAGGAGCTTCAGGAGCTGTATTAATGGCTAGTGGAAATGCAACATTATCAGGGGAGAGCAAAGATTTAACAATTTCATGAGGGTGGTGAATAAACCACTGATTATAATCACAATAAATGTTATTCATGTAGTAAATTTAAAAAGTGGGATCAGACTAATGTGTTGGATATTTAGAATATTATACCTAATCAAAGTCAATAAAGGATGTTCTCCATGCGACAACTGACAAAAGCAAAGCATCTGACGAGAGGTCCTGGTTCATTTTTTATAATGCAATAATTACTTATAGCTCTGGTTTCTCCAATGCCAAGTACTGTAGCTCCAATGTGTTGCCTCCACCGCTGAGCAGAACACTTCCTTTCTGCTACACTCAATCAACGAACAGGAAGGAATGATGCCATGGTGAGAAAAGGGTCAGGAAGAGCTGTCACCATTCATGTCCACCCTAGATACTATCTGTACCAGAAATCTTCCTCTGGGACTGAGGTCACACATCACCTCAACAGTTTGTTCCCATGAGATGTCACACTTCCTAAAACTCACCCATAAACCCCCGCAATCTCTTGCTCCCCTGAGTACCATCCAACTCTTACACCTTACCAGTCTTACACCTAAAGACATATTTTTTCCTTTTTTATAACATTATGTTTTAGTTTTAAATCTCTGAATACTTAGACATCTTTAAATTCTTACCTGCATAAACTGTGAACATCAGAAGCTGCAGATGACACAAAAACAGATCGATTCAGCACTGATGTTAATTTATGTCACGCACCTTTTGGCACCACAATGCCCTCAGCTCCAACTGCAACCTCAATGTAAGAATACTTTATGTAGCACTTCTGAAGCACTGACAGCCATACAATGCAACAGTAAACAGGGATTTACTTCATGTATTGCATTCTTGTATTCTGAGGGAAGAGTTGTAATTATTCAAAGTGAAAAGACAGATAATAGTACACTCTTACACAATAACTAATCACTATGAATTCAACAAAACTTGATAGATTTGTTGTACTGTTGTCACATCACTGTTATTCAGTCTAAAACCATATAATAAAACTTGATACAAGAATTAGTGATCCACACATTGCATTTTATATTTACTTTTTGTTTAAAATACATTAAAAAAAAATACAAATGCATTGGGCAAATCAGAATATGTAGGATGAGAGGTAATTGTTATTGGGGGATCTTGGCTCTGATAGTAGCCAATGGCTGTGCAGCCTCCGGCTTTTACAGAGGGGCATAAATCACTGTTTTGCATGGAGGTTGCATAAACAGTCAAGGTAATATCATTGAGTGTACCTAAGATAATTTATATTTAAATAAAAGTTAATGTTTTGCATTGGACTAAAGATAGCTGCCGTTCTGCTCAAAGCATACTCTGTTTTGCTAGCAAGCTCTATGCGCAAACCAAGTACAACTATGGGCAATGGCCATATATAATTATTTGAGGGTCACTCTTGCTTTACATATATACTGTATGGGTGCATTAACTCCTGATAATAATCAAAACAACTGTTTAAGATCTGCACTCCTACTTCAAGACCAGGAAAAAGGGGGGGGGTCGGTCACTGGCACTCTTTGACAGACTTTAAATTACGTTTTTCAATGTAGACTAAATCTGAGATATTTCTCCACCCATGAAAAAGCCTTCAACGCATTATAATGGCAATTGGGTTAGAAATGTGGGATAAACCTGGAGAAACATCTGATTTTACAGCAAGGCTGACAAGTGGTATTCATGTCATATCTGGCCTGTTTTCAGTTTATTTCTCCCCACTAAAGTTATCTCTCAAATGTATAACGCAACACTATCAGCACTTTGTCCATGATAAAAGACAGACAGGGTGGAAAACAAATTGCCTTTCGGTAACAAATGGAAATGAGGAGAAGAAAAGAAACCCGTTACTTGACTTTAAATTTGGCATTTGCACTTCCAAATAATCCAGCCATGTAACTATCCATTCATGAAATGAAATTGCATACTTTAGGATCCTCTTTACCCCGGGAATATGCACGAACATTATAAGTTTGTAAGAGTGGCAGCACGCACAACAGAAGTAATCATGGCCTGTCATAAACCCCAGCTTCATAAATAGGTACATTCAAACGATGTAATCCACCAAATCTAATATTCAGTTAGCTGTTATCAAAGATGTAATCCATGAAATCATACTTCAGGATACTCTCTAATGATTACACTCAGGGTGACAAAACTGGTTTATTAAACAGTACGCAAAAGAAGCTGACCAGGCTATAGCAGAAGAAAAGTGCGTCATGCATGACAACACCACACAACACTTTTAAGATTAAGACTTGAGTCTGTCTGGTGAATTATATAGTGGTTTTGCATTTTTCCCTAATTACCTAGAACGCTTCTGTGATAATTATTGTGATGATGGCTAATTGTTTAGGAAACATAACTTCATCTGTAAGGTTTTATTCAAAGAGCAGAAAAAAAACTACAGTATCACTTTCCACCATGTTAAAGTGCAACTTAATTGTTTTTATTATTAGATATTGACTACATAAAAGTAAAATTAATTAATCCAGATTTGTATATGTATTAGGTAAGTATTTATCAGTTTGACTATGATTATTTGTTACTTTGGCACTGATGTTGGCTAATAAAGCGCCCCGTCCATGTAAGCATAATTATACCCGGCATAATGAAAGCAGACATACCTTGGATCCAACTACATCTTCAACACATTTTACTGTTTACATAAACTACTTAAGTTGTAAAACATATAACTATTGTAAACCTTTTACAGTATGAAACCTGTTTTTGATTTCTCTCACAAACCCAAATTGCAGTGTACAAATACACAAATACACACATTATGTGGCAATGTAAAAGGACAGAAGTGCATGAACCCAGCTTGGGGGATGACAGACTTCATCTAGTGCTTTGACCTACTAAAAGAAAATAGGAATTAGACAAATTCACCTTGCATCTATATAAGAATCAAGGTAAGGTTGATTTATTTTAGGGTATCTTGTTTTTTTCTACTAATCACACGTGGGATTTGCAAATGAGCACATCATTGTAAGATGTTTAGCTGTATGTTTCCCACTGGATGCTTGGAAGGTGTTTACGGAATGTTATGCTAAAATCTGGTAGCTCCACATATTTGGCCCTAAAGGGTAAATGTATGATTTTGTGTGCATGCATCTGTTTTTCTAGTTGCTCATCAGAAATAAAGCTGGATTGGTCTGTGCTTAGTGAAATCCCAGTACATTACATGTTATAAATGTTTTGTACAACAAACTCAAGGTGAAAGCCTCTCTTCTTTATTTTTACTTAGAGGTAGAGCAATCCATTTGTCCATTGTTAAGAAATTCCTTATCGGTGGCATAAGCCACACTACTACTAAAACATTTGCTTGAAATTATTAGCTATCATTTCTACACTGTCAAATTTCATCCTGTACAAAATTCAGCCCAACAAAACACAAAGACTGAGAAATCAAAGTCCTCCTGAATGTAACTCTTTTTTTTTCTTAAAATACAGGAGGAAACAAACAAACCACATCCATATCTACGGACTATAAGAAGTAATAAGGGGACCATAATCATGGCTGTTGTTTTTTTAACATCGATGGAGCCTTGTCTGCGTTGTTGCACTTTGTAAGAAAATTGCTGGGGATTGAACTACAAGGATGCCTTTAGAACACAGAAAACAGAAGCAAACAAGCACGATTGTAATCAACGTCAAAAATGGTAGTTGGAGCAAAGCAGCGCACAGATTAAGTACGGTAGAGGCAATCAGTAAAGCAATCAACCGGGCTAAAACTGAAATAAACCACTTCAAAACATGTTTTTTGAGAAAACTGCATACTCTTGTCTACTATACATGTAGTCAATATAGGAACTGCTTACAAAAACTAAACCATGTGAAATAAAGATGCATGTAAAACACTGGCATGTCCTGCTAGACAGAAGTACTTTGACCAAATAAAATCCAGTTTAAATATGTTTATAACAAAAATATTATTCTTTCAATTATCTTCTCCTTTACACACTCTTCCTCTTTACCTTTTCTTCGAAACAAAAATGATGACTTCCCGAAGGTGGATCATTAATGTAAATTGTAAAAAATACGTAAATACGTATGGTTCTAACCTCTGTAATGCCTTCTGATTTCCCTCCTATTTGTCATGACTCTAATTGGGTTGCAGACATCCACCTGAACAAGATAATTCTCTTCTTAAGCACTCAAACAGAGAGAGACACCCCCCCCCACCCCCACACACACACACACACACAGACACTTTAACAGGGAGCTGGGAGATGGTATCGTCAGTGTGTTTGCAGTAAATTAAATAAATACACAGGAATAATTGCATATTTCTTGTTATTTTCCTGCAGGTTTACAGCGGGCGGTATAGGGAAAATAGTAATAACTATAAATCAAGCCTTTTCACACCCTTGTTAATCTGACAAACATGGACATACACTTAGCACCTCTTTAGAACAAGCCTTATGTCAACATAGGGATGTGTTAAACTATAGGAATAATCTGATACACTGATGTTGTGAGCATCAATGCTGTTTCCTTCAAAAATACAGGTCTAAGCTTTGGGCATGCTTGCTGATGTACTCTCTTTTCTCTCTGCACTGCAGAGACTGTGTCTGCTTTCTGAAAACTCCTGTGTAACATCCCACATTTCATAGTCTCATGGGCTGTAGTTATCACACATAGGAAATATACAATTTAGGGTAAACAGTTGTTCCACCAGCTGTCTCCGATTCTTCCTCACTGTCAGCATACTTACAATTAAGCACACACCAACAGAAATGTGATCCTCACTGTTAAGAATTGCGTGTGTAATGAGGAAGTCATGAATAATACAGTAACCAAGTAATAACGTAGTCATTATTAAGGCCTAATGCCCATTAGGAGCTGCTCTTAGTTCCAGCACTGCGTAATGCAGCTAATGCTGACCACAAAGGCTCACTAACAGTGAGCAGACGCTGTTCTGACCTGCTTTCTTCTCTCTTACCACTATACTTATTATATCCAATTCTTTTTCATTTTTGTCTTTGATTGACGAAGATTTATGTCACTCATATTCATATCCACATATTCAAAGCTTCATTGTTCCCAGATATACAGTGATAAATGATGCACATTCATTCACTGTTCTTGTAATGATATTTTCTTTACTTTCTCAGTCCAAACAAAAACACTGCATACATGTGTACAGATCCACCACACGCAAAATGCTACAAGAATTTTCAGTCACTGTGCTCTCTAAAAGAAAAATCATTCTTTGACATGCAGATCCTTTGATATTTGACATGGAGCAGACAGAATGAAGGCTGCTAACTTCAATAAACATCTTCTTTAAGCATGCTGGAAAGAGGATTGGCTCATGGTATTTTTCAAGAGCTGTGTGGGATTGGGGTGTGACTACTGATGACAAATGTAGTTTCTGACCTCTCAGATTGATATGCGACTTCACAGCATTCAGGTCTGCTGCCATGGATACTATCGCATCTAACCAGAGATCAATATAATTCAGTTCCCAGCACCCCGTCAGTCATTAATCTTAACATCAAACGTGTCAGTCACTATACAGCCTAAGCGTGGCATCATCCAATGAGGTACGCCCTAATGAACAGAGATATAATGAGAGAAAGCAAGCAGACATATTCCTCCCACCTTCTTATGCAAGATTCATTTACATTACAGAGGCTTTGGTAGAAATCACTTCGGTATTACATTTTCAGTTCTGAACTTATAAACATCGATGGTTGTGCAGATTTTTTATTTTTTTTCCTGCTCCCACTGTCAAAGACTGCACTCAGGCAACATTCCTCCGAGAGCAGCCAAAAATGTGCTTGTTGTGGCTTTCTTAATTCTTGCTGTGTCATATCCACTTTTATATGATAATAGTTAAATAACACCCAGTTTGTAATTAATGCAAATAAACACATTTAGAACATACATGGTGGTGTTGATGAAAGGGTCCTTGAGCTCATTGGACTTGGCTGTGGGAGTACGTCTCACAAAAAAGGTTGGGGGCCACTGTTAGACTGATGCAAGCATTTTTTTTTTAAAAGCACAGTCATAAAAACAAACAAAGACATATAAAATCTTAATCTCCTTTGGTGGAACAGTAACTATCCCCTGGCAGTTTACAATTTGTCCAAAGCTTTTTGTAGTGGATGTTTGCTTTGCAGCTCAGTGCAGCTTATATAGAGTATACATGCTCACATATACACACCACAACGTGAATTCATGAATTAAGTGAGAAACTGAGACGTGGCAGTTATTTGTTTATCATAGCGTATGAAAATGATGATGTCAGTTCTGTGTTCTGTGGAACAAGCATTCAATTTACCTAACTAAAGATTTTGCTAGTCGACTAGTAGTTGTTAGTTCAAGCCATTAGTCTACTAGTCGTTGAACATTTATGGTATTAATTTAATTATTTCAATAAATATAAATATATTTTAACAGCCTGTTAGACTGTTAAATGCTAAGCGGTAATGATTTTGGAGGTGTCAGAACAACCAGCAAGGAGACTGAACATTGAGTTAATTTATTTCAACAGGGTGTAACATCAAACTAGTCTCGTTCAAAACACGGAAATAAATAACTTCAGTGGCCTTCTAATTCTTGCAGAGGGAGGTGGAACCAAACAAGAATTGCTAGCAAAAGACATTGTTGAGGTTGCTGTCGTACTGGAGAAGCACATCGTGTTTCATGACCTAGGGGATGTTGGTAATGTCTTCGTAGCACTGATGGGTCTTCTTCGACTATTTAAAAGTATGCTTCAAGTAGGCCAAGTTAATGGCAGCTTTCACTGTTTAGAAACAAATGTCTATGCAGAGCAACTATGTCACACTCAAATACTCAACACAAACACAATAAAAAAAAACGCCTGTAAAAGTAACTGTAAAAAAAAACTTAATGCAGATGTTCAAAATGTTGAATGTTGCAGTACATTGTTGTTCAGTTAAGAAGTAATCTAATTATTCATGCTATACTATTATACTATTTTTTGTTACAGTTTTATTAGATGGATGTTAAAATGTTAATAGCTGAGAAACATGTGGCAATTGTCACTCTGTTCTGCTCTGCCTCATGATAGTGTTGTAATTTTAGCTAGATTCCTACACAAAAGGCCACTGTCAGTTTTGAAATTAAATAAAATGGCATTCTGATTGATTTTTAATGTTGGTTAATCATTTTATGTAGTATTATTAGAAAATAGAAACTTGAGTTGTGTGGGAGAGAAATGCAGTAAAAAAGTTGTGTGAACTTTGCAACTAAGATCAACTATTTCTTAAAAATTACTGGGATTATTGTGATATTGTATCGATTCTTATAATCACTGTGTCGATTTTTGTGTTTAATCCACCAACCGCTAGGTAGCTGACTGAGGTGTTGGATGTGCAGAGCCTGTAATGAATATAAATTCAGATCCCACTGTTCTGGTTGCATAAAAACCTCTAACTAATTTTATGCACATGGTGGTGTGTTCTTTATACTATGATGGTTTTCCTAAAATTCAAAAAAATAAATAAAAGAATTGCAATGTAGCACCTTGCTTACAGTATCGCAATATATGACAGTATATTGAATCGTAACCCCTGGATTGTGATATCATATCACCAGATTATTGCGAATAGACAGCCCATAAATTACCTAGCCTCTGATGGTGTCGGAGGCTGTGTCTGTTATAGACCAATCAGTGATTTGTAATAGTTGTCTGTGTCTATGGCCACCTAGGAAGACAAAGTTTGTACATTTTCTTCCAGTATTACTATTATTCATATAAATCTCAGCCAAATTCTGACCTTAAAGACAGGAATTAAAAACTCGAACAAAACAACCATTGATGAATGTCTCTACAAGGGACAAACAAACTACAACACTAACAGTGAAAAGGAGACTTTATTTCCTTTGTGTATAAGTGTGAAATTGATACCTCGTTGATGATTTGCATCATTGAAGGTTAAAACCAACATAAATTAGTCTTTTTTTGTGCAGCCACAAAATATTTTCCTTCAGAGAAGCAAATGTGTTTTCTGCACTCAAGTTGCTTAGTGAAAGCCCTCTGAGGTCGTGAGAGCATCTCACTCATGCTGTTCTATCTTTGAGAGAGCTGTGTGAGCCCCTGTGCTCTTGGCATAGTTTTCTTCAAAAAATGTAAACACCTGCATCACTGCTGTGCTCCCACTAATTAAAACTCTGTCTGTCTAATGAGAGCCGTGCCTGTCAGGCCCCTCCACACACTCAATAAATCACGGCTCTTCAGGTCTGCTTTATCCCACCGTACAGAGACGTATGCATGCATCTCCCCAAATATATGCAACTCAGACACCCTGTCCTGCACTCCGGTTTGTTCTCAGCATTCTCCATGAGAACTCATTGTCTTCTCCACTACATCCGCTGAGTCATAACATGGGCAATGTAGAATGACAGCTCAAACTAAATCTTCTCTGTTGGTGGCCATGGTTACTAAGCATGATTTCTCCAGACCATAGACACAATGAGACAGCTCATGTAACCAAAGTATAACGTTCCACTTAAAAGGTATACTATGTAAGATTTGTGTTCAATAGTATCCCTACAATTTCAGTGATCAGTGAGAAATCTAAATCAAAACAAAGGATAACCTCCACACCCTTTCCAAACAGCACACATTCCCTCATTGAGCCAAACAATGGCCATCAATTCTCAAATGGTTCAGCACTGAACACGTAAGTAATTTACAGTTCATTGAATAATCAGTTTATGTACACAACTGTTGCTGACACTGCGTCAGAGAGGCATGGTTTGAAGTCAAGGCTAATTTTCAAAGCTGTAGTTTGTGGTGGTGAGATGTTCCGCATTAGTAAAGGTGTTTATATTACACCAACCACAAAGTCCAGATTCAAACAAACAACAAAAAAAATTGTTAAACTGAATATTTTAAGCAAGTTAGTATTTTGCAGAGGTGTTGTATTGCTTTACATTCATACCGATTTGTTGACCTGAAGTTGACCTGATGTTTTCATATCTGCAGTTATCTTCTGTTTATAGTTGGAGAAAAGTAGAGACATATTTACACACTCCTCACAGAAGACGTATACCATGTAGATGATGAAGGCATATTGGCAATTTGGTGGTTACAGAATTCAATAGTGAGCCATTTGTAGCCAATTGTCTGACTTTTTGTAAAAGATGTGAAGATATGATGAGGGCCCATACACTGTATTTATTCACCCAAGAGAGTCATGGTCAAGTGTCCAGTTTCATCTGCTGGATAAAGCAGCAGATATTTCTTATGCTTATGAAATAGCATAGGTTTAACTAAAAATAACACAGTGCCAATAACCCGTATGAAGGGACCATCCATGAATTCAGTAAGCAATCTTCAATGAATGCTACTTAGAAATCAGGATAATAAAAGGCTCATCTCTACTGGAGGTGTTTAAGTTCCACTTTGAAGTCTTGCACACAACAGAACAAATGCAATTCTCTTCTGATCAACATTAACTGCATGACAGCTAGTGCATTTTACACATAGCTTCCAACTGCTTTGAGCCTATTTTCTTCTGTTTAACATGTGTAACTACATTGGGTAGGGTTCTGAGTACAGACCAAGTACACGTGACCTACACAGTAGTACTGTGCCTGAACGCCTACTGATGGGAAGACTAAAGCTGCTACTGCGCTTTCACTACGCCTCCTGTGTAGACACGGTAAGACAAATAATAGCACTGAGGGGCTACAAAGGGTGAATGAGCAGTTACTGTGGAAATATGGCATATGAAGAGTGGCGAAAGTGTCCAGCCAAAGACAAGCAGGCAAACGTGGAAAATGGAATCCTTTACATTTTTAGAAGTATGCCATTATAAATAAATTACTCAGAAAAAAAACTCGTAGGAAGATGCAGAAGAATTGACCCACTGTATTCTTAGACTCCAGGGGTCTGAATTTCTGTCAGTATTCAAGACATTTGCCAGGCAAATCATGAATGAATTACCAGATGTTTTCAACAGTTTTCCATGGTGCGCATTTCATCTTGACCCTAATGAAGTACAGCTCCAACCAAGATGAGTTCCCCTTGCATTATGCAACACTGCGGCAAAGACAAGCTCAGAACAGAAAAAAAGAATAAAAAAATAAATTAAAAAAATGGACAAACCACTATGTCATCATGGCTAATCTGGTAGGAGCATGTAGTTTCCTCTTTTATGGATACCATCTGGCCAATGGCCCACAAAGTTAAAAGAAAGGGGAAAAAAATTACCCAAACTGACCAAACTTGTTTGGATGCTACACATTCCTGAGACAACTTGCCCTATTTTCAGCAAAATGCTTAAATGGGTTGCTGGATGTTAATATACCTGAGGGACATACGTAAAATCTTATGTGGGAGACACTAATATTTTACATTTTGTTACACGCTTAACCAAATTAATATCATATTAATATGAGTAAGTAAGTTTTATTTGTTGAGAATATAATTCAAAATGTAATTAAAGCTGCAAGCAGCGATGAACGGGCCCTCACACTCCACGCAACTCGGGGTGTGCTGCGGCCGCGTCATGTGCCGTCGTAACATAACAACACAACATGAAAATTGTGCGGAAATCAGATCGTAATCACATCGCAGCGCTTACTTCCTGTTGCCAGTAGGCGGCGCTCTCACTATATCTGAATATTGTCATGTAGACGTGTTCAGGGCAGGACTCTTAACGTATGAAGTTTCATTGAGATTGGACCATGTACACTGAAGTTGTAAGTACTATCTGTTTTATGCCCATCGGCGGAATTGGATACGTCGTCACGGGCAAGCGGTTTGACATAAAAATAGCACGACTTTTGATCAGCAATATTTTTTAACTGTACTGACCAATTTTGACATTGATCTGATTTATTCCTTAGTAGGAGTTCGTTGAAATACAACGCAAAAAAGACATTGAAAGTCTGCAAATTGCCGGAAATGGCATCACAGCTTGACATTCGATTCAACCTGGCTAAATTTAATGGCACGCCACGGACACGCCCTTTAATGTACATGCACAAATAGCACAACTTTTAATCAGCAACATTTTCTATCTGTACTGACCAATTTTGAAGTAGACCGATGAATTCCCTAGGAGGAGTTCATTCAAATGCAACGCAAAAAAACCGCAAAAAAACGCAAAAATGGCTGCGAAATTCAACGTGGCCGAATTTGACGGCACGCCACAGACACGTTCAACATTCAGTCACAAATAGCACAAACTTTGCCTTTATTTCATAGGACAGCTGAAGACAGACAGGAAAGTGGGGCAGGTCGGATTCGAACCCTGAGCCGCTGCAGCAAAGACTCAGCCTCGGTATATAGCTCTACCCACTGAGCTAACCGGGTGCCCAATAGCACAACTTTTAATCAGCAATGCTTTTTGACTGTACTGACCAATTTTGATGTAGATATGATAAATTCCCCTAGGAGGAGTTCGTTCAAATACAAGGCAAAAAATTCACCTAAAAAAGGCCACAGAATTCAAAATGGCCAACTTTGACGGCAAGCCATGGACACGCCCTTCAACGTACGTGCACAAATAGCAAAACTTTTGATTAATAATAACTTCTGCATAGTATGTCACACATTCAAAAACCTTACATCCACGCGTTCGGTGAATGGAGCTGAATCTCCCCATATAGGCCACGCCCACTTCCGCCTAGAATTTTTTTTCGTTAGAGCGCAAAATGTCCATAAACTACTTTTCTGTGTTCCTCCTATGCGCTTTGTCCGATTCGCACACAATTTTTCACATAGTATCTGGGGACCATGCAAGGAAAAAATTTTATTTGAAGTATTTTGATACTTGATTACACAAATCAGTGCGTTAAAGAATTAGCACTTCCTGTTGATCTTTTGTCAAAAAAGGAAGTGGAGTATTTCTCCACATTGGTATGTCCGATTGACACCAAGCTTAGGTCCATAGTTCCCTATGTCTTCCTTAGGCATCGTGCACAATTTCAGGCCATCGCCGCAAGGTGGCGCTCTTTAAAATGAAGAAGTTTATATCTCCGCATTGGCAAGTGTGATTAAAATGAAACTTGGTACGAGGCTTGCCCATGGCTCCTTGAAGCTCCCTAACAAATGTGTCAACAATCCGCCGTGGTGCTCTAGTGGCAGGGTAAATCACTGTGCGGAGACCGTAATAGTTATGAATATGAAATTCACAGGGCACGTGTAGACTGGTGCCTGTAGCTCACATACCAAAAATTGTGTTTGTCGCGTTTGTAGTGCCCCCTACAGGATTTTAAAAAAGCTGCCCCGGGGCCACGTTTCACCAATATGTATGAAACTCGGTAGGCACGTGTAGCGTGCCGAGATGTACAGAAGTGCCTCTTGGAACCATACCTCAAACCACACAGGAAGTCAGCCATTTTGATTTTCAGTTTCACTTTCGGTGAAATTTTCACCTTGTATTTGAACGAACTCCTCCTAGGGAATTCATTGGATCTGCTTCAAAATTGGACAGTACAGTCAAAGTGTGTTGCTAATCAAAAGTTGTGCTATTTGTGCACGTACGTTGAAGGGCGTGTCCGTGGCGTGCTGTCAAAGTTGGCCATTTTGAATTCCGTGGCCTTTTTTGTTGCTGATTAAAAGTTGTGTTATTTGTGAGATTTTCATGTTGTGGTCCGCACGTGTTACAACGGTACATGACGTGGCCGCAGCAAGCCCCGAGTTGCGTGGAGTGCGAGGTCCCGCCTAATGCTGCTTGCAGCTTTAATTATAAATACACCACTGTTTCACTTTTTGAAGAGAAGTAATGGAGTTCATCTGGGATACACAGCACAAATATTCAGGAACATCTAAGACCTCATACTTAAAGAGCCTGTACCAGCTAATAATCAACCACAAAGAAGAGCCAAGACTACGCCATGTTGATACATCAAAGCAGCTTAGTTCCATGCTTACTGCAAAATGGCAATTAGTCATGCATCCAAATCACTGACAGACAGTGAAGGCAACAACTAAGAAAGAGCTTTGTGCTATCTTACTTGGTTTTACGCATTCCTACCACCTGTTTAAATCTACCATACCCTTGTGGACAGAAACCAGGATAAACAGTAGACTATCATATGAAAACTACTCACAGCAACAGACGCCTGCAACAGGATGGGTTACCCACCAAAATGTTGTGTATCGGGCAAAAAATATAATTATATAAATTTACGGGTACGGGTAAAAATAGATTAAATGGGGGCAGTGGCTGAGTACAAAAATTTGCTGTATTTTTTTGACAAATCAAAAATGAAAATGACAGTGCACGCTTTTAACATTTAAATCAGTTAAATATCATCAAGCCTAATCGGCCGCCGCATCTAATAATAACAGGTCGAGTCCGGATTTGACTAATTGCGGGTAACGGGTCAGTTCCGGTCTAGAGCTCTGCGGGTGCGGGCAGGTCTGCAAAACTGGACCCGTGCAAGACTCTGCACAGCTGTACCTCCTAGGCTTCAAATGATGAATGGTAAAGCTTTGCCATGATCTACAAACCTGTACTATTACTTTAGTACCATGTCCAGAAAAAGAATCGTTGGTCTGTGCCAGGTTTGTGCTTCTTTCAATAACAAATAAAAAGCCAACAATGTATTGAGACAACAGCTAATTTTACAGTATCATAGTTCAAGTCATAGGTTCTTCCTACCCCCCCAAAATCCAGTAAAGCAGACTGAAAAGCCACACTGCTGCCTTGACTAGCTTTTCATCATCATTTTAAACTACATGTGGATTATACTTTTTGTACCATGACTTCATAAAGCCAAAATCATTGCAAGTGTAGTCGTATCAAACAACCCCCGCTGACAGATGTGAAGATGAAGAGATCATTATATGCATTTGCCTCCCACTCTTCCTAGAAGTGGTAATGACGAAGCAGTGCACTGCTGGAAAAGGAAAGAGTCCTCAATAAAAGTCAATGATTAGTTGCGTGATGAAGTCATGTGTGGAAAAAAATGTAAGTACACATGCTTTTGAACTTGTGTGTTGCTGTTCTACCACAAAGCAGAATGTACAGACACAATGTAATTTCTAATTGCATGTGCTTGATTTCCATAAGACTAATAAGATAAGTCTTGGCACGTATTGTACTTTGTAAAGTAAGTCACTGGTTTAGAAGTGGCTGTAATAGCTTATGTTGCATGGATTTATATAATGGAGTGTTAGAAACCCTATAACAAAATACACATACACATCTTCCCACACTCTCAAATTCTCCCAAAATGCTTTCTTCATCAAGATTAAGTGTATGTATATTTTTAGTGGTGAAATATTAGTAAATTCATCAATTTGTTCAGCAGTAGAAAATTAAACAAATTTGACCGAGGAAAAATATCAGACATTAGCTGGCTTCTGTTTCTGACAGGTATTTAGTATGCCGAAATATACTGTCAGCCTGTGTTGTACATGAAGGTTCAACTATAATGAGGGAAAAAGCTCTGTGGTGAGAACTCATTTGATTATTGAAAACAAAATCTATAATCAAAGGACGCCAACCCAAAGCCAGCCAGCATCTACCCCTAGCCCAGTGCAATTATAGTCAACACAAACCACAGAATAAATAAAGGGTCTTGCTGTGCCTCTGGATAACAACATAGGCCAGAGGGTCACAGCAATACGCCTGTCAATCAAACAGCATGGTGTTCAGCCCAGATTGGGTTTAATAAAGTCCAATGACTCATGTACTGAATGGGATACGACTCCAGTGGTGCATCTGTTATGGATTACCAGGCTTTGTTCCAAGTGTATATTCAGTGAGGGTCTTTGCTGGATAAAACATTTTGTTGTAAGCATGCTTTAAAATCACCAAAACATCTTTTGCCAGCAGATAACAACAAAGTAGACAGAATAGGGCTGCCGCCATCCGTTAATTAAGAAAGGAATAGAGTATTCTATCAATTATTCCACAGATGAATCAGTAGTATCTACAAGTAATGTTAGTTTGCAATATAATAGTTATTAAAAGGCTGTGTGTTGTGTTTCCTGCCACAGAAAAGAAACAAAAACTCCCTGTTTATGTAACGTTAATGTTACTACTGCGTCTTCTTGTACTGTTCACAGCTGAGTTGGTCCAGACTGTGGACAGTTAGCTATCGAGCAGCCACGAATCAGGTTAAAAGAAAATTAAAATTAAAAAGCCTAAATTGGAGGTAAAACATTTCGGAGCTGCAGAGCTGGATGCGGCACACACTCCAAGGATTTCATCCGTAGATTAGCTTTTCAAAGTGAAGCACTAACAGTGAGCAATCGTTTTAGCCCTAGGACAGTAGATACATCCATATACACTTAGGAATAGCTTTTATTTGATTATAATCTATTCATTTTCAAGTAATGGATCTATGAATTCATTAAGAAATAATGAATTCCTTAATGAATTAACAGATTCATCCATGTTAATGAATGATCAGTTATTACTAGTGTAGCAGTTATTACATTTTGTCTGATAAACTAAAATGAGTAGACTAACAAGTAAAGTGTAGGGCTCGCCCCAGGATTTTTGGGCATGTTAGATCCCTCTATTGCTTACTGCAGTCTACTTACAAAATGTCTTAGTTGTTTTGTTTCATTTCATTCAAATTATGTTGCAGACTTGCTATGATTTGATTTGTAAAGCATGGCTAACTACACTTTTACAGGTTTATTTGTCTGGAAGTAGAAAACAAAAAATATATACAAACTATATAACCCATGTAAACTACCACACAAGGATGTGATTGAAGACACCCTGGTAAGAGGAAATGATGGCCAATATCTATCAAGAATACACCAAGGGTGGTGTGATTCCTGAATATGATGCATTTCCCAGATGAGGTCCCACTTACTATAATATTACTGCATGGATGTTAAGGTACAAGGTCCTTCAGGTAAAATAAGTTTTTCTTACCGTGTTGCCAAGTTTGCAAAATTCTGGAATACTTGCATAATCTCTCTGGTACTTTACAGAAACACCCGCAATAGACTGGGGCTTCTTTACATCTGCTGCTCAGTGGATCCTGTCTCTCCTGGCTTTTTTTTTTTCATAAATTTGTGAAAAGCCATAGCAAGGCATTACTATTTCTGTCTTACCTTAGGAGGTTGAGGGCACTCTTCTGAATGAATATTGCACAATATTGGACAACTCAATAATAATGTAATTTCCAAGGTGATTTATAATTTTTGAATAGTTCCTCAACAATGTATTGAACAGAAAGGGGCTTTAGATGTGCAATATGTAAGAATGAGAAGCACTTTGTATTGCTAATATATGAACAGATTTTAACTTAAAAAAAACAAAAAAAACTCTCTTCTCTGCCTTTCTCATTCGCCTATAACAGCCTGTCAGTTACACATCCAATTAAAAGGATGGAAAGTTTATGTATGCTCCAGAGTGCCTTGTTTCAGCTCCCCTACAGTGCCAACAATCACAAGGATAATTTATTGTCATTCCAGATCACGGTACACATGAAAGGGAGCAAAATGAAGTACTCAGGTCCTGGTGAATGAATCAATGAATCCAGTGCGGGCCACCCCACAGCACCAGCCAGCAAAGCAACACGCAAACAGCAAGCCAGCCAATCTACACACCAGATCAGCCCCGGGATACTGGGAGAATTAGCTGATATTACCCACTCAAGACAGTATTTTGCTACATTAGCTATCAAGCAATTCCTCTTAGCAAGCAGCTAATCTAACATCAGCTAATTCATTCAGACTAGCCAACTGTATATATCTTTATACTTTGCAGTATTATCCTCTGGGTCCCCCCGCTCCCACACTAGAAAACTCCCCTTGTCTTTCAAGCCCCCAGTAAAGGAATAGACAGCTAATAAGACCACTAACTACCTTGCAGCAGCAGCTAGTACAGTTAGCATATGAAACAGTGCACCGTTAATTGACTTGTGTTACAAGAGAAAAGGTGACCGGAAGTATACTAATTTGTCCTAAAAAACACACACAACTGGGTTTGTGTCCCTTGCAACAATTAGGAGTTTTTCTGGCAAAAAGCATGTTCTGTGCAAGTGTATGCTGTCTCATTTCCCAGGAGCACTATGACCAGTTAATGTGAGGGTACGATTACATCCGCTTCAAGAGCGGGGATGAGCTTCTACCAGTGCAATGGACGTAGGAAAATCACTTACGGCTGCACCTAACAACTGTTGTTTAATCGATCACTCTACCAACTTATTTATTGATTATTCCAAACTATATCAAAAACATGTCACATCAATATTTGTTTTATTCAATTATCATGTCTATCAGCACCAAGCTTAGGGTTAGGGGTATACAGGTGTGGTTGGGGTAGGGGTTAGGGCTAAGGTTAGGGTTAGGCTGCCTCTTAAAATTTTTTGAAATGGGTCTAATATCCTCATCACTGCAGTGTTAACAATAATACACCCTATTTCTAAGATGCCTAAACAGAAAAATACTGGACACATAATGCAGATCAATGTATTTCCATATTCGATTATGTGGGTTACACCAAGGAGTTGTCCCAGCCCTAGAAATCACACAAACATTAGGAAAGACGAGATTAAAGACTAATACCATAAATTACCATATTATATGGTAATCAATGGTATATAATTATTGCATCATATTAATAGTGCAGGTACCCCTCTGTTCTATGACTGTTTTTATATAGGTACTTCTTATTTGGGCCCATTCAACCTAAAAAAAATTCTAACTAAGGTACCAGTATATTTACACTTGAAAGTGTAATAACCTTCTTAACACAGTGGCAAGACCTTCACCTGAAAAGAAAGAGACAGCAAAGTTGTGTCTTCAGTCCTAAATCCATATCTGACTTAATACTTTCACTAAGAAAATGTATGCTGTATGATACTGACAAACTGTTGTAGAAAGGGAGGGATGAGGCTGCCTCCAATGTGTCCCCAGGGGAGAGGGAAGCCAAACAGTGGTTACAAAATAATGACTATCTTACAATGAAGACATCTGACAATGGTGTTATCAGGGTAATAAATATATTGATGAAACCTACAGACAACTCAATAGTAGGCAAGTCCATTCCCTTCTCCCCTGTAATACACTACAACGTATCAAAGATAAACTCAAAAACATATTTACCTCTGTCTGCTTAATAAATGGTTCACAGGAAAATAATGTGATTTTTTGTTGCCACAGAGTCAGACAATGACTATTTTTTAGCTGCTTTGTAAGACCTAAACAATCACAAACGCCAACGTATTATTAGTGTCCTAATTAGTGGCACTCGGACAATCACTGGACCTGCAGTCAAATACATAGATTTTCATATTACATCTGAAAGATGCTATTTACTTGCCTCAAAACAGAGCCGATGTTTGTTTTTTCTGGGGGGGTTTATGATGGATATTGAGGCCCTGCACAAAACACTGATTAGGCAAAACAGCAGGCAGTTTTTGATGTGCCCCAACCTCAGAAAGCTGTAAACCATAGGCGCCGCCAGAGCATTGAGTATGGGGAAGCTATTTTATGCTGATGAGGGGTAGGGGGCTGCTCCCAATGACAAATAAAATACAATTTGATGAACCTTAGTCAACTGTGAATATTTGTCTGTAAGTTACAATCAAATGTCCTACTGTCATTCATCACACAAATTAATATTAATGTATCCTTAGCTCAATTTGCCTTCACCAGCCAGAGATGTTTGTGTTGCTACTGTTGTTTGAGGATCACAGTCATACATCTCATATGATTTTTAAAAAGTGCTTGCATGCATCTAAGTTGTAGCTTATAGATGCATCTATAAGTTGTAGCTTATAGATGCATCTATAAGTTGTAGCTTATAGATGCATCTATAAGTTGTAGCTTATAGATGCATCTATAAGTTGTAGCTTATAGATGCATCTATAGGTAGATGATCTCAACCCCATAATTATGAACTTTTTTATTTTACCAACACATAGACATAATTCATAGTAGTTGAAAATGAAAAGAATCATAGATTTTTCCACTACAACCAAGTACTAGAAGACAATACACCAGGTATGCAATATGCGAGTGAAGCCCATATAACATTAAATAACCAGGCCACAACACCAAGAAAACACTGCACATTTCCCTGAGATGTCCTAAAACAGCACATTAGTCATCACAACAGCTTAAGAGTCAGAACACATCAGCAGCAGATCAAATATGCTACTTAAAAGACCAGAGTGAAAAAGAGCATGAAACAACCGAGGCCACACAAAACACAACAAAGTCAGTACAGTTTCCAAATCCATCCTATTATTAAAATATATTTAAACTCACCACTGAGGTTTTTCAAAAGTAGCACCATCTGCTGGTTGTTTTTACCCAGAGCCTCTTTCGTCCAAGGATGTTGGAATACAAATCCATCCATAATTTCCCAACTTACCTAACACCAGCTGATCTCAGTACAATGACAGCCTAATTCATTTTTAAATTCAGTTCAATTTTATTTGCATACCGCTTATTCATAACAAAAGTTGTTTCAGGACATTTTTCAAATAGAGTGGGTCTAGACCATACTCCTCATTATTTACAGAGGCCCAACAGTTCCCACCATGAGTAAGCACTTGGTCATAATTACCCTTTGTTGAATACCAGTATGTGGGTACTGAATGGTGGATCTGCAACTGAATCAGATTAGTGTGGTGTGATGCTTATAGAACTATAGCTATGTGAGGTAGCTGGTGAAGTGACTTTTTTTTGCCTTTTAATTCAGCTACCTACACTTTAAAGCATTTTTAAGTGGCATGAATCTTATCATTTATCAACATATGCTTCATTTTTTTTTTTCAAGGTTCAAGTAACATCATATTGATTTTCATCAGTACCTCAACAAACTCAACATAATGTCATGGCTCTGCTCCCCTCCTGCTCCCTTTGCTCCTCCCCCTTCCCTGTGTGTCTGAGGGTGCGGCCTCCATTCTCCTCACCTGCTGCCTGCTGTCTCACCTGCTCTCAATCATTCATCATGCCTCAGTCTTCAAGAACCCCGGTCTTCCTCCCATTCATCGCCAGATTGTTTCAGCCTATGTGGTGGGTCCCTTGTGCAGTTTGGCTTCCTGTGTCCGCTCTCCTGTGCCTCTGTGTCTCCGGTCTCTTCCGCCATCTCACCCACCCGTTCCTGCTGTGGCCGCCCCTCATCCCCCCTGTGTGTGTGTGTGTGCGTGGAATAAAACCCCCTTTAAACCTTCCATACTGTCTGGGTGTCTGCTCCTGGGTCCAGTCCTAACACCAGCCCTGTCAGAACAATCTGGCCAGCATGGACCCAGCGGACCCAGACTCCGTCCGAAGCGCACTGGCCTACCAGGGACAACGAGTGGGCCAACACGAGAAGGTCCTCGACGGGATCGTGGCAGCCATCCAAGACCTTCGCTGCAGTGTGGCCGCCCTTGGATCCAAGCTCGATCAGGTCTCCACTCCTCCCACAGCTCCTACCACCGCCACTGAAGCAGCTACTCCCTCTGCCTCCCCAGCCATGCCGCATGCAGCCTCTCCTCCCCCCCCCGCCCCGGGAACCACACGTTCCTACACCTGAACGGTATGCTGGGGATTTGGGGGCTTGTGGGCGGTTTCTGCTTCAGTGCTCACTAGTTTTCCAACAACAGCCGTTGACCTACAGCTCTAATAGCGCCCGAGTGGCTTTTGTGATTAGCTTATTGTCAGGGAAAGCAGCTCAGTGGGCAACCGCCCTGTGGGAGAAGCACTCCCCTATTTGTGAAACCTTCCAGCGATTTTCTGACGAATTAAGAAAAGTTTTTGATCATCCAGTGCGAGGCAGAGAGGCAGCTAAACGCTTACTGAATCTTCGTCAGGGCTCTGGTTCAGTAGCTGAGTTCTCAGTCGAGTTTAGAGTTTTAGCGGCAGAGAGTGGTTGGGATGAAGAGGCGTTGCAGACTGTTTTCGTGCATGGGCTGTCGGAGGTTATGAAGGACGAGTTAGCGGCTAGGGACAGCGCTGCTAGCCTTGACGAGCTAATCTCACTAGCAATTAGGCTTGACAATCGTCTTCGTGAGAGACGGCGTGAGAAGTGGGGGCGCTCACGAGCCTCTCCTTTCCATGCCTTACCCAGAGCCACCATCTCAGTAGATCCCCAGTTAGCAGCCCCATGCAAACGCCCCTCGAGCCAGGTACCCCCCGAGCCCGTAGAAGAGCCTATGCAATTGGGTCGCACCCGCCTCACTCAGGCAGAACGCCAACGCCGGATGAGGTCCGGGTTATGCATTTATTGTGGCCAGCACGGTCACTTCTTGGCTGCCTGCCCCCAGCTGCCAAAGAAAGAAACGGAGAATGGTGTTGCTCCTGTGAGCCAAGTCCCCGCTTCCTCCTCTGCCCCTCTTAGTCGCTTGCAATTGAAAGCGTCCCTTCACTGGCAGTTAAATTCCATTCCCCTCACAGCACTAGTCGACTCAGGTGCCGAGGAGAGTTTCATTGACTCGGCATTCGTGCTTCAGGCAAACATTCCCACTATCAAACTCCCTGACAACCAACCCGTTAACGCCTTAGACGGGAAACATTTAGCCAACATTACTCGGCAAACCGTTCCCCTCACACTTATCCTTTCTGGTAATCACCGTGAGGAGATTAGCTTACTGGTTATTTCATCACCCAACACTCCTGTTGTATTAGGTTACCCCTGGCTAAAACTCCACAATCCCCAATTCGACTGGTCTACTGGCTCACTCTTTAGCTGGAGTGCTCACTGTCATTCACATTGTCTCCAGTCCGCTAGTGTAACACATCCCACTGTTCCCAAACCTCCCGAGCCCCCTGATCTATCTGCCGTCCCTGTAGAATACCACAACCTAGGGGAGGTTTTTAGTAAACATCGTGCCGTCTCATTACCTCCTCATAGGCCATATGATTGCGCTATAGAGCTGCTCCCTGGTTCCACTCTGCCGTCTAGTCGCCTGTATAACCTTTCCAGACCTGAGCGCGAAGCCATGGAGAAATATATAGGTGACTCACTAGCGGCAGGGCTTATTCGACCCTCTTCGTCTCCGGTAGGGGCAGGTTTCTTTTTGTAACAAAGAAAGACCAGTCCCTCCGCCCTTGCATTGATTATCGAGGGCTTAATGACATCACCATTAAGAATAAGTACCCTCTCCCTCTCATTGACCCGGCATTTGAACCCCTTCATAAGGCTAAAGTGTTCTCGAAATTAGACCTCCGGAACGCATACCATCTAGTCAGGATCAGAGAGGGAGATGAGTGGAAGACTGCCTTTAACACCCCTTTAGGCCACTTCGAATATTTGGTGATGCCCTTTGGATTGACCAATGCGCCAGCTGTGTTCCAGGCCATGGTCAATGATGTGCTGAGAGACATGCTGAACAGGTTCCTGTTTGTCTATTTAGATGACATACTCATCTTTTCGCAGTCCCAGGAGGAACATGTTCAGCATGTCCGGCAGGTACTCCAGAGACTCCTGGAGAACAAGCTTTACGTGAAAGCCGAGAAATGCGAGTTCAATGTGACATCCGTGTCTTTTCTGGGGTTTATTATTGAGCGGGGGCAGGTTAAGGCTGACCCAGCCAAGATTCAGGCCGTGGCTGATTGGCCGAGACCCACCACTCGCAAACAGTTGCAGCGCTTCTTGGGGTTTGCTAACTTTTACCGCCGCTTTATTAGGAATTATAGTAAGGTAGCAGCCCCCCTGACTAAGCTCACCTCGGTGAAAGCACCGTTCGCTTGGTCCCCTGAAGCAGAAACAGCCTTTCTAGCCCTGAAGGAACTGTTTACTTCTGCCCCTGTGCTGCGGCATCCTGACCCCTCCCTCCAGTTCGTGGTGGAGGTGGATGCCTCTGACACTGGCATTGGGGCAGTACTCTCCCAGCGATCCCCCAAGGACCAGAAGCTGCACCCCTGTGCCTTCCTCTCCAGACGCCTGTCCCCAGCGGAGAGGAACTATGACGTTGGGAACAGAGAGCTGCTGGCGGTGGTGGTAGCCCTTCAGGAGTGGAGGCATTGGTTGGAGGGCGCTGCTCTCCCGTTCATCGTGTGGACGGACCACAAGAACCTGGCGTACCTCCGCTCAGCCAAGAGGCTCAACTCCCGTCAGGCCCGGTGGGCTTTGTTCCTTGACCGTTTTGTTTTCACCCTCACCTACCGACCTGGGTCCCGCAATGCCAAGCCAGATGCCCTATCACGCCAAGCCGACCCCGAGACGCCGGGGACTGAACCAGAGACCATCCTCCCGGCTTCTTGTGTGGTGGCTGCAGTGAACTGGCGGATAGAGGCTCTGGTGAAGCAAGCACAACGCTCACAACCCGACCCAGGTAACGGCCCCCTAACCGACTCTTTGTTCCAGACTCAACCAGGTCCCAGGTCCTCCAGTGGGCTCACTCTTCCAGGATCTCTTGCCATCCTGGTTACCAGCGAACACTGGATTTCCTACGGCGGAAGTTTTGGTGGCCATCCATGGCGAGAGACACGAGAGCCTTTGTAGCCGCCTGTTCTGTCTGTGCCCGCGGCAAATCCTCCCACCAGCTGCCAGCTGGACAATTACACCCCTTGCCCGTTCCAAGTCGCCCCTGGTCCCATATCGCCCTGGACTTTGTTACTGGACTGCCTACCTCTGAAGGTAATGACACCATTCTCACTATTGTTGACCGTTTTTCTAAGTCTGTCCATTTCGTGCCTCTGCCCAAGCTCCCCTCGTCCCTAGAGACTGCCAAACTCCTGGTCACCCATGTGTTCCGCCTACATGGAATCCCTCAAGACCTAGTTTCAGACCGTGGTCCACAATTCGCCTCCCAGGTTTGGCGAGCCTTCTGCCAGGCCTTGGGCGCTTCTGTCAGTCTATCCTCAGGTTACCACCCACAATCCAACGGCCAGACAGAACGGGCTAACCAGCAACTGGAGGCTGCCTTGCGCTGCGTCGCCGCCCGACATCCGGTCTCCTGGTGCACATTTCTTCCGTGGATCGAATATGCTCACAACTCCCTCACCTGCGCTGCCACAGGTATGTCCCCATTCATGGCAGCTTATGGTTTTCAACCTCCATTGTTCCCATCTCAGGAAGGGGAGGTGGCGGTCCCGTCAGTACAGGACCACCTGCGCCGCTGTCGCCGGGATTTGGACTGAGGCTCGTGCAGCCCTGCTACGGACAGCGGCTCGAAACCAACGCCTGGCGGACCGCCACCGACTCCCTGCCCCCGATTACACACCTGGTCAGAAGGTATGGCTGTCTTCTCGAGACCTGCCATTGCAGGTAGAGTCTCGAAAGCTGGCTCCACGATTTATTGGACCTTTTGAAGTGGACAAAATCATCAATCCTGTGGCGGTGAGGTTAAAACTCCCTCCGTCACTACATGTGCATCCTGTGTTTCACGTATCTCTCCTGAAGCCTGTCTCCTCCAGCCCTCTGTGCCCTCCGGCCGACCCCCCTCCGCCCCCCCGGCTCATTGACGACCACCCAGCCTACACAGTTCGCCAGATCCTGGACGTCCGACGGCGGGGCCGGGGTTTCCAGTACCTGGTGGACTGGGAAGGGTACGGGCCGGAGGAGCGTTCTTGGGTTCCCCGGCACTTCATCCTGGATTCCTCCCTTCTTTCGGACTTCTACCGATCCCATCCTGACAAGCCCGGTAGGCCGCCAGGAGGCGTCCGTTGAGGGGGGGGTACTGTCATGGCTCTGCTCCCCTCCTGCTCCCTTTGCTCCTCCCCCTTCCCTGTGTGTCTGAGGGTGCGGCCTCCATTCTCCTCACCTGCTGCCTGCTGTCTCACCTGCTCTCAATCATTCATCATGCCTCAGTCTTCAAGAACCCCGGTCTTCCTCCCATTCATCGCCAGATTGTTTCAGCCTATGTGGTGGGTCCCTTGTGCAGTTTGGCTTCCTGTGTCCGCTCTCCTGTGCCTCTGTGTCTCCGGTCTCTTCCGCCATCTCACCCACCCGTTCCTGCTGTGGCCGCCCCTCATCCCCCCGTGTGTGTGTGTGTGTGCGTGGAATAAAACCCCCTTTAAACCTTCCATACTGTCTGGGTGTCTGCTCCTGGGTCCAGTCCTAACACCAGCCCTGTCACATAAATATTAACTCAGCTTAAAATAAAATTCTTCTGCTTTTCATTTCTTGGACCTTCAAATCTTGTCCAATTGCTATGGACATGCACAAATCTACTGCATCAACAATAAACAATATCTCTACCTCAGGGGCTTGTTTCTAATATTCTTTTTCGCCATGACTTTGAAGGATTTAAGATATACAGAGAAGATTTTTTGATATCCCGGCAATAGATGATCTATCAGTTTGAACTAAGGTGTTATAAAGTAGATCATATATATATATATATATATATTTAGTGGAGGGCAAAAGTAAAAACCTTAAAAATTAGTTTTCATAATTTAACCTGAATAGAATGTTTTTCATTACACAGTTCAGCAAACAAGTTTATGACATTAGACCGATAATAAGGAACATTTTGGACGTTAGTCTTAGTAACCCCACCTTCACCTCACCATCCCCAGCCTCTTGTTTTTCAAGGGCTCCAACAGTAAAATAAAGCAGCTATCTCCATTTCCCCACAGCTACAGCCTTGTTTCCCCAAAACCCATGGGCAGCTAATTCTGCAATTGTAAGAGCATGACTAGTGATAGTACAGAAAATAATGACTTTGCTAATTGCAACATAACCTCAGCATGCCAGAGTTTTAACTGTGGTTGCTTCTGCTGTACAGTATATTGGTCACACAAAACATACACTCAAAGACTCCTGCACAAAATATATGCAGCTTGATCTCAAAAAACTATCCCATAGCACAAAACTACAAAAGATGCAGGGTCACAAACTGCAAACTGACCTAAAGTTCAGGTTATTGAAGTAATCCTAAAACAAGTCATGGCTGGGGGAGTGGCAAAGTCAAAGATCTATTCCTGTCACAACTCCATCCAGGTTCTAATTCATTTAGTTTCTTGCTCTGTTTCTCTATACTAACTCTTGATGTCATTCCAGATCCTGACCCTGCTTCCTGGTCTTCTGGCAGTGGACCTTGACCATAGACGACCAGGTAAAACGGTCCTGTTCCGAACTCATCTAACCATCTATTTAGTGTCAGTGAGTCACTGCTCCTGGTTGGCCTGTCACTGCAGTGTGGTTCCCACCCTGGCCTTGCTGCGTCAACACTTTTGATAGGCATCCATGGAGCAGGACACTCAAGAGTTTGTAGCCTGCCAGATTTTCTCCCAACACAAGATGGCATTACATTTCCCAACATTATATATTATAGTCACATATTACATAATTTGTGGGAAATATGGCAGTAATTGTACTCTTGCTGTTCAAATACACACATTTCCTTTGTGAAAATGTTTTATTCTTCTGGCTTACAATTTCATAGTCTGAGACTTTCAAATGTTATCAAAGATATGCGTAATGCAATGTCCCAGTCAAACAACCTCACCTTGTCATAAGTGTATAATGGAGACACTGTGATGCGACCTGCAGTTCAGCTTGTTTCACAGTACCACAGCGTGTGTGACATGTGACAAAATAAATCCTGCAGCACTTCTTTCAAGAAAACCATATAAATAGATTTAGAGGGGACAAATAAGATTGCCTGATGATTGCCTGATGGGATGTTAACATCAGGTAGACAAGCGATTTATTGTGCCATGGAGAATTCATTGTGGACCTCACAAGATAGGAGATATACAGGTTGTTTTTGCTTTGAGCTACGGAGCAAAGCTGCCAATGTCATTTTCTCCAACTGTACTTTGGAAAGACACAATGAATCAGTCATCACTGTCCCTTAGCTCAATGCAAGCTGTCACAGTCTATGAAAGAGAAAATAAGTTATGGGAAGGTAAGCATGAGCAAGGATTGTGAAAGCAATCATCACTGGCCAAAGAACCATCTCTTGAAAGGGGCTTTAGAAGGGAGTGATGTGTTACTTTGCAGTCTCAAATATTTAGAGATTAAAAATACACGTATTTTATAAACTCCATACACTTGTTGGTCCAATTCATCTGCAAATCTGAAAGGATGGAACAGTTAACAAAAACATTTCTTTGGTTAAATTCATGTTACTCAACTAACATATATATATAATAACTATGACTTCAGAGTGGAAACTTTAACTTGATGAAATGACACACAGAGCTGCTAATAAATGAACACGTACTACATGAACATTGAAATTCACAGACTTGCAATGCACACTAGGTGATACTGTAGGTAATTCGTGTCAGGATCCAAACTTCAGCTGCATGTACCCCAACCTGCTGATCACAGGAATTATGGGTAAAGGGAAGAATGGGCAATGGACCCCAGTGAAAAATCCTCACCCTCTGGCAGTGCCCCATGGAAACGCTCCAAACGGCGTACGGATTCAAACATATCAGGGATTATTAAGAGACCTGAGAACAAGGTCAAAGACTTGCAGAAGAACACAGAGCAAGTTAAACTTAACTTCCACTTCATCCCTGAGGCTCTGAAAATACTTAGGAGATAGTTGAGGCAGGCTCTGTTGAAAGCTCCCCCGCCGGCACGCAAAGCTTTACTTTTGATGTTAATTCCTTGAAAGCTGTTTCTTTAGCTGGGGATTAGTGCATGAAGAGCTAGGCTTACCATGCTCTGGCTAATAAAGATGAAACATCTAACACAGGTACTCGTACATACACTCGCCTGGGAACAGTGCCTATAAAGTTGCCTTAATTATAGGGAACTCACTTCGCTTCAGTAAGTATAAGAATAGGACGACATTTGTACTTTGAAAATACTGTGGTATTAAATGTTGAAAATCCTTTGTATTCTTTAGACACAAGTCTTGAGGTAAAATAATGAGTATATAGGCACATCACTTTCTCAGCTCATGCGATCAAAGCTGCCTGCACTTCATAGTATGCTCCGAGCCTCCCCACCTTAGGTCTCCTTACCATACCACAAAAGACTGACAATTATGAAGTGTGTCCATTACAGCTGCTGATTAGCCTCCATGTCTGTTCTGGCTTGAGCGACTGTTGTAGCTAATGATTCTGTGGCAACGTGCATAGAAAACCGACACTACAATTCATCTGCTCGGCCAAAATCTCCATGATTAATAGGTGTTTCACAAGAACATTCGCCCCTTTGAATATTTGAAATGGTTCTCCCCATCGCTGAGTCCTCTGCTTTGACAGTTTAAGAAGTAAATTAATCAATCCAATCACTGCATCCATCCTGCTTTCAAGTACAATGAATGGCTTTCCTTTCATCACTTACTTGGGCATTTTCCAATAACTAATACCAGGATGATTAATTCCACTGACCTTTATTTACTAAAAGTATAGGTATTATTGAACATCACATCAGCTAATTACCTCAATAAGCTTTATAACCTGAACTGTGCATTAAATGTACTAAAGCAGTATACAAGTAACCTCAAATAAAATCCTATTATCACAATTCGGCTTAACGGAAATTCATTAGTTGTTGGACCACAATAAATGTGGCTGTTTGTTCATTCTCGGATCATCTTTGCCGTTTGTTTCCTATGAAAACCTCTATTACAAGGTATATTTTGATTATGGATAAATCTATGACCCAGTTTGCTCTTGCGGGACATGCATTAATATACTGTCGTCACGGTTGTCAACTTGCATACAGTTATATCATAAGGCAGGAAGGCACAATTATGTAAAAGCCAATGAGGTCTGTAAGAGGGTGGTAAATCTTATCTATCTAATCTATAATGATATGGCTGGAAAACACATTTGCCCCACTTGTCATCATGCATATTTTGTCTAGCTAAAAAAAAACATTAAACATCTGCAAAAGACTCGAAGTGAAAATGGTTGCTGAAATTCCTGTCAAGTTGTAAATTTAAAAAGCTGTTAATTAAACCATTAATTTCCTTGTTTCATGGGGCCAAATTGCCTCACTGGCAAACATTCCCATAGATATGCATAGTCTATGTTGTAATTACTGATTGTCAACAATTCAGTCCTTGCATAATTGTCCCAACTTTGTTTCTCTGGGTAACAAATCTAACATCAGGTATCCTTCACATTGCACTGGCATTTTACATTCTATGTAGGACTGTTTCCGAATGCTCAAGCACAGTGGAGAAAAGGTGATTCACCTGTATACAGATGACATTAGAGTCCATTTCCTCGGGGCTCCAAAGAAAAACATAAATCATCACCCGTCTGTCACAATAAATGTGCTCTTTGCTGCATTTTCACGACGGAAGTCAGAGCTGGTTCACTTAGTGCCTAAAGCCAAATTCAAGATTGAACAACCCGCTCAATTCTCTGCTTTAAAAACAGCCTTTATCAGTCAATGCCAGTTAAAATCTTAACACAATAATTATCTTTAACCCTTACCTTTACATATTCAGTGTGTGACACATGTACCGTAAGGTGACACATAAGAACTATATGCATGTAGGCATGGTGGTTTAAATAGAGACAGAGACGGGGGGGGAGGCATTCGAGTTTTACAACGTGAGGGGAGTAATTCACACAACACCCAAAATTTCCCCCTTTTGTTTTCAAAGCCTACCTCCCTCCCCAAAAACATGGACACAAAACAAAGCACACTGAAATAGAAAAATGCAAAGAGCCGTAGATTTAGCGCCTAAGGAAGTTAAGGCACTGGGTGGATAGTCCGAAATACAGCTCGGAAAGTTATGCGGTGCATCATGGGATATATGAAAACATCAATCTATTTAGCCTAAGGTCTGTCAAGTGCCAATGATCTGTCTTGCTTTCCGACAATTCCAGTAGAATGTTCTTGTTTTACATAAAAACTAGCTGTTATACTCTGAATTCCACAATTCAGAACACAGCACTTTGTGCCTATGAAAACTTTTTTTAAACACTTGTGGTACACACATTTAAGGAGTTGACTGTTCAAATTCAAAAGGTACAAACGGTTAAGCAAAAGATAATACTAACAGTATAGAAACATTTAGGCATTGCTCTAAATATGATATTACAATTTTTTGGCATATAAGTTGTTGTTCACATGAAATACCTGCCCATGTTACCCATAATATGCTGTGCCAAATATATACCAAGTGACTTTGATTTGTATTAAAAGTGAATATTAACTAGTGTCATACTACAAAGTAGTGTATAGCTGACATCATTTTGGAGATTCTTGTAATTATCTTATTTTTAAATAGTATAAAACTCATTGCTATGAATTGCATCACATGAAAATTCAATTCTTTCACCCTGGCAAAACAAGGGAGAGAATTGCATTACTCTGTGATGTCATCAGATAAGTTGGCATGGAGAGGCACTATTAAAACAGTAGGGATGAACGTAGCTTGTATTACTCTGACATGTCATCAGCACATAGGTAGAAGAGATTCTCAATATACGTTTTCCATCAGGTGTGTGAGTAAATTTGGAACTATTAAAAATGATAAACTGATAAAAGGCCAAATTTGTCCCAGTAAAGCAGGCTGAACACACAAGGTCAAGTTCTTTGATAGACAACGGAGAAAATGTGTGCAGTATATTTTCCCCTCAGGACTTCCCCTCAATATGATTAATGTATTGTGTTAGTTTTGAACGGAAGAACAATATAGCACTTCACATGTTATCTAATAGCTCTAAAGAGAGCAGCAGCCCAAGAAAGTCTAAATGTGCACTATTATTAACTATTCACTTAATTTTTCCCTCCCTACTGGTAAGATGCTTTTTAACAAAGCATCTAACCTTGAGTTCACCAGAAAATAAAATGAATTCATACAACCATTAAAAAGGCCAGCAATTTAGCTGCTGCAGTTCCCTTCCAGCCCCCTCCCAAACAAGTATAATGAACTGGGTCCAAAACAGGCCATCTTTTTCAACCATTAAATAATTCAATGAACAATTCATTGTTGTGCAGGCAGCTTGAAACTTTGTGTTGAATTGTTATGTCAGCACATTTTACTGCTTACTGACATCTACGGATTTTTGGTTTTTGTTTGCCCAGCACTAATTGATGAGCGATGCCTGCTTATGTGATAGTGCGTGTTTTATATCTGGTTCAGTGAGTCTGGAGTAGGGGAGTGAGTTAAATTACCTAGCTTAATTACCCCGGAATTACTGTAAGAGACTTAAATAACATTATTGGACAAACTGACCTGCCTCCATTAAAAATGCTCGTTGATTTTATTGGACAGCACCTAGGTGTCACATCATGCATACATTAGCTGTTAAAAGGGCAGCTTCCAGTTGCCAAAAACTCACTAAGTGAGTGTAGCTTGTTGTTTGAGGACATCAAATTAAAAGCTCTGGCACTCATTAAGCTGTTGGTCTTTTAGACTGGCAAGGCAAAGATGCAAGCCCTGGACATGACATGGACATGTGCCTGGCTAAAAAACATAATTATAGCTACAGTACATACAGTATGTACTTGACAACCCTGATCAAACAACTGTGAAAAATTGCCTCTCCAATTAACTACAACAGTTGACATAGTGCAGGTTTAAGGAGTTAAGACTGACACAAATATCCTGAGTAACTAATCATTCCTTCAGTCATTACTGAACGAAAAACCTAATCTTTTAAAGCATCTTACAAGACATATCACATAGATAATTAATTTTAATGGTAGTCTATACTTGGGCATTACCTCATTAAGAACACTTTGTTTTATGTGATAACTGTGGAATGAGATGGCAGTTGATTGAGTACCTTTGTCTGTTAATTGCAATTGTGTTTTTTTATGCTGCAAAATGGATTGACTTGTTGAGGAGATGAATGTTTTTCTTATCCAACCTAGTCCCTGGGCTGTTGTGTTATTAATAGCATCACTATTGATGAACTGTCAAATGCTCAGCATTCGGCAGATGGACACTTGTACTTGATAACATGTTCGAGGCTGTGGGCCATGTTCCATTTACAGAGCTGAGGGACAGTAGTGTACATGCTGTATCATACCTGACAGCTGCATCAACACTAATTTAGAGTTAGCACATGTTGTTCATTACTGTATGATGCATGTAGTATAGTAAGATTAATACCCCAGAAATGCTTAACGATGCTTGTTCGCCTTTAAAGAAATTTGCTTCAGTATGTGTGTGTCAATGTTTGATGCATTTCTTTAACAAGGATCACTCTGTTTGAAAAGAAGACAGCAGAAAGGCGGGGGAATAAAAGTGAGCTAACCACCTTACCAGTTTTAACACTGATGTCCCTGTAGTAGTGCCCAATCAGGATAAGTGCTTTATATCGATTCAGCAGTCTGTTTCAGCCCCTGCTTTTGATTTCCCCCATTAGGTCAACAGAGAAGGTGAACCTATTATCAGCATGCTTCATCTTGATAACTACCATTTGTTTTTTGCTTGTTGATGATACAGGTTTATCCTGCGCTGCATTGTGTGTATAAGGGTGCGTATGTGTGTGTGCGTGCGTGCGTATGCAAAAAAAAAAGAGCTAGAGACTGCTTCAGTCTCTCAAAGTGTGACATTTACATGTGCGGTTGATGTACGAGATTTATGAGTTGTACTCATCCGTCTCTGATATTCAGTAGTAAGTCTCTAAATACTAAAAGCGAAAGGAAATAAGAGTGAGTAATTTGGAATGAGGACTGTTAAGAAGAAGTTGAATTATAATCTCATCAAGAGCCTGTAGTTAATCCTCTATACGTCAGTTCATGAAAAATCGAAGGCCCTGGATTTTGAGCTTCTGTCAAAGCCCGGTAGCTCATTTTTGGCAATTGTACTGAAAAAGTTAAATGTGATTTTTTTTTTTTTTGTGCAAACTTTGTTAAAGTTGTTTTAAAACATCTATATTGCCATGCCATACAAAGTAATATTTGAATGCAGATGGCACAGTGTGTTTGTAGCTCTGTAAATTGCCTCGTGAACTGTAAATATCATAGCGTGCTTTCAGGAACTAGGATGAGCCCAAATCCTAATATGAAAAACATAAACTTTCTAGTTTGGATACACTGATAGTAATCAGTAAATTCTGGCAAGATAAATCTCATCAAGCGGTAAAGACAATATTAAAAATAGGGCTGCACGATTAATCTAATCATGATGTCACCCTGTGCGATTACATAAACGCAAAAGGGGGCAATTTAATTAAATAAAAAGGTGTGCTATGAGTATGACACTCTTTTCTCTTGTGTGCACTGCACTCTGCTCATTACCCACGCCCACAAAAGATATGACCCATCAGTCTCTGTTTAGAGAGTAGCGTGTATGCTGTGTATGGTCGCGTGAGTAACAGGAGTGTAGACCTGGGGGGGTGCAGAGCATGCAGAGAGGTGCACACAGGAGCCCACGTGAAAAATGGAAGATAACGAGCTGGCTGACGGCGCTGGATTGGCGGCCAAAAAAAAAGTGACCTCTGTCATATGGCTATATTTTGGATTTAGGCTCAGCGACATTGAGCAGAAAGAGGTACTGTGCTAAACATGCAAAGTAATAGTCTCCACATCACACAGCAACACGACAAATTTCTATCAGCACCTGAGGCAGCACAGAGAAAAGTAGATGAAAGTAAAAGCCCTGATTAGTAAAGACACAACTGAAAGTCAGTATAAGCCAAATTATTATTACTAATTATTATGTTACATCCAGCTTAAATGTCCATTCAGAAGGTCTTATTTTAATGATCTGCATTTGTATTTTTCACTATTTATTAGTGGGAATGCTAACACAGCAGCCACACTATTGTTTTTTTTTTAATCTTTTTTCATGTAGCTGTACTGTTGAGCAAAGCATGTTTGCAAAAATGTCTATTTTGACATATTGATTCAATTTGTAGTTATTTCAAAAATGTGGATATTTTTTGTTTTCGTATTTCTTATGTTAATTTAACTTTGTATGTTCAAGTTGAGAAATACAAATTTCAATAATCTGTACATCTTCCTTGATAACCAAGCAAGTAGACTCATGATACCATTTTTTTACCATTATACTGCAATCACAATATGACCTTTTCTCTAAATCATGAAGCCCTAATTAAAAACACACATCAACACCTAAAATCCCATCTGAATAGGGTTTCAAACCATAAGCAGGTCAAAGCTCACATTTTGAATATTAATTAGCATAAGCTACTCTAATGGGCATCACTGTGTGCTGAAAACACATCTACAATCAGCACATCAAACAGCAGAAACGATGCCTGACTTTTGTATCCATGCAGCCATATTATCCTTGAAATCTTCAGTGAAAAACCTAATACATTTATTACTGAGCTTGTTCAAATAAAAAATTTTGCCTCTTTCTTTAAAAAGAGTGGCACATGTGTTTTTCTCTGTAACAAATAAGGAGGATAAACATATCAGGACCTATCCTGTCAGGGGATAAAGATCGACAATCAAGACTGTCCTGATATCCTCTGCAGTCTGCCACAGCTCCATTTCTTCTTGCTCCAGGGGAAAAACTGCAGCGTGTCATCCAGCTGAGAGGGTCATTGCTTGCCAGTTGCTCTCCACTGAGCAGTCGCCTAATGCCAGAGCAAAGAGGAGGGCAGGGAGGATTGCCTCCGACACTGCCCACCCAGGCAATCAACTGTTGGAGGATTTGTGGGAGGTGGAATTAGTCCATCTCCACTGGCTCTGTCTGCCGCTTCTGCAGCCTCTTCCCAATACCTGTCCGCCTACTCAGCTAGCCCTCCAACCTGAACTACATCTCTCAACTGAATGCCTCCATACAAACCCTACATGCTGAATGATCTTTTCTATTTATCCACCCGAACTAGTTGCACTGCCACATTTTGCTTAACAGTGCTGTCACCTTTCCAGAAAGAAAAGCTTCTTTGCTGACTGTTCAGTTTCTGTGAGATTAGGGATTCAATTTAACGTACTCCATTTATTTATTTTTATCTAAAATCTAAAGTCTTAAGTCTGTCTCTAATACATTATTGTGGCCCTGCATTGTATTGTCTACTCCAGTGGTTCCCAACCTTTCTTGTTTGACATACTATCACAGCCCTGTCAGATGAGCTCAAGTACACCTTCAATGGCAATTCCAATTGAATTGATCTTAATTTTGATTTGATTTTATCACTGCTTATTACATATATATACATACATAGTGGATACCGTTGCAATTGTTAAGACAATGTTTTCATACAAGACAGTGATCCTGGAATTGTCTGTTTCTTCTTTAAGTAGGTTCAGTAATTTGTGCTACTGTACTAGGGTGCTTCAACCATGTATCTGTAGATTTTAGCTATTTGGACTTGGCATATATAGTTGTGTGTTAACTCAGGTTGGTGGGAGAAGCTGTGTCCTCTACGTTACAGCCTTTTCATAGTGGAGAAACTATAACACAATGGTAACTGTAGACGGGTTAGGGGTTGTCATTATGTTTTAATGCAATTGCTGCACAGGAAATATAGATGGAAAAAGGGAAAGATGAATGCTTTTCTCTCCCTCTAACTACTCACTGGCTCTGGAGCAAGGCCAACTGCTCCACTGAAGCTCCACACTTTCCAACAATGAGACACTGTTCTTAAACTAGGTGCCTCCTCACAGTAAATACTGTACATCAATGGAAAGCAGTGCTTTCATAGAAACTGACATTCTAGCTCAGCACAATTTGTGAGAGTCCTGTGCATTTGTTTGTACCTGGTGTCAGCTTTCACTGGAAGTTCATGCAATACCTATGCAGTTTATGACACAGTGGTAGAGGAGTTTATCGTTTTATTCACCTCCACTTCAAAACCAAAGTCCTGCTGACAACTGGCAATGAAAACTCTCCTGGTGCAGCTGGTCGGCCCAGAGGTAGGGATGCCGAGTGATGACTGTAAGGTTGCTGTTTCGACTTCTGGTAGCAGCAACCTGTAGGTGTACAGTGCTGGGAACTAGAGGGTGGCTGATATTACATCTACATTACACGAAACCACTATGGAGCCCCTTTGAATATGACACTGAAGCCCAAACTGCTCCAACACTGCTCCAGTAGAGCCAATCCCGCTCTCTGACCTTTCCAATTAAGCACACGTGTCAAATTGGCTATTTGTGTATGTATCTACGAGGGATGTTCCGATTACTCAGAGTAGATTAGCCTATGTTATGTTCATCTAGGCCTACAACTGAAAAATATAGTAGTTTGGCAATCAGCCAGAAAATTGTGCCACTTTTTTAGTGCAAATTAATTAGCAAATTAAATTGCGAAGAGTGGTAATTAATTTATATGTTACAGGCTTTACCTGAGGCATTGAACAATTACAAATTTAGATATTAATCCATTTTGGCATGTTTTGACATTGATAGATTTCAGCTAATTATAATTGGTTAGATGAAGCACTCCTATAACTGCTCCAAATACATAGGAGAAAACGGGAAGCTTTGGGAGAGCTACGCCTTTTACATATACACTACACAGTGTTTTTAAATATTGTGACTAATAAGGAATGTTACACAGAAATGCCAATCCCCAGAGGGCATTTTAGTTTTGACGGGTTCTGCCTAATAACTGTCAAGCCTTTGAATCACCATGTTGAAAAATGGCACTGGTATGACATGGACACTAACAACAACTGACACAAAAATATTATTTTGGCATGCAGCTGCAAAAAATAAGTGTGTATTCCAACTTGTTTTTAAGATTCATTAATATTTTCCTAAGCCATTCACCTGTCCAAGTGTCGTCATATACAGTGTGATCTATGTGTTTATTATTCCACCGAGCAAGTTAATTGAATAGCAACAACACTCAAGTAAAAATTATTATGTCGTGCCAAATACATAATTATTTTGTCAAAACAATAACCCAAAATAAAATTGCTGAATCATAAGCACAAATTTTTGATATTTTGCAATGATATTATTTCCTAAACTGAGTATTATGTATCAAATCCTGCTGGGAAAGCAATTTAGTATTACAACCTTTATGGATAGTTCAGCTAATTGCTTGTTTTGGTCATTTATAAACTCATACATTGCAAGTAGGATCAGCAATCATTGAGATTACGAATATGTTGGTATTCAGTTACCAGAGAAGAAGGAATTGTCATTTATTCTGACAGTATTTGTGCATGTACCATATTTATGGTTATGGTTGAGAAATGTTTTCTTTATTTTCCCAATGAAAATACTGTTTTAGCTTTTCTAGGGGATGGCTGATAAAACTCTGTCCACATAATATCCATATTCCATTAGAAAAAGATTAGGCAGATGCTGACCTCTACAGGTATGATTCTGCCTTGCATTCCTGACAGATATCACTTCAAATTATAGAGCACATTAAGGGGCTTTTTATCAAAATCAACAACTGAAATCGACTGCCATTATTAACAACTCAGAAGCAACCAAATCTCACTAAGCAACGTTTGCCTCTAAGTGCTGTTTAGATGTTTCAAGATAGGATGACACTAGTTCATTAAATTGAGCAAAGCGATGAGCATGAGATACTGTAAGAAATGCAGTCTTGCTGAAGCACTGATAGATAATGAAATGTCTCACTGGAGTCAAAATGTAGTGGCAGAGCAACAGGGAGGCAGACAGCTAAAGCAAATAACTGGGCTATCAGCCTCTACTGACAAACAGCCACAAGCCTGACTGAACTGGGAAAAATAGAGCAGTGGAGAAGACATGGTGGCAATGGAGCAAAAAGTGGAGATGACAGCCTTTAGGACACAAGTGACAGCAATTGAGGGTAGACTGAGTACAAGTGAGTGTCAGGCAGAGGGAAAAGCCATGCTGGTGCAACAAGCATTAATGGTGACTGGCACATGAGCTAAAGTCAGACACAGGGGTCTCATTCACAAGGTCCTCTCAGGCTGCAACTTGCTGCTTACTGGTCAACTGAGGAGTATATAATGATGTTTCACTGCACTGATTTCCAAACCGTATTTATTCAAGGAAAGTTGACAGGGTTTCCTTGTTTTTTTTTTCACTACTGACACCGTACTTTATTTACAATAGAGGTCCACGGGAGCAGTTTTGGTTGCATACCTTAGTCAAGGGCAGAAAGCGAAACAGTGCAAGATTCATTCTTCCAGTGTAAAAATTTACACGAACAGTGCTTACATAAAATCAAATCTAAATGCACTGAAACTTTTTCATATGTAACAGTGATTAATCATGAAGATTTGGGTATTAGGGCTTTAGTCTGTCCACTACCACTCACTAAGTTTAATTTTAGAAGAGAACAACTAAAGAGTGTGTGACCTTATATTGGAAGACATATGGGTCCCAGACCAGTTCACAGAAATGACCAACCTGTCACACTGACTTGACTTTATAAATAAAAATGGTTACACGTTTACCCAACACGCTGGGAAATTAGACAATAAATCAAGGGGACATCCAAAGGTGGCAACAGAGGATCTACTGAGGGGAAAAGAGCAGTCACCCATTATAAAGCTATGTATTGTAAAATAATCCCTACATCCTAAGAAATGCACAGAAATATATCATATCACTACTAAATAAAAATTAATGAAATGACTGATGTCTGATTTAATATGAATGGTATCTAGGGCAATTATGAAAGTATAGTAAAACTACATTCGAAAAAAAATTCTGAAAACCATCGCTCATATATTTGTCATATTTATTATATATATATATCATTAGACATGTAACATTACATAATGTAAGGCTCATAATATAAACCACAGAGTCGAGCTGTATGTATGGTTGGAATGTTATCCTAAGTAGCATTGACATATAATGCATTTGATCCTCTGGACAGTATCAGGACAGATACTGGACTTATTAAGCATACTGGATGTCGAACAGATGTGACCAATCCCTAATTAATTACAATTTCATCTTCAGCATCATTATAAAATTCAGTGTTTATCACTTTCATGCAGTCCAGACAAGTCACCAACTCAGGGCTCTATTTTAATAATGCAACGACATGCTCAAAGTGGTAAGTTTGTGTAGGTCGCTCGGACTGTGTGGGTGTCTCCAAGTGCACCTGCTGTTTCGGTTCATGTGGGTGCAGCAGCGCAAAAGTGTTTAATTAGCATTAGCAACACTAATGGGCATCATTTACGGTCAGTACATCAAACAGCAGAAATAATGCTTGACATTCTAGGTGAAGTAGAATGTAGATCTGAGGGTGTGGTGATTAATTAATGTGCTCTTAGCCAGTAACAACACTGGTCTCATCGCCCTGCAACAGCTGTGCCAAGCACAGTGATGCATGACAACAAAAGCTCAACAAATGAAGAATGGGCTTTTTCAGGAAATCATATTGTTGTCTGGATGGTGCACAGCACCACAATGTGAAAACACAGCACCACAAATCTGCAGCCAAAGGCAGATGGTGATAGTTTTTTCAACAGTTAATTAGTACAATGATGATAGAAACAAAAAATAAAAAATAGCGAGGTGGAGCCATTTATATGACTGCATAAATCCAATGCTATTTCTGTCATTATAAAACATGAACTGCTGATTTATGCTTTGAAAAAAGTTGGAAAAGAGGCTCCTCTCCTGTAATAAAAGATGTCTCTGGCATAAACAGGCAGAATACAGTTATAGTATAACAGATCTAATGTCTATGTCTAATGTGTATTAGGTGGTTATTCTGTAGTAGCCTCGTGTCATCTGCACTTAATTTAAGGTACAACAGTCATGTGTAATGGTACTATGCTCTGGCCATGCACTTCTTAAATCAGAAGCTGCAGATTTAAATGCACTTAATCTCAAACAGAAAAACATTTATAGTTTTTGCTTGTTTGTGACAAGACATGTGACATACATGTCTACAGACATAGACATTGAAACTGGAGTGAAAAGTGTATATGTTGCTGGTATAATGTCAGTATGGTTATGATCCTTTTCACTGTCTATTTTTTTTGCTGGAAACAGCTCATGGAAAAAATGGGCGAGACCACCACTCTCTAGTGAAGTGTTGCTGCAGCAGTGTGGCTGCTCTAATCTGTTAACATGGGCGCAAAATAAAAAGCAAGACGTTCCGCCACGCACACGCACTGCAGATGCAAGCAATGTGAACCGGGCTTAATACTAAAACACCAAAAACTCGCTTTGAGCTGCCTCATTAGAATGAACCTCCCACCTGTACACCCTGCACTGTAGGCAATAAAATACCACACGGATGCTAAAAGTGAATTTCAAGATCAGGAAAACACCAAAGGTCTGAACACTGTTTGCAGCGGTCATTGTGTAGCCACAAAAATAATGCCCTTTGTCTTTAGGGCCAATGCAACCCCGGTCTCATGTTACCTTAAGTCAGTTACTTCCACACAGTGAAGTATACTCCACTCTCTTTTTCCCCAAATTGAACATATGGGGGAAAAGATACACAGCACAAGTATAAGATTAAGAATGAGTATAATAAAAACTTATTATGGTACCCTGTCAAGCTATCGATTTTTTTTTTTTTTAATTAACTGATATCAGTATGTGGCTATTTTTACATTTTATTGTGCTGCTGTGTTGTACATTTTAATTCCTTTTGTTTGATTTACTGTTTGTTTTTGTTATGCAGTATATTTACAGCAAGGCTTGAGAACTGTTATTCTTGTAATGCTTTAAGATAGGGTTTATCAGGTTGTTGTCCTGTGGTATATGAATATAGCATTTTTTTATCGCTGCCATCTTCAGAATGCAATTTTCTTCAAAGCCTACAGCTGTTTTCCCTCTTATCACCTGTGCTAACTGATTCACTGATGAAAGCAAAGGTCAAAAATACATTTGTACATTTTTGCTTATTATTTAAGATTGCTTACCCAAGGCCTTGCTTAACACAGACTAACACAAAAAAATAATACAGGGTTTGTTGTCCCCAGAGTACCCATGTAACAACATAGTGTGAACATATGGTTAAGACATGATAGTAGTGCCATAACCCAGTATTTTCATTACACTAAAGGCATAACAATTCTGACTTCCAAAGCGCATTTTTACTTAAATTGTAAGAAGAATGTGTCAGATATGAGAAGCCTAAATTAAAAAAGTTTAAAATTCTGTTTTAATCCATTACAATTAACAAATTCCAATTACATGCAGTTCCTGATAGCTATAACAGCCCTTGTTCAGTGCAGTGGAAGTGATTTGTTTCAGAATTTGTGTGTTAGCAGTCCAAGTTATCCTGTCTGGGTCTTAGTTTGCTTCGAAGCACTGGCATGAACGAGTCAAAGCGGCAAGTCCCACTTCAGAGACACTGAAGGGATGATAACGCTCGGCAGGAAAAAAAAGTACTTAGATATGCTTGGTTATCAAATAGCCAGTTATTGATTGTCTGACACAGGAGGAGTACACTGTGCAAAAGGCTGACATAATAACAGGTTTGGGTTGGTAGAGGATGAGAGGATAGATCAAAGGAGCCAACAATAAAAACAAAAAGCAGGCTGCTGTATTAAAATGCAAATCTACTATTGAAATGCAAGTTAAATTTAAATGCTGATGCAGACATTTTGTACTTTAAAAAGTCACTAAAACATTAAGAAGACAGACATATTTAAATGTACTGGGCCTAGGGTCTGCACAGTCTACAACCAAATTCAAAACAAAATGTGAAGGCTTACAGTAAGGGGCAACTTACACACTGTATGAGCCAGAGAAAATGTGATGGGCAGGCCTCAGATTTGCACTCAGGTACCAGTTTGTTAGATGCACCTAGCTCAAATGAATGCAGTGTAATACACTGGCCTAATAATAAATCTAAAGTCTGCTTCACATATTTTGCCCTTTATATCAATGAGGCTAAACTAAATACCTCTAACTATGTAGTATTGTATAGTATGATAGTATATTTTTTTATGGCTGCTGTATTAGACTGCCATGGTCTCGGCTAGGTGTACTAAATGTAATTCCATAAAAAGGGTCACGCAAAGTTTCACAAAGATTTATAGGCAAACTAAGAGGCTGTTGAACAAGGACAAATTACCAGACAGCTCTCTCTAGGAAGGGCATTGTGACCAAACGTAAATAAACAAGCAAATGGCTGTCTTATTACATTGAACACAATGGACAGCCATAATGTGGAGAGTTCAACAGCAAGAAGCAGCTTTTTCTTTTTTTCTTTCAAATGAACATTTTACTCACCATTAAAATAAGTGACGGTGTGGACAGTCTCAGGATAATATTCGTCCAGTCTTTAGTGCACCTGGGGGGGGGGTCGTCCTTGTGTGAAGCATTGCTCGCCTATGTTAAGTAAATGTGGGGAAAGTATGGGAAAACAAACTTTAACACGTAGCCGGGAAGGCACATTTGAACAGACAATGTTACAGAGAAAGCTGCTGTATGTCCACTACTGCAGGGAAATAATAACAGTGACAGCAACATGTTTATGCAGGACCTACCTGAGCCGGGTTTTGTCCTTACACCATGCACTACGCCCGTTTAAAATTATAAATAGACGCTTGGTTTGTCAACTTTAAAATAACTCCAGGGGTCAGGCGCAGTACGAAGGGGGGGCAGCAGAAGCAGCCTGTGGGGGACGTACGAGAGGGTCAACCAGTGTAGCCCGTAGTTGTTTATGCTAGCCGCTGAGGGGTTAGCTTCGCTAGCATTGTGTAAACCTAACTTGGCTGGTTTTCCTAACTTTAGTATCTGTCCTAACCGGCTGCTCAGTTGCTGCTGTGTCTCGCCTCCATAATGCCGGTGTAAAGTTGTGTCACAAGGAAACTGTTTGTTCACTTCATATGTGATATTAGCGATATGTTTTGCGCGCGCGTTTGGTGTCAAATTGCTACCATATTAATTAGTTGACTACAAAATCTGACCCGCATGCGCAGAATGACGCGTGGTTTCAACCGTGGGGCGGTTTATGGCAACCTGTGCAGCAGTGGGCCTAAACAAGATACCACTGGAAGTTAACTTCAGAGACTGGTAAACATGGTTGACATCATTGAATCCCAAATAGTGGAGTGTAACAAATTCTACTTGACTTGAGCTGTACTTTTTTTACCTACTTTATACTTCTGCGTCACTAGGTTACATTGTCAAAACTTTACACAACTACCTTTCAACAGCTACAAGTTATTTTGCTGATGAACTTTACATACAGTATCCCATCATCAGTAAATTATGATGCGTCACTATTAAAGCTGCAGTAGGTCGTTTTTATAATTTTTTTGTAATTTGCTGAAACTCACTCGTTTTCATCCAGGTCCGGTAGATTCTTGTAAATGTCATTTGGAGCACTAGAATGATTCAAAGGGAACCAGATTTTTTTCACAGATTATCTGTCTCATGTGCTAATGTCAGGAGGACACAGTGAAAATTCAAGCAAATATGACAAAAGTTGTCATTATTAAACTTACCTGCTGGAGCTTTTAACTACATACTGAAACAGTTCATAAAGTAGTTAAAATTATCTTATCCAACACGTTAATGCAACAGGAATAATAATATTAGATTATATACCATTTGTATTTTTCTGCATAATGAATCCTTTCACATTTAATATTTTCATACTAATATACCTGTGAATGTAGGATTTCTTGTAATGGAGTACTGCTACACTGGCCTTCTACAAAGCAGACGTTTTAGATTGTCACGGTGGAAAAGCATAGGTGTTACTAATATCTATAACAATGACTTTGTACAGAATGGCAGTGTGACAGTGAGCCAGCAGGCAAAATAGGTATACGTATGCTGCAGCTAAATGGAACTCAGCCACCATTAGTTTTATTGTTTATTTAAAGTCTTTCTCACCGACAGACCTCTGCTCAGACTGACAACAACACTAACACGAGAGTGAGGGAGACGTGAATCAAGAACTGTCCGTACAAGCACAGTCCTGACAAATGGTCTAATCAGCCAAAATAATTCAAATCACCTGTGCGGGTTTAGCATGGGTGTGCAGAGCCTTAAAGGATCTGAATACTTCCTAGACTCTTGGTTGATTTAGTGCTGAAACGATTAGTCGATTGACAGAAAATCAATCACCAAAAAAAATACATTAAGTCATTTGTCAAATAAAAATTTCAAACATTTGTTGGTTTCACCATTTCAAGTATTCACATTTGTGCAGTGTTTTGCTGTTTTATATTATTGTAAATTGAATATCCTTAGTTGAACAAAACATACATAAGACATCACCCTCTGATCTGACAGAAACGTCACTATGTTCTGACATTTAATACACTGAAGGACTAATCAATTAATTAAAAAAAATATACGCATTAATCCATTATCAGTGTTATGGTGTTAAGTGTATGCAGTACCCCAGGGTAGAAAACCACCCAACAGAAAGGTTGTTTTGATCCAGCAACCCAGTAATGTAAAAATAATACTGACACTGAGTCAAAACACCACATAAAGTTAACCCAGTATTGCATCAGTGCTATATTGGCCCATGTTGGGTCAGTTTATTTCGAGTGTGTAATTGGCAGTTGCAGTCCTCACTGAGTCCAAATGACAAAAGGATCTTACAGTCTTTGCAGGCTGTCCGAAGATGAAATGAAGGTTTCTTTTCAGTGGCCTGAATGACAGTTGCATAGGTATCATACACAGAGGTTGTATATCCTCAGCCCTAGCTGTCACATCACAGTAGTGTCCAGATGGCAAATTGTAGTCTGTGTAGTTGGCAGGACAGTATAATAAAAAATTTAGCATATAAAACGGAACTGGAACGCAGGATAAGACTGACCGCCCTGGTGCTTCATGCAAGTGTAGCATATACAAGGGTCTCTTTTTGCCACTGACTTTGCTATGATGTAATTTTCTAAATAATTTTCTTGAAATCTCCAATGTCACATTTAGTCATGATAAAAAAAGAATTTTGGAAATAGTATCAAAATATAGTGAAAGTGAGAAAATGACAACTATGATTTTGTTCATTGGGACTGCAAAAATGATAGCTGAAAGCCTTCGAATATAAATACCAAGCATTTATGATAGGTTAACTCAGCAGGTCAAACACAGTCAACAGCAGACTCTCCTCCTGTCTGCAATCTGCCTCTCCTTCCTGCAAAAGTAATGATCAGAGCAACAGAAGAGAAGATTCTCAAATTGGCTGTCTAACAGTGTGTCCTCTTGGGAAGAAGACCATGCTACACACACTGAGCAGTCTCTCTATTGATGCATGGTGTTGGTGTGTTGTAGCACAGAGAATCTGCTTGTTTGTTGTTTGTTTGTTTATAGTTTCTCCGTATCCGGAGGTGACCTGAATTGCTCTGTAATCTCTGAGTCTGCATTTTAAGAACCACTTTCTTCCACATATGCAAAGTTGTCCTCATTGTCTGCTGCTGATGTGTGCATGTTTCTTTGATGGCTTCTTAGCTGGCTTCTAAAGTATTTGGTCCAGATAACATCAGAGTGGACGTAAGAAGCGGAGCTGCATTCATGAGCAAACCATGAGCATCCAGTTATTAATGCTGGTAAGTCATTAATAAAGGGTACCATTTCAATTACCCATCTACTGTGGAGTAACAAATATTTATAAAGTATTTAATCAAGGATCACAGGTTTTTCCACCTTTAGTCATCTCTATATATAATAAAAAGTTATAGTAATAATCAATAATTAATGGGTTCTTACAGTCTTACACTAAGTCTGCAGATGTAAATGTAACTGCAATATTCATGGTTAGGATCTGGATGGGATATTTGTTGCATTTTTCACTTCCTTGTTTCGTGTTTATCTCCACTATTGCCATCTGATGAAGCCATAAAAATGACCAAAAATTGTGTAAATGTTGTACAAATGTCCTGCAACCAAATGATCAAACAGTCAATTAGTGGGGTCTTCTTGATGCCTTAAAGAACTAGCTACTGCAAAAAGACAAAGTGTCATGGAGGAGGATTTTCCACATGCTTTAATGGCTTGTAAGGGATAAAGCCATTATTTACAACATACTCTTTAAAGAAGGTCTCTTATTATAAAGTGGTAATGCAGTTTTTGAGGTAGTTTCGAAAGAGGACATGAAGCATCAGATTAGAATGAGGAAGTCTGAAATGCCAAGAGATAGCATTTTATTCCCATATGTCATACTGTCAGCTTCCCTCTGTGGACTGCATGCATGACATGACTCTTTGCAGTTGATGCCATGGCAACAACATGTCACAATGTCACTGTTCGGTGAGGTGGTGGTTGCCTCATGCACACCTCAATTTGTCGGTGGAAAAAAGAGAGGGGAACAGGTTCTTTTCACTGGCTCTGCCTTTCACTTCCCTGTGGCTGTGGTTTGCCCATACAAGAATTTAGTGTTGATGATTTCGGAGGCTTTGTGAGCCCGCTATCACTGTCAAGAGGTCCCCATGTGACAAGTCCAATAACAACTCTGCTCTCTAGCTGTCCCTCTTTCCTCTGACATTCATATCAACTTTCAACAAACACACTGAACCTACTTTAATAACTCAGGTGATGGCCTCATGAAAACCCATGTGCAGCTGAATTTACGGGGGTCTGGGAGAAGGGTAGATTCACATGAAACTGTGAAGCTACTTTAGGGACAGCATAGGCACAATCTGAGTTTAATGTTGGTTATAATACCTATGAACAGAATATTGATATAATGATAAGTATCAAAATACTGGCTCCATTACAATTTCTGTAAAAATCAATTGAGGACAAAGGAAGTTACATCTGCTCTTCTCTAATTCCCAGTGATTTTCTTGTACTCTGAGGGAAAAGAGAACATTTCTGTGGTGCAACAAAGACTTAAATCATAAATACAATCAACCATATGCATGAGGTAATATCCAAATGGATTTTTTGCAGACTATTGAATTGCTTAATTTATTAATGAAAATCTATGTTTACAGATGGAATACCCAAATTGGATCCAAATCCCCTTTTCTGGTAGCGTTATTTGTTCTAATGAGTGCATTTGATTAACTCAAACCATCACTTTCTTCCTGACCAACCCACATTTGAATGTGTGTGCATACTCCCACACAAGGGCAGAACCTTTCCCTGTTCACCATACTGTTGAAAATCATACTGTGTGTAACAATCCCCATACTATTCCATGTCTCTGTTTAGCACCAGTCCTGCAGCAATGTCTGTCAGTAATACAACAGGGACATACAAGATGCATTTGCATACTATGTGGGAAGACAAACTGGAGAATAGTTGTTACAATCTCCCTCATAACCATAGCAGTCAATCATGTGAGAAGTCCTTGCTGTTGGTTTGCTGTTGGCTCTTCATACCAGGTGGTGCAGAGCATCTGTACTGTTTCACAAGAGGTTAAATAGAATTCAGAGTAATTAGTTGCACTCAGAACATGTTACATGACAGACATTTTTTTCCTTCCATTTAAGTGGAATGCACAACACTGTTTCCAGCTAAAACCGCTTAAGTGTTAAAAGCTGCAGAATATAGGCTAACCTATTCTAATCCTACAGTTTTAAAGCTGGAAAGTAGTTAAAGACAAAGGGATTGATATTCTACTTTTGCCCTTGAGTGAGAGAAAGAGGGAGGGGGAAAGGGACAAAGTGAGAGAGAGAGAGAGAGAGAGAGAGAGAGAGTGTGTGTGTGTGTGTGTGTGTGTGTGTGTGTGTGTGTGTGTGTGTGTGTGTGTGTGTGTGTGTGTGTGTGTGTGAGGGAGAGTGACAGAGAGATAATCTCTTTTGTATTTTTGATCCCTAAATGTGGTGGTTGTGTCCCCTTATCCCAGCTACTTAGTTTCTGCAGTGCGTAAGTGATGCCATGCACTTAGGCTGTGAAAAGCAGGTCAGTATGACCACTGAGAGAAAACCACATGTGCATCACATGGATAGCCCTGGGATTATTCCTCACAAAATGTCTTAATTCCTCTGTTCACTAATGATCCAGGGAAAATGCCCTCTAATCTCCATTCCATTAATTAAAAAGAGCATGAGCCCATGGAAAACCTCACCATCTGCTGCAGTTTCATTCCTGCAGACAGATTGTGTTTTCAGTTTTTAACCAAGGGAACTGGGGTTTCAGAGCAAACGGGTGGAGCATACATTGAGGTGGATGGTAAACAAATAGAACTGCTCTATTTGAGTATTAATACCCTGAAATATGGTGGAAACAGGAGTACCATGATAATTTATGTGAATTTGAGCTGCTCCCTGAAGACAATTTTACAACTTACTGACTTAAATCCTATATAGTACCATAACATTCTTCTTTAGAGACTTCAGTTGTTTTATAGTACGTTTATAGTAACTGTGTCTATACTAAATATATGGACGACCTTTTTTTAATGAAAATTCTTTAATACAGTCTCTTCTAAAGGACTGCTATTATTCTTTTTTCATTAAGTAAGGTTGGTTTGAATTGAGGCTTCCACTCCTCTTTTATTCCTCTTTTTCTCTCTGATTTAATGAAGGTTCAACTGAAGTTCTCACTTCCAATAACATAAACAAAAATGAGCAATTATGACAATGAGTTGAAAAGTTTCTTAAAGAATCCTTTCATTCCAAATCTCTAAAAGGACCATCTCATTTTCCAGCACAGTAATATAGTAATTTCTCATTAAGAAAAAAAAAACAATAAAAGTAGCATGATTATGGATTAAAAGTCTACCACAGAAACTTTTCACGAGCTGTGTGAGTTAGTGACTATGCTGCAGGAAGACTTTGTTTGTATCCGATTATGCTGAACTATATCAGTTCAAAATAATGAAACACTCTTATAAGAAATTGAATCAAGTACGTTTGACCTGCGGTCAGAGCCCAGAGACTGTGACATGAATTTGATCGGGCTGGTAGGCAGGAAAGATTATCCGACCAGATGTTGTTCCCCCCCTATTGGAATAGTAGGGCCAATAATAAACACACGCACACACAGACACACGCACACTAATCTGAGATAGGCTAGTAGCCCTTGCACATCCCTTTCTCTCTCCTCTCTTTTCTCACAGGCAGACAGTCGCTGTTCCAGTCTCACCAATGTCAAGTTTTTTCCAGACTGTATTTTGCACACTTCTGCCTTAATCATCTCGTATGAGTACACAGCAGACACAGTCCTCCTTGGTGTGAGTTTGCGGGATCGCTTCAGCCTACAGATGGACACACAAGGGGCGAAGAAAAGACTATATTGGAGATGGCATGTGTGCCGTTTTGCGCTGTTCACTTGTTTCTTGGACGCAGTCTGGGGACAGATCCGCTACTCAATCCCTGAGGAACTGGAGCATGGAGCGTTTGTTGGCAACATTGCAGAGGACCTTGGCTTGGATTTGGACAAGCTTTCTGCGCGTAGATTCCGGATAGTATCGGGTGCCAAGAAGCAATATGTGGAGGTAAATTTAGAAAACGGAGTTTTATTTGTCAATGAAAGAATTGATCGTGAAGAACTATGCGAGCAGAGTTTGTCCTGTTCTTTTCACTTGCAAGTTGTCATAGAAAACCCTCTGGAACTGTACAGGGTAGAGATGGAAATTCTGGACGTGAACGACAACTCTCCCAGTTTCCCGTGGACCGAGTTTAATCTGGACATATCGGAGTCCGCTGCACCAGGATCACGTTTCCCACTTGAGAGCGCACAGGACTTAGACGTCGGATCCAACTCGCTGCGCACCTATTTGCTTAGTGTTAATGAACATTTCCTTTTGGATATACAGACGCGCAGTGATGGCAGTAAATTTGCAGAACTAGTCCTACAAACCCCGCTGGACAGAGAGCAGCAAAGTGCGCATCAAATGGTACTAACGGCGGTGGATGGGGGCGCGCCGGAGAGATCCGGCACTGCGCAAATTGATATTACAGTTTTGGATGCAAATGATAATGCGCCTGTGTTTGATCAGTCGTTTTACAGAGTGAGGCTTGCTGAGAACGCACCCAAAGGCACAGTTGTCATAAAACTCAATGCATCCGATTTAGATGAGGGCCCCAATGCTGATATCACATATTCGTTCAGTGGCCACGCTCCCATCAAGGTGCGCCAGCTTTTCAGCGTAGACTCGCGCACGGGGGAAATCAAAGTCAAAGGAGTGATCGATTATGAAAAGGCCAGGATGCATGAAATTTATGTGCAGGCTAAAGATAAAGGCCCCTCCGCTGTAGCAGTTCACTGCAAAGTGCTGGTGAACGTTTTGGATAAAAATGACAACCTCCCAGAGGTGATATTGACATCAGTGTCCACACCTGTGCAGGAGGACGCGCCCCCGGGGACGGTGATAGCAGTCATCAGTGTGATGGACAAAGACTCAGGTGAAAACGGGAATGTGGACTGTGAGATCCCCCATCACGTCCCATTTCAGCTGCACTCATCCTTTAAGAACTACTACACATTAGTAACTTGTGATTTTCTGGACAGAGAGGCAGTGGCAGAGTACAACATCACCCTCACCGCCCGAGATATGGGCTCCCCACCTTTATTCACCAGGAAAACTATCCTGGTCCAAGTGTCTGATGTGAATGATAACGCGCCTCACTTCAAACAGCCTTCATATACTGTGTATTTGACTGAGAATAACGCGCCCGGAGCATCCATTTGCTCTGTGACTGCTCTGGATCCAGATTCTGGTCAAAACGCATACCTGTCCTACTCTATACAGGAAGGTGACATCCTGGGAATGCCCGTGTCCACTTACGTGTCCATAAACTCAGACAACGGTAACATTTACGCGCTGCGATCCTTTGACCACGAGCAACTTAAAAACTTTCAGATCACAGTTCAAGCTCAAGACGCCGGTTTTCCGCCTCTGACCAACAACGTTTCCGTAAATATCTTTATTTTGGACCAAAACGACAATACACCTGTGATCCTGTCACCAGTTCCCCAGAATGGCACGGCACCCATCGAGGCAGTGCCCAGATCAGCCGACGCCGGTCACCTTGTCACCAAAATCAGAGCGATGGACGCAGACGCAGGTCAAAACTCGCGTCTTTTTTATCAAATGCTCCAAGCAACGGACCCGAGCTTGTTCAGCATCGCTCTGTACACGGGCGAAATCAGGACAATACGCCAGTTGGTGGAGAAAGACCCCGCGAGGCACAGACTGGTCATTCTCGTGAAGGACAATGGTCAGCCACCGCTCTCGGCCACAGTTTCCATCATCCTGTCAGTGGTTGACAGCCTGCCAGATTCGCAGCCCGATTTGGGTGACCTGTCACTAAGCCCGCATCACAGCTCCAACTTCACCCTGTACTTAATCGTGTCTCTGGGCGCAATCTCCTTCACATTCCTGGTGGCTATCATCGTCCTGGTTGCCATGCGGAGACTGAAGGGCAGACCGTCCAACAGAGAGTCCAACTTCCCCTCCTCCATCAGCGGGTGCTGCTGCTGCTGCTCTCGCTCCGAAACGTCCACCACCACGGAGGTGTTCAAAAAGTCCAACTTGAATGTGAGGATGTCCACAGGCGCGTCCGGCTGCGCGGAGGCGAACAGCAACGGTGCCCTCCCTCAGGTCTACTGCTACAAAATGTGTCTGACACCGGAATCGTCCAAAAGCGACTTCATGTTCCTCAAGCCTTGCAGTCCGGTGATGTCAGTTCAACAGAATAACGCCAAGAGCACAGATTACCTGACTTCTGGCTGGAGCGCGCTGGATCGTAATGAACTGGCCAACAACAGAGCAATGACCCCGAACGAGGTAGTGTACTGACACACAACAGAGGACTTATCTCTCTTATCATCACACTTTAAGAATGACACTCATCCCAAAAAGTCTATCCACTCTGCCAAGTCTCTAACTAGTCGTCCTGCTGCTTCACGTCGATTAGAAATGACAGAAAAGTTGACTGCAGGGGCAAATGTCACAATGCATTTGACACGCTAGGGGACGCTCTAACTCTTGATCTTGCTGTTGTATCTGTGCTCAAGTCAGCAGCATCAGTCTCCATCAGCATTAAACCTCACATTAGTCACATGAGAAGATTAATTACTTACTAATTTTTCAGTTTTTAGGAGATGTGGCATCTTATTTTTCATTATAATGTTGCATTAGAGAGCCATTTATGTCATTCTTCAGTGTAAACAATGAAGTGGAAATTAATAGAGTGGTGAAAAATTAATAGACTCCAGTTTTCCAGATGTTGCACTAAAACGTGACTTTGATTTTCTTTCTATGGAACTTGTGAATTGTTTCATAACGCTTTCAACGTGAACAACAGACAAAAAGGCATGTCAGACATCTGACTTTGACCATACAGCCCCCATGTATTGACACCTCCCATATCTGATACATGACAGCTCTAGACACAAATGCAGTGGAATTGATGTACTTGAGCTGGCCACTAAGTTTTTCTTCATTTTTCAACTGCGCAGCTGAAGTATTCGAACAAGGACTGGACCTGGACCAAGAACCAACGAAACTCAGCATACAAGAGGTAAATAGTAGAGCCAAGGTGCGCACACGTGCACACACACACACACACACACACACACACACACACACACACACACACACACACACACACACACACACACTGCTAAAATTATCATTGTGCTGTATCTTTATCTCTTCAGGTATAGTTCAGGAAACATGGAGGGCACGCTTTCTCGTCAACAGAAATATGATGCCGATGGGTTTTCCTGCTCTGTACCGCCCCAGTACTGGACCTGGGGAAACCATATGAAGGGTAGGCGGCAACTGTGTTATTTGGGCTCATTATTCTTAAGAATTAAGTCCCTGCATGCAAGTGATTTTGTTTTTTTGTGAAAATGCAAAAATTTAGAAGACGCCTTTAAAGTCATCGTATTCCTATCAGGTATACTGTATGTAAATATGGGCTCTTTGAAGAAATAATCTTCCAATACAAACTGTAATTTATGTGCATTTTTACAGACTGCAAGATGTCTCTTCAAGAGGAAGCAGTTCCTCACTACTCATGGGCTCCAAAGTACACGCAGCCTCACTCAGAGCCACCAGATTACCAGCACAATGTATACATACCTGGCACCACGTCTGACTACAGTACTCTGAAGCTGGCACCCAGAGGAGAACTGGATGTGTACAACACTTTCTCTACTTTTGGAAAGAAAAAGAGATTCATCTCACACTATGAACAGTCTATTGACAGAGACGATGGTCTCATAAGCAATGCCATTTTCAAATGATACACCAGCTAGTGTGTATTCTGTGTATGCTATGCCACTAACTAGTTCCATTAACAACTTTAAATTGCTTCTCCAGTGGAAGTATTGCTCTCGGAGGCTGGGAGACTATCATTTCTCCATTTTACAGTGGAATTTAATGCCACTCATTAACACAAGTATATTTTTATTTTTGTAAATACTGGAATACAGTATAAATAAAGTTAATAAAATCTATTTTGAAGCATAGTAGGATCTCCATGTAGCAGACATAGACTTCCTCATCATTAAGTTGTAATGTAGTTTAAAGGCAGTAAACTGGAACAAAAAGAAAAAGACTTCTCTTGTCCAGCAGCGAGCTCAGTATAACTGCTATACTCAACAGCAAGAAGAACCTCTGTGGGCATTATTTTTCACAAATGCTGCAAATCCTGGTTGGATAATTAAGCTGTGCTACAGCTGCGGTTGTCTTATGAGTTCAGCTTCCACTGAGCTTCCAATAATGCCTGGCGCATTTAGTGACAGGTCATCTGTTCAAAAGGGTGAATGCAGTCCAGGCACAATGCACAAGCAATGCAAGCAGATGGTAGAGGCAACATAATACAAACGTTATGCAGCACAGATTCATTTAGAACACAACTCAAATTTCAGATATATGACACTGAAATGATGAGTGTAACCATCAGAAAGTAAACACCCAGGAATCAGGATTTATTGTGTTGCAGGGAGTAGCATCCCATCTGTCATTTTTCTCATTTGGCTTGTGCAGAGTATCAAATTGTTTGATGCTCAGAAACAGGTTATATGCATTCCATATTTGTATTTATCATTGTATGGTATGAACTGTATATTTAAAGATGATTACACAGTTGTGCTTTATGGGACTAAATGCTCTGTATATAGTCTTATGTACTGTATATATTAAGATCAATAAATCTGTCCTCAACTATGTGTTTGTGGTTTTTTGAGAGAACAGCCATACTTTTATTCCTAATATTGGTAGATCATATGCTGAACCGATATGTGTATGTAGCTCTGAAATAACTGCTAGAGTAACTTCCACTATTAGTCAATAAATAAATTAAAAGCAGGAAAACAGTAAAAGTCTTTTTTTTATCTCCTGGCATTGAGAGCATTGAATAAAAAGTGTCAGGATCCCGATTATCTAACTCACAGAAAACAAGGCGGAGGAGACAGAACTGGCAAGGCTGTCACTCGTCTTACCTGCCCTGGCCTTGCATGGTGTTTGTAAAAGACCTGAAATTCAGTAATTTTGTGCCCAGATGCTGACTCAAGAGGGGAGATATATTTGGGACACCTACTATGAATCCCACTGCACGATTTAAACCATTTACCCCAGTTCCCTGCTGAGATAGAATTAAGTGTAGGAATTTCAGCCTGCAAGAGCCCAGGATTAGTTAGTTCGGGGGGGCTGTCACTCTACAACCTGGACACCTGACCTGTTTATATGAGGCCTATGGGAAAAGAAGCTGTTATTATTATTGTTGTGTTCTGACTTATGGCTCTGAGTGTCATTTAACCTTTTTCTCTTGATGTTCTGGTGAGTAAACCCAGGGTTTCAACCACTACTCTGGAGATAATCCTCAAGATCCATTGCCTCTGAGCTATTGCAGACTAGTCGGTTAATCTTGGGCTTGGACTTGACTGCCTCAGTGAACTGCTTCATGTTCAAAAAGCTGAGTGCCAAGGGCCAGTTTCAGATTTATTTTGAACTCTCTGAAGATAGATTAAAAAAAAAAAAAGAGTATATATCTGTATCATTTAGAGACTACCAGGAATTGAAAATACAAATCCAGATAGGCCCATAACTATATCCTGCCAATAATTACAGGCAATCAAGCCAAGATTTATCTTTGACTGTATCAACCAATACCAAAAACAGCCAGGCTTAGCAATCACAACATATCCCATGTGCTATAAGCAGAGGCACATAACATATGTCTAGCCTCTGTGCCAGAGCCCAATCTGTGTCGCTTTATTTCTCTCAATCTCCCTCTTATCTCTCCCAACAATCCATAGCTTCCCCAACCCCGGTTGAGAAGAGAGGTCTGCCCCTTTTTACCCACTAGAGGGCGCCTTTCCCTCACAGATACCTCTGTGAGAAACTAACCATACTGAACCAAAAGTATATCTGTGCATGTTATGCATTTTGGCATTCACTATTTTATTTCCATAATAGTCTAAAACACTATTTTCTCTTTTTTTTTTACTTTTGTACATGCATATATAAAAAAATCATAAAAGGGTCTGATTATGACTTGTATATCACTTAACATGCTAAAATTCCCACATACACTCATATATATGGTATGTACTGTAAACCTGCTGATTTCATTTCTCTTATAAACCAAGAGCTCTAACTTATCCTTTCTCTCCTTCTCTCTTGTTCAATTAGCCCCTGGAAATGCATGCCCTTCAAACAAAAAAGGGCACTGTATGACATGGACATTGACAGACAATAAGAAATAAAGATAAGAATAAAATAAATAGACAACAATAATAAATCAAGCAATCAAACAAAGCAATCAATATGAAGCATACAGGACTCTGCCACTACCCCATACCCCACCCACTACAGCACGTCCCTATTATAGGCAGTACCTGCACAAAATGAACAAGAAATACTATTTAGATTGAGTCCATAGACAACTTCACCTTCAAAGGTGACAGTAATAATATTAAAAATGCTTACAATAGCATTTTTGTTCATTGCTAGTTCTTCGTCATTGTACACGTGATCATTAAGATGCTGTAGGGCTCGTGCTGGATGGGCTCAGGGAGGTGATGAAGGCTTAGTGTGGTTAAGTCCGTCTACAGTTAATACTGTAAGTCTTTTTCTCATCATTGAGTTGTTTTCACTTCACTCAATACAACAACATTTCAATTTACAAATTGCAGTTGACATGAAGTATCTCTCTATTTAAAGCATCTTTGTCTTTATGCCATACTAGTTAGCCAAAGTTAGTGTAGTGAAACAAACTTTTGATAGGGGAGAAAAAAATCAGGGATCTAAAATATTAAATATAATTGATATTATAATGAATATACCACTGAGGTGTACCTTTTATAAAGTGTAACTGTATAAAGTGTAGTTCGGTAAATTAGTCCAAAATAAACCTTTAAATGTATTAAAACTAACAGATAATATTGTGCGTGTGTGAATTCCAGATGCTCCTGTAATTCTATAAATTGTCACCGGATGGAGCTAAAGGACAGGAATGCTGAGTAACATTGTCACGTTATCGCCCATCATGTCAGTATAACCAAACGCATTAAAATACAGCAGCAAGCACAAATAATGACAGGGGGTAAAAGCTGCATGCTGGATGGTTCTATGGTTCTCCCCTTGCACAGTGGTCAGTTAGACTGAGGAAGAAATGGGTTACAAGACAGAGGTGAGAAATGCAAACACAACAAAGGAGTTCGGTCTAGACCTACTCTATTTGAAAAGTGTCCTGAGATAACTTCTGTTATGAATTGGCGCTATACAAATAAAATTGAATTGAATTGAATTGAACTTGAATATTACATCTCTTAATACAGGACCACATTTTAATACCAATACTATTCATCATCAGCCATATAGCAAGAGCCTCTTGCAGTATGACAATATTGCTCCATACTATTGGCAGTAATCACCAAAGGGCCAAAGAAGGAATGACACAACATATATACTTTATCCTTTACTGTTTCCTTATTATTTCCTCATTATCCCTGTTTGGCAATATTTTGATTGTAGCCTTCAAAGGAGATTCTGGGAATATCCTGGTTTGTTCAATATGTGAATTCAACAATTCAGTAATAAACAGCACTGCAACTCATTACCAGTAATAATATTACAGTAATAATGCTATTTTACCCAGTAACTAGTAGTGTAACTAATTACTAACACATTTCAATAATAAACCCTATCACATCGTTGAATTCATTTTTGTAATCGTGGAGGAAACTAGCTTGGTAGATGGAAACGCTTATATTCAGCAGCTGGAAATATTCCATGACTTTGATTTTAACAAACAAACAGAATTTGAATTGTCATAAGTCTGAATTTATGGTGAAAAGAACACAATTCCTAATTTTGTGGGGAGTAGCAGAAAATGTAACTTTAAATAACACTGGTAATAAAGTAACAATCTCTTAATGTTATGTAGGTAAATGCTTCTAGCATTTACACATTTAACTTTATTTTGTGCATTGCTCCACAAAGGTGTCTTCCAGGTGTGATAAATTAAACATTTCCAAAGAACTATAAGTGAATGTATTCTAACTTTAGAAAAATGGTCTCAGAACAAAATAATGGAGTAATATCAGCTTTGAACTAAGGCTTTACAAATTACTTTTATGAATATGACTTGTTTTTTTTATTTCAAAGGACAACTCTAAGCTATATCATATGAGTGTATGCTCTTGGTCTATAAATGATAGTGTTTGTGAATACTTGCGTGTGTTATATGTGTGTAATTGATTCTACTTTAGTGAAATAATTGTTTGCTGCCTGGAGAATTCAAGCCTGTGGAAGGTTTTTTAGACAACTCTCCTTTAATTTATATATTAGATTACTTTATATGTGTAAACAAATAAACAAACCAAAAGGAAAACTTGTCAATCACATCAAATCCAAGCACTGTTCTTTTTTCATACAGTATTTAGGTCAACATAAAATCCAAGTTGCTGCACAAGATGTTGAAAAACACTTAAATTTTTCATTTCTGGAAATTCTGTTATTATAAATATGTGCAGCCCTTCATTTGAATGAAGCCACCCGACCAGCCTACGCAGATGATGCCTACGCCCCTGCAGAGCATTGGTGTGAGAGCCTCGCTCCTCCAGCGGTACTGTACTGTATATGGCCTACTGCAGCTACAACGCGTGGAGGAGGCAAGAATGACACCGGCGCTCTCCTACACGAAGACAACCTGATCGTAAGGAAGGATCTGTTTCATTTCTAGATTTAAAAACACCACGATGATGGCGCCTGTCAGTGCACCTTTACGGACACGATTGATCGCGGCTGCTTTTACATTCACTGCACTATGGGGATGTGCGCTCTCCATCACTCGGTACTCTATACCGGAGGAGATGGAAGAGGGCTCCTTTGTTGCCAATCTGGCAACGGATTTGGGTCTGGATGTTCGCAGTTTGGTGCAGCGCAGGGCAAAGCTCGATGTCATCCACAGCAAAAATTACCTTGACATCAACAAAGAAACGGGGGAGCTGATCATCCGCGAGAAGATCGACCGGGAGAACATATGCATGACTAAAACAACCTCGTGCTTTCTGAAAATGGATGTCATACTCGAAAACCCCATACGCATTTTTAACATCGAGTTAGAAATCATGGACATCAACGACAACGCGCCGGTGTTTCGCAGAAGGACAATGCACTTGGACGTTTCGGAGGCAACCCCTCCCGGTGAGAGATTTTCATTGACAAACGCCGTGGATGCGGATGTGGGGGCGAATTCAATCAAGACCTACTATCTCAGCGAAAGCAAATACTTCAGCATCGACATACAGGCTGGCAGTGACGGTTCCAAATATGTCGATTTAGTGCTGAACGGTAATCTGGACCGAGAGGAGCATGGGATTCATAATTTGATTTTAACCGCTGTGGATGGAGGGGTGCCTCCCCGCTCCGGCACAGCCAGCATCATTATCAACGTCCTGGATATCAATGACAACGCCCCCCTCTTCAGTCAGCCGGCATTTGAAGTCAACGTCTCCGAGAACTCGGCTGCAGGGACAGTGGTCATGACCTTAAACGCAACAGACTTGGATGAAGGCACTAACGCTCAGTTGGTGTATTCATACACTCTGTACACTTCAGAGAAGACTCAAGAGCTCTTCTCCCTTGAGCCGAACTCAGGTGAGATCAAGGTGAAGGGGGTGATCGACTATGAAGAGAGTCAGAGTTTTGAGATGCACATACAGGCCCAGGACAGAGGGGCCAACCCGCTGTCAGGCCACTGTAAAGTCATGGTGTTCGTCACAGATGTGAATGATAACTACCCAGAGGTGACCATCAAGTCTATGAAAAGTGCTCTGACTGAGGACGTCTCTGTAGGGACGCTGATCGCGGTTGTCAGTGTCAGCGACAGGGACTCCGGTCTCAACGGGGAAGTGGAGCTCACTTTGAATCAGCAAAAGTCTTTACCGTTCCTCCTAAACAAGTCCTCAGAGGGTTACTTTGAGCTGCTGGTCTCAAAGCCACTGGACAGAGAAATAACAAGCAAATATGATATCACACTGAGGGTGACAGACAAAGGCTCGCCTCCCTTATTTGAAGATGAAACCATCACATTAGAGATTCTGGATATCAACGACAACGCACCCGCGTTCTCCCAGTCCTTCTACACTATCCATGTTGTAGAGAATAATGTGCCAGGGGCATTGTTGACATCTCTAAGTGCGTTTGACCCAGATCTCAATGAGAACCAATACTTGGTTTATTTCATAATGGAGAAGGAGATTGTTAACACGTCTATGTCAATGTTGTTCTCCATCAACCCTGAGAATGGTGATCTTTACGCCCTGAAGACCTTTGACTATGAGAGAGAAAGGGAATTTCTTTTCCACATCGAGGCCAGAGACTCTGGTGTGCCCCCGCTCAGCAGCAATGTGACAGTTCACATCATCATCCTGGACCAAAATGACAACACTCCTCTCATAGTGTCACCTTGGCGGGCGCAGGGCTCGGTCGTAGAGGAGGTGATACCGAGGTCCACAGATAAGGGGCACTTGGTAGCCAAAGTGATCGCCATCGATGCCGATTCTGAGCAGAACTCCAGGGTCACATATCAGCTCCTGCAGATCAGCGACTCAACCCTCTTCAGCCTGGATCAGTACAACGGTGAAATCCGGACAACGAGGATGTTCAGTTACAGAGACCCAAGACAACAGCGGCTGGTGATTGTCGCCAAAGACAACGGCGAACCCGCTCTCTCTGCTACCGTCACCATCAAGATATCAACGGTGGAACATGTCATGTCCTTTTCAGAGACCACAGAGTTGCCAATAGAGTATGACGTCTTCACAGACCTAAACCTGTACTTGGTAATCGGCTTAGGGGCCGTGTCATTTCTGCTACTGATAACTATCTTGGTTATTATTGTGCTGAAGTGTCAAAAACCAAAGCCAAAGGCCATCAAGATCCCCCCAGCCAACAGAAACAGTGTGATCAGCAGGAACAGCATGATCAGCCAGAGAAGCTCCACCATCGCAGATTCCACTCTGATCTCCAGTGATGCCTACTGGTACAGTTTGTTCCTCGCAGAGACCAGGAAGGGCAAAGTGGTTGTGAGACAGCCAATAATTCCAAAAGGAGCTGGGTATTTTGTGTCCAGTATACCCAGGAGCATAGGGCCAAGTGAGACCACAGACTCCAGAGCATCCACGCTGGAGGTATGTATAAAAGAAGTGGCAGCTGGGTTCGGAGGGGATTTAGTGTCATTAATCCTGGTTGACAAACAGGTGAAGGACATTATTTTGAAGGGCAGCTTTTGATGGAGCAGAAAGAGGGAAACACACTTCTATTCAGGGGTGCTTACAGAAAACACACTGTTGATTATACTAATAAGTGTGTTCTGGGACTTACTATAGCATAAAAAGATCTTACATATCATGAGCAACAGATGTTTTGTTGAATTTACTGCGGATGCAAGTTGGTTAAAGTTAGTTACAGTAAGTTATAGTTAAAGCATTTTGTAGTTGATACATTCTGATTAGGTTACACCCCTTACAAAAATGCAGTATGTAGTGTGGGGCCCCATGTCATGTTTCAGAGTTGTTAGCAGTAACACAACAATTATTATAACAAATATTTCCCTCTAAACATCTCAGATGGGTTTGCCTTAACTGTTTGAGACTTGAAAAGCTTTAGAATTTATCTTGTGACCCTATGCAGGGGGCCTGACCCCTGGGTTGGGACCTACTGCACTTAACTACACAACTGCATATAAAGCTCTTAATGTACAGTCTGCAATATAAAGTAGTTAAAACACTTTGACCAGCTACAACATTAAAACTCTACTGCTCTGGTGCATCGAGCTGGTGCAGAAATGTAATAGTGTCATATATAATATATAATATATATAACAGTCACAGTGACCACTTTTCCTGCAGAGCAAGAAGTTTTATTTGTGATGCTTTTAAGTACATTTTGCCACTAACACTTTTATTTGGCAATTAGTATTTTTAAGATTTTTACTCATCTCAAGGATTTGAGTACTTAAAATGCATTTCAGCTAACATCACTGAAACAAACATTATTATTGTTTAGAGTATGAGTCTTTTGAGTGTTTTAAGCATGACATGTCAACTAGCTGACACACACTGAGGGCAATGACATTTTTTTGTGTAGTCTAAGTAAAATTGAAATTTGCAATTAAAACCACACACACACACACACACACACACACACACATATATATATATGGACTGAAATGCACCATTTTCCAATGGGAACTAAAAAAAAAGATCCAACTCAGACAAGAATAAACACTGATTATCATTGTATTTTTAGGCAAAATATCTGCACTTTCATTGCATAATTAGGCCAAACAAATAACCCCCCAAACAGAAAATGTGCCGCTGTTCGATGTCTTATGCAGTATGTAGGTAATTTATAGCAGATGCATAATGCACAATCAGAGCATAACTAGTGGGTGTAAAAGAGGACGGGGGGGGGGGTACTTCAAAGAAGCCCAGACATGGAGGGGTTTTTCTTCAAGGACAAGAGATATGTATAGATGCGTCATGCTGGGTGTCTGTTGAATCTTTATCAGCGCTCCTGCTGACAGTAGACTGTAATCAGTGTAGAACCGCTGAAACTGATCCAGATGTTGTTTGCTTTTGTACAGCTGGACCTGAAGACTGCAACAAGTGATCCACTGAAAGATTAAACAATATGAATGTGCATAAATGCACAGGTGCATGTGGTGAGAGAGCGAGAGAGAGAGAAAGAGAGAGACAGAGATGTGTATGATGTGTATGTGTGTGAGTTGTGTTTGAATTTCACACGTACAACTGAACTTGTCTCTTTTTTCTGTTCTTAAGTACTCAAAATGAAAGGAAGTCCATTCTACAACTGGAGGTATGCTGGTTGCTAACTACATTCTGTAGAGCCACTATAATTATGTAGACATTTTCTATCCTTTTCTATTTGGTATACATTCTTGGTTTGGCTCAAAAATCTGGTTTGATAACCTGTCACAGTTCCCAATGCAAACCTTAGGCGTAATCCTTTGGTCAACATGTTCTCCCGATTAAATAGAGCAGAATCAAATATTTCCATTTGTCACCGGTCAGACTCTGTCCCTCACAAATACGACACTCTGTTCCAGTGCAATGCCATTGTGAGCACTCAAATTTAAATTGGCCGGTCTCTGAAGTGCGAAAACCTATCAGCTTACTGAGAGCTGAGATTAGAATAAAATTGGCTGCTGGTCAGACTTTGTGTTGTGCACATCTGGCTGGCTTGGTGGAGATCCAGGGCAGAGCGATGGCACAGACAGGAAAAGGGGGATTAGGGAATGAATTGTCCTGAATTGGTTCTCAGCATGTAACATACCTGAGAGCAGTGACTATCAACTCCACATCCCTGCACATGAGCTCTGTTTGGGCATGTCTCAAATTTGTGGTTATTGTCCTACGATAATAATGTGGAGTCTAGTATATAGTTGTAATATTGGCCCACCAAATACCAAATAGCACATTGTGATGCCTGCTTGTGCATGCTTTAATTACACCCTCTGCTTCCCTATTGTAGTTAATAGCATTGTCATATTTTATTTTAGCTGTGTGTTAGTCTGATTTCTATGGGTGATTTGGTGAAAACTCCGCAACGAACATTTGGAAAAGAAAAAAAAAAGGAACCTAAATATAGAAACGAGTTATTGATTTAGCCCTGAATTCAAACGTCCCTGAAACCCAATGATATGTCAATGATGGTGGCAGTAACCAGTCACGATCCACTGTTGCATGAGTGAGGACTTTCTATAAGTTTATATTGAGGTTGACTTTCTATTTTGGCTAATTCTGTATTCTGTCTCTTTTAGCAGGAACCCAGAAGAGAACTGCCATGATATAATCATCTCTTCATGGGAGTCTCTGGCTGAAACCCTGTGACTCACAAAGAAGATGTAAAACAACTGTCCTCCCTCAGTCCCTCTGCTCCAGCTGTTCTTTAGCTCTCCAGCTCCTCCAATCCCCCATACAATCATCGACCACTAATCACCTCAGTTTTCTACCTTCTTTTCCCTTTTAAGCATGGATCTGCATGATTCTACAACGTGTTCAAACTATTTGGACAGAGAATTGAAACCATTTATGGCAGGATATTTGAACATTTCTAGAGTTGCCTCATGTAGTAAATCATTCTCTTCTTAACGCTTTGAAACTCCTCAATGGGCAAATTTGCCTTCTCTCCAGGGTTTACGCTGTGTGCTGTAGTTCTAGAAACCATCTGTAGCTTACCACGTACGTAAGTCGCCATCATGCAACATTTTTTAAGCAAAAGTTCAAGACACGCCTATTTACAAATACACATACGAATCAGGGTGAATAGAATTCTTCCATAAATCTAATGAGTACTGAACTGTAGCTGGTTATGTCACTGATTCAGGCTTTGCACTTGGTGTTTTTCTCTTTTGAACAATACTTTCTACTGTATTATGAGTCTTGCTGTTCTGCAAGGCTCGCACTGTCAACTAGAAACTTGCAGATGAAATAACCAGTGATCTGATTTTAGATTTCTCAACTTTTTTTACAATGTACGTACTCAACAGTTATGAATGTGAAAAAGACAAAAAAAGAATGAAAGGAAAGAAAACTGTAAAATGGAAAAAAATATATATATACAAAAATAGGAGATACACCGTTTCTCTTTTTATTTGATTGTAGATACCATAGTTCTATAGAAATCATGAGGAGGTCAGAGGAGCAAAAATAATTTTAACACCATCACTAACATCAGGTGTGCTAGTCATACTTTATACACACATCTGTGCAGATATAAAGCATCTGACAGGGCACACAGTTATCTGGCTGTATTGGGGAAACATGACTGAAACAGTTGTATTGAATTTTCTGATCATGTGATCGCGTTCATGATCAAAATCTAGTCTACTCTGTTTCAGCCTGTCTCGGGTTTGTTGGGGTGAGGTAGTGAGGGTGCATGGGGGGAGGTGCGGCCTCAGATTCAATTTTTCATTCAGTGGCACTGTGACATCACGAATTTGGGTGGACAGTGTGTAAAACAACCACATTTCTCAACAAGGTCAAATGTCAATTCAACTTTATTTGTAAGAAGATATTATCATATATATTAGCTATTATGTACCCAATGTCATTCTCTCATGTTTTTCCCTGGCTGATAAAGCTGGCAAATCAAATATGAAGCCCAAATATTCATTGCACATAGTGCAAATCTTATTAATCAATTAAAAAAAAATACAATTACAGTGGCAAAAAAAGTATTTTGTAATGAAAAAAGAGTAAAAATATTGAAATGTATTTATCTTTGCCATGGTACAAAGGAATATAAGGTCCAGGCAAGGTATTGTTTTATGAATATTCATGTTTTTATAGATATTTTATGTATTAACTTTTAATGCTGCTTTTGTGAGCTTCTTCAAGGGCATTTTGTGTTGCATATTTGTAGTTTAGTGCATATGATGTTGTTTTGATAGTGTACATAAGTTAAAACTGAAACTAGAGTACATCTCTTGACCTCAAAGGTAGTGCCGTTGCACTACTGTGAAGCCCAGGACTTTCATTTTCTCAGAAACAAGGAGCTTATTAGGACCACTTATTAGGGTGCTAAATGATCAGATCTAATTGGGTAAGGTAAGGAGACTGGATTGTGAGAGAACATAGCGATAATTATAGTTGCAGTATTATAGTGCTGACTTTGCGAGTAAGAAAAGCCCACTGCTGAACCCATAGACAGTGCATAAAGAGTATTACGCAGATGACAGCACTTTGAAATATGCACCAAATCTAAATGTGATCGCAGCACTCACTCAGTAATGCAGTGACTATTCTAGATGTATTGCTGCATTATTCTGAGTCAGTGAAATCTAACCTCTCTCTTCCTCTCTCACTGTTGCCCGGTGTTGGTGTTACACCAGGCTGCCCAGACATAAACACAGCTGGCTGTCTGTCTGTCAGACTAAAGATGTCACGTAATGAGGGATCTCTTGCTGTGGAATACATGTTATGTGTGCAATCTATGCCTGAACCGGCTGATTCCAACACTGTTTAGAAGAATTGAAAAATTGCACATATGATGAGCTCCTTGCGTGCCTTCTGCATTGTAAAAGATGTATATGACTGTTGATGAATGAAATAATGGCATGTCATACAGTATTACAAATTACAGTTACCCCAGTGATCAAGTACCTTGCTAAGGCGTTGTTGGATACGGGCTCAGCCTTTTGGTTTCAGAGCAGATGTTCTATGAAGAACCAGTAGATGCATTTACTGTAAATTGAACTGCTTTATACTTTGTGTTTTTTATACAGTAGACTTTTTTGATATCTTCTGTATTCACTGTGATCAGATGGCACAGGAGGCGCTTGTGCTTGGCATAGTAAAAGTGTGTTATTTCTCATTTGTGTACACAGCTCAGTTTTTTCCTCTGCTAATTTGCCAGTCAGATTGTACAGTGTGCTTCGAGAGTTGCATCAAACCGAATCCAGTTCCATCCCACTTGGTGGATCAGAGACAGTATGGGAGAGAATGGTCTTGCTTTATTTTAAAGTCTGGTTAATTGTCGGATTTTGATGTTGCTTATTTGGCTTAAATGTTCTGCCTGATCATACTAGTTTGAATAAAGCTTTTTAATCTGTCTTTCTGTCATGTCTGTGATGAAAAATGAAACAGGGTTATCAAAAGTGACTTCTGGAATGTGACACACATGCTCTGTCTCTCTCTCTCTCTCTGAAATTCCCTTGCATACACACATTTTGACCCAGTTTCTCTGTATAACGCTCTGTACTAATTCTTGGAAATTGAAAACTAAATAAAGGAGATGTGCCTGCAGTTCAAATCGCAGAAGCAGACAAATAATAGCTTTGTCAGGATTAGTAAAAGCCTAGAGTCAAATTGCGCAGTCTGCTCTTCACTGTGACCACACAGGGCTATCAGTCAGCAGTCCCACAGGAGACTGATGTGTGAGGGCCCCATGCATTTGTATGGTATATTTGTATTGCATCAATCCTGTGTTGTCTACCATTGTAATAGTTCAGTTTAAAAAGGGTTTTTATGCATTATTACTAATTATTGGAAGTGCATTTGCACATAGCTGGGGCCTAAATAGAGTATGTATCTTAGTGCTAAAATGTAAATTGAATTTTCACAGCACTCCTGATAGAATAATAAAGTTACGGGAGAAAGTCTATTGAGATGTAATAAAGAAGTAAAAAGCTAAATCTGGGACATGAAATTCAAAATACTTACATCATATTTTGGATAGGAGGTGACCCACTCATCTCACCAGCACTTTGCAACACTGGCAACGCTATATTAAAGGCCTTAAGGTGTTCTGGTTACTTGTTCTTTAAAAGGATTGGAAGTAGGTCGGAAGAAATAAGCAGTGCACTTGTGGCTTACATCCATGTGTGCTGAGTACTGATGTAATACTTGCCATCAATTCATCCTCCCCAGTGAACTGCAGTTTCAGAGCTGGTGCTGAAAGTGTTGTGCGACCCAGCTGTGGTGCTAAAGACTGCTTTATATTACAGTAAAACAGTTTACTCCGTGCCATGCAAAAGGTTTTCATATACATATTGCATATATTTTATATTTCTGTTATTTCTCTATACAGTATCTTAGGTAAGCATGGTATGTGGGGCAGCTGTGAATAGCCACCCACATCTTGTGATTCAAATAGCATGAATGGTGTGACATTAAATGGCAGTTCAGTTTGAGCTAGGCTAGAATCTAGTTCCCACATGACCCCGAACAAAAACAGGCCAGTTTAGAAAATACACTGTAACTGTTGTTAGTATTGTCTATATATGTGTATTATGGGTGGGTGGGATTAGGAGTTTACAGAACCACCAACCCCGTTTTTCAATTGGTGGCAGCAGCCCTCAGAAGCTAGCCTTCATAGTGTACTTATCAATCACAGAGAAGCAGCAGCACTGAAAAAACTTTCTCATCTCCACAGTAAAGTAGTAGAAGCTTTATCAGATGATTTATGGTCTAGATGAGGTATGCAATTAGGCACCCCATTATACACCATCAGGGTTTCTGTGGGGAGTGCTGCAGTGCTTTCATTTCTAGTCTTTGGGCTTCATCATAAATCACTTAAAAATCTTCACGAACAAAGAACTGCTTTTGTTTGCATAGAGCTAGACTAGCGCAGGGCGGCAGCAGTGTATCGATCCAGTATTTCACTATTGAGTACTGTCTGTTTCACTATTGAATACCGGATTAGAATATTATAAATGGAGATTTTCAGAGATGGGTGCAAGCCGCTTAAGCATAATTTAACCAGATTATATGGATTTGCACAATCCTGTCTAGATCTGGTCAGTATAAAAGTCAGTTTTAAATCAGTTTCATTGTATGTATTTGCATTACTTTCCAACATGAATCTTAAACTTAAAACTATAGTCTACTTTTATATCAATATGTGTAATGTTGGTTGATTCTTTAATAGTAGTATTTGGAGGCCAATTCCCTGCTGAAGTCTGTAGATGTAGATGTAGAATAGTTAATTCAAACTTTGGCATGCAGTGGCATTTTAGCAAAAGGGGTTCTCTGGTGCCCTCTGTCTGTGCTGTCTGGGCTGGAGTACGTGGAGGATGAGAGGGTTAGTGATGTGTCAAGGATTTTAGTATTATCCTAATCAGTGCAAATCAGTATTATTACACTATTACAATTACAGTTGCAACAATATCTGTCAAAGTGTGAGACAGGCTGTGGGTGCTTGACCCATTTGTATGAGTGAGTCAGATCAGCAGAGTAGATACCCTGGCTGGGGCCCATGCACAATGGGGTCATTAGTCTTATAAAACCTAGAGCCTCGGTTTCCACCACAGCTGCAAGCATGAAGTAAAGAGGTCTCAAGCAAGTGTCCACTAATGTACTGCTCCAGCAGAAGTCAGAGGGAGCACTGCTGTGTGAAACGATAAAACATTTGTTGCACTGTTGCAGCAGAAATGGACATTAACAGGTTGTCACTCTGTTTAGAGACACGCGTGCCGGACACAGCAGGAATACTAATCTGTTGCTACATCTGCAAAGTCTGTGATTTTTCTACACAAGATCTCCACAGACAAAATCTGTCTGGCCTTTATATGACATCTGTAATTCCATGTTTTGATTAAGTAAACGCTGCTGTAGATTTGAGAGAATATATGTCTCGATTATTGTAATATTTAAATATAGAAGTATACGCATGAATAAGGAACAAGCTTCATAGTCATAGGTGTGAAGCAGTAACTGAAATAGTCTGATCTGATGGCCAGGCCGATGGAGTACTATGATGGAGTAAAGTGCAGTTAGATTTAGGACCCATCTTGAGTGATGCCTGTGGCTGGTTTTTTTTATGTGTGGCTGCTCTTGCCATGGGGTCACTGCTGCACTACTCTGTGTCGGCCATTCTGTGTTGGCTGTTTCAGATGACTGGAGTCCAGCACAAACACTCTACATGAAGGCAAAATGAGTGTGTGAATCTAAACTTAAAGAAAGGTGGATCATTATAATCTTTAATACTGCAAGAGTCGTGTTTGTCAATCTTTTAGACAATTGGTACCACATGTGAGGGACAGATGGACGGACAGACACAGACTTGCTTAAGGACATTGCATCTGTCTGACTCTACAATCACTCCACCCTGCTGCCCAATAACTGCCCTGACATTTAAATAAAAAATGTCAATTGTAAAGGAATGTCACAGTTTTTTTTTTATTTTTGGTATGCATACTTTTCATTACATTGGGATGTAAATAAGCACAGTTTTGTGCGGGGACGGCACAAAAAATTTAGAATGTGGATCACAGCTGGCACAGAAACATTCATCAAATTGCTGTTGCTATGGAAACACAGTTTTCTGAGTCTTATGCAACAAATCCAAAACGGTTCCTACAACAAAGCAGGTGAACAGTGCATATTCAGTGGGAATGCATATTCTGTCTATAATTGTTGCATATCTGTTGTACAGTCAGTGCAGGGGGGTGAGTGTGTGACTGGTCATTTCCAGAAGTGACGCTTAAACATGAGGAGCTCAGTGGCTGTTTGTAAGTACTTGCATATGATTTTATATCATGTTTTTCCTTAATTAATATGATACTTTCCTGCTCCCCTAAACAACTGATAATCAACAAGGCCAGTAACTTTCACGTTGTAGAATTCTGGTGCTAGACTGGACCAAACACAATCAGTCAGGACCATAATGCTCCCACTGTATTGCAGCTCCCACCATATTGCAGCTCCCACATCTACCACAGGCTGTAATTTATGTCAAGGTGAAACACATATAGATCCCTGAGCAGCTTAAGGAGATGGCAGAGTCAGTGAAATCTTATCAATCAATGTTCAATGTATCTTTTAAAAACATTTCTTTCTGGCTATATTTCTAGTTTTCTCTTTCATTTTTCCCTGTTCTTGTTTTGATTGACCTTTATATTACAGATGTTTTCTGTTTCTTTTTTAAATTTGGCATGAATTAACAGATATACTGTTGGGAGAAACATTTTGTAAACTGTATTTATTATTTTGTTATTATGACAACATTTTATAGTAGTCCAGCTGACTGTGCATAGATTATTCAAAAGGAGCCATTGTGGCTCTCCTCCATTAGATGCATTCACCCAGTGATCTATTCTGCTCAAGGCTATCAGGACAGCCTTGCCCTGCCAGATGTTGTGACCGACTTTACTTGTCTGTTTTGGACGAATTTCCCAGACTCCCTTAGAGTCAGCCAAAAATAATCTAGCTTCACTCTCACAGAGAAATGCTGGTACTGCTTTTTTTTTTTTTAGGGGTTGCTTATAACAAGACATCAATTACAGCTACTGTTTCTTGTTACTTACTAAAAGCTATGTGTGTCCCATATTTAGTGGTGTCCTGCCAGTTTCTTTTTTGGTACACGAAGCAGTGGCTGCTAATTCATTCACTGCCTGAACGTTGTTATCTCTAGGCTCTACCCCAAATTTTACACAAGAGAGCCATGGTTACTGACCTAGCAATCCCTCTTTAGTCTATTTTTTTATGACTCAGTTGCTCCTTCAATATGTTTCCATAACAAGTCCTGTTTTAGAGACAAACATGCTATAACATAGCAGGAAAGGATATTTTCAACAATTCTATGTAGTAATCTAGGTATATTTTACAGTAAAGATAAAATAGGTAATTTAAATACATTCACCCATGTTTACGCATTTTTCAATTTTGTACATCCTTGGAGGGCTGTAAGAAAGCAAAATACATTATGTTGCTTGTAACCATGGTGTTTACATATCAGAAGATACTTTCATACAAACAGACTGTCTTTGTCTGTCTCTGTCTCACTGTGGTTAATCCAGTCATATTGTTTGCTGTGTGGAATCATAACTGCATTAACATGTGATTTTTCTCATCCAACTAATACAGCCAGTTATAGATTATATTTCAAAATAAGTAAATGGGGATTGTGATCTAAATGAACACAACTTCTGGCTTTAATATAAGTAAATAACTACTTATTATAATTAATAATAATTGGAGTAGGCCGTACATCTTCACTAGATCAATCTTAATTAGATGATGACCTTAACTGGAATTTTACATACAAAGAACCAAAAATGGGTTAAATGCACAATGACAACAAACATATTTACCTTTGCATGTAGTGAGTAATTATATGCCTGTGCCGAGATTTATGCACACACCAAGTGTTTAGTTGTGGCTGCGTATTGCCCCCTGAACCTGCCTGAGCATGAGGAGCTGACCCTGGTGCTGAAGTGATTCTTTAACGGATGCTTCCTTCGCTATGCCACACATTCCTGGTTTGTGTGAGTATCAGCAAATATATAATACATAAATATAGCCAAACAGAATTTTAATTAACTTAACAGCTCAGTTTAAGCATGAACAGCTTCCCTCTAAACCATAAAGCCAGTACGGAGCAAGTCTCTTGAAGTCAGGACTTTTTTGCCATAAAATTCTAAAAAGAAAAGTAAATATAACAGTCACATAATCATGCAGCTCTTGCTCATGCTTTATCACCTTCATTCTTTACTATTTTAGAGAAAGGTTTGTGTAAGATCATGGTGGAGAGTGACAAGTGGACAATTAAAAATGGTGTTGCGGTACCACAAGTACAAGTTGTAACCTTGGTAAATGCATTTTAAAGATGCAGTTTCATTGTCACATTTGAAGATCATCATGTTGCATTTCAGTAAAGCTGTAAAAAAAAAAATATGCTGGCTCTGCTCTAAAAAAAATGCTCTAATTGAGTTGTAGGTTGGGTAGACAGACATCAGCAGTATGCATGTGTAACCATTAAGTGCACTTAGAGGCTGTGGATGACAACATCTTTGAGAACGCCACTCCCATTAATGCTTTCGCAAAAAATACATGTGCACTGCACCAGAACTGCTTCTTATAGTGTGTTTTTTTTACCTGGTCTCTGCAGGGAAATTAACCATGGACCACAAGTCATCAGGATATTGCATGTGTGTTCTGTTTAAACTTTCCCCATTCATCACACACCAACAGGGCAGAGCTCATGGGGTGGCCAGAGGGTGCCATGGAGACGTTAAGGGGTGGCAGAAATATGCTGATTTAAACAATATTTACAATATATTTATATCAATATTAGCTTGGAAAACTCCCTAAACTAAGATATTTGAACTCAAAAACATTACATTATTGTAACACAGAATAGAAAGCACTGAATAGAAATATCTAATGGTGGCATTCTTACAAATAGTCTTTTTTTGTTGGACTTAACTCTAAACAGTCTAAAATGTGGCCATAACAGATCATTGAATTAAATGTGTTCATTTGTTTTTAACACATTCTTTTTTAAATGAATCTCAATTAATTTGTTAAATCTGACAGGACTTGTCACCAACCTGGGCTGGCAGCTGGGATGGACAGGCATTTCTAAGGGGCAGAAGCTGCTACCTCCTAGATCCACCCATGCAAATAAACACCAATACATGCACTGTGAGCAGAGGATTAAACCAGAGACCATGTTAAAAGAGCTGGCTGGGTTATAGCTAAAATAAAGAGACAATGTGTACAACTCTCATCTTACTTACTGGCCAGGGTGAGGATGCACCAAGATAGGGGGGATACAGAGGAAGATCCACTTAAAAAAGATACAGGTAGGGTGGGTAGATGGTATGAATAAACAGATTAAATAAAACCCTCTAATGTAAAACACACACAGTATAGACAAAACCTTTGGCAAAACAGCAAGTTTTCTACAAGAAAAGAACAAAAAAAGCAATTACACATTGAAGAATGACATACATTTTTTTTACGTTTTACCTCTACTGTAACCAAATGTGTTCCATCGGTTCTCACCCAGGGGAGGAGCAGTCAGTCACATCTGCAGTCAGCGACATCTGCATAAAGGAACCAGTGACTGGAAGAAGTGTGCTGCCAAAATGCAGAGTATCCTCGATACCTCCGTCATCATCAGTCACAAATAACCCAGGGAATGTGCTGGCAGTCAAGGGAAGACCTGACATTAAAACAAGTCAGCCAGTCGTCCAAAAGCATAGAAGGGTTATTAAGTAGCTCAAAATAGCTCTTAACACAGGACCAAGGCATAAGCAGCAGTGTCTTCAACAGCCTGAAAATGTATATGTAGAGCATATATATGGGAGCATAAGGAAGCTTCACCTGGTGCCTATTTGAGCCTAATCAGGCTTAAGGTGGACCAGGTAACCCTTCTAACACATCCATCCATTTTCTATGACCTCTTCAATTATACAAGTCTTGAGCGACTTGGGCTTACTTCAGCATGCACAGGGTGAGATACAGTTCACTCCTGTGAGTTTCACTGTTTCAGTACATTGTGTCAGAGCCTGTGTCAAACAGAGAATGATGATGACGTCTGAAGCTTCAAACACCACTGGTGCTTCAGACAGCTTCATTCAGTTCGGATGTTTTAAACGTTTTGCAGGTAAATGGTGCGATAGGTTCATTAGTGGGCAAAACATAATCAGATGTATGAAGACAATTCCACCTGATGTCAAGTAATAATGTAATAAAAGTAATAGGCTCTCCAATCACATCACGTAGAAACGTTAAATAGATATCAACCATAAAGTCCGACTGAGACCACAGTTACACTGGGCCTCAATTACACCAATAAGGTACATTTATCAGAAAAAATATATCATATCTAGGCCTATATATCTTGGATTATACATGTATGAATCATTTTACTGTAACATATTGCACAATAACATCTACATTAATTAAACAAAGGGTCTTACAGATTTAATAATAACACACAGGTTTCTCGGACACATATGAGACTAAAACTATTAAAATGAGAGAGGTTGACATTCTGGGTTTGAAGCCCCAAAGCTTTGAATTTGATTTTGGAACAAATTGAAAGAAAGGCTTCATAAAGCTTCTTCTGCCCATCAGTATCAGTGTGGTCAACCACATATACTCACATTACACAGTGTGAGCACTTGCTTGTGTATCCCTAATTTCATCATGTTTTTCCTTGAGTTTTGACCACCAGCTGTAAGGTTGGAAAGCTAATTCATAGAAATTCAGCTCTTAGAATAAGTGAAAAGGGGGGATTGTTGCATTTTGTGGAAATATAAGAATGAGCCCTGGAAGCAGAAAGCTGAATTGTAGGCTGAACCTTCCTGTGACAAAGGCAAATGGTCTACCCCTGAATCATGTATGTCGATTAATACAACCTCAGTATTTATTTATTTTACTTTATATTAGGCTGTATTCAACAGACTATCAGCCTCTATATGTTTCCGTGCCCATATATGACCCTATATCATGTTTCTCTCCAGGATACAGCCTACTGTAGAGAGGAAATTAGACATGTGCTTTGTGGGGTCCACCACGGGCATCTTAAATACGATTATGTGACCTGACAGTCCGAGGTCTACCACTGACAGTGATCCATGTGCAGGGAAGGTTGTGATTGTCAGTGCAATGCTTTCTTTCTGCTACGCCTTGCCCAAACGCTCGCCATGCGGTAGGCTGCGCTGCGGAATCGCTACCGGCAAATGAACCATCCTTGCGTCTCCAGTGCAGACAAAGGAAGACAAACATAAGCCTGTCCCCCAAAACATGTGTCTATCTGTGTGGCCACGCTTTTTGTTTTTCTCTCTCGCGTATTTCTTCCATTTTGGGGAAGGGGGTGATGTTGAATATTTATGCACATTACGCTTTGACCTTGCCTTTAAGAGCAACAGAGTCCAGACACATTTAACAGGGAGGGGGGAATTAAATGTTTTAGCCACATCTGCGGGTTATATTTCCCATTCAGTAATCCCAGATCCTTAAGTCATGTGCTGCACCGCAATTCTGATGGATGCATGGCTGGTGTAGAGGAATACAGAAGTGTGTGTATGTGTATGTGTGTGGGTGTTTTGTGTGGCCACCGTTCTTTATTCTGGAGGTGCTTTAATGTGTCGGTCGTCTATCAGCTCCCAGACCCTATACCGACATCGTAATGGAGGGATGAGAGGAGAGAAATGGGTGGGGAGGGAGGAGGGGAGCTGCGCCACAGTGGAGAGGAGAGAGCTGGAGTCTGAGTGCGCGCTAGGGTGGGATACTGTCCCTCCAATGTCAAGTCAGCAGCGTTGGATTACATGAATTCCGGTATGCGTTTTCAAAATAAAATCTCTCTAAAGGCATGCTCTGCTGCTGGATTTTCAGTGAAACACATCCACACAGGAACCTTTGGTACATGGTCCATGGCAACATAAGCAAAGTTGTATTTATACAGCGCAAACACTGCACAAAAGTAAGTGTAAGACTATGTGTAATTGAAAAACAATTAAAAACTAAACTTTGATTTAGGATTTGATGAAAAACCTGACAAACTATGACTCCCAGTCCCTTATTTAACCACTTAACTAAAATCTCTCCAGTTTTGGGCTTCCTGGACGCATGTCTTCCTTTCTTCCCTCTAGTAGAGCTAACTGAATTTACTGGAGAGAAAAAAATGTGACGCTTTTAATTATTTTATTTCGAAAGGCACACGCTTCTGTTCCGGTTTCATTGGCGCAGATTTCCACAGTCTTGACAGATTTCACAGCTCCAGAGGCAGGGAAACACACCCGTCAGCAGCGCGCATTGGAGACAAAAAAGCGCATCACGGACAAAGGAAATATGGGTGCGCTGGAGAGGATTCACCTCAGCCGGGTAACACAATGGATGAGCCGCTTCTCTTTCATTTACCGGGAGACCAATTAGCCCACCTTAATGAGGTGCTGGGATGCAAGATACTGCAAGCTAAAAAGGCGGAAGGCTGCGTTTAATCCGTCTGCGGATCCTATGAGCTTGCAATGGCTGTGGCGGGGATATGCAACTGGATAGGGAATAATGTGCCTTTTTATTTTGTGATATTTTCCTTATTTTGTGGCCTTTCGTTTGGACAGTTGAGATATTCTATTACAGAAGAACTAGAAAATGGGGCACTGGTCGGTGATCTGGCGCATGACTTGGGGCTGGATATTCGAAAGCTCGCCACCCGAAAAATTAAGGTAACCTCCAACAGCGGTAAACGCTATGTGATTGTCAACCCCAAAAACGGGAAATTACTCGTCAATGAAAGGATCGACAGAGAGGCACTGTGTGATTTGTCCAACACTTGCGTCATTAACCTGGAGGTGATGGTCGAAAACCCCACTGAGGTGCACCCTGTCGAGGTGGAGATTGTGGATGCCAATGATAATGCGCCGCAGTTCCCCAGAGACGAGTACCAACTGGAAATCATAGAGTCTGCTTTACCAGGATCTCGTTACCCGATTGAAAACGCGCAAGATCCAGACATTGGGTCCAATTCAGTTCGTATGTATCAACTTAGCACAAACGACCATTTCGCGCTGGTATCTAACAAACCCTCCCTCAATACGAAGCACATCGAGCTTGTGCTCAAAAAGCCCCTTGATCGCGAACAGACGCCTTACCACCAATTAATTCTAAGTGCTGTGGATGGTGGCACGCCAGAGAAAACCGGCACGGCTAAAATCAATGTCCGGGTCCTGGACTCTAATGACAATATGCCCACGTTTGACAGCTCCGTGTACAAGGTGAAACTGTTGGAAAATTCTCCCAAAGACACACTGGTAATTAAATTGAATGCAACTGATCTAGATGAGGGCACAAATGGAGAGGTTTACTACTCTTTCAGCAGCTACACTCCAGAGAGAGTGAGGCAGATGTTCAGCATGGACACTAACACAGGAGAAATAAGAGTTAGGAGCAATGTTGACTATGAAGAGACCAACTCCTATGAGATGTACATCCAGGCGATGGACAAGGGCCCTGGGGCCGTGGCATCACACTGTAAGGTAGTGGCAGAGGTGGTGGATGTGAATGACAATGTCCCTCAGATAGTGTTGTCATCCCTGTCGAGCCCTGTGAGGGAGGATGCCCGTGCAGACACAGTCGTGGCCCTCATTAGCGTTACTGATAGAGACTCTGGCGCTAACAAGCAGGTGAGCTTAGAGATCCCAGCAGGCCTTCCTTTCAAGATCAAGTCATTCAGAAATTACTACACTCTGGTTACCTCAGCCTTCCTGGACCGCGAGACCACCGATGCCTACAATGTCACTCTGAGTGCCACAGATGGAGGGAACCCTCCCCTTTCCTCCCAGAAGACCATACAGGTGGATGTGGCTGATGTTAATGACAACCCACCGCGATTTGAGCAGACTTCATATACCGTCTATGTGGCTGAGAACAATGCCCCTGGAGCCTCTTTGTGCACCGTGAAAGCTCAAGATGCAGACATCAAAGAAAATGCACGCATCACCTACACAGTGCTCAATGACAACAACCATGGCATCCCTGTCACCTCGTATGTGTCTGTGAAGGCCGATACTGGGGAGGCTTATGCCCTGCGAGCCTTTGACTATGAGTCACTGAGAGAGTTTCACTTCCAGGTCAAAGCCCAGGATGGGGGCATTCCTCCGCTCAGCCGCGTTGCCACAGTCTACATCTACATAATGGATCAGAATGACCATTCACCATTGATAGTCAACCCTCCCGGCAACGGCACACGCTCTTTGGAGACTGTACAAAAGAACGCAGAGCCTGGTGTCTTGGTGACTAAAGTGGTGGCATATGATGCAGACGCTGGTCCAAATGCCTGGCTGGTCTACGTACTGGAGACGGCCACTGACCTGGACTTGTTCAAGGTGCACGAACACACCGGTGAGATCAGAACCACTCGGAGGATCCTGGAGGACAACTTCACCTCCTTTGCTCTAACCGTTGTAGTGAAAGACCATGGGCAGCCTACTCTCTCCTCCACCGCCACCATCAACGTGGCAGTCATGGAGGTCCCACCCAAAGTGGCTCCCGATCCCAAGAGGATCATCCGACCTCACAGCACGCTGCTCTTCTCCAACGTGACCCTCTACCTGATTGTGGCTTTGAGTGCCACCACCTTTGTTTTCCTGGTCACTGTGGTGGTGCTGGCAATAGTCCGCTGTCATGCCTACTGCACCCAGCCTGGATCCTGCTCTCCTTGCTGTGTGTCACAGAAGCCCCCTCCAGATGGTGGGAGCAGCAGCGTAAGTGCTGGTGGGGGAGGCGGCGGTGGTGGAGCCGGGGCACAGCCTAATAACAATGTGGTGCTTCGGAGAGACCTTAAAGTGGAGCCTCACTACATCGAAGTGCGTGGGAATGGCTCCCTAACAAAGACTTACTGCTACAAGACCTGCCTGACAGCCACCTCTGGCAGTGACACTTTCATGTTCTACAACACAGGACGTCCCATCAGTGGCACCTGGGGCAGCGGTGCCGACCGCTTCTTCACCAGTGGAAGTGGATTTGTACGCAGACTGAGTATGCCTGATGCCTCGATGCAACTCTGCCCAGAGGTTTGTCATTAATTTTTTATGTTCACCTTTGTCCGCATAACTGGAAGGTCATGAATCATCATGTTTACAATTTAGGGGCTTTAATGAATTTTTTATTTAGTTCCAAACAATAGAAATCCCCTTTTAAGTACATACTAGACATGACTTTCCATTAAGGTTACTGCTACAACATGCATTGTTGGCGTAATGTTTGTCAGTGTTATGTTTTTATAGCACTGTGATGATATTCCTGTTTGTCTAGTTTGATACCCCCTGCCATGAATTGACTCCTTGCAGGCCCCATTTTCTTTGTTCGGTTCCCACTTGTACTGTGCAGTCACTCAGCCCAGCCTAGCTCAACACTCACACTGCATTAGTGTCAGGCCTGATGCTTTTCAGGGTCCTGTGTTATTTCTGATGATTCAGAGATTTGTGTTTCAGTTTGAGGTCGTCATCACATTTACACTGAGAACAGGTCACGTATATCCTTCACTACTTGCTCATTCCCAGTGCAAGTGGGTATGACACTGTGGTGAGACTAGGTATTGAGATTTAATCATGATACAGATTCTTTATTTTTTATTTTATTTTTTGTTCTTAAAGGCTACATTACGCAAATTATAGAGAGATTGGCGATTCAAATATTGGAATAATATCATTTTTAATGTCAGATTATTGAGGCAAAGGCTTCTAGGGTTAAGAGGGTATCACTGGATGCATCATCATAATTATCAGGTGCCAGTCACTGGTACATTAGTTATATGAAAAACTCTTACCAAGACAAGTGTAGCAGTGTAAATTAAATTAACCTCCAGCCTCTGTTCCCCAGCCCTGCAAATTAGATTTACTCAATGAGGCTGGGTCTACCAGCACAAAATACTCCCCTCTGAATTGAACTGAGGAACATAATGTGCCATCTTTATCTGGGACACTTGCTACTGCTTGAGCAGGTTTGTGCTTTAAACACAGCTTTTTTTATTCAGTCCTCTTGATGTCTAAGGCTGCAAACCACATGATGCTGACAGATTTTAGCATTAACTGTAATACAGATGTTTCCTTTGTTTCATGCGGTGCATATGCACAGTACCTACTCATGAGGAAAATAATTATGAAAGAGTATAATTAATGGCCATGGAGGATTGGCTCATTAAAAATATGACTTTTCACCCTATGGTTCTTTAAGGCATAATCATCATAGTCCTGGCAGCCTTATCATGCTGACTCCAATAGCCCAAAACTAATGTAGGGTAGTTTAAAATACATTAAAATAGTTAAATTAGTATGTGACTAAGCAGTTAATGTGTACAAGTACTTTGAATAAGTGTCATTTTCTTTATCAGGTCTTAAGTGCAAACGTGTACTGCCAAAAAAGCTGTCTATACAGTAGTTTCAGTTGAATGATAGTAAAGTTTTGAATACAGTCATCATAATCAAGTACGTTTCCAATAGAAGAAAGATGGAAGAAGATGGAATCAGTTAATACAAGACTATACAGTGATCATTTGTAAATTACTATTAAGGATTTATCCCACACATCGTCTTCTATACACGTAATATGATATTTGTACATATGATTGCCCTGCTAAAGAAGACCACAGGATGTGGTTGCCCTGGTGATGGTGGCTCTTGCTTATTGGTTTTTAAAGCAACAATCTACCAGCAGACTACTGGGAGTTTCAAGCACTCGGCCCAGGTTCATAAGGAGTGGACAGATTTACTGAAGTTACACATAAACACAAACACCCTCGCGCTCAGGGAAAGGCATAACTCTCCCAGCTCTCACATTTATAGAGCCACAGAGTGAGAGACTGTCCAAGAACTCACCAATATGGCTTTCAGTCAGTGCCCTTTTTAAAGTCCTTTTTTGTCCATGTCTGTGTGTAAATATCAATATGTATGCATGTGTGTGTGTGTGTGTGTGTGTGTGTGTGTGTGTGTGTGTGACTTGCAATGGGGGACACGACTGCAGTGTTCCTATCACGTCCAGAGCTGGGATATGTGTCATGATTAATTGATGAGACCATGGCCCAGCCAGGCTACACTGTATGAGATCAAACTAAACCCTTTTTCTTCCCTCCTCTCTCTCTCTCTCTCTCTCTCTCTCTCTCTCTCTCTCTCTCTCTCTCTCTCTCTCTCTCTGTGTCTCTCTCTCTCTCTCTCTCTCTCTCTCTCTCTGTACCTCTTGCTCGCTCAGCCAAAAGCCCCGAATGCTGACTGGCGATATTCTGCATCTTTGAGGGCAGGGATGCAGAGGTAAGCACTTTCCATCTTTAACTCTTTTGCAACTTTTGATCATCTAGAAGAAGTTAACACCTATTCATCCTACACACACTGTCTACACCCAGTCTCTGTTACTACTACAGTGAGCCCTCATGTTGCTTACAGCTGCGATGCATTTTATCTAAAAGCAAAATATTTATTGACAGACGTCCCACAGATATCTGCGCCTCAAAATGACCTCTCTGGACATCTGTTGACAACCTTAACCCCATCTTCTTCCTTTGGGAAAAGCCATTTGCTGCTCCCATCAGTGGATGCATAGCACTCTTCCTCTGCAGTGTAATACTATATAGGTCATCTACATTCTGAGCGTTGCTTCCCCCACTTACAGTCTTTAAGCAGGAAGCATGAAGGACAAATGAGCTGACTATGACCTTTCTTAGATTATCAGATGCATACACGCAACAGTGTCTGCACGTACAACTGCCCAGCATGCACATATGTGTGCGTTTCTGTGTGTGTGCAAAGACAGCAGAGGACATTTTGGACTCCATTAATAGTTGTTAATTCACTGGATGTGCTTGCATGCACTCTGTTTTTCCAGATATGGCTTCATAAGGCCTTAGTGCTTGACCAAATTCCAATTATAGATTGATCTAAAGATTGATAGATACACTATGGTTGAACACAATATGCCAATTATTACACTGAAACAGGACTTAATTAGGTTGTTAGCATTTATAAATGGGTTCAGGTTTAAACAAGTGTGTCATCTCCCAACAGTAATGAGAAGGTCTGGAGTATTATATTTTAAAAATGAGAATAAAATATTTGCAGATTCCCATCTTCGTCTTAGTAATGAAGTGCTACACATGTAAGCATTCTCATTAGCTACCTACTACAAATCAGAGAATACCAGATTAGGAGGATCCGTCAACAGTTTGGGTAAAGAAGTAGGTTTTTTTGCATCTACATCTGTCACTTAAAGTTTGTAAGGATCAAATCTCAACAGTTGTATTAAAATATGTAATGAAGTGTTTTGTTAATTTGATATGAGGACAGCTGGAACATCAGGGACCTCCATATGTCTATCATTTGTACTGAATTTTCATAATTGCATGCTAACAATGCTTACTGCTCAGTTGTGCAGTCTTCTGCTCAGTCTAAGTTTGATTTAATCGGATATTAGTGTTAATTTCTATGCTGCCGAGGGTATCATAATGTGCATCATGTCATCAAGTCACTGTAACATGACATGGATTAACATAAATCATCATTGCAATTTGCCGCTGCCATCTCTGAAATGGCAATGCCCGTAACACACATAGACACAGAGAGTCTCATAGTAACGCTTAACCCCAACACACGCATACTGTAATGTATCACACTACACACAGCATGTAGCACCAACATTACTGACCCACATTCCTGGTGTAGTCACTCAGTCAGTGTAGAAAACACCAGTCCTATCTGTGTCATATTCTCACACATTAAACCAGCACCTCTGCTTATGAAAAAGCTTAAAAACCTACCCTGCTCAGAATATACCGTTGCCATTTGATATTCATGACAAATCCCTATTCAACATAACAAGTGTGTAATGCAGTTTGAGATAGATGCTGGATGTGCTGCATTGCAGAGGACCCAGTCAGGGTAGGTCCTCCTATACAGAAAGCTCTATACTCATTATGAATGTATGGGGGGAATCTCAGTCGGGGTTGGAAGCTACGTCCATGCACCTGGCTTTACAGCATTATGAGAGTTTCTAAATTTAAAGACCCATTTTTATTGATTCTGTTGGTCACAATTTGCCTTTATTATTATGTTTCTGAAGGAAAGCTTGGGATTTTTGTCTTTAGCTATAGGTGTTTGCTAACATTATTGTGATTCTTGAGTGCCCTTATTCAAACTGCTTAAATCTGTTTTCCCTTTGCTTTGCTCAGCAATTCAGTATTTACAAAAAACACATTTATACACACATTCATGTAGGAATATTTCTACATTTTGGGAAATAGGCGTATTTACACTTACTGAGAGTTAGATGAGAAGATTGATATCACTTGTGTCTCTGTCTGTTAAATATGAAGTTATAGACACCAGTCAGTTATTTTAGCTCAGTGTGAAGACTCTAAAAAGCTTACAAGCTCATCTCTTTCATTAAGCCTATACAAAAGCGGAACTGTGCAAATGACATTGTGGTTTCACGGGGGCTTATGTGTGGGACTCTTTCTTGGCCAGGTGCAGTGACTTCCTGGATTCTCTGCTGGTTGCCTGGCAACTTCACTGTTACACCAAGACTCCTAAAAGACACAGATTTTGTAACTTTTGGACAGAACCAGAAACATTGTATATTAAAAAGTGTCTACAAAATACAATTTTCTAACCGACCATTTTCCTGTAAGGGTTAACGCAAGGTGACCGTAACAGTGAAAGTACTTGTTCATGCATTTAGAGATGCACCAATCCACTTTTTTTTTAAATTGCGATCTAAATCTAAAACCTGAATTTGTATATCTGCTGATACTGAACTAATTAACTTCCACCCCTTGGAATGTTGGCTTTACACACATTAGAAGTTGCTTTTCTGTGTTTTTTGAGACAATAAATATCTCCAACATGTTGGAAATGCAAATAGCCTACATGTTGAGTTAGCCAACTGTTCTAGCTCACTCAGTAGTAGACTCATGTCTCATGTTACGGTGGGTTCATGGTCAGTTCAGTACTGGATATTTAATTAGCTAGTGCTACAACATTTTGGCTATGGGCCTAAAATTGCATTATTCCACAATTCATAAAACTATCAAAATATGGAATCTGGAACGCTACTTGGATCGGTGACGTCAGTCCGATATCAGATATGTGTATTAGCAGCACTTGATAACAATATTGGACCGGATCGGCCCCAACTTGCATTGCCACCTCTCAGTGTGCTGCATGCCCACGGACTAAGTAGAATGACAAGGTAGAGCTCAGGGTTTCTATTGAAAAAATTTAAAATAAAATAAAAAATTAAGAGCTCCACTTTGATGCTATCCTGGGAGTCTATGTTATGCTTGTAGTGTGAAATTTTAATATTTTTCATTTGGGTGTAGTAGGAGTGTCCTACTTTTTATACACATAATTATTAAAATATAACTATGCAACATGATCAGCTGAAAATACTTACAGCATGCCATTAATGACATTAAATATGTTATGTATCCCAATTGAATATGTAACTAAATGTTATTCAAAGTATGTTGACAAAACAACACAAGATGTACAATAAAACACAAACACATATTGTGTATTTGTTGCTTGCTGTGTAGATGAATGCCAAAGATGAAACCTGACTTGGCAGAATTCTATTTAACTCTTTGTGTTCACTAAAAAGGTATTTTGTTATATTAAGGCAAAGTATTTTACATGAAGGTTGGGATGGTTTCTTTTTTTAAAAAACAAAAAGTGGAAAGTTGTTGCTCGTGGCAACAAGACCACAAGAAATGGGTGACAGTAGGCTTAACCTGGTTTCCCCAGGCAACGAGGGAACTATTGCTGTCAAGGCCTGAAACTGTGACTAATACTGCTTGAAATTCTTACACTGTAAGCTATTTCTTGTGTTGGATTATGATTTTCAGTTACCAAATATCTATACTATCAAGGAAAACAAACTTCTTTAAAGAAGAAATAATTAATAGCTGGAGGTTTGATTTTGATTTTATTTGATGTGTCTCACTAAGTTTGCTGAATGTGTTCTGGCTTTCAGCTCTGTCCACATGGAGGAGTCCTCTGTGATGCAGGGAGCACAGGGGATGCTGGTTCAGAACTGGCCCACTGTGTCCAGCGCTGCAGGTGAGTATGAGTGTAGGGTAACTGGAGGATAAATGATTTTTCCTTGTTGTACTACCACATCTATTTAAATTGAAGGAAACTAAGCAAGATGCTTTAAAATGTATTGAAAGTAGAGGATGTTTAAGTCAGGTGTACTGAAATATCTTTATATATACTGTATATATCATATGAAACTAGATGACCTAATGCATCTATTGGTACCAATGTCATGCTGGCATTTAAAGAAGGAAAAGAATGCTGCAAAGTTAGGCAACAATTTGGCAATGAAGAAACTTGTATGGCCATATTCAAATGGATCCCTTGATCTCTGACCTCAAGATCTCTGAATGAAAATTGGTTGTATGGGTACAAGTCTCCCCTTTGCAGACATGCCCACTTTATGCTAATCACAGTTTTGGGGTGTAGATGTGTTATTTTTGCTATATATATTATATTGGAATATTTCTGCATACTGGGGTCCATAAAAAGTACTGGAATTTTAAATGAATTGGGATTGACTGGAAAGCTGAAACACATACATCATGTCCTACTGGTGCCACCCCAGTCAAAAATTATGTGACAGTAATCAAAATTCGGGTGGTCCAGGAGTAAAGTTCTTGCCCACCACCACAGGCATCTGGGAGTTGAACCTCTGGTACCGTGGTTGTGCCTGTCAAAAACATAATGGATGGGAAAGCCAGCGAGTCTTGTTCTTGTCGTTGCACTTGTGACTTGTATTATCTCTCCCAGAAGCTAATGGCTGGCAGGTGAAGAGAATCAATAATAGGGTTCATAAATATAGTACTGTGGAAGCTATTAATATATACCAAAAACAAATTACACAGAAGGACATAACCTACCACTGCCCATACTAAAAACTATTGTGTTAGCTATTTGAGTAATCGTATAGTTAGACAATGGCAACCATGAATGAGTTGAATATGAATATTTTTTAGATGATGTATGTTCTGTCGTGCCCCATAATAAGCAAGACATAATTTTAGACAAAGTTAAGTCCTGAAGGAAGATAGACTACACTATGGTAATCTTGCTCAATTGGTAATTAAGAATTCTTGCAACTTGTGTTGGATTCTCATGCAATTGGCTCTCGTTCATACTGGTTATAGTAACTTTAGTAGTAAATGTAATGTAAAAGTTGAACATCTTTGAAAATAAGCTTCTCATTCTTGTTTTCTTGAGGTGGGAGGTTTGATTTAGCCCTCATGTCTGTATGCTAAATATGAAGCCAGAGCCAGGAGACAGCTTAGCAATAAAGACTGGATAGGTACAAAGGTACAAAGAAAATATGCCTACTAGCACCTCTAAAGCTTGCTAATCGACACACTATATCGCTTTTGTTTAATCCATACAAGAACCAAAGTGTAAAAATACAAAAATAAAATAATACAAATAAAAGTTGCAGTGTAAAGGTTTCAGTTTTACATTTTGTTTTTTGTACACATTAAATAAACAATATATAGTGTTTAATCAGTGAGCTGTAGAGGCAGACTTTTGGACAGAGTCAGGTTAGCTGTTTCCCCATAATTCTGGTCTTTATGCTGAGCACAGCTAACAGTCTCTTTGCTCTAGTTTCATATTTACTGTACAGACATGGCGTACGTTAATATGTAGGATAATATTGGTTGAACCATGGGGGCACACAACAAAAGGGGTGAGACGATCACTGACGATCACATTTTAGTGTCAACACACCTAAATGCCCATTACAATCACAAATTCAAATTTGACCGTTTAATTAAAGTCTACTTAATATGTTGAATTCATCATTGTTTTTACTTTGGTTCAGATAATATGGTAAAACTGGTGATTTGCGAGAATTGTCCTTTGAATATCTACATGATCTTGAATTCCAGTGTGATGTTCATGCAGAGCTTAGCTGAGGTGCCAAAAGCCTGGGGCCCTTATGCAGAGCCACAGATAAAACACTGCGTCCTCCCATAAAAGCAGCTGGCAGCATGGAGAGCCACAGACTGAAAAGGCAACTGTTTTTTAATGACAAAATGAGTTGTCCTGAGTGGGTGGCAACACTGAAAATGTGTAGCAACACAACATAAGTGCAAACAGAACTGGCCTAAAATATGACCTGTGTTTCTCCATTCACAGACACAATGTCTCAGAGTTAATGACTAACAGCTTTTGTCGGTTTACTGGAAGACCTTTGTAAGTACGATTTCAAAACAGTGTTTGGAGCATTGTGAGCTGCTCCCTCCGCCCTTCAGCCAAGCTTCTATTCATTGATTTTCTGTCTAGCTGCAGGAATTAAAACATAGGTACAGACTTGAGGGTGAGGGGTAGCATCACAGTCAATCACTCAACAAATCAGTGACAGAATATGTCTTACTGTCTGTCAGCTTTTCTCTCTGTGGAAAAGAGAGCTGGGGAATTGTTCGAGATACAAGCTGTACCAGTTTCCAGTGTCTCTCTGTTGGTTTGCTGCGGAGAAATGTGTATTTTTTGTTAGAGCAGATGGAAAGCTCTCATGGTCATGTAAAGACTCAAATATTGCCCTAAAACAGAGTGCACAGCGTGTACTGCCGACCTATCAGAGGTGCATGGTTGCATTAGGAAATGATTTGTTATGAGTGGCTCAGTGCTAAGACACAGACATGTACTGGATTGCAGGTTGATCCTCTTTACTATGCACGAAGAGGTGGAGCCTTTTTTGTGACACATTTTCATGTCTGCGGTAAATTGTTATTATGATTAAGTTGTCTGATATGCTGGGATGCATCTAAATGCGGCACCCTCAGAACTGTGTTTATGTAAGTGACCCATGGCGCAGATGAGGAGACATTTGTCTACTGCCAGAGGGGAAGAGAAGCTATAATCAGTAATAAGAGAGTACCATTCAAAAAAAAGAGGGATCCAGTAACATTAAAAGCAATTTTGGAGAGGAAGAGCAGAGGAGACGTACAGGGGGATGGAGGAAAAAAAAAAGCGAGGTGTGGGGGGATGGAGAAAGAGAAAGGTTAAGAGGATTGGCAGGTTCCTGCAGTAGTGTTGTTGCTAGGGAACGCCATGTGACCTGTTGCCTGGCAACACTGTCTAACTGAGAGATTGCTGCAGCAGCCGCACCCTCCATCAGCAGGGAGTGGGCGAAGGCAGTTTCCATGGCAACCGGTCATATCTCTGAATGGAAGATTTAGAGACAGAAAAAAAGGAGTAGGGAGCGGAAAAGGGAAGGGGAGTCAGCAAGGGGCAGGTATTAAGAGCAAAAAGAGGGCACGCAGTAATTCAGAGGAAATACTGAAAGAATGGTTTTGGGTAGATGGGTCTCATGCAGAATACATGCGATGTACTGCATATATTTACACAAACCACCAGAGGGATTCATTTTAGATGGAATGGTATCTTGGACTAGACAGGAAATAAGACAGCCTATTTTAAATGTAGGACATCAGGTTACATGGAAGGGGGTTCAAACGCCCACATATCTACATCAGGTGTCATGGCAACCTCCTCACAAGGAGCTGTACTGACCTGCTTAGCAGCAGTAACACGATAATCTGTTTCAGATGCGTGTTTGCTGGGAAATTTGGGCTACTATGAAGCAGTGGCAGAGTTACAAATAATCCTCCACGCTAGAGAAACAGTAGCACAGGGGAAGCAAAGCTCTTCATATTTGTACTCTCTCTGACTCCTCTGACCTGCTCGTTATAAATTAATTTTTCTCACACACGTGTACACACACACACACACACACACACACACACACACACACACACACACACACACAACAGGAATAACTCAGATTAATACCTGGGCTAGGATTCTAATTAACAATGTCAGGGGTTTGGATTTGTCACAGTCAGTGCAGAGAGCCCGGGGATGTCCCAAGACGCCAAGACAATATTCACTTGATTAGGCCCTACACAGCCACTTGACATTCTAGCTCCAGTTGGTCATGCAAAGGGATATGAACTTCTCTAGCCCCATCAGGTGTACATAAAGCTAAAAACTATACTGTTGTGAACAGCACAAGTTTAACCATGTTTTACGTCTTGTTTATTCTACCATAATACATTGTCCAGCACTCAATCTAGCCATTAGCTGACCCAACAGCCACACACTGTGATCAAATCAAAGTATCTAAAACTGGCCAGATTTGTAATAAGTTAATATTCCATTAATGCCGCAGAGGATGAAACCTAATGGTTCAGTGAACCCCTCACCTTCTCCAACATGTAAACTTTGCACACAGAAATATTTTGTAATCTAACAAACATAGTGATTGACACATTTATGCTCCCAGATGCTCCCCTATTTGTTTTAAGGGAATGTCTCAGTATATTTCAACCTGGCAAATTATTATGAAAAAGGCCTACATTTTAATCCCCATGCAACATGGCTACTCCACTGTGCCACTTTCTGTGTTTACTTTTGATTGGACTGACTTACTTGGAAAGCAGTACGAGGCTTGAGCAGCTTGCCCCAATATATCTACAGCACAGTTAGCAGGATGCATAGTCACAAAGGCCACATTTATGTAAAATAAACAAGGATGAAATATATTGTAATTTTACTTGAATGGCCCCATGACTTTCTTCTAGCACCCTCATTAGGATGGATTAGGTTTTAATGCTATGGTTACATATAGCATTATGTAGCCTAAAAATGAAATGTAAAATGTGAAAGGAAGTAGCCTTTGTAATCTGTCAGTACAAAACTTCCAAATTCTTCTGACTGAACATCAAATCACAATCCTTTAAACAGTAGCATCAGGTAACAGGAAATTGTGTGTCAGTTATATAAAATGGAGGTGCTTTGTGTACAGCAATGCAATGCACTGCACAACTGGCTCGATAAGCTCATCCACATTCTGCCTCACAGTATTTTTCACATCTCCTTTAACTCACCGGCTGTCTTTTCAGTTTATTTTAAGCATGGTTGTCCTCCTCCACATGAGAAGCAATCTTCCTAACCATTGAGAGCCATTGAATGGGACTTAAAATACCAGATCCTCTTCCTGGGTTTAATACCCAGATTAAATACAAACAGCTCTGTCTGTACCATCAAATGTCATAATCCTCAGAAACAGACTAGCATTACAGTATTAAAGCGTTAACTCCACTAATGGTAAGATAAGATGATAACATCTGACACTGACTAATCATTAAACAAGATAAATTACATAGGTCAAAATTAGCTGCGTTGAATCTGGAATTTCCTCCGCAGTGGTTTATTTGTTATCCTGGCCCTTCACATGCTAATTATTTAATGTAACTTAAAAATGAATACTTCTATTTTTGCAAGCAGAGAACAAATTATTTATGTGCGTGTGTCCTTACGTTCTTTATTACATTTTCATGAGTCAATATATGATCAATTCTTAGTGAGTCATGGCTCCATAATATACGATAGCACTCTGTGAAAGGTGCTCCACTTTGCAGGAGTGGTTAAACAGGGCAAACATGCAGAGCTATCTATTGAGCAGTGTGGTAGTGCCCATTACATATGCTCTTATTATATCCTACACTATATTATTCATTCTCATACTTGGTAAGCTCACTGTAGGGAATCAGTGGGACACTGTGCGTATGGACAGTGTGTATTTTCAAAATAGTGTACTTCCCAACGGGACAGTGGTTGAAATCATTTCAGTTCTCCAGCAATGTCATAAATAGCCTACAAAGAAAAATCAAACAGAATCTTTTTAAAAGGGCTTGTGTTTGATCTAAATAAATTCCAGACGGAAAGTAGGTCAGTGCAGAGGGAACTGGTGTGGGCCTGAGAGCACCGTGTCTGCAAAACCCGCCTACCCCCATCTTTCTTACTGTCTGTCTGTCTCTCTCTGTCTCTCTCTGTCTCTCTGTCTCTCTCTGTCTGTCTCTCTCTCTCTCTCTCTCTCCTCATCTCATCTTTCTTTTTCATTCTGGCATCTTTAACCTTTTGACCTTAATAGGCATGTCTTATTTTCATTTTACATAATCATTTTTCTATATATAGGCTTCTTTTTCCAGTATCTCTTTTCCGACTTGCTGTCTGGGTTCCTTTCTCTGTCACATCCATGCTGGAGCACTAAAGGTTGAATCCCTGTCTCTGGACTCCTGTGAGAGTCGGATTAATCTGCTGCCACCATCCAAATACAAATACAAACACAAATCACATTGCCAAGTTAAACATCCCTGTGGTTTAAAAGGTTACTCCCCTTCAGTGTTCCTTCCTGTGGTCTCTGAATTGCTGTCCTGAAAATATCCTCTCCCTGTGGTTATCGCTCCATGTCAGGCTATTATTGTACTCACTTTTGCTTGATTTCAATTATTTCTTAAATTTCAGATTTTATGAACATCTCAGAGATAATAAAGTAAGGAACAAAGCATGACAAGCAAGACAAGTGGTTATTAGAAAAACAATTCAAAATGCAAAAGCTGATCGCAGTGGAATATTTTCCTCTGCGAAGACCAGGTCAGAATGAACTATCCTTCTTCTACCACATGCCAGCACTTTAAATATTACCAGTATGTGTAAAGAGCTCCTGTGGGACTGATACTTGATGATTTTGGGAAATATGCTTATTTGCTTTCTTGCCGTAAAGTTTGATGAAAAGATCAATGCCACACTCTTCTGTGTGGTAATAGGTGGAGCCAGCACAAAGACTGGAAACGAGGGGAAACCGCTAGACTGGCTCTATCCAAAGGTAGGCTAACAAAATCTGCCTACCAACACCTCTGAGTTTACCTACGGGCATTAATAAAGGATAACTTAACTTAACTTAAAGCTGAAAAACTAAAATGGTATATATTGTTTGTGTTATTTGTTACAAAAAGTTTCAAATTGAAAATTTGGCAATTTAAATTTCAGTTCTTGCCTGGATTATTTGCTGGTTGCCTGGCAACATCTCCCCAGATAATAGTCTAGTAGTAGTAGGATACATAACCCCCTGTAAAATGGTAAAAGGCAGTTTTGTATGAATAAAAGGAGATGTAACATGTTTGTTAGTGAGCTGTAGAGGTGCTGGGAAGTGAACTTTGTTACCTTTGGACAGAGCCAAGCTAGGCATTTCCCTAAGCTTTCAGTCTTTGTACTAAGATAAGCTAATGGGCTGCAGTCTGTGGCTTTATATTTTTTCATACGCACATAAGAGTCGTATTGATTTTCTCATAGAACATTCTGCAAAATATAGAACTATTCCTTGAATAAAGCTGTGTGGCAACAGTGATGATTGAATTTCATTCTCTCTTTTTTCATACGTACTTGTGTAGATGGAGAGGGTGGCGGAGAGCTATCACCCCCAGTGGGCGCGGGAGTCGACAGCAACAGCTGGCACTTCAGGTATGGCGCCGGACAAAGCTACGGCCCTCCTCAGGCCCTGAAGCCTGGAGAGATTCCCCCTGAAGCCTTTATCATCCCCGGATCCCCAGCCATCATTTCTATTCGCCATGACGCTGGCCCTGTGGATGACAAAGGTGACTTCATAAGCTTTGGCAAGAAGGAGGAGGCCAAGAAGAAGAAAAAGAAGAAGAAGGACAAGAAGGACAAGAAGGAGAAAGGAAAGGATGACGGGGGAGATGATTAAAGGAGAAGGGGTGACTTGAAAACAGAGCTACCAACAATCTACCATTCCCATAACAGAGCCAGAAAAAAAGCCAAATGCATATTGTAGAACCCAGGGAGCCTCTTTGCACCATATCTGCATAGACGTTGTACAGTGGCCAAACCCTTATTAGACCAGGCCTGGCTTCCTACACCATGTGAACTTGCAAAACAAATGCTTCTCTCTTTTTCTTGGCTCATTTGGCCCATAACATTGGCCTATAAACGTCCAATGTTTATGGTAAACAAATGTTTACTGGCTGGACCAAATTGAAACAGAAAGGGTTTTATTGGATTAGATTAACCTTTCTGTCATTTAGTGCGCCCCCTGCCCCCAGTTTGTATAATAAAAACAAAAACACCTGAGAAGGTGTACTATTTGTATCTGACCATTGTCAGCTGAGGCTGCCTCTGTCAGCATCTCGGTCTTTATGCAGCCCCCCTTCCTTTTTGCCTCACTTAGTTGGAGGTGAAGTGGAAGCCAAACTAAAAAAAATGAAACAGAGGCTTTTGTCTTCGGTATTGTGGAGGCCTTGTAGAAATTCAGAAAATGTGGTCTTTTGTAAAAAAAACAAAATGAAAAAGTAACAACATACAGTATATGTACCATGAGATTAGCACCTTTAAGAGAATGAGGTGGCTGAGACAAGCAGGACCACACTCTAATAAATAGCTCTGTTTCAGTGTAACATAGCACATTGCAGAGGCTGAGGACCTGGACTGGGTTGCAACAACTATGCGCAAGTTCGTTCCCAGGTTAGAGTATAAAGTAGTGGCTTCATAACTGCTAGTTAATTTGCAATTAGCAAGTTAAAAATTCGATTGTACCATGGGTAGATAGGGTGGAATACTACAGCTGTAGCTAGTTATAATATTACGATTTAAGATGAGTAGCCAATCAGTATATAGCATTACCTTGCTGATGGGTACAAACCACATGGATTTGTAGTTGACTAGATTGGTATAGAAATTGCGATTGGTTATTAGAATCCCCAATTGACTATTAAAGGACAATACAAGTTTTTGCATGTTTTAAACCATTCTCTACCAATCCACTTTACGTCACAGACCATTGTATTTGGTGAATTTAAAAGATATTTTATTTTTTCCATAGTTTTTTACACAAAAATAAATTAGCTGAGACTGAACTTTTTTGCATTACAAAATCCATTGAAGTTTAGTTTTATTGTTGTTTAAGGTACATTTTCATCACATGGTAATGTAGATGAAGTGCAGATTCATGCAAAAACTGCTCTGCATAATCACAGTGATGTAATATGGCTAAATTAAACATGGACATAATCCATTACGTATGTCAAGCAAGTCTCAGCACGTTTATTTTAATATTGTATGGAATGGGATGGAAACCAGAGACTGCATAAAAAAAAAAGACACATTAAAAAATATAAAAACTCAATTGGAAAGTCAGTTGTCAGTAGTGTGTAATTTGTAGAAAATGGGTGGAAACATCCAAAATCCTTGCTACAGTCCTTTAACTTGCAAAAATGGAAGTGATTAAGAAAAAAATACGCTGCGAGCAAAAAAAACAAAAAAAATCCTGCTTTACTGTTAGTGAGTGCAATTGTGTGATTTTGTATCATTTGCACCTGCTTTGTTGCTTGCTTAACTATTTAGTTGTTACTTAAGGTTACGTTGTAACAGATTTTTGTGGTGCTACCGCTTGTGTTTTAGCAATGCGTGAATCAGGATTAGTGGCTACTTCGGATATAACTAGGGAACCTATACGTGCAGCTGATGCAACCGGCCCCTGACCTTGCCTCTTCTCTTGGAATACGGCACAGGTCAATGGGGTCTTAATCCCACTGTGTATCTGCACTTCCAGTCTGACACGCACATTAATCTACACAAACACTGACTCTCTCTGCCTTTTGCTCACACATACAGACATGCAAACACACACTCTCTCTCGCACTCTCTTACACGTAGACATACAGTACATACAAACACAAATATATACTAAAAAATTACACACCCCTTTCTGGAATCTCCAAGACTGAAGGCCAGTGTCATCCCTAATATGGGAGTGTATTATATGGCTGGGACGCAGGAACGTTGCTTGTTGCTTCATTTCTGTTCAAGCCTGATCCCTCTACTTCTGTCTTTGAATGTTAAGTAGTTGTTCTTCAGGCCCTGCCCCACCGCCTCGACTGCTTCAGTGCTTGTAGGATTTGCTTGCCCGCTGCCTGTTTCCTCCCTCTGCTCCTGTTTCTTCAAAATCAACATGGTCGGATGACATCTTTCAAGTCACTCTCCTTCAACGAACTGTGCCGTTGTAACAGTAACATTTGTGTATTTGCATATTTACACACAGAATACACACATAGACACATGCACATATACCACACACACACACACACACACACACACACACACACACACACACACACACACACACACACACACACACACACACACACACACACACACACACACACACACACACACACACACACACACACACGCATCTTTTGTTAGGTTCAACTTCAACTGAGCTTAGACGCTTCAGCTAGTGTGTCTCCTCTGATTGCTCACTGTGGACAGCTCTCGTGCATCTCTCACATTGGTTTTACGCACTGAATCGTAAGGACGTCTGACAGGTTAGCAAAAACTGAGATGTGATGAGATGAGATGGAGAGGCAAAAGAGGAGTTGGAAATATAGCAGTCATTGTAGTGTATTGTGTAGATAAGTAAACTACTGCAGAGTTAATTTGGCGGAAGTATTGTAGTTATTCCTGTGTGTCAGCCATTAGTGACAGTTGATCAACTGGGATAGGCAAAAACCACTTACAAAATAAGTGGAGTGCAGTTCAGCAGCAGTGGAAAGAGGTTGGTGGTTGACTTAAAAGGGGGGGGAATTCCACTTAGGGATTAATGGAGGTGAAGCACACTGTTGACATTGTTTATTGTGCACCAGTGAAAAGAAACAACATGATATGGTAGAAGAAAGGAAGACGATACCAGCAAGCAAAGATCAACAATCACAGCTGGAAATAACTTAATATTATACTTTTTTTTATTTTTGCTTTATTGCTAAAAAATAAACATCAGAAATTATGCTGCTGGGAGTAACTCACAAGTTGCAGCGACTCAAGTGTCAACTGTGTGAAATAACTTTATTTGGCCCTGACATTGTGAAACCCAGGTCTAGCAGGGTAAAGAAAAGTTTTTGCGAGCAGTATATTTATATATATATATATATACGTAGGAACAGCATCAATATGATGAAAAGTGTCATAAAATCTCACCTCTGTGTTCCTTTTTTTAGACCATTGTCTTTCCAGTCACAGTAGGGGTGTATAGGTGCTGCTATCAGGCTCAATCCCTCCCATGCACACGTTTCCTTCCCCCTGTGCCCCGTCCTTCAGGTGTACTTCTGTGCTGTCAGATCACCAAGTGGCTGTTTGCATGTTATAAGCAAAGGAAACAGATACTATATAGATACTATATATATACATAGATATGTTTTTCCCACGGGGAAATGCGTATTGGAATACATATACCTGATACACATTCTCAAAGACAATACACACACATTGAACCCACACTCACCCACACATATTATTGCGAACAGTAACTTGTGGAAAAACCTAAAAGAATCACATTTTTTATCCTGTTGAAAATGAATTTAATCTTCTAGATATACATAATGCTATTGTGTTATGTTATGAAATGCTTTTACCCCCCTGTTTTTACCCATATGATTTTCATAGATGAGTAAATCAACCCTTAAAGTTGTGTTAAGCTTTGAAATGATGATCAAACAAACACTATTGTGAAATCAAATCATTTACTCACCCTCCATATCTATCCCTCGCCCAGTAGAGAAAAAATGAAAAAGAAGGAAAAAAAAAAACAAAAAAACATCAAAACACATAAAATGGTATTTAAAAAAAAAAAAAAATATGTCGATGTATTCTCTGCTTGTGTATAGTGAATGTTCCTCAGTCACTGGGTGTGGCAGTGAGTGGCACATACCAGTAGACTGTGACAGTGCAGATCTGTTAATAACTTTTTTTGTACACCTGCTTCATCATTGTAAAGGTGATAATAGTGATTCTTATGATTTCATCAATCTGGTAATGTGTTTTGTTAATAAGTCACAAATAAAGTTTTTCTTAAATATCTTAATATCTAAGCTGTGTTCTGACTTGATTTCAGATAACAGGGGTGCTAACTGATGTGAGAAGAGTGTATTCCTTGCTGTTGGCTTCCTGCCTATTGCTTTCCTTCTGTACTTATGTGTCATGGGACTTTTTTAGTCTTCAGATTTTGTTGGCACAGTTGGCCATTATTTGGAACAATAAATTATAAATTGTATCAAAGGCAGAGTTTGGATAACAGCCTGTTGTGGCATTAATTAGGAAGAACCTGGTTACTACTGTTGATTTAGGTGGAATAGAATGTAGAATGTATGTAGATGTAGAACATTTATTCTCACCACATTGTTGTTCAGTTGTGGAAATGTATGCAAAAAGCCCATTAAACCAGGAAGTAACAGGGCTATACTTTTGAATCTTTCCCGTAAACAATATTGTAGTCTTAAGTGTTACTGGAAATCTCTGGCCATAAACTGAAACATTTTGTCCTTAATTTGAAAAACAGCTCAGTCACACAAAATTACTCAATCACCTCCCTAAACACTCAAGTTCAACTCAGCCAAGTCATAAATATTCTGTTCTTTTGGCTGTAGAAAACCCATTTGAAACTTGCCAAATGACAAACGGATCGAGATCAACAGAAACCCGATGTTAACAACAGAAGGGAATCATCATCCAAGCAGCTGACCTATGACTGAGAAAACACATCAATGGAATGAAAAACAATACTAAAATCTGACACTGGTCACTTATGAAAGCCTATTGAACTCTCCACTGACCTCAGTTTGGAGGGTCAGAAACATATCAGCACATTTCAATGTGGCACAGATTCAAAGAAAACCACAGAGGGTTGTATGCTGGTTAACATGGGAACTTAATCTTTTCCTCTGTTTGAACAAAGAGTTCCCGTTTTGAATGTTGTCTGGGAGAGGTCTATTGATGTCTGTGCCACAGGCTCCATCTGCCTGTAGACTGGAGAAATCATTCATTCACGCCTCCCTTCCTCCATCTCTCCAGCAATACTGACACCTACTGATGAAAGCTAATACCGGCAACTGACCCACATTGTTCATATTCTATAACACAGGAAAATAATGTCTGATAAATGTTTTTTGCTGTAAAAAATAAAAAATACGTACAATAATTTGCAGACATGTTGTTGTATTTGCTTATTGTATAAGATTGGATGACACAAACTCTTACAACTTCACATTCTCTATTGTTTAGCTTCAAAATGAATTGAAAGTACAAATATCCCAATGAAACACAAAAAAGTAATTATTTATCTTAACATTCAATATTGACACAATTCAAGGATAACTTAGAGAAATTGGTCAGTGAATAGCCCCAAAAAGATCCTATAGGCCCTATTATCACTCATATCAGGCAGAAATTGTGGATAAGCAGTATATAGTTCTTCTTTACTTTCTGTACACTCAGTGATTTCTTTAAATATCTTTTCAGGGGTTCAATGGTCTTGAAAATTAAATGCATGAATAAAAAGAAAGAGATTTCTGTTTTGGGCAGTCGAAAATAACTCAAACTCCCAACTAAAATTGTACTAAAAAGCTTTGTTAGAGTATCTGTTTGATGTTCATCTGCCCCTTAGTGGCCATTTTTTAAAATGCAGCTTTAGATTAATGTAGAATCCTGCTCTTTCATTCAGCTCTTACATTACATATTATTGTTGTATCAAATGTATTTGAATCTGAATACACTAGTAATTGCACCAGCACCATCGCAAACACATATTCAACTAAACAATGAAAGTTGTTGGAAGTCAGTGATTTCCTTTATATTATATTAAAGTTAGGATTAGTTAGTATAATCACCTATATGGACAAAATCTCAGCAACTGCTTGGCCAATTTGGACAATATTGGTTGCTGAAATATTGTCCATATAGGTGATATGCTAATTAATGCTAACTATACTAATTGCCCAACATATGCTAATTAGAATCGAGCAGTGTCTATTTGCTGGGGAGCCATACTTTCTAACATAACACTTTGGGGTATTCAACATTTCCAGGTTTACAATGGGGCTCTTTTGGCTGGCAAATGTACTACTGACCTTGCATTATTACAGAGAACTAGTTCTGTAAAATATTGCTAGCTTTCACTAAAAAATCAATGTCTCGCTGTTGCAAAAACAAAGAAAATGGCAACTGTTTAAACCCTGATTCAATGTAGGTACGCAAACAAGTATTAGTATGCAGACAATTTCTGCCTTCCTCTTTGGTTATATATATTTTATCAGCTCCCTGGTGGCCCTTTTTAACTCATTATCAGCCCATTATCACCACTGGAACTGATGATACAGCACATTTATGGACTAGGGTCTGATGAAGAAGACTCTAAAAGTGAGAAATAAAATAAACACTACTAACATTTATACACTTCTCTGTAGTAGAACAAACTATTAGGATGAATAAATGCAAAACACACATAATTCTTACAGTGAGAGTAAAATTGTTGTGCCATATTATTAAGGCAAAATAGGCATTCTCACTGATACACTATTGTGTAATCACCTTGAGGCTATGGAACAGTTTTCTATTCACAAAGTCAGCCTCATGCTCCCCAGGGCTGTAGTGATGGAATAAGACTGCAATCTATTAAACTCTGCACACTCAGGAATCCTCAATTATGAACATATTTCAACAATGTAACTGTATATTTTATTAATTACTGATAACTGCTGTCAAATTTTGTAAACCGCCTGCTATTTGAGATGATCTTACAAGAAATGATACAGAAATGCTACACATTTATATTGTCTATTATGATAAACCACAAGAATATAAAGATACCCTCTATGTCTGCAGCTAGTATAGTGATATTAGAATGGACAACTGGAGTATACATTACCAGTTGGCTGAAAAGTAGGATGTTAATTAAGTGGACTCAATAAATCCACAAACTCCCAAGCATAGCTGTCACACTGTGGCTTAGTGGGGGATTTCAAAATAAGTAAGTAAAAAAATAGGGAAGTTTTTGATCATCAAGCTTGAGATCACTTTCTCTGACTTCATGTTAATTAGTCCTGATTGTCATTTTCACAATTCGTCATAATTGTTTATTCATTATTATTGTTTTTTTGATGGTAATTGGTTTTGATTGAAATGTTTAGGTATCATATTTTAATTAATTGGGCAAGAGAATGGATTGGTTTCACTTCATTTAAAGTTGCCTTTATCATCTGTGTCATACATTATTCTGCCTGCACCCCCCCTTTTGTCATTAGTTGCAATATTGTTCACTTTAATCATTGTTGGAAAGTGCTTAATGTGTTTAGCCAGTGAAGTAGGACTGGGGAGGCAAGTGGACAAAGTATACAAGGCTCTCATGTGAGGAAGGCCCAAACAGATAGTAGAATGCCTAGAATCCAGATTTTGGTGCTACACCCTTGTCTGTAGCAACCTATGATATGTGTGTGAGATTTATCCCCCAAAACAATGTTGGTCAGAGAATTTTCATAGTTAAATAGTTACATTTATAAAAACTGACCCTGCTTTCAATCTCAGAGCATCAAATACTTCCGAAACTAGCCTCAGATTTTATGTCCAAAGGTAATACAGTCACAATGTGAAAATAAATTGACATATTATAAATACTTTATAAATAAATGCATATTAATATTGTACACCTATTTAGTCGTGTATAAAATGTAACCAGCTCCATGCCTGTCCAGATAATATGTAACAGTATGACAGTGATTTTCTTAGTGCTGGTAATTGGAAGCATTTTGTTTAAGAGTAAAGACAGCAATAAAATCCATTTGTATGTAAATCTCACCAACTCATTGCCAATAAAGTGACTCCAGAGGGTACATACCTGTTTGAAATGAATGTGTCCTGATAGCAGTGATCTTGAGACACTGTAAATGTTCATGTTTAAAAATACAGCACAGAGCTGGGGGAAAATCATTGTCTCACTGTTATTATTTTTTTTTATTGCTTTGTCCAACTACTATTTGACTACTATTGTTGTCAGTGCATTTTCCTGCTTTTTAACTTGCATGGTAATTTACACACAGTCCCTACCCCACTGATGCAAGTCACTTCCTCTCTCTCTCTCTCTCTCTCTCTCTCTCTCTCTCTCTCTCTCTCTCTCTCTCTCGCTCTCTCTCTCTCTCGCTCTCTCTCTCTCTCTCTCTCTCCTCTCTCTCTCTCTTTCTCCACCCAGCTGTAGATCAGGATACATGAATGCTGGGAAGGAGGGTAGTGGCAGAAATAAGAGAGAGAGAGAGGGAGAGGGGGTGAGAGAGAGAGAGAGAGAGGAGGAGGAGGAGGAGGAGGAGAAGGAGGTAAAAAGGCAAGACATAGTAGGACAGAGTGTGTTGGAGGGCAGCATACTGTAGCATACTGCTGTGTTGTGATTATGGAGTGAGCATGGAGCAGCAGGACCAAAACAAGAGGAGAAGGGGATACAATGAGGACACAGCTTGGCTTTATGCCTGATCAATAAAAGGTAGATTAGTTCAGAATTTGAGCATTTGCAGACTGCCTGCAGACTCCTTTGAGTTTGAATTCTACCATCAAGGGGATTTAAGATATGAAGACAAAGTCACTCTAAACCTTGAGGACCCACGAGGACATAAAACAGAAAGCGGCAAACTAGCTCCTGACAATTTGGACTCAAGAAAACAAGACATCTTGCAGCAGGATCAAATAATCACTCAGGTATGCCTGCTAAACAGAATCACAAAAGCACATATTAGGTAGCAATTCTACTGAAGCAAGAAACAGCTCTTTTCTGTAGTCCTGATCATTTAAAAAGTGTGTGGCACTGCGAAAACATGTTTCTTTGTTTTTCTCCTGTATAGTAGGATTTAATGGTTTATTAACAGGGCAGGACAGTTGTCACTTAGCGTTAGATGGCGACAACAGACATAGGTCACATGACTGAGCTCAAGTAACACTGGATGACACGAGAGCCAAATTAATAGGTGACTAAATGTCCTTTTTGCAATTTTGACATCCCTGGATGGAGGCTGCTGGGGAGGATGAAGAGGAGGAAGGATTGAAGGGAGCCTTGTCAGAATGTGTTTGCATGAAATTTATGTCATAAATCAAAGCTTGCGAAGCAGCACATTCACACTCTGAATGTTTAGCATATAGTAATCAAATGCCTGCTCATATGCAGAAATCCCAACATTATCGCCCCGTTGTTGACTACTGAACTGTTGTTGCGTAAATCATTAAAATGACCTCCTGCACACAAGAGGAAACTGGCACATGTGAATTCATGGGTGCCATGGACACACACACACACACACACACACACACACACACACACACACACACACACACACACACACACACACACACACACACACACACACACACACACACACACACACACACACACACAAACTGCCACCTCTGTGAAAGGGTGTTCCACTTAAATGCACACAAAGCTTAATGAAGTCTATACTGTAGCATCAGTGTATACATTATGGCCTCTTTCCAAGGTGAGCTGAATGTGGAGGACAACAGAGTGGAAGCTGCTTGCTATGTCAAACATTTCAGTGAGAAAGGAGAGAGAGTTCACCACAGGAGCTATGTTTTGAATTTTATCCCACAAATAAATTATTCTTTTCGCTGTCAGACATTGAAAGGGGATCAGTGCAGTATGTTTGAAATGCTAATATAATATAGAACACTTGTTTTCATAGCAACAGCCTCCCCTTATTATCAGCATTAACAGATTGACAGTCCTATTTCATATCCCAGTCACACTCTGTCAGGAAAGTTTAAAAATGAGAGCATGATTCTCTTTTGTCTTATCTCAAATCTGCAATTGATTTTTGACAGCTCTAGTTATCCCTCATTACTGCAGTATTGAATCACTTCCTTGTCTCAGCTCTAGCTCTGTGCATTGTTTCAACTTGTCCTGCTTACTCATGGATTTCTTTCACATCACCATCTCAAATGCCTCTCACAGTAAACTTGTTCCTCTCTTACTTTTAGACGGATGTAATGGTGTGGAAACTCCGCAGCTCTCTTGACCTATCAGACTTTTGAGTGAGTCAGAGAAGGGATGGGGAGACGAGCGGCTGACCTGACAACTCCGGTTCCAGTTTTAGGTGTCCCTGCCCTGGTTGGAGTGCGTGGTTGGAGGACAACGGGAGGCGACAGAACCGGAGGAGCCTTGCTGCACACGTGGGGACCTCAGTGCAGCATTGGTGTTCAGACGTCCCCAGGGATAAGCAGACCACCTACCCAGCACAGTGTACAGCTAACTGATACACTCTCTACGCCATCAGATAACATTACTCTAACATCCAACAGCTATATTACCAAGGCAACTGAGTACAGGGAGATATTCCTGCTTACAAAGAGTGACAAGGAGAAAAGGGCTATTTTAAAACAGAGAAGTGGGGAATCCAAGACCAAAAAGGAAGTGACTTTCAAAGCACTTGGAGGTGAGGCCTCTAAGGATGTGACCTGCAGCCAGAGGAACACTAGTGGGACTTATTGCTATGCCAGGGCAATCAAGACCAACCCACACTTTGCAGGGAATGTAACAAATGTCAGGCCGAAGTTAAAATCTGCTACCCGCTACACCAACGGTAGCGTAGTTGATTCAGAGGCGATCGGCGGTATTAGCATTGATAACGATGAAGCAGAGCCTGTAAAGAGTGCAACCTCTCGTGGCAGAAGCCAGACCAGACTGCAAGGTCATTATGCAGAGCAGTCTGGGAAGACGCTGCTGTTATCTGCTACCCGACCTTTCGGTATGCCACAAAAAATATGCAGCCATTGCGGCGGGAGACAGTCTGTAACCACCGGAGTTGTCACTTCGGTCCAGAAGAACACTACTGCTGACGCCTGCCTTGGAGAGAAACCATTAAAGTCAGCCCTCACCTCACTGTCGACTACAGCGCATTTCGAGATGCCCCATATTGAGAGAAACATTAAACCAAGCCATCAAGAAATTTCTGAGAGCATCACAAACAGCGACAAAGGGACACACATTACAGTCAATCCACAACTGTTATATTTCAGCGAAGAACTAAAATATCAAAAAACACCCCATCCAGCGTGCCCAGTGCACTCTAGGGACAATTTGGTCACTTTGTCACAAACACATGCTGAAAGTGATGCAATCTCCACCCAATCCACAACCATCCTACATGCTAAAACCATCACCGTCACTAAAGCAACTATTGAAACAAGACAAAACGATTCCACTACAAAACCTTTCGCAAAACTTTTACAGGACGGTAAGATCCCCCGACCTACGAGTCTCATGTTGACTCCACAGATGGCCACAGCCACCCAACCAAACAACCCATATTCACATACTTACCCTAAGCACCTGAAAATACCACAACACAACTCTACACCACATAATGTGCCTCAAAATGTATGTGTATCTGTACATGCTACACCTGAAAATACTCTGTCACCACCTTGTCATTTGTACACTACAGCTGCTGGACATGGGAAGACATCCATCACCAACACGCACAAAACAACTACCTTTAATAATACACTGACGCCCACTGAAAGTATACCTGCAAAAGTTGCCAATGCTCAACATGGCACCCGGCGCTCAATGCTTACAACAAGAGTAAACATAGCAACAAATACAACTGCTAGCCCACAAGTGACCCCTAAATGTCCCACCTTACCACTGGCAGCCAAAGCATTAAACCGCATTCATAAGCCGCAAACAACTACAGAGCCCCCAAGTCCCCCACGTACTTCACCTAATCAGGAAAAGACGTCCTCAAAGGTCTCCCCAGGTAAAGCATCTTTTATTGCCACTGTAATGAACTCAGCTAGATTGCCCATCTTTGCTAAAACACCACCCACAACTACACCACATCCACCTCTCAGCAGTACTTTCCCACAGAGCACTTTGAATCGTAACTCTAATTCAGATCAAATTGCCCATATCAGCACTAAACATACATCTGTAGCTACACAAATTCACCTAATTCAACCTGACTACTCAAATTCTGAACCAACACTTCATGTTTCTACAGCAACTCCTAATGCAACAAAACCCCTAGACTCAAGGGCTAGGTTGCTTTCAAATGCAGCTCCCAGTTCCACATCTACAGGTAACAGCACTCTATACAAAAATTTTGCCTTCAGGAACTTCTCAATCAATCTGAAAAATTCAGCACCCACAACCACCTCGTCTTTATCTACATTGTCAGAAAACCAAAGGAATGTCTGTGCATCAGGTGCAACTTTACTTCAATCAGCAGACACTACACAACACAGAAAAGAACTCAGTCGTAACGAAGCGCACCACACAAATCAACCTGGTCACACACAAGCAACAGACTGCAGAACTCAAACCAATAACGAATCTGGTTTGTGCAGTGTTGTTTCAAATCAGGAAAACAACTCCAAAACAACTCCAGCTGCTTTATTTGAGCTGCTAAATGTGTCAAAAAATCATAACAGAGGCAGTGGTGCAAGCAATCCTAAATCAACCATTATTCCCAACACCGAATTGCATACTGATAAAGACAAACTCAATGGTAATCTAATCAATGAATTAGTTGTGTATGAGTCAAAAGACCGTGAAAATTCAAATCTATCACAGGTCACTAGCCTTCAGAATTACATTTCACTAATTAAGTCAAGCAGCTCTTGTCTGCAGGGTTGCATAAACACAGAACAACAAAGGCTTGCACATTATCAAGGATACACAGAAACAGAACATGAGGGACACTGTGCTACATGCCCACCAGTAAAAACAGCCCAGGAGATGAATTCAAATACAGAAAGGTTTGCCTTGGGAATATCAGTCAGGCATGCAAATATTAAATTTAAATCTGATGCAGATAAACAGGCACATCCCAACAACCCAACACCCTCTGTCATGGCACAAACAAACTGTGAACCCATTATATCATCCCTGGAAAATGCTAGTGCAAATGACGCTCCCATCACAGAATCCTCAGTCCACCAAAACTCTGATTCAAATACTTCACCACAAGCACACACAAGTCCAGAGCTTTCTTTCACTGCACCAGCCCCTTTTAACAGCAAAGGAGAGCTTTGTATGGACACAGGCCCTGAATGTAATTCCATATTGCCGTCATCAACAATGCACTTGGCATCCCTTCCCCGCCCCCAGTCCTGCGAGGCAGAGGCAATCGTCAGACCGGATTCAAAGTTTAGCCCTGCTCCCCCTCAGCCGTGCCCAGAGGACACCAGCCTGGCTCACGCCCACCCAGCTGATGCAGCCCTGTTGCTGCCTCCTTCCCCACAGTGCTGCAAATCAGCAGCCCTACAACAGAGGCTTGAGACTGTTGAGGCCAGCCTGGCAGCCAACAAGGACAGGATCACTACTCTGCTTAACATTATCCATGACCTGGAGACATGCCACACTCCCACCAGTGGGTAAGGGGATGTGTGTGTGTGTGTGTGTGTGTGTGTGTGTGTGTGTGTGTGTGTGTGTGTGTGTGTGTGTGTGTGTGTTTGTAAGTGTGGTAGGGCAGATGAAATGACTTCAGACATTTCACCTGCCCTACCAGCCTGTGGTAGTACTTCACTTGTGATAGAAATGCATTAATTATTCCACGATGCTTATTAAACATTAACTATGTCACCAAAGCGGTGGGGTCAGATATGATTTATCAATATACTCTATATTCAGTCCAATAACACGTATAGCTGTTTGCCAGAATTTGGTCCAGGGAATTACTTTAAAAGCCGTCCTGCAGTGCTGATCTTTGACTTTCCAGTGACTCATCACTTGCATTTACCAGAACCACTTAGTGATATTGTAATTCATCAGCAAAAACTGCAATCTAAAAGTTTTGTATGTGTGTTTGTGTAATTATATGTATGGTTTAGTGAAGAAACTACTAGTTACTGTGATGGCAATAACAAACCATTTGCAATAGCAAACCAGGTTCTTGGCTGTTTATACCTACTTATAGTTTATATCTGAGGACACACTGTATAGGGGAGACATATTTTTTTATTTATATATGAGGCACAGATATGTTTATTTCACACCCCATATCGTTGCAGAATAACAGAGTGACATATAATGGCAGTGCATATTTGTCACATATATGGTCATCCTGTCTGATACATCGAACAATATACGTATATAAAGCACTGCTTTCCCTCCAAAACATAATCTCAAAATGTAAAATAGATGAAGTTGATGTTTCTTTTAGATGCAGCAAATCATCGATTATTGACTTTCTGCTGACATTGAACTAGTATCCAAACTGGAAAAAAAAACCTGAACAAGAGGAAGCAATTATGATTTAGACCATTTATTACATATGAAGTAAGAAGTTGCACAAACACCTTTTAAAAGCGAACATACTGTTTAAATGTTACAAAGCTGGCTCTGTGGCCACTATGAATGTGCTATAAAACAGGGATCGTAGTGTGATGATGTGGAGCTTTAACATTGTTACAAGTTTGCAAACAGGCCTGTTAATGTGTGCCTGAGTGTGACAGAAACCTACTTGGGCATTTCAAGGGGGCACGTCTCAGAGAGATTTATTTAGCCATATAACTCTTCTGGGACAAATAACAGGAATTAAAAACCGCCTTCTGGCAATGTGTCTCTGTCAATCATTCTCATCCACTGTAGTGTGCTAATAAGTTGTGACTGCCTCTGAGGTCATGTTTCAGAATAACCAACTCCTAATAACCCACTGATGTCTGACATAATGCATGTTATACAGCTCATTGCTGCCAACAGCAGCCTGCATTAATATCAGACAGAGAGGATGAGTGGAGAGCATATTAACTTGTAAATCTGAAAGGACGAGAGTTTTGGAAGTTTTCCTTATTTACCGTATGCATTAATTTACTTTCTGTTATCCTAGTCGGCGATGCTACAAAACCGGACAGGATCTCAAAAACTGCTCAACCTGCCAGAAGACTGCTTGTATTGTCTACAGGTGAGATAATAGTGAAATTGACAATTTTGCCTGCATACAATGTTTGAACTGATAAGTGATGAGAGCAGCTCTATAATTCAGCTCTTGCCCAAATATAAAACTATGGTTGCAGAATATCATGAATATATAGTAGGACATTGCTTTGTGTTACTCCTTGGTGTTGATTAAAGGGTGGAGCAGAAAGTGTTCATTTAGATAAAGATGTCTGGACTTAAAACATTCCCACAAGAGCTATTTTCAAAAGGATATTAAGAAAACAATTAAAATGAAATCAATATTTTGGAACAACACTATGTTTGATAGGCTGCAAGTCCAACAAATTCAGGATTACTTTATTAAACATTTGGACATATGCAGCAGTGGGACCATATATCACTTCATTCAAGGACAATTTCAAAATGTAGGTTTTATTTAAAGTTTCCTTTGTGGATGAGACAGAATTCAACAAGGCTGAGTCCATTTCCCATTTCCAGTTGCCATGCAGCTCTCTGCCGGCCTGCAAACTTCACTTCACTGGAAATTAATGACTTACTGTATGGGCAGCTTACCAAATGAAAAGCTCTGTGCTGCTCATTTGTTTCTCGCTTAGAATACATAGGGAGATTACATTTTCCTCTCTGAGCAAACCATAAATCTTTTGAAACAACTGTCAAGTTTAAGCACTCACTTGATGTGACTCAATCTATTCACACAGCAGACTGATGGAGATTGAGATTGAGAAATTCAAGATAGCAAAGAGGAACAAGTCATGCCAAAGCATCCTGCATGGTTTGTTTATAATGATTTACAAAGATTATTGACTTTACTGAGGTTATTGTTAGAGTTGCTAATTTGCAGGTGATTTCATTTCATATAAAAATAAAATATTTTAGCAGATGAGGTGAGTTATAAGAAGCTGGGGAGTTTATCTACAGTAGCCCTACTGTATCTTAAAATGAGACATTTAGCATGTTTACACATTCTGCAGCAATTTTAAGAATCAGTTTAAATCCACCTTTGTGACGGGAACAATAATGAGGGTTGTTGGATATGTGCATGCATGGCAAAGGTGAAACTGTAATTCTCATGTAATTAAAGAAAGATAATGACAGATATTGTTTGAATGTAATCTGAGAAAAGTTCTTAATACATTATGTCTTGCCAATTTTCTTGCCAAAGATGTAGTGCATGAAGACTTATCATGCAATAGTGGTTAGCTCTAATATTCAAACTTTGGTCTTGGTTTGCACCCATTAGCTGAAATGTTGCATCAGTTAGAAGCAATAGAAAAATGGAAATGAAAAACAATTGTCCCAGAAATGTATGTGGAAAAGAGGCTAAGAGAGGCTGAGAAATCTGAGAAGTCTTCTCATCATCTTTTGGAAAAGAAATGCCTTGTGCTCTACAAAGCAAAACCTAAAACGGTCTTTATCTTGAAATATTCAAAACATTCCTCTTGATCCACTTATTTTCAAAACCCCTTTTGCATGACAAAAACATGTTATGTAAGTTGATCTGCTGACTGGTGTGTGTTGGCATCTGGTCCTTAAAGGCCAAGTGGAAGATAAGGATATTCGAACAAGACGTGTGCACCTTCAGAAAATACCCTGCCGGGTAATGTCTTCCTGCCGAAACCAATCAACCACTCTGAAATCTGACGAGCACGTAGCTTCCCACATGAGGAGCATCACACAAAGCAAGGGGGACTGTAGCTAAAAAAGCTTGATGCATAATAGAAAAAAAAATAGCTGTAATGCAGATCTGACACACCTAAGCATTCATTTGGTTTCTTCGGCAAGAGCTGAATTCTACAGATTCTGTATTGTGTCACATCTGTGTTTTTGGGGTTTTAGTAATTTTGAGCTGCATGTCTGTCTGTCCAGTGTGGAGTATGACTTCAGGCAGCAGGAAAGACGCTTCTTGGAGGTTCTGAATCATTCAGCGAGAGGAAATAATGCTTTCACCATGCACTTATCCCAGCCCCTCAACTTTAGCCTGCTCAGAAATGTCATCATTAAGAACTTAACAAAGTCAAAGGTGAAAAGCAAAAAGCTGTGCAAGACCCTGTTCAAATGGCTGCCCAGGAAAATCCAGCAAGTGTAGACCTCTCAACAATACCTGTGTTCTGTTTAATAGCCAGAAGCCTGTGTTACAAGTGACCAGCAGAGGCCTTTGCAGAGGACTCTTATTATTCCCTCCCTTCCCATAGAATGAGATTACTCTGAATTAGAGTAGAGTTCCACTCTCCTGCACATTGTCAAAGCTTATAAGCAGGATTTTGTACTCAGTTTTGACCCTGATCTTTGTGACCTTCAGCTAGTATCACCCATAAGGAATATTTATTTCACTTTGGAAAGTTAATGTTATTTTGTTGTCAACATGCCTGCTTTAAATGTATGGCTAACCACAGCCACATATTACTTCATTTTATTTTACATATGAGACTCTGTTCTCCATGCACTATTATGATTAATGCACTATGAGTTCCAGTTGATGTTACATTTCCCCTTCAATAGTCCCTTTGCCTGCTTCTCCTCACGTCTAAATGTGCAGTATATAATACGTTTTTGAATGGAATCCTTTTGAAATGCAAAAATAAATCAGTTTACTGACTGTTTATTTGTCTGTAAATCTGTTCAGTTGTCCTGAGGTTTGTTCAATTCCAAAGCCCAAACTTCCCTTTGTACACTTTATGAATGAAATAAAATAAATTTTCAGTTAAGACTTACAGCTTCAGTGCATCTAAACCTTCCCACAACTGCAAACTAGCCACGAGAGTGGGGAAAATAGAGAAACATTCATTATGCCTTTGCCAATTGTGCTGATGGTCTCCAAATCCCCAAACAATCTGAACTTCATAAAAGGTTTCTGAGTAAAACAATGACATGACGAAAGACTGCAATGAAGCGTGAGTCACAATCAAAATGTTCATGTGCACATGCATAAACCCATGAACACACTCATGGGGCACATGAAGAAAAAAGCAAACTACAGCAACATGAAACAAAACCTTGTGGATGGGCTAATAAATTATCAATGCAAGGGGAACAAGAGATTTAGAGAACTTTGGATAAAAGCTTCTGAGCAAGGAACGTATAAAACACTTTATAAGACTTTATTGGAGCAGTAAGCCAAGAAAGAGCCAGAGCCTTTTGAGCCGGACATACTTAGATGCTTTAATTAAAACGCCTCTAAGAAGAAATAATACCAAGTGAAAATGAAATTCTTGCAACAATAGTACTGGAGAGAAATGTGGGTCCATAGCAACTATGCAGCCGTAGAGCCTCATCCAGGTAGCTCAGTCCTGCCGCCAAGGTACATTTAACTACTGTTTTTACTAGCAATGATAATGCATGCATGTATACATACAGAGTGTTCAGACAATGGCCAATCATCTTCATAAATGTTCTGCAGCACTTAAAGGGGAACACATCAAAGTCTGTTTACAAGTCTTGGGGAGTAGTACTGCATATAAAAAAGTATTTTGTGGCTCTATAGGGAACTGTGTGAAGTTTGATAACTGCCTCAAGTGATGTTCAGTTGGGGCTGAAGACTACAAGTTTGAAAATGAAAATCTTGGGGTATGGAGTTAAATAAGTGAGTTTACCAGACTTCTGTAGCCCACTCCTCATCTTTGCTTGAGGCTAGTGGCTAGAGACTACATTAGCCGCTAATTGCATAAAACACCTATAGCTCTGATTTTGACATAGAATAAGAATGCAAATTAAAAAGCGCATATCTCTTGTTCTGCCGTACCGATTTTGATCCTTTTAATTTTAACTTTCCATATAGGAGTGCAATGCTAAACTAATGCAATACTCTTTCAATATAATGGGTGGATTTGCATTTATGAATCTGCCATGTAGTTGTTAGGAAGGCTATGTGTTAATGGTTGTGTTTAAATGCCCTGTGTGTAGGGTTTAGTGGCATCTAACGGTGTAGTTTCAGATCACATCTGAACTCCCTTGCTTCCAAGCATGTAGGAGAAAGTACGGTGGTCGTGAAATTCGCTAAAAATGCAAATATCCCCATCTACAGCCAGTGTTTGGTTTGTCCCTCTGGGCTACTGTAGAAACGTGATGGTTCAACGTGGCAGACTCCATGGAAGGTGACCCCTGGCATCTGTAGATATAAAGTTCATTCTAAAGTAAAAAACCATAAGTAGATTATACACTAATGAAAACAATTATGCATATTGCATTCCATTTCTGCCAATAGATCCTCCTAAATGTTACACAATGGACCTTTAATGAGTGTGCGTCAAAAATCTAGCTATGTTTTCTGCATGAGGTAATCTTTTTAGTGTCAACCATAACCTCTTTGCCACATACAAGCCAAACTCAAGGCAAAATTTTCAACTTAAGTAGTTTATATAAATCATATATTAGTTTTAAAGAGAGATTTTCATGAAACTTACAAACAAGAAACAAAAAAAAGAGAATATAGAAAGCTAGAAAATGGGACTAACAAGTTTCAGCCACTGTTTGCTTATGCAGAGAGCTCTAAATTCTTGACTTAAGAGTTCTGCTGAGATTCTGCAGCTCTCCGCAAATGGACTTGCCAGTTTTGAAAAGTGGTAGTGCTAAACAATATTGCAGCAACAGCACTGCACTGAGTCCTAGAGCCAAGGACAAATGGGTCTATAAAACAAAACATAAACAGGCCAGACAACGTATTGCAATTATGTTCCATATCAGATAATATCTTTCACAGTGAATGAAACTACTTGTCATCTATGTGAACATTAAAGTGTTAAATTCAAAAGATAAGTAGTTCTACAGTATCAGTCCAAACCCTCCCTAAAGCTGTAAAAGTATCAGTGTAATTCATGTAGTACAATTTACTGTGTCTCAGTTATGTAATCACAGCAGCAACATGATTGCATTGCTTCTTCTGAAGTGTAGTTTGGTAGAGCTGGAGGCAGATAGAGGAAAATTAACTAATCAATACTCAAATGTCTGTTATGCCTCAGGAGATGATTTAGCACCAGTCATGTGTGGAACTGCTGTTCTGGTGCAAATAAGATGTGCACTTTTCTAAATAACTGCTCAAAGAAACACCTTAAGTAGTTCTTAGAGTAGCATTTTCCACTCTATATGCCTACATTTTTTTCCTATTTAATCTAGCATCTATCTGCATTTACTGTCTGACAAAGGCTACACTGTGGCCTCCAAATTTGCTTGTGGGCTATTAGGGAATCAAGGTACAGTATAATTTGGAGCAGCTTCTATTTTTAATGTTGCATGTTTCTTTCAAAGATTTCACAGAAGAAAAATAGACACTGGAAGGGATTTTATTACTAAATTATTTTGTGTATTTTATGCTGTTAGCTTCTACAAATGTGTAATTTGAGTAAAATCAATGTTGCTTTGTTCTTTCTTAGAATGTGGTTTGCAGATTACTTTCAACTTTACTTCCATACTTTAATCATATTTAAAATGTAGTCTTTTCTTTGCACACGTAAGTTGTAAAGAGGGCAATCAGGTCTACAATGGAGTAAAAAAAGTTGTATTTATGTGTGTAAAATAGCATTACAAATGTACATAAAATGGAACCAGCATACCACCGGTTACATACAGTATGTAAGTTGTTGAATGTACGCATGCTCAACATAAAGAAGCACATGCATATATTTTCTTGTAAAACAGAATTTCCGTTTGCAGCACAGTGACAAATGAACCACTGGTTGTCTCTATATGGCTGTTCCATGACTAAAATAAAACCTGAAAAAAAACCTTCCATCTCCATTAAGGGACATTGCCGATATTATCTCTGAATCAAATGACTCCCTGTGAGGTGAAAGGATTACTATCACTGCCAACACCACTGAAAAGTAACACCGCAGTCTGCAGCTCTATGCAGCCCTCAGCCACTTTCAGCTCATTATTTTGGTTCACTGGTCCGTCTGGTTGAGGTCCAATGGCTCTCACCAGCCCCTGCATAAAAAGCCATGGGCAGCTGCCAGCTCACAAGCTCAAACAAACTGTACACCACCTGTGCATCAAAAAATGGCATGGAGCTGAAGTGAATGAGACGCTGGTGAAAAAATGCTGAACCGAAAAGACCCATATTTAAGTTAGTTAAAAAGGACAGGAGATGTTGCTCTGATGCTTAGGCAATTGCAGGTAAGTACAGGTAATTGTTAGGTAACAGTGCAGCAATAAAAACACAAGAGATCAATACTAATATCAAGGGAAACTAGTTCAAGACCAGGTCAAACTTTCACAAAGGTTAAAATTGTTATTTCTGGATAAAATAGCATTGTTTGTTCCTTATCGGATTTCTCCAGCAAGGCATTCAGAGTAGGTAGAAGCGCTGATCTACACACATGAAGGATTTAAGACAAAAGTTCTGATGGCTGGTAAGAAATCAAGTGACATAACTACTAAAGGGATCTGTATGAGTGGCTTTCAAAATTGGATTAAATGCACCATACGTAATTTCTGACGCCAAGGGTCCCTAACAGAAGTAGTCTGGCATAATGGGAGTTGTTGTCTTCAACCTCCATTGCCAATGAAATCCTATCTGACATTATTCAGGCAGAAATAACAGACGAGGCAATATTAAAGTTTTATTCATGTTATCTTTACTCACCCTTTTAGCCCTTTTGTCACTCTATGCAATATTCTGTGTTTCTCCAGAAGTTATAGCAGCCAGGGGGTAATGGAGATATGAATGCCATTGACAGACGATCAAATGAAACATGTCTTGAAACAGGAATACCCTCCCGTACCTGACAATGCCTCCTCCTGATGAGGGACAGGAGGAACCTTAAACCTTTAATATCGTAATTAGTTACATTTATTACAAGACATCAATGGTTGGATGGAAGAAAGGAGTTTACTCTCCTCACAGTAGGAAGGTTGTGTCTGCTCACACATACCACCTAAGCAGGCGACTGTGGGAGACAGAAAAAGCATGACAGCGGGCCCACCACCAAAAAGGAAGTATGCACCACACACATAACATCTATAATATGCACTATAAAATATCATGTCAGAGTTAAGCATACACACCACTACAGAGCATCACCCTGTGTCGTCCCCCCACGGTAAAGAAGCTGTGTCGACTCAGACCCAGCCTGGTACGGAGTCAAGCTGTGGATGCACAGAAGAGAGGAGAGCAACCTCCATCAATTACAATTACCATCCAAAAATGCAACATAGAATGGCTTAAAACCTGGCCTATGCTACCAAATATAAACCTCAATTGCCAGAGTGGTGAGCCATAGGAACCAACAACTAGAAAGCTGGAAGAAATAAATTAACAAAAAAAAAGGACCATGTCCCTTTTGAGAAAACAACTAAAGCACATTAGTTACCAGTCCAAATACATATTTAAAACATCAATAAAAGGAAAAAATAAAATATAAGCCTACTTTGCAAAAATATACCAACTCCTGTAGCACAGTAATGCAGGAAGAGGGAGGATGGATTCCAGTGCAACACATATAAAACATAAATATAATATATCACAAGGCTAAAAACACTGACATATACTGATTATTATTAAGCACATTATTTACCAGGGTTTCTGGGTCTCTATAGCCTCAGCAGCTTGTTGGTGGTCACGTCAGTTGTAAACTGAAAGATACAAATAAAATTTACTACAAACAAACTATTACAGGTGCTGTTCAATAAAGGTTAAAAATGCTATTAACATAACAGCATCACACAGCAGTTCCCTCCCTGAAGATTGGGACACTCGCGTCTGGCTATCACCCTACTGAGACCAAAATCATAAAATCAACCTTAAGCTGCACTCGTTACAAACGCTGCCAGAATTAATATGGCCGAAATCAAGTCTGCATACCTGTATGAGAGGGAGAGTCCACCACAGCAAGATGCCCTCTGAAAGAGTCAAATGGCTCTCTAATGAGAACAGCAAACTTTTTATCACTTCCTGACTACCTGCTAGTCATGTGACCATGTCATGTGGCTCAGCAATCTCCTAGATTCTCACATATGCTACCTTCAATAAAATTACAGAGGGTTCTCAGGGTCTGAACATTGTTGGAAACATTTGCAATAATGTTATTTGTACACAACTAAACAAAATATTTAACATAGGTCTAGTGGTTTTTAGACATTTTAATTTGGAAATTTTACATATTAAATCCAGTTCCAATCAAATCAAGTGTATTTGTATAGCACACTTAAAACAACCAGTTGTTGTTGACCAAAGTGCTTTACAAATTCAAGTGCATGGCAAATCTGTAAGGCACTTAACGCCAATAAAGACAATAAAAAAAATATATATATATATATATATATATATATATATATATATATATAAACATAAGGCAATAACAAATACGTGCACAAATGTAAAAACAGAGACAAACCAAAACTCAATATATAAAATAAAAGATTAAAAATAAAAAAAAGAAAAAAAAGCCAAAAAAGTCGGTGAGTTCGTCTTAAAAGTCAGGGAGGGACGCTTTTCATGACAGTGGAAGGCTATTCCAAAGCTTTGGACCTGCCACCACAAAGGCACGATCTCCCTTACCAACCAACCTCGATCGTATAAACAGCTTTTCTGAGGATCTGAGAGGCCTGGAGTTTGAGTAGGGGCAGAGAACCTTAAGGAACCTTAAAATAAATCCTGTATTTGACAGGTAGCCAGTGCAGGGATGCAAGCACTGGTGTAATGCTGTCTCTATTCCTGGTCCCAGTGAGGAGTATCACTGCAGCATTCTGCACAAGCTGCAGGTGAGACAAAGAGGACTGGCCATCACCCAAGTACAGCAAGTTGCAGTAATCAAGCCTTGAGGAGATTAATGTGGTGGCAACATTCTTCTCTCTCAATGATTCTTCAAATCATTGAAATTGGATTTGAGTTTTGCAATGATCCATAACTGAAAAAAACAACCTTTCACCACAGAGTTTATTTGCTTGTCATATTTTTGTGCTGAGTCAAAGATGGCACCAAGATTCATGGCATGGGCATGAAGGTTTGAAGTCAACAGCCCCAGGTTGCTAACTATATTCCCTGTGGTGTTGGGGGGACCAAAAAACAATTACCTCCGTTTTGTCATCAAAGCTATTTTTTAACATCCAGCATTTTACATCCTGGAGGCAATTTAGAAAGGAGTTGTGATACCCTGGATTCAAAGGAAAGTAGATTTGAGTATCAGCATAGCAGTGAAAGGAGACATTGTGCTTGCGGAATATGGAGCCTAAAGGGAACATATATAGAGCAAACAAATGGAGCTTGAAGGCCCTATCATGTAAGTAAGAGGTAAACCACTTGAGGACATCGTCATGGATGCTAACCTTGTCCCTAAAATGGTTTAAATAAATGCAATAATCCACCATATCAAAGTCGCACTGGGGTCTAACAAAATTAAACAATAAAATTAAAATGGCACAATTACCACAGTCTAAAGACAAAAGTAGTACTTTGAGAAGGGCAGTTTCTGTGCTGTGATGAGCTTCAGGGCTCGACCTGACTGGAAATTCTGCATAATGTTATTATTATCCAAATAAGACAAAAGCTGAGAGTAATATTTTTTTACAGTACGTTTGACAGGAATGGGAGCTTGGAGATGGGCCGAAAATGGCTTAGCTCTGTTTTTTCAAGATTAGTGTCCAATACTTCTTTTAAAAAGTATGTAGGAACAATGTCTGTGGGGCAGGTGGTGGCAGGCGTGGGGCAGGTGGTGCAAAATTATGTCATAAATGTGGGACAGAGACACCAGCTGAAAGACATTTAGGAAGGCAGACAGAGGGATCATAGTAATAGGTGCCATATTCAGTCGATTGCAATAGACTTTTGTGATTAAGAAGTTTAAAAAGTCCTCACAAATGGCAGTGGTTTGGCAGGACAGGTAGCAGCAACAGGGAAGAGAACTAAATTGACTGTGTGGAACAGAGCTTTAGGACCGTCGGAATTTGGGGAGATAATGGTTGTAAAATAGTTTGTAGAGCACGGTCAAAGTCAGTGTCCAGTATGTTTTTTAGAATGTTTCTACAGATTGTGTTTACCTTTGTAATTAATTGGTCTGTGTTCAGCAGAAGTTGCAGTATTGCTCAATTGCCCTGTAAGCAAATTATTTGCTGTAGATTGATGATTTAAAGAGCAGCAATAACAAACAGGTAAATTATAATTTGGGACTGTTTAAAACAAAGTGGAGAACCTAATACACTGATGGTCTGAGACACCCAGATCCTCCACATCCAGAGCATCGATCGTCAGACCAAGAGTAAAGTTCAAGGTATGTGAGTTGGGCAGGCAACATGCTTGTGTAAAGAGTCCATAGTTCCATGAAACTCAGTTGCACTGACATTGGATTGAATGTCCACATGAAAATGAAAATCCCCAGAGAATAAAATGTTGTCAAAGTTTAAAACAACTGATGTTAAAAACCCAGTTCAGTTAGAATTAATTTAGAGATCTGGCATTGTGTTTGGGTGGGCGATGCACAGTTGCTACCTGTGGTGCAAACATTAGTAACAATGGGAGTACACTAGTAGCATTTTTTTGAAGCGATCAGCACCTCAGCCCAACGTGGGAATGGGACAGATTTACAACATTGCTGAAAAAGGTTACAAAGGTGGTTAAAAAGTTTGGTCAGCTTCAAGGCTGTAATGTTTATTCCTATGTGAACAATAATAGTTTTTAAGGTGGTCGGGAGTGAAAGCAATAGGGATCCATCTTGGAAGACTGGTACTGTGTTGGCTCCGGGCGAGGAAGGCCATCTAATCACCGCCTCCCTCAGCATCCTGCGACGGGAGATGGGGGAGTTACCCTGCTGTTTCCTCGGCTGTCCCAGTATGGGCTGGCCAGCTGCCCAGACAGTGCCAGGGACAGGTAGAGAGAAGACAATGGCACCACCAATAGCCAGGGGGGAGACCCTGTCCGATGGTTGCTGCAGCATAGGGACATCTGCTGGCTGGACTGGAGCCTCTACAGGCAGTATTGCGGAGTGGTTCGAAAGGCCCAGGCGAGCTTGTGGTCAGAATCAGAATCAGAATTTTGTTTATTGCCAAGTAGGCTTTTACGCCAACCTGGTGCAGTTGGTGCATAAAATATACACATATACAAATACAAATATACAAATATACAATTATTCAAATCACACAGAAAAATAAAGTACTTTCAAAAAATAAATAGATAAAGATAAGAAGAGAAAGAGAAAGCTGTGCAGAAGAACATGGGTGCATTAATGTAATGCATACTTTATATACAGGGGGGGTATAAGAGTCAATGACAGTGACGGGAAGAAACTGTTTTTATGGCGAGACGTTTTAGTCCTGATGGACCGCAGCCTCCTGCCAGAGGGAAGTATCTCAAAGAGATTGTGACCGGGGTGGGAGGGGTCAGCCACAATCTTACATGCACGCTTCCTGGTCCTAGAGGCGTACAGGTCCTGGAGGGATGGCAGATTGCAGCCAATCACCTTCTCAGCTGATCGAATGATATGCTGCAGTCTGCCCTTGTCCTTGGCAGTGGCCGCAGTGTACCAGATGGTGATGGATGAGGTGAGGATGGACTCGATGATAGCGGTGTAGAAGTGCACCATCCTCGTCTTGGCCGGTTGAACTTCTTCAGCTGCCGCAGGAAGTACATCCTCTGCTGGGCTTTCTTGGTGAGGGAGCTGATGTTCTCCCACTTGAGGTCCTGGGTGATAATGGTACCCAGAAAGCGGAAGGACTCCAGAGACAACTGGGGAGTCACACAGGATGATGGGGGCGGGTGGGGCTGGGTTCTTCCTAAAGTTCACAACCATCTCCACTGTTTTTAGAGCGTTTAGCTCCAGGTTGTTCTGGCTGCACCAGGTCACCAGATGGTCAATCTCCCATCTGTAGGCAGACTCATCTCCACCAGAGATGAGCCCAATGAGGGAGGTGTCATCCGCAAACTTCACGAGCCTGACGGACTGGTGACTGGAGGTGCAGCTGTTAGTATACCGCCACTACCAAGTCTTTTTTTACCACCACAAACCACCTCAGACCAGGAGGGCTGAGATCGGCGGAAGGTCCGATTGTATGTTGAGCTCAGAAGAAGGACCTTGGTTCTGGCTCCCATCAACAGCCGGGTCATGTCTAGCTGGACTGGAGCAGCCACAGGTGGTGCAGGAGCATGCAGGTTCACGGTATTTGCAGCATTGCCCCCAGTACCAGCATTAATCAAAGGAAGCTGCGGAAGGGTAGCTGCAGAGTTCAGGATCAGGTCTTTTGACATTTGAGAGGAGGGCAATTAGGGCATCTGGGCGCCAAAAGACGACTGCATATACAAGATACGCTTCACCTGGGCCGAAGCAACTGAAAGGCCTTCAGTCATCTTGTCCTTTTGCTGGATTCCTTCTCCAAGCAGTGGATATTAGCCTTTAATTGTGAGTATAGAAGTTCACAGTCTTTATACATTACCATAGTTGTTGTATCAACTTTTGCAGTTTTAAAAGTTTTGTCCTTGGGTTGTCGTGGCGGTAATTGCAGGCTCAGCTAAATAACCAAAACATCCGATCACTGAAGCCCTTAACCATGTTACAGCGTGTAGGTGAAACAACAAGCAACCAGTAAATGTATCATATAATACTAGCTAAATACTGTTTAAAGACTAGGATAAGTTTCAGATGGAGCAGCCGACGCTGACATGAACCTTTGATGTATGTATTATTAAACCTTATATGGTGGAAAAGTCAGGGGATGATCAAAGCCAATTGAGTTCGTCCTCTGGAGACCATGAATGTCTGTACAAAATCTCATGACAATCTATATAATAATATTAATAATAATAATACATTTTATTTATAAGTGCTTTTCTAAATACTCAAAAACACTTTACATAAAAACATCATCAAATAGTAAAACACTAAAAACACATCAGACTAAGCTAAACATTAAAAGCAATTTTAAAAAGGAGAGTTTTTGTCAGAGATTTGAATGTTGGAAGGTCGGTACAGTCACGGATGTGTTTGGGGAGAGAGTTCCAGAGGGCGGGGGCAGCTACAGAGAAGGCTCTGTCGCCCCAGGTTTGGTGCTTGGTCCTGGGTGGTGGAGTCGGGAGGTTTGCATCAGATGAGCGGAGGCTATGGGATGGATTGTGGCGACGGAGCAGGTCAGTGAGGTAGGAAGGGGCCTGGTTATGGAGGGCTTTGTGTGTGAGTAGGAGGATTTTGAACTGAATATAATAATAATAATAATAATAATAATAATATATATAATATATATAATAGTTGTTGATATATGTGTGAAAGTATCTTTGCACATTAGCCAACTTCAAGCTCAAACTGCTGCCTCAACAGACAGGAGAACTAAGGCAGGCTCAGGAAAGATGAGATCTGGAGCACATGGTTTAAGTAACAGCTATATATAAGGCTCAGCAACTTACATTTTGACATAAGCATGTCTGTATTGTTAAGATATTTCAGTCTGGACCAAAGTGGTAGGGCGTGGATTTGTGCAAACTAAAAGCATGCCACAAACACGCACACTATCCTGAAAAGGCGCCACTGGTGCTGATTTGCATTTTTTTGCATTTCTGCACCACAGTTAAGCTGTGTGTGTGTGTGCCACCAATGATTCATGCATGTTTTTAATCCAGTAAAACATATGCTAATCATCTGACAGCGCAGTACAGCATAAAATGTTACACATAGCAGCAAGGGTAAAAGGCAAGGCCATTTTGAGCATTTTGCCATTTCTTTTTGAAATTTAGGAATGGCTGTAGAGAGACACTATTTCTTTAATTCTTCCAAAGGCATAATTGGACAAATTGGACATTGCCAGCTAAAGGTAATAACTATTGCAGGTTTTAATATCTGTTCAGCTACATGTTTTTATGTTGTGTCCACCCAATGTGAGACACTTTCAGAGAGGACAAACTAATTTCCACTGCAGTGCTTTTCTCCCAGGGCAGCCTGCTGTGCACTGACAGACATTTCCAAAATTCGGTGCAAATTGCTCTGTTATTCTTCTTTCCAGCACAGTGAGCTGTGAATAGCCACATCTACAGGATAATGAAAACATCTTTACAAATCTAACTCTAATAACGTTGAGTACAGCAAACTGAGCAGAGCTGAAATTAACTTTACAAACTATATTGAGTCAATTAAGCTCTGGTTTGTAAACTGAGAAAGAGTGTCAGTGTTTTTTCTGTAAATTAAGTCTGACAGTGTCATCATGATGATGTTTTACACTCTGAAATGCTCTATCAACTCCTAACCTCGCTGTGACATTCAGAGTGCTAATTGGTAAATCCTCTATCTCCCTATGGAGGAATGAACCCGCATGGATTTCAACAACAGAAGGTCAGAGAGTTCTTATTTGATCTCTTCTTTGTGTTTGTGCTCTTTTGTTTTGGTAGGAAAATTAGATGTATTTTGAGCTGATGTTATACTTAAATGCAAATAGTTGTCTTTACCTTGCACTTAGTGTTACTGACCACCGACTGCATAAAGAGCCAAATATGCTTACAGCCTTAATAACTTCTAGCAGTTTCTTTATTTTAAGTATTTGGCAGTTTGACAACAAGTTGTAATTAGCATGAAATAACCAAGACTGTCTTTGCCTCTCTTAGAAGACATAACAATAGTACATTCATCTTTGCTTATGACTTTTGGGTTGTTTAAAATTCTGGCACAGCCAGTTTTGTTTTCCAACTTGCTCCAGTCTCCTGCTGTAAGCTATTTCCTGTGCTATAGAGAGAATATTGAAACACGTTAACAAATCTCATTCTTTGTATTCCCTGATTTAATTATGCCAGCAGTAAGCTAGTCACCTCTGATATCACTCAAACGCAGGGACACTTGCAAGTTGTTTGTTGTTTTTATACACAAAAGAAAGTCTTGTCACCAAACTTGTACATGTATAAATTTTAGTGTTAAAGTCCCCCTCCACTCAAATATAAGCTTTTGTTCTTGTTCCTGCAGTTGGATGCTGGAGTTTCACTGTGCAATACATTGTATATGCATGTGAGTTTGACACTAGAAGGATGTTTTCACATTCATCTGCTGAATATGGAAAGTTTTAAATAGTCAATCCTGGTCCAATTTACAACTTATACAAGTGTGATATAGAAACCTGAAGCTACCAATGCACAGAAACTGAGAATAGACTTTATAGTTAAGTAGGATACATCTTGTGTCCAGCAGGGAAACTTTAGAAACAAACAAAATTTGCATATTCATCGATTCTGGAATTTTTCAGAAGGGCTTGATGTCTTTTTAAGGATTTTAATGTGGAAATTATACTTTCTTGTGGAAAAAATAAACCAGACAAACATTATTGTTCCAAGCCGACCATTTGCATATACGTATGTCTTAATACATGCTTGGAGCAGAGAAAAGTGATAATATAATGATATATAGGAATGGCATAAGGATGCTTATTTTGCATGTTGCATGCATGCATTTACATAGCGATAACAAGAACTCAACTAAAATACATGTGCCATGATTAATATTGCTACAGATTTCTAACAATATTTTTTTCTCACTCAACTTGTTTAGCAAATCATAATTTCTAAACTATATAATCTGCTGACTACCAGTGATCTACAACATCCTAAATTACAATATATAAACCTACTGCATCTTAATTGGAGAAATAACTGTCATTACCTTTTTTAAGTGAATAAAACATTGTTCATACTCCCCCACTCTCCCCTACTTTAACCCATTGCCCATTGCATAAGCAAAAAGACTCTACAAAAACAACATGCAATGAAGATTTAGTGTTGAGTGCTTTTTAAAAAAAAAAAAAATTAAATGCAATATTAATCTGTTGAGTTACTTGAAATGGAAAATAAACCATTCTGAATTGTAGGCAGAGTTGTGCGTGTCCAACTGAATCTATGGGGTGACATATAATCTTTTTTTCTCACATGTCATATGACTGCGTTGTTTGATGTGTCCCAGATCATTACAAAGAACCCAGCTCTGCGCATGTTGGTTATCATACTTGCAGATGCTGGGCTACAAGAACCATAGTAACAGGATGTAGAATCGTTGTGAGAAAATGGAAATCAGTTATGTCTTCATCATCGGAGCACTGGAAGTTATGAACAAATCATATTCAGACTCTCAGCATGCCAAGTCAAGACTTGTTTCTGAGAATATGGAGCACACTCTTCATTTTAATAATAGATAATGAGTGTAAACTTAACTTAAACTCAACATGTATACTCATTTTTTGTTTGTCTGTCTGTCTGTTTTTTTTTTTTTTTGCTAGGCATTCACCACATACCACATGTTCTTCTTCTTTTTTAAATGTATTCATTTCTTTCTTTCTGATGATTTTCTTTTAGCTTAGTTTACTGAATTGTCCATGATATTCTATAGTACCATATTGGCACGTTATTGTGAAGGCAACTCCTAAGTTAATAAATTACATTATATATGGGAAATAATTTCTAACCCTACACACAGGTGTTGAGAAAAGTCTAATTGAAGAAGTATTACATTTCAGAGTAAGAAATAACTTGATAATGGTGTTGAAGTGGTGTGATAGAATTACTTTGTATTGATCTTGTATAAAAGTGTAATGTAGAATAAGATGGTTTTTTTTTTTTTAATCGATGTAACATAAATTGTTTGGTTCCAGTTTCTCATATCTCAGGTACTACACTGAAGATTATTTAGATGTGTCAGAGTTTTGTGTTGCCCGCGATACCTATTGGGAATTTGAAATGAGGTCAAATATAAGGCCCTAACTCAAATTTGGCTTATTTGATAGTCTGCTACATTGCAAATTGGAAACTAAATGTTAAAGTGAGATAAAAACAAAAAAGCGCTTGCATGCAGATACAAGTAGGTACTAAAGAAACTGTATCTATTTGTCTGTGCTGGGAGGATAATATGCAATTAGATTATATCATGGGGTGGTCAGGATGCACTGAGACAGCAGTATGGTTCTTAAGTATGCGTGCTCAAATTTGCGACTTGTAGCTCTGACCTCATTATATGTGGACAAACAGCTCCTGCAGATACATGCCAAATGTGGAAAAAAATTCCGTAGGTATGCCAAGTTTCCAGTCAGTAGTAAAACTATGGAGATGATTTCAGTTCCCATGTCAGTATTTGTTTGCCTGTTTATATTAGCTTTTTTTATTAATATGCATCCTCTTTTCTGCCATAATATCCACCAAATATAGACACTACAGAATCTTCCCTGTTTCTCTTTATGGAAACATTGCCGCCAGTTTGAGTCACAGACAAAACTAATGACTCATTTTGACGTGGAGATGCACTGGCAGTGTTCCTTGGGGACAAAGAGGGGTGGAAGAGGGCAGATTAGGGTTTACTCTCACTCCTCCTCCCAGGGTCGAGTGTCCTCCAGAGGGGCTTTGGAGGAGCAGTAATCCACCGAGATGTCAGAGATTGGCTTCCCCTAGGATGGAAATGGAATATGACAGGGCATAATGGAAGAGGAAGGAACGAGTACTGGCTGAATTTCCATACAACAGAGCAGGCAATTGCCTGGGGCTTTTATATGGCCTTGAACGTGTTATAATTTGGCTTAATAATCCTGCATAGCACATAGCATAGTCTTGCTGGTATATTCAGTTTCTTTTACACAGTGTGGAGCCACATTATTAAGAATGGCATAATAAACATTGATTGTGGCATGTATCACACTCAGAGGACCAGTTTTAAATGTCTTTGTACAAATTATATAATCACTAGAGGTCACAAATCACTCCATTGTTTTTAATCAGAGAAAGAATACAGGATCACAAAAGCCATGCGAGTATCATACTTCTTTAAAACTTTTTTTAATGTGTTTTTTTTTTATTCCATATCTGGTAATGACTTCCTTCACTGCCCCAGGGTGACTCATTTTAGCTGAAAAGGATCATATTACACAGTGATACCACACACACGAAACACACAGAATGCAACCAAATGGTTAATACATGTCAACAACTTTTTAAAAATCAGCCTTCCTGGATAAACAATGCAAAACATGTAACAACAGCGGCAGTCATGCAGTTTTTGTCATTTATTTTATGTTGTTTGTTTGTTTAGCTCTACTACTGACTGTATGATCCCAGTCCCACTCCATCAAATGTGCCACTTCAACCCTATTTCCACAGTCCTTAAAGCTATACTGCATAATCTAAATGTAAACAAAGGCCATTGGGCATTGAAAAGAAAGTTGTAGACCATAAATATTCTTTATAAGCACATTCTTAAGGCTAAATATGTTTTAACAGTTAGTGTTATTATAGTGCACTATTTATATTTATAATACACCCTCCTCCCCCACATTCACACCCTCTTCACGCTGTTATTGGCCAGCTGTGTAGGGGTGAGAGTGCCAGTGTTTGAACCTCTCTCTTAAGCTCTCCCTTTCCATTCTTAAAGGTCCAGTGTGTAACATTAACTGGCAGAAATGGCGTAAAATATTGGTATGTTTACATTCGTGTATAATCACCTGAATATAGGAATCATTATATATTTAATTACCTTAGAATGAGACGTTTATATCTTCAGATGCTGCAGGTTGCCTTCCACAGAGATTCTCCTTTACGCTTGGAAGGGGAGGGTGAAGCGAAGGAGGAGTAATCTGTAATTACACCTCTAGATGCCATTAAATCCTACACACTGTACCTTTAACACAACTATTTCTGTCACTTTTGATGTGTGCAAATGAGCGCAACACTATTCTGTCTTTCAGGAGACTGTCTAAAAAAGTGCATCTCTCCCCTCTCCATAACCATCTGACGTGGTTGGACAATGCATCATACAGCCAGTTTTCAAGCAAGACCCGGCTCTGAGAGTCTACAGCTGCACTAATGCTGTCAGAAAGTAAAATTAGTTAGTTTAGTGTGTAGCACTAAACACAAACTACAGCTGAGGCCGATGGGAATGTCATTTGTTTTGCAGGTCCTGGACAAAGGAATATTTTGACCTTTAAATTGTGCTAAAAGTTAACAGATTACCAAAGTTGTTAAAATGTATCCTGTAGTTAACATGAATGCCTGTGCCAAATTTCATGGCAAACCATTTTGAAAGTTGTCCAGATAGTTCATTGTTAATTAAAAACGTCAACGTGGATGTGGTGGTGGAGGAAAAAGAGTGTTGGGGGATAACTAAAGTCTTTAGGATACATTATCTGGAAGTGTTTGTACAAAGTGTTGTGCCAATCCATCTCACAGATGTTACGGTATTTCACTGAATAAGAGAAATACTGTAGATGAAAAGTCTGAAGATCACCAAAGTCATTATAATTTATACTCTGGAAAACTTAGATATCAGTAGAAAATCTAATGGCAATCCATTTAGTAGTTGCTGAGATATTTCAACCAGAACCAGTCTTTTTGATTTGATTTAGAAGACAGCTTTGATGATAGAAGAAAGTCTGGATTTGGAAGTGCAGCAACACGAAGCAGGTCAGACTAGCGGCCTTGAAACAGTGATAAAAAGCTTGTTAGTCAGAAACATTACTTCAGGCTCACTCACATCTTGTTAGAACACTCGTGTGAATGAAGATGATTGACAGAAAACACAGCTGGAAGGCCTTTTTAATTCCTGTTAATGGCTGAGAAGAATCATATTCTATGCCAGAATAATCTAATGCTGCCTCCTCTCTCGAAGTTTACACATTCATCACCGGCATACAAACTATACTGTACGACATTCTGACACAAGCATGCAACTGCACAGCAGCATCATTTTATTTGAGTGCTGAGAATGTTAATTAAATAAAGGTGTGTAAGTATTTTTTAGAACAATTTAGTATCAAAAGTACTCCATGCAGAACAATGGCCTATGTTACACTAATATATATCATACTATTAAATTATTAATGCTGATGTATTAAGGATTTTACTGTTGTAAAGGTAAGGCTAACTTTTGGGAGTTTAATCCATTAATATCATATTTGTTCAAAGAATTGTGTGTTTGTACATAAAAATATATGTAGTAATATATAGTAATTGTAATTGTAATTGTAACTAAACCATTACCGCCCGCTCCAGCTGTGTGTATGTCCACTCCCACCCACTATGGCAAGCATTCTGACCATTCACTCCCACACAATAGAGAATTTGTTTCTCCTCCTGTCCCGTAGGTGAAAAGATGTTATTTCACTGTGTCAGTAACAACTGAGAAATGTCTCCAAATGCCAGACTTGCGTTGTTTTGTCTTTAATTTAATCTTCATCTTCTGTTGGGTGCAAGATAAATCCCAGGTTGACCATAAGATTTGCGTTGGGTCCTGCGGGATCCCACTTCCAATGCAGTCCTCTACGATGGAGTAAAATTATATGAAATGTTAATACTCAACTATTTCAAATTTGTGCTTAAATAAATGTATTTATTAAAATGTTGACCACTGCTTAGATGTCAGCATAGAAACAATCCATTTTTAGCATATTTCAGATTAGTGAAGCTTTATTGACTCTGTCTCTCATAGATCAGTACTCGAGACAGACCACAGTCCACTACCTACTTATGTCCAACAGGAGGACGACAAGAGTCAGAATATTTAAACATATAACAGAACATCATCACAGTGCGTATAATAAAAATTAAAGAAGGGAATGCTTGATGTTTTATGTCATATATATTTTATTTAAAGAATACAATTGCAGAGCTTCTAAGGTTACTGTGATGCATGGGCAAAATTGAATAGAAACACTGAGCCCTAACCCCTACAGTGTCACACTGTCTGCTAACTGTTTCATTATAAAGATGAAGCACTCTGTATTTCCTTCAACTATGAACACCTAAATGAAAATCTGATTTTATTTCGGTTGCAACTTTTTATCTTTTTATTGTTCAATACCTGCTGCTGTCTGTGTCTTTCGGTTGTGAGTTATGTTGAGTCTCTTGCTGGATATAATGCAGTAGACATATACCTTGACTCAGCGAACATATGCAACACACTCCCTCCTCGCCTCACTCTAATGTAAGGAAAACACAATTGTTATTTTCAGGTGATTGTACATTGATAATAACATAGTTAAGAATATTAGATTCCATTTCTGCCAATAGATCCTCTTAACTGTTACACACTGGACCTTTAACTGATTATAGTAAGAAGATTTTCACAATTCTTTGCTTCTGCGTTGCTCAAATTAGTTCATTTAATTGAAGTAACAGCACAGTCGAACACTCACTTGAGAAATTTGCCCCTGTTGACCTAGTCAGTGTTGAAGTGGAGCACATTGCTATTTCTAGTTAAACAAATAGTCTTAGCAGCCTCTGTGATTCTCAGGCCTTCTCCTCCTCCCTAAATCCATTATTTTATGGCTCCCTCTTGGATTTATTATATCAATATTGCCATCAACATCCGTGCTGATCTTCCCAGCTGTATTTAAACATGCATTTAAAGAAACAGTAAAAAGGAAGTTTCTAATTAAGAATATATCTTATATTCTTTTCTTAAAAATACAACTTGATGTTAATATGTTTGTGTGTACCACACTAAAAGTGTGAGGCAACTACGTGACTTGAGTAGGCTACCAGATATCCACTGCCTGGAGGGGAGTTTTTGGAGGCTGGTGACTCTGCCACATCAGTACAGTGTGACACAACCTCCAAGTTACTAATGTTATTGATCAATCTCACGATTATTCCAACTTGCTTTAATTGTTAACTGGTTCATTTAGAGGCAAGGTTCTGCTGGGAAAGGTGAGCAACACAATGTTTCAAGGAAGCCATTAACACACATTGTCACGTGACCACATATTTTGGAAGAGCCCTTCATTTCAATAAGAGGTAGGCACAACCTTTTTTTTATGATTTTATGCTGAAGTGGTCAGGATTATACAGCCTGCAGTTGAGATATTAAAGAAAGGTCATAGCATAGCTAACTAACAACTCACAGGCTAGGATGACCTGGATCAGTAGACAGATAATGAGTAGATTCTTTCCTATACATTTTATCCATGCTAGCAGTGTGGGATTGCAGTATCAGTCTGTCTGTCCACTTTTGTCCGGACTGAAATATCTCAACAACTATTGGATAGCCACTGGCATCAGGGATGCACATTTTGAGAAGCTGTTCCTCTAACCTGAAAAAATAACCCTAACCCTGACCCTGCTGCCTATTTGTCAAACAGCTAGCTAGATAAGAGTGGTTCATGTGGTAGCATACTATAAGGCAAGATTTTCATTCACATGGCGTCCTATTGTGGTTATATCATTAGTTTCCACAACTTCACCCTGAACCCTCACACAACAGTGCCAATACCAAGTTTGGATCTATCTATCTATCTATCTATCTATCTATCTATCTATCTATCTATCTATCTATCTATCTATCTATCTATCTATCTATCTATCTATCTATCTATTTATCTATCTATCTATCTTTAAGTTTGGATGATATGGTGATTTAATTTGGTCTAACTTTAGCAATTATAGGCTACTCGTATGTATGCAGCCACAACAGCAAAAATAAAACAACTATTTTTTTCTCAGCTGAAGAAGGCTGTTGCTCAGTTAATTTTATCCCAGCCTTGTGCATGTCAATGGCAAGCACGGCTGTAGACTTTTAGTTTTGTTAACCATCATTGAGTTAAGGTGTCACAAAAGGTGGGATTGCATGTCTGTTTACTGCTTTCGTTCCATTTCCTTCAAAAACCATATAAAAGTGTTCAAATGTGATGCTGCTTTAGCTCAACATATCCTTTCCACATGCTGCACCTCAGTGGGGCCATTTGGGGGGCAAAAACTTTTTTAGCAAATCATAATTTCAAAACTATATAATCTGTTGACTACCAGTGATCTACAACATCCTAAATTACAATATATAAACCTACTGCATCTTAACTGGAGAAATAACTGTCATTACCTTTTTTAAGTGAGTAAAACATTGTTCATACTCCCCCACTCTCCCCTACTTTAACCCATTGCCCACTGCATAAGCAAAAAGAGTCTATAAAAACTACATGCAATGAAGATTTAGTGTTGAGTGCTTTTTTAAGAAAAACATTTTTTTAAATGCAATATTAATCTGTTGAGTTACTTGAAATGGAAAATAAACCATTCTGAATTGTTGTAAGCAGAGTTGTGCGTGTCCAACTGAATCTATGGGCTGACATATAATCTTATAGGCTACAACAGTGACAATGCTCATGAGCAGAATGAATGCACTAGAGGGAGTTAAAGTGCATTTGAGAGCAGTGACTGAGAGAGAGAGATGGAGGGGAGGGAGAGAGAGAGAGAGAGAGAGAGAGAGAGAGAGAGAGAGAGAGAGAGAGAGAGAGAGAGAGAAATTTATACTTAAGCAGGATCAAGGAAACAGAGCTGGACATTCATGATCTGGAAAGGGGAACTGACCAACATTTAAGACAAACCATGTGAGGTGAGTCAACATGCTTTGAACAACTTTATTTTGGACTTTATGTGAAGAAATAACACTAAGGGTTAACCAAGCATACACTCTACATTTTCAAACTCCCAGTCATAAAGGTTCTTGCAAGAAGAGTTTGGTGTTCAACTCAGATATTTCTATGTATATATGAATGTGTTGCTAAGTGATTCATTTATGTCTCCTGTTCTCTGGTTACACATTCACATGCTGTTAGTGAGCATGTAGGTGAGTAGTTTTGTCTTGATCAAACAGCATAGCCTATAGCTTGATCACACAAGCCATAACACAAAGGACATATTTTGAATTTCATGCATGCATGTGTGCCATTTATTAGAACATCATTGCTCATTTGAGTTAGCTTGTAGTTTCACTTTAATTGCTCTGCATGTTGGTCTCTTTGCTGTAGGTTTTAGTCAGGATTTAACGTTGGACAAGGATGGAAATGGTGGGGAATCAGTCACTAAGTTTAACATAGTCACTTTTGGGTGTATGGAGCCGCATGTGACTGTTATTTTAAGTGGGGTTTATTTTTTTAATTTAGTTTCAATGTGTCTGATATTAATTACTCAAAGATTGATATGTGTGCAGTTATATGTACACTGATAACTGAACATCACCAATTCCAACTCAGATTTTTTTTACTATGGTTGTAGGTTGTTTAATTTGTATTTCACAGTTTAATGTTTTATCACTCTCTCTTGCTGACTTCTTACACTCATTTAAGATTTAGGTCAAACATGACAGTGTAGCAAGTTGATATGATTATTACTAGCAATCATGTGGGAGTTGTTCCAGTGAGCCACAAAGCAATTAAATTTATGTTTCTCAAAAGATGTTACTGGTCTGCTTAATGGAATCAATGCATCCTTGATAAGCAAATGGAAAGAAAATGTTCTTTCTTCAGTTAGTGGCACAAAAAGTACAAGAAGCTCTGTAGCAGAGGACAAGGCAAAGATCCAAATGCACTGTACACAAATCATATAACTTCTCCTTGGACACGACTTTGGCAAATAGCCAAAGGACTTTCCATACTGCTCTAAGTGGTTTCACTTTTCACGTGTTGTTAAATTAGATATCTATATTGTTGGCCCACCTTGTGTCATTGTGGCCGGATGTTTTGCCACATTGTTATCACACACTGTTGACTCATCTAGCTCACCAGCTAGACTTCAGTTGTTCCATGATGCCCAGCTTTGTGTGCAGATATACTTCTATTATATCAACAGCTGCTAAACAGAAACATGATGTCATAGTGTACGTGATATCTTTTGTAGATCAGATCCATGTCTGATGACACCAGTCTATCTGTCAACTGGTTATTGTTAATAAGCAAAAACATAAGAATTGAGATATGCTGTACATTGCTATAAGAGTGGTGGCATGCAGCATTGTGAGTGCAATATGTGTTTACACTTGGTCATGTACAGCTATAGTTTACAATATGTAGCTTTGGCTCTATTGTAAATATCACATGACAGGCTTCTGTCGCTCCAAAGTATTCAATGCCAGTCCTCTGTATAGTAATGTCTGTTTGTATGAATTTTTCTGGCACATTCTTGCAAAAAAATTAACGCATGTTCTTTTGCCACTGAGACTGTCTGGGAAGCAAGAAATTAATTATGCAATGAACTGTAAAATGATCTCAGGTTCTCATCATGGTAATATAGTGTTATGTTTCACTTGATACCTTAGTCTGGTGGTGCATTAGCAACAGGACGAAATGAAAGTGGAGACAAACATGGATCATTTGTTTATATCTGACCGACTCTTTATGGTCAGTGAAGCCCGGTTCTTAGCCCCAAATGGGAGCAGCAGGCTGATGAGGGACACAGCTCGATCTATACTCTTTCAGTGCTGAACACACAAAGTCACCATGGAAACAAGAAGTGTTTATCCCTGAGGGGAATCTATTGACATTATTAAAAACCTTAAAACCTTGGATTCTCTGAGTGGCCACGTACAGCGGAAACAATGGATATAAATCAATTAACTTGTAGATTAGGAAAACATCATGTAAACATTTAATTTGAGATGATTAAACTATTGTGCACTGAGAGTAAAGTATTATTCAAATTATTATTAATAAATAAACAAATAACTTTTGAATAACCATATCTCATGTGAAGCAATTAAAATTCACTGAACAGTGGGTGTAAAATCCTAAAACACATGTGGTATATATATATTCTCTCTCTCTTCATTATAATTCATCATTATAGACATCATTATTTGAACACTACTCATTTCCTCTATCCTGACTTAAACATTATGACGATATAACCGCTGCTCTTATCGCTGTCACTGTAAACACTTCATATCATCATGTCTGCAGGGATGATATTGTATTGGGAAAACCCTGAATGGGGTCACAATCCTTCCTTAAACTAAACATGAATGAGCAAGCAAGTTTGTTTTGTTTAACAGGTGTGATAAGGTTGGAGGTACTGATATGCTGTTATCTGTGTCAACCATATACAGTACCTACTATTCAATATTGCTTGTGTGTCATTGTGTCTTTAGAATCATGTCTGGATAGAGAGGTTGGTTAAGGCATGATCCAGTCCTGATGGACATACACTGATCAGCCATAACATTAGGACCACTGACAGGTGAACTGAATTATCTTGTTATCATGTCAGTGGGTGGGATATATTAGGCAGCAAGTGAACATTTTGTCCTCACTTTGACATGTTAGAAGCAGAAAAATGGGCAGTGAGAGGATTTGTGCGACTTTGACAAGGGCCAAATTGTGATGGCTAGACGACTGGGTCAGAACATCTCCACAACTGCAGCTCATGTGGGGTGTTCCTTGCCTGCAGAGGTCAGTACCTATCAAAAGTGCTCCAAGGAAAGAAAAGCAGTGAACCACAGACAGGGTCATGGGCTCACTGATGCACGTGGGGAGCAAAGTCTGGCCCGTGTGGTCCGATCCAACAGATGAGCTACTGTAGCTCAAACTGCTGAAAAAGTTAATGCTGGTTCTGATAGAAAGGTGTCTGAACACAAAGTGCATCACAGTTTGTTGCATATGGTGCAGCATAACATTATTATATACAACATTATGACCACAAGGTTGCCCAGGTGGTCATAATGTTATGGCTGATCAATGTATGCCAGCTGTATGAGAGCTAAAAAACGAACCCCTCACTCGGAAAAAAACAAATTTTTCATATGTTATAGAAGTTCCCCTAACTTAATGTCTTAAGTCCCCCTCTTCTTCAAGTAGGTCTGAGGGGTCAGAGGTCGGTATCAACTGTGTCAAACACCATTGGAGCTTGTATGGATTTAGCCATGAAGTGATGAATTCGATAATACAGGCTCAGTCATATTTATGCCAAGTTTAAAGCTTGATGGTGCTCTTTAAGCAAAGTTTCTTTCTTTTCTTCTTTAATTTGTTTTAAAAATAAAATGAATCCAGTAGGATGAATGGTGGTCACGTGTGTTTTAAAGCCTCTTAAGTACCTCTCATCTAATGTCACTATCAGTCTGCTGTTGCGTCTGCTTTATAATCATTAATCATCAAACCTTAATTAGTGAATTTGAGAACTATCAGTCCACGCCAAACATCATCCATTTTTTATGGGAGTACATCGGATGGCCTTACTGTAATAAGGAAGCAGTTAACAAATGAAAAAACAACACTATTAAACATGCAGAATGTATACACTGTCAAACTGCTGGGCTACTTTCTATATTGGCCAGTAGTACTAGAATTTGCTTTACTGTACATTTTGCCTACTGATTGATTGATGACATGTAAAGCTTTCTGGTAATGCAAGTGAAACATGAAACATGCAAATGGATTGAGATCATTAAATGAAATGAGCTCTTACTAGAAATCTGTTTAGCTTGTATGTTAATAAAGATGGCCTTCGGGGTTGCACGTGGTAAAAGGACTAGTGATTTTAGGATGTTATCTGATGATGAGGACTGGGACCAGTCTGGTGGTCCAGATCATATTTTAGTCATCCATACATCCTTTGATGTTAATATTCACCTGTTTTATCCCCAAAAATAGATGTTAAGTGAAGAAGTTTGAAGTTGGTCTTTAACATTCTAAAAGTAGCCAATTAAATGTCTTAAAGTGCATTTTAAACGAAAGGTATGTGGTTGGATACACAGGAATTTTTGCTTTTTTTCAGACTGGAGAGATTGGATTTGTTTACTTTACTCCTTAGACTGTGACTGAATGTTTTATGATTGTTTCTAAGATCTTGTCTTGAATTAGCCTGACAATGATGCACAATACAGCACAGCCCACGCTTCCGCAAAAGCTTTCTCTCCGCAGCAAATTGTCCTCTGTCCAGGGGACAGCTCCCCAACCCTAACTTATGTTTATACAAAGGCACATTCGCTTTATCTTGCTCTGTGCTGTTAATCATCCAGGTCCATTACTTGTTTCATAGATATGTGTGTCTGTAGACCAGAAGGTGGTGAAACTGGAATTGAGTTCCAAAAAAAGTAGTAGGAATGATAAAGACTAAAGAGAAAGCTGAACTACACATGACACCACCTACAACCGTCTACCCTGCATAAAAGCTTAATTTGGAAATAAATGTGGCCGTATATATTTCTTTGTAGAAAGACAGAAAACCGTGTCCCCAAGCCTTGTACATACTTTTACATTTGCTCAGAGACCATTTTTGGTAATTTGACCTTTACCAGGGAGCTGCAATTAGACATTTAATGTCAAAAGGATAAACACAGCTTTACTTTTGAAATGATTAAAATGCCATTAATATTGTGAATGGGTCTTTCAAGTAATCATCATTGTTATTGTTCTTCACCAGGGACGTGTTTACTTCAGAGGCCAATGGCAGTGGCACTGAGATAAAAGAGATGACTGGGAAACACTTTCCACTCTCTGATCTACTCCTGATTTCCTTTATGCACAGGAGCCATGGAAAGGATCATCTCATGGAAAAGTGAACTGGCAGTAGTTGAGAGATTTTTGAGATAATTGGATGAGCCTGTTTAAACATTTTCTACTGTACAGTAGCACTGTCTCAGTGACCCAGTGCCTTAGAAGGAGGTGACCATGATCTCAACAGCTGTCCGCTGGCTCTTCCTGGTGTCTTTTATCATTCTGACCATTGGTGGGAACGTGCTGGTATGTTTGGCTGTAGGGCTCAGCCGTCGACTTTGGCGCATTGCTAACTGCTTCGTGGTGTTGTTGGCAGTGACAGATCTCCTGCTAGGTCTGCTGGTTCTGCCCTTGTCTGCCACTGTGGAGCTGCGCAGAGGGAAATGGCCCCTCGGAGGAGCCCTGTGTAACATCTACATCTCACTGGATGTCCTACTGTGTACATCCTCCATCCTGACCCTGTTGGCCATCAGCGTGGACCGGTATCTAGCCATTTCAGCTCCCCTTAGCTACTCCCGGAGAGTTACCCGTCTAAGGGTCACACTGGCCATGATCGCCATCTGGGTCTTGTCACTGGCTGTGTCCTTTGTGCCCATCCACCTGGGCTGGAACACAGCAGACTACAGAGTGCAACACTTGGACTGGGGCATGGGGGATGAGGACAAGGAGGGACGCTACTGCCAGTTTGAATGGAATAACAACTATGTTCTTATTTATGCCTTTAGCTCATTTTACCTGCCTCTGCTGCTTATGTGTGGAATGTATCTTTGCATATTCAGAGTGGCACGAGAACAGGTCAGTGTTTATTTTCATTTTGTAAAGCCTCCTGAGGTGGGATATAAAAGGTCATAACTTAAGGCATGCGTTGCTTTTTGCATCTGTGTGAGGCTACTATTTTGGAAATCAAGGCAAAATATGATTTCATATTAGCGATCTGCATTTTACTGGAAAGATAACATTCACAAAGTCACAGTTACTTACTTGTATTGTATTGCTGAAATAAATCCTTTGTTATCAGACCAGTAGGTGAGCTCATCTCATATTCTGTGTCCTCTGGCTCTCTAACCTTTTCTTAACCAATTTTTTCAGGTTCGCCGTATCCGTGCTGCCACTCCATCATTTGCACGCGCAGCATCAACTGCAGCCATAGCCCGAGAGCACAAAGCTACAGTGACCCTGGCAGCTGTACTGGGGGCCTTTGTCATATGCTGGTTCCCTTACTTCACCTTCTTCACCTGCATGGGCATAAAGGAAAAGACAAACCCCCCTAATACACTTCACTCTGTGGTCCTGTGGCTGGGCTATTTTAACTCAGCTCTTAACCCCATCCTGTACCCAGCCTTCAACAGGGATTTCCGCAGGGCCTATGCAGAGCTGCTTCGCTGCAGAGGACTGTCTCACAGAAAGCTGCAGCTTACTCGTGTTTCTGTGCAGAAACGATTGACCTTTACTAATGGACAAAGGGTTCCCCAACAGTCTGAGAAAGACACAGTTAAGAAAGAAACTGAGGGGAAGAGCCTCACCCTACATGAGAGAAATGGTATCCCCGATGAACCAAGCTGAAATGCCATGGATCTGTTGTTCCATTGCTGGAAATGTATTTTGTCAGCAAAATGTTGTCAATTACAAACTTGCTCCACAACTCACAGTACCAGATTAGCTAACCATTTACAGTATCAGTTAGATGTTTAGTGTATAGTGCCACAGATGATACCGTTTATGTACAACTCAAAGCACAACATCATGAACTTGTTTTGCTAGTGTACTGGATACAAAAGTAGTCCATGTGTTTAATGTCTAGGTGCCAGTGTTTTCTTGATTACATGAAAATGTACTTCAATGAAATTCATCATACTGAAATGTCTATTTATTTGACATGTGTCAGGGTGCCCTTTCAGTGGAGAAAACATGATGAAGTGCCCTCCAGGGTGCCCCTCCATTGGACAAAATGTCCTAACGCTGACTAAGCTGTTTCACCAGAAATGCGTCACAACTTTCTGCACGCTGGTGCCCTTTTTAGTTTTTTTCGCCCCTGCCCCTCAAACAGCCTGAGTCTGCCACTGACAGCAATGTAATTCAAAATAAAGAGTTGGCAGAGCAGAGGTAACTGGAATGAATGGGTGACTCAATAAGTTTCCCAGCAAGCTGCATGGAGACACAGGTGGTTAAAAGTTTGCAAACTGTTTATTTTCTCTTCTCTCAACACTGTCAATGAAAGTGAATAAGTGACCAGCAAGTTGATTGGATATGTATAATATGTGTATGTTTGACTTCACCCGAGCAGGGTGGCTTACTGAAAGTTTGAACTCCAACTGGACAAGACATTCAGACAAAATACATCAAAAATGTCTTTTAATTATTCATGCATTCCTGCAACACCATTAAATGCCAGAGTTATGATTAATGCATTACTGAAGTTAATAATTTCTAGTAATGCTGCTCCCAACAAGTCTGACTTATTTTCTAAGACTTCTACTGTACACAAACTGCATCACAATACTATGAAATCTACATCCATGAAATCATCATTATGTTGGATTATGGATTATTGTCATGTGTAGACATCAACATTTGAAATAATTTGACACTACAACCCATTGACAGTCAGTGCTTAGTGGTGTAAGAACAGAATGAGAATACAGGATGAGGGAGAGTACACTGTAAGATGTGGTACCAAGAAATATTTGATTGCTTTTACTTGAATAGTAAAATTATATATTTTTTTGTATTTAACATATTTATTGTAGTATTTTTGTCCCTTACATTTATTTTTTATTAAGTACTATCTAAACCCATCTAATCAAATACACGTTTGCGTAGGTTATCAATGTATTGTAGATACTACTGAAAAAGTAAGTCTGATTTATTTGGTCAGTGGTAACATGCCATTTTTAAAGCACAGTCAAAAACAATACAAGGCAAGCTGAGTGTGATTGTAATGGAAGTTTAATGTGAGTCTTGGTACTGTTGATGGTAGCTGAAGCCAGCTCTTGCAGTAGGCTGCAGCAGGGAAAGAGATTGAAATCCCTATTGAGATGAATTGATGACTTGCCTCAACCTTGTGAAGACATTGGATTCTTAAGTATAAGGTCTGAAAGTGGAAGAGATCCAGCCAGCAGCAGCAGAGTCAGACAGAATAAAATGAAGTAATAAAAATGATTAACCCTAATTCAGGTCAGGTGGCAGAGAAGTAAAAAAGTGAGAATGGAAGTGCAGGGCCATTTATTGGTAGCATTAAATGCAACTGAGTCCTCCTGAACTGAGGAGGATGAATACTGTTCCCAGTCACATTCAGTACATCTCCAGCACAGTAAAAGTCTCTCAGAGTCTGAGTGCGGCGACATGGAGGTAAAAGAGTTGCCTCTATAAAACCTGCTAGAATCCACCAGATGAGGCGCTATGGCTTTATTTACACACATCAAGGTTGACGTTGTGCAGACATGGAGAGAGTAAAAGACATGGGATGTTTACAGGTTGCAGTAACATCTGTATAGTTAAAAATTACATCTCAGTTGGCAAAGTGACTTCCTGGAGCCCCTGTTGGGTGGCAATGTCACAGTGACACACGCCAAATGTTACAAAAATGTTTAAAAAAATTTTTACACAAACATATTATTTAATTTATACATCTTTTAAAAGCCTATTTATTAATCTATATATTTTTAATGTATGCAACAAAAAGGGAAATTAACATTTAGGTCCTGTCATTGGAACAGCCTGTTTAAAATGTGCAGTAATTTTTTGCCTTTGCATTGAAAATAATAGATGCATTTGAAAATGACTTGTGAATCTTGCATTCACTCTTGGTAAATTTGGATGCTTTTCTTTTCTTAACACTTATTGGATATAAAACACTGGAAAGAAATTAAAGAAAAAGAAGAAGAAAAAACATGCAGCTTGCTGTTTCAACTATTCAACAATAGATGGAGCATGTGAAATACGGAAATGTCTTAGATTCATCCAGACCTTTATGGAGCTTTTAACACCTGTCTTTTGTACAATAAATGAGAGATGCAAGTTTGCAATTCGACTTTTGCAAGGATGTTTTTTGTTTGTATGTATCTGTGATGGCGAATTATACAGAATGTTTAATATGAAAATGTCATTACTTGGTAGCCAAAAAAATAACAATTCCTAATCTTAAAAATATATATCAGAGATATGTTATTATGCATAACTAATGAAAAAAGAAGGTTATATAGGTATTGAGAATACAAAAATATGTGACATAATGAATTAGTTCTGGTTTGAAACGCATTTATAATGGGACGTTCCATTCCATTCATGAACAGACTCAACCCATTTAAATCTTATCAGCATGGGTTCTGTGCATCTGTACATTTTTGATGATAAATAGCGTGCTGCAACTGAACCTGGACTGAAAAGAATTGAGAGAAAAAGGAATAATCCAGAAAATAAAAGGATCCACCGCTGATGATCACCATCCCAAGATAGTCAGGCCACATGATATAAGTCTTTTGTTGTTGGACATAATGGGACCAAATCTGTGCCTTTTAATCATGTTAAAAGTGAGTTAAGGGCCGACAGATCCATAATGGTTCCAGGCAGCGTGCGTCATCATGTGTTTTATGAAAATGTATCGCTCGCTCAGAAGTGTGCTAATCCAATATTGTGCTCCTCTCATTGCTTATGAGGTCTGTTGACCGTGCTACCTACCGTGACCTGATCTCTCATTTTCATTGTGGTTATCTGTTTACTCATACGTTGTCATTTCCTATGATAAATCTCTATAGCGCAAATAAAATCCCACCTGCTGTACAATAGAGCAGCATTTATCTCAGCGTACCTAGTTGTATGACTATTGTTTTGGTGTGTGTCTGAGTGTGAACAATTATTTATTTGTGTTAATAGAGCACAGATAATACAAGTAGACGGACGTAGGTACAGTGTTTACAGTGATGTAGGAAATAATCCAACAGTGGGGCTGGAGCCTGCTTTCTGGATTTCCATTTTAATATGATTACAATATGAGACATTGCACACCAGAAACAACATCACTATACTGTACACTGTGCCAAGAAACACTATAACAATAAAAAAAAAAGAGGACAGAACCAGGACAAGAAGAACATTATTCCAGTCTTACCGGGACTTTGATTGATTATATGATCAAGGAGATAAAAGTTCAACACCTGAGACAGACCACAACAGTAGCCCTTTGTTCAATGTGTATTTGTTGGCACAATTACATGCATTTTTGCTGCTTAGACTAAGGTAAGTCTTAAGGATGTAATGAACAGGATTCACTTAAATCATAAACAGGTGTATTTGTTAACTGCTTTCTCCAAAAAGTTGCTTTCTTGCTGAGAGTTAGAAGATTGATACCATTCTCGTGTCTGTGTGTAAAAAATGCTGCTGGTTAGCTTAGCTTGGCACAAAGACTGGAAACAGGAGGAAGCAGCTAGCCTTGCAGGGTCCAAAAGTAGCAAAGTTCCCCTACCAGCACATCTAAAGCTCTGCCCCTCTTGCTGTCTTGTGTTTTTCCTTTGCAGGTGGCTTCCAGGTATAGATGGGTGGAGCCCACTAACTTGACGTCTTGCACCTGGGCAGGCTGAGCTTAGGTTATTTAGGCTGGTTCCTCATTCTGTCTCTCTCTCTCTCTCTCTCTCTCTCTCTCTCTCTCTCTCTCTGGCACCATCACCATTTATCTTTTTGGTCTGAGTTTCCATTGTTCTGCCTGCACATCGCCACACATGCATTCAACACCGCAACCTCCACTGATTTACAGACTACATATTTATTCATAAGTGTTTGTTTCTTTCGTCTTGCTTTAAAATAAAACATTGTTTAAAATACATTACATTTTGTGTGCTCTCCCTCTTTGTCTAGCTCACTGAGCCTGGGCTGTGACAATTCAAAAACCAAAGTGCTAAAACAACACAGGGTGGTTTTACGGGTGGTTATGTGCCGGCTGTCTTGCCTCACCAGATATGGGATAGAGGTCTTTGTCTAAATAGAGAAGGATGACAATACTTGTGTGTCTCAGAGGATGAGCTGGAGCAGTGCCTTCAACACAGGGGCAAAGGAATCACTGCCAACTGCTGTCAGTGTAACTGTAGCAGTGGCATGCTCAGCGCTGAGGCAGAGGGGTTCCACTGTGTTTGTGAGTCGACTGCGACAACTTCTGAGGACACCAATTGTAGCGATTTTGTCAACGGCTTTCTTTGATGTAAAAAAGCAGAGAAGTGGCAGTACTTGGGGCTGGATTACCAACCAGGCAAATATGGAAACCTCCCCAGGGTCCCAAAGCACTGGGTGCAGTGAGGCGGTTTGTGGTCCTGTCTTGTCTACCTGTCTTACAGAAGCAGACAAAATCAATTACATGTTGCATACTCCTAAATAAACATTTGTTCAGCAAATTACTGCAAACAATCTGGACCTATAGGGCCCCCTGGTGGATTAATGCGTGCCTTTCATAGGGACAGCATTCTAGATTTGAATAGGTTCAAAGTGACTGGCTGATCATACACATGCATATTTTTCACTGAGTGGATTCCCAACGATACAGTGCTATGTCTGTGGTGTGTCCATGGGGCATATTGCAGCCTTTATCAAAGAAAGCAGGACAGTAATTGATCTGTTCTCTCAATGTATCTCCACCAGATGGCAGTATAAACTAGTTTTCATTCTGCAGACTTCACCTCCAGATATAATGAGGACCTCTCAAGGTCTTATTCTTTCCCCATGCGGTGTGCATGGTCTGAAGAAAAATAATCTTTGCGACGGAATATGCGGATAAGATTGTATCACAGGGAAGAAGGAAGCATTTTATTGGGTGATATATCTAAAATAGATACACTGACAATGTCATGTTTTGGACTATCTGGTAGAAGCAGGACTCGTCTCATTGTGGCACATATGTCCTCAAACAGTTGGACTGAGAGTTTAAGGGGTCTGTTTGATTCATTAGAAATTCAAGTCATTAAATACCCAAAAAAGCCCTCATAAATGTTACTGCTGGAAAGAGAGAATAAGCTCTGAGATTTGGGAGTAGAAAAATGACTAAAAACTCTGATGATTCTTTTTTAAACCTAATTAAGGTGCATAGTGAAGGTGGAGATGTCTCAGTCCACAGGGACTCTCCTCAGTACAAAGATCAAGTGGAGCAGGAAAGAGAAGTGGAATCATGTCAAGAAAATTACTAATAAAAGAAAATAAGAAGGTGACTTATTATATTATATTATATATTATCTAAGGGAAGGAGTTTATTATTTAGGATATTGACTATATTCCAAATTTCTCTCCAGAACTGATCAAACATTGATTTTGATCAGCAATTCAGAACCAATGCAGGTCACTCATTGGTCAGTTTAGACAGGACATCTTTGCATTATCTTTGTGCACTTGCTTTTATTTCTTTATTTATCCATTTATCTATCTATTTACTTGTGATAAGTGATAAGAAGGTTTAAATAACCTCATACATTATGCAACTGAGTGGGAGGTAAGATGGGCGGTGAGGTGCGAAGCATAAAAAAAGATTCCTTTTTTGATTTCTCTAAAACCGTTTGAGGCTGCAGTGTAAGGTTGTAAATGTTTGCTGCCACTGTGTCTGATTGGAGTGCTGGCTGGTGTTTGTTAAGTCACACGTCCTAAATGTCCCCAGTGGACCTGAACAGGAAAGCAGTTGCCATGGATAATTAAACAAATTTCTTCCGCAGGGTGCACTGGGTGCAGTGAGATTTGCGGGGGTTTGCCAATTGATCTGACTAAACACAAGCAAAAGAGAGAGTTTTTAAGTCTGATGTATACTTTTAATAGTAGCTACTTTTTGTGTTTAATTTCTAATCGGCAGATTTCTTTTGTTTGGCTCAAAAGGCTGTAATTATTATTATTATTATACTTATACCTTCATAGTAGTAACACAGTGTGCTGTACAAGCAACATTCTTCTTCTTTATGCAGATTCAGCTTTCTCTGCACTCCTTTATTGTACCTTAGAGCCAACTGCAACAGAGGTGGAGCCTTCTTGTGTAGTGCTGTATAATACCTCGGCTGAAGTAATTTTTTAAGTGTTGGTTGGTATTCATATGTTACTGTATTCATTGTATGTACTGACCTTTTGGCTGTTTCCACATTAAACTTACTGAGACTCTTGTGCATTTAAACAAGACCATAACAAACTTTTGTCTTTTAGCTTGCTTACTGTATATATTTCTGTGGGCCTGTATGTGTTTAATGTGTGTGGGTGTGAGTTTGTGTGTGGGCCTGGTAAAGCAGCTGTTGGCTTTGCCTCACAGTGCCAGATATCTCAGCTCCATGGCCTCCCACTGTTCTTGTCACTTCTCATCATTCAATGTGCAGATGACTGCTAAACTCCTGTCTAGAGATCCAGAAGCAGGTTTGTATGAGCATGCTCAGTGCGGGGGCTAGGGAGACTTAACATCCGAGTGTAGGAGGCAAAGGCAGTGCTGCAGCAGCGTTCAGCGGCTGCTTGCACCCAGTAGCAGTTTATATACTGACAGCACTGGATAGCCAACCCTGAGGAACAGAAAATCCGAGGCATCACTCACCAGAATTATATAAAATGTAAATGTAAAAATGTAATTCTTCTTGCTTCTTCTACTTCTAACTGCCTCACTATGGCAACAATATTTTCCAAAAAACAAGTAATTTTTGGTGAGTTTATTTATTAATATCTCCGTATCACCATGGACACTGATATTTTCTATGTATCTGAGAATTATTTATTTTGTTTTTTTCCTCTCCATCCTTCCTTTGGCTTTTTTTAGTGCAACCAACATGCCAACATGATTTTTTAAAAACTGGCCAAAAGTGCCCCAAAAATGTTTTAAATAACATTATTTTGTCACTGAGGCAACAAAATCCTGTCACAGTCAATGCCACTATACATTAGGAAACATGTTTTTAGGGATGTAAATCTTGTTTGTGGGTGGCATATTGGCCCAATAGCTTTGGTTAGTTTATTGTGATGGAAAGCCTTTGGGTCAGGCTTGTGATGAGGGGCTACATAAATAACTTGACAGTGGCATGGAGAGAAGAGCCCAGATGTGATGCAGAAATTCGACCAGGTTGTGCGTTGGCAGAGCCATGCTTGCTAATAGTCTCCAGGGGGCAGACATGGTTACTCTGAGTGGGTGGATGCATGAGCAAATGAAAATGCCAGCCAATTGCTTTCTGGATTTTGGTTTTGGGGCTGTGGTGGAAAGTGAGTACTCTGGTAAGTACTGCACTTAAATATAGTTTTGAGGTACTAATACTTTATTGAGTATTTCTATTTTATGTTATTACATTTCAAAGGGATATATTGTACTTTGTCTTACAGAATAAGAGGTCACAAGGGTGTAGCTGGGGCTCCCTTGTCACTTTTCAGATATCTGCGATGTCTATAAGTGAGTTCCATCAAAAGTCCTCATATGGTTGGTTTACATAACTGTTTGAGGCCCAAAGAGCTCAAAATATCCAATATCTCACCAAAAAAGTAAAGAAAATTGGAAAGTCCAATATATGAATAAAGATTTATTTGGAAGAATTTTGTTTTTTCTTCCTCTGCCATTAATGATCTCCAACCCTTCAGATTTCTCTTGGGACCCCTTGGAAGTGGCCTCACCCTATCAGGAACCACTTTACTAAGCTACATAACTAAAAAAGTTCAAACTATTTCTCCATTATTGACAATCTAATGATGTAATATATACAGAAGACATTTCACTGCAGAAAGAGTACTTTTGATACTTAAAGGTCCAGTGTGTAACATTTAGGAGGATCTATTATCAAAAATGGAATATAATATTCATAGGTCACCTGAACATAGGAATTGTTGTGTTTTCTTTACCTTACAATGAGCTGTTTTTATCCACAGACACCATGGGTGGCCTTCAATGGGCTCCACCATGTTGAACCACCATTTTTCTACAGTATCCCAGAATGGACAAACCAAACACTGGCTGTAGAGAGGGCCTTTCATGTTTTTAGCGACCACAGTAGTTTCTCCTTCACACTTTGCAGCCCGTTGTTCCAGGTCGTCAAATACAGATGCGAGTGGTGTTCACTTAGTTGCAATCTACAACCACCAGAGATTCACCACTAGATGCCACTAAATGCTACACACTGGACCTGTAAAGAACACTTTGCTGATAATATTTCTGTTCTTTTACATAAGTCAGTAGATTTTGGATGCAGGACTATTACTTGTAATGGAGTATCTTAAGATTGTTGTGATGGTTCTTTTACTTTAAGTAAAGGTGTTGTGGTTTGGATACCTTTCTTTAAAGAAAAGAAACTCCCTCAGTTAGATTGTTAAATGGTCTAATAGGCTGATTGGTGACATGTACACCAGAGAGTGGATAACCAGCTAGATTTTAAATGACGACTCCCACCCTCTGCACAGCTCAGCTTCTTCCTTCTGGACGGAGGTTTATAGTCGAAGATGTAGAACAAAGTGGTATAAAAATAGCTTTGTTGCAGGAGCTATTATTCAGATCAACAAGTTGTAGTTACATGTCGGAGAGTTTTTGTTGTTTTTATATGTTTTTTTTTTTACACTATTTATTCTAGTGGTTATTTATCTAAGTGGGTTTTTATTGATCTCTCTTTGTAGATCCTGATTTTTAGAGCACTTTTACTTTTTTTATCTTTATCCTTTATCGTGTTTGTATGATGTTTGTCTTTTGTCGGAGTTGTTTTAATATTTTTGTCAAGGACGTCAAGGAATGCCTTGTTATTTACTGCAAACCAAATCTACCCCTGGGTACAAATAAACTAACCTTAAACCTTGGTGTACTTTTTCCACCACTGTAAAGCAGTTACAAAAGAACATAGATTTTCTTGGATAAATCAAATGTTCTTATAAAGGCAGGGAAGACCCAGTTCATGAATGCAATCTGCTATCAATCCATACAAATATAATGTAATTACAGTTTCTATGTGCAGTCTGCCACTGACACTGGTGAATAATACAAAATGTATTCTTAGGGTTGCAATAACAATGTAATACTACCTCCTTTTATCCTTTCACAATAAAGTCACAAATAAAGGCATCTTATCTCTAGGTCTAGGTTGTGACAGTGTGACAAAAACGTAAACCAGAGTCAATAGGTTGATGCTGTTAAAAACAAAAACATATGTTTCATTTTACTCTTTTGTTTTTGAGTATCATTTAACTGTAATTATTAATATCCTGCACATACTTATACTCATTTTGACAGTGTGGTTAGCACTGTGTTGCTATATTTACTTTGCCACTCTGTGAGTAAAGTGCTCCTCTCCTGGGATCGAAACAGGATTGTGCAAACAACCACCAACGACCAAGTCACGAAAGCTATGTTCTTCCCTTTGTGGTTTCTTTTTTTTTTTTCATGTGTGACATTTAGGATAGAGACAGTGTTAGATAGAGACTTCCTAAAATGCAATGGTGACTGTGCCTGTTAGGAGATAAAAAGAATCTATACACATTAAATATAGACAAGATGATGAAGGGGAAAAAAATAGATGGAGGAAGCACTGCGTCATGCTCTCCTCAAGCATTTCCCCAGTCCAGTGGAGTGAGAAACAAAAAGCTCTGTCTACACAAGCAAACTGCAGGCTTACATAACCTGTCTTAAAGTCATTTCGTGACAGAGTACTCTGTGTGTTTATGAGCGATTGCTTGCATATATGTGAAGTTGGCAAAGATGATTTGGTGATATTTCAGCAGTGATACCTTCTCAGTTCTGGTGGGTGCCTGATCACCATAGTGACAACAAATGTGCATTCAGGATAACAGATGTATTTCCTGCCATAGCTGTACAGATAATATTGATGGTGACTAATATTATTGCTGTGGACAGCCATTCTTCTGGTATGGCCTCTGTTCTGTTAGAGTTTTCTTCTTTCAATCCATCTTTTTTCTTTTTCAAAACCATATCCACATGTACATGCACAGCAGTTCACATACATATTGAGAAACAGCCTTCTCTGATCTCTTTCTGAGACTTCCTTTTATTTTTTTCAGAACCTTAATGTGTATGCATTGCTGTACAATAATAATATTTGTGTACCTTGTTATTTTAATGAAGGGTTTCCATATGTTGACACAAGAGAAAGCTAGCTGAGCTGTGAGCTCAACACTCTGCAAGGAAAGGTTCTTAATCATTTTTGATATTCGCACATCCGGCAAATATAAAACTAATATGAATATGAAAGTAATAGTTTCTATAATTTCAAATAAAGTATTATTAACATTTTATTATGGCAATTGGGGTTGATTTTTTTATTTTTACATGTTGTCAACACTTTAAAGTAAATAGAAGAGGTTTGGGGTGCAGTTTTCTTCCTTTATGTGACTTTGGGGGAGAGAAAACATCTTGCAGAAAATACATTTAAGCCCTAAATGTCTAATTCATAAAGGCATTGATGTACTGATTTAATACAGTGGACTGTATTACTTATGTTTCACATTAAGCTGTGATATGCCCCCTTGCAAAACACATTGATGATGTGTCCAAGTAGATGGTAAGACGTGTGAAAAGGATATGATAATATTGTGTAATTTCACAATAAAATGCCATGAATGATTGTCCATTTAATGTAAAACATTTAGTACAAAAGGGAAAAGATGCTGTAAAAAACTTTAAAAATATGTTTGCCAGAGGGATTTGAGCTCTAGCCTGTAAACCATGAACCACCAACCTTATTTCCCTCCCTTTTTCCCACATTGATCATGGATCATGCAACTGTGTAGAATTACTATAGAAAAAGGTAGTAGAATGAGCATTTGCCAGACCGAGAGGAAGCACAAATGCGAGACAGGAGGAGGGAGCATACAAGAGGGAGGGCGGGTACGGTGGTGGCTGCTGGAGCTGTCTGCAGTACAGATCTGCTGAGAGCACCAGAGCAGAGCTCCTCCACAGACCACAGCCGCAGGGCTCCCACTGCAACTCAGAGGAAAAACCTCACACACAAATATATATACTGGAGGAGAAAGTGCTACCTCACAATACCTCAAGACAGAGAACAAGACAAAGAGGAGGAGAGAAAAAGAGTGATCAGACAAATACGGAGAGGAGGTGAGAAGAACTGGATGAGGTTCCCTGCTCTTTTTTTGGTACGAACAGAACTTGGGCACACAGCTCTTCACATTCTACTTTGGGAGTGCATTCAATAATTTATTTTCTGCCTCATTTTGGTCTGTGGAACACGACTTTGCTCTTTTTTTTTTTTTTAAAGTTTAACATACAGATCTGGATTTATATTTCCAATCAACATTTCTGCCTGTCTGGCTCTTTTGGCAACTCTAGCACCGTTTCAGTACCTGCCTCTAAACTTACCCACTCTTCCTTCGAGTGTGTGAGCATCAGTTTCTGACTGAGTGAGTATCTGAATACCTGTTCCTGAGTTAATAGTGCTTGAGTTAACAAGTACTCAGGTCTAACTGTGTGGAAGAGAATATAGATTGTTTGGTTTTCAAGCTATACTACAAGCTTAATTTTGCAGGTGAATTATTATCTCAGTTCTTTCTTTTTTTCTCCACAAGGATCCCCTTAAAGGACCTGATCATGTCTCATCACAGAAACTACTGAAGAAGATTCTTCTTTGCAACAAGGATTGCTCCCCTATAGCAGCAACTCCTGAGAGAACATTGTCAATACGCTTGCAAACTCAAACCTTTTTTTTTATTTATTTATTTAGATATATTGGAGGACACAGATTCCCTCTGCCTCTACCTCAGGATGGCTGGCTGTACCAGCCGCTGCAGGCAGGGGGTGCTCAAATTAATCCAGTCCCTGCAGAGATTGGTCTCAGGAACCCTCACAAAAGGTACTTTGGCTTTTTACTCTAATGCAGATACACTCACTGTACATCTATCACTTAAGTGTGCATTCACACAGTTTATTTGTACTTGATTAGATACCGTGTGGGTTTGTGCAAGGCTACGTCCAACATGTAATGGATTTTTAGAGTGTCTTGGTAAGTGTGGTCCAGTGGTGTTTTAGTTGCACGCCACTACTGAGTTTGGACACATTGTGATGCACAGTATATTGCCATGTGGTCAAGGTCAAGATTCAGTTCTCACAGCAAAGTGTTGTCATGGTGTCATTGAGCAAAACACTGATCACTTGCTATCTAAGGGTTTCAGCATATATAAATACAACATTACCTCCTATTTAGTGATGCAACAGTGCTCCAATGTGACATAGTTTGGTGTGGAAATGCAATATAATTCCTAATCTTAATGCCAATAGGAGCTGCATAACTGAGTATGAACTGCTTTGGACACTGAAATAGAGATATACTGTAACCGGTGCTGTGCTGGTGGCAGCTATATTGAGCTATCAGGTCAGGTGAGCCAGATATGGATAGAGAATTTGTGGCTCTTTTACATATAGGCCAGTGGCACCCAACCTAGGGGTCAGTCAACAAGACATTTCTCTTACACACAATGCTTTTCTTGAATTTCTCAACTTTTAGCTTCTTTTTTTTTTTTTGTGAAATACTGAATATTTTCACAAAAAATATATTTTTTAAACTGCTTCAAATGAAATAATCTAAGATGGAAAATTCCCTCTTTGGTTGGAAAACCACAAAACTACTCAGTCAGTGCATATTAGAATTACAGATAAAATGTTCAGATTGATCAGTTGTCTATTTCTATTCCTATTTAAATCAGAGTTTGTGTTTAATCTTGTTTATAATGCACATTTGTTTGCATTACCATCAAGGGTGTTAAAAAGGTTTATTGGGTTGGCCTATGGGGTGCCTTATATTTGAGGTAGATTAGGCTTCTTATGGACTTTCCGTATGATCTTGGTAAGAGCTGAATGATGAGGTCATGTATGCGTCATCCGTACACCCCCTTTGGGCAACAGTTGAGATGCACTCTCAGCATCTTGTCGTGTTAAAAGCCCTGGCTCCCTTTCTCCTCGCGACCTCTATCTTCCTTTAGTTGAAAGTTATTTCTCACCTCAACAGCAAAAAAACAAAAACAAATGCTGAGTCATCAAGTCAGAGTGCAGCTGTAAGTCAGTCACGACTGATAAAACACACACTGATCTGTTCTCACTTCCAAAAAAAACTCTGACCTGCATTTTAAATTCAGATCTGAACCTGCCCACAAATATGGCGTATGAAATATTAGTGCAGGTGCACGCAATGCTTCATTTAAACTCTCACTGTGGGCCATGGGCATTTTTCCACCATGTGACTCCTCCAATATACATGTAGTCACTATTTTCCAACCACCACTCTTAGTATCTAGCTCTAAATCACTTGCAGGCATATCTACTGCCAGGAATTGATTTCTTACACAAATACAAAAAAAGCAACAATTTCATCAGACTGACAACAAATTCACAAATATGACACCTGGATATGTGTTTGGGATATTTTACAAAACCTATGAATTTTTTCTTGGATTTTTTATTTTATTTTATTTTTTTCAAAAGGAGCAAGCAATTTGTGAGGATACAACTTAATAGTAGCTTGTATAATGTTGGATGATTAACCAAACTCTTGAAGACTACTTATATCTCATTACCTGGTTACTGGTTGTCCAGCAGAACCTCAAAACCTCAAAACATCTGAAGTATATGCATATTAGTATGGTGTTCCTTTAATACAAAAACTACTAAGTACTGCAGTTTTTGCATCTCTAATATAAAATAAGTACAGATGTATGCTATGTAATGCACCCTGCTGAGAGTGAAACTATGTGTTCTATGGTGGCTTTGTCAGCTACTGTGCTATTCTGGAAATAATACAGCCTACTTATGGCTGCATGGGTTGACAATCTAGGTCATGCACTGCAGCCACATATCTTAAGTGTCTAAAGACTGGGAGTCTGTGGACTATCCATCCTTTTCTATAACAAAGAAATGCGTAAGGGGCTAAACTTCAATTGCTAATTACCAAAGTAAAGCCAGACGCTTAGGAGCGGAGGCAGTATTTACAGCTACTGTATGTATATTTTTGGTTTTTGTTTGGGCGGTGCGAGAGCAAGAGACAGAGCTTGAAAGCGGCTGTCTCACACCAAAAACAATATTCAACCCAGAGCACAGTTTAAGTAATCCTTGCACACTGATTTGAAAGCACAGATTTATCTTTCTTTTTTTTGGCCTCTAGGACACCTTCGGGGCTCCTAGTGTCATTATTTGTAGATACCAGTTATCTTGCCCTCTGTGTCCTCAAAGGCTGAGTAGTTGATGAAATGAGTTTGAATTCTATTGAACATCCAGTCCCTTGATACTGTGCCTCTGTGCATGTTTGCTGCTTCTCCTTAAATGTTCTTTTGTGCTTTGCTGATTGCAGCACATGGCACTGACCTTTTGTTACTTAAGGTTACGATGCTTGTGCATTAGGCTGTGTCTTCATTTGTGCCATAATTGAATGTCACTGAGTTAATTAAGTGCCTCTAGTCAAAATACAAAGTTATACATTTAAAATGGGGCCCAGTGATTCCATCGCTTCAGCCCACATTGGGAATGTTCAATGTATGGGTTTTGCCTGCTAATGTGAGAGAAAATATAGATAGCTTTCTAATTTAGCACAGCACTTGGTGTAATGTATGTGTGCTTCAAAGTGTGAATTATGCAATATCAGCTCATCATTGTGATATATCAGGATCAACATGCCCAAGATTGTATATATACATTCCAAAAGGGGTGCACACAAACAGTAAGACTAATTGTAATACAGTGCAATTTAGTATAAAACACTAAGAACTAAGGCCTCAAAAAGTAAGCTGAATCAACATGTTACTGATACATACTCAATAGAATCGGAACACTAACAAAGTAAGGCTATTGTGTTAGATTGTATTACATATTGTACATATGACCCCCTTATTGTGTCCATAAATACAATACTAGAAAAAAAAAAGTTGAAAGTCAGAGTCAAAGTCAGCTTTATTGTCCAATAAAAAATAAAAAGATGCATAATATTTGTATTGTGCATTTTTTCAACCAAATGTATTTGCAAAACATCTAATAACTACTTTGAACTACTTTTTTAATTCCCAACCGCAGGGCTTTTCTAATTTGGATCACCAGTTGTGGCTTAATTCTGTCCAACGCACATTTTAAGTGTGTTCACAACCATAAATAAATAATAATATAATATAATAATATAAATGACATTGAAACAGTGGAATTCATGGGTAGGGTAACATAAGACATATTCAAATAACATAATGGAAAGAGTTGATCTTTACAGTAATCTACTTTTTCAATGTTCCAGATTGAAACTTTTCTCTGCACAATTTACTCTTACAGGGCATCATCTCCGCTCTGCAGAATGTATGATAGCATGCAAAATCTGCCAACCCAGTATGTGGGTTGTATCATACAGTATGCATGGAAGAAGACATGAAAATATGCACACACATGCATATTCAGTTTCACACACGCAAGCATGTCAGGTAGACTGAAAAATATAAGTCCTTTATCTCCAACACACACACATCTCCAGCAGATTGATTTGTCATGCATATTTGCCTGCACACACTTATATATATATATATAGTGACATGAACTGTAAACTGACTTTAACCTTTTAAAATGCTCTGCTTACAAACGCAGCAGCATGTATATTCATCTTCAGACCTTTAAACACTGCAAGCTGGAGAGTCAGAGTTGCGGAAATATGGGTGGTGAAATGCCTAGGGCCTTAAGCTCACTGACACTTGCTGTTATTCTTAGGTCCCTAGTGGCTGGTGTATTTTAAGTGTTTATACTTTTATACTGTACTTTATATGCTTGAATTTGATACTAGCTCTTCTGTTACTTCATTTAATGCTTAAATTCTTTATTATGACTGAACAACACTTTCAAGACAGTGTCTATGCATGCAAAGCTCCTAGTGAAATTTTAGGAACCCATTGATAATTTGTCTTTTATCATTATGTTTCAATGTGTTATTATTATTATTATTATTATTATTATTATTATTATTATTATTATTATTATTGTTATTAACATTTTTAAGGGAAATTGAGGAGGCACCTGCTGAGCTGTCCTGTTGCGTGTAATGTACTTTTTATGAGGCTGTGAAATGTAAAGTTAAGACTGTACTCAGCACTAATAAACATTAGCCAACCATTCATAGTGAGTGTTGGCCGCTATATGAGCCACTCAGCAACTAAAATTACTCCTAACCCAAGTATTGACATTTCCATATGTGTCTGATAAACCTAAGCTATTAACATTTAACAAAAAGTGATTGAACAAAACATTGTTAAGGAGCCTGGTAGTTCACCTGGTGGCATGTGCGTCCCATGTGTGAGTCTTTAATACAGTGAACTGGATTTGATTCCAAGCTGTGGCCCTTTGCTGCATGTTCCCTCTCTCTCTCTCTCTCTCTCTCTCTCTCTCTCTCTCTCTCTCTCTCTCTCTCTCTCTCTCTCCCTGTTTTCCTCATCTCTTTTTTTTTTAAATTGTAAATGTTGTGTGGTGGCTGATCTATGCTAATGTAACAAACTTGATGTGAATATTGCTGTATAATGTATTGTCCGAGTCAGTTCACTCACTGTATGACTCCTATACAGTGATGCTACTGTTGCATACAGCTTTGCATTTAAGTTAAATAAAGTAGTGGATATATTAGTTCAGCATTTAGCATTATCCCATAATTATCATTTGTATCCACAGTAGCCAAAGTTCAGCAAAAGTTACATAGTCTCATCATGTTGAGACCAAAATGCTTCGCCTGTACCGTAATATACACATTCTGGTGTTTGCACCATTTTTCGCAGCAACTCAGGTCCTGTTGGAAACAGCAGGAGTAGGTGGAGACAGAAACCCACTCATCCGGCCCCATGCTGCATCTGTCCCTTGCTATTACAAGTCACATGTGTCCTTTTAATGGATAACCTTGCAGTCAGAGTCACATCATCCCACCCTGTTGAGACAGATTCAGATCTATGCCCAGTGGACTTCTGCCATATCACCAAAACATATGGCAGAATTACCCAGCATTACCCTGCATTTGTAAACTGTCCCCCCCCAAAAAAATTCTTTCTCTTCTTTCTTTCCTTCTCCTCCCATTCGTTCCCTTCTTCTGTGGCTGTAAAAGCAGTGGATTGGAGCTGACAGTGTGTGTCTCTGCTTTTAATTTTTTACATCACCTCACTACACACTTTTATGTAACCATCTTCTTCTAGATTTATTTTTATCTCTTGCCTCCTCAGTGTGTTTCATTCTCCACATTAATTCTCTCCAGCCTCATTGTTTTACTATCTGATATTCACACACACAATCTACTTTTATCAGACAAGTATTTGTTGCAGTTAGAAGTATGGGGATGGCTGGGTATGTTGTATTGTAGTGGGATCTTCTCCTTACATGTTCACATATTTTTAAAATGTTTGCTCATGGTTCTCTTTAGTTAGAGCAAAATGAGCTTATAGTGACCCAGGCTGATTGTACCAGGAAACACTGTACTCTGCTGCCACCTGTTGTTTAAAGAGTAACACCACAACTTAACCAAAAAGACTGTTCATGCAGTCTGAGCTGACCAATAAAAAGCACACGGTCAAACCATATATACAATACAGCCAGTGGCATATTTTTCCAAACATTATTTGTTTTGTTTTGAGGGCACTCCTCTGTACAGTATGAACGCAATGAGCACTTAAATATGAGCTATTTGATTTAATTTAACGTCTCCTTAATTCAACAAATATTTTTTTTAATACAAGGCAAAGACAAAAGAAAACATGTACATTCAGTTTTCTTATGATACAATTTCTCTTTTTATTATCTCTCTGAAATAAAAAAAAAAAACTAAAAGATTATTAGAATATTTGTTACCGTATACATTTCAAATAACCAATTTTCCTATTCCTAAATTACGGATTACCGGAGCTGGTAAAGATTAGGACGCCAACTCATTATTTTTCTTGTTTTGTTTACCTAGGCCAAATTCAACTGCTTGTGTAGTCCAACCTGTCAAAAGACCAGAAACTATTACATTTAGAATAATATGAAACAGAAAAAAACATCTTTAAGCTGATTTTTTTTGTGTTTTGAAGAGACTTAATCAAATACTATGTCCACATTTTCATTTCATTTTTATAACTGACTTATATGCATAAGGGACTGTACAGTACATCCATAATTCATACAGAGACGCTTGATGCTTCATGTGGCCCTTTCTCCCTTCATCATTTGTCACCTCTTAAAGCACAGCTATTTCTAATGTGGAGTGTGCAGGTGACAGAGGAATGTTAAAGGAGCTCTAGAGACCAAATAATTCAATGATAGGAGCTCTTGCATAATCAGACTAGAGCACCACTTAGCAGGCCTTAAAATGCCATCTCATGCCAAAAGAGATTGCAATTTCTCCAGATTCTTACATAGCTTCCAAATTTTGGTTGATGAGCCTTGAAGGAAAATGTGCTATTTATCACATTTTAAAAATGGTTTCAATCAGATAAGGCTAAATGTAACTGAAGACACAGTCTCAGGCGTCATGATTTTACATGAAATGATGTGTGAGTTAAATGGCTTTTCATAAACGATGGGTATGTATTCTGCAAACTCACATGGAAGTGAAAAAGAATGGAATATTGATAACCAAAGCATAAAATAAGTTATACTTGATTAATCTTAATAATAGGTGGTTGATGTGTTTGTGCTAATTTGGTTTTGATCCTTATCTTTATTGATCTTTCACATTTTAAATCCTACCGACAGAATGAAACAGTTTTCTGTGATGGCTGTTGGTGGTGGGGAGCTCTTCCTGTGCAGACTGTGAACTGGTTGAAAGATAATGAAGCGATTATGAAGTCAGACTGCAGTGCAGTGTCCTTGGTGCTTGTCACTGTTCAGGGTGATGCGTTGCAGAAAGGCAGTTCCAGATGGCAAACATCTGTCATGAGGATTACAACGGCTTACTTAGAGTAATCTGAATACTTAATTCTCCATCTGCAATTGTTTGTATGTGTGTGTTGGTGTGTCAGTGGCCTTTTTTCTATTTGTAATGGGAGAAGTGGACAAGAAAGGTTGTTTAAACATCTGTGATATCCCTTTTTATTTATGCTTCCTGCTCTAAGATAATGTGACTGCTCTGATTTTCCCAGAAAGTAAAAGTAATAAATATTGATGGGAAATCACTACATGAAATGCATGACTATCTGTAAAGGTGAAATGGTAACTTCCTTATTTTAGTGTGACAATATTTGAATGGAGGGAAATACGGTTGGAAAAAAAAGGAAAACACAAACAGGAAAACTGTAGCAAAAGGTAGCACACCTTCCATGAGAGAGGTGTATATTTATCCAAATTATGCATGACTGTATGTTTAATTAATCAGTGCATGTTAAATTTTTATCTGAGCAATCACAAGACTGCAATCAGCAAACCACACGCACACAATTTGAATAATAATTTGAACAGCAGTGTGCAGTTCTGTGCAGTTTCCTGCTATTCAAACAGCGTAGACAAACACAGCACAGATAAGGAAAGTTTTCAAGGCTTACATAACTATTAGGGAATACATATTCAATTCCTGAAAGACTCTGTAGTGTGTTTTTTCCTGTATTTTTTCCAGTTTTAAGGCCACCGTACTCCTTTCACATGGCTTTTTCTTTTTTTACAGTTGTAACAGAGAAACACAACTTTCAAGAAACAAAGAAAAAGGGTTGAAAAAATGGCACCCATTTTAAATCAAAAGTTTTTTAAGCCCCCCCCACACACACACACAAAGAAAGACTGAGGCAGAAAGAGCATTTACATTTCTGGTCAGCACCAGTGGAATATTAAAAGACATTTTTTCTGTGCTTCTCTTCATGTCAGTGCAGCAGAGAATCTCTGGCAAAAACAAATCAAATCCTAAAACAGAATATACTAATATCCAGAGATATATTTGTACACATTAGTTGCCTTTTACCACAGTGAATGATATTGTTTGGGCAGAGAAAGCACTTAAAATATAATAAACATTTACTTCTGCTTGCCACAAAGCTGTTTGAGTTTTAATCCAAACCCCGTCTCATTTTCTTAAATCGAAGCTGCTCCATGAACATTAATTGACACCATCAAACACTCTAATGTTCTTGTTTGTTCCACAGTAAAAAAATTACTTGTTCGCTGTTGCCCTCCACATTAGAATATAAGAAAGAGAGAGGAAAAGGTCTAGCCACGTTACAGTGGTGAATTAACATGCAAACATATGCACACAAGTGGGCAGCCTTAACAGCTGTCATATATCTACAAGCTCATTATGGTACAAACCATGCGTCAGGGAGCACAGCACTAATTTGAAGTGGTTTTGAACTGTAGTCATCATTAACCATTGGGTTGAGTGGTGTGTATGTGTGTGTGTTACTGTGTGTGCATGTGTGTATGTATAAGGCAACAAAGAGAGAGAAATAGGTAATGAATATCTGTCAGCTTTAAAGGGATGACCTTCACCTGCTACCATTCACATGTCAGTGGTGTTATTACTGAGTACAGCATTGGTTACTAGCACTCCATAATAACATGAGGGCATGAGGAGGCAGGGAGCTTGAAAGAGGGGGAAAGGCTGACAGATGAGTAGAATCAGGCACAGAACGGAGGGAGTGGCGCAGAAAGGCAGGAGCAGCTTGTGGGTGTGTGTTTTGAGAAGGAGATCAGAAATCCAAGAGAATCAGCTCAAAGAAGAGAGTCGCCCCTCAGTGACAGATCTGAAACCAGCAACAGGAAACAAGGGGGGGCAAAGCCCCTTCACGATACAAAGCTGTGGAGGCAGATACAGATACGACGACAGGCTGACAAGACCGTGAAATAAATAGAGGACCATTACTCTCTGGGTTGTTTGACCAGGCTGGTTTCCACGGTGACAACATGGGAGCAGTGGTGGGCACTTTGACCATGCAAACCAAGCAGAGGAGACCATCCAGAGGTACGTCAACATTAGTCAGAAAAAGATGGAAGGAAGACAAAAGCGCAACAGAAAGCTGAACTGAGAGAGAGAGAGAGCAGAGAGAAATTACCTCAGAAACAAAACATTCAGATAAGAATTTGGACTAATTGTAATTTATTTATTTATTATATATTGCTATGTGTTGCACACATGCAAATTTAACATAAGTAATAACATTTATATGTTTGCCATATTTCTGTGGAGCGACTATAAATTTTTGGACAAGGAAGTCAGTCAGAAAAATAGACCAGTTAATGCATTTACTAAATGTTACTTACATGTAACCAAATGGCAACACATGTCACATACATGTAAAGTAAATTCACCAACAGCGTTGATGCTATTTTTTGAAATACAAGCTTTTTACATAAAATAAAAAAAGTTTTACGTGTGAGGCATAACACATGTACTGCGTGTGTTCCTGATGGAGAGATTACAGTATGCCATGAAGTAGGATGTCCTTGAAAAAAACCAGAGTGCAAAATCACTGCCCCTGATGCTGTGATTTTGTGTGTGTGTGTGTGTGTGTGTGTGTGTGTGTGTGTGTGTGTGTGTGTGTGTGTGTGTGTGTGCGCACGTGCAGGTGTCCATTCAATGTGTGAGTGAGTGAAAGAAAGAGGGGGAGCGAAGGAGGGTTCAGGCAAGAGCATGTGAATTAAAACGCAGCTCACATATCATACCTCTCCCTGGCCTTATGCTTGAGATCCCTGTTGTCATGGAGACTGGGTTGTAGGGGCATAAGAGGAGAGTGTGAACAATTCTCAGCTAGGATGAATGATGAATTTATATTAGCATGAAATAGAGATAAAATACACGAACCAGCAAACGAAGCAATTACTCTCTCACGTTGGATGTATCACCTCTTGAGACAAGCGGGATCCTTGGTCTCTGCTTTTATGCAGATGAATCGTTGTTTTGATAAAAGCCTTTGAACAAAATGGAAAAAATTCACTGAGGTCATGCTATTTTTTAAGGTCCATTAAACTTTGTTTTGTGCCGCCAGCCATACAACAGCAGCACATATCACAGCAGCACAAGAAACAGATCAAAGAGGTGGGTCAGTGAAGGATACAAATAAAAATAAGGCATAATTAGAAAGCTTATATACAATATTGTGTTGTAGACCACAGAGCATACAGTGAATTTAATATATATGTGCAAAACCAGCCAAAATCTTTTTATAAGACATGCCTAACATTCCTGTCTGGAGAAGTTGTTGTTTGTGTCACTGGCCACAGGTAGAATGGCTTGTATGGTGGATATGTCTGTGGTGCCTGGTTTGTCAGGAAGTTTTAAAAAGGGGCACAGACAAAACTCACAGCATAGACTGAAGATTATAGCAGCTGCTGGTGTTCCATGACATGAATTTCAAAAAGAATTAAGAAAACAGAAAGTAATTGCTGTCGTTCTGAAATAACCTACTTTCAATGGAAATAAAGGAATAGTTTGAGAAGATTGATTCCACTCAGCGGGAGAAGCCGCTAGCCTGGCCCTTTTTACAGACCAAAATCTGCCTAAAGATCACCAATTAAAATGTCATATCTCCTTTATTTCATCCATATGAAACTTTAAATGTATAAATGACGTATTGTGGTTGTATGAGCCTGTCTAACTTGTGGGTGGGTGCAGTAACTTCCTCCCTACTCAAGGAAGTTACTGGATTAAACAAACAAGATATAACCTGCTTATTATTGAGCTTCAGAGGGGCTGGTAGGTGGATTTTGTTTACTTGTTGCTGTTTCCAGTATTTACGCTAAGATAAGCTGGCCGTGGTGTTATATCGACTCTACAGACATTAGAGTGATATGGATCTTCTCATCTAACTCTCAGCAAGAAGGCAAATAAGCGTAGGTCCCAAAATGTCAAACTTGTGATAGACCTTTGCCAGGCACACCAGAATAGCAAACTGAATCCAACCTGGTGGGATCAGTAAAAGCAACACTTGGGCCTGCGGCACTTTTACAACCAGTCGCTCAAACAGTCTGTGTCGCAGTTGTCATTAACAGTATGACAGAGCTACGGTTTGTCTATAAATTCACCACCTGACACACACTTACTTATCTGCATCACTTCATACATCATAAAACACTTCCCTCCCTGTACATGCTTATGAAGGTTTCTGTGCAGAGCAGCTGTTGCACATTGTACTGCCTTGCATATGAGCATAAACACTGGGAATGTCGGTCTGCAGCATTGCTCTGCCTGAATCTTGTGGGAATAAATCCCTTTTGGGTTTGTCATCTGGTAAGATTATTATTGTCAGTAAGTGTTTTATTCCCCCGGGCAGGAAAAGCTAGTCGCTACTAGTAAACCTCAAATTCAAAATCAATAGGTCCCTTTCTTCATCCTCCGAGATCAATAGCTAAGTGTTTGTTTATGTCCCCCAAACATATTGTGTAATTCTATATTCTGTTTTGTGTTATTCTCTTTCTCACACCATTTTTCTTCACACTCTTCCACCTCCTTCTTTCTCTCTTCCCAATGTATCACCCCTCCTATAATCAACACCTCTCCCTGTTTCCCTTTCTCGCCCTCATTTTATTTCATCTGTTTCTGATCACACTATCACATTTGCAGGAAAGCAAACGTGTTCTGGCAGCAAGAAACACATTCATACAAGCACAGCAAAACAACACCCTTTGTTGTTTTGTTGTCATGTGGTGAGGGGCTTTTACTCGCAGGAAAAATAAATGTACAAATTGTGTTTTACATGTTTTTTATGTCAGTTGATCCAGTATACTCACCACTGTTCACATTCATCTTGGTTGTCTATCCCCATGACAACAAGAGGCAGGGAGATCGCAGGAGGGAGCTCAGAGGAAGATGGAGGGAAGATTGAGAGAAAGCAATACATAAATAATCACATGCTGTATGTTCTGATAGCTTACAGTAAATATTAGAAATATCCCACACTAGTTCAGCATTCAGTAAACAGAGACCTTATAGAAGTAGTGCTAAAAGGGGGATAATCTGTGAAAAGGGGCAGGAAATATGTCTCAGAATGTGCTAAGCTTACAATAAACTGCTTAAACTAGCTGGCATAGTATCTCTCTGGGTTATTATTCGAATTCCCCCTGCAGCTGGAAGATCTCTTTCAAACTCTTATTTTTTTCAATTATTTCTAAATCAGCATTAAACTAATTGGGTACCCTCATTAATACATACTGTATGCAACCTACATATTTGTAAGCCTTTGATCTCAGTAAACACATATGAATTTGTACAGCTGCAAGTGGTGTACTGATAGTTGTTTTTGCATGGACTGAAACAGAGAGCCAATAAATAACAAACTGGATCCAAATGAGAATGATACAAAGATAAAAGTAAAAGCAATTATTCTTCCTTCTTCAAAGCCACAAACGCAGCTAATTAGACTTTACTTTCATATTATCATTGCATACAGTCGATGCCTCAGGGAATTGCTAAAAAGTGGATGACCAACATGATATCGGATATCAAATTCAAATTAAGAATGCCTCTGGCAGATGATGCATGATACAGTTTCAGGGATGAGGATTAATCTTGACACCGCCACTGAATGGGCTGCAATGAATGAGTCATCGCCGACATCCAAAAAGGAGGAGGATAATATTCGTTTTAATCTCCTTTTCTTAAAGGCTGACTGAGCCGATTGATGCTGACACAGCTATTAAACTAGTTTGTCTAGTTACTAAGTAATTAATATAATTAATACAATGATATAGCATAGTACAGTGCTGAGTCAAGACCACCTTTGTCGAATCCAAGACCAGGACTAGTGGAGGACGAGTCAAGACCCAGTCCAATGAGTCCAACACAAGTCCGAGACAATAGAAAAATCGGGTCAGAGACCAGACTCCAGTACTACAGCACTGGCATATAGTACTATCACTTGGGCTCCATAGAAGCAAAGCATATCGCTAGGATCCAGTGGGGATATAAAAATGTGTAAATACGCTGTCCTGCCACCACCAATATACAGTAAGGCTGTAGATGTGTCTGAACAGCCAACTAGGTTTTGTTTTCCAAGGGTGTGCAGCTGTCAGTGTAACCAATAAAGACTTCCAGAGAGCAATTTATGCGTCTGTTTTCTCCCAGATATTTGCTCTTGTTGGAGAACTCATTGGTGTGGATTGTGTCCACTGCCGGATGTCGGGATAGTATTTGCCCTGTAGCAGGAGACAGTCGTAGTGACAAACACTTGCCCAGAGCAGAACAGAGCTATTCACATCATTAACCACCATGCATCTCCATAGCACCCGATACTGAGCACCATGTGGCCATTAATAAAAACCCTCAACTCCTAAGGGAAAATCTATTTTTCAAGTTCTTCTTAAAGCTGTCCTTTTTTTTTTTTACCTCTATGTGATCCTCTTTGGCCTTATCATTCTGCTGCTTCTTGCTACCTTTGTGAGCGCTCCTTTCTGCTGTTTAATCACATTTTTTATTTGTTTCTGGCTGACATAACATTCTCAAGCTTCACTGAGTTGTCTCTTTTCTGCGTGTTACAGTTTTCATATTTCTAAAGACTGGGAAGAACACATGTTAGACAGGGATTGTAGAATTCTTGACATGATTCTGTATAATAAGTATATTTCTTTCTGTGTGTCTATCTTTGTCTTCCCTGTAAGATAAAACAGATGACGAGCTTGAGATGACAACAGTGTGTCACAGGCCAGAGGGTCTTGAGCAACTGGAAGCCCAAACTAACTTCACCAAACAGGAGCTGCAGATCCTCTATCGTGGCTTCAAGAATGTAATATCACACTTACATTGCTACATACAGCATACGTTCTGCATTCTTCAAACATTAAAGATTTAGATCACCCTAATTCCAATTTCCCATTTAACACTAATGGTATCTAGCCATGCAGGTCACTCCTATTTGAACAAGACTAAGGCTACATTGACACTGCAAGCCTTAGTGCTCAGTTTATTGCTCAGATCTAATATGTTTTGTGTGGCTGTTCACATTACTTTTTAAATGTGGTCTACATCAGATTCCAGTCGCGGTCCCGAAGTGACCTGCATGACGGATGCCAAGTTAGATGAACATAAATGTCACGTGAATTCTGATGTGACTGTTCATATCTAAGATGCTAATGTTAGCATGCTAACAGGCTCACAAAGACAATGCTATATGCTGATGTTTACAGTAGCAGGTTTACCATGGTCACCATCTTAGTTTTTTTGTTAGCATGATATATTATCAGCAGAAAGATGAACAATCAAGTGACCAAAGTCATTAAGATTCATCTGCTGGGGACCATGAATCACAGATACATATTTGGAATAAGGGGTGCTGCAGTCTTGACTAAACCAACACACAACTGTGCAACATGTAGATTAGAGAAATGTATGTATGACAAGAAAATAATAAGGACCCACACTGTAATGACTGTCTTAATGAACAACATAGCCTTATTAATATTGCAACATGACATGTCAGCCAAAAAGTTGCAAAAAGAAAATACAGACTAACAGGCTGGGGGGGAGGACTGGAGAGAAATGCATCCCCATGGACAGTCCCATGGATTTATCATTAAACAGCGACCTGCTGATATTTAAGAATCACAACTTCTGATACGCTATTTCAAATTATTTTTTTATTATTATTTAATATTTTGGCATGAATGTCTGTACAACATTTCATCCATCCAATAATTGCTGAGTAGTAAGGGGTGAACCAACAGACTAACAAACCACCATTGCATCCATGGAGCTGTAAGCCAGCAGTTTGCATCCAAGTAGGTCTATCTGTGACTACACAGTATTACAGGACATGCCTATAACGTGATACATTTTAATTAGTCCAGGACGTTATCTCGCGAACAGTTGCTGGGAACTATTCATTTTCTGCCAGCGGTAAAGAGTAGTTCTAAGATTATGAGATAAAGTGTGAGTTGTGTTACAATGAAATAATGTAAAATAAAACAAATGTTAGTTTGGCATTAACACTGGTAAGTTTCTGCCAGAAACTCTAGGGATGATTTCAGTAACATGACTCAGACTGCACAGTTCTGGTGAATTCTCACAAAAAATGGGGGGGGGGATCCCATTAATGTTATCAAGTAGAGTGACCTTAATTCATCATTTTTCCCCCCAACAGGAATGTCCAAGTGGTGTGGTAAATGAGGAGACATTTAAACACATTTACGCACAGTTCTTCCCTCATGGAGGTAAAGTGCAATGTTTTCATCTATTTCTTTGCTCTGTGTAGCATTTTGAAAACAGGAAACCTTACACATTATTTTTTTGTGTGTGTTACAGATGCAAGCATGTATGCACATTATCTTTTCAATGCATTTGACACTACAAACAATGGCTCCATTAAGTTTAAGGTATAATCCTCCTTTGCAATTGCATTTTATGTCAAATATGTTTCATTTCTTTACAACCATCTGAGTTTGTCTTCTGTTCCATTGCTGCCAGGACTTTGTAACAGGGTTGTCCATACTGCTGCGAGGAACACTGAGAGAAAAGCTTGAGTGGACGTTTCACCTTTATGACATTAACAAAGATGGCTACATAAACAGAGAGGTGAGACTCTGCTCTCACAGTGTATACAGTGTTCTGTTAGCCATCTAAGGTCAATGTCTCACCACAGTGTCAATCTTTTCTTGTTTCAGGAAATGACTGAGATTGTGAGGGCCATTTATGACATGATGGGAAAGTACACCTACCCTGCACTAAAGGGAGACGTCCCCCAGCAGCATGTGGATGCCTTTTTTCAGGTTCATAATATATAAGATTAATAAGAATATAACCTTTTTGTTAACAGTGAGAGGTGATTTTAAACCCATTGTGTTTACATAGCGTGAGGAAAAACAATCTGACTCCTAATGCCTCTCATTATACCCCAGTAGCTTCCCAAATTAACCCCTATGGTTTTATTGAGACTTATTGAGGCTTATAAAGTTTATATCATTAGCAGTAATTTTTCACCTTTTTTAAAAACTGTTATTCTCCATACTGTGTTCCATAGTAATAGTGGATAGAACAGTTTCCTACACATGCATTTCTAAAACAACATAACTATTCAAAATGTGCTTTTATGTCATACTGAATTACATTATATTGCAATGTTTTTTCCACAGAAAATGGACAAAAACAAAGATGGAGTGGTGACTTTAGAGGAGTTTATCATAGCCTGCCAGGAGGTATGTGTTGTCCTACATCTGAGTTGTCCAATTCTATGTGTAATAATATGAAAATATATATAACATTTTTACCATATGTGGCTGAAGTGGGAAGAATATGTAAGCATGAATTTATCTAAAGTACAGTTACTTAAATATGTTCCTGTACATTGTTTTATATGTATGGAATAATATGAAAAATTCAATCTAAACTTAAAGAAAGGCACTTATGAGTTTTTTTGAGCTGTCAACCACAATGAAGACCATGAGAAGCAGTTTAAGGTTCCAAAAGCTAGTAAGTGCACCTTTGAGCTATGAGGATGCAAACAGTGTATGTAGATATACATAGATTATGTTTGGCCTGCTCAAACAGTACACATAAATACACAAATTATATTTAAGTCCAACTGAGGCCATACAGATGCAGAGAAAATAGACTTAAACATCACAAATAATATAGACTTAAAGTGTCCAAACTTCGACATGTCCTTCTGAAACAGCTGGAACTGATGTTTCTTTGAAGTGAAAAATTATGTTATATTTCGAAGCTGTTGTCTTCATGTAGCTTATACTGCAAGGTTATCTATACTATATGCAGGGGTATAGTACATTACCAGCTAATTGCATCCTTCTGCCCTGATTGACTGTCTTCTCTCTCGGCAGGACGAAACCATGATGAGATCCATGCAGCTGTTCGAAAACGTGATGTAGGACCAGAGGAGATGATGAAGACAAAGACATAGAAAATAAGAGGGCTTGGTGTGAGTGCGTGTGTGTGGATGCATATGTGCAATACGTCTGGTCTCTCCTTCTCTTCCCGTTTCATCAAACTGTGGTCTGGATACAGCCAGAATGCCCCACAATGACTTGAATGAAGGGATTGGACTGGAATGCTTTTACCTTTCCTGCTGAGTTTTTTTCCACACAATACAAAGTCACTAATGTGACAGACTTGGACATATAAAGACATTGCTCTCAGTTCTGTTAAAGATAAAGATGCTCCAACATTACAAGGCTGCTCCCGACCAGCAAAAAGCTATTGCTCAACCAGCTGAACTTTATTTTTTGCCAAAATAAATGCATGCTTTTGCAAGAGGTTCTGATTCATCTCCAAACATTTGTCATAGCTGTTATGGGAATTTGGCCATAAGGACTTCTATATTTATCTCATGCATCTAGTGTCTGACAGATGTGACATTTTTGAAATGCCATGTGCTGGTTTCACTGTTGCAGTGACCCTTGTACTCCTGTGTCGACCTGGCTGTCGCTTGCCTGCTAAGTCTGTCTGATGCATATATTGTTAAGAGTCTGTCTAAAGCTTCCAGTAGAAGGCCAAACATTTTGGAAGCAGTACGTTTCCTGGGTCTTATATGGTATGTGTGTGTCTTTCTGTATATGTTGGAACTTAGTGAAAAAGGAAGAAGACATCAATTAATTCCTTTATATTTTCACCTGCTGCTTAGCTTCTTGTGGTCAAATCGGTGTGTTGTCAAAAATGTAAAAAGAAAAAAAAATATAGTGAAAAATGTGCATACATTTTGGATTTCATGATGAGGTGCCCGCAAAACATATTTGTTGAATAATAATGAGAGGCTTGAGTTCATCAAACCAATATCTTTATTTGCACAGGTGACGGGTGATCAGGGTCGGAGATGAAGACAATGTTAACAGTAAATTATTTGTATTGTAATGCGCTATTGATCTCGCTCATTGCTATGTAATATACAAGAAAGATGGTAGGAAGATTGGTCCGTCTGATGAAATCCTGGTATGAGAAAGCCTCAGATAATCATGCAGGGAAATACCATAGAATGTCAGCTTTTGGAATGTGATATTTTGATGACACTGAGGGCAGCTCCATCTGTATTAGTTAACATTTGGCACTGCCTCCTCCATCCAAACCAGGCCTGTGATGTCACACCGGTGTACATTACAGGTACAGACAGAAAAGGATGACTCCTGCAGATGGTTGTCTGTGAGTCAGGGTGTCTGGGGAGGCATCGCTATAATAGAAAACTCACAAGGACATAGTAGTTTATGCACTAAAATATTCATTACTGTTCTTTTTGCTGTCAGTGGAGCAGCTCTTTGCTGTATGGTACATCAGTGTGACAATACAGCCTCTGGTCTCTGATATCTTGGTTTGGAACAGAGTCGTTAAATCTCACAGACAGAATATTAATTTTAAGCCATAAGAATAAATATGTAAATTCTTAAATTGAGTGGTGTCTTACTTTATAGCTGTTCTCTCTTGTATGCAAATGTGTGTGTGCATGTGTGTGTCTATGGCTGTGTGCATTTATTCTGTGTATGCACTGAAAAGTTATATAATTTAACCATAAATCAAGGAAGAAACCTAAATCAATGAGTAGACAGAACACAACAAATGGAGATGCATCCATACAGGGCATACGGAGCCACTGAATGGTTTGATGTGTATGGAAATTATGTGAATCCCATGCTGTGGCTTTCACAATCCCCAGAATTCAAGCCATTTGGCTCATAGTGGCCCAATACCTTACTAAGTTTTTTCCTTATATTTCTCATCCATATGTCAGCTATTCAAACAGAAAACAGTGAAAACATGCAGAGCACAATAACACCCCATGTGAATTTACCCTACGGAGGTCCAAGTTGTATAAACCAATTACAATTGGAAAAACATTCTATCATGTGGAACATTTTTCCAGTTGTAATTATTTTAACACAGTCATCTTCAGAAATACAACTCCTTCTGGTCCCACTAACAAAATATGTAAAAATATGTTTGTCTGAGAATAAATTACAAGTTTTACAATAAGTATTGAAACTGTCTGTTATTGCTACATATTGTGTGTTTTTATTATTCTAAAAAAAAAAGCTACACTTTGTAGTTTTCTGGAATAGACATTACATTTTTATTTATGATGTTACTTTCCATTACATTCATAAAACCATGCCCCGAATATGTGTGCTTACAAAACACCACCAGAATATATATGTAGGGCTAATTATACTGTACTTTGAAAAAATAAAATAAAATAGCACAGAGGCATAAAAATAAAGACAACCAATTGTCCACAACAAAATATATCACTGACAAAAACCTTTGCTAAACTGATACAGGAGAAATCAGAGTACACACCTAAATAGTCAGAAAACATAAACACATCAGAATTAAACAACCATTCCGATTTTGGATTATTTGCACACCAGAATATTTCCGGGCTTTGTTGAACATCTCATGGAAAACTGCCATTCTTAAATCACCAGCAAGCAAAAACTACTGAATCTAAATAACAATAGCTGTGCTGTGTGCGCTACCCTTTGTGGTACAGTGGGTGGCGCTGTTTCCTGTCTACGTGTCTTGTTCTCTTCAGCATGGCACCGAGAAGAAGAAGCGAGGCGAGGAGGCGGAGTCCCGCGTTAGTTAGTGCTTCCCGGGAGGAGTTGGTTATTCTTCTACCGCAGACAAGCAGCAGGTTGTCAGCGTTTTAATCTCCAAAATGAACGGCTTAGACGAAGAACCAATGGCACCACAGACCTTTCTTTACGGTGAGATAACTTCTGCATGTCGTATGTCACTTCTAGATGTATAACATTACGCGTCCTCGTGTTTGTCTGCTGAAATTGAGACAAGAAAACGACTAAATTTAGCCGTTTGGCAGCATTTGTTCCTCTATAATGGAAGGTAACGTTCATACTATCATATTGAATCGTTTAAAGTGCAATATCTGGCGTTATTAACCATTTTTAAAGCAATAGCAGGAGGTTGAGTGAGTCCTGGTGAAGAGTGCGTCTTCAGACCATACACGTGTTTGACTCTCAACATGGCGGCGCCCATGTTTTGTGAACAATGTTAATATTGAAGCATTTTCTTTTTACGACAGGTTGACATTGTTTCACATTTGAATTAACATTCTGTGTAGTGTAACTGCAGACTTTATGATAGAGTTAGACCTGGCTGTTTTCAGGTGGCTAGTGAAAGCCGTCTCAACGTGGGTTGAACCACACGCGGAGACTCCCTCACCTCGTTTGACTCCAACACGGCAAACACACCTCGGAGTGCGTTTCTGACCTTTATAGCCCCATAATGTCACTGTGACTGCATGAACTACAGGTCGCACTATATCGACATACATTTCCCATCACCCAGTCGAAACTATAGATGGATAAGAATTAGATTTGTGTAGTGCAAACAGGAAACGCAGGATCACACTCACATGCTGCTCACTGAGGTTGGAAATAATGTGAGTCACAAATCCGAGATGATTCTGACTGTAGGGAAATAAGTAAAGCTATTTTTATTTATTTTTTTAACACACTTTTGAAATGTGAAAAGCTTTATGTCCCAGTAGTTATAAATGTAAATGATGTATCAACTTGTGAATTGGTTTCCAGACAAGGGATGAGCAATCTGTAGTAGTGTGAAACCACTATATACACCAAAGTACTTTGTTTTACCAAAATGTATTGAAGAGCTTTATTCTTAACTTTAGAAGTACAATGTAATCGAATTTGCACTATATAGGTTTCAGTGAAATTATAGTATAGTTATCTCCTATTTGAGGTGACTCCAGGCCATGTGGAAACGGGCCATGTGGAAATATTCACATCAGTAGTCTGTGTGGCTCCCTCTTGTGTTCTCTTGAAGTACAGCACTTTATATCCAAATGATTTCCTGTCTGTCAGATTCAAATGTTAACTATTTATATGCCTCAGCTCTAAAATAGTTTTAAATAAGTTGTTGGCTAATTTTAAATATTTTCATCAGGGTGCGTGCTGGAAGCCGGAAAGGAGGTGGTTTTCAACCCTGAGGACGATGAATTTGAGCATCAGCTAGATCTAAGGATGGTAAGTGCCCTGTGATCTCAGGTGTTCAAAGGGGAAATATAACGCATCTTATTTATTACAACTTTGGATGTTTCATTTTTCTCTGCTGACCACCATTTTTGCTATTTATATTTTTCCACCACTGTAAGGATAGTATCAAGTGAAATCATGGTCCTCCACTGAACATTTGGAGTATAAGATCCCTTCTGCGTGTATGCAGCACAAGAAACAGAATATGAAGCAGACACAATGTGGCAAACTTTAATTTGTAATTTAAACTGAATTGTAGCTGCATGATTTAGTTATGAAACAGAATGCTATTTTCTAAGGTGGCTAAATTTTTTTTAATATATTTTTTTGGCACCATCTCATGCTTGGTGTTTAAGTTACACACATTTTCTTTGGCAAAATGATTACTGTATATGCAACAAATACATACATGAGCTTGAAACACAAAAGGCCCCCCCAAACAACACGTTTTGATGTTTAACTTTGTTCCCCTCTGTAGTTTCAGGGTACAAACGTGCACACATTTCTCACTGAATAGGATGTACATAATGCCTGTCCCTTTTGCTTCTTTCAAATGTTCCTCCCTCTCACTTTGTTGAATCAGCCAGTTTCTAAATCAAATTTCAGTTAGCAAGTCGTGCGGCACAGTTTTTGGAGATGGCAGACAAAAGCCCCCAGATCAGAGGCAGATTGGTGTTCGTTCTTGTCACGTTGTGTGAGAACTGTTCAAAGATACAATGCCTCGCAGGCGCCCCAACGATATCAAGCAGGCTGAATATTTAGTCGGGTTGGGGGAGTCACGTAACGAGCTGCAGCCAGTGAGAGCAGACACAGGCTGTCATCTACAGTAGCTCTCTGAACGCACTCTTAACATGCATCTGTTTGTATGGAAGAGGCTCAATGATATAGTCTCATATGATATGAGACTGTGCTTATTCATGTTTTCTTGTGTAAAAGAAATGATCATCAGTGTTGGTAGTAACCTATACGCCATAAATGGTGTCAAAAAAAAAAGAAGCATCTCTTACTGTAATAGCCTGGAGGGTTTGTTTCACTTACTTTTTGAAGTGCTCAGTTACACGGAATAGGACACCAGCGTAACACACCTCCAGTTTCTGACGCATCAAGAAAGCGATGCACAGTATATGCCACCATGGTTAGCAGATGATATCCCATATATTCACAGCTCTTACACAGATGGCGTTCTTGACAGTTAATCAGCAGATGGATTAAAGCATTGCGTGATTTGAACACACCAGAGATTGTTTGAACAGAGCGCCAGAGCTAAAGCTTAACATAGAATTACAGTCCACTGTTTCCTTGCCTTCTCCAGGCCTGTGTGGACCCCAGCACGAAAGATGAACTTCACATGGTGGAGGTGGAAGGACAAGACACAGAGGGACAGAAAATCAAGGCAGCACTGGTCTCACTGAAACCCTCTACCCTGCCAAGTGTAAGTAAACTACTTCTTGTCTTTGCTTATGTACACTTCTCAGTACTCTTTAGCCACCCACACGAGTCGAAGGCATTACTGGGTGAATAATGCAACTTGTCAACAACATTGTCGGAAATGGATACTTTTCATTATTTTAAATGCTGCTAGTTAACAACCATCTTATGGTTATTGAACTCCAAACCCTAAGAGCACCCAGTTACTGCAGACTGCACCTTTCAACACTGTTCAACGTGGATGCTAATGCAGTTAGGTATGTTTGTTGCAGGTGTGTCTCGGTGGTTTCACAATCACACCCCCAGCAGTTTTCCGTCTGAAAGCAGGTTCCGGTCCAATCCATATCAGTGGACAACACCTTGTCAGTGAGTATTTGTGACAAGATTAAACGGATGTTTTAACTAGTCTGGGAGGGGAAAGTGTTCAGTGATTGTGTGGATTGCTCGGGTTTATGCATTGAAGTTTAAATAGTGGTGGTTTAAACCCAGTCTAACACTTCTAACTTGTTTTTAAAGTGATGGAGGCCGATCAGTCTTTCGATGAAGATGATGACGACGATGACGAAGAGGAGGAGGAAGATGTCAGAACATCGAAGAAAAGACCTGCTTCCTCTCCTGCCATCAAGTCTCAGGTTTGTTTTTACATCCTTTACTGTCTTTGTTTCTAATCTGTCAAAAATTCAATTAACCATAACCTTTCTGTTTTTTTTACGTTCTTACAGAAAAAAATGAAAATGGACATGGAGGAGGACGAGGATGATGATGATGAAGATGATGATGATGATGACGACGAGTGAGTGTCAAGCTTTGCACACATTCAGACAGGCAGACTCTTGGACAGAGTGGGGTCCATAGCGTCAACACTCAAACTGCTCTGTTCAATGTGTATCAAACTAATGCACATTTTAAATCAAATAATATATCTAAAATATTACATATTACGTAATTCACAGAAAGTTTAACACTTTTTTAATTGTTTCTTTAGTTTTTAGTAAAATACCAAAACCATTCACATTAGGTGTAAAGAGCATCTTGGCATAATGTGTGCTAGTTAAAGACCAAAGCATTTCCTTGTCATTGGATTTTGATGGATCACTTTCTATCTGATTGTTTTGTTTTTATATTTTTAACCATGATTTTTTTTTTTTTTTTTTTAGGGATGAGGATGATGATGATGAGGAGGAAGAGGAGAGCGAAGAAGAGTCTCCTGTTAAGGCAAGCACCTATTTCATACAGTTTTGGCAGTTCTTGCAACTTGCACCGTTTCTCACCAATAGCTCCTTATTTGTTACAGGCCAAGGCGACACCCTCCAAACAAGCTCCTGCTCAGAATGGCAAGAGTTCTAAACTCAGCACTCCAGCCAAAAAACAGGTAACCATTAGTTTACATGCACTGTCAGTCTGATTATAAATATTTACAGAAATTATAAAGATTCATTGTTCACATTACTTTCTCCAGTTAATAAGAAAATTGTCTAATTTTCCTAATATCTCAACTTATGTTCTTTATAGGAAAAGACCCCTAAAGGTAAGGGTGACAAGTCCCCTAAAGCCCCGGCAACTCCCAAAGTAAACTTGTCACCTCCTGAGATTAAAGCCAAGATGATGGAGTCAATGAAGAAGGTTGGTGTCCTTTTTGATTTATTGCGATCCTTTTCCCCCAGTTGAAAATATAATACATGGCTTGACTAACTTGCTCATTTTTTGCAATTCTTTCTCTTTTACAGGGAGTATCATTACCTAAACTCCAGCCCAAGTTTGAGAACTTTTTGAAGCATGGTTATAAAGTCTCAGATGCCAAGGTACAGTACAAGTTCACAATGCCTGCCAATAATTATTAAACACCTGTAGTCCTAAATTGCCTCGGAAAATGAATCACAAAACTATACTTTATAAATGAATTGCCTATAAAATTTTGTACATTTAGGGAAGACGTATGAAAACAAATTTGGTGTTGCTGATGCTTCTTATTCCTGAGCTGACATCTGTCTGAATTTACTTTGACATTTTCAGACTCCAATCTAATTGAAACTCGGGTCATGGCTAACTTTTTCTGACATCTCCTTTTTTAAAAGCTGTAATGTGTCCTAAATTATACTAGTTTACTGTACAAGCTAAGACAAATCACCTGTGGTCTCATATGAATAATGAATCTTAGTATTGAGTTTTAAAAGGTTAAAAGTATTAGAGCTTGTTTTAATTGACATTTTTTTATTAAGTCTTTCACAGAAAAGTAATTCAATTTGCATCTTTCAAATTCAGTTATTTGTAAAAGGGGAAAAAAGAGAGAAGGTCCTAGTTGAATTTTGGGTTTTGTCTTGCCACTAGGGGGCACCAAAGTCCCAAACTTTGAAATCTCACACAGTGGAAGTAATGTTAAAGTAAATGCACTGAATTCTCTTTATGTGCAGAAGCAGATGAGAATAGAATTTGAAAAATGCTTTGGTCTTGATTTTTGTCTGAGACATTTTAAATGTGCTACTTGGTCCTCCATGTTAACAGGTGTTTTTGTTTTTTCTTCAGGTTATCGCAGATCTGTGGAAGTGGAGACAGACAGTGAAGGATGCTTAATAACGCAGTCTCAGTAGTTTTATTGTCTCTTTTTATGACTTGTTTATACCCATAGCACCTCTCAAACCCTCTGAAGCCAAACTCTGTGCCTCCCACTTCATTCACACCCCATTAATCCTGAGTCTAGTCCAGCTCCACCTGCCCTCTTGTATGAAGAGACTAAAGAGATGATGTGGACATTGACAGTGCACTGGGGTGTTTCATTGTCTTTCCTCTTCCAACACCTTCTCATTAGGGCAGGGAAATTATTTGGTTTGTTCAATAAACCCTGGGAGAACCAGCCTACAAATTTACATCTTTGTAAATGTGTAAATAAAATTCTTGCTAGGTGGTTGGCACCGGGAGTTCGCAGGATATGTGTTTTTTTTTTTATATATATATACAGTAAAGGTTGGTTTGGCCTCCTCCAGCAACACAAGAAAATACATCAGATTATTAAACACACTTAGAAGCACATACAAGATTAGTAACAAAGCAGCTGAAGAAACTTTAAATTAAAATCCATTTTAAGGCCAGTAAGGCTAATGTTGGCCAAGTCAGGTGGACATCAGCAGTAATGATCACAATACTGATATTGGTATAAAGTTGATTTGTCTCGTACCATCATGAACATAAAACTTTGCACTTTTTGAAGCGTTTTGAATGTTTATGCTATTGTGAGATTTAGTAAGGTAAACAGCCCGTGACTACACACTGTCCACTTTCCTGTTTTCAGTTTGAAACATTGTATAAGAAATAGAAATATTCTTGTAATGTTTCATGTATTTTACCGTCCGCAAATCAACCATTAAGCAAGAAGCTGCATCAACCTTAATTAACACCCGACACATTTCAGTTCTAGTGGAGATTGGTCTGCTTCACTTGTCACATGTATTGCCTCGACTACTAAGAGCAAAAAGCCCAATGGTTAGGTACTAACTCTGTGAGTGACTGAATGCATGAAGGAATTGGGTTTTTTTTTTTGTTTTTGTTTTTCAATTATGAGTTGCTTGTAACTCTTCAAACTTGGGTTTGCAGATGTTCTAATGTTTTAAGAAATTCCCACCTGTACTCAAGCTTAATGAAGTCACACATTCTGTGTTCATTTGACCAGTCAAAGTAATATTAAAAATGTTAATGCATGAGGCCTGTTCTAGCAGAAGATCATTCCATGTTGTGAAACCATTGTAAGTTTGTATGACTTTGAATATGCTGTGGGTTTGGATGGACTGTCCCAAGATTGATTAAATAAACTAACGTAGAAATGTTGTCATTGTTCTATTTCTCTGCAATGAGAACTAAATCAGTTTGGCCATTTTGATGATAAATTGATAAAATGATAATTTTCCAAAGTTTGATTTTTATATGTGCAACAATCTGCTATTAAAACTTCAAACACAGAATTGTTGTTTCTTTTAAAGTCCAGTGTAGAATATAAGATTTAAGAATTTTGCATTAGTTAGGAACTGTACACAGCTCTTTCCTGTGTATTAGAACATTTGTTCTGAATGACGTTACTGTGTTTAGGCAGAATGCTGCAGCAGTTGATTATTTAGAACATTACATCCTGAGATTCCACAAACCACTGAGGAAATTAGCCACACCTCAAAATATGTATTTTGGGGTGCCCTGGTAGCTCACCTGGTATAGATGGTCCTTGCTGCAGTGGCCATGGGTTAAATTTGTCATCTTGCAATTATAAGTAATAACATGCAAAGTTATGTAAAGCATGGATGATTTATTGTTATCCATTCAGGTTTATGGTTGCAGGTTGCACACCTAAAGAGGAGCTGTGGATGCAGAGTGGGTTAGTAGGAGCTCAGTAAGGGAACTGGTCTTTGGGAACACAACTGTAAATTGTATGAAGCCTTCTGTGGGGGACTTCCTCAAGTGATGTCATGACTGGCTTGCTTAAATCCATTAATAAAAAATGAAAAATAAAGAGACGTTTCTTGTTCCTGTATACTTCATTCGTAAAACGTATGCTCAAAAGCTGAAAGGAGGGCTCTTTCATACGCTATAATACTGCATTTGTTGATATATCGACATATATTTAGAAATAGTTGATATCAAACTCATAAAATCCTGTAGCCAAAATGTTTTTGTTTGCAGTATAATTATACAACCATGGGCCCAAATTGCACTTACCTTTTTTCTTTATATTCTGTGTTCTTTGTGCCAATTTCCTGATCAGCAATCATCTGCAAAATTGTTGTGTTCACATGGGAAAAACTGATTGATTCAAAAGTAGATGAAGATACTTTAACAGTCAAGGGGAAAGCAGACAACTTCCCTCTTCCCCTCAGAGTCTGCTCTGAAGTTTTGATTCTTTTTTTTTTGTGTGCCTGGAGAATCATATTTAATTTCAAGTTAAAATAAGTCCAAATTAGATTCTGAGGCTCATTTATCCATTGCAGCTAAGCTTTATGATTTAGGCTAGTGGGCAAAGGGTGTATATTACGCTATATTACACTCCTGTGCAGCTTTAAAGGCACAGGACTCAAATCATTCAAGAACCAGCATGTGTGCATGTTTGTTTATGTGAAGACAGTTTGAGTAGTGGGTTCACAGCAATGGTAACGCCACTTCAAGACCTTTCTGCTCATTTAATCTTTTAACGGTCCAATAAATGACCACTTAAAATCGAGTAGTGCATCATTTACTGTCAGGGTGATGAAAACGGGGATGGACAGTGGTAATTCATCATCATCATTCAGTGATTCAGTAGCACAGGAATGTATGAGGTGATGGCCTGGATTTACTGGGATGAAAAGCCCTACCATCCTGCCCTTTAGATTAGAAGAGCCAGTAGTGGTCTGAATTTAAACCAATAAAAATCTTTAAATTCCAGCAGAGAAGAGGAGCGAAGGAGTCCTAAAATCTGCAAAAAATTAAACAAATTAGCAAGTGTCCATTTGATTAATACATTGAGTATGAAACCCAGTTATTATCAGGATTATCAATTTTCTCAAAGTACACCAAAGCATAGATATAAAATCTTATGGTAATGGAAGAAAGGAGTTCCCTGGTTTGGTTGCATTGTGTGAGTTTATAGGATGGAGGCAGACTGGGGTCAGACGGTTTGGCCACGTAGGAGTAAAATTGTTATTATTTTTACTTTTCGGATCTGACCTGAGGGGAGGAAAGAATAATGATTAGAGAATGGGAAAAGAGGAAAAGATGAACTAGAGCAAGACATTGCTGGGTCTGATAAATCACAAGAATCTTAACTTGAAGGCGTAAAATGACAAAGTAAGGAGATGAGACACTATAAAAAGACAGGAGGAATGAGGTGAATTTGCTCTGCAGTGTAGTGAAATGTCCGGTGTTACTTTTCCCACATTGTGTAACTTAAAATGGGTCCGGAAAGATGCTGGGATATACAATAATACTTTTAATGATACTTCAAAATATAATATACAGTAAATTCATCCATCCAGTAAATACCTCAACCCCAACTCAAAGTAGGTACCCATACACACCACAAGGTGGCAGTAAAACCAAAGCAGATTCATATTGTTAGCCATTATGATTCTGTGTGCCTATCAACCCAAAGGAAGATGGCTCCCAGCCAGAGTGAAGTGAGTAAAGACCCTGATGATTTTAGGTTCCAGCCTCAGTAGGAAAATCATCTACAAGCTCAGTCCTTCATGTTTGATCACCAACGTTTAAATGCCAGCTTTACTGCATGTTTGAGGGGAATGTGTTCATAAATGCCTGGACATGCCAGTGTTTCACAGGATGCAGAACAATCCTATGTGTACTTTATAATTGTGTATGAGGCATAGCACCTGTGTTTTTTCCATTTAATTTAAGCTAATTTTAACCGTTTGTTACTTACCACTCCTTTTAAATGTATTTAAGCTGTTTAAGTGGTCATGTTTTTTAACTAGTAAAGCACTTGGAGCTGCATGCCCTTTTATGCAAGTTTATTTATTATTTAGAATAAAGGCATTTACAGAAGCCAAAAACAAGTACATTTTCCACTTTTATTTATGTACAACAAACTTTTCAAAATCACAATTTAAAATGTTCTTAAAAAACTGAAAATTTTATGAGTGCAGCAACAGCTATTGAGACTAAAAAGCCTGCGAGATAAGCCAAGCCCATTCACACAAACTGTAATTACAGAACAAGTCAACAAATACATCGCTCACAACATCTGTTGCTGTATGTATGTCAGCAAAAACATTGGTAATCGGACTGCATGGATTTAGTTCACTGTAATTTACTGTTACAATTTCACTCTGGCACTTGATTAAAAACAAAAATAGTCTACAATGGTACTGAATGATTTGCTGTGTTCATATAAATAAGGCACATATACATGGAAATAATGGTAGCAAATTGCTTCTCAGGTGCCAGATGTTTAACCTCTATGGATTCAGCCAACACAGTAACAAATGGTGGAAGTTGTCTATTTCCATACCTGATGTAGATTCAGTTCCTTCAAACAGTTTCCCCAAACACACTGCACAATTTATTGTGTGTACATTGTCGCATTCAGCATGTGAACAATCTTCTACATACCAAGTTGTATGTTATTATGGGTGTTTCACCTTAATTTTAAACTTAGTGCTTCACAGGTGTCAACTAAGTGGACAGTATACTATGTAGTATACAAATCAGTAAGCACTGACTGTAGCTCCAGACAGGGCAAGGGCAAATAAGCTCTTTATGAAGTAAACAGCCATTATTTAAAAATTGAATCAATTTGTTAAAATATACAGTAACATGACAGGGTAGCCCTGAAGAATCTAAAATATAAAATAAAATAAAATAAAAACAGGTAATGATATTCCTATTCAAACGTATTCCTTGCTGCTGGGGGGTCTGGAGATGGGATACTTCGGTGTAGATTTCCCTCTTGGGCAGGATGCTGCCAACATGGCACCTCCCACAACAGCCAGGAACGCTCCAGCCCAGGCAATGAAGATGGCAGAACCAAACTCATACCTTTAGAAAGAGAAGTCACAGTGAGTCAGGAGGGTTAACAGATGGCAGCAGAGCGTAAGCTTACATAAAACTAAAATGTGCATAATACATTCATCAGCACTAGAAGAGTGGCTGAACTCATGCAAATGTTTGGATAGAAGGTGGAGGAGGTCAGAAGCCGGTATCTAAAATAAACCAGCGCCTCCGACATGTTTGGAGGCATTATACTCTGCTAAAGAAAATGTTCAACTTATTGTTGGGTGGCACCTTTTCTATTGGCAATGCACATTTTATTTAATTAAAGAAAAAGGGAAGTAGCTCAGGCACAATGTGGAAAATATGGTGCATAACATTTTCAGCTTAAATTCTCATGTACTTACTTGGTATTGACGGGGGTGAAAGGGTTGTAGAAGGCTTGGATGATGTCGTGAGCATACCAAGAGCAGGCAACAATGGAACACAAAGCTGTGGGAAAGCAAACAAAAACATTACTGAAACTGCTTAGAGTCCACAGAGAAGAAACACACAAACAAAATTAATAAAAAAATAAGTTAATAATTAATTCAAATGGCTTCTTACATCCAATCAGGATGATAATGCCTCCAGTCATGGCAATGCGGGACTTGCGCGTTTTGTCATCTCCTCCACAGTTGGTGCACTTCATTCCCATGCAGGCTACACCCAGGCCAGCCACAGTCACAATGATGCTAACAATCATAAGGGCACGAGTTGCCTGGAGGGCACCTGGATAAAAAAAAAAACAGGATAGGGTTAATCCATCAGTTAATGTGACAACACTTATTAAACAGGCACATGGGGAGAAAAGGTATGGAAAGATTTGACAGGCTTTAGACGGGATTGAAACATACAACAAAGTTATTGGCATTTGAAATGAAATTGTGCAGTGATTTGTGGTGATAACACTACTATTAAAAAAACATTTGTATGCATCTAGAAGCCACCATTTGGGAAAAGGCAGCATTAAAAACAAGCACTGCTCATGTACAACACAGTGGCTTCTGTCTCTGGTGTCTCACTGCCGCTCCCTATAACAACGCACCACAGAAACTGGCTCTAACCGGAAGCCCGAAGAAATTCTAAAGGGGGGTGGGGGAGTGGGTGTGTGGGTTTGTCTGCTATGCAAGTCAGAAACAGGTCTAACCAGGTTTCAGGTTTCATTATAAAGGAAGGCACTCCCAATTTCAGGAACTCACAGCCTGCCTTTCAGCAGGTGGACATTTCATATCTAAGGGGACACAAGCCCTCTTTAAAATGTGAAGAATGCCCAAAGTGGCTTTAATTTAGGAGTCCGAATCTTGTCACACTTTTCCTAGTTTTGGTATCAATTGTTCGTAAACTTCAGGTATGTGTTGGTAGATTTTGAGAAAGTATTTGTGAATACGGAGCCATTATTTGTTCACTTGCTCCATATCTAACCACAGCTTTAATCACACAATGTTTATCGAAGTTGGTTTGTGTTCATGTTTGTAGAGGCGATAAGACACACTGTGCTACAGATATTTTATCAAATGTTTTGATAAGCCGATAGAAAAAAAAATTAAGCAAAAATAAAAAACCAACACATAAAAAAAAGGTACCTGAAGGAAATGGCCAGTTTGTGAACTTTTAAGCCACAAGTCAACACGCAGCATACAGCTGTAAATGCATTTGAGTGAATATGATGTGTCAAGATAAAAACAGGGAGGGACCTATGTACAAAACATTTCTCTGTGCCATTCTGGCAGTTAATACCCAGGGGCAAATCAGTTGGTATTGAAACATGTACAATTAACAATCGAACTGACATGCTACTATTAACCCATTTAGCTTTAAGATAAGAAAGTCATAAAGAGATACGGTATGGACTTGTGACCAAACTTTAAAGGGAAATTTAACAATTGCTCAACTTCTTAATTTAGCATTAGTGGTTCTTTTTTTGCTACAGCCCACAGGATAACCAATAAACCACCACTTCATTTCATTATATTTCCCTGAACCACTCATAATGGGGCATACTATATCTGCAAGTGTGGCCTATCTGAAATTGTTGAACCTGTTGATTATGCAAATGTGTGTGTTTTTTTTTTTTTAAAGTGAAACTAAATGCTGCATTTAAACTTTGTTTTTCCATACATTGTGTGAAAGAGTCAACATTTTAGGGCCCAAAACATAGCAAATACTGGTTCTCTGTTCATTCGATCCCCTGTAGGCCGAAGACAAAGCAACTGTTTGTGGGGTTGGTGTTTCTGACTGTTGACTAAACAGTGGCTCATACAGGTGTTGTTTAACCTTTAACTACCTAGGCTGTGTAATGTAAGTCCTACACTTCGGGCTTTTCCATGCATGCGGGAGGGGGAGGGGGTGTGGAGGGGGGGTAGCTGGACAATGGCTATTGGATAATCATTGCCTACGTTTAAAGAAGTGATGCACACAAACACTCCCTCCTATAAAGTGGAAAGAAAGTAGGGTTTTTTTTATATATAAATGATCTGGCACTGAGCCATGGAGTTGCTCTGTCTCACAGTGCAGGTGAGGCCTCATAGCGTGGTTTAAACCAAATAACTGCATTCTGGGGGAATAAAGGAGGGAGTTAATAAGTGACAAAACCAGTTAGCCCAAGACACAGGAGTTCTTCAAAGGAGCTGTAAAGGACGGCTCAGGATTTTAAAAAATGGCCGAAAGAAAGAAAAGTTGCTAGCTTCTACACTCCAACAGGTGCCTGTCTGTTACATCATTTCCTGCTACACGGTAACCACAGGTATATTCTAGAGAAATTAAGCAGCAAAATAAGATAAAGAATGATAAAACACATTTCTATAGACGTTAAGACTTACAAGAGTTACAGGAAAAAGTAAGCTACTCAGGTTTTCAAGGTCTTTTTAAGCTAACAGATAAACACATAAGCTTTTTAAATAAACTCTTAAACGTCTGACACTAACTTCGACGACACACACTCCGGATGCAGTAACGGCTTTACTCACTGTTGAGCTGCAGGATGGAGTCGTAGACTTTGCACTGGATTTGGCCTGTGCTCTGAAACGCACAGGACATCCAGAGCCCTTCGTACATGGCCACCGCTGTGATGATGTTGTCCCCGACATAAGCGGACATCTTCCACTGCGGCAAAATGGTGCCAATTATCAGTCCAATTAAGCCCAAAAGAGCCAGGGCGAATCCTAAAATCTGCAGACCCGAGTTGGCCATTTCTGCTTCTTCTTCTTCTTCTTCTTCCTCCTCCTCCTCAACGACTCGAAGGCGAAACAACAAAAGACGACGTCCACCTGCTGTGAAGGTACAAATCCCCCAGTCACTCCTTCAAAATCTGACCGAGTTTTAACTAAGTTTGCTTTGTTGCTGGAAAAGTCTTATTTATTTGCGTATTCCTTAGTTTTCTGAAAATAAGTTAGCAGACAACGGTGATAGTACAGTGTATAAAGCGTCTCTGCAATTTATAACGTGTCTCTGCGAGTCTTGGCGCACCTGTTCTTCTGTCGCACCTTGAATGGGGAGGGAATAGGGGAAGCGAGCTTTTTTAGGCGGTTTCTGTTACAGGTGGGCGGGGACGCGCACGCAGTTTCGAAGCATCGGCCGTATCATGATGTCAGTGTTTCCTGGAAAGACTAGATTTTATAGGCCTAGATAAGGGGTCTCAAACTCAAATTGGTTAGGGGCCCCTGCTGGTATCGTCGCTTTAACTATCAAGTACTGAAAAGCGCAGTATTTCAGAAAATATTTCCATTACTAACATGCTTGAAAACTAATGCAAACAGCAGTTTCTGTGCATTGTTATATCTTCATCCTATATCATTAAATAAAGCCCCAAAACCTGCTCTTTTCTTATTAATTTGCATGTATTTTTGGGCGCCTTTGACCTTTGCCGTTATTTTGCGACAAATTAAATAGCTACTTTAAAAAAAAAAAAATAGAATTCTGTTTTATTTCAATTGTTTATGAAGGGGTAGTTTAAATGTATATGAAACAATTAGAAAAAGTATTTAAAATAAACTTCCAGGTTATATTATATTTGGTAGTAGGGGCAGGGAAATGATAGATAGGCCACCCCATTATGGTATTAATGCTGACACATTACTACATTAATTTAGATGAATTTAAAAAAACATAAGGCGGTATAAAATGTAAACTAATAATTGAACGATCTATTATGGCTACATTTTAGAACAATTTAAAAGTAATTAAGTTCAATGAAAAAGGACATGCATTTGAGAAATGTCTTAAGATATAGAAATAAAACAATGTATTGATTTATCAGTGCTTCACTAATGTAATGTTTTCGAGTTCAGATATAGCATCTGGGGTTAATACTGTAAATGTAAAATGTATAACCAATGAATAGCATTAAATGTCATATTATTTTAACCAAAACCAAACTAGTTTTTTTTTAGAGTCAGCATTAGTCACAGTCCTGGAAGTGTAACCACCACGAGACGCTTAGTGGGCAGAAAAACACAGGACGATTCAAAACCACAAGACATTTCGTAATACTATCATAATATTCTACATTTCTAATAATTATTTCTAATACTTACACATCGAACATGGCTACAATATGTAAGGAGACAGTACAGTATATTGTAGATTAATATATTAGATCAGAATTATAACTTGAGTGCCTACGCTTTAAGTATCACTGTTTGTGCACATATTATCATGAATATTATCATGATAAGCACCAAGGAGAGAGCCTTATATAATGGTGTATTAAAGCAAAGCTATAAAAACCAACACATACACTATGTCAAGTAAACCAAGGCAGCTGCATGATTGTCACCCTGTTGGCTTAATGAGTGCCAAAATGAGAAGCTGCATCAACGTAAGTGGAAGTTGAGTCGAAAATCAATGTTGTTGTCAATTTTGTGTGTGGCTGTCATGTACTTGAGTTATAGTAGCTATTAAATGGTTCTCTGTACGCTGCGCTGACAGAAGCGTGTGCTATGTCTGCCATAGGTCAGCAGTGTTGAACTGAACTCCACTCTGCCAGGGAGGAGGCACATTTTGAAACCAGGAAATCAACAAACGGCAGCAGGAGTGGCTCGCGCCCTTCACAAGCTAAATCTTAACCCGGATGAATTTATTTAAAACAAGTCAAGTGTCGTACTGTACACTGATGGGTCCTTTTGTCATGTCAGAATGTATTATTGACACATTCCCTACCAACAGTGAACGACACTTTACAACAAATCTATTCACTGTTCAATAGAATGTGTTTATCTGTAACTCACTTCCCTTTTAGACACTCTTCTAGGCTGGTGCCATAAACACTGGGGCGGAAAAACAGAACTTATTTTTTGTATTTCCTGTAAACAATCATTATGTCTTGCTGTCAGTTTTCATTCGTTGCCAATAGTTAAATACATACAGTTATATTCTGTCTTTACGAATCACTATTTCTGTGAGGATAAATAGTAACAAAACATTTCCCTCAAATCCCTGACTAAAATAAACACCCTCCTCCGACATACTAGAAAAAGGAGGAGATCTAAGAAGTAATCCAGGAGGCTGAGACATTGAGTTTTATTTTCAGGAGCACTGTGCCCTGAGGGAGAACAGTTTTTGGATGGCAGTTTTGCTCTGACCGGTTCACTATGACAACATGAGAGGAAATCTCGGGGCTTTCATGTCAGCCAGAAAGAGATAATGCCTTGTACTGGGTACATGTTAATCTGGCTGAATGGTGCCTGTAAGGATAAGTTTCCCTTTTGATTTCATTCAGTGTTGTACAGAGGCTTTAGGGTTACAGTTGGAGTTAATTCAGTTACCTCACCAGTCAAACAGGTTTTATTTAAGAAGCTGCTTGTATGTAGTAGATCTTAGAAAACCACTAAAACACAAGTCCCATGCACAAGTAAGCCTAACAAGCACAGGCATGTAAATTTCTCTCACGCAAGACTTTCTCTAGGTTTCATGGTTATGTCTAGAATGCAGTGATTGTTAGGGTTTCGAATACTATGATACTTGCGCAACACTGTGACTTTTCAGACTGATACCCAATCTCTGAGTCATCATATACTGCAGGTGAGACACGAGTAAGTAGTAAATATTTTTCACCTGTCAAAAGTTTCTTGGTCTGTCAGATGACTCATGTGAAGAAAAACAGACACTGAATTGAACAATTTAAATGTGTTTGTTGTGCTTCACAGGCTGTGTCCACCCAGCTGTTTCAGTCCTCTGATTATTCACAGTGATCTTAAAGATAAATCCCAAGTCAATGGCACACATAATTTGGTTTGCTGAAGTTTTTTGTGGATTCTAATGATTTGTACTGTGTTGTTTACTCTAGAGCTAACTGATCCTCAGTTTTACTCTTTACATTTAGTGATTATAAGTGGTTATAATTTAGGTTGGATTGTGTATATCTGCTGGAAATGTAACTTCATGAAATGATTCACACTGTTAAGAAGTTTTTACCCAGAAACTAATAACATGAAGGTTGATCCTACTGTACAATATAAGTTATGACCTACCTGAAAATCTTTCCCCCAAATTCCTTTTATATTTTGAGTCATAATTTCGGTCTGTCTGTGATCAGATGTTTTCCAATTAGGGTTTAACTTCACTATCTGACACTTGTATGCTGATGTTACCGTTATGAGTCACTGTAATCCTTTTACCCTGAGTGTGCATGTTGTACCATCATTCCAGGAAGCAGGCTGTAGGACAGAAGGTTACATGAGGCTAGATGAGACAAACATAACTCTGAAGTGCAATGCTGTCATCTGGTGGTTACTGTGAATATAAAACAAAGCTACAGACGCGCGCACATTTTAGCTCTTGCTCAGTGGCAATAACTAAAGCACCATATACGCTGTGTACTCCTTCTGTTTACTTACCAGAATTCTCAATATACACACTATATTCTATATTCTCTCTCTATTAACAGTGCATAATCATTGATTGTTTGAAATAATAGAAAATAAAGATTTGAATGGACATCGTTTGACTGCATTGGGGTCAACCTTGAATAGTTAAGCCTATATTTTCAACCTTGAAAAGTAATAAAATAAAATAAAAACTGTATTATCAATTTTACACACATTTTTTATTGTGGTGGTTTTGTTTGTATAGGAGAAACATAATAAAGAAACCATTTCAGTTACAAACTGAACTAAAATAACGTTAAGTATTAATACAAAACACAAGGGGTCATAGGACTGTGTGTACTGATGAAAATAATGCTCCTGCAGAAAGAAAAATAGAGGTTGTTCCTTTATTTTGATAATACTTTGAATGTTGTGAAAAGGACAAACAGCTTTCCTCCAATCAGCAGTCATAAGAGCCAACGGTTGGTGAAACTCTTGTCATCTGTCAAAAACTATAAATGTAAACTGTAAGCTATGGGACATTATCAACAGTGATGTATGAGTGTTTGAATGAATTATATCCAAACTGACGTGTATTTAACAGTATTCCTTAACTGAAATTTAATGATTAAAGCTTAGTGAAGTGCTTGAAATGATTCTTTACTTATAGTATATTTCAAAAGCAGAAAACTGGGAAGTTTAGGGCCTCACTCTTCCCATTTGAAAATGATTGCATTCGTGGCACAGTGAGTTTATAAAAGAAATATCCACTAAAAGTAAAATTAAACCGGGATTTTATTGACTGCACTTACATAAGATTCTGATTTCTTATTACAATATTTGCCAGTTTACACTTTATTGCTAATAATGTAGAAGAAAATCCTATACATGCAGGTCATTGGCAAGAACACTGTAATTAAGAACTTGACAGCCATTGGCTTTTGCTTAAATTATGTGAAATAATTTTACTCTCTCTTTAAGATACAGGTATTCTATATTTAATCAAACAGATAGTTTTAAATGTTCTATTTCCTGTAATTTCTCTTGAAAATGTATGATGAAATACCAAAAAGTATTTGTTCATTATTCCAGTTGTAAGTTGTCTTACTTTGTATAACAATAGGTTTTTCACTTCGTGGCATTGTTAATCATTTCATATTTTTTATGCTCGGCTACATGCACTTTTGGTGACTTTGTTCATCATTTCATCATTGTTTTCCTCAATTTGATGCTGCTTTATTGATATTAATATCAATGAAAGACAAGTTAATTTGTCTGTAGTCAGAAGAACATTGGCATTCAGTGCTTGGAAAACATAATTAAATGCAACACATGCACATAAAACCTCCAAGGTTGCGATTTTCCCACGTTTATTCAAATTTAGCATGTAGATGCCTATAATGGAAACATTCGCATGCTGAGGGTAATTGGTTCCTCCAGCTATCGTGAGAACTATATTTGGTTTAATGCCTTAATCCTTATTTGCTGCATTAAGAAATATAAAGCTCCATTCAGTCTGAGCGCAGACTGCTCTACTCTGTGTGGGTTTACTGAGAATAGTCTTTTATAAATGCACGAGTCATGCTTCCATGAGATTTGAGATGCTCCAGTAAAGCTCAAGGATGATCAGAGGAGGAAAGAAGACTGTCTGACCCTGACTGAGGTCATGTCTCAAAGGGGAACGTGTTGTGAAAGTCAATGACAGCCCAGAGTGCACAATAATCTGCTCAGATCAGATGCTGCTCAACTTCAGCTTGTTCTAGTGTATGACTTGTAGTTTAATTATCCCAGTCTGTGGAACATGAGCCATCATCCATTTACCACGGCTATCACAGAGAGATTGTAATGTCTAATTGACTTCTGGGTTGTGAACTAGAAGTAATTGCCTGCAGCTATTCATCCATCTGATACATTTCGGTTAAACAATTTGAGAAGACATGACTCTTCATTAGATGAGCCCACTTTGATGACAAAATTAAGATTATGGCCATTGCAATTGGTAGGTAAAACTGTGTATCACAAATGATAGTGCAAGGTTTGTATATTTAAATGTATGTTTATAGACACTCAATGACACTCAAGCCCCCACACACAGATAAACATACAATTTACACTCGCCTAACCTTGACCCAGCGTGGATGTGAACCTGTGCCAGTGCGCTACAGAAAAGCTGAAAATTACATAGTTCTCCGTCATGGCAGAGGCTGTGGCTGAGGCAAAGAAATAACCCTAAGCTAAGGGGGACATGGGACAACTTTCCAAGTTCCTGGAAGAACTTAAGGTCTCTTGGAAAGATAACTCATATTCCAACAAAACCTCTATTCAAGGGATGTCTTCCATGGGTTCTGAAAGGATGGATAAGCAGTCTATGGCCCCCCTGCCACTCATGGAACCCTTGGTGGCAGCCCACCTCCACCATGACGGAAAGAGCTTATAAGGCAGCAGCCTTGCCTGTGAGAGTTCTTAACTTCACCTCCATGTTGACAGCTTACCAAGTGGAGCTTTTTGATGATCTGGCCAGTGTACCCAAGACTTCTCTGCAGGACGAGATAACCAGGATTATGGACATTTGGATATTGTGCTGCACTGTCCAGGCAACAGGGAAGTGCAGTCATGTTGGTGCTGCAAGAGAGGGCGAGATGGCTCAACCTGAACAACTTGTTGGATAAAGATGATTCGAGATTCAAAGATTTATTTGTCACATGCCCATATATTCAATATGTGCAGTGAAATTTGGTGGTATGGACCCGGTGGTACAATTATTTGGAAGGGGGAACATTAAATCTGTGCTTACTACAAGTGTTGCCTGTAGCGTACAGCCATACAGATATACCGTATAACTGCAATAAAAATTTAAAAAAGGAATTGTCAAGTAACATTTATGCAATTGTCAATTGTATGGGCTACGTTGAGATGATACTTTTGCAGACTTTTGCCTATGTCCTCACATTAATGCAGCTACGGTCTTATATAGGTATGGGCAGAAAGGTCCCTGTTGGCTAGTTCTGGCCAATAATACTGTGCTATGTAAGTCCTGCAGGGTGGGGAGTGTCTGTGGGGCTCTAATGTTTTAAGCAGAGTAGTTCCCATACCAGACCAGACCCTCAGAGAGACTCTGAATTTCCTAAGCAGTCCATTTCTTGGTGACGAGTATGTAGTAGGCCTAGGAAAGAGGATATTTTGGACGTTCCAGTGTTGCAAAGACAAAACGAAGACGGATGAGCTCTGCTTTCCACAGAAAACACAGTGCAGACTTTTCCCCCAATCCCTCCTTTTGCATCCCCGAACACACTAAGGCCCAAGTGCCTGTTGAGGTGCACTTTTGAGGAAAGCCACCTGGCCTAAAAACCCTGTCAACCTCATTGCCATCCAGGCTAGCTAATCATCCCTTTCCCCTTAGTCAGCTGGCAAGTTGGAAAAAGAAGTCATCTTAGCAGAAGACTCCATTGCTAGAGAAGTTGCCAGCTGTTCCCTGTTCTCTGGCTGTGTCTGTTCAGTTCTCCAGTGTGTCATGGAAGAAAAATTTCAGGAGCTCAGTTTGGGCATTTCAGCCAACTTGGCATGCTAACCACAGTTGGCTGCAACAGGGCAGGATTATACAGCCAAAAGACATGCTAGGGGGGAGCAAAGATCCAGTGGTCTCATCACTCTCAGAGTGCAAGAGAAATCAAGGAGAGAAAATATCAACCTTAGTAAACAAACGGGCATCCCAATAGTGCCACATGAGCAAAGTCTAGAGGGCTTCTATTCAAAGTATTCTGGCACCAAGGCAGTTGGTTTACATTATACAATCTGAAGGTTGAACGCACTATGTCCGCTGTCTCCCCCTCTACACAATCCACTGGGAGTGGATGCATTTGCACAAGAGTGGCCTCTGCTAGATGTGTTTTCTCCAATAGCCTGGATTTTCCCCAACGCTGTCCAGAGTGAGGCAGAATCATATGGCTGTGATTTTTTTTTTATTGAATTGAGTGGTGGAAGTGAAGCAACTCCTCTTTGGTTGCCCATGGGCCCTGTTGTTGAGAAGGAACCAGCTCATGTGCAAACTGAGGGTACTGTGGGTTGTGATGTAAAAAACCTGAAATGAAAACTGCCAAGGTTCATACCCTAGTTTGCAATCTCATGAAAGGGGCATTGAGACTATTACCTATCCGAGCTGAATTCCCTTCTCTCAAAGTAGCTTTGCCGTTGGTCTTGCCAAATTTGCTTTTCCGTACAGATTTCCGAGTGCATATCGCATGCACAAAGAAAGATGAATATTGGCATCTTTGACCTATAGCTAAAGGTGTAAAAAAAAAGTATATCAGATCAGCAACATCATTGAATGCCTGAAAAAAAATAAGAAAAAAAAGACTTATATACACATACACATATCAAAAAAGCTGAAAGGCATTTTATGTATTTGTTTTAGGAGTATATACTGTAGCTTACATGCCCCCAAACATGTAAGCTTAGGCCATGTCCCTGTACCCTTACCCTCTGCCACAGGGGGTCATCGACAGACCCATGTGCTGTTTCGTGTAAGCAAGACTTCAGATGGCGGGCTAACCAAACCCAAGTTGGTGGAAAGAGGCTACAGAAGAGAAACAGTTTTGAAAGAAAGAAGCAAGGGAAGAAAAAGACAACTGCACCAATAGCCTACAGCTGACGGACGGGGAAAGCAAAGACTTTAACTGTGAAGGCAGTGGGAGTGACACAATGTTGGACCAGCAGGTACTAGATTAATTTAGCTAGCCCTGCAGATCTCAGTGACCCCAAAGACAGATTCAACTGAAACTAGCTAACATTAATATGCATAGAGCAACTTTTCTGCAGCTGATAGATTTTTCTTTTTACTGACTAAATGTGTTGATACATATACAAGTATGTACCTAGTACTGCATGTACCTCTGGATTAGATATCTTTATGTTTTTTTTTAGAAAGAGCATGGATTTCATATAGGCTACCAATGTTTGCAGGGCATTCAGTCTATGGTGCTTACACAAGCCTCTGTAGTCTTAATCGGTGGTTGAGCACAACCCTATGTCCTATATCCAACTCTGAGATGAAGTAGACAAGCTGAAATTTGTGTGTTTCTGCTATAGTTGTGTGTGAAAGCATTGTATATTATATATTATTGTATAACTGTGAGGGACAAAGCTTTAAGAGATTGCATGCAATCTTAAGTAATTATAGTGTTACTGTTAAGTATCAGTGTTATAAACCCAGAGGATTAATTTTACTGATTATCAAATACACTATCTGTTGAAAGGAGCTGCCCAGTTTTTTGTGTGTGTGATATCGCTGTTAAGTAAATATATGCTCAGAATTAAATGAAATATTATTGAAATTGCAGAGATCTGAAAAGATATCCTGTCCAATCGTGTTCTCTAGATTTACGAAAACATGTTTGTTTGGTTCAGAATGATTTTTTTTTTACCATATATGTAGCCCTAAGTAAAAGACATCTTTTGAATAACATGGTATTTTACTCAGCTCTCCAAGTGACCAAATTAATAGTTGAATTGAGGCAATACACTGTAGTTAGATTTTCCTTGAGCTCTCAAGCCAGCCCTCCAAATAACCAAGCTGTCTCATGGCTACTGCAGGCACAGCTTCTTAAAACTAGCTTTGTTAAAATGACTATTTAACCTTCTTTTAAACTGCTCACGCAAGCATGAAAATCACTGTTTATTGGACTCTGGGAAAGCATAATTCCACACACTCTTTAAAGATATAGGAAGAAAAGAAAGAATCTCTTAGCTCAGCTGGGACCCCCCCGTCACTTATTTTAAAATTTGTAGTAGCAATCATAGCTTTAACTTTTGCGTAGTAACCTTCAAAATGAGTATTTCCTCATTTGAATATATATATTTGAATATTATATAGTCTAGAGACTATTTATTAAAGCCTATAGCTCATTGGGTGACTGCAGGGACAAATAGACTGAGGACAAATATATAGATAACCTCCAGCGCCTTGATTAAAGAGCACACTAATACAGCGTTTTAAAAGGATGTAAAAAAAAAGAGAAGACAAAACATCAAAGGGCACTGCTTACAATCATACAAATATATGTTATTTTATTGAATAATATTCCAGAATAAGACATCTCCTTTCAATTCATGTAGGAGTTATTGTAGAAATGTACACAGGTCTGATGGCAAACATGGAGAGAGGGTGAATCGAGGGCTTGTGTCTGCAGATGCTGAGAGGGAGTCATCCCTAATGAGCCAAAGAACAGTGACGTATGCATGCTTTGCAAAAAAAATCCCATGTCAGTCTCGACAATTAGCAGTTATTATTGCAGACCACTGGTTGCCTTTGTAGCCTGCAGTTCCTGATTGTAGTTTGTTAGCCTGTTGAATTTTTTTCCCCTTCCTTGAGTGCAGGCTGGTAGTTCTCGTTGCATATTGCTGGTCTTTATTCCTGTTTGCTGTTTCCCAAAGTGGTCATAAAAAGCCAGTGCATTCCTGCCGCTTGCTTTGGCTCTCATTGTAAGAGTCCAACGTGTGTCTAAATCCCTGGTAACACTTAGAAGGTGTCTGAGGATTCAGGCCTTCTCTCTGTGGCTAATCAGTGCCAAGGCCCATTTTTATTTATGGCTTTTTTTTATTTTGTTCTTTTTAAATTTTTTTTCATTGTCAGTTTTTCGGAAGACAAGTAGATTGGAGTTAAAACCAAGAAGAGTCCATAAGAGTAGGAGAGAGAGGTTGTGGGTACTTTCTGGAAGACTTGCGTGACCGTAACTCTGAGACCAGCAAGGTCAATGCTGTCTGTGACAGGACACATGTTGGCTTTAGGAGTTGTTACCCTGCTGTTTTCGCTTGAATACATTGCATCTTTCACAAACACACAACTCAGTCGCACAGTGGGACTCAGTTTGGCTGAAGTTCACTCAGGGAGACACATCAGTGTGGATACAACAGTGCAGACCAAAGACAAAAATACATCAAATAGGGAGAACAACAATAACTCTTCCTCCATTTCAGGAGTTTGCATTAGAAAGGAAACATGACAATGTAGAACAACTGAAAGACAATAAAAAAATAATAATAATTTGTCAACACCAACTATTTAAGTACACATCTGAAAAAAAACTAGACCTGACATAGAAAATCAGATATACACTATTTGTATTATTAACAGAACGTACATGTAAACTGGCAGCGATCCGTACATTTAGGCCATCCAGACAGGTTTTGTGGTCTGGAAGCATGCTGCTACGTTATAGAGAGAAATTTTACATCCTGCACATTTTTAGCATTGCTCAAAGATGCCACTCACTTAAAGAGGATAAATATGATGCTGCTGCAGCAAAAAATAGTCAGGACAAAATAAATGGCTTCTTCTGGCTTGTGGCATTTAATACGAATGCTTAATTAATTAGGAATATTTAAACACAGTGTTGCAGCCAAGGCTCAACCTTTTTGGTGTATCAATCTCGGCTTTCAATATTTAATACAGAGGAACAGTGAGTGTGGCACACATACATTTTGTATTATAATTTAAGGAATGGTTTAGATTTTATTTTTAATGGGGTTTGTGTAATTTAGTTGCCACAAACTGTCCCAAAACATTAGATATATAGTTTCTAATCCCAACAGAAATACTTTATGATGCTAAGCATTGTTTTGTTTAGTCAATTCATTGTTATATATTGACTGGATAAAATTCTTCTGTACGGAATTCTGTAGTGTACAAATTAGTTGTGACACATTAAAATAATTCAATAGGGAAGCACCAATCGAGTGTAAGAGCTATTGTATTTGGAAGTGTTGCACATAATCGATAACAGGGCATCGTAACCACATTTGGAAGCCATCATGCATGTGTTATCATCACATTACAGCATGATATAAACAACCGAACCTCATCATAAATTGCAGTAAATAAAAGAGTGAAGCACTACTCTGTTACATTCTGTGTGAAAATGGGACTATTATATCGCAGCCCAGTAAAACCGCTTCAAGTGTGATTGGATTGATGTTTAGAAATGATGCCTACAAACCAGACAGTGTTTGTTTATGCCCATCATTAACAGTCTTTAAGAAACCAAGTGCTTCCATTAGAGGGAGCCAGTTATACACAGATTTTACCCATAAATTGACAAACTGCACGGTACACATTTCAGTATGCATACCGGTTAGAACATGTCGGCAACTTGGCACAGCAGTATCTGGGGGCAATATATTGACGCAGACTGCAAATACATGCAGCATATGAGAATATAACGCTAGAATGAATGGTGATTTTGGACAGTGATGAGTTTCTGTTTGATCAGAGGGTCTTATTTAAAGTTGGATCATTCTGTTTTTTTGGTAATTCACCAAAGGACCAGAGCATCATTTGAAATTTCTACATTTTAAACACCTTGATTACAAAAAGACAACAACACAATCCCGAGTACAGACTTTATAAAATCTTAAAATCAAAAGATGCATAGCTCGCAATGGTCTCATGTTGCACACATTAATTTAACAGAAAATAGTATTGTTATACTGTACTCCCTAATTAATGAATGTGATTAAAATGCCTTGTTGGTTCTTCAGTTCAAATCAAATGTTACCAAGGTTTGTTCCAAAAATATCCCTGGAGGTTGGTAGTTGTTGTACTGTGCAACAAAAGCATTAAATCTGCCCTGCACTGCACTAACCCTAACACCGGTGGTGACTTAGCTGCAGTATAATATCATTATTGCCTCTTTTTCCCCACTAACTCGTGATAAAGTAGAGGGATTCCCTGTTTCTTTGTTTGTTTGTTTGCTATAATCTCTTAAGAACCTCCTAAGACAAACTTTAAAATTTTTCAAGCAATGCCCAGTGCTTGAAAGGTTTAACGTGCCTCCAGTTCTCCAGTGGCTTTTAGAAGGCCAGGTTTAGGGACATGGTTTATGTTTTTTTAGCAGATATGTGTCTCAAATGATGGTGCATGGTATGGCTGCTGACGCTCCCACTGTTTCAAACAAGAGGAAAGTGTTTGTCAGGCCCAGTGTAGAGGCCCTGAGAAAAAACTCCTCCCTCTGTTGTCGTCTAACTGAGTTCACAGGTAGGAATCAAACAACAGTCCTCTGAGTTCATTATGAACAAATGGATTTTGCTGTCTCTGGCAGACCTTGGGGAAATTTTTGCACCCATCGCAGGGTGGCTGTTCTCTCGTTTGTGTTTTATTGAGTCTATCGATCATTGTTTCAATCTCGTGCCCTTTCTTTTTCTCCTTGCCTCTCTGTCTTGTCTTACCTTACTCTTAATCATAGATACACACACACACACACACACACACACACACACACACACACACACACACACACACACACACACACACACACACACACACACACACAGAAACACAGACCGAATAAACACACTGTAAGTATACACCTACACAGGCAACATAGTGTTGAAAAGAAAGTTAATGGGCTGTAGATACTGTAGGCTGCGGTTAAGGAGGTGTGTAGGAAAGGGATTACGACTTTAAATCTCTCATGCGTGGGCACAAAAACTATATCGGTATTTTCATTTTCCATTTTACCACCTCGTTGTTAGCTTTGCAAAATAAATGTATCGTCAAAGGAAAAACAGAACACTGTCTGAATTCTTCAAATCACAGACCCTCTTAATATCTCTTCTACTCTACGGCTAGCTTTTTCTATCGACTTTACACAACCTTCCTTTTACAGAAATTTTACATTCAAGATCCTGACCAGCGTCTGACCTTCTGTTGCCTTCATTGCACTTACTCGTCTCTGAACCTCTCGACATCCTTTACTTCACATTCATCGTGTTTTAATCTTCCTGTCTTACATTCTACTTTGTTCACGTCACATTCAACATCAGTCTTCTATACATGCTCTGTTCTTGTGTGTCTACTTGCAGTATCACCGTCGGACAACTTGCTGTGGCGTTCTTTGCTATTACAATAGTAAGGACTGCTCGCTTTTTGGGAAAGAAATCTGTGGAGCAATTGGATCTTTGGATTATATGTTTAACATAAGAAGGGGCATGAGTAAAGTCATGGTGAGGTTTAATTCTAAATCTGCTTACTTTCTGCTGCAACAATTAGCCAATGGAAAATGAATCAGAAACTATTTCAAAAATCGTTTTTGTCATTTTTCAAGCAAAAGTGTCCCAAAATATGGCTGGTTCTAGCACCAGGAATGGGTTGATTTGATTAGACTTTTCTCTGTTTTATATCATGTAAACTAATTGTTTGGACTTTCAGTTGGACAAAATAAGACATTTGAACATGTCTCATTTGGCATGCAGGGTTCCTCGCTGTCAGCCACTCACTGCTTTGCACCTCCAAGTGCTTTCCTTTTATAGAACGGGACTTACCATCAACTTCGAAATGTGAACTGGCATGAAGAAGCTCCCAGATGGAATACACAAAAACTGTATGAGTCCTGACAGCTAAAATAAGCCCATAGCATTGTGTACTACCTGCTGTTCACACACTTTGATATCATACAGCAGTTAGTAATGCACAGTTAGACACCATGCTAGGCTGTGCCAAATTCACCAGAGAGAGAGAGCATTGGCTTGTACAGTAAAGAAAAAATGGAGATTTCATTTAGAAAAATCTGCTATAAGGACAAAATATCCAAATGTAAAGTGAATGATGTCCCCCCTGGAAAAGCCCAGAAAATTAAAGACTTAATGAAAAAAATGCAAAGCTCCAAGTAATTCCCTCCATAGACTCCCTGTCATAAATAGCGCGCAGTGCCTTACATGCCTCTTTGTCTTACAATAATTATCATATCCACATGCCGCATAAAACCCTGCCAAGTATTTTGCTTACTTTACTGCAGAAATTCCTTATCAACATTCCTCAAGAATACACCTGCTAATCCTTCACTCTTTCTAAATAACAGCCTCCATGCGCTGACCTCTTTACAATTCATCACCCTATTTCAGACTTACTCTCAGCCTCAATGCAGCACATTCATAAAGCCTCTGTTTCACATTCTGTAACCCTCCTTCACATTATGCTACCCATAAAATTAGACACCATCCCAGTGCTTTGAACCCCCTAGAGATTATCTGTGATTTTTAGCGACCATATAATGAGTATTTTTTACAGTTTGCCTTCCACATCCAGCGTCGCTCTTTCTGACATAGCAAGGGACTTACTGCTGTCTGTGTTTGTTGGTGGTATCCTTGCACATTCGCTTTGACTGAACATTGCGGTGACATTTTTTTCACTCTGCGCGTTACCAGATCAGACAGCACCCTACAGCAGCCATCATTGACATGACAACAAGCAATACCCTGACAGCTCCCATTTAGAAGCCTCAACTTCTATCAGGTCATTGCATAATTGTTCTAAAAAAAGACCCTGTGCATATCTTAACATTAGTTGATTGCACATAAACGAAATATACTCATGAGTCAGTCCCCATGAGTTTGCCCAGTTTACCCCTTCCCTGATTTTTTGATGGTAAATGGTACATAAGACGGTTGTTCACCTTGTATCACCGTTTGACAGACATATCAAAGACACAATGTTGTGTCCTGTCTGAAGGACATGATAAAGGTTACCCACAGTATCTCTGTCTATCCTCTGTACGGGCACTCATTCACACAGAGATCTCTTACAGTGCATCCACACTGCAGAAGATCCACACACAGGGGTTAAAACACAATCACATCAAGACTTTCATTCAGACAACTACATTTTTTGAGGGTGATTCTTCCAAGGTGATTTGATAAAGCTAGCGAGTGGATAAGCTGCCAGACATCCTCAGAATAACAAGTGCTCCAGCTCAGAGGCTCCTCTTGCTTTGATGTTTGCTTCAAACCTGGCTTTATGCTGACAGCAGATGCTGAGTGAAGTACACACTACGGTTCCTTTTTCAGGTGACTGAGTTCAGATCCACTCTGGATTTAAAACGCGACCCAGTTGTTCATTTGTAGCCTTTTAACAAGCTAGTGCAATATAAAAAGTGGTCACCTGGTTGAGAAGAGAGGCTGGAAAGAGGGTGCCGTTCACTCTCTCACTCATTCACACAGTTGTTTTTTTGTTTTTGTCTTCACTGAGAATTATCTTCTGGCTTGCTGGTACAAATATTGCTCAGGCGTTTTTACTATATCCACAAGGAGTTGAAAAACTCCACTATTTTATGGCTCACCTTCCCAGGAAGAATAGTTGTTTTATTTATTTATTTTTTCATATTATTACTCATGCAAGCAGTGCCTCTCTAGTGAGCTTCATAAACTTCCTATTATAATCGTCTCTATCATCATCATACTCATCTTTTACATTGTTTCCACACTGTTATCACAGGATTGGTCTAAATTATTCACACAAAAAAGTTCTTTAATGCAGCTGTTATTTTGTCCACACACCTTCTCAAACACTCATCTTGCTCAGCTGACCTGACCTGACCCAGGATTCCTGCTGATCTTTCCTCTCTGCCCCGTTTCATCTCACTTTGAACTTGAGTTGACCTTGGTGATTAGCTTAGCTGGTGGGCAGATGGTGGGTGGAAAAGCTGGCTGAGCCACACTGTCACCAACTTTAGGGCTCAAGAGGGGGCCCACGGGTGAGGATTATGATGCAGAGTCAGCGCTGGAAATGCGCGCGTAGTGAATATACAGTACAATAAAGCAGACGGTGGGTAGGCATGTGAGAAAAGATGGAATTGTCGGTGGGACAAAGAAGCTTCAGCGTGACAGAGAAACGAAGGAGACTGTGCGTTAGGGAGTCACAGGGGGCAGAGAAAGAGGCAAACAGTGGAAGGGGGAGGTGGTAGTAGTTCTTGCTATGGCCCTGGGCTTTCTTTCTGTGGTGACAGGTGGGGGGGGGGACTCTTCTCTCAGGCCTTCTCGGCTGCTGATGTACTGCTGACTCTTATATCCCTCAGCATCTTGTAGTGCACTTCTAGAATGTGGTGGCCAGTGTGGGCCATTCCCTCAGCCACCCTCAGTGCGTAATGGGCGACTGTGTTCCCAGTGTCACTGCTGCCCTTTGTCCCACCCTCAGTCTCCTGTGCTATGAGGCATCAGCCTTAGGAGCTTCTTTCCGTCCATTCTTTAGGGACGGCGAATCTGACGTCTTCACTGTCTTCCGAGGAGGACTTACTGGTTCACTGGCGAGCTCATGTAGCGATGGCTCCTTATACATCGCAACTGTGTGACAAAGATAGAAACTATTGGTTAATAATTAAGGAGGTGATTAATAACTAAGATAAACTGGTTTTAATTGTGCTAAAGTGACACAAGGGACACAAACCCTCTATAACTTTAGGCAGGAAGTGTGCAGCTCCTTTGGTCTTCTTTACCCGGTTGCCCTTCATGATCTGGCCGTCACGGTTGATACCGATATACCAGGAGCGGCCAGACTGGGTCTGACGATAGAGCATGGAGGAGTATGTAACGTAGTAGTTCTCAAACACACTCTCCTTGAACTTACACTCCGGAGTGAAATGCTCCTGAAAAGAAATATGCAAAAGGAGAAGGGTGGGGGCGAGGGGTGCATTCATATTAGCAAACAAAGCAAAATAATGTGCAAATGTCATGAGAAAACTGTAACATTTTTATCAGGCTTTGAACATGAACTCCAGTACAAGTAAGCACACACAAAAATACATGGACACCAGCAGTGAAATACATTAATTGGGTGAGTGTTTCCTGAGGGAAAGGATGGATAGAATTCTTTGAATTCTTTGAAAGTGTGAACATCCTGGTCCTTTGGGACCAGCAAGACAATATACATACTATATGTGGAGAAACAGCATAAACATCTCTGCTAAACATTATACATTCCCACGGGAAAGGAGCTGAGAAGCAGCAATGAAACACACACCAGCACAAAAACAAATTCAATACACATACATACATTACATACTGTAAATGTAAATGACTGCAGTGACTGCTTCTGAGGCATCCCAAGTTCAGAAAACCAACTGACCTAGCTAGGTCTTTAGGACATTTGTAGTTTTGTGTGCATGAACAAAATCCCCAGCAAATATTCACATTCGGGACATTTTTTTGCATTTACTTGATAATATAATAAATAATTATTTGGGAACCACTACATTGACAATTTTTTTAGACTCTGGGTATGTAGAAACAATAGTTAAATTCAGCCCCTTTATTCCCCTGAAAGAGAATTATCCCTTATATATAGGCTACTCTCATGTACTGTCAATTGTCCATGACTGGCTAAATCTGAATAGACATTTCAAAATCGAATTAGCAAAACTTGGATCAAATCCAACAGTATAGCCGCTCGTTGTAAACGATCATGTTCCAGCAGCACTTCCCCTCCCTCTCTGTCCTCAACATAAGGACTAGTGAACCCTGCATAATACTGACTGGTGATATTAACCAATAGCGACAGATATACATCTCTCTTAGTCTCCATCAGGGTCTTGACAGGGTCCTTCCCCTGTCAGAGAGCAAAGCCAATCTGCTGGATTGATTAAGTGAGAGCAGCAGGGTAGAAATGGCTGAGTGGAGAATTTCTGTGAGACTCGGGGTGACAGAAGAGGGCCAAAAGATCACAACTTGGCATAGGCGAGCTTTAATAAAGAGCAAAAAGTAGATTGAGAAGGTATAAGAGACCTCCAGTTTCACACTTATCACAGATCATCACCTTTCTCCTTCACAGGAAGGCATCATCCTTAAGCTGAGAAGGCAATTCGGGACTTTGTGCCCTTTATCCGTCCACTCCTTTCCTGCGGCTCCACCACAGTTTATGCCCTTTTAACTTCTGTCTTGCCCCCATAAAAAAATAAAAAATAAAACAAGCCCCTACCTTTAACTCAACAAACTCTCCCACTACCATCACCACCACATTGCAGAGCTATTTTAAGATCCTCTGACAGGTTTGATATCTTCTGCTGTGCTAACACAAAGAGGATGGGATCGATAGATGATCTGCTTCATTCATTATTAATCAGGCCAGAGAGCAAGAGGGGTGGGAAGTGCAGGAGACAGAAGGGGAAAGGTAGGAGAGACAGGAAAGAGAGGAGAAGATCACTCGGAGAGGACAGAGGGGTTGCTGGGTAATAAAGGAGATTAAGAAGAGAGAGAAAGGGAGAGGTCTGCTTCTTTGCATCTCCCCCAGGGCCAAAGCAGGAACGCTGGGCTGGCAGTGGCTTTAGTCACCAGCACCCCATGCTCTAACAGTCATGTCCCTCTGGAAAGAGAACCCATCACTCCAGCAAAATACCTTTCAGCTCAACCTCTGAAATGACACTAGTGATAACCCCTCTTCCAAGTCATCCTGTAATTACCCTTTATAATCAGTCCCCTGAAATTAGCCTAATGATAGAACCCACACACAAAAAGTCTCCAATGGTCTGGGAGGAAAAAAAATACACTGAGAAAGCAAACAAGACAATTTAATGAATGTCCTGATATGACTTTCCCTAACTGATACAAATATTTTGCTGTAACTACCCCCAACTCACCTTGAGGTAACCTCAAAATCACAGCAGAACTACAGAGACCACCAAGGGTGTACTGACTGAAGGTATCACTCAAACGACCAGATGTACCTGCGCAGATGAATAATTACTGAGGATGTGTTGAGGGTTGCACATTTTTAAGAGCAATGGGGGAATATTTCCATCTAACCGCTGGGTGCTTGGACTAGAAATTAAATAAAAAGCTCTTTCTTCAACCGTGACTTATTGAGAGACTTGGGTAGCTTCCCTTCTATGTGTCTCAAGCCAAAAATGAATTTAAATGAAAGCAGACGACAAAGGTAATATGTAGCGTCCGTGCTGAGAATCCCCAAGATGGGAAGAACCTTTTTATGATGCAGAGCAGCGCCCCGACCCCCCCGCCCACACACACCACCTCCTTCCTCATCTCTCGTGTCTGATTACATCGATTCTACCTGCTTCAGGAAGCTTAACTCTCCATGCCACCATACACTGGGATTGCACTTACGACCAAATAAGGACAGCAGAGTACTAATAATATGCACTCATAGGGCAGAGTTCCCTTAATGTGACATCTTTCCCTGCATATAATTAGGATATAAGAGCAGGAATGACAATTATGGCCAAAAAGATGAAGTGAATCCACGAATAATGTTTAATATCTTGTTTACTTTCATTTCATCACACATGCAAAAGCATGCAATAACTACTAACACCCCTGAAAATGTATCTCTACTTCTGGAATTCAAAACACGTTTTAGCATTTCTGACGTGCAATTATTTGCAGTCCCCTATTTAGACAGCAGGGGTCACAGTGTCATACAGGCTTCCTGCATCTATTGACTGTCCCATCAAGCCCACCAGTGTAATCTATGGGGTGCTATGAATTCTGCTTTTCCACAGTACTGCGTTACTGCTGCAGCAACCCACTCCTGTCATAACATGAAATGCAAACTCATTCACAACAGCACTCTGTTACACACACATAGACACATGCACACAATCTGTGAGTGTATGCAATGCAGAACACCGCCAGCAGGGCGTATTGCTGATGTTGTTGTCGAGGGCCAGATGTAGATGCACTATGACACGCCACGTTACGTAAGTCAATAGGGCATAGACATGGTTATTAAGAGGAGTTTACAGAAGATGAGACTGGCAGTTAATACTGTCTAGCACCACACATGTATGATCTCTCTCTAATGCTTTATGATAGCCCAGGGAGGCATGCTGCTCGCATGACAAGAGCAGAGTGGATAGTGATGTGCGGGGGACTCATGCCTCTGCCGTGTTGACTGACAGCTGGAAGGCCCCTGTCAATATAATGTATCTGAGAGAGGAGTGGTAGCTGACATTCCCTCTTTGACCCTCAATGACAGAGGTGACACACTGCCTGCTGCCTTTATCAGAAATCACCCTGCTTTTAATTTTCTAGGACACAAAAAGGGGTGGTTGATTCTGTGTCATCATCATCATCACCATAGGTCTACATTCTGATATATCCCTGAGGCCATTTTGGAAGGAGAGCACTGTTACAAGGTATATCGTGAGTCAATCAGAAAGAATAGGTTTTGCCTCCTCTAAGTGCTCTTAATTGGTGGCCTGGCAAAGTGTCTGTCTTTATCATTGTGTTTCTGCACTTCATTTCTTTTCTCTTACTCTGGCCAATTATTCTCTCTGCTACTTTTTCTAATGTCCACATTTTATCCAGTCCTGTGATAAAAGCGATGCTATCTTGCTGCTGGTGTCGTCCTGCATCTCAATGCAATCCTCCCACGAAAAGAATAGAAGGACACAGCTTTTCATCAAGAAGTCTCATGCTGTTTCTCTTTCTTTGTCCCACTCTGGTGTCTTTGTGTGTGTTTTTCTCTCTTTCTCTATCACACACAAGTATCACAGCCCCACACAGATGTCAAGAAATCGTATTTTTTTTAATGCATTAAAGGCCCATATAGGCTGTGTGATTGTGTGCTGTCCAAGGCGAGAGCTGACAACTGTGAGAAAAACGTGGTGAAATCTTTAGTCAACCCAAAAAGAGTCCTACATTGATTGGTTGATTTAGAGTCTGGGGACCAAAGACAGCCAGCGACCAATTTCTCACAATGTGACTTCTACTGAAACCCGTATAAAAACCATCCAATCTAAATAAGGCATGCCAATGTTTTTTGGCCCTGATCCTGATCTGAGTCCAATCTGATATTTACATTTAGTTAATGTTGATTAAATATGTATCTGACTCACTGAAATAAAAGCTAATCTATACTACTTCATCTATATACTGAAGGTCTTGGTTCAAAACTATTAAAGGGCCAGTGAATAGGATTTAGTGACATCTAGTGGTGTAGCTTCCAGTGTAGCCCTTGCCTCACTCTGCCATTCCAAGCGTGTAGGAGAAACCACGAAGGCCATGCATTTTTTAGAATGAATTAGCGACAGCTGATAATGACCTGTCACCAGCCACTTTTGTCAGTTTGTTGATAGCAACAGCTAAAATTGAGATGCTGCTACCTGAATGTTTTGTACACTGCTCTTTGCTGATAAGAAAGAGGGAGGACAGATAAAAGACTCTTAAGTGTCTGAGTTTAAGAATCCATGCATTTTTCCAAGCTCTCTGTCTGAAGTCAAATAATGTTTTACATCATGCATCATGCGTTTCGTTACGCAGCGAAATGCTCGCACAGTAGAGCCAACTGTGGTAAAGGAGAACGGAACTGCAACACTATTTGATCTGCTTCATTTTAGCCGTTAGCAATCCTGTGAAATATGCCCGTATTGACAACTCTAATTCTAGGTATTCACTGACCAATCTGACATGCCTCAACATTGTAATTATACAGTCTGACACAACAAAGATTGACCTTTAAAATGTAAATTGTACAAAAACACCTGCATGAAAGCACCCAATGTTTATAACAGGCTTAACCCATGTCTAAATCATGATTGGCACCCAACCTGTTTCTGTGAAAACTTGCCTGTCAACAGTCATGTCAGCCTCCCCTAACACAAACCCCTCTCTCTCTCTTTCTCGCCCTCCCTTTCTGTCTATGAGGAGTTTTCCAGAGCACATAGATTATAAAATGGGGCACAAACGAGCCAAGCTCTATTTTTATATGAGGATCAGCCATTTCCTGTTGTCACCTACAGGTAGTGAGGCTGAGATGTATGTCTAAGACAAGGCAGCAGTGGACACCCTCTGCTTGTTTTAGAGCCTGGCCCCACAAGCTGACCACTACGTGTGTGTGGGCAGTATAGAGAGAGGGATGCAAGAAAAAAAGTTATTTAGGAGAAAACAACATAACCATCAGTAAGCAGCAGAGAAGGCAGTATATGCAAGAAGATGAGAAAATAGCTGGAAGGAAGCAACTAGTCACTCCGTCACCTCGCCTCTTCTGAGAGTGACAGTGATGAGCTTATTTCTTGTAAATTAAAGCATTCCTTGTCTGTGTCACGCACTCTTTTGGCATGCTTTTAAATGTAAAAGAAAATGTGAACATGCTCTTAGAGCACTCAGATATGTATAAAAGGGCCATATCATGCCACCTGCACTCCCTCCTACACAGCAAATTAGTACATCAGATACACTACAGAGAATAATGTGGGGATCATAAAATCAAACATGCATGATATTACACAAGAAGACAGCTGTTCTATTGTACAGCGCCTATATCAACACATTCATGTAACTGCATGTGCGTGTATGTGCGTATGAGAGAGAGGAAATTCTCTGAAAGAGGTCAGTGTGGAATGCAGTAAAGCTATTGACTGGTGCTGAGGAAATCCCCTCTCTCTCTGTTCACAGAGGCAAGGCACCAAAGTCTATTGCATGCTAATCAGGGGCTCAGAAGATAATAGGAGATGGCGTATTTGCCATAATTCAAGATTTAACTCTCACATGTACAGATGATGCTCTCTCCTTTACATCTCATATGCATAAAACCACTCTTGCATTCGCTGCTTTCACATGTAATCTTCCGCACATTCTGTTGAAACCAATACACAGATGACCCCTAAAGAGACATATATACAACGTATTTATAGAGGGCTCTCACGTCACGACATTTATTTTTTCTGTGTCTAGTCAATTGCTCAAAAATAACATCCTCTTTAATATATAATTGTATTAAATCATATACATTTCTTATATAGTATACATACTATATGTGCATATCCTATATGCACAGTATATATACACACTACACTATAAACTATTATATGTACTATATTGTGTGTGGTGTGTGTGTGTGTGTGTGTGCGTGTGTGTCAGTATGGACAGCAAAGCAAGGACATAATAATAAAGGTATAAGGTAAAGAGATTCACTAGATGCTGAGACGGGCTTCAACAATTCCTTGATAAAAAATATGGTTTTGACAATAATATCATGCTAAAGCAATGTTACAAGCACTGTCCAAGGTACAGAATGGACTGTATACCCTAAAACTGTCTCTAGGGCTGTCCAAGGTACTGATTAGTCTGTGTAGCCTAATACTGTCTCTAGAACTGTGCACACATTCTCACCAGAATTCCTGTTAGCGGCTCAATCCTGAAACCGACTGCTCATAAAGACAAAGCTATGCTCTTTCTCTCAATTTGAAGTTGTAGATTTTGTCTAGTTCTACGTTTTCTGAATCTAGTTTGTAACTTATACTGAATAAAGCCCTTAGCACTTAACCCTTTGACAATTTGTTCAACATAATTGAAATAATACTTAAGAGCTAATGGAGTACTTTGCCGCATTAACTAAATTAGACAAAACAAGTTGTGATAGTAACACTCTGGGTATTGCACTCCAAAGAGTTCCCCATCTCTCTTTTCACCCTCCTGCTACTTCTTCACACATTTCTGTTTCCTATGTTCCCTATGTTTATAATATCATCCACTGGATTAGAATGTCACCTGGACCTGGTTTAATGTATGTTAATGTAATAAATAATCAGAGCATTCTTATTTACCAGCAAATGGTTACTGATTGCATGCTTCTCTTTCATTCTCAGAGACTGTAGACTCCTTGCCTCAGTGATTCAGTTGATTACTAACGGCAGAACTTGATCATTATGTCAACATGCTTGCAAGCATTCAGTCTTGATTGGCCTAAAAGCACCTGACACCTTAATAACACTTGGAATATATATTAAAAGTGAGTGAAACTGGACAAAATGAGGGACTGTGTAAAACATTATGGGGCTGTGAAAGGTGCACTGATCTAAATTTTCTAAAATTCAAAACAAAAACAGCCACATTCCACCTGCCCGGTCAACACTTATTGCACTTAAGCGACCTTGAGATTATCCATGAGTATTTTTACACCCACTCTATCGCCATTTCCCCCACCCTGTCTTTCCAAAACTAATTGGAATACTCATGCAGGTAGTCTAGCAGGTTGTCACCCTATCTTTCACCCCCCACCTCTCTCTGTCAAACATTCATATAGACCTGCAGCTACCAAACACACAACCCCTTTTTCTATTAGCTCTGAACATCCTTCATGCCAACTATGGCACTGCGTATGCTACCAACTAGTTTCTTGTTTTCTGTTTGGCTTTTTAGTATTTAATTTACCATTTATTATCTATACACAGCACAAATATACATGCATAAAAGCTGTGTTAAAGTGGTAAATGACACTTAAGTCCTTACACTGTACTCAGTCATAGGTCTGTAGGGAATACTTACCGAGGTATAGAGGTATCCTTCACTATTCATGGCAAGGTATAACCCTGTCTTTGCTCCCTGGATTGCCACAATCCGCAGTCCCACCGGAATTAAGTTGAACTGTGCTAAATTTGGGAGTAAAGTAGGAGACATAGGGCATGACAAAGAGAGAGAAAAAAAGAGAAAGTCAGAGAAGATTGTGAAATCAAAGTACAATAGTAAAAAGTAAATACAATACAAAGTAAATAATGGAAATGTCCTGCTACAATGTAACATAAAGCAAAGACAGTGAAACATGGATAGATAGTTCAACTCATTAAGAAATAATATCAGTTGTTGAATAAAAAAATAAAATCTTCCATATTCAAACCACAGTCTGGAACGTTAAATGGGCAAATACAAAGAATTTATACTGCAAAGAGAACACTGCCTATTTCCAGCGTGGTAAAGGTCAGGATGAACATTCACATCAGTGGTGGCAGTATGTCACTCAGGAGCACTTTAAACTCAGGCAGCTTTATGTGATTGTGAGTTGCAGATCCAATCAGAATCAGTATCTGTGCTTTGAAACACAGTATAGATTTAAAGTTTTTAGAGATGAGCACATAGGGCATTTCTGCATATGAGCAAGGACACATTCTATTGCCAAAGTTTGACAGGCAGTTTGACGTGATGTTCCTCCCTATTGAAAGACAGAAATAACAGTACAAATTGGAACAAATTTGACAGATGAGCTGACAAATTCCTAACTTTCAGCCACAGGGCCCCTATAGCACAGTGTAACACCTAGTGTGGTTGTCTTTAGCTCAGTGCGTACAGTACAGCATTAACTTTACCAAAGTTGGAGATTTGGCTCCCAATGAGGGTAGGAGCTGTTCCATACTTGAGCTATACTGCAGGTGTTCGAGTATAGACACCTTCTGGCTTTTACACTGGTCCTCTAACTGGTACTAGTAGGGCTGTCTAAATAACCACAATAATGAAATACTGCACTATTGCTGTACACATGAAGCCACCGCCACAACCGTAATGTCACAACATCTTATCATGTTCAGTATTTGTTTTTTAAGAAGGAACAGTTTCCACCACGCTTAACTTGACTAGACTTGACACAGCAGAAGCATTGTCTGAACGTGGTGCTACGCATCATCCCTCAGTTCACAGCCCAGGATTATAATACCACACAGGAGAAAGTCCTGTAGCTTCTGCCTCACTCGCTCTGGAAACCCCTAACTGGAAACACCAGCAGTCTTTTAGTAGAACATGCTGACTGGTCCACTAATTATCCCAATTTGCCACAGCTGTGGTGTTTGTGTCCTGCAACCCACCAGTGTTCCTGTTTAACGAGTAACCCTGTCAGCTGGCGACTTATTCGGCTTAAAGTCGCCAGTTAAGAGGCAGGAGGAGGGAGAGTTCAGGTGATTAGTACAGGCAGGTACTGAGATGAAACATTGAAATGTCGGACTCCTTGCAAAGTAGTTGGCTAAAACAACAAAAATGGTGATAATACTGCATGCCGCACTGTTGAGTGGCCCTAAATCAGTTTACTGAGACTAGATTATGAATAAATTAATTAAGCAGTAGCTCACTACAGTCTGTGGTATATTTTATATTGTGATTATATCACAGTTAAGGGGCACAGTGCGAAACAGTTACCAAGTATGGCAATATGAAAGTTATAGACACATTCCATTTTAAACCATTTTTATTAACATGTTCGTAAAGCATTAATAAAGCATTCTTACAAAAAATAGTGCCTCCCATTTGCCTATCTTATTTTTTATCATCACAGATTGCTTTCATCATTTGACTTTTTATTTATATTTGTATGTTTCCATTTATTGGGCAACCATTGAAAAACTGTCCAGCAACCATGGGATGACTAAAAACTGCTTGTAGACTTGCATTGTTTGTTAGGTGGAGGTGTGTTGCTTGACGTGGCCACTTTCTCCAGGCATCAAGCTTCAGTCGCCAATGGCTCTGATGAGAGGTTTCGCATTTGTGGCCACTTCCAGCCATAATCTCTCTCATGTCAAGACCCGCATCAGTCTCTGAATGGTGGTGCTGCAGAGATAGTGATTTGTATGTTTCTTCTACGTTCCTGCTTGCTTGCATATTCTGGGCAACATTGTCGCAAGATGACTGACCCCACTGGCTCTCGATTGTACCTGTAACACACATGAAATGACACTTATGTAGTTACAAACAAAAAAGCATTTTGCTTAGGTCAACAGCCAGGATAGCCAATAGACTACCTACATACTGCACAGTTATATATTACATAATTTCTTAATAACTGTATGGTAGGTTACTGCAGTCTGAGCCAAAATAATATGCACTAGGACTACTTACCAAACATTGTTGCCTCGCAGATCACTTTTCTTTTAGGGGGAAGGCTGGTGCGTCTGTGGGTAGGTGGGAGAGATATTTCTCCATAGATGAAAAAGGGCAGAGGATCATCAGGCTGTTCATACATGAATCCCCTTGTGCTCTTTTTATTCTTCTCCTGTGGGTCATTTTGATTCTCTGTTTGCTTGTTAAGGCCAGCGTTGCATACTTAAGTAAGCCCAAAGTGTAGTTGAACGTCAAACCACACGTTGTTTACTAACCCCTCTGGAGTGTTGGGATCCAACCGTCTTTATCATTTTTAAAGTTATCCTGTGATATTGACGCATGATGAACTGTTGTGTCGAGTCCTTTCTTTCTAAGAGTTTTCACAACGCTGGTGAATAAAATATTGCACATTATAAACCGAGTGTCTTTGAGGAGAGACAGGACCGACTGAGCGTTGGGTTGTTAATGTATCGGTTAAGTCCAGCATGGAGACCAACACAGCTGCTCAGGCCATAGAGCTTGCCTTTATGGTTTCTGACAGTGGCAGAGAAATTTACCAAAATCTCTTGGACTCATTGCTCCTTTGACACTGTCTTAAATATAAAATGTACACCTTTATCTAACCTATTTTGTTGCTTAATGTTTTGCTTTATGTTTGTTTCTTTCGGTTTATTTAGTAGCAGTTTTGTAGCAGTAATCAGCAGCGGGAAATAGACGTCATAGCCATTATATACAGTTATTATACCACAGCTAATCCACAACCACAACCAATCAGATTGCTTGATTTGAGCTATCCATTTTATAATAACATTAACCTGACACCACAAAAAGCAAAAAAAGTGTAGGCTAGAGACAGAAACACACACACGCGCACACACACACACACTCACAAAATGAGCTGCTTTCATCCCTTGTGCTGTCCATGGTGCCGTCAGGCTGCATCTGCAGGTAGTATCCATGTTGGCTGTATAGCCGGGTAACAATGCCCTTCAGCTGTGGCTCTGCAAGAGAACACAGGAAAACAACATCGTATTAGACAGGTGCCTCCGCCAGAGGTCGAGAGCAGGAATAACATTCACTGATTTACAGAACCTGAAAAGGAAATGGGTTAGACAAATACGTTGGAATTTAAAGACACTAGCCACAGAGGAGTTTTACTGGGTGCAGTATTTGAAGTTTATACATAATATCTAAAATGTTTAAGTAGTTTTCAGTTGTCTAGTGCCATAATCAAGTCAAAACATTTATTTTTTAATACTAGCTACAAAACTAATGACATTACTGTCATCATCAATTGCGCTTTAGTTTTAACGGACCAGTGTGTAGGATTTAGTGGCATCTTGCAGATTGCAACCATTTGCATTCCAAGGATGTAGGAGAAACTACGGTGGCTGTAAAACTTCCTATCTACAGCCAATGTTTGGTTTGTCTGTTCTGGGCTACTGGCAGTTCAAGATGGAAGCCTCCATGGGAGAGGACTTTCTCTTCCTATAGATAAAAATGGCTTATTCTAAGGTTTACCATTAGGGAAGACACCAGGCAGAGTAGATGATGACATAATGACTGATCTCTGACATCATTACCATAACAGAGGAACACTTATCCATCCTTATTAACACTTCACAGTACTACAAGAGAAAAGAATACAGCTGTTTATGCTGCATTTTTAGAAGTCATATATTTTTCTCTAGAACAGAGACATCGATAGAAGATATACACATATTCAGCAAAAAAAAAGAAAAAACAGAGTTTAGGCTTTCAGTATTCAATAACAATTTCTTAATTAGTGAATTGCCCAAGGTACATTTTTGGACTAATGGACTGAATCTGAAATGATGTAGCAGCTGGTAATTCAACAAACTGATGAATAAAACGGCTGTATAACTTAAGCTAAAGCATCAGTCAACTGTATTGCTACCAGTGGTATTTTTAGCAAGAGCTGGGGCCATCAGAGAATGAAGTCAAGTGAGAGAGTTGGTCTGTCTCCCGCTAAATAAAAGATATATAATCAAGGGGGCTGGGCAGTGCAGGAGAGGATGGAGGGTGAATAGAGAGGTTGAATGTTTCATGAGAGGAGTCCCTGCAGCCTGCTTTGCATTCATTTAAGAAACAGACAGAATCTTTGCGGCAGCTCTCAGATATCACCAGTGTCCCCCTCAATTACGCAAAGCGCTCTCTGCGTTGTGGAAATCTAAGTTGTCTCCTGAGCTCAGCACCTCGCTGCCTCAGTCAGGCTACTCCAGCAGCAAGGAGAACCCTGTAGGTCCCCCAACTTATCTTAAAGCTCAGTCATTTATTCTGGTCAGTGAACTGACCAGTCTCCTTCGCTGCAGCTTTAATAAGGGAGATGAAGGAGCAGTTCATGACTGAATCTCTTGAGGACTGAGGGACCATCTGGGAGTTCCCCCTGTGCTAAACTTCGCCCACGCCCTTACACACACTCCCCAGGGAGGGACCTAGGGCACTGCGCAATCTACCTGCCTTCTTCAGACTAGCACAGGGAGCAAGAGAGCGGCAGAAGATGCAGGAATGGGATCTGTAGGACGATTTCCCAAAGGATGTGTGCCAGGGTGGAGGCATCAGTGAAACTGTGACCTACTCCCATTGTTACATGCACGCATCTGCAGCACTCCCCATCCTCTCTCTTTCAAAGCTGCTTGTCAAAACATTTCAGTATCTCTACTCCTGCACTTTCTTCTTCTTTTCTCCCCTTTTCCATTTCATATCCTTTGAGTTATATACGCTTTCATCCCACCTAATAACTTCGTACATCATCCAATCAGAGCAAAGAAGCCGTTCATTACTTGTCCCCACAGATGCAAAACAGAGAGATGAGAGAGAGAAAGACAAAGAAAGGGAAATGGGAGGATCAGGGAGGAGAGAAGTGAGCAGAGGGACGGCAGGGGAACAGAGTGAATGAGATGACACTGTAATTTCATTAAGAGTGACGGCTGTATGTGCTGGAGAAAAAGCACATTTAGGCAGAAATTCAATGGACAGCTTGTGCAATATGGCTGCAATCACAACTCCAATGCTTGGTGTCAGGGGCACTAAAACTAATGTTTCACTCAGAGGAACTGGGTCTAATTTCAAAATCCCCATCACAGTGCACAACGAATCCTGATCCAGTGTAACGAAAGCATGCTCCCACCAAAAACAGTAGTGTTTTACTGTAGCTGCATTAGAGATTCTTAGATGATAAAACAAAAAACAGCTCTTGTCAGGTTATTACAGTATTTTGCGACTTTTAATTACTGTTGGAACTGTTGTGTTCTAAAAGTCAGTATACTTTCATTATATTATTCTGGTTCTAATTTGGACATGAAGGAAGTGTACTCATGTTTTGCAGCTGAGACTAGATTATGAAGTTGTAGAAGAAGTTGCAGACATTTGGACTTGTGGTAGTAGGTACATGTCAATAAATGGCTATAATAAGGGTTTATAACCTTCAACGTGTTAAACATTACTGTACACTGGCAGAACAGTTCTATTGGAGGTACAAATAAGGCTCATAAAAACAGTTTCTGTATATTCTGTCAATGCTCAAAGAGTAACCTAAAGGACCAGTGTGTAGGGTTTTGTGGTATCTAGCAGTGTAGTTGCTGATTGTAATACCCTTGCTTCACCCTCCCACTCTAAGTGCGTAGGAGAAACTACGGTGGCCGCGAAGCTCGTGAAAAACGTGAAAGGCCCTATCTAGAGCCAGTGTTAGGTTTGTCACTTCTGGGCTACTGTAGTAACATGTTGGTTCAACATGGCATACTCCATGGAAGAGCACGCACAACCTCTAATTGCTAATTTTATGGTAATGACATAGATAATTATTCACTAATGAAAACACAACTATGATATATATTCCATTTCTGCTAACAGATCCTCCTAAATGTTACACACTGGACATCTCACACTAAATTCACTGTTTTGATAGGGATGTGCATGATTAGTCAGTTAAATGTTGTTAATCTCACTAGTCAACAAAAGAAACTAGTCAGTTAAACTTATCATTCTATTTTATTCATGTATAGCACAGGTTAATTGCACCTTTCTGCAGTCACCCCCCACTAGCCAGGGACACAGCCATGGCAGGTGGCTGCTCCTCGTCCCTGCCCTAATCCCACCGCTGGTTTTAAGTCATCCTTGTCCCACTTTAGAATTTATAGTCATAACATTTCATTAGTGCAGTCTGCTTTGGGATTCTACCAGCCGATTTCACTCTCTACACTTCTAACCTCACACAACAAATCTGTTAGAGATGGCACTGTTCAGGGAAAAGAGGATGGTGGAAATGGCGTTAAAAAAGAAATACTCAGAGAATAGTAAATTATGATGATATTAAGAAACTAGCAATGACATTATAAAACACCTGTCAGCCTCGCTGTATATGCTAGCAGGTCACTTCACATCATCACCGATGCCATGTCACCTACATTTTGTTGTTCACATCACAAAGTTAATCCAGCCATCACTGTAAAAATAAAAATAAATAAATAAAAACTTCAGAGGCATCATGTATATAAATTATCCTACAATAATGAATCAGCCATGAGAGTGAACTCTTACTTACTATTTGAATAATTATGGGGCAGCGTCATTTCCACCCCCCAAACCCAACTACAACAAACCACCAGCATTATGGACAGATATGAAAGATTCACAAAAGGAAGGCTGCTAAACCTGAACAAATCAGACAAAAACGTAACTGCGTGCTTACTGCATGCTAACTTGCTGGCCATTACATAGAATGCATGTTTAAGACACTTCCGCGTTGGCTTCTCTTTACAGACACAGAAGCTCTGCCCATTACATTATACATGCTGTCAATGTCTTGCAACTGCATTTATAATTTTTTTTGACTCAAACGTTGCTTAACCGTGATGACACCAAAGTACACTGTAAGGACAAATACTACCGGGATTATTACAGAAAATTGCAGATGAACATTTAACAGATGCAAAACAAAGGCACTTTGGACTGAAAGACTTCATATCATATATATCTTTTGTGAATCGGACGATGAGACAGGGCAGATAGCAATGTGCTATCTGATGCAAGTCATGCGCAATTCATAGTGCTATCAGTGGCTGCAAATCTATTCTTTGTTACTTCCCCTGAGGGAGGTGCAACTGAGAGCTGAAGTTGTGGAAATACTACAATAGTAGTACACTACAACTACTATTACTAGTAAGCTAGTAGTTTAGAGTGTTGACTAGTTACACATTTACACCCTCCCTGCCAGTCATTTATATACGTTATTCTGTCACTCTCCACCTCTGCTGCATCTGCTGAAGCCTCTCCGAGCTAATGTTACACTATCAGTTTAAATGTCTCTGAACCTCAGCCAGCAGAGAGTGTGTGGAGACTCGAGGGGGACTGAAGTTATATCCAGGCATTAACAGGGGTGGGGGTTGGCTCTTAAAGTGATGTTGCCTAGTTTGGGAGGCGGAGTGTCCCAGGGTACCTCATAGATTTTTCATAGAATTACAGAATCTCTTCAAGAAAAAGAAAAATAACTTCTGTTGCAATGAACACGATGAAGTAAGAACAGGATCAATAGATAGTGTGATAAAGTGACTATGTGTCATTTACTAACTCAAATTTGTTGATTTAGCACTGAGTTAATCTTTAAAGTTATTTTTTGCTTTTCTTTCCAAGTATGCTTGTATCTACTTAAATCTAAAGTTCTTTTTGGCTCTAATAGTTCAGTGCGGCAACAAGGCTTTTAACAACATGCAAATGAACAAAACTCTGCATAATCACAACACAGACTCGACTCAGTGTCATCAAATAGCAGGGATGCACTACATCCCCCATGCGTATTCTGCTCCCCTCTCACTGTCTTGACAGCATCTGTGTCTGCATAATGTGCGCACACACACACACACACACACACACACACTTTTTCTGCCGTTGTTTTTAATGTTGCAGTATGTTGGCATTAGGAGGGAATACATCAAGGTTTCAACAAACATGTCACATTGTTGCCTGAGTAACCTTTCATCAAAACACAAAGTAAAATGGAGTACATCACACAAACACACATCTGTGTTAACGGTTGGGAAATATTATGTAGGCCTATCTAGTCTGTAAATGACACCCAGTACTGAAGTTCTGTATGCACCTGGCTTTTCTGCCATCCATAAATTTTACATTTAATGTAAAATCATTGACAGTTCTTTCCTATTTACATCTAGAATGATACTTGGATAGTATGTGGCTCATGATTTCTTCCTGTATGGTACTTTTTTAACCTTTTAGTCTGCTGAAGGGGATAAATTAAAGGGGTACTCAAGAGATTTTGTTTTGCACTTCTATAAAGTTAGTTAGATTTTAAATAAAGGGTCAAAGTCAAAGCAGGAGGGGCAGAAAAAACCTTGACTTTTGGTTTCTAGCATCCAAAAACACTCTTCTTAAATCTTCTTTCAAAGCCCCATACAAGTATGTGAACACTGATGATGTCACTAGGGTTTTTTTTTTTCAAACTCCCCCAAAGACGACATTATACAGTATTTTTCAGAGGCTGAGTCGTCCTCCTTGTGACGACAAAAACTGACCTTCATGTGTAAATTTGCTGCAGTGCCACTTTAAACTTACTGCTTTGTGTCCAAGAGTGAGCACATGTTACTAGGCAGGCAAACTTTCTTTCGCCTTTATAAGCCCTGGAGAAGCACGCTGACAGATAGTGACACACTGTGACAGCAGTCTACCTCTGGTTGGATTAGCGAAGCACACAGAGTTGTTTACATGAGCAAAAAGTGTGTGTTTGTATCACCAGGATGCGTAGTGTGCACATGTAGTCTCTACTGCTCCACAGGGGTAAACAGAGAAGATGATAACTCGGAAAGCTACTGACTCAAAGGTCATGTTTTGCAATTTGGGTATGTTAGGGCATACTTGTATTCAAACAGTAAGAGAATATTTTATATGGCAGGGAGCCAAAAGCAATCATAGTTTTATAAGACCATAACCCAAACAAATCTAATGTTTGGAATTAAGCTTCTGATAATCCACTGGTGGAGTACATTTACTCAAGTACTTTACTTAAGTACAATTTTGAGTATAGGTACTTTAATGCTTCCTACTTCTAATCCACTAAATACAGAGGCAAATGTTATACTTTTTACTGCATTACTTTTGCTGTAGTTACTAGTAATATTTTAGTAACATTTTACATAAAAAACACAATAAGTTTATTATATAAAACATGATTTAAAGGTTAATTGAGTGGCTGCCAACCTTTTTGGCTTGTGGCACCTTAAAAAAAGCAGTGTCTCGTTGAGGTCCATGAGTTGTCAGCAGCAGGGCTTTTATTTGCTTCCATCACTGAACTCATATTGACAAAAGTTTAAACATTTAGATTTGTGTAGGAGATCTAAGCAGCTTAGAACTTAGAAGCCCGGTGGGCTTTAAAAGGTTTTATGCATCCAAAGAATTTCCATAAAATCCAGACCAGGGGCCAGATGCACAAAACTCTGTTTAGATTTGTGACTACAAATGTGTGTACATACGCATTCTTTTCATCAGATTTATAAAGCCGTACACACGTCTGATTCTGTTTATAAATCTCAATTCATTCATTTCAACCCCCACATTTATCCATAAATGGATATAGAAACGCCCTTAAACTTTTGTTTGCATACCGATACTTGTGCTCGCTGCACCACTCATTTGTCAATGAAAGGAACGATGGAAGGAACGATGGAAGGAACGGTGGAAGGAACAACCAAGAAGAAAAAGTGATGGTGTCATATTGGGTGAGGTTCTCCACCATTATCAGAACAGCTGTCATTACGCGCAACCATTGTGAATTGCTGTGGCAATTTACTGCAACGGCACCACTATCTCATCACATGTACCTATAAATCATTGCAGTAATTAAATCATTATTATGAATCAGAAGGATGATCAATATATATTGTTCATATTTAAAACAGACTTTCCATAGTGCTTCACAATTCAGGATCCAATAAAAGATCATTAACAGGGAAATTATGGTGAATGTAAATAAAAGGAATGATAAAACTCATCCCCATTATGAGGACTTACAAATACCATTAAATGAGATACCAATATCAGAGTGAGGCGCACATCCCCCCCTTCTTTTTTTATTTGTTTATTTATTCTGAGGTTTTGTTGTGGTTACTTTCATTATCATTGAATGATTTTGCATTTGTTATTGCAATCTTTCTAGCATCTTGAATTGAACAAACCCAATGGACATTCATTCTTGCACAGATTCGAACACTAAGGGACAAGTGGGGATGGTTGGGAAGGTCTGTCAGGGGGGTGAACTGGGTATAGTTTCACAATTATAATCACTTGATTGATGCAGCTACTATTTTTTTTTCTCTGTGAATACTCTTCCTTTCAACATATGCTGCAAATGAATGTACGAAACTAAAGGAAAATCAATAAAAAATTGTTGAATGAGAAAAATAAATAAATAAATAAAACTCATCCCACATAAGCAATTTTAAATTAAGTTTATAAATGTGCCTCTGATTAACATTTTAAAGAACGCTGTGTGGACTGCAATATAACAAACATCTCTCAACTTGTATCTCATGTCCACTCATCATTTCACCCGCAGTTATCTCTTGAAACTGTGTGTACACCTGGTCTGAAGTGTGTGCTAGGTGTTCGCATTCTCACCACACAATCTTCTACAATAAATGCCAGTTGATGTGTGGGGAAAGGCATACGCATGGTTTTTGTGCTACACATCATTTATACATTTGGCCCCAGGCGTCTAATTGAGACTCTGGTTGTAATTAAAAGTTATATGGTGACTGTAAAATGCACAAAGAGGTACAACTCTACAATATCTTTCAACAAAAACAAAGATTAGAGAAAAAAAAACAAAGTTATGTAGCAGAACTTTCCCCATTAACCATCCTAACCCCTGGGTTGGGAACCAGTGGCCAAACTTGCCAAAGTGTCTGAAGTAAGTTAAGTGTGTAAGGTGTAAAGTGGGGTTACAATCAACGATTATTGTCATTATCGAGTCATCTGCAGATTATTTTCTTGATTAATTGTTCTGCCTAGAAAAATAGTTAAAATGCCCATTATAATTTCAGTCTAATGTGAAATACTCAAATTGTTTGTTTTATCTGTGTCCAAAACTCAAAGATGTTTGACTTACTACCAGGACCTGGAAACAGAACATTTGGCATTTTGTTTGAAAAACCAACAAAATTATTTATTCCTTATCAGATCAGTCAATCAACTAATCGATAATATCGTGTTAACACTAGTGTAAAAACAGTGTATGCCTTATATTAAATCCTTAAAAGTGAAAAAGGAGAAAATTCATCCAAGGACTCATGAGCAAAAAGGGAGTAGTTTGACATTGAAGTTGTGGTGGAAAATTATAGTTGAGTGGAGGATGGGATTTTTAACTTCAACTCAGATGAAGGGGCTTAGATTCCCAACTCATGCTAATTTTCTTCTGTGGGCGAAGTTTTAAATTTTTCTCAGGTTTCCTGTAATCAGCCATGACCATACAGTAAATGGATCAGCACTTAGTAAAAAATAACTCCTCTCTTGAGCCAATTGAGACCGCTCATAATCATGATTAATCCTATCATATGTATCCTATCAGGAGTGAGTCATCTACTGTGAGGTACATCCCCGTTCTGCTAGAAGAACAGCAGGCTCTGCACATTATCTTTCAGGGTGAGCACACTTACATCTGCCTAGCAGAACTTTCACTAACTATGCCAGAAACATAAACCTGCAGCCTTGCCGGTCCTGGGTATTTCCCGTGGAGAGCGTGTGTGTGACTACATTCATCACACCTGGGACACGTGTGGGCTTGAGTGACAGAAAACATTCGCTGATCCAGGTCAGTGGAGTGTGGGTCAAAGAGAGCTCCCTGTCTGTTTATTTTACATCAGCACACAGGTGTTGTCAGCTCGCACGACAACATGTTGACTCATCAGCAGGCCTATTTCCAAGTGACCTCTCCACACATGAAGGGAAATATGACTTGCAGTTGACAAGCGGAAAAGCAAGAGTGTAGAGAGAGTGCCCTAAGGCATGGGGCTCTAAAATATAATGTATATACACTGTAAGTCAAAGTCAGATTTTCCTCTGTTAGTGCTCAAAAATGCTTGCATTATCACTTTTTATTGCATGCATTGCACTGTATGTGTAACTGGTAATCTATTTCTATGTACCTGTTTAAGTAACAAGAAGTCTTGACATTTTAAAGAGATCTATAACTGAACACTAATCACGTGGTTGATGCATAAGGAGAGATTTTCTTGCTGTTCTATTATGCTGGTGAGAAATATTTAATTAGCAATTTTCAGACAGAGGTATAAACGGATTATTAATCAAGGACAAGTTTTGTAAAAGCATGAGAGATTATAGTCATAAGAGCATTTTGTTTATTAAATTGGGCTTGCCTCTAGTCCCAGCAGTAACCTCTGCACGGTCTACACAGGGATGCCCCTCATCAATTTACATTCAGCACTGATAATCATTTTGGAAAATCACCTGGGGGAGACTGGAGCCTCGTGTTATAGTACAGCCATTCACACCGCAATTATGTGTGTGTCTGTGTAAATGAGGTCAATGCACATAAGAACCCAAGGTAATCACTTCATGCATCAAGCTGCCATCAAGGACACTTAAACCCCTCGCTGCAACATAATTGCTCTGAAAAATAAGCAGTGGTTGAGGTTTATCGCTAATCAGTGTAGTGTATGGCTTGGTGTTGGTTATCATTACACTAATGTATTTATCTGGCTTGATTTGAGCTCAGTATGTGGCTTGCTGATCTCCCTCTAGCTGAGCTCCTCTTGATAAGGTTGGAGGTAATTACTGGGGGCCTGCATGACTGAGCAGCCAAGGGCATTTCTTCTTCTGCTCTGACCCAACCAAACAACGGGGGTTTTCCTTGGCTTATATTTTCAGGACTCCCTGACTCTCCCCTCCCTCCTCACCACGCTCTCTTTCACTTTCAGCTGCTCTCACCACACCTCTCCCGCTCACTCTTTGTGTATGCATGCATGCATGCATGCATACAGTACATATGCATTTGCATGCACGCATGCACATATGTGCATGTATACTGCATGTATGCAAGAAAAAGGGAGTCTGTCTCTTGTGTAGCTGTTTGATTCTGCTTCTAATAAAAGGAGAACATGGTTCCTCCTTTTTTTCCTTTTCTAAACTGGGCCATGAGCTCTACAGTGCTGCTAGTAATTATCAACCTTGTGGGAAGATATAGAGGGGGAGAGAAGGAGAGGAGCAAGGGAGGAATGGAGTCATGAAAGCTAGTTAACAACATGGAGGCAACGCTGAGGCATGCTCTGTTTGTCCAGAAATAAAAGACGGAAGGAGAGCAAGAGCAAGAGAAAAGGGCAGTGATGGAGCGATAGAGCGATACAAAGATACAGAGTGTGACAAGCGTGCGAGGTAGGGAGAGGAGATAGGGGAAGACAGGTTGGAAAAGGATGTTGTAGAGAAGGAAGAAGAGGGATAGCAGGACAGCCATGAGGTTAAAGAAGGAATAGGAATGAATGAGGTGCATCACATCACCTGCAACTCCAACAATGGCCTCCTAATTTGAATTCAGGTCTTCATAAATAATTGTATGTGACAATGGCAGCAGTTCCCATAAGTGAGACAGAGTTATTGCTGCTTATTAATGCTGCTGACAAGAGCATGTCAAACACGAGCAGAAGCAAATAGGACTCACACTGCTTCCCTGACATACATTCAATATTCGCATATGTGCTTCATTAGCATTATGACAGGAACATATCAGTGACAGTTAACAACATGCTCAGCTCAGGAGATTCAGTGTGATGTGGTGCGGCTGCACGCTGCGGCCTCAGAGCTTCACCAATTATTGTAGCTCCATATTGTTTGTCTTCACGTTAAAATCTCCACTTACTTGACTGTGAGCAACATAGAAAAATATTAAGGCACAGGAACAAGACCACTGACGCCAAAAGCTCCCCAACACACTTCACCTACACTTTTTTTCCTATGGACCCTCCAGCAAGACCACAAATAGGCACTTAAATATATGCAGAACAAACAAACACAAACATTTCTCTGCACTCCCACAGGGGTCCAGACCTCTGTCAGATTGTGTGATGATCACACGAGTAAACAAACAACTAAGCTAAACGGCTCAGTTATGGATAACAAAGGATTCAGATTTGAACTTGCATTGATTAGCTTGCTGAAACACTACACAGTGCTCTTTTCCAGCACAGAAGAAGAAAACCATGAGCACAGATGCGCACCTTGGCATGGGACATGGAAATCCATTGTAAAAGCAGCAGCAAAACACTGTTTGAGATTAAGTTTAGCTGACACAGTTTCGAGTCTCATCCAGCTGCATAGAAACTTACAGACACTCTTGTAAACACAAAGATGTAGGCACATAAACCTACATGAAACCTACACATAAACATATGAATGTACAGTGCACATATGCAAACCTGCATGCTAGTTAGCAAAGCACAAAGAAAATGTGTCAAAGACCATTTTAAATGATACTTTAATTACAAATATTAGGCCTCTTGCACTGCAGGAACTGAATCTAAGGGGTAGCCTCTGTCATGGGTTCCTGAACTGAAATTTCAGCACTGCTCTGGAGTTGGTACCAAAACCCAGTTCTAGGTACTCTAGCTGGTTTAAGGACTATTTGGATAGGCACAACGACGAATTTGGTTTCAATATACAGGCAATATTCTGATTTAAAATATCCTACATGTGTTTGTTTTTTTTTTGGTGTCTTGTTATTCACGTGTTTATGTACTGTAGATTGCATTCACAGTGTCGGGGAGTACGCCAATAGTTTAATTACATGTTCCACTAGCATTTGGGTACCGTTGGTATTTTCAAAATCACATAATATTTCCAGTAGTTGGCTATTATTTTCCACTTAGTTGTAAAGCAAACGCTACACTTCTGTATTGTATTTCCTCTTGAAGAAGAAAGCTCTAAGTAGTCTATTCTTGACCAGTGCTGTCAAAATTCTGTCAGTTGATTATTATTACACATTATTCAATCTAATTGATTATCTATTTTTGTCCATAAACCAATGCACAACATAAAAGACGTGAACCCCTCTGATGTGCTGCGGTCAGCGTATCATTTCAGGTTGCTTCTGTGTTATTGATAAGGCATTTTTACAGCTCTAGATCAACCCAGATAATTTTCTTATATCCTTCATTACATCGGATAATTGCCCGCTATACATTTAAACGTACAGCAGCTCTGCTCAAGCACTCATAACCTTCTCATTTTAACGGATTTGCCCCTGATCCCAAAGTTGTTTACACACTGTTCAGTTCTGCTAACTACAGTGCTTAACTTAGCCACTGCTTCTTTCTCTCTCTCTCTCTGGCTCTCTGTTGCTCGGTGTCAAATGTTTAGCTATCCCTCTGCCTCTTTTAGTGATGGTACATGTAATAAATGTAGTTTATTTTCCTTACTGGATGCCAAGGCTTGAATTGGAACCTCCCCCCGCGACATGGAAGCTAAATCCGCCGATGTAGTTTTCCCACAACTGATTAGTAATTTTCATAATCCGCTGTCCATTACTTTTTGAAAAACGTTTATATAATCAAATTTTGAATATTCGTTGATACGCCTTTCCTCTACCAGATTAGGTGTGAATTGAGCAGCTGGATGTGTTTTTGATGGTATGGAGCAGATAGAGCACCTGGCACTGGACAGAAAGTCTCTTCTTGCTCCATTCTGTTGACCTGTTACTGCTGGTTGGGCTCCCCAATTAATTTAACACTACCAATGTCTTAAAGTCATCATATGTAATTGTAAAAAGGAACATCTTTATTAGATATAATTTTTCATCATTCTCTGTCCCACAACTGAACTGTACTTGCTATACTTGCCAAACAAACAGCACATACATTTTTGTGTCAGCGTTGCTCAAGATGTTCTGCTTTGTGGAAAACAAGGCAGGACCTTGAACCCACAGCTTACAGGTTCTTACAAGATTGGATTTAATTGGATGTATCTGATTTGAACACTAGCATGTGACATGAGGAATTTCAGTAGATTCTAATAATCAGATTTTCAGAGTAACTTCTTAATGTGCGTACTGTCTGTACTTGTTTACACGCATATCTTAGTCTACTCCTAGAGTATTTCCTGGTTCTTACATTCATGCCCCTCTTCATCTCACATTCTCTCTACCTCTCCTTGTCTTCTCATCATTACCTCTATAGGTGTCCTCCATCCTCACTGTCTTTCTCTTGTTAGAGGTAAATTTAATCTGTCCTTGTCAGCTTTAATCAAAGCACCCACAGATTCAATTTAGCAGGTATGTGTGGGAGGTTATTGGTTAAGGTGGTATCTTCAGGACGAAGGCAAACAAAAGGGTGTTCTGTGAATCCTTCTGCCGCCTCACTTTTAGAGACTTAAGGCCATTGTCAACAGCCTCTCTACAGCTCAACATCTTTTCATAAAAAAACTCCCTGATCCCCCCGATCCCCTCATGTCCTTTAACTTTGTTTTCTGTGTATCTAAAGAGAGCCAGCAACCCAGAGACATAAAGTTAGATAAACCTTCAAAATTAAAATAATAAGTGCATCCCTTAATCTCTAACGGATTTTTACTTTTTTAATCCATGGTAAACAATTAGAGTTTAAGACTTTCTTATTTCATTGTTTCTTAATCTGATGTGTACATCTTGGACAAAATGTACGGGATGAACTGGATCATCGACTTTATCTGCAATCCCATCCTCATCATTTGATACCACTTGGTACCAGATATTTAAGATCCCCCTGATGAAACAGGGAACCACCCTGTTTCAAAGCTGAAAATCCCCAGAAATTGGATGGCCTCAAAAGCAATCAACCCCTAATCTTTTGTTTGTCTAGATTCAGACAAACAGAAAGCGATCTCAAAGTTTGATTAAGATTGGGTGTCATTGAAACATTTTCAGTACAAGCACTGTTACGATAATCTAGTTTCGTAACAGTAATGTAATGCCAATATAATGAGGAAACCAATAACTGTATCTACCAAAGTGTAAAATTTGGATTCTGAATGTATCTACAAAGTTTTCAGAGACAATGTATTTAATTTTGTTTATGGTTATGTGTAGGCACTTACAGCACTTGTTTAAGGTTAAGAAAAAAATTGTGGATTTAACTACTGAAAAAGTCAACAGTCACTTGACACACATTGCAGGACATGTTTGTGAAGATTTATAATAATTCATAACCAACTCCGCCTTCCTCAAAATAGTCAGTAGAGCTTGGACAAAAACACAAATATAAAAACCGCTTATGCGATTATCCAAAACTGTTCCACATGGCTGAAATGTGTGTGTTCATGGAGGACCCTGTTGCTCACAGTAAGAGGCCAATGGGTCGTTAAGGATGCAAACGTGGGTCTGTGGTGTCCTTCACTTCCCCTGACCACCTCCCTACAACATGTGTGTGGCAGTCAAAACGTATCTGGAATAACAAATAAGTTCTTTATTAACGTAATTTAGAAGACAGGGTTCTATATTCAATCATCTGCAAGCAGCACACCAGGCACCAACATGATCCACCCTAAGTTTAACTAAAACACCTGCAACATTCATTAAACACAAGAAAAATGCTCAGCCCTCAATTAAAAACAACCTAATTTCTAGACAGATTATTAAACAAGAGAAGGAAGCTGAAGGAAGCTGTTATGCAGTGACAGTTAGTATCCAGCCCCGTGGCTTCCCATTTCATGTTTTTCTCTACATGTTGCCTCTATGACAGGCTGATTCACATCGCTTTCCAGTCCCACCCACCTTCCCTTTAATCTCCACCGCTATCTCTCCCCACATCTCTTCCTGTATTTTTGAATACCTCTTTATCTGTGTCCACCCCCAGCATTGCCATCCACCTCCACCTTTAGATGCAATTTTCTCCATCATCAGTAATATCTTTACTTTTCTGTTTAAACTCTGTTTACCTCCACAGACTCTCCCTCCCTCTTTGCCTCTTTCCCTTTCTCTCTGTCTCTCTCTCTCTGACCCCTGTCACAGTCAGTAAAGTTCTGATGAGAAGCTACCTAACACTGCATTGTCTGATCAGGTGTTGTTGAGTAAGCGAGTTTGCGGCCCTGATCTCTCGGGGTCAGCTTAATGCTATCCTCTGCTGGATCTCTCCTTGTAACCTGGTCTTCCGCTCGCCGGCCGGGGCCTACATTTGTGCTCCAACTGTCAACTGGCCCCTTGGATGCTTACTCCGACAACATACTACAGTGCACCTCCATGCCAAACAGCCCACTCAATGCCACAAGAAGTCTAGGTCTGCACTATATTTGCATGCATTAGTTTCTAATGACTCAGCTAATAGTGTTGCTATTTTTAACTCATATTTGTATTTTTATGGTAAACTCCAGATAGTTGTTAAAATTGTTCTTTCTTTGTATCAGGATAATTTTCGATTTCAATGTCTGCTGTGTGTCATGCACATATGTTTGTGCTAAGATTCTGTGCTCATTTGATCTAACTTAGAGGAAGGTATTAAAGGTGATGCACAGGGTCAAGCAGCTCGATTCCCCTCCCTTTTCAAGTCAGATTCCACCTTGAGCTAACTAAGAGGGTGATTATTGATTAATCGCTATACATTAATGAGCTGAATTGATCTGAAAAGAGGGCAGCAGTGCAGATCACTGATGGTGGGAGAGTTTTTTTCATTGGTCAGGCCAGCACTTGAAGGGGTCTCTTGTATAGCAGGGGACCATACAGAACACCTAGAGGAGGATGATGAAGAGAGGACAGGCAGGTAGAATCAGGCAGTTTCTGTGGTTTGTCATGGAGCTTTGTGCCAGCCACATGTATAAGCAGCAGGGTTTTATGTCCGTCCCTATCATTTCAGTAGCCCGTTGCTTTACGGCAGTAGTAAATATAGCTTATGTCTGCTGGTGTGATGCTAATATGACAGCTCTTAAAAAAACACAGCTGGTAGAGAATCTACAGAATCCTGTGATAGTTGTGCTGTGTGGAAAAAAAATATGAATGTATTTTCTGGTAACTGTTCTGCAAATGACAAACTATCATGTGCACTTGTTACAAAATGTAAGCACTTGTGTTGCATAAATGTGAAAGCATAATCTCTAATCTCTAAGCCTTTTTCAAACCCAAAGAAATTTTTAAATTATATATACAGTAAATGTCTGGTAAATGTCTGGTCTTTCAGACAATACATTATCAAGGTCAGTATCTTAAATTAGGCAGATTTTTCTTACTTCCCTCACAATTTGAACTACATGAAAAGAATAACACTTGCTACCTGTGATTAAAGTGTGGCAAGTGTTACTTTCTTTGCCTCTGGGTGGCAACATTAATGGATGCATTTCTACAGGTCTAGCAGGTTGGCATACATATGTAATGTATGTATGTAACATGTCTGACATTTATCAGTTAGTCCCCCCCCCCATGGAGAAGCTGCTAAATGTGAATAAGGATTTGAGTTTGTGATGGCATCTGTATTTGTTAAATAAGTTTTAGCTGGCACTGGTTCTTAAATCAATTTCACCAATAACTATTAACTTACTTGTAAACCTTTAACATCACCGCTAACCTTACCATTGACAGCCATGGACAGAGCTTCCAGGTCTGAGAAGTGAGGCCAACACAAAAGTAATGGCCAGCAGGGGGCAGCTCCATTGGTAGCAAAAAGATCTGTGCTTGTATTCAGTTCCACTGTAAATAGCCCGACTCCTCACTTGATTTATTATCTCAGTAAACAGAGTTTATAGTCTCAAATGCTTCAATTCCCCTTTTAAACAGCCTGATGTTCATTTTGTAAATTATTATGAAATCAGTAAAATAGACAATAAAGTAGGGTATCCTTTAGTGCATGGCTACCCTGTGATAGACATGTCATTCTCAGCAAGTCCGCCCAGAACCCCGCACATAACTATGCAGTCCTGATCAAATATGAATCAAGATCCTGTTACTGCATTGCCTATTTCTCGCCTAAATTCTTTTTTTAAAGCATACTTTAGTGTACTAAAGTTTTCAAAAGGGTACTCCACAAACCAATGAGTGACATCATGGTAGGTTCACACCTTACCTATCCAAGTAACCAGTTTTTAGCCGTGCCAGTGGTATGGCTCTACTGTCCACCACTTTGGTCCAAACTGAAATAAACAACTATTGGATACATTTCGATGTAATTTTGTACATTCGTTCATGGTCTTCAGAGGGTGAATCCTAATGACATTAATTATCTTCCGACTTGTCCTATAGGGAGAGGCTCCTCACTGTAAACTGAAAGTCACATGGGGCTACATGTCCCAAAAAGCTGAAATAACCTTGGTCATAGGGAGTAGATTCATAGTTCATTCATAGTAAAATTACCATTATTTTTTTTGTAAATTTTTATTGTCAACTTTTTATGCCAGAGCCTGAAGTCTGTACAGCCTCAACAGACTTCCTGACAAACACACACAGATGTTTTATGCTGAGGCAGTTAACGTTTTTGTATAAGTGATATGTGTGCAATGTGCGCCTCTATAAGGCAATGTTGGTCTTTCTGTTGATGCACAATTTGGAACTACGAGATAGATTTCCATGGAATTATGTTTAGACATTCCCGGTAAACCTAGCACCACCAACAGGCTGACATTTTATACTATACCTTGGTTGATCATCAAATACCTTCTAAACTAATTACATTCCCATCAACCTTGGCTGTTCCTCTTGTTTATTGCTAATTAGCTAATGTTAGCATGTTCACATGCTAAGCTGAGATGAGAACCACGGTTATACCTATTACCATATCGACATTGCCATGCTCCCATACATTTGGCATTTCGTATAGACTCACAGAGATGCTAACATGGCTGTAGTTAGTATAATAGATCCTTTTCATTCATGTGCACAATCAGTCCCTTTGCCACTGCAACACCAGACAAACATCTGGTATTATTATGTAAACAACTTATAGCAAATTTCATAAGAAACAGGGATTGTCCAGGCTACACAGAACAGCTGCAAAATAATGGTTCCAATAAATTTTTTCTAAGAACTACAGCTGTATAATTACAGTGTGTTATGTCACTGTTATGTCACATTTGCAAAGTATGAAAATTGGGGCGTTTTGTTAGCAACACAGACGCATGAGAAGCTGTTCCCCTGACAGAAGGAATTAAATGTATTGAATCAGTACCAACAACTCTTTATATGTCCATCATCTAAAAATACCACAGATGCCTTGAAATAAGCAAGATTTATTTCATCCACAGATTAATTTCAGGTGATCCGAATTTGAAGCTTTCTGCATTTTTTTTTTTTTTTTACAATAAATACTGGGCAGTATCTTATCTACAGCACATCAGTCTTTTGGACTTCAAAGTTTTTGAATTACAATGCTGTTTGAAGCAGGAGTAGACATGTGAACAGAGTGGTGCAGAATGAAATGAAAGTCCTCATCAAGCACAAAGCTCTGCTCATCACTCATCATTCTCACGTTCAATCTGCTTAGATGCAGTCTTTAGCTCCGGGGGGTAAAAAAACACTCTAAATTCACTGTTTCTTCCCCAATCAGCCATGAAAGTATGTGGCCTCTTTATGAAGGATGTTTGTTCAGCGACATTCCTGTAATATGCATAATTTAACCTAAGCATACTACACTTACTAATTGTGCATGAATAAGGCAAAACATTTCTCAGTCATGGATTAAATAATTCAGCAGTCTACCAGTCACACAAGGAGAAAAGCATACTGCACAAATAAATAAAGAAATTACATTATTCTGTACCCTGACTTAATGCAGTAGTTCATTTAGAAAAAAAGCAATTATTGAACAAAAACTACACAGGGGTTTACATATTAAGATCTTAAACTAAAACGCTTACTTACCATTAAATGTTAAACATAGCAAGACATTGTATAATTTATGAACGTGAATATGTAACAAGAATATAACAACACACACTGCACCCAAAAACACAACAACAAGGAGATTGTATACTTTAAAATGTACTAATTTGTGTTGTGGCACATTTTCCTTTTCCATTGACACGTTGAACATTGGTAAGAGAGAAGGTAGTTGGCAACACATCACATAATTCTCCATTCAGAGTGTCAGTGTTAAAGTTCTGCTTTCAAAGAGAAACTGACAGAGATACCCAGCACAGGAAACCAAATGTTTGTGATAAAAATCACAGAAATGTTATTATTCCAATCAGAAATTTGACATACTCACAAAAATGACCAAACAGTACTCAAACAAGGAGTTGATTCATCCAAGCAACATCCATTAAATTAGATGTTATGTAAAACTGTTCAATTTGTCCAAATAAAAATCTCAATGGACCGATGGATTTTCCCCTTCCAACCACATTTTGTGCTTGTGCGAGTGTGTTGCTTGGTTGTGTGTCACTCACTGGATGCTGCTTAGATTCAATAAATACATTCAAAAGAGAAATCTTAACTTCTACACAAACTAGTCAGCATGACAGTAAGATTGTGTCTGTTAAAGTTTGCTCACTAATCATTTTCACCAAACTCTTTGTTGTGCAAGTGTATGCAGTCATACTGTGTACTGCATTGCCACAATCTGCAAATGTGCAAAGAGAGAGTACTTATAGGTGCATAACAGGGGTAGGTTTTAGCTAATTTCACAATTTATTGTTCCTGCAGGCCAATGCATAATTATATGTCTGGGAATGCAAAAGCTCCATTAGGAGTATGGAAAGTAATTTCAGCTGAGTTTTGCATTTATACAACAGCTTGTTTTATTTTTTACTTTGCAGAGCTGAGTGCAGCCGCTACCTTTTTGGTGAATGTGTCAAACAGGTGAAGCTGTGAGATGTGGCTACTCTGAAAACAGGTTCTGTGATGGCAACAGATATTAAGTTGATATCTGTGAATCCATAGTTAAACAGTGCATAAACACTAGCTGTCATGCAGAGTGATTCATTGTTCCTAATGGAAAAGTATTTTGATACAACGCTGCAAAAGAGAACTGAACGATATGAATCAGCACTCTGGCAGCTTTTGATCAACTAAATAAACCCGTGGGACTCTACACTGTAAAAAACATTAGGTAAACTTGATTATGACAACAAATTTTTATTAATAATTTAATAATATAGATTAATTTGATGTGATTAATTTTAAGACTGTAAAAGTAATTTAGTAATTACCACTTTCAGTTATTTCATAAAAATGGTGCAGACATTTGTTCAGCTTTTATTTCTAGCCAAATATCCCAACAACATGAGCTAGAAAAGAAACAAGCAGGGAAAGATGAAAGCGATAGCAGTGACTCACCCGGTCTTTTCTCGTTTCGACCTTTTCGACCCCCGCATAGTCGTACTTTAGAGATCAGAACCAGGATCTGTTTCTGGCACAAGGACTTGTTGCTCTTAGGACAGGGCTTGCGCTTGTTGGCTACCGGTCGGTTGGCTTGGTCGTCCTTGACCGCCCGTTTCTGTCTGATGAGAGAGCTGGCGAGAGCTGCCATCTTCCCCCCCTCTCACCTTTGGGAGGGGGGTGTCTTCTTTCCCAGTACCCCCTTTACTAGTTTGGCTTTTGCTTTCCTCAAAAAACTAGAGTAGGACGGACGATTTAGAGAAGCCCCCACAGGGGAGATCGGGCGTTTAAGTGGGTTAACAGGGAAGAGTTTAGTTTGAGGGTTCCCTTGTGGAGGCAGGAACAGGAAGAGATTCAAGTTCACCTGCAGTCCAATGTAAAGCCTCCACTCTGACCAAAAAAAAAATCTGACACTAACAGAGCATGCAAAAAAGTGCCACAGTCACATTTTCAGTTTCAAAAATAACAGAAAGACCAAGGTTAGACTGACTTTTAAAAAAGGTGAAATGGAGACATTTTTCTACCCCTCTTCCCCACTCATCTTTCACATCAAAAGTATTATATTGCAAAATAACTAACCTAGACAATACCAAAGAGAAGGAGCTCAAATTATTTTACATATAAAAACACTTTTACTGAAGAAAAGTGAAATCATTTTGAATGCTAGGAAGCTCTTAAAAGCACGAGAAAAAACAAACTGTTTGTCACCATTTGTGTAGTCCATGGAGGTCCAACTTTGCCTCCCATTTAAATGTGGCAGCATGGAATAATGAGCTGAGAGTCCGAGCGGTAATCCAGCCGACTTAAATCCAGAGGTAGAACAGCAGGCAGGACACTGACCGTCTTTGTGGGAATGAAGCCGGGAACAGAGCAGAGACATGGACACAGACAGACAGAGATTCCTCTTCTGCCTCCGATGGCACACTCCTTTCCCACAGTCCTCAACGAACCCCCTCCTCCACCTCCCCTTGCCCCCCCTCCCCTTCCTCCTCCTCCTCCCATCCAAAGTCAGCGAGTGGTTGTGAGAGTATGTGTGCGTGAATTCCAGCAGCCACCATCAGTAGAGGTGACATTCATGAGAGAGAGGGAGAGAGAGAGGGATAGCAAAAAGAGCGAGGGAGACAGAAGGGGGGGGTAGAGGCTGTGATGTGTGAGAATGAGCTTGACTGTGAAAGGGAGGGAAAATGTGGGAGAGAGACGGGCAACAGCCACTTGACAAAATCACCGCTCGCAGAGGCTACAATTTTGTTATTTTACAGCAACGTCTCCCCTAAAAAAAAAACCTCAATCATTTTGACTGCCGGCTGAAACCAAAGAGTGCCAGAGGGGCAAAGAGGGAGAGAGAGAGAGTGCTTAAGGGGCAGATTGTGACAGTTCTCTGTCTCCTCGAGAGGAATAGCTTCACCATGTGTTACCTTCCTGTCACATGCATCCACACACACACAAACACACCTCAAACACACACACATAAAGTACATCAGCATATTTTGTAGAGTCTTCCCCTGCTGTATAATTGTGTCTTCTTCATCTTCCTCCCTGACACCCTCTCATACAGTAGTAACCTTCACAGTCTCACTGTGATTTGTTCCATTCAGCCCTACATGTGAAATGGAGGAAAATAAATACATACAAATAAAATGACTTTGTTCCCTGAAACTGGCATTTAGTGTCTGACATATCTGACTGCTGGCTTACGCTAACCCCAACAGAGAAACATGAGCTTGGACAGATTGAGTTAGACAGCTAACCCTGCCAATACACACACAAACACACTCACAACTACACACTCAAACTCATATCACCCTTGCTCTCCCTCGGCTTGCCCCACCGGCGAGAAATACCCATACAAAAACAACAAACTATGGCATATATTGCGGATCGTGTTCATACAGCTCCCTCATTTGTTCTACCCCCATTTATTCGTGGGCTGACCTAAGAAATTTCTCCACTAATTTAGGACAAAACAGACTTCCGCAAGTATCAGTAAAGCACACAAATCACGCTGACATACATTTGCACAAGATAGCGGGTTGCGGTAAATGACAATGCCCCCCAGTCAAACATTTCTCATCTTGTTGAGTTGCAACAAAAACGAGGTTTTTGCTTACCATTTTCATTCTGCAAAACAAAGACAACCGGATTTAAGACAAACAGTATGCTTGAGTAATGGGACCCCAAGAAAGTCTCTTCAAACATTTATAGGAATTTCTATAAAATGCAATTCTCACAGGATGTTAGGTATATATAATGTGGAGTGCTATAATCATGTATAAATTGTTCACTGATGCATGCATCAGCTTGATAAATCAGGGTCATCAAGTGAAAAGCTCATTCACTGTCAAAAATATCATCATTATATCATTGTGCACAGTCAATTTGTAGACCAACCGAATATAAAAACACTATGAGCATTTCTGGTCCGGACCCTTGCCCAATAAATCAACTTATCTGAGAGCCAATCAATCTAATTTTATTTGGCATGGCACCTTTTTTACAAGCCAATTGCCAGGGAAACCAGCAGCAGAAGCAACTTGAAAATGCAAGGTCGATTCAAATCGTTTCTAACAATGCCGAGCAAGGTCACTGTCTGTCAGGGCTTGATTGACAGGTGACAGCGGGTGTTTGGTCTCCACGGAGGCACGAGGGCATAGTGGGGGCGGAGGACAGGGAACCACAGATGAGATAATGCAGTTTGTATTGACAAGGAACCAGAAAATATATTTTTCCTTGTTTCTAAGGATTTGTTCCCCCCTGCATTCTCCAACCATCCTCGGCTACACACTGGTCTTCTTACTCTCAGTTAAGAATCAATCTTCTAATGGGCGTCACTTTGCACACATTGCCAAAGGTTGCTTCCTCCAATCACAAAGAACATGCCAAGTTACACCAAACGAAAGCTAAGTGGGGATTCTTGGGACAAGGTTAAGAAGGGTGTCTGTCATTATAATGAAATTTCTTGCCAAAATCTAAGTGGACTCATAAACAGTGAAGGCACTTTTCATGTCTTCCCAAGAGCTATTTCCTGTATGAACACACCCCAACTAACAACTAAACACCCATTATGTCAGGACTCAATGTTACTGCCATTAGTTATCTCCAGTCTATTACCATATAAATGTTAGTCTTTTGTCTTGTTCAAATATGATTTGTCCACCTAGCTAATTTTTCAACAAGGTTCTTAATCTCACATTTTATCCCATTTGGGATTTACTGCCTCAGCCCTGGTGTCATCATGGAACGCTCTTTGGGAAAGTGGAGGGAAATAAAGATCTGCTTAAAATTAAAATGAAAGTAAGACAATTAAAAATAGCAAATAAGCATTCTGTCACGTGTCCAGATACAAGTTCTCATCAGCGGAATAATGCACAAAAGGAGATTAAATGCAGATTTTTTGCTAAAAACAATCCATGCCACAATCCCTGCATGCGTATACATTTACATGGAAGCCGAGGGTATTAACAGCATATCCTCTTTGAAAGTGCTTTATGTTGAAATGTTTTCACCCAGTATAATGGCTCCCAGGCTTTAATGCATTCCATGTTACCTAAGTATAATCTTTACTAGATTGGATGAGTAGATTTCTATATACATAAGAGTTTGAAAATGTGGTGTTTCTGCTTGAGGGATACTGCATTCTGTATCCATCCCAGTGGTGGAACATAGCCAAGCACATTTATTTAGGTACTGTACTCAAGTACCCTACTCAACTCTACTCTATGAGTATTTCCACTTTTTATATATATATATATATACATATTTTCTTAATCGACTTCTTACTACGAGCGATGGAGTCCTACATGAACACAAAATAGTCAACCAACAAAAGTTTGTCTTTTTTTTTTGTCTTTGCTTTTCTCTCTGGTTTAAATTGGGCGAGACTCATTTGGAAGAAGGGGATGTCACAAGCTTCTGGATCTAGCAACATTTGAGTCAAAATACAGTTATGACAGCTATTGGCTTGCTCGCTAATGTCGGCAGTCCGCTGTCAATCACATCTGGTCAAAACACACCCACACAGTCCTGATGAAGCAGATTAGCTGAGCTTTTGAGTGTTTAATACCCATGGATGTTTTTCAAACTTTAATACTGATGGTTGTGTAATCAACCATGGATATGTAATGTTATTATGAAAAATGAATGAGTGGAAACCAAGTTTACAGGGGCTTTAAAGATAAAACCAGTGGTTCCTGACCTTTTCACCTTGTGACCTCTTACAGAAGTTGTGACCCTTTGGAGGGAGTGTGGAACCAGTCAGGTAGTTAAACTAGCTCCACCTTGAGCATCTAGGACAGTAAACTGCTACTTACGCAACAATATAATCATGTATTATATAATACCCTATCACTTTTTCTGCAGTATGAGTACCTCTTCTGTACTTTTAGTGCATTCTTCTGGTAATCCTGCAAGCCTAAGAAATGTGATGATTTACTGGTTTTGTTAGTGGTGGGCAAATCAGTTTTTTTTTACTGAATTATAAGAATCTTTTATTTTTTAAGAATAAAAAGATTTATTTCAAACATTAGTTTTCCCGCTTGACTGGAGCTCCAATCCGTTAACTAAAGTGAAACATGGTCAAATGTTCAGCTTAGCTCGCTAACTAGTGAACTGAGAACGGCCGTCTGTGAAGGATAAGCCGGTGAGCTGAGAATTTAGCTGAACGAAAATACCGTTTGCAAACTGAAAGCTGCTATAACAAAGTCCTACCCTATTATGCATAGCACATATATTTTCATGACACCTAGTTATTAAATAAAATATTTGGTTCTACTTCAGACTTTAAGACATGAGGGAGAGGGAGAGGGAGAGGGGTGGACTGAGCGACTGTCTCCCTGTATCCCTGCATGACTGTGAAATGAACAAAATTTTTCAGTTCAGCTCATTCACGCAAAAGATTTGTCATTTCAAATGTATCGTTTGCAGATGACACACCACTATTGTCTGTTTTACGTGATAGTTAATTGAATATTACTGAGGTTTTTTTTTGGGGGGGGGGGGGCAAAACAAGCAATTTCAAGACATCACCTTGGGCTCCTTTCAATTTTAATGCCTATTTCTTTGCGGTGGTCTTTTATTCAGTAAACAATCAAGTCATCAATGGATGAACATGATTAATAAAGTACACAATAACTTGATTAATAAAAAACAAAAAAAGACAGATCAATCAATGATGAAAATTATCATTAGTTTCAGTCCTATAAACAAAAACAAAAGTCCCAAAATGAAATCACTGCAGGCAGTTATGTCGGCAGTATGGTGTCCTGGAGCATGTTGGTCCAGAGTACTAATGCAGCTTTACTGAATAGAGTTCAGACAGGCAGTCACGTTTATGTAAACACACTGATGATGCGCACACAAACACATGCACGCACACACACACACACACACACACACACACACACACACACACACACACACAAAGCCAGAAAGAGTTAAGCACATCAAAACAATTGGCCTAGTTCTGTCTCCGTCTCCCTCCTCCCTTTATCACTCTCTCTCTCCTTCAGTCCCCTCTCAGCTCATCACGCTGTCCACAGATGACAGGAGGTATTCTTCGTTAATCCTCCTCCATTATGTGACCATGTGGAATCTGAGGCCTGCCTCTTGCATACAGAAATAATATTTCCAATGTCCATGACCCATGGGTGAGTTGCTCATTAACTTTGAGCAGCACATATCATTCTCAGTTTCATTCTTTATTTAGCCCTGTTCAGATCAGTCTCTGGAAATTAGGTTTTAATCGTGAGAATTACTCGGTGTGTGAGACAGATGTAGATCACCCCCCGTATACAACTGCTTCTGATTTTGTCTTGCTGTATGTCTGAAATGTTTCACTTTTAATTATTATTATTTCCAATATTGGGTTTTCCAAATAAATGTATTACTCCATATTAGGAGTGTAAGAAAATATTGAAAAATATGTTGTTTTTCTTAAAAAAAAAAAAAAAAAAAATACTGTTCTGGTTGCATAAAAAGTGTGTGTTTTTGTGATACAGCCCTATTCAATATTCATTGTTTTACATTTTGTGCTGTCCAGTTGTGTTAGTTAAGTAAATCAGTTATCAATAAGTTGCTCATTTCATAATACTGTTTTGCCCCCTTTTCCTACTTAAACCCATCAACACAACAATGCTTGTCATTAGCCAGAAAACAATTTTTTTTTTGTTTTCAGAATTATATTTCCTTACAGTTACCGTCATCATTTCAGAGTTTGAACAAAACATACAGCCACTGTGCACATATTCACTGAGTGCAGTACATGTACTGTCCACTAGCTATGTCTGCATGCCCTTAGGTGCTGAGCAGGTTGTGTACAATGTGGTTTTTCAGAGCTTTGTCGCTGAAAACAGCTGCCTGCTGTAGCTGAAAATGACACTAAGACTGAACCAAAACAGTAGAGCTCTAAAGCTCCAGATTCGGGTCAAAATTCTCTGTAGGTTCAATGCAAGTGACTTTTTTCTCGTCATCATTTGATACACTGTTATTCTAAAATGTAGATTGTAGGGCAGTACATATGAACATACACAAATGTGCCATTAATAGTCAGAGCAACCTACATTCATCTGTTTACTTTCAGTGATCACAAGAAACAGATTAAATTCTTACATGCAAGTCTTGGATTACAACTATTTGACCTGAAAATTCTATTAAAAGTTAAACTTTTCTAAAGTTATTTTGTATCAGTAAACAGGAAAATGAACTCAACTCATCCACATTCTATTTGTAAGTTGGCCATCACCTGCTTTCATCGCCTTCATCCTCACTGTTGCCTGAGGTTAAATCTCAGCAGGTAAATCTACAGGATTAAACCTGCCTTTCTCACAGTAGGTAAAGATGGCTTGATGAATGCAGATTGTGGAAGGCCTCTGTGTTACTGCTGTTAAAGCCTGCCATCACCCCAGCCGGTTCAACTATCACCACCCTAACCCCCTTCACCCTCCCCCGTGTGATCCCCTTCAGCACTGGCAGCTACTGCTGTGATGACTGATAGACCTGCTCATGTGGAGGAAGACAAGGGATACTTTTTAATTCATTTTGTTTGACCCACGTCTTCACAAGAATCCTAAAAATCCTTAAACTTTGTCTTACCTTCGAAAGGGAAAAGTTATACTACTATATAATGCAATTTATGGTAAACTCTAAACAGCTTCTGGTTAAAAACAATAGAACAATTAGAATTATTTTAAATAAAACTATTTTTTATTTCAGATGCAAGGTGCTTATTATAAAAAGACAAGCTTGACGGAGCTGCTCTCTCAACTATGCCTAGTTTCACTCCCCCAACCTAGACCCCACACCACGGAATGGATGGAGTAAATTCTTGCATTCTTTATCCTCTAAAAATAATTGTCACTTAGCATTAGGGGTTGTTTAATTCAGTCTAATGATAACCATTTTCAAAGCACTTAACTGTGTCACATTAGAAAAAAAAAAACTGCCTCTCAACTTCCAAATGTTCCCATCTGTTTCAAGTCACTGGATTCATGTAGAAGACAAGTTTAATTATACAGTCAGATGCAACTGTAATGTTTAGTCTGATTAATGCAAGCCAGGGATGATCTCTGCTGTTCAGACCTCAATCTCCTTTTCCCTCCACAATCTTCATCCCTCATTTCTATAAAATGAATGAAAACAGAAATAGGCCTATGTCAGATTAGGATGACCTTTTATGTCATGGATTAGGAATGGAAATGAAACGTTTGGGTTCAAATAATGACTGATTTATGAACTAATCTAGCTAGAGCCGAATCTCATCATCCCTCCAAAACTGTTCTCGGTAAACAGTTTGCGGAAATGAGGGAACCAAAGTGTGTTTACGTGTGTGTGTTCAGTGTGCACCAATGTATGGTAATACAGCAGTTTTTTTTCTTATTATGATGCATTCATGTATATGAAGAGGATCCACAGTGAATCAAAGCTAAGCAGGAATGCAGAAACAAGATAGTTTTATGCCAGCGAAATGAGGTCACATAAGTGGGTTTTGAGATTGGCTGTGTATTCAATATAAATATTGATTTTGTGTTTCTGGAGGTCTCTCAAGTGTTCCATCGGTCTCTTTGGCATTTCAGTACGCACACTGCAGATTATAAGAATAACTTGTTCAGAATAGCTCATTTAGGATTCAGAACACATTATTGCGTATCGTCTTGATTGTTTCAGAAATGTTCTCATTCTACTGCCGCTGATGACAGCTAACCATGTCAATATTAATGAACATGTTATGCATGTGTATGCTTCTGGTAGTTATTTACACAGGCTGATATAGCACTGCTCCATTTTGGGGTGAGTGTCTGAAGTGGAAATGCAGCTTGGATGATGGAGGAGAGAAGTGGTAGGTAAAAGCTGGCATGTCCTTGGGGTTATCAGATGGGTACCTCCCATCACAGATGTTCTGCTGAATTAGAATCATAACACCTCTAGAAGGCTGAAAACTAACTTCTGGCACCGAAACAACCCCACCTGATCTCAACTCTGAGCAGTTTCTGTGCCGTTATTTTGCAAATTTGCCTGCTAGTCTCGAATCAGACAATCTCATGTAATGTTGCGCTGTGAGGGCAGCAGAGCTTAGCTCTCAGATGTGGGGACAGACACCTTCTCTAGTGTTGAGGGTTTAATGCTTTGTACTCATTATCCTTGTATTAACATTTTTTAAACAAAAGCTTTCATGGCAAATCCATGACAAGATTCTCTGGCTTAGTGAGTCCTGAGTCACAACTCCACCTCCTCACATTTAAGATCAGTCAGAAAAAGCACCTTAAGAGGTGTTTTTCTCTTCACAGCTAAACCCCTCAGTACAAATAATATTAAACAAATTTAGAATGAACAAATGCTTGCACCAATTCTTTTAGCCATGCTAGCGTTGACTCTATGAATGGTAATGTCGGTCTGTTGGTCGGTACATCACTTTGGTCCCAACTGAAATATCTTAACAACTATTAGATTGATTGCCATAATATTTGGGACAGATATCCATGGTGTCCCAATGATGAATCCTAGTGACTTTGGTGATGCCCTGACTTTTCCCTCTAGCACCACCACAAGGTTGACATTTGTAGTTTTGAGTGAAATGCCTCAACAGCTATTGGAAGGATTTCCATGTCCTTCTGTGCGAATTGTAGTACATTTGGTGACGGCCTGAATTATAGTCAGGTTGAAATGTTTAATTTGTCCAAAATTAGAGATAAAACACCTACAGCACTAATGGCATTCATATCAGCATCAGCTGTACTTTTGGTTTAGTGCTACCATACTAACACACTAAACTTTGAGCATGTTGGCACCGATACCATGACTATTGACTTAGTTCTGTCTGTGCTTTGCTGCTTATTAACCTATTTAGCGTTGAATTATTTTGGAATATTTCTTAGCTACTGTGAGAGAAGCATAGGCCCCAAAATGCAAAATACATTCACACCTATTCTAAAAGGATTCAAGTATTTAACTTCTGTGCAGCCAAAATCATTCCAGGAAAATGCATTGCAAGAGAGGTGTGACTCTTAAAAAATGACTCAAGACGATGAATCAAAATAGTTGGCGATTAATTGACACTTGCCAAATAATCGATCTATCGACTAATCGTTGCAGCTGTACCTGTTTTAACACATTATCCTAACTATTCCACAGGCTGTTACAGTATTATCTTGCTGTGGCGTTCTCTTCCGCCCCTGTTCCCTGTGCAAGGTGTACAGCTCATCTGTGTCATTGATACCGCTGGCATGGGCTTCTGTTTATGGTCACTACAGTCTATTTCCAGCTGTCTTTCTCATCTGTCACACATATCAGGTGGTCACAGCAGCCATTGAACAAATCCACTTTAAGCCTTCCATACTGGTGTTATTATTTCTAGTGCTACTTTTGATGTCCCCAGGGGTGAGTTAGAGGAAAGTGAGGGAAGGTGAAAACAAGTATGACATTATTTAGTTTTTAACCTTTATTTACCCAGGGGTAGTTTCACTGAGAGCAGGGCTATCTTTTTTAGGGCCATCCCTCTAACGCACAACACATTCACTCCTGGAGGCTGCCCAGAGTAGCCAGTCTAATCTGCTAGCCACTGAGCAGCCATATTGGTGCAGCTGGGGGTTAAGGGCCTTGCTCAAGGGCATCTCAGTGGTTGTAGTGCGGGAGGGGCAAGCACATTTTCCCCACCCAGGGTCAATGGCTGTGATTAATCTACACTTTTAGGCTAAATATTGTTCCTTCAACAAGAGTGCTGTGTTAAAAGTAGCACCGGTAAGTTTATGTACTGTATTTTGGCAACACAGTACCCACAGTCCCAAAGTCTGCTTTAATTTTTGTTTTTAATTAAATATATATTGAGAGCTTTATATAAAAGCATTAGTGGTTGTGGGGCTTAGCGCAATGGGCATTTTTAGTCAGATTACAGTTGCCGACATAATGTGTTCACAGTGAGACGGCACATGCAGGATTATAGTGTGGCGGAGTGCCGTAAAGCTCGTGAACCTCCATGAAACAAACATGACCTTTACAGATGTGGAGAGTGAGGCAATAAGAAAAAGAGATAAAACTAAGGGACGAACGGGTGTGGTTGACCTTTAAAAGACAAGATAATCATCTGGAGAATGGATGGCATGAACAGTTTATTAAATTAGGTTGACAGCACTGCAGTTCTCTGGTGTCTAAATACACATTATTTCTTTATTATTGTGAAAGTGTTTAAATGTGGGTTAATTATTTAAGATTTAAACAGATCCATTTAAAGGTCCAGTGCGTAGGATTTAGTGCATTGAGTGCAACCAACTCAACAACCACTCGCCTTCTGATTCTTACGTTCAGGTAATTATACACTAATGAAAACATAGTTACGCATAACAGAGCCTCCTAAATGTTGCACACTGGATCTTTAACAAAGAGTTGAAGCATACTTTTTCCTTTTTTATTCTCCACTTTTAGACATTTTAAAACCAAGTCTAAGGAGGGATTATCTTGTCTTCCTCTGTGGTGCAGTTTTCTGTACAATACCCAAGATCTGTCAGAGACCATGGAAGAGGAATGTCCAGAGACGTGACTCATTGGTAATGAGGCAGCAGTATGAATGCTCCATATTAGGCCTGCACGATATGAGGAAGATCTACGATGTGCAATAACACTGTTCAATCTTGTGATGGTGGCGATATCACTTGCGATACATAAACAAATATACAAATCAAAGTGTGAACATTAGCAATACAGTTCCCGTGTCAGTCTGATTGTCTTTCAATTCAGAACTGAATTAGAATTGAATATTTTAAATTGAACAAAATGTTTCTAGAGCAGCAACAGTAATGTTTACAACAGCAAGGTCCCTGTATAAACTCAATAATATCTCACAAGACACAGATCTAAAATGTCAATAAAATAAATCAGATTCCTGACATGAAAATACTGAGTGAAGTTTGGAGCTAGTGTCTGTCAGTCATTCTGTCTTCTTCTGATGTCTGATGTGACTGCCTGCAGGAGAGAGAGAGGAGGGACTGGTCTGGCTCACCCAGCAGATTAAAACAAGAATTGACAAGAATATCGGTTCTCTACAGGTTTACCTGTTGATGCTTGTTGAACAGGTGTGCTGATAAACTACTGGCTTTTTACTGGTAGTTTTGTTGCAATCACTTCCAGTAATGAGCGTAGTTGTTGTCAACTCGAGTAATTTTCTAGTTAACCTCACTTCGTTCACTTAACTGTCTCCACCCTGGACTCTGATCAGCTGTCTTCACTCTGTTTGTATGTGTGTGTGTGTGTGTGTGTGTGTGTGTGAGTGGAGGAGCTCCGTCCCAACAGAGAGCAGACAGAGAGGTTGCAGCACCATAATAAATACACTGTTCTCTAGCTCCATATAGCCCCTTTAATACCGGATTTCTGTACCCAATATTTTTTCTTATTCAGCCGTACTCCATACGACATATTGTAAAATATTTAGCATTATTACTGTTGCAGATAGATTTCTCCAGAGGCGTGTGGATGAGATTCATTAGAGAGAACACTGATGTGGAGATTCCAGTTTAAAAAAAGGAATTGCATGTTTTTGGTGGCTGCAGAACCGCAAGTATGTAGATATTTCTCACACAAGAGAAAGTCATGTCAGAACCCATGTGAGATTACGGATGTTTGTTTTGGTTCCATTAATTTTCTCCATAGACAACATTCTCTGACTCACAGTTGGAGGACATCTATGTACATAACAATGTACAATTGGAATGAACCTACAGAGAATTATCACCTGAATCTGCAGCTTCCCTTGTCTTTACAAAGCTTTACAGTGAGTTTCATCTCACTCTTTAGCTGCCCGACTGCAACTTTATTGTTTTGATTCCCTCTCAGTGCTCTCATAGCATTGTTTTCGGCTGCAGTTGTTTTCAGTGACAAAGCTCAGAAAACTCATTGTACGCTACCTGCTCAGCAGCAAACAGACACAGTTAGCAGCTAAAAAGTCAGACATTTCCCTTGGGACACCAAAATCAGAGGTAAGCAACTGTTCACAAGTTCGCCAATACTGACTTGTATGGTAATGATATGTTTCCACTGCTTCCAAGTGGCCATAACAATCTGTTATTGCAGATTTAAATCAATTTACTCTCTGATTGTGGGTCCATTTTGAATAAATTCAATAACTGTAGCACAATGTTTTGTTCCCAACTGCAACAAGGAAAGCATTTTAAATTTGCTACAGCTCTGATTCATGCCACGGACCGGCTTCTTCTCCATATCAACGACTGCTGAGGATCATGGGTATTATAGTACTTAAAACAGTCATGCCAAGCTGACAGGCAAAACGTGATTTCTCAGAAACTAAGCTGAAATAATTTAAATAAATTGGTATAACAAAAACCTGTGGAGTTGTTACATTATCCAGGGAAATCCCATAATTCCCATAATGGTAATTAATATTGTGTATTATTAAAAGAAAAATCTGTAATGGAAATACAAGGGAAAAATACAACTCCCACTTCTCAACTGTAATTGGTTTCAAATATTACAATATAATGTTAAATTACAAAGTGACATAAAGTTGCATATGGAAAGTCCCTTAAACATATGCACTTCAAATTCACATATGGTCCTTTGTTTTGGTCGCAGATGATATGAAACTAAGTTGGAGGAACAACAGAGATAACCAGACTGCCAACCTTATCATGTTATGCTGTGGTTGGCAGAATATTTATCATATTCATGCCAAACAGTTGTCCCTTTAAAGGACTGGTGATATTATGAGAGGGCTAGAAGCAGAAGCAGCTAACTATCTGTTTCTCTTCACCTTTAGCAGGTCATCAATGCAGAGGTCATTTCAATCACACCAGTCTTAATTGCATCTCTTGGTGAATCCCAGAGACTCTTCTGCAGCTTGGTAGATAGCTGAGCTGAGAGTTCCACATTTCACTGCTACCCTTCATAAGAGAGTACTCTTTGATGTTGTAGAGCTCCGCTGCAAGACAGCCTTTGAACCAGTGGGAAACTGCGGTGGATTAATGGATATTGCAGTCAAGTCTCTTGCTGGGGGCTTGCTTGAGCTATTGTGAGCAGACCATGCAGATCTTTGTTATCATCAACTTACCACAAGGCATGCCCTGCATATGGCCAAGTCGGAGGCAACACCATGGGCTCTTGTGTTTGTTTTTCAGATGTAAAAGAAGGGTTGTTATGACAAGGCCATGCTCAGGGCAACTGGAAACCGGGAGACATTGTTATCCATGTTTCAGACTCCATGACAGTGTGTATGGCCAGAGTCCATGTGGGCACTGGAGTTTTAACAAGGACTTTAACAGCAGTCGAAAGCTGTAAGTAAACAGCGATATGTTACTAGATCATGTCCTTCGCTTGACAGGAGCAGATCATAACCGTTCTAGACAAAATCTATCTCCTGGAAAACTGAAAATCTAACACTGACTTTGCATAAAAAACACACAGACGCACGAGATGCATGAATGTTCAAACACAAGTCAGCTGGCATATGATAATTCATTACCTGCTGTGACATGAAGACACGCACTGTCACACACGCACATAGATCCAGACAGTGGTGGAAATAGTTTCCTGTGTGCTCTGTCGGATCCACCTAGCAGGTCACTGAACAAGCACTGTCCCACCTGTGAAGCCCAATTAAATGACATGCAAGAGGACACCTAATAATTGCCGCTACAAATCAGGAAAGCTAAGCCTGAAATGTTGAGTGGCAAATCTCTGGGAGAGCATTATATTTATAATTTGTTGTGTCGCTGAGGGCTTTTCTTTGTGGGTCTTAAGCCTGCATGGTTTGAGATTAGTTAGAAATATTTTTGATCGCAAAATAAGTGCCAGGTTTTATATAGCTCAAAATTTCTGTCAGCGCTAACCGTCCATGCTCCACTGTGAGCAATGTGTTGAGAGATTTGCACTGCACCGGGGTAGTGTGGGGTAAGTTTAATTCAGTGGTCAGAGCAGGCTGTTTATCTCACGTGAGCCAACTTTAAATCCGGCTTTCAGTCCATTGAGGTACATGGAAGGGCACAAATTGAACATAAATTGAACCTGTGTGTATATGTGTGTCTGTGTGTATATGTGTGTGTTTGGTAAGGGGTCTGCGCCAATCCCTGTCATGTAATTCAAGTTGATCTAAAGGAATACATTATGGATGAATCAGTCCTGGGTCTGCAGAGGATCCAAGGCAAAGCCAAAAAACCACTCAGGCCAGGAAAGAGAAGCTACACTGAGTTTCATTAAAGAAATGATTGATTATTGGTGTCAACTTTATGTGTTGTTTTTCATTTAATGTAAGGAATTGTGTTTAAAAATGAGACTATAACATGCTCTACCTTTACCTCACAGAGGGCGAGAGCTTATCCCAGCATGCATTGGTCAGGTTGGCATTCCATAATGAGGCTAACAGCGATTAACACAGGCGCATTCTCACCTCTGAGGAGACAACACCTTCATGCTGTGAGGCAACGGAGCAAGTCACTGACCCACCATGATGTTCAAAATGGCTTAAAATGCAGCATAATTAACACCTGTGCTGTGTGGCGAACTCAGGCAGCATGCTCTCGTGGCTACAACTGTTACTTTCATGAGGATTTTGCCTCCAATCTTCCTGAATTAATCACACATTATGTATGTATTTGTTAAGCCGAAATGTGACATTGGATATTTGGGATCATGTAGAGATCTAGTATATGGTGTCTAATACTCGTACCCGGTAAGCAGCCCTTGGATTTGCATCCATGCCGCCACAGGCTAGGTGCCTTTCAGCCAAAACTGCCGTTTAATCCACCGACTCTGTCCTCTCAATTCCTGTGGAGGACAGCCAAATCCTTGTTTACCCCTAACCCTCATCTGTCACCACATTAAGCCTGTCTCTCAACAGAAGCCCTGGCACTGCCTGCAATTAAAATATTAATATGATACCTTTTACTCTCACCATTAGATATGCAGAAATATTGCCACAGATGCTTCTCTCTCACACTGACACAAGTGGATGTGTGGTGAGTGCAGATGTGCCCTTGTGCACGCACACAGACACACACACACACACACACACACACACACACACACATACAGACCAAGTGGATATTTATGTCAGCTTATCAGATGAGACCAAAGCGTGGATGTGAGTCCCCTGATTGTCTCTCAGTGACACTTAAATTCCCTATGTGTAAAGTGTGTTAGTGCTGTTCTCCTACATTCTTTTGTCTTTGAGGTTTTATTTTAAGTTGATAATCATTCATATATAACTAGTCGGTGCCCTTAGGATGTATGTATTGCTATAGAAAAGTGGGAGGTTAAGTAGCTTTTTCATGGATGGCCAAATGAGGTTGTGTTTGAAGTTTGGACGTCAGGGACATTTAGGTTTGTTGTGAAATGTGTAGATTGATAACTATTGTGTTTTCATATAATTTGTCTTTTAGCGAGGCCAATTCTCCGCACCCTCCTCTGTGTGAAAGTTTCAGATGCGGCGAGGGGGGAAATTTCGCTCCATCCCTGATCCTCTGGAGGCAGTATCAGGGACGCAGGAGCGAGGGCGTGTCGGTCAGACAGTCTGATAACTGCACAAGTCTCTCAATCAACTTAAGAAAGAGAAATGTCCCACAAAGCAACGTTAGAGGACCAAACAACAGTAACGTAGTAACTGTAACTGTCTTTGGAAACTTACATGAGGAAAAAAAAAATACCACACCTGTACGTGGAGAAGCGTCTGTCCTCCTGTCTGTCCTCCCGACTCTTCGTCACATTTCTGCCCGAAAAACAGGCGAAAAACTCTTTGTGATCAAAAATCTAAAATCACGAGACCGTCAGCCCTACGGACTGAGACATCAGTTTACTTTCACTTTCCAGGATGTTTGGGCTCTGCAGTGATTGGCTCTGGTGCGCACGTGGCTACGGTGGCTATCGTTGACGATGCTAACGCAATTCGGGAAATAATTTATGAAATAATTTATTAACGGTATCTTTATAGTCCAAACAAAGCCGACGTTGCACACCCTTAAACCACACAGCAGCCATGTTGAAACTCTCAGGTCAGTCTGATCCTGATCTGCAGAGATATTTGAGCCACACACAGACACACACACACACACACAGACAGACAGAGATTTCTTGCTCTATAGATAGATACAAGCACAGAACAAATCAAAAATTAGCTTTAGATCGGGCCGTTTGCATTCTTTGTGCATTTTGCTGCCACCATAGTTTACAATCTGCAACTACACTGCTAGATGTCACTAAATCCTACAAACTGGTCCTTTAATTTACCATTTTAACATTGCTAACATTTGCTGATAAGCACTAAACACAATGTACAGCTGAGGCCGATGGAAATGGCATTTCAATCAGAAGAGACTTACTTTTGATGAAAACATATATTTACACACAATAAAGATGAGAAAAGTGAAAAGTCTTTGGCAATTAGACCCCATCGTGACATCATCATATTTAAAGGAGTTGGTGAAGCCATTATTAGTATAGGAAACCCCCCTGATGTATAGACACTGGTGGTGGTGGTGAAGGGATGAAGAGAATGGCTGTAATGAGGAGTGGAGTTGTGATAAACTCAACCCAGTGAACTGCAGGTGAATGGTGTGGAGGAGGGTCGCGACGACATGATTGGCTGGAGGAGATCATGGCAAAGTCTGAGAGTAAACGCCCATTGTCAGCAGATTAAGGTGAGTGAGGGGAATTGTGAATGAATGAAGATAGTCTTCATGACTGAACTTGCGCTGAGCTTCATTAGTTTTGCAGATATATGGCCACAAATAAAGGTATTGGATAAAATGAATTCCTGACCTGATGATAATTAAGAGATCAACAAAGGTATTACAACTCATCCAACAAGTCCTCAAAATTAAATGAATAAAATATGGTCTGCCCATACGCTCTAAATCTTTGACAGTGGATCCCCATTGGATTCATTCTTCGGGCACTGTGGATGTCTGTACCAAATTTCATGTCAAGACATGTCACTAAAAACCCAAAATATCCGCCTCATTGTGGTGCTAGAGGAATCACTCAGCACTACTAAAGTTCTCCATACTGTCATACAAATGTACAGTAGCACTGAGACTCGTAGCTTTGAATCCTCCTGCCACTTGAATGGGTGTAATGTTGCTAATACTGACTCAGGAAAATCAATAGACATATCTATTGATATGATAATGGCTAATGACTTAAATCCTCCTCAGAGATTTCTCCCCAGTGCTTATTCGTCTTCATTGAGCCTCTGTAGCGCTTGAAATATGTGGCATCTTAACCTTTGCAAAGTTAAAACTGAGACCTTGAAACTCTAAGCATTAGCGCAGAAAGCTGTTTGTCACTGCTGCTATCTGTGGGATAGAAGCTTTTATTCGAGGAACAGCACATATTGTAGCTCTTGCCTTAAAATTGAGGCACTAAAAATTTACATCCTAGTAATATGGGGGTTTAATAGCCCACTGAATCTGCCTCTAAAGTAGACCTCATAAGCTTTTGGCAATAAGTATTATAAATTGAGACGAATCTCAATCTCATGTTGCAAATTTCTGGAAAGAGGAGCCATAAAACAGGTCCTCACTGCACACTAGATTTTACATATCGAAATGGAGGTCCAGTCTCCATTAAAACTGACAGTGAGTTAAAATCTGGTTTATGTCTTACAAACATGTCGAAACATCTAGTGCCATAAGGTGCTCTCAGAAATTACCTCAGTTTTTTTTCTTTTCATAACCAGCGCTTACTGTTTTCATTATTCACTACTCTGCTTTTATTGGATCGTGTGGGAACATTCTGGTCTGGGAGGGCTTCCTCGTCTAATTGCTGCCCTTGTTTTCGGACTGCAGCCCATCTAGTGCGTCATGGCTTAAGGAATAATTTGTCACACCCCGCTAGCAGTCTGTTTGCTTCTCTCCGAAGCTTTCTGTCTCTTTCTTTTTCTCTCCGTCTGTCTGCGTCATCCCCTGTGTGTGTCTTATTTTATTACCTCTTGGTGTTTTATAGTATTGATATTCAAGTCAAAGATGCCACTAATTTAGAGCTAATGAACATTTTCAAATTCACCAATTAGTTGATCTTTAATTTGATTCTAAACATTTGAACCTGAGCACAGAGGATGTCGGTAAAGTCAATACAAGCTATTATGCATTCTCCAGCATAGTGCAACCCCTTGTATGATCAGAAATTGCAGCAATGCTCACAAAGGGGATCTAAATTTGTCTATTTCTGGTGGTGCACTTCAGTTAATAATGTAGTGGGGAGAAAATGTTGTACCATAGACTTTGATAGTCTACTGCTAGGGCTGCACAACTAGCAATAATATAAAAAGAGGGTGGAAGGATTGGCGAAGAAGCACGACAGAGGAAGAAACATGACGCAGGCATAGAGGAGAGTGGAGGTCTAAGAGGAGCAAGAGAGGGGAAGTTGACGGAGAATGAAAAGATGATTACCTACTACCTCTTGACATCCATCGGCTAAATCAGCTTCTTAGCAAGAGATATTTTTACTGTAGATCCTTTACTAATCAGGAACAACAGTGTGTGATTCTGCAGATGAATGAATATAATAGTTAATAATAATAATTTGTTTGTTTGTCCATTTGTCCGCCTTTCACATTATCATTTATTTTTTATTCACTGGTGGAAAACTGAACATTGGCTCCTAGTTCTCATTATCAATCAAATATTTTAAAGAAACCAATTATTTGCCTTTATACTAACAGCTTACATGTGTAGCTACAGTATCCAGGACAGCAATATCAGGAACAAGGCAGGAATATAAAGCCCAATCCCATGTGAATGCACATGCATACAAAGTAAGAAAGAGACAAAAACTGTAAATCAACCATTCATTGACCACTGTAATCTGCCCCTAAAACCCCAGCAGCTATTCATTTTCTCCCCAGAAACTATTAATACTCTCACTGTGTTAATGGAGATGAATGGGTACGGGCAACAAACAGACGTGGCAGAGCAAAAGAATAACCATCATGAGTGTTGGTGCGGGGGGGGCAGCCCGCTCTGAGTGGGTAGAAGCAAGGACGTACTGAAAGATGGATAGATTTCATTAGGTGGGGGAAAGGAAACACAAAGTTCTGAGGTGAAAAACACCTTCATACACCGTTCTCCAAATAATTACAGTTTATTGTCCCTTCTCGGTGTTGGAGGGTGATGGTCACGTGGCGGAGTGTAGCACAGTGTACAAGAGAATAACAGAAAGTCCCTTTGTTCCACATAAAATTAGAGACAGAGAACAGAAGTAGCCAAAAGGTGAAGCATTTCCTGGAATTGCATTGTTCACAGTGAACAAAAACTGGTTGTTTGAGGCCGTTAAAGCATCTAAGACAGTGTCGGATGGCTGAGATGCTATATGAGGCTAATTGATTGCAAACAGGCTCTCCTGCAGGCTGGGCAGTGTCAGGCCGGTGGAGGCAGCATTTGAGTGACGGGGGCCCGGGATGGTGTGCTCGGTGAGGAGAGGATGGGGCTATGCTTATATAACTTGAGCTGTGGTAGATTGGGGCATCCACACCACAGCCCGGCGAAGAGAGACAGAGAGAGACAGTGTTTTGTGCGGGTGGGGGATGGGTGGTGGTAGTTGAGGGGGTACAGCAGAGAACATTCCAGGAAACTCAGAAGTATAATCTTCTTATCCATGGCAGATTGGTTCAGTGTGTGCAGCGCGTGCACGTGTACGTGTACGTGTGTGTGTGTGTGTGTGTGTGTGTGTGTGTGTGCGCGTACGTGTGTGTGTGTGTGTGTGCGTACGTCCATGTGCGCCTATAGGTTTGTGCTCAAGAGGTTTGTTTGTCCTCCTTCACATCACTCCTGCTCCTCCTCTCCTTCGTCCTTCACTCGCTTTTCTTTTCTTCCGTGTATTTGACCCCAACCCTCTCCGCCCTTCCCTACGCACTCTCTCCATTTCATCCCACACACCGGATCAAGATCCGCTCATCTGCTTTTCGTCCTCATTAGCGCCTCTTTTCCTCGGTGTCGGTTTGTTCTTTCCCCGTGATCAGAAGATGAAAGTGACCCATCCAATGTAGAAGGCAGAACGAAAGGGAGGTTTCTCACTGAGACTGCTGGTGTTCCTCTGCCCCTGGCCATGGTGGGGATTCGTGTGAGAGGCGGAGGGGGTGGGGGTGGCGGAAGGGCGAGAGGGGAGGGGGTGGGGTGCTGTGGACCAGATTCTGCTGATTGTAGGAAATTATATCCTCTAATTTCACCTGCAACTCCAGGAGACAAAGGCCTTAGGGAGAGAATAGGATAAGGAAGTATTTCACAGAGTGATAAGAAGAAAACAAAGAGCGAGAGAGGGAGGGATAAAAGAGGGAGAGAAGATGGACATAGGGGGCATGGAAGAGGATGTAACACTAGAACAAGGTTTGGTTGGAAGCCAGTCAGGGAAGACAGAGAAAGAGGACAGAGAGAAGAAGAGGCAGCCACTCAGAAGAAAAGTGGTTCTGCTAAACCAAACCATGTCCTTAAGGATCACCCATCCAGCTTTAGCACACATGCACGCACACTAGCACACACACACACACACACACACACACACACACACACACTTTTACCCACCACCTATACCCCCACTTTTCATCTTAACACCTTACTAAAGCACCATTTGCCTTGCCGGTCCCTGTGTATCCTGCCATCTTCCTCTTCGATCCTGGTTTCCCTCTCCTCCTTGATAGTCTTACTCACAGTCCGTGACTATCTCCCACTGACAGAGCCGCTACAGGATTAGAGAAAGATGAAGAGAGTGGAGCGCAGTCAGCCAGCACCTCCTGCTGTACGCGCAACGCAACTGACTCACAGGTCTGCTGCATCCTTGAAAAACACAGCAAGGGCATTTCTTGGTTCAGACGCAGGCTCATTCTTCCATTCACCTGTGGTCTTTATAGTGTGGGAAAATAAATGCTCTGCATGTAGACTTCAGACTGGATGAAGGTGAAAAAGATAAGAAAGCAGGCTGTTATACTGAGAGTTATTCACTGAACATAATCATCTGTATTCTTACTTATCATCTGTATCATTGTAAACGTCACGGTATAAGGAAATGCACACATCTGGTCAGAGAACCCCCGAAGGTGACACAAGTTGTTTTCATATCATATTTCTGAAGAATTTAACATAACTAAGCTGCTGACCAAAGTATGTAGCTAAAACGATTAATCGATTAAACAATTATTGTATTGACAGAAAATTAATTGGCAACTATTTTCTTAATCGATTTACTGTTTGAATCGCTTTTCAAGCAAAAATGATAACCATTTGCTGGCACCAGCTTCTTAAATCTGAGAACTTGCTTTTCTTCTCTGTTCTATTAAAATAAATCTCTTTAGATTTTGGACTGGTAATTGGACAAAATTAGCCATTTGAATATATCCCACTGAGCTCATGTCATGGGCAATGTGTTACAGTTTTCTGACTTTTTTCAGACAAAATTATTTATTATTTGTACTAATTGTAAGTTGCATTCCTTGTTTGTTATAAAAGACAAATAAAGGACAAATGGTGGCCGTAACGTAACACCACATATTCCCTTCAATATGGAAAGACAGAATTAACTGAGAGAAAGGAAAGCAAATCATTTAATTTAAATGTGTCATCTACTTTACTAAATCAATGGATGACCCACATGTCCTGTTTCCCATCTGTTATACTATTAAATATAACACATTGCTCTGCTCAGAACATCATATTGTAACGTGATTTCAGTATCCGTATTTAATCCAGTCAGAATGGATTCCAACTGATTTCAAAGGTCTTTGGCAAATTTGGATACAATGGAGAAACTGGGACACGGCAGTACATGCAGTACCCTTTGTGTTTCACAATTCTGATTCCAACAGCAGCCTCAAGTCAAGCTCCTCGAAACTAGACAGACTGTGTTTTTTCATCCAAATACTGAGACAGCAGAGTCTTCCCTCCAATATTTAATGCTCTCTGAGATCCTACAAATGATCAAGCCACCACACTTCTCTTTGTCTGTTGAAAACGTGTGAAAACATATTGACACGAATAGTCAAACATTTACTCTTGCTCCTTTTTTTTGTGTTGCAGTGTCCTTGTTGGACCTCTGTTATTAGTCTGTGGGAGTGAACAGTATGAGCCAGTGCTAAGTAATTCAGAGAGAGGAGAGTGTTTGGGGGGAGACAGAGAATGAGAAGCTGAACGACAGAGAGTGAGCTTGGCAAAGCTACACTGCAGAGGTTTTAAATCCTTTAACATGATTTCCCTCATCCTATTAAAGACATAGCTATGGATAGGGAGACTGTAAAGTGTTACGTACAGGAGGGAGGGGGACCGAGTGAGAAGGAGAGAAAAGGGAAAGCGAGAGGGAGAGAGATTAAATGGGTGTTAAATATAGGGAACAAATCATCATTCCAGTCCCATTTGTATCTGCAATCAGGCTTCTAAATGTTCTCTCCATCATCTCTTGTAGATTGGGCGGGATGACCTTTCATTATTTGCTCTCCTCGAATATCATTTCTTATTCCCTGCATCTCTCTGTTAGGGTTTAGACAGACTAATGTATCTTTAGCATGTTTTGAAAGGCGTCAGTGGTGTATTTTTACCACCACAAACAACCATAAAGGTCAAGGTCAGCCTTGTTAGCACATGTATGTAGATGACACTTGACGACATTTTGCTTTTGATATAATGGCACAATATAGCTGAAAGACGTGTCAAACTCATTGGAAGAATTGTTAATGAAATGTCATGCTTTTAAAGTTCAGGCTAGAGTTAAAGCAGCTATAATTGATAGTTTTATAACAACAATGTATCAAAAAACAGTGAGGAAACATTGTGACAAAGCGAAAGGGGTTGTTCAGAGTGACAATAATCACCTGAATCTGCAGTTCCCCTCTTCTTTACGGAGCTTTATAGTGAGTTTCAGCTTATTGTTTAGCTGTCCAGCCCACAGCTTTACTGCTTTGGTTCACGCTCACTGCTCTCGTTGCGCTGTGTTGGGTGTCTGCTGCCCCCAAGTGGCAGAAATATCCGTTATGGCAGGTTGAATTTGTAAGTAATTTAACCAAAGTGATGGATCTGTCATGGTAGGTATTACGGTTACTTGTAGCTATAGAGAGGAGGTTCTGTTAAGGTTCCGTTTAGTGTCGCAGAGCCTTTCCAATGTGACAGCATGCAAAACAGCAGCACCCTGACTATGTTTCTCCTGAATTAACCTTAATTATTATTGCTAACACGTGTGTTTACCCTACTATTTCCCATCAGAATGGCTGCTGTGAAAAATAATCTGTTGATTTTGCCAGCTAACATGGCAGCTGTACTGTCACTAGCAGATTTTATCAGCTGTATAGCTAGCTAATTAGGCTAACGTCAGCATTAACATTGAAAACGCAGTCGCTTTTTAATGTTTCCGGCTGACTTGTTCTTTTGTTGTCTGTTTCTTAAATACAAACCTGATGAGTCTGTGATAAAAGGAAATAGGGCTGCTCTTGTACTGTAGTGTAGAGCTAGTTAGTCCTAGGCTGTATCTCATTCCGCATACTTCCGTCAGTACACTGCTAATGTGCACTGACTACTTACTGCCGTCGTGCCCACTTTCGATGGTTAGTATTGTCCCAAAAGGAACACTAACCGGAAATGACGAGCGGGATGAGCGCGACGAACGCAACACACCTGAACGCTTATTTCCAGCCCGCCAAAAATATATGCCGTGCTAGTCCCAATGGTCCCTCCCCTTCCGCTTTGTAGTCAAGATGGCGTCCGTTCAGTGCGAGTAGGGTCCATCATTCCACACTGAATTTTCTGACCGTTTTCAGGGGGTCTTCCGGGTACTTTCAGTGCACTGACTTTTTGTGTTATCTACACTATATACTTAAAACTAAGTGTTTGAAGTGTGCAAGTAGGCGGAATGAGACACAGCCCTAGTATTGGAAGCATTATACCTGTTAGGATGATATATGTTTGGAAAATGTAACACATACTTTGAAACTCAGAAACGTAGTTAGCTAATGATATGCTCCTTGGTCTTATACTAAGTCCCTACTGTTGGTAGTGAGGTAGATAGCCTGACATGCTAACGATTATAGCTTACATTAGAGCACACAAACACTGCATTCATTGGGCTTTTGCTTTTTCTTTCTTTGTTTTTGAAAAGGCTATAAAACCAGCCACTGATGCTTCCTGTCTAATAGGAGGTAGAAAAAGTAAGAAGTGAGGCAGAAGAAATTCTTAGCTTCAACCTTCCCTCTGTGGCCAATATATTTTCTAACCATATACAACATAGAGCTCTGAAGTTGTTCAGTGACCCGTCTGACTCTGACTCTTCATATTTCTCTCTCTCTGTCCCTTTGAGGGCTATCAGGACTCTGAGGACCTCAGCTTCATGGTATCTTTCCTGAGGCACTACAGCTTGTACCTTAATGGGAGTGGGCTCTGCAAATTAAAAGACTCACTAAAGTGGTATTTTTAATAGGTCATTTTATAAATCCTTTAACTGGTCTTACCTCCTTGATTTGTGACATGATGATTTGATTTTTACCTTTTTATAAACCATATCTTGCCAGCTTCTCATCATTTCTAGAGCCACACTGCAAACCTTCACGGATTAATAAAAAATCTGATGATTTTTAAATTTATTGAATGAGATTAGAACTATTTTATCTAATATAAATGTAAATATTTCTAAAGATGTTTCTGTTGATGGTGTCTTTATCCCATCTTTAGTTGATCACTGCCAAGATATCTGCAGTTCTGTAGCTTGCCACTACACATGTTAGTCTCTTGTTACCAGCTACTGGTTTGCTTCAGCTCTCCTCCATTTTCAGCTGCACTTGTAGCTTAAAATCTGCTTGTCTGAGGTTGTTTGCTGCACACACAGATGTCATCACGGCAGCTTGCTGATATAAAAAGCTGAACCCAGCTGGTCAAGTAATGAGAAAGACTGTCCTATTACACTATCACTGTGTATGTTTTTTTTAAGAGCCTGGGGCTGCAGACTTTTCAAGGGGAAAAAAATGAAGGGCGAAGAAAAACATGTTTTTCAGAATTGCACTCTCAACCTTAGAAAGTATCACAATAACACTATGTATTAAATTCACACTTACGACTTTTAAAGGTTGTAGTCCAAACTTTGTTGTTTTTTTAATGCTTGACTTGTCTCCCCTTTAAATACATTGCAGGGACCTCGGACAAATACATTGAGCGCCCAGATGTGCAATACCACCTTTTTTCCAGCAGAGTGAGCTGTTCTCCAACAACTGAACAGTGGAAATGCGTCATCACTTCATGAATGCGTCTCTAAACTGCATTCTGTGGCTAAACTCAGTCTCTTGTGTGCTGCCTTGATGCACAGATTTGTTGCTCTCAGTCACAGCAGCAACTGTGTCTCCCAGTTGTCGGTTAACATCCATATCTCTGCTGGTTTACAGGGGGAAAACCTGAGTTTCTCAAAGTGTACAGTATTTTTTCAGCACTTAGATTTAATATCTTTCAGCTTTATTTTTCCATTGTGATCCCACGTCAAAGGAAGATTTATATAGTTATGTGTTCTTTCACTTTTAATTGTTTTTGTTTAAGCACAAGGATGATTCGAGTTTAAGTTCAAAGAAAATGGTTGAATTCAAGATGATGTTATCAAGAAGTTAGCCTTTAACATGAATACTAACATTTTTACCATATTATACCCTCTACTGCCTCTTATTCTTATTCTGATGCTGACATGTCATAATAAATGTGGAAAAATAAGCAGTACTGACTGGATATTAAGTTGACTTTTGATATAGCTTCATTGAATGTGCATCAGAAACATCCAACCCTATGCCTCATCCATTCCTCCAACCATATACCACCTCCAGCTGCATTTCAGCTCTTACAATCCAAGGGCACAGGAGCGGCATGCACAACCTTGATTTAGGAAACAATGAGCTTACAGTGTATCCCGCCCGCTGAATGCGAGCCAAACCAGCCAACAATTTAATTCAGCAGTGCAAAGTTTCACTATTCTCCCATCAAGTCGGGTGATGATGAAAAACTTGATCTTGTGATGCAATCCAGAAAAGAAAACAAAAACAAAAAAAAAAACTCCCACTCACAGCTTCTGACAGAAAAACTCCAGGGCCGGTCTGGACAGACACTGCTTTGTTGTTTGCAGTTAATAATATTCGGTAAGAAGATGATACCCCTGCAGCTGTTGGCTCTTTAATCTCCTCCCTAACCTTTGATAAGGGGTCAAAGCCTCAGGGACCCTCTCACCTACAGTATCTCCCCTCTCATTTTAACATGACACCTGAGATTTGCCCTCTGCACACGGACTGCTGAGAAAAGGTTTTCCTCCATACTGACCCATAGTAAGAAGTCGTGGTTAACAGCCTTTGGCTTTTCAGTGAGAATCTGTATGTGTGTCACAACAAGCTCTTATATCATTACTGCCAGTTATTTATTGAAGTTGGTGCACAGTGGACGTGGTGATGTCTTTTTTTATTAACTATCACTTTTCCAGCTGTGTAAATCAAGTCAGAAAGAAGACACGTTTGATTTATACCTCGAATTTAAAGAACATTTCCGACACGCAATGTTTGATCTGAACTTGTTAGTTAGTAAGTTATTTAATTTTTTCCTCTTTAATGCATTGAGTTTCTTTACATTTGTACTGAACACCTTCAGGTTTTGCTTTATATTTCCCTACTGTATTCAAATTAGTGTCCTATTTTGAATCCCCTTCAGTGATGACATAACTGAAAAATAGATGTTAAAGTAACCGGTTTGACAATCAGGGTTGATGAAGCTGAATCCATTTAAACTAATTAACCTTAAAATTGTTTAAATATAATATTTGCACAAGATGGCGCCAATTAAGTGATTAAAGCTAATTCAAGAAGAAATGCATTGACAGTCCAAGTTCAACAGTGACAGGGCAAAATAAATCTTTCTGCATGTAGTTTAAAAAAAGTAATGCAAACAATAAAAACAAATAAAGCATTCAATCTAGAGGCAGTTTGAGGTTCTGTTACAGTAAACAATTACACTTATGATGGTAATTTAAGGACTAAGTATTCATTTTTTAAATAAAAAAAAGAAAATTCATAATTGAATGTGTCTGCAAGCTAAATCAAGTGAGTATATTGCTCATTTTGTTTTTACAGATACATTTATGCCTAATTATCTTTTTACAATTAAATGAAATTGTTTTTATGGTCTTTGTATTTTGACATAATTCAGGTAAATATATTGCCTTGGTGTATTCTACAACTGCACTGTATTTATGCAGACTTGATTAACACGTATCATCACTGTAGGGAATGGTGTGAATGAGGTCCAATTATATTTCTGTGATAAAAAACATTGTGAGAGAATTTGAGGTTATGCATGTAATTGCATGTATAAAATTTGTTGTGAAATGTAACACTGAATTACAGAGTAACAGTGCAGGGAAATTGATGCTTTAGATCCAATCAAACTTATAATCTTATATCTATAGATATAAGATCTATAATCCTATAGTCTCTGTCTCTCTCTGTCTCTCTCTCTCTCTCTCTCTCTCTCACCCCAACTGGTCGAGACAGACGACCACCCACCTAGAGCCAAAGGATCTGTCCTAGGTTTCTGCCTTTTAACAGGCAGTTTTTCCTTGCCCTTGTCGCCAAGTGCTTGCTCATGTTGGTACTGTTGGGTCTCTGTAAATAATGTTATAAAGAGTTCGGTCTAGACCTGCTCTATTTGAAAAGTGTCCTGAGATAACTTCTGTTATGAATTGGTGCTATACAAATAAAATTGAATTGAATTGAATTGAATTGAATTAATCAAAGTGGACTCTGGTAACAATTTATCTATCTATACATACATACATACATTCCTGCAGCATATTGTGGTTTGGGTTGTGTGGGAAACGGGCTAAGTATCCTAGAAGTCCTCCTCCCCAGCCACATCTCTACCTCCTCCTTCTCCTGGGACATCCCGAGGCATTCCTAGGCCAAATGGGATATATCATCCCCGTAGTGTGTTCTAAGTCCTCCCCAGCTCACCTCCAAGTTGAACATACCCGGACGACATCTGGGGAGGTGTCCCGGGCGCAACCACATCAGATGGCAGAACCCCCTCAACCGGCCCCATTCAGCAACAGAGCCACATTGGTTCTGAGCTTTTTGTCTTCCTGTATGTGAGTCAGTCCCTGGCCAAAGGAGCGTTTTTTGGCCACTTCTATCCTCGATCTCATCATCTCACTCATAACCGTAGGTGAAAGTTGCAATGTTGGAACGCAGATCGATGACTGGTAAAGTGAGAGTGTCAGCCTCAGACTCAGCTCCCCCTTCACCTTCAATAACGCCTGCATCACTATGGACGTCACACCAATCTGCCTGCTCCGTGTTACCCTCCCATAGTGAACAAGACACCAAGATACTTGAACTGACGATGAACAAAGGGGGCAATCCACCATTATTTGAGTTACCATGGTTGCAGTGAAATGAAGCTAGCAGGAGCACATTATCCAGAAAAAGGCAGAAATGTAGTTCACCATTGCATCTCTGGAAAAGACCTTCACCTTGCTTCCTGGAGTGTTGTTCTATAATATAATATCTTTAAATTTTTGAATTGCATTTACTGAACCAAATTATTACAGCTAGAATCAATGTTTGTATATTGCCAATGGATCAAATAATCGCTACCCAACTATCACATGTCTGCGGTTTCCATTGGCGCATCTGTCATCTTATTGTTTTGGTTCCGCTCAGCACCAAACAGCAGACAGACAAAGTTAGCGACTAGCTGGTAAACACAGTGGAGCATTGTGCAACTAAAGAGCCAGATATTTATCTCGGGAGGTGGTGGAGAACAAAACAGAGCTAAAAGTGAGAGTGAGAGTAAATGTTGGACCTAACCTGCAGTGGTTTGGTGGACACGATTCCAAATGACACACATGTTGCTCTACATCTGCTAGATGTGGAAGTATACAGACAGTTTGCTACCACATTCCCCATATCAACTTAAAAGATAGATAATATGTCAGGGTTGTGTTTACAGCTTGTCAAATCAAAGTGGAAGTGTACCAATTGAACACTGTTTTCTGTCCTCAACTCATTACCAAATTACAAAGTCCTTTCCAGGAACCTTCTTGTAAATTGCCAGTTAAATATCAGATACTTTATGCAGGACTTAGTGGCATCTAGCCATGTAGTTGCAGTTTCCTTGCCTCACCCTTCCCTTCCAAAGCTGGAAAAGAGAGACTATAGTGTATTATTGATATTATAAATAAACATTTTATTAATAGTAATAGCAGGAGTGTGTTTTAACATTATTCTTTAATTATTACTGGCTTACTACTGCTAGTATAAGTATTAAATGTTAACGTTGTGAAATGCACCGATGGCTGGCGCCAAAAAGAAGGGATGGAGAAAAAAAGAAAATCTGACGTCAGCCTGGTGCACAGATCCTCATCAAAAAACAATCAAAGCAAATCCCGACCCTGTGTTTCAAATGCAGATTTGTTTCCTTCACATGGCGGTTTGAGCACAGCAAAGCGCCTGTTCATGGATTTATGCGTCGCGCCTCCTCGTCATGACAACTAGCTGTGAGATTGAAATATTGCAAGTGGTGTCCTATAAGCGAGAGAGGCGATGAGACCGCACTGAGAGAGAGAGAGAGAGAGAGAGAGAGAGAGAGAGAGAGAGAGAGAGAGAGCTGTTGAAGCACAAGCCGTGGGATCCTCTTCAGTGCAGGCTCCTCCGGGCTTCAAAATAATATCACTGCATCCTCACATTGAAAGCATTCCTGGTGCTTTTTTCTTTCTAAAAGCATGAAGGCTAAACGGAAGATCCCCGTGCTGTTCCTCAGCCCGATCCTCTACTTTCAGTTAAGAGCGTCAGATAGCAAGTGAAACCAAGAGAGAGCACCACGCAAGCGCGCAAAGGAGAGATTGGACACCTGATTTTTTGCGGGGTGTCTTTAGAGCAAGCTATTTCACATTTTAAGTCTAACAGTCCGTGTTTTTTTTTTTTTTTTTTTGAAGGCCCCGGCGGTGCAGCGGGGGCAGATACCGTGGATTATTATCAGCATGGACAAATGGGGAAAAGAGGACAGATCACTGCGTTGACTTTTGAAGCAACGCGCAGAGTCTTGACGCTATAGCGTTACGCATTTATTTTACTGTGAGCGCTTTTTTACCCACCCCCCCCTTCCTCCTCCTGTTTGAATTATACTCGCCGCTGCATCTCAACATTATTAAAGTCAAATATCTGTGGATAAGGAACAGAGCAGGGTGTTGTCAGAGAGGGATGAGAGGAGGAGGGGGGCAGTATGAGGTGTGCTTTTTTTGGAAAAGCCGGAGAAAGACAGACACCGAGAAGGTGTACTAATGTGCGAGAGCCTGCGACGCGCTGCCCTCCTGAGAAATAACTGCGATCAGGGAAGAAATGGCCTAGTTAAAACCCCATCGACACACCGGCAGAGGATAGAAAAGAAGAATCGTGTTTAGATGGACGGGCCATCATCATCGTCATCATCATAATTCCGGTGCTCGCGTCGAGTCTTTTAGGTAAGCCATATGTTCCCCACCACCTCCTAAACGTGACTGGAGATTTTCTGTCTATCATGGGTTTTATGTGTGCACAGTCTGTACGCTTTGGTGACTTCGCACATTGCGCACGTTATTCATCTTGACGCACTGTCACAATCTAGTAGGGGGGGGGGGATGAGATTTCAATGTAAATCCTCGTGCCACTTTGTTGCTATAGCACATATTTTCTTCCCTTCAGTGGGAGCCTTCGATTGGCCTTGCCTGTTGATAAGCTGTCACATCCTAACGTGATCAGTCCACTTTGTGAATTCAGCATCAGCGTTTTGTCGTTTTGAACCAGGCTGCTAACGAGATGATATTTATGTGATTTAATTGGAATCAAGTAATCATGGAGACTGTCAATCAGACTTTCTCAATTGGGCTCCAGTAGTGTCCTGTTCCCCCGTGGTTGTGAAGGCATAGATTATTTTCATAATGTTTTCTATTGCATTTATTGGTGACAGTATTACCCTTAATTAGACACACATGCTGCTATGCTGCAATATAACTAATCTCAACCAGAGTGTGTGATGGGCCTTGAACTCAGAAGATGTCCTCTCTAATGAACAAACCCCACAACAGCTCTGACACACACACACACAGTGTGCACAAACGCTCACACAAGACACACGAAGCCTGTGCCCTAGAAGATGCAGATAGGATTGTGAATTAAATGCACACACTCTGATGATCCGAGGAAGGCTCCATTAATATTCAGTGGTGGTTGGGCAGTGCTCAGTTAATGGCAGACAACAGGACCACTGTTCTGACAGGTCATGGATGAGAAATGGTATGTTTTCATTTTTAGGGGAATAAATGCGTTTTTGTTTTTTTTCCCCCACATAAAGCGCCTGTAGCTATGGAGGAGTGACATTTAAAATCCATCAGAAAACCAATAAAGTCATTTTGTAGACTTTTGCAGAATTTGGTATTATCTTTCATGTACTGTTGGAATAGCTGTGATTACTTTCTTAGGCCGGCATCGTGTCAACCTGGTAACGGGCATTTGGACACTTGCTCAAATGCAACAGAACACGACTGAAGACTTGGAAGACTTGCATTGGCTTCATGTATGCCATACATTTGTCTAATTCAGTGCATTATTAATCCAAATATTCTCCTTACATATAAGAGAAAAGTACATGGTAGATAGAGCAAAGAATGGTGACCAGATTGGCGAAAATGTACCCGGAACACCAAATTTCAATGTCTCTGGAACGTTTAAAACATTTATTCCTTTCACGCTAATAGTTGGTTTTCTATTTCTAAAATTGATCAGATTTGTCTCTACTTACTCACAACCAAGTGGGCCATTAAGATTTTGTGGTATTATATTATTACTATATAAAAGGATGATCCTTTGCTATACTGACATCATACACCTACTATAATCAACCAAGCAGTAGTTATATAATAGTTATACGTGTACTTTAACTTTTAAAACTGCCAGCATTTTTTTTGTTTAATCTTATTAAAAATATACTGCTACCATTCCCAGATTACTGTATCCAATAAACTACAATAAAGGGCCAACAAAGCTAATGTTTGTGGTGAGCACAATGTCATTTGGTTTCCAGAGATAAAATAGAAATGATAATGGAATGATATAGAACAAATGGTGGCTTAATGGATTGGATGACAACATGAAGTGGAGACTTACAATCCAGAACAAAATGTATTGAGTCTTAATGTTTAATGAACTATGTTTGGGTCATTTGTGGGTGAGCAAGATGAAGTATCTTTACGTTCAAAACCATAGCTTTCTTAGAGGAGGACAGGGTTGCTGTCCAGATATTGTACAGTTTATGTACAGTAGCTAAAGTATATGGTGTTTTTAAAAGTGAGCAGCCTTGTCAAACACCAGTGCTTATTTCCATCACCAAGGCCCAGCATTTAAAAGAGAGTCAGATAATTTTACCTTCATATTGCACTGTCCGAAATATTAGGGATTTGTTATTCTGGTTCGTGGTTAATACATTTTTTTGTTAAAACTCAGTTTTGAATTGATCGCCTTATTATGGATCTAAGCAAGACTCACAAGCCAGTCTCTAAACGCTTCGCTCACGAGATATTGAGGACTTTCTCCCAGCTTTTGCTGCTAAAACTGTCTGGAAACAATTACAGTTAAAAAAAAAATCTGTATTGCAGAACCAATCCAAAGTCTTTTGGTCGGTGCAGTTGGTGAAATGGCCCTTTAGTCTGCTCCTTGATGCTGCTGTGCTGTGTGAATTAATACAATTTTTACATTTTAAAAACAAAATTTGCTGTTCCACTGAGTCAACAAACCTTGCTTTGAGACAGAATGAGCTAATATGAAAAACTTACTGTAAGTTAGCTGTTTGGCCTTCAGGCTGCTGCTGCTGTATGGCCATAGCCTGCTTGCACTAAACCACTACAGCTGTTGGATAGTATTAATATTATAATATTGTATTATAAAACGTTGGTGGTGAGTGATGGTAAACTGGAATGTAATTTGTTTATTCACCATCTGAGTAGAAACGAAAGTATAATTAAATTTTAGTGGGCTTAAATTATATAATCTGTAGTGAAATGTTGCATGAACAATAACTGTGAATATGCATGTGATTTATGAAAGGCAGCAATTTTGCCTACATGTTTTACTTCAGCTTGTTTCCTTCTCCATTTACTTTGAACTCCATAGTCTGTTGTTTGGTCTCTGTTTTTTTCCATTTAAAGTATGCGCAGTACTGTAGATACCAATGTCACAGTCATTACATTATTATAATCAAGGTGTCACCTAGCAATGACGCATTTGCACATTTAAAAGTGCAAAAATATGATATACTCTCACATAATTATTTATTCTTACACAATACAGTTGCACTCAAAGTGTCTTTGCCATAACAACAGTAGATCCAGGCTGTGCCTCATTGAGGAGTCTGGAGAGCTTTTCTGTTCTTGACTAAACACAGTCTTTGCAGGTATCACTGGTAAAGTCAGTCTAGTATTTTAAGCCAACGGATGTTTGAATAATAGTTATCCAGTCTCAATGTACACTCTACGCCTGAAACATTGAAGAATGTAACGGATGCGTGTGCAGCATATGTATGACATGCTTGTAAGTGGGTATAAATGAAAATTTAAGGGATAAAGTGTGGGATAGCACCCTGTGACATCACATGACGCAGGGCAGAGATATTTAACTGGCAAATCAAAGTGAGGGAATGACATTACCGTTGTATCAAATTGTCATCAGACCTTGCCAGAACCTTACCTGATTCATGTTTTTTGGGGGCGTTTTTCTGGGGTTCTCGTATCATTCTTGATTTTCACGTTACAACACTATGAATTGTGTCAGTCCCTTAAGGAGAGCCCTGTGCACTTACAAAAAGTGTGTTTCAAGGGCTCAAAAAGTCCACAGGAGAGCCCTCCTGTGCCCAGCAATCTTTTTAGTGTGGGACTTTACTGAGCTCTCAGAGATGTATCAAGAACATTCTTCAAAATTTGTAATTTTGGTTGGACTGAGAAGTTGGACAATGGGATTGGATGAAAACTGTAACAGTGACTTGTCCCATTGACTTGCTGTCCAGAAAGCTGCAGATTTATGAAAAACAGACATATTAACATGGGACATCACATGTGACTTTTTAGATTTTTGAGTACTGCCATGTTGTGTTTTTTTGTTTGTTTTTGTTGTACAATTATCATGAGGCAAGAAAATCTAGACTGAAGCCCTAAACAGCATGAAAAATCCAGCCAATATTGCCTCATATTTGAGCAGCTTGGAGGCTTGGCGGTTGTTACTATCCATACATCGTTTCACCATCTGAACAGCCTAGTTTCCCACCAAGCTACAGCATCTTTACATAAAACATTTACTGTACTCTGGGTTAATGGTGTAGCTGCTGCAATGGAGGCTTGGAGATTTTAATTTCTGTGTGAAGATGTTAAGTCAGAGGAAAGGGAGGTTAAAATGACCCAGCTCTCAGCCACGTCACAACCAAGGAAGAGAAAAGCAGGAGAATAGCTTGACCTGACCCATTATCCGTGAGCAAAGTAAAGCTGGAGAAACGCCTGTGCAAATGCCATGGTAACCATCTTGTGTAACCTCCTTTGAACAATATCACATAACAGTCCAGCCATGAGATAAGCCAGGATAAGTGCCATTCTGTCTTGTGAAGTCTGGGAAGAATTTCACACCAAACCCCATTAAAATATCTGGTAATTTAATGTGTCTTTTATTAGCGACAGAAATGCAAGCCCATTAGAACGGCACACGTGACCTTTCCTGAATCGCAAAGTTCCACCCTTCAGTCTCATCAGACATGATCCATTAAGCAGCTGTAACATTTAATTCTCTGATATGTTTTGGGCAGTGATACACAAGCTGGAGCTGCCATTCAAACATGGTTTGTTTTAAGCAGTGGTTGTGTATCATGGAGCTACACTGATCATAACTCACCTTGCTTATGACACAGCACATGCATTAGGCAGCTGGTGCTCTTTAGAAAGGTGTGGGCAGTGTTGACATGAATTGGAAAGATATGCATTTTGAAATGTATCCTACATGATGAATTAGGGAGGCAACCCATTTATCATTAGTTAAATGTCATAGTTTCTACATTTTCAGATGGGAATGCGACAGCCAGTTAATGTTGCAGTATAAGGTTAGCTAATGTTAGTTTCACTGGCTTGGGGGATACAGCAAGGAACTTTAACCTGAACAAATATGAGTTATGGTGCTAAAGGAAATGTTAATAACCATGGCCCCCACCTTGTGCAGAAGTGAACTGTCATCCAGTGGAAAAATACACCATTCTTGTATGTCCTTCTTGTCTGGTGGTTGGCAGTGCACTGCAATGCCTTATGGAAACTCAGTGTAGCTAATATAAATTTTGAGATATAATCAGGGGGAAAATTGAGGGAAGACTTACATGCGTTGACTGTAAACATAAAGAGACTCGGAGTCTGAATCATTATCAAGATAAACCGAAAGGCAGCATGGCTGTAAGGAAGACGTTAGACAATGTAATCCACAATTTAAGACAAAGCTATGATCTGATGCAAACACTGACAAGCACTGAAATGAGTAATACTGGAAAAAATACTGGGGCCTGAAAACGCTTTTCAGATTCTACCTGACATTGAAAGATTGATTATTTTTTAATCGTTTGGTGTTCCAAATAAAAGTATGTACTGTATTTGACCTTTGATTTACTTAACATTAAAGTAACTGCTCTGTTGAAAGCCTGTGCAAAAAAACATGCATCCTGCAAGGCTCTTGTATGCAGTTTTTAAAATATCAAATCACCATATAAATTACTTAAATGTTGTAGATGTCAAAAGTTCGGATCATCAAAGTTTTCTGGGGTAGTCATCTTACTGACTATTATTGTCCATCCTGGCTAATTCCAAAACGCCTATGTCTGTTAAAAAAAACTGGGCTCTACTCTGCACCACCCCCAGTCCTAAACAGCTACAAAATGTGGATATACCAGGGTTAGTTTATTCTCAAAAGGCCAATACCTCTAGTTTAATGTTTATCAGCAGTGCAAAAAGTTGGTCTGCACGTTGCAGTTGGCTGGTGTAGATCCAGCAGTGTCAACGCAGATTATAACTGATTTACCTGGACAATAATTGGTTCCATATCAGCTTATAAATAAAGAAATGTTTCTCCAACACTTTCAAACTGGCAAACTGGTGAAATGTGTTATTATATTAGGGAGGCAGCATGAGATTTGTGCTGTAATACAGTGGGACTCAAAAATGAAACATCATCGTCATAAAACAATACAGAACTAGAAGTGCATTCAGTAGACTGTATATCTGTGTTGGGGGCATGTGCGTGGGTAACGGGGAGTGTAGGGCAAGCTGTGTGTGCTCAGTTTGTATGAAGTGGAATGAATGGGAGACAATATGCAGTTTACATTATCAAGGTGTAACCAGAGTAGACAGGCTATATGGGGATGAACCTCGAACACAATATCTATATAAAGCAGGTCGTATTATTGCTTTGTTTGCTATGTTTAGGAATGACAGTGGTTGGTAGTTGTAGAGCTGAATACAAAACAGATGAGACCAAACCTTTCTAAGCCTTGTTTTTAGCCGATTGCCGGAAATGCCTTTTGCTATGTTGTAATGCATATTGTAGACAATATTGATACACGTGAGTCGTAGAATATTTTGTTTTGTGATATTGTATTATTTTTCAAAAATACTATTGATTGTTGGCCCTAACGGAGTCCAAATGTATTGATCACTTGCAGCCCCTATCAGCCAATTAGAAGTGAAGAGACAGCAGTCAATGGTGTTTACTACAACAGAATTTTAAAAAAGGACACATATCAAAATTCATTCCAGTGAATTCTCACTGCACTAATAATTTTTTTCCAATTTTGATAAGAAAACCAGATTTCCACGATAACAACGTGAAATACTCAACTTAAAAACTTTGGGGCCTGGAGTCTTAGGGTAGGGTAAATGTAGCCAGCCAGCCAACTGGGTGGGAGTTACCAATAGGTTAGGGGGTTACACTGGCGAGACAGATTACCTTAAAATATGGGCACCTCTTGCCCTCTTTGGCAATGGTGCCATACTGCATGCATACAAAAAGGCCTGGCCACACCAGAAAGTGGCACAGCACAGTTCTTGAAGCTTGGCGATGTACTGATTTCTTGCACTCTCAGGCCTAGTTGGTATACCATTATGGCTGGCGAGCAACTTGCTAACACACTAACCAGAGCTTGCTTTCCTACTGCCAGGAAAATATGGTCACACAGTTTATTCAAAAAACTTATTTGTTCCGCTTACTTGTCTCGTAAATGTCTTCAAACTATTCCTCTTGGAGCAGTTCACTGAGAGAGGTTAAATAAAAGTTGATGGAGCAACACAGCTAATGAGGTGCAATAGGTTCTTCCATTTTGGACTCTCTAGCTCTCTGTTCCCTCAAAGATAAACACTGTCAGGATGGCTAGCTATTTGTTAATGGCACAAATAAATTAATTATAAATGAAAGTTCACCAAAGCTGAAGTCGAGATGAAACATTTCCACACATTTCCTTTGCCCTGTTGACTAAATCCTCTAGTTGTGGCGATTCCATTGGAATGAACTTTTAAATGCTGTTGTCATCAGGCCTTGAGAGGGTTTTTGTCTCATGATTAATGGCTTTTGGTTGTTGAATACAATTTGAAATCTGCATTGAATTGTTGTTGTGCCAGCTGTAACTTTATAGCAGTAAATTAATTCCCTGTGTAAATATAACTTCATAGTGTCATCAAGTATGGCATTATTTCCAACAATCTGTCAAATCACTTGAACTTGGTGACCCTCAAGTTGTAGGGAAGCTGTAGCGCAGTCTTTTTTACCATTCACCTGATTTCCAAGCAGGTTCAAATGAGCACAACCAGTGAGTTACATTGCAAAATGTCCGTCAGAACCTTACATCAAAGGATTCAGGACAGTTTATTGTAAATAGATGTCCAGATACACTTGGTGGAAATTGCTCTGCATTTGAAGGCACTCCAAGCAGCATGGGAAAGCCTGCGTGCATGGCATACGACCCGTAACAGAAGCAGTGACAGGGATAATGGCAGGAGTAAGAGTGTGAGCTTGCCAGATTATTGAGACCGCCTAATTACCTTGTTTTAATCTGATAGGTTATAGTAACAGTCAGCTGATACTGATCAGCTGATGGCATGCAGGAGCCCAGTGCCCTAACTGATATAACATGATGCTCCATTTTGCTACATAATAACCAGGTCCAGGTTTAAAAAGCCCTCAACATAAAGGTGTTACAATTAACATTCTGGACATTTATTAACAATCCTTCTTTTAGGTTTCAGTGTCAGCCAATATAGACTATTGGTGCTGATAAAGTATTGCTGTCTACTTCTTATTGAAATATTTTACACAACATGTCCTATTTGTCCTGTCAAATAGACTCTTTCAGAATTATTTAATTTAAGAACAGAATGAAGATCACACAGCCTTCAATGCAAACACTGAATAGGAGAAATTAAACATATAATCAAAATTCTCAAACTACAAAGGCTTGTATGTTTTGTGAACTGCCTGTGTTTTGAATGATTTGTCCATTTTAGAAGTCAGTACTTGCACTGAAACCCAAATTACATTCCCCATCTTTTATTCAGCTGACCTCAGAGCAGTACCTTTGGAGTACAGGAAGCCTCTCAACACTTTTGGGCATACAAATCATTTCAGCAGAATACATCACATACAGCGAGTCTCTGTGCTCTACTTAAGCCAACTTACACATCATCAATGCAGCCAGCCCATCTGTCAAGGTACACTTTCCACCGAACGTGACAGTCCTCTTAAGGCGACATTTAAATTTCAGCAGCCGTTATGTATTGTGGCAGCTTGAATAGCATGGCAAAGTAAACTATATGTATTTACTCAAATTAATGATGATCCTGAGTCAAAATTCCCCCAGTGTGAGACAGTAAAGCAGGCTTATGTTCCAGGACGTGTTCCTAAACTCTTCTGGCTAGAAAAAGAAGCCGGTCTGTTTTCCCCTTCCTGAACAGATGAGCAGTGTGTAGCTATAGGACCAGCTGCATGGCTTGTAAATGATTGTATTAGACTTTGTTATGATTGCTTGTGGTCAAAAATGGTGCTCATGCTATCTTCACACACATATAGCATATGATTATTTTTTTTTTTAAATTGATCCTCTATTTTAAATATGCAAGTTTTCCCCTAGGATGTGCTCTAGATTCCCAAATAACAACAGCTAGGAATTTTCCTGCCTGTACAACGTCCCCACCTATATGAGGTAAAAAAGAGCCTGTATTATGGCTGTAGACAAACTATTGTAATAATGATTTGCCCTGTGTATCAACTGATGTCTTGACAACAATAAACCATTGTGCTAATGATCTACAGTATGTGATGCATCTGGAATTATATCACACATTCCCCTGCCTGTTTTGCCATCATTGCATATTTTCAGAAATTATAAATGCTGTATGATTATGCTTCCCTAAAGATGTAAAGGAAAGTGCATTGAAGGTAGCGATGCACCAGTGAGATTTTTTTTGACTTTCTAATACCGATTCCACAACCCTAGGACAGGAATGTCAATACTGGATGATTCTGCAAACCCCTTGATTACCTTCAGTTTTTTTGTCCAATGCCAGCATTTTCTTCCATATCAGCACATAGCTGCTACACTATAGTTAAGGATAGGGAAAGATTAAGGTCATGCTTAATATATTTTATATCCCCTGACAAATGGTAAAATAATAATAAAATAATAGCTTTTTTTAAAAAAAGAAAGCTAATTGTAAATTAAATTGTAAGAGCAATCTATTTAAAAGAGGGTAAATAATTGTAAAACCTAAGATAGCGGTGCTCACAAGGTCCACAAGGGCCCCCCAAATAGACTATGGTTAAAGGTGAGGTAAGCCATACTAAGTAATGCAATCCTAATCCAACACACATTTTGTCAAATTCAGGGAATATCTCCACACGGTCTGCTAGCTTTCCGCTCTGTGTGTGCACTGAAAAACATCTGGTGGTTGTTCACAGCCTTTGCTCTGTAAATGGAAAACAAACAAAGTGGATCGGGCCAAACCACACAATACTAAATTGTCATTCCAGTCAAGTTATTGTAGTTATTCCAAGATATGCCGTTGTTGTGATATAAGATATAGTGGCAGGAGAGTTGTGAGTATTGCTGTCAGGAGCTGGTGTGCTGGCTGTGGGAAACAGTCTCGTCCTCTCAGCGTGTTAGTTTTGCAGCAGCAACTGTAGCAACAGTTTTTTTTAATCCACTGCAATGTTAGTTGCATTACTTGCTGTGTCGTTATATATCCATATCATGGTATTTGTCATGGTATTGGATTTCTCCAGAATCGCTTACCCACCTTTAAGGTACAGTTAGAGTTTGCACAGCTAAAGTTGTAATGCTAAAGATTTTAGTACTAGTTGATGTTGCGACACCCATTTTGACCTTTGTAACATGTTTACCTTATTTTTCACAATAAAATCCACCAATTGTTAACCGTTCAATACTTTTAAGTGTAGATTGAAGGCAATAATTGGTTGTTCAATTTGCATTACCAGTAAAGTTATATAGCTCTGTAAAGAGAGTGAACAGTAATCAGTGAGACTGTTCTATTATATATATAGTTCGATTGAACTAAAAGTATAATATTGTTTCCTGTGAAGCCCTTGTGCAAGGATAGGCAGTCTGAATTCAGCGCTAACAATAAGAACTACTATAAAGAGAGGTAACTACTAAGTGTCAATACATGAATGGCTGTTTCAGAAAAATACCAGCCCTAAACAGTATCACAAATGGGTTATGATTTCACAAAAATTGTATAAATTAATTAACATTTCCCTTGTTATTAACTTAAGATACAGAAAGGGTTAGGAAACTAAAACTCTTAGTTACTGTTAGGGAAAACTGTAGCTCAGATAAATAAAAAGCCAAATGTTTTTTTGCTAATTAGATTGTATCGCTAAATCATAATTCTCTAAACAAGTTTGTTTAAAAATTGCATTTTAAATATCTCAATTTTCCCTTTTAACATGTTTCAAAATGTCAGGGATTGCTTTTATCTGAGCTGATGTCCATGATGTTCAGACAAGGCCACTTTCACAAGAACGGTATGAAAAGAGAAAACAAGAAAACAAGAAAGTTTATTCTTGGGATCCCCTGTCGATATAGCGGGAGCACCTACATTTACACGTATAGACCGCCGTTGGTTTATTTTCAGAGAAACGGGGTGATGTGTTGCCAAAGAGGAAAACACTATGGAGGTTATCCCAGCCTTTCTGAAAACATTTTAATTATTAATTTGTTTGGATACTGCTGGACTACAGTGCATTATCACAGCAGTTAGTGACCCGGCTGGATGCCAGATACTTTAAGAAGAATATGCATTAAATCCGAATGGGAGATAGTAACATGTTGGTGTAATCATATCAAAAATAACTCCAAGCATCTGCAGTCGAAAGGCTAAAATTAATCACGTTCAACTTTCCACTTCCCCTCACAATTCTTTCAACCCAGTGGAGCTCAGTCATTGTACCTCTTAACTCCCTCATGCATGATATCTTTTATATTGGACAATTAAACATTTAACTTAATGAAAACCGGCAGTGATATAGACTTTGCATGGAGGGAATCTGAGTTATCTTGTGATTTACTCAATTTTTTTTGTGTGGAGGTTTCTCTAAAAAAAGGCCAAATACGTCAATAAGATGACACTTGGGGAAGTTATGTAAGTGTAAGGTCGATCTGCACACAGTGGTCTCTTATTTTTAGAACTTTTAACATGAAATAACTTAAAAAGTTATCATTCTACATATGGATAGGTTTATGGGAGTTAATTATATCAATGGAAAGACAAACTCCTTCTAGATCTACTGTGGGACCAAATGAATGTAATAATGGGATTTTATTTATCCTTTTGGAAATTGTCTTCTTGTAATAACATTATATTTAGACAAAGGCTTACATAAACTCAGCTTTTATTCAGTATTAAGTATTAATGTGCAAAGTTATTCAAAACATGCTGCCTCCCTCAAGTTGTTCATCATCTGTTCTGCACATCATAACAAGCATCATCTGTGATGTTAACATCTCATTATTCTGTATAGTCTGATATGAAACACTGTATAGCTCAAACCTGCCTTGAGTAATGAAAGACTTTATTGATAATGGTTTGAATAGGGCAATGATTATAGGAGCCAAGGTGACGGCTGCTGTAATCATTACTGTTGCCAAGGTGATAGTTCTCAAATGGTAAAAGGGTTTTTTGAGTGGGGTGGACGATAATTTCAAATGATTGTTTATCATGAATTCTAAATGTACAAAAAAGTAGTACTAAAATTTTTGTTAATGATGTAACCAATACCAGTGAAAGACAATGTATTACACTGAACAACAGTGCATACCGTTGCCATATTGTGATATACTATGATATACTATATCTAGATTATACAATATTGCAAATTTAAAGCAGTTTCCTTTATTGGACGTGGAAACAATCCATTGTTAATAAATTAAATGAACATAATTGAAATTACAACAACAAAATAATGCCTTGACCTACACATATAAGATTGAATATGCTATATAGATCTACTACTTAAAACATAGGGCTGTAGCTATAAAAGGCTATTACCGAGTAAACAAAAAATAGATTAACCTATATGCTACATGATCGGGTGAGTCGAGCGCCATTTGTTCACTGCACAAATGCTTTCATGTCGCCTTTACCAGCACAGGGAATCCTTTTGACTTCAACCAATAGACTAGATTTACTCCCAAAAACAATGGGATGTCTCTGTTGTTGGAAAGTACTACTCGTCTCCAGCGGTGCCCTCCTCTGCCATTCAGAGGAGCTGTGATTGAGCAGCTAATAGCTGGTTCTGTTGAAGCTGTTAGTTTGGCATTGGCGTGATCGTCTGGGTAGCTAACTGAGCTGGACAGCCGCCAGACAACTCGGTGGGGTTTTTACGGCGTCATAAGCAAATACCAAGTGGTTACTCCATCAGGGGAGCTACCTAGCTCTTAGGACTTCCACAGTGATCATCTATGGATGCCAGTCAGCACATACACACATTATTAATATTAACAATTAACAGAGGCACCACCTAGTGAAGCAGCTAGGTACTACAGCATAACTCCAGTGTATCTTCTGACAGTTTACACAGGTCCCTGGTCTTCTACATTGTTGTTTAATATATTTTTTACCAATTCCATTATAAGCAGTGATTAATCGATCTTATATATGTTGTGATGATGATTTCAACCATGTCTCCCAGTCCTAGCACTGGCTGCCTTTGAGATTAGAAATTCTACTGTAATATCTAGTTCAACTCAAATTATCTTTCCCTCAACTCTGATTGTCTTAAATGGTTTTACTTGTGGAGGTATCTCCCCTTAAAACCACGGGTTGCCCTTCATTCCCACCTCTTATCTGTCATTGTCCATGCACTTTAACAGATGTACCTGTAAGTGCACTGCAGTCTTTTTGTCTCATTACATCTACATATCACTCAGTGTCACTAATATAACTCTATGTTGCCACCTTTCTGTTGCAATTCATGTCACTTCATCTTAAATCTCACACCGCTTCTCCAGCACAGCCCTTATCTGCCCACACTGGTGCAGTATCCAGACTGCAGCTGCTCTTCCAAATCCCCCCACTGACTGCACACTTCTTTAACAATGAGTATTACTGTGTAAATGTTCTGTACGGTGTCAACCATGTGTGCTCTTTCCACCCTAGTATTCGTATGATCTTATGTAAGAATGAAGCAGGTGTGGCTGACATGTGTCTCTCAGCCACACTCCTTAAAGCGTATTGCGAGTTCCATTGGGGATTTGGGGGGATAACAGGTAACCAAATCCCTCATAGCAACACGTCCAAATGTAAATGGATACTAATGATTGATTTATGCAAAAGAAATAAAATAAAAAAAATCCCCAAACAGTCATGTTTTGGATGTCATTTTCAAAACATAACTGGTTGGACTTGTTTTGATTACATGATAGGAACAATACAAGGGCATGCTTGTTACTGTGACAACAGAGATTGCAGTAATAGTTCAATTAAGCATACACACAGTTCAAATTAAAGTGATTTCACCCAGCAGGGGTATGTTTGATTAGACTGGGGGCAGTTTACACAGAGAGGAATTTGGCACAAGGAATTACAGAGAAATATCAAGACATCATTTATTTATTTAATTTTTTTTTAGTTTTTTGTTGTTGTTTGTTAGACTCAATCAGAACATGTTGATAGAGGCCTCATTATTCACAACGTTAGCTGAAAGCATTCACTCCAAAAATGTGGGCTTTTGTTACCACTCACCTTTTTGTCATCCTTGTAAACAAACACTCCAAATCCCCCCTGTGTCCCTTTGACACAAGAGCACATTCAAGAAAAGAAAATTAAGAGCTGAAATCAGTTTATTCTCACATTAGTCCTGTTGCCCTAGACAGACAAGTGTTAACATGACAACTGCAAAAACTAGATTAATGTCTTAATTAGTATACAGGGCTATTAGTGCAGACATAAATATACTCACAATCAATGTAGGCCTGTCAATTGCCCCTAAAATCAATGTTGATGATTAATTAACTGAAAATAGCTTCATTATGTAACACAGCGCTAGCTGGAGATGTGATCGGTAAGACATTTGCTTTTACACTTTGCTTCAAAACGAGTTTGATATTAATTCTGTTACCTGGTAGTGTCTCAGTTCTATAAAACTTAACAAAATAGTTCACCTGGCATCCTGCCAAAAGTCAGGTAACTTATTAAATCCAATAAGGCCCTGCAGTGAATGAGAAAATATTTAGAATATCTAAAAAATGCATGATAACATACTGTCCTTGTGCAAAGAAGTCAAGATTATTGCCTCCTAGAAACAAATCTTTACTTTTTCCGCTGTGGCTTATAAAGCCGCAGTAAACAGCCATATACTTATCTTTTGATACCACTGAAATTAAATGGGTTTGAAATGAGTAGCGAGGGCAACTTGATAGCAGAATGGCTATTTACTGTGGTAAATATGTAAGAAGGTATTGGGACAGCAATGTGGTTGGATTCTACTCCTGCACATTTTATGTGAGATGAAACAATGGCTGTGAGGTTAAAGTGCTGACTTTCAGCTTTGGGACCGGGGTTGCTCATAGCCCATTTTTATACAGAACATCCCTATTGTAGAACAATGCAGCAGGACATTGATCCTGAACATAGAGACAAGGCAACCAAGGAGTTTTTTTGGGCCCAACATCAATCTGAGCATTTGCTGGAGACCTTACTGAAGGTGAAATTCCCTGAAACAAGCAAGATGTGAAGGTGGCTCTGAAAGTGCCATTTTTCTTTAACAGTTCTAAAAGAATTATGGTTTGCTTACAGGCCATTGTAGGAGTGAGGTCATTGATGAAGTCCTAAATATCAAATACCATGTGTTTTATAGTCTCTTGCATATGCTATAAATATGTATTAGAAAATCAGCAGCAATACAATGAGTGTTTGATTACACGCTATGGTCTACATATGTAATAAATACATTTGCAGCAGGTTTCATCTTTGCTTCACCATGTATCAGTATGGTTAAGCTTTAAGAGAGGGGATTACAAGATGAGCCGTAACTTGACATTCAGCAAACCACTTAACCATGCATGTCACATCTTAATTTCAGTAAAATATTTTCTTTTTCAGTGGCTGCAAATCAAATGATTTATTGTTTAATTATTATTTTTATATCATAAAGAATACAGAATACTATCAGCTAGAATTCAATTTGCAACCCCGGACTTCTTTGACAAAACAACAAAACATTGCATATACAATTTTGATACAGCAGTGAAAAAACTCAAACAGTGTACTTGTAGTCCTAGGGTATCTAGTAGCATGAACTGTACATTTACAGTGCAGTCGACAGTGAGTTTTGGATGTTTTTCTCACTGCATTATTATAATATTATTAGTGATTTATAGCCTATCCCATGGCTTTTATCTTACCAACTTACTACATATCCTATCCAGGCATCCTACAAATAAAGAGAGAAAGAGGGATTTGCTTGTCAGTTGGATGTGGGCTGTCACAGCCGGTAATGAATTAGTCAGACTTGCACATTGCCAGTGAAATGTTCATAACACATCCACATCAAGAACATGAGACACATATTGACAGTATATTACTTGGGAGTCCTCGGACGAATGGGATGCTTTCGAAAACACTGAGCTGGCTGTAGTTGTCATCCAACGCACCGATGTGTCTCCTTTAAACCAAAGGCTAAAGCATGATGTAAATTTGTGCGATATTGTGGGGCTCTGGCTTGGTGTCATCACTTTTCAATGATCACATTTAAAGTAGGCTGCAGTGTCTGGCCTGTGGCTACATTCAGACTTTGGAGTTTCCTGTCAGCCTGAGATCCTCGGGCTCTTTGACTCTTTCTCAGTCTAGAGTCAAGAATAAAGCTGATTGCAGTTTGGCTAGGGGGGGCTTGGCGTTGAACGTGCCTGCCTGAGGAACGTAAGCTAGTTAATTCAATGTTATCCTGTAAATCTGCTTTTAAATTGCACCCCTCTAGACATGCTTTTATGTATTGTCTTCATCTTTGCAACCACTTTTTCTGTTTCCTCTATTTTATTTTTTTCTAGATTGTAGATGAAAAAGATTATCATCAGCCCCCATATTATTATTATTTGAATTTTTGCATTTAACAGTATATCAGTGAGACTGGGCAATCGTGTTAACATGGCTAAGCTGCCTTCTCTATTTAACTTAGTGGGCCATTTTATTCTTAAATTAGCTTTAAGCTTGAGGCAAAGCAGCTGTCAGACTGCTCCCTCAAACTGTGTGTATCGCCCACAGACACCTATACACACGCTAACACAGCTAGCATTTCACCTAGATCATCCCTAATTAGTGTGTCACCAGATTGCGCACTCTACTCGGCTTCATTATGACACATACTCCCACTCACGACTACCAAACACACTAAAGCAAACAGATAAATAAAAAGTAACAGCCCCCTAGAGGCAGCAATGTTCATCTTAACCAAAAAAGTCGGGCCAGCAGCTGTCAAGATATCGCGCTCTGTTCGTGTGCTGGTTCTAAGAGAAAGGCTTTTCTGTGTGATCTACAGGTGTTAAGCAGAAAGAACAGTGGTGACCAACAGCAACATATTGATTTTGTGGTCCAGCAGTGACAGAGGGTCTTTTGTCTTAGATCTCCTATCTTCTCCTACTGCCTGCTGCTTTATGATCCCTGCTACTGCTTTAATAACCTACACTGATGCTTCATTAAGGCCCATTTAATTAACTTCTACTTGATCATTTGTGAACTTTTTCTAATCCTAACGTGTGTTTTCATGTTGTTAATTATTGGGGCGAAACCATGCGGCAGTGTAGTGAAGAAATTTAATGATATTTCATTTGTTTTTGACCCGTGTTTTAAATTGAGCTTGCTCTGCTCAGTCAGGAGGATATGTCCTGCAAGCCGTTGTCCCTTTTCATTGACATGTTTGCAGTAATTTCTTGAGTTGATTGCAATTATGATAAGTGTATAGTGATATTTCCTTGTGGATAGTCCTACATTTTTCTGGCTGCAGTATGATGAGAATGTGAAAGTGGTGGCAGATTGAGCAGCCACGGTATCTGATTGAGTCTGGAGAGCTTGTGGTAAATAAAATAAATTGTGGGATGAAGCTTCCGGCCTTCATCAGCACTAACAACACAGTGGTTCTGTGCAATTATGGGGTCGCCATGACATTAACACAAGTACTTACAACCTCAAATGTTTATTTTCTCAGACAGATTAATGGTAACATTTAACTTTGAGTCCCCCTATTTACCATTTATAAGCAATATACAAACATTTAATACATGGTTTATAACACACTATAATGTAGCTAGTAATGAACACAAAAATCTAGCTTGGAGCAAACAACACAATTTTGCAATTTGCTAAAAATGCAGTATTTGTCCTGAGCACAGCGCCCGAGTAAATGCAAGGGGATCATTAAAATTGAAGGGTTTATACCCTAGACAACATTAAAGTGCTCTTAGCATGGTTGCAGAGTTATCATTCAGCCTGAGGATGGAGCCAAAGAAAACCTCATGTTAATCCTCTGGTGTGCATACAGTGAGTTTGCTGAGTTTCATTCATGGTCAACTCCTCATTGATTATAAATGACAATGAATATTCATCCTAAATCTAGTGGAAAGTTTGCCATAGGTTTTTAAGATACATGTGATGCACTTCAGTGCTGATCAAATGGAAATGTTGGCCTAGTGGGTCCTAAAGATCATTAGAAATCATCCTCTGGGAACAATGAATAACCATTTCATTGTCTGGCGATATATCAGCTGTATTAGAATTTCTGTTTACATTGTGAAAACTGAGCTATTATAATGTGCACAAAAAGGTTGTTTTCAGTCATGACGTGGTGTAGATGATTGCTGACTGCATAGCTTTGAGTCACAGTCCTGTAAATAAATGACATGAACAGAACACTTTATTACGGGACTGTCGTGACTCCAGGTGTCTTGTGACTCCAGATGGCTAGCTTGCTCTGGCTATCACCTTGTGAATCTAACAGTCACATTTATAAGAGTGACAGACTGAAAGAAGGCTCTGCACACTGATCGGATCTAGTTATGGGAGGTGAAGTCACACGGGTCGACCGAACTGTGTGGATTTTTGTCTGTTGTCTATCCAGGTTATTAATTTGGATGTCCATGTTCTGTTTAATTGAAGCATGTGGTACTGAAAGTCCATAGCTATTATATAGATTGGATAACCTGTATTGTTTTGGATATGTGTAACAACAGCAGCTATCCAGAGGGTATTCTATTATTATTCTTGCTCAACTGTCTTGCAAAATATATCATATTTCAATTTTAGTTTTTTAGTTTTGCTGAATTTTGCATTTTTTAAATCCATGAATCACCCCCAGCTTGAAAAAAAAAAGATATTCGATTTTTTGGCCACATCCCTGCCTAGCCCTTGCCCAAATTGATGTCCAAATACTACCTGAGCATATTATTTGCTAAATGACAATAAGCTACAATGAAGTAATCCCTATAAATCTTTTTGCAATAAAGAACAAATAAATCCATGTTTCTGTGACGGGTATATCCTCCTGCACCGTGACTGGTTAGGCTAAAATTCTTAAACCTGCCTGATTAGTACGTTACAGACATTGTTATCAGATACAGCTTTATAGACACTGTTGAAGTCAGCTGTGGTTTTTCATCTTCACAACTTGTAGGAATATATTCCAAAATAAATATGTATCTTCTCAGAAGGTTCAACAGTGATCCTATTACAATAATCCTAATATGGTTTAAAGCTCGATTGGCATAAAGTCTGCCAAATCTCTGCCTATTACCCTCTGGAGCCCTCCCCTTGTCTTCAGGGGCTTCACTTTTCATTATGTGACATGTCATGTAGCTGAAGACAAAGATGTTTTAGGGACATAACTGTTTACTCTAATTAAAAGACACTCATTAAATCAGCTGGGCAGTGAGTGGTGTTATTTTTACAAAGTAAATTCAGAAATTGTGATCTAACGTTAAGTGATGACTGCACAGGCTGGCTTTTATTTGACTTGACTAGTTGGGTCTCAAAGCAAATAAATCACTCATGATCCTAATTGACAAGAAAAGGCTAAAACTGGCCTGTCAGGACCAAATTTTAAACTGAACTAATTTACCCAATACTGTAGGGCTGTCAGATCTTTCCCCACCGTTGTGTAGTATCTTGAGTGCATCATATAGTTGTTACAGACTACAAAGGAGAGGAACTGACTTTTCTAGTGGTGGCTTTTGAATTCTGATTTCATTCTGCACTTTCCGGGAGTGGCAGCCATTTCTCCCCTCATCTCCTATTACTGTATCACCCAGTGCATCCTGGCAGCCTGTACAGGGAAGCATTGGGGCGGATTCTGGATAGCTTCAATGTCTAGTGTGAAAAGAGGATGAGGCCCTTTGGCTGAGCCTACATATGCAGCCTGACAAGTCTAATCTTAGCTCTTCTGTTAGCCTCTCACTTCATCAACAAGACGACTTATTCATCTTGCCTAGTCCATTACAGATTTAAGGGAACATTAAGGCCTCTAAACATCTCTTTTAATCAAAACCTCATAAATTGTTCTCACTCTACCTGCTTAATCTTCCTGTTTTCTTGCCATGATGCCCATGGGCAGCGCCTTACACATCACGCTGATCAGCTACGACCATGCCTGCTGCATGTTTGCTCAATGCAAAATTGTGCCATGAAGTCATACCAATTAATTTTTGTACATATGCTAGGGCTGTACCTGACTCAGAATCTTGTCAGTCGAATCGGATTGGGCTGTTCAATACCAAGATTTGACAATTTGTTGTTTTTTTCAGTTCTGCGTCACACTAACCCAGTGGTTCTCAAACTTTTTTGGTCATTTCCCCACTTCGGACAAGGGGGGAATTTTCAAGCCCCACCTGCCCCCATCGCCCCAACACAATGCTAATAAAATATGCAACAACCTTAAAATGTTCCAATTTATTGAAGTAACAAGTAGTATCAGTATAGTAACAAGTTGTATCTAAATACTAACTAACTACATCAAATAACAGCAAGTTCAAAAATAAAGAAATAAAAGTGCAGCTGTGTCAAAATTTGTATCAAGTTCAAAAATAGATTATAATACATACATACATTTTTCTCGGGGTCTCATATCTAATGTTCTTTTAATTTAGACTGCGTGTAGGCTAGTAATGATTACTTTGTTTGTGGGTGTTTTGTTTTGAATGTATGATCTTTGTTGTCATTAAAGAAAGGCATTGATAAAGCAGACATCCCAACCCAACCTGCAAAAAGTCATTTCAGGGAGGTTCGTTGCGGGGGTGTGGGGGTGGGGGGAGGGGAACCACTGGTTTGGTTTTGTGGTGTCCGACAGAGAACAAACCACGACCCACTGCAAAGTTTGTTTGAAAGCTGTTGCAACCAAAGGTAGCAGTACGACCAATTTATTCCAGCACCTCAAGCAGAGGCATGCAGCCGAGTGGGAGACATGTTGCTCTCTGTGAGATATACAGGACCGCAGCCCACAAACACCCGCTAGAAAACAGTCTACACAAAAATCGATTAAAATCGTAAATCGGGTTTGGTGTGAGAAAATCTGAGATTTTAATTTTAAGCCATATCGCCCAGCCCTACACACAGCTATAAGGACGGTTTGCTCTCACACGCGCTGCATTTATAGTCACACGCACACACACACACACACGCGCGCGCGCGCGCAGTCAGTCTCTGGTCTAGTGCGCGCTCGTGCTCCAGATTCCAGGAGATTGGATCTCATTTGCGGGCGTCAAGGAGCCGCTATCAATATGCGGGAGACTCCCGGAACTTCCGGGACAGTTGGGATGTCTGGATAAAGATATAAAGGCAGGGGCTGCGTTTCATTGGTCGTTCACTTCGGGGGAATCCCCGCCGCCATCATAAGTGTCGTTCCAGCTGTCTGGAAAACTGAAGTGAAGTTGGTGAGATGGACCCTCGGAGGGCTGAGGGAGCGAGTGAACAACGATGGTCACTCCGAGGTGGATATCACCCACAATGCATTGCAGTTCACGTTATTGCCGCGATAACGCCGACGGCTGCCAATGAGTAGACTCCAAGGCCAAGTGCGTTTGATTTAAACCCCCCGCTCCTCCCCCACCCACTTTCCCTCCGTGCGACGTATGCTGTTACGTCATACCAAGGGCTGAGGGTAAGTGAAGGAGGGGAAGTGGAACTACTGATGAAACGCAGACATAAAAAGGAACATTTCCTCCTGTTTGGCACGCCCCACCTGTCACATCTCTATTCCCCACCAGTGGGGCGTGCCCCACACTTTGAGAACCGCGGCACTAACCTCCTATATCAACCTATGTGAGTCTCATGTTTTAATGCCTTTCTCTGTCATCTTTCTCTGTCATCTTTCTCTGTCATCTTTCTTGGTTTAGCCGTCTTCACAGATAGTCAGTACCGGAGCAGAGAGCATTGGAGCAGCCGCCGCCCTGCCTTGCTGTCCGGCCTCACGAAGCCTTACCCTTAACCTCCTACACCTCTATCACAGTTAGTTTTGTGGTCATTTTTTGACTCAGTTTGTGAAGTTTAATGCTCCCGCATTGCTCTGTGTACAATGATGCAGCTAAAAAAAAAAGGGCAGAGATTCAACTGACAAAATGCTAGTCGACTCAGGGTTGTATTTCCTGAAATGTCAAACTTCTAGTCTTAATGGGATAATATCACCATACCTGTAACCCTAAGAAGTCTTGGTGAGCAGTCACAAACTAAGTTAACTTGGCGTAAGTGATGTGAGACTTTAAAGGTCTGACTTGTCTGTATATCTGCTTTGAGATAGACAAGGTTTTGTTCCAACTCTTTTAAAGCAAGACTATGTAAGGCTTGCTGAATAGCAGCCACTGCGGCCACAATTAACAATTGCTGGATTATGGTGAATGCTACAGTAGTATAGTATATAGAAGTATCGGTACAGAGGTCATCAAGTGAGCAAACTGGCTCGATAGAGTCAGTTACATAATAATGTAAGTTTTCTAACAATAGCCAGCATTACCTGTCATAAGCTACTGGTAATACCAGGGAAGGTTGTTATAGCAAAAACCCTTAGAGTATTAAATCGTGCAAGGGTGTGTTTTACTGCTCATAAATTCAACTTCTCATTCATAACAGGAAAAATATGGTATTTCCTCTTTTAAATGTTACATAATCTCATTTTTATAAAACGCACTCCACTCTGTTACTGTGGAAGTACCGATAGGCCTCAGAGCATTTCAGATTGTTCATCACTTCACCGTCGGTAGAAACAAAATCAATAAAGTAGCTAAATATGCAATTTTATTTCATCCAAGGCCAGTTTGTCTGGTAGTTCTCCCAACCACTGGCAGCAGAAGACAGAGGCATGATCAGTTTATTCAGTTTAAGGTGTGACAGGCCGTGTTCCCACATCTGTTATTTCCCCAGAATCTCAAAGACGTAAGACACTTGTAGCGGGCCGCTAACTCTCACAGTTGCCAGTTCAATGAAAGACATAACCGGAGGTCAGGCCCGTAACTCATGCAAGTTTTTATGGGGCTAGAAATTAAGTGAATGTGCTTTGTATCATTCCAGTTATCATTCCATGAGACTGCTGTATCTGGACACTGTTGGTTGCAGAAAAATATAGATACAAACATACAGCCATCAGAGCTCTGTTTTATTTTTAAATTAAAAGGTCCCTTTTTCTAAGCATTGTGACAGTAGATAGGAGATGCCCAAGTTTGGTCAAAAACTCAGCACTCTGTTTCTGGCTTGCTAAGCTGCTTGTCGTCCACAGATGTCAACTAGCAGAGGAGAGTGGCTTGACAGCTGAAGTAGTGAATGTAGTTTTAACAGTCAAAGAGGAAACAAAGCAATTTAAAATCCCTGGGCAAGCATTTTCCCCCAGCACCACCATCCAGCGAAAGTTTTCACAAACCACTCTGACCATTCCATTTTAAACATATCCATAAAAGTGTCCCACTGGCAGAGAGACATTACCTTCACAAACAGCTGACAGGACTCCCTGTTGTATAAAACAGAACAGGAAACAACCTAGTGATTTGTGTGTCAATTTATCCCATTTTATGAGTGAAGATGCACGCTCAACGCTGTTTCAGCTCACGGATGGTTGGCGTGAACAGATGTTAGGGATGTTAGGGTACAACCATTTGCAACTCACATGTGAGAGGTTGAGAACAGACCGGTACGTGCTTACCTTACAGTCTGTATTCACGTGCCTCATTGGATTTTATGCATGTGTGTGTATGTCATTGCTAGTACATGCAGGGAGGCGAGCGTTACAGAGAGCAATCTGACAGGCTACATACACTTATCCCACACCTATGCTATCCCAGTCAGTAAGGACATACTATTGTGTACATCCCTGGAGCTACTGTGTATTTTGATGGGGCTCTGACCTTGGCCTTGGTATATATTTAGTCGCATTAAGAGCTCTGATGGCTTGACAATCAAAATGGGTATGTAACAAGAACAAATGTGAGCAGTGAGCAGTAATAGCAGCTCTGTGTAATTTAATGTTATTTGAAACCAAAGGCTTTGTACAGTATTCTGTATAGTTATAAATGTGTGTGTGTGTGTGTGTGTGTGTGTGTGTGTGTGTGTGTGGTTGTACTAACAGTACTGCAGTCTCTCTCTGCATCCTTTTATGTATTTCTCTTGAACTTACCCTCTTCCAATACATCCCTGTTACTATTGATTGTGTGTCATTTGTAGCAGGACGATCAATACCACTCTCATATCTCTATTAAATATGTTAGGTTAGTTTAAAGACTGGAAACCGGGGACACAGCTAGCATGGTTGTGCATGTCCGAAGGTAATTGATCCTGCTAACCAACACCTCTAAAGCGCACTAATTAACATTTCATATCTTGTTAGTTTAATTGTTACAAAAGCAGAAGCGTACAATTTGTCAAATTTTGCAATTTGTGGTTTTTACGAGGGTTGTGTGGACATGTCCAGCCACAAAATATGTGCACACATTACTATCATCTAACTCTTAGCGAGAAAGCAAATATTGTGGAACTACTGCTTTAAATGTACTTGGCTGGGTAAATCGATTATTCATTTAAATGAATTAATCGATTAATTATTTGAATTTAATACAGACGTTGTAATGTGTTGATATATTGGTGCTAAGGACACTGTAAAACAAGCCCCATTCCCCTCAAGTCTCTCATCTACACAGAACGTATAGAATCTGTTTCCCATAATATCCCATATGAGATAGCATATGGGATATTATGGGAAAAGACATTGCAGATGCAGTTGCATTCACATTTACAAAGATACAGTGTCTTTTGTAGTTTGTTTTTAAGAGAAAAAAAAATCTCTTCAAATCATAAATTGGGTGTGGTGTGACTTCATTTTTTAGGCCATATCACCCAGCCCTACCTCTTATTCCAAATAAGTCTTGTGGATTCTCTTAAACAACAACATTTAGCTAGTCATGTACTGTGTATATTCACATTAATCTTTTTGTAAGTTGGATTTTCATCTTGACTATGTATAAACACAACTTTTTTGATGAGAATTTACACATCTTCTCAGAAATAGAGTTCAAAGAGAGTCACCAGAGGCTAATGAACAATATTTTATTATTGTTCGTGTTTTGTTCTTATAAAACAATACCACTCACATCACTAACCTTCTGTAATGTTGCACGCCATCTTTCCGCTGTATTTTACTGTCATCCCTTGTGTCTGCTGGCTGGCAGTGGAGTGTGGATATTGCAGGGTTGAGGGTGGAGGGATGAGGCGGCATTCAACCAACAGTTAGCGCCACATAAAGCCTTTATCACACCTAAACGGCTCCGTCTCCCAAAGCCAGAGTGAGATAAGCACTGTCCATTCATCTGTAATGATGTGGAAGCAAGAACCAACTGAACTGAGTTGAGAGGGAAAGGCTAACTCTGACACAGTGTGGATGGCTGAAAGGGGTGCGGGGCCAATGGGGTTTTGCTTGCTCACTCCTCAGAATGATGTGTGAACATGCTTTTATTTGTTTTGCGTTCTCTGTGGATTCAAGATGATTACAAGACAAGTGTTTTACACTTCAAAATATTATAATTATCTGCAAGATGAAAATATGAAGCAGGGGCCACATTACACCATGGTCATTCACAAATTCTCCCTTTGGACCTCAAATTAAGCTTTTGCAACCAGGGTGTCTGGGGTGATGTGATCATAATCCTACAAATCTAAATGCAGACGTGTTTGCACCCAAAATTTATTAAGGAGGCATCACACATGCCACATATTCGCTGAGGACCTGACATCTGAAGTTGAATTTGAGACACATTTAGGAAACCAAGAGTCTAGCCTGAGTGGCTAAAGCAAGCTACTTATCATGAATAGTAGTGACAAAATGCAGCCTACAGATGTCACTCAAATTGTGTGTCAATATTGATAATGCTGTCAGATGGCATTACAGTGGCACAAAAGAAGAGATTGGTAAATAGAAAAAACAAAAACTACATGCACATGACTCACAATGGTAGTTCTTGGTTAGGTAGCAATAAGCTTGGCCAACATGACAGTTAAGAGAACAGATACACAGAGGCAAACAATGAGTAATCTGGAAAGACACCAATGGATACAGGAAATACCCTTGTATTGAACATGGAGGAATGCAGCCTTATCTTTTCTGGTGGTTTGAGATTGAATGAGAAAAAGAATTGTGCCTCTTATTATAGACAGCATTCTGCTATTTTTATCAGCAACAATGAATGCCTGTGAAATGGCAAACATTTTGCTTAAGTTGTTGGTTAGAAATAAGTGTTCTATGTAAGACCTCGCTTCTGTAAGTAAACTGACAGGAATGTCTTTAGTTTTGAAGGTATATGGTCATAAACCAAAGTGGTACCAATGCAATTCATTGCTGAGATATTTCAGTCATTACTATGGTTGCAGCAGATGCATTGAATTCTACTGTATTAGTATTAGTGTAAATAAATACAGGACATTTGAAAGTATAATAAAGCATTTGCTCAACTAAAAATAACCCTTCTGTTTTCATTTCTTTAAGGTTCTTTGTAACTGATAATAATTGTGCAATACCATATACCCTTCAATGTATACACTGTGCAACTGTGATATTGTCTGAGACGGTTATCGGTTATTAACATACTATTCCAACCCCAGTGGGGACCAAAGTGGCAGACTATCTGACCAACAGACCGGCATTGCCATCCATAGAGTCAAGCTTCTTGTGTGACCAAAAATAATGATGACTATGACCTTGACTGGGAAGATAAGAATTTTCATTTATTCACATTTAAGTAAGAAAATGCTTAATGTGAATCAGGAAAACACGCTACAAATGGGTTAGCCCACAGGACATGGGCAGAGGTTTTTGAGGCATTTACCGCAATGCAGTTCACACACAAACCTATCAGAGTACAGTACAGAATGCCTGGAAACATTCTTTAACTACAGGACACTGATGACCACATAACAAAACAAATATCCTGCAGAACTTTCTTCTATAGGTGGACATAGATGATCCACCAACACTTATGATATCTTGCTGTTCTGTCATCTACTGCCAACCAGGAATGCATTACATCATGTGTGCATTACGTTTCAATCACTTCTTTTTTTTGTAATTTAAATATATATGTTTTCAATCATTATAACAATTAGTCCCTTTGGGTGAATTCTACTGCAGTATATGTGTTGAGTTTTGACTTAATTTGACTTGTGCTTTGATTATTCACACAAAAAATAAATGATTGTGGCTCATTGTTTGCTTCATCTTAACTACTAGTTCTGTGTATGAAGTCTGCAAAGTTGGCTTTTTTGTAGATGCATTATTGGTAGAATTCAATTTAAGTAAAGCAGTGTTACTGTAAGTGTTTAAATTCTCAGTATTTACAAGTTATATAAATTGTCTTCAAGACCACTAAATCACATGGCAGTACAGATATAACCCTTGGTGGCTGTTGTAGAAAGAAAATCAAGCTTTAGCCTTGGGTTAATATAAATGTACCACAAAGGAGTCATCTGCAGTCAAGTGTCATTATTCCAAACACTTCATCTTAGGTAAAATCAGCTTCTCCATGTTGTCCTCTTGTGCCTTTTTAAACACACTGACAGGGCTTAAAGAGCACACCTATTCACACACACTGACTCAAAACCTGTCTGTGTCTTCCAGGTGTAATTGGCTTCTTGACTGCAGCTCTGGACCCATCAGGAGTTCCAAAGAGGAAGACGGATGAGACCACAGAGTCTACCTGAGAATGCTACCTGTTCCTCGGCCTCACCATGTCACCCTAGGAAAACTGTTAACCGGTCCCTTTCCACAAATCCTCTTTTTGCCTTTGTTATTTCCCATAACCCACTGAGTTTGTGATCCCTCTCTACACCCAGCTGAAGTCCTAGTGATATGACTAAAAGAGCCTTTATTTTGGACATGTTGTTTTTTCCTCTTACTGCTGCCAGCCACCAAGGCTATGGTGGGAAGCGTCATTATACTTCTCAGCAGGTTGCTAATCACTGTCTGCTGTGGCTCTTGGGACTAGTGTTACACCTCACCCTTTCTTCATGCCAACGGGTTGACCTGAAGCACCCTACAGTATCCACAAGCTATGGAAAGATACGTGGTATCAGGAGGGAGCTCAGCAATGAGATCTTGGGCCCAGTGGAACAGTTCTTAGGTGTGCCATATGCCACCGCTCCTATCGGCGAGCGCCGCTTCCAACCTCCTGAAGCTCCAGGCTCCTGGCAAGAGATTCGCAATGCCACCCAGTTTGCGCCAGTGTGTCCCCAGAATGTGCATGGGGTTTTACCTGAGATCATGCTACCAGTGTGGTTCACAGACAACCTGGATGCTGCAGCAACCTATGTTCAGAACCAGAGTGAGGACTGCCTTTACCTCAACATCTATGTACCCACTGAAGATGGTGAGTGAGACTCTCATACAAGATGTAGGGGGAGAGCTGATCTTTTTGGCCTGTAAAATTGCATTAAGAAGGGGTCAGGAATAGATCGGTAAACGAGTAAAATCGCAGATCTGCCTCTTTGAGAGAAAAGATTAGTGTGTGTCACAACTGTTTTAGAGTGTAAGAACAGCTAGTCCCTTTCTAATCATTTTCAAATTTCATATTTGTGTCCGTACTCCCTGGAGTAGTCACTTTGATCTGTTAGTCAGGATTACATTCCATGGAAGAAGAGCTCTTAACGTGAGCCAAAAGACATGTAGAAGATTACTGAAGATATATTCTCTGATAATCTCCTGGGCTTGTATTAATGTCATTCTCTGTTATTACTGCAGCATATTCACATATGCAATCTGTGTTGAGCTAATACTCTGTTAAGCAATTAGATACACTTAACTTTTATTGCTCATATTTAATTAATTTTAACAATTCATCACACATTCAAAATTCATACAGAACATGTTCTACTAGCTAGATGCTTTTTGTACTAATTAGCCAGATTGTGACAAGCTACCTTTTAGCTTGACTAACACTAATTTGTTTAAACCATGCATGAGCATTATATCCTCATAATACTAAATTGTGTGAACTTGCCAACATTAACCTTTCGCATGAGAAATGCAGATTAAGTCGCACGTGTTTTGAGTGACTGAACAAAGTGAACCACTGCTGTAAATCAAAAAGTGACTCACTGACACCATTAACATTTTGTTACTTCAACCAGTAGACCAAATTATTCACAGACGTATGTCCCTGCATTGAAAAAGTTTTCCAAAACCTGTGAAAGCACGGTAACTAGCTAGTACCACCAACGTCAACATAACTGCAACAGATCCAGTTTCATGGTCAGTGAATTGAATGCTTGAGTTGGTCAATTAGTGATCACAACAAACTTTTTAGTGGCCTTGCTTGCTTGTCTGTTTCAAACATGAGAGAATACTTAATAATAATCCCATAATGGAACTGTCCTTGAAAAATGTGTTGAAACTGTCTATAGTAAAGGCCGATATGCAATAAAAATCAAATCAAAAGTCACATTTCTTTCTAACCCTAAACCTAACCCTCTATTTAGTTTTAACAAACCAGTGACTTACACTTACATTGTAATTTGAATGTAATCTAAACCAGTAATGTGCATTTAATGTATAAACAATGGTTATAAAAGAAACTAGGAACACTCGTAGTAACAACCCCCTTTATTGCTACATTTAAATATCTTTAAGGAATATGAATATTCAATTTATGTATTAAATGTGTATATAATTGTATACGAATTCTGTCGTCCAGCAAAAGACCTCCACCAGCTCTGTTCAGAATATCTACAGATATGTCAGATAATGAACCGGATGCAGCTGAATTTCAATTACCCGTTCCTGCTAAAATATATCAAGTGTAACATTTGAAAAGCTCATGAAACAACATCATCAAACCTAGAGGCAGTGTGTGTGGTCTTATTACATAACATTGTAACAGCTCGTACAGCCAACTGTGGTAAGCTGGCACTAAACATGCTAGCAGATTAGCTAATTAGCCATAGTGTGGGTTTGGTGTCCCCTGACGGTCATGTGACCACCATTTTGCCAGTCGCAGAGGTCCATTCGAGTATATGAAAAAGACACATTTACTTTTATTCATCAGAAAGCAAGCTAAACTAATTGCACATTTTTATCATTTAATTTAGCTGAAGGACTAAGATTGTCATTTACTGCATTATTGTTTATTGTACCATTACTCATGATGGCTGGATTTTAACTACTGACAAACTGTCTTACAAAGGTTGCATTTATAAATGTGTTGGTTTTGTATCAAACTAATCAGCAAAGTGCTGTAATTAACTGTGTTTTCAGTAGCACAAGCCATTTTCATGGTTTGACTGGAATGATGCCTTTTTACAAACTCTTCAGGTTTGTATTGCATGGGTGCAGCAAGGTGGCTGCTGTGGTTAGACTAGGAATACAATCTTGGCAGCTAGGTTAGAAGAAAATATAGCAAAGACAATGCCAAAGACAACCTTGTTTAGGCCTCCTGGGGTGAAATTAGTAAAAAACTGAAGATCACCTCCACCTCTTCACGGGCTATCTGGGTGTACTTCTTGCATTAATGATCAGTGGAGAGCGTTTGAGAAAGCCGATGGGCAGGTAAAAGAACACAGGATCAAAGTGTAACTTTGGAGGCAAAGCATATGCTACTGATATTAGTAAGCAAGGCTAATGATAAAATGTTAAAAAGTCTATGATTAATGGGCTCACCTGAGAGTTGCCTGAGAGTACTTGGAAACCACATGTTATTTACTGCTTTACTGCATTACTGCTGCTGCTGCTCATATATGAAGTCATTGTTGTGTTTTAACACTAAAGCTGGAACCATACATTGTGTCAATGTTGTAAATTATTTATTTTATTGATTAATGCTCCCCATGGCTGAACAAAAAGAAACAGAGTAATTGCTAGTAAAAAATATATAGTATTACTGTAGCACAAAGTGGGGAAACAGAGAGAAGCAGATCTTCTTTGCCAACATCTGAACAGAGAAGATGACTGTCAAATGATTTGAACTACTCTTAATATATTGGAAAGTGTACATACATGGGTAGAATGAGAGCTCTGCGGTTAAAGTACGTATGCTGTATAGTACGTCACATACTCACAGAGAGGGCGATGTAGAGTCCTGTGTCTCCCAGGGGAGAAGGTGTGCAAATGAGTGAGACTGATTTTACATGTAGCCCTGTCTGCTTGTCAGAATCTGTCACTTATTGTCAGGGGTCACTGCTTACACAAGGCTGATGCTGTCCCCAAGGATATGTTTTGCCTTGTGTGTGTGAGAGAGAAATAGAGACTGAAGGAGAGTGAAGTGCCCCTGAAATCAAACACACTACATTTTGCACTTAACTGCTGTCACAATCCCACAAATAGTTTACATGGTGTTAGACTTGCGATTATGTGAGAAGTACCAGCTTCAAAGCCTTCTGAAAATGCAAGTATTTCACTGTGATGTTAAATTTTCATGGGTTAATAAAGTTAAAGTTCTGGGAAAAAACTTCTTAGGCATTGTTTGCAAGGGTTTAACACTCGAAAGCTCTGCTAGTCTGCTTCATCGGGACTGTAATGCAGATTTGATTGGCAGTCCCGATGATCATATTTTAAGTAGGATGATGAACCACAAAAAAGCAAAGTTACACCTGATTTTAAACTTCACACAGTCCTCTGAGATAAAACTGGTAATTTCTTCAAATTGTCTACACAGCGCTCATCCTGATGGAATAAAAACATGTCAAGCTGTATCTGGTGTGTCATGTGTCTTCAAATTGTCTGCGTTTAGCTCTGCATTTATGTTTTTAGCTGTGCTGGCCATGTATCTCCAGGGATAGCAATGTCCCGACTGAAATCCGTATCTCAGGTGGTTTTGAGTGAGATTTATCAACAGCTATTGGGTGGTTGGATTAGGTGGTCTAGGACTGTGTTTATGGCCAATACCTGCAAAACTAATGAAATTCCCACCAGCCTCAGCTGTACTTTGTTTGTGCTAAGTAGAAAATGTTAGCATGCCACAATGCTAAACTAAGATTATGAACATGATAAACATATGTGCTAAACATGTGCATATCAGCATTGTCAGTGAGAAGCATGTTAGCATCGCATTTAGCTCAAAGCTGTGAACTCTTAGTGTTGTTTCAGCTAGACTGAGTTCATCCACATTGAGGGTTGTGAAATCCCTTGAGGCAAATTTGTGACTTAATATTGGGCTATAAAAGTAAATTGACTTAACCTGACTTAGCTTGTGGGTTAACTTGCTAACTTGGTATCAGTGGGTGATGGTCAAGCGTGTTTAAAGGGAGGACGTCGGTGCTGTATTGTGCTGTGTTTGGCAGCGAGCAGCTGCATTCCCACTCATGGCGGATGTAAGTGGGCCAAAATGAATTGGCAGCACAGAATCATCGGCAGCCTGGATCAAAATGTTTTGGGTGCCAAATCTGGCCTGCACGACTTGATTTTGACACATTTAATCTCCAGAGTATTATCCTCCCATTCTACCTTAAGTCGTGCCTTTATCTGTTTCAGACCTACAAATACTCTCACTGAACAAGTTCTCTGCTTTATTGTTGGGACAAAAGAAAATTCACAGCTCTCTTTTCTTTCTGCATCTGTTCACCCCTTCTGCTCTCTCCTCCCTGAAATCATCCCTGCCTCTTCTCCTCTCTCCTCCATCTTTATGCAGATGGCGGTAGAAGGGGTCACTGTTCTGAATGCAAATGATCTTCGTGCCCTTCCCCACCAGGCCACTATGTAGCCGTCTACTTCTTCAACTCTAATGAAATTCAAATAACTTCTTCGAATAATGTAAAAAAACAAGTGTTCCTGTGGATTGAACTGTGATTTTTAGGCCCTTTATCTCTTTCTTGCTCCTTACCTCCTTCTACAGTGTTTCACCCTCACTGTCCTGTTTGGCCAGGCTTCTAGGCAAGAGCGCTGTCTCACTGCATTCCTATTTCCTCAAGACACTCCTCAGCCAAGGGCCTGAGATCCTTCATTTTTATTGCCGCTAGAGCAGCCATTTACCGTGCTCTTTATTAAAAACCATATTTCAGGGGGCAGGACAGTGGAGGCAAGGATGGAGCTGGAGGCTGGGGGCACAGTAGACGAGACTAAAAGCAGAAAGATAGGACTGCATGTGCTGGAAGCTGCTGCCTGGATGCAGGGGGTTGAACCGAAGCTGTGTCTGACACCTTGTCAAGCAGACAGGCCACCATAGACATGACATAGTGCAGCTTCATCCCGTTTACTGCACTGAGGAAATGGAGAGGGACGGCAGACAGCTTGCGCTCTGGCCACTAGCTCACTGAACCGAACAGAAATGCTGTTGACTGAGAGCTGGAGCTGCATTAGGTCAAACAGTACTGGGACAATCCAAGCTAAATGCTCCTGTGTAGGCCAATGCATTTCAGTGACCAGTGGCCCATTACGTCATGTGACAGTCAGATGTTTTTGACCCTAAAAAGAGTGCTTGCCTCTGTGTTTACCTTTGGCTACATCCTAGTTTTTTGTCTTTTCTAATATATTGAAGATATTCTTTAATACAGAAGTTTGTTGTCAGAAATCAAGACCTAGATATTGCCATGACCATTTATTTAAATGCAGATATTTTTTTAAATAAATTTGGTTTGTGCTTATTATCTTATTATTCATTTGCCCCCAAATAACAACCACATATGATCTAGCCCACATCAGGATCTAGCAATCCTGTTTATTTCTGTGCCTGCACTAAGTTAGCCACAATTCTAACAACTAGTACAGAAACTATTAAATTAGTTAGTCAATCAATGGAAATACAGCAAAAATACAGACAGAAAATGTGATGGTTTTGTCATTCATTGAGCTCAAACCTCAGATGTGGAGCTTATATAAATATAATATATAAATTGAATACCCTTGTAATTGGAATACCTATGGTTATTCAAGAGAAACTGTGGTGGTTTGCAGTATTTTCTGGTATTTTATAGACTGAACAGTCAAGTTATCGACAGACAGCAGATAAGTTGACAATAAAAATAATCCTAAACACGAAAGGACACAAGTTAGGTGTCATTTGCACATAAGTTTTTACCTAAAAGTTTAGGAGATGCATCTTCACTTTAGGTGAGATGCCTGTGTGAAGTCTTAGGAGGAAGTCTGACGGTCCATTACAAAGTGTTTGAGCGTAGCTTATCCTCTCATATAGGTTAGCGCTTTATTAGGCATTAGAAAACAAATGAAATCAGAGTAGTCTCCATTAAGCAGCAAGGTGTGGTTTTAGAGTGGTGCTAAGTAGTGGGGAAGTGCTGACAAGACCAAGGACTAATGTGCCTTTTTATCCATTACCGGTCTGTCTACCTGTTTGCTCTGTAGCCCAGGACCAACTACTGTACCCTCTCCCTCCATGGCAGGAAGTGCTCTCTGGATCAGGCGCCTGAGGATGCAGCAAATCCATTCAGCATTGATCCTTCTCCATTTAGACGGAAGATAAACATTTTATATCAGGAAACCATATTCTTATAGAGAGTTGAGTGAAAATGCTGCATTATAATGGTGGAGTGCAGTGATGCTTGCCTCCAGTATGTATATTCCATCACTTCACTGAAAGCTGTCTAGCAGAATGGTAGAAACAGACATGTCAGCAGCACCCTGGCAGAGTGATAAACCCCTTGGCAGTCCAACATAGAGTATTCTTTAAAATGAAAGACTGCAACGCCTCCTCACCGGAGAGCAGGGAGTGTGCTACTGGGTGGGTACGAGGAAGACAGCAACAGATGATAAGGGCACTGTTAGCATGCTTTGTGTAGTGTGCGGACGTTTAATTTGTGTGGGGCTGGGTGTGAGTGTGAACGTGAGTGTGTTTTAATGGCTTTCTCTAAAACGTGCGTATGTAGACAGTGACTGAGAACGACACGAAACACAGCGGTAATTGTGGGCTGATGGAAAGCTCCACTGACAGAAACCAAGAAAAAACAAATTAATGGGATCCTTATCAGTTAAGACTTACAGAGGTTGACGTGCCAGGGTGTTGGTTGGTCACCGTGATAAATGCTTGTTATTGGCTGTGCCCTATGGAGCATTTAACTGGTGCTACCATTAAAGCTTAATGTGGGGCTCCTCTTTGACCTTGGTGAGGGGAATCCTGTCAACTGTCCTGTCGACTTTGCAGGCGGTGTAAATATCAAAATCAGCTCCCTCTTTTCTAATTTGGGAGGAAAGACTCACTTTTCAGGCTCTGTGCAGGCATTTCTCTGCACACAATGTGTGTACGTGGTCACATGTATTCAGGATGAGTATCTGTCCCTGCCTGCGTGTGTGTGTGTGTTTCTTCAGTATTATGTTTTGACAGTCTAGTCTCTCTGGATCGTGCAGGGACTTTTGCTTTAGGACTGCAACACTGTACTGAGCTGGAGCAGGTTACAGAGTGTCTTGGCATTCCTTTGCTTTTTCTGCCAGAAAAGAGTGATGGCTTGATTCTCCTCATTGATTTTTCTTTACAAAGCAGCAGTGTGTCAGGACTGATTGGGAGAAGGGTCGAGGAGAAGTGGCCCCCGGGGTCATTTATGAGACAGTCCGTGACTAGATCCTAAGCAGTTAAAACAGATGAGTTTGGGGTTCTCTTTTCAGGAAACCGTGTGTAATCCTTGTTTTGTCTTCAGCTGTACACAGTCACTGAAATGTAACCGAGCATAACGTCTCATCTTTTGACATTTTTCTTGTTTAATCTTCTGTTGTTTTCTGTTTTTCTACAAATGCAATCTTTTTGAATTTTGTCTTCCCCCATTCCCCCCCCCCCTTTTCTCAACCTCAGGTCCGCTTACAAAAAAACAAGATGAGTCTACAATGAACAGACCAAGGGATGAAGGTATTTTAATTGCATGGTTGTTGTTTTTTCTCCTCGTGCTCCATTTTTCAAACTCTGTGGGGAATGTTGTGTTTGTATCTGTATTAATAATCATCTTAGACTCATCACTCTGTGTGCACATCATATTGTCCGCTGTTAACTGCTTTTATTAGCGCACAAATCTGTCATTCCTTCTCACATGCACGCCTTTAGCTGAAATGCATAAAGAGCTCCATACAAAATAGTTGTTCTTCATTCCCACCCCATCACAAATGCTGCTTTTTGGGTACTTGCAGGGGGAGCTAATTTACTTTCCTCTCTCGGTTGCTATGTGGTTGATCAACCACACGCTGATGTTCTGACTATCCTGTGTGATGCATCACCAAAAATCAATATTCCGTCCTTTTTCACCTGCGCTTTTATTCTTGTACTAAAGTCCTTTATGAAATGGTCTGCTAAATTATTGTCCTTCATAATGTTATTGGGCTTCCGCCAATATTTCATTTTTAAAGTAGGAAGAACTGGAGGATTCCTGCACATTTTTTTGCTATTGCTGTACATTTTCAAGTTCACTGCAGTCAAATGGAGATGCTCTCATTACTCTTAAGTGATGCAGCCAAAATCTATGCAGTGTGTGCATCTCTTTCTGTACACGTGCCCAAACATACTGTATATTACATTGCATTATGCACACGTACGTTGCATTACATTTCCATTTGCATGTGCGTACTCAAGCACAGTCTGCACATGTGCGAGTCTACGCCTGAGTGCATGTGCTCTAATTTGTGCCAATGTGTGTGGCTTTTTTTTATTTTGGGCTCCGTGCTATTTGGGTATTGAATTCTCTCTCCCTTGCATCTCTAATTGCTATGGTTTAAAAAGAGACAGATGTAGCTAATCCAATTGTGTGGTTTCTTAACGGTGAAAACAGAAGGAAGGATTCATGCAGGATTGCCTAGGAGAGGAGCAGAATGATAGAATAGAGATGAAAGAAAAGGAAAAGCTGAGCACTGCGAGAGCACAGGGGAGGGCAATGAGGGGGAGAGAAGGGAAAAAATAGTCATAATGAAGACAAGTGCATGATGAAATGACATTTATAGAGCTTTGAAAGTGAGAGAGATGTAGAGAAAGAGAGATTGAGAGGGTGGATGAGTAGGAGACTGGTAGAGCTTGACATTTATGCCAACACCTGATGGATCTTGACAGGATCGGGAGGGCTCGGGTAGGCCTGAATTCCTCACTTAATTGCTCAGGTATAGATTGGACACAGGTTCCCAAACATTGTTGGAAAATACTATTATTAGCATCTTGTTTTTTGAAAGTTATTTGCGAGAAACTGCATTGCTCTGGGTGCAAACAATATCCAAGTGCTGAGTCAGGCTAAAACTTTCACACCCAAATCAATTGAGATTTCCATAAGAGAATGAATGAGAGAGGACCAGAATAATGGAAAAGCTGAAAGTAGGCAGTTTCTATTGGGAGACATAACATAAGACGTTACATTGAGAATAGATGTAAGGTGGGGGGTTGGAATTGAGGAGGATAGTATCAGGTTAGGTTGAAAAGAGAGAAGTGAATAATGTGCCAGTGTTTTGGAGGCAGGCGGGAGAGACAGTGAGCTCCTTGTTGGCCATATAGACCTTGGATTTGGGCTGAGTGAAACACTTTCACCCTGCGACCCTGCACCCCAAATCACCCCTCTGTTTGTGCTGAGCCCCTTCCAATCCCTGTACCAGTTCCCTCACTTCAGCACACATCCAACTCTGTTTTCTTCTCTTCTTTTAAATCTGTTTTTTATTATGCTTTGTAGCACAAAAGTGACCATCTTATGCAGATGATGTGATAACCAGACAATTGCCTTGCCAGCCAATTGCCTGTATTCCCATTGAAATATCTATACCATGTGTCCAGATTTTATATTAATATGAACTCGAGAAATGCTCTTTTTAAGATTAGTCTAAAGCCCTAAAAATGCTGTCAGAATAAAGTTTGTACAAGTGATGAGATAGACTGCGAGAAGTTTTCTTCTTTCACACTTCCTTGGACCTTTTCCTATCCACCTGTCATTAAGGCATTGTAGGTATGCATGAGCTTTTTATCTTTTATTCCAAAATGAATGGATTTTTATTTCCATTTAGTTTTTTTTTTTTTTTTTGGCTTTCTTCTAGCCTTTACTGGGCTTCGCAAATATTTAAGTTACAACTTTTAATTATTCAGAGGTTTCGGTGGTTCTGGATTATTAGGAAAAAAATCATTTCACTCCTCTTTTGTTCACAGATTGACAATTTAAAAAAACTGAAAGTGAAACAAAAAGGGTCATTTTGGAGTCACTTCATAGAGTAATGACCTTGATACCCTGTAAAACTATATTATTACTTTGTGAACTTTGTGTATTCTCAGAGGTAAAACAACTTAAATGCATTGAAAATCTATGAAAAATCTGAAAAGGGCTCTAGTTGTTAAATGCTTATAAATAAATAATAATAATTACAAAAAACAAACTCTCCTGTCACTACTTTATGTAGCACTTTACATGCAATACAATTGATCCAAAGTGCTTTACAGCACGCGGTACCCACAGGACACTAAAGATTGAACAACTACTAAATTTAAAGGGGAACATAAAGTGTGTTTACGGGTGTTGGAGAGTATAACCACATATGTGAAAGAAGTTCTATAAAGCCTTTTGTGGCTCCATGAAACCTGATAAATTGCCACAATTGATGTCACTTGAGTCAGAACCATGTGAGGCTATAGACTACACATTTGCAAATGATATAAATTTGGGGGGTGTGGAGTTTGAAAGAAGAAGTGAGTTTATCAGACCTCTGTCGCCCACTCCTCTGCATAACACCCCCGAATCTCCAACCAAACTGGCAGCAGTCAGGCTGTAAGTAATGACAGCATCAGGTTTGACTAGGAGGAAGAATGTGTGGAATAAAAAAGACAATATCTCTTGTTCTGCTGCATCAATTTTTCTCCTTGACTATCTCCTTGACAATGTCCTACAAGTGCAATGCAAAATCGGTGGCTAATTGGTGTTGTTGTGATGCTTTACAGGTAACTTTGCATCAAATCTGTGTACAAGAATTATCTCTGTAAACACAGCAATAAAACATTCATTTAAAAGTTGGGCCTTTAAAATGGCAACTACATGTCATGGCCAAAGTTCCCTTTCTCTCAAGATTTAGTGTTACTGTGAGTGTGACGGCCTGCTGATATGTCACTCCTCTATACTGTCCTGGTAATGCCGGGATAATTGAACTTGTTTACATATCCTCTGGGAAATCAGCCGAGGTTCAATATACACCAGAGAGGAGATGAAAAAGAGCAGCACGTCGGAGTGTACGACTGAAATTTTTTATTTTTAGCCAGTCTGCTTGTGTCATACGTATGTGTGAAGCCATATGTGCCATTTTTCTGTGCTCACTCGTGTGCGTGTGTGTGTGCGCGCGACTGTGAGTGACGCACCCAAGTGCATGTGTAACCTGAGATTCAGGTGGTGATGCAGGCGGGTGTGCAAATACGTGAGTAGAATTTGTTACCAAGGCAACAGGCATTCAGTGAGTCGGTGCAATGGAATGGCTGGTGCAGTTCTATTAGCGAGAAGCAGTTTCCATAGCGACTCAACATCGCAGCTGCCTATGCAAGAGTTTGTGTGCGTGTGTGTGTGTGTGTGTGTGTGTGTGTGTGTGTGTGTGTCTCTGTATGAATACGGTGTGAATCCTGTGTGAATTTGAGTGTTCATTAGCGTACCTTGCTATGTATGACTTGCTTTGTAACATTTCATATTTCTTCATCCTTGCCATCATGTTTTTTTTTGGTTTGAACCTCCCATCCATGTCTCTACCCCTGTCAGTTTTCTCACACTGCCCTATTTTCATCTCCTGCCTCTCTCTGTCTTACCCCCTTTTATCTCTCTCTCTCTCTCTCTCCTCATATCTCTCTGTCTCCCCCCCATCTCTGAGTGCTGAAGCTCATCAGGGTAAACAGATGCTGTGGCTGTTATTTATGTTTCCACTTGGTCTGGCTTTCATACAAATTATCCACAGGCCCTGCACAGTGCAGACGCTCAGTCTAAATGGGGTGCACTGGCAGCTCTCTCAGCCTTATCCATGCTCAGACACTCAGACCATACCACAGACGCTCTGAGAGGGGGGTTTCATGACGGGAGGGGTCGGGGTGGGTGGGTGGCACATGGGCCAACAGAGTGAACCATAGCAACACACTGATGGGCACAAAGACACCAATAACAGAGAGGACATCAGAACTGGCTGCACCATTTGCTCCACACATGGAGGGGAATAACAGTTTGGGAGGGTACCATCATAGGCCAGGGGAAACAGACGTCACAAAATAAAATATAGAGGAAAAGCCCAGTGGGGTAGACATGAAATTCTTGCTGCCAACTTAAAGGCAGTCTGCTGAAAATGTTTCATACTTAATACCTCTGTCTTCTTTTTTCTAGTGAATCGCTGGCTGCAGGAGGTTAGAACAAGCTGCATATAGATCTGTTTACTTAAATACATACAAATTATTCAAATCTAGAGCTGTCTGCTTAAACTAGGTAGACTACCTGTTGCCGGTGGACACTTAAGCTCACTAGGCTCTTAAGAGGTGTGAGTGCATGCTAAACATAAGAATGGATTAACATGAATATAACAAGCACCATTGTTTGTCTGTGTTGCGCAGATATTCGGGATCGTCGCAAGAAGCCGGTGATGCTGTTCATCCACGGAGGCTCCTACATGGAGGGCTCAGGGAACATGTTCGATGGCAGCGTCCTTGCTGCCTATGGAAACGTCATTGTGGTCACCATGAACTATCGGCTTGGTGTGCTCGGTAAGTTTGGTGTGCCATATCCTGCTGGCGTTATCAGGCACGGGTGTGTGTGATGTAAATGTTTACAGACTTTGTTTGACGTGTATCATCTCACCTTGACGCGTCCCTGTGGGTCAGAGAGCTGATGTGTTTTAGAAAAGATGGCACAACGCATATATAAAGCTGGCTGTATGAAAAATAAGCATACGACATTATGATTTATGACCCCCGAATCATAGATCACTGTTAAACACAGAATGCCCAGAATGAAAATTAAAACCACTCCCTCTGCAGGCTCCCTGTCCAGGTAGATCTTATATTGTCTTACTCCAAACCATTGGCTCTCAAACATTTAACATGGATCAATGGATTCAGCTTCTAAATGGGGGCATGCCATAAAAGGTTTAAGAAACCCTGCTCTAAGCTAATATCCTGAGGTATATTACAGTCAGTTTACGCCTGTAGTGGCATATAGAGTGGGGTGGATGTAAGGGAAAGTGCAGGCAGCATGCACCAAAGAGAGGCCGGTATAAATGTTGAGAGCTGCTGTATAAGACCCATCAAAGCAAAAATACATTTTAACTAAAGCAGATACCATATTGCTTTTCAAGTGTTTTCATTTGCTATTGTGTTGTATGATATAGTTTGTTTGTTTTAGGGATGACACGATACCAAAAATGTTGTAGTTAATACCAATACGAGTGAAATGCCACTCTTCTCCATACTTATTCAATACCACGATCAAAACAAAACAATAAATCAATGTACTTTAACTTAAAAACATTTGAAAAAATAACAGTGGTCACTTTTCTAATAGATTGTTTTCTCATTATTCCATACTTAACTCACAAACTTCTTTAATCTGCTCACCTTGCTTTTCCTTTCTGTACTCTTTTCCTCACACACAGACACACACATACCTGCACTGGTCTGTGGAGTAGCATGTACCTGCAGTAGAAGAGGTTTGGGTTCTGTCTCTGTCTCTGTTGACTTTCTTCAGCAGTATGATTTATAAACTTGCGTTGCATTTTTCCACCACAACTCCGTTTTATCATCAGCAGGTGAGTCGCGTGGGGGGAGGCTCGTTGTTAATGACGTACCCTATCAAAATGATCGAAACCAACAGGGTACCAAATTACGTTGGCACCAGCTGATGTGTTCGCTGCTCTTGCTTTACCTGGTCTATCCGCCGTATCTGCGCCAGAGAGCGTCTCTCTGTGTTTCTCTGCAGAGCATGTGTGACAGTCACTCGACTGTACAGGAGGTGTCCCATCAGGCCCCGAAGAATTGAAAATTGAATCCTCATTACCTATGGTACTGTAGAAAAACTATAGAAAGTACTGTCATGTTTTCAGACCATTGGCATGGACTCAGTCCCGAAGTATCAGTTCTCGTGACATCCCTAGTTTGTTTGTTTGTTTTTCTGACGGCATGTGAATGCAATTCATCCAAAAACATCACCTTTCCAATTTAAAAAAATTATGTGACTTTTGTTGTCAGCATATGATGTGACATTAACACTGTAAACAAGCACAATTTGTAGCAGTCAGTGCATAAAGCACATTTTGTGCAGGCAAACAGCTGAGACCAAACCAGGGCCCTGTTTCCAGATCGATCGTACTGTTGAAATTAACAGTGTTTTCCACAAAGGTTTTTACACACTTACACACCCAAAGCAGCAGTTAAGGAGGGCAAGGCACACCCTTAAAAACACTTAATATAATTCTAGATACACTTTAAAGTAATGTGATGTTTTTGACTGTATATTAAAAATACATAAGTCACAAAGTGAAAATGTTGTAAACACAATAGGAATACTTGGAATCATTTAGTATGAAAACAAAGCTCAATGAGCAGTTGGCAGTGAGTTTAAGAAAGTACAGATGTAACTCTTAGGCACAAATTCAAACTATACTGTGTATGCACATCATCAGCTGTGAATGTTATTCTGCCATCGTTTCTGTATTAGAGCTACGGGATAAGCATGTGGCAAACAACATGTGGCATATATAAAAAGAGAAGAGACGTTATGGAAACATAAAACAGGAAAGTGGCATATATTAATTTAGTTATGCAAAAAGAGTGAGAGGACAATGGGGACAGCATGTTACTTTTATTGTCTTAGTTTCTTATTTAAACATCACCAGTCATTTTACATCAAACATCACTTAACACAGAGTATCAGAGGTCATAAATAGTGTATAATAAATGAACAAAAAAACAATAACACTGAAACGTGTTTTTTAGTGCCTCCTGCAGGAATTTCTAAGATGCTTTTGGGGAGCACTTGTTAAGATGGAGAAGATTCATAAGATGGATTTAGCAACGATTAGTCTTAAAAAGCAACTTAACACCCAGTTCCGACTTGAACAACCCCCCTTCACAAATTCAGAGACTGCATTTAACGCAGCCCCCACGACCACTGACCCTCCTTTCCACCTGCTATCTTTCCCCTGACTTTCTACACCATTTCAGCCACTTTCAGCTGTTTTGATGCCAAGATATTTGGTAATTAAGAATTCATAGAACTGCACTTATATAGGTAACTGTTGAACTGTGAACATGATGTTGCTGAAAGAGCAATTGAGAGGGGGGAAAGGAAAAAAAAATACTGTTGTAACCAACACTATTGAATGGAATCAGGATCAATAGATAGTGTAATAAAGTGACTGTACACAGATATCTTTTTAGAACTGAGAAAAGTGGATTTAGTGCTACTAAATCTACTGCTGGTTACACCTTAAGATGCTTTTGGGAAATTACCTAAACTGGCATCTTTAAAGCTTGACTGACTGAACCCGACTGGTACTTCTAAATTTAGGACACGACCCAAGACTCAAAGCCATATTTATGCTTTATTTCATCCATTGCTGACCAGCTAATGCAGGCTAATGCAACATAGTTTCCCTGTTCCCACAGGACATCTGGTTGCAACGCATAGTTTATGATTGGTGTAAAAAGAGATATTTATTATATTATGTTTAAAAATAACTAAACCTGAAGCTGTACTGAAGCTTTACACAGAGTAGCAAAGGTCTAAAGCCCCGTCCACAGTCAGCAGCGTTTGTGCGTGGCGGAATGTCCTGCTTTTTTCCCCCCATGTTCACAGGTTAGAGCACTGCCCGCATGAGCCATGTGTCTCAGGTGCAGCAACGCTTCTCTAAAGAGTTGAGGTTTCAGTGTGTATATATGTAGAATGTCACAGACATTTAAAGATATTAAAAAATAAAAAATTCCCACAAGAGAATAGAAGATAGATAGATAGAATAGATAGATAGAATCCATTCATTTGTTTACATGGCTTTTCTTGTATTGTTTTTATCAATGGCACAGCACACATGTTGTGTGGATCTGCCTTTATGCACACCTGATAATACAGACTGCAATACACTATACTATATTACTGATCTGTACAATAACAGCATTTGTGCTAACAGTCTTAGAGAGTGTTTAGTCTTGTACAATCATGCATAATGAGGTCTAGTTAATCCTGAGTTATCATTTCTGCTACTAAAGTCAGACCAGTTATTCCTGTATCTGGTATGTCATTTCTGTGCAGCAGGGATTTCATAATGAAGCACAAACAGGTGTATTTACTGTGTTCACTTACCATGAAAATTATTACTTCTTGATAAATTAATTGTTGTATTGATATGCACTTCGGCAACAAAAAAAAGGTGTGACTCACAATACTTCAGAGACACCAGAACCACTTAGTGCCTTTGGTGTACATTCAGCCATTGAAAACAAAATTGAAATGTGTGTCTGTTGCTTTCAGTGTATTTTTGGATTAAGGGGTATTCTATTTGTCCATTCTGTTGGAGATTTGCAGTGCATGCTTGCTTGTGTGTGTGTGTGTGTGTGTGTGTGTGTGTGTGTGTGTGTGTGTGTGTGTGTGTGTGTGTGTGTGTGTGTGTGTGTGTGTGTATACCTAGCCCTTGTGCTGCTGGATATCAGTGGTGTCAAGTATTTACATTCGCCATCATCTTTTGGAGGTGTTTGCACACAGACTATCTGTGACTGTCATTGCGGTTGCCAGGTTGGGTAATCAGATCTTGTTTATTGCATCACGCCTGTTTCAACATATCAGAATAATGATAAACAGAGAAATGGGAGTAGCTTAGGATGCAGTCCAAGAGTTGCAGTGAGTATTAACAGAGGGTAACATGATCCAGAGTGTTATTGACAGTGCCAATGAAGAGGCACAGGGACAAGGACAAACTGAGAGTTAGTGAAATGAGGACCTGCAGCTTCATCCTGCTCAATTTTAGCTTGCATGTGGTCTTTTTTACAGCTGTCAGACAAATCGTGTCCGTTAAGAAATTTCACAATTTGATATCAGGTGTGATGAATGTTGTGTTCAATTGCACGCCGATCAAAAACGCCCTTCAGCGGCATCTTTGTTTGCTTCATCTCGACCTTGTTTCCAAACCATAACCTGGCCAATTTACATTGACATTGCTGCTGTGATTCATGTTGGAGATGTTTGAAGTGCACTCATGCATTGCACAGTATGTTTATTTCACTGAACCGCCGCACACAATCATTGATATACATACAAAATACATACACATAGAGGTGGAGAGTGATCCTGCTGGGTGATTATGAGGGATGACGCAGTGTCCTCGATTCCTTGAACATTGTTGAAAATTTTGGTATGTGGGCGAATGTGTGCTCTCTCTCTCTCTCACTCTCTCTCTCTCTCTCTCTCTCTCTCTCTCACTCTCAGATATGCTTTAAATGGGTTACTGTACTAAGGCGATTATCCTTGTGTGTGTGTTTGTATGTTTGTGTGGCATAAGCATGCATGTTTGCCAGTGTGCACACCAATATCTCCTTGTGCATGTGACAGTGTGTAAGTGTATGTGTGCGCTACTTGGTTGCGTGCTGTGCGTAAAATATATATATGAATAATGCACCATCCATCTGAATTTTTAATAGCTCTCCTCTCTGACACTGAATTTGAGTCAAAGTGAGAAACACAAGCATACCGTATTTTAATAGTTTAATGTTTTAATCTTTAGTATTATCCTGTACTTACACATACAGGAGCTTACACATGCCAACCTCATTTCATACAATGCCTGCGCCTTTAAGAGAGTGATAGGGAGACGGGAATAAGGGAAGAAGAGAGAGCAGGGAATAGAGACAGATGAGCGAGGGAGAATCATAGAGAGACAGTGAGGGAAAGGAAACATAAGGGGGGAGATGGGAACAGTCTAAAAATAAACCGTCCGAAATGCTTTTTTAAATCTGCAGCGATGCAAAGTATTCATTCAAATAAATGCTCCTGCAGTGTGACCACAGCAACCTTGCATTTAGCAAAATATTTTAACGCCTTATGCTTTCATTCCACTATAATACATACACATGTCATTTTCCAGCAAATGATATACTTTCTGGAATTTTCTTAATTGGAATTAATTTATAATACGCCTTGTCAAGTAAAATGGGTGAATGAGAAGAAAATGTCTGCTGCACACGGCCCGGTTCAGAGGTTTGGTGACAGTTGAGATTCCAGATTGCTGCTCGGCTCACCTTTTCCTACCTTCCTCCTGCTCCAGGCCCAGAGAGCCTTCTGATTTGTGTTGCATAGCCATCTGTTCAGACTAATTAACTAATTAACTAATTAATGAACTCTGGGGAAAGGCCCACCATCGTGGGCTCTGAGAGTGAGAACATTTTTCACCTCAGGAAGAGAGATGAAACGCTTCTTCTGGAAACGTTTCTCTGCACTTTCTACCCAATTTCAGAATCTTACTTGTAAGTAAGAGCAACCTATGTAGTAGTAAATACCACCACATTTGATAACCACAGCTTTTATTACTGAATCAAATGATGATTTAACATTTTTATTATCCTTTTATTATCCTTTTTATATTTAGAATTGTACTAATGATACTGTTTGACTTAACATAACCATTTAGCTCTATTTTGGTCTCCACCAACTCCTGTGAGAAATATGTGGCTCTTTAGCTGCTAAATTCTCCACTATGTTCTCTAGGTAGTGACTCCCTTTGTTTTTCTGCCTTTTGTTGCTGGGGAGGAAAGGTACAGGGAATTTGTCCGACCTTTTTTTGTTGAAAACAGCCACATGCTGCAGCTGGAAATAAGGCTGATAAGAGCAAAAAGACTGAACCAGAACATTAAAGTGGCAGGCTGTAAAACCAAAACAATGAGATGCTAAATGGCTGTAAAGTCTGGTGATAACTTTCTGTGTGGCCATCATTACGACCACTTTTTAGGAAACTTTTTTCTGTATTGTTTCAAGCCTGTAATTTTACTCTTACTTAAGTATGCATTACACAATATAATCTACTTTGCTACTTCTAAAATCATGATTTGCTACTGAGTAGGCCAGCAAATTATATCTGAACCATTCATCTGCATTTTTATAGCCAATACACCAGGGACTCACGAGGCGGAAGCAAACCGGAGGGCTGCCCACTTCCTATCGGCGCCCATGTTAACCAATTTGGCTGTTCGGATAGAGTGTACAGCACTCAAAGCCACACAGCTCAGCAACCAACTCACAATCTACTCTTTTGTGTAAAAAGTAATAGATATGTTATTTATGTTTTTTACAAGAATTGTTGAGTTGCTACAGCCTAGATAGTGACAGAGTACATGTAGTTGAACAGTTCCGTAGAGATCGACAAAACCTACTGGAATATGCAGGGACACAGTCAAAGTGAAATGTCTAAAACTACAGAAGTTCACATGGTATTGTTTAAAATAGGTACAGACAATTTGAGATCATGTAATGTCTCAAGCAATCAGATATCATATATATATGATATATTACCAAATAATGGTTTTGACAAAGGAAGTTAAGGCTTACTTGCCTGTGAGTGTTACTCTCTCATCTGTTATCTCTAACAGTCTTGTCCTACTTTTTTAGTAAACATTTAAAGCTTGCAACTACCATGTATACCTATCCACGTCTCTACTATTACTACTCCTAATAATAGTAATTATTTTATCTTTTTTAGTACTATTCTTAACATTACAAAATGTAGAGAAAAATGTAATTACTTCAGTTTGTTAACTCTGTCCAGTTGTCTAGTTTAGATCAATTAAAAATGATGTCTCCAAAAATAATGTGCTCACATACCCTGTTTGTGACACACTAATAAACACCATTTTATATGTTACTTATTAATGTAATTTTACAAGACCATGCACATGAAAACATTTTTAGCATACGTCAAGTCAAACAGTATCAGTGCATCCACACATACTTGCTCCGTGAGCCTTGGGCATCAGTTCAAACTGTGTTGCCCATTCTCAAAAACATCCCTTTAAATATGACATAAACTGTATTTTTAGCCAGCATAGATTTTGCTGTCAATTAATTTCAGCCTGCTGCCTTCTCACAACTCAGCTGGCCCTAAATACAAATGAAACACACCTCCCACTCCCTGTACAGCGCCACAATCTTCCCACTCTGCAAGCAGTCTTTAACACTTCTTTCCCCACATTTTGCCTAAAGTACACCAACTGCAATGACAGCACAGAAAAACAATCATTTTGCTTGCGTGTCATTCTGATTGTGATTCTGTTCACATACAAACAAAATACATTTTAAAATTTGAAATGATTTATTTACTTTGCTACAATATTCTTAATTCTTTATCTGCTATCTGGGCTCTATTGGAAGTGTGATTGTGTGGAGTTGTAATGAATGTGATGGTAAAATTGTGTGTGTTGGAGGCTTTAGGTTCTTGAAAGAAATAAAAAATGTAGCTAAGAACAGTTGTTTCCATCATATAGCTTACACTTTAGGCTTTACGGTAAAAAACTGGCAGCTGTGGTTGCCAGAACTTAAATACGGTAGAAGTCCTTCTACTATTACGGTAAAAGGATATTAGTACTGTTGATTTTAAGTTTTAATCCATATTTTATCATATAAATACAAGTTTATTGAGGGGTATTACGACCCAGGGCGACACAGAGGGCGGTTTAAGGGTCTTATTCCGCACACACACACTGGGGGAGAGGGCGGCCGCGGCAGGAACAGGCAGGTGAAATGACAAGGGAGACCGGAGACACGGAGGCACAGGAGACTGACTCTGGGAACTGAACTGCACACGAGGGTTCCTGGAGCACAGGAGAGAAACGGTTAGACAAGGGAGCTGGAGCAGGAGAATCACGGGTGGACATGTAGTGGAAAGCTAGACACTGAAAGGAGCCACGAAAGTTACCACTAAGTTGGCTGAAACAATCTGGCGATGAATGGGAGGAAGACCGGGGTTCTTGAAGACTGAGGCATGATGAATGATTGAGAGCAGGTGAGACAGCAGGCAGCAGGTGAGGAGAATGGAGGCCGCACCCTCAGACACACAGGGAAGGGGGAGGAGCAAAGGGAGCAGGAGGGGAGCAGAGCCATGACAGTACCCCCCCCTCAACGGACGCCTCCTGGCGGCCTACCGGGCTTGTCAGGATGGGATCGGTAGAAGTCCGAAAGAAGGGAGGAATCCAGGATGAAGTGCCGGGGAACCCAAGAACGCTCCTCCGGCCCGTACCCTTCCCAGTCCACCAGGTACTGGAAACCCCGGCCCCGCCGTCGGACGTCCAGGATCTGGCGAACTGTGTAGGCTGGGTGGTCGTCAATGAGCCGGGGGGGCGGAGGGGGTCGGCCGGAGGGCACAGAGGGCTGGAGGAGACAGGCTTCAGGAGAGATACGTGAAACACAGGATGCACATGTAGTGACGGAGGGAGTTTTAACCTCACCGCCACAGGATTGATGATTTTGTCCACTTCAAAAGGTCCAATAAATCGTGGAGCCAGCTTTCGAGACTCTACCTGCAATGGCAGGTCTCGTGAAGACAGCCATACCTTCTGACCAGGTGTGTAATCGGGGGCAGGGAGTCGGTGGCGGTCCGCCAGGCGTTGGTTTCTAGCCGCTGTCCGTAGCAGGGCTGCACGAGCCTCAGTCAAAATCCGGCGACAGCGGCGCAGGTGGTCCTGTACTGACGGGACCGCCACCTCCCCCTTCCTGAGATGGGAACAATGGAGGTTGAAAACCATAAGCTGCCATGAATGGGGACATACCTGTGGCAGCGCAGGTGAGGGAGTTGTGAGCATATTCGATCCACGGAAGAAATGTGCACCAGGAGACCGGATGTCGGGCGGCGACGCAGCGCAAGGCAGCCTCCAATTGCTGGTTAGCCCGTTCTGTCTGGCCGTTGGATTGTGGGTGGTAACCTGAGGATAGACTGACAGAAGCGCCCAAGGCCTGGCAGAAGGCTCGCCAAACCTGGGAGGCGAAATGTGGACCACGGTCTGAAACTAGGTCTTGAGGGATTCCATGTAGGCGGAACACATGGGTGACCAGGAGTTTGGCAGTCTCTAGGGACGAGGGGAGCTTGGGCAGAGGCACGAAATGGACAGACTTACAAAAACGGTCAACAATAGTGAGAATGGTGTCATTACCTTCAGAGGTAGGCAGTCCAGTAACAAAGTCCAGGGCGATATGGGACCAGGGGCGACTTGGAACGGGCAAGGGGTGTAATTGTCCAGCTGGCAGCTGGTGGGAGGATTTCCGCGGGCACAGACAGAACAGGCGGCTACAAAGGCTCTCGTGTCTCTCGCCATGGATGGCCACCAAAACTTCCGCCGTAGGAAATCCAGTGTTCGCTGGTAACCAGGATGGCAAGAGATCCTGGAAGAGTGAGCCCACTGGAGGACCTGGGACCTGGTTGAGTCTGGAACAAAAAGTCGGTTAGGGGGGGCCGTTACCTGGGTCGGGTTGTGAGCGTTGTGCTTGCTTCACCAGAGCCTCTATCCGCCAGTTCACTGCAGCCACCACACAAGAAGCCGGGAGGATGGTCTCTGGTTCAGTCCCCGGGGTCGTAAGCATCTGGCTTGGCATGCGACCCAGGGTGGGAAAAAAAACGGCAAGGAACAAGGCCCACCGGCCTGAGAAATTAACTTTTGGCTGAGCGGAGGCAGGTTTTTGAGGCCCCACACATGAACGGGAGAGCAGCGCCCCCAACCAATGCCTCCACTCCGAAGGGCTACCACCACCGCCAGCAGCTCTCGTTCCCACGTCATAGTGACAGGCGTCTGGAGAAAGGCACAGGGGTCAGCTTCTGGTCCTGGGGGATCGCTGGAGAGTACTGCCCCAATGCCAGTGTCAGAGGCATCCCCCCCCCCCCACAAACTGGGGGGGGGGGTAAGGATCCCGCAGCCCCGGGGCAGAAGTAAACAGTTCCTTCAGCTAGAAAGGCTGTTTCTGCTTCAGGGGACCAAGCGAACGGTGCTTTCACCAAGGTGAGCTTAGTCAGGGGGGCTGCTACCTTACTATAATTCCTAATAAAGGGCGGTAAAAGTTAGCAAACCCCAAGAAGCGCTGCAACTGTTTGCGAGTGGTGGGTCTCGGCCAATCAGCCACGGCCTGAATCTTGGCTGGGTCAGCCTTAACCTGCCCCTGCTCAATAATAAACCCCAGAAAAGACACGGATGTCACATTGAACTCGCATTTCTCGGCTTTCACGTAAAGCTTGTTCTCCAGGAGTCTCTGGAGTACCTGCCGGACATGCTGAACATGTTCCTCCTGGGACTGCGAAAAGATGAGTATGTCATCTAAATAGACGAACAGGAACCTGTTCAGCATGTCTCTCAGCACATCATTGACCATGGCCTGGAACACAGCTGGCGCATTGGTCAATCCAAAGGGCATCACCAAATATTCGAAGTGGCCTAAAGGGGTGTTAAAGGCAGTCTTCCACTCATCTCCCTCTCTGATCCTGACAAGATGGTATGCGTTCCGGAGGTCTAATTTCGAGAACACTTTAGCCTTATGAAGGGGTTCAAATGCCGGGTCAATGAGAGGGAGAGGGTACTTATTCTTAATGGTGATGTCATTAAGCCCTCGATAATCAATGCAAGGGCGGAGGGACTGGTCTTTCTTTGTTACAAAAAAAAACCTGCCCCTACCGGAGACGAAGAGGGTCGAATAAGCCCTGCCGCTAGTGAGTCACCTATATATTTCTCCATGGCTTCGCGCTCTGGTCTGGAAAGGTTATACAGGCGACTAGACGGCAGAGTGGAACCAGGGAGCAGCTCTATAGCGCAATCATATGGCCTATGAGGAGGTAATGAGACGGCACGATGTTTACTAAAAACCTCCCCTAGGTTGTGGTATTCTACAGGGACGGCAGATAGATCAGGGGGCTCGGGAGGTTTGGGAACAGTGGGATGTGTTACACTAGCGGACTGGAGACAATGTGAATGACAGTGAGCACTCCAGCTAATGAGTGAGCCAGTAGACCAGTCGAATTGGGGATTGTGGAGTTTTAGCCAGGGGTAACCTAATACAACAGGAGTGTTGGGTGATGAAATAACCAGTAAGCTAATCTCCTCACGGTGATTACCAGAAAGGATAAGTGTGAGGGGAATGGTTTGCCGAGTAATGTTGGCTAAATGTTTCCCGTCTAAGGCGTTAACGGGTTGGTTGTCAGGGAGTTTGATAGTGGGAATGTTTGCCTGAAGCACGAATGCCGAGTCAATGAAACTCTCCTCGGCACCTGAGTCGACTAGTGCTGTGAGGGGAATGGAATTTAACTGCCAGTGAAGGGACGCTTTTAATTGCGAGTGACTAAGAGGGGCAGAGGAGGAAGCGGGGACTTGGCTCACAGGAGCAACACCATTCTCCGTTTCTTTCTTTGGCAGCTGGGGGCAGGCAGCCAAGAAGTGACCGTGCTGGCCACAATAAATGCATAACCCGGACCTCATCCGGCGTTGGCGTTCTGCCTGAGTGAGGTGGGTGCGACCCAGTTGCATAGGCTCTTCTACAGGCTCGGGGGGTACCTGGCTCGAGGGGCGTTTGCATGGGGCTGCTAACTGGGGATCTACTGAGATGGTGGCTCTGGGTAAGGCATGGAAAGGAGAGGCTTGTGAGTGCCCCCACTTCTCACGCCGTCTCTCACGAAGACGATTGTCAAGCCTAATCGCTAGTGAGATTAGCTCGTCAAGGCTAGCAGCGCTATCCCTAGCCGCTAACTCGTCCTTCATAACCTCCGACAGCCCATGCACGAAAACAGTCTGTAACGCCTCCTCATCCCAACCACTCTCGGCCGCTAAAATCCTAAACTCGACGGAGAACTCAGCTACTGAACCTGATCCCTGACGAAGATTCAGTAAACGCTTGGCTGCCTCCTTGCCTTGCACAGGATGATCAAAAACTTTTCTTAGTTCCTCAGAAAATCGCTGGAAGGAATCACAAATAGGGGAGTGCTTCTCCCACAGGGCGGTTGCCCACTGAGCTGCTTTCCCTGACAGTAGGCTAATCACAAAAGCCACTTGGGCGCTATCAGAGCTGTAGGTAAGCGGCTGTTGTTGGAAAACTAGCGAGCACTGAAGCAGAAACCGCCCACAAGCCCCCAAATCCCCAGCATACCGTTCAGGTGTAGGAACGTGTGGTTCCCGGGGCGGGGGGGAGGAGAGGCTGCATGCGGCATGGCTGGGGAGGCAGAGGGAGTAGCTGCTTCAGTGGCGGTGGTAGGAGCTGTGGGAGGAGTGGAGACCTGATCGAGCTTGGATCCAAGGGCGGCCACACTACAGCGAAGGTCTTGGATGGCTGCCACGATCTCGTCGAGGACCTTCTCGTGTTGGCCCACTCGTTGTCCCTGGTAGGCCAGTGCGCTTCGGACAGAGTCTGGGTCCGCTGGGTCCATGCTGGCCAGATTGTTCTGACAGGGGTAGTTACTGGACCCAGGAGCAGACACACAGACAAGATGGACGGTTTAAGGGTCTTTATTCCGCACACACACACTGGGGGGGGGAAGAGGGGCGGCCGCGGCAGGAACAGGCAGGTGAAATGACAAGGGAGACCGGAGACACGGAGGCACAGGAGACTGACTCTGGGAACTGAACTGCACACGAGGGTTCCTGGAGCACAGGAGAGAAACGGTTAGACAAGGGAGCTGGAGCAGGAGAATCACGGGTGGACATGTAGTGGAAAGCTAGACACTGAAAGGAGCCACGAAAGTTACCACTAAGTTGGCTGAAACAATCTGGCGATGAATGGGAGGAAGACCGGGGTTCTTGAAGACTGAGGCATGATGAATGATTGAGAGCAGGTGAGACAGCAGGCAGCAGGTGAGGAGAATGGAGGCCGCACCCTCAGACACACAGGGAAGGGGGAGGAGCAAAGGGAGCAGGAGGGGAGCAGAGCCATGACATTTATACCATTAAAAACACAGCTTTACCATATGAAATGCAGTTTGCAATCTGTTATACAAAAACTACTTTATTCTGTATAAATTCCTTGGAAATGGCATATAAATAGGGGTTTTGCCATGTGATATCACAGTGTTTAACTGTTACAGAAACTTTAACCTATTTTGAGTTTATAATCTTTTACTATCATGGTTTGACAGTTTTTCACTGTAAAATCTACAGACATTTTTTTTTACAGTGTAGGCAAAATTCACACTGGACACTAATGACTTATAGGTATATTGACCAAAACTGACACCAATCTGCCTCCCAGGCTGGCAGCCAGTTGCACAGCTGGACCAGTCAAATACAAGGAAGATAATTAATGCAGCTAGTCGTACTTGATGCTCAACATCTTACGCATCACATAAAAATCTAATTTAAAATGTTATGGTCTCTAGAATACCTAAAATATCAACTGTACTTTTCACACCACTGTGGGCTGCAAAAGTCCATACACTTATTTAAAAGTGCATTTGTATCATTTAAGATGTATATAACATTAGTGAAATAGTTACATCCTTGCTTACAACTTGATTTATAACTACTGAGATCTGAGGTTTGAACTGAGGTAAGAGTTAAAGAGGAGGAAGAGAAGGAGAGATGTGAGGCAAAGACACTGCGTGAGGTGAAATGTGCAATTTGAGTCAAAAATTATACTTCTTCTGGGAGTCATAACTCAGTCAAATCTTAACACACATAATACTTGTAGATTGACGTATGCTTTCTGAGGAGATCATCCATTGCGCTAATTTGCCAAAATCTAAGCAGATATGTGCTAAAAAGAATCTGTTTTGAAGACAGCGACATCTTTCCATATTTATGTAATAAACCTAGGTGACAGAAATATTTCAGGAGGACGATAACTGTAACCAGATAATCTACTCAACTACTATGCCAACATCCATCTAAGCCACACACTAGAAAGTCCTCAATATGTGTCCAATAACTTCTAGTGTAGCACATTAAAATAAATTAACTATTAATGTACTGTAATAAATGAACAGTTACTTAATCCTTCACTAAGTGTAGTGGCACATTAACCATCACATGAAGAGTTCAATGCATTTCCAACGGCAAATATGATTAATGATTATATATCGTTAATTAAAACAGCTTCATGTCTGTAAACAAGGCTCTGCTTTAAGGGTTTTAATTAATTTCATTTGATCAGTTTTTAATTCTCGCTGACTGTGAGTGATTTTCGTCAGTGATTAGTTGTCTCTGAAATGGAACTTTCTTTGAAACGCTTTTAAATGTCTTTGTATCAGTGTAAAGTTTGAAGCATTGCTTTTCAAATTTGCATGACAGTCTGGTTTTATTGCACAGCTTGGTACTATTTGAATGGACCTTTGAGAGTAAAAATTGAGTGAGATAAGTAAGGTAATAAATACAATGACACTGGAAGCCTATGGGCGGTGTACTGAAATCACATTAGTTCAGCAGGAGGAAGCGCAATTACAATATAACTTCATTTCTGGATATACTTGACATACAAAGTGATATATAATTGAAATGGACCTGCTAGCAGGTGTTCAGATTGAACTTCTGGTGCTGACAAGAAGTCTTAACAGATTTGTATAAAAGTGTTGATAATCCAACAAGAGTGTGCAAGAGGTGAAGTGCAGCAGCATTTATATTGTGGGGAATAAAAAAAATTAAATTAAAAAGCAGCCTTTTGGTGGTGCTATCAGTACTTTAGACTTTTAGTCTCAAGCTAGACTGAAAAATGTTCTCATTAAAAATCACCCTATATAGAATCTCATTGTAATTGAACTGAAGAATGTAACATTACTCTGCACATTTTGTGACGGTGCCCGTTGCAGGGTTTACCAACTTGTACATCAGAGTCAGTGCTTTTATTGACAGAAGTACTTTCAAAAGTCTTTTAAAAGTAGATGTTAAATTATCGGTAGAGGCTACATACGGTAGAGAGAATGGTCATATTCATCCACGGTTACATTCATACACAGTAGATAATCCCCAAGGTTGCCGCACAGTACTGGATGATCAAATCCACTTTATTCCAATCATTAAAACAGATTCTTTAGTCTTCAGTGACAGAGACATTCACCATCTGCTAAGGGTTTTTTTTGTACCCATTTTGAAATACTGCCTTTACATTTGCTTGATTAATTTAGTGACTCATATATACATAAACATAGCTTTGTTTCTTCTCCTCAATCACCTTCTCTGCGTGTATAAAAAGGCAATATCTTCCCTCTGATTTTTGACATCTCTCATCATCCCCTGTGTGACGTCACAGTGAAATTATATAATATGTCCTTCAATATATTCCTTTCACCTCTTTGTCATTTAGGATCTGACAGTAGCTTTGGGCAATATACGGTTTAATACCTGTCTTATGTCTGGATTCTCTGTTCACATAAATATGTTCAGTGACCAACTGCAGTCATTCTGTTCAGTCCTAAAAATGACTCTGCAGATGCATGTTCCCGTCTCAGTAGTCAAACAGTCAGATGACTGACCACACTTCACTTCTGGACTGTGAATTTGTGAATGGTGCAAACTTTTAGAGAGATGGTCAACAACAGAGGATGTGCAGAATAAAGCTGTTCAAAATAAGACTGCACTAAATACTGAAAACATCCTATGGATGTGTAGCCATTGCCTCTTTTTTGTATATTGTTACTCTCGTCTCAAAATAAAAAAAAAATCTTCTGATACGAGTCTGATCTCTACATTAATACATCTTCCTATTGCAGATGCAATTCTATATCAATAAGGGATAATGGCTTTTACCATGACTCATCTTATCATTGTGGAGAAACACTAAGTGCTCCCACCATTTTCTGCATTCAGTGGTAGCATGCATTATGCTTTCATGATTTCATAAAAAAATTTGAAAGATATTTCTAACAATACATGAATGGAAGGAGCAGTTACTATCAGACGTTCTTGAGGACACTGCATGCTAGAATATATTGTAAATATTTCTGTTTCAAATTTCCCTCCTTCAGTTGCTCACTACTCCTCTGTTTTCCGTCATCCACTCATTTTACTGTCTTCAGCCTGTATCTTTACTTAGAGGTTCATGACTCTTCCTCACAGTTCCTTGGCCGTTACCTAAAGCAAGTGTTGAATATGCATGACTTCAGCCTCATAAACTGCTGCTCTCAGCACTAAAGTCAGTAGGAAGCCCAACTCAGCAGATGGGGGGGGATCAGAAAGAAAACTTACTGAAAGAGAAAGAAAGGAGAAGAGGGAACTTGTTTGACTTATCTTTAATGGTGGAAGATAAACCAAATTTCTTCTCTTCATGTTGCCCTTGCAAAGAGAGCGACAGGAGGCGCTAGCTCAGGCTAACATGCTAGATACACTTTTTGTGCTCATGTGCGCATGCATGCAGCTGTTTGTGTACTTGAATATGGAAGTCCTCAAATGTGTGTATGCAAGTGCTTTTGTGAGTGTCTGTCCATATCATTTTGCCTGAAGCTCTGGACAGTTGCCAGGCAACTGTGGAAGGCAGCTCAGCATTCGGCCGGGCAGCCACGGAGCAGACACTTCCACATGCCTATGGTTTTGATAAGCGGTGCAGGTCAGTGCTGATACGTTACCAGTCACATCAGGCTAAGAGCCGGTCAATTGCTGGGATGATCTAAGGATAATGCAATTACACAGTAACATGCAAACTATATCTTGGTTACTGGAAGTAATCCTTTCAGGTAATATTTCTGCTGCAACATTGATATGATTTCTATGTTTTTAATAATCCATCTTACACTGAAGGCTGCACTATGGAAGTTGAGAGCAGCTGTGGTTTCTAATAAATTCAGTAATCCTATTATCTCTCTAGATCACTATTTAATCAAGCAGTGGTTTCTCGTGATCATTATTTCATTATCATAAGGAAAGATTATTGTTTTCTCAAGACTGGATCACTGTTTGTGTTTGCATGTTGTGCAACTATCAGACTAACTTAAGCATTAATTTGTTCTTTCAAGATAAAAAGATAATTTAGTTTCGATTCTAAGATAATATTAAAGAATATAAAAAAAACATAGCTGCCTTTAGCATCTTTGTTTGTGCTTTTTAAGTGCAACATCCAGGTCACTGCGTCTGTGGGCCAACATGAAAAACTTTTTTGTACAAGGCTTTCATCCCAACAAAAAAAATCCAGATAAAGGCACAGACTCATTGATATTCTGGTAGAGGTTTATCTTAATCTACTTAAGATTTAATTATTGTTGTTCATGCAAACATACCCAGCATAAATACTGTCCATGCTGCAAGATGCTGGTTCAGTACCAAATCACAAAGCAATAATGTAATTTCAATGTAATTTTCCTTCTTCTTCTACTACTTTATTTTTGCAGCCAGCAAGTGTCTTTTTTTAAATCCTGAATGTGTTTTGCATGTAATATTCTTGTTCATTAAGTTTGAGAAATTATTATGGGCTAAAATATTTTACAAAATCTACTTAGGCAAAGCTGTTGACCAGGGTTGAACCTATCCAAAATGATCTTAATAAGGCACTTTACTCTAAAAACCTATACAAAATGAAAATAAATACCAAAATAAGAGCAACCACTGCATTTCATTCTCATATTTCTGATTGACTTTTTTATAAGCATTGTCCAAAACCACAGCAAATAACCACATTGGATAAACAGTTGCAAAGAATATGGATGACACTCTGTAATATGAATCATAATTAAGTCAGGTGAAGCCATCAAAAACACTCCAGGCCCAAAGTGCTGTTAACTGTAGTGTAAGTACAGTGAACAGTATCTAATGAGACATGTGTGTGTCACACTAATTGTTGTAGAGAGGTCAATTTGGCAGGTTATCATCATCATCATCATCACTGCTGTTATCATCATCACTTACATTATTATCATCAACAATAAAACTTAATTTGCTGTTCAACACACTTGAGAACGTGCTGACTGTCCTCTTTTACCATCTGTCTCTGTTCACTCCCTATACTGTACTTTATGGCTGTCCCATTCTCTAAACGTGCCCTTTAGAATCAGCTGCTTAATTCAGTCACTGAAAGTATATGTCTTTTTCAATTCCCACACAAGGAAACTTACTGAACTAGAATCAATTTACAATATTTACCAAATGTGTGAGAGACACATCATAACTAACACAGTTAATGCGGACACACTGACAATGACTCTGGGACCTTGTGTATACTAGGTTATACTGTACATATCCCTACAAAAGGAAGCATGTATTAATAAACCAATATGCTGATTTAGGTGACACATTGCATGGTTGCACTGTATAAAGATTGTCACTGTATAAAGCAGCTAAATGTCAGAAAAGTCAGTGGATGGGGTTATTGGCTTCTAAAGGCCTAAGCATTGCGTGCTAGCTTTTAAATCTGTGCTGTATTTATAGCATCTTAGCACTAATTGTTTTGGTTTTTGGGCCCACAACTTCTTATGGTTCAGTCTTATCGCTCTCATCAGAGTCAAGATGGTGGAGACCAAAAACAAAGCTAAAAGCTAAAACTTTCATTCAAGTGTTCAGAAACCCGACACCAAATGAATGATAATGTTGCTGGATGTGTAAATATGCAACTGTTTGCTAACAAGTTTGCAATATCAATTTCAGTTCTGACTGGTTTAGCCAGACCAGTAGTTATTGGTTAACACTGAGAATGTCCAGAATTCCATTAAAAATTGCATGTTTATCGAAACTCACTATGAGCTGCTACACTATCAGAAATACAACAGAAGAAGACAAGCAAACTCTAGGTATACTTATATATGTTTCCTCTTCTAAATGCCTGGGATGACCATTTGATCAGCATTCAAATCCAATGCTGGAATGGCAGACTCCGCCACTCACAATGCAGACTACTAAAGAGTTAAGTAAAAAGGTGAAACACATTTAATACTATAGAAGAATATGCCAGCCATAAGAAGTATGAGAAATTAGGTTTAATATGATGAAAATCTTCATGATTATAGTTTTAAAAGGTATGGGCACAGACACTGCTGGGACATTCTGTTCATGCAAGGAAGTGACACAAAAAAACGTACTACTAAGGAGCACCGTTAATATGACTGAATTAAGCAATGAATAGGCCACCTTGATGATGATCACGTCCTCCACACCTGCAGCCACTAATCTAAGGAGTGGGCAGTTTACTAAAATCATTTTAGATGTTTTCTGGGTATTGAAGACATCCAAACTGTCAAAAATTTGAAAAGCTTAAACTTCTTGCAGGTTGATATAGCCTGGTGCTGCTTGAAACTTGTGTAATGTACTAATCCACTATCATAAGAACAAAGGATTCTGTGTGTGTTTGTGTGTGTGTGTGTGTGTGTGTGTGTTTGTGTGACATTTTGTTCAGTTTATTTTATCTTGTTGTGGGAGTGCACCTACTGTGTAAATGTGTGTCCTGGAAGTAGGTGAAACATGCCTTCTGTTGCTCTCCTCCTCTCTCTGCTGACAAGTTCTCTTAACTGTGTTGTATTTCCAGCGTGGGTATTAAAAATGAGTAATTTGGCAAGCTTTATGTGTGAAATCTCCTCAGACTTGCAATGAGTTGGAGGCTGAGAGGTTCCTGACAATGACAGGATGCCATCTTCTGTTTATGGGGGATATTTGTTCCTTTAAAAAAGGAAATAAACGCTTATGTTATACTGTGCCCCTGACTTTCTGCCCTGCTCCTCTTTCCGCACATAATCTGTACTTTTCTTTCTCTTTTCCTCTCTGTGTTTGTTCTAATTTACCCTGCAGGGTTTCTGAGCACAGGGGACCAGTCTGCTAAGGGGAACTATGGCTTGTTGGACCAGATCCAGGCCCTGCGCTGGCTCAATGAAAACATTGGCCACTTTGGAGGAGACCCAGAGAGAATCACCATCTTTGGCTCGGGAGCTGGTGCCGCCTGTGTGAACCTTCTCATCCTCTCCCACCACTCTGAGGGTAAAGTTCTTTCACTGTCGTTGTCACATTTGTAGTCATATACCCAGCTCAAAGGGGATTAACATTTGAGGACAGTGTGGGTTGTGTGTTTCTTAAAAGAGAATGTTAGTAATTTCAATGAACAGCTTTAACCAGATAAAATGTATGGCAGTGTTATTGCAATATTCAGGAATGATTCATGCACTATTTGGAACAATTCAGTATATTTTTTTTAATAAATACAAAAAACTGCAAAGATTCAGTAATTTTAAAGAAAAGCAGATTGTCAATCTGGGCAGTGCTAGAGTCGACAGATGGATGAAAACAGTAGGTTATTTGCCATAAAACCATCTCACCTTGGGACATGAGCCCTGTAATAATCCCAAATAACGTCATTCCACGAGGGACTAAGATCACTGAACTGCACTGACAAAATTGTCCTTCTCTGATAAAAATAATCCTGTTTGGACAAGGCATTAGGAATAGATACAATATGTATACACGGAGCTTCAAATGAAGAACATCATGAACACTTCCCATATTTATTATTGCATATTTACATATCATATTATTGAGTTTCATTAGTGCATTTAATGATACTGAGCAGGCACATTAATGATGTGTCTTACTGAGGACTGAACCAAACAGACTTTGGTCTCCCTTTCATAGATGGGCAGTTTAAAGTGCCTATTTTGGTAAGTAATCTTCCAATTGTCTAAGAGCTAAATTACAAAGTCTTCAGTTCACATGATGTTTCCCTAATGTTGCAAGCAAGTGCCACTGGTGCAAAATTTTGATTTAAGGGGTTTGTTGGAAACACTTTGTCTATTTTCCTACAGAAATACAAAAGCAAGGAGCATACAGTCCACTCGTTCCCAAACTGTTTTAAGCCATGGCATCCCTCAATAGTATTTTTTTCCCATGGCACCCCCACCCCCATGGTTCCTGATTAAATAACAGGAAATCAGTTGTACAAGACTCCCAACAGAAGTCAGCAGTTTTAGGCTACGCTGCTGTACACATGAATATTGAACTTTAAATAAACACTGAACGTAACAATTTAGATGTTTATTCCTATTTGGATACGTTTAAAAGCATAATATAAAAATGCAGTTCATGTAAAATTTATGTAAAAGTTAACGTGAAAATGTAAATTAATCTTGCGGCATCCATGTCCTGTCCTCAAGTCACCACCTCTGGAACTGCTGCAGTATTTATTAAGGACTGTACTCTACTTTCCTTCTTTTTTTTTTTTTTTTTTTTTTTTTTTGAATGGCAGATCTCTAAAATACCCACCAGATGTTTGATCACTAATCTTTTGATCTTGGTTGGTACAGCTCAGAAGGTGAATGGCACTTTATACCAAGAATTCAGATTATCTTAGTACTGAACTGTTAACCTTCATGCTGACAAACTGAGATTGGAGAGATAAAATAATTTTATCTGTACTGTATGAAGGAGATCCTCTGAATTCTGAGCAGGGAAAAACACACATCTTTTTGTCTATCAAGGGTTGGAAAATATTCAGGAGGACATGGAAAAGCATTTCAATAATTGGGTAGTAGTGGCCAAGTTGTTAGTTGTTGTCAGGTTGCTAGCTAGTGTTGGCTGAATTGCATCCTGTCCAAAGACAAATACTCATACGAAAAGACTAGTGTTCAAATTATACTCTGGGTTTCCTGGTTTAGCCTTCAGTCTCACAGACTTGTATGGTTTTCTGTTTAAAACATATTTTATATGACACATTCATTTGGGTAGGTTTGGCTCTTTTTTTTGCTAATGTTGGATTATTTTGGTCAAGATTATGGTAAATTTTGACTCATGTTAACAGTCAAGTTCAATATCCACATTAACATTAATGGTTGCTATGCATGTGTTTGTGGAAAGAACCCTCTTCTACTCCATTTTGAATAAGGCTGTGACACCACAATGTGCAGAGAAAGTTGGAGGGTGAACCATTTTTAAGGTACTGTGTGTGTGTGTGTGTGTGTGTGTGTGTGTGTGTGTGTGTGTGTGTGTGTGTGTGTGTGGCAGAGGGGAGATGAGATGAGGAGTAAAGCTGGAGCTGCAGCTGAGAGGCTTCTTAATTGATTTCACAGGGAGAGGAGCGGGGGTGGGGCACATGCAGAATATGGGGGGGCTTAATTATTAATGACAGAATCTGCAGATAAAACAGAGGGACAGCAAGCCACTTTACATAACAGTGCAGCGGTGCAACAGTGCGAGCAGTTTTCTTTCTCTCTTTCTGTCTTTCTCGCTTTATCCAACACGGCCATCAAGCCCACTGCTGTGCACAGAGTTGTCATCATTTTTCTTGCTGCTGTCTCTCGTTGTATGTAATGGAAGCACTTCATTTTGCTACTAATGGTCATTAAGATTTTCTCCAGCTACGAAAAGCAGCAGACTATCTACTCCATCTTGCTTCATATGTTATACTCTACAACTGCTCCTCCTCCAACATATGCATTATTTAAAGCACTCACACTGTAAGGTTTTGAAGGCCCCATCAGCTGCTAACAAAAGTGTGTCAGAAGGAAAAAAAAACCAGTGCTGAACTGTGAGAGAATAAGTGATTGTAGAATACAATAGAAAACACCTATTGAAGTTATATCTGCCGTATATGGTCCTGCTCTGTGTAGGCCTGTTCCAGAGAGCCATCGCTCAGAGTGGCTCAGCCATCTCCAGCTGGGCAGTCAACTACCGACCTGTGATGTACACCAAGATCCTGGCGAGGAAAGTTGGCTGCACTCTGGGGGACATGGCAGAGGTGGTGGACTGCCTGAGGAGGAAGAGTTTCCGGGAGCTGGTGGACCAAGACATCCAGCCCGCACGCTACCACATCGCCTTCGGACCTGTGGTAGACGGGGACGTGGTGCCCGATGACCCCGAGATCCTGATGCAGCAGGTCAGAGCTGATTCATGATTGCACTGTTTCTGTTTGATCATTTGCTTACATTTGGTGTGTGGAGGCTGCCAAGCATTGCTGCCGCGCTCTGTGCCATCATGATTTGTGTTTGTGTGTTTGTCGTGACACCAGGGCGAGTTCCTGAACTACGACATATTGCTGGGTGTCAACCAGGGAGAAGGCCTTAAATTTGTGGATGACAGTGAAGGAGAAGACGGAATATCAGCAGCCTCGTTCGACTACACCATCTCCAACTTTGTGGACAATCTGTATGGATACCCTGATGGTCAGATTCTGTCCCTTTTTTACCTTGAAATTGTTCATTAGTTTAAAGTTCAAATCTTTAACTTTCCAAAGGTTGTTGGTCTCTACGGCACTGAGCGGTACTTTAAATAATGGTCAAACTACAACAAAGATGGTGAAGTCAGAAGCACTCCTTCACTTTAAAAGTACTACTACCACGTAAAAAAACTCAGTTACAGCTATAAGTCTGAATGGACTCCATCTGTCTGTAGATAAATAATAATAGCTCATTCCAATAAAAACATAACAGTCCATTTATTCAGATGATTATACACTAAAGAAAACATACTTTTGGATATTATATTTCAATTCTGACAGTAGATCCTCCTAAATGTTACACACTGGACCTTTAATGAGGTTTATATTATTGCGTCATACATACAACTATGCCCCGCCTGCATGGGCTTACATTAGGTTTACATGTGTTCTATACACCAATCAGCCATAACAGGGTGCCTAGGTGGTCATAATGTTCTCTAGCCCCATACATCACAAACTGTGATGCACTGTGTGTTCTGACACCTTTCTATCAGAACCAGCATTAACTGTTTCAGCAATTGCATCAATGAGCCGCCCATGACCCTGTCTCTGATTCACTGCTTTCCCTTCCTTGGAGCACTTTTGATAGGTACTGACCACTGCAGACCAGGAACACCCCACAAGAGCTGCAGTTCTGGAGCTGCTCTGATCCAGTCGTCTAGCCATCACAATTTGGCCCTTGTCAAAGTCGATCAAATCCTCACACTTCCCATTTTTCCTGCTTCTAACACATCAGCTTGAGGACAAAATGTTTATTTGCTGCCTACTATATCCCACCCACTGACAGGTGCCATGATAACCAGATAATCAGCGTTATTCACTTCACCTGTCAGTGGTCAGAATGTTATGGCTGATCGGTGCATGCAAAGTCTCAATTTGTAACTGTTAAAATAATGTGGTGGAGTAAAGAGTAAAATATTTCCCCTAGAATTGTAGTGAAGTAGAACTAAAGTAGCATGAAATGGAAATACTCAAGTGAAGTACAAGTACCTCAAATTTGCACTCATGTACAGTACTTGAGTAATTGTACTTTACACTACAGCTGTAAGGTGAGGATCACGTGACTGACTGGAGGTGGCCAAGCCAGAACTATAACTAGCGAGCTAATCTGCTAGCATGTGTACTGCTGGCTGTTGATATTTGAAAATCAATCACGTCACGTGACACTCTGTGTCAGTAGCATTGAGAGGTTTGCTCTTCTTTATCTGATGCTTCTCCGCTAGACACTCTGAACAGAGCTGGTAGGAGTCTAATGCTGAGACACACACCCACACATTAAAGACCCTGAGGGAAAACACTGTGATAATAGAAATGTAATACAGAAAAAACTTTCAAAATTTGGTTAAATATAAGTTTGCACTCGAATCACAATTACAAAGTACTGCTACTACTGTCAAAAATGAATGGAGTTCAATAAATAAACACAGCAGATTGATTAACAAGCTTTGTTGCGTTCTTCCCTTTGCTGTAGAGTAGATCCATTTTGCAGGGACAGTTGTCTTTTGCACTTCTCTACTGATTAACTGTCTCCTAGCTAGTGAGTCTACCGAAAACTAGACTGCTGACGCCTTTGTCTGTCTCCGTCAGTAATGTGACCCTCACATTGCAGCTGTAGTGGTCCCTCAAGGCCCGCTTGTGACATTGATTCGCCTCTGTGAGCAGTTGTCTAACTGAAAAAAAGATGAACAGATAACTTCTTTAATCATTTATTTGGTATGAGGAAACAGCACACTGAAGTAGCAGAACTTCTTCCACCTGATGTTGCAGATAACCACGCACTTTAACTGTGTGCATGCTCACGTTGCTTTTTGTTTCCTCCAAGGTAAAGATATCTTGAGGGAAACCATAAAGTTCATGTACACAGACTGGGCTGACAGGGACAACAGTGACATGCGGAGGAAGACCCTCCTGGCTTTGTTCACGGACCATCAGTGGGTGGCCCCGGCTGTCGCCACTGCCAAACTGCACGCTGAGTTCCAGTCGCCCGTCTTTTTCTATACCTTCCACCACCACTGTCAGACCGAGGCAAGGCCAGACTGGGCAGACGCAGCCCACGGAGATGAGATCCCCTATGTGTTTGGGATTCCCATGGTGGGAGCCACTGACCTGTTTCCATGTAACTTCTCCAAGAACGATGTCATGCTCAGTGCTGTAGTCATGACATACTGGACCAACTTTGCAAAGACAGGGTTAGTATAATGCCAAATCTAACAATGACATACTTTCTAATATTAAGTGCATTTATGTTATTAAAATATAAAGTAATACACAGTATGTACAGTATGTAGTATTTAAAAGATGATATGTAACACAGTGATGATTGACTTTTGTTGTTTTTGGTATATTCAATCGCTGTATTAGCAACACAGGTAATGCTAAGTTAATAACTCAGTAGTGATAAATAATCCTTAGCATAAAATAATATTTTGATTATTTCTCTCTGCCAGGGATCCAAACCTGCCAGTTCCTCAGGACACCACCTTCATCCACACCAAGCCCAACCGCTTTGAGGAGGTCATCTGGACCAAGTTCAGCTCCAAAGACAAGCAGTACTTGCATATCGGCCTGAAGCCCCGGGTCAGAGACAACTACCGGGCCAACAAGGTGGCCTTCTGGCTGGAGCTGGTGCCACATCTCCACAGCCTCCACAAGGACATCATTGACCGCGCCACAACTCGCCAGCCGCCCGGAGGCACCAACCGCTGGAAGGGCCCTCACAGCCCTGGCACCCGCTCCACACCCCACCCTGTAATCTCCACTTATCCGCCTGATCCTGAGCCCGATGGTTCAGAGAGACCCCGCTACCCTCCCTTCCCGAGTGAGACTAGGGACTACTCCACCGAGCTGAGTGTGACAGTAGCTGTGGGCGCCTCGCTTCTTTTCCTGAATGTGCTGGCCTTTGCCGCGCTTTACTACAAACGGGATAAGCGTCATGAACTCATGCAGAGACGTCACCGCCGACTGTCCCCGCAACGTGGCACGACGATGGGCATGGGTGTTGGCATGGGAGTCGTAGGGGCCCCACCGCACAATGACCTGGCGCTGAGTCAGGAAGAGGAGCTGATGTCACTGCAGATGAAGCAGCAAAGAGTGGAGCTGGAGCACGGCACCCCCCTCCCTTCCCGCGGCGTTCTTGGTGACCTGGAACCCCTGCGACCGCCCGTGTGCCCACCTGACTACACGCTGGCCCTGCGGCGGGCACCGGAGGATGTGCCACTGATGACAGCAAATACCATCACCATGATCCCCAGCACCATCAGCAGCATGCAGCCCCTCCACCCCTTCAACACTTATCCCCCAGTCCCGGCCCCCTCCACTACACCTGTTCCCAGCCACAGCAACAATGCCCTGCCACACCAACACTCCACCACCCGTGTATAGGACCAGGCACAACCCCACTCTGGGCTTAAAGAGACGCACCACACAAACTGCTCCATATAAATCCACTCTCACCCCCCTCTATTCTTCTTTACTATATCATTGTCTTTTCTCATTAAGCCCTCAAATAAAGCTGCAGTTTGTAAGATTTTAAGCAGTGAAATACCTCTAAAATGTAATCATAAATCAAGAAGGAGTTGATTAAAAAAGCTCCTTTGCCAAAATCCTGTCATAGGTACATACTGCTTTGCCCTGTTACAGCTCTTTCAATATGTCTCGCTTACTAGGTGAGCCACCAAAAGCAGCTTTAAGCTTGTAGCTCTCTCTCAAAGAGGTATTGAGCTAATCACAATCAGTCAGGCATCTTATGTGTTGCTTGATTGTTTTGCGTATGTGTTGTTGTGTCAGTGTAAAACTATGTTTGACATAGAATACATACATTCATTCTCATCCATTTAGCGAAAAGATAATACAGTAGCGAGCAGCTTTGTATGAGGCAACATATGCCCCAACAAGCTGTCTGTCATAAAGCGGTGATTTCTTGAAACTTACAAATTGCAGCTTTAAAGGCCCAATCTGGAAGTGGAATTTGGCACCCTGTGTTGAGCGCTATGTCCCAACAGCTGTCTCTGTGTTCTGATTTTGGAGACTTTTGTTTAGTGCGAAATGTATTGACAGCGCTGGAAGTACAAGAATGAACTATTTGACATTCAAGCATGAGTTTTTCATAGATTTTTAAAACTTAATTTCTGCTGTTTACAAATTTATGTACCTGTTTTCAGTTAGGATGCGACCTATACGCCATCCAAAGTCATGCTTTTTGAAAATCTGTATTACTCACAAATTATGCTTTCAAAACATTTCCAGATTGGGGCTTCAACTGTTGGGCGGTACAGGAAATAACTGAATCATACTCAGTCTGTGGGATGCAACCTGGAATCCAGGCTGCCCATTAGAGCTCAGTGCATCTCCGCCGCACAGGCTCTAATCATGTCCATTACTTTATTTGTTTCTCACTCATTATCTCTCTGTCTGTATCCCCATCTCAGCCCATTTAACTGCTTCTCTTTTTCACTGCCTCACACTCTTTCTCTCTCTGCATCTGCCCTCGTAGCTCTTTTTATTAAACCATTGACATAATCCATTTCCATCTTCACTCCTTTCCTCTCTCTCGCAATCACTTCTAGACTCTCTTTTCCTTTTGGAGTCTTTTATACAAAAACACAAATGTAAATGATGTATTATTAATAAATTGTAAGGATATGAATGAAAAAAAAGATATTCTGATATCTCGTTTTTACCAGCATTCTTGGTGCCAAGTACTGTGATAAAGTTCCTCTTTCACTGGCGTCCAGTGGACCGCCTGGAGAGGTCCATCCTGACTGTATCTTACAAAAGGAATTACCATCATAAAAAGTGCCAACCCCTTCATCTTTCTTTTTGATCCACACACTTTTTTTTTTTAATTACACTCAATGTTGCACTGTGGCTGGTCTCTTCTTTATAGGGAAATCAGATTCAATATATTCTCGTTTAAAAGAAAAAAAGAATATAAAGTTTTATTAACTACTTTGCTGTCTGGGATATTTGCATGATGTTTTTTATTTTATAAAGAGTGTGGACAGAGAAGTTTGTTTGTCATTTCAATGATTTGCCTTGTTCTTCATTGTTTTTTTTCTCTCTTTTATTTTGAAAATCATTTTAATTTTCTATTTTAATATCAGCTGCACTTTGTGGTACTTCAAAAAGGTATTAAAGTATTAAGAGATGAATATTGTGTAAACTATGATTATAACAAAGAGAGTAAATATTTCCTCTTTATTTTTTTCATTTCCTAACACTGAGGCTGTGCCGCAAAACTACCAGAAAGACTGATCAAAGCCTTTTTCTTTCCTCCCTCTTTTTGCTCTGATTCTCTTTATTTTTTTGCAACCGTCAAGTTTGAAGTCACTGTATCTCAATCTCACCTGAAGATAGCACTTTTTTTGAGTTACAAAAAAAAAAAAGAAACAACTACTTTACATGAATAGTCTAAATAAGGTTTTTGTCTGTGACTGACATTAACCACATGCTTCAAGTGTTTGAAGACTGCCTGACAGTTATCTTTTCGTCTGCTCTTTTGTTGTTTCATGATTCTCCCTTCTGCAAGGCGGGAGAAAGGATAAGATATATTTATGATGGTCAAAAGGTGAGAAAGCCTTGTACGAGCGTTTCACATCTTTCGCACAACTGAACACAGGGACGGGTCACACTCTGGACAATTCTGAAAAAAAAAAACCCCAGTGACATTAGGACAACACTGGACAAACGCTGACAGTGATTCAATGGCGATGGCGAGATAGCTCGTCAGCTACATTATGATCTGTCAATGCACAGAGGATGCATTCTAAAAACCTGATTTAAGAAAAAAAAAATCTTTAATGACAGACATTACTCATACACCATATACCACAAAAACCAGGCGAGCGGGATTCCTTCCCCCGCCTTGTGATGTTCTGTATCCTGTCTGCTTAGGATAACGACACTCTGGAGCCAGACTGCCATCCCTCACACTGGACTGGAGCGAGCCGCGAGGACAAAAGAACAAAAACCAACACATGAAACAAACTGTACATTTTTTAAGTGTAAGAGAACAAACTGGAATTTGTAAATATTATGTTTGTTGTTTGGTTTGAGTGATTGGCCGGAACTTTTCTTTGTGACAACAGGTGCAAGTTTAGATGACTTAACATGATTTTAGCACTCATGCGTATGTTTTATTCTCCTTTTATTTCCTAGGTCTCAAGGGCAAATTCCAATAGGTTATTGGCACATAAGTACATCTGTTAACATAAGTGAATAATTATATATATATCTATATATATATATATATATATATATCCACAGCATGGTTGAGGTCAACATAAACACGGAAACGAATGCTTAGGGCTCAGGTTAGCCTTAATGTTGTGGTGATAAAAATGCTCTTACTGCATATATGGCTGTCTAAAGCATAACGTACACACCTGGCACTATCCTATCAATCGAGGCAGCTTTTCAGTGAAATGAGTCCTTTCATTGGTTAAAAAGCCAAAGAACAGCTGCAGAGAACAGATGAAGGAAGGGGAAATAGGGATGATTTGAGAAATGAGGCAGAAAAAACGAGAGGCAGGATATTTCAAATGTGCTCAAAACAAACCACAAATCAAGGAACTTTACTTGTGATGCCTGTGGATTAAATAGTTAGTGTCTCACGTTGTCTTGAGCATTGTCATACAGTTTAACCTGTAATTGGGAGGTTGTGAAATCCTTTGTACTCTTTTTGGTCTTATTTCAGACTCTAATCATGGTGGTTGTTTTGCTACCTTTTGCAATTTTGTCTGCACATTCTGTTTATGGGATTATTGACCCAGCTGTTTGATGTGAGTTTGAGTTGCCCATGCTTCCAAAAACACTATTACAAAGACAGTATTTTGGGGTTTTGTTGAAACAAGGGTTTGGACAGCCAACAGATAATGGAAGCACACTCACCAAGTTTACATGTTTACACTACAGTTTTGATGTTGGCTTAAGGTAAAGGGGAAAAAAAAGAAAAAGCATTACAAGGATCCAAATATCTTATTATAACATTTATTGCTGGAATGGTAAAGTGAAGGCTTGCACCTGTTTGTCTGTTTCATTTAGTCTGATTCAGTAACCTGCTTGAAGCTCAAGATACTGTGAGTGAGCATAATGACCAGAAGGGGTTGAAAGAATTAAAGTTAATATTTCTATTTCAAATAGAGGCTATTACACACTGTATGTTGTGTATCTGAACTGGAAAACATTAAAAGACATTCTTAAACAAATGCTTTGCCATTTTTGTCACATTGCCAGAGAAGCAACACAAGCTGTATTACATTTTCTAGCCACTTGGGGCAGAAAACCCTCACATCCAGGAGCAACTTTTAATGTTAGTAGTGATGGAAAGTCCGTTTTTTTTTTTAGTGAGTTAGATCATTTGGCTCAGCTTAGCAGTAAGAGAGCTTTTCATTCAGTTTCATTTTCCACCTCTGGGTTGTAATAATTCAGACAATTCTAGCAATGTTTTGACCTGTGATTGGTACGTATGTACATTTATGATTTAACCTCATAATTTAAAGTATACCATCATTTTACATTATGCTAAATAATGTAAAAACATCAAACAGTATTACATATGTATTGAACGTTTTATTTATATTGAACTATGTTTTGTATGTTGGCGACCGATGCAACATGCAAAAGTGTCACCGTGCTTGGGACTAAAGTGAAGTGTTTCTGGATTGTATTTTATATGTTTTTTAGGATCATCCTATTAGTCTGTCTTGTATTCATTTTTTAAAAAAAAGAAAGACAAAAAAATTGGCGGTCGGACGGGAGCTGGCTCCTGGCTCATAGAGCCGACTCGTTCAAATCATTAACGGCTTTAACCAGCAGGCAATTGCTTGTGTAGACGACCAGCAACTTTAACTTTAACATTTATTGTGTTTCTTACCTTTTAGCAGCCTTTATATTTGCTATTGGTAGTGTAGAGTCAGGATATCAAAATGTTTTGCTCATTGCTGCCCGCTACAGTTGAAAATGGAGAGTAGTATATTTGTGAGACTTTAAAGGCCTTCAAACAGCTACAGAGCTCTGTAGAGTTGGCTGGTTTATCAACTTATCTTGATAAAAGAAGTATGCAAACATAGCTGAACAACATTACCTCCAAAACAATCTGAGTGAAATCAATTGTTGAAGTAACTCAGTTGTTTTGAGTGCGCTTACATTTGTGCTGTATTTTAAGCATTGGTGATATAATTCCAGTTTGTTCCACTGACTCATTTTCTTTTAGTTGACTTCATATTATTACACAAATGTAAGCCCCATAGCGCCAAAATTAATTGGCTACCATTTTGATAATCGATTAATTGTTAATAGTTTTTATCATACATCAGCTCTTTTGACGTATGAGGTAATGTAATAATTTGCTTAAGTGGAAGAAAACTGAGTAAACTCAATTTAAGTTGTAACATTTGTATAATGAAGATACATTAAAGGTAGTCTTACTTTATTCAGATAAATAACACATTTTAAATAAGTTTGGAGAAATGCTGCATATGAGAGTGTCATTTATTTACTAGTTTTAACTTCAATTCAATTTATGAAATTGGTACAATTAACTTAATTAAGCTTGGTTAGGTAGTAAATTTAAATGGTTTAAAGCAATTGGTTTCCTCAAACAATCAATTTTACAGTGGTCATGTCAATATTGATTATTGGGGCTTGAAACAAGTGATGGTTGTTTTTTTTTTTAGAAAGAAGAAAATGATGATGGCTACTCAGCTAACAGGAACCATAGATAACACAGTTTTCCTGTATTACTTACATTTTTCTTTTTTTCTTCTCTTTTTTTCCAGTTTCGTTGTTGCTTATATAGCTAGCATTCGCCATAAAATGAAGCCTCCAAAAGCTCAGCTTCCCATGATTTCAATTTCTAAGCCACACAAACTGAGTTCTGACCTTCACTCCATAAGGTCTTTAAGTTATCTGAAGGATTTGAATTTCAAAGCCTAAAATAACTTGGCAGCACCAATTTTATGATGGGAATCGGCCTCTGATCTCTGTTTATTCAGCTGTTGTACACAATAAATCAATATTACAGCAAATATACTGGAACAGACTGATGCACTGGTCCTGTTGGATAAAACATTTGTGCTAACAACTTTCCATTCATTGGAGCCCTGATGTGGAAATAACTGAATACTTATTTTGCCACAGATACATTTATTTCTGTAGTATAAGTGGTGAAGCACTTTGAGACCACATTGCACCTCTTTTTACCTCTCCAAAGTCACATTTGCGCTGTAATCAATTGATCTTTTTTCCCATATTACATTTTGCCACTATGAATTATCACAGGTAGACTAGAGGCAAAACAATAAAGATAAATCATTTCAATAAGCAAACCCTGCCTGCAGCTGTGTTGCAAACTGGGATTCATATACAATTCCCTAAAGGAGGTGGGGGGGTCCTAAATCTGACCTTGCACAAGTGTACATTGTCTTTGAACAAGTGTGCCAATGCATCCATTTTTAAAACTTTTCTATAGTTTTTAATAGTTTTTCATATTTGGATTACCAGATTTATACTTTTGGATTAGAATAACTGGCCTGAGTTATTGCTGCAATAAGAAGCAAGTTATTAAACCCCACTGGGTCTAATAACTCTTATGGTTGATGTGCACTGTATTAATCAAAATCATCTTCGTTATAACTTTGTAAATAGATTGCACAATTGTTTAGATGACTGATGCATACGGTAATGTCATTGCATTTCTCTTTTGCTCTCAACACAATTACCTCTGCAGATAATGACACTATTGGTTTCCCTTTAAGCACAGAACATACTTTCCCTCACTCACTAGGTGGCAGTGTCCAACTTTATTGACAGGACCTGCTGCATCAGAAAATGACTGCTTCTAACCCAAATGAACCAGCCTCTATTTAAAAAAAAAAAAAAAAGTCAGCCTTGCTATCATCACTGTCATTTTGGGATGATGGGTCTAACAGCTCAGAAAGCTTCTTCCTCTGGAACTGCAAATAGAAACATCATTCTGAAAAATGTAAAGACGATCTCTTCAGCATCATGAAACTAAAACCCACTATAAGTTATGTCAAACATGCCTTTGAGATATTATATTCACAAAGGTAATATTTAAACATTTTAAATGTTTTATTGGATATCCAGTTGTTATTCTCGCTGTCTTTAAATGATAAAATCTGCATGGGAAGTTTGCAAGGCTTCTCAGATCCTGTTGGTCTTGTGATAAAAACTTAAAGAACTCTACAACAAATCTATTGGACAGCCCATGGATCTTTTATTTTATTCAAAAGACTTTTATTACAAGCAGATTAACTAAATGATTAAAGCGAATAAAACCCATCAGACAGCCATAAAAGTCAAATCCAATTTTTATAGCTGTGCCAAACATTCAAACTCACATATGCTCAAGAGTATGAGGGAAGGGAGCTATTTCTAAGCTTATCACAGCTTTACATCCAGGTTGTAAGAGTTTAACCTAAAAGACTACAGGAGACCTCAGCTTTAAAGTTCACTATTTTACATATTAAAATGTTTAGTGCATAAATGACAAGTAATCACACTAGCCAGTAAATTTTGATAGTTTATTAAATGGGTTTGCATAACACACCACACATCACTATTATAGTCCCTCTCCCAACAAACTAGCTCCCTTTGTCATGTGGTCATTTTCTGCAAGAGGGCAGATAGAAAGCATTAATAAATAAAACCTATTGAAGAACTAGTTCTTTAAGTTTTAAGAGCTGCAAGGAAAGTTTTAAATGACAATATCTAAATTTTTAAATGACTCTTGAGGAGGGGAAAGCACACATATCTACCATAAGCCACCCATTATCTTGAGAGTAAGCCCAGGAGAGCTTTCAGATAGTGTGCTGGAGGTAAAGAGGAAGAGGTGAGGGAGAGATGCAGTTGTCATAGAAGATCTGAAGGTTCTGGTCGACGTCCATGTTGTTTTTCAGAAGGATCTCAAGCTCCTGAACCGGCATCTCATGGACGCTGTTGCCCTCTTTGGCGTTTTTGGCCATGGCGGCGTGGGACGGGAAGCGGATGCGGACATCATGCGGCGCGTTGCGGTCGTAGTCGGTGCAGCAGTAAGCGGACCACACATCTTCCGGGATGGCCACACGGTCCTGGTTGTTCCGACGGATCGTGTTGCCTCTGGTGGTCACCCCGGTGACGATGAAGGCCGTGCCACGGCAGAAGTTGTTGAGGCGCACCCGGATGCGCTCCTCGTACTCGCGCCAGGGTCCGATGTTGAACTCCCGTATCTCCGGGACCACGTTGGTCAGAGTGTAAGTGGCTGCACGGTCGTGCGGGGTGGACTGGTGCTGGTCTGGGTTCAGGTGACCTCTCTCGTACAGGACCACATCAGAGTAGTCATCGAGGACTGCCTGGCTGTCCTCAAACTTCATGTGCAGGTAACCAGTGGGGAAGGGCAGCATGTTTCCATTGCCATCAACTTCTGCCAGCTGTGGAGACATAAAGAGCACTTCCAGCAGGGTTTTCAATAATATGGGAATTATACAAAGCCAGTGTCCCCCTGGCTCCTGGTCTAGACCTACTGTCTATTCCAGCTGCTGCCAAGCCCTCTTTGAAAGAGGTTTTATACTTCAGTGTGAGCTACCTGGTTAACAATAAAAATGGATGAATGAAAAACCCTTTATGAATGAAGTTTTCTCTATATTTTGTGGATAAGCAAACCTAAACTATGACTCAAAGACAAGTCCCTCACCTGTGGCTCATACATCCAAGGGTAGTCCACACGTCTGTCTCCCTCTGTTTTCTTGAAGGTGTAAGCTGAGTAGACCGGAATCCGCTTCTGGGGGTCGTACAGGGTTACATAACGAGGTTTGTCTGCGTATCGTTGGCAGATCTTCTTCAGTTTGGTGTCGATGATCCCCCGCGGTGGTGTCCCCATATACAGGGAGTCCTTGCATCTCTCTACATGATTAAAATCTTGGACCACCGTTGCTGACGTGAGGGACGAAAGACATATGATCAAAATGGCTAAAACTAATGGCGTTAACATGTTCATGGTCAGAGAGGTCTCCTCTGTGTCTCCTACTGTGGCTGCTGCAAAAACAATGACAGAAGATGTTTGCAGTTATGATTTAAATGTCACAAAGGAGATATGCAAAGCAGGAGGAGACAGGCCTTCTGACACATGTGGGCGTGGATGTGCAGGTCATTGCATTTCTCCCACCTACAATTCTAAAATGATATTGAATAAAAAGCTGTTTGTTTTCTTGAATTTTGTCCTAAATCTTTATATTTATAGGCTTTATTTCTCTTTTTGAAGCAAAGGTACTGCAATGAACTTATAGGCTTAAGGCTATTTAAACAAAATAGTAATCATTGACTCCTCTATGTTTGCAGGGAAATTCTTACCACGTCATTATTCTACATATTCACCTTAGTACCACAAGGAATTCATAACCAACACACCTACTGAGAACGACAGCCAACCACTTGTGCAGCCCCCATTTGGAACAAAATGTAAAACACAAAAAACCTGCTGCAATAACTTGCCCTTGCAAAAACATTTTGACCTTGCAAGATCCTTTTTTTTTCCAGTGACGTAAGCATGTAAGCATGACTCTCACAGAAGCCTGAATTCTGGTTCACCTGGAGTATGGTGATGAAACACAGGCCATTGAAATAGGATACTCGGAGACGTGTTATCAATGTAATGGTAAATGCAAAACTGTCTAATCTGTCTCAGTAATGAACAAAAGGCCTAAAGTGACCAGTGTAGTTCAGAGGTACTATGCAACGTGAGTGGTGGATAAACCAGTGGGCAGAAGAGAGATAAAGCATGAAAGTTTAACTACAACATAATGACAGTGTACACACACTCCTCATGATCTGTGCATAAAGGCCCACACGTGTTTGCCATTTAATAATTAAAGACAATAGTTACACTTGGAATATAATGGAATAATTACCAGAGATCAGAGTTAATAAATGTTTTATAAGCTTTTGTATTTGTATTTAGAGCAGGAGGGGGAGGAGATCTCATTGAAATAAAGTTGGTGTTTTATTGAACAAGAGAAGAATTATATATAAATATGAGTCTGAAGAAGCAAAATAAGAAAATAACCCAGTACTTTATAGAAACTGAAGAAACTTAATTTTCCATGAAGTAGATTGAGTATTGCACAGCAAATGGTTCAATGTTCTGCCAAAATGGGTGCTTGACCTATTTTGGCTGCTCACTGTGTACAGAGCAATTAATCCATCTCAAAGTCTCTTCCTGTCTCCAAAGTTTTTTAGTCCTTAGTCCTTCATAACAGCTTGGACACATTATGCAAATTCTTCATCTTTTTATTAAACACATTTACCATTTGATGGCTGTGGCTGCACAGTTCTCTCTCTCCATTACTGCAAAGGGCACTTGTGTTTTGCTTTCTTTATTTTGCAAGTATCATTTGACAACAACTTACCATGTGGCTTGGTAGTTGCACTGACTGTCCTACAGCAGAAAGGTTACTGGTTGATCCACTCACCAACTACACGTCCTGTCAGTGTCCTAGATCTCTTTAAACACACAGCACCACGCAAATAGACAAAACACACAAGCAAATTTGGAAGTCATACTCGCCAGTTTGACAGCACATGTGCAGCATTTTGAAAAAAGGAGAGAAAACACAAAAAACTGCATTGCAAATACAGAAAACGTGACCAAATACAGAAACGCTTCAAATAGCACAGATGGCAATTGAAACTGTTTCCAGAGGACACTAGAAAGCGATGAACGTGGCTGGGACACATATTTTAATCAGGAAAGACAAGTGAATGAAGTAAAGATAATTGTTTATTATAATATATTATATGTGATGTTTAAATCTTGACACAAAGTTTTTGGCACTAAGACTCTACAGCAGTGGTTCCCAACCTGGGGGTTGGGACCCCCACTAGGGCTCACCAAAGCTTCATGAGGGGGGTCGCGAGGCCTTTTTGATTTTAAGGGGTGTAGGAGGGGAAGAGAACAGGGACATGTTTGTGATCGAGGGGCGTCTGCCCTGAGCAGCATCAAGATAAATCCCCAGACACGGGTGGTGGTGGTGGTGGTGGCTGATGACTCTGCTAAGGCTGATGAAATTATTGAAGCTGATTAATCTGCAAATACTGGGTGATGGGGGAGGTGAAGGAACATGCATAACAGCAGCATAAATGAACATATTTCAAAAGAAAACCATGCAGGCGTGACGCTGTGCTATTGGATAAATGTGAGCCCCTGATAATGACAGCAAGGAAACTCTGCGAGCACGAGAGAGGAGTGAATGCAATGCCAAAAACTAGTCTTCCTGACTGAACTTTGGCTAGAGCTTCATTTGGTTGTGCTTTCTCACTTTTTTTTCTAAATGTTGCTCATGTGTTGTCAAATTGATGAAGATGTTTTCTTAATTGGCTTGTGTTTTGTCTGTTTGCGAGGGTCTTCTTAAGTTGCAGTGCGCTGAGCTCTCAGGGCCACCGTATTATCATCTAAATCTGTGATTCTCGACCAGGGTTATTCTTACCCTAGGGGGCACCTCTGCACTTGCTACGGGGTACGTGGAAAGATTATGAAGTAGCTCAAGTAATAATGAGCAAAAAGGAGACTAAAGAAACTATGATTTGATAAAGAAATGTATCCACAGAGCTGTACTCGAACACCCCGGAGAGCAGGGATACTAGCTAGCAAGAGAGAGGTGCAGTTGAAACTGATGGATAAACAGTCGAAATAGCTCGCTAAAAGCAATCAATAAACATCATTGTGCCATCAAATTATCATCACAATGCCACTTTTATATAACTAATTATATTAACATCCAGTTAAGAACCAATTCAAATGAGTGCTGGTGTCAGTGAACGGGTAATCGAGCTCCTCTGACAGGGCTGTGGGGATACGTCTGACAGAAAAGATTGGAAGCCACTGATCTCAATGTCAGAAATATAAAGGAAATACAAATGTGCTGCATATCAATGGCTGGAGGTTCTGGTGCTGTCCTGCCCCCTGCTCAAGTCTGTCTTATGCAAATGCAGACTGTTTGTCAGATTAGCTGGAGCAACAATCCTTCACTGCCCTAATAAGTCAGTTAGAGTGACTGAGTGTTGTTATTCATCGAGGGACCAGCTTGCCTCTCTGATCTAATCTTGAGTTATGACAATCATAACTTATGTAGCTGGGGCTGATGATGCAGTTATGTGAACAGACATTTTTCAGCTGTCAGCATTTTTACCAATTAAAATTATAAATTCAGACCAAGTGCCGACCCAGCTCAGCTGCCCTCTGCTGCTTCATCCTCTGTAGGAGAGTGAGAGCATTTCACTGCTGCTGAGTGGAATGTCACAGTCAAAGGATTGGTCCAATCGACTTGGATAGCTTTTTTTGGGGGGTAGCTGATCTTCTGTCCGTTTACTTGTTTGTTCTTAGGGTTGATTAAAGATGTCTGTGATTCTCATACAACATCCTTCACAAACATAATTCTCATAAAACCCTCTACAGCTTTGTGTTTCTCTGACTGGCTTGGAAACATTATAGTTGTGTCAGTTCATAGACATGTCTGGCTGACCTGGAATAAGCATTTTTAACAATATGACTGTGCCAGGCTGTTGAGAGATTTAATGACAAATTCAAGCAAATTCAAGAAATGAATTATTAGTTCTGGTCCTGGGAGCAACACAGTATGTAGTGATTTAAAATATATAATAAATGCAGTATGCCAGTTTAACGTAATACATACGTTATTTATTTATTTTGACCTACTCTGCTGTATTTTTAGCACCACTCTACTGTACATAAAAACCTCACGTCCTGCACGTTCATACAACCCAGTATGTCATCATGCAGTAATATATATTTCCCACTTGGGGTCAGTGTAGGCTTTTTTGTTTCTTGCTCCCAATATGCTGCTAATGATAAGTGCATAAAAAACATAAATCAAACGTGTTTTGAAGTCTAATTGCAATTGAAAAGCGTAGCAAACACATTTTGAATGTTAAAAACACACTGATGTGTGGTAAAGCATTCATTCAGTTTGTTTTGAATTTAATGTTATTTAATTTTAATTATACAGTTAGGCTGTACGGTGGGGGTCATTCAGTATTGTGTTATACCACTTTTTCTCTGATATGTAAATTAATATGATGGTGATTGGTGTTTCTCTGTACTATACATAAATAATTTCATAAATTTGTGTCAGGTCTGTTTATACTTTTTCTTAACTTTTTCCTCTTTCACTCAGATTACCATGATATGATTTTGTAAGAACATCAGAATATTAGTTGTTAGTTACACAAATGGGTAATACATTTGTTATTTTTTTTGTTGTGACATTAAACTAGTGTTTGATCATATAACTTCTGATTAAATAAAATCCACATTAGTGTGATATCTATAATTACTTTCTAAGTTCAAAGGCGCCATTGTAAAACATTTGCTGTATCATCACACCACACACACACGACAGCTTTTTGCTTTTTGATTGAAACTGTCGCGACAGAACAGATGCCCCCTTTACTTGTGAACTACAGGAGACAGTTTCTAGGCCTTCACTGAGCCACCAGGGGGCTCAATTTAGCAGATATGCTGGAGCTATGAAGCTGTCCCCACTTAGTTCTGCACCAAAGCCTGCTGATTGGTCCAAATATCCGCATGGGCTGAGCATTGGCCAATAGCGTTTGGGCTGATCAGGGGCTGTTGCTATGGCACTTCAGAGGTAAAAAAAAAAAAAAAAAAAGAAAATCTGTCAGCAGTCTGCTTCCACCATTTCACTCTTACACTCGTCTACTGCCTCCTCATCAGCTCTGTCTGTACCTCTCGCTGTGCACTCAGGGCCGACAGCTCTGCCTCCTTTTTATTGGCCGCTGGTGGGTGAAATGAGCAGAGGAGTGAGTGGTGGTTTTGCATTGTGAGCCTCAAAGAGTAGACCCTCCCTCATGAACCTAGAGCTGTAGCCCCACCTCCCCCTGGTTATCCTGTCACTTGACATTTGAGCTCAGCCAACACTAGCAGGCAGCCCTTCTGTCACCATTTCACTCTGCCTTGCTTCCCAGTTCACCCAGAAAGCTCCACCGAGAGCTACAAAAATCGAGAAAACTTGTGCATTGTTCATACTGATACTCTGACGTGTATTGTCATTCTGTGACCTTTTCCCCGTTTAATTAAGTCATTTAATATCCTATTTTGAAAAATGTTTGGTGTGTGCATATCTTTCTGCACAGATAAGTGTACAAAGCTGAAGAATGTGGCATTCAAAGTAAAACAATTCCAACTCGCAGCGATATTGGTCAGGGAAACATGTCTCTATCAGCTCGAGAAGATTCTTTTACAGCTGTGGAGGGATTTAAAATATCTCCTCTACTGTACTGGCCATGTTCCAACTCTCACTTACTCTCTCTCATACACACACATATTGTACACACACACAAACACACACACACACACACACACACACACACACACACACACACACACACACACACACACACACCCAGAGGAAGAGGGAAATAAAGAGCCCCTCCATGCTTCTGTCTGCTGCTTTTCCCCTCCTCCTGCCTACTCTGGTTCACTGCAAACTGTGATAGATAAGAGATTCTCCCCCTCTCATTGGCTCCCCTTTTGTGATTGGCAGCTCGTTGGGCCCGCCCTGCCAGTGTCTGTACATGGATCGGTCGGCTGTGAGAGCCCCAGCATCCGAGAGTGGAGTGGAAACAGGAAGAGGGGGAGAGGGGAAGAAAGGAGACAGAGAGGAGAGAGGATCGGGTGAGACAAGGTGGCGAAGAGTGAAAGAGAGGAAAAGGGGAGCAGAGGGGAGTGTGGAACAAAGAGAACAAAGACAAAAAAAAGAGGTAAAAGAGGACTACAGAGGAGCAGCTTGATGTGCTATGTGCTTATGGCTGAATGTAAATGTGCTGCATGCATTGTGCAGTGTGGGAGAAGAAGTGTGAACATGTATCTCTGTTCCTCCTCTGCTCTGTGTTTGTCTACATGTGTTTATTTTTCTATTTGTGTCATTGTTCTGAGCAATCTGTCTTGGCTGAACATACTGCAGTGTGTGTGTGTGTGTGTGTGTGTGTGTGTGTGTGTGTGTGTCTGCAGACTGTGCTGCACGTTCATGCATGAAACCCCCACTCATACACTCACACACACAAACATGCTCACATGCAGTGGTCACATGCAGAGACATAGTGCAGGAGCAGAAATGTGAAATGATGAATGCAGAGAAGGGGGAACTGTTGCAGCTACACTTGTGTTGTGGTTACATTTGTGCTCTGTGGAACGTTTAACTGTTGAATATCAGCCTGTCTGTCTCTCTGTGTGTGTGTGTGTGTGTGTGTGTGTGTGTGTGTGTGTGTGGGTGTGTGTGTGTGTGTGTGTGTGGGAGGTGTACAGTATTAGGAAGCTACAGTGTAACCAAGTGTGATGATTAGTCTCTATTTAAAGTAATGCCCTAACTGTGTCACATACAGCTCATAGCTCCACTGAAAGTTCAGCTCAGTGCGTTGAACACATCGACCTACCAAAACCTTTTGGCTTTGTTGTGTCTTAATAAAACTCAAATATTTGACTCAGACAGTTTTGAGTTAAAATAGAATAAACAAAGGGTATCTATGGTGACCGTCGCTAACGTACAGCATGCACTGTACTGTATGCTTTCAGTTGATGTGATTGCCAGCTTAGGTAACCACCTGGATGTGCACTTCTAGATTACCATTCCTCACACAAGCCAGCTGTCTGACACACATACCCACATACACACACACACACACACACACACACACACACACAAGACACTTACACACGTGCTTCCAGTGCCTTCTTTGAACCTGTTAACCGGCTACATTGTCTTTGTTCACAAATAGCTGTACATTTTGCATTGTTTCCAAAAGACACCCCTCTTTTCTTGTTCTTGACCTTGCCTTGGTACATTCCAGTACCCCTCAGAGAGCTGTGCTTTATGGAGCATACACCGGGAGAAGCTGCTATTATAGAAAGGGAGAAGGGGATAGGGCAGAGAGAAGCGGGGCTGCAGGGATGTTATTTTTAGAAATGTGATTGATATTCGGCTCATACTGCACGTTCTTTCTCTGTGATTTGACGCTATTTCAGGCCTGAATCCAGTAAAATCATACGTGTTCCTGCATTCAGGCAGGGTGGCTTATCTGTCTGTACATTGTCGCTTGACGCTTCCCCTCCATCTGTTCTCTTCATGTCTCTGCTCCTCATGTTAGCTAGCCTAGGAGCCACCAGAGACAGGCCTGGTCTGGTGCAGCCCATCCTTCCTTTTATGGTATAGGATCAGTATCCTTACTACTTACACACACATGCACACATAAAAGTCTCAGCAAGAGATGCACAGCTGCAGTGGTTCTCTGCAGCTAGCAAGTAGCTCCAGATAGTGTGAGGTATGCATGCTATTATTGTTCAAACGAGGACACAAATTGGAGTGTGTTTGCAAAACTGCAGCAGCTCTTCATTCCACAATTAATAGTTTTTATTCAGCTGGCAGAAAAGCTGTACAAAGGTGGCAGGCATCTAGGAAGGGTGAACAGAGAAAAGAAGACACAAATGTGGAAGTATAAATCAAATCCTATAGACTCTCTACACCCCACCACCCCTCTCCCTCCATGTTAAAATCACACACACACGCAAACACTCCCCTCCTTGCTTGAGGCCTTGCTCCCAGCTCTGGACTAAATGATATCATCGGTTGCCAGGGATACAAGGACACAGCGTGCAGAGAAAAGGGAGGGTGAGGCATAGGCAGAGCCATGCACATAGCCTGAAAGAGAAAGGAAGAGGCTGGTATATTGGGTATCAAGAAAGAAAAGGAGCCTTGTTGAAACAAGTAGGGAAGATAGCAAAGGCAATGGGGCAGGGCCATGAAGAGGAAAGACAGGAGAAAAGAAAGCTTGCCAGCCTGTCAAAGGTTACTGGCCCATCCTTCTTCTCCCCTCTTTCCTACATCTCATTTTATTCCCTTTCTTTGTCTAGAGAGGGTCAGATTTGCAACAGTGCAAATGTGTGTGAAAGCATGTGTTGCAGAAAATGAGAGACAAGAATAGAAAGGAAGAGAATGGCAGCAATACCTGAGGGATGCAGGAGAGATACTGCCCTTGATCTGAAACAATAAAACCTTCCTGTCTTGTACATCTGGGCACCAACTGACTATGGTATTTCCTCACTCTGTCCATTGTGTGTGTCTGTGTGTGTTTGCCAGCTTGCGGAGGATGAGCGTGTCTATTTAAAGGGATCCGAGACTGCACGGGTCTGCTGTCTTGCTATTCTTGACCGGCAGCATCATCGAATTTAGACCAGAGTCTTTCTCCCCCTTTTCTTTCAGTGCTGATTGCAAGGTAAGATTTGTGACAGGGCTGTGCATACACACACACACACACACACACACACACACACACACATACACACACACACAGAGACACACACAGAGACACACACACACACACACACACAAATAAATGTCTCCAATTGACACATAGCAAACAGGATCGGTGTGGTGAAATTGTAAAAGGTTAGGGAGGCAAACAGGGGTCGGCAGAGACATGAATGGATGCATGGCTATCTCTCTGTGCTGACAGAGACATGACTAGGGTTTCCTTGGCGACAAGAGGGAGGGAGGAAGCAGACTGAGGGGTGTAGACAGCAGGTTAAACCTAGCAGTGGGTGTCAACTAAACACCCACAAGCATAATAAATAAAATATTTTATTTGTAAAGCATTATTTGTGCAAAAATATTTCCCTATACAAGTCAAGAGCAGAATTGTCTTAGAAGTAATGTCCTAATTTTATACAGCTAGCATTCAATTCAATACACTCCTGTAACTGTCCTGTTTGCACTGCAGATTGTTGTCTTTAAGTTATCTCACTTTGAGGCAGAGCGTTTACCCCAACAGCTACTTAACCCTTTTTGCACATGACATCATTTGGCCTTGGAGCTAAATTCCAGATGTCTGGAATTAACCCTGCACAGATGGGTTTAATATTGGAAGCACAGAGCCATTGTTGTGTGGAGTCAGCTGCTGCTGACTGCCGGCACCCCCCTACAATACTGTAAGTGTGTTCCAGGGGAGGGTCTACAGCAGATGGTCTGTCTGCTCTCTGTGTAATGTTGCTCAAATAATAGCAAGCTCAGGGTTAAAAGTACGGGTAAGGTGTAGTGTCAAAGAAACAGAAACAGAAATTGTAATGTGTTTAAAACTGTGGTAACACTGTGCAAACCGTGAAAGACAGTATACAAGCTGTTAGCATGAATTAAGCACATAGTGAACTTTATCGCAGTTCAGGCTCGACAGTGACGTGACATTAATACAGGTTGCCATTCTGGGACTCATACTCAAACAGGCAAGTCTGAGAATAAAACTGTGAAACCATGATCGCGAGCAAAGACGGATTTAAGCAGTTGATGAAGAGGTTATTTTAGCATTAGCAGAGAATCCTAGTAGCTCAGGAAGCTGGTCTCTCAAAGAGGAGATTTTAGTGGAACATGAGGTGATATGAGGATTAGAGTGGCTATAACCAGACACACTGTCTATTGTACATGATGACATACAGTGCTGTATGTTAGGATAAAGGCAAGCAGTCTTACTTTACTGTAACGTACCATTGTATATACATGAAGGCCTTTTTTACTCTCTTTCTACTCCAAAAATAAATCTAAATGCAGTTAACTCTAAAAAGCCTAAAGCCACAGCAGCAAGAACAGTCTGGCTTCAGTTGCTCTAGCAACTGGTTGCAAATGGACTCTTGAGGAGGTGGCTCACTTAGCTCATTCAGCACTCACAGAGAGGTTATTATAGCACAGCTGCAACCGTCTTACCACAAACAAACCTGTATGAAACAAACGTGTACCACTAGGGAAGTGGTAAAATGTTGCACAACAGTTCTTCATACTATTTATAAATCGCTGTGGGAAATGAATGCATATAGAGGTGCAACCTGTCTCTAGTAGAGAAATGCAAAGTTAATCTGCATGAGGTCAGCTCACTTTAGCACAATATATAGTGTTGAAGTGTAAGGCAGCAGCAGTAGAGACAGTAAGAGGTCTTTTCGTCTATGATAAAAGAGGCGACCTGTATGCAACTTTATTCTATTTAAATCAAAAAGAGTGAAAGAGGCAGATGAGGCAGACGAGGCTAAGTGTTAGAAATTGTGGTCAGACAAAGTGAACAACAGAGACACAGCCAGCTGATCACACCTGATCTGCTATAGTGGTTCAGTACACAGCGGGCAGCTATACAGCTCACTGTTCTCACACCATAGATCTACTGAACTAGCGTCTGATGATGAACCATGAGGCACTGGATGGAAGATGGGTGCTGTTGATTTGACCACCAGTTCTGTCAGAGTTATCAGAATCAGAGCTTATACTATACTGTGAGAAAAAGACAGCAGCAGCCCAACCAGTTTTTTTTTTCTCTGCCTTTCTTTGTTCTTAAAGTGAGGTTGCCATGGTCCTTCGTCGTAGTGCCATGTTTTTTTTCTGTCATCGGATGGCCACTGGCTGTGGCGACTGCTGGGTAGCAGTGATTAGAGAGAGGCTGAATGCACAATGTAGCTCTGGCTGACTGATGATATGACCGCTCCACAGATACAGTGCAGCAAAAAAAAAAAAAGAAACAGCATGAGGAAATAAAATCTACCACAGCTAGACAAAATCACACTCGATGTCAACAGACCCACAGAGATAAAAGGCATATTTGTTATTAAGAATAAGAATAAAAGCAATACTGTGTAAATATGGTATGGAAATACATGTTTCTCTCTCTCTAGTCAGATATGGATGCATCTCTCAACCATGTGTATTGTCCACAGGCTGTTTTTTGCTCTCAGGTGTGAAGTGGAGGGCCTCCCAAACACAGACCAAGACTGGTAACCACAAAACATTTCTGCCTCTGTACTTTGTGTGTGGCTGTTTAAATGCAAACATATACTTCAGTATGTGCACAACTGTAGCACTTTATAGTATTACGGTAGTACTACATTACAGTTTTACATTGCAGTACTGCAAAGGCACTGGGTGTCTAATTAAACAGTCACATGAAGCTTTTTCAAATAATGAATGAGTGAGTAGAGTAGTCTTCTGAATAGGCATCCAGGAATTAAAGCATCCCTTCATTTGAGTTATGCATTGTGTACATGTAAGAACTACTCACAAATTAAAATGACTGCACAATGCAGAGGTGTGGGCATTGTCCTTGCATAAGCTAAAATCTGATTGAAAGTGGCAGCACTTCTGTATTGCATTTCATGTGGTCAGACTTTCTTTAAATGAGATATCATTTGTTTGTTTATTTGTTCATTTATTTATTAAAAATCTGAACACCATACACATTAAACAACATTTGTCTTTCAGGCTGCATGTATCACCCAGCAGAGCTGTACTCTGGCCGAAACACATGGGACTCCTATCCAGCTGGAGGTCCTAACAGAGGACAATGGGCTCCTGTAAACGGTCGCCCCTGGAGCCACACACAAAGGTCAGCAGCACCTTCATACACACATAGTGTTTGCACAGTGTTATCTTTTATATGATGGACAGTAGTCCATTCGCAGCGTCACCATGTACCATAATATAGTTTTGTTCTCATGATCATGCATTATGTTTTGTCATGAACATCAACCAAAACATCTAATAAGACTATAGTAACCTTGCAGTCAAATGGGACACTGTTGGCTTTAACAGTAAAAACACAGATGCAATAGAAATGCCTTGCACACCTAGAGAGTTGTAAAAAAACACATGAAATTTAAACTCAGTGGATAGTAGACAACTTGAACTTCGCCGGCAAAGGTCATTCCAGCAGGTGGGACTTCAGCCTTTGTTGTCTGGGTTGATTCAAGATAAGCACCACTTTAAGGGACTAACTGATTAACTGAAACTGTGATGAGGATATTCATGAAAAGCTCTTACTACAGCTGCAGCTGTGAGCATTAGCCCATCTGCAGTTTAAACAAGCAGGACTGAATGAAGCTATAACTTCCTCAGCTGCAGCTCAGAGAAACCTCAATCTAACTGTTCAGCTGCAGCAGTTGAAGTTGGCTCGAGTTAATATGATTGTATCTGTAGCTGTCTGGTTGTGGTTTTGGAAATGCTAGCAGTTGTGACTGATAAAGAGGTGTGACATAGACACAGCCCTTAACTAAATACAATACACAAACTTTATAGCATATAACTGACAGGTTTGCACTGAACAACACTGTACTTTAGGTTCAACCAGCTAAGAAAGGTCAAATTAAAGACTTTGATAAGTAATAAAAAGTAAACAAATATCAATTATTGGGTTATCCAGTTGTCTGTTTAGAAAGTTGACAATGACACATAACCCTTTGGGGTTTAAGATACTCTAGAAGCACTTTATTAACAAGTTATGCAAATGTATTTTATATTCAGTGAGGTCAAAGAGGTTTATTGCTACAAAAGTGGATGTTTTTTTCTTATAGGATATTAAAAGAAGTCACTAAAAGACGCAGAAAAAGAAATTCCCTTGAAGTAACATCTTATATTTGAGACGTTAATGTTATGCTTAGGAACCTTTGATTTTGACATTCAAAGAAAGAACACTTGAAAAACTGAAAACCAGTCAAGAGTAAGTTTGGCTTCTACCTGACTTCTAGCCACGACCAACAAGACTTCCTATATAGAGTTCCTTGATTTGTTATATCTGCATGAGCTGTATATTTTCAACTCTCAGCTGCATTATTGTCTTCAGACAGTAGAGATTTTCTGTATGTTTTTGTTGTTACTACAGATGCCAAGACGGGCGCAATCAATCACATCATTTACCATCAAATCGTCTTTATAATAGGTGAGTAAATCTGTATTTAAACATCATTCATACATGCACAGGTAATCTCAAAATAAGTTACATACTGCAATGCATGTGTTACTGAAATCACTTGGATTGATAAAGTATGGCTTTTTAAAACAGTTGAAGAGACAACTTCACTTCACTTGCTTCTTGAGCTGCAGAACAGCCCCCAGGGATATGAGTAATCACTTGATGTATAAAGTCCCATTTGTATCATGTAGTTGCATCATTGTTTTGAATCAGTCAATCACGATACTTGTTGCTGAGTTCCATTGGTCTTTTGCTTAGGGGGGAGAGAACCATCAACCATGTCCAGGACAAGGGTATTTCTAAGGGGCACAGACAGCCTTTACGTCTTTGGGATGGTAAAGAGCGACCGTTTGAGGCCCAGAACTGGCATCACAACTCCACACGCTCATTCCACACCCGAGCGGGCACCAACAACGGTTATCTAACGGGACCAGGAGATCGCTACGCGAACTGGGACAACAATGTTAGCAACTCTGTGGTGAGACCTGCAGATCTGGAACAACATTACTTTCAAAAGAGTTCATGTTGTTATTGGAACTAGTGAGTGTGTAATCATTTGACTTTTTAATTATTGTCTACCTTTTTTTCTTTTTGACTGTTAGCATGGGGGTCCTCGCCTGCATCGCAACAACAGAGACCTCCAGTCTCCGCCAGAAAGATGGGCCCCTTCAGACTGTCACAGGAGCTTTCCAGGCAGAATGATAAACAACAGACCAGGACCCTGGAAACGGCCAACCCTCCACCAGCGGCGAGACCACCTGCACCAGCACAGTCCACCTCCACAGCACCCTTTACCCTCTAGGGAAGAGTGTCCGGCCAAGAGGAGAAGGGACTCTGGCCCTGATCAGGTAAAGTTTGTTTCCTTTGTTAAAGTTAATTTCTGTCCTGTAGTGCCACCCATTGGTAAAGTACCATCTATGATGGGATATTTATGCTTCTCTGTTCAGTCGTCTCATCCTGGAACAAGGCATTTACCTTTACTTGCCCATGCCCCATCACCACCTCGCCACTACCGCTGCAACCAAGATGACTGGAAGCCTCTTAATGACAGAGGGGGTCCTTGTCACCACACTGACCACAGGACCTCAACAACACAGCAACAGGTAAGCTTGTATAACAAGTAAATCATTACTAAATGTTGATCATTATTAATTTCTATTTTTGGTTTTGAAATTTGCAGGAAACCTCTAAACTGCGAGCTGGAGGGCATGGCTTCAGTAACAGTAATCTAGCAGCTCTAAACCAGAACTGTGGCAGCAGACCACCACATCATGGAAGCAGAGGGAAGGTCGACCGGAAAATCTCGTCTTCACCAGCAGACCACACCCGTGTGCCTTACAGCCACCAAAACCATCATTACCACTATCAACGGCACACAGGCCACCCCAGAGCCCTACAGCACAACCCATCGCTACACCCTCTTGAGGAAAAGGACTCAAGGATTTATCACCACAAACAAAGCACAGTAAGGAATACACATTAGAAAAGCATGAACACACATCTCTGTCTTGATCAGACTTTCAGCATACTTTCAAGTTTTCTATTACACTGTCTTTGCTCTTACTAAAAGGTAGTGTGTCCACATGAATATTTGTGATTAGTACACGGAAATAGTAAATTAGACATGAAAGCTCTCAATATCTCTTCCTATTCAAAGGCTGTTTTGGTGCCAAGTCACCAGGCCTAAATTGCTCTACTATTAATGTCAGTATACGAGTACAATATATCAGTCCATCAGTTGCTTATTGTTATGATGTTGTGATGGCAACAATTAACTCATATTCAACCGATCTGCAAGACCTTGCAATTTTCTCCAATCACCAAACTATGAGCAATTTTATTCTCCCTGGAAGAAGCTGCCTTCATTTTTTCATGAATTATACAAAAAAAGCAACTTTTTGCAATTTTTGCTCTCTGAAGAAAAAAAAGGCCTAGAGCTTTGCAAAATGCATCGCAGTGTTTTAAAAAGCTGACAGGCATTGTGAAATCCTGGAGGGACTGATATATGGTTTAATGGAATGTCCTATACCTGAACAAAAGTCTAAACAGATATAATGCTAACCCTGCAGGAACCTCAGCGCCCTCATCAAAGGGTGATTTCAAGGGATCCAGCCCTCTCCAGGTCTTCTGGTGCAGACTCTCCACCCTATTCATCCTTCCTCTGCGGTCCTAAAGATGGAGGTTCTACTGCCAGCAGTCCACACGCTCCTTCCAGTCCCTCTTCATACACAGTGGCCATTGGCAGAAAAGATCCATCAATCATTCATCAGTGTAGTCCTGGCCTCAGTGGACAGCAGAAACTCCAGGGAAGTCCTAATCACTCCCAGAGACCTTGCCTGACAACGACCATGTCTCTTCCATCTCATGCTGGTGTAAAATCCAGGTTTTCAGACGTCAAATACAGAAAGACCTCACAGCCCCTCTGCTCACGACAGTCTCCCCACAGCAGATCAAGGGCAAACAAGCCTGAGAAGGAGTTGGAAGAACACAAAAAAACTGATAAGCTGATGAAAAAGGAGAGAAAGGCTGAAGTTCCAAAGACTAACAGAAAGGGTGAAGAAAGAAAAAGGCGGAAGAAAAAAGAGGAGAAAAGGTTGGGCGAGAGAAAAAAGAAGAGGGATAAAGCAGCAAAAAAGGAAAGAAAGTTAGGTTTGAAAAGTAAAGCCACAGAAAAGGAAATGTTTACTTCCATCGGTACTTCCAACTCCTCAGGAGAGGCCAAAATGAGTAAAATGGAGACCACAATTCTGTCCCCAAAGAATCAAGGCCAGTTACCACCCAAACACAAGCACAGGGAGAGGAGTGAACGAGCGGGGAAGACACACCGGACATCCACAAATACTCCTCATCCCAGCTGCACTTCAACACAGCCATCCTCAAAATCTGAAAATCACAAAATGCCCAAGAAGAACAGCAATCCCCCAAAACTCCCTGGCAAGGAACAATTAATACAGTCTCTTCCCAGGAACACCAGCCCCAAACAGACCAGCAAGAGGCCTACCATCGTCTCATCCCAATCAGAAGACGGACCAAAAGCAAAGCCCAATGACACACTCCCCTCCTTGTTATTTAAAGCCTTAGCACCTCTCACTACAGCATGTTCTATTAGCTTAGAGAAACCCATCCATGGCAAAGAAGGTGGGCAGGGAGGGGTTCTCAATGCCCCAGACCTACAGCCTGTTGCCGTGATGGGAAATTTGCAGGAAATGGGAGACAACCTTGCAAATACTCCTCCTGTTCTCAGCTGGCAGGGCTCTCCAGTATCAGCTCTGGGAGAAGATGAGGAGGAGCTAGAGAAGGGAGTGATAAGTAGACCTGTCCTCCAGCCCAGCCCCACACAGTGCTTTTCTCCTCCTCCTGTCGACAGCGAGAGCATTGATGATAAGAATAAGGAGCCTTGTGAAGGTGCACAGGCCGATTATTCCCACAATGGCACGGCTGAACTCTGTGATCTATCTTGTTCAACAGAAGACGTTGCTGAGAAAGAAAAGGAAGAAGAGGTGGACAGCAGCGGGGAAACTTCTAGCTCTCTTCTTCGTGAGCTTCACCACCATAAAACAGGCTTGGATGATGTCTTTAAGAGCCTGGCCACGTTTCTTGGTAGCCAGAGGGTCCCATGCAGAGGAGGTCCGTTTGGGGGGCCACCTGCTGGCACCATTAGAGGAGTGAAGTACTCGTCTTCTCTTGCATTGGGACCAGAGATCCAATGTCACGAGCATCAAGATTTCTCCCCCGAATCAGATCCCACAGCATCCTCCAAAACCGGCAATCAATCACCAACCCACACTACCTCAGACACATGTTTGAAATCCCACAGTCCACCAGATCTGAGGGAGCCTGTTACGGATGCCCCGGTGCAGAAAAAACAGGAAGAGATGGAGAATGATACAAAAGAGAAACGAGAGGGTAAGGATACAGAGTCATCTCTTTTGAACGGATCACTGAGTGCAAAGCTGAGACTGACCACAACACATACAACCCCATTCACCAGCCTCATTACTGTCTCTACCAAGGAAGAGAGAGGAATCAAGGAAGAGACACAACAACACATTGGGACAGACAGAAAAAGAAAACAAAAGGCTAAGGACAGAGGGAGAGAAGGAGAGCTCAAGATTAAGATAAAGGCAGAAGAAGGCAGTGTCATATGTCCTAAAAGCAAAGCAAATGAAAAAAGTGGTTTGGGGGAAAGGGATGTTTCATCCTCAGTGCTTGTCATCTCCAGAAACTCACCCAGACCTCTCAAAGATATTACAAAGGGACAGATTCCTCAGGAAAATCAAACCCAGCATGGCAAAGACATCCAGAGAGAAAAAGTGGACACTGGGAACACTGAGAAAAAGATAATAACAGAGGAAAAGGAAGACATCTGTGAGTTAGAAAATAAAACGCAAGATAGAAACACAAATACCAAGATCTCTAGCTCAGCGTCAGCCATAACAATCAATACATCCAAATTATGCGCATCCACACTGGCAAGTAAACCTCCCAGCTCATTAGCTCCAGTTGACCCACTGAAACTGAAAGCATTGTCCATGGGCTTGTCTAAGGAGCTGAAGATCCTCTTGATTAAAGTGGAGAGTGCTGGAAGACAAACATTCAACATATCCGAGGTTGAGGAGCAAAGAATCCCACTTTCCAAGATCAGCATCGAAAACACTGCCACTGATGTGATCAGAGCTTGCAAGTGAGTACTCTACTTAATAGAATTTTCAGTTGTAAATTTCACAGTAGGTTTTACATCTGAGTTGTTCTTCTTGATGTATTTTGTCTCCTATTGTCATCTTTTCTATAGGGGGACAAGGGTGAAGGAGAAATTCAAGGAGTCGTTCCTGCTTCCTGCCTTCTCTGTTAAACCTAGCATTTCCATCGAGACTCCCATTCCGCGGGAAAAGCTTAACCCTCCTACACCAAGCATCTATGTGAGTCCGCACGGATTAGCATAGTCAAAATGATCCAGCCCAACAATCATCAAGTATTGAATCCTAAAAACATGTTTTTAGCCATGCTAGCGGCATGGTTCTAGGGATGGCAATGTCGGCCTGGAGGTCGGTCGATCAGCCGGTCCACCACTCGAAACTGCAGTATCTCAATAACAATGGTCATGGCTTGGCACAACATATTGTCCAGGTATCCGTGTCCCCCTCAGGATGAATTGTAACGACTTTGGTGATCCCTTAAATTTTCGTCTATCACCAAAACTTTAATTAGTCTAATACTTTCTGACATTCCCATCAGCCTCAGCTGTACTATGTGTTTAGTGTTAATTGGTAAATGTTAGCATGCTAACACACTAAACTAAGATGGCGAACATGGTCAACATATATATAACATCAGCATGCTAGCATTGACATTGGGAACTATGTTAGCACTGCTGTGTACAGCCTCACAGAGCCCCTAGCATGGCTGTAGACTCTTGGTCTTGTTCTTATATGAATAGAAAAGACTGTGAATCACCGCCATAATCCTACTGAATTATTTGAAATCACTTGAATTATTTCTTGGATCATTTTCTCGATAGCAGCAGAGAGAGCTGCCTTATCATACCTTGTTTCAAGACATCTACAGGTTTCCAACCTACTGTCAGTATTTTTCATTTGTTTTCAAGATTCAAAATTTTTTCTTTTGCTGCATTCAAATGTTCATAATTGCACTGTGTTTTTTTCTGCAGTTGGAGAGCAAAAGGGACGCCTTCTCTCCAGTTCTGCTCCAGTTCTGCACTGATCCCAAAAATGCTGTTACTGTCATCAGAGGCCTTGCTGGCTCTCTCCGCCTTAGTAAGTTTATACACCATACTCATCTCAGCTAATTTATCTCACACCATTTACTCTATTTAGCCCAACAGAATTTATTAAATTCACTCTAAATGGGTTTTTGGTGATTAGTAGCAAATTGCCATTAATTACGGACTTTTGTTTTGGGAAAATTGTCTTGAAAGGAGCAGGGTAAGAGAAAGAAAAAGGAAAGGAGGCATTGGTTATTCAGATCTAATTTAAGCGTATCGTGAAACTTTTAGGGTTTAGTTCCGCTGTACTAGACATTTTACACATGACGGTTACGGTATTTGATATATTGAGTCATTTCTATAATGCAAATATGCAAAGACCAACTGTGAATGTATCTTTCACAATCATTATGAGAGTAATGTGCAGATACAAGGTCAGGGGTGAAGATTTGACAAACAATGCAAAAACTGTTGGTTCTAAGTGCTGTGTCTTACAACTCTACAGCCAACCTGCTAATAGGGCAGCATACAGCACCATATTTTCACAGTCACATCACTATTGTGTCTTTATGATCCATATTTGAATGCAAACCATGTATGCTCAACCATGACACGATGGCTGGGCCACTGGGAGATTGTACTATGACCCAGGATTGTTCCTTGTAACACGTTTACATATTTCAGTGTGTGCATTTTACAATCTTTCAGTATAGATAAACTAATCTTATTCCTACTCCCTTTTCTTTATGCCACACCTTATTGTATAAAATATTTTAAGCTTAGAGTCAGAAAATAAAGTAGTGAATATAACATAACTGGGAATACAACCATTTGTGGGTGTTTTTAAAAATCCCAAGGCCTTAACAAGTCAAAACTTTTAAATAATAAAAAATTGATCATTGATAATTATCTTTGTGCTCTACTTTCTGTTCCTTATGTGAGACCTTGGTCTGTTCTCAACTAAATCCCTGGTGGAGGCCAACGCGGAGCATGCAGTGGAAGTGAGGACTCAGGTTCAGCAGCCTGCTGATGAGAACTGGGATCCCAGTGGTTCGGCGCAGACATGGCCCTGCGAAAGCAGCCGCTCACACACCACCATTGCCAAGTACGCCCAGTACCAGGCCTCCAGCTTCCAGGAGAGCCTGCAGGTAAACATTTCCCCTCATGGCAAACACATGCACCCATGGCAACAGGATTGTTTAGTGGATATGGATATAATTAAAGGCATTTTTAATTTACCTACACCAGCCTGTATTCAGTGTTCCCACACGTCCTGGAAAAACTGCATAACCTGGAAATTTAGAGACTAATGAAACACATGAAACACCTGGAATTTGATTAAAATTACCAAAAATTCTGTAAATAAGTGATGTTGTCTTATAATATAACATAAATCGCTGACCACCTACCTGTAATAAACCTGAGTCACTTCATCATGGCATGTACGAGCGATTTAAGAGACTCTGTGGCATTTACCATTCACCAATTCTCTCCTAGTTTTTAATAAACTCTACCTGTGCTTATGTACAGATGTCTGCTTTTCTGCACAGCGGAAAAACACCCATTTGACCTGAAATCATAACACCTTAATATGATCAGTTTCAGACTTCAGATGCCTTAATCTATATATAATTAGGAGTATAAATAGGGTGCAGAAACTAACTCAAATATATAACTAAGACAAACTTAATATTCTAGTCACCATATAATCATCATCATGGTTTTTAATTTACTGAGAGGTTTTTTCAGATTACTATCTAGAACCATTCTCCCCCAACAGTGTAACATCACCTACTGCATGTTGTTATATTCTGTCGTCTATTATCTACATGACTTTCACATCCCCTTTGACCACCTCTCATATCGTCTTTTAGTATCTAACTTAATGTCAGATATTGTGAGATTATTTCTGCCACTATATCTGTGAAAGTCTCTCTGGTAACATTTCTATTAATGAAACCAAGAAACAGACGGACATATGACTGTGCTGTTTATGCACATCTCCTCATGAACATGTGACATTCATCTGAATCAGTAAAAAATGTATTTACGACAAGTACAAATAGAAAAGTGTCCTTGCATGAGGCCCATTGTTTAAGCGTACCAGTGACTTAAACAATTTGACATTTAAACCAGTGGCTAATAGATTTGAGTTCAGCCTCATTTTGTATAATCTCTGGTGTACTATGCCTCTTGAGCTATCAGTAGGTAAATAAGTTGTTTTTCTTGATGCTGGAATAGAGAGGAAGAGAATGGCACACAAATATATAACTCTATTTACTCTTGACAATGTGAACCAAGGTTAGAGTTCCATGTAATATTTCAGAGTTGTGCTGCATTCTTGAACCACTAATGCAGTACAGTAGTTACTATGATCAACTCATACAGTCCTCCCATTAATTCCATAGAAAAGCAAAGCAAGCGTGCAAATTTTAATTCATCGTCAGCTGCTACAAGTGTAAGGACTAATGAAATCCATACATGTAGTAGATACCGTAAATAATCATCTGTTACACATAACCTTTGTCCAAGACTAACCTCAACAGTGAACTGTGTAATGATGCTTTCATTTTTAGCTGTTGGCCAACCTGTCAGCTAAGCTCATGTAGATGTGTTATAGGAGGAGAAGGAGAGTGAGAATGAAGAAGAAGGAGAGCAGGTCAACTCTTCAGACCCATCAGCCGGTCTGGCACTAGCCAACAGCAAAGCTGCTCCCGTTTTGTCTGTTAATCCCACCGGCACACCCAGGTTAGCATGAAACTGTGATCTGTTCGTATTATGAATTCACTGTTTTACTGTGTTAACAATACTCAACTCAGACTTTGTTCTTCTCCCCAGCTCAGAGAAAACAGTGGGAAAGATCATTAAATTTGGGACAAATATTGATCTCTCTGACCCTAAGAGGTGAGATTGTGTAATAAAATTCTGCCCGCTTTAACTGTGCTCACATTAAGATCCTTGACGTTTCACATTGCCTGTCATATTTGTTTGTAAGGTGGAAGCCCCAGCTGCAGGAGCTGCTAAAGCTGCCAGCTTTCATGCGTGTGGAATCCAGCAACAACATGCTCAGTCACGTCGGTCACACCATCCTGGGCATGAACACTGTCCAGCTCTACATGAAGGTGCCAGGCAGCCGCACACCAGGTCAGTGTGTTTCTGATAACACATCTAGGCTTAAGTGAAGTGATATTTTGACTTGAGAAGTGGCAAAGGACGTTCTTGAATGAGTAAACTGACTATTTGCATTCCTCATCAGGTCATCAGGAGAACAACAACTTCTGCTCAGTCAACATCAACATCGGGCCTGGTGACTGCGAGTGGTTTGCTGTCCATGAGCACTACTGGGGGGCTATCAACAAATTCTGTGAGAAGTGAGTGAAGAGGCTGTGACATTTAACAACAGATGTAGCGAGAAGCTAGAGTTTCTGTGCATGCTGAATTGTACGTTCCAAACTGTTTCCCCCAGGCATCAAGTAGACTACCTTACAGGATCCTGGTGGCCAGTCCTGGAAGACCTCTACAGCTCCAACATTCCTGTGTACCGCTTCATTCAGAGGCCGGGAGACCTGGTGTGGATTAATGCAGGGACTGTACACTGGGTCCAGGCGGTGGGCTGGTGCAACAACATCGCCTGGAACGTGGGACCACTCAACTGTAAGTTACGAGTAAAAAAGAGAAAAATAGCAGCCTAAATCTTGGTAATCAGGAGTTGTGCTTTGTCTCAAATTACAAATGAAATATTCTGTTTAATATGCTGCCTAAATACAGCCTCACCTCTGTTTGTGTTTTTTTGCTCTCCCAGCGTACCAATATCAACTCGCCCTGGAGCGTTTTGAGTGGAACGTGGTGAAGAAGGTTAAGTCAATCGTTCCCATGATCCACGTTTCCTGGAATGTGGCTCGCACCATCAAGATCAGCGACCAGGACACCTTCAAGATGATCAAGTAAGATGTCTCTTTGTGCTTACCTGTGTGTGTGTGTGTGTGTGTGTGTGTGTGTGTGTTTGTTTACGTCTTTCTCTGTCTGCCTCTCTGTCTCCCTCAGACACTGCCTGATGCAGTCCATCAAGCACATCCAGATTCTGAGAGACCAGCTGGTGGCTGCAGGGAAGAAGATCTGTTACCAGAGTCGTGTGAAGGACGAGCCAGCCTACTACTGCAATGAGTGTGACGTGAGTCATACAGTAAATTGTCCATTTGCGTTTATGTTGTAGACGCATTCCAAACATGAAATGAACTGTAGTACCGAAACTGTGTGTGTGTGCAGGTGGAGGTGTATAACCTGCTGTTTGTGACCAGCGAGAACAGCAGTAAGAAGAGCTATGTGGTGCACTGTGAGGACTGTGCTCGAGCTAAGAGTCCATTGCTGGCAGGAGTAGTGGTGCTGGAACAGTATCGGATAGAAGAGCTGATGAAAACCTACGACAGCTTCACACTGGTCAGTCTAACTTTCTAATCTTGTTCACTAGCTGTGATGCCAGAGAAAGGTTCTGAGGCTAGATCAGGTACAACCAAGACTCCATATTGTTTCATCTATATAATGTTGTCATTCTTCTGCAGTTCTAAGGTGCAGGGCTGTATTACAAATCCTGTATGAGATCTGAGAAACTTGAAATCATTGTGGTTTTGCATGTTTTAGTCTGTACATTACATCACTCTTCACCAGGAAACCATAAGATTTTCTATTGTTTTTTTCAGTTCAGCTTTAAGAGTATTGAAACTTGGTGATCCATTACAGTTTTTGTCCCAGTTTACATTATTATTGCAACGCTTAGTAGCTGCAAGCAAGCGCATCAGACCCTAACTTTTAAAACTGGTAGTGCAAACTAAATGTTCGCGGTGGTGGAATACCTATCCAGAGCAAATTTCAAGGTGATTTTCATACCGTTTTGCCCCTGCAGATGATATGTATTTAACATGCTTGAACATGCAAAATCACCAGCGTGCCTCCTTACTTGATAGCTGCGGAAAAAAAGCATATATGATCCATCTTAATACTAGATATTGTAGCATCTAGAGTAATGAGCAAAAACATGTGATTTTTAGGTGATAGGTTGTGCCTGTATTGGTGTCAGGTACAGATTTATTATTACAACATATTGATTTAAACTTAACACTGGTGTCACAATTGGACAAAAATACTGGAAAATACAAATAATAATGAGTTATTGTCTGTATTTTGTGCATATTAGATCATTTTTAGATACGTTGTTTATACTGTTTCTAACTGATAATTGGTTCCTAATTGTTTCCAAATCATAACTTCATGTGCAGACACACACACACACACACACACACACACACACACACACACACACACACACACACACACACACACACACACACACACACAGCTTTTATAAGTGGCCAGCTGAGCTCTGTCTTTCTTTCTTTTTCTTCCCCTTCAGGCTCCATCACCCTTTTCAAAGTGAGGACTCCTCCCTGGCGTCTTTCAGCCATAACCAAAACTCTAATGGCAGCACAAAATGTTGTCTTCAAGGCAATCTATTCCTGAAAAACACTCTCTGAATCAGCCAATCACGTTTACTCAGTATTGTTTACATCACACAATAAGGTATGGATACTCAGCGAATCCAACTCTAGCTCACTGTCTTCCCCATACCAGCTGCTGATTGGACGTGTGATTTGAAATAGAATGACTAGACTGGTACTTCTCATGAAAAGCATTTCAGATGTGTACAAAAAAAAAAAAAAGTGAGCACCGCTAGCACTGAAAATCAGGTTATATGTTCAACGGACACTGCTGTGATTCAAAAGCGTCAAGTAGCCGGTTCTGTGTATTAATTCAGGTACTTTTATGCAAATTCAGTAGAACTTTTTTACACCAATCTAGTTATTCTATATGTCCATGAATTTGCTGTGATTCTGTTGTACCAGCAGGGGAATGGCTTCACAGGAGAAGTAGCTGATTGTCACATTTGGCATCATATTGGTTCCTGTTTTTGTTTGGTATTCAGGTAAACTCTGACATTTGTAATTCCTGTCTGTATACCCTTTGAGGTGCTATTCCAATCTTATTTATTCTCGTTAGATACTTAAAAAGTTTTACCAGCCTAGAAGTACACCACATTGGCCTTGAAAACTGTATTTAGAGGAGAGGTAATTAGAGGATTAAACACCCACAAATAAGGTTTTATGTAAGTATTTAAAAAAATGAATCAAAAACTTTTATCAGTTTCTCTAAAATACGGGTTTACTAGAGGACTAATCTGGTTTCATTCTTAGTTGGAAAGGAAGTATGCAGATGGAAAAATCTAATTTTTTGTTTTCCAGCTAAGTCCAGCTAAATAGTTGTTAGTGTGGTTTCTTTGATACACCCAGAAAACAGACATAGCGTCGTTTTTTGGGAAAACAATCCCAGTTTTATACCTCTTTTGTTGCTATGTTCTTGTTTCTAGAGGAGAGAGGAAATAAATAATTGTAAATTGTGAATGAATTTATGGGATACACAGTGGTGTGCATAGACGAACCACAGAGGGGGGCAAAGTCGCCATTGATGTTTGTGTCGATGAAGTGCCCATTCCAGTCTGATGGCCAAAGAGACACACAATCATAATCTTATAATGCAAAAGCCAGTGAGGCCAAACAGATGAGCAGACTGAATGGCACCTCAGTGTTCTTATTTTGCTCCAAACATCCTTCTGAAAGAGGCTCAGCACCACACACTGCCAGGGGGTTTAGTATACTGTATTTCTAAGTTTAACAAGTTGAAGAGCACATGGATTGAGACAAGAAAGGCCCAGTAATCATCATCATCATGTTCAAAATAAAAGGCCTCATTTTGTTGAGGCTACTTTGTCCAACCTTTGGCTTTAAATGTTGTTATAGTTCAAGAGAGACAAAACTGATAGAGCTTCAAAGTGGAGCCTGACCAATACTACATTTATGAGGCCGATACTGATATTGTTTTTAAAAAAATCTAATATAAATACACCAACCAATGGGCATTCTTGTTTTCAATAAAGACATTACATTAACAATCTTGATACAGATGCCTTAGATTTGTTTTGAAGAATTATGACCAAGATACATACATTCATTTCACAGTGTTAAAATCAACTTGTCACTGCTCTCTGGTGGACAAACTATGTAATGGAGACACTGTTTCTAAATGGCCTCTAACCTGGTTTGGCATTTCTGTACTGCAATTTCTTCTTATTTCTCAACCGACATCCACACTGATACCTGCAATAAGCTAATATCGGCTGATATTATTGGTCTAGCTCTACTTTAAAGTCCATTCAAAAGCTTTGATTCCTGCAGATAGCTTGATTATCACTTGCTACACTGGACTCACACGCAGTGATTTGTTTGCATAGGTTAGGCCTATGTTTTAGGATTTATATGGCTGTTCAGCATCACTGCTCTGTCACCATTCTAATAACATTCAGATATAACCCCTACCCTCATTAGTCTGTGCACACCATTTACTGTACATAATGTATCTGTTTTCAGGTTTACTAGAAGACTTATGTAGTTTTGTTTTCAATCAAAAATCTAATTTGTATATGGTAAAATTTGTTCAGTCACTTGTTTTTGTTGTTGCTATATTATAATACACCCTAAAAATATCCCCTTTCACTCTAGTTTAAATTACTGCAATGGGAATTTCTTCCCACTTTTATACCTCTTTTTGTTGTCAGTTTCTGTTTTTTTGGATTACAGAGAAAATGGAAAATTGTAAATTGTGACATTATTTATACTGTACATGGTTGTTTTCTTATATATTTATTGCATATCAAAGGGTACTTCACTTGATAAGGGGCTACAAGGTATTTTAACAATGTAGTATGGTCATAATGTGTGGATAGGGGAAGTGCAATCAGAGGGTGGTTTAATTTTCATGGTGCTAGACCCCTCCTTGCCTCAATGCCCCCTCATTAAACAACATATAATGATGTATGAACAGAAGTCAGTGAGACAACTCAAACCAACCGGTTGGTGCTTAGAACCATTTCAACACAGGTGCTTGTAACAGAAATGGAATGATGTCTTTGTACTGTATCTATCAGATGAATACGAGATCTTTTGAAGCGTTTTTTTTCCATTGTATGAAATTCATTATCTTGTGAGGCATTAGTGGTTTTATGATGAGCATTAGCAGTAGTTGTAATTCTTGACACTTTTGCAGAGACTTTTAGGGATGTGACTTTTAATGACGTCAAGGTTTCGTTCTTTTGCGTCTTGTCCTCATTATTAGTATTATTTGAAGGATGTAATAATGCTCTTTTTCCTCTTGACTTGTTTGATTTATGCTGCACTTATTGTTTCAAAAAGAACTCACATAGAAGAAAACCTGAGCCAGACCTGTCTTAAATCCCTCTGTGATTTTTCTGTGACATATTGTATTGTTGTTCAAGAAAATAAAATGTTTTGATAAATTATTCAACACTGAGTCTTTGCCTTTGATTTCCTTTCTGTATTCTCACCAGTTGCCTTGCAGTCCTGTCTGCAGGTATCTAGGCATCCTCTTCTTACATGTCCACAATCATATGCTGGGTATGATCTGTTATCAGCTCTTGAGGAGGAAGAGTTGGTTTACCATCGACCGCAAACATGGAATGTGAGCAACGTATTTTTCTCTATCACTGTTTCATTTGAAAACCTTTACTGTATAATTAAATACAGCTGTGCATATAGTTTCTCGTACCAAGCAATGTGGTCTGAGAAAGCCATATTAAATCCCAACTTAAAAGGCTACTTGATAGGCATGAAACATGGCTTCCTTGTAAAACTGTTCGTACTGTTTTGATGAACTCTGTGTAAACATGTCACTATGGGACTATTATTTGAGTACCAGATCTTGCAGAAAGGCAGAAAGGTATAGCTATGTTTGCAGCAATAGGGGCATGGCCTTAGGGATGGTGGTGTCAGTAGGTCCACTTGTTTGGTCTAGACTAAAATATCTCAATAACTATCAATTGCCGTGGAATTTGGCAGAGATCTCTATAGTTCCCAGAGCAGAGGATGAACCCTAATGACTTTGCTGAACCCGTGACTTTTCCTCTAGTGCCAGCATGAAGTTGACGTTTGTGGTTTTGAGTGAAATGTCTGTTTGATGGATTGCCATGAAAGTTGGTACACACATTCATGTCCCCCTCAGGATGAACGGTAACCATCATCATCTGCTCAAAGTTAAATGTGTCCAGTACTTTGGTTTATGACCACATTCCCATCAGCCTCAGCTACAGCAAATGTTAGCAGGCTAACAAGCTAAACTAAAATGATGATCATAGTAAATACATCAACATGTTAACATTGTCATTGTGAGCATGTTAGTATTTAACTCAAAGCACTACTGTGCAGAAGCACATCCTCACAGCCGCTAGCAATAGTGGCTGTAGTCTTTTTCCTGTTTCCTGTTGTCATGTCTCATGTGTTAGTGTGTGACAGCCTTCATACATTGTGCATACAGCTATGGAAATAAGCCTTTAGCTTTTATTATGTTTTTATTCTCGACACAATGCTGTTTACAAATTCTGTTTGTACATGTTTACTTAAAATGAGCTGCTGATTCATAGGCTCCTTGCTCTTTTGTAGTCACAAACATAAATGTTGCAGCTGCCCTTTAGTCAGAGTCTGTTGATGGCCACTGGGTGGCTTCACTGGAACAGTTTGCTTAAAGCTACCTTCAGAGTTGATGTTGCGGGAGGAGAGAGCATTTATGTTTCCCTTCAACACTACAGCTGCTCCATTTAGATAATAAGGATAGTAATCCAATAAAAGTCTTCCTAATACTGTAACACTCATCATTTCATTCAAATGAATGAAATCTCTGACTAGTGTGGCCTAGATGATTTGACCAAGGTGGGATACCCAGTCCTTCCTTACATGCTGCCAATGATACAACCCAGGATAAGGTGAACTAAAATAACACAATAGATGTATTCTAACATTAAACCATTTGCTTATTATTCTCTCAGTGTCTTTTCTACGATTTCCTTACTGGTTGCTATTTCTGCCTCTATCTAAACCTGCTGGGTTAGGGGACATGAGATTTCCAAAACTGCAGATGCAGGGACATCTCTTCATAGAACGTGGACACAGCAGCGGATATCCCGGTTCCAAGGACAGGAAGACCACTCTTCCTCTACCAACCCCCTCAGACATTGACATACGCATATAAACAGCACACTGTGGCATTGTTAATGGCAAAACCACTTATTGCTTCCACATTTTTTAACTCTAATGCCATGGACTCTTTGATCATTTTTCCTTGTACCAACTGTTAAAATGCCCTTATTCTCTTAAGGGAGTGAATATATCTAAGAAATAAATAAACAAAGATGCCCAAAAATGAGACTTCATATCAAAATACTAATTTCACCCTTTGAACTTAGCCCCTCTGGTTTCTTATCAGTCCCATGATAGCTTATTTCCCCCACCAAATTAGTCAGAGTTCGCCCCCCTTCTCCATCCTCATTTCCTTATGTTTTCTGAAAGCAGAGCTCTGTTTTTCATCATAAGGTCAAGGGCCAATCCTCTGTCAGTCCTGCTTCTTAAGAAACTCTGGCTTGCCCTTTACCTTCTTATTTCAGAGCTCTGTGTTTCTGCAGACCAGTTGGGTTGTGCTGTCTCATTGTTCACACCATCATCAGAACTGTAGAGTATGATTGTGACTCTAGCATGGGCTACATTTTATGTAAGAGTCAGTGTCAAAACGGCAAAAAGGGTTTACTAGCAGGTTGTGAGTTTTGGGGTTTTGTTTAAGCATTAACGTCAATATAAAGCCAACTCAGTTGTTTTGTATTTTGAAATCCATCTTATCAGTATTTGACAGTGGAGTAGAGAAAGTTCTCAGTGAAGGTGCAAAGTGTTGTGGATTGGGCAGCATACCCTGACTCCTCTAATCTATCCAAATAAACACTCTTCCTCCCTCCCCCTGGTTCCAGGGGTTATCATAGAAACCCTCCACTGGTCCCCTGCCCAGACACTAACAGCAGCCTTTAACACAGCACAGCCTGCTTTTTGTGCATTTGCATCAGAGGCAACACAGGATACACTCTCTCACACACACACTCGTAGCCACTTACGCACTAAATCATATCTCAAACTGGAGTCGCAGTGAGGAAACAGAATGTCAGGGAAGGAAGCACTGAAGCCAGTGGGAAAGCAGAATTTGCCTCAAGTCTGCAGAGCTCTTTTCTGACCCGCTCTAGAAGAGGACTGAAGGAAACGTTTAGATTCATAACAGCAGGAAAATATCTGATGGTATTTTTTGGAAATAGGCCAGAACACGAAAGGAGAAGGTTTTAGATTTAGTTAGTAGAAACTCAGCCTTCACTTGGATATCACCCTCGAGATCTGGATTTTCAAACAGAAAAGACATACATCAGGAGGAAATTCTTGAAATTCTCTTTGTCTCTGACCACTCACTGCTCTTCAGTCCCATCATCTGCTGCCTCCATCGAACTACAGGAGGACACATCACCAGGTTTACCACAGTGAGTACAAGAAACTCCATCACCACTCCACTGATTTTTTTATTAAAACTGTGTTTGAGAAACAAAAATGCTGATCCTGACCCGAACAAAAGGGCTCAGTTTACCTGAATACATAATTTTAATCAAACACCCTGAACACGTTTCTTCATTAATGTGTATTCCTGTGATCCTGGAGAGTTAGTTTTGATTTCTGAAACTGATCAATCAATTAACAGGAAAGCTGTGTTGATGACGTCATCAAAAGGAAAGTGCTTGAGCAGCTCAGTGATTGAATGGAAGACAGGCTTTGCTGACATACACTTACAAACAGAACTACTGCACAATGAAAGCGATTCAAAAATGTTTTTTTTAGGCCAGATTGAGTTGTTGGAGATCCTATAAAAGTCTTTTAAAAGAGAAATCTAAATCTTCAGATTCCTATTGCTATTTATACAATATAAAGAAAAAGACAGTAAACCACAAAAAAAACACACAAATTCCAAAAAGTCTTCTGATGGCTTTTATATATACTTGGTTTCCCACAACTTGGCATCACAAACAAGTGACATTGATGGAAAGGGGCGGGATGAATTTAGTGATCTGTAATTTACTTAAAATGATGTTGACAGACGAACAACAATGAGAGATTGCTCGTAAAACACGTGTTCACATGGCACTTAGCATAATAACAGGAGATGGTAACACGCTCAAGAACAGAGGGAAGTGGTGGAACTTTTAATTTGTCATGTGGAACTGTTTAGGACGGTAACAGTTGTTGAACATTTGTTCCTTCAAAATCAAGTCATAACACCGTTCAGATGCTCAGATTAGTGATTAGTGGGATTTTTCAGAATTTTCCAGCTGTTCCTGGCTCATTGTTCTGGGTGGTGGTTATCCTGGAGTTTGGAGGTGGGGTCAGTGGAGCCCATTTCCTCGCACTTAGTGCTGTGGATTTATCTGTGTTGACTTTCCACACCTTTCACCACATTATTTAAGGAACTCATTGCATAATGGATTAACATTCTTTAGCTTTCCCGGTTTCTAGTAGATTGACAGTAGAAATCAGGGCACGTAGACAGGACAGAAGATTATAGTGAAAAATATACAAACTTTTATGGATATACTTTTTTAACATCAGACACATGAGTACAGACACTTGAAATACTTAGCACACTGAATTTTTTCAGTTTCCCCCAAAATGTAAACTTTCGCTCCCCAATGTTGGGTAGATTCATGAATTAGTTAAATAAAGTTATTGGGCTTAAACTGTATTTTCTTTCCTGTAGCATAGACAGGCCACAAGTAAGATGAGTCTGTCACGGAACGGGACGCTGGAGAAGACAGTATCCGAGCAAGCCCATTCTGAACGGGGCTCCCCCTCCAGAGCGGGGTCAGGGGTCATGGTGCCGCCTCCATACTCCCGGGGGGGTAGTGAAGCCGCTGACGCCCTGGAGTTAAGGGGCTCTCTGGACTGCTGGGCATGCTCTGTGCTGGTCACTGCACAGAATATGATCATAGCGCTGATCAACGCCGGGCTGGCCAGCATCATCTTCGGCACCATCCTCACCCCTGCTCTTACCATGATCATATTCGGCTTCCTCTGCCACTCCACGGTGAGAGTCTACTGTGGAAATCACTTTTTTATTGTTTTTTGACTGACACAGGTTTGAGATGATGCAGGTTTAAAGCTAGTAGGCCAGACTGGTCTTGATAAAACATGTCATAATAGATAATATAAGATAATATACAAGAAATATTTTGTACTAACAGGAAATGATGTAGACTGTCAGTCAGACTGGGAATTTGGGAATGCCACTGTTCTGTTTTTCAAGAGATTCAATACTGTTTTCCAAGATCTTACTGGGTCTTCTTGGAGCTTAGTTTTAATTTTTAGCAGCTGTGACTAAGCTGCTTTGGTTCCTTTGTGCAATGCATTGTGGGACAATGGTGCACTCCAACAGCATACATTAAAAAATCCAGCATAAGTACAAACTTATACTTTTGAGTTAACTTAATTACTCCTGCTTCTAATATGGACACACTAAATATTCAAAACCTCCTTGGACTTAGTTACATACTAAGTCAAAAGAGGTTTTGGAACCTATGGAACAGACGTACAGGCTGGGACATACTGAAGAACTAGAGGTAGTTTTATGTACATGTCCTGTAGAGTCCATGATTTTTTTCATTCACCCTCCTCCTCCGCTTACCCTCCAGGTGCAACCCCATGGAACATCTCTGTATTGCTCAGACCTGCTGGATGATGCCGGCTGCGTGGCTCTGCTGGTTGTGGGCTTCCTGCTACTCACCCCCCTGCTGGTTCTGGCGCTGGCTGCCTACTGCCGCCTGGCCCGACACCTCCAGCTGGGCATGTGTTTCATTCCCTACAGCCGCGCCGTCTACAAGAACCTGCCGGCCTCACGCCACCGTGGGGCTAGTCCAGGAGGCTGCTGTGGTCAACAGGGGGCTTCAGAGAGGGAGAGGAAGGGCAGCGTGTGGGTGTAGGAGAGGAGAGGAGAGGAGAAGAAAGGAGAGAAGATGATTGTATATGGTTGTAATATGTATCCTTGTTTAATGATGAAAGTTGGGTTTTTTGATTCTGGATCTTTGTTTTTTAAAAAATTCAAATTTCCATTGTTTTTCTATTTCTAAAGCCATTGTAAAAATCCATCATATTTAATCATTTATAGTCATTGTTTGAAAGTCAATATTGCTTTTTGTATTTTGTATACTATTTCAATGCATTGAATGTATTTTATACCTTTTTACAATAAAGTGTCACTTGACCTGTCAAGCTTTGTGTTTCATATCTGCAAATTGAAAACGATAAACTGTGACCTGTATCGATTTAATTTGAGAAAAGAAGGTATAAAAGAAGTATAAAATACACTGAATGGGGTAAACACGTAAAAGAAGTGTGGCCAATGCAAACTTCCACACAATGTCATTATTCTAAGAGTGTGGCGAGTGTTTAGATTGCAGTATATGTGATCAGAGTGATCAGAATGTAAATGCATAGCATTTCTCTTGTTATTTTAATCCACACATAGCACTTCTTTAGCTGCCAAACGCATGTTACTTATTCTCATTTAATGTCCAAACTAGTTAAGCTCCTGACAGTCTTCATGGCAAGGCAGATACATTATTTTGTATATTTTTCTGAAAAAATGCATTAATGACTGTTTGTACATGTGTTATCTGGCCATTTGAGTTCTATTTATGAGCAACACAGAGTCTGTTAGCAGAGATATCACAGGATAATGTGAATGGTTTCTGCATGTCATAGACTGCTTGATATTTACTTAATGTGTTATATAATACATTTCATGTCATTTAAATGTCAAATTAATACCATTCAAAACAAAGTCTTGATTTCGAATGTACTTCATGAAAAATAACTTTAGTCTAATAATGATTATATTCTGCAAGCTGTATCTTCAAATTAAGTGTAATAAAGAGTTCTCTTTTGTTATTGTTCACAGAGACCAGAGAGCAGAACTACAGAAGCCCTGAAGTTGAGAAAAATGGTTTAAAGTTTTCAGATTGGACAGCAAACTGTAAAACAGATAACAGGTTGTGGTCCTTTGATTGTGCTATTTACCTAACTGATTGCTACAGAACTCACAAAATAAGTATCACAATAGATCTGATGCTGCGCTGTTAATGAATGTTGGTACTGAAGTGTTTAGAATTGGGGTCAGAGGTCACCTACAAAGCCATTTCAGGCACTAGACATTTAGGTGAGAGGACTTTTAATGTTTTTCATGTCAAAATGTGAATGTCCAGCTGTTCAGTGTTTCTCTTCTAGACTTTAAAACAATGGTTTGTAATTTAAAAAAAAAGGTTACAACATGGGGTTCTTAGCTTTGTCCCAAAATAAATCCCGGTTGGAGATGCTTGTCACATTCTCTTCAGTGGTACGTTTTCATATGTATTGTAAGGATATAAAAAAAAACAGTCTGTGTCTTTCTTTAACAGAATAAGCTGAATGAGAGTTTAGGCTTTAGACTTTACGTAGAAAGGGAATCTATAAATGATACCGTTTTTGAGGGATTCAAATGAAAGTAAAAAGTGTGCTTGGAAAGGGAGGGTGACGCGAGTGCTAGAGGCCACTAAATCCTACGCACTGGACCTTTAATATTTACACTGAAACAAATATAATACATTAATTCACAATTTGATATATTTACTGTAAGTATTTAAAGCTAGCTTAACTACACCAAACCACATGAAATGAGTTCAATTAATTCCCTAGTCAAAAAATAAGATGACAGCTACATCTGCTAAGCTAGCTACCTTTAGCAGGCGTTTAGCTGTTCGTTTTTTTCCCCTTCTTTGCCATTAAATGGCAGCTGTTTTATTTAATCATTTGGAGTAACAAACTGAATGACCAAAGTGTCAGTACAGATTACAACGAGAGGACAAATCTTAAACCAAACTTAGCTTTAGTAAAATAGCTTGCAGGAGAGCTCACTTTCTATTAGCTGTAGTTAGCTGTTCATCTGTGGCAGAGAGTGTAGCTTCAGCAGTACAAAGCCACAGTGCAGCACAGCCAAAGTCTTTTCACTTGTGTTTTGTTTGGTTTTTTTTTGGTCCGTTTTGTTGGTACTGCCAATTCAAAAAGCCCTTTGACCCATGTTATAGTATGTTTTGCCTTTGTAGGTCTGGCCTAGGAGATGTTTAGTGTTGGTAATCTCAAACAATTTGAAGCAGTTTGTGACAATTCTGCTTAGTCCATTAAGTTTATCCTATATGTGCAAAAAGAAGTGCCCTGCAATTGAAATAAATAACCTATAATGTGCTATTTGTAAGTTCACTTTGTAATATTCAGTTCAGTATTATCTGTCTGTTTTGACCACAGCAACATCAATTCATTTATTAAATGTTCTTTATCTGCTTATTTCTTTTCAAAGTTGATCCCAGACCATCCTGGACATCCTTTTTTTGTTTGAATCTAATAGCTATTTATGTTCTCATTTCACTTCAGTCAGTTAGATTTAAAAACTCATTCTGGGATCATTAATCTTCATGTGAGACTTGATGTCTTGATTTCAGACTACATGGCAAATGGTCAACACATATCACAGGATTTTAAATCTAGACCTGCTTTAGACAAAATCACAAGAGCAAGAGCTTAGTTTGGGTGCTATCACCATTCGAATCCACTAGGTGGTACTAGAGACACAGTTGAAGACAGCAAGAGCTGCAAAGTTAGAAATAAGTATGCAGTCAAACCAGCTGAAAGAGATATATAACCTTTATTCAAATATAAATTACAAACATAAGGTTTGGGATGTGTTTGAATACATTTGCATTCCTTTAAAATGGTGGATAAAACTGCAGTTATAGTTTACTGTAATATTGTGCTTTTAATAGATCTCACATTGATTTCACATTGTAATGTCTGGATTTGGGTTTGATATGTTGTTTAAATTTCCTGGCCTGGACAGACGTGAGGTTAACAGGGTTGGTTGTTGATATTCATTAATAATTTGTGATGTGGGGCTTTGTATGGAGCTGTGAATGCACCAGGTTCCAGGGTTCCACGTCCGTCTTCAGCCACTTGACCCATGATAATGTAGTTGCCACCTATTGGAAAGGAAATAATGACCATGGAGATTAATCAGTTTTATATTTGAGTAAATGAAAATGTTAATTATCTGTGGGGTGTGTGAAAATCCATGATGTTGATACCTCTGCGGAGCACCGGGCACTTCTTGCACTGGGACACCAGCTTCACCGACATGGTCTCTCCGACTTGCGTGATTGTTAGCCGACCTGCCTTGTAGGCCTTAATGAGGGACACGCTAACAACAAGGGTGCCTCGGGGCCCAGGGGCCAGAGAGGTCACCTTCCCTGTTAACACTGAAGAAAGGAGGGCTCAGTCAGAACACAACATCTAATTGGATACTTGTTGCATTCATGAACGGCAAGAAACTTACCAAATTCACTGGCACAGAAGCTGGTCTTGATGGTTCCATCTCTTTTACAGGTCTTGGCACACAGAGGATTTTGAGGGACTAAGAACATAAAGAAAACATTAAAAAGGCCCATTAGATGTACATCTTCTGCACTTTGACACACAAACATAGCGTGCACATAACTTCACCCACCAGGCCTCTTTCCATTTGGCCTTGTGACAGGCACCCTCCTGTCCTGGCCTGTGGTGCCCTGTCCGCGGCCTCTCGCTGGCTTGACTGGTTTGGGCCTCTTGGTGGGCGCATGTTTGGTAGTGGGGACGGGTGGCTGTGCAGTGGTGGCGGGACGCTTAGGTTCAATGACTTTTACTGCAGGGTTTGAAGGGATGGACCTTGTACCAGGTCCTGCGTCAACAGTTGGTATCTGAGAACCACGGGGGATGCTTGTATAGTAAGCGAGGAACCCATCAGATGTCACACTGAGGTCAGACACAAACTGGACCAGTAGCACGTTGCCACTGGTAATAATGGGCCTGGACACGAGAAACGGTAGAAAACAAGGTTTAAAGTTAAGAGTAGTCTATTTAAGATGACTTTAAAGGCCATCAAACAGCTTTAGAGATATCTGTCACTTACTGTGGGGACTGATCACCACAGTATCTCCCAATCAGCCGTGAATCATCTTTCTCTCCACCATTAAAGAATGCCACATAGTCAAAGCGACAATAGGTGTCATCCTCCAAGACGAACTTATCAAACTTCACCTGGATTACCTGGTACCCAAATAGAAACAGAAATATGACATCAATTGATCAGTTGTTGTTTTCCTCGTTGTGTGTAAAGAATTTGGAAAATAAACTGTTTGCATGCTGGGAGTGAGTGTGCCGCCGACCATATCGGGCTCCACAGTGATAAGCCAGGAGCAGCTGGTTCCTGGTGGGTATTTCTTGTCGGGCCAGTTGGGCGTCTTGATCTCTCCCTGAGCCTTTGTTATCTTCCCCCCACAGAACTGCTGGTCTGAAACAAGTCGTGCATACTCCATGAGGACAATGAATGAAGATAAAAGCAGACTGTACTCTAATAAGTATGCAAAGCGCTGATTTTGTTCACTAACTTTAGAACACATTTTTTCTTCTTGATGACTTTTTGACTTTTAATGTTGTAATGGCTGATTTTATGTTACACAAATCATACAAGATCCTAGCTGTACAATTGATAGCTGGTATTCTTAGCTATTTATTTTGGTAGAATCAAAAGTATTCTTGAGGGAAATAAAATTGAGCAAGCTAAGGGACTTAGCAAGAAACTTTGTTGTGCATATACAGTCTTAGTGTTGTTGTGTTCACTCTTGATGTTAATGCAAATCTCCTTTCTGTGTGAACTGCTGCAAAAGTTGTAACTAATGCTTTGTTAATGGTTTATAAATTATCATTATAGATCAGTTATAAGCTGTTAATAAGCACATATTTTGGGTTGCCATGTTGCAAAAATCCCCTTTGGCTAGCATTTATCTATTCCCCTATTTGATAATAATGGAGTTATAAATGTTCAAAGTTGGATTTTGTCCAGATCCACTGTATTTTTTTTTTCTTCCAGTGGGTAATATCAGCAAACAAGATTTTTCACAACCTAAAAAGTTGTTCTTATCAATGGTTAATAACTTATCCCTCTAAGTTTTAGTAAATTATGAGTAAGAAATTGCTCAACATTTTGGGATGTATTAGGAAGTATTTCCTAGAATGATGAACAATTTTAACCATTAATAAATCCATCATTTAAAATACATAAAGCCTTTAAACATTGTTTGCAGTGTGTTATAAACCTATGCAGGCTGGACATGATAAAAAAGTAGTGATAAAAGTAGTAAAAATCACTCTAAAATGTGACCACATACCATCTACGTATGGTTTAGCTCCACTGAAATAGGCCACAAACCCCCTTCCCTGCGTCTCCCCATCAGACACCATCTCCAGCATCATGGTGTTTGTGGTAGAAATAAGAGCGCCAGGCCGGAAAGTTCCACAAAAGCGGCCTAGTTTTTGCACCAAGTTGGAATGGCCATTGTAAACATCCAGATAGTCGTAGCGGCATTGTGAGTCAGCCTCCAGGTCAAAAATGCGGAAAGAGAGCATGACCACAGTTCCCTCTGGGACCTGGAAACCAGAGAGATTGTACATGAGTCAGACACTGAAAGACTGAGGAAAGGAGTCAGTATTTAGACATGTTGCAGGGTAAGTGACTCACAGTGATACGCCAGGTACATTTGCTGTTGGGTTTGTAAAAGCTTGGGAACCCCTCACTTCCAACAAAGCCTGAGTCTGCGACCAGGTCCCCTCCGCAGAGGAACACAGGCCTGTAGTGAAAGAGGAAGACAGTGGGGAGACATGATGTGAGAATATCACTCCCACGGATACCATCATTTTGACTGACTTCCTTTGGCAGTGTTTAAACTCTAGGTCACTAGAATTTACTGGAAATTTACTGGAGTGTACTGGAAGTAAACAAGGATTTTCATTATCTAACTGTCAGACCACAAGATATTAGCCACGACAGGGTGTCGCTACATTTATGCATGCATCTGATTTCCCTAATTATTCTGTAATTAGATGACCTAATTTTGAATATAAAAAAACCCCAGAAATATTCAAACCACCATCAAATTATTTGTACCAACACTTAAAGCTCTGTAGCAAGAACTATTTATATGAAGATGATTTATGTTTGCTCACACTCATCCATCACAATCATGGAATATGACAGCCTTAAAATAGATGTGAGGCCTCTTTTTCGGTGCTGATACTGATTGTTATGCATGGAGCCCCAAAGTGCATTCAATTAATTAGAAGCCTTATCATAAAGTAAATAGTCATGAATAAATTATGTAAAATATATAAATGAAACTATAATTTGTGAAAGATTTCTTATCTAACATCATAATCTCATCATACAAAATTAAAAATCCTGTTAAATATGAAGTTGTGCCACAGCTAGCAACAAAAAATAACTCTGCTATGGTTTAGAAATGTTAGGAAACTACTGCTTTAGAGTCATAAGAATGAGGCATGAAAAAAAAAAGGTCTGTAGCTCAGTTTTTCAGATATAATATATGACAAGCATATTTTACAGCTGACTATTCTAACCTCATAGTTATTGTGTCACTTCAGCTAATAAATTCTGTTGCATTCCAAACACTGAATGTCAAAGCTCATTTCACAGAAGGGAAAATTTCCTATTTCAGACTGTTGCCAGCAAGGATGCATACGACTTGTCTGTATACTCGTGATTATGTTATGAAGTTGTTATTTTCTGGCATTTTACAGTGTGGTGTGGAGAGATGTTGTTTTTGGCTCAACTGTGAAAACTATGTTGTTTAGGGTAATACATGACATTTCACAAAATGTAAGAAAGATAGATAACATTTGTATGTCATCCCCAATTGTGAAGAAGTAAACAAATACCTAAGTATGCAGTGGAAAAACAGACTACAAGCTCAGACAGCAGAACACCAGCAAAGTAAGACGCTTACTGATTAGAGCCAAGATGTCCAGAGCCAGAGCCAAGTTGCTCTGATTCGACCCCACAGGCACAACCAAAAGCATTAACATCTGGCTCAGCTATTGCAGACTCAGTGTGCCTAACATCATGAGCCAAAAACCAACAGGACAACTCTGTGCCCAATCAAACACTGAACTGGAAAGAATTTACTTACAGAGACAGGAAAGAATTCAGTGTTTTTCAACCTAAAATTGCAGGCTCTTGTGAACTCGGTTAAATTTTGTTCAAACATAGAATAATATCCTCACCTAAAACCTCAACAAAGTTTTCTATGACACATTTCTTAAATATTCACATTCTCCTCACCTGGTGTAATTGGTCTGCTGAGCCTTCGTCCATCCTAAACTCAGAGACAGGAACAAGGAGAGACCCCAGATGCAGCCCACTTGCACCATGATGCAGCGTGCACACAAAGCAAAGCAGACTATTGCAGAAAAGGGAGGTGGTAGCAGGAGGCAAGAGGTGTAAGACAGAGGGGGAGAGGACGAGAAGGAGGCCGCTTGCTCGGGATGGGCGGAGAGAATGAATGAGAAGGGGGGAATCGGAGGGGAAAGAGAGTTCGAGAATGGGTAAAGAGATGGACGGAGATGCTGAAAAGACAACGGAGGCGACAAAGACCCATGAAGGGGGATGACGTGAGTGGGGAGGGAGGGAGGGACGGACGGAGGGAGGAGAAGGCTTTAATTAGAGCCAGATGTTTCTCCATAATAGCCCTGCTCTCAATATAACAGAGAGGGCATCTAGGAACGAAGGGCAGAGAGGAGTAGTGCCAGAAGCTGTGGCTGAAGCTTTGTCGACATTCAGAAAGGAGTGAAAGGAGTGTCATTTTACAGCAGATGTTTCTGGTTCATCACATGGTTGAACCTTACAGTAAAAGAAGCTTGAAATTGAGTTTGGATGGTTGTTAACTTCATTAACGTCCATGACTGACTGACCATTATGCAGGGTTGCACAGGTGGGGCCAGAGCCTGAGGCTCCATGGGCGGTAGCACTCAACTATTTGGGCCATAAATCTTTACATTCCACAACAACATGTGAGACTTTTAATTTACAAACAGTGTGAGTGCTGGATGAAATTTCAAACTTCAGCCATCTAGTTTAAACAAAATACATACAGGATCCAAAAGGAGCTACAATAGGACCTAAACAGAGAAGTATCATAAAACCAATGATCTCTTTCCTCTTACCGTGTTTCCTCAAGCCCCAGGGGCTCCTTTGGCTCCATTACATGTGAGCCAGAGAGCATCTATTGCCCCCACAATCCACCAAGGCAAGAATAACACTCTAGATGGGGGAGTATTTTTTCCCTGTTAACATTCACCAACCAGCCAACCCTTTGGCCTACATTACTGAGGCCTGTGAGGGGGATGCTGTTAGAATAATGCAATAAAATCAGTCACTTTCACAGCGTACAGAGCTGCAGCACCTTGATCAAAGTCAGGCACGAGCAGGATGGACAGCTCATAAAAGCACAAAGCGAAGTTTCCACAGAGAGATTGTGTCTCCAGTTACATGTGGCATATGACTTTAGATAATTTTTTACACTGTGTTAAGAAAATTCTTTCAGGTTTTACGGCCTGCTTGAAATATTTTTGCCGCAGGTAAAGACATGTGAACTTTGACAGTTTAAATGCTCCTAGTGAGCGAGAGAAATGAGCATTCCCTGGTCCTGCTGTGCAGTGTTTGTGTTAACCTAAAGTCCTGATAACAGGCAGCAGAAGCAGGAATGCAATGACGTGCAGAGTCTGCTGGGGGGCGGACAGCATCTGGGTGTGCACAACTGTCCAGCCACTGCCAGCATGTGTGGGAGTAACAGTGACCTTTATACTTAGCAACCAATCCAAGGGTGTAGGTTTCTGCAATAACTCCTGACGAATCCTTCAAGCGGGACATGCATTCCTTTTGGAGAGTCAGAGGGAGCAGCATGGGGGAGCAGATGACTCTTGTGAAGAGGAGAGAGATGGGTAAGGAGAGGAGGGGTTGAAGAAATCAGAAAAATGGAAAACAAACTTAAAACGATCTGACAGAGAGGCAGTTTAACAAAGTGAGAAGTTGTTTTTGAATGAACCCCCAGAGTTAGTCCACACATTCCCTCGGCAAATTACTCTCTCATTACGTCTAAGATAATCTCTTCAATTTATAAAAACACTATTAAATGTGGCAGTGCACTGGGGAGGTGTAAAACAGAATGAAAACCAATGTGTGTGCAGTTGTGTGAATCCATCTGAGAAGGTGACAGACCGAAACTGATGATTTCACAATAATCGTAGACCCATCTGTTCTCTGTAATTGTGGTTCCTCTCAAATTCACTCTCCGCAGGTTAAAAAAAGATCAATCTTCCAATTATGCAGTGCAGTACGGCGGGCCAAATTTCATGTGACCTCTGCAATAAATAGAAAGACACAGAGAGAGATAAAGATTAAACTAGAAATGGTATCCTGCTTTTAATCAGAGAAATCCTTCAAGAGCATTACAGATGGAGCCAGGCACCAGAAGACTCTAAACTGTATGAAATATCAACATTTTGTCATCAGTTTCTAGCAGCATCCAAGATTCCCAATTTTCAAGCTAATTTGATTTTCTTAGATAAAAAGAGGGATGTCAATAAGGCATAATAGCTATTTCCTTTGTGCCCTGCATGAAAGAATGTGATATTGTGCGCTCAGTGTATGGACAATGTGCTAAAAAGCTCACAGCACCTCATTTGGCATAAACAGGATGTTGCATTGAAGTGAAATCTTGTAATAAGAACCCTAAAACACACTGTGGATCCACATGTTTCTCTAACAACTACTAAAATTAAGCATACAGTATCACACTTAATGCTGGGAGCCTTCCCTGACTTCTCATGGCAACAGCTCAGGAGACACATCATCAGCTGCCAGTAAGTCGAGGTATTATAATGACAATATCATACCTCATAAAGAAAACCTCAATTTCACAGTGGAAACAGCAAAAAGGAATCTCTTCTTTTTCTTTTCTTCTTCTTCTTCTTCTTCTTCTTCTTCTTCTTCTTCTCAATCAATAAATTCAAATATGCTGCTAAGTTTCAAAAATGAAAATTGCAGCGGAAATTGCAGACATTCATATAGTCATGCCTGACTGTTAATATGGATGACTAATTGGCCAAAAATGTAGTGAAAGAAAAGGGATTGTGGTTGCACTGGTGTACTTTTGCTACTTCTAAATACATAAAAAGCAACATAAGACACATTTCCCATCCTTTCTATTTCCTGTATACTCTATAATTATAGTCTGTGTAGTGGACTCTAATGATTATTCTTTGTATACAGAGAAATGTCTTTTAACACATTATGATCCACAGAACCAAATGTTTATATGCAGTGATGCTATGCAACGTAGACGTTATGTGATATATATATATATATTTATGATGAGTTAGCTGTCAGATAAGTGTGTGACAATGGGTCCACAATATGCATGCCCATACTGTCGCCATGGTGACACCTGGCGGTGAAAACCTGAAACTACAAGTTGGGCGCCGGGGAGCTGCGGTGTGAGAGGTGGTGGGTTCACTCTTCACCCGTATTCAGTCACCCTGCGGTTTCATCTTCCTCTACGGAGAAACCATCACAAATATATATTTATAGCCTATATATTGTTTAAATATATATATATATTGTTATTCCACCTACAGTAGCCGTGTGTTTTAACCAGGCCACACACTGGCAGCCTCAAAGTGGTGTTAGCTCGTTAGGCTTTGGCTAATATCTTGTAGTAGGCGATTAGCCGGTAGTTCGGCTGTCAGAGGTTGGATTTGATGCCGGTGTCAGGCAGGCGATTGTGGGCGCAGGGGAACAATGTTTTGAGCTGTCCAAACAACTGAAGAAAGAAAGTGAGAAAAATATCAGCACAGCGATGTGTCAGCTGTTCTTCACAAAGCAATAGAAAACCCGTCCCTTCTGTGAACTGACGATAGTAAGCGTTTCTGAGGACTAACGTTAGCTTGGCTATGTCTGGCAGTTTATACGGTGTTTATGAAGAGTGGTCTATTCATTATGAACTAACTAACTAACGTAATAAAGGAATGGAGGGAGTATGATACAATGATTTGGATACAATATATATAAAGCCACCATAAGAACTTCAAAATAAAAGTCGCCGGAAGTGACTCTACGCATTACTAGTGGGTGAAAGACTAGGAATGGAAAATACTGCTCCATCATTCTACATGACTGTGGAAATGTTATTATACTAACATTAACTAACCCTCCAATCATTTTAACCCTAGTGTACTGCATGAACCACAGTAGGGGATTAATAATGTTTCTCTGTGAGATCTGCACTGTTATACAGTGACACATGTTGATAACATACAGCATCAAATGGAAGAATGCAAATGCCTTATATATATACTTCAATGATAAAGTCTCTTTTAAATGTTATTGTCATCACTTCCAACACATATGGCTCTTCATGCTCTCTGACAGAGGATTGTAGTTTTAACTAGGGCTGCACGATATGGTAAAAAATATCATATTGTGATGATGCTGTGACAGATATTGTGAGATATATTTAACAATTAGTGTGGAAATAACTTTTATCAGAAACAAATTTTCACTTTCATTTTTTGAGGTGTGTACCCAACAAACATCTTTTTTAAAAATCTGGATAAAGATTTGTAGGCCTGGTCATCTCTTCGTAACTACAGTACTTCATTCCAATGCTGTTTGTTAAACACTGTACCTTTATCAAAAAATTGCTGCCTTTTGGATATTGCACTTGGCCATATTGCGATTTAGATAATATTTCGGTTACTTGTGTAGCCCTAGTTTTAACTGCTGATAAATGGGACTAAGTGCATATTTCATATATGTGTGTGTGTGTGTGTCGGTGTGACACAGAGGAATGTGGAGGTCAGCTATAGAAACACAGCTTTGTGACTCTGAATTAATACAGAAATGTGCACTTTTATGTCTCCGGGTCTGCATGTATTTTTGAAACACATGTAAATAGTATGAATTGAAGAAAGAGCTTTTTCCTTGTATTGATAATAAATTTATGCTTATTCATACAGGTCAGATAGGTCCCAGAATTGCAGTCAAAATTGCATCTGCCCATTGTTGCACACCCACAAAGCACGTGAAGCACACACAAAAGTACAACTTTTCATAGGTACTGTTTTTCCAATATACATATATTTCATGATGTTCATCAATATAATAAGACATTGATAGATTTACACTACAATTATTTTATGTACTTTAGTTTTTCATTCAGTCTCCTCTCCTTTACGTTGAGTCAACCTTGCTTAGTTTCTAATCCCATACCAAATGACAGCACAATAAATCTATCAATAAATAATATCAAAGGAAAAGAAAAAGATCTAATAAAACTGAGCACATTGCCCATGATCCTCCAGTCCTGTCCCTCCAGTAAGGCCAGAGGACCAGGGGCAATATGGGCCTTCATCCTAAAAACCCCAGTCCCAAAGAGAAACCAAAATCTTTCCTCAAAAATAAACAGATTTAAACAAAAAATATATCTTGTAGATACAAACGTCAATCTGATGTAAACTGTAGAATCATTCTAAGCATTCTGGACAATTGAAGGTAAAAATACTTTTTTTCCCATTAACTTCCCATTTTCTTTACCTTTACCCATCAGTGCTTGCACACAAACAATTCAGTGACATCTGGAGTTATTACCAAATTGATGCAAAAGAGAAAAAAAAAACACAATATTCGGTTAAAAAATAAAACATGTTAACATATATTAAGTAGAATATTGTATGTTTATAGCCATCCAGTGAACATTCAGAGACTCAGGTTCCCTCCTATCGCTGCACTCATACCATTTGGGGGTGGTAAACGTTGGAGAACATTCCCTGCTCTTTTGTTGGTCTCTTTCTTTCTGCTTGTTTCCTTTCAAGTTTGAATCACAAGTTCACGAGTTATAATCCGAACCTGGAAGAGGGTCTGAATGCTTTTTCTCCATGTTGGCAACTTGCATTGTGGACCACCCCCAAATGACCTGAACGCAGCGTTAAGTTGAGATCACTGAACAATTCTTCAGGTTGACGTAAGACAATATTCTCCACTGAATCATGTTCCCATCCCACCGAAATGAACAAACCACAACAGAAAAAGTGCCACGGTGTTAAAATATATGCGCACTTCTTTTCATACAGACAATAAAGCAACAGAAAAAGAGAGCACTCACTTCATTTTCACTTTTGTGATCAAATAGGTTGAGCACTCACAACAGTTGGATTTATCGATAACACAGAAGTCCTACCCCAATCAGTAGTGTTATTTCACTTCAGTCCACTGTGTGGTTAACTCCTGCAGGATGGCTTAAAGGACCACATTTGTAACCCTATAATGATTTTCTATTGCCGAAAACCCAATTTTACAGTTAATAATATAGTTTTTGTCCTCATATATATTTTGGTAAATTGCTAATACCTTAAACCTGAGGATATAGGACCCCCTACTCCCCAAACACCCCCATATTACAACACCAAACAATGCAGATTTTTTGTAACTTTTTCTTGGTTTATGTTTAATAGCTAGTAAGTCTACATGTCTTTTCATTTTTGAACTTGGCAGCACTATGGAGACACAGAAAAAAAGAAGAGTTGTGCTATTATTTGTTATAGGATCATGTGTCTAAAAACAGATTAAAGAAGCTCTTCAGACCTGGGTACACATGGTGGGGGAGACTGTATTTGAGATTTGAAGCATGCGGTCCTTATGTTTTGGTTTAATTTGCATATGTTAGACTGGCACACTCACAAGCCAAACTGACACACCATGTACATGGTGTGTGACAGTTAAAAGGTCCTGTAAATGTGGATAAATAAGGTAAGGGTATAAGCTTTTTAAAATAGACTAGGGTAGTTTGGATAACCTGTTTCTCTCCACTTGTTTTTGATGGCAATTGGCAGCATAAGCATGGTAATCTGGTCTTTGGTAATCTTCTGCAGTTTCATTTTGCTCTGTTTGGAGGGAAACTTGTAGGGGAAGTGAGGAGAAGTGGGTTTGTTAAGGTCGTGGTCCTTCCTAATAGAACTGGCCGGCAGATCTGTAACCTCTCTGCTTGTGTACTTCAGTGGTCAAGGAAACAACGTGCCCTCACTCTGAGATTTAAGCGGCCTAATCTGTCGGGATAAACTGGGGATATTCCCAAGACAGAGCTATTCTAACACACACACACATTGATGCGGCTATGCACACTCAGACACACGCGCGCACACACACACACAGACACACTTTAGGATTCAGAATCAGTGAGTTGAGCAAAGGGGGGCAGGTTGGTCTTTTCAGCTGGTGGGGGAGATAAAAAGTCATGTTGAAAAGAGACAAGGCTACTAAGGCTTTACACACACTTTTTTTTTTTACATATTGTAGGTGGTTTTGTTGTCTATAAGCCACTGTTAGCTAAATTTATACCTTTTAGGATAGTTAACAATGGCATTAGTGGCAATACAGCATGAGTTGCTTTCTGTTCATTGTAGCATTTATTATTGCAGGCCTGCACACTTCTCCATTTCATGAGACAGAGATTGGATTTTGATTGAAAAATCCAATCATTTACAAGCTTAGATTTACCAAGACCACAAGTATAACTCTAGTTCTATAGTTGAAGGTAAAATCCCCAACATTTGCAGTTTTAAGGAATTCCAGATCCTCATGTTCATGTGTACAAGGCCTTAGTTTGACAGGGCAGTAAAGAGTGCATCATATTGCCCTGCTCTCCTGCTCATAAAGTGGCCAAAAGCGTAGTATGCACAGGAGTAGATGCCAACAAAATGTAAAAGACCATACCAGCGAGGGCACCAATGAAAGAAATAACAATAGAAGCCTCTCCCTTGTTGCTTGGCAGTGTATAACGCACGGAGCTGAATTACAAAAAACACACCAGACAGAGGTAAAGAGGAGCTCGCTGCTGTTGGCAGCAATTAGTACTGATTGCACACTTCCTCTTTACCTGTCTGTTTCACACAAAAATATACTATAATAAAAAATATAATCTATTATATTTTAAAAAAGAAAAAAAGGCCTTAACTATAGGGAGTAACACTGAGAACCACTGCGCTAGCAAAACACACTTGAATAATTGCTTTTCATGTCTCTTGTCACTAACCTCTGACCGTAAATATCCTTCCCCCAAAGTTGCTGAACTCAAACATAACTGTAAATTCGACATTTTTCCCATCCCTGTTCCTGGATTTTCAAAATAAGGCTGAATTGTCTCTTTTATGTGCTCTTCATGTGGAGAGGTTTTGCTGCACGAGGATCTCCTTTGGCCAGGCTATTGACCAGCCAGACAGCGCCATCAAAAACAAGGTTGTTTGTGCATTTTAAACAGATTCCTTCTCTGCAGTCAGCCACTCCCCCTACACAGACTGAAAGTGTGAGGGCGTGTTTGACTGGAAATATTCTACAGTAACTAATAGAAGTGACTGGAGACTAAGGCTTTTCAGTATCCATGTAGAATTAACCTTTGCTTTATGGAAATTAATCAATTGCCAATGAATGCAACGGCCCCATTTTATCACCTGGCATTAGAATTGTTTTGCGAACCCATATCCACAGTTTGACATCAATGACATCTCCACAGTATACTGTAAGTGTAATGTTAGGATAACATTATCAATATTACAAAAGAAAAGAATTTGGACAGAAGTCTAATCCTGTCTATCCAGAGGTTACCCTTACAGCTACTAACTAGAACTATTTTCTCCTATGGTTTGTATGACCAACATTTTCGACACAAGTTTTATCGCATGTATTTTTTTTTTAAAGATACTTACACTTACATGTGCTACGGTAAGACCATTTGCACTAGACTGCAATGAAGGAATGTTTTCGAAATAAGACACTACGTAATATTTAAATAAAAAAGAATAATCTACAGACATTGGTCCAACTGTACTATGGCAGTTTTGAAATTATCCGAAGAAAATTGAGGTGTTCAAGCATGCTAAGAGACAGAAAAGGGTTGGGGCGTTAAAGACATTACAGATGAAATACTAGAGGAGCTAAATGGAGAAAGAGAAAGTACACTCAGATGGAAAAGACTAGAAATGATGGTTACTAGGGATTAGTTAACAATTCATGCATTACTTGTATGTTTGATCAATATCGATGAGCATTAACTCTCTTGGTAAGCCAGCAAAGAAGCCAAGACTTGAATTTATGATGGCATCAAGTTATAGAAATCTGGAGCTATTGTCAAGGGCAGTTTTGTCTATGTTGCTCAAATTTTTGTAACTTGATATTTTTTTTGTACAAGTTTTTAGCTCTCTGGCTTATTTTGGACTGTCCTTGTGGACATGAGTGACACAGATGGACTCGAAAATGAACTGGTATTTAGTTAAATGGAGACTAACTCCACTGTGCAAAAATACACCAAAAAGAGAGAGTAAGCAGGGGACAGACAGATGATGATAACATGCAAGATACACACTTTGATTAATAGGCAGTATTTAACGCTGAAGCATACGTAAAATTAATACAAAAATTAAAAAATACAAAATGCACACACACACGCACACACACCTACAAAACAGTATATATCAGAATAAAACTCTACAAAGAACTATATATATCAGTTATGTAACAATTATCGCCAATCGTTGTTTCCTTTTCTGTTGTTGCATCGTCACAAGTGTTTGGTTCTCAGTATGGCAGGTTAGAAAAGCCAAGAGTACCCAGAAAGGAGACAGGGCCACACACTCACAGGACAAATATTGACAGGGGTCCAGAGGCGAGGTGGTGGAAGTGGGGGAGCCATGGGGCCCTGAAGGGTTTAGGGGTGTTATATCGAGGCTAATCGGGGATATACATATATATATGTATATATAATAAATTATTTTCTTATGGTTAATTTTGTAATCAATTTGAGGGTTTTTTCCATAGCAAGGAAGTTGGGATTAGATTGGGGTAGGAGCAACTCTTCTTAGGTGCTGAAGTACACTGTTGAAAGAAAGAAAAAGGAGTTGTTTAATTCATAATGTTAAAGTAATGAATCAGCATTAAAAAAAGCTATCAAACCAACATTTACCAATAGCTTTATTAGGTTTGGGAAATTAATACTTTTTTTAGGAGCATGCCTTATATTATACAGTATATGTGTGTTGTGTGTTAAATATGTGACAATTTGTGTTGCTATTTTACAATTGATTCATCCCATTGAGATGACGATGGCAACTCTACAGTGTGTTCTACAGTGTATGTGCACAGAAAAGAGAATTCTTACCAATAATGACGATGAGGACAATCACGCATATCACACCCAGGATAATCATCATCTGTGGTCAGTGGATTAAAAAAAAAAGTCATTAGAAAAGTAGTCAAACTTGTCATATTTTTACCATACTTTCAATATTTTCTTAAACAAATTCTTAAAAGCCCCAAAACACAAAACAAAGGCCATGTAGTCCAGGCAAAATTTCACTATGACACCAAACTTTCACTTGCCCCTGTCTGTATTATTATTCACGCTCATATATGGATTTCTCAACTGTCACCTAATCCACAGTTAAATTAACCTCAATGACCTCAAATTCAAGTACCGTCTGATTTTTTAAAAACATCGCTGCACAGCATGAACGATGATTCCTAAGGAGTCATCATGCCAGTGTCATCTCATGATGATGTAGATAGTACAGTACATGTCGAATTTCTACCCCAAACCAACCAATGACACATCGATAATGATGATGAGAAAAATGATACTTGTGAACAAAGTCTATAGCAGAAATCGACATTTGTGATTGGCCACACATTCCTAAAGGCTTTCCTTTAACGGGACAGTTCAATGCAGCCTTTATACACATGCATTTGCTATTCGAGCAAGCACGTCTGCGTGTCCTCACCTTGGCGTTCTTCCACCAGTATTTATTCTTCAGTTTTGCAGCGCTGGTCTCAAACTGAGAAGCTCCAGCCTGCAGGGCATCAGCCCTATCGTCCAGTTCTGACAGCTTCTGATCACGCTCCAGAACCTTATCCACGTTTACACGCATGATATCCACCACCTGGGGAAAGACACGCAAAGCAATGCAGCGCAATCAGGTATCAAGACAGAATGACTGTGTGTGTGAGGGTCCGACAGCATGGAGCTCAAATGTTAGATATGGATTATGATTGGAAGTTGTTTAGTACGTTTTGTGTCAAATCATGGTTTCAAGCAGTGTACTTATGATTAAAGTCAAACCCATCCCTAACAATGATTTGTGTTTTTCCGTTTAAAATGTGATGGAGTTACCAATGAACAATGCTAAAACCGTGTCTACATCTGAGCCTGACAAAATGACTTTGGAGTGAGGCGACTACTTACCTCATCCACCTGTGCCTGCGTCTGCTGCAGACGACGGTTGCTGGTGAGGTTGGGAGGTTGATTCCCTCCCTCTGGTGCAGGGGCTCCAGCGGCTGGGGCAGACCTAATGATAAAAAAAATACAAATATCCAGTGGTTATATAAAGCATACAAACTAAAAAGACCTTGAAAACACAATAGTAAGGAAAACTTCATGCCAGAAGCTTTCTACCTAATACAGTTTTATTAAGTGAACGATTAATGTTCTCCATTAGCAAATTAAAAAAAGGGGGATGAAATGTAGCAAAGGGCTACAGGTTGGAATCGAACCTGGCCAGCTGCTGTAAGGACTGATTCTGCCTATCTCAGTTAAAAGCTCATTAGTGACAAAAACAGGAAAATGGCTTTACTACCCAGAGTAAACTGTTCAAATAGTGAAACACAGATCAAATATTTCATATACGCTAATGCCCTGAGGTCATTAAAGATGAGTACATTGTCCCATTACTGCTCTGTAATATTTAATATCTGTAATCATATGTAGCCTAAGCGAGTAAAGCAAAAGGGAAAATATTCCTCACAAATACATTATTTAGGGACACTGCTTTTTGTCGTGGATGGAAGAGGGCTGGGAGCTATCAGATAATGGCATTGTGATGGAGACACTACTGTATATCCAAAGGATGTATAAATGCTCAAATTTAAACATGGGTATTGAGACGGATGTTAGAATTAGATGTAATTTGTAGGATTGGGAAGATTCACTGTGTTCCAAAAATGAACAAGTCCATATGTTTATCACTGGAGAGTCCAGATAATTGCCTTCTATCACAGAAAGAATCAACTACTGAAGGCTTTCCAAAAGTCAAATTGATTTGTCACATCATGTTGTATTGTGACCTATATAGACCTATTCTTTTGGATGCACCATGCACCAATAATGACTTCAGTGAGAGACAGGCAGTTTAAGTGAGAGTGTCATTTACCAATAAAAAGTGCAAGCTCCATGAAAAATGTCTCGGCTTCATGTGAACATGCACTTGTACCTCTGTTCTTTGCAGCAGGAATTTATGAAAGTTAATGTTTTTTTTTTTTTTTTGCAAGTTGAATTCTAATCCTGTTACATGAATGATGAACATAAACCTGTGTTGAGTGACAGCTCATGGTTACACAGCGAAAACTACACACCAACTGTATATCTCATGCAGCAATCCAAGATTGTTCACAAACATAGAGCACAGCATCGTGTAACAGCTGAGCCTAGAACCTACCTAAATAAACAGAACTGGCAGAGTTTCCTTAATCTTCAGATACACCAAATATTCATTCTTCTCCTAACTCTCTGACAGGCTTTTTAACATTAGAAAGGAAAATGTACCCTAGAAATTCACCTTTAAATGCATTCTTATTCTGAAATACATTAGCAGATAGGTTTCATTAAAAAACAACATGTTGCTGAAAGATAAGGGAGATCATCAAGACATGGATATCAATAAAATTCTATTCATGGCCATTCTGTTTTCAACATAAGAATTAAGCCTAGTTCTTTACTGGGGACATTTTTCAAATATCTCCAAAATTAAATTTTTATTTTAGTTGTATATGAAGGGGTAGTTTAAATTCATATGAAAGACTAGAAAATATATATATATATATGAAAATATCTTTATAATAATCAGACAGATTATATTATATTTTTGACACCATATTACAGATGAAGGGCTGGCAGTTTGAGATCCCTGGTCTAAACTCAGTCTTAACATTATTACATTAATGTTCATCCTAAACATTCTGCAACTTGATGTTGCAGCAGATATATTTCAAAAAGCAAATGAAAAATGCTTAAAAAGCTTATAATACTTTAGCATGTAGTGTGGAGTCCCTAGGCATGCTTAATTAGCCTGCTTTATTGCCATCTATCAACTCAGATAAATCAATAAAATTATTAAGTGAATTTGTAAACTGGTCTTCTATGATAAAGCTGAGGCTGTAGTATAGACCTTAGTTGTAATTAGGTTACACTACTAATGTGAGACAAAACTCTGTATAAAGGTCACCTTTACACGCTCACACATTACTAATCCTCTAACAACAACAAATCCTTTTGAATAGTTGGCCTGATGGTGCTGGTGGTCCCTTCAAGCTGCAGACCAGCCCAACAGAAACTGGCAATAGAACCTGTGATACCTGTGATATCTACAGTATAATGGTGAATTATTATTATCTATGTGCAGAACATACTAAGTAGAGTTTGCAAATCAGCAACTGTATTGGTGAAAAAACCTGATAAAAGACTGTCGACATTCACTGCATAATATTAAACTACACAACATCTATGTAATCACTGTATGCTTCTTTTCACCTCCCAGCAACAATTATCACCACAAAGGTGTAATGTGTGTGGAGGTTCACGCCATCATCACCTATGAACTGGCACTCCAACCAATCAGGAAGAGTTGCTAGTGCAGCGATGAAGATTTCTCACCAGCTTCCATGTCCTGTGAGTACCGCACACTGTGTTCAATGGAGGGACAAACTGGAAGCTCCACACCCAAGTGAGGCAACTGTTTCTGATCTGTGCCACTCTAGCGTACACTCGTTTCACTTTCAGTTGATAATGATAAACTGAGACAGGTCTCTATGTGCTCTACTGATTGTGGGACACACACATGGGATACTAACATCACCTCCTTCATTTGCTGTATACTGATACCATTTTTTGAATTGATTCATGCAGTCAACAGGTATTGGTGGTGAATGTAACCTGGTATTTCACTCAAATCTAAAATCTCAATGTCTAAATCTAAAAAAAGACACTGTTAGCCCATATATTTAAGCTTTTTGACAAAAAAAGATTAAATATCTCCGTGCTGATGAATTTGCTGATGAATTGATGTGTGGAGTCTCCCCATTTCCAGAGCATAATACAGGGAAACAACAGAACACAAACAACAGGAATTCTTAGGAATATTTTGCAATCAAACATAAAAAAAATGCAAAATCACGTCTGTTCTGAAAAAGGCAGATAACCTAACCTGCTTGCATTGGAAAGGTTTAACGTTCCATCTCCCTACAGGTCACTGCTAATGTCAGACTTGCTATGAAAGCTGAATATATTCAACTTATAAAAATAGTGTCTCCCTGTGGTTCCTAAAGACTGCTCGTGCGACATTGAGGGGTCTGTACGTGGTTTTTCAGTTGTCCCTGATGAAATGAGGAATAATTTCAACACATATCCTTCACCCTGTATATAGATAAATTGATATAATTAATACTATCACATAATTTCACATTTGATTTAAAACAACTATTAAAGGATTTCTGTTAGTTTGGTGCCTGTCATGAAAAAGCATGCTGTCTGACTTTGAGCACTGGAGAGCGACATTTCAGCACTGGACAGCGCCACATCAGCCCAGACCACAAACCGTCTGATCCCAGCCTCACTACCGTCATTCTGTTTGATGTTACTGGAATCTAACCAACAACATTCACATCTATCATATCTCACCGTACACACACAGTCACACCAGGCCTACACTGTGTCCTGTAAGACATCACGTTTCACGTTAGCACGGCGGGCCTGAATACACTGAAAGCCTACCACATCGAGGGCGGGGAGGTTTCCTTATGATTTTACCCATATGGATGAACACATATAACCACATTTTGGTGACAAATGTAACGTACAGCCCACACAGGGGGTGTTGAATGCGTTGCCACGGTTCAATGACACGTCGTGTGTCGGCACCAGGCTGTCTCTACGTTTTAACCTCCTGCTCTGAAAAAAAGGTTGTCACGGCTATCTTTCCTTAGCCTACCCTTTATATGTTTGCTTCAAGCGCAGTCGAAAACAGAAAGGGACACATATGGCAATGGGGGAAAGACATTTTATAGGGTTCATTTGGCCCTGAAGACACAAACAGCCTGAAATATGGTGAGATATATAGCTGTCCGCCCTCGCACGACAATCGACGACATACAGTAGGAGGCTAGGCTATCCCCACCCCCCGCTGTAGGTTGCAAATATCACGTAAACTAGGCCTAAGCCTACTTCAGAGCTAATAATATCATCGTCTATAAGAAGGTCTGTAGAGTATTCGTCGAATAATGTCGAAGCTTTAAATGTCCAACATGGTGTCCTTGCTGTTTCTAGAATTAGCCTAATCGTCACCTGTGGTTCAGCGACACGACAAATAAGGCCTGCAAATGCCCAGTAAGGACAAAAAGGCTTTATTGTACATGATGTTTTCTTAATGTGGTTTTAATTGGCCTGTGGGTAATCGCACTGACGGTGTCCTTTTCAAAAAACCAAACCAGTCCAAACTGGAAAAGATTTCGTGCGTGCTGGCTCCGGTGAAAAGCAACAGACGACCAAATAAAAGAGGCACGCGATAAACACGGAGCTCGTTTACCGTGTAAACGCCAAAAAAAAAAAAAAAAAAACACGGCTAATTATGTGTTCAATAACAGATAAACCCGATGCCTCCGTCTGCTCCAAGGTTAGGCCGACGCGTTAGCTCCTACATTTACGTTTGGGTTCATATTATCAGAGAAAATGAGCTGGAAAATGACATTCAACAGTCACAGATGTAGCGGTGATATAGTGATTAACGTGACACAATGGAAATAACCTCAGTATTTGACGGCGAAGATACACAACAGAGCATTCAGAGAGCATACATCCCAAATAGCCTGCCAACATCAGTCGTGAGGAAGAAATTGGAGTCCATTATTAAATCCGGATTTTTAATATATATATATATATATATATATATAAACAGGAGCTTTAAACACGGTGTTGTACTTACATGTTCCTGGTTGTGTTGGCTAGACAGCTGTGCTGAAATCCGGACTGGAAATGTTAGCGCGTGCTAAGTGGCTGGCAGATGGATGTGGATTGCCTTCTGCGCTCCTCTCTACCCTCTGGCACCCTTTGGTTGGTTATTGTGGCGTTTCCCTGCCTATATAGCCTGGGAGGAACTCTGGCTTGTATCTTCCACTGAGACGAGTCCGCTCGCTACAAAACCTCTTTTCCTTCGTCCTATTTCTACGGCGTTGCGGCACCTGCAGGCTATAACGAGGGCCCGACTCTGTCAGAGTCCGTGCGGTAATGAAGGTGTAATAAACAGCCGCCTGGATTAGGTGGACAAAGATGGCTCGGTGACGTCAGTCGCGGCGAGTTTCATGTTGAAATGGGTGACCGGAGACATCAGACACACCGTTTTAACGGCCAGGACAGCCGGGTTTTAGCTACAGGTGCCGTTATTGGGACTTTTCGCGTGTTTTTCTTTACGGGCGTTACATGTCATGACCGTGCTTGGGTTTAAAGCTGCTTTAAAATAGCTTATTTTGGTTGCAAGTCTGTATGTCAACAAAATGGCGTTCCTCGAAAGGGGGTGTGGCGATCTTCGCAGTAGGTGCCTGGTTATCATTCATGGTAAATATGGATAGGGATGTAGTGGAGAGTGAACCCACCTGAAAGCTATTTGCCAACCTTTTGTTTGAGGAACGAGGCTTCACTCTTTTTTTTCAGTCTGGCAAGGATTTACATTACATTCTGTGTGGTATTATAAATTAAAATTATAAAATGCATAAGTAATGTGAGGGCCCCAGGGACCCTTCTTGCTCCCTGAGGGGGTTTTAGAGTTTTCCAGGCAAAGTAAAGAGAAAAACTACGAATCATATAAAAGCTGGATTGAGATTTTTTGTTCTAAATAGAAGATCCCTAACTTTTTGTACAAAAAAGTAGGATTTAAAAATAATGACCAGTATGAGCTTTTTCTGTGAAACAGCAGTCTAAGCCAACAAGAAAATACATACACATGCTAATTGTTTGTTTTATTAATTGTTTAGTGTGAAATAATTTCCATTTTAACCTTAAATGCCCTTGGTGATAGTAGTCTTGAATTTATTACCTTCATAGAAAGTTCCAGAAAGATGAGTAAACAATGGTAACATTTTTATGATGTAGAATTGGTTTAATTATTGTACAATAAATCCCCAAAGAGATGGAATAACTGTCAGCTACTACAGGATCCAATCAATAATCTGTACATCAATAGGCCTCTGTGTGTTTTATCTTTGGCTCATTTCATGCCGGCTTCTCCAATATTTATTTATGTAAGAGAAGTAAAACATAAAGGAAATAGCAAAAAGTCCATTATTTTTACATGAAAATGCTGCATTAATGCATAATCACGCTGATTGTTTCTTGATTATGTATATTTAAGTGTCTAATGTAGCGCTGGTAACTGACACGGGAGGAGTCCCTAGTCATGTTAAATCCAATCACTTGTATTTACAGTTGCATATTGAACATACTTAACCTCAATGCAAATGGCTTTCCCCACAGCATTAGTCCCATGGGTGCAAGTAAATTACACAAACTGAAATCTCATGTGAGTTTGTGAGTCCACTCTCAGTCTCGCCACTGAAGACCAAATACATTTGTGTTCTAGAATATTTTCAGTTAAACAGATTGTACATGTTTGTTTAAGAAGTATGTGAGTATGACAAGATGGTCTGTCTAAACTTAGCACATTTATTATCCTCAGGATTTCTAGAGCATGGTGGTTTGGACAGAGGAATGACAGGCTGTTCGGACATTTTCAAGTCTAACACTGTTTTCAACCAGAACCTCATGTCAGCTGTGAAACATAGTGCTTAAATTTATGAGTCATTGAAGGAACTCTCCTAAATTGGCAACTGGGTAACCTGATGGAAGGTAAGTACAGTTGAGAAAAACACTGAAGGCCTATTTATGATCTTAGCCAAACGTTCTTATTATACATGTGGAAATTCCTATAATTCATTTGATATTATAAATTTTTTTCTACACACAGTGTAGGGTGAACTGGACAAATTGTCATCTACACACTGTATGTACAAGCTATGTATGTATTGCCTGGTATCTTAAAGGATGTTTGTTCAATCTTATAATTCATAGGGTGATGTTAGCTTTGTGTATATTCTGAGAGACCACATGGGGGTGCCATAGGACAATGATATTTTGGAGGATGTACAGCTGGCATGTCACACACGTTTTAAGTATCAACTAAGAGCACACTAGTTGCTTATCTTGTCTTCATTTGCAACCTGAACCCTAACCCTGTATACTCAAACCCTGTTGGAGCATACTGGTGCCATGAAAAGTGAATGCAGCAGACTACAGTTTTTCTAGAAACGAAAACTGGAAAGATAAAACTTAAATTTGTAGGTCATATGGATTTGTTTCTCAAGGATATAGCTTTTCTCATGATCCCTCTTTTCTGAACTTCAGGATGGGTAATATATAGAAACAATAAATACTAATAATAACCTAATTTATAGACTTGGGAATAATGATCACAGTGATAATGCAGATCTGTTTTGAGCCAGTCCAAGGTTAAACACACACAACACCAAAGATGGTCACTATGATGTCTTCACATAGATTTCTCCTTATGCTATGATCAATTTTGCTACTTATTCAGCTTATTCATTCATTTTAATCAATTCTGTTGCAAAATGGAAAATAAATCTAGAAAAAGTTTTTGTTGGGAGAAAATTTCAAATTTTGATTTCATGAAGTAACAATGCGACCAGGAAACTGGACAAAGCCTTTATGGACAGACGCTGAAAACAAATTCATTGTTATGTATAATCTGTAACTATTTCTCCCAATCTGTGGATGAGGGAAGAATTGTAATGAGTGGGAGATACAGGTATTGTACAGCTCAAACACACAAGTCTTGATCTATAATTGATCAAAGCCTTGAGCCATGACTTCTTCTTAGAAATGGACCCAATCTTGTTGCTTCACACTCCCGAGTCTAAAATGTTAGTGGAGAGATTTGAAGTATTCCGCTCATACATGATGAAACACTTAGACATACATAACAGAACATAAAACGTACACCCCAAACTATAAAAGAGTATAAATATCAACCTTTATATTTCAGTTAATTCTTGAGGATTTGCTCTTCCTTTATATTACCATATGTTTTCTTATCTTATGTGGATCTAGTGGAATGAAGTTTTGTGCAGTTAGGAGAGTTCCTGCTGACATAAAACTGCCTTAGTTTCCCTACAGGCTCTGGAGAACAGGTTTCCACATGAAACACAGTCAAAGAAGCAGTTGCAACAGAGCTGGGAAATTTATTTCTTGTTTAAAAGTGCCTTTACAGTACCCCATGAGGTATACAATTGTGATGAGACAAGACATGAGATTGTCAATGAATGACTGAAAGGTTGTGTATTATGGTTGTATGGAGTTACACGTATACTGTATGAACAAACAGTTTCAGAATCTCAGTTTCATGGCACAGTCTCATGAGAACAGAAAAGAGGAACAATGAATCCAGACACGATGTTTTACATGATAAAATCCTGTCATTTAAAAGTAAGGATTTCATTCACAGTTGTGGTCCTATTTTGCATTTGCTCACATTCCAACAATCACAAAAGGTGTGCGGCACCAAAACTATCCCTCAGCCTCAAACGCCTGAAGCACAAATGTCTAAACAACCAAATAAAACATCCCTGGTGAGGTTCTCAACTCTCTGAAATAAACCTTTCTACATATTGCTTTTTTTTTTTTTGGATGCATTTGTGCAAAAAATCTCAGTGACAATTAACAAAAGTAAACCCATACACACTTGGGACATCACTAAGTGGTTTCAGGTAAGGAGTGATATTGCACTGCTTTCCAACAGACAAAAAGGTACTATACTGGCTGCCAGACAGCTGTCAGTACACCCATGACACAGGCACCCACTGTGGGGTGGAGATGGCACGCTCCATGGCCTCCTCCACACCTTTCACACTTTCATCCACGTCATTGTTGACAAGAACCACATCAAAGAAGTGTCTGTATGTGGTCGAAATGGCGTCTGACTCTTTCTGGATCATCTGCAGGTTTTCCGTCTATAGCAGACACAGACACAGAAGATTAGCAGCTGTTGGCTGTTGAAGTTGGGTGTTTGTTTAGAGCACTTGAGTGTATTCAGATAAAGATGTAGTACCTGGGCAGCAGTGTTGGTCGGAGCGATGAAGACCACGAGGGGTGCAAAGTCAGCGGTCCGCAAGACTTTCAAAGTCTGCATTAAAATGTAGAATTTTGTTAGAGTGATTAACTACAATATACAAACTGCTTGTACAGTATTTAGGACTGTTCATTTTTTTGTGTATTTTTGACACCTTTTACTTCACCAAAGACAGGTAGTAGGGCTAACTTACTGCACATTTTAATTTATGAATTTATATTTCTTATTTACACATTCATTTTTAATGAAAGAAATAAGGTTATATATTTCACATAATATACTGCCTGTTAACCTGCGAACAGCCGCAGCAGCAGAAATAGTAGTTGTAAATGATAATGTAACTGTTGAGAATCTGTATATGCTTGAAATAAAAGGTTAAGCTAATGAGTACTAAGTATTAAACACATTACTGCCTTTAAATGGAGCTGCTACTCAGTTTATGTAATTCAATCTCACAAAGATTTTCAAGCTGCTCATAGAGGTATAAAAATAGAGGTATTTGACTCCAGGTGGTGTTAAAATAACAACCTGTGAATGCTAACCTGTGGTTCTATATCCAGCAGAGCTATTTTGCCTTGCTCATGGATCTTCTGGATGGTCTCGATTTTGGTACCAAACATGTTTCCCTGGAAGCTGCCGTACTCCAGTAGCTCATTTCCAGATATGCACTTGGTCATGGCTTCGTTGGAGATGAAATAGTATCCCTGTCCATTCTCCTCATCCTTACGTGGCGGCCTGGTGGTGTCTGTGTAGAAGGTTAAAGACTTAGCCAAAGGACAACTGTGCAAACTTAGCTGTTCTCTTTAAAGTAAAAACAAAACAAAGTCTGTGGGTCTACTTACGTGGAGCAGGGTAGGAGAACTTCTCAGGGTATTTAGTCAATAGTGCATTTTTGATATGGCTCCTTCCTACACCAGGTGCACCTAAAAAGAGCAGGAACACCATCTTTAATGTCTGAATCTTTAGATATAGTCATAATTAAATTGTGGGAATAAAGTTCCAGAAGTTCTTGTCGATCAGTATGGATAATCAGAAATGTCCTTAAGAATTTGATACTTATAATAAAAATGTAACTGAGCTGGGGAGCTTACCAATTAGCACCAGTGTTTTCCTTTTGAAAGCAGGGAGCTGAACAACCTCCTCATAAGAAATGACATCCAGCTGGTCAAAAACTGCAAAAAGAAGGGATTTTGGTTTAGATAAACAGAACAGCACAATTGAGAAAACATCCAGGATACATGATTCCAGTGGTGCACTCACTAGAGCTGTGTTTGGCCAGGTACTTGTCTTTGCACTTCTTTTTCTTTCCAAATGGGCTGCAGGACTGACTGCCCTCTCTGGCCTTGCTTTTACTCGCCACTCTCCTGCAGTGGGAAAAGAGATTTTGGTGTAAATAGGAACATTTAGACTCTTTAGTTCTGTGGTCTACACTGATGTGGTCTTTGGCACTTCATTCTGTAGGATTCTTCATCAGACAGTATGACAGCTGTATACCATTCCTGGAGCTCTGGGGAGGGTATCAGTCCAGCAAAGTCAGCGACGTTGCTCTCCACTCTGCCTTGCCACCAGTTCGGATCCTGCTTGTTGATGATCTGAATGATGTCACCGGTTTGAAACTTCAGACCCGCCTCTTTGCATGGGATGAGGTCATCCTTGGCGGGGTCGTAGTCAAACTGGGCCCTCATGTACATCTGTAGATTAAGAGAGCATGTGGTCTATTCACCTTTTGGAGAACAAAGAGCTTGTATTTGGTGTTTGTAAGTGATAACCTGTAGACCTTGCTAATGTGTTCAATAATCTCCCATCACTTCCATTAGCTGTGAAAACAGTCTCTAATATCTGTGTCTTTATCGTTGCTGAACGTGACAGTGAACAACTTCTACAGTTTCTTTGAGCTCTGACATTTTCTCCAGTTCATCTCTGTTGAACCATAAATATTCATATTAGGACTTTACAACATATATATCTGTATTCTGTAAATGTTAGCAGAAAAATTCACCCTTAAACAGAATTTACAAGTTCTTGATATGATCTCAAACAGCTCAATTCATTCTGTGAAAATTAACAATTTTCTCCCAGGTCCAGGCGTGAGGTCTAATTTATTCAATCATCAATTCACTTCCTGCAGCGGATTTGTTAAAAAAGATAAAACATACAGGAGAGTAAACTGAGGCTAAATTTCAACCTCAATGAGTCTCAGCTACAGAACAGATCTCTGGAACACATTTGGTGTCCTATTATCATCCAACACAGTTTGTTCATACTCCATATTAGAATACTAACTCATCCTGGGGTGTGTTGTTTTATTTTTTGACAGAGATCAGTTTATGTACAAACCTTGACTAAACTGTCAAAGATCACAGCAGGAACACATGTAAATTCTCTACAGGGTAAATTATCACTATTGTTAGTAGAGTTTGTGAACATTTGTGGTTTCCCCAAGTTACTCCAGCGGTAGGCTATACTGGAGTGGTCTGGGTCACCAAAAATGTGTAGACTGCCATCACTGACCACAAGCAAAGACGGAACTTAATGCAGGGTTAAACTGTATTAAGACAAGAGAAACATCAGTGAATAAGAGGTATTTTTTGTGGTCATTAATTTAATCTTTTAAATGAATATATTTTGGTAAACCAATAGCAGTTGACAAGCCAGCAGCCATTGTTATGCCACAGGAGACATAGGAGTGGCTGCCAGAGAAAAATGTGATATGTTGTGACAAGCAGGATGAAACATACTACAAAAGTGTTTCAAGCTAAACTACCAAAAACTAATGCGAGTGATGTTCTTTAGATTCAAACTCATTTTTATAGTCACCTGAGTTGTTCATTGACTAACAGAAGATTCACCTAATAAAGAACAAAATCATTTTAAAAAGTAAGTTTTGGAGGGAAAAAATGGAAAGAAATGCAATCATCATCTTTGTAGAATCTACTTCTAGAAGTTACCATCGGACCTGAATGAAAAGCTAATTTTGTCAGTTCACTTATGCAAGTTTAAAGGAGATGGAGAGAACAAACACATGAGACACAAAATCCAATCACAGCAAAAGTAACAAGCATCACAAGACCAAAGCTAAGTACATATTCTGCCGCTTGTGTTATTACCTCACAGGCTTGGGATCGATTCTGCGGGTTGGGAATGATCTTCATTGTGACTACTCCATTGGTTTCTTTCTGTATGTAAAGATTACACCATTTTACTCGTTCTTATTTGCACAAATGCAATAATTACATAAAGATTCATCACTGATTTTTAAGATATCAACTTACCAGAATCTTTTGGAGCTGATCTACAGTTTGGTTTGTCACACTTTTTCCGTTGATTTCTGCTATTTCATCCCCTTCATGTAAGGACCCTGGAGAGAAGAAGAAACCAGGAGAGGTGTAGTAACAAGAGAGAGAACCGTGCTATCAAAATGGCCACTGCAGTAAAAATATATATATATATATATTAAAGATCATTATTGACAATTATTAAAAAAATACAATATTTAGTGATAGTCCAAATCCTCAAACCATATCAGACGTGATGTAATCTAAAAAAAAATATTCTTTCTAACACACACAAGTTCGCCAGTTCCAACACTCCAATCAGTTCGCTGTGTGATTAATTACCTTGTCTGTGGATCATGCCCCCGTGCAATATTCTGGCCACTGTGCACCTCTGTTTGTCGTTCAGCTTCAGAGTGACCCCCTACAGACAAACACCACAGCCAATGAGGAGGAATCAGTAACACAAATCTGAAAAAATAAAAGTGTGTGTGTGTGTGTGTGTGTGTGTGTGTGTGTGTGTGTGTGTGTGTGTGTGTGTGTGTGTGTGTGTGTGTGTGTTTGTTGTTGAGGCAGATAGCATACCATTGGCTCTGACGGATTCTTTTCAAATTCTACTTCTTTCATCTTGGTCAGTTCTGCACCATTCATGTGTCCAGCACTACCATTGGTGTAAAACTCAGCCCCCTTATTCTCATACGTTTGCATAGCCGCCTGTTAAAGAAAAAAGAAAAACACATAACGTTTATTGTTTTATCTCACAATATATGAAATTGAATAAAGTTTATACCTGCCTTTACACACATAATTCTTTTTTTTTTTATTGATTCATTGTTCTAAAGACTGACAGTGAGTTCATCTGGACTGGTCGGATCATTAACACACTACTATTTCCAATAACCTGCAGTGGAAGCTTTTTGCTAATGTGTGCCAACAGCCATGTTTCATTTGCAGTTTCAACATATGTTCAAAGTTGAAAATTAACCCAGCGTTATAACACCTCATTAACCACGTCCAGGGATCTGGTCCACCAGGTTCATGTGGTCATGGATACCACCAGTCCCATCATGTGATCGTCATCATAGACTAACATTAATGTAAGGAAGCTTTTGGTTTGCTATAGAAAAGGAGAAATCAGCATTTTGTGCACAGCACTGATGTGTAATTTAGAACAATGAATGCACTATATCAAAAAGTATAAACTGGTCACTAAACTGACACCAGAGACACGATTACCTGCGTCAGCACAAACTTTCTTCATGAATATGACACATCAGCACTGCTTCAGCAAAAAATATATTATCTATCTTCCAGCATCAGCACTACAATAAACCAATAAATATCATTATCGCCCTCCTCCTACTCGTCTATAAACTCACCCTAAAATACTGTGCAGAGCAGCACTTCTTATGACTCTTATGACTTTCATCTATGTCCTCTTAATTAAAAGTATGTGATCTTGGTAAGATTATTTTCTTTAACATGTGTATGTTTGTGTTCACATCATTTTGTACTCATGCCTCCTCTGGAAAATGTAAAATTTCTAAATTAAACAACAATTTTTGTACTCAGAGATTGTGAGTCAAGAGAGCTGAATGCAGGAGTCATGCAAGTCAGCCAGCTGTTTTTCTGTGCAACATGATAGTTATTTACCAGCCTTATGCTGTTATATGTCATGACGGTGCAGTACCAGGAACAGGAGTATTTGGACCGTGCCCCATGGTGAGCAGATGAAATTACATCTGCTGAAGATAGAAATCTGTACAGCAGTTTTGCTACAGATAAAACAACACATACATATGTATCTTGAAACAACACACTGATTTATATCTCTGAAATCCAAAAGGTGTCTTTGTATTTATTTCTGTTCCCAGAGCGAAACATTTCCTTCTGGAGCTGCTCCTAACTCGACAGGAAATTAATTTTAATCTCAACCGCTTGTTTGTTTGTTTGTTATGACCACTGTAAAAGAACTTGATGAAAGTGCGTTAATGAACCCGCAGGGCAATCATTTTTCCCAATTTAGAGAACCTATTTTGTGGGCCCAACACCTGCCACACCTAAATACTGGGTAATTTTCCTCAAGGCACCGAGCAGGAGACTTTATTTATTCCCAATAAAGTGCTGACCCTGAGGACGGAGCAGGCAGGAAGCTGACCAAGGTTCCCTCTGAAGGTCAAACATTATCACTGATAATCTGCTTCAAACAACTATCTGAAGAACACTGACAGATGTCTCACATACAGCAGGTAACAAAGGAAGCTTGTTAACATATGTGATTAGATTTGAATTGGGACTAAAAGGCTTTTTTAATTAAATGCATCTCATCAGCAGCTCTTATCACTCACACTATGAGAGTGTAAAGAGATAGGCACATGATTGAAAGGTATTCATCTGGTTTGTCACAATGTGTTCCAATCACCGTTAACAGTCAACACGGGTAACTGTAACTGGGGTCAGGAAGCCCTTTCTTGACTTGAATGCCAGCTGTGGGTGTGGAGAAGCAACAGGATAAACAAAGATCAGGGTGGAAGGCAAAATGCACTCAGGAAAGAGCAGGGCGCCTCCTGTTCTGGACATGTGCTCAACTCATCTGAAGATGAGATTTGGTTTTATTTGAAGCAGATTAAGTAGATCCAACAGAGTGTGAGAGGTGCATCTTTGGATAAGATACAAGGCTCAACACTGACAACACTGACTGAAAATGGCTGCCAAGCTGAAAAACCAGGCATTAGGAACTGAAAATATGTTTGCCATTTTTCTTTACCTTATATTCTGAGTAATAAAAATGTGACATGAAAGCATTTTTAAGAGCTTCATTACATTAACCCAACAAAGATAATACAAATCTATACCTATTGTTCTACCTGCTTTTCTATAGAGTACCATCATATTATGTGACTGATTACATTATAATACAATTTGTCTCCTTCACTGGAGATGATTTGCCTCTCAATCAAGAGATAAGTATTATTAATCACCCCCCCCGGAGGATTTAGGGGCATCTCTTGAAGGAACACAGTAGGAGATCAATATGTGACCTATATGAGACTCTGTTTTAAAAGAAGAAACAAACCGTGTGGTTAATGAGCCTTTCAGACAAACTAAATGAAAAAAACTACCTCTTTGGACACAGACTCATACTGGAAGAAGGTGAACAGATTTCACAGAGATAGCTGGAAGGGATGTTGAAAACCAGTACTGTAGGAAGACATCCAGTTCTCTATATATATGGTCTCATGTGACCTGCCTGAACTTGTCAGGGACTTTTTGATTTCAAGTTTGAGGGAGTGACAGCGAAAAGCATGGCAGAAATAGCAAGTCGTGTTGTTGTACTTGAGGTGCAATGCATGAATGGCTGTCTATGTGTGGCTGGTGCACAGTACATCTGAAGTATTTGAAGGAGCTTCCAGAGGAGCTGGCACAGTCACAGAACAGGCCAACCTCGTTTTACTCCTGACAAAGAATCTATAAAGATACAATAAACCACACATCATGTAAAATACACACAGCTACATTACACACAGCAGTCTGCACTGTGAGATAATACACCATGTGACCTCACTTTAAAGACACTGATTTCACAAATCACCACTGAGCAGAAGAACTCATTGGCAAGATTGTAGCTCAAGGCTATTGAACTGCAAACTGCTGATGTCAGGAAAGGAGTTTCCTCCCTTCACCATTTCCCCCAGTAGCTCGCTGCTGACTTTCCAATTCCACAGAAGAAGTTTAGCACAAAGAGTTCCCTCGGTATTACTGGCTGCCAGACTGAGGCCTGGAGGTTGTCGATTGGATTTAAGCTTGTTTTAAATACTTTGTGCTCATCCATGTAAGGTGCTGCCAGGTTTAAAGGCAAAGTCAGTAGTTTGACAACATAACCCGGCCTGAACTCGACGTTTACGCCAGAAACAACAGCCTGCTCAGTGTGATGGAGTAAACAAGTTGCCTGGCCTCAGCTCACTGTTGACACAAATTCCTCAGCAGCAGTTCAGCTATAGCTGGAGGCAACATTACACAGCACTGTTAAAAATTGGACCAGCGTTAACTCTATTTCCCATCATTCACGTTGCCTCAGAAAAATAAACCTCCTGATATCACTTTAAGAAGATTCCACTGTCACAGTTGGACATGTTAACATGACTAATACATTTTGCAAGGCTCTGCAGCACTGCTTAACATTGTCTCATGATCACAGCTAAAAATACAGCCTGACGTCTCATATCTTGTTTCCCCAATTTGTGAAATGATTCCATGTGACGTGTTGAGGGGGATGCAGAAGTGAAATTGCCAATGCAATGTCTGCTGAGTCGCAAACTAAAGCTGACTGTGCAATGCTGCTGACCTGAGAAGAAATACATCTACATGTATTGTTCTCTGTTGGAGAGATCTGCACATTCCAGTTGCTGTAAGTTGTGTTATGAACACACAACTTGGTCTATTTTTAGAGATCTGGTCGAGAAACAAACAACGGTCATGTGGCCCCATCTCTGCTTCCCCGGAAGCAAACATGTACAGCAAAATCTGGGGGGGCACAGACAAACAAAAAAAAAAAAAAACAAAAAAACAAGGAAAAAACGACACCCCTACCTTGTCAGACTTTGGTTTGTTTTGTAGGAGCTGCTCCAGGTACAGGTCGGAGAGGGCTGTCCGGACGCTGCTCACAGACTCCAGTATGACGGCAGGTTCGTTTTTATTGGATTTTAACGTCATCTTTCCCTGTTAGCTAGAAAAAAACCACCCTGTGAACCCGATGTGCCCCCGTTCAAGGTCCGCAGGAGGCTGTCCCGGAGGAGGAAGCAGCAGATAAGGAGCACTGACGGTGTGATAAGTGTCTCTCTGAGATAAAAGTCCAAGGTTTCAGGTGAGGAACATGAGATATCTGCTGCGGGGACACCGCTGACAAAGCAAGTAAACATGTAACTGACTGCTGCTCAGAGGGGCAGGCTCGTGCTGCCTTCAGGGGCTCCCTGTAAGCTCCCAAATTCCAGCACTCGTGTTGTTTATGTCATCATGCGTTGAGCTGTTTTTACATGGACATTTAAAGGCAATAGACAATGTAAAGGGGTGTTTTCTTCCTTTAAGGTGTCAGTTTCTTACAGTTAGGGCTACATGCATAGGTTAGCTACCATACTGCCATTTGTGTTTTTCCATTATGTTCTTAAGTGCACATACATTCACTTATGTGTATTGCATGCCTATTTAATGCTTTCTATCCATCAGTTAAAGTCCCCCTCCACTCAAAACGTGTTGTTCTTCTTGTTCCTACAGTGTGAGCTTCACTGTGCAGAATGACGTATGTGCAGAGTTTGACACTAGAGGGATGTTTTCACATTCATCTGCTGAAAGTTTCTCTGTGCTCATTGAAAGTCTGCGAGCATGATTTGTGACATCACAAATAGTTTGGAAGTCAGTCCTGGGTCAGTATGTAAGTGTGGTGCAGAATCTTGAAGCTGCCAGTGCACACACACACACACACTGAGAATGAATTTTATAGTGAAGTAGGAGTCATCTTGTGTCCAGCGGGACACCTTAGAAATGAACAACATTTGCATATACATAGTGTGTAATTTTTTAAAAAGAGGAGTAGATGGTTTTTAAGGATTTTAATTGGGAAATTATACTTTATTTGCAGAAAAAAAACATATCAAACAGAGATTACTGTTCTAAATTGATTATTTGTATATGTTGTAATACATGTCTGTGGAGGATCTTTAAGCAACTGAGTGTTTACTGTAGTCACACTGGAAGCAAATGTAGGTGTTACTGTTTGGTTGCCTTGCTCTGTTTAAGTCTTTTTCTCAGGCTAAACTCTTATTTGCATTTTCTTTGTTGCATATCTGCAACACAATCTCCTTTCCTTTTCGATTTCACAATCCAATCCAACTAACTAAACTCTCCACCTATGATTTGACAAGGAAAAATGGATACAATCATGATACATCGTGTGTGCTACTATGTCGTATGACCTTTTAACTTCACATTCTGAACAATAAACTCTCATATTCCTCACTCCATGCAGTTCGTGGACAGTCATAGCAAACCTTAACATTTCCGACGGTCCGTGAATGCAGCATTACCGCAGCGTTCTCAGCAGGGCTGCACTAACAGGCAACAAGGAAGCAGAATAACGGAGTGCATCTGACGGTGCTCCCACAGAGGTCCAACAGAACAACGCGCCGAGCTGCGGATTGTCTGAATCCTGATTGAAACACATGAATACAACAATCGTTGGCACTCAAAACACATCATTCATTAATGTAGGCCTACTGGCGTTTCAGGCACACACCCTCCAGTCAAAGGGCAACAGTGCTGCAACATGCACGGGTGTGCTTTTATAAGATTGATCAGATTAATAAAGTTCAGCAATGTAGTCAACAGGGGGGTCATATACCTGAGGCCACCAGACCCACCCTCCTTGGATTATCTGTATGGTCTTATAATATGAGCTCTGGGAACCATAACACATAGTATATTCCTATCGATGTGTAATATACAGATGCAACATTAAAAAGCATCTATACATATATAAGTATTATATAATATATTATATTATTATAAATATATATATTATATAATACTTCAAGTATTAGGAGAGTTAGTGGAGTGGACACATATTTACATGTAAAAATCTGGTTATTTTCTCCAATGGTTCCAGGCCCTTTATACCTCAGATTAAAAATGCATTCACACAGCCTTCACTTTAGGCTCCTGAAACAACACAAATCAGCCCAATCATCTATTACCAGGGCAGAAGGAATACAAATGATTTAGCAAAAGGTAATTCTTTACTTCACTTTACTTTATGTACAGATCCCTCCTGTATCTGTATAACCTCCTTTTTATATGACAACCTCACAACAAATTCATAATGACAGACGGCTGTCCCTTCACAATAAATAACTTAATAACACATTCAACCTGTTTTGATTCTCTGTCATGTTGTATTTATGCTGTATGTTCTTCTATTAAATGTCCTTATTCATTTATTTATCTGGAAAAGCAGTAGGACCAAGGCTATGCTGACTGGGTAACTGGGGTAAAAGGAAAGAGGTACTCAGCCAGCGTTAACTCCCAATAAGCAGCCTATTTCCAGAGGCGACTCCAGAGGGAGCCAGCATGCAGGTTTGTATCAGCCATCCACAGCTGAGATAGCCCGGCTGTTAATGCCTGGCCTCTTATGAAGAGGATTAGTGCTGAAATTTAGTTCCTGAAACACGCGTAACAGTGGAAACAACAGCAGAACCCACGACAATAGCTACCTGCGAAGGTACGGGTAGAAAAGGCTTTCATGCTGTTGAGTGAGCAGCAAACAGTTTGACCTAATTTACCCACTAGTTACTGTATTTTATACTATAGCTCCATCACTGAAGTCCCTGTCATGTGACATCCATTTACTCCCTGTCTGCCTGTAGTTACCCCCAGAGGTTCCCACCACTACCAGTGTAGGGTTTCCTGCTCACCTCACTGTGACAACACTCATACACTCTTATGTCTTAAAGGTCCAGTGTGAGGCGCGTGGTATTCAGTTAGTTGCAATCTCACCAGTAGATCCCACTAAATCCTACACACTGGTCCTTTAAAATGTTAACCTTCAGGCGCTATTTCACACAGACAATACCATATATGTTTATTTTTAGTTATGGGCCTTTTCCACACAAGACATTTTGACATGTAACAGTAGGAAATGGCTGAATTCCCTTTAGCTGCTTCAGCTTCAGGGTGCTTCATTGTGCATGCTAGCCTACTAACACACAAAGAACGGAGCCATTGTTTTTGTTATCACCTGTGCTTTTCCTGCGACGATAAGTCAAAATGTCTGCTGTGAAAATGGCCCATTGTTGTCATCCACTAATTATATTGATCACGAGATGAGACGTGTGGAGATGTAGGCCACTGCCGCCCCGGCTGAACAGTTCCCTGAGGGAGACCCTGCAGTTACCTAATCTCTCACCTGCCTGCCCCTCTCAGCCACTCTGTTTGTTTGCCTCACCTGTCTGTCCACCTCTTTGTTTCTGACTGTCAGCTTTTCCCCAGACTAAAGACTGGTTTATCCTCTGCTGCTTTTTGTCTTGAGTCCCACTGTGTGAGCCCAAAGGCACAAGGTTTACCTCCTCGCTGGATTGGGTGGGCAGATATGAACTGTGAACTGTGTTTTGTCCACTCCATTTATATCAGTGACGGTAGGACCAATAACAGAAATACAGTATTATGTAATGCAGTTCAACACAAACAACACCTCATTAACAGTTTCAGAACTGAATGATTTATTACAGGACTGCTGTGTTACACTGCTTTTAATGTATCTTGGTGAACCTGATACTGGCAGCTCAACGTGATGTCAGTTAAATCAGGTAAACACCAATCGCCCATTCCACTTGTTGTTCCTGTAGGCTGCTCAACATCCGGGCATTGGTAGAGGGGACTACGCATGTGCCAAACCGGTCGAATGGCTGCGGTTAATCTCTGGGCTACAATATTAAATCAAACTCACAGGAGGAACTATGGTGCGTTTAATAATTAATCTCGTTCTCTCTCTCTCTGTCTCTCGTTCTGAGACATTTGACGAGATTAAAGATTTACCTGTGTGAAGGTGGAGCGCTTTAAGAGAAAGAGAGCACTTTTACTACAGAGGGTCTGCACTGCTGCGACTGCACGGGAACCTCTCGGGAAAGAAGGGGGCTATCAGTTTAAGTTTTGGTTATAGAAAAATATATATTTTTTGCGATCGGGATGTTGGGCTCGTTCAACAGGAGATTGCGACCCGCGTTGAAACAGGCGCAGACGCTGTGCGGTGTGCCATGGAGACTCCAGACGCAGATCCGTGCGTGTGCTGCGCGTCCAGCAACTTTTCAGTTACTTGAAGACTGTCTTGGTGAGTGCAATTACATTTTAACCAAATGTATATACGCACCAGTGAGTCCGAATTCGCCATTAAGAGCTGCATATGCAATCCCCAGTGGTCGACTATGGAGGGACGCCGATGCGTTTTAACTACGTGTGGCTGCGGGATCACTGCCGCTCTGAGGCTTCGTTCAACTCCAAGACTAACCAGAGAAACCTGGACACTGGGAGTATAGAGCTCACTATCCGCCCCGACAACACGAGTGTGCAAGATGGCCATCTCATCCTCACATGTAAGTCATAAGCAATGCATAACTAACGGATCATCTGGCAACTAAACTGTGAGTTGCTGAGGTGATCAGTCAGGTCAAGTGTGTTTAGGGTCATGTTCCACTGGCTGCACGTCACAGCAGATCATTCAAAATAAATGCATCCTAATGCCACTGCAATAAAGTTATTACACAAGGCTGGATTAGTGAGGGCAACGGACCCAGACCCCCGTTGGCCCCAGAGACCCCAGGTTGACTGCATGCAACTAGGGGGTCCAACTTTGATTAACTGCAAATATGTTATGAAAAAAGTGCAATATTAACCATGGTTAGTGCAGCAGTATTGCATAATGCTGTGGTCTCTATCAAAAGACTTAGTTCTGATGTATGGGAACAAAGATCCTTAAAGCTCCATGCTGAAATACAGTTTCTGAAAGTTACAAGTACAAGTTCGTTGGGAGATCCCTGACATTTGCTTGATTGGTTATTCAGATATATCACAAAAAAAAGTTGCATCCACAATAGCATTTGATACAAAAAAGTCTTACAACAAATGATCAGCGTGCAACTTACAACATTCAGCCATTGATAATGCATTTTCATTGTGCAGGCAAACAGTCAACAAGAAAACAAATACAGAAACGATTCAATTTTAATTTACATTCACAACATGAGCTCATTTACTTTTAGTGAACCAAGAAGCTGCATCAAAGGATAGCCTCTATCCAATATTGTTATAAGTTCCACCCAATATATAAGCAGGAGACTCAAGTGTCGAATTAGGCCAACATAAAAGCACATGATCCTTACATATGACAGGTCCCTCTATAGGCAAGTGGGAAGTGGACTTTTCCCTCTGTGATCATGCTGTGTAAAGATTCACTCAGCTGTCAGGTAACCCTTAGGGTGTGGTCAAGACATGAAATAAAACCCTGGACTGTTTCACTATACCATAAAAAAGGTTCTATTTTCAGAATATGCAAGTGTGTTATGGTGCATAATTATATGAAAATAAAATTGTGTTTTTGTTACCTTTTTTAGAATGGGTTTTTATCTACAGAGGGAGCTGGTCCTCTTCTACAGAGTCCGCCATGTTGAACTACCCTGTTTCTACAGTAGCCCAGAACGGACAAACCAAACACTGGCTCTAGATAGGGCCAGTTTTCCGTGAGTTTTGCAGCCACTCTAGTTTCTCCTACATGCTTGGAATTAAGGCAAGCTGTATTCAAATGGTTGGTTCCTGCAACTTCACAGCTAGTTGCCGCTAATATCTACACACTGGTCCTTTTTAAAAAGTCATTATGCATCAACCTCTATCAAAAACCAGTGAACTGCAGCAGTATTTAACAAACTGGCCCGGTAAACATTTGACACTCTTAGACCAAGGAATATATTTGCTGCTCATGTAGCATATTCTTTTCATCAATAGTTGACATAGTGAATAAGAAATGCAAACCCCCAATTGTTACTTGTGTCCAGTAAAACAGAACTCCAAACCATCCCTCAGCTATTCCCCTGAAAGGCTTCAGCACAGCAGGCAGAGTTGAACTAGCTTAACCAGCACTAATCCCTGTCTAGCTGGAGCCATCCTTTATTCTGTCTCCAGCAGCAGCCTGCTCCTGCACACAGAGGGGAAAAAAGGCCATATGGGATTGAGCTGCCTTCTTTTGTAACAAGAGGAATAAACGGTCCCACAAGCAGCCAGGTGTGAAAAAGGAAACCGATGCAGTGTCCCTTGCCGGCTGCTCATGCTCACATTTCCCCCTGCCTTGTGACCCCCCACAGCCCGGCTTGGGTCAGGTCTGACATGAGCAGGAAGATAATTGTAGTGCTGGAGCATTCAGTTTCTGAAATAGAGAGCACGATAAGGCTAGGGAGATACCATCACTGCAAGCTTTTCATACTGTAGCTGTGCAGGCAGAGTCTGGCAGCTCAGAGATGACCACGCTTTATATACGTGGGCGTCTGTCTGGCTTATGCTACTAATTTAAGACTGACTGATGCCTCCCTGTGGGCTGCTGTGCTTCAGCATTTTTTGAATGCTGGGCTGTTAGTGTTTTTATGTATGCACAAGAGTGGCACTGAACCTTACATAAACTGACAAATGGGGACTCGTCAGCCCCAAGACAGTTGATGATGCACGTACTCCTGTGGGCATACTGGCACTTGCCTCTGTGCCTCTCCCTGTTAGTGGTGCATATTCAAGGTCAGCTGAGTCTGGTTGTGCACATCCTATCCATGAACACTGGCCCTCGCAGACTTGGTTTGCTAAATGCTCAAATCAGTAGAGCAAGGGCCCCCATGGATACCCATGTTGCACACGGATCAGATCTACTCTAAATGACGGTACATTTAGAGAGCTTTAATGAGCTGTTCTGTAACCCTTTATAACCTGCTGTACTCCAGCATGTTATTCTGAGGTTGTTCCATTTATTTTTCTGGTCATGTTCATTGTGTACTTAAGATAAAACACTATAAAATGGTCACCAACACTGAACTCAGTTTATTTAAACTTAAAAAAGCTTAAAGCAATCATTATCCAGCAGTTGAATTCAGAGAAGAATGTTGTACAAAGTATTCAGTCTTACTTTGAAACAGGACCAGATTAACCCACCAAGTGACCTGGGGCAAAATTTAGCATTCACACCCAGTTCCCCATGCTCCCTTTGCAATGTGTACATCCTGTTGCCTTCAAGTATCCATCACATACAGAGCACACAACAATCATTAAATCGACCAGACCTCCTTGAATATTCTGCAACCCAAGTTTGCTGTGTTAATTTGTTTTTGTCAGTTTATCTAAACAAACATTTATTCAGGCATTAGTAAAATGTAAGCTTAGAAATAGAAATGATAAAGGTAGGTTTTGACACAGGGCCCATTGAGAGGACTGTGCTTTAAGGTAAGAGATTAGATTTAAGATAAATAAACATTCTTAGACAAGTACAAAGTCCAAGCTTGAATATATACCAATTTAATTTCTTAAAAAGCTGTTAAAAAGCTATTGGGGCCGTGTATCTAAAGTTTTTTCTGGATTAATAGGTACGGCCATAATAAAACAATCCAATTTTACTGCTCTTCAGTGATCATTTACTGTTAGAATTAAATAAAAGACAAGTGCAAGTCGTTTTTGGGAGGTCGTACAGCTGCCTACAAAATGTTAGTCCCAACATGGCTACTTCCTCATGATATTGATTTTCATGACATTGTGTTCAGCCATCTACTGCCCGCATTATAAAGCAACATCCTTCACTTTGGAGACTCTTATGGAGCAGTCCATGGGAGATCCCGGAGTGGGTTGTTGAGGGGGTGGCTATTAAGAGGGATGCTGCCATGGGGAGGGATGATGAGGGGCGCCATTTGAAAATACATTTTTGTTCAAAAAACAAAATGAGTAGAAAGGCTTGTGACACTTTAAAGCCCTTGTGATTTCAAGTTATTGTGTACTGTACTGTAGTGCATTTTACCAAACAATGATTTACAGTGAATCAAATCACAGCTTGAACTGGTTTCCAAACAGTGTCTGGGGTTCTGGAGCAGTTGTTCACTTTGTCCAACTGGTAATCCAGCCTTACTTGTTAACCTTACTAATCATTGTTTTACATGTGCATTGCTAATATTGAAAAACAGATCTACAAATCAGTTTTTATTCAATAATAGTTAACTCACAATAACTGATCTTCTCAAATATGCATTAGCCTTTCATAAATACACTGAACAAAATTATAAACGCAACACTTTTGTTTTTGCCCTCATTCATCATGAGCTGAACTCAAAGATCTAAGACTTTCTCTATGTACACAAAAGGCCTATTTCTCTCAAATATTGTTCACAAATCTGTCAAAATCTGTGTTAGTGAGCACTTCTCCTTTGCCGAGATAATCCATCCACCTCACAGGTGTGGCATATCAAGATGCTGAGGTGTGCCTTAGGCTGGCCACAATAAAAGGCCACTTGAAAATGTGCACTTTCACTGTATTGGGGGGGGTCCGGGGGGTCCGGAAACCAGTCAGTATCTGGTGTGACCACCATTTGCCTCACACAGTGCAACACATCTCCTTCGCATAGAGTTGATCAGGTTGTTGATTGTGGCCTGTGGAATGTTGGTCCACTCTTCTTCGCTGTGCGAAGTTGCTGGATATTGGCAGGACCTGGAACACGCTGTCGTATACGCCGATCCAGAGCATCCCAAACATGCTCAATGGGTGACATGTCCGGTGAGTATGCTGGCCATGCAAGAACTGGGATGTTTTTAGCTTCCAGGAATTGTGTACAGATCCTTGCAACATGGGGCCGTGCATTATCATGCTGCAACATGAGGTGATGGTCGTGGATGAATGGCACAACAATGGGCCTCAGGATCACGTCACGGTATCTCTGTGCATTCAAAATGCCAACAATAAAATGCACCTGTGACCGTTGTCCATAACACACGCCTACCCATACCATAAGCCCACCACCACCATGGGCCACTCGATCCACAACGCTGACATCAGGAAACCGCTCACCCACACGACGCCATACATGCTGTCTGCCATCTGCCCTGTACAGTGAAAACCGGGATTCATCCGTGAAGAGAGCACCTCTCCAAAGGGACAGACGCCATCGAATGTGAGCATTTGGAGGTGAACTTGCTGGATGTGGAGGTCCTGGGCTGGTGTGGTTACACGTAGCCTGTGGTTGTGAGGCCGGTTGGATGTACTGCCAAATTCTCTGAAACGCCTTTGGAGACAGCTTATGGTAGAGAACTTAACATTCAATTCACGGGCAACAGCTCTGGTGGACATTCCTGCAGTCAGCATGCCAATTGCACGCTCCCTCAAAACTTGCGACATCTGTGGCATTGTGCTGTGTGATGGAACTGCACATTTTCAAGTGGCCTTTTATTGTGGCCAGCCTAAGGCACACCTGTGCATGCTGGAGGAGAAGTGCTCACTAACACAGATTTTGACAGATTTGTGAACAATATTTGAGAGAAATAGGCCTTTTGTGTACATAGAGAAAGTCTTAGATCTTTGAGTTCAGCTCATGATGAATGGGGGCAAAAACAAAAGTGTTGCGTTCACAATTTTGTTCAGTGTAGTTTATAGGTTAAGGTAGGTGTGTAGGTGTGTGAGTGAGTGCTAGCCCTGCTTCCAGTTTCCAGCCCCCCAACCATGCAAAGGATAGGCGGGTATAGATAATTGGTGGATAGATGTACCTAATAACATTATTTTCTATTTCTGTGTCCCAGGGCCTGGTGGTCATGTGTCAAAGTACAGCCTTAGCTGGCTGGCTGAGAATAGCTACGAAGGACAGAAGCAGAACGCCGTCCAGCCACGAATCCTTTGGAATTCAGACATCTATAAAAATGCCAACGTACCCTCGGCCAAATGGGACACGTTTATGAGCTGTGATGATGAAGTAAAGAAGTTTCTTCAAAACTATCTTCTGTACGGGATCGCTTTTGTAGATGATGTCCCAGCTACAGTCGAGGCCACAGAGGAAGTCACCCAGAGGGTCAGTCTTATCAGGTAATACAAGTTCTTTTTGCTTTTTATACTAATGTTGAAACAAATGGCTTCCTCATGCAACTTATTCAGGATGAGGTTTGCATTCAGTGGCAACATTCAGGGGAAATGCAGAAGATGTCCAGTCCTGTCCATTCTTTCCTAATCTACTTGCCATGTGTGTTACTGATCCACAAGGGAGACTACGTATGGAAGGATGTGGTGTTTTACTTCAGATTTTTCCAGAGGAGACACTGCCTACAGCCAGCTGGCCCTGGATCGACACACCGACACCTCATACTTTCAGGAACCATGCGGGTAGGTGCAGGAGAGATGGACTGATATGGGATTGATGAAACCCAAGAATTTTTTTTTTTTTTTATAGTTTTTCTAACAAACCACAGAGTAGCTTAAAAATAACAATATATTGATTTATTTTGCAGAATCCAGGTTTTCCACTGTCTCAAGCACGAGGGGACTGGAGGAAGGACACTACTTGTGGATGGCTTCTACGCTGCTGAAAAAGTACGCCGGCAGTCTCCTGAAAACTTTGAGCTACTTGCCCGAGTGCCCATCAGGCATGAGTACATTGAAAACACAGACAACCATCGAAACCACATGACCGGCATCGGCCCCCTGCTCAACCTATATCCTTGGAACAACGAAATGTACCTGATCCGGTACGTCTGCGCTTTGATTTAATGTCATTTTACATTGCATTCACATGTTAAAATTCAGCTTCATTAGCTTCACTGTTAGATATCTTTTACATTTTGCAGTATTTTCTTTCAGTGCATCATTTTATGCGCATTTCTATCAACATGACATTCAGTATTTATTACCTTTCAAAATCTCATATTCTTGGCTACAACTACGAAATAAATTCTGTGGCTTTGTACACTGTCAAGCTACACAACATATGTTGGATTTTAAGGTAGAGGTTGAAGAGTGTTACGTTTGAGCTTTAAAAATCTCACTATTTATGTCTCAGTAGTTAGAATTTCTTGCTATTTTTATATCATGTTTTTAAAGGAATATATAGTAGTTTTAAAGGTGTGATGAAATGTTTCAAACTCAACTCATATTTATGTACCTTTTTTTTTTTTTTTAACAGATACAACAACTATGACCGATCTGTGATAAACACAATCCCCCATGACCTCGTTCAGCGATGGTATGTGGCACATCGAGAGCTGACAACAGAACTAAGGCGGCCAGAGAACGAGCTGTGGGTGAAACTGACTCCAGGGAAAGTAAGACATTTATAAATGCTATTCCAAATGTCAATTTCAGTCAAGCAATTTACAGCTTTAGGATAACTGAAAAATAAACAGAAAGATGCAAATCTAAGTGTAATTTGGTTTAATCTAAGGATTTACCCTCTCTTGTCTTGATTAGGTGATCTTCATAGACAACTGGCGTGTCATGCATGGGAGGGAGTCTTTCACCGGCCTGAGGCAGCTCTGTGGGTGCTATCTGACCAGAGATGACGTCCTCAGCGCTGCACGCTGCTTCGGTTTGCGGGCCTGATCCTGGACATGAAGGTCCCTTCACTTCTGTGCCTTATCTGTTAGCCTACAGTGCATTCAGGAAGTGAGCCCCACATCACATTTTGTTATTTTGCAGCCTTATGTTCACATCATTTGAGTTCATTTTTTCCATCACCAGTCTACACTCAGTACCCCAAAGGGACAAAGCAATAACTTCTGTATTTTTCTTCATTCTCCATCCTTTCCCTCAACCCTGACCAGTACCTCCCAGCATGCTTCACTATTGGATGGTATTGTGCATATGATGAGCGGTGCCTGGTTTCCTCCAGACATGACAGTTAGAACTGAAGCCAAACTGTTCAATCTTGGTTTCATCAGACCAGAGAATCTTGTTTCTCACAGTCTGAGACCCCATTAGATGTGTTTTTATGGGACTTTCACTGAGGAGAGGCTACTCTGCCATAAAGACCAGCTCGGGGAACTTTTGCAGTGATGGTTGTTCTTCTGGAAGTTTCTCCCATCTCCACACAGATCTCTGGAGCTCAGCTAGAGTGATCATTGGGTTCTTGCTTACTGAGTGTAGATTGATGAGGAGGATTTGAACTATTTTAGCATAAGACTGCAAGATAATGTGGGAAAGGTGAAGGGGTCTGAATACTTTCTGTATGCACGGTAGAGCTTTTTATCAAATGTGTACTGAAAGTTTTCTTTGTTCGGAACAATCAACGTGTCTCACTCCTGGCACTTGTTGTATTTTATTCATCCTTGTTCATTATTTTGTAATTTATGTAATTGATTATTCTTTTTGTACCAGTTTAAAAATGTTATCTGAATGTGAATGTCTCCTGAATTACACTTGAAACAATTAAAAGTTCTCAAATGCCTTGATATTGTTCATACAATACAATGCTTGTGCAATCATATAATCACATGAAATGGTGTAATGCAGTACAGGACTGCACAAAATGCATAAAAGAGTCTGTAATATTACCATTCAGACAGTATCAGTATAGTAATTTTAAAAAAAACATAGCACTAAACAAAAAGTACAGTTGAGGCTGATGAGAATGTCAGTAAATACTTGGACAATGTGGGAAATTTTGACTTGATTAAAAGTTAAGGGATCACCAAAGTTAATACAATTCTCTGTAATCCTCTGGGGACCATGAATGTCCGATGAAAATGTAATGTCAATCTATCCAAAAGTTGAGATGTTTCAATCTGGATCAAAGCAGTGGACTGACAGACTGAAGGTTCCCTCCATAGTGTGGCTAAAAGGAACACTTTAATCTGAGGTTGATGTACACCTAAATGAAAACAATGAGTACCATGCTACAGTAGTATTACAGAAAGCTGCATCCAAAGTCCAAGAGTTCAAGTGACAGTAGGATTACTGTATTATTTTTATATTACTTTTTATATTACTTTAGTGTGTGTGTGTGTGTGTGTGTGTGTGTGTGTGTGTGTGTGTGTGTGTGTGTGTGGTGTGTGTTAGACATGTTAATTATTTCAAGAACAATGCGCCCTAAGTGGGTTAAGATGGTTGACTTCACACAGATTTCTTGGTAGGGTGATGATGTGTGAATCTGTCCCTAAATTGGGCCGAATAAGTCCCTAACAAGCTCTATTTGAGTCCTACTACAGTTGTGGTACGATGTGGCTGTGCTGTATACCACAGCAGCGCACTGAGAGCAGGCTGTGAATTATCCATGCAAATTAGGTTGGCAAAAGCTATTCATAGCAGAGGTGTAAGCTGTGTAAGACTAATTAAAATTAAGGTGGTGCAAGTAGACTCCCCATTTGGCTCTATAAAGATGTCAAGCAGCTCAGTTAAAGGAAACATATTGGAGGGCTCTGTGCTGCCTTCACACTTTCTAGATCATCATAAAATTGTGGCTACTAGCTGAGCACTGGCAGAGGGGTAGCCAGGTTGTTTTGCATTAAATTTATGGATTTGGTTGTTCCAAAAAGGAGCTGTTTAATATTTGCTTTTGGATAATAAATAATGTTGACATGACTCTGTAGTACAAAATGTCTGTAATTCATCTGCAGCTGTTAATAGAGTTGGCCATCAGTGATTTCTGGCTTTTCCCCTGGAATAAAATGAGTCAAGTTGTCACCTCTGACCTCCTAACAACATATAAATAAATAAAAAACTGTATATCTGTAGAATAATCTGAACTTTACACATGTACATGAGTCTTGATATAGAAACAGATTATCTTTTTCAATTTGAGAAAACCTTTATCTTGAAGGAGAATGTTGGGAAAAGAGCCTCTAACACTGAAATCAGAGCTCCAATCTTGTTGTCACAATGAGCTCCACTGACTTCTATCCCTGTGAGCAGTTGAATGGTGGAACAGACGTCTAATCTACAGACAAAATAGTGCTGCTGATGCTACATCTGTGAAGACAGTAAGAGTCATGTAGGTATACAGGTATCTGTAGGGCAGTTGTTTTTCTCTATTGAGGCAGCCACGTAGCTTAGCCTTAAATAAGATTCTATATCCCCTAAAAAACAGCTGAAACCTATAGGAAAAATCCTCATAGACACCTCAGGGATTCTAACCCGACTGAATGCTTGAGTAGAATGTGTGAGGCTCAAGTATAAGTTTGCTGCTACATAGATGGAACTTGACATTATCAATTATGGTCACACAGGAAGAGCTACATGACTCAATGACTCACAACACAGAGTATTTTATTTCATCAGGATCTCTGAACACTATTACCTAAAATAGGCATATTTCACCCACAGCTGCTTGACTGTTTGTGTTACCAAAGATCAAGTGGGAGTCCACTGTAACTGTAAAAAAGAAAAAGGATTTCTATAGTAGTTGGAATACCTAAGATATTTTATCTTTTAAAAGACTACATTTGAATTTAGGCTTTTATCATTAGGTTTTTAAACACAACACTTACAAAAACATGGAATGAGCTTCCCTACACAGTGTATCTCAGTGATCATACAACAACATTGTATTTCACACAATAAATTCAAGTATTAGTTCTGATGTTATGTAGCTTGTATCAAATGCAGGGCTCATCAACATGACTGTCATACTAACTACAAAATAGTAAAAACAAAAGCACTACAAACATTGTGTCTACATTCAAGCTAATTTTAAGTAAGAAAAAATGGCACATGAAAAAAGATTCAATTGAAGCTTTCTTGATTCAGAAAACACGTGGGAAAATGCACCTTCAAACACGAGCACAGGCTTCATCTCATTGATTGCATTTGAGAATGACGTACATTAAAGACTGAACATCCTGTTGTTGAGAATAGTGACGTTGCTCCAGTTGTTTTCAACAGGCCTTTTTTTAGGCTTGTGGATCATGTTCCTCAGCATGGAGGCTGCTGGCTGTGGTTGCCACGGGAACGCTATCAGAGGCTTCCTGGGCCTGCTGAGGGCTCCTCCTAGTGGAGACAGAGAGAGTTGAGGTTACACACTTCAATCAGAAATGACATGCTGAAATGCAACAAGAGTAAGTCTCACTTCATCTCGTTGGCCTCAGCTGCTTTCACTGCTTTGTATTTGTGTCTCTTTACAGTGTGAGCGATGAACCACACGACCAGGATGATCAGGACACACCCGAGCAACGCGCCAATCACTGCACCAGCAATCACTCCATCTCCCACATCTATATGAATGAATGAATGAATTAATGAATGAGTGAAACTGAGAACTAATCCTTTTTTAGTATTTTCTTTTGCAGTACATTTCTGTAGCCTATATATTCTCAAGAAAATAAACATACCATGAGTCAGCTCTATAGTGCAGACTGAAGATCCCACTGCATTTGTAGCTTCGCACTGGTACTCCCCAAACTGAAACTCAGATATGTTCCTGATTTCCAGTATTCCAGTTGTGGTAGCTGAGGAAACAAGAGTGCACGTGTTCATAAAACGATGACTGTTAACAAGTTGATCCCAAACACAACACATACAGTACTCACTTCTTCCCAGTACAGGCATCCTGGTCTTAGCCTGATCCAGTCTGGTCCATGTGTATGTCGGGGTCGGGCTCCCATGCTCGCTGTGGCAGGTCAGAGTGACCAGGTGGCCCGATTCCACATCACCATGGACAGAGCAATAAGGAGTAGAGGGCCTCTCTGATGGACCACAAGGAGGATGTGTAAGTGTATTGGATGTTTTTACATTTACTTCACTAAATCTACTTGACTGAATGAAACACAATTTATTAGTTCAATCAGTAGAAACCATTGATATTTTTCATACAGTTTCAATATGTATGGTGTTTTTAATTACAATATTTGATGATTCTTCTTTGGAATATACTGTATTATATACAGTATTAAGCATTTTACATTGCACAGTTGCTAACTGCAAAGACGGTGGTAAAGAAAGACCTCAGATCTACCTGAAGTAAAAGTACCGTTACACAATTTAAAAATACACCACTACAAGTAAAAGTTCTACATGAGTAAAAGTACAAAGAATATTATCATCATAAAGAATATTATCATCATAATGTTCTTAAAGTATCAAAAGTAAAAGTACTCATTCTCCAATTATTTTCTATGACATTATGAACTCACACTGACACTCAACTTGTACACAGCATATACAGTTCAGTACTTTAGTCCAGCAGTTCCCCACCTAGGGTTTGGGCCCCCTTTAAGGGGTCATAAGATAAGTCTGGGGGTCATGACATAATTAATTTGGAAATTAAAGAGGAAAAAAAGTTCTGCTTCACACGTTTATATTCACCTTTTGGACTTTTCTCTTTTTTTCTAGACTTTTTGGATGATTGTATACCACTCTGGGCATCAAATAATTATTTAAATGACGCCACCTGAAAAGTTCAAAGGGGAAATGGCTGCTTAGTGAAACTGATAACAACTCATGGACATCTAACAGGGTCACTAGCCAAAATGGATGGAGATCACTGGTTTGATGCATTGTATTTCATAAGCTTATTATACGTAATGTCTTTATCTGAAAAGAAACTATGTCTATAAGATAAATCTTGTGGAGTAAAAAGTACAATATTTCCTATGAAATGTAAGTATAACATAGCATACAATAGTCTATACTGAAGATTTGCTTATGTTATCCTGTATATTGATTACAATTCAACAGTTTCTACTCAACAATTTGATTAATCAAAGACTAAATCAATGGTGTTGTTTATACTGCCAGCTGATCATTATTTATGTTTATTTGCACAGTACAGTATAGTACACTGTATGGTACAGTGCTCCCTAGTTGTGATCTCATCCTTACTGTATATTTTATACCTTGTAATCATTTGGGGTTTTCAGTATATTGATTGTACATAACTTACTATTTTTACATATATTGTGTTTTCACAATAGGGGTAAGGCTTATTTGTAATTTATGATAGACTGCTCACTCAAATATTATCATAATTATATGTAACATGAAAATCATCTTTGATCCCATGATAATCAGCATGAGAACAGCCATACATATTCATGCAGCACTTAAGGATGCATCACATTCAACATGTAGAAACTGTCCTGCAAACATTTTCATAAAGGCTGAGGTTATGAAATACAAGGCGTGTGCTTAGTATGCAGCAGATGCTGATATATATTCTGTATGCAGTACAAGGATGCTGTCATAGTCCTACTCTAATTTCCAACACTGACAATGAGGAGACTGCTGCAGTAACCATGGAAACTACTGAGGCCTGCAAGGCTGTCCCTGGTAACTCGGTGAATGAGAGGATTCAAACTGAATGTGATTCCCTAATCACACTATCTAGGGCCACTATTTTAATAGATGTGTTAATGCTACAACACTCATAACAGATACAGTAGTCTCAGATAGGAAAGAGCACTGAAATATCTCATTGAAATCAAATTACTCTTGCTTTGGGTGCAGTTCTATGTAGGATTTCATGTTAAGAATACTCAGGTGAAACTGAAAGAATAGCTCACTGAGACCTGACTAATGCAGTCCTACTTTCACATGAAAAATATTCAGAGAAAAGACAAGTGAGGAAAGGAGAATAATTATTATGGGAACAAAACTGCGACTCTAAGACCAGAAACTTCCAAGAGGCGGACAGTGTACTTTGGCTCTCCCTTTTCAGGTAGCCACACCCTTATGAGCGGGAAAATAATGGCCTAAGCACCGACACAAGGTTGAGATTAGATCTGTTTCACACAGAAACAGCACCTTGTGCTGTCAGACTCCACCAAGGACCAGGTGTGAAGGCTAGTTTTAAACCAACATCAAAGCATCATGCTCACAAGGAAATAATCAACTACTCTGATACTGCTAATGGGTGTGGTCCAGTAGTATGAACTCCATTACACACCCGTTGTACACCCTCACAGTGTATTTTGCCCGTTTAGACTGCTTCCCAGGACTAGATGTGTACAGATCATTATTGATTGGTATAAAAATAATATACTTTTTTACTCTTTACTTATTTAGTTGAATACATTTATTTCTACTTGATGTAACTATAGACCTCTTGCTTTTCAAAGTAACTAACCATTATTTTACATCCTCTGGAGTTATTAAAAACTTACCAAGAACATTCACGATGATACTGGCCTGAGACTTTCCATCCACATCAGGAAAGTTATGAACCTCACAAGTGTAGACTCCGGCATCTGATGACTGCATGTTGCTTATTATTATTGAGGCGTTTTTGGTCGTGGCGGGTGAAGAGGGAGCCTGAAGTCTGCCTTCGTAAGCTTTTACAATGACGTCTTTTCCTGATTGATAATAATACACCTGGAAGCAAGTTGCAACAAGTTAAATTATCCGACAAAATTTATTCAGAGTACGATGTTATCTCAGAAACATTTTATTCTGTTTTCTACCATGTATACATCTTTAAAGGCATTTTCTTTGACCATTTCCAGAAAGCAGATTTGTCACTTGCAATAAAAAAAACTGTACAAAATGACTTTTGGTGTAATTACATCCAGCGAATGGTACCAGTTTATTCAAAATGTAAACATTAGTAAACATTAGTCGTCCTGTTAAATTCATTTAAAACTCTGAATAATAATCATAATCGTTACCCAGGCATTCAGAATGCTGTTTCTTATTAAATCTGCTTTTATCTGATTCCTCAATCACAGGCTTTGTTGACTCTGCGAGGCGTGTCCCCTACCAGTTAGGCGGCAAAAACAGGAGCGAACCTGTGTGTGTTTTTGATGAATGTCCGAGCTTTGTAATGAAGTTGACTTTTCTATGAGTAATTTCATACACGAGCAACTTTGAATATCTTTTGAAATGTTGAGTTCTTTCATACATTTCACCCAGTGTGAATCCAACTGGTGTTGCATTTCAATAATGAAGTTAAAACATGCCTTGTTTTTGTAAAGAGCAGTAACTTTGTCCTGCATTTGCAAACTTAAAAGAAATATGTAATGTTTTTACAATACCACTCAAAGAAATATTCACATCTTTCAAATTTTTTACCAACCACAGATCACATCACAAGTCACTACGCCTGATGTTATAATATAGAACATTCTTCCACCCAAGTTTGTAATATTACACATTTTAGGCACACTTGAAAACATTAAAAGTGCCTCATTTGGTGCAAAGCTCTGGTCTGAGCCGCAGTGTGTGTGTGTCTACCTGCTGTGGCGTTATGGAGGACTTTGAATAAAAGTCCCACTGGATGGTGAGACCAGTGGTCGGCTGAGAAGTCTGAAACATACACTGGAGTTGGACACTTCCACCCAGTGTAACGTTGACATATTTCTGTGGAGTGCTGACTGTGATCAGTTCGACACATCCTACAAAACAACAAGTTTATCAGTTTCAAGTAAGTTTAATACAAAACCAATTTTTTTTTTACTAAAAGCACTGTGTGACCAATATGTACCAACATATTAAGAAAAAATCCAAACACTGAATTATAAGAAGAAGAAGTAGAAATATAGTTACCAATTATGCTTATAAGCACCAACAAGCACAGCGTGGAGCACATCTTCACAGAGTACAATCACAGAGCTTCTTAAGAACTAAACTTTCCACAGTCTCCTCCAACACTGACTCCTGCAAGCAGCACTGGAAATGAGGACAAAAACGTTACAGTATCATAGGCAAGGTTACATTATGCTTGGTAATGAAATGACTGATACTGCACATGTTGATAACACAATGTTTGCATATCCATGTTTGCCAGACTGGGTGTGTAGTTTTTCAAAAACGAACTGATTTAACTGTTGAGTGTGTTTGTTTGTGTGTGTGTGTCTGTGTGTGTGTGTGCGTGTGTGTAAACGAACTCACCTGTTCATATATGTATGAAATAAATAAGAACAGTGTGCATTTTAATTGAAGTAACAGCCAGTACAGCCTGTTGTGTTTGAGATTCTTGACTTTATATGGCAGGTTAGGACCACAGTGTGTTGTGACACTGATGGTTAATTCATTTTTCAATACTTTGGCAGGAGTTTCACTACAGCTCATCACTCCATCCTCCTTGTCTTGTAAGTCATTCTGGGTCAGGGCTTCTGGCGACGGAATTAATGTAATTTAATCTCCACCTGGCCTTTATCGCTCACCCCAAGGAAGTGTAAGCCAAAGCACTGCAACATGCCGCTTATCACTGGGGAGTTCACTCCCTGGTGCTACGTACTTAATAAAGGCAAGTTTCACCTTTGTCGTTTTCACTCACACAGTGTAGAGCACAATGCTGGCGGAGAGAGGGACAGTGAATCACACATGATTAATTGTCTATAATTACCAGAAGCTGACGTAAGTGATTAACAATGTGAAAAATGTTGATCAGGGGTGACTGGAGGGGTGAAGGAGGGAGGCAGTGGATAATGTGGGAAGTCGGGGGAGGCATGTAGAGCTCATTATCCAGAAGACACTCGTGATAGGTTGGAAAGTAAGACGATCTCAGTGTCTCAAGACTTTTGTCTGAACAGAACAACATGTGTTGGTGGCTTGGGCAGAACTGTACAGTGCCACAACAAGGACCAGTCTTTAAATAAATGAAATCAACAGCATGACTCATGACCACCTCATCAGAATCCGAGACTGAGGAACATTTCTGAAGAGTTAAGTTGCCAGCGTGAGTAAATAAGCCATAAGAGGGGGATGAATGAATGTTGCATTTTATTATGATTCAATATTGTTGGAAAACCAAGAGCAATGAATCAAATGATAAATAATGCACACATTGGGTTACATTTGGGAAATGCTGATTACCGCAAAGTTGTTAATAATATCAAGAATATATAATAAATGCTGCATTTTATATCAGATATATCACATACTTTAAAAAAAAAGATTTACAAAAATGAAATAGTCTGCCATATTGAACACATCATGTTTATAAAATCTTTAAAAAAAAATGTATGTAAAAAAAGTGTACTTTCTGGGAATGAATGTGATGTCTCTTTGCAAAGATCAGCCACTTTTTTTTTTGACATTTTCAGTTTTATTTTTCCCCCATTAGTGGTGTATAAACTGCTTGTGTATAGTCACATTAAACAATTATACCAAAATAGAAAATGATCATCCCCAAAAATCAGTGTATTTGGGACAGTTAACAACACGGTGCTTTGAGCTAACTGCATGTTCATAGTGACAATGTTAACATGCTGATGTTTACCAATTGTAATGTTTACCATGTTCAGCATCTTAGATTAGCATAGTGGCATGCTAATATTTGCCAATTAGCATGAAATACAAAGTACAACTGAGGCTGATGGGAATGTGACTGAAGTATTGGATGAACTGAAAATTGAAACTTTGACTTGCTGGTGGTGCTCGAGGAAAAGTCAGGGGATTACTAGAGTCATTAAGATAGATCCTCTGGGTATCGTGTACAAAAGCTCCTGGCAATGTAGATCGAAGACTTGTTGAATTAGTACAGCCTGGTGTGACAGACCGACCAATACAGAACCATCCGGACAGCCCTGTCGCTAGCATGGCTGAAAGGGTTGCTTTGAATTTCTATGACAAATCATTTATAAGTTTTACAGTAGATTGTAGACATTGTCTGATTGATTCCCCTCCTAAATACTACACGTCTTCTTAAATACGATCACATTACTGACTCTTCAGTTACTACTTTAAATGTTAGTGGAGGGCCGAATCCGTCCCCCAGCATGCACAGACCTAGAGAGCTGTCTCACACTGTGAAAAGAAGGTTTGTTTTCTGGGCCTGGAACTGGGGCCTACTCAAACCTCCAACAGGTTTCAGTGTAATACCTCCACACAGACTTATTCATCCACCCACGACAACCAGTGTTTCCCTGTCAGCAGACTGCGAGGAGGTGTGAGTCAGAGCTTTGGCTCAGAAAGAGCGAGTACACATTTGAGGTGTGGTGTTTTCTTTTCCTTTATGACAGACCTGTCTGAGGATGGCTTTTACGTTACAACAAGAACATGTAATCGAGTATTTTTTTTTTATTGATTATTTTAGTAGTGTATTTATTTACTTTATTTGGTAGCATCATGGTTTGGTTGAGATGCTGCTGTTGCTATTAAGGAAGGCAGAGATGCAGTTCAGAAGACGGCCAGCAGATGACAGGCCAGGCTTTTAGATGTAGAGCGTTTCTGTGTATGTGTTTGTGTTTGAGTAAACATGTGTGTGTGTGTGTGTGTGTGTGTGTGTGTGTGTGTGTGTGTGTGTGTGTGTGTGTGTGTGTGTGTGTGCTGAAGGGTGCAGGGAGCACCAGGCAGCCATTGGCAACAGAGCCAAGAGCGCCACACTCTGGCCTCACTCCTCCTCCTCACCCTCCTCTCCTGCTCTCACGGAAGAAAAAATATATATATAGGCCAGACATTTAGCATGACTTCACTTATTGTTCCTACATGACCCAAGCAACCACTCATAAAAACAGTGATGGTACAAAACCAAATCATATGCGAGAACAAGAACACACTAGCACAAACATCATCTGACTCGCACAGAAGAAAAGCTCTCCTTTGCATTGCTTTTTTTTCTTTATGGCACTAAAGGCCAAACACAGTGACACTGACCTATCCTCTCACAATGCAAACATGCTCTCACAACTTTCACAAAGATTGACACAATTGTGCAAATAGACCCAAAAACAACAACAACAAAAAGTTGGACATGCAGTCAGTCAACATCTCCTCATACTTTTGTCATCTCTGAAACACAGTCTGTTATTGGAGAAGGTGACCTATAATGGCTTTTAAGTTTAATTGACAGCCCGTCAGTGTTAAATTTATGCAATAACTTTCATAAAGGGCTGGCTGTGAAAAAGGAGCAAGCACACAGTTGACCCTTATTGGCATAGAGAAACATTATGCTCCCCTACAACACATTATGTTCCCATATCCACGTTGTCTAATGGCATTTTTGATCATCTAAAATCTGTCCTTCAGTGACTAACTTCCATCCAGGGAAAATGCCAAAATAAATTGAGGCTGTTGAGATTTGCCAGAAAAGTACAATTTTATGTGTTTGACTTGTGATCTTAGCTAAATTTAACTGAAAGATTTGAGGAGGTTTGTGTTTTTCACACAGCATACCAAACTAATGTCTTACAGCGATTCTCACAGTGCTCTCTCTATGTCTAATATGAAATACTGGAGTGAGATTTTAGTCTTAAAATGAATGTGCTGATTAATATTCATGACCTAACGCAAATATTGGAGGGCAATGATGAGCTCAAACACACCCAGTGTTAGCCTCACAGTATCAGTTCATTGTGAAAATGGACTTTGACACAGATGGCATGTGTAGTTACATTCATCATACAATATGCAGTGTTTACACTTTCTCTGGCCACATATATGTAACTATAATCTCACCTTTAACCACTCCACCACCACCACCCTTTCTGCCTTCTTGCCATACCCTAAGATTTTCTAAATGATGCACCCGGGGGATTTAGTGGTTTAGCCGTGGTCACATAGCATAAAAGAGATGTGTCTTAATATTTTATTAGACACATTATGTTTCCACTCTTCTTCATCTCTTCACTCTCTTTTCAACCCGCAAACAAGAACTCCATGGCAACACGGATGAACATCCTGTAAAAGGAAAATGGATGGACACACCGCGCTACAGGAGGAGGAGGAAGCATGCTTGACATTTCATCATGTCAAAGAGGCTTTGAGAATTTGTGATTCTTGTTTAGGGCAAACCAATAACAGGTTTAACTGTTTGTTGGCTGAATAATTGATGATTTTAGTGGACATTATCTGTCCAGCCGATCCAAGAAGAAATCAGTTACAGTAAATCCCCTCGAAACTGTTTATCTTCTCCCTGATCAGTAGCACCGCTGTGTTGTAAAGTCGACAGTGATGTATGTTAGTGAAAGGTCCAGTGTGTAAAATGTAATGGCATCAGCAGTGGTGTAGTTGCAGATTGCAACTCCGTCACTTCCCCCTCCCAAAAAAGTTAATGCGCCAATCAAGAGCCAGTGTTTAGTTTGTCCCTTCTGCGCTATTGTAGAAACATGGCAGGTCAACATGGTGGACTCCATGCACGCCGACCCTTGGCATCTGCACATAGAAACAAGGTCTAAGGTAACAAAACACAGAAACTACATTCTGGTGATTATACACTGTAAAGAAAACATACTTATGAATATTATATTTAATGATATGTAAAGTCCTACAAAGCATTTCATCAATGTTTCACTTATATGGGTTCATTCACATTGTTACAATAAAACATGTCAACTACTGTCCTCAATACACTGATTTTTGCTTAAAATAATAATGATGATAATAATAATAATAATAATAATAATAATAATAATAATAATAATAATAATAATAATAAACATCAATAATGCTGAGGTTTTTGTGTTACAGTCATGATTGCTATGGTCATACAGTACTTAAAATCAGTCCCGTATTTCAATGTTCGAAATATCCCATAAAGGCTGCAGGTCAACTTTAATGCATTGGTTAGAATCTGTAAAGACAGATTATTAAAAACACGTAGGTGGCAGAAAGCACAAGCAAGCATTCAAGGTACAAAGCCAAAGCATGCTTTTTGACCACTTTCGGGGGTTTTTTTCCCCAAAGAGGAACAGCCATCAATTTCTGACCCATGTTAATGGACCCTTTCAATATTTTATGTTTTTATATGGAGTGCTGACAATAGAACACAGAAATGGAAGGCAGGCACATTTTGCTGAGCTACTTCACTGGCTCTGTATCCATCTTCTCAACAGAGCCATGCACTCCAGTGCAGAAAAAGCCAGTACACAGAAAGAAAAATGAAAATACAGGCAAATTCAGTAACAACAAACCTGCCAAAGCTGTACGTTTTATATTTTATCTAAACATAAGTTTTGACATAAAGCAGTAGTATTTGTACATATTCTTGTCTTGTTGTCGTTTGCCAAAGGCCGCTTACAGTACTTTCTGGTGAGCGGGTTTAATTTGATTTTGATTTAATGGTTGATCTCGGCTCATCCTTGCATGTGTGACATATTATTTATATACCTCAGGTCCTCTCAAGGTGAACTCTCTCAGCAGCGTAATCAACTGTCGAAGTGCTTGGTAGTGGCGACTGAGAGTAAATTAAAAGAAATCAATTAGATGAGACAAACCTGTGCATTAAATCTGCCTTGTATCTGAAGGCTGACATGCCAGGAGAGGATCACTACACAGGTCACAGCTACTAGAGGAGGTGATGACACACACACGGCAACAAAAACAAAAGAGATTGGACACAATGTGCTTAAACACAGCAATGATTCAAACAGATATGCTCTGTGAAAGTTCAACACACTTCTGGGCGTAATGACTGACGCAAAGATATTGCATCCAAGTGGGGCTGGATTGTAGAGTGGTTTTAAAAATAATAATTAAAAAAAGCATCCGTGGACGACATAAGCTCAGACACTTACGGCAAATAGAAGTCAATCTAGTTCATCTCCTAACTTTCTGCTAGTATCTGTTTTAATGATACATGATCTATGCAGAAGCATTGCAGTGTGTCTTTCAGGTGTTCCAGATGAATAAACTACAGCTCCCTTACTGTGTCTCTATTGGTGATGTTGTTGCAGTAAACTCATATTCCAAACCAGCTGCTTTACCACAACTTGTAATGATCTCCGCATACATTAGTGGCATTGATTCTATCCCCTGAAGGTTCCCTGGTTATCTATTAGGCGTTTGTCATTCCTTGGAATCAATATTTGACCTCATGCCTCCAAATCAGTCTTGTTAATATGTGTTGATTCTGGTAATAACAGAGCTCTACAAAGCTTCAGAAGAAGAGTACTTGTACTTGCTCATCAATTGTCTGACAATGGCGATTGTTGAATAACAACCTAGCGAGCTATTGTATAGTTCTTGAAATAAAACCATTCAGTGTTATCCATCTTACTTAGTGCTATTGTGTCCTTTCCACGTGAAAAGATATTTGTCACAAATTACCATTTCTTATATTGTTAAACCTGCTATGAGGAGTTTTTAACTGGTTATGAAACAGTCTCACTTTAATACTGAGGCCTCTATATGACCTTAATAAACACATGAGAGATATCAGCAAGAAGACTGGTTATTTCTATATAGTTAATCTTAATGCCTGCCACCTGGTCAGATTCCACTGTCCACTTTCGGCCCCTGTGGACAGAAACGGTGTGCGAAAGAATCAACAAAATATTAAAAGTCCTTTGTAGGGGATTTAAAGGTGTTACATTTAGATATGTAGAAATATATAACCATCATAGGTATGTTTTGAGTGTATAATCACCTGAAAATAAGAATTATTTTATCTACAGAGGAAGCGGGTGTTCTTCCACAGAGTCCATCATGTTGAACCGCCATGGTACTACAGTAGCCCAGGCAACCAAACCCTGGCTCTAGATAGAGCCTTTCACATTTTTTGCAAGTTTCGCCGGCCACCATAGATTCTCCAATTTGCTTAGAAGTCTGAGCTGTATTCAAATGGCTTTCATTTCCAACTTCACCGCTAGATACCACTGAATCCTACACATTGGTCCTTTAAGTATCAGAATTTCAACTATCTACATATATATTTTAAAAAGAATTCTTAAAACTCCATGGGTCTGACTCAATGATGTATCAATCTGGATAATATACGTTGTATTTTAAAACAATAATCTGTGGAAAAACATCTTAGGTGACATGTTGGGACTGCTGTGTGAAGTACATTGGTGCATACAATGTACTGTATATTGGGAAACCTAAAGAATGATTCTTTAACTGTGCTGCTGCATGCCTTTTCTTGCCCCTATGCATTATTTATAGTAAAACAGCTATGTCTCAAAAAAGAACTCATATGGAGCAGAAAAAAGGGGGAAATGGGTAAAAACAAGAAGTAGGCTGTAGCTATTATTTTAATGGTTGCTAGGTGGCTTCTTTGCATGTTTGAGGTTAGGCCTACAGCTGCTATCCAAATTGGTAGCATAACAAAAAAAATGTATTTTTTCTACCAAGGCAAACCAGAAAAATAAATATGAGAATTTTAGTGTAATAAATGTGTAGATCATTGTGTTTGTGAATGAGCTTATCTTCGAAAGCTTGTTAAACCCCCTCTTTGATATTTTCCTATTTAGATTGTTCATTCGTGTTTGATCTGGCACAAGACAAAAACTACATTCTACAAATGAAAGTTATCTATAGCAACAATTTTATTTGGTATTTTGAGTTAAATCAAATTTGAAAGGAGTGCTGTCTGGGAATTCCTCCTAATACATCTTTTCATTTTTCATTTGCACCAAATGTTGTTTGGTGTCCATTCCTTGTCTACGTTTAATAAAACAGGCAGAACCATTCATGAGGCTTCAATAGGTCTTTTTCCCAGAAGACATTTGGACATGTCACAGTAGGATGTAGAAATAAGAAAATAATGATGGCTGGATTCCATTTAGCTGCTTCAGTTTCAGGGTCATTCTATTGTGCGTGCTGGCTCACTGTCACGCTGTCATGGCTTACTAGGACACTTGAACAGAACAGCCATCATTATTATTGTTATACTTGTGTTTCCTACTATGAAAGTCAAAATGTCTGCCTCAGATTATTAATTTTCTCTGTCAGTGTGACATCACACTGAAGAGCAGCTCTGACTGGCTTGTTCAAATACTGATATTTCATTACACAAAAACATGTGAAACAATACCAGCAAAATCAAGAAAGTGAGTAGAAAAATCTAATTTCAAATTGCTGAAATGTCATTAATTCCAATATATTTTCTGATGTGAGAACATAAGCAATGACTCAAGAACTATTCAATGGATAGCCTTGAAAGTTTGTACAGACATTTACAGCGCCCAGACGATGAATCCTCTGGCTTTTCCTCCAACGCCATTTGCAGGTAAAAGTTTCACTTATCCTGTTAGATATCTCAGTATCTACTAGATGGATTGGCCCAACATTTTGTACATTCACCGTTCCCAGAAGATGTACTCTGGTGGTTTTGGTGATCATCAAAACTATTGTATTGAATCAATCGGAATTTTAACTACCTTTAAATACATTTTTGTGAGTCAGGATTTCTAGGGCAACAGGCTAGGTAATATATATTCAATTTTATCTCTCATGCCTTGGATTGTGTCATGAAGTAATATTTCCACATTCTAAGTGGCTATTAGAAAACTAATTTGAACTTTGTACTGTAATAACAGAGGTAAATTATGATCCCGATTCCTTTCCCAAATCTGCATTCTCATAATGTGTAGAATAAGCTCTCACGTCCTCTTTTCTTTTTATACTGTAAATCCTAAATGTTGTGTATGTGTCACTTGTATGCATGTATACCATTTACACATGATGCTCCAGGTCCTGCTCCTGATGACACTGAAGTATTAGTGTCTGGGGATGTCACTGCTTAAAAAATCATTAATGAAGGTTGAGACTGATGACTATTTGAAGCCATAAATGCACGATTAACAACACGCTCTGGTGTACGTTGAATTTGTCATATAGAGTCAGAGCATTCAACCATTTTCTGAACTCCTCTTCCTGTTAAGGGCTGCTGACACATTCACACAACAGGCAATTTAGAGTCTCCAGGGGACCTAACCTGTGTGTCTTTAGACTGTGGGAGAAAACAGGAGCACCCACACAGACATGGGGTGAACATGTAAACTCTGAGCAAAGGCCCCTGCCATGCATATATAATCCATATTCAGTACAGGAGAGTATATGAAAGATAAGATTTCATTGGAGATTTTTTTAAACCATAGATTGTGCTTTTAATCAGGTTGTAGCTTCACCAGGAACTCAAAAGTGGGGGGCAGAGGTTGCACCTAAAGGCCCCCAAACCACCTCTGCTGTGAATCTATAAAATCAATGAGCTGATTTGGACAGCAATACATTGTTTCCTAATGCTCAGAGGCATACGGGGAACATAATATTTCAGATGTCTCACTGGATCATTACTGTTCTCTGTGCTCCAGGTGCAGTCACATTTGGGGGCCGTTCTCTTCACCTTCACCCCCAAAACATTTGCTGTAGCCCAGAGTGGATCCAAATAGGAAAAAAATAAAAATCCAAATGTGCTACCATATATAGCGCCGTGTACTCGACCAGAGGACAAACAGTCTCAGCAAAGAGTTTTTAACTGCATTTGTCCTTAATTAATTATCAAGAGCTTTGTAGATGCAGAACTCAAACTGCCCCGGACCGGCCACAAATCTACTTAATCCAACCTGCACTACAGTATACCTCTTTCAATCATGTTATATTTGCCAACAATGTAAAAAAACAAAACACTATTTAATAGTTCCTGACTTGAAAAGGGGGCAAATATAACACTTGTCAGCAGGAGTCACTTTGCGTCTTTATTCAGGAAATAGGGTATGAAAGAAGGTATATTCTCATAAACGCGCAATGTTTTGTAATCAAATTAAAAGAAGATACTCTTTAAATTTTGTTTTTAGACTGTCGTCACATCCAACAGTCCTTATCAAAAGCAAGACACCAACTAAGAGGTGAGAGCTCTGACAACAACCTGGAATAGCAATGGTAAATACCTGATTTTATCCACTTATTTTGCAACATTGTATGCTATTTACCTTTTGGGGACTAATATCTGAAAATAAATTAGTAAAAGGTCAAATGAAACAATGCACTATATTAGTCCTCAAAGGGCAAATGAAAAGACATTAGCTTTCTTTACTGTATAAGCCTTTATTTGTAAAAAGTCTGTTGTTTGAATGATAACCCTTTTTATACCACATACTTGAACACCTTGTATTTGTAAAAAACACATTTTGTTCAAACACCTAAAAAAGCTGATTGACACTATAACATTAATTTGCACTGACAAAAAAAATACAACTTCATACTACACAAATGTTGATTCCATGAGTACTGATACTCCAAATGAAATCAAACACCTTATTAAACAACTGAATCAAATAAGCGCCCAATGTGAACAAAACAATTACAGTACAAAAACCAAATGCATTTTTCTTCCAGTGCCAGTATATCAGATGAATTACATTTCCTTCTTATGATAAAACAACAACAACAGTAAGAATAACAATCCATAACAAATGCAACAAATACAACAAATCAGAAATGAACACAGAAATGAATAAAATCATTTACTAATTCATACTGAAAAATAAATGGTTTGTTGGTCTTGTGGGTTTCTTTCTTTTAGTTACCAATCTTTATAAAGTGTTGGAAAATCTTTCTTACCTACTGGTTAAACATGAGACAGTCTCTCTGTTATGCTCCTTCAAAGAGGGAGGTATACTGATGTGTAACTGGGAATCAGCACAGCTTCTTGCAAGTATCATCATACAGTAATCGACAACAGACCATAACCAGAGGCAACTTATTAAAGAGAAAATACAAGGACAACCCACTCAGTGTGCAATCACATGGCTTACGTTCAGATGCTACTGGTGAGCATCCTTTACATCCTTTTTAGTTGAAGGGCGATCGATGTTAATGCTTATGCTGAACCTGATAAAACTACAGCATGCACTTGGTGCATTTATTCCAAATTGCGTGATTTACAGTAAATACATTGTATAGAAGTACATATCACACGATGTACGTTCTATGTTTACATTTTTCCTCCAGTTTTTACGAACAGTTTGCTTCACAAGATTTATAGAGCTGGCTGTAAAACAAGTGCAATTTGAGCATGTAAACACTGGATCTTTCTTTTCCTGGCTGTGGAGATGAATCGGATGGTGTGGAGTAAAAATATATGAAAATAAAACCTTTCAAAACTTAGGTCATGCAAAACAAAACCTACAAGGTACATACAAAATAATGAATGCACCAGCAAAAGTTCTTCCAACAGTGAGGAGTCTGTTAGCCTTGTTCTGCTGTTGCATGGTTGTGGTCAGCTTCAGTGCTATTCATAACTCCCAGAGCAGTTTTGTGTCTACAGGTTCAGCCCGTCATGCATATCTTTTTTTTTTTTTGGGAGAGGGGAGTGGTGTAATCCCAGATGAAACAAGACTGGAGTCAACAAAAAAAAAGATATGATTTATATCCCTTATCATACTAGATCCCAGCTGGTAACTATGGCACTGACTGAAACAGTTTAATCATACAACAATACTGGCTGTAATTTACTTACACAGAACCAAGGGACATTTGTGGAACTGTTGTTTATCTTTAAATATATCCAGGGGACAATTTTATATCAATACCCTCAACGTAGCTAAACATATTTACTTCAGGGAGCTAGCCCGCACAGACATAGACTTCTATTGTTAGCAAGTGAGCAGCTGCACTTGGGCAATTGGCTAAGTACCTTGCTCAAGGGCACACATGACTGTCTTATTGAGGAACAGGAAAGAACATCCCACTCGCCTTCTTAAGGCTATCCTGCTCCTCTAGCCTCTATAAGCCAGCAAGCCGATCATGCCCTTCATTTTTTTTTTAGCAGATTCATGGACGATGGCTGAGGTAAACGCTGCAGCTATACTGTGCAGAAATTTCCTGCAAATCCTAGGATCAGATATGTTCAATGGGAAAGCCCGACTAGAGAATTTCATAAAAGGTGCCATCCCATTTGCAAAAAGTGAACCAAGGCATACTGTAATTTCCAGGAATCTTCAACAGCATTAGCATTAGCCTTGTTCTTAAGGGAACAGGTGAACCAATACAAGCTCAGAGCCACCAGAAACTCCTTCACTGTGAGAGGACTTTGCATTGATTTCTCCATTATTTTGTTCACACCATGTATTTCTTGTGTCTCATTTTTTAGGTTTCGTTTGCAGAAGTATGCCAATGCTAGAGAAGCTGTCCATGCCATTAGCAGTGAGGCTAGCTGGTATTACGAACTGCCATGTTTTTGTTCATGCATTAAGAACTATTAAGTGAAAGATATCATATTTACAGTACAATTCACATGTAATTACACATATACACTAGAGGCAAGAAAATTCACATTGAAATCAGTTCAACACTTTTTTTTCTCCTCCTCTTCTCCTTGAACATATGTGTCAAAAGAAATCTATTTTCTCTCTTGTATAAGCAAATATCCTAAAGTAAAAGCATAGAACAGAAGATCCTCACAGCTTTTGGGATGAATGTGCTGATTTCATGTCCAGAAAGCAGGTAATGCATGTTCTGAGTGAAATGAATGGTATTTACTGCGAGCATGCAAGGGCTGCAAATGTTTCTCCTCCGTAGTGTTTGGAGTTCATTAAAGATATGTATCAACTATCTCAAAAAACATGTATACCTGAATAGGCATGTTTGTATTCATTTCTGGGAATAATCCAACCTGAATGAGAATTTGATACTTGTGTTAGTTTGCGTTACAAAATGCAAGAGTGGATGGATTAGGCTTCTTTCTGGTCAAACATGTTTCATTGAGTTAGTTAAAATAACACTTATGGTTGCCTATAGTTTTTACAAACCATATGTGGAACAAATCGTATCCTCTGGCCTCACAGTCTAACTCAACTCTCAGCAGAGATCCATCATGTTGCCTTTTAACAGTTTGACAAGCTGTAAGTGTTCAGACTGAGATGAAATGATGCAAAATAAATAAATAAATAAATAAAAATAAAAAACTCAGTAAAGTGTATTATTTAAATAAACTTGCATTCATTATACCCTAACTATTACCACCTTCCTTTATTTTCATTTGTTCAAAAATTCCTAGGACAAGACTTCCTGAAACATGAATGTGAACAGTGGTAATCACCGCCTCAGAAGTGCCTGAATACCCCTCACTCAGACGCCTCTGTCCACATCTGACATCTCAAAAGAGAACAGTTTTATAAGTTAGAAATGCAGCATGCATGTCTCAGGGATGTATCTTATGCTTTAAAGGGGAACTCCACAGATTTTACACATCAAAGTCTGTTTACAGCTTGAGGAGAGCTATTGCATACGTGAAAAAAAGTTGATAAATAGCCTCATGTGATGTCACTTGAGTCAGCATCGGTTAGGGCAGAAGACTAAGAAGTTTAAAAATGAAAAAAAAAAAAATCTGGGGGTGTGGAGGGTGTTGAGAAGTGAGCTTGCCAGACCTCTGCAGCCTGCTCCTCACCTCTGTTTGAGGCTTGCGGCTCAAGGCTACATTAGCCGCTACTAGCATAACAAACCCCTACTTCTGACAGGATTGTCGGCAGATGAGGTGCACTGTGGGTAATGTAGGCACCAGGAAGAAGAACATCTGGAATAAAGACGATGACTGATCTCTGGTCCTGCTGCATCAACAATAACAATGTTATAGGAGTGCGATGTCAAATCGGTGGAGTTCTCTTTTAAAACTGGCACTGAGCATTCTTAACTAAGCCTGCATGTGGAAACAACTGATGCTACTGTAGTCAAGTTTGTTGAATTTCAGTCTCAACTCCCTTCTGTTTGGCAATTTTGAAGAACTCTGTATTTGTGCATTATAACATATGCCACCATTTCAGCCGTTACCCTAAACTAGAGTATAATACTGAATATTTATTCTCTATATAACACAATAGAACCTGCTTCAGAGCTTGGAGTTAAACATTTTAACCCAGAGGCAATTTTCTCACAATATTCACTGCTACTTTAGTTTATTGTGGCACTTGTTGACTCATTGTCACTTTTCTCATAAATAACAATAAATTTACTTTCTTCACATTTAGGAATAATCACTATGTTTTGGTCATGTAATCCTTTGGACCTCACAGTTGACTGAAAGACAAACAACAGATTGTTCAGCTGCAGACAAAAACATAAAACTCTTCCTGTTACTGTCACCACCTCGAGACGTCCTGTTTATTTTTATGGATTACTGGATATTTAAAGACGATCTTATTTCTTCTTTCTTTTGCTTCTACAGTACAATGACGATGATGCATAAAATTTAAATAAACAGAAATACTAAACTCGGATCACAGCTCGGGCCACATCACTGTACAAACTTCACTTTGACTTACAGAGACAAATTGGTTTCTCATCAGTATTCCTTTCTGAAGACATCTTGTGCATACTACACCCTGCGCTCCAAAGGGGAGTGGATATTTCTGATGATAAACTGATTACTCTGAAAGCCTTCCATCTTCCCCCGTCCCCATGTGTTTGTGTGTATGACAATTTCCCCCCTCTTTTTTCCATTTTTATCAATCATTTAAATATATGTTGTTGTTTTTTTGCTACAGGACCCATGATAGATTTGGTTGTGTAGGATTTGCTCCGAGCCTGTTGTTCCTGGTAGGGCTTGTTTGTGCTTGAAGTGAAGAGGACACAGAAAGATGCTAATCTGCACTTCGGCATGGGAGGATTTTTTTTTAAATTTGTGTTTTAACTCTTCCCTGTCTTCCCTACAATGTCCACTGTCCATCTGCCTCAGTCACCTAATGCTCCAACTCCATTATTATTTCTTTAACTTTTATGTGGTGGCTGTTTTGGATTCCCCATCCTATAAAGATATGATTATCTTGGCTGATTTAAAAAAAAAAAAAAAAAAAAAAAAATCAAGCTCCTACAGTACTTTTTTTCACTTTGCTAATGAACCTGAGCACTGGAAATGCAGTGTGTTTTTTTTTTTTTTTGTTGTGTTGTGTTGCGTTTGAGAGCAGAACTAAACAATAATACATATGTATTATAGGCCTTTTGGTCATCATTTCAATTCATGGCTATTTATCACACATTTTCTCCCAGAGAATCAGTGTATCATTCCTGATCAGGCTGATGTTTCTGATCCTCTGGCTTCGTAGCATTTGTGTGATGGCACTGATTTAGAGTGTGAAACGTTGAATCCTTCTCCCCACATCTTCCGCCCGGGCTGCCCATTACTATCCCAATCAAATAATCTTGCCTTCAGAAACTGCAACTCCAACACAGAAAAAATGCTCAACAAACAAAGAAATACTGTATACTGAATGACAACTGGTCAAACTGTGGGCTGATGTGTTGACTCTTTTGAATATACATGTTCTCACATCTTCACTGTGGAATAATTTCAAATGAATCACAAAAGCACCCCCCCCACCCCCCCACCCCCATCCTTTCCTTTTAGCAAACACAAAGCAGGATATGACATCAATGAACTCTGCACCTAATGAGCATATGAATCAATCAATAGGAGGAAAGAAACAGTACAAGTATACTTTCATGAGCATCTGAATGATAAAATGTATAGAATATGTTTTTTTTTTTCACACAATCAAAATGAGCAATGCATACCTTTGACTCTTTTATCTCATAATGCCCTAGCTCTAGAACATGTTCTGACACTCTCTGAAATCACAGTATTTTTCAAGACAAAATCATATCTACAATAATCAGCACTTGTTTTTAACCTTAATCAAAAAGACCCCCCGCCCCCTTCCCAAGGATGTGTTTCTAAAAATAACATGAGAAGAGAAAGGAACACAAGTTTGCGTTGACTCTGGGCGGGGATGCGGCGGTCAAACATCCCATCCACACGGCCATCTAATGGAGAGCCATTAGGCCAGAGCTGATGTCTGATTAAGAGAACGATATCACTGCAAAAAACCCAAGGAACAACACATAATCCAAACAAGGTTGCTGTACATAGTAGAACCGGAGATTTCCGTGCATGTTATCCATGGGCAATGGGGTGGGAGGGGTTGTGGGCGGGTAGGTCGGGTGAGGGCGGCGGGGGTGGGGGTGTGTCAAGGATCTCACTCAGCTGATGCCTGAACAGACGAGCCACCACTGATTTCATGAGCTGCAGTAGAGGATTTTTGATCACAATAAGTATCAATAAAAAGTCAATGGGACTCTGAGACATCTTTTCTCTCTCAAGAGCTTCCACTTTCTCTTTTTTCTTGTTTTTTTTTTAGCAAAAATATCATGCAGTCTTTAGTTCCAAAAACCCCTGGTGGGATCTCGTGTTTGTTTGTTTGTTTGTTTGTTTGTTTGTTTGTTTGTTTGTTTGTTTGTTTCTTTCTTTCTTTCAGGAGGAAAAAGAAACTCAAAGCCTTGAAATTCTTCTCTCACAATTATTCTTAAACATTCAAGTCATCCTATTAATACTTTGTACAGCAGAAAGGTCCTTCAGATTTCACATGTGTATATATAAATATAATATATAGAAATATGCATATACATATGTTCAACTTGTATATGTGTATACATATTTTGGAACTGTATCAAAGCCAATTTAATGTGCTCTCAAAATATGGCCCATGATTCCTAGTGGGATGCACATCAATTCACATAGTACAACCAGTAGATTAGGTTGAAAAATCCAAAGGTGATAGGGAAAATGACCCGGGACCACTTGTCAATGGTGCTAACATCTGACAGGTTTGGGATTTTCAACTTGAGCTTGGAGGAGCGTCGCCGTAGCCGACAGTTGGCCCGGCTCCGCATGGCGCTCCGGTCCAGTGAGTGGTGGCTGAAGCCATCTCGGGGCGCCATGGGCTTCCTGAATTGGACCCCGGAGCTGTCGAAGGACATGACTGAATTCCGAGAGTCACTGACGCTGCTTCCCACGTCAGAAGGCATCACTTCGTTGTTCATCTCCAGCGTGGTGAGGAGGATGTTTCCATAAGCATCCACCTGCGAGGAGAGGGGGAAAACAAGCGGGAGTCAGCGAGGGCTGAAATGTCGAGCAGTAGCCCCAAATTCCCTCAATAATGAAAACTTATATTAACCCCCCTCCCATCTCCCAAGCTGTCAAGCTAAAGCAAAATGTAGGGATGATATGGAACGTCATTTCTTGCATGCAACAGAAATAGTTAACAAAGAGTTTCTTTATACAGATATCTATTAGTGGTTTTCACTTGCAAAAAAGTGATAAAAGTCATTTGAACAACCTTAATCAACTGACTTTATTGTGAAGTCTGGCCTTTAGCTGATATGATTTCTAAATACATGTACCCCAACTTTTCTTTGTTCCTCGAGATACAGATTTCTTCGCTGTGTAAATGACCTGAAGGTGTTGGTTTGAAACGGCACGGAAATGGAGTCCTTGCAATGTGAAAGAAAAATGAAGAGAACATTAAAACGGCTATAAAATTCTGGCAAATAAGCACATTTTCTCAAAATTACACAATGCATAAGACAGAGTTAACATGAACAACTTTGAATAAGCATTTAGTACTTCACACACAAAAAACAGTGGGGGGTAGGCGTCATTCCTTCTGACCACTTCAGAATCTGCCATTGTTAAATTGTCCAAGGCTTTCTCATTCTGCTTTTTGACATTTTGTCCACTTTAGTTGGAAAATACACGTTAAAATACAAGGCAGCAGAGTGAGAATGAATGAAGCCTACAGCATAAACATAGACAACAACCTAAATAAGAAATGAGAATGTTAACACCACTGTTGAACTAAATGAAGCGCTATCTCAATGAAAAAGGCTATGCTCGATAAAAAGCAGTCAGTGCTTGAGGGAGAAGCAATGGATGATGGTTTGTGAATGCATATTGGGCTGTGGTGGCATTAGTATGCTTCTGGAGGATTACTTCAGGGAATATTATATATGTGTCTTTGGATAAAATGACTATGGCTAGAAATCTTATGTGCAGAACATAGTATAGTACTTGAACTCCAACTGACACAGAGACTAAAAGAGAGGTAGCAGATGAAGATGCAAACCTGTTCCCTCAGGCGCTTCTCTTCGTATCTGGTGCGCTCGTTGTTGGCTTTGTTCAGCCTCTCATTGATTTTCTTCTGTTGCGCAGGGCCCCGGCCAAAGAACACGTAATTTACAAAGGCATATTCGAGCAGGGCCAGGAACACAAACACAAAACAGCCCATGAGGTAGACGTCAATGGCTTTCACATACGGAATCTTTGGGAGAGTCTCCCTAAGGTGGGTGTTAATTGTTGTCATGGTAAGCACCGTTGTCACACCTGAGTACAGCAGCACATAGAAAACAAAGAATTCACCATCAGACACCGAAGTTAGATTTCACTTTAAACACGTATCAATAGTGATGTTAACGTAGGTCAGTGAGGGAAGACGTTTTCAGATCATTTAGAAAAGGTAACAATACTTTGCTGTAAAAAAATAAAAAGCAAAACAAATTATCAACAGCAAAATATACATTAAAAAAAGAAAACGTACTTAAAAGAATGGTGTATTATACTATTATACATCATATTATTTGATTATTAATACTGATGCATTGGCACATTTTAATGTTGTAGCTGGTAAGGTGTGGTGTCTGCCTAGCAGTTTCATCTATAACAGAGAATCATATTCTGAAAGATTATGTTTGTATGTTGAATAGTAATCTGTATAACTAGTAACTAAAAGTGTCAGAGCAATGTAGTGCTGTAAAAAGTACTTTTAGTTGAGTAGAAGTAGAAGTGTCAGAGTCTCTTAGTTATAGCTAGCCACTGAGATTGTAAATGAGGTCACTGCCTAAGATTGCCCACATGTGACAAATAAACCTGATTGATGATTATTAAATGTCATGAACATCGCAAAAACAGTGACTGTCACAGAGTCCTGTTGGATGTTGTGACACTGTGTGTACTACTTTAAGGTAACTGGGGCACATTTATCATATTATGAGTAAGCATGTCTCTCAGGCTTACTCATAGTATGTAATAAGTACTACTCATCACTCCATATTTTCAACATGTACATCAGTGTTTCTACTTTTAGTGTTTACACAGCACTAGCTGACCTGTGTGAACATCAAATGGAAGCAACAGAAATTCAGCAATATGACTAAATAGAAAGAACTGATGTAGCTTGTAGGTGTGTAATTGTTGCATTTGGTTGATAATTAAACACTGATATCCCTTTTTTACTGAATCAAAATAAAGTTGATAATTCATAGTCACTGTTGGTTCCTGTGATAATCACTGGATTTTGATGGAGACAGGTACAAGTTTAATAATGCAGTGGTGGCTGTGTCTTACCCAGGGCCACCCGAGCTGCAGAGGCGTCGTAATTGATCCAGAAGGAGACCCAGGAGAGGATGGTGATCAAGATGGAGGGCATATATGTCTGCAGGATGAAATATCCAATGTTCCTCTTAATCCTGAAACTCAGCGAAAGCCTTGGATATGAACCTGTAAGTAGGAAGAAGGATGGAGTGATAGTTTGGAAGAGAGCAGGGCGGAGTGAAAACACATCAGTGAAAAAAAGGAGAGAAGGGGGAAAACGTTGGCACAACTTAAGAGTTCCAAAGTCTGCACTTTGACAACGCGCAGGGTAGTCATTTCTCCATTTGTTCAGATGGAGCACTTAATTTCCCCAAAGCGATGGATTCCTTTCCAGGGACAAGTTCGATTCCAATTAAACATGGCAGAAAGTCGCAAACACGGCAGATTTTTCTGCAACCCCCTATCTCAGCAGGCAGCTCCAGCATCCCTCTGAGAATTGTCACAGAGAGCTGCTCTGCTTTTCCTTCGCACTTTCCCTGTCCTCTAAACATTACCAAAAGGGCATTTTAGAGGTGCATAATTGCAACGCATGCCTTTACACTGAAAGAGGAAGAAACATATACGGTATGTGGCTGCAAGGTGGTAAGTCATTCCATTGCACATTTTGCAGGAAAATATCAGCTGGTTGTGCCAAGACATTAATTGGTCTTTTGACTGCACTTTAATTTAAACAACCGCAACAATACAATGCTGATGCAAAAAGCAATATAAATATCCAGGCAGAACCTCTCTGCTTCAGCTATGGCTTGATATTTACGAGGTTGGAAACAATACAAATAGCTCTAAACATAGTTAAATTCCATTCTATGTATTCTACCTACAGTTTTATTTCCAATATGTCACCAAAGAAAAAAGGCTCCAGATAAGCGTGATGCTTTTAATCTAAAAGGCTATTTGCTATGGGGAACACACAATGATGAATGACCTCATCATCACCAGGTTCCTCTAAATCTTTTAATGAATCAATACCTTAGCATACATTCTTCATCAAGTCTGAGACAAATGCCTTAGATCACCCAAGTACATCCTAGATTAATGGTGGCAACAAATGTTCACAGATTTCATTAAACTCAAACATGAGAATTACACTTAAATTTCTCTTTTGTCTTAGAATAGTGAGGGTGCTTATGGGGTAGCTAGGGTCTCTTGTCTAAAGTCTGTGTGCCATATCTATACAGTATGTCAGAGTTTGAAATACAGAACGTAAACCTTACTGCTCTAACACATACACGTACTGTATCTGTGGCAATGTTTTGTGACACTGTTCTGTAGTTTAAATCCACATAATTGTGTGGACCATTTTGGGGAGTGATCCATATCACTTTCAATATGTCTCAGTCAGCAGTGGAAGAAATAATCTGATTATTTACTTAACAGAATAGATTGACATTTTGGGAATAGGCCAAAAGTAAAATGAGAAGATCAATACCACTCTCATGTCTGTGCAATAAATATGAAGCTGCAGGCAGTTAGCTTAGCTTAGCATAAAGACTAGAAACAGGGGCAAACAGTTAGCCTGGCTCTCTCCAATGGTAAAAAAACCCACCAACCACCAGCGCCTCTAAAGCTCACTAATTAACACGTTGGCTATATCTCACCCCTGGAGTCTGAGCTGGTTGCCGTGCAACCTCGTGTGATGACAGAGCTACAGGAAGTCACTGTGCAAAAAAATAGGCACTGCTACTTCACTACAAATTGTCATTTTTACACTTCATACACACAAGACAACATGTTGATTAGTGAGATTTAGAGGTATTGGTAGGCATTTCTTTTACCTTTGGACAGAGCCAGGCTAGCAGCTCTTTATGCTAAGCTAAGTTAACTGTCTGCTGGCTGTAGCTTCATATTTAGCATACAGATATTAGCTTGGTATTGATCTTCTCCTCTAACTCAAGTCAGTAATGGATTTCCCAAAATATCAAACTAATATGAAGCACCAGTAGAAAAAACTTCTGTTTCAGAGCATAGTTTTATTGAATCATTAGCCTGTAAGCAGCATTTTAATGTTTAAAGCTGTTTCAGGTAGTGCTATGTCAGACCAATATTCTACTGCAGTACCTTTTAAAGCAATATAAATGTATTCTTATTCTTATTAATAATAATAATATTGTTATTAGTTATTTTATTTACTTTTTGGTGGTTTAATCATTAACTGCATCATAGGACCAAGATGTTTCAAATATTTAGCAAGTGAGGGAATACAAATTACAATATGTCCAAATGAAATGTAGTAAAGTAGAAGTAGAAAGTTTCACAAAATAGAAATATTCAGGAAAGCACCACATACTTGTATTCAAGTACCAATAATTCCTGTACATATATTGTGCTTTGATTTCAATTTACGTAGTTCTGATTTTCCTGGACCGTACTCTGATTTTATATCTGAAATCTCAGAGTTTTTATCAAGTTTAGTCCTCAAATCAGATAAAGTAATTATTGTAGGTGATTTTAATATTCATGTGGATGTTAACAATGACAGCCTTAGTAACGCATTTATATCATAAATAGACTCAATTGGCTTCTGTCAGAGTGTAAATAAACCAACTCATAGTTTTAATCACACTCTTGACCTTGTTCTATCATATGGCATTGATATTGAACATTTAATAGTCTTCCCACATAATCCTTTCCTATCTGACCATTATTTAATAACTTTTGAATTCATACTATTAGATTATAAGCCATTAGGCTACAGTAGATGTCTATCTGACAGTGCTGTAGCTAAATTTAAGGAGGAGATTCCTTCAGTGTTTAATTCAATGCCATGTCTGAATTTAACAGAGTCCTATACAACTTTAGTCCCTGTGAAATTGATAATCTTGTCGATAGTGCTGCAGGCTCACTACGATCAACATTAGACTCTATCGCACCAATAAAAAGGAAATTATTAAAACATAGGAGACTAGCACCGTGGTACAACCACCAAACCCGCCAGTTAAAGCAAATAGCTAGGACATCTGAAAGGAAATGACACTCTTCCAAATTATCAGAATATCGCTCAATTTGGCAAGATAATCTTAAAACTTATAGAAAGGCCCTCCTTAATGCCAGAGGAGCCTATTACTCAGCACTAATAGAAGAAAATAAGAATAACCCTAGGTTCCTCTTCAGCACTGTAGCCAGGCTGACAGAGAGTCACAGCTCTATTGAGCCACATATCCCCATAACCTTAAGCAGCAATGACTTCATGAGCTTCTTTTATAATAAAATTATTACTATTAGAGAGAAAATTAATCACCAACCGTCATCAACAGTTATCAGTGGCTCTCCAAGTTCAGAGACTTTTACTAATGTAAACTTAGATATATATTTAGACAGTTTTTCTGCTATCGATCTTCATCAGTTAACTTCAATAATTTCTTCATCGAAACCATCAACCTGTCTGTTAGACCCGATCCCAACTAGGCTGCTTAAAGAAGTTGTTGCCTTAATTGGCACTTCTTTACTGGATATGAATAATCTTTCTTTATTATCAGGATATGTACCACAGTCCTTTAAAGTAGCTGTAATTAAACCCCTTCTTAAAAAGCCCACTCTTGACCCAGGGGTTTTAGCCAACTATAGACCGATTTCTAACCTCCTCTTCCTCTCTAAGATTCTGGAGAAAGTAGTCGCCAAAGAGTTGTGTGACTTTCTACATAACAATAGTTTATTTGAGGATTTTCAGTCAGGATTTAGAGTTCATCATAGCACAGAGACAGCTCTGGTTAAAGTTAATAATGACCTTCTGATTGCTTCTGACAATGGACTTGTCTCTGTACTTGTATTATTAGATCTTGGTGCTGCATTTGACATCATTGACCATGATATTCTTTTACAGAGACTTGAGCACCAAATTGGCATTAAAGGAACCGCACTAAGCTGGTTTAAGTCATATTTATCAGATCATTCCCAGTATGTACATGTTAACGATGAATCTTCAATAAATACTACAGTTAGTCATGGAGTTCCGCAAGGTTCTGTACTTGGACCAATATTATTTACTTTATATATGCTCCCTTTAGGCAACATTATTAGGAATCACTCCATTAACTTTCACTGTTACGCAGATGATACGCAGTTATATCTATCAATCAAGCCCGATGAAATTAATCAATTATCTAAATTACAAACATGTCTTAAGGACATAAAATCCTGGATGAGCTGCAATTTTCTGAAATTCTTGTTCTTGGCCCCAAAAACCTTAGAGACTCACTGTCTAAAGATATAGTTACTCTAGATGGCATTACCTTGGCCTCTAGCACCACTGTTAGGAATCTTGGAGTAATCTTTGATCAGGATTTGTCATTTAACTCCCACATAAAGCAAACCTCCAGGACTGCCTTCTTTCATTTACGTAATATTACAAAAATTAGACACATCCTATCACAAACAGATGCAGAAAAACTAATCCATGCATTTGTTACTTCAAGGCTGGATTACTGCAACTCTTTATTATCAGGTCCCAATAAGTCCATTAAAACACTCCAATTAATTCAGAACGCTGCAGCACGAGTACTGACAGGAACTAGAAAAAGAGATCACATCTCTCCTGTACTAGCTTCTCTGCACTGGCTCCCTGTAGATGTAGAATATAATTTAAAATCCTCCTCCTCACCTATAAAGCTCTTTATGGTTAGGCCCCTTCATATCTTAAAGAGTTCATAGTACCCTATTACCCCTCTAGAACACTATGTTCTCTGAATGCTGGGCTACTTGTGGTTCCTATAGTCTCTAAAAGTAGAACAGGAGCCAGAGCCTTCAGTTACCAAGCTCCTCTCCTATGGAACCAGCTTCCAGTTGTGGTTCGGGAGGCAGACACCCTCTCCACATTCAAGAGTAGGCTTAAGACGTTCCTCTTTGATAAAGTCTATAGTTAGGGCTGGATCAGGTGAGTCCTGAACCATCCCTTAGTTATGCTGTTATAGGCCTAGACTATCGGGGGATTTCCCATGGTGCATGGGAATGCATGTTACTAACTTCACTTTTTCCCCGGAGTTCTTGTGCTTTCTCATCTCGCAGGTTCTTATCGATCCTGGTGGAGCCTCCTGTCATGGTCCTGCTAGATTGCCATTGCCAATACTGTTGTTACTGTGCACCTGTCTGTCTGTCTGTCTCTCTCTCTCTCAGTCTCTGTCTCTCTCTCTCTCTCACCCCAACTGGTCGAGACAGACGACCACCCACCTAGAGCCGAAGTATCTGTCCTAGGTTTCTGCCTTTTAACAGGCAGTTTTTCCTTGCCCTTGTCGCCAAGTGCTTGCTCATGTTGGTACTGTTGGGTCTCTGTAAATAATGTTATTGAAATTTGAACTACTATTTGAAAAATGTCCTGAGATAACTTCTGTTATGAATTGGCGCTATACAAATAAAATTGAATTGAATTGAATTGAATTGAATTGATTCAGGAACACTGATGATGAAATATGTCAGAAAACAATTAGTGTAGTTATCCTGAGTCAACATTTGGAACTTCAGTTCACAAATATGTGGAAATGACCACCTACAGTCTGCTGCACTGAAAAGGAAATTGTCTTTTAGCAGCACGACCCAAATATAATCATATTCCCCACAGTGACAATGGCATATTTACTGATGCCCCCACTCACAGAACTCACAGTGGTGACATGGATGAAGAAGTGTTTAGACAGCATGTAAGAATCACTTTGTGTATGCAATGGCTGCTTTTAGCCTCATTAGGCCTGAAGCAGCTTTTACAGAAGCCTTACCTGTAGTAAACCTGACCTCCCTGGACACCAAGCGGATGTCTACAATGGAAAACTGAGGTAACTCTAATTTGTCAACGCCCGTCACAGCGTTGTTTCCTCCTTGCCAGAAGAATACGATGTCATCTGTGGTATATCCATCTGTATCAAGGTCGGGGAAAAATCAGGGGAGAGAAGATAGAGGAAAATTAAAGTTAACCATGTTTCTATTTACAGTCTGTTCAAAGAGTATGGATAATGAGTGGAGGTCGCTTTGACAAATCAAACACTTGTTTCGGTCTACTCTATGTTGCATTAAAGTCTTTCAGAGCTCAGCAACCCAAAAATAATGGATCTTTTGCAATTCTTATTTCCTTTGGAACACAAATTATAATTTAATATTTATCAATTATTGTTGACCACAGTTTTTTTTTTTTATGAGCCTCTTCCAAAACTGGGATTGTAGTCAGACTGTGGGAGGAGAAGGAAGGAATTTTTTTTTTCTATTCCCTAGAGGACCATGCAGCACCAAAGACAGCACGAAAACAAAAACCCTTCCTGCCTAAGCCTTAAATCTGTCACATGCGCCACTGTCCAGACTCCTATGGAGCTATATCACTGCATGCATTACTACCTGCATGAATATTTATTAACATGTGTCACTTGGTAAGGCGCTCCCACACATTCCCAACTGGCACTGCAATTGAAAGTGACCACAGCAGTAGATTTATGTCAATAGGCCAGTATGCATTCACTGCAGAGCAATTTCTCAGTCCGGGAAGTGTTACTACATTTCACATTCTACTACCTCACATCCAGACCTGGATGGCATCAAACTCACTAAGGGACCAGGATTCATTACCATTAAATCTCTCTCTGAGGTTATAGGGTAAGGAAATGTGACATTGTCCATGAAATTGAAACAACTGCCTGCCTAATCAATCAAACTGATGGTTAATGTGCATGACTCCCACTAGTGCAGAGCATTCCATGCATAAACAGCAGAATTCTTTTTAATTCATGGCATATCCATATTTCATTGCCTGCTGATGTCCCCGAGGGTAAACGCTCTGCACTTTTATCTTGAACAACAAGAACCACAAATATCTGGTGTATGTATCAAGTGGGTTGATTGATGGAGGGGTCAATGAAAATGATCAAGTAAATACAATTTTTAATTACAGCACTAGCAAATTTTTTTTCATGGATATTGATTTATCTAAATTAAAGAATTAGAAAAAAAGACAGACATGAAACAACGTCAATGGCCTTTTTGTCTTATTTTCTGTGATATGTATGTACACACACCTGTTCAAAGATGACTTCACAGATACACACAAGCAGATGAAAATATTATTTTTAAGAGTCAAGCTACCAGTTCACAACCATGTTCCACATCTCATTTCATCCCATTCTGATTTTAAAGGGTAACTACAGTAATTTTATGTTTAACGACCAGTTTACTCGTCATGGGGAGAACTACCCAACCGGAAAGAGTTGGAAAATGACTCCTGTGGCTCTGGGGCTAAGTCTGAGAAAGTTACCCTGATGATGAGGGTTACTGATGAACCTTACTTCACTTTAAAAAGTTACCTCTTTTATCAAAGCTATCTCAACATTAGCTTGGAAACTTCAAGTTTATAACAGAAACATTACAAACTGAAGGTGTGGAGTTTAATAAATGTGGCATTTACTAGGCAGGGAGGGTCTCACAAAAAAAATATCTTATTTTCAGGTGATTATACAGTAACGAAAACATACATATCAATATTATATTCATTTCTGCCAATAGATCCTCTTAAATATTACACACTGGACTAGGGCTGCACAATTAATTAAAATATTAGGTAACACTTTATAATGAGTACACACTATTAAGCATTAGTTAAGCATGAATAAATACTGAATTCATCATTTATAACGCATGAATACACATTAGTATGTAGTTTATAAACACAGTTAAAAATGTTTTATTCATCATTGATAAGCACATTAGTTATGGATTAGTAAATACTGAATTCATCATTTATAAAGCATGATTCTGCTGTAAATAGTCATTACTATGTGGTTTATAATCACAGTTATAAATGTTTTACTCTTCATTGTACTATACATTTCTGCATGCACTTGCACATCCACTATTCAGACATGTATTAATGATTAGTGACTGTGTTAGCAGATGTTCTATAAAACCCACAACAAATTCATTTTCTAATGATGGCCTATAAACAGTGATTAATGCAGGAATTCACAGTTACAAAGCACTTACTACTCGTTAAAGTATTTTGCACGAGCTTATCTAAAGTGAGCACTATCTATGGTTTATTAAGCATTTACAAATGAGATATAAAGGCTGACAATGCCTCGAGACTCACAAAATGTTCAGTTATCTTAACAGACGAAGGAGAGACACAACACAAAGGGATATAGAACATATTGTATTGATATTTATTGCAACTTCCCAACATATTGTATGAAGACGAACAAGAGCTCCCGCTCTCAGCACGTCATCAACGTGATGACGTGCTGAGAGCGGGATGTTACGTCATATTTACGTTAACTCTCAGAAGTTTCTGACAGTGCAGCCAAGGGGAGCATGGAGAAGCACATTGGAGTCGGCGGCCGTCAGCGGCTCTAGTGGAGAGTATGTGTCTTTGTTTGGTAGCACACATTATGGTTGAAAGATAACGTTAGCTTGTCAGCAGCTGCAGGTGTTTGCTCTCGCTCCCCGACTAACGTTACTAACGTTACTACCGTTACCGACCCGCCCGCAGTGGCTAAGCCGACCTAGTCTAGTCTCGTCTAGCCGGTCGAGGTGAGGGCCTAGCAGCGGCAGGTCGGCTTAGCCACCGCGGGCGGGTCGGTAACGTTAGTAACGTTAGTGTCAAGTGACAAGCTAACATTATCTTTCAACCATAATGTGTGCTACCAAACAATGACACATACTCTCCACTAGAGCCGCTGACGGTCGCCGACTCCAATGTGCTTCTCCATGCTCCCCTTGGCTGCACTGTCAGAAACTTCTGAGAGTTAACGTAAATATGACGTAACATCCCGCCTCCCACCGTCATCACGTTGATGACGTGCTGAGAGCGGGAGCTCAACGTACACGTCCCAAACAGATAAGATCACAACAATAGCATGTCTTCATAAACCACCCTTGTTCGTCTTCATACAATATGTTGGGAAGTTGCATTAAATATCAATACAATATGTTCCATATCCCTTTGTGTTGTTTCTCTTCTTCGTCTGTTAAGATAACTGAACATTTTGTGAGTCTCGAGGCATTGTCAGCCTTTATATCTCATTTGTAAATCCTTAATAAACCATAGATAGTGCTCACTTTAGATAAGCTCGTGCAAAATACTTAATTAACGAGTAGTAAGTGCTTTGTAACTGTGAATTCCTGCATTAATCACTGTTTATAGGCCATTATTAGAAAATGAATTTGTTGTGAGTTTTATAGAACATCTGCTAACACAGTCACTAATCATTAATACATGTCTGAATAGTGGATGTGCAAGTGCATGCAGAAATGTACAGTACAATGAAGAGTAAAACATTTATACCTGTGATTATAAACCACATAGTAATGACTATTTACAGCAGAAACATGCTTTATAAATGATGAATTCAGTATTTACTAATCCATAACTAATGTGCTTATCAATGATGAATAAAACATGTTTAACTGTGTTTATAAACTACATACTAATGTTTATTGATGCGTTATAAATGATGAATTCAGTATTTATTCATGCTTAACTAATGCTTAATAGTGTGTACTCATTATAAAGTGTTACCAAATATTATTGAAATCACAATATGGCCATGTGCAATATGCAAATCGGAAAAGCTACAATATTTATGATAACAGTCAAATCTGTGACAAAACAGCATTATAATGAAGTACTATAGTGCTGAAGAGATGCCCTGGACTACATATCTTCTTCCCCAGATTTAAAAGAGCATGTTTGTTTGGTACAGAGCCCAAAAAATTCATGATTTTAATTTTTTCAATGAAAATTAAATTTGTGATAAAAAAAAAACATTGCTCATCAACCAGCAGCTCCAGATCTTCTCATCGAACTCGCAGCAAGAAAGCAAATACGCTTATTTCCCAAAACTTTGAACTATTCCTTTTATAACAATGGTAGCTGATGGAAAGTTACTGTACTTGAGAACAAGCTGTTGGATAGCAGCTTATTGAACCAAATATCCATCTACATACTGACCACTTCCTTAATAAATCATTCCTGATGAACTCTAAATCAGGTGCTAAATGGCACTTCACCAATAACTAATTATTAGTTCTTTCTTGCTTACATATTAGTTAGTAGCTGTGTGTAGAAATGATTAATTAATGACTTAATTTTGCCCTCAACATTCAGAGATCCAGTGGTGGCCCTGTCGATCTGTCACACTGAGGGATTAGTAATCAATGCACATCACCAAGCACTGTGATTTCTTCTCTATTTTTCAAAGCAGCCATCAACTGCAGAGGTCTGATGAATGGCACACATTGGTAAAGACGGCAAATATTTAACTTTAGAGTTCTCTAAATTAAATGTATTTACCAAAAAACCTCACTTCATTACATGTGATTTTTAGATGTAACATGCAAGGATTTTCAGATAGTGATTACCCGGTACAAACCGCTTTCTGGCAGTCATGCTAATTGCTGTTGAAGGAAGTCCAGTATAAAGGTCTTTGTTGTGAGACACAAAAAATGCAGGTTGTTATGCATCACTCACAGCTTTCAATTTCCAGGGTGCAGTTTTGTTCATCCAGAGGGTACCTCCTCAAGTCCATCATGCAAGCAGCAGTGGTGGTTATTCTAAGAAAAAAAGACAGAAGCAGAACAGGGACTTAGGTGATGTTGTAAAGACATGGATCGACAAAAACACAAAACATTTTATGTCATTTCTTTCTTAAAAGTGAAGGAAGGGGCTAAGAGAGAGGTCATGGTGTGTGACAGATGAGCCTTGACAAGTTGCACAATATGATGAACCACCAGTGTGTCCACCACTTAACTCAACCTGCACTTTCAAAGTCATTATTTTGTGGTTGTTTGTTGAAAGCATAAAAGCGCTGCAGCAGTTTCATAATCCATAGTTGGCTTTTAGGCGGGTCATTTTGCAAATACTAATGTATCTGAGTGTGTTTGAATGTATGTATAACTGTGTAGCACATTCATGTTCCTTAGCCTCTTAAACCTTTCAAGGTTCATGGGAGCTGCAGACTTCTTATTTAGCTCTCTTATGTTAAGAGGCTTTTTGGGGGGAAATTTGACTTTTTTCTTTCTTAATATGATTTATTCTTTATGTTTCTGTGAGTAGTCTGGAGAAGTATTTCCTTTTATGTGGATCACTAACTGCTCAGCATCTGCGATTTTGTCAATGTTAGATATTTATTACTAGTTCCAAGATATGCACTTCTGCCAGGTAGCTTTAGAAAAGATGTATGCATAGCAGTTTATTAACGTCAATAAATCCAGTAGCCCAGGAAAAACAGCTTTGGCTACAAATTACACATGTAGGGGTCTTTGGCATTAAACTGAGATATTTACCGGTTCAGCACATTTTAGTAATTACATTTCTGCTGTTCATACCAGCTGCTATGTGTTCATCATACCAGCTTTCATTCGCTTACTGCCCTCCTGTGTACATGAAATAGAAAAAATTAATTTTCAGCTCATCATCTCTGTGTCAGAAGCCACCAGCACGTTCACAGGGGAAGTTTGATATGCACAGTGCATGACTCTGTGTGTATGTTAGAGCATGATGAGAGTCATATGCAGTTTTGCCCTTTAAAGGACGTTTCACATTTTGGATACATTCTTAATCATGTTTAAGTCAAAGCCACCAAGGCTGCTACAGTCTGTGGTTTCACACTGATGCAGCAAGCAAATGTACACAACCATCTACAGTACCTAGAATTAGTAATACAGTAGATAATAAGCTGTTTGCATTGGAAATATATTGCCGGAACACAGAGTTTGTAAATTGGTCATGGTGGGGTGAACAGAGTGCTGTCGGCAGGTAATTGGAAAACAAAATATGTTCTGCTAAAGCTGATTGGGCCAGATTAACACATGTGGGGCCCCTGGGTCCCTGATAGCAGAAGGAACCAGAAGGGTAAAGAAAATAATACATAAACAAAATGTGTGACAGGTATATATTTATTATTCACAATGACACTGAGCTGCATTCTGCTGCACAAGCATTAAGCTGCTCAAAGTGCATTCTGTTCTGCTCTGCTGTACTGCACCTCCCTGCTGCCTCACAGCGCTCCTCTGCTCTGAGCGTACAGCAGGGCTACCACTGATACACACTGTGAGGAGATAACATCATGCCTAATTACATTAATAGGAAAGGTCACTTGGCAATCATGATTTTCTAGGCTAAAAGTTTTTTTAAAACCCTGTCTTTCCATAATGTTTCTTGTCAGCATGGTGGACGTCCATTGGATAGAAATAAATGGGTGTGTTTTAGACTTGACAACATAGGTGACATAATGCAGTGCTTCCCAAACTTTTCCTCAAGGAACCCCTTCTATCATTGAGTAAACTGACGACCCCTGACTTAGCAACATATTTTAAGGATATTTTATATCATATTCAATGAATAACAATTAACACAAATAGTGAAGACAATAACTGCAGGATGTTTGTGTAAACAAGTGATTTGGGTACATTTTGAGCAAATAATTTCCTGTGAATATTGCATCAGAGATGAGTTTTCCAGATATTTTAGGAACTTTTAATACACTTCTCTGTATAATGTTTTTATTAACCATCATACATACTTAACAGGCTTATTTGTTTTGACAAATTCAGTGTTTTCTTCTCCGGGAGGCTTGGCCATTCTTCTATTAGCTCGATGTTTTAACTGAGTACTTTTTCTAATGCAGAGGCTGTTTAGCAGTGAGTGAAGACTGTGAGGATATAGTGTTCCAATGCTGCATTTATAAAACAGACATAAGATCAATTTTGATAAGTATGAAATACGCAGACAACCATGTAGAAGTAGTTATTTATAAAACCTTAGTTTGACATGGAAATGATCTTGTCTCTAGGCAAAGTCTAAACTTGACTTAAGTGATTTTCCTGGTGGTTATGTAAGGGTATTGTAGTTTGGGATGCATATGCGAATGCGAGAATGTGATAGGAATCATGGGTGCCTAGGTATAGGTAAAGTGGGGGTACGAGATTATGGCAGGAACATTTTTATGAAAGTGCTATTTCTTGCAATATAAAGCCTTCAGTCACGACTAATAAAGCTCAGTTTATTGCACTACTATAAATAAAAATATTAGTTTTTCATAGTGTTCCGTGCTTTCAACAGTGAGTGACAGATAAACACAGACAAAGGCACTTACTGCATAATGCCGTTGCTGAGTACAATTACCTGATAATTAGCCTGATCAGCCATCGTCAGTATTCAATACACACACATTATTAAACCATTAATAAAACCAATAATTAACAGCCGTCAATGTCAGACAACCTTATCATACTTTAGTGTTTCTGTATTGGTTACAAAACGTTAAAAAATATTTAATAAAAACAGAGCGGCTTGAGAAGCTCCCTGCTCTCTCAAGGGAAAATATCATTCCATAATATTACTGAACTGTCACAGATATCTTTGGACATTTTACAGACAAGGAGGATGGAATATCTTGCTTGTTTATCTATATCAATAAAATGGCATTTAAAATAAAAATAAAAATAGATAAATATCTTAATTCAATTGGAATCATCAACTTTTGTACTTCGACTTTACTTAATCCCCCCCCAAAAAAAACAATCCCAAACAATGACTTAACTTTTACTCATAATCTCTGTCAGTTAAATCATTTAGGTACTTTCCTGCATATATTGTGGGAATGCACTCTGAAGTGGTTGGATCATATTTTCTCCTGCTTCCTGCAAGTAATGTTATCAAATGATACAAAAATGATTTTTTTTTTTTTAAATTTTTATTTGTTTATTTTATTTTTTATTTTAATTTTAGTTTAATGTATGTTTAATGTATGTAATGTATGTTCTGGATACTTGAATTTCCCTTGGGATAAATCATGTATCTATCTATCTATCTATCTATCTATCTATCTATCTATCTATCTATCTATCTATCTATCTATCTATCTACTACATCTATCTATCTATCTATCTATCTATCTATCTATCTATCTATCTATCTATCTATCTGTGACTCAAACGAGAAAACGAGGGCCAGCTGGATCCACTGCAGCAAAAAGCAAGCTATCAACTAGACAGAAACCTCCACATTCACTTTCACTCTATCAATAGTGTGATGCATATAAATATATATTGATTGTTCTGGATAATTTCTGAAAGATATTCTGATAATAAAGTTAAATCTAATTAAATGTATCAAATAATGGAGTTATGTGTAGCGAGAATCAATGGGCTCAAACAAAGGGTGCTAAGGACCTGGGAGGGAGTGCTAGAGACAGCAAACCCTTTACTTTCATAACCAATTTGTTATGATCTGTTAGCATTTTACATTTAGACACATTTGGGGGTAGTTAGAGGGTTGGTTGGATGTTTGTTTATATAATACAAACTCCAAGCTGAATAAGCTTTAATGTCGATTTATTCTTTTCAATTGTTATGAAGTCATCTCTGTATGTTCTGATGAACACTTCTGATGGTATAGGTACAAAAACAGACCAAAAAGCTTGGGCCCCAAATGTGAAGTAGTGGTAAAACCAACACATCACCAAAGTTGCATCTTCCTGCATGCAGTAACAGAAATGGAACAAACTACAATATGGAGAGACCCTACAATGTGCTGCCTGAAACCTTGAGCTGTAGCAGTCCCGTGTGATCACGAACAGGAAGACACATCCTGTCAAGACACAGCTACTGTTCTTGAAAGACAATGCCCCCAGTACCACAGTGAAGCAGTGAAACCCTGGCAGCAGCAGCTTGGAGGATTGGACAGAAATGAATTCTTTACCCCCTGGCAGAGGGAGGGGAAAAAAACCCACTACGAATAAAATTGACTGTATATGTGACAGTTAACAAGCGAGGAGAGAATCATACTCAGACTCAATGAGCAGGCACGAGACGGGACGGCTTACAGCGAGGGCCTGGGATTTAGAAATGTCAGCAGATGTAGGTCAGCAACTTAGAGTCCCACCAGAGACGGTCAGCAGCAGACCTTAACAGGCGCAGTCCAACACTCAGCAGTCTGATTACTTCGTCGAGTTCAAGACGATGTGCAATGTTAGCCGGTTCATATTTTATTGGTCAGACCACTGTGAGACATTGGCAGATTTTAAAGAGTTTGAGTCTTTAATGCCATTACAATCCAAAACTAATAGTTTACCAGTGGGCCTAGCACCCAAGGGAGTATAAATTCACAATTAAAGGTGCATTCCACTTTTCAGGCCACTCTTGGCTTTTCAGACCATTTATCGTGCCTGCATTACATGACAACTAAAAGCAATCTGGAGGTGGATCCAAGAGGCTCAGCACTACAGACCGGGAGGCTTTCAGATATGTGAGCAATAGTTTTGACTCCTACACAGTCTACTACTGTAGCCTTCTCCGGAGGTAGCTCGCTCACCGAAAGAAGATCATAGTACTACACCATGGTTTAATAAACAGAGGAACACGAGAGAGCGGATTCACAAGAATGGGAAGAGAGAAAACACCATCTGGCGAAAGCTTAGCTCAACAAAGCCCTCAATGCTCTCAGGACCCAGTGCACTACCAAACTGCATTGTAAGTTCACTAACGATGAATCAGCCTCTCAACTCACTGGCAAGTTAGACGAACCTGCTCTATCATAAACACACTCTGGCTGGACACTTTCTACTGACACCGACTTCTTTTATTGATGTTTGGAATGACTTTGTTTGTTTGCAACACCAAACGCTCTTCTGCACCACTCAGCAGTCTTGAGACCCAGCCCCCTCCTCCCTTCTCTCCACATAAAAATAAAGCACTAGGTTCAAATCTAGCCAGTATATCTCAGGAATGCAAAAATGACAATTTAAGCAAGGTTTTCAAAAACAACATTAATTCTCGTGGGTGGGGGCAATTTTCCAGATTTTATTTGAATATTGGATCTGCAGTACACATGCATCATCAGTCCTCCATCTCTTGATCCCCACAATCCCTGGCAACTCCTGGAGAAAGAAATTATGGGCACATTTATGGATAATTAATAGTCTCCAATCCGCCATATTTAGATGCCATTGGCACTGGCAGTGGTACTCAGATCCTTTACTTAAACGTACCACAAGAAGTTTTAACTGGATATCAAACAGTCTCATGGCCCCTACCTTATATACTATTCAGTAGCTTAGTCCAGTGGTTCCTAACCTGTAGGGTTGGGGATAAGATAAGTTTGGGGGTCGTGAGATAATTAGTGACAGTTCTGTCTGCTACCCCAAATCAACATCAGGGCATTCAAATGTGAAAATTCTGGAAAGGAAAAGCTATGGCAGTAGTTTATATAATAAACTAAAGTCTATCACTTAACAGCCGAAATCAGATCTGATTTGAATGTTAATTTCTGAGTGATTGTAGCATATTTTAAATAAACCTGATTGCATTCATGTACAGAAAAACAAGATAATCCTGGTGCAGTCTAAAAAGTTGATGCAATTGGTTTGGTTTTGCCAGAGAATAGAGACTGCAGGTACAGAGAATGCACCATTAAACACTCAACACGAGATCAGTGGGTAAGCAAATGAGGATACAGTTGGGAAGTAGAGAGAATGTCAGCTTGTTCTTAAGATAAAAACAAAAATAGAAGCGGTTGATCAACACAAATCAGCTCAGCTCAGATTAAAATCACTGTAAACTCTAGGAATCAAGGTAAATAAAGGCTAAAAAAAAGGCAAACACCAGTATCAGCACATTTCACAGTGAGTGAATAGGTGAGAGTGCAGCACAAGGTGCAATAGTGTGTGTAATGTGATTGTCCACAGTTTGCATTTTATTGTGCTGAAGAGTCAGGGGGATGGATTCAAACAGGCGCCCTTTACAATAAAATGCATTTAAGACAACAAAAACCTCAAGTGGTCAAACTTGAGCGGCACAACATTCAAATGAACTAAGAATACAACATCTGTTGTTAAAGTCATATCTATTGTTCTGGAAAAATAAATGTCCACACAACCCTTGGGCAAAGTCAAACATTTTAACAAAGCAATTTAATTGAATGCTTACAGGAGGCTTGTAAAGGTCCTGAAATCACCATGGCATGTAGATTATGCACTGATTCTAATTACTGTACACTGCTGAAAAAAACAGTCTGGAGGACAGATCCAAGGGCTTGACGCCATCTGCCTTTTACCATTACTGCGGTGGATGATGATAACAGTAAAACCCTGTGCAGTATGCTTGAAGATGGAATGTTGGAGGAATGGCTGATTCTAGTGTCCCTAGCAACAGTCTTAGCTTTCTGATTCATGCAGGCACAAAGCCAGTGGAGGTGCAAATACAGGTGTAATGCTATTTTCAAGTCCATTTTACTATGCTTGCACCTGCTTGGTACTTTAGCGGCTCAGAAGGAACCTGGATGTGCTTAGGTACCTTCATTAGTTGAGCAGCCGGGAATGTTTATTCTGATCAGATATGTAAAGTTTCTTATCTAGTACACATTTAAAGCAATCAAAGTTACATTTAATTAACTGATTATGCTGAATTAGAATTTCCACAAATTAGTTATTGTTACTAGTAATAGTATCTACAACTGCTTTTAGGACGTTTGAGGTCCTTCTAATTCCGTTCAAACCAGTAGGCACACATTTGCAGCATGGTCTTCAGCAGCAGTGAGATTGCATTCCTATGTTGATACCTTGTGAAGAGTCATAAAAGTAGCAAAGAAAAGCTTTTGCCATCATATTGTGGCAGCACCAATTCAGTAACTCAGAGTTTCTGAATACTGATTATTACATTAATAATTCATTACTTCATATGATCTACACCTTGTCACTGCCATTTTCTTTTATTCATGGAACAAAACACAGTCCCCGCTTCTTTGCCTCCATCAAACTACTTTCTTTTAATGACTAGTGTTAAGAAAAGCAGCAATCCAACCTGAGTTTGAACAAACCTCAGGACACCTTCTTACTTTTAGATGTCCCCAAGGAATTTTAGATGGGTCCCTCTGTGCACATTTACTGTTGATTGAATTGTCTAGTTTGTCACGGTGATCTGGGACATTTGGGTGGTGAGCAATTTGAACCTTTTTTTAGCCTTTTCGGGTCAATGAATTTTGGATTTAATGTACCCGTCTCCTTCCAAAATATTGATATTGTTTTTTCCTGAGCCACACTCAGAACTTTGTAGACCATTAACTTTATAAATAAAGCTTTAAAGTCTGTTTATTGTTGCCAAAAATAAATCTGTCATAACTTATCCTGCCACAGGACCAAATGCTGGCAGCAGTGATCTTATTTTTCTAGGAGCCACATGCTCAAAATTATCACTTGCTGTATTACTGCCACACAACAGAGGCAAATGACAACAATAACAGCTATCTAATTAAAAGTTATCTTATCATGTGTAGGTCTTCAGCAGTCTACTGTTCCCCCTTCCCATCCATCAATTAAGTACCGGTCTTTTCTGGTCTAATATCTAATCAAGTGTTTGGTCTTGCTCTAGATTTCTAAATAACGGTGATGCCAGCCATCCATTTTTAGTCTGTGTAGGGTCACTGAGGGGTAAAGCGTACGTCAACATGGGTGATTTATTTTTCCATAATTTTTCTGAGGCTTCTTTCATTATTAAAGGTCCAGTGTGTAACATTTAGGATGATCTACTGGCAGAAATTGAATAGACTATGCATAGGTATAATTTCATTAGTGTATAAAATAAGAATAGTTGTGTTTTCGTTATGTTGAGTTTAGCTGCCAGTTTCTCCTGCGTGCTTGGAAGGGGAGTGGCATTCAGTTGGTTGATAAACTAAATCCTACATACTGGTCCTTTAAAGCTTTCCAAAAAATATAAAAAAGAAATATGCATCCATCCCTTCTCTACACCACACCTTTCTTTTCTGGGAAGCCAGGATGCACCGGGCAAAACGAAGAGAAACACCCTGAACTAGGTGTCTAGTCAATCACTGGGAACAGGCAGACAAACACGGTCACTCAAATGAACACCTAGGGGCAATTTAGAGTGCCCAGTTCACCTGATCTGTTTTGTCTCTGGACTGCAAGAGCAAACTGGAGACATATGGACATGAATCAGTTCTGTAAAATGTGAGATGCGGCCGCATGGAACAATGATGAGATAATGAAAATTGTAGTAACTATAGCACAAATGGAGGAGAGTCATAAAGTCAGTGAGCTGCAAAAAAATTGCCAACATTACCTGACATTAACCACCATAAGATACTGGCCATATCAGACCAAATACAGTAGGGCTGTATGAGTATGTTGAAGTGAGTTATGGTCCCTTTTATTGCTTATGAACTCATCATTTTAGTTATAAGAGGAAGAATGAGCTGTTGCTTTATCCCACATTACTTACAGTTATGCAATTGACACTATCATCTGTTGCTGTAACAGTTTCCTTAACAGTTCTGACTTTTGTGGTGAGCGTCTGTATGTAAAAAAAAAAAATTTTGATAGCCATTTCTATTGTTTTTCCTTTGGCATATCAGTTCAGGTCAGGTTCACCTAGTAAATGCATGCTGAAATGTAGTAAGCGGAACCAAACAGCAAAAAACATACAGTATTGACATATTTAAACACTGAAAGTAGAAATAATGTAAAACACTAGACCAAGCATATAGAGTGTATGAATTCCCACTCTTCTTACCTCAGCCCGTATAAGACTGTGCCGTCAGGGTGCAGTCGGATCATACGGTTTTTTACTGTCACACCATGAAGAAAGGACTTCTTGTCATTAAGGAAGTAGGTGTCAGGGAGCCAAAGCTGGTCTGCTACACGGTTGTCCAGAGTCAGGTTTAGGTCCAGCTCACCATAGGCCAAACGCTTATCTCGCCAGCTCTGCTGAAAATACATTGTGATGGTGTAGTCCTGGGGAGAAGGAAAAACTTGCATGAAGTCACAGATAAAAAACAATTCAGTCGTACATAAGGCTATGAGCTACGGTAACTTTTTGTTTATTTTATTGTTTCCTGCCAGTGCCTGACAATAGTTTCAGAATTAGTGAGCATGGTTTATCAAACTGGGAGTATCACATGGACATCGTTATCACAGGCAAAAAAAAAAGCAGTCTTAAAATAAAAAAGTTATGTCAGGAACACTAACAGGCATGAGAAAAAAATCCCTCTATTTCATGCATTACCACAATGTAATTTAATGAAGGGCTACAACAGCAATAACAGAAATGAATCTGCTTTGAGAACACAACAACACCATTTTTATGCTCTCAGCTCATGAAAACAGTTTTTTATACAATCAGAAAAACTAAATTGCTCAGCATTTGTAAAATAGGACATGGGCAGCAAACCAGTAAATACAGCTGTGCTAGTACTCCTGTATAAAACTGTATCTAACTGGAAAAGCGCTCAAGTGTAGATATAATGTGTGACAGCTAATGCATCATTGTCCCTCTGGTCAAAGTACTGTATTCTACAGTGAGACCCATGAAAGATACACATTGGCTTCATTTTCAACCTACACAGTCCAATGATTTGAAATATTGTGTGCTTTAACACAATGCATTTCAATGAAAGGTGCAATTCAATTCAGGTCATTTTGAGCAAGTTTAACACTTCCTGTGTTGGTGCATGAAAACATATTAAGACATCTGGTAGCCCTTACATCCTGTTTAGTAATTCATGAAAAGCATCACTCATGAAGATAATAATAATAAATGAACACACAGCTCTTAATGAACACTCATCAGCCATTCTACTGATAAACAAATCCATCAACCGTCTCGATCATATCTGTCATTAAAAATTAGATATTTCTAATGTGTATGTGGGGAAAGGCGTTCTAAATTGATGTGACAATAAACCTTTTTTGACAGCAGCAGTTACAAACATTGACATTTGTTTTTTGTTTATTCTGTGAGAGCGTTTTTTAACATCTCACCCCTCATCATATTTAAAATTCACACAATATTGGTTGTCACTGAGCATTTAATATACATTTTGAATTCTGATGGTTTCTGGTGTTCCAACTCTGAACTTATGATTTAAAGACATTCAAGAGAAAAGATGTCTTGTGAACATCATTAAGAAAGTCTGGTGTGGGATTGAACAGGCTGAAAATCATTTGATTCACTCCATAAAGTGAAAGTGAGACAGATAAAAGAAAGAAAAGACAGAAGGTGAAAGAAAACAACACAAAATTGAAAAGCTGCCTCACCATATGGGAGGAGTGAGCTGCACTGTGAGTGACTATGTCACACTGAGAGCGCTAAGAGACAGAATGACGTCATCAGTCAGACGTCGGCAATATTGTCTTCTTCACAACTCAGCTTGCATTTCCGATTGCTCTCAATCTTTGCCAGAGCACAAAAATACACTATGTGTTGTCTTGCAGACTAGAGTGGTGATTACGCAGCAAACAAATTATCAGCTGTTCAAAACAAAAAACAAACAAACAAAAAAATTGGATATTTATTAAAACATGGTTGCATTCAGTGGAAAGATAAAATTCTTGCCCACAGGTAGTCTGTAGTTGTACCCCCCAGCCTGGCTTGGTCATTAAGTCCAACAATACAAGTGGCAGTGTTTGTGGGTGGGAAGCCAGTGAGGGATAATGTATTTGTTGATTCACTTGCAGCTTCCTTTGGTTGGTTGGGTGCTTACTTGGGGATGGAACAGGGGAGATTAGCGTGAACCTGCTGCGTGTTACACTCTCATTGTGAAGCTCCTGCCAGCAAAGACTCTTTAGCAGTGGAGTTAACAGTGACGAGGGCCGCAGTGTGAGGGGAAAAAAGACGGGGAAAAGACATAGGACAAAGAGATTTGTAACTTACCATGTTTACTTCTGAGATGGAGTCGATGCTTGCTATGTTGATGCTCATTCCTACGATGACTGGAGGACCTGAGGGAACAAAGAAAAAACTGATGTCACTAAAAACTTACAAAAATATTAACATGCAACTACTCGAAAGGACTTCCATCTGCAATGTGAATTGATGGAGTAGCGATGATGTTAAATTAACTGGATTTCTAACCTACTTTTAATGCCACTTAAGTTCTTAAAGGCAGTGTAGGATTTAGTGGCATCTAGCCGTTTAACTGCAGATTACAATGTCCTCACCTCACCCTCCCATTCCAAACATGCAGGAGAAACTACACTGGCTGTGAAACCCATAAATAATGTGAAAGGACCTATCTAGAACCTGTGTTCTGGGCTACTGTAGAAACATGGTGGTTCAACATGTCGGCCTCCGCAGAGGAGGACCCGCTCCCTCTGGAGACAAAAGCAGCTCATTCTAAGGTAATGAAAAAAAAATTATTCTTATTTTCAGGTGACCATACAACTCATGAAAATATACCTATGAATATAATATTCAGTTTCAACTTAGAAAGATTCCTTCGAAGTGTTGCACACTGGAGCTTAAAAATGTTTGACCCCATACATCAATATTCCTAGTTAAGAGCATACCATATGCAGTTGCACGTGTTCAATGATATTGATGCAAAATGGTATTTTTAAGCATACTACTGCTCAAATACATAGGCCACTCTATGTAGTGTACAATATGCCAGTGACAAAGCAAATTTAAATCTTTAGATCATAGATTGTGTAAAAAGTATAGACCAGTTACTCTTAGAAGCTTATGAAACAACGCTGAGAAAACGCACTCATCCATACTAATTTCCAAGCTTGCAATTCATGTAAAGGAACAGGAAGAGCAAGCTGTGCCTCATTTACATGATTACAATACATGCTGTAAACAGCTGTGCACATCAACTCTCTTACATGTACAGTAAACACTTAACCTACTTCAATATTCACACTTCAGATTTACATGGATTATCCATTCACAGGGCCCATGTTACCCACAGTCACTGTAACCAACACCATGTGACTTCAGACATATTGTGTGGCTATGTTGTATATAATCAAATGCATTGTCTTCATTTTAGGGGCATTTTTTAAATGTTAAAAAGCAAAATGCATACTTCAAATCTTTGTGCTTACAATATATTTTAAATAATTGCCATTATAAATTACCATTTACCATGTGCTACAGCAGGGTATTCCCTGAGCCACAAACTCATCTTTTAAGACACTAAACTTAATTAATTTTGCAATTGGCAGCTCTTTTCAGATTTTATTTCGAACAAACTTTGGAATATTAGCATCAAACTACAACCACACCTCTTTTGTAAGCACAGACAGTGAATCTGAAGAAGCCACATGCAGAACTACAGACAGGGCTGGAGAGTAGAGTCTAAGTTACCCGCTTTTCTTCTGTTCTTTACCTTTTCTAGCAAGCAGCGAAATGAAGAAAACTGGCACATTTCCATTACCATTTGACAGCAATTCTCAGTATTTCGCTATTACAAAATTTGTTATTTCTCTGTATATTTATAGCCCTAATGTTATAACCTTAACACCTAAACACCCTCCCCTCGTCCGCATCCTCATCCTTTTTAAAACCATGTCAGCCTCACATTGCGTCTGTGAGAATGATCAGGCCACAGAATATGAATTGCTGACACAGAAAACAGAAACAGTTCAGTGATTGGTTCATGTGGCAGTGCTGAATCAGTATATTCAGATAATGTTTCATGGTATTATAGTGGAAATGGCATTAGCATAAAGATCATAAACAACACAGAAAACTGATGTTCTGCATCACGTGTATCATTACTCTCAAGAGGTACAGAACCTATGACTTTCTACTCAAATGCTCCGTCTTTGTCGACCCCTTCTCTCTTTGCCACTCTGTTTGTCCACGTCCTTTCACTGACTCACTGCACGAATTAAGAACAAAACAGATGACGACGAGCAATGTACTGAGCAGTTTTCATACCACCCTGCACAGAGGAAGTTGGTTGTTTGTTCCTTGTTGGATTTGTCCTTGCACATCTGTTCAGTTCACTTGTTTTCAAACTTCCTTTGCAGGGCCTCATTCCCTACACAGTCCTATCCAGAACAATGGGACTGCCATGAGCCAACACCATCTGTGAGCTATGGTCACTGGAAGTGCATGAAACTTATTTTTGAAGTTGCACTGAAGTATCAAGTCATCATTTCTTATTTTTTAGTAATAATGTGATATAATTTGCACGTTGTGTGTTAAAACACCAGGATAAGGTACAGACAGTTATGGGCCACTGTGACTCACAGAAGACGAGGTGATTAATTTCTACACGCAGCTGATGGATGTACTGCACAGGTTCACAAAATAGATTTAAAAAAGAAATCATGACTTGTGTGCGTAGTCTCTCTATGACCAGAACAGATCTACAACTTTCCCTTTCTTCAGGATTCTCTCAAAATACAACACTTTGAAATGCAAAAAGAATGTAAAACAGATCTTGACAGTTACTGCTGACAGCAGGAGTCATGGGGATGTTTATGGGTTGCAGACTTGCACAGTTCAGAGCCCATAAAGATTTTTGACAATATACTAAAATTGCTAATATAACCCTCATCTGTCCAAATACCTTCAAGACCCTGAAATAAAGACTCTGGGTGTATGAAAAGGATATGTGACTATACTTGTTTTTTTTTTGGATATGGCTAAAAATAGAGTCCAATCAAAGCTGTCAGTCTGCACTTTACCCACTCTAACTATAGTGTTACAGTACAGATAACAGCACAGATTACTGAGCACAGAGCTCATTTTACATTATCTTGTATGAAATAACAGAGGAGTGAGCACATTTAACCAAAACCATTTTGTGATTCATTTAGTTTGATGACCAGTTAGCCTATCCAAACTCTTGCCTTGATTGGTGAAACTTTGTCAAGTATGCTTTAATCACACAGCAGTTTGCTCTGATGAAACAAAGGAAAATTATCTGTGATTTTTTTCACACGGGTGAGACCTTATCAAGTGCAGTGTCCCCTTAGTTTATTAAATATTTCATAGTACATTGCATCTGAACATTTCAGTCTATCCCCACACTTCAAAACAGATACAAACCAGACTTGCATGAAAGTGTAATGGGGTCCAAACACCCCACAAAGCCAAAGTCTGACTGACCTGGAGCAATCCTAAAGCCAAGACCGTCACTGAATAGGGCTTAAACAGGGGATTTAATACGTGTTTGTTTGCATGCATGAGCAGGCTTAGAAGCCCTCCTGTAGGGCACACTGCCAGGATCTGATCCATCTTCAGACCATAAGAACTGTTGAGTCTACGTCTAAACTATTACCAATGATTTATTTTGAGCCTCAATGATTGAGTGTCTCTTACCCTAAGCACTGTCCCTAACTACCCTACTACATGTCACACATTTAAATGCATGAATCCACCTTAACTATAGCTATTGTAATGTAACATACAAATATATGCCAACTAAATTAACATACATGCATGTGCTAAACACCACCTAGGTGTATGACTAAATGTCATTGGTGTTCTCCAGAAGTCTCTTCAATTAGAAGTTATTTTGTCCTCAAGTTCAGTGATGAAAGCAATATTGGAACCAGCCACCATTTTCATTGGAATAATATGTGAAAAAGTTACAAAAAAAGGTGTAATGTCTCAGGGGATTGAAATTAATAGATACACATTTCTGCACAAAGTAGAGGTGCCAGCTGATTTGAGTTGAGTAAATTGATGTTGGATGTTTTTGGATAAATTATTTCAATTGGACCACTTTGTCAAAGCTTTGATAAACCACTGAATTGGGAAAATGCTATGTTAATTGGCCCTTTATTTGTGGGCTCTGCTCCAAACAAAACTGTACTGTACAATCCTTACAGTCCTGAGGTATTAGGGTCAGGAATTACTCCTCCGAAGCCTGAAGGGAGACAGTCGTGACTGTACTCGTCTATGACATCACAGAGTTAAGAGACATTTCTAATGTAAAACTGTGTGTTTCTGTTTGAGTTCACTACTCAACGCACCATTGGAGTGGACAGTCATCAGACAGTCAAAAGACAAACAACACAAACTAAACTATGATGGCATGAGACTCAATCAATAACCACTGTTAAGACGTACCCCGATTCACCGAAAGATCATTCCCTCCTGTGGGGCCCATCCCGCAGATATTAGTTAATTGGGATGTTTCTCTTCAAATGCTGGTATTAAAATATTAACCAGCAAACCACTTGGCCAAAAAGGCCCCATCTATCCTCTCTCTTACATTCTGTAATCTTATTTCCTTCCCCCCAACTCCTCCCACTACACTAAATGCCCTGAAGCTTTGTCATATTCCCTGACCCATCTCTTTCTACAAAAAAGGGAAAAAGTAGGGCCATTTTTCCATCGCACTTTGTGAAGGCAACCAGTAACAGTTTTCCCCAGAGATGTCAAAGTACATTCATTCGCTAGATGAAAACAGAAAGCACCAAATTTCTCTCTCTCTCTCTCTCTCTCTCTCTCTCTCTCTCTCTCTCTCTCTCTCTCTCTCTCTCTCTCTCTCTCTCCATATTTTGACCCTGCTTTAGTGAAACAGAGGCACTCACTTTGTCACCACAGCTTTCTCAAAATAAAACTGCTACCTGCACTCGCACTTCACAAGTTGGAAGAACAACACCTTTAAAAAAAACACCTTTACATCTTTAAATAAGCATTTCAACAAACATTTCAAACAGTCTAGAAAATGATTTTCTTTTCTCCTCAGAATGGATGGAGAATTGAAATTGTTTTAAAATATGTCTAATAAATGATGGCATTAGTACTAGAGTGCTAACTACGGTCATTTTTTTTGTTAGGATTTCATTATACCACCATCCCGAGGCTAACCATATTGTCTCTGAACAATTACCATATCGGTGTGTAAACAGTTTCTAAAACTTTTCCAAGAGTCCACTGAATGTTTCAAAATGCTCCTGTTTTCTGCTTTTATCAGTCAATATCACTATATTTTTAGATGATTTAGATGTGATACATTACAACCAATATGCACTGATCCCAAATGGTGAACCAGTTTTGCCACTTGACTGAACTCATTGAGGCTCACTACAAAACTGGGCACAAAGACAAATTCACTTAAGTTTTACAAAATGAAAAGGTGCCCTGCAGGATTTTTGGACACTTGTGCTGTGGGAGAGTAACAATTACATGTTATACCAGCATGCAAATGAGAATGCACATGTCCACCATGACCACAAACTGACTGCAAAGGGTGGTAGCAGTTGTTGGTTGCAATATGCTGTAAAAGCACCAGAAACTGGAAACAGGGGGAAACAACCAGCCTGGCTCTGTCCTAAAATTACAGGCCGTATCTAAAGTTATGCTTGGCTATTTTTTGACCAGAGGCAGTAAGGGCTGTATTGTTGTTACCGTCAGGTTGCTAGACAACCAGTGGAGACTTCAGGTAACAACACTCCTAACAATCATCTCTCCACAAAAGATGATGTTCAGCATTTTTGCTATTATTATACTATTTATACTAAATTTACTTTGACTTTTTTACAATATGTTGCTGACAGTCAGTTGAAAGACAGAAATGATTAAACAGTCATCATCACAGTTAACCTCCACCCTGCTGACTCTCACTAGCCTGCTGTCCTTTGACTAATGAACGACTGTAGAAATGAAGTGAAAGAAAACGTACAATTTTACAGTATGAGTCATTTATGTGATGACATTTTCTTGTGTTTTTTAGATTCTCCTAATGCATTCAACTGTGTATGACAAAGACTTTCTATGGTTCTGCCACCATCCAACATTTGCTCAGGGCATTTTAAGATATTCCAACACTCCTACAAATGGCAGAATTTACTACCGCACTGGGGATTCTGGAGGTGGGCACCAAGGCAGGATGTGCAATTTATCGTCCAGCTTTCACTACAGCAACAGAGGTCATTGTTATTAAATCACAATGAGAGAATTAACACTGGGAGCAGATCAATAAAGCCATGAAGTACATTCAGTTCCTATAGAGCGGAGTGACCGGGAAAACTCTGCTGATGTTTTAACATGTAGAAATTGACCACCGTGTTGACACTATTGTTTTCTTGCCAAAGGGATACCGATAAGTGCAAAATGAATGAGAAACTGAAAACCACAGCATGCGTGAGCAGGGCGTGACGGCTGCCTCGCTGAACAACTGCGACTCGCGTGTTACTGCTGCTGCGCTGCTACTGCCAGCACTTTCTTTCAACACTGAGTTTGCCTTTGATAAATACCATACAATGAAAGCCTTGTTAATGAATGAATGGATTCTGTCAACAGAAAGGCTAGAGAGCTTTTAATCTGAAACAGTCTGAGGAGTTGTTTAGTTAAAAAAAATATTTATATTTTTTTCATGCCTGTGATATATTCTACAGATATAGGCATTGAAAATGTAGTGACAGGGCTATATGTTGCTGGTGTGATGTTGATATGACTATGAACAGATCCTTTTCTATTTTTGCTGTGAACTGCGCGCTGCTCACGAGAAAAAAAAGGTGAAAATAGACCTCTCCAGTCGCTGCAGCTGGGATGTGCGTGAGATGCACGGCTCAGACATAAGAATGGCATTGGTCTTCTCATCTAAATCTTGGCAGGAGAGTAAATCACCATATTCCCAAAATGTCAAACTATTCCATAATAATAGCATTATTTATGATTAATCAAGCTGATTGGGTAGCAGTATTGCTTGCTTCCCTGGATATCATTACCTCATCAGACATGCTTACCATTAGAGCATTAATTATGTGCTGATGACTTTGACAGTACCTTGTACAAAAGGAGTCATCTGGCAGAACTATAAGTAATCAATTAAACAACATATCAAAAAAATATAGTATTTTTTATTGCATTATAAAATGACATGCACTGTTCACAAGAGTAATCATGCTTGACACGGTTAAATGGAGTCCGATCGATAGATAGATAGATAGATAGATAGATAGATAGATAGATAGATAGATAGATAGATAGATAGATAGATAGATAGATAGATAGATAGATAGATAGATAGATAGATAGATACTTTATTCATCCCCAAGGGGTTATATATAGCTACTGTAAGCAGAATAGTTTTCAGTTTATTGAATTAAGATACGGCAGCGGTTCTTCTTTCAACCAACATGTAAAGGCCCAACCTAACCCAGTTAAATTAGGAGAGAATAGGGTTAGTGTAGGCGACTTATGTGGTGTGAGGGCGTCTCTGGGATGTCAAAACTGTTGCTGAGCCTTCTAGGGTGTCATGTCGTGGGCCTAATTCCTCTTATCTTTAATGGGAAATGCCTCCTTAAAAATACTAATAACTGGATTTTGGAACTAACTGCTGTAACATTTACATTACGTGGTTACTGAACGGTGCCGCCTGCCTGATGATCCCCATGGTAACTGTTTACAATTAGTACATCATCCTGACGACATCTAAATTGTGTTTCTGCATCGGATGATTGACCTGGATCATGGCTGAGGGACTTATTAGCAGGGTTGAGAACTTTGTGATTATGATAGCTGCGGTGTCGAGAAGATTCCCTCGATGGTTCAAAAACCAGCCGCTCATGCGTCTCACTGTGCTTATCATGTTTTCACTCCTTGTTGACAGTTCCTTTATTTATTGAGCCTAGCTGTCCCCTTCTTTGCTTATTATCTATGTATGCTGTCCTCTACTCCAACAATGTGTCGCCACATTCAGCTTCCAGTCTGACAGTCTTATCTAGCCTCAGGGTGGACAAGCTACACTGATGTAGTGGGCAGTGAGGCTGCCCTATTTAACATTTTCCTTACTAATAGCAGTTCATATCAAAACAATATAAGTTCAGCGTCAGGGAGTGGTCAGAAGATTAAAATGCAAATCCCACCTTCAACTGGGGGCAGTGCAGGAGTGTCTCTGTGGGAGCGTGCCCTGGAAGGGATCTCCTAACTGGTAATCTTATTTTTCTAATTTGAGCTACCTACCACAGTAGCTGGACCTTAGATATCTAACATCTCCAAACGCCATTATATCTGTTAGTGTTGTTGAAATCAAAGTGGTAGGAGAGTCAAACAGATTTAAATAGGCAGGATATAGACAATGCCAGCTATACTCTATGGACTGTAAAGAATGCTGTAATGAGTTGCCATAGTTTGTATTTAATGTGGTTCCCCTTAGCCTGTCAGAGAGTTACCAGCTGGGTGCTTGTCAAATTATCAATCAATGTACACTATTACGTATGTACAACATTATTTGTTCCTAAAAGATAAAATATGTATATATGCAAAGCTCTGATATGGACTGCATGATGGTTCTTGCAAATTCTACCTGTATATTTTTTTACTGATTAGCAAGGTATCATTAAATTGTAACATTTTTGAATGGAATTAGGCATGACATTTTTCAAAAGAAAAAGTACAGTACTGGGCACATCAGGCATTTGCGTACTCTGTTTTCCAGTGTTAATTCAGCTTCACAAAATGTAACATAAGATCTGTCTCCCATTTGAATAAATGCAGGCTTTGTCAGACGTTAGGGGAGTAGAGTGGTTGTGTTCCTGCCACTGTGCAAAAGATTGAAGAACACAGGTTTGTGTAAATCCTTTATCAGGCTAACGTTAAGACTACATGGACAGAAAGCATGTGTGCATGTGATCAAAGCAGAGAGGATGCAGAGAGAGTCAGACACCCCTTCTGATATCGAGTGCCTGTTCTTGGAAAATCACTGATTTGGCAAACCTCAAAAAGGTTCTACATTAGTGATTTCTTGGACTATGAACATTAATAATGTCTGCTTTATATATTATAGTGATTTTTAACACATCCTTAAACCTTGTGACATGTCTGAAAACAAAGGAAAGCAGCACTGCAAATGCAGTTTTAACAATTAAAACAAAAAGATATATCACTTTCTGCACTCTTAAAAGGCTTAATCAGTCTGATATCTGAATGCAACCACAAGAGGGCAACAAAATGATATTCCCTCATTATCTCCACTGCTTATAAATTGGATATTTTAATAAATGGAGCAGCATAAATTACCAGCAAACAGGTGCTGAGATTAGGGGCTGAGTTAACTCTTTTGGCATATCTGGGTTGATGCTGTACTTGTGCCAAGACGAATGAGTTTTCAGCAGACAAGAGGACGTCTCATTCATACAGCATCAGTACATGATGAAATCTGAATAAAGAGGCTTTTTAAGGGAGCTAGACAGTCACAGACATGATTTTACATACATAGGAAGGAGAAGCTTTTCCCCTACATGGATGTTTACTAGTGAAACCTTTCATGATATATACATTTTATGTAAAGATGTTGCATTTGAATATTCAGTACGCTGCTAATTTCAGTCCAAAGTAAAAACATATCAAAATTGATAAATTGCATGTAAACCAAGGATAGCGTTGTCATGTTGTTTCACCGATCCTGTCAGTTGTAAAACCTGTCAGTTCTGAAAACAAATTTGCTGGACAGCAAAGAAAACGCCACTCTGCCTCTTATATAAAAAACTCTGATAATCAACCCATTGCCTAGCAACAGAGGGTTCCATAGCAACTGTGCAGCATTTTCCCTACAGTGTTGCAAGAGAAGCATGATGATTTATCCAGTCGAGTCTGTGTTTGCTTTTGTTTTCAATAGCTACTGCTCTCACGAAGCCCTTTTTCTCAAGAAATCAACACAATGTGTAACATCGCGCCAAATTCTTCACCTGCAGTTAATACAGCAGCCTTATCAATTATTTCCATCTTGGCAAAGAGCAACCAATACGATTGCAGAGAAGCAGAAAAGGCACCTTAGCTTACCAAAAGGTGTCTTTGAAATGCAGCGACTGTGACCAAATGCAGGAGATCTAACAATGGCACCTTCAAATTCAGTAATTCAACACAGTGTTTATAGCAGCTCTTTTCAGCTCCATTATTGCACCAACTCTCATGTTATTATGTCCACCCTGTACATTGGTAAGTGCTAGGCCGTGATACATTTATCATAAAATTGTATTCCAATTGAACATTGAATTGAATTGACAGTACCATTCCCTTAGTGTACTTGAGTTATGGGCATGTGAACACCCTAAAAGATGGTTGGCAATTATATAAAAAATATTCACTGTAACCTGAGTTTGTGACAAAATAAAATAGTAAGATAAAACCGAGGTGCTGACTTGGGAGATATATTAACAGTAGTGGAATGCAGACATTGTGAGTACATTGAGAGGAAGGTAGTTGTACAGTTTTGATACAGGAGTCCACAAGGTTGTGAATGTAGATTGTCTTTATGAATGAAGCTATTTAGGTCACCACGGGGAGCTACTGTAGTTGCCTGGGCTGGCCGAATTCATTCATCCTGCACCCTCAAGACCTTAAATATCCTTACAAGTTCACAAAATGAGAATAGGTGAATGTGCCGTGTTCAATTCACAATTCAGAAACCATCAAAAAGAATATTAATATCAACTTATCTCTATTTTTTTCAGCCATAAAATATAGTTAGGCAAGGAATAAATAAATACATTAAAATGGATTATTTTATATTATATACCTATTGTAACTGAATAAATAGTCTTCCATTTTCTACATGCTTGTGTTCAGGCTCACAAGGAGCTCAAGCCTACATCCCAGCATGCAAGGGCTCAGAGAGTACACCCCGGACAGGTCAGCAGTCTATCACAGGGCTAACGCGCATATAGGCTGACAAACACATTCACACCCACGGGCAATTCAGAGTTTCCACTTGACCTAACCTGCATGTCTTTGGACTGTGGGAGGAAACTAGAGCACCCAGAGGAAACCCACTCAGACATGGAGCGAACATGTAAACTCCACACTGAAAGATCACAGCTTTGAACAGATTGGCAGATTTGAACTCAGGAGAGGTGACAGTGCCAACCACTGAGCCACCATCAGCCTTAATAAATATTCAAAAACATCTAAAAGTTGCCGTACCAACAAATAACACCCTCAGGCTAATATATTGAGACCTCGCACAAAATGTCTGTGTAACGCTCTCTCCTCCACAGTGCACCCCCCTAACCATTAGGAACAAATTTCAAAATAAAATGCTTGTTTTCTGCGTGGAGGAGGATTACACAAAGGTGGTGATTACCAGGCACACAAGGGGGAAAGGTTAGGTTGATTAGTTTGACAGTGGCCAAAACCTAATGAAAAAACAAGATACATTCTGGAAATAAAATGAACAACGGTCTTATTGTTTAATAATTACGTCTGCAACAAAAAGGGTAATGTTGGAAATGGTATACTAGATATTTCAGCAGTATTGTACTCATATCCCCAGTGTGATTTGATCTAAGGCACGCTGTTCGATTTTATAGCCCAACAGGCCGACAGGAAACCTGCTCGCACTCGACAGTGCAATTCACTCTGCAGTTCAGCTTAATGTCCTTCTTGAGGCCTAATTAAATGTGTCATATATTTCTAACTTCAGTCATTTCACCTGGACACTTTCCATATCCATATCCATCCACATGTTTATAAAAAAAATTACACAAGTCATGAAATCAGCATAGTTTTGTTTTTCAGAAACAACAAAAACTGCCTGTCTTTATAATGCTTCACAATGATCACTTTGTATTTGTCTTTTAGCCAATGACATATGATTACTCCCACCTTCAACACTCCTACAGCTCAAAGTCTAACTCAACTAAGTATTTCAAATGAAGTATGACTGCAAAAACACTCTGTGACAAAACATTTCAATTTATTGTAATAATTGTATGTGTGACAACTGCATTTGCAAAATATCAAATGCATCTAATATGATGATATGGTACAGAATTATGATACCTTGCTACTCTACTATTTCCTAATGTATATTTTGTTCTTCAGTAACCAGTATTATTTTTGCATGTACTCATGTCTCCTTTGAAAATAAGATCTCAATCTCAATGGCACTTTCCTGATCAAGTAAAAGTTATATGGCATTATTGCTGCATTCGCCATTATCTGAGGATAATAATCTAACTGTAAAATTGCCAGCACTAACACTGCTGAACAGCCATGAATATAAAGTATACAGTTACGGCAACTATGGATAAAGAAACAGCCAGGTAAGATTAGTGATAGCCAGTGAATAAAGGGAAATCATTAAAGCCGCTCCAGCACGAGGAGTGAAAAAGGACAGAGGAGACGGCAAAAGAAAATGATGAGGGAAAACAGGGGAGCAGAGGCAGTACATCACAGGAAGGCAGAGAGACAGAGGATAAGTAAAGGTGGCCTATCTTATCGTCCTATACTGTCACAATCCTTGCACCTGATATATGAAACCTACTTAGATTCCACGCTAAAAAGCTGCATATGAACAATGCTTCCTACTTACATACACAGATTTTGTCAGTGAATTATGAAACACTGCACACATTACAGGCTGACTTTCCAACTCATAAATTACAATCCCATGAGGAACATTATTAACCTACTCCAGAAGGATTAAGAGTGAATTACAGTAGAGGGTTTAGTTAGTAAATTTTAGTATAATCAGGTACTCATGAAATAAAAATGTTTAAATGTATAAAGTGAATGATAAGTGTAAATGTAACGTGTCAGTTTTGTGGAAATATTTAAACATGGAAGTAATCAAAAATGTACGCCCTCTCTCTTGTAAGTTTAAGTCAAACAGTGAGATTTAACCAACAATGTCTTTCCTGGAGACAGCAAAACAGAGGCAGATTAATTGGATACAACATGATGCTTCATACTGTCGAAAGAGGTGCAGAGCTGGATTTGACTGTACTGTACTGTGCAAATAGAGGACGGTACTGTATGCACACAAGATGAGGTGTGAGTCATGATTCTGTTTAAACTCAACTCCAAAAAGAAAAGAAATAAAGACTCTTGAAGGTTAATTTCTTTATCAATGGTAAAACTACCGCCCTGCGGTTATATGCCTCCACCTACCAGTCACGTTGCAGTTAACAACTGGATCTGGATCTTCGTTCTCCAGGAGATTCAGCCTCACCTTTTGTCTCTCTCTCTCTCTTCTTTTGTGCATGTTGTCTTTGTCTCTTTCTGTGTTTGTTCTGTTCTACTACCTGTGTGAATGATGGGCTCGAGATTTGCTCTTGTAAATGTAGTCTGTCCTCTTCTAGGTGTCGATGGCGGAGTGGAGGTCATGTGGCAAAGGTCTGTTTGGTGACACCCGGGGTTGCTCTTCATCCTCCTAGATCTGTTCTTAATATATATTTACAATACCTGTAGATTTGTCAATTTTGTCATAGCATAATGTTGGTCTATTCTCTACGTGCAACATCTATTGCACGTCTGTCCATCCTGGGAGAGGAATCCCTCCTCCTAATTCAAGTCGAGGGTCTAAGGATAGCAGATGTTGTTCATTGTACATGCTGTGAACCCCTTTGAGGAACATTTTGGGTTTATTAGTGTGTACATGCATTAAGAGAAACAAAAAACAGACTCAGATTCTTGTGTTCATGTGTTCACATGCTTGGCCAATAAAGCTGACTCTGATAGAACACAACACTGTAGTCATGACCGTAGACAATATTTCAAATACAAATGTTGCTGCAAAGAAGCTACAAATTCTAAAACATACTTCACACACACTTTCAACACGGCAGCAAGTGTTTTTACAGAACACTACAATGTCACAGTGAAGTTGACCTTTGACCTTTTGGATATGAAAATGCCATCACTTCATTGTTTTTTCCTATTAGACATTTGTATGGAAATCAGTGTATGAATTGTTGCAGTATGGCCAAAAGCATGTTTTGTGGGGTCCCAATGACCTTGATCTTTGACCACCAAATTCTAATCAGTTCATCTTTGAGTCCAAGTGAATGGACAGACGGAGGGATGGACCACAAACCCAAACACAGCTATCACCAGTGTGGAGGCATAAAGAAAGGCAGCATGCATGTACAGAATGGGCACTTGAGGACAGAGTGTACCCACTGCAGGATTTATCCTGAAGCCATTAGAAAACTTATTGGCTAAAGAAGTGTATAATTCATTTAATAGTCCTTTATGCTCCAACTTATAATTTATTTATTTATAGGCCTAATTTATTCAGCAAGTCACACATTGGCAGTTTTAATCAATGCCATTATTTTCAGGTCCCTTTTTTCTCATTTTGAAAAGAGAAAGGTAAAGATCTTTAGGCCATGTGCTATTTTCTTCTGAAAAGACAATTGTCTTTGTCTCTTTCAACTGAAGCCATGTTCCAAAGCTAATCTCCTGAGTAACCCTACATGTGCAGTAAATCCCAGTTACATCAGTGGCTTGCCGTGTATTGGTAAGTCCTGCTGAAGCTGGCTGCATAATTATATTAACTTGTGGTAATTACGTGCAGATCCTCCTCAACGATCATGGCTAATATGTCTCAAGAGAGTAGGATTCACAAATTAATTCTTTATTAATTTATTAATTTGTGACCATTACACTAACTCTGTGTGCATGCAAGGGAATAGGGGATCATGTTGTTGCCATTTTGACAAATTGGTTTTTAAATGACCTCTGATTCTTTTTACTCTTTTGTTCAAGCTGTTATGATAATTACAGCAACCAAAGAATTTTCTAGAATAAAGACAAAAATAGATCCTGATATGTGAAATATTGTGCCGCCCTGGAAGCTTGGGGGTTGAGGCACAGACAATGAACCGCAACATCCTTGGTTCGGGTCTGGCCAGGGACCTTTGCGTGTCATCCCCCATCTCTTTCCCTAATTTCCTGTCATTTCTGTTATGTCGACTATCAAATAAAGGCCCCAAATCCCCTCCAAAAATCTAAATTTGTAATATGGCATGACAAAAACATACCTAATATTATCGTTATGCCAAAGAAAATGAAACAGAGAAACACGTGCTTCATGTATTAGACTTATTTTTTTACCCATATGGATCTCACTACTTCATACTCTTTGCTTCTCTTGCACTGCCATCTAGAGTGTAGAGTTCATTTATTTGCACATGAAATGATGATACACCAAAGGAACAGAGAAAGTCACATTGTGCAGGTGAGATAAAAAAAGAAACTTCGAAAAAACATCTCACCTCAAACAAAACAAAGAAAAAACAATGTGACAAACAAAAGTCAACAAGGCTGGATTAACGACTCTAAATGACAGACTCAATAACAGGGAAAAAATAGTATATCAAAAACGAACCGCATAAATGTAAAGTTAGGAAAACAAAATAAACTCACATAGACCAATTGAAAAAAACTGGAATCAAAAGGAAAAGTGACAGTGTGTGCTGGGGTGTGTTCAAAGGAAGAATGAAGGAGACAGAGAGAAATAGGGAAGGTGCGTTGTGCTACTGGAGGAAGGCAGTTAGCTCATCAGTTAGTTGATACGTCTATATTTGAACTGTAAAGGCATGTGACCTAATAGCAAAATGGACGGATCTATTCCAGATGGGTTCCTCGCTTTTAATGGAGACCAGACAGCATAAATTATAAACTAAATGAGCACTTTGCAGGTAGTAAATGAAGGCAGTCCAGTAGACGGTTCAGTTTATAAATAAATATATGTCTGACATATACAGCAGTTATGCTGTGAAGATCATATGCAGGCCATCTGATTATGGACCACATCAGCAGAAAAAAAAGGCAGGTCAACACAACACATGTTTAATGTATTTCTAAATGTTTGCATCGTTGATTGAAACTGATGACTCAATAAGAGCAGCCACAGTGTACCCGCAACTTCAACGTACCCGGCCAACAAAAAAAATCTTGAATAATGGATCATCTTTTGAAAGCATGCACTTAAAAAACAGTGCCAACAAACAGCCAGCTACGTGAGTTCTTGACTTCTGGTGATGACAAAGCTCAATATTTTAAACTTTGGCCTTGTTATAAGTTATTGTGCATGATTCTAGCACTGCTGTTGTTGCAGGGTAGTTGTGGGGGAATAGATCATATACCAGAAATGTGCTGAACGTGGGATCCATGCAAAATCAACATGACAGCCACAGAAGTATCTCTATACATTACCTCTAAAAAGTCTTCCAATCGGCCACTTTAAAAATAAAGCACTACAGCTTGGTTGAAATCAAAACTAAACTAGACTAAAACCAGCTGGAGTGATGCAGAACAGCTGAATGTAAGTGATAATACACAAAAAGGTCTTAACGTTATTTTGTATATAAGAACACCTCAGAGTGCATTATGATGATTATACCAGTCTGTGCAGCACAAAGCTTAAGGACTGCTGCTAAGGCTATCTACAGTTCAGTATACACTGTGCACTGATTTAGAAGGTTGACTAAACTGGAACTAGCGTTTGTTTGTGTGGTCAAATTACATTGTTTTAGTGAGTGAAAATTGTGCTCAAAAGGTCCAGTGTGTAGGATATAGTGGCATCTAGCGGTGTTACAGATTGCAATTCACTTGTTTCACCCTCCATTTTCAAGAGTTGCAGTAAAACTTGTGGAAACAGGCGAATGGACTTATCTATCTATCTATCTATCTATCTATCTATCTAGAGCCAGTTTTTGGTTTGTCCGAGCTGGGCTACTATAGAAACAGGGCGGTTCAACATGGCTGCATTTAGGAGGTGACCCGCAGCATCTGTAGATAAAAAAACTATAACTATTCTTATTTTCAGGTGATTATACACTAATGAAAACATACCTATGAATTATATTCCATTTCAACAGATCATCCTAAATGTTACACACTGGACCTTTAAATGAATGGAATTTGTAGGAGACTGATTACGAAAGCAATTAGCAAAACAGCATTTTACTGTATATTTTAGACATGACACTGCATTCAAATTAAAATCACTACTAACAGTTTCTTGTATAAGCTGAGCCATCACATACTCATCACAACATTTCCACCCTGGTGTAAAGTCCTAGAATATCACTACAGAAAGATACTAGTATAGTAATAGACACAGTTGGCCAAACATTGGCAAGGATGCAACTACAAAGGCCAATTATTAATAAGATCATTGACCTTAGTCCAGCCTAAGCCTACCATAAAGTCTAGCTTTTATATTTTTAATGTTTTTCCCATATTGTTGACATCTACACGCTCCCATCTTGTTTCGTCCTCCAGCTCCACATGATGCACACATCATCTTTATGTGGAGACCCGTTTTATATGGCTGGCTGTTGGAGTTCAATAATGAGATGGGCTTTTAAGCATGCTTCCTGGTAGTGAGGATGACAGCCTCTATCTCCAGATGCTGTAAATGACATTTCTTTCCTTGTTTATCTATGTGAAACAATTGGATAGCTGCATCTTGCCCTTGGCCAGCCAATCCTGGCCCTGTCAAGGGCACATCTCCCATCAATCACTGAAGGTTCAAAAAGTGAATCGCTGGGGACCTTAAGAGGAGAGTCAAAAAGGGAAAGGAAAAAACAAAAAGCTCTGCATGCAGGATGCCTCACCAATGTCTGACCGAGGGTTTTTGTACTTTGCAGTCCACTGCAATACATTCTGGTGCAATTCTATCAGCATTTTTCTCCTTCATTTCAAAGTTGCTGAAAACAACACTTTGAATAGGAAGACGAAGTATGTCCTTTCTCCTGCATGCTATCTCTCACCACCCTTGCCCCCCTCTGCCTGCCTACATACACACCTCATTTAATTCAAATAGAAAATCTAAGTGAAGGGAAAAGGGAAAAGCGCCCAGCTTGAGCATTTTTCCTGTGTTTCCTCTGGAATAAATCACTGGGCGTTCTCTCTTCATCAGGATAGATATCACTTGTACATGCCCCAACATCCATCCTGGGATTCTGACAACACACTCCTGTTTTGCGCTGAATAGGCATTACTTTGAGACTGAGTTACGATGGCCTGCGCTATCAGCCCCTATGCAAACAGCCCACCATTTGACATGTGGCAGGACACAGACTAAGAGATTGTCCACAGTATTGCAAAAGTGTCCACCGGCCTTGAAAGAACAGCTGCCATATATCATTTAATAGCTGCAGCTGCCCAAATGCAGGCTGCAACTGAAGTCCTACATCAATCAGCGGTCATGTTCACAGAGTGATTTCTGTAAATAGCTGCGCACATACATAAAAAAAAGAAAAAGCATTTAGTCTGTTATCTCGTAGGACTCAAAGTATAGCCCAAGATCAATTACACTTACATACAGTGTAGTACATTTGAAACTGAATATACAGTGCGGTAGCTACTGCTTTTACTCATATGTGCTTGCTCTCCCTTTCATATTCGGTCAATTAAGTGTCTATTCTACTCGCCAGTCTGAGCGCAACTGATCTACAGTTTTGTGGCTACATTTACTGCTTTTCCATTACAAACAAGATCAAACTGCAGCTGGGACTCATTTGGGTCAATGGGAAATGAGATCAGTAAAAACCCAGGCTGCGCATGGCAGACAGGGACAGGTGACCATACTTTGATGGCACGGCTGCAGGCTGAACTGGCACTGAGCTGCATCAGACTGGTGAAATGAAAGCCACCTATAGCCAGGGATCAGGTGCTTACAGTTACGACCACAAGCTGCCCTACAGATAGAGTCAGACTCTCACATCCCTGTGGTCCTGGCACCTATTGATGCCTTTTAATGTTCAAGATCGTTAAACTGCAAAATGTACGCTAATGCTCCTTCAGTTGGAACCATTAAAGGCTCATGTCAAATTCCTTTACAATACACTGTGATAATACTCCAGTCCAGTCTTAACAGAGCCTGTCCTGTAGTGGAGAAGTATGAGTACAGCATTACAAGCAGCTATGGAAGCCTTTCAATATACAGTACATTAGAGGTATTTGCTGAGGTTGCCAATACATACAGTAGGCATATACATGGACAATTGAATATGTAGCTAATGATATGCACATTGCACATTTGAAAAGACCCAATTTACTCAGAGCGCTACATTAGATTATACTGGTGGTAAATGTATTTACTTTTTCCAGTTCCATCACTTGTACGTCAAATGTATTTTTGGAATAACAACTCTGAACCTGTATTTGTTTACTGGCTATATACAGGGCAACTTCACAGCATCAGTAACATTTATAAAGTTATATTTTGCTGTTGTTTGAATAAGGTGTTTCAGTTAATGGCATTTTCTAAGGCTGTACTTTGTGATGTTATATTGTCATGTGTTAATGTTTTTTGTCCATTCATTACATATTTAAAGAATTGCTTGCTACCGTATGACATGCATGTATTTGGTCACATGTAATGGCAAATATGCACCGCTCGGGGTGTTTTGGTAAGCAATTTCAAGGCAGTAACTGCCATAGCTGAATGCTGAGTACCTTAAGATGCCGTTCCTCTGATGACACCATGCAAACATCGGCCCCAATACGAATTTAAAGTCAACTTTAAATTAATTAATTTTTTCACTTCTTTGTATGAATCTGCTTCTTTCTGGCTACTTACTGATAATAATAATAACAGTTCCAATAAGAGAAGGGTAGGCTATTTTCGGGAACACGTTTCCCTTCATTGTCAGGTCGTTGATGTTTGTCCCGAATTTGGATTTTCTCCAACAGCAGATGATGGCCCAACTCAAGACATTAAAAAGCTTCTTCAGAAAGCTATAGGTGATGTCACGATATTTTAAATAAAAATATACAAAATTTTTGTATGATGTTCGACGCTGCAGCAATCAAGTCAGTACAGTTTAATTCGCTTAACTTTGATAAAATCGTGAAACTGCGTCTAGATACCCGAGCTGAAATAGGGACATTGTAATTGAGATACCTCCAAGGTTTTCAGAATACAGTAGCTTAGACAACTAGTGAAACTAACTAACAAGTTAAGTACTTAAAAGTACCAAGGGCACAAATTACCAATTTAAATAAGTTACTATAGAACCAAAACTCATGATCACGACTGATTTACAGTACGATAGGAGGCAGTTACTGAATGTTTACGTGAGGGTTCTCAACCAAAATAATTTTATTCCATAGCGGTGATAACCACTGTAAAACACAAAAGTCCCCCCCGGGACTCTCACATTCACCACTTTCATCTTTTCTGTTTTATTCTCAGTGGAGCTTTACATTGCTGTGACATTACAGCCCTAGGACAGGACGCATTCTTTTCTGTCCTTTCTGTCTGAAAGGTACACAAGTGAACTTTCATGAATAAATCTAGCAGAGAAACATTTTCCATCTCCCCATGCATCTCTGAAGGCCTTTATTTAAAGTTATCCAAAATAATCACACATTATCGCTTGCAATTTCGAGCAGTCACATGGATTTCTAAAATCTGCAAGGCTATCTCCACCACTTGACAACACTTCATAAATTACCCCAGTACAGCACCTTCTGTTAGACATTTACAGGCTCTCTAGTTTCTTTGTCATCCTGTTTATGCACATCTACAATATGCTCGCCGAAATTCATTTTCTCTCTGCTGCACAACTGACAGAATACTATTTAATACACACTAAGCCAGTATCACTGTTTATTACACCATACAAGGACAAAGCAAGTAAGGAGAGTAGCTTAGGAAAGCATCAGAGGACTGTATTTGTGCTGATAATCTAAATTATTTTCCATGTTCAGTATAGGAAAGAAAGAAAGACAATGTAAATGCTGACATAATCAGCTACCACTGCAAAGAAGCTGAATAGTATGAAACAGCCTAATACACTACATACACTACAAATACAACTTCTAGACCAGCCTGTACACTTTATACGTGAACTTCTGTTTGTCATGACAATCATGCAGAATATTCATAAATAGCGATTCAGATATTGTTTGAAATATTATGTGTTAATAAATGTGTACTTTAGTCAGTTAAAGAGCTTCCAATTTATTGCTGAGTGATTTTCCTCTTTATTGTTGCATGTATTGCGTTTTCTGTATTAACATTTAAGACTGTGGTATGTACTCTACATTGATGGGGGAGTAGGGAGAAGAAAAGCACACATTGTCAGTGTAGCGTTTTTAAATCTTTTAGGTGGCTTCTTTATGTCATTATGTCATGTTATATAGTATATATTTTGCTCTACGTGCATCAGCATACTGGTAAATTACTTTAGCCTTGTCTGGTATGCTAAAACATAGATTACACTGGGCTGGTCATTTAAAAACACATTCTCTCTATGACTACAAGCTCATCCCAAAGTCACCATTTCAAAAGTGCTTGCTCAGAATACCCCCTGGACATTAGTCAACTATATTTAGGGGGTGGGGCTTTCAACGTCACTCTATGCTCTTCATGATCAGCACTTGTATTCGAACACATATTTTGCCATGCCTTGTACCAGCTATTTACAGTCTCCACAGTCTGCTCACAGCACATTTAACTAAGTATATAACAATAAAATGCTGTAGTTGAGTGTAGATAAATAAGAATTTTAACAAATGTGGTTATCTGTAGTCCAGAAATGTCCTGCACTTGGTTAAGGCTCAACAGGAATAATGGCATGTTCGCAGCATTTGTGATATGTCACCCTTCATGCTTTGTTAATGGTGGAAGCTGAGATCATAAAACCCATACATGTGATGATGACAGCTTGATTTGAAACGTCCTCCAGAAGGACAAATGTGTGACTGAGGTGAGAGCTGAGCTGGGTCCTCTTATCTCTTCCAACTGACTGGACGTCACATGTGTTTTTTTGGAGGGAGGTTGTATTAAGATCAATACTGTGAATTTCTCCTAAGCAATTCTGCACACTTTTGACCCATTACTCTATATGATTCCAGTTCCCGTTTACAAATCAATAATAGCGCCAGAAACAATGTCAGATCACCCTGCTCTTTTTCCTGACCGACAGTACAAACCCTACTCAGCACCAGTCCATGACCCCTGCTAGCACAAGTGCACAGACAAAGAAACAATATCTTACTGGATTACATGCAGAAACAAATAAAGACATATATGTGAGCACACACTAAATGGCCTAAGTAAGTGACACGAGTAACAGACACAGACAACAAACTACCCAGTGAACTGGCAAAGGCAGTATTTTTTAATTTTGGAAACAAGGCTAACTACGTATGCTGAAATACACTAAACACGCTATAAAACTGGTTGTGATTAAAACACTCAATATACATACCAAAGCAGCATTCCTGTGTTTACTGTAATTTAAAATAAAGCCCCATTAAACATTAATTTTGTTGCTGTTGTTACTTAGAAAAATTATTCAAATCATCAACAACAAGGTAACACCATATTTGTAAATGTATTGAGAGACTGGTTAATAATTAAATGGGCCTCTTATGAAACTGATTCAGCTAGGTCATGTATTTCATTACTCTACTTAATAAATTTATTCAGATACATTTTATGGGTCATTACTTTTGTGAAAAACCACTTCATCATACAGCAGAACATCCCACTGTGCTAACATGTATGTGTGGATGCTGGGCTGTGTTATCCAGAAGAGGCAGTTTTTATAGTTATAATTCTATTGTAGAGGCAACTCAACAGAGAAATAAAGATTTGATGCAGAGACATGCATGCATGTGTGTGAGTCAGAAAAGGATTGACAAATAGCATTTTCTGCAGATAATTAAAAGTGTTTGCTTAAAACAAAAAATATTGTTGCATTGAAATTCACATACACTGTTGCAACATACACTACATATTGCCAAACAACCAGGCTAACACAAGACTCAACTGTAGAATAAATAGCTCTGGTTCTGATCATTCTTAGCTTCTTCCTTAATGCGCAGCAAAAAGGTCAATTTAAGTGCCTATACATAATAATAATAATAATAATAATAACAATTGCAGAAAAATGCGAAATAAAAGGGAAAAGCTACTGTTATTTTGTGTTATTATTATTATCAGCAATTTCGACAAAAAGGATCAATTTATTACCAATGTACTCAAGGCGGTATGCAAATCATTATATAACCCATTAATCTGTGCTAGAACTAATCCATACATGTAACTCATGTAACAGAGCTAAATCGTTGCATTTGGGTGACATATGAATTATAATCAAAATGGAAACTGTAGTTCATGCCTCGTAAACTAGTGAGGCAAAGCCACTCGTAAATACTGGAGAGTGTCCCTGACTATGCTCAGTGACTTGCCTGACATTGAGCTACTCTCCAAAGATCGAAAAAGCAGACGTAGAGCTGTTTCAGAATAAACTACACATGGGACAGAAAACCAGAAAACCTTAACATACGACATGTTTAACTTGACAACCGAATGTTTATAACCGTGACCTGCACAAAAACGCCAGTGTCACAGGAGGCATTCCAGGTGTGGGAGGCTCAAGGCGATCAGGGGTTGACGAAATGAAAGGTTCAGTTCCTCGTAGTGAGACGGCTCTGCTTTGAGTCTCAACTGTCTGCCGGTCTCTGGTCTCCTGGCACTGATTGTGACTCATGGGTCACGGTCATCTGTGGTGTGAGACGGTGCAGAAAACAAGACAAACTTGTCCTGGGACAGTCCCCCGTCAACTCCTTAAGCCCTCCTTCACTGCCTGAACTGCTTGCCCTGCTAAACTATTAGAGGCAGAGTAAAAAGACCTTTATGTACCCACATAAAAAATACCATTCAGTTTCAGGTCACAGGTGAGTGTTGTTCCACTGCCTGTCACTACAGTATTGAGCAGGCCATGGACTGCAACACCTTGTTGTGATGGGGTCATCAATCCACTTTGAGTGAGCATCCACAATTCCAAGGACAGATGAGGAACATCTGCCTTTTGAATGGACTTCAAATCCAAGTCATGAATAGCCTAGAAGCAATTTGGTCTGCTCTAAGGTCTGTAAGGAGGTGGTAGAACCATTCTTTGATTGGCCTAACAGGAGGGGATTTCCCTTTGTTCTCTACCTCTGTCTAGGTTGGGCTACCTGATATACAACTGGGTGCGGCTTTTCAACCGAGAGGTTTCAACCGGGATCACGCCATGATCTACGATCTGTCACGGGGGTACAATCAATCTGGGCCCCACAAAGGATGCATCCATCTTCCAGAAACTGTTTTTTGCCAACATAGGACATACAGGACAAGATAGGGCCCTCTTATATCCAATGTCTAAACTGCAGTGCTGTACAAGCTTACGTGACAGTTTCCAACAAAAAACATTCTCAGGAGAGTACACATTGTAGCAGGTGTGTATAGCATCAGTAAGCAGCTCAGTGCATCTGCATTTGCAATGCCTTTACTTGCTCTATACATATAGCTGTACTAGTGTGCCTATGTGCATGTGAGAGCACTATCCTATCTGAGGACACGGACAGGATGAAATGGCTCTCACTGCACACATTTACATTCTGTACATATCATAAAGGTCCATAAACACTACTGGTTTTTCAGTACCATCCTATGTGGAAGCACTGCACTGACATCATAGGAGGTGGCAACACAGGACAGGACTATCTCATTATCTGCATTGTAATAAACAGGAGGATCAGTCCTTTAAAAGCTTCCAGAGCAGGGCCCAGTTTACACTTTGGATCTTTGTGAAGCAGGCAGTACAACAGGGTCAGAATCATATGAAAGGCATCTGATAACTTGCTGTAGTAGTTTACCATGACCTGAGCTCACAAAAGGTAGCCTCTTTAAGGCTGATTTTATCTTCCACTGGCTCCAGGCCCTCTCCAATGATTGCGTTTCCCAAATATGTCCTACTACAGCAAGTGCCTGGGACACTTTTCAGGCACAGCCTAGCATCTAAAAGACTCTTGGACACATGATCCAGGTTTGCAAAGTAATCTGTTATTGTGGTCCCGGTAATCAAAATGTCGTCAAGGTGCACAGGCACACGGAAGGTCTTGCAGCAGATTGTCCACTGTTTACTGGAATATGGTGGGGCTGGATACCACTAACACTAGTCCAAGGGTGACCAACCATGTTGTATGAAGGGCTAAATGTCAGATTACCTCAGCAGGTATTTTTGCCAATGAGTTATTTCCTCCTTAAAAACTTGACATACTTGATTTATTGCCAATTCAGTCAGATCTCTTTGTGGCAATCCCAGCCAAGGAGACTAGCCACACCCTTAGCTACCACTAATCTGACTTTTGCACACAGAAACCACCATCAGTGTGTGTATCAGCCTTCCTTTTTAGGCTTTAATGGGTGGATGATTACATATAAATATTTTCTTGTAAATGTCCTCACAGATGACCAACAATGATACCCATCAGTCTCAAATGTAATGACCCCGAATATTTAAACTCCTCCGTCTCTCCTCTGAATATTTCTAGCATTTTTGCAGTCATCTCTAGGTCCCTGAGAAATCTCAAGTGCTTTCTTAGAAGTCAGGGAAGTGAACTCTCCCAACAGAAGGCACCATCATTGAACCTTTAGAGCAGCCTGTCTTAGAGTATGTCATCAAACACAACGAAACAGAAAAGTCACAGTGCTCCAGCAACTGGTGAAACTCTGCCACAATATATGCGTCAAACCGCCCTTACTTACTGGAATGGCTGTGAACTTTGAAACTGGGGACTACGAAGGAGGGCTGCAAATCACAGTGGTTCTAACACTCATGTGGAACACACCAGAAACACCTTGTAGAATAGAGCTTCCCCCTTCATTATCCCATTAGCAATGTCGCAATCTACTGTTTTATTCTGTCCAAGCTTTAGTTCTCTCCACAAATTAACTGACACTGCCAAACAGGACCATATTGCCATGTGGCCTAGCTTGAAAACAACGAGGGAGTCCCGCACACTGCTTACTACTGAAAAAAGATTTATTTATTTATTAAACAATGTTTCGGTCTATACAACTTTTCATCAGGTACATGTGCAGCATGACAACCTTTCATTTATGTGTGTGTGTACACACACACACACACACACACACACACACACACACACAAACACAGGAGCTGCCTCAATCATTAAATCATCCAATCAGTGGACTATGATTAGTTAGACAGGTGATCACCTTGAACACATCCTCACTCATCCCCTTGAACCATCTGCCTAACCAACTAACACACTATCAGCCCCACCAAACTACTTTTCTGTGCTTTTCTGAACCAGCTTTACTGAACATAAGTAGCCCAATACTGTACGGAATGCAATTTGTTTGAGAGGCTACATATGTTTGTTGACAATCATGTACCTTTTGGTTTTATCCAGAATATGTTTCTCTAAAAAGCATTTTCCTATTTGCTACAAGAGACATTGGTGAGTGAGAAAGTGTAAGGAGGAGAATCTGGAATTGAAATCCTTATATCACTAGGATTTCATTTTAAACGGGAGAAGATAAAACTCATCAAAACTGAGGTAGAAAGCATGTACATACTGGTGATAGGCACTGCTAAAATGTCACTTGCTGAGATGACATTATCAACAAGGCTTTTTGAAAGGTGATTTGAGGCTAATTTTATATGTAAATGGAATTCCACCCTAAAAAGTTACCTAAATACATTCTCAAAGTGAAATTTGAATACAGATACCTCATTTTGATGACAGAGTGTAATACAAACATGTGTCCTTTCTAAAAATAAAAAACATTGGTGCTATCCTCAAAAAAATTATACTTTCTTAGCCGGGTCTGCAATGCTCTGGTAACCTTGCTGAATCTAAATCTATGTAATGCATCATTCAGGTTATATGGAGATTGTGGTCTATGACTCAGCTCTATGACCATGGGTAATTTGTTAGGAAGTTACATCCAAGGGCTGTAATCCAAGCAAACAGATAATGAAAAAGAAGAGATACATACACCATTTGCAACTGATGCATTAGTCAGGAAAAAGTGTTTATGCAAAATGAAAAATATATATATAATAACAACTATGATTGCAGGAAAATTACAATTCTGTTCCCTTGCAAAATCCTGAATGATGGCATTTCTGTCATTTGGGTCTGTGTACCATTTCTTGAATTCCAGTTTGGCTCACAGATCAATGGGGAGAAGAGGGCAGGGTCTGAATAGAGTGACTGCAGAGTGGGCTTTTCATCTGGATATACTGGTGGCAGGGCCACAACACGTCAGTAAAATCCTATGGCAACCTCTTTCTGACCATTCAAACCATAGTCTTTTTCCATCGACGTATACCTTTGAGCTAGTTTTTGTTTCAAAAATGGGTGTTGGCCCGGCTGTTAGGAGCCACAGTCAGTGTCCAGCATTGAACCAAATTAAAACCCTCTTTGTTGAATCTTGAGAGCTTAAGGTCGTCAGCAGTTGTGTCACGCCAGAAGTAGCTGACTGATGTTGGAAATATCAAGACATGATGGACTGCAGCTCCCTGGCCTGAGGGTAAAACACAGCTACTCTCTGCCTGGGATACTCACTCTTTAAAACTTGCTGTACCCACTCCAGTGCATTCACAGTCTGCTAGAAAATAGTGGGCTATAAGAAATGAATATCTAACAAAAAAGTAGAATTGTTTGTTGTAATCTTCATGTCAAAGTAGCAAATAAAGAAGAATGCCACAAAAAAATTATTTAATCTAGAACCAGAAATCCAAACAATTCCTCATTAATTTCCTCATGTTTACTTAGAATTCCCAGCCACGTAAAGTGATACGAAGCCCATTTGTCTACAGAGAAATGTATGGTGTATGTGGGTCTTTAGCCCAATTTTATGCTCATAATTAATGCATAGTTTGATAATTCATTGTGGACAAGATGTGTGTTTTGAATTACCGCAGTGTGTTTAAAATTGTTATGTGTGATTTCATAGCAAGGTGAAGTGTTTTTTTTTTAGTCAAATATGTACAGTATCAACAAAAATGTGCCAAATAATTTCAGCAGTTCTTGGTCACATTTTCTTTTTGTCTTCTTCGACTTGTAGAACTGATGAGTGACAACACTGTTGCTGGTGAGGAAGACAATAATGATGAGTTCAACCCGGAGAAACTATTTAAAGTCGTTTAGATTAGTTAACATCGCTGCCAACTGTCATGAAAGGCACTACTTGAAATGCCAGACAGTAACCCTAACAGTTGTCATTTGGCAGCACCAACTACCTGCTATCAGTGGGGCTGAGTAAGGTGTGAATATGTTATAGAAACACTGACTTTGAAACTGTGTTTGTTTGCACTGGAGTGATATTTAATATTTAAAAAAGACTGGTCTTTGCAAGCTGATAATCCCCCAACAGAAATCGGCTGAAAATTACAACTCTTAAATGTGAAATGTTGACCATTATAAAGTTGATTCAACTGAGAAAAACAAAGTGAATGAGACGTTTCTTTGCTGCCCTGCTCTCGTTTTACTTCCACTGAATCTATGAAACAACTCTGGAATGGAAGCGCTCCAAAACGCAGAACGAAGACGTAACTTCAACTATAACATTTCTTTACAATGGCTAACATCAATGGATTCTGGCACATAAGCCTTCATCAGAACATCTGTTTTTGGCAGAGAACCCAACCAGAGGAAGGTTACATGAGGAGGTGCACCTGCTATACGTTTTTCACTGCTTGCTCTTATTGTCATCAAGAGTGGTGTAGTCACAGGACTGCCAAGCTGCTGCCTGCAGCCTACTTAAAAATCATACTGTGAATATTATATACTTAACAGATATAAATTAGATTGTATCTGTTAAATATAATAATCAGCCAAATTATGTTTACAAAATGTAAATCTGTGTACTTAAATTCAATTGAAACACTCAATATTCTAAACATACAATGTTATTTAGCATTACAGAGAAAAAAGCTAACTAACTGCCAGAGTGAATTAGGATATGTGAAGTTCTTGAGGCAATGAACATCATCATGTATCATGTAATCATTACATGACTTTGTTTAATGTAGTCTAGCTCTTTTACGCATAACCATGGCCACATAGCATATTCAGATATTCTGTAGATGAGTCATGCCACATTGTCTCTACCTCATTGATTAAAGTTTTTTTTTTTTTTTTAACTAGTTGAATGTCATGTCTATCATTTCTGACTTTGCTTAAATTGTTCACATATTCAAATCAAGACTAACAGAAACATTTTCATATTTTTAAATATGGTAAGATTGTTGGCCATGTAACACTGGAGCTGGAGCACATTTAAGTAACAACAGACATACTATTGTGTTACTTGCTCTCATTAAATTAACATCACACTCCATTAACATGCCCTGGAAGTAAAAAAGCCTCTTTTGTTCTGTGACTGTAGTATGCGGCCATAAGCTTTTCTGAATACAGAGTTTTGGAAAACATGTGTACAGCCGGAAAAAATAAAGCTGGTGCTTTTGTGAAAAGGTACAATCATTTATTACATTGAATTAGAGCCATCACTACAGCTGTCAGTCAGTGGTGAGTTATGACGTCATCAGTGAGTGGCCTTGCGCACACCCCCGCCCCAGATGGTAAACACACAACGATGAAACAGGAAACCTCCTCTTTCAATCCATCTTATATATTGTATAAACAGGGGCCGTATTTCATTTGAAAAAACTATTTTTCTCCAAACCTTTTATTTTACATTAAAGTAGCCCAGTCACCAGTGATAGGCCAGCATGCTGTTCAAAAACTATTTTTATGTGGCTGTGGTTAAATAGTGTCAGTTAAACAATCAACCCAAATGACATACACTAATGACTCGTCCCCCACGCCTTCTATTTTCAGCAATTATCAAAATAACCATTATTCTAAAGAGCGGATATAAAAGATGCACAATTTCCAATAAAAGTTAATGGGGCAGGAGGGTGTTCCCTGATCTGCAAATCAAATGCTGAGGAACGCTGCTAATACAAGGAGGCCATAAAATGACTCTAATCAGAAAAGTATTAAAAATCAATACATTCAACATCCCTGATTTTAAAAATCATATTGTTTGTTTTTTCAATGTGTGCCCTACTTCTCAAGGAGCAGCCATCTTCGATATGTGAATAGATGCATAGTAATGACATGGTAGCAGTCACTTCAAAGCAATTCCCTATATTTTGCCACGGGCCAACAGATTCCAGAGGAATGACTCGTAAATATCATTGTGTGCACACCTTGACTTGTAAATACCCTCGACAACACCGCCCGAGATCCCCAAAACAGAGGTAGCCACAACACGTACCTCCAAAATCAGGCCTTAAACGGATGTCATATCCCTTCAGCAACTTGTCCACGGTAGTCTTGGCCACAGACATTCCGGTGCTTCCAGTGGAGGAGCTAAGGGCAGAAACCACAAGTGTTAGAGCCATTTTAAGTTGTGGGTCGGCGGGGGGAATCAGCAAAAACACATTTTTGTCATACACTTTTATTTTTACTGTACGTTGAATATTATAATTGCACATACTCTGCGTTCTCAACATTAATGACATGGATGCCACCTTTGAATAGGAAGCCTGTGGAGGCTTTGACAGAGAGAAGGAGGACTCATAAAACACCCAACCCATGAATTCATCCATATATCCCCATGTCTTGTTCTTACTTTTCTTCTAAAATAAGCATTCATTTGTCATATTTCATTCTCAACCTTTGTCAGCTTCAGTTTTAATCTTGTGTTCTTGTCTGTCACCACCTAACAGTAAGAATAAAATTAAAATAAAAACTATGTGAAAACATTCACGCTACAAAGGATTACAGCTAATATATGTAATTTTTTGTGTGTTACAGTCAGTTGTCAGACAAATTGTGGGCCTACTGACATCCTACATAATACTAAAAGCATATTGACTCTTATGTTGTCATGGTGAAGGTTCAAAAATGTATGCATTTTCCCCCTGGTAGCCCCACCTAAAGTACATTCAACTAATCAGTTAAGGGCATGTGATGATGATATACCTGTCAGGCATTTTATTGACATTTCTTTTGCTATTTTAGAAGCCCAATCTTATTCCTGGGCATGTATTTAAATAAGCTCGGTGTTAAAACACAGCCTCCCAGCATGCTCCGAGAGGCAGACTATCCCCAGGAGGAACAGTATAGTCCGCTCTAGTCTGACTGACACCTATAGCATTGGTGCCATGACCTGCATCACCTGACAGAGGCCAGCGCTCCAGCTGTGGTTCCTTGTTACGGGGAGGGTGTGGAATGAGTGCAGAGCGGGGAATAGGAGGGGAGGAAGTGGGTTAAAATTGCTCCCCTGATAGGAGCACTAGCCCTTTGGCTCAGTCGGGGAAAGCACTGTTCAATTAGCTCATAGGCTGTGCAGCTGTTCATCAAGCTGGCCGGGTACAGGACTTGTGGGTTTGACACCTGAGAGCCTCACTATGAGGGAATATCAGTGACACCTCAAACGCATACAAGATTGTTTCACTTGTTATTCAGGGTTATTCTAATGGGATCAAACTGTCAAAAAAAAAGTGTGACCCAGTTCTCAGTGAGCAACACCTAAATCTCATAAGTGAGGCTGTAGGTTACTGCAGACAAGGAAAAGGTGTAGGCTGGGGGGGATGTGTATCAGTGCCACTAACGGCAGAACAATAAAGGAATTGATCAGGAGAGTGTGATGATGTCCATGAAGGCTTGTGCAGTAATTCATACTGTAAACATTAGCAGGACTAGACAAGAGTATTGAAACGTTAAATCTTATTCCTTCCTGTTCCTGAGAGCATCAGCAGCAGATGACGACCTGCTGGGATTATTCCTGGATCTTGATTGATTTGGTTCCGGTCAATAAAATGGGCAATTAAGATGATTATATGAATAGGAATATTACTTCTGCGCTTAAAGTATAGAATAAGTAGGCTTGCAGGCCGAGTGGCAACAGCACTGTAGACTCATACATCTGGCTGATCACCATGGCGTAATCAATCGATCGTCGGCTGATTGATCCGATCTTCTAATCATCGGCTGAGCCTGCTGTAGCCTACCGAGGGCTGCCATTGTTAGGTGGGATCACGCTGAAAGTCGGTCCATACAATGTATATCCCCGTTTTCATATCGGGAGTAGCTTTCACAATAGGCTTGATATAGTGCACGCGCATGTTTTTACGCTCGCGCGCCACAGCGCCGTCTATTAGAGTATATATCGGCAGCAATGCCCCTAATAAGTAGGCCTGGGTACCCCGGTAATGCCGTTGCCACATCTCAGTTTTTTTCATTGACCGATAATCACATCTATTGGTGTGAAAGTTTTTTTTAATTTTTTTTAATTTTTTTAATTTTATTTTCAAGCAACGTTTTCTTACCTTTGAACAAAGCAGAAGAAGGACAAAGCCGCCAGAGCAGAGAAAATTCCACATAATTTATCTTCTTGACGACCCAACATCTCCACAAATCCTTATATATAGTTTCTATAATCCAACCAGTCCAGTGGTCCTCCAGAAAATGCACAAAGTAAAAACTGGCAATTAAAAAAATAATTGCCTCTTAAAAATGTCGAATAAACTAGCCTACATCTACGCATGCGATGTCTTGATTAAAATAGGCTTCTCGATTTTTAAAAAAAATCTCGTAATTGGCCCCCGCTGTTTTCCCCGGCTATGGAAATCCGTGCAGGTCACAGAGTCCCTCGACCAACACCAGAAGATCAGACATCTTGCTCAAAAAACGGCATACACAATACTTTTAAAAGTGATGACAAGTATTCTTCCCCTTAAAAAAACAAACACTGGCATGAATGACTGAGCAGCAGCCTCTTGATGATCAAATTGGTGGATGAAATTTCCCAGTCCAAATCTGCAGAAGAGGCATGGTTCCAGCGATGCTCCGGCGCCAGACTATTCCACAACGTGATGTTGTTAAAAGATATTTGTTTGAGCTGGGAACGCTGGTCGGCTGGAGGGGAGCGGTGGGTTTAAAAAAAAGAAAAATGAAATCTTCATTCCCCTTTTTTCCCCCGTTGCTGCTGCTGATGATGATGTAGATCAGCGCAAAGTCACTGAGGGGAAAATGCACATTGAAAAAGCACTGGGTAATATCTGATGCAGACGTCAGAGCAGGCTATATCACTCCTCTGGTGAAAAAATTAGATGCCGAGAAATATGGATGGCCCCTAATACGCCAATGCATGTATCACAACGCCGGGTTTCATATCAAAGATGCAAAAGCTATTTGAAAAGTCCACTTGCCTCCGCTGTCCAACGTTAAATGGCGTTTGAACACGTTAATGTGGTCCGCTCCTCTCCTCCAAACGCTCAACAAATGACAGAGAATCAACAGTCCAGAGACACATGATTATAGGAAATCTTCTCTTTTTTCCTTTCGATTCTTTTTTTTTTAAGTTCTTAGTTGAAATTAAAATAATGCCCTATTGGTGGGGTGGGGGGTGGGGGGGAGAAAAAGGGGAAGGGGGAGGGGGGACACCTAAGGTGAATTCCTTAGCGACAGCCCGTTCATGCGCTGAATTGTCTGTCTATTCTCTCTGAAACCCATTAGGATGCTGTGAGTGTGTGCCGGTGCGTTTCCATGCAATTCTTCCACTTTTTGGAAACTCACACACACACGCGCGCGCAGACACGCGCAGACACGCACCCACACACAGTCATACATACAAGCACATGTGCGCGCACACACAACGTGAACACGCACAATCCTATTTATTTATTTATTTTTATTCACTTTCTTATCAGGAATTAGGAGTCGCTCTTTTGTGTGTTTGAAACATAAACATCCTTACTGGAAATTGCCAACGCGCACATCACAATTCAAGAATCACACAAGCTTGTGTTTTATACAGAGGAGGAGGTTTTCTTCAGGGATCTCTGTGCTGTCCAGTTGCTAAGCAACCCAGCCAGCACTGATGCAGTTGTGGTGATTCGAAGGCTATGCGCAAAGGCTCATTTAAAGGAGTAGACCCAATGCTGTCACCACTGTAGTGTGAGTGGGACAAAAGCAGACATCAACTGATGTACCATGGAGCCATTTCTGTTACAACGCCATTTACAATAATACATGTAACAGCAATGTGGCACGTCACTTTTGCTTCATCATCATTGTCCTCATCATCACCCTCATCCTCATCACCATCATTGCCGGGGTCACAAGCACTAAATAACAGAGTCAATCCGTCTATAGCCTCAGATTTTATTCCCAGTTTGAAACATGTTAGCAGGCATGTGTTGCTGTTGAGTATCCTCTGCTGACCTCAGTACCCAGAAACGTTCAGTTTGTTCCTCCTATAGCTGATGTGACAGCAGTCAACAGAAACAATATGAATTGGCATGTAAGGAAAAATTACAATTAAAATTTTTCCGGTGATGTTTTCTGGTTTGGACAACAATGGCCCCCTGACTTGAATGTCAAGATAAAACCAAAAAAAAGTAGATTAATTATACATTTGTATTTGAGCTTTTCTGCACTGCAGCTTTGAGAGAGACATGGCCTATTAACTGGACTGTCTTCAACCCCCCTAATCATGAGACTGACATAAAGTGGAAATTTCAAATAGAATGGCATTGCAATTACATACTGTACATCACAGGGCGACATGACTGACCAGGAACCGGCACCCAAGGGTGAGCAATTAATGTTACGCAATATGCAAGACACAGACTGGCTTTCACAGTTCATACTTGTTGCATCACAGGAGTGAACAGTTATTACCTAGAAGCTTTCATAGTCCGATGGCTGTAAATCTGTTGCAAAGTGATAGTAGCTGTAAATAGAGTGTGTGAAAGTTTAGTTGTGACAGTAGAAATAGCTGTTTGACAAAAAACCTAACTCAGTGTCCACTAGAAAAAGACCATGAGATGCAGTTGAAAGCTTTGGAAAAAGCTAGTTAGGGGACATTTTTAGTCAAACTAAAGGAGTTCAGTTCTTTAAAAGACAACCACCTCAGGCTAAAAAGGATGGGGATTCTCTGCAGCAAAAGGTTAAAGGGGGTATCCTTGTAGGAAGTTTATTTCTCTCCAACCACCAAGGAAAACATTTTGAGTGATCACATTTGAGAGTTTGTGTCATGAATGAACTAATAATACCTTAGATTAAAAAATCTGATTTCTAATTCACAAGTTGTGAAAGTTTCTTTCCAACACAAAAAATATACCTTGCATATTCAAACTGATTTCCATCTGTTTACTTGTTTTTGACAAGTAAGGGAATGCACATAAATTATTTGGGAGCTATTTTCTCTTTTTGCCAGAGGGAGTGTGGCCGGAAATTTCTGGGAGAGCAAGGTAGGGTCTTTCTACAATCTATTAAACTTGATTTAATCATTTTCTTGCAGGATTTAATTTGGAATCAACTGATCAAAATAGGTGACGTCAAAAAGTCTTTTGTGGGCACTATGGATCATAAAGGTGCATTCTGCCTAGCTGCAAACACACTGAAACCATATGGCTATGGTTTTAAATGGCCCAAAAGTGATGCATCTCTTACGCTATTGGTATGCATTTAAAACAACAGGCGTACTTCAAAATATGCTTTCAGTGCGTTTTCCTTAATGCAGAAGACAACAATCCTATCTGAGTATCTGGGATTTATTTCACTAGTTGCTAGATTGACCACAATATACATTTTTGAAAACATTGGATCTTTAGCTTTAGCAGGCATTGCACATCATCTCTCTAAAGGGTGCACCATTTTCACTAGACAAGAGTCATCTTCACTTTATTCTACATTATAACAGAACTATATTAAAGCTGAAAGTATCATGTAGAGTTAACCTATAATAGAATGCATGTTCAACACAACCCAACCTGTTTTATTAATGGGTGAAGCAAAAATATTACAGAGCTGAAGCCCCACAGAGCTGCAACCTGTTCCTCATTCACTTATTTGGTGACAGTGGTTAGAACAACTAGCACAGTTACTGAATAAAATAATGTTCATTTAGCAGCTCTAGAGTGCCTTATTAACAGGACACACCATTTTTCATGTTGACCACAATTTTGGCAATTGCTAATTTGTCTGCTAATGTGTGGTTCGAGTTATGTAAAAATGATTGTCGCGTTAAGCTTAATATTAGGGTTGAGTAGAGAACTTAGACAGGAGGGTGTCCAAAGCAAATATTAAAAACCCAAAGGAGTGTTGTTGTTGTTGTTTTAAAGAAGCGAAAGCATAAGGTTTACCCACCTTGCTTTTCGCACAGTCCCTATATGAAGAGAAATATGGTATTTGTTTGTAAACTTAGTTATCCAGTGGGCTTTCACCAACTGTGGTAGATCCTTTCGTAACTACTACCAGATTGGTTTTCAAAATGGAATTCAATGATTTAAATGCAAATTATTCACCAGACAATTTGAGAATAAACTACCTTGACGTACTCTCGCTTTTTAATCCGTCTTTTCATGCATTGGCGCCAAGGCAACAGTAATTGTGTGCGGGATAATTGCTGAAGAAGCAGACTTGTCCATATATGTTCTTTGATTGCAGTCCATCTCCTGTAGGTTGGTAAGAGCCAGGGTATAGCAGTGTCAGTACAGTATAGTAATAGAGTGTAATATGGAGCTTGAACCTGTGTGACAGCATGCTAGATGGATCCTTTCAGTCTCTGGGCATGCTCAGTCTGTGCTTCCCTCGATAGTCTGCCTCACTTGCAATAAAGCTCCCATTCATAGCATCCCCTGATTACTGCAATTAACTCTAATTGGCATCTATGACAAGGAGATCCAAGCCCCTGAGATGTGCATGTACCATGCTCTTTTTTGCTCCATTCATATGTTGCATAACACATGTGAGTTACTGGGTCACCCTTGCTCCTCTGATATAAATAGTATCACATGGTTAATGCATTGGTGCCTTCCAGTCACTCCCTGTTTCTCTTGCTGTTCATATCTGTCAAACACCCCAATCGACTCTTAAGTAACAAATGAAATATCTTACTGTCGTATTTAGAGAGGTTTCAACACGTTTCAGCCTTTCTTCATTCAACATCACCATCAGTCTGTGACAAAAGTGAATATATGTTTTAGAAAAGGCGGTGACTTAATGAGAGTTCACTTAACGTTAATGTGTTGTGGGATTTTGTGAACTCCCTTTGATTAGAGAATGCAATCAAGGCTCTTGTGAAAAAGAAGAAGAAGAAGAAGTTAAGTTTCAATTACGGCAACTCTGAGGTGAAATGACAGCTCAAGTTCATGTTTGGTCAGTGTCACTGTGAGAGGGGTCTCCTTGACTGTGTTGAATCAAGACGGTACCACCGCTGTCTCATCTTGGTATGGAAAAGAAGACCAGGCGACCACCCTGGAGAGACAGAGATTGCAGTATTGCCCTGATTCATCTGAACTTGATGACCTGTGTCTTTACTGTATTAATGCAAACTGTCCTGGGCCCCCATCATGCTGCTTCCATGGCAAAGCCAAAGCGAAAAGACTGTCCCATTCCTTCATGTTATGTGCTCAAGATTATGGGTAAAAGTCAAACCAAAAAAATAACAAAAGCAAGACAGGATACCAAAGAGGAGGCCAAAACGTATGCAGCCTGGAGCATTCTTAGATCCACGGCTGTATTCAGTTCTCTTTGTCGCACACAGGTCAAACCCCTCCGAGACTGGGGGCTTAGTTGACCTCCTGACTCACGACCTAAGAATTAAGAATTATTTGGGCATCAATTTAAAAGCCTCATAAATTCATAGTCAACTTAAAACCTATGATCTGTAAGCATTGTGCCAGGTTCTGTAAATAGGAGTTTAATAGCAGGTGAATCAGCTTTAATCTGTATATAATAGAATCTGCATGTCATGACAATGACAATCTGCATATTCCGTAACAATTAATAGCTCTGCTTCATGATTATCCACTGTTCACCATTGTGTCTAACACTGTGATCACACTGGCAGGTCAAAGCAGCACTGTGAGCTCGCCTCCCTTCTGTGTAACAGTGCACTTGACAGGCTCTGAGAAAATGAAGGTTTGACTTCAATGTACATCACGCCATTCACTGACCGCAGAGATGAGATTGGAGGCTTTGAAAGCGCACGGCACACGGCTCTGAAGCACTACCTCGAAGCAGCCTACCAGGCAATTGTTGCTATGCTACCGTAGAAAGCCCAATCAAAGTGCAGCGTGTTGCTCGTTGAGGCTGAACTGCACCACAATGTTCCAAATACTTGTGAGGAGCGCTGTTTACACTTGAACCATAGATGGCACACAAGAAAGAAGGAAAATGCGGGCTAATGCTTCCGCTTTGTCCACCTATAGGTTACAGCAGGAAAACAACAATCATGTTAACAAGGCAGAATGATGCATCACATAAATAATTTCCACTATTGATGATTATACTGGATGTGGTGTGGTATATATACAACAGGATGGCAGATGTAAGTGATTTATGACCGGCATGAATGACATCCATTCATGGTTATTAAACATGGTCATAAAAAATGAAAGATATTCAGCTTCAACATTTACTACTTGGTTTTATGCTTGATTGTTCAATTCTGATGTTAGATTGCTCACAGCAATGTACTGATGCTCCGGCATAATTGGAAATTAATGAACATGTCCTTATTGACCATAAACAAGCAAGTCATGGCCCTTGAAGAAAATCCGGGAAAATGTAATACATATTTTAAAAGGATCAATGATGATGACATATGGCGCTTGTCCTCGGGGGCTCTGAATAATACTAATCAGACTAAGCAAAGGTCAGGATGTGTCACACCACCCTCTGTAAAAATAAGTGTAATACAGAGTCCACAGCCAGCAGCTCAACACTCTAACACTCTACCTGTTCATCCTCCGAAGTGTGGAAACTAAAGGCTCGCCACCCTGCAGGCAGCACGCAACTAACTGACCTGAAACACTCATCTGTCCTCTACACCAGAGGAGTTAACATCTCAAACACATGCCCTGCCGGCTCCAAAATTAGAATGGGTGAGGCGCGACACTTGATGCTAAATAGCTATTGATGGAGGACAAACACTAATATGAATCTGTAATTCTGTCCCTTACCTCACCCGTGTCCCTCTCAGTGCATTTCATTTATAGAACACTTGGGGTGGTGCATATTTAACCAGACCCTCGTGGCCTTTTATTGATACAATCAAAATAATTAATTAAGTGTTTGTAAAGGTCTGGCATGAGGTTAATCTTCTCAATGGTTTATCAATATCAAAACAGCACGTCTGTGACACATACGTCGTCCAGCAAGGGCTGTAGTCGGTAACAGCATTACCTCTCTCTCCCTCTTGAGAGTGAGTGTATGTAAGTGTGCTTGTTTGTCTTTGCATGTTTGAGTAGGTACATGCAGTCGGGCATGAGTATCATGTCATAAATTCCTCTTCGTTTTTATACTCCATGTATCTTTTATATTACACTGTCTTTTCAGCAGGATGGATTTCAGCATGCCATTGATTTATCTTTTATCAAACCCAGTCGTACTGTTTCTCCCCGTGAAGACGGCTTAAAGCTGTAAGGTAGAGGCTTCATTTGGTCATTCCCTTCTACCTCTGGCAAAAGCGTAACTTGTGATAATGCCCTTATTTGCATTCAAAGTGTCCTCATTTCAGTTTTGCTTAAACTCAAATGTCAAAGCCTGATGCAACAGCCTTCAGTTGTCTGGATAAGACCGAAACAATGAATGTGAGCACCAAAGCAAACTGGGATTCACCACTATACACCAGAAATATGTAGCATTTCATAAATAGTAGCATTTTGTCAAAAATAGCACTGTAGCATCCCTTCCTCTTTTCCTATCTGTATTCTACGTGGGATTTCTACACGGAACTCCTACGAGAAAGGGTTAATGAATTCCTCACACAGATAGATATTGCCATGGAAACAGCTGCGTGACTGCTTGCAGCTTGTATACACACAGGAGGAAAAAAAACAATGGTGCCAAAGGTATTTTAAAATTCAGCGAGCAGAGGCTTTCCAGTGCACATAGCCACATTTAAGATTTTTTATTTTATTTTTATTTTTTTAACAAGCACGGAGCCACAAAGAGTGAGGAGTAGCCACCTTGCACCCTCACCCCGGGTCCTCCTCCCTCCCCCTTTCTCTCTATTTTTGCAATTCAAAGGAATGTGATTGGCATTGGAGATGCATTTGCAATAGCCATGGAGTTAATGCATTCAAAAATATGAGGTCTGGATGTGGTAGATGGGAAATAATACGCTGCTCTGTCATTTCCTTTGCAATAACAAAGTACACACACACAGCTACTGAAACACACACACAGACACATACTCAACACAATTCCAGCAGAGAATAATTAATTCACAATATGAAACAGACCTTAGGCAACGTGCCTTGCGGTTGAGCTGAAAGAGAAGGAATAGATTGAGGGCCGTGATGCTTCTTACGCTCTCAAATACAAAAATGTACAAATACACAAAACGACACATGGCTGCACACACACACACTCACACACACTGTGCACATGTACATGCAATAATTATTTGTTCCTTAAGATTATACAATCCTGCCCGTGTTTTCAAAATAGGTGGCACAGTACACTATGTGCCGGTGGGATAACCTAATCCATCTCACCACAAAAACATGTTCTTTTAGTGCCATTAGCCATCCTCCCAATAGCGAGTCAATAGTCTCTTGCACTGCCCAAATGGACTTTTATGCTTGAGTCTGCAAATATGACTCTATAGGTTGGTTTCTGCAGCATTCACTGCTGGCACTCAGTTGCTGAAGCAAAATAACTGTGTTTAGATTCATAAATATTTTGAGATGCATTGAAAAGCTTTTAAGTCCATAGAGAGGAGTTGGCATAGTGATGCAAAGAACTGTAGGTGCGGCAAGTGCAGAGCATGGAGTGTTCGGTAAACAAACAAACAAACAAACAAATAAACAGAAAAGCTAAATAAACAGGGACAAGCGGAAAAAACTTTAAAAGACAGATAAGCCCTTTTTTGTGACTTGCAGAAGCCTACGTGGCTTTCTGTGCATTTTGGACTAAAAGGTTCTCCTTCAATTGAGGTTGTTTTTTTTTCCCTCCTCCAATCAGAAACAGGAGCAGGGAATTCTCTCAGGAACTGAACCACATTCCATCAGCATGTGTCCTGTCCATTAAGCTGGATGTCGAGTATGTAGTGTGCTCCAATTTTTTCAGCTGCATACACTTTATTGTATGCCAACAACAACATTCTTCATGCTTTACATTAAAAGCAACCCACCATAGTGCAGCTGTAAGAAAATGGTTCCGTTTGAGACTGTTTTCAATCATTTGTGCCACTTAATTCTATCATATTTGGTACTTTGAGCTGCTGTGTCCATAGTGATTTGCGTTTAGATTCTCTGCAGAAAACGAAATTAGCTGAAAACCGGTTTTCAAAGCGGTCTGTGATGTTGCTTTCCATTTGTTCCCTGTTAAAGTAACCATGCAGTTAAAAGAAAATGAATCCAACGAGGTGAACACAATCACATCAAGTGTCCACATTCACTTGACAAAAAAATGAATTAAAGCTATTTTGAGAAAAACCAACAAAAATCAGCTATAATTAGTCAGCAAATGTCACAGGTTGGGGCTCACATGGGATCAGTCAATTCATCATTTAAGCTCAGACCAATGCGTCAGCCCATTCTGTTAAGTTTTGAGCCACATTCATCCAGGTTAATTAAAAAGAGGCGGACTTCAGCAATCCACTCATCACACAGCAGGACGAAATGTGGTCAAGTATAATTACACAGCTGTAAGCAGATCATAATTGGATAATAATTTTTTAGTAATTCCTTTTGGGATCCAATCCTCCACTGGGAATTTTTTAATTGATGAGATAGCTCACATCTGCCAGAAGTTACAAGATTAGGTGACTATCATAGCTTATCACGTAGGCACAGAGAAGTAAGTCATAAAGCAAATTAGTGGGAGGCTCTGTGACTTTGTCAGGCAGGTACGTGAAGAGATATTATCTTATTTGCTAAATGAGCCATGGATGGACACTATCATTTTTTATGGCTACACATTACACGCCAGGCTTATACAGTGACATGCAGGCAAGGCATTAAAGTGCATTTCTTAGGCCTTTTCACTCTAACATCTTAATGTTTCTAATCATCAACAAAGATTTTCAGAAAAATAAAACTCAAAGGTCCATGACCAAAATGTTGTGTCTCTGATAAACTCGGTGCAGACAGTGTGCAGGAATTCAACCTTTTCTTTCATAATAAATAAAAGAAATGAAACCAAGGGAACATAAGCATATTAAAAGAGCTTGTTTGCTTTCTTGCTGAGAGTTAGATAAGAAGCTCGATACCACTCTCCTGCTGCCTGTACAGTTAATATGAAGCCACTGCCAGCAGCTGGTTAGTTTGGCATAGCATGAAGAGTGGAAACAGGATGCAACAGCTAGTCCGGCTCTGTCTGAAGGTAACAAAATCCACCTACCAGCACCTCAAAGTCTCAAACATTAATACGTTACAGTTGGCATGTTTGAATTGTACGAAGACTGAAATGTAAAAACAACATGTTAGGGTTTTTGGGAGGGTTACGTGCCAGACTACTTCATGATCTGGTTTATGGAGCGACACCACTATGGTTAGGTTAGGTTCAGGCACAAAAAGGGAAAGTTTGTGGTTTGGGTACTTCCTTTCTAGTCTTTGTGATAAGCTGAGATACTTTTCATCTGAACTTCAGCAAGAGAAATAAGAATAAGCTTGTTTCCTAAATTGCCAAACAATTCCTTTAAGCACACAAACAATTTGCAGGAATGATTTGTCATTTTTGTGATTTGGGCTCAGTAACTTGCAGATCTTGCATGTTTCAGCTTCAATATGTTTTCTAATCCCTGACCTGAATGTATCCCTCCAGATGGCTTTGTATGGAGGATAGTTTTCTCCAAGACACTGCTACAATGGACATCATGAGTGGCACCTAAAAATAAAAATATATATATATATATATTTTTTTTTTAAATCTCAATGAAAATGCATATGGCAGAGAAACAGTAAGAGATTATTCATTTATCTTCATTAAAAATGAAGATAATGATCAAGATCACCATGTTTATCCTTGAAACATTAGGCATTAGGCATTTAGTGCATTAGATGTCACACTAACTTAAAAAAAAAACTCTTCTTTGATTACATAAGGGCATCATAGGTTTACAGCTTTGGAAGTTGCTGTGTCTTGTCTCACTGTCTTTCAGTAGGCAGCAGGTTCTCACTGATGTCATCAGGTCACAAGCCTCCATCACACACACCTCCAGAATAATGAGCTGCTGTGCCTGACATAAAGTCACATTTTCAGAATTCCTAATTATTTCTGAGACACTTAAACCACCTGGGAGTGGAGTTGCAAAAGAAAAGTATAATGATTAGGTAAAATGCAGTAACACAAAGAAAAATCACAAGGCACTATTTTTGGTTTGAGAACAAAAAGTCTTGCAGTTGCCATTCGGTTGCTCTTAGCGCTGTCCTCCATCTTGAAGCAGGTGAAAATGGAAGTAAGCAGGAAATCTCAGCACCTGGTGAGTTGTGTTGATTCACTTGTGTTGATCAATAATCCTATCAACCCACAGCAGATATATTATGGTCATTTTGTGAGATGGGGCAGTAAAATCTTACTTATTACCCCTTTACAGTAATGTGGAGCTGTTATTTATTGCAGGCATTATTTAGCCTGATATTCACTTTTGAATCAGCTCCGGTTGTATGCCGACCTTGAGCCTCTGTCTTATCACCACACTTCTTTTATTATAAATATCTGGACATGCGGCACACAATCCTGAAATTAATATAAATTGTACCTTTTGACAGAAATGTATTCCCTAAATGAATAAAGCTGAAGAATTCAAATGTTCCACTGAAATGAAATGAAAATGGATTGGTTATATTTCAGTGTGTGTAAAAGCCGTTTTTTGCTTCACTGAAGCAGTTTGTACATCTACTGTATGTAAAGCATACTATTCATTATTTCTTTATTTGTCTTGGGCTTCTGGGTTCTTATGCTCATAGTTCTCATCACCTTTCTCTGTTATTTAAATTCCTGTAAATGTATATGTACATACATATATAATATATACACACACATATATATATCAAGTAAGATAATATATATATATATAAATATATATTATCTTACTTTTTCTGTTAACATTCTAAGAATACCACTAAGACAGAAATGTTGATCTCTGTAAAGAAATTATTCTCTGTGCAAACTGAACGTTAAGTGAGTGCCCATCCTCTGCGTTAGTACAAGGATATTAACACTACAATGACGACATAATTATTTTCCAACCCTCCCTATCATTAAACCATGACAAGTGATTCCCAACCTGGGAAGTGGGACCTTCACAAGAGGTTGTAAGATAGACCAATCTGAGAGGTCGCTACAAGATAGGAAATCAATAAAACACCAAATTATGCTACACCTAAATTGTGTTCAATTTTGTTATTCTAATATTTGTTATATTCTAGTTTGAATCATTAGATTTTTCCATAATATTAAAAGAAATCCCTTTTTGGTTGAACTGAGTAAACAAATGCAACCTATGATTAGGGGTCGCAAGCTAACATTTGTTTTAAAAAAGTGCTGTGACTTTAGATAATGACTATCAATGAAAACTGGGGTATTCCATTTTGTGGAACACCAATGTATGGCACATGTCATGGTTCAGGCCATGTCTTCAGACACAGCTGCATGCTGACCTTCAAGCCATAAACACAAAAAGCCAATCTGTTAACTCATCCACTTCTGCACACCTTTTCGGTTTCTTTCAAAATGCCCATGTTTCAGTGATGGCTGTATCTCAGCTAGTGGCAGTAGTAGCAGCAGTGCACAGATACAGTCCTGTAGAAAAGAAATCCTTACTTCTAACTCCTCTGCTGTGATTAAAACAAGGGCACATGACACACATTTTCAGATTTTATTGCCCTTTGGAAAAATCCACCACAATCTCAAATGTCCTCTCAGGGGCCTGAAATCCAACTTATCTTGTTGCTTTAGTTCTGTAGCAGGCTTCAACCTTACCAGTTGTATCAGGGCTGCTGTCGTGTGGCCTGGCTGGCTGCTCCACTGGTGCATCTCCACAGACGGCTAGAAGATGCCAACACTTTTCCTTCTCATTTACAATTATTCCTTTTTTTCCTGACTTTGCCATCAAGCTGAACCCTCCTTGTTTATTTCCAAGAATGCAGTTAAGCCTTCCTTGGCTGAGATTTTGATATGATGGAGACTCTAGAGCCTCCTACAGAAACCATGCAGGCTAACTATTTGGCCCCCCAAGGCCAACCGTCTGGTAGCAGACAAACCCACGCTTCAGAGGCCTTTTTAACTCCTCACCCGGGCAGATAAATGACTTTGCCCACGCACTCAGAGCCAGAACAATGAGTTTAGCCGCTGCACTCCAGACTTTCTATTGTACATTGTGTGACTGGCTGACCTGTATCAAAGGTCGGTCACAGGAGAGGGACACCAAGCCCAGGATAATTATTGTAATCCAGAACCCATTTAATATAACCATTTTTTATTTTTTAACACCAGTGGGCTACTGTTGCAGATGGCTTATGTATAATGACCCACAATAACCACCACCATCATCTTGTGGAGTACAGTAGAGTCAAGAGTACTATTCAGCCAAGCCATAGACAAAGTCCAAAACAAATATGACAGCCCAGCCATTCAGGTTGACTATTAAATGAATCACTATTAAAACCCAGTTGACTATCCTTAGCTGTCCTAGCGCACATTTGGCATCGAGGGTCCCTCAATTGAAAAGCCTGACTACAACAAACATGCATTCATAAAGGTTGCTAGCAAACTTTAAATGTAAAGCCAACTGATTAATTTATTTAATGTTAGGCATCTGCACCCAGGCCCCTCATCTCACAATCTATCTATGAGTATAAACTGCACAATTTATCACTAAGAGCCATTGCAGGCGTCCTGGACGCCACTATCTCAAATCACACAGGTAGTAGACCGCTGTGATGTACTACAATATGCTGCATCTCTCTCATATTTCAGCCGTGTGATCCCATCAGCAGCAGGAATGGCACAGGTGTCACTTTCAAAAAGGAAATCCCCCCTGCTGGAGAAAACGGAGATCAGAATAGTTTTCTTGGCAGAAATACAGCGCTGATTTACTGTTTTGACTGGATTTTTGAATCTGAAGACAAAAACAGATTTAGTGAGACTCAGTTCTGTTGTTAATGAGGTGTAGTGGTGACAGCAGATGCCTCCTTCACACACTGTGGTCACTATGCCTATAGGATGGTTAGTGAATGGCCTTGGTCAGTGGACCACAGTGCACTTGTTTGAAAAGCATCTCACTGTCTTTCTTGCTTTAACACATCTTAAACAAGGAGAGGTCTGTTACCTGGCTGCCACATTTGGTCATGTACTGGCAATAGATGCAGCAGAGCGTCAATTAACAAACATGCAAGGACGCGGTCTTTTCCCATCATACAAGCTATTGACTTAGTCATGGCCACTCATATCCCAGAAGTGATGAATTTACAACCACGTGCCCTCCCTAACTGAGATCCTACAAGGAGAAATGAGACTGATGGAGAGGCAAAGATTTAAAGATTCAATGAAAAAGATAGGTGTTATGAGGCTCTATTTTTGGGCACTTAAATAAGCCTAGAGTCTACAGCCATGCTAGGTGCACCGTTAGTGTGTGCTGTAGACATAGCAGTGCTTTGAACTAAATGCTAACACTAGAATGGCAACATGCAGGGATAATGTTTACTTCACAATCTTAGTGTAATGTTTTAGCATGCTAACATTTGCTAATTAAAAATGATATAGTACTCCATTACAATAGTTGAGATATTTCAGTCTCAACCAAAGTGGTGGACAGGCAGACATGGCCAGCATGGCTAAAATCTATTCACTATACAGTGCCTCTAGCTCTTGTAATTTATTTAACATTGCTCATATAAATAGTGTGACCGGATGGCATTCATACAATTCAGATCACTATACAAGCCAAACCACTAAAACACATCATCTGGCTCATCAAATCGCAATCCAAGTATCCAGATCCACCACTTAATCTATCCTGGCATAACTGGATGATAGAAATTGCAGTGAAACAACTGAGGCCAGCATTGTCTGCCCATTTGACACTATATGCTAACTATGCCAAGGGCTCTCATGTTTGACACCAACATATGCATAGTCGTAGTGGCATATTGCCACTTTCAGTTCAGTTGTTGACACTTTTTTATAGATTTCTTTCTGTCTTCCCTCCTCATTTGTGTACATAGATAATGAATGGGATGTTGTCACTTTGCAGCTATTGCCCTTGCTAATAGAATTAAGGCATTATAACTTTGAAAGTGCCGACTTTTGGAAGACAGAAAAGCATTGTGTGTGACTAGAGTTTATAACTTATTGTTACAGTTGCTTTATTTCCATATATGGATCTGCATTCACTATTCTGACTGCATCTAACTTTAGACTGCAGGAACAATGATTTGAAAATAAGGACTATTACGCATGTGGATGCAGTGGTCAGTAGCTCTTCCAAAACCTTTTTTTTTTTCAGCTTTATTGCTAAAACAGCATTAAATCATGTCTGATGGGGTTTGATTTTTAATGGCAACGGCTGCATGTTCAGATGCTGCAACCAGAAGGCTAGCTCCTTCAAACAGTTTTGTTTCAATTTGTTGTAAGCTTTATTGCTGAAACACGCATTACCTATGACAGAAATAGCCCACAGTCATCTAAAAAGAAAGCATGGGGTTTCGATTAAAGAGCAGCGGACCTTTAGGACGATCCACCCAACTAGAACGACCGGACAGGACCAGCTCCACCACGACAGAGCCTGACGCTCCAGAGGGAGTAGAAAGAGAGCCGGATAGCAACCATGCTGGCCAAGCTTGGACTTAAGGCTGCTTCTGGCTAATGTCTGGTCTGGATGAAATGGGAATAGGTCTGAAACAAAGGGAAATCAGAAACTGTTGTGCGCATATATTTACCGAGACCTGCTCCATCAACATCACAGATCACACACTCGACGGGTGGAGCCGACAGAGCGCAGGAAGAGAGGAGGCGAACTTGTGAACGGTGATGCTTGGTGCTTTAACACAGTCAAAGTGGATGGACACTGCTGCTGTTTTACATTCCCAAAATATGCACCATAGAATTATTTCCTGGGTGTTTAAGTTTATATATTGATTTATTTTACTTAAAGTTTTTATGTAATTATATGAATGTATCTTTCCTATATGTGTAGCACAAAGGAACTACAAACTTTTATTTTGTTATACAACCTTTAGTTTTATAATGATCCATTAGTTTCCTTGATTCCTTCCTTGATTCCTTGAAGTGAAACAGTATGTTCTTTACAGAATGTAACAGATGTATGAAATGACCTGAGGTCAATGTCATTATAGTCATGAGCAATCAGCAACCACTGTACTGTTCATGCCTCATTGGTCTCACTGATTGTGATGAGATCAATATATGGATTCATCGGCTGAAGGAGAGTGTGAATGTTAAATATTCTACACATCTTTTCCTCAAGAATTTAACCATTTGATTCAGTATTACTGTCAGTAATGACAATAATATACTTACTAAGTATTATATTTATTAACGTAATTAATATAATATTAGATTACACACAACCTATTTGTATTAGTTCGGTAGAATTATGTCAGACCTACAATACATTATCTACCACAGGCTTTAATTGCAATAAATTAATAATATAATGTGCAATAATGAAATTCATATGAAACTATACATTGAAACTAATTCTATATAGTATTTATTCTTTTAACATTTTATTCTTACATAAAATGACACAATACAGATACGCTGGATGTCAATCAAACTGCGACTTTACGATGTTATTGAAAATTAAACTTCACAAATAGAAAACAAAATGTTTTCTTGTACTTCTTGTTGTTTGTTTGGAGATTTCTCACCAATATTCACAATTTATACAACCTTCAGCTGTGAGCAGCTTCTTGGAATCTGCTTGGAATTAGTAATGTAGTATGGAATTGGGACATGCCATTTGTCTGTGAGACATGCTAGCTTTAGCTTTTAACACCAGTATAAGCAGAGTGGCACCACTTCACCAAAGTCAGTTGATTAAGAGGGATGGATTCGGTGCAAAATGTTTTTACCAGTTTGTATCAGTTACCTAAAGGGCAATATAAGCCTAAAAAGATTTTGAGTGCAATCCAAGTGTAATATTTCTTTAAGAACTATTTCAAAAATTAAAAAGCCAAAAATGACAAGACGAAAATGTCCCTTGGTTGAAGAAGGATAAGAACTGTGACCTGCCCTGAGTGCAGATAGACCATGCAGTATTACAGCAAATAAAACAAAAACACAATCAAGTAAATGTTAAGCTTTGTATGGTTGACCTGACAGATGAGATGAGAAGAGACTGATAGACAACATAACATAAGATGAGATGGGTTCATGCCCAAACACAAGAACCTCCGTTTTGTTCAGGCAACGCAAATTTTATATATATGAAGTAATACCTTCAATTACCATCAACCTTTCAGAAAGTTGCAGCGGAGTATCATCTGCATAGGAAGGAAAAGCAATTACAGATTGCACGCTATATGAGAATAACAGTATCTTTACAAACATTATGGATTAGCTACCAGTCCAGGAGAATCCCTGCCTCCTACTGAATGCATGCTGTGGTAAACCATACCCCCACCCCTTGTAGTCCAAATCCACCCCTGAGCACAGAATTTGCGCCAGTAGCTTGTATAAGAGTACATTCAGTACTAGGATGTTAACAAAACTACATACATTTGTTTAATAAAAATATATTAATTGTAGTTGGACATTTTTGGGTTCTGTCTCCATGACTTTGGATGTAATACATCAGTTTGAAAGATTTTTATAAATAAGACCCCTAATAACAAAATAAACATTAAACTTGATCTATTATTCTGCTTTCCTGGCACAATAAGAATCAATCTTAATCTTTTTTTACATTAATATACACAGGGTATGTCGGCTGAGATGAGATATTATATTATTATTTAGAAATACCCAACTTCATACAGTCATAAACACAGCAGGGAGCACTAGCCACTAGGGATCTTCACTAGTAACTCAGGTTTAAATGCCTTGCTTAAGGGCACCTCAACACATCACTGCAGAAGTATCAGTGTACAAGTATGTTCACGTATGTCTGCAATTTATTTTGTTAAATATCTGACATTTGCTTTCATTCATAATAATTTTCCTTGAGGCGCTTATTTTCCTACAATCGTGTAGACTTTGTTCTGGCCCTAGTGATCCAAATCACGCAGACTCCCAACAGGAACAGCTGCCGAGTCCACTCTAGGGGAAAGAAAAAAAAATCATGGCCAGAAAGTGTGTCTGTTTCTGTATGTGTGTTTATGTGTGCATCTCTCTGTGTCTGTGTGCATGTGTTGGTTTGTGTGGTGGGGTTCAGCCAAGGGACCTCAGCCCTCTCAAAGCAGCTGCGCTACTCTTTTAGAGAGGTGGCCTTACATAGATGGGAATGAATTAATCAGGTATAAGCAGCACATACTGTATTAGTTTGATATGTCGGTTCATCACTGTCTGAAAAATAAAAAACTGACAGAGCTCATTTTAAGCTAGTTCTAAATGCATAAAATGATTAAAATCATGTAATGTAAATTCATATAGCAAGCATCTGACTCAATCAGCTATTAAATGATTTATGCCATAATTAAGCTTACAATGCATGTACCATAATCACAGTCAATATAACAAATAAGCACATGACTGACTGCTTTGTTTTCTGTGTGTGTGTGTGTGTGTGTGTGTGTGTGTGTGTGTGTGTGTGTGTGTGTGTGTGTGTGTCTGAGATGGTCAGTGTTGAATTAAGCGCACTTGAAGCCTGATTATGCATTCTTCCGTAATGCAGCCTTCAGTGGCCACTAATTTAGAAACAGAATCTTCCCCAGGGCTTCTTTCTGCTTTACTTGGTATATAAGGATTCCCATATAGATGATTCACCTCATATTTCAAAGGCAAGGGCTGTGAACTCATGGGCAGGTCCTATTGGGTCAAGGTTTGGACCTCCATATTTTCTCCTGGCAAGATATGCTTTCACACTAAACCAACCCAGAAAGCAGCAGTCATGACTGCAGGCAAACCAAGCCCTTCTCTTGTGGTGTCAAACCAAATGTAAACTAATCTGTCAACCTAAATGTGCACAGCTCAGTATTCTGCATGTCTAAGAGACCTGAGGGAAGAAACTCATATACTGTACAGTATCAAGCAAAGACAAGACCAGAGCTTACTAAAGGGTCTGGAAACAAATGGGTTGTGCATCATCAGAGAGAATAGAGATTTGGCGTAAATTACAAAGTGCAGGTTGTGGTTGTGGGGAAGGTTTGGGTAAATATCAGATTTTTATCATTTTGGTTAACCACGCTGAAGATTGTGATTTGACAATTGCGCCCATGTCCACATGATACATTTATGTTAGACTGGAGTAGTTTTTTATTCACGTCTTATTAGCCATTGTGAGGATCATATTCGGATCAAGACATTGCATTTAGACATACAGCCTGCTTCTTTCATTTTTAAATTATTATTGGAGATGTGTGAAGTACGGCCAGCATCACCTGTCCCTTGGGTATTCTATCGTTATTTGTGTGTGAAGATCCAGTGTAGGTGCGTTAAATGTGGCACATTTGTGCCTTCTGATCTCATCTGACAAAGCTGAGAAAAAATGGTGGTGACAAAACAGTGCTGATTTGTGCAGATGTGGACTGTCCTAAGGGAGCCCTTTTGTGCACGCGCTTCATTGATTTCCCAACTGAGGGTAACTGTGGAACCAGAGGTCACACCCCAGTGCCCTTGCACAGATATTCACCCTTTTAGGGGACTAGAATGTAGACAGCAAGCAGGCGACAAAGTGCAAAATCACATTGTCCACACATGTCACCACTCATGTCTAATGGCCTCCCGTATCAGCAAATGAACAGCCTTTGAGATGAGAAGGACATTTCAGAGCCAGATAGATAGATAGATAGATAGACATAGATAGATGTGATCCCAATAAGTAACCCATGACATCCTGTGGTTAGTCGAGTAGTGGTCCAGTAAAGCCATTGGTTATTCCCTGGTAAAGTGCATTAGAAGCCACTACATCATTCGTCCCACACTGTCAGACCACAAGTGGCGTGCGGTTCTCTCCCTGCACATTTATCATGCCATTACTGCTGGGATAGCAAGCAAGGCGGAGGAATGAAAAAGAAGAAAACATATATATTTAATGGCATTTGGAATTGATTTTAGTTGTCAATGCCAAAACATCAAGTACTGTTCATTGGACTAGTAGTTTAATATCATGGCGTATTCCATCATTGTCATTTCTCTGTTCAAAATCATCAATCTGTTTGTCAAGTTGCGTAAAAAGGCTTACAGTGTAATGTTGTATTTTCTCCATTCAGCATATTGGTTTCATTCCTGAAATACTGTATGTGCAAAGGGAAACTTAAAATAATCTGTTTAAAATAGATGTCTCCTACATAATGTAACAGTTAATAAATGCAGCAATTTTGTAAACTTTTATTATCATTTCGGCCTAGTAGATTTGTTTTTGTTTGGATAAAACAGTAAACTGCTGACATGCCCTCTTGTCCTGCCATTGTAAGTGCTCTTGTACAATCAGAACCTGAAAGACAGGATTGTTTTATGAATCTACCTCCTTCTGCCCGGAGGTATTGATAGACCACTCGTCACACCGCATCTCATTGCCAGTATTGATTGCGCTGTATTTCAGGGTGGAGGGCTGTGACCTTATACTGTTGTGGATTGCTTGACTGTCACTCACTTCAAGTCAAGGGTCACACGCAGCCCTCATGCAGCCCATAATACCAGCACAAGATCACTCCTTCTATTGTTCATGTTGAGCACTCTGTCTGATTATCAACGGTGTACTCTTTGGATTGATGTTTTACCTTCAGCTGAACAGAAAGTTACAAATAGGGATGGATCTAAATATGTATACATCAATGCCCTTCAAATAATAAACCCGTAATGTAGAGGACAAATAAATAGCTCTTGTTATGATGGAAAATAGACTATAAGGACATATGTTACTGCTATAAAATCAAACTATTCTGACAAATGAAATAAGCTGTGGAATCCAAACAGACTCAGCAAGGCTGGCCTCAAAACATGCTACCAGAGATTCACTTGAAGACAAGAGCTGATGGAAAAAAAAGCTCTTTCCAATCATCACATATAGTCTGTCTTATATATTGCAGTCTGTGTGCACTCTAATCACATGTAAATATGCCTGTTTATATAAATGCCTGTGTGTGTTTGCATGTGTTGGTCTGTGTGCAGTGGGCTCCATGTGTTTTGCATAATGAAACCGGCTTGAAATATCACATGGTTCGACTATTTGTGCCTCCGTTTACGTTTGTGTTGGCATGCGTGGGGCAGCTCTGGAAGCGTGACAGGTGAAGCCTCCACCTGGCCCCGCTGAGTCCACCTGCTCCCTCGCTGGCAGGTGACGAGGAGGGGGCCGACTGTTGCCATAGGGAACGGGCGGACCAGTGAAAGGATTTCTTTTAGGGGCAATCTGGAGGACCATGGGTGAGCACTTAGTTCCTCAGGGCTACTGGCATCTGTCGGTGCTTGTGGACTGGCACAAAAGGCAACACATAATTAACTTCATTATCTCACCTGGCATTGTTATTCTGGGTGCTAGCATATTCTTTTATCCTTTAATAGTGTGCAGGCTGTATTAAATATGAGGGTGTGCATCAGTCTGCTGTTTGCCTACGTGGTGTATTTCTGGCTCCTGCTTATGTTTCATTGGAGCGCCTCCTCAGAAGCCCCCACCCCCTTTCATGTTGGTACCATTATAGCTCCTATGACTGTCTGTACTTCTCTCTCTATGTGTTTTTGTGCACCTAATGCAAGTGAACACAGAAGCTTCCACTGACAGCATATGTTTGTGCTGCCTGGCCACGTGACAAGAAGGAATCCCGCATGTGGAATTGAATGCATGTCCTGTTTCTCAAACAGACAGTGAGCTACAATGGTCGAAAATATTTTGATGAAGAGATGACTAATAGCTGCGAAAATCCGTGATGGAATCATACGGATACTGGTTTGTTTGCCCTGCTTAATTTAGTGCACACAGAGAGGATTTTAAATTGCATCATGAATTTATTGAGTTTGACTTAAGCATTCAAAATAAACGTTGCTTCAGAAAATATGGTTCTAATTAGAAATATCTTTTAAAAATACTACTGCATCTATGAAAGGATCTGATATTCAACTGTAGTATATTTCCAGGTACATACTGTGTATAAAAAGCATAGTGGATTTAAGAGTGATACATTTCCTCTTCTAATCAAATCATAAACAAGGCCAGTAGTACAGCATGTGTTTCAAAAGAGGGTGCCATACTGCAGTTATTGACTGAGGAGGATGCCAGTGAATTTGCATTTCTCAGCAGGATCCAGTAAAAGGGGGAAAAAATGGGGAAACCCCCTTGAACCGAACAAAGCCCACAGAGATTTTCGGTCTCATGGAAGTGGGCCTCACAGTGGTAGCAAAACGAATGGCATCCAAACTGTGTCTCATGAGTGAGACGTGGGTTAGTAGAGAATTATTCTACAACAGCACGCCCATTGGTTCAGAGAGGAAAAGACAGCTCAATCCGCTCCTGGGGGGAGGGGGCTGGTGAGGGGTGGACAGCGTGGAGAGATGAGGATCCAAGAGAGGAAGCATGCATGGCACAAAGACCTCCATAGAGCATGTGGGGAGGAAATGTCGTCAAATACGGACCTGAACCAATCTGATAATAAGAGGAGACAAAAAAAGGTATATAATATGGAAGAAAAGGATATATTAGACAATGAAGGCTTGCAATATAGTTGCCATGGAGATGAGCAAGTCTCCCAAGCCTCGTCATTTCTCTGACTCCTCCCGTGAACGCTGGGATAAAAATAGACATGGGAAGAGAACAAAGAGCTATTTAAAAAAAAAAAAAAAAAAAGACAAGATGAGTGAAGAAGAAAGGTGGAAAAATTGGGACGTGTGTATAGAAGTGCGTGTGTGTGTCTGTATCTGTGTGTGTGATTGATTGGTGAAAGAGATGGTGTGAAGCAACCATGCGTCCAGGCTTCTCTGTGAAATGGTGGAGCAGAGTGAGTGACAGACATAGCCTGCTTGTCTGGACGAGGAAATCCCATCATTAGCATTTGTTTTTATTGTTATTAATTATTATTATTATTATTATTATTATTATTATTATTATTATTATTAATATACTTATACAAAGAATTGTTCATTTATTATTCATTTTATTTATCTATTCATTGACTTTGTTCTCCACTACCACTACTATTATTACTAATAACCATCATCATTGTAATTATCATCATATCTGTTATGTTACTGCTCTGTAAAATATGTGTGCTGCGGTTGCACACTTTTCTCCCACAATGCAATGCATTAGGGAAATGGGGGATCTTGAAAGAAATTAAAATAAATTGTGGGTGGTGGTAAACACCTCCAAAAATATCTTCGAAAAACAAAAAGTAAGAATTAAATCTCTGATGTCCATTTGTGAAGTTTAATTGGCAGCAGCTTTCCAGAGTTGCAGTTTGACACGCAACCTCACACGTCTTGTATCATTTCCTGTTAGTATAAAATTGTAAGGTATGTTGATATTTTTGTGTACTAATTGCTAAACGCTTAAACTATAGTGATTAGTATATATATATGTATATATATATACATATATATATAAATTCAGTCCCTGCAGGGAGTTGGAGCAAACAATTAACTAAAATTCAACCAATTTCTGTGAATTATGTATGGCCTAGCAATTTTGTCCAATCACTGCAACTTTGCAGCAAATTTGACCATTGTAGTTTCCAATGAGTTACATCAATCACAGCAGTATCCGAAGCAAACCTTAATTATGTAGAATGGATTTGCAGGAAAAACATGCTGGTTCCAACCAGCAGTGATGTACAGGTGGTCTCTGGGATGCTGTGAGGGTTACAGATGCAACAGAGCCCACTTCTGTCTACACTCATCAGTGATTCTGGGTGTGATCAGAGGTTCAGTGGTTGAAACTTCCGATAAGAGAAGGCAGACAGGTGTTAAGTTACTCTATAAAATGGAACACACACTGTGAAATGTTTCTCTGGATCTTGACTGCAGAAGTGACACTGTGTCTGCTCCGTATGCGCAGCTTCATGTGTGCAAGTTCCGTGTTCCGCCAACACAACAAACCTAAAATGAAATTGGGTTTATTTTGTTGACTCAGGGGAGAAGACAGATCCAGAGAGAGACCCAGAGAGTGGCAGCTGGCCCTAGCTAACAGGACAACTGCTAATGGGACACCCCATCTGCTGCTCCTGTTTTCCTGCCCACCGCCCATCCTAGTGCCAACCTCTGTGCTTCTGGAAAATGTCCTGAGCTCCCCTGCTGTCTGGCATCTATCATCTCACTACATTATTTACCAACATCCAATTCCATGAACATTTGACACGGCAACTTCTAGTGCATGAAATCAAATGGCATATAATCAGATTCATGGAAAACAGCAGGGGACAGTACATTTAGTAAAGTATTGCACTAAAGTCTAATATACAGTTTACGTTTAAGTTTAAATTGAGAGATTTTATACATTACATTTGACTTCACACTTTTACTTTTACATTTACTCTGCTATCTACATGCTAACACCTGTGGCTACACCTGGACCACCAACAACATTAAGTTTCTGCTTCCATGTTAACACATTCATAATTCATTCATCATTCTTCTGAAATAGAACTTTTACTTGTGAAGTACACTTTATTGTTATTCAGATACATTTTTAAACGCAGGACCTTTACTTTTAGTTGTTTTTGTGGCATTAAAAACAACTTTGAAGCTGCCTTAAATTTGGAAATTCTCTATTAGTGATTATTTTCATTAGGGTGTTTTTGTTTTTCCTCTTAGATTACTATGTTAATTGCCTTTAACAATAATTTAAAAGTAGGATTTTCATGACATTTGAAACGCATCCATCTTAGATATGGTCCCAGCAGCAGCCTATTCATCCAACAACTAACATTCATCTGGGGCTCAAACTGACAAGTATAGCAAGAGTTGTGATGATATGGCTTTTCCATTCAGAAATAAGAAGCTTTGTCCCACTGGACCTCTCATTTGTAAAGTGCCAAGCATCACTCTCCTCAACAGCATATATAATAGCTTCTTTTCTCTTGTGCCGGATTTATAGCGGCCATCAGTCACTTGTCTGCACACAAGACACCAGAGTTATGATGATTATCTTGATGCGAGTGCCCCTCCACTTCCTCATTCCTTCATCCTCCTGCCTGGACCAGCAACACATGGATCAAACCTGCCTTTGCAGCACCATCTGGTGACCACTGCTGTGATTCAAGATGCCTTCTCGCAGATGAATGAGGGAAAAGAAATTCAACCCCTGCTCTTCATGTGTTTGCTCCCTACCTGTAATACCACTCTGATCCTCTGGATGGTGTCTCAATCCTGTGTCCTTCCTCCTCAATGACGGTCTGGGGGATTTCACAACCCACACACAGACAGCCAACATGAGAATTCTTATACTTTTCTGCTTTATTATTGGCACAGTCCCTCCTAAAAATATTACTCTCAAATGGAGGAACCCCTCCCTAAAGGATTTGTGTTGGCACTCACATGGCCCCTGTTACTGTTTCACCCGGAGCTCTGATTAAAGCTTGTTCATTCCGCCACAACAAATATGTTTAGCTCGAAGCAACAGTATGAAGTGTGTTTCCATTTTGAATTTTGAGTTATTCTTAAAATATTCTAGCAAAGATCAACTCAGCATGTAAAAAGAAAAAGCTCTATTGTGTGTGTACAAATAATCCATACATAGCTCTTTAAATTCAAGCATTTTCACTGTCAGTTTCCTATTTCACATTGCAAACTGAAAGCTACCAGCTGATACATGAAACTTTTGTAGCAGACCCTGACCTCTCTGAGAGGGGGAGATATGCCGACTGACACAGTGTGATATTATAGAAGTAACTGAGGCTTGAAGACACTTAAAGTGTGGCAGTTATTTTATATACAAGTGTAGATGAAAAATGTATATTCTGTTCAAAAGTTATTGTATTATAAAGACTGAGGAAGTAAAGGCAAGTATTGAGACTGCACTACAGCAAACTTTATGTTTCTTCATTATTATTATTTTCTATGAGTAATGTGTTCCCTCATGAACACAACATTTTCTGCCAAAGTTGGAACCGTTTTGGTTATTCCACATATTATAGATATTGCAGATATTTCTGTTTTTTGTCTCTGGTTTGAAGTGAGCGAGGCTCAGTTAGAAAAACATCTAAAAAATGTTATCACAGTTGAGGGATTGTTTTCTAATATTGCCAGATGACTGATCAAACCACACCCACACAGCTCTGACGAAGCAGATTAGCTTGACTAAAGAAGTTCTGACTGTTAAATAAATAATAAAATGCTATTTTTCTAACCACTAAAAACTTTACTCATTTAGCCAAACATATTTCATGTTATAGAAACATTTTGAAACCAAGTTTTCTGGGGCTTTAACACATTAAAGAATGTCTCGTCTGCGGTGCATTAGTTTACGTAAATTAGATGGGAGGACAGAATGCATTCATTCTCATATAAAATTAAGAAAATATATTATTTTATCGGTGACGAAATGAAGTTGATGACCAAAGTTGAACTATATTTTTAAAAGATGTCCCCTGCGTCACTTAGAGATCATTTGTGGGTCAGGTTTGACAGTATTACAGTTAAAGAGTGTGAGAGATAATGTCAGAGCTTTGTAATTATAGAGCACAGCTGTTATTATTAGATTACACAGAGTTAAGTGTAGCACTTTGCTAACCTAATAACCCATGTTCTCATCATCAGTATGTCAAGGTTTTGCCCTATTCCTTCATGATATCAGAGACAGAGGCTGCGCTTGTAACAATGTGATCTCTTTCATCTTTATTTTCGGCTAGATAAAATTAGCATTGCTTGGCCTTCTGCGTAACCCTACAAATAAAAAAAGAAGGTTACGGCTTTTTTATACCAAAAACAAACTTTGATCCCGTTCTTAGAAATCAGACAAGAAAACCTTCTGTCCCGTGCTAAAGGCCAAACCACCACTGACGTATCAAAGAGAAAGCATTGAATTAAGTTTGGATTGGGTTCATTTACGCAATTTGTCTAAGATGATGCAAAAAATAAAGATGGAAATACTCAAGTAAAGTGCAAGTACCTTTAAACTGCATTTGAATACAGTGCCCTAGGACAGCTGAAGCATAAGTATGTTTCAGTATGTAAATATCAGTATGATCTGTCAGATAGATAAAAGGCTGATGGGTTTAAGGTTTATTTACTCTCCTGCTGACATTTGTTACCTTCTTAGTTTAATCATTTCTATACAGTATGATAAATACTCAGACAGTACTCAGATATTTTACTTCGGTAAAAGTAGTAATTTACTTCACGTAAATACTCTGTTATGAGTAAAAGTCCTGTATTTAAAATCTAAAAAAGTACCAAAAAAAGCACTCATTATGCAGAATAGACCAATTAAAAATAATATATGAATTAATGTTAATGTGTAATGTTGCAGCTGGTAAAGGCAGAGCTAATTTCAACTACTTTATATACTGCTAGGTATGAATCTATGATAATACATCATAGAAGTATACAGTAGATAAAAACAGAAATATTTAAGTAAAGTAGACATAGTATCTAGTACCTCACAATTGTACTTACAGTGGATGAATGTGCTTAACTACACTGTGCCCTAATCAACACGTAAGTTGGCTGCAAATTACAGCAAATGTGTGTTCAAACTGTTAAACTGCAGGGGGGCCGTGGTAGCTCACCTGCTAGAGCATGCGCCCCATGTACCAAAGCTCCATACCAAAGCAGCCTGGGTTCAGTTCCAACTTGCGACCCTTTGTTTTCAACTGCCTCTGTCCATCAAAGGCAAAAAAGCTTTTGTTGCAAGATTGCTGGCCTTCCTTTTTACAAATACTAAACATTTGAGCTTCAAGGGTTTAACAAATATGAATCCAAATGAATAACGAGCAAAGTCAACTCAAGGCCGAAGATGTAACAAAGACACCTTCACTGAGCTGTTGGTGTTATTCCAAGGATCTTAAACCTGAGAATACCCTTTGTCTAAGATACGATTTACTCCGGAAACTTATTTTGTGCAGTGACTGGAGACAGAACAGTGGAGACAATGAAACCTCTGATTTGAATAGTGATTGTGATTCATGGTTTTACTCAGCTGGCTTCAGGGGAAATAAATATGGGTTGTAAACTATTCTTCACTTTGCAGAGACCTCCTGGGTTATGGTTAAAGAGCCCTTGCAACTGGGCCACATTTTGGGGGAAACTTTCATTTAAACTGTGGTTTCTTTAGGCAGATCCACAAAGAGTAGCAACAGTATTACACATATTGGTTGTAGTCTCCAACTTGCTGTCTCTACAATTGATCATGAATGTGAAAAAAGCTCCCTCATTACCACTCACAGAATTACATTTCATAGTGAAGAGTTAGACTAAATAACTGCCTCAATACAGCCAGATTCACGACGGCGCCCTCGTCTCAGAGAATGCAACTATTCACACAACATCTCCCGCAGCTTACACTGCAAAAAGCCACCTCGTAGCTTCTCTCATCACTCTAATTTCCCTGGGGCCTTTATGTATGAGGAAGTTTTTAGAGATGGGTACAAGCAACACGCATACAGTACACCCATCCAAACACTTCTCCTGCCATCGTTTGTTTCCTCACATTTCTACAGTATGTCTGTGATAAAAGCCTGTCCTTTTCTACCATTTGGTATTCCCAGCTGCAGCCTCAGTTTGTCATATTGGTTATGATGGCAAGTCACTCGGAGTGCACTCTGTGCTTGCTCTCTTTACGAAGGACACATACCATTTAAAATCAGTGCATAAACCTGTCAGCCTCTCTTGAGACCTGTTCTTGGTAGGCAGATGCATTATTTGTGGCACTTTTTGCACCCTAGGACTGGGGTGGTCCTCCATATTTTGTCCTGTTAGACTGCATATGGCACTCTAATCAGCTAACGGAGTACGTGATTTACATTCACTGTCAGTTCTCCCCTTCCGTATCACCATTCCAGACATAGCCAAGGTCACTTTGTAGCCGAATCCAAAAGATAGTCTGTCCAGTCTTGCTCATGAGGCATTGGCTGTTAACATTAAGGAGTCTTTCGTTTTGCCCTTTGTCCATGAAGAAGAACAGAGGCTCCACGCCGTCTGAGTATACAAAGTACGTGACATACATGTCAGACCAGAGAGTCAGTCTGCATAACTGAAAAGCATTCCTCACACAGAGTATAAAATAACTACTTTACATTTTATGACAGTCTTACGTAACTCTGATATTTAAAAGCAGCAAACAGTTACAGATGTGACCACTGGAATAAGAGATATTAGTTGGAGTTATTACATTACCACAGCTGAGCAAAAATCAAAAGCTAAAAATGAGCCATTCCATGAGTAAGACACTCTCAAGTATAGATTATGTGTCATAGATTTTAAGATTAAATGCATCCACCATGACCTTTCACAAAGATATTTTAGACTACTCTGTCAGTCTTAATTCCGCTCTTAGTCTAATAAATAAAAGAACATGGTTCATAATTTGTGGTTTGCCAACATTGTTGTGGAGGGAGTAAATAGAAGAGAAATAGTTCACCAGAGTCAATTAAAGGCTAACGTATACAGCCATCTGTCGGCATGAGGCGAAACCACAAGTTCAATGCCATTACACTGGCTGTCTCTAGTTTTCCATCTTCCGTAGATTCCCTTTTATGGTGTGAAAACACATTTCTCTCACCTTCTGGGCACAAAGCAAGACTGTTGAGACACTGTGCTCATCTACCGGTAGGTGTGATGTACCTCAGCAGGTGATGTGTAGCAGGAAATGTGATGTTCACTCACGCAGGTGGGTTAGCAAGCAAAACTGATTGATTAATCTGCCAATTATTTTCACAACTCATCTATTAAATGTTTAGTCTATAAAATGCCAGTGAATGGTGAGAAAATTCCCATCAAAAACCCCATCACAAGCAAAGGTGACAACAACAATATAATAACCGACTCCTAACATTAATCACATACACTCAAATAAGGATGCAATTTTTTTCTATTCAACAACTTTCTTACTGTGACATTTCAAAATGTCTTCCACCAATAAGGTCACCGTTTCCTCAGTACAGTATTGGTGAATGTATCATAACAATGAACAAAGCTTAAGAACATCCATCATACTGCCGTCTCAGAAATGATAGAAAGACAGTACAAAAAGTTGCTGTCACATCAGCTGTCCATGTAAAAAGAGAGAGGGAGCAGACACAAAAGCTGTTTCCCTAATTCATTTTGGATGTTAGGTGCTGATAGCAAAAACAATTACCGTTGCTATGGGCAGTGATTTCACCGAGTGCTCTGGTGCTACAGGAGCACAAAAAACAAGGCAACAGACCCAGAATGCCACCGCAGATTAAAGTGTACCAATGAAAAAGTGCCTGAGCGAACAGGACAGGCCAATCAACCTGAGTGGACACGGTTCGATGATGAGTGAGAGCTTTACAGTGAGTAAAAGGAAAACTCACCTCTCCATTACATACAGTGTTGAAAGCAAGAAGACACTGGTTTGTGTGAACAGAAAATATCAACATAATAAAGGGCTGGAAAAATGGTTAAGGACTTGAAAACTAGCAGTGAAAGAAGAGCCCGCGCACACACACCAAAATACCTACAGCTTTGCCGCTTTGCAGTGCCTCCCATCACGGCTTAGTATTAAAGCTGCACCAGCACACAATTAAATTATCATGTGTGTTGGGCTCCTGCAAGATCATTGAGGGTTGTTGATACTGTAATAAAGAGTGAAAAAGGAACAGGATGGAAAAGGGAGACATGTGAAAGAGTAGAAGAGCTTCTGTACTGTAGTGTGAGAAGCAAAAATAGGGCAAGGCTAATCCCCAACATTACAGCTCAGCATATTATTAGAGGGTGCTGGAGTAATTGCGTAACGTAACTATGACAAGTCATAAAAATAATGTTATTTCCTAATTTAACCTTTGTCATTCTGTGTTTCTTACATCTACAGACCTGTAAATCTTTAAACATGGTAAAATCTTCAGCTTACGGGAACCCCTGAAACTAATTCTTTAAGCACTTCAGGCTGAATATTCATATTTTGGTGGGTGACCAAAACCTGGACAAAGCCTTATAACTCAAATCAATTCAAACATTATTTGATACATAATCGTTCATGAAAGATTGCAATACAAAGGACTTCAGGGTTATATATACAAAATTCACTGCCACTAGATGTCGCACTGGAGCAACAGCAGCTCAGAAAACAAACTGATAAAACCAGTAATTTTACCTTGTAGATAATCTTTGTTAGACCACTGTTCTTACAGTCACTAGCACTGGTTTGGTCGATATAAACCCTGAAAGGTAGAGTCACTCATTCTGAGAAAGATGGTTGATTGTTAAGTTTCATTCCGGGTCACTGGGTACTTTGGGTTACTAGCATCAGTATCTGACAACCTGTTGAGTTGTGTCTTGTTTCCTATTTACCATAACCGAAAGCACCGGTATTTCACGACCTGGGAATGAGACTGTTTAATTACCTATCTTTCTCCAGAGTGACTGACCTTACCTTTAATTCACTGAGTTAGACGTGAACATTTTCTGGCTCTCCGAATCAGGCTGCAATGGCGGCAACATAATCCTACATCTACTAAAAGTTCTTGTTTTGCTACTGAAAGAAGATTGTTATTGTAATTATATGACAACATCGCGAAAAAGGATTCCTACAGAAACAGAAACAGTCCATCTCGCTCTCAACCAAAGTCCACTGAAAAAGATGGTCATTTTACCTAGCAGATCATCATGACATCATAACTTCATTCAAAGTCGACAGAAAAAACATAAAACTCACCAAAACCACGTTTGTTATTCTTTCCACTGTTCCAACAATCATCAACTCTGGTTTGATTTAAATAAATCCTTAATTCAGAGGAGGAGAAAAACAAACAGCTGCTTCAGTCGCTCTCCTCAAAGCCAACATTTTTACACAAAGGAACTCATGTACTAACTTACATCTCACAGCCAGGAACACAGAAGCACACAAAGGGAGTGTGATGTCATTCTATGCTCAGGACGCCATTACTCAACTATATCTTTGCATAGTATCAGATTAGATTATATGTATTATATAGTTCAGAACATTTGCTGCATCTGGACCTGACTTCTCTGATATTTTCTTTTAACAGAAAAAAAAAAAAAGTTTAAGAGAAAGTTGCTGCATGAGGCCCAGTGTCAGCAGAATGAAAAGAACAGGAAAATGTCTTGGAAGTGTATTTTTGTTGTGTTGCATATTTAGTGAAAGTGAAACCAGACACAAACAAACAGTGTGGCTGCTTTGAACTGATATGAATTGATTTTATTAGTGTTAATATTGGAATTGATTTAGATATAACTGCCAACAGCTTACTGGTTGTCGGCCATTCTGTAGCTCATTTCACCAAGTGAAAAATATCTTCGCTGTCAGAAATTCTGGATATTTCCGACTGAGAAAAAGAACTCAGAGGCTAATGTGAGTGGGTTTTTTTTCACACTCTGTTCCTCATGAATACAGTTGAATGACATGACGTGAACACGGCACTCTGAAGCTAGCATGGCTACAGATTATTAGTCTTCTTTAAAAGTGCATGTGTGACTTCAGAGACTGTCAAATCTTCTTGCTAGTACATACAAATGCATTTTTTAATACCATCAGTTGTATTTCCCTGTCATCACACCTGTGTTAACTGAATTAAATCCCTATTTTTTGGCTGCTATGACATCCCAATTTCCCTCCGGGGATTAATAAAGTCTATCTATCTATCTATCTATCTAATTGATTATCAATAATCAATTATTATCATCAATATTGATTATTGCCATAGATTTCTCTTGTAATTCATCTGATGGACATTCACAGCATCAATGTTTATTTTCAGCAAAAACAAGCCCCTCTCCTGAGTTCAGCTGTTGTCAAGCTGAGGGGTTGTTCCAGTTAGATAAAAAGAAATGCCCAACATGTATTCTTACAATCAGCTGTGATGAAACATTTGGCAGGTGCTTCGATAATGCTGCTGGGAGAGTCATGCATGCACAGCTGGGTCTAAGCCAGCCTTGTGATGTAAACTATGGGATTTTTTAAAATAAAAACACACTTTACGTGATCATGTTGCAGATACACACTGTTGTGTCAGAATCTGATTCAGAGCAGCCTCTTCCTGACATATCAAGCTGTGCTCACTGTTCCTGGGAAGACATCCGACCGTGGTGGGACTCCAGATGAGCAAGTCAATGCTCAACAGCTCCACAGTGCTTACTGGAAAGTAGAAATCGAGAGGTAAATATTTTAGTGTGAGTTCAGACCTTGGGTTATCAACCCTTTTTTCAAAACTTGGTTCTTACGCAAGTGTTCTGTGTTTGCATCCTGTCTCACTAGTGATCAGCGACACATTATCACATGTTCACTGATTAGAGCCTTCCACTCACCTCAACCAAATTACTTATCTTACACATCAAAGTGTGTTTACAAGTGATGGGGAGTACCACTGCATATGTTACACACTGTACATAAGTTATACTGTATAAAGGTTGCGGATCCAGAGAGAGCTGCGTTGAGTCTGATCAATTCTGTCAATGTTGGTTGGGGCTAGTTAGAAGTAGGGTAGTTTGAAAATGAAAAATATCTGAGACTGGAGAGTTAGAAAGAATAAGCTTACCCGACCTCTGCAGCCCGCTTCCCATCCCTGCTTGAGGTTCGCGGCTCGGGGTTACATTAAACACTACTACAGTAGTATAACGCACAGAATCTCCAACCAAAGTGTCGATTCTATTGTTGGCAATGTTGAGCTTTTGCCAAGGAAGATGATGTGTGAAATAGAAAAGACAACATCTCTGCTATATTGATTCTGAACCTGTCAATCCTGTCCAACAATATTAGAGGAGTGCAATGCTGAAGCAGTAGTTTCCATGAGCTGCAGGAATAAACAACAGACAAATGATAATCATTTTTGATTATATATATATATATATATATATTAATACATGGACACACAAATTCAGGGAGTCAGGAAGGTTGTCACTTCCCTTCCATAAAGGCAATATGTACATTTCTTCCACCAATATTTTTACGTATCATCATATCCTGCACAAGCTGAATGAAATGTTCAATGTTAAACTGACTCCAACAGGCACTGGATGTGTACACTGAACTCCTGCTTCATGTTGGCCTTAATGTCAACCAACACTGAGCATGACAGCTGTGTGAGCAGCTCGTGAATGCATGCCAAAGTCCTTTGGTTGTTCTGTATCCTCTGCAAGCCATGAACTGATCTTTGATACACGAGTTGATCACCTGCATGTCTACACAAGTAACAGCCCGCTTATATTACATACAGACCAGTGTTACTGCTCTTAATGAACTCATCTGTTTTTCAGTGTCTGGAGGATGATCTGATGAGTGATCACTTTTAAAAACTGGGTCTGTAGCTTATTTGTCACTCAACTCTGTTGCAGTGAACTGAAGAGGTTATCATTGTACATAATCCATTTGGTTACTTTTTCAAAATAAACTCTAATACAGACTTTCAGGTGTGTGTGCATTTGGACAGAAACAGGAGCCTGACTGAGACAAAATTTCAATTAGAATTATTATACAACATAGTTCATTTCCAGGATGGTTGGTCATTTTAATAAATGTTCAGGTGTTTCCATAACTGGAAAACAAGTCTCTAAATGTCCAGGTTTTTGGTGGCTTCTTTGCCACACTATTGCTTGAGCATAGAGAGACACCAACTATGGGATTGCCTGAGGGACAGGCAAAGCAGACAATCAAGTTTAGAAAATGAGGCTTAAGGTGAATCTACATATAAAGTGTCTTTATAGTGGTTTTCCATCATTCAGAACAGATACACTGCCATTTTATCAAATGTATCAAACCACACCGACTCCAAGACACGTGCCACCCCAGGACCCCCCATGTTTTTTCCACTTCAAGTCTATTTTATTTGTCTGGAGGATGATCTGATGAATGATCACTTTTAAAAAGTGGGTCTGTAGCTTATTTGTCACTAAACTCTGTTGCAGTGAACTGACCAGGTTATCATTGTACATAATCCATTTTGTTACTTTTTCAAAATAAGCTCTAATACAGACTTTCAGGTGTGTGTGCATTTGGATAGAAACAGGAGCCTGACTGAGACAACAGGCTACTTCCAGACTGTCTACATAGGGAGCCACGCTGACCTGCTGATGCTGATGTGGCAGAATATCTCAGATTCTATAAGTCCACAGCATTTCCCAAATCATCAATGTTGACAATTAGTGTTTTATGTCTTATTTGCCGATTGTTGTTCCTTTACATCACATTCATAAGATTTAAACAATGTGTTTAGTTGTTCTTGTTAGGTTAGGCTACACATCTCCTCGTATATACCATGCGTATACGGTATATGAAGATGTCACCTTTGCAATGTCGACACAGAATAGAATATAAAACAATAAAATTACTGATTATCAAAGTGACCTTGAAGAGAAAAACTAAAGAAGAACTCAAACTTAACACTAGACTTCAGAGCACCCTGGGGTCTCCACCTAGTAGATCTATACTTTCTGAAGCTTACATGGCCATGATCTTGACTCTCTCGGTTGGTTGAAAGTACAGTGGCTGAATCTTGTGCTAATTGCAGAAGGTGGAGTGAATTGTGGCTGAGAGCGGAGGAGAGCCTATAATAAACTAATCACCTAATCTACACAAGAAGAGATGAAAGCGAGGATAGCTTTCTTGAGGTCAGCAGAGATAATAAAGGAGAAAGAGAAAGACCAAAGCACTCTCTTCACTTGATCATTAAAACAGAGATTGGAATGGGTGTCCTGGTGGCTTAGCTCACTAAAGCGTTCACCATGAAAGCAGCATCCCTGGGTCAAATCCAGCCTGGGACCATTGTTGCATGCCAACCTCCTTCTTCTCTCAATCCATCCTGTCAGCCACTTTAAGCTACAAAATAAAGCGAAATAATGTCCAAAATATATTGAAATACAGTAAGTTTGACAGAAAATCACAATCCCTCTTTAACCTACCAACCAAATTTGCTGTAATTAATTGTTAATAATTCAAATGTGTGACCGTGACTGGATCCAGAATTACAGACAGCTCCCCCACAGCTAACAATCAATGCACACCATCTACATTTATACCCTGCCACACTAACTGTGCTGCTGTTTGTGGCAAGATCCCTGACAAGCTCACACAATTTATACCTTGTTCCACCATGTGCACTGCTGTGGAAGCATCACTGACAAGGTTAGTGCACTTATGTTGTCAAATGAAATGCACTGCAACATGTCAGTTCTTACTCTCAACAAGAGAAAGATTATGTACAGAATATAGTATAAGAGTGGGGCCGTGATTCTGTTATATCTATCCATCTATTTTTTTTAACTTTACATATTTTATCCCGTAGTAAACAGAAATGATGTTTCTGAGCATCCCATGCCCTCTGTGTTTTATTTAAGCCCCTTAGGCAGCTCTTCTGGAAAAATGATAAAATGCTCAGCTGATGGACACTTATGCATGGCCTTACAAATGTCCAATTTGAAAAACAGGGTAGTACTGATCTTTTGTTTTGAAAGTCTTTGTTAGTATAACTGCACACAAGACAGCGACATTTAATAAAAAGGCATATAACAACCATACGAGCTCCATGGTGAGGCAAATATCCAGGGTTAAGAAATCCTAATATCAGGACAATACAGGACAGCACTTGCTCACAATGGTGGTCAGTGTCTATGAAAAAAAGAATGAAAAAGGAGCTTTTTTTCCCTTCTGCTTTGAGTCTGTTGGCTTGCTTTGGAGTGTCATAGCACGCACTTTATCCGACCAACGGTTGAGTGTCAAACTAAATAAATAAATAAAAAATAAAAAAATAAATACACAGGTTTATGTCATCTGAGTGAGTGGCAAAATTTCAATTAAAATTATTATACAACATAGTTCATTTCCAGGATGTTTGGTCATTTTAATACATTTTCAGGTGTTTCCATAACTGGAAAAACAATTTCCAGGTTTTCAAGAACGCGTGGGAACTCTGATATCTTCTCTTCCACACTATAGCTTGAGGATAGAAAGACACCAACTATGGGATTGCCTGAGGGACAGGCAAAGCAGACAATCAAGTTTAAAAAATGAGACTTAAGGGGAATCTACATATAAAGTGTCTTTATAGTGGTTTTCCATCACTCAGAACAGATACACTGGCACTTTATCTAATGTTTCAAACCACACTGACTCCAAGACAAGTGCCACCCCAGGACCCCCCATGTTTCTTCCACTTCAAGTCTATTTTTTTTCTTCTGGCGTGCTTAATGGTGTGTAATCTCCACTGACAGCTGTTTAAAATCACACAATTCTGCTGTTTATTGGGCGTCCTGATAGCTTACCTGGAGCTGGCAACCAATGTAGCAAGGCTGCTGCTGCAGTGGCCATGGGTTCGGGTTCGACCTGTGGCTGTTTGTCACCCCCCCAAAAAAGAAAAAAGAAAAATCTGCTGTTAATATGCTCTGAACTTTATAATGGCATGTCTAATGACTCTCTCCAAGAGAATAAATCATCAACAAATAAAAACATTAGCTAATCCAAAAACAAATGAATATTTTGACCTGATGATGATGAAAAATGTCTGTTCCAAATTTCATGGCAATCAATGAGATATTGCAGTCTGGACTAACCAGGTGGCAAAACACTGTGACCTGAAACTAATGGCATGGTAACCAATACCACTATTTGATTATAATAATCAGTTGTTAAATTGTGGTCATTTTTCTTGAATTACACCAACAATAGACACAGTAAATTGCATTTGGATTGACATCATAGCATAGCCCAAAAGTGTCCGAATGTGAGAGGTGTCAGCAGCACACTGGGTGAAGCTGAAAAGTAAAGCTGAAAACCACTCGTGACAACATCACAGGGTGTAAAAACAAAAAAAGTCTACAGTGCCAGGTAGAAGTGGAAGACATTACTGGCAGCCATTCTTCCATTTCTGTTTTCTCTTGTTCACCAAATAATGATTAACCCCAGTGTGGGGTTAATAGGTCCAGTCTTAACTGCATGACTGCATGCCACAGAAAGAGGGTCCCCGCTGTGATACCTCTAGGGTAGACTGTTACTTATCCCCTCCTCCACACATATTTTCCAGGAAAAGCTGATCATTAGTAGTGGTTGTCTTCGAGGTTCCAGTCTGCACTTCTCACCTTGATATTACAGCTCCATGGCCCCAGTGGCAGGGGATTAAATTAATGGCAAACTAGCTTGCTACAGTACTTTCCCATTCTGTACCCAGAGCAAACGGAGTTAGTTTGTTCAATTTGAAATGTGTTATTCAAAATAGTGTCCTACAGTGTGATGGCACAGCCACCTCATTATCAAAATATTAATTTATCAAATTCAGAGGAAAGAGAGTCCTTAAATGTCGGTCCATGAGCACAGCGTCAACTGAGTAACTGTGGAAACCTGACACTGTTTTCTGGTAATTGTCTCTTGTGGGAGCGTATAAAGAGGAATAATGGTTCCAGTGAGCTTTGTTGGAACCAGACAGTGTTATTAGCTACCAGCTCTCTACTCAGTAAACAGAACATCTCCACGCTGTGAAGTACTGTAATCAGAGAAATTAAAATGTTGTGATGTACTAAAACAAAAAGAAGCACTCAGATCAGACCAAAATGTGTAAAATTCCAGCAACAATGTGGAGCTTTGTATACAGCTTTTCTATCAAGTTCTTTATAGTAGGTCTTTAAACAAAGAAATATTATTACAACATGTTGAACAGCAAGCTTTAAGAACGTATTGTTGGAATTTGCTTCACATTGCTTGAAAGAAGATCGATACCATTCTCTTCTGCCCTGCTACGTCCAAAAGTACCCAAAAAAATAAAAAATAAAAAATTCCCAGTCTCAATGCTAAGCTAATTTAGCTGTCAACTTTTGTTAGCTTTACACTAGAGGACTGCATTTGGGCAGGGATCTCACATGACCCAACCCAAAAAAAACTGGGGGTCCCGAGATTAAGCTTGCGCCACCAGAAGGATGGAGACGGAGCGAAAACATGAAGTATAAGATTTTTACAAAACAAATGCATGGCCAGGCTTTTGGAGACATTTGTCAGTGACTGAAACAGTAAAATAACATTTTTTCACCTGTGGGACAGGAAGAGACACACAATCTCTCTTGTATGGTCACAATGTTTGCGGGAGCAGGTGGGAGTGGACAAGTGTTACAGCAACGGGATTAAGAAAACAGCCCCACGCACGGCTCTACTTCCTACTTAGTGTACAGACATGTGAGTGGTATCAATCATCTCATCTAACTCTAAGTTTCCAGTTTTGCGTACCTGTACAATTTTAAGTAATCCAGCACATTCAATCCTGGCTTTGTGACGCTTGTACTTGCTGCAATAATTAGTTGATTCACAGAAAATGAATCGGTGAAGGTTTTAATAATAGATGTAAAACTGACAAATATTTAAATGGTTTCAGCATTTCAAATGTGAGGATGTGCTGCTTTTGGACTGTTGGTTGGACCTAACAAGCTATTTCAATCTTATCTTAGGTGTTGTTGGTTTTTTTTACTATTTTTCACAATTTATAAACTACTATCAACAACTTAATCATAATGAAGAAAAAAGTAGCACATTAAAAATACCTCTCAATAAAACTCAAAACCCAGAGAAACAGGTGCAGAACACCGGGGTAGGGGAATTATTTTGAGTGACAACGACCACTGTTCACAAGTATAACTCTGCTTTCTGTTCTGATAGAAACCACAGGATGACTAAGACCAACCACAGAGTTGCTTTTGTTGATTTAATATGCTTCACTGGAAGCCTTGCTGCTGTCTTGACTGCACATGGACACTCTAGCTACTGTCAAACCTACGCATACCTCTGTAGCACAAACACACATTTCTTGAACCAGCACTTGTTTGTGATCTCGTATGTGTGCTGACCACAAAACAAAAAAGAAAAGAAAAAAAAAACACAGCTGCAGAACATGTCCTTTAAGATGTTCCAGAGCTGTGCTGATGTGCTTTGAGTTGTGACATTTGAACTGGGGCTTAAAGTCACACAAACTCCACAGTGTTGATTATTGCTCTTTGACAGGTCCAACACATTCGCAAAGGCTTCTGAAGACTTAAGGTGACTGTAAACATGAGGCCATATTGGTCCATTGATCAAATGCACAATCCCAGGGTTGACGAGATAATTGCTTCAGAGCCTTTCATTACCATACCTCCTACGGTGGTAGTAAAGTTCATGACCCTGATTGTCAGCCTCTTTCTGCCACCATGTTGATCAATTCCAGTCACTAGGCAGGCTTTATTGATTGTCAGAAAATGGGATATAATCGATCATTTTTTTAATTTCTGAGGAACCAAAGACCCAGTGGTGATTTATGTTAACCAGAATCAGATTCCAGCCTCACCTATAAATAGGGAGGTGGAGGGGATCAGATTAAAATGGCTGTCTTAGACTTTCAGCAAATGCATTTTATTAACTAAAACCTGTCATTACTGTATATGATAAATTACTGTAAGCCACCTATCCCTTGACATGAATTTTCCCACTTTGGGTCCCAGATACAGTGAAGTCGTTTCTCTTCCACCACAGATGCTCACTCCTCTTTTTTTATCTGCCTCTGAAGCTGCCTTTGGCTGTTGATGAAAGCCCTGGCCACATTTTTTTCAAGCTTTAAAGTGTTCACTATTCAGCCTTGGCTGCAGGCTCAGGGTGTTTCCGCTGTAGTTATGCTTCTCACTTCCCTATGCCTAATGTAAAGCATTTACTGCATCTTCCTGTGGCACAGTGAGCTCTCCAAAGTAAACAGAAAGCTGAATGATGGACCTTTGCAGAAGGTCAGGTCTTCCAGGATGGTATTTGTTTCTTTAGCACATCAGCAAGTTGATTTTTGTATGCTTGCATTTCCCATTCCCTTGTTTACTCAGGCTGACCTAACTGCTGCCTACTCAATAATTCTTTCTTATTTTCTTTGCACCTAAAATGCCATAATGATGTATGGTTGTCTCTCATAACACATCAATAATTAATAGCTGTTGGTTTACTTTAAATTACTACTTCCATGCACTGCAGCAATGCTATGCTGCCAGTGCCAACTATATCTACAGAAAGACTAAGTTTGCATCCTCTTAGGATATATTGCAAGGGCTGCTGTGTCTCTCCTCTCTAGATAAGCTTCTTTCCCTCTTCATCTCCTGAATTCATCACATCTCTCTGATTAACATTAGGAACCTTGTCTACAACAAGAGATTTCCAAAAACATAGATTTTTGTTCAATAAAAACTCTACTTAACTGGAAGGCAGAAATGAACAGAGGTCTAAGTGACACAGGATTGTATGTACTTTTACGCAAATAAAAATGTATGTGCACATAATGTAGTTAGACGTGCAAGGCATAGCTAGTTAAATTATGTGTAATTTAAGGGGGATTTCAGCTCACAGCTGAATTCAAGGATCTAAGGGTGTCATGTCTGTGTGAGTGCTGCAGGAAACATTCCCTGGCAGAAGTCTTTCTTTCGGGTATTCTCCATCTCGAAAATCTTGAAAGAATAGTTTCTGCTTCATAAAATCCACATCACAACTGCAAACTCTTTGAAGCCTATAGAGCTCACTGGCAGCCAGGTTTTTTTCAGTGATGGTGCATGTAGCTCAAATCACCAGGGCCTGTCTGAAGATGTACATCTAAGAAATGGACACTATGTGAACTTTTATTTTTACTTGATGAAACATTAAACCTTATGTTAAAAAAGGGTTCGAATTGAACATGCTCTTCCTGAAGAAAAGCTACATGAAAACCTATATACAGCCTGTGTCTGCCCTCATTGTTAAGTAAGTAACTGGCCTGTGTGTACCTTGCAAAATGTTCTCATTGGACCTTTGCTGTCATCCTGCTAATCTTTTCCTGCTTTGGTCCGCATGCTGGAGACAAAAACGGCAATTAAAAAATAAACAATAAGCAAGAATTTAAAATCTTTTCCATCACCCAGCTACTCTATAATCACATTATTAGAATATAAGAAATGTGTCTCAATTCTCTCTTGGATTACAAAAGAGGCATTTATAATGTAGTTCTCCTTCCAACATTATTAGAATTTCATGAGCACTGTCAATAGCATTGTATTACCATTACCATTGCATTTTTACAGAGCCAAGCTTTAGCTGAATTTCTTTCCTTTAATATTAACATTAATTGTGCATTATTCATTACGTCCTTATTATTCTATTTAACTTCAGCAGAGATTGATGTAACTTCACACAAAGAGTTCTTGGTTAAAACTACAGAATTATACGGTTTTACCCCCAGGGGTCCAATTCTAAAGATTCTTTGTACTAACAGTTTGTGCTTGTGGTGACATTTTAAGAAAATTCTCAAGAGTTACTATGCTTTCTAGGAATTTCAATACAATTTCTTAAATAAATAAAATACAATATTAAGTTATTGTTGTTAATCCATGATCCATCATCTCACTGTGAGCTCTCCCACACAGGACCAGTGTGCAGGATTTAGTGGCATCTAGCGGTGTAGTTGCCGATTGTGACTTGTTTCACCCTCTTTTCCAAGCGCGAGTGAGAAATTATGAAGGCCACGAAATGCACGAAAAGAGCAAACAGTTCTATCTACAGCCAGTGTTTGGTTTGTCCATTCTGGGCTACTGTAGAAACATGGCAGTACAACATGGTGGCTGCCACGGAATGTGACCTGCACCATCGGCTCATTCTAAGGTAATGAAAATGCAACGTTTCCTACATTCAGGTGTTTATACACTAATGAAAACATACCTATGAATATTATATTCCATTCCTGTCAATAGATCCTCCTAAATGTTACACACTGGACCTTTAACTAGATTTTGTTTTGGCTTTGGGCACATGTTGTGATCCCCCAATCACAGCTTTGTAGTTTGTAAAAAATATGTGGGCACTCAACAGCTGAGACATTAGAGTGGAAAGAGAACACTTAGCTCAGGATCAGTCGATTCAAAGGGATAAAGTCAAAGTGGCGACATCTTCATTGACTTTAATGGCGGACCGTTGAGACTTCAAATAGTGGCAGACATTAGCAGCGGGCAGCAGAAATGGCCAGTCATGTCACATGATATAATGATGATTTTAAGTAGCATGTGTGTTAATGGGGGTTATGTACAGTTTTGGAAGAAGTCTTCTTACATCTAACAGTGTAAAAATGTGTTTGCATGTATTAGCTTTCAGGTATCACATTAGCATAAAGAACTCCTAATTGACAGCCAACATCCAGACCCCTCTTGCAGTGTTGGTGCATCTTCCTGCAGCTCAGACCACCATAAGGCTAATCGAAGGACAAGACTGAGCTGAATTTATTAAAGCTTCAATTGGATGGTTTTTATTTATATAAACTAGACGTAGAATTTAATTACCTGATTGGTATTCTGTTAGATGTGAAGACAAAACAGGAAACACAATCTTTATGCCTGCTCTTGAGTAGTTTTTCTTTAATTATTGCTTACCAAATAAAAACCTGCATTTAGTTTTATTGTTCGTTATTATTTTGTTTTATTTTACTCCTAATGATACTGTTCAACTGTAAAATGGTTGGAGTGACACAGCTTCTGTGTGTTAGTAATGTGTGTTACCATAATAACATTTGAGAGAAGATATAGATATAGATACAGTACAGCTTCTGAATGTAATGGCTATATTAAGCAATACAGTATGTCTGTATGACATTACAACTTGCCAACAGCATAGTACTCATCTCTATGTATTCTTATTCAGAACAATTCCAGTTTCACCAAGTATACTCTTGTATAGTATAGAGTATAGAGTATAGTTGGTGAATAACTGCTTGTATTAGTGCATGACTACCTTGTAAAATATGCACATTCATGCATATACATACAGTATATAGAGTGTATTGCAGTATTTTGCCAAGTTAGAAAAGCTGTACTTTGTGAAATAAACAGCACAAATGCACAACAGGGAACTTAAGTCAGTCTGATCCAGAAGCACAAACCTGTGCAATCTCCAGAGAACTAGCTTTCAGAACAAATGTAAACTTGTGCTCTGTGCTCAACAGCTAGATAGGCTATAGCACTTCTGGGACATGCAGCACTCATCTAGTCTCACAAGGCCTGCTGTATATATACATCTAGGGACGACTGTTAAAAGGACTTTCAGTTTAAATGCGTTCTTGGCCTTAATTTTAGTCATCTAATCAAGGACTCATTAAGCAGCAGAATACAATGAGCTTTAATTAATGAGGTGATGGTATAGAAAACCAGCAATACCCGAGTGCCAAGAACCAGAACTGAGAAGCACTGCTGCAGAGCATCGAGTTTGGCCATGAGCACCTCTTGTCCTCGATGCGGCTGCACATCTTGTGTGTGAAATGCCAGAGTCCCATCTGGGATTATTTTGAGCTCAAAAGGTCTGAATTCAGATTGCTGCTGAGTCTTTGAGGGGATTTTATTTGAGCAGCATGAGACCATGTGGAAGTCATCATCTTATAAGTTTAAGAAGCATCCCTCCAAAATTACAAATTAAATGAAATCTAAATGAAAAAATAAATAAATATGTACAAAAAACTCCCAGATAAATTAGATTTACATGGCAGCTGGGTGATATAATCTGTGCCTGACAGGAAGTAGCGCAACAGTCTTATAGTGCTGTGAAAAGTCAGTGGCTGGTGGTTGGAATTGTGGATGGACGTACTTTATTACTTAACAGGCTACTTCTTTTACTCCTGATGGTGAACTGAATGACCTTGGGTCATTATGTCACCACGTTTAGTCCAAGAGTGAAGACTCTGGGAGACAGTACAACCGTTACAGAGAGAGGATAGATTGATGGATGGAGGGAGGACTTGTTAACAAGCAACAATATTTTTCAAAAGCAATTAGCATCAAGTTTCTGTTTTGGACCATGACAGTGTTTATGAGCTGAGTCCCATTGCATTTGGTGATTAATTATACGGTTGACAATGATTTGTGTTGCTTGATTTTTATGTGACGATCACAGCACTTCCTCCTAAAGCAATATACAACATTTAAATGCAAAGTTGGGCTCCGTAGTGAATTGTGCACATTTAAATCAGAAACATTCCTGTCATGAAGTGAAAACTATTATTGTAAAAATGTTTACGCACTTGGTATTTGGCAACACAGACACTTGGCGGTTCTCCCTGTCAAAATCTACACAGCTCATGATGTGATCGCCCCGGTGGTGAACTGACCTGCAAATACAAAACGCTGAGATGTGGAATGCACATCATTACGAGGGACAGGCCTGCAGAAACATACCACTGCGAGTGTACCTGATTACGAGGGAACCAGAACAGGAAGAGGCTGGGGTGGTGAATCCACACAATGAGCAGTGAATGACAGAAGAGCTGATGGCTTAAATGAAGAGCTGACAGCTTCAATGACTGCCTGGCGTTAAATGCTCACAGTAATTAGCTAATTGGGATCAGCTGATGGCGAGCTGATGTGGCACGCATAACTTGTGTTCTTCTCAACTTGTCTGTAAATATATACATTGTCACATTTTACACATCATCAACATTGTTTTACGCGTAGTGATGGGATTGATTGTTCATTCATTTAAGCAGCTATTTGGGGCTTCCACAAGGCGGCTCTACAGTGGGTAGTCAATCACTGATTTATCTCATGTGACGACATAATGCGCCCATCTGTAAGAATCTAACTCGCTGCTCCGTCTTCATAACAGAAAATGCATCAAGTCTTCAAATCTTGCATTTATTTATCAGCCCTGACAACCCTTGCACCTGTGGTTCAGACCTGGGCACATACACAACAGCCAGAGCTCCCCCTTTTCAATATACGATAATGAATGTAGGAAAAACAGCAGCCTCATTTTCAGGAATACAAAAAAAAAAAGTCGAAAAGGTCACACTCATTAGGCGCAGAGAAAAGAAGAAAACAAGAAGGTTGGTATCTAACAATGAGATTGCTTGCCAACATGACATTCGGATACACATTTTCACAGCTCGGAGCCACCGGGAGCAACCGTTTGGGCAGCACAGCAGCACCTCTCGAGGCCTAAGTGTTTCACTCAAAGTGACCCCCAGAAGTAGTTGTTATCGAGTGATAAGAATTTCTCATTCAAGTCCAAACTGAACTTGACCAGGCGTTGACAATCCTTGAGTCTCAAGTCTGCTTCTCGAACAATTTAGGCTCTACAGGGATTACAGTGTTTGGACCTGGAATTGCAGTGATGGTCAGATTTATGAGCTGATGACTACCAAATAAATTTGTAAAGCTATAATTATCAAAAAATGCACTTATCAAATATCTACCCAATAAATCTTTCCCTTATGTTGTACAGTTTCTACAGTACAATATTTGTCAAGTCCAGTTTTAAACAAATCACATTTTTCCCTGCGTACAGTTTTTCCAAAAGCCAATACATCTTTGTCCACAGGCTTGGACTAATTAACAAAAGCAGCCGAGACATACACATATCTCAGTGTCACTTTCCAGAGTTTATAATTATTAGCCAGAGGGCATGATTATGCCAGCTCAAGGAATTATTGAAAGGAAGCAAACTATAAGGCCCTTGGTAACTGCAGAAAGAGTGGTAATGGCACACTGGGCTTAGCCACATATATTAAAGAAGATATACAAGTGAATAAAATGTGTAATAGGTGTTAAATGTCATGCTTTCAACTGGTCACAATTTCTTTATAAGAAGTCCTAGTAGATCCTTTACACCATGGGAGGTCACACACAAAAACAAAGGACAGAGAATAAAGAAATAAGCTTACACAGCAGGTGGTATTGGTGATATAGGAAGGGAACCCTTTAGCTTCGGGGTGCATGGATGAATTTCACCCTTAAATAGGCACACAGGACCTACTGTCAAACACCCATACTATGTCTCTATTTGTGGCTCACATCCTCCTTGGCAGAACTGGCCGGCACCTCTCCCTCTCCCAGCCCGCAGGGGCCCACAGCAAATCAAGTTTATTACAGCCTCTAATTACAATTACAGTCTCAAAGGACTTCACAATGAAAAAATAAATGAAAATGATAAATGGAAATGGCACCCCAACCTTAGACCCTTAGCAACAACGAGGGGAAACCCTTCCACAGCAACTTAATTATGGATCTAAGAAACCTTGGGGTGGACCTCACATGAGAAATCCTGTGTTCCTGTTTCCCTTTCAGAAAAGCCAGGCAATAGGTGGGGAAAGAGTCACAGCTCTTTGTTATTGGCACAGATGTATCCAAGATGAATAAAATGTGACAGAAAGCACAATCTCTTTTTATTGGTAGAAATATAGAGAGTACTGAGCATTTCATTTTCAAAAGGGAGGTCCGTCGTGGTCTAAGGTCTTTACAGTTAAAAGGTCTCCCGAAGGTTCGGGCATCATCTGAGCTAAAATGATAACCTATCTCAGAGGGCTTTGTCTGCAAAAAATTCTCATTTATTACTCATGAATGTTAAGTATTCATTTAGTTTACCACTCGCTACTGCAGCCTGAGTGCATGAGCATCAAGAGCGCCAACTGTAGATATTACTGTTAGCAGTAATAATGTATATTTAAGGGCAGTCTGAACACCATTGTAAAGAGTAATATTGTAATGTTGTTTATCAGAGATGAGGGATTTGACAGAACATGACAACTATTGTAAATTGTGAAGCACAAAATGAAGCATGCAGCATTAAAGTGCCATTTCACTTTACGTTGTAAGAGGAAATCTCTGTTTTCTGTTTATTTGACTGAAGAAATACATGAAAGCAACATTTTTTCAATCCGACAACAAAGTAAAAACATGTAGAAAACACAGCAGGGTATATATCGGGGTGCATGGATAGAAAAGAAAAGAAGTTAGAATTAGCCTTTAAAATAAATCCAAAAGATATTCATGGTGCCAATTGACTGCAGCAATTATCAGATCCACAGAGCTGTAACATTTATTCAAATGCAAGCTCAGAGCTGACTGACAGGTCAATCGTGTCAGTTTTTTTCTATTTTTTGCCAGTTGCAATGTATTCGATCCTGTGGCACAGAACAAAATCAGGTCAGAGACTGCTGGCTGGCACAAACATTCACACAAACACACCTGGGATTTGGCACAGTACAAGTGCAGTCTTGTACTATTTGCTGCTGCATGAGCAAGGGTTAGAGGTGGCATTGCATGCCTTGCACAAGGGCACCTTGAGCACATCTTTGAGAATAAGGTGAAAACGTCTCATTTGTCTCTCCCCCATGGCCAGATTTTGTTCCAGCTCCTCTCACCGATCAGACCACACCACCCCCAAGGTCACAGAGTGTTACTGATCTGCCCCCCTCCCCTGTTCCTACTACTGCAATGACTCAGATGAAGATTGCTATATCACTGTCAGCAGCAGCTCAAAGGCTTTGGCATCGCTGTCAGCCGCGGTTGGACCTTGGGCACCTGCGTCAGTACCGCTCCGAGCGCCGGAGCCCGCTGAATGAGGGGGCCCACTCACTGCTTTCCCTCGCCTGGGAGGTTGTTGTGCAATAACGCACGAGGAGGGGAGGAAAAGAAGAAGAAAAAAAACACACACAAAAAAAGAGTCCCTTCCAGCTGCCGAGAGCATCACTGACAAGCTGGTCGGTTAACAGTGAGCCTTCCCGCAAACGTCCACCCGCATGTCCATGTGGGCATTGATCCGCGTGACAGACAGCCGCCGCTAAAGCAGCCCTCCAGTTCAGGGTTTGCCCCTCCTGGCCAGCACCAATCTGAGATGGGTAGAAGGAGGGGGCGGGAAGGTTAGTTTGAAGAGGGCAGAGCTTTGCGAGAGGACGCCGATTTCCCTATTATTTCACCGCTGGAAAAAAGAAATAAATAAATAAAAAGAATTCCAAACCCAGTGGACACTAACAGTTGAGGGAGACATCAGTCGGACCAAACGTCAGAACCTCATTAACTCCAAGGAAACCCAGTCGGGAGAGAGAAGAAACAGCAGGAGCACAACCCGTACAGCTGCTGGTGAGATTATTCTTGTTGGTTGTTGTTTTTTTTTTTTTAAAATGCTAGTCATTACCTATGGTGTGTTTCATGTAACGTGATTTGTTAGGTTTGGCACATGTCGGTGTCAGGGTAATAGCCGGACGTGGTCGCAAATGTGCTCAGTGGCAATGTTTCATTCACATGCAACAACTGCTGTTTGTGTGTCTACCGCAGTATAATTGATGGTTTAACAGGTCTCCCTCGCGTGTTCAAGTGGGGATGATGCTGATGTGGGGTTGCGGCGCTGCATGCTACACTGTTTCCCGCTACGATAAAAAAAAATAATAAAAAAACATTTGGTCAGGGTGTTTTTAAAGTGTTGTTCGGGCAGCTGTAAGCAACAAATGTGTGGGTTTTTTTCTCTTTATTTGTGGGGAATTCAGCGTTCAGACAATGGCGGTGTTAAATTGTTTTTTTCTTCTTCCTCCAGCTTGACTCTTCGGGACAGTCGAACGGCAACACAATGCGACACCGCGGCTCGAGCCATTAATTGTTACTTTCCGTTAATGGGCAATTAAACAACGGCGCGCGTGACGTTTCTGCTAATAAATCCCGCACCTGCACTGTAAACTCCAGTCTCGTGCGTTGACCCAGCGTGCTGGGAACGAGCTACCGCAACCAGTGACAACACTGTTGAGCAGAGGCTAACTTAACCTTGAATAAAAACCCCCGGTACAGCGAAGGGTCTGGCAGCTATCTGCCCCCTCCTCCTCACCCTCCTCACCCTCTCCCCACAACACTGGCAGTGAAACGAATGCCAGTGGTGCCGTGTTTGTGTTACATCTTTCCGAACTGATCAATTTAACTGACGCAAAAAAACAGACTTGGTGACGACAGGGGGAAAAAAACTAACATTTCCATGTTGCCACGCGTTTTTCCCTTAAGGGACTTGCTTCCCTTTATTATTTAAAGTCAGTGTAGTTGTGTGTTTTGCTGTAGCGATGAGGGAGACATAAGCCTGCTTCATTTAAAAAACACAATCCCTTCTTCTCTCTCTCTCTCTCTCTCTCTCTCTCTCTCTCTCTCTGTCCCCTCACCCCTCCTCTCTGTGGTGACCATGCATGGTATGTATTGTGTCCATAGCCACATGCTGAGCAATGTACAACAGGAATGATGTTTCTATTACATCAGACCCAACAGCTTAAATTATTCAAATCTTCCAGAAACATCTCACCCCTTGCAGAAGAACATACACATCCCCCCCTTATGTTGGCTGTTTGCTGCCCAAGAAGAACCACAGTCAAACAAATGGCCCACCAATGGTTTCCACCCTGGAGTAATGTTGGAGAAGGTCTCTAACAGAGCTCCTAAAAGTGATTATTTTTGATGCATCTGTGTGCAAGATGTGGCGCCCGGCCAGACAAGATGTATGTAACAAACGAACCTGTCGGTCCTGCATATTTAAAGTGGAAAGGTAGAAAGATATGTGTGCACAGGTTAAAAAGGCTCGACACGAAGATACTTCACATAAAGAAGAAATTTAATATTTCATTAGTATTTAGCTTCATCATTTCATGCTTTTAAACCTGCCTATGTCAGAAGCCAAGCTCTGGTCTTAATTACTGGACATCATCCAGATCAAGGTTATAAGACATCCTTCACTGGATGATTTTTCCGCTGACTGCTCTGTCCTTTTGCCTGCCACATTTTAAGGAGCTCCTCCTTAACATCACATATTCATGTTTTTTACCACACCTCTCATTTGATGTAATGCACAGTCATCTGTAGCTCCTCGCAGCCTTTCCCCCCCTGCCTGCCATCCCCTCCGTCTGCACGCTACATGGCTCATAATGCGATGACTCCCTGGACTCATGAGTGTGACCACAAGTAAATGACTTTTCTCAGCCAGTTTCTTCATCTGTTGAGACATACAGAGCACAGAGCCCCTTTTTCACAGTAAATGGCCGCGTGGTAGAAGGGGAGCAAACTCGGATTTATTGTCCAGCAGGGAACGTGTCAGGGAGAGCAAATTTTGAGGGAGAAGGTGTAATCTTTTCTGAAAGTTGCAGATGGATATGTTGCACTTCTGGACCTGCTACATTCAAAGTGCTGTGATTAGAGGATCTGTTTGTAATTGCTATTCTCTGGATTCTGCATGCAGATGCAGTCAAATAAAACGTGTAGCAAAGATAAGAGGCAGATTGTTGGGATTAGCATTTCTATATTGTTCCTGGAGGCACAGTAAGGCATGATGCGGTAAAATGCAAAGTATCTCCAGTGATTACAAAATAAATGAGGGTAATGTCTCCCAGAGTGTTACGGGAAAGCACTGCCTTTGTTTTGTTGCAGGAGTCAAATATTCTGCCCATAAATTAAAGTTAATGTTTACAACATGTTTTGGAAACGATTCAGTATGCTAAATAATAGGGTTACCCCTCCACTACTGTTCCGTGTTTGCAGTTTAAAAAGCCCAGACACACACATACATTTCCCTACAGAGAAGCTTGTTTTGGAGATGTCAATATGTACTGAGATCCACCACGCAGCTCAAGTGGAGATGGGACTGTGGAATAAAGCTACTGTCTGATGATGATAATGATAACAGCTGACAGGAGGTAATCACGAGAGCCCTCTAAGTATTTTGAAGCCTCCGCCATGATCATGTCAGTCATGACCAAGAGGCTTTGAGGGGAAATTTACAGCTTGGCTCCACAGGGGCAAAGACGATGAGAAGTGGAACAAAGCGGGACAATGAGAAGGCCATGCTGGGTTAATACAGACAGGCAGAAATGGATACACACCCTGCACTTATCCGGCACAAGCAAACATAATTCATAGGATGAAGTGAAGAAATAGAATATCTTAAGGTTGTGGAGTGCTTTTGCATTACTGTGAATTTCTCAACGTATTCACTGCTTCCAAAAATGTTACTTACCTCATTCATTCTGTGTCGGGTGAGCTCCCATCATTTCCCCATTTATGTGCAAGAGAAGTCAGATTAATCACTGAAGCTCCATTCAGATAGGAATAATGTTACCTCCAGACACCCACTGATTCATGATCATTTCTGTGATTGTCACTGATCTTAATCCTGCACAAATTTTCTGCCACATCTGTAATTTTGTTACATAAAAATTCCACAAACACTTGTATTACAGTATTTTGGCAGAGACAGAGGACTCCTGACAAGAGCGATCACATGTGAATGCACATCCCAGTAATTTAGGGACTGAAACTGCTTGCCAAAACTGCATGCAATATTTTCCAACAAGTACATTATGTGCAGAGCAAATCACAGACTATTGTTTGATGAAAGACTGTTGAAGCTTGTGCCACAGTTGCACAGTTAAGCCGTTCAAGTCGATCTTGTAGATAATCATTGTGACAGATTTGTTATTTAAAAGTATATTTTTCTATTTAGCTGTATCTTGCTTGTCAAAAGCAGTTATATATTTGTGGGGGAAGAAAGAGACATTTTACTTTTGCACAATTTAGCACACTTGCCTCCTAATGAATTCATGAACATTCATCCTTTGACAACACCTTCCATTGTGCAATTCATTGTCACTGCAGATGTTCACCTTTTGTTTCTCGCACTCCACGTTTCTTGCAGCACGTAGAAAGGAAGGGGGGAGGAAATCAGCATCACAGAATCATGTTTGACAAACAAAAAAGCAAGAAATCACTGATCCAACAGGCATTTAAATGAAGCTTTTCACATTGAGCCACCATGAAATCTGCATGTATGTACTGTGGGTAATGTTGGAAGAAAACCACTCTATTTTGATTCATACGGGGTTTTTTATCAAAGCGATAAAATCGATGTTACTTTGTGTTGTAGAAAATATAATTCTACCTTGCTATCGCTTATTATCACCTACTCTCTCTAACTGCATATGTCTTTCAGGGTTTGCTGTGACCTTTAAGGTTGACAGTCAAAATCTCTCAAATGTCAGAATCTTCCAGGAACTTAAAGCTCAATATCAGGAGGACTTGGCTATATTGGAGAGGCAAGAGTCTGCGGGCCCCCGAAAAGCTCTTAAAATGTCTGAGACTGTATTATCCACATTCTCAGACCTGCGACGGTGCTGAAGAAAGATAAATGCTGTATTTTAAAACATCATTTGTCCAGTGAAGAATTGCCCCAGTCAGGCATTAATTTGATCAACTGGCACAAAAAAAGGAAGCAGAGCATTAAATGTTGGACTTTTGATTGAAGCTGGCAGAGAATTAAGAGGTATTTTAGGCCTTTCAAGTAACAGACAATGTCCGATCTTGTTCCTGATCCAGATAAGTTGAGAAAGTGCTTGAAGGTTATTGGCAAAGACAGCAGGTGCATATTGGTTAATTCAGGTGCGTGGCACAAATTGCAGTCAAGTGTGATGTGTGCAGAGGGAGTTGCGATGCACTTCTGGTGTTTTCGAGCCTGCAGGCACACAGGAAGAGACTTAAACCCTCACATGGTTGCATAACCTGTACACAATCCAAAAAAGTTATTTTTCTCTAGAACTCTTTTTTTCTCTAGAATTCTTGTTCAGAAAGTCTCTCTCTATGAAATTTAACCAACACAGATAAACAGCCAGTAATCTGCACATCATGTTGACCATCTGAGTCACAGGTCTACCTCGACTGCTGATTCTTCAGACTCTACTTTTGTCACAAACACAGAGAAAAGAGACGATGCACACAGCTGTTGCCTCGGTAACCCGGTGTTTTTGGCTGAAGATACGGAGAGGGGGATTATCAGGAACCAATGCCCCTGAGGGGTTTCTGTGATGTCAAGAGGAGAGAGGAGCTTTAATTGTCTTCCAATTTTTTTTTTTTTTTTAATGGACCTAAGTAAATTGTGTGTGTCAGGAGTGTCCAGGGGGTGTCACCATCTTCAGCACTGATTAATTTTACTGCAACAACTAAAGCGTCAAGATATAACCAAACCAGTGTGAAGTTTTTGTTGTCATTCTGTGACAGCGGGGTGCTCGCTGCACAATATTTAGGCCAGAAAAACTGTGAATCTGGTGTGTGTGATCCTGCTTTGGCAGTGTGCAATGAATGCAAACATATATAATGAAAGCAAGATAATCAAACATGCAACAGCAGGAATATTACAAGGCACTCTCATGTACATAGTGCCTCTTGTGTTTGTGCTGTTAACTGATTTGGCCAGCTTCCTATTATTTCTCAGAAAAAATGTGGATACGCAAATTATCCAAGGCATTTTATCGAACTTGTGTTTACCTCAAGGGATGCCACTGGCCTTAAGATAACACTTGAAAACCTTGTAATGTCAAATAGTATGGGAGGCAGTAGGGCTGGACAGTAGAGCTTGCACACTAACCCAGGTCCCTGCTTTTCACTTGTGCTTTTGTTTAACTTCTGTGATAGAAAATCGAATATCTTTGGGTGTTGGACTGTTGGTTGGACAAAACAAGCAATTTGAAGATGTCCTCCTGGGCTTTGGGAAATGATAACTGGCATTTCCTGTATTTTTTTGACAACTTTAAAGCTCAAGCGATTAATCAAGAATTGATCGGACATAATAATTGGTAGTTGCAGCCACAGTGGACAGTAATGTGAGCTCCTGCCTGTGCAGCGGGAGGTCCGTAGTTTGAGCCATGTTTAGCACTTTAGTTGAGCATACATTGTTCTACGCAGACACATCTTACTGTAACTCAAAATACATTTCTGCACAGAATCAGCAGTTCCCTTTTTCATACGTAAGCTCACTACTGATGCCATAGTATTATTGTTTTTTATCACAGGCTGCCAGATGATTGTGTGCATTTTAATGTGTGTAGCTTTTGGCCACCCTCATGCTGTCTCAACCTACTCTTTCTTGCAGCAGGTATAGCATACAGACATTTCTTTCACAGAGATTACTTTACATCACTATTGCATTGCCATGCTCAAAACGTGGTGTAGGTGTGATGATAGCTGCTGAAATATATCTTTTAAATGCACAAGGGGATTTTACAGTTTAAATTATAGCATAAATTGTTCCTGTCAAGAACAATGACTATCAGATTTTCTGCATTTGCTACAGGAAATGTGTTAGTCAAGGTTATAATGGCTGACTAACCTAAATGCCTCAATAAACAGAGGGAGTCAGGGGGATAACGAATGCAAAATGCTCAGATCTGACAAGGCAGCAGGGATGCAAGAAGAATAAACATCAAATATGATTTTAAAAAAAGGCCTTAATTGCAATGCCACAATGCTGGAAGCTTGTTCATAAGCTCTGAGGCCTGACGGCTACAGCATGGTCACCTTTAATCTTTAACCTTGACACAGGAACTGTCAGGAGGTTCCTGTCTTGTCTTAGGATTTCCGGCTGCACACAGGGTCATAAGGAATCTTTAGTTCAGACAAGTTGGGATCAGGTCATTCAAAGAATAAAAAAAACATTACCAGTTCTTAAAATCAAAGAGAAACAGGCATCCAGTGACAAGATGCTACAACAGGAGAGATGTGGTCCTGTTTGCTTTAGTTAAAAGCCTCGCTGCAGCATTTCTGAGCACACTGGAGCAGCTTCATGGTTAAGACAGATAAAGCAGTCATTGTGAGCGCCTGGAATGCTATTAAGATATCATTTAAAGATCATTTACTGTATTTTTTTTATCTCAACCATGAAATATTCACAACTAACGGAGAGGTAATAATAAAACATGGTTCTCTCTCATTTTCTGACCCCCGAAAGCACTTTTATCAAGAGACAGTGCTACTTTATTACATCTGATAGACCATGAAAGTGCACTGTAGACGCAATATACCTCAACAAAATATCATTCATACATCTAAGGGTTTACCTGGTTTGTGCCGGCCCGCTAGAAGAGCTTTTATTAACATTATAGTGCATCCTGCCTGAAAATGCACACAACAGACATGAACTGCAGTTCCTAACGCACTAAAAACATCCGGATAAGACCTTTACAAGAGCTATGGGGCATACCTTTGAATACTGATTCAGTCCTTAGGTAATCCTAAAACTGGGGCTGTGCAAATTCACCTCAAATGAAAATAAATGTATTCTGCAAACAAATGTCACTGCTGTCAGTGCAGTGTCAGTTTGTTCCTCTGTCTGCTCAACAGTGCATGTTAAAGAGGAGCATGGAAGCTGATCTTTATAATAAACAGTATGTGTAACTACATCTTTAGTAATTTGATGTAAATGCAAACTACACCACAGCAACAAATATTCAGACAAAAGGCAGAAAGGGTGACATTTCTCTGCAATCAGCAGGCATGCTATCCTACTGTAATGCTGTTGAGTTTGACAGTCAGACCTTGGCTTTGCCTTGATGCATATCCATGAACATCACGAATAGGAGAGCAGACAACTTTGTCGGACTCCGACACCCACCTTGAACGAGTTTGACTTCATGCCAAGAATGCGAACACAGTTCTCTGTGAGGACAGGATGACTTGCAGCAGTGACTGTGTCCTCCTGTGAAACCTGTCACAGGTTACCTTGGAGAACATGGTGGTGTTTATCAAAGCAGCTGCTACTTTATTCACTTTCAAACGACCAATCGTTGCAGCTTCAGTTTTGTCTGGATTACAATTAACATTGCTGTGTAGTTAAATGTGATTAGTGTTAATATTAGAGGTGATACTGTACAAAAGGCAATAAAATGGTAAGACTGCATTTATATGATCTTCTGACTACTCGCTACATGTAAATATAAGAGTGCCATAAAGGGTCATCAGAAACAGAAACTAATGCTCATTCACACACACATTCACAGTCTGACGGCACAGCCTTTGGGAGCAATTTCGGTATCTTGAACCGCCAATCTTCCGATGAGTGGACGACTCACTCAACCTCTTAAGCCACAGCTGCCCCCGACTGAGTATTATGAAGATTATTTTATACCATTTCATTACTTTTTCTCTTCATTATTGACCTCTGGATGTTTCTGATTGTCCATTGGACCATTTCCACCCATGCTAGGATATCCCCATAGCTGACTACTTCTGGTCAGTCACTTTCATCTTCACTAGCTATTACAAGTCATCTGGTCAATCATTAACATCATTCGATCAATGATTGGCTTTTTCTGATCAGTTTCTGTCCCTCTCTACCCGTATAGCTAGCTGTATATCAAATCAGAATGTATATATTTCTTTATTATAAATTCCTAAAATGTTAAATTTACCTTCAAATTTCAGACATTTTCAGCCACATCATATCGACTATTAATGCACTATAGTCGTGTTGTGCAGGAGTTTGTTTGTGTATGTTTTTCATATATCCAGTATCCATGTAACGGCCTTCTAAAAGTTCAGGACCAAGTGGGATATGAAGCTTAATTACCATACAAAAGTGAAAGTTTCGGTGTTAATATTACAGTTTCTGTTGGCTGTCTTTGTGTGATTGCAGACTTGAATATTACCTACCGGGCGCGCACACACACACACACACACACACACACACACACACATACACACACACACACACACACACACACACTCCCTGAACTCGATTGACTCAGTGCTCTGTGTTTAGTGTTGTGTGTCGAGTAACGGTCAGGGTTTTCAAGAAGTAAGTTTGCCAGTTTTCAATTATGAATGAAGAAAGGAAAGAAAAAAGCAGGACAGCCTTCGTGAGTACAGACTCCATGGAAGCTATTGCCGGGAGTTTTACTGGCCTTGAAGTTGCATCAAACAAAGTGCGTAAAAATAAACAGTTTGTCCCCAAGAAATGCACATCAGTTCACAGTCCAACGTCTGTCCTGAAAATGGCCAATAATTAACAAAGCAATGAATCAATTATTAAAATTCTATCCATTACTCTCTGCCTATTGATTAATTGATTAATCAGTTGTTTTCTGCTGCAGTCGCATCAGACAGACAGTTTTCTATTGATTGGTAACGGCCATTTTGTGTGTTTTACAGTAAGTTATTTCTTGGTATTTGAAGTGGAGTTTTTTTGCGATAAGGAGTTAGTTTTGAAAAGATGAAAGCACCGTGGCTTGACATTGCCAGTACTTTCAATTGCAACATAATACAGGCTGGTGGGCCATGAAAGATTTAACAATAACCTCCAGAGTCCCCTGAAAAAGCACAAAGGGAAGACAGTCTTTCTTTACAATACAGTGCCTTTATTGACCTACTCATGGCTCAATACTCCAGCACATATTGTCAATGTGTGGCGCTGTCAGAAGGACTTGTACTTCATACTGCTATCATATTCTATAATATTTAAAATATTGGTGTTTTTACTATGTAGATCGCAGCAGCACTGCATGTTTTTTGGCACAACCAAAGAACACAGGAACATTCACGTCTTTGAACTCGCAGGAGAGAATGATAAGAACATAATATTCACTGTGAGCTGTGCCTCGGGGATTGAAAGTACTCGCCACTTTGTTGAGAGCATTGGCTGCCGTTTATTTTGAGACCAGACTGTGATCTTACTAGTTTACTGTATATGAGCAGTACCAAAATAAATGAAAGCTACCTTGCCTTTGAGAGGCAGATGATAAAAAAAAGCAAACACTAGGTGCACTAAGATGGCTTCTGTCCAAGTCAAGACTTCATCTTGAGACACATTTTAAAGACATGGTTTTGAGTGGGTTCCTTGAAAGAAGCCTAATTGGTTACTTTTAATTAAGACTAATTTTGTAAAATACGTAGTCACCTTGGGCAGGTAATGTAAGTAAAATGACAATTTAGCTTGAGGCTGGTACTATATCCATTAACTCACAATGTCATGTTCATAAGAATCAATCATAAAACAATGGAAAAATGGCTCAAATTGATCATTTCTATCCATGCATATAATTTTGGAGCATGTTCTTTTCACAACAGCAGTGTCGAGCATCAGTTAAGCCTGTTGTTAATTGTGATTTTGAGTCAATAAGCAAGCTGTCTCAGCGTTGTTTGTTACAGTCAATTCACAGTTGAATCAGTCTTTTCAAACTAATGAGTCACTTGTCCTGCAAATCTATTGGTGTGATTTAAGCTGAGGTTGAAGATAGCTGTGCCAGTGTACTGTCAGTGTGATGCTGAGGTCCAATCAGTGCTGAGGTAGCTATAATGTAATGTTAATCCCTGTGCAGATATTATAGTCATAGGCCTAATTCAGTTACCCATTTGAATGAGCTCACACATGCCCTTTCCCTCTAAAATCATAGTCTGGTCTACCTTGCCATAGTCTCATTTACCTCTGATTGTGCCACAAAAAACGTGTGTGTCGCTGGCCAGATTTGTAGCCTGAAACACACTCACCAGTGTGTGTCCAGATTGGAGGAGTACTGGAGCTTATCAGCCCCACACTCCACTGCTGCTAGAAACACAGTGGCATGAACAATGCTTAACTGAGTCTTGCTCACTCCAGCTGCAGTCAGTCACACTTGTTGTAGTTGTGTTCATCACGGCTTCTGCCCAACCAGCAAACTCTACCAGAGTGATAACTTGCTGCACCAGCAGTCAAAGCTGCTTTGATCACCAGATTCACTCTCACCACAGCCTGTCCGCCTGTGCAGCGGCAGCCCACACAGGGCATCCAGAATTTTGCTCGTCACAGATACTCAGTCACACTTGCCACAGTCGGGCTGATGCGGCCACAGTCCAAGTAGCCAGCTGCTGTTTGCCTGTGATCTGCCACAGTTGTAGCCAGAGTTGCACTCCCACTTGCTGCATTCAGCATTATTCTCGCCAAAGACGTGCTTACCTCAGCCACAATCAGTCATGCTCACTGGAGTGCTACACAGCCTGAGCAGCTGGCGCTATACGCTACGTGAAACCAAGCAGCCATAGTTGGAGTCACACTTGCCAGAGGCACCCTCACAGCTGCCATCATTCACACTAAGTGGGATCCTACTGGCCACACAAAAAGCCCCAGTAAACATCTCATCCACAGAGACTCACAGCAGGACCCAAAGCTGATCACAGCCCCGTTCAGAGTCACACTCGCCCCATTCCACTGGAGGGAAAGCTGATTATTATCTAGACCGGGGAAAGGTAACTTACAATGGTGGGGGATGCTGGAAAAGCCATGAATTTATTTATGTACGCTTGTTGGCGGATCAAATTTAAATATGTCTTCTATCCGTCTCTGTGGTGTAATAAGAAGGTAATGAAACTTGATGTGTGAGCCTATATTTGTGGAATTCACATTTGCAGCGTAAGGTCTTTTTTGATGCATAGTATCTGCTCTTCAGATAAGATTAAATATTTCTTGCAAGCCTAATGTATTTCAGGGAGGAACACCATCAGTTTTATCCCTTTGTGTCATATGGTAAAATGGGTGGCCAACCCTTGCCTATGGCATACCCGCCTAGATATCTGGGTGAATGAGGAGAAGTTAAAATATGAATTGCCTATTTAAAATACAGTCAAATTACAGTATTTGTTCAACAATAACACATGCCCCTGATTATGCCGATACTCCATATTTCAGCATAAATCTTTGAATTTCATTCCAAGTTCAAGATAGACTGCATATTTCTGCAAACGCACATGAAAAGGTAATTTATAAAACTTATAAGTGGAATCTTGCTTCCTTTTTTTATTTAATATTTGTTTAATACATTGTTTCAGTCTGGAAGTTGCTCTGTCCTCGGACACACCTGTCACACTTTCCGAACATTTTCTTTCATAAAACTGATAAAAGTAAAATGAAGTACAATGATAAAGCACATCTGAATTTGGGATTTTACGATAGCTACAGATCAGATTAAATAGATTTCCAGAAATGAAACAAGCTTGTTGCTTTAGAAACGAGCCCCATTCATCTTAAAGTTGCACCTTATAAGCTCATGTTGTTATATATATGCATCCTTGAACCCTTTCAGTATATCCTTGTTTGGATAGGATAAGAAAACAAGAACACACATTCATTACAATTTCCTGCTAAGTGGCAAAGACAAGCCTACAGAGCGTCAAGGTGAACCACAGCATGGATGTTTGATTTATGCTTTAAATTATTCTATTGGGCCAGTCTAGTGCGTGTGCTGAACTCTACTGCTCTTTGTATGGCTATTACCTGAGAGCGAAACCTTGCATTCCAATTACAGTTAGGCTATATAGCTGTCAGTCACGTTAGTAATGACTATAGCTTCTACTTACACTGAATCGCCACCCTGTCCATGAATACTTCGCCTGTTAGTGTGATCGATAGCTAGTGATCAAGCCACTTCAGAGACGCACTCTTAAGTTGGATAGATGCAGTGATGTTGTATAAAGACCCACTTCACTCCTACAAAAAATGAGCAGGATGTTTTGTGTAAATTAATTGTGCTATGGATGTTTTGAATTGGTTTTCTAATGTGCATACCAAGGTTAACCACAATAGTCAACATTTATCTTGAAGTATGAGCCAATATGTGATTGACCCACAGCCTGAAGGAATATATGACCATTCGATAAAAGGATTCAGGACACGATCAGCTCTGCTGTACTGTAGCTTTACTTGAAGTTTAACTTTACAGGATCAGAGTTTAAGATTCAAAAATATTTCATGAAATCATTTGGGACGATGCCATTGCTTGATTAAGTGGTCTCAGTTTTAATTTTGTGGCACTATATTAACATTTTTAGACATGCTCATCCTTTAACAGCCTTTACAAGATCAGCAATCCCTTTACTGATACTGATGGCTGCAGTCCTCCAATAACATTAAGAGTATACAGCCATGCAGATGCTGAATGCAGATGCTGAACATTTTGAGCTGAGGTAGCTTTAGGAAAAGTCAAGGGACCAAAGTGATAAAAATTCATCCTGCGGGGATTTAGGGACTGTTAGGAGATCACCAAAATAATTAGGATTCATTGTCTGTGGATCATAAATGTCCATCAAATAGATGCTTTGGCCTGCCAGGGTGCTAGAGTAAATGACTAGGGTTTACCAAAATCAATAGGCTTCATCCTCTGGGGATCAGGAATATCTTTGCAATCCAGCCAATGGTTAATGAGATATTTCAGTCTGTACCGAAATGGTGGACTGACCGACCCATGTCCAAAACCACATCACTAGCATGCCTGAAAATGATGTACAGGGAGGGACAGTGAACAAAGGTCTGACATGTTCATGTGCAGAGCATCTTTATTACAGTAGTGACACGAAGTGATATATGGTGCACTGATTGACGGCAATGACAAGGCTGTCATACCATAGAATACACAGCCCATCTCGTGTTCTTGCACTGGTGCGTCTTAAATCCTAGTGAAACCACATGACTAAAAAGGACAAGACGATGCTAGATTGATGTTTGCCATGTGCCCTCTTCGCGTTATTTATGGTTTATTTGATAGGGACAGATACAGTAAACATAGGCAGACTGAAAACAGCTATTCAATGTAAGTATCAAAGTGCTTATAGTGGATGCTAATTTGTTTCTTACCCTGTTTCTTTTATATGTTTCTAGGACTATCTGCCCATTTTGTGAATAGACTTTATTAGTACACAGTATTAATGATGCTACATTTTTCAGACCCACTTTATGATCTGGAAAGCTGTGATTTAAGTCAAGGTGGACTAGGTTAATGGACCAGCAATTAAATGATGCTGGTGATGTATTTAATTTTCCTGCGTGGCACAGTATAACTCATGTTGGTTTCAGTGGAAATAAACTTGTCTCGTCTCATTTCATTGTACAGCTTTTTACCTGTTTTTGGACCAACCAGGCAGTGGGTGCCATTCAGTCCTTCACCGATTAGCAAAGCCAATCTATCAGCCGTATAAAAGAAAAGATCTGAGACCCCAGATGCTCGAGAGATGTCATGTGCAGTACATTAAGTTAGTGGTTCATTAGTATAAGATGTAGATTTCAGAGTAGTTTGAAAGAGTATTTTTTCATAGCCCCTAAAAACCCCAATGTGACATGGAGGGTTCAGCTCATTAACAAAACTAGACAGTGTGAAAGTTTTAATAGCAGAGCTGCTGTTGCTTCTGGGTTTGTCTTGAAATGTCTTGTTAGCAATATACTTTATAGGATACTAAACATAAAAAATGAACAAGAATGTAACCTATCTGTACAAAGTGATGCTCATAATTTATTGCTTCCTGGCATGGAGCCTGTGTTCCTTTGGGAGACAAATTTGATGGAGCGGTGACTCATCGTCTCGCATAGTGGACAACAGTTTGTTTGTACTCGAGTGATGGATATATTTTCTCTCCATAAATGACTTTACGTATAATAAGTTGGAGCGCATGACGTCATCATGACTTTTAAATAATTAATTATGATAATTTGGATTATTTGTTAGCATCCTTTTTTATTTCTGGTCGTTATGATGGATTTTAATACAAAATGCGTCTGTTTCATAGTGAAATTCCTTTTGGTGAAATTTTTTCCGTATTAAAAGTTTCCATTTCAGCTCATTGCTCCAGCTGTTGAGACTACTGTGAAATCCAACTTTTTTGATTGCAATCACGGTTCAGGTCAACCAGACTTTTCACAGCATATTTAAGGCAAATTGCATATTTTAAATTGATTTTCTCCTGAATTTTATGTTAAGACACTCCCATACTAAAACTTCAACTCAACAACAAGCAGACCATCCTGGCCTAAAGCAGCCCACCAAGCATTTCAAAAACGTAATTGTTCCAACAATCAGACACCAGTGAGGTGGCTAAAAGTGGTTTAGAAAATGAATCAAGTGAGCAATCAGCAGGTTAATCATATAACAATTACTGCCATGCAAACAAGTGAACATGCTGTTAACCATGAATAATACCGTCAGCCCCGGGGCCAATTAGCAGGGATGCATCATCACTTCAAATGCGATTTCTCAGGTGATAAATTAGACACCACCAGCCTGATTTTGACATAAGCTGAAGGGATAATGCAGTTTAGCACAGGGGCCAGTGTGGCCTGGCTCCATGAGCCCTTATGGGACCTCATTGTTCATTTTCATCTGCTGGTTCAAGCCCCTAAGAGTACTGTATTATCTCATATACCTGGTCTACCCGCTTCAGTGCATCTAGAGCACCATATGGTCCACAGCAAATTCCTATGTTCTTTCTCCAGCAGCACAGTATTGCATGCTGTATCCATTGCATGCTTTGCCATGCCACACTCATTTGTATTCCCATAGCATCCTCATAGCAGTAGGCTACTATTCTGACCCGCAATATCATTCCCTGCGCACAACTAAGCTGTGTCAACGTCACTGTGAGGTGATTGGCTAAACATGTGTCCATGCAGGCTACTAGAAGGAAGACAGCTTTGTGCTTCTTCACTGTCATATTAAGTATAATCTAACTTCAACAGCCCTGTTCTTATGTTCATCTAAAAGATAGGAATCACTCTCCTTTACTGCAGAGTGATAATTGACTGTTCTACTTTATAATACTTTATAAAACTAGTTCATACTTTCTTACTTTCAGCTGTAGAAATGTTAACAGTCAAAGATATGACATAATAAAACTGGGTTCTACATTTTTGTGAGTGGATCAGCTTTAAATTTTGAGAAGAAAAATGATGAAACTGGTTATAGAGTTGCATGCAACATTTGCTTATTTATTTGTGCAAATCTCTAACATAAAATAAACATAGGTCAATGACATGTCTCCTTTTGGTCCACTACAATGCATTGATACATACTCTCAGCACTGATGCATCCTCCCCACTATACACCCATAGGGTTGTTCTCAGCTAGTATAGGGAAGTACCAAGAACACGAATACTTGCAGACACATTGTATACATACAGTACATGCCAATTGCAAATGTGAAATTACAATTCAATTCAAAATGTGAAAAAAAAGATCTAGTGAAAAATTCAACAAAACGATCAATCCCTTCCTTCTGGTGCCAACTTCCTCTCATTGTAAGCCAGTTTGGTTACCCCTCCTAATGGGCAAAGACTTTGTTCCAGCTGTAATCATAATCCATTGAGGAGATGCAGAACTTGTCACAGACTGAACAGAGATATTAATTTCCCCTCCATGTGGGGCCCTGCTCTGCTGGCCATGTAATGCTATCAGCTTTGAAGGAATCTTGTCTGGTTAAGCCCTTTACAAACGTTCTGTTTGACATCTATTTTCTTGCTTAGACTATTTGCACTGGTGGCGCAGGAAGGGAACTGCAGAACGCATTACAGCAGAGAGCAACTATCTTTAGCTTAGATGCCTCTGTCGGTGTCACTGTGTTAAATGTATGGGTGACAGATATAAGTGAAAAATAGATAATGTTCATGTTCATACATTAACACAAAGGCAAACATTTTTAACACTTGATATATGTATTTTTCTGAGGATAGTGAGTGGAAACAGCAGAATTGTTTTGTCTGCAATACAGTTGAGTTTAAACCTCGAGGATGTGAATGCTGCTTTTTGAATATGAACCACTGGGCCCTTACAATAAGCAACATTAATTGTATTGTGATTGTATTGTTTATTATTTCTTCTTCTCATCCTGTTTTCTTGAGAAAACAATGACTTATTTTCTTGCTCCTAGCCCTTAAGGTTACAATGTATCTTAGACAAAGCACAGTGACATTATTAGCAGTGGTTCTAGGGCTGTTTATTTAATGATGATGCAAAAACTGCATTAGCAGAGAATTACTTGAGCCTGACACAGTTTTTCCTCTAATCATGTTTTTCTCCCATTTCCACATGACATTTTGTAACCCCCGACAACAGCATAAAAGAAGACTTATCTTTCTTATATTTATTGTCCATACAGTATGTGCCCTATTTCCTTTACTTCCATTATGTGGAATACTGTTTTCTGAAATGTTATTATAAACCAGGATCAGCTTTGTCACTGAAAAGGGCTAACATAATGTTAGGAATCAACAGGGAAGATCTGCAGTCTGAATTGTGCAGGCATTGAGCTGCAAACAGCGTAACAAGGCCTGAGGTAATACATGAGCACAGGTGGTGAGTGCTAGAAAAGGTATTGCTCTTCACTGGGAATCCTTGATGAACCCTGACAGATTTCACCTACAAGGCAGACACCCTGTCCCCGGCTAAACAGCTGCTTTCCAGTTGTTGTCTTTTTTTTTATTAATTATGCCTGTAGTGACTTGTATGCAGATCTGCACTAGTTTTGTGTTCTCTGACTCTAATTGTAAGAGTCACACTGATTTACATGATTATTCCATTTATCTGATCAGATCTTCCTCCCAGTGGCTTAATGAATGTTATTTCAGGGACAATTGCCTTATTACATTACGTTTATAATAATAATTTGTGATTTCAGTATGGAAACATATCTGAGGTAATTTCTCAGTTGCACTCTATTACAATTAATTTGAGAACTGATTGTGATCTGCCATTGAAAATATTCTGTGAACTTGAAGGGCTTTTGGTGCACACCTCCACCAAGGTGTTCTGTTTGTCCAAGACCAGGGCTAGTCAAGACCCAGTCAAGGACGAGTCCAAATGAGAGAGACAGAGTCAATATTGAGACAGAAAAAAAAAAATGCTTTTGCCATTGCCAATGACTGACCAATATCAATGCCCATTCTAGATTCAATTCAATTCACTTTTATTTATATTGCGCCAATTCATAACAGAAGTTATCTCAGGACACTTTTCAAATAGAGCAGGTCTAGACTGTACTCCTTATAAAATTATTGACAGAGACCCAATAGTTCCCACCATGAGCAAGCACTTGGCGACGGCGGCAAGGAAAAACTTCCTTTTAAGAGGCAGAAACCTCAGACAGAGCCCGGGTCTAGGTGGGTGGCCGTCTGCCTTGGGCAGTTAGGAAGAGGGAGAGGGGTAAAGACAGAAGGACAGAGACAAAGGTGCACAGCAACAACAGTAGCAACAACTACAGTAATAGAAGTGACTGATGGTGATAGATGGGTTTTGAATTAATCCAATACCTGTTTTCTGAACAAGTGTGCTTCATCAGTGGGTTTTTATTAAGGAGAAAGTTACTTCAGAAAAAAACCCATATTGCTGGACTCAGCCGAGATATTCAAGGATATTTGGCGAGACCAACGGCCAAGTCCGAGTGCAAATACTAACAAGTCCAAAACAAGTCTGAGACAATAGAAAAAATGTCTCGAGAACAAGTCCAGGCTACAGCTGCTGTTTTGTCTCAGCAACCACCCATTCACTTTTAATCATGGCAGGTTCGTGCATGCACGACACATTTTGCCATATACACAGGTGTTACAATTGACCTATCTCGCAAATTAAACAAAAGTAAAAAATAATTTATGTATCCACCCTGTGATTCAGACTTGCTCCAGATTTTAATGGGCTCTTCTTTGGCCCATGCTACACCCTTCCACCAACTTTCATGAAAATTGGGCAAGTAGTTTTTCCATAAACTGTATTGAAAATATATCCTCCTTGGCAGAGGAAATAATAGTATGCTCCCTATAAAGTATGGTCTTTTTTTAATAGTAAGGGTTATTGTGCCAACACTGTTCATTGAGCTCCACTGATATCAGTGTCTGGGAACACACTCCATTCATTTCTATATTGTATACTCTAAAGATTTGATAAATGCATATCAAATATTGTAGATTCAGCACTATAGAGAATTATCCAGCTGTGCTCCGTGTGTGCAAACATGCTCAACTGAGTAAGCATTATAGATCTTACCCATTAGCAACTTGACAGGTGAGAACTGTTGATGGCTTACAGTAATATTGAATCAAGGTGTTATCCAAATCGGCTTTATTCAGGCACAGAGGGGACTGTTCGACCCATCTAACAATACAACCTCTCTTTTACATGTGAAAGGTAGAAGGAATAATGGGTTGAAATAGATAATGCAGGCCAGGGAGCAGTCTTATATGAGGCCATTCCCTCAGCAGCAAGCCATCATGATTTAATGGAAGCCAAGGCAGGCATGTTGCTGGGTTTAAACATTGTAGTACCTGCAAGCACTTACAGGAATTTGCACTTCTCTGCTGTTTGGGTTATTGTTTTATCAGTCGTTGCGCAGCCTTGACGAGGGCTTAAGCCCTTGAAAAGCCTCGCCTTGTCAAATACCAAGTCATATTTACTGTCACATGCACTGTATTGTCACCACCTAGACCACATTCTCGTGTTTGCAGTTTACATGTTATTTTCGGAAAGGTTTGAGCTCCCTTAGAACATCAAATCACAAATGTTTAAGGGCTGTGACAGTGTTTTGCTTTTAACCACTTTGGCCTCATTTTGGAAACAAGATTTCTGTTATTCCCTCTGTACTGTCATGTACATTACGCATGCAGCATGAAAACTCTAAATCTATCTCTGTAAAAATAACTCCATCTGGAATAATTTTTTTATTAATTTCTTTATGCTAATAAAGGATTCCTGTGCATTTTAGGATGTCGTACAGTTTTCCACCCCTGTAAACGTGCAGTCAAAAGGAGAGTAAGCTTTTTCGAAGCAGATCTTGGCGAAACCAGCAAGCGATTGGACCTTATTCCTTAGATTCCTGCCAAGTTTAGCACTAATAGAAACATTTATCAAGCCACTTCACCTTAAATTCAGTGGAGATTAAATATGTTTAGCTTTGATTAAACTGGACCATCAGGGCCAGTTGGGCTGTTTCATTCTACAGTTTTATAGTTCCTTTCAGCACCTGTGAACGGTATACTTACACTCAACATTAGTCAGCCAAACCTTGGCACAGCAAGATGACAGTGACAGCATAGAATTTATCTTTCTTCTGCCCTAAAAACAGCAACAGAGGCTCATTGTCATGTGGCGCTGTATTCATAATGGACCACTGTACTCTCATTACATGTCTGTGAGGAACAAACCTAAATCTTGACAAATTATCACTGGCGAAACATAATAGTGATGGGCCCCAGTGGAAACAATTTTTGCCTGGCAGCCCAATACATTGATCATTTGGCAGTGATGAGGCCTAATGATCATAATAACGCATGCCCACAGTCCCAAAACGCAGAAATTGTCCTCACTCATTAGATCCACCTGTGTTCCTTGTGTAGAGCATCATCTACAACAATGGTTCCTGACATTTTTTGTCAGACGTGCCCATCCGACTGTCACAAGAACTCAAATCTGTCAACTCAACTGTAATCTGTTTCCATTCCACCCATTACTTTTAGCTAACTATATCAACTGTTTATCCATTACCTAACCATTTCAACTCCTTATCCATAACTTGTTTTATCCCTGTTTGGGAATCACTCATCTACTAGTCACTTTTTAATTCAACTCCAGCTTTTGTTAGTGCTCTTATTTGCTGACTGATGGTTTCAATTAAGCAGAAGCTCTAAGTAGTACCTGTTTTTTAAATATATTCTGCTTTTTAATCTGTGTTTCGACACAATTAAAAGTTGTGATACACAATGAAGCTTCTAATTCCTTCTGCTTCAATTATAAAAAAAGGATTTTCTTTTACTGTTATGTTAATGCGAAAAAATGACATACAATACAATAAAGTGCTTCCCACCAATATTTCAAAACAATAGTGTGAGCAGTTTGACATTTTTTTCAGGTATGTAGTTAAATTATAGACCACAAAGATCACTGGTAGATGCTCAGTGCATGACCGTCACATCAAACCAAATGTGACAGGATTTAAGGCTATTTTTAGTTGAACAGCCACTTGGATTACATGGCTATAGAGCTGTGTCCTAAATTCAACAATTACTGCAGTCGACAGTGTTTATTGGCTGATGAGGGTTCTTTTTGTTTTTAATGTTAGCTGTTCTTTGACATCCTGTGCACCAACTGCACCAGGGGGTATTTCTTTGCATAGAAAACACAACATGAACTTTTGAATATTTCAGTTTCCTTTAGGTCATGACAGCCAGACTATAAAAATAAATGAAAGACCAAATTGTCCCCGACTGACATTCTTCTAGGAGGAAACTAGGCCCTGCCACTTCTTATTTTACCACTGATTATCTTTATTGTTCAACAAATCACTCTGCATAGTCGTCCAGTCAGATTACTCAGCTAATTTGCATTAGAGGCATTTATAGCCTTTTAATTCTGTCAAATGTGATTACTTAACTCATTGCATATGCTTTTTTTCCTGAAGAAAAAAAAAAAAAAAACTGACAGTAGAATTGAAAACAAATGTTAAAAGGCTGGGAAACGTTGAGTGCTTTAGCTCTACTGTCACCTTAGGCAAGCTATTTTTAATTTGCCAACAAAAGCACCATGTCTTTTTTCCCTTCCTTCCTTCATATTCTCTGTTTCAAGCACGATCTGAGCCCCAGGGACCGCTGAGCCCCTCATCTGCATGACAGGTATTGGTAAATCGGGAGCAGAATTGTAGACAGCGGCCAGCAGCCAGTCTTTTAATGCTGGTTTGTCTCATTCTTATAGAAAGGTTTTGTTGACACTTGTAAGAGTTGCTGTCTAGCAGATTTTTCACTGCAGCTCTAATTGGTGTTGTGTTGAGGAGACATGAACGGAATAAATAGAACAGAGATCCTATAGGAAATGTGATAGATGATGGAGTTTATGGACTGACTAATGAGAATAATTAAATCTTTACTGTTTTTATCTTTACTCTTTTTGTTTACTGAGCACATTATTAGAGTTACCAGTATCTGTTCTTTGTCTCTTTAATGAGAACTCATCCTCCCTTTCAACTGCTACAAACTATAATGACCCTCAGTGATGAAACTACACTGGGTTATGACTGAACCTCAAGGCATAGAGAAATCAATGTATTTTCAAAAGATTTATTCATCCGGGACATTTAGAGTGTTAAAGATGACACATACGCAAAGATGATCCCCAGTGAGTGGAAGTGACTTCAATAGGTGGCAATATATGTCAGGAAATTAGCATTGCAATTTTCAGACAGACATTATAAGACAAGGAAATGATACCTCTGACTCCAGAGGGCATCCTGTAGTTTTTATGGGGAACATAAAATCTTTAATGGATAACGATCCAGAATTAGTTTTAACATAAACTCGGTTTGCAAAATGTACAGAGAGAAAGGAAAGGAAAGAGGGAGAGGTGGAAAACAATGATGGCTAATATGATGTGTCAAAAAAGTAGGAAATCAGCTGCCTGCAGTTTTCTTTTTAACTAGCATTTGTCAAGCAACACGAGATCGGTTTAATTTGACACTGTCTGGGACCTGGCCTGCCCTTGAGCTTGACATTTGCTGAAAGCGAGATGAGGGCGGAAATTATGAAAAATAACATTTCAGCTCATTTGCATGAGCCGTACTGTGTTTAATTGGCTATATTCAAATTTTTTTTCCCAAAGTGGCTACTCAAGTAACTCACTTTTGAGTGAATGCATGTAAAATAACTCGGATACTCTCGTATTCAGGCTCACTTGTTTGCTTGAGAAGCATTCAGATCACACATTTTACTCACTGGGATCGTCATGATTTCTGTCTCATGTTACAGAAGTAACCCAGTGTCATATTTTCCAGCCAAAGAGGGATGATAGAAAGTAGATGGATGGAGGCTTTATTTATGGCAACAAGGACACACAGTTACAGGTTAATAATGATGACTGTAAATAACTTTGCATCAATAACACCTCATGGCTCTTGTGTTTATGAAGCAGAATGTCAGTGTGTATTGATTCTTGTCAAATCCTCTCTAGTTGCATTGATTGAAATTGTCAACATGTTTAATACATTAATAAAACAAAGAAGCTGAACAGAGAATAAATAATTTCTGAATTACATTTTCTATAATCCTGGTTTGTCTGTGAGTGCACACAATACCCAGTGGCCACTTCTCCAGTAGGAGCAAGAGAAACATTATTTTTTCAATTCTTGATTTCAGGTTATTGTCAAATCAGATCATTTTGTCCTTGTGGCTTTCTGAGCTTTATTTCCTCCTCTTCAAACCATTGTTCATTGCAGTTTTACAGAGCATGCAGCAGTCGGTAGCTGTTTAATCTGGTGCACAATGGCTTGTGTTGATCCAAAAGGCCACAAGCACAATCACATGATTTGTTAAAATAAAATTTATACCTAAAAATATCTCATAGTTTGGGTCACAAACTGCCAAGAAATCAGGCATGTTAATTCCTCACAAATCTAAGAAATTTTAAAATAACTGGCTGGTTATTCAGAGTTCTTTGGCTCGCAAGCGTCCCTGCCAGTATAAAGACTTACTGGATGTGGATCTTGACTCAACTTGGCGCTCAGCTACAATCAATGCAGAGACAGCTCCTTTAAAGTGGCTTCACCTCAGACCCATCACAAGCGTAGTGTAGAAGTATGGTCACAGGTTGTAGCATTATTAATGCAGCTTCTTATTTGAGCACTAACCTGAAGTGTATCTTTACATCCATTCATTTGTTTACTTCTCTTGTAATGATCAGTGCTCTACAGTAACACAGAGAACACTGATCCCCCCCCCGGGAAAGCGTTTGATCTTCTCTCTGTACGGCAACAATAAAAGGGGGCTGAATCTCACAAAAGCACAATGAAAGCCTTTTAAATACGACACAGCTGCTACACGTGTGTATGCTGGAGTGGCTGTGTAACTGAAGTACCTCAGTCATTTGCAGACGTTTGGCTTCCTTTCCCTCATCTTCCTGGTGATTTTTAGGCTCCGTTCAATGGCAGGCACGGTAATTTCTGAGCGCATGTATTTTTAATGAGAGGTCATTTAATCTTTCTGTAAATTGCCAGGCTGCAACCTTGTCGTAATAATGACCAATAATTACAGTTTTAGCAGAGCAGTCGCTATGCAACATCTAGAGAGTGGCGATATAAGGAGGAGACTGTAATGCTGTATAATGTGTTTGTTCCAAGGTTTTATGTGATGTGTTATCCTGGTAGTGTTTGAGTAGTACACAGTTTGACCAAAGTCTTGGAGCTTGTAAACTGCGTCACGTCTCATGATTACCCAGGGTCCTGTGGGTGTGAGCGCCGACAAAAGCACCCACAATGAATGCAACAGTACATATATGCAGTTTAAATTAATCTAGAGATGTGTAGCTGGGTTATTTCATATTTAATGTATTCAGTTTGAGTTAGACTTAATTATTTAGGTCCAGATCTGTGATGGTAATAGTTATAGGTATAGGTAAGACTGTACAAAAAATATTGGTGTGAGGAAGGGGGCTATACCTCTGATGTTGTGCCTGATGCGAGATTAGTTGTTTGACTCTTCATCACAAATAGACCAATTAAGAGATTCTGAGTCGCATAACCAGGCACGTTAACCAGGTGTGTTTTGGATCAGCAGCCAGAAACTGAGAGAGGACTTCCAGACAGGTGTGCCAAACAGCGCACCGGAAAATACCATTACCCAAGCTAATTATTGTCTGAAAATGGTTTAAGTCTACTGCTCACTGATATGCAGGAGAGAGGAGAACAGCTGTGTGGGCTCTTGTTTTATGCACAAGGTGATTTGGTGATATGCGGAGAGTGATACATGCCTTCATCCAACAGATTACGACCTTGAATCAGAGCTCTCAGCAACATCTTGAAGGCACGGGTCTTTTTTAAACGGTCAACAAAAAACGAGGGTGATACGACTCGTGGCGACAGGCACGTTTGGCACAAAAACTATACAACCCAGCCAACAGCAGTCACATAATTCAAAATTATATTTGTGGATTGCAGGGGCCAAAATACAGCTGACGATCGATGTAAGAATTTTAGCATGTATCTCTCACTCCAGTATGTTTTGATAAGTCGATGCAGGGGGACTTGACGGTTAATTATTTAGCATACTTGCATGAGGCCCGCTGTTTGTTGATGGCAGTGCCTGTCGACCTGTTAACAGAATGCAGCATGAAAGCGGGGGGAAATTTTTGATCTCTTCATTCATGCATAATGTCAGGGGCAATTCTGTACTACAGCTGCCTTCGAATGACCTCAGCGCTTTATCCTCATGATTACTCTGGGTCGACCTCTCTCTCTCCGCCATCCGTGACAGTTGTCCTGTGCGTGAGCCATTACACTGGCACTCCATGGGGACACGTGCACGCTCCTCTCTCTCTCTGTCCTCTGTTTGGGTGAAGCAACCCGCACCGTCACCAGAAAGAGATGTGGATTTTCTTGACGTGGTCTATGCATTGAGTAGGGGGCTGCCCGTACTGGGGTCAGAGCTATGGATCGGCTCTATGTCTCCCTGCAACTTTCTTTATTGGAAGAAAAAGGCACGACGGTGCTGAGTAGAGATCATATTAGTAACACAGCCCCCCCCTTCTCATAAACTTTTCAATCACATTTTGATTTATGTCACTTAATAAAACGGTCTCACAATATGATGCTGTTAGCTACATGCTGCTAGGTATATAAATGTCAGAGTATCATCAATCATTTAAAAATATAAACCAGTCAGGAGTTGGCGGGTTGAGCGGGACGCGGTTGTATAATTGGGGCTTAAATGGATGATTATTTGTTGATCATTTGACGTCACTTCTGCATTTACCTGTTAGGCTATAAACATTTCTACATTCTCTCAAGTCATTTTGAGCTGTGTGCCAGTCTGTTACTACTGCAGCTTCACCGTGACATAATCTCCTTCTCCATCCTCTGTCGTTTCAGGAGTCTATTGTTTAATCTGACATGGCTGCTGCACTTTGGAAGGCTAAATCACTGGACCTGGGCTTGTGGATCTTCCTCCTGCTCCTCAACCTCCTCCCTGCAGCCAGGTACAACAACACACCTTATTTCACCCCTCAGCCTCCCTCTTCCTCTGTTTGCTATTTACCGTCTTCCTGCCTCTCGACCCGTTTCACCCCCGACTCCGTTTCTCCTGTTGTCCTGGTGATGTGTTTTGTATAATACCTGTATTAATCAGGCTCACTGCTGCAGTAGACATTGTAATCAAACCAACACCATTAGAAGCAGAGGTTCATCTATATTGTAAGCAGAGAAAAAGCAGGAAATGTGTTTTTGTTATTACACAGTGAGATGGTCTCAGCTGTGACTGTCAGTTTGGTAAATGAAATAACCAGACCTCTATAATGGTGTTGAACAAATAACTGCCAGGGAAAACTTTAAGCATTGAATGATCAAGGACAGAGTATGTTTTCCATTTGTTCTCCTGCGCCCGTAGATACTTTTTGCACTCAAGGACTCAACTGTGACTTTAACATTTTTGGACGAGGATTAAAAATAGACCCAGTGCCACCTTGTCCTAAATTAGAAGAGCAAAACATGAAGTGAGCTTATCCTCTCATCACAAATGTAGCATCTCCTCTGCACTGGTCTGAATTTCACTGACTGGTGAATTAATTTGCATTGTGCAGCAGCACCACAGCTATGATTGTCCATTCACAGCATTTTCACTCCTGCATCCTGGGCACATTTTCCAGTTTGAGTGCTAAGAGTCAGCAAAAAAAAAAAAAAAGAGAGAGAGAGGCTCCAGGATGTCTAGGAGTCATTCTAATCACACTCCTTGTAATTTCAAACGAAAAGATTGCGCAGGTTGCCATGTTAGCATTGTTGATAAGGTAGGATGTTATGGCAGGGAGACGCAGCAGAGTGTAAATCACTTTAAGATTTTGCACGCTAGGAAAGGCTCACCGAACCTGGAAGAAAGCAGGCTGGGGAAAGAAATCAGAACAGTGTGACAGGGATTAGCCCAGTTTGCTTTGTCATTGTGCCACTTGGCTCTCCTTGCTTATTAGGAGCACACAGCGCTTGTAATTACATATATTAAATACAAATGTGCGGCCAGGAGAAGGTGGCAGCCAAACCTGGCAAGAGATCTTTTACAACAATATGTGTTTTGGCCTTTTCCACTCAAGGACAAAATGTATGTGGTTCACCTGGAACAAACCTGCTGCTGTAAACCCAGTAGACATACAGTAATCTTGTGTACCCCTGGTCCTGGGGCAGTTTTTTATGGTTTGGGCTAGACCTCAATGAAGGGAACTCTCAATGCTACAGTATACAGTGATATTTTAGTGATATTTAGTGGAGTGGACAGAGTGGAGGGGGAGACGTAGAGCTGTCAATTTGCGTCAAAATTAGTCCTCCCTCTTGGACTCATAACCCAGTCAAATCTAAACACACAGACATGACATACATATTTTTAAATTCAGTGTGTCATACACACACCGAGGATATCATTATCTCTGCTAAATCTGCTTAGCAGTCATAGAAAAAAATATGGTCCTCATAACTCCAGAACATGCCTGAGCATCATTAAGTTTTCTAGTTATCCAGTGACATTTATTCTGTACAGGAACAGCTAATAGCTGATTTAGCATACTTTTAATGGCCAAATTGCCAAAATGTAAACAAATATGGGATTAAAAATACATGGCTCAAGTTGTAGTAGACTCAATCTTACAATTCACCCTAAATTTAGTTTCTAGTCATAAGAAGGGCTGCAAAATCTAAAGAAAGTTATATTGGGATTATTTTGACAGATATCATGGTTGCAATATGATTCACAGTTAATAGGAGGGATCATTCTTGCATCCAAATTTTTTGTTTCACTGAAGAAACTATTTAAATAATGATAATGTAACATTTGTTGGGTTCTAAAACATGTTTTCTTACATCTGGAGAACATTGTTTATTTATTTTATTTATTGTTCTTCATTATAATGCGGTTCGTCACACATTTTACCTTTTTATCAAAAAAGTACAGCTTCTGCTCTTTGGATATTGCACTTGGCTATATTTCAATTTCAATCATGTTTCAAATGACCCTAGTCATAAGGGACAAACCCCTGTCAAAACCTTGACTTTCACCTTGATAACTAGAACAAAACGTGAATCGATAATGAATATACTCATAGTTAATTAATTAGTATAAAATTGGATAAGTACTGGTCTGGAAGCCTGACCTTGATTTCACTGATTATACAGTGTGAGGCCATAAAAACAAGGTTATAGATAGAATCATTGGCATTAGTATTCAAGATGTTAATAAATAAAAATATGGAAAATCATTAAATGTTATGAGCACAGGAGGTTAATGATGGAAATGTCTGAAGTGTTGACATATTCAGGGACAGAAAACTGTCATCACACCCGTTCTAGCAGGGCCTAAGCAGTCATCGCAAATTCATTATGCATGGACCTAACACAGCACGTGACAAGGATTTTCACAAATGTTAATCTTTCTGCAATTACTTGAGACATGATGTAGTGCACATATGCAAAGTCCTCGCACAGCAGTCTTTACTTAACACATTTTATTCAGTTGAACTTGTACTCAATGAGGCTTTACCTTAGTCCATTTGAGGGAAGACATGTTGCCTCTGAAGAAATCCAAACCTGAAAATGGAATTTCTCTTGAAATTTGCATCTTTAAGTTAAAGTATATATTAATTGTCCATCAAATTTCAAGTTTCTAGAGTTTAGAAATAATCCTCAGAACATCAGTGGGGCACATGCTAGCAGAATATTTGCGTATCAGCAGAGCTGTTCCTCTCTGAGAGCTGCCACCTCCCCTGATGGCCACTGATGCTATCGGCAGGCTCCAAATCGGCTTTACTACAGTTGAGGCAGAAGACTTTCCTAATGGATTAAGGTGTAACAGACAAATCCTCTATATAAGGGTCTGTCATTCTGCACATCACCAAATTTCCTCATTTCCCGCACACTGAAAGACGGGGCTGATTAAGCTATTATTCCCAGAAATCCAGGTATTACATATGAATGAGAAGGCTGTGTTTATTTCCTTACTGCGAAGGTCTTTCATTCCATCAGCTCGCCTCGCTTCCAACACCCCCCCTTCTACAGTTAACAAGTGTGGACACTCAGGCCGTCTTGTTGTCTATTTTGTTTGTAATCTATTGCCAAGCTGCCGGCTAACGTGGCACATAATCAATAGCTGTAAGGATGAGAGTGCTATATGTACACTTTGCCTATGGATTGGCACTGAAGTTGCCCAGCCTCTGCTCGCTTTCCTCACCCCGCCTCGCATGAATTATTCACAGCATGGCAGAGAAGGGCATCACTTTCAGATGTGACCTGGTCAACAGATAACATTCTGTTTCGGTAGTGTTGTCAAGGTTAATGTGTCACAGGTCTGGACAAAGGTAATGTATTCATGGCTGAGCCACTTTGCTGATTGAATGACCAGACACACAGTTTCAAAAGAAAAGAAAGTCAAAGGTCCACTGGGTGCAAGTAATGTTAGATCCAAAATTGTCAGTAAATGTATGCTTCCCGCTTTAGTTTACTGACAACAACAACAATTTTATGCAGCCATTTTTTCATTTAATAAAAAATCTTTTTTTTTTTCAAGAGGATTTTATTTTATTAGTTGGCCCGTCCGGTGTTGTATCCTTTTACTGGTGCGGGCCACAGTGGACTCAAATCATCTTTCCAATTGAGTCCATGGGCACAGAACAACAAGACAGGCCATGTATCTGTTATATTGATAAATAGCATTGGAGAATTGCATGCTCAAACAATTAGTGAAATACAGTAGGTCACAGTGGTACCAGAAACTAGCTCTGTAATATCTAATGGATGCCTAAAGAGCAACTTACAGGCTGCAGACCCCAATGAGTCATTGTGTAGAGAAATTATGTAGAAACTAGATTTTTTTCAAAAATGTATACGTATACAAATATACACACTACAGCAACTTGTAAGAGAACCGGTACTGACATAACATAAGGTAGGTAGATAGGTAGAGCGGTAAAGTTTAACAATAAGAAATGAATGGAACTCAATGCTGGTTTTCACACTTGAGGTTGTAAATTTTGTGCAAATGACACACCACTGACTTATATTTATATCCTACTTGCTTATATTTATGACAAAATAATGACAGAAATGAGTAACTGTGGATATTGTGTCCCTATCCACAGGCAGCATAGCTATACAGCTTACAGACAGGTTGTTTGCTGGGCCTAAGGCATTCTGGGTAAGCACATTAGGAAGCATGTGTTGTGTGTCCAGAAGAAGAGGGTATTAATATCGGTTAGCCGTGCATGCTTCAGCAGCAAGACTGATAACAAACATGTCCTATATAAATGCAAACAATGAATGTGTTCTTATATTTATGAATTGCAGTCAAGACAGTAAGGCACATTCAATACAAAACATAAGAAATTTAACCCAACTTAGTATGTGCATGTAACAAATGTATATGGTCAAAAGAACAAAATACCAGTTGACCCATTAAAACTATAAAGCCCTCAGAGAGTATAAAGCAGTACAATCCTCGATATTTTATTGATAGAAGATGTTTTAATGATCAACTGGCTCTACATCAAAATACACAGAGACCATCATTTTTTCACCCGAGCAAAATAAGCATAAGTAAACAGGGAAAAGAGATTTCATCAAAATCTACCTTAGCAGTATCTCTTTGGCTGAGGATAATATAAATATGAATTATAGGACTGATCTGACTTTGCCTTGATTTATAATAATTGGACTGCGGTGCACTGGTTGAGAATGGCTGTTGTAAAACAAACTCCTGTATTCATTTTTTCAGTAAAAGAAATTAACCTGCAAGTTGCTCTTTAAAATGGATGGTCAGCGTAATTAATTCAACCTTGACCTTGGTTTTCATTTATTAATAAGTGGTTTATATAAAAGGGTAAGATTGGATTTGTTTAACCCGTCTGATAGTTCGTGTTTGCTGGGGTGTAGTGTCTGCAAGCCCCATCAATCTCAGCTATTAAGCTTGTGAATAAAATTATCTCAGCTGATGGGAATGATGTCTAAAACCTTGAAAGTATAACCTAGATTCATTAATAAAGGAATTAATGAAAACAGATTTATTTCTTCAAGTTTAATCCCTTCCCAGTATTGTTAGGTTTTATTGATCTGTTTTCTAATTACCTTGACTTCCTGTCAATATTGTATTCACATAGTGACTGATAGAAGAGCTTGACTGCCTAGAGAAAGTGCAGACAAAGCTATGCTTGTAGCAACAGTAGCGTCGTGTCCTGACATCCAAAATTCAGTAAAAATGTCATTGATCCGTGTCCTAATTACTTTTGAGTTTCAGTCCATTTTCTATTGATACAGTGAGCATCTGGCCAATGATCTTCAAAGTGACCAATTAACGGACAACCCCAGCAGGCATGAATCAAACTGAGGCTGGAATGGATTTCCCAGAAGGTGTCTGCACAGCTGCACACTGAACGCAGACCACTCAGTCCTGGAAATACACAAAATGCTGAACTAATGTCTGAGGCCTCTCACAATGGAGCATCCAGATATTATCAATCCATAAAAATGTTCAATTCAATTGTGTTTTTATTGTTCTGACATAGCTCAAGCAGTATTTTTTGTATGTTGTTTTGATGTTTTTGTGTTGTTGTTTTGGGACAGGGGGTTGTTTTTCTCGAGGAAATCGCTCTGACTCACTTTCCATGAAGCACTGTCTATGAAACTGTGATTTCAGTTCATCCCTATATCGCCAACAGCAACATCCACCCCCGACTCCTTCTGAAGTTGAATCTGTGATATGGATAAACAGTCCATTCAATACAGATGAAAATCCATACACCTAGCTGTGCCTTTGAAAATGTTGCCGAGACTGACTCAAAGTGGAGAGAACAAAGGGTTTGTAATGGCTTTCCATGGAAAGTGTAGGTGTACAATCAAACAAGGAAAATAAATATACTTTTCCATCTGATTTATGGGGGCATTCGTTTTTAAAAGGTTGTTTTATAGTGAAATATATATACACTTCTGTGTTGCTGTTGGCAAATTAACACTCAATTGTGATTAGTTTTATTTAAATCATAACTAATTGCATATCTTACACACCTTTCCTATTGCTGAAAACTCAAAGCAGGCGAGCAGTTCCTTCTAATGCTGACTGCATGAACTTGTTTTTTTTGCTCAGAACTTGCTAGAAGTCATAGACTGAAAAGCAACGGTGGCCAAAAGTGAAATCATTAAATAAAAACACAGAAACTGTGCAGTAATAAAGAATACAATATCACACAAACCAGCTCTACTGAATATTTAACAACTCAAAAATGTGTCCGACTTCTTTGGCAGTTTATCAAATAGCTTTTCGGGGAACAGACTATTTAATAATTCCTGGATGGTTATGATTCTCCAGCTTGAGCTTTTAGAAATCATATGTTGGGCAGAGTCAGGATAGACATTTCTCTCTAGGAAACTAAACCGCAGAATCAAGATAACCACAGTAGCTGTGCACTTAAATGAATTGCTTGTAGTTAAGCTGATTATCATTTTATCTGCAAATGTTTATCAGCTAGTGTATCCCTTTAATATTTTGATTGTTTAATAGATCATAGCTGTGCAACTGTTCACAGATTAAACCTTACAGTATCAATGATGTTAAACTGGTAATAGCTGACTAATAAGTACCTTTGTTAATTTGTGTTACTGTAAATACTGCACAGCGGCGGTTAAAGAGAGAAAAGCGGAGCAAAGTCTGGCACAAGGCTAACACAAAGTAAGCTTAATGAGGCAGCCTTGTGATAAAGCATTTTTTTATTCAAGACTTTGTTAGGAATAAACTGGGAATATTCGTCAGGGATGCAAACAGGTTAAGGGTAAAAGGGGGTTCCAGAAGAAAATGTTGTCAATTTGAATGATTAGATGCATCAATTTAAAGATTTGTTTAACTTAAAAATGTATTATTTACCCCCACATTGTATGAGCAGGTTAAATACAATAGGCATATAGAAACTGCACAAAAGACCACTTCATCCTTAAATCTTATACTAGACGAAACAAGCCGACAGGAGTATGTTGGATAAAATCACTAAATTGTGGTTTATTTATTATTGCAGTCTTCCCCTGAATTTTGAGAGATGGTAATCAATATGAAGGCACAGCGAGCAGAGAAAAGGCATCACTTTCCCCCAATTCTTCCATTCTGAAAATAACATAAGAAGCTGCACAAAACCTTACATTGTTACATCTAGCATTACCTATACTATTGTAGCGTTAAAAATAAAAGACTCCATGGCCACCACGTCCAACACCTTCAACACCTTTCAAAAACCGCGATCAAAATACATGGGAGGATCCCGTGGCTTGCGAGTGATCCTGTTAACTGGCAACTTTCAGCCAAATATTTTAACTAACTGGAGACTTTATTCGAGGAGGCAGGAGGAAGAGTGCTTGGAACCGGAGGGTGAAGTGAGGTAGTTGCAATCTGAAACAACAAATTTTACACAATGCTCCTTAAGCGTAAAAGTAAAGCATTCAAGGCAAAATACAATGTATCTGGCATTACTCCTCTTTTTTTATTACTAATCCATTCTTCAGTATGCCAGGATAGTCTCAGAGGAAAAAGAGAAATCACAAGGTATTTATTTGTTATCCCCCTCACAGACTGCATGAAAACATACTGCACAATGTCCTAAAAGACAAAGACAAAAAGAATGTTTCAATCATTCATATTATGTTTATCCAAATAACGTTTAATTTTATGAATTAACTTTTATGAATGTACAATCTTCCAAACATAAACTCTGGATGGTTTCAATGCCCAGCCTGTTAAATCAGTGACTGTAACATTTAATAATGTCATGTTATCATAATGGCAGAACACTAGTAGGAAAAGATTCATTACACTGGTTTTGGGACATTCTTGGCACTTAAACCCATCGACCAAGGACAAAAGATGATGCAGCAGACATAAAATCTGGGAGCTTGAGTCATTTTGGTTCTACAGTTGGCAGCAGTCCAGTAATTAGCTATGGGTGAATATTTGTCTTTTATGGATTGCTTTTAAAATTACTTAACAACTGTATAAATTGGCAAGATAAACAGTTTAATATCTACATTATGGCCTCAGCATTTTTTTCATTTGGTGTACTTTGACTTAGGCCAAGTGTGTTCATATATGCTTAACTCTTCAAGCAGTACAGCGAAAGCTATTGTTCTTTAGGCCTACTACCTGTTACTGACTAATGGGTACCAGCAGTGCAGCTGTTACATCGCACTGTGATAGCGCTTCCTTCACAGTTTTTGTTGTACCTGTAGCTCAAGCACCTTCTTCTGAGGTGTCACAAGTGGAGGTGTGATGTGTGCCACCGAATTATCATATGGTGACACATGGGTAGAGCATGCAGAAAGAGGGGGCAGACTGATCCGTAATGATAACCGTTTTCACATTGATATCAATGCTACATGTATTTGGTCAATATTGCGATTGATATGCCCAAAGAGCTGAAGGCAATATATATGCAACAGAAGAGAGTATGAAGCAGCTACATTCGGTGAAACATCACAAACGTCATCAACACGCCCACATGCTCGCTGTTAATCTTTCCTGACAATTACCTGTTCTTCCCACATGGCCTCAAACGGACATTACAAGGACTTCGAACTGGGCAGCTGGCAGGTTAAAATCTGTTTAATGTCCGGTCCAACTGATTTGAAAAATTACATTCACACATACAGCTCATCCGGGAAATGTCTGGAAAGGTTCAGGGTAGCAGTGCATGTGTGAATACCGCTTAGGTGTCTCTCTGAAATAGTTAACACAGCAGTTTTCTTGGGTTACAAGCCTCTAGGCCCCTACCTTCCTTACTGGCTCTGGAGAGACCTGCGTGAACTATGATAAGTGATGTCATTTCAATCAGGGTCAGTTGGGGTTCAAGTCTCCAAGTCTGAAAATGATAATAACTTAAAAGGTTCGAGTTAGAAAGAAGTCAGCTTACCAGACCTGTGTAGCCTGCTCCTCATCTGAGGCTAGAAGCTTGAGGCTACATTAACACAATGCACCCGAACCTCTGACTGGACAGTGGGCAGTGGATGGCACTGTGGTTAATGTAGGGTGCCAAGTTTTGACAAGAAAGAAGAATGTGTGGAATAAAAAAGACTATCTCTGGTTCTGCTGCATTGATTTTGATCCTTTTGTCTTTTAACTGTCCATAAAATGATTCTTTTAAAGAACGAACCTACTATTACGTCTAGCATTCAGCCATTTCTACTAGAGCTCAATCGATTTGTCAATCAGCAGAAAATTAACTGGCAACTATTTTGATTAATTTGGTTTTTCAAGCAAAAATGCCAAATATTCTATAGTTCCAACTTTAGTATTTTCTGACATTTTATAGATCAAAAGATGAAGTTGACAATGCTGCAGCCATAACATCTATATACTGTACATTCACATCCTGTTCTCCCACCAAATATCAACCTCATCTCAAATTTGCAGATTTTTAGCACACAGACCACTTTTCTCATATTAAACTAAGACTTCATGATGCTAAATCTATTCCCTGACTTGGTCTGAGTCCTGTAGTAATGTGGCTATGTGAATGGAAGGTCATCTGAATGTCCTTAATGTCGCAGTGTGGTCGGCATGTTGAATGTGACTGACACAGGCTGCCACAGATAAGCTTTCACTGCAGCTATTCTGGAAACACGTCACAATGAAGGATTTAAAATTTAATGTAAACTAGTAAATGTTTACTGTGAAAGGATGCATTTATACATCGAGAAGCACACCATAGATGTATGTAATACACCACACAACACCTGTGAGTAATATGCACTAGTTCAATAGAGTGAGTAACATTTAGATCTCCTAATGGTTTAGAAATATAGTCATTTTCTGTCGGTGTCAGCAACATAAGAAATAGAGAGAGAAATCAAGTTGAAAGAAGCATAGCGATCAGAGATGAGGAAAGAGAACATGTGTTACTGAGATGGAAAACAATGAAAGAATAACACTGCTGTCAAGGATGCGAGTAATCAGAAAGAGGAGCTCCAATATTTTCAGCCTCTTGTTTCACAGAGGCAAACACTATGACATGCCCCGGCCCAGCCAGATGGGGATGCATATGTTAGCTGTAAAACCTGCGACACACAGTTGTATGTGTCCTTTACCTGTGCCTTCACGATCACTAAATCAAAGCAATTTAGGTAATATAAAAAGAAATATACGCACAGTCCCCAGTTGGGAATTACATGGAGTGTGGTATAGCCTGTGTAGCCAGGATTTATGTGTAGGCCTTTTGCAATAAACTCAGCCCGGTCCTATTTGATGTATTGGATTCTGTTTGTCCCCTCTCCTGTAGCTGTAATAACACTGTATTCCTTGGAAATTGTAATGAGATTTTGAATTAAAAAAAAGGGGGAAATGTCAGCCTCAACATCATCAGCTCTTGAGTTGTTTTTAATCTAGCTTTCCTGGGGCTTTATAGGAAATTATTTACCATATGAACTCGTCTACTGGTCCTGTCCTCCTCCATGAAAAATAACCACTTCTTTTAAAGAGTCAGGCTTTTCAGCACTGCATAGTATGGAGTGCTATGGAGCATGCTTGCAGTTATAAATGATCTCTTTATTGCTGTTGATGCAGGCGATTGTGCTTTTCCAATCCCTATATCAGTGCTGCATGTGACACATAGGGCCCCGGCTATCTTCTAAAAACGCCTAGGAACGTAGGTTGGTGTCACAAATGTTGATATCTCGTGTTTCAGATCATATCTTTATGTTAGGTAATTTCCTGCTGCTGTAGTAAAAGGTCCGGCATATTTGATTTGTGGCGCTGTATTTACAAATAAATGCTGCAATTAATTCATTTAACATTTAATTTAAAAGTAAGAAGTAGCACCTTGCTGTGGATCTCCACATTGAGCCTGGACTGCACTTTCAAAAACTGTTTACAATGTTATAATGGGAATACTGAACTTAGCCGACCTAGCTTTCATTATTTTTGAAGTAAAATATCTCCAGTTTTTCTATTTGTGTGCACCCTAAACCTTTCAGATGACTGTTGAGCTTTCGTTTTGCAGCCTGAACAGACACCGTGAAGACGTTTCTGTGCCCGGTCTCTGACCTTGGTTGTCATGGCAGTGAATTAAAGCTAGTTAAAGATCAAGGACAACAACAGAGGCAAAAACTGTTAAAATCCAAGATCAAGTAAGGCAGAGGCTTTTACAGCTATGGACTGGGGAATTGAGACTGTGTGTGGGAGGAGCATGAATGTTTGAGTCCACTGAGTGGAAAAAGGAGCACAGTGCTAGAAAGGATGGACCACTGTTTAACTAAAGACAAGAACATGCACCAAATGATACTGTACATTTAAAAACAACCAACTTTTGAGTAGATTTATCTGCGTAATAATAGAATACTTGTAAATATGTGTGATTTCTCAGTGGATGACAAATAAGTATACATACACACACACACACACACACACACACACACACTGTAACCACAGTGCAGAGCTGAGACTGTGCTACTCAAAATTATTGAGCCAACTTCCACAAACAGTCACAGACAGCATTTTTTTCTCGACATCATCAAGAACAGGGTATAGAACAGAAGTGTTGGGTGATTTGTTGGTAGTACCAGCTGGAAATTAACATTTTCCATTTGATTTTATTTTCTTCCTCTTGTTCCACTGTCTGAACACATTTTGCTTGTTAAAACACAGTCTGCAACTTTTGGATTCTAATGGTGATCAATGGGCCGAAAAGGCCCCAAATTGGCCTCCACCTCTTGCTTTCACTGCAAGTGTTAAACAGATGCTGAGGACGAAGTGCTGGCCATGGCTGTCATTATTGCTGAACCATTATTGAAAACCTTTTCCCAAGCTGAAATAGTTTTAGTAGTCCTGGGCTCTGAGCAAGAAAGCCAATGCGAATCTCTTGGCACCTTCTGAAATGTGTAATAGTTTGTTCTCTCAAGTCAATACAATGGGTAAAAGCAATCCGCACTCTGAAGAAATGTTCCCAGTGGACACAAAACCTAAGTTGGCATCTACTCCAAACACACATTACTGTACAAAGTGTGTTCGTGGATGTGGTTTCAGTATTTGCTAAAAATGTCCCCCAGGTGCCTGCTTTAAGAGGTGTGCCAGGAATGGCCAACTGGGAAAAGGCCTGGGGGCCGACCCAGAACCTGCTGGAGGGACTCCAGCCCAGCTGGCAGGGGAGTTCCTGGGGATCCCACAGGGAAGAGAGGAGGAAGTTACTGAGGAAAGATGGATGGATGGGTGGACTTTGTACAACTACAGCTTTACAGCTCTGCAGTGGATATTGTGGAAAAAGCTTGGATATTTGAAATTTAACAAGACTAAGAGTCTATGGCCATTGTATTCATGGAAATCCACCCAAAAGTTGCCGATACATTTCAGTCTAAACCAAAAAGGCAGGCGCATAGTGGCAGTAGAGGAAAAGTCCTGGGATCACCAAAATCATTAGGATTTCTCTTCTGGGCACCGTGAAAGTATGTACAGAACTTCAAGGTAGTGCATCCAATAGTTGTATTTTAGTGGTGGACGGACCAACACTAGCATGCCAAATACTGTATGTTAAAACCAGTCTGTTAATCTAAATGTTAAAATTTTAAGTGCAGTCACCACAGACAAGTTCTTAGTGTAGCTCTTCTCATGAACATGAACCAAAGTGGATGAAAGAAGTAACATGAGGAAACTTGTCATGATGAACGTCTGTAGATATGGCAGACAGTTGTCCCTGGAGTCAGGCAAAGCTTGTTGTATGTTAGCAGCTATTACATTCCCGCTTCACTTTTTCTCCTGTACATATTATCTGCTCAAAACAGGCAAGTGGAAGACAGAAGAAAGAAGCAAACAAAGAAAAATCATTCATATTGTAAAAGCTTTGATTGATACGAGGCATCCGTTGGTAAGAGACAATATGCTGCATAATGCGCTGCTGCATAACATTATCAATATATTGTTGGTAGACTTGGAGAGAATGTGAGTGGGAGGATCTGGTGAGGAAGATTAGTTATGTTGTAAAGGTTAACTCATGCATGAATTCAAGCTTGGAATTTACTATTTATTAATCAGGAATGTGCTAATTAGACCCCCCCCCACACACACACACACACACACACACACACACACACATTGTGGGATTTCGATGACAGGACAATGGAATTAAATATTTGTTGCCACATACATACATTTAATAAATAAACCAGTGCCCCCATAACCACTGTCAAGAAAAGTCATCGGGTTCCAATATATCTTCTCCACAAGCTCCGAGCAGCCTCGCTAATCCCCTCCATTTGATTTTGGTGGCCCCCGGTGCTCGGCAACAAGACAGTTCAGCGAGTGCGTCGTCTGGGCACTTTGGTGCTGGATGAACATCAGGATTCTTATCGGTCATCCGCAGCTCACACATCCCTCCAGAAGGGGTGGCGCACGAGGGACAGACATGAGGTATTTGGGTGAGGATGCCAGGGCATTTCCTGAAGTGCCCACTTTGAATTCAAGATGCGTGGCAACAGCAGCAGCAGCCAAGTGTTTGTTGGAAAGGGAGTGAATCAGAGAGACAGTTTGATAAGAGATAGGTAAGAAAGAGAGAACAATGTTCTCCTTCCCAAGCTACATTTAAAAAGTACTCCATTGATTTATCATGGCACTCCAATAACATTGTCAGATTAAACAATAGTGAAAAGAGTATCAAAATCAGTGCAGCAGAAAAATAAATCTTTTTTTATTTCATGTATTCTTCTTCCTTGTAAAAAAAGTGGCGCCTACATCACCCACAATGCAACTAAACCGCTTTCAGTTGGGTGAGAGATTTAGATGTGTTGTGCTAGTAGTGCTAATATAGCCTTGAGCTGCTAGCCTCAAGCAGAGATGTATAGTGGGTTACAGAGGTCTGGTAAGCCCACTTGTTTCAATATTTTTTCATTTTTAAACTTGTAGTTCTCTGACCCAACTGACACAGACTCAAGTGATCATTATAAACAGTAGAAATACAGTGTTTATCTTACAGATGTATCCACCAGGAATGTGTTGGCCAACAAAGCGCTGGATGGTTGGATGTCGTGTTGTAGCAAAAGTTGAGCCAGGTTCAACTTGTTTTTTTCCGGACAACATTTTTCCGCCTTCTGGTGGAAATCCAAGACATTGCACATTTTACAACACTCAGACCTTTATTTCCATTCTATCGAATAAAACCGCCTAAGTCCATTAGGGAGCTTTTAAGTCGGCTGTCGCTACACTGTGCAGGTGACAGAGTAGGAGTACATTTACCATCTTAACCAAGGTTTTTCACTCAGGTCTTAATTGGTCGACCTTTCTGCTGGCTTCTCTTGGTGCCCCCTCAGAGCTCTTTACTTTAGCTCATAATGAAATGTGTGCCCTGCTGTGGGTACAGAGAGGATTTAATCAAATTGTTTCAAACTGCTTCAAATACTCAACATCCAGCAGGATGTAGGATAAAATAACTGACCTCAGGAAACAAGTCAAATCAGTCACTGAATAGAACACACACTTGAACTGTAAAATTACTCCTCCTCACTCGAGTCTATTTGCCATCACTCTGTCTGCTCATGAAGCGCCTTCATCTCACACTGCCACCCGAACAGCTCTCATTACAGTTTACTTCCCTCCAGCTTCCCCACTCACTCCTCCTCCACACACCTCCTGGCTGGCAGCAGGCACCCTTGTGCCCTCAGAAACCACCACTACATCTTTTCCCCGACCAAGTCTGCAATCCTTCACCTGTCAGACTGGTTCAGTGCACTAACCTTGGATCATATCCAGTCCGCTCACTCAGTAAATGCCCGTTCCACTAACTCAGACTGCTCGGCCCACACACATTCGTTCCCACCAGCCTAAAAAGGCTGTCTCACTTTGCCAGTCACCCCCCACACAGGACACTGCACTACCTCCACAGTAGAAACTGGTACTTTTATGATCTGCAACATCCACGAACATGGAGGTATTCATCAAAGGCTTTTGTGTGTACCTGCAGTGGTTTTTGGACCCTGTAAATTTGTATGCACTAATAAATAAATGGTACATTTGCACATGACTTTATTATATTACAATCTCTAAAATATCTTCTGTCTCTCATCTTTGAAAGAGTCCCCTTTATTTCAGCAGAAGAACGTTGCAAATCCGGTGCAATGGGACTAAGTAATAATTAAATAGATGACTTCTACAGAAGATGGCCAATTAAGAAACTTCATTTTTGCAGGGTAACATTTCAATCCAGAATGTCTCTACTTCTGAGGGAATACATTTCCAGTAAAGTTAAAAGTCTGTTTGCACACACAGTATGAAGTTATTCAATTGTCCATATGCTCCAGGATGTAAAATATCCTTGACCTGACAGCTGTGTTTAATGTGCTTCTGCTTTATACTGCTACCATTACTGTGATACTCCTAACAAAATGGTACTTTTAAATCCCAAGTTAAAACTTTTTATGCAATAATAATTACTCAAAATATGTGATGTCAGACTGCAGAGGATGTACCATTTGATGTATCGATATAAGAGTTCTCCTTTAGAGTTAAAAGTTTAAATAGAGAGACCTATGCCAACAACAAAAATCCATTTTTGTTTGTCCTCCAGTCCAACCTGCCTGAGCTTAACGTTGTGCACTATTCACTGCTCCATTAAGTCTGAGGTGTTGTTGGATGTGGCAGCAATTTTCTTGTCACAAATAGTGAAGCATGAGTTGTCAATTTTGGTACTGTGAAATGTCAGACTTTGGTCAGTCTCTGCGGCAGTCTGCTTGTGCTGTGAATAAAGCAAAGGATAAAAGGTGTGGAGAAGTCTGTGCAAGTTTGTTTCCTTCCAGTTGCCACTCAGCATCCACTTAGGCAGAAGGTGTGATACAGTTGTTTAGCAAAGAAATGTTTAATTAATTATTAAGCTACTGATATTTTTATATATTTTGGTAGTCGATTGTGCAGGCATGATTTAGTCAGTGTGACTGACAGATTAATTTACAGATTAGTCCGACAGACCCTTTAAAGGTCTGTCAGATGATGTGGCCGAGCAACATATACTGGCTGGACTTCCTATTGACTTCACAAGTCAAATAAATATGAAACGGAGCAGCTAATTCAGTTTCATTTCAAATCAGTATGTAATCAGGCAGACTTTAAAACTGCTACTAGTAGCCACCATCTTGACACCCACGTCTTAACTGTACAGATTTGCAGTAAGTGTACATGCGTAAGCCCCTCAGTAGAAAGAACATTGTGATTGTTATCCACTAATAACTTAAAGGCTTTTCACTGACCAATTAAACCTCTGCTCAGGTTGAAGTTGGGTACAGCCAAATTCCATGCACTAGTAGACTGCAGACACTTACATTATTGATATGAAGTGTCTCAGTAAGCCATTCAGTAACAATGAGGCAGCATGAACAATATCAGGACCCTGGAACTGGCACATCTGAATGGAATGCAGCCATTGTATTATTAATGTTATGAGCTACAACTACGCTTAAATGTTTGCTGTAAAAACAGAATCGTAATCATAAAGGTGTTAGTTGTCCGACTGTAACTGGTGCAATGAAACCTTCCTATAGCTATACGCTTTTACAACCATATGTGCAGTTTTGGAGTGGATCATTTCTTCCCATTTTTTGTGTTTTTGTGGCCTTTTACCAATACAGTTTTCCAGGCTTGCCTCACACAGCAGTGTTGAATATCACACATTGCATGATCAAATACTCACAATTCACTTTTAACCATCAAACTTCAACTTCACAACTACCGCAGAGAATAATGCAATCCGACAGCATGGCACAACAATGAACATTATTTATATGCTAAACCCATGACCAATATAAATATTTAATAAATGCAGGATGTGTCGAAGTTGCATCGCACTGAAATGAGAGTAAATATACAGAGCAATAGTGGTGGGCTTTGTGAAACATTGTAGGTGCTGGTCTTTACATCTTCAATGTTTACACCTACAGTACCTTTATCTTCTCCTTATGCAACTTGTTCTCCTTCAGGCAAAATTCAAAAACATGTTCAAAAACATTCAATTCAGTGTCAATTGTTGACGCAGAGTTTGTTCTATTTTCCTTTAGTTGTGAATAGTTCAGGAATATAATGAATGTATGTTCTTTTCTTATTAGATATTTATATCCGCGTATTGAGACAGTGTGAATAACGAAGGGGACCGAGAAAGTCAAACAAGCGACTGGCACGATTATAAAACTTGTGTGTTTTAATAAAAATGATGTCAAATTCAGAGGGAATGTCCCATTTCTTTGTCCTCATCAGGGAATATAAACAGCTGGCTAATACTGGAAGGTGTGTGTGTGTGTGTGTGTGTGTGTGTGTGTGTGTGTGTGTGTGTGTGTGTGTGTGTGTGTGTGTGCGTGTGTGCATATGTGTGTCAGAGAAAGTGTCTGTGCTTCAGTAAAGCGCACAGATGCTGCACACCACACAAGCACTTTGTTTTTCTGAAGTGGATATTTTAGTGTGGAGCAGACATTGTTAGAATGGTTTCTCGGGGACTAAAGGTTTCTCATTAATTTTTGAGTTTCCACTGGTACCGTCGGAGAAGCCACAGAGGCTCTTTGTTTGATATATGATTCATGTTAAGTAAGATACTACCTATTGCAGTTAAACTCGTCCCAGCCATTTCTAAAGCGTTTTGTATTTGGTGGTTTTCGGTGTGTCTGAGCTGCCTCAAACCCGCACGCCTGCCATTTTTTGATAAGCTGCATGAATGAAAAGCCAGAAATTTTTATTTACAATTCATATTTCCAAATATTTATGAGTTTACCGTTACTCTGTCATATTTTAAAATATTTTTGGCACAATTTAATTATACAATTGGTTATGTCAACCAGAATATATCAAACCGTGCCCCACTCAATGAGGTGCAAATTGTGAGCTTAGTGTTAAAAGGCTCAGTCTCAGCGGAGTGCAGATATCTGACATCATCGGTATGATCATTAGTATTTTCTTCTTAAAGTTGTAATTCTTAAGATTTTAGTGCTGGTTGATTTGGCAACACCAATGGTTACCATGGGGACAAAGAACTTGTTTTAATACTGCAGCAAACATTCCAGGAGCAGATCCACTGTCAGAGGTCAAAAATTCCAAAAATGACGTGTCTCGTTTAGTAGAGTCATTTTTGAATAATAATCTTTCCTGTGTTTCCTGTGGCTGCTTCACAATAAAAGCCAGTTAAATTATTTTAATGTGAAACAGCAGCAGAAATAGAGATTCATACAGGTCTGACACGGTGTAAAGAGAGTGAAGCATAAAACCTGAGGACATTCAAGATAAAATTACGTTGGATAACATCATCATTTTCTTTACATTCCAAAGAGCAGTAATTACTGAATGTAAATACACTGAATGGCTGATGACGCTATATAATACTGCTAGTAGTTCTCTCTATGAAAAAAAAAAAAACAACCTTTTTTATTCTTGATTTGGGCTTCATAAATCTTGATGTCCCGGTTTATTATACCCTATACCGCTGAACCATGAGAAAGCTGTGATGCTTAATTGATATTTATTTATTGCCCACAAAAGGCCCACGTAATAGCCACTTAGCTAGGTTGAAGTAATTTGCATAAATGCCTCAAAATGACGTGTTTCGTGTTGAGAGCATGCAAAAATGTCATTTTGAACTCCCAAACACCCCAAACTGAGAGTAATTACAATTGCATATATCTGAAGTAGTGACCTTCACCCAGTTAGTGTTTTAATGAATGGTGGTGTAGCTCAGATGGACTCTTACGTTGAGTTATTGTAGAACAGATTAAGCCACAGAAAGCCATTCTAAGAGGGCTAGCAAAGACTTGCTGTTGAGAGTTCAGGCTTCCCTTAAAGCAACATTCAGGGAAAATTCTGGTTACTCTTCAAACACTAAACACCTTAAAGCTCCGTCCTTACCGAGTAGCACAATGCTGCGTCTGATAGTGCATCAGGACATGGACTGGTTGTTGATGGGGATTACTTGGATATTATAGGTCATCTCCTCAGGGAATTTAAGTTTAATTAAAGACAGTACTCATTAACTCATCAGTGTTCCACCTACAGTATAGTGGCCCTTTCATCTCACCACAATATTGTTCTGCAGGGGATTGTGGGCCATGTAAATTAATAACCAGTGGCTGATAGCATATGATGAATTCTCCAACAAAACGCTGCAGAGTATTTCCGTCTTGGGAAAGAAATCATTAACATAAATTCACTGTTTTTAGTAAATATGCACGTTACACCCTGTAAGACAAATAAAACAAACACAAGCAGACATTATTATTCAAATATTGATTCAAGCCCAAGGCTGATCATTGACATGAGATTTTCACTGTGTGGAAAATATTGAAAGAAAATGTGGTAAGATTTCAAAACGAAATTAATTAATTAACAATTAATTGATTATGGTGAAAAATAATTAATTCTCAGATCATTCACTTACACTGAAAGTTTGTATCCATAACGTCTCAATTAATAAATCATTATTATATTAATTATAGAGTGACTTGCCAGTCTCCAGTGCTTTAGTGGAACAATATTATTATAGCTCAACTACATTGTTTTCCATCTTTTGACTCCATCTCCCTTTCTCTGTTTCTTCCTGCAGGGCAGTAGTTGGACACAGAGAGCCGCTACCTGATGATAGTAAAGACAATATCACCATTTTCACTCGAATCCTAGACAGGCTTTTGGATGGATATGACAACAGGCTACGTCCTGGGCTGGGAGGTAAGCAACACTACATGGTAGATAAATCACAGACACCTACAGAGAAAATGTTTTCAGACGGCTCACTGTGTCACTGTTTTAGCTCTTGAAATATGGACCATATGTGAAAATGTGCATCAGTTGCTCCAAGTCTTCATGCATATTTATACTACATTCTGCTGTAAACAGTATAAACACAGAATATTAAATGGTTAATGTACATCTTTCAGGGGCTTTTATTGACAAAGCAAATCACTATTCTCCAGCTGACTTAAGTTGTTTAGTGTTTTAATAAATAAAGAACAACTGACACTAGCAGTTAATTGTTAAGATGAATTGGTAGAGGTAAAAATTGGGATATTATATTTTTATTTACTGTAATAATTATCAAACACGATATTGATTCTGCTATGGTTGAATTATTTATTTCCAGTGGTAGTTTGGGGGCTCATGGATCTATAAAGTCACTCTCTGGCTCTCTGTAAACCCATCTACTGCTTGTGGACATGGACACATGGTACCTCATAAAGATGGCACACCAACTCCAGAATCACACTGAAGTCAGGTCACTTTGGGCAGAAAATCTGGTTTCCCTTGGGTGGAAGTCTGCTCAATCATGCCCAAATAGCAAATAAGCACATATGTCAGTAGAAATCCCTCTAATTGATGCCATTTCATCCAAATATTCGCCCCCCAAGGACAACAAACTGCATAACAGCAAGCCCACATGCTCAAGCAGCCTTTGCCATTTCTCAGCCAGCCAGCTGGAATGGTCATTTCTGCTCTACTGCTTGCTGCTTGAAGCCACGAGCGTGGCTACCAGGCTGCAAGCCCACCAGGCTGGATGACCTGGACTCCATGGCAGCAACCAGAGAGAAGAAGCAGGCACAAGACGTTAATGTCATATTCAGCCTCTGTGCGGAGGTTCACATTTCCAAGGGCAAGGAAATGGCGTTGAGGCCTGCACCACTCAGGGACTTAGAGTCATGATGGCTTCCTTTTGGAGTGCAGTGACTGAATGTGTGGACCTCTGAGGTGCAGTGAAACATAGCAGGCTTTTACCAGGCCCATGAGACATACAGGCAATATACAGGCAAAACCGGCCAGTGGAAAAAAACAAGAGCAAGCAGATACAGGAGTGGAAATTCCCACTGAGATATGAGCACTGGTACAATTATAACTAAAACAATTGAGTCTCATCGGTTGAAAAGATTTAGATTTAAAACTATGGGTAGATATGCCTTTTTTAGTGTGTTAACTTGAATTTATGTAGTTACATATAGCACTATATGACATATTTCATTAAAATTTTATTAAAACTAGTATTACAGACCTATTTAATTTCTCCAAATTTGAAACGTTTGTTTCATTCATTAGACAGCAAGTTGGTCCTATTTTTTATTTCAACATAGATTATGATAAATGATAATTGTTTGTCTATATTTTATAGAATATGAGTGTTGTCTTGTGTATGTAAGATGCCAGAGTATTGCAGAACACTGTATCTCTCTTACTGATCATACTTTCCAGGTGATCTACAATGCAGAGTTTAATAAACCGAGAGACTGTTGTGTCCATCTATGATACATCTATGATTCTATTTGTCAAAATATATTGTGAAAATACAAAATGTTGATTCTTAAACTTCATTTATCCAAGAGTACCGAAAGACCCCTGCTAATGGTTTAGATCTTGGACCTCAACAGTCAAACCATCTCCCTCCAAACAGACACAATAGAACACCATTGGCTTCTACATGTACACATGCAAGACTGTTAATCTTCATCCTGTTCAGAAATGGAAACTAAGAACCAGTTCCAGTTGAGCGCCTCATTTCACATAGAAACTCAAATTATTAAAGGTCTACTCTTTTTCTACACTGTGTTCAGACTTGGAAATAATAAGAAAGTTGCATTGAGGCCAAAAAGACACAGAAAACTAATCAGGAGTCAATAGGAGAATCAGGAATAGGGAAAGAATCTGACCAATAAGTGTATAAATAATAAAATCGATAATGGTACTGATATCAATAAAATCTAATCAATTCCCCGCCTTACCGTTGGTCACTGTCATGCCCCACCGCACACAGTCCTAATGAGAAACAGTCATTTGGGACCTTCTCAGACAAACAGACTGGATAGAAACTGGAGAACATTACATTTCATTTTCAGTGGTATCTATTAGCTTTGCCCTGTGCTCTGGTGCATTGTGGTAAACAGAAACGGGGCAACTCATTCTGTTCCCACGCCTATGCCTGCTATGCAAACTGCTGACTTGGTGTTGTGATAATCACGTATTTGTGAGAGCTATTTGTGTCACAGGCATGATTAATGTGGAAGTGGATCTCCTCTCTCAAGGGGGCCCTTTGCCAAAGTATTGGAGACTTCACCTGTGGGTGGTCGCTTAGATCTGGGACACAGTTACGGCCGAGGATCTATTCACTTTTTGAGAAAAGCCTCATCACTCTCTAGTTGTTGCACCACTGGGAGCAGCTATTTGTCTCACCAATGGCCCCAAAGCCTGCTTTACACATTTGGCCCAGAGGAGCTGATTCAGCCCACACTGTAGAGGGCAAATTTTGATCTGTCACGACTTTAATATCATGTCCTACGTAAGGCTTTATTCAGATCATTTCTGAGGTTTTTGGAAACAATTACTTCACGGCTCATAATTAATATCACAATTAAAAGTCCTGACTAATTTACTATAATGATCAATCTGATCGCTGTTACAGTATCAAGAATAATTTATAAATCATTGTGACAGAACAGAAGCAATAATGGAGTTTGCAATGTAACATAACATGCAATGATACATGTAATTATAATTAAGAACCACATTGGCCATAGAAAAGCCTTGGAAGAGTCATGCCAGATCCATACATCATGTCTAATGTGCTTATAATGTGCGCATAAAATTGTGTAATAGCAGCAAAGTGTGCCCATTATTTGAATTAGAAATACAAACAGACCCGCATCGTTAATGCTGAGCTGCTGCATTTTATTCCTGAGCCAGTAGTCCCTTAGGGACTGTTAAATGTTTTTGGGGCAGGCTAACTAAAATTATTTTGGGTCAAAAGGGATGTCTTCTCTCCAAATATACAGACTTGGGCCTGGCCCAAAGCAGATTTTATGCTGTAGTGGACAAAACTAGCTTGAGCCAAACAAATGGTAGTTTTACTGAACTAAAGGCTTTCAAACCGTCTGTGAAGTTGCTCACAGCAACATTTTTGCCCTTAAATTGAGGTTGAGAAAAACCCCTCCTGAGCAGAATAGTTAGGAGTGCTATAAACAATGCTGTCTTGCAGTGCTTGAGTCTACATTTTAGAAACTGTCTAACATGATTGGTCCAGCATTGTATTCTTAAACCTGCAATCTGTAGCACAACAAAGTTTACATGATTTTGACAAAATGATTCACAAAGACAGTAGGAATCCAGGTATTAAGCTGTCCACAGGGGCACAAATTCTTCACAGAGCGTGCATAAATCAGTTTTCCCTCAGTTTGAAGTGTTCCTCTAACCTTTGATTACAGTTGAATTTTTGTGTGAAGCGGCTTAGTTAAATGTCAACAGACAGACCTTACCGTCATGTACACAAACAATCGACTTAACAAAGACAGAGCTGCAGCAAAGCTTTTTGTGTACAGACTGCACTGTAATGTTTTCCGGTTCTTGTTGTCTCTTTCCTCAGAGAGTGTGACAGAAGTGAGGACAAACATCTATGTGACGAGTTTTGGGCCAGTATCAGATACAGACATGGTAAGTGTTTCTTCTCTTCTTCCTCCTCACTTTAAACCATCACTATGAGTCATCAGATATAAGCAGGTTATCTGTAGTCACTTTACTTGGAATTGCTTTACTTTGACAAAAGTGCTTTTGCAACATGTGAACCTCCTTTTGCAGAATAGTAGAATTCAACATTGCATAAATTATAATCTTGAATGTGTAATTTAGAGTCTGAATAAGTATATATATTGTATAAGAATTCAGCTTGTTCATAATAGTCAAATTTACGGTATTTTCAATAGATATATTGGTATTTGTCACAAAGGTTTGAGCCATTAGGTTTAACATTGTTAACTCCACTATTCAGCTAGAAGAGTTAAATAACTTTAGGAGAAAATCTACTATAGTGCAGTCTTTACCAGCAGGAAAAGATGACATTTATATCATGAACCAAAATCTCCGAAACCATTTCAAAGTTCTCTCTTTTTAAACTACTCTGGAGAAATTCCATTGCGGGCCTTGGATGACCTCCTTTAAACAGCAGATGCTGGAGATGGTTCATGCTTTATCTTGGGACCTTATGCAGCATTTGACATATTTGATCATGCAGCTCTAATTGACCGCCTTGAGCACTGGGTTGTTTCTCCGGCTCAGCACTGAGCGGGCTCGACAGCCTGTATGACGTAGCTCGATTAGTGGGTTTTGGAGAACTTGAGTTTTTTGGTCTCACTAGAGGGCTGCTTCATAGTGTAACAAGTCTCTACACATAAACTTCTCTGGCGTAGTTTATGTTCAGGCTGTCCGACTCAAACTTTACATGAGTCGCCGAGGCCCTCGTGGTCTTAAAACCACAGTGGCTGGGTAGAAGGCAAAAGTCTGTTACACTATTAATGAAAGTAAAGTGCTTCTCTCTACAGACATGTTCAGGTGCATTACGAGCTGCTATAGCAAGAGGCAGATCTGATGGTCTCCCTGAAGATAAAAGGCTTTGTTATGTGATGTAGGTGATTCATTTCTGATGAGTTCCTTTGATGGATTACCTTACTTGAGGCTCGGGCTGAACCAATTCCTCAAGTAACTTGATTACTAAAGATCTCATTATTTGCATCAAAGCTTTGTTTAATCCATATAACTATATACAGCCATACAGAGCACAAATAGTGTTTTGCACAGATTATTAGTCACACAATGCGCTTTGGAGAGAGAAAATAGTCAGGGACAAAGAGAAGAAACAGGCCAGAAAAAAACAAAAGCATCCGAAGTTTGGGATCATTTCAAGCTGAAACAATAAAGAAAACTCTGTACAGTTGTAAAATAGAACTGGCCTTGCACAATAGCACAACGTCAGTGTTTTACTGTGAAAAGGTACTTAGCAGATGCAAAGCATTGTTTTTCGTTGGTTTCAGCTATTAGCTCACTTAGCTGTTCACAGTCTGACAACTCTGCTGCGAAGGGTACAGACACTGTAGTGACGATATACGGGGACAAACACAACACAGCCTTTCGGTAACTATTATACTGCAACATGAGCTTATCTACGCATTGTATAGCTGACCGAAGTAACAGAACTACCCCTCACACACCAGGAAAAACTTTCACTACAAAGCCATTAGACTCCAGCTTTCTTAAAGAGGAAGGTTCAGTCGGTTACACACAGGTGCTGTTAGGCTATGGGTGTGCAAAAGTATTTTTTATCTGATTAGTCGTTGAAATGAATCAAGATGGAATACTCGATAACTAAAATAATCAATAACCGCCCTATTTGACGCAAACTGTACTTGTCGAACTTGGGACAGATAATAACGGTCTTGTTGGTAATTGTCCAACAAATGTGTCACCCCCTCAGTGATGTCTCTGGTGTCTTTAAGTCCATGTGGACTGGGCACTTGTATGTGCACGACACAATAAAAACATAACTGACTGATTACATGCAGATCAAATGGCCTCGACTACTCTACCAAACTTCAAGAGCCTTATGTCAAGTAAAACAAGCCCAGCTCTGGGTAACGTGGCCGACCGGTGCTTATACTTCTTCGTTGATTTACTGTATATGTCTGGACTGTACATTACAACAAGGGACAAATACTTATTTCATATTTAGTCATTAATGTAGTTTGTTTATCTTTATAGTACTTGAATTCATCAGTAGCTTGGCTGTTTGTGGTTTCTACAACTCAAAAACACATATTCTGGGTTGGACCTCCACCTTCATGAAGGGGCGTGCAAGCCCCTCTAGGTTGTGTCATGATCTGTCCATGATTGTACAGATCAGTGCTATTTGGAGTTACAAAAAGCAGCTGTTTGATGTTATTTCATAGATTAAATTAGATTTCATTTCTATCCCTTGTACAAATATCCCCATATTCCAAAGTTGCCCTTATGAGACCATTTTGAAGGTACAGTATGCTGACCAAGGTATGTTGAACTTGCATTGTGAGAGAATGTTACCTCTCTTACTATATTACAATAGACGGTGCTTTATCTTTTTCAGCAGATATCACCTTTAGGGTCTCTAAGGGCTCAATTCAAGCCCCGATCTTTTTTTCTCCTCACATGCTTCACTTGGCACCATCATGAATCAACGGCAAACGGCACCGAGTACAGTCAGTGGCACGCGTGATGGCTGCATAGGACACAGCAACCCACTTGTGGTACTGTGATCTGACCAGAGCAAAAGTTAGTGAGGTCACAGCAGGTGTTTTCTGCCTCCTGACAAAGGCAAAATAGTCCACACACACACACACACACACACACACACACACACACACACACACACAAACATAGCATCAACATATTGATTTTTTTTTTTTCAATCTGCATTTCTTAGCCAGTTTTGGATGATTTCAGGATTTTCCTGATCATTACCCAGACAAGGCTCAGTCTAGCCCCAGGCTACGCTGTGTTTTCTGTCTCTATATGCACATGAACGCTGCATAAAGGCTCCAAGCTTTTCCTTTAAAGATGCTCTACAGTCTAGCCTCAAAAGATGATCAGACCTTGGCTTTCAGGAAGCATCACACTATGGAACAGACAACACACATTCTTTGCAATGTCTTTATCTTTATATTGTATATCTTTTATTTGTGTGATATACGTGGTGTATAAAGCAAAATCTTTTTTTCACCTTTTTGTCTGTATCGTTACACACTGTTGTAGGCAGTTATTCTGTGAACAACCTTAAGTTTTGTGCATTTTAACATGTGAATTTAAGTGGGAAATGAATTTGTGCACTCAAATTCTGCATTCACATAGGTATAATGTGTTGCAGAGCTATTATATGGGGTTGCATGATACCCACAAGAACAAAACATTGTTCACAGATCAGCACTGAGAGATCTGGGGGGAATGAGACGACAAGGCCAACGATTATACAGTACAGTGAGCAAATGTGGATAGTAGGCTGCACTAAATAAATAGGTCTTGACTCTGGACTTTAATAATGAGGGGTCTGAATTACTGAAATCTGTGCCCGTTTCCAAAAGGGAGGTCACCCTCTGGGAGTGAGTGGGTGAGATGGTGGCTCGTTTTTTTTAAGTTCAGAGAATAACAAAGACTGTTGCATCTAGAAAGCAGAGAGCTGGATCAGGTTTACAGTTCATGTAAATGTGTGATGTACTGAGGGGGTGAGTTATTTTCATGATTTTTAAAAACTGTATTTGGGCTTTGAGGACACTCTTGAGTTCTGGTGCTCAGAGCCAAAGAAGGCAAATCTACAGTAGGTCAGGGTCGTGCGATCGAGTTTTCTGGTTCATGAGCTTCCAGGCTACTGAGTTCAGAATGAGTCGGATGTGTTGTTTGAGTGTGGAGTGGGACAGCCTCAGAGTATTGAGTATCGCAGTAAACAGTTCTGGGAAACAAAAGCATGGACCAGTTTTCTAGGTCAGTTAGAGAAGAGGAGATGACTAATCCTGGAGGTATTTCAGAGGTGGAAAGAAGCTTTTTTTAAGACATTTCCTTGATGTGTTCACCAAAGTTTTGTATCGTAGACAATTCACCAGTGTCTAATCATTAAAATAAAGTCAGAAAAATCAGCTATAGGCCGCCAAGGATGTAAAAAGTTAATTTTAACTTAGTCTACTTCTTGTTATTGTGTTACTGCGTTGTCGTTTTGTCAAAGCTACTTGTCTCCTTCCAGATTTGTTTAATGAGTCATTACATTTACCTTGTTAATTCTTTAATACACATTAAATTCAAAGTACTTCCTCTCAATAAACTAATATACCACTCTGTAACCTGTAAACCTACCATTGCTTTTAATGCAATGCAGGAGACTGAACCCAGATTCACCCCTGCTGGTTGAATATCTGTAAGAATACACACTCAGAAAGGTAAAAAACTCAAATCAGCTTTTATATTAGTGTGGAAATGAAAGTGAACACAGATTATCCATGTTGATTTTTGGAATTAATTAGTTACCTTGAAGCTGTAAAAAGACATGAGGAAATGTATTTAAGGCTTGTGTTTTAGATTGAATGGGAGAGCATTGAAGGATTAAAAGGAAGGAGATAAGCATATTGCTTTGTGGGAGTGGAGGAGAGGGCTAGAGGAAGCACATGCACACTGAGATAGCGCTGGATTGTGCTTGGCACTTAATACCAAATCACCCAAGTCAGTGAGTGCTACTCTTCTGCAAAGGCTCTTGTTACCTACCTTTGAAAAAGTGTCATTTTCTAAATAGCTTGGAGCACATTCACCACATAAACTTCAAGTGACCTTGAATTCAACATCTGTTTGGACTTAAGTACTTAGTTAACTTCATGAAATGCATTACTGATAAATTACCAACAAGACTAAGAGGCTGGTGCCAGTGACAATGCTAACATGCTGATGAGATATAATTTATAGTTGAACATGGTCACCATCTTAGTTTAGTGTGTTAGCATGCTAATATTTGCCAAATATCAAGCAATAAAGCTGAGACTGCTGGGAATGCCATTAGTTTTGCAGGTATTTCCCGATCCCCTGAATTTTAAATGTAGTGCCATTATCAGGTCAGTATTTCAGTTCGTCCAATACTTTGGTTTATGACAACAATCACTCGTCCTGAGGAGAACAATCTATCAAACAGTTGTCGAGGTATATTTAATTCAAAACCACAAATGTCAAACCTGCTGGTGGCACGATCACAAAAGTCAGTCGAAAACATTGCCTAGGAGCCATTAACGTGTGCAAACATACTGGGATTCATCCTCTTGATTTCATGGCAATCCATCCATCTATTGTTAAGATATTTCAGTCTGGACCAATGTGGTGGACAGACCAACAGACAACGCTATCCCTAGGGCTACGCTGCTAGCATGGCTAAAAATATGGAGCATAAAAGCTATGAGAGACTGTTAAAACTGAGATGTTCCTTGACAGAGTACACTCTATACCCTAGGCATCTCATACTTTAAGTCGTGTACATCCAGTGGTCCAATTACCCATCTCTGTAACATCAAGTGTCCCAGAAATGTCTGCTTCTCGCTCACCCTGAGGGCTCCTCGTTCAGCCTTCACTTGGACCCCAATACGCCACATCTGCCTCTAGTGTCCCACTGTGGCCACATGAAGGAAGCTAACTGCATAATCGGAATGAAACTCGAATATTAGGCCAATAACAAGGCACGTTGTTTAGATTCATGTCTGACCACGGCAGATTTCTGCAGTGTGTCACACAAAGACCCCAAATGTGGGTTTACGATCTTGACGCTGATCTCTGGTAAGTAGGTTGGTGTTTCCCTACCTCAAGCCTCCCCTTTCTTATTTCCTCTTCTGATTTTTCCTCGTCTTTTTTCCTGTCTATGGAGTCACATCTCTGTCACATGTATGCAGTCATGTCACACCACATTGACGTGTTTCATGGTGGGATTTGACAGGTGGGCTCTGATGGAATGGGAAGCGATTGAGGCTGTCACAGGTACTGTGCTGAAGCTTGCTTTAACAAAGAAGTCAGTGACGGCCTGACCTCACCAGGGTTTCACAATCTCTGGGAGTAAACATTTCGGGAGTATCTGAGATTTTCAGCACCCAGCCGTGTGCTTAAAATTCAGGAAAACTCCAAAATATCTGAGCAGTTCAAGGTCTTTTGAGGAGAACAGATGGAGATTTGTGTTACTAAAATTTGAAGTTGAACTCTTGGATTCTGCATCAATCATGTTGACCTTGTTCAAAGACTTGCAAGCCCATTTTAGTCCCTGTTCATGATAATTATAAATTTGTCTCACAGACACACACAGGAAAAAATAACTATACTCTTAAAAAAGGGCTGATTTCACTCACCATACGGGTCATCATGTTCCCCAGTGTCACAATATGATTTATAAGCAGGGTGGAAACAACTTAAAAGCAGAGCAGGTACAGTCTTTTCACACTCTAACTAACTCTCTTTATTTATTTATTTATTTTTAAATGGCAGCCACAGGTAACACGAGACTTTAACACTTTCAAGTACACTGAAAATTAAACAATCCAGTGATGGGAAGTTATTTATTTCAGATTAGGAGCAATCTATTTCATTGGCCCTAGATTCAACAAATTCATTTTCTGAGCCCCAAGAAGATTATCCAACTGGACTGGAGCATGTTCACTATTGCAGCCTCATGTTGTGAAAGGCGTGTTGTTTGACACGTGTATATCATGTAAAAATCCATAGAAATTTGTGCTGAAAAACAGGTCTTGTATCAACTCAGCTATATTCAGTATCTCATTATTACTGCTCATTATTTTTTCATCTGATTACATCGTTTTAACTTTGACATGTTCCGACACATGAATACCATACAATTCAGTACATTTATATAACTTATTCTCTTCTACAGTGGTCTCTCTATCTTCTATTCTATCTTGAAAATAAAAAGCATACCAACAGATCTTTTCAAGGTTTTAATAAAAATGTTTCAAATGTTTGTTACATTTTCACTTTCACTACTATCAGATTGTTATGATCATTCACATGACAACCCTGTCTCTTAAAAATTCCAGCAATGGCAACTAAAGGTTCTTTTTTTTGTGTTATTTTTAGGCCATTTAAAGCAGGCACGGGTAGACACTGTGCAGATTAAGCCCAATATCAAAGCTGAATTGATTTCTCCAGACTAATTTTCACACAGTATGAGTTGTACATTTTGGCTGTGAAGAAAGGCCAATTAAAATGTGTAAAGTCAGTTATCGCAATGTGATTACCAAAAACACTTCAGTGAACGTGACACAAGATGGGACATGTTTACCTTTTCAGTATTTAAATAAAACCACAATCCATGTTCGGCTGTTTTTGCAGCTTCTTGAATGTGAGCCACTTAAGCTTATTTTCCCTGAGAGCAGCCCACAATAACAGTCATTTAATGGTCTCTTTTAAAAAAGCATTGCGTATTTACTGGCATAAACATGTCCACTGCTACATATCCTTTCTTTCTTTACCACTTCAACATTCTAGGCTGATTATATTTGTCGGAACTGTGTGGCACAGTCAAGTGCTAAAACACGTTTACGCCTCAGAGCTGCAGAAGGTGGTGAACACAGAAGATAATTGGAGTTGGTATGGGATTCACAGCTCATTGCAAGTCTTACACAGGTTAGACTCCCAGCAGGGAAAGGTGAACAGCACACCAGAAGCGAAGCGAGAGAGGATAATTGACAACCCGAGAGCAAGATGGATTAGTAATTAAGACATTAATCAAATCTTTGACTAATCATTACAATGAACAGAATGGGAAGTTCAGAAGAGCCAGGTCGAATGGATGCAATGCCTACAGGAAGTGGTCTGTGTCATCACCACACCATCTAATCAGAATGTTATCTTTGGTCTGCTGTGGACTGTCAAAAACAAGACAACATAACATATATCACACGTAACATTCCTGCACATTAATTGGGGAAACGGCTCTCTCACAAAAAATATATCTTGTCAGGGGTTACTAAATCAAACTTGTCAAACCAGTCAGCTAATGTAAGTAAACAAAATGTGCACGCCACGTTGTAGCTAAGTACGAACACTGGACAATGAGCCACTGTGCAGAAATAATCCAAAATGTCTTTTTCCGGGATGCAACTTGTTTGGATAACTACGCTCAGATATATCATTAATTGGGTTTTGTAATATGTTTAGGGAAGGAAAAAATGTAGCCTTTAAACTGGCAGATATGTAGTTTGATTAACCCAATAATTCAATGAAGTGCAAAGAAAAAAGCTTGTACATCGGCTGCAAAACCAAAACAGATCAAATGACTGAAATAAGCCGTAGAAAGAAAAATATCTGTTGAGTTAAACCAAATTAAAACTAAAACACGATGCCATTACTAAAATGTGATCTAATAACTAAATGTTTAGAATTTAATGAACTCATTAATTTAAGATAAAAGGCTGCATTAATATTCTATCAGATATTAGACACAACCTTCCTGCCATTATCAGAGAACCAGACACTGTCGTTATTTAACGTCTAGACTCATTTAGCCCAGTCTGCTGTACATCCTACCTTAACTGCCACCCTATCAGCCTTTCCTATCATTTTCCTCATTTCCTGTCATTCTCATCATTTTCTCACTACTTAAGCCCTGCTATTGGCTGCTTCTCCCCACTGCTCCTGTTCCACTGAGACACTCACATGTGAGCAAAGAAGACATTTCTGTTTGTGCATGACATGCTCGTTCTGCCTCTTGTTTTATTTTTTTATTCTTCTTCTCTTCATATGAAACCCTGCTGTGACAATCCTACGGTATTCACTGAAAGTGTTCAGTAATTAACCTCAACTTGAAAACATTAGACACACATTTAGTTATGGCATATAGGACAGTGATTTCTACACCATTAAACACAGATTGTTTTACCCAATTCATTTCAGTTTATAGGGCTCTGCACTGCATGTGGCAGAAAAGATCAGGTATGTAAGAATCACGGTTTACAAGAATATTCATGACTGTTGTATTCATATATGTTGTTTATATGCAACGACTAAGATGACTCCATTAAATGTAACCTGATTTGACTTCTTCACCTCAGTGATAGAGGTAATACTGAAACAGGCAAAAGCCTAACTGTAGCAGTAGTGAAGCTTCCAGTACGTGAAAGCATACTGACATGTGTCTGCGGAGAGCACAAGTAACCGCACCATCAAAAAAAACATAATTATCTTGGGATGTCTGGTAGCCAAGTTGCATGTGAGGTTTAACCTAGTCTCACACTGGATAAAAGGTCTGGATGAAACCATTATCGTTCTGGTATAGGGGGTAAAACATTTCTTGAAGCCCATCACAATTGTCTTGGGTGGTGCTAAGCCCAGAATGCAACAGTGCAGCTCAGAGGTTGTTGTCCTCGCATCAGGGACTTTGAAAACCACTTGAATGCTGACTAAAATAGTGGGCCAATGGCAGGCTTCTTCCAGCAGCTTACTTCCTGTGGGTCAGACTAGGCTGAACCAAAGCAGTACGCTGTGGGCCAGAAAACCAAAACAATTAGCTGAAAGACACTGCAATGCTGAAACTGAGAGGAACTACATAATAATTGATTTTTAAATAAAATAAACTGATGAATTAATAATTAAATCATCATTTTGCAGCCCTACAATTACATTGTATTGCTATTAACAGTTAATTGTTTTTATCCTTTTGTCAGATACAGGATTTCATTATATTTAGGTAATCTGCAATATAAATACAAATAGTTAATAGATTTTGGATACATTTAAAAGAATTGTTTAATCTGTATGTAGGGGTGTCTTGATGCCAAAAGACATGTACAACTTATCTCCAATGGCCCACTTCCAATCCCTCAAGGAACTGTTGTGGCAAGCTATTCGCCCCACATAAGCTGAGTCTCTATCTTGTGCTTTCTAATAAAGGCAAGATGCCAGAAATATGTACAGGCATACATAAAAAAATCTGCATTTTATTTGTGAAGAGTGAATTTGTACTCATGAATCTATTTGTAACACTGTCATTCAGGTGCCATGAATGTGTTTTAAAGTGCCATTTAAGTTACAGTTGTTTGCTATAGTAAATCTATTCATGATCGTCAATGCTATTAGAAAAAGACATTTGAAAACTAGTGTTGGGTAGATGCTTCGCTCAGTCTCCTCTGTCAAGGAGAAATCAATCACTCAGTCCCTGGAGGAACACCAGCTGGCATTTGAACTGATTGTGCCATTTGGCCTTGTGTGGAGATTGACTATGCTTTTCCTCATTCCTGTCTTTCAATCTTTAAATTAATTCCCTGTGTTTACAGAAGATTTCTGTCCAAGGGGAACAAACAAATGATGGCTTCGCCCAGCTGGGCCAAGCAAACTTGTATCTATTTTTTCATCATTGGAGGTTTTACACTGATTGGGATGAGATTTGGCAGTGTTGTTGGTTCTCGTAAAGAAAGGGCAAGAAGAATAAAGTGCATACACTGTGTATAACTGTGGTAATGGAGATTTAAATGGTCCAGTCTTTCTCTGTGAGCGTATAACAAACTTTCTTGTAGTGTTGCTGGAAAGTTTTGGTGAAACATACACAGGAACACGGAACGATAAATCACCATATAGCATGTGTCCTAGTGCCTGTGTGTGTTCATCAGTCTCTTTCTTGTGGCCTGGAGAGTCCTTTGTTGCCTGCACTGGGCTAATTCATGAACAAACTCAATGTGGTATAAATAGCATTAAAAGTTGAGGGTTTTTTGTGTTTTTTTTTATTAGAGGTGTAGATGTTGTAGACATTACTGAGCAGAGAATGCAATTAAATGAGGTACAAAACTCAATAGGTAGGAAAAAGAAGACAGTGGTTGAGGGAAACGGGTTTGTCACACTCTAGCTTTCATCTGTCTGCGAAGCTCTCTGCGGGCTTTATTAACAGCACTGTCACCAGCACAGATGCAGTGTGATTACTTTTTTCATGGTACTGTAGGTATGCAGGCCGCCAGGAGGTCAATCACATCAATTAACAGACGTCCATCCTGCGCTGTTTAGAGATGCCCTGTTGATGTGCTGAGTGGAAGCTGTACACCTCCCCTGCTGAGGATGCTGGCTTCCTGTTGTTAAAGCCACTGAGAAATGGCTTTATGAGTTTTGTCGCAAAGGGAGAAGCCAGTTACAGCTCACTGGTGAGCAGTACAGTAGGCAAACCCTTTCACTGTACAAGCAAAAGCACAAAGAGGATGAAAGAGAGACACAAACTGCGTGCTTTTATTGATCACCGATAATGTGTACTGCTACGTGAGATACAGACAGCTTACCTCAGTCTCACTCTGTTAAGACGGCTGATTTCAGTCTGCACAGCCTTTGTACGCAGCTGATGAGGAAGTCTGTTGCTAGGACACCAAGTCCTATTGAATGAATAATGTGAAATAAATTCCTTTTGACTGGCTACTTCCTGCATTCATTTTATTTTATTTACTTGTCATGTGTTGGTGACAAAACAGAAAGACTTTGTTGCATATTAATAAAACATGAAACAGATGTATTACAAGGTTTCTCGTGGAGGCTCATTTGTGTCTCAATCCATGGTTAGGCTAGATAAACACTGCATTGTTAGCAGAGTAGTAATTACATGGTGCAGGAATACATCATTTTAAAAATACAACATATTTGACAATAATTGGTGTGACATTATCTATATTTGTGTGTGTACACTGAGGATACATGTGCTGGACAGATTACATTTCTGTTTTTCTGTTAAAGCTGTCTGACACTGACAGATGGTAAAGCATGGCACACACCTGTACCCAGACTGCACCAGATGGGGAAGTTGTTGGTGGAAAATGTATGGGAAAGGGCAGGCACTCTCAAAACATACTGTCTATCAGTGTCTGTGGTGGGCGTACTTCAACCAATCAGGTCAACGAATCATGTAACATATTCAAACTCTTACTGAAGCCAGTCGGGGGAACAGCGTATTGAAGAAAACCTCTCCAGTTCTGACAAAACTTTCTTTTTTTTCTCATCGAAAGCAGGATAACAGGTATAACTAATAACAGTGGCTGAATCCCATTAAGTAAATCAGTGACTGAGCATGGCTTACCTAAATGGTCAAATGTCTAAAGTCAAAATGTCTATTAATGTTAAAGGGTTAAATACCAACCATGTGGATTTCCTCTATATAACCAGTGCCATGTTCCAACTCTGTAAACTCTTGCCAACTAATCTGCACTCTCTTCCCCTCAGGAGTACACCATCGATGTCTTCTTCCGTCAGAGCTGGAGGGACGAGAGGCTGAAGTTTGACGGACCTATGCAAGTTTTACCCCTCAACAACCTCCTGGCCAGTAAGATCTGGACTCCTGATACCTTTTTCCACAACGGAAAGAAATCTGTGGCCCACAACATGACGACTCCTAACAAACTGCTACGACTAGTCGACAATGGTACACTTCTCTACACAATGAGGTGAGCCACTTATGAAATTCCTCCCCAGTCAATGCTGACATTTTGTTGTGTTGAATATTGTACTTTAACTAGACTAAGAGTCTTAGCATGCTAATATTTGCTAATAAGGACTAAACCCGGCTGAGGCTGGCAGGCATCAGTGTTCCATACATGTAAAAATGAATTTCTAACACAGACTTTTCCATCTGAATAGACTTCACTGAATCACCATGGTCACTGACCAAATCAGAAGCTTTTAGCAGCGGAGCTCCTCACTGTCAGCTCAGCTGTGATTCACAGTATGTTACTGCCTGGTTAAAAGCTTGGTGAGAGGCCGAACACCACAGAAACAATAATGATGTTATACGGTGCAAATAGTTGGCTGGGGGGCCATTAACCTTATAAACAGTGCTTGTATAAGCCTAGCTGTGTACTGAAATTAACACAAGAGCTTGAACTACAGTTCAACTTAAGTTACTATTGAAATTATGGCAGCCAGAAGGAACAGTGCCAAACGTAGCAATGTAACAAAGGGTGACGTGTTGAACATGGATAGTTCAGAAAGAAAGTCAACAAACTACACAGTCAATGAAAATGAGATTTTGACCTGCTGATGGTGCTGGATTTAAAGTCAGGATGACCAAAGTTCATCCTGAATACCTGCAGCAAAATATAATGGCAATTCATCCAATAGTTGTTGAGACACTTAAAACCACATGTCAGTGTCATGGTGGTGCGAGATGAACAGTCAAGGGATTAAAATAAAGTTGTGGGGAGCTGATCAAAGGTAGGCATTGTGTGGATGTTAATGTAAATTGCGTCAACTACCATGACAGTCACTCTCAGTTATCATTATTTACAGTACATTTTTTTTTAATAATCATTTAATCATTGAATCTGTCAATCAGCCTTCCCTTCAGCTTTGCATCAAAGCCATGAATCACTTAAAAAAGAAATATTTTTATGATGCTCGTCCACAAGGTCAGTATTGATTTCCAAGGGTGAAAATGAAGTAGTGAAAGAATTTTATTTTGTAGTCCCACATGAGTAGATTTGATGCAGCTGCAGTTCTGCCAAGGCCAAAAAGACATCTGAGCTCAAATGGAGTATTACAAATTCTGTCGTGTTTACACAACTGAGTAAATGTGTGGTAAGATGATGAAGAAGTATGATGAAGCAAAGTATGATAAACCATCTCTCACCACATTTGTATTCATGTTCAAGCTACCAATTCAAACTTAATTTCTGGAGGTATTACATTTGCAGTGGGGTTTATTCAAAACCTGTGGTTTATTCATGCTATTAAAAGTCTTCTTTCTGGCCATTTCTATTTTAACTAACAGCAGGACAATGTCATAAGAAATCCCATGGTTAATATGCATTGTGTTTTTTATTGAGTATTAGAGCAAAAAAGTCTTCAAATCATGGGCTACCTTACCTTCATAATGGAGCATTGGCTGTTTAGTTGAAGGGGATCTAAATGACTAAACTTTGGCTGTATTGTTAGAAGCACTGGAATGGAGAGACTGATAACTTAAATTTGCCTGAGCACACTTGACAGGTATTAGGCTTTAGAAAATAAATCCATCTGTTCTTAAAGAAAGTTTAGTCTGAAGTACATTACAGTGGTACCTTGTGTTGATTTACACTTAAATCCCTTTAATCAGCACGTCTACAGCATCTGAGCTGACAAATGCTGCGAAGGCCTCCGCTCTGCAGGATTGCGTCATTATTTTGAATTGAGGGAGCTGGTATTGTCTGCCTGTGCTGCTGCAGTCTCGTTTTTGTGTGTGAGAGCGTTTATCACTCACTCTCAGTTCACCTCAATTTAACTCAAACTCTATGTGGCTACTAAAGCAATTATGTTTCCCTGATAGAGAATATTAAAATTTTAAATGTACTCATCAAAGGCAGTGGTGTATATTTGTGGTTCAAACTTGCAATAATTTATTTATTTATTTGTATTTATTTATTTTTAAATCCCTGAATTGGACTTCACAGCTTATGAATCACCAAAAACAAATACAACTGTGCAGCCATATTTGGGGATATCCATTCAGAGTGAAAAGTTTTTTTAAATCAGGATCCACTGGAGCAATGATGTACGACTAAACACTCACTGCTGTGCAAGTACAGTTGGTGCAATGCTACCTTAAAGTACAGACTTATAAAAAACTGTTGGATTTAGAACGTATGTTATATTTAGTATATACGAAAATAAATAAATAAATACTATCTGTACTGTATAATCCACACAATATCTTGCCTTTTAGCCATGCTCGTGGCATAGCAGGTGCCAATGTTGGTCAGTATACCACTTTGGTCCAGAATGAAAAATCTCAGCAATTATTGGATGGATGGCTGTGACATTTTGTATAGACATTCATGGTCCCCAGAATGAATCTTACAGACTTTGGTGATCCCCTCACTTTTCATCCAGCAGCACCAACTGAACACCAACACTTGGTTTTTAGCTCAATGTTTCAGCAATTATTCCAGAAATTACTACGAAATTTGGTAAAGACATTCATGTCCTCCTCAGGATTAATTCAAATAATTAGCTTATCCCGTAACTTTATATCTAGCATCACCATAAGGTCAAAACTACTGAGCTGTACTTTGTGTATAGTGCTCAGTAGCGAATGTTAGGTAGGATGATAAACATGGTAAAAAACGATCCCTGCTAAAAATAAGCTAGCTAGCATTGACACTGAGCACGCTTAAAAGCATAGCCTCACAGGCCACTAGCAGTGGTGTAGACTCTTGGTCTTGCTATATACTTAATGTGAACTTTTTCCATTGCACAAAGACAACTTGCTTTGTTGTCTTTGATCAAGGTAATTCTTATTCTGTCATCTGTAATCTTTTATTTTATTTGACTTATTTATTTTATGTTTTGGTTTAGTTTCTGTCAGAATTGTCCGAACAGCTAAGGAATGAGATGAATTTCGTCGATTATTTGCTGGTTTAAGTGCTGTATAATATGCAGCGTCCATTGCTCACATTTGATTGATGTTGTATTGCATTCATTGTCGTAGTTACTGAGCCACTTATCTGTAATGAGGCAGCACCAGAGAGCAGCCAAGAGGGTGTAATAAAAAGGATCACAGAGTTGTTGCAAGTGCAAAACAAGGAGCTAATTAGGAACAATAAGTTTGTCTGTAGAAGTGGCCCATAATAGTAGTTTTAATACTGGGGCTGCAACAAACTTCATAAATGGAACATGCAACATGAACCCGTGTTGACAATGGTGAGACCAAATGAATCTACTCATGAAACTACGTATCATATACACGTATACACGTATACACGTATACACGTTTACATGTAAAATCTGTACACGCTACCAGGGAATACAACAAATAAAATAAAAAAATACAAGCATGAAACTGTAGAAAGGATCAAGTTATATTCACAGCTGACATATGAGAATTACACATAACTACATTTACTTGCTCAGATGTTCCTATCCTGGTTGCTCAAATAACCCAATTTTGGATTGATGCATGGACTATAAATGTTGTAATTGAGTTACAATAACCCAGTTTGTGGTCCATTTTATGAGTAACTCAGTCCACTGTAGGACAGTTTTATGGGTTGCTGTTTTGTTTGAACTCAGCAAATGTAATCCCCATGATGATTAAACATGTATGAGTGAGATAATATGCACCATTTCCCTATTTACTTACAGAGTGCGTTTCGTGGCTCGGCCCATCTGACCAAATGAAATAAACTCTGGTGCTCTCTGGAGATTTTTTCTTTGTTGTCAGTCAGCCGAGCACTCATTAGCACTGGTGGCTATATGAGGGAGGAGAGAGTGCAATGTCTGCCCTCCCTCCCGTTTTTCTTCAAATATACAGACTGTGGATTTAAAATGACTTGAGTACTCTGATACGCAAGCGGTCACTGTGTCGTGTAAAAAACAATACATTGATTTTCTTCTTTAAAGTGCACTCTGTGTTTTGTGTCTTGTGATGTAGGTATGATGTATTTGTAACAGCCGCCTCATACATACTGCAGTCTGACCAGTGAGGTATTGTCTCTCCCCCGTCTCTCCCCGTCTCTCTCTGCCCCCCACTCAGGTTGACCATTCATGCCGAGTGCCCCATGCACCTTGAGGATTTCCCGATGGATGCGCATGCCTGTCCCCTGAAATTTGGAAGTTGTAAGTCAGTCCAGATGGTCACAACAAAACAGAGTTTTATATAAAATTGCACTGCTATAAAAAGTGCCAGTTGTTCTCTGCAGGTGTTAGCAACTGGACAAACATCAGAAGACTCAAACTTCACTCACCACTATAGATATGATACAATGGGATAACTGTCATAAGTGTTGTTTCTTTTAGCAACCTAGCAAAAGGAGTCAACTACTGGCTTGAAGGGAGAGTTCCCTTGATAAATTCCTTGCAGTGTGGTGCTTTGGGCTAAAAGCTAACATGCTTACAAAGACAATAGTAACATACGGATGCAGGTAATGTTTGCCATGCTAGCCATCTTAATGTAGCATGTTAGCATGCGAACAATTGATAATTGCTGACTGTAAACACAAAGTACACCTGAGGCTGATTGTAATGTCATCAGTTTTACAGAAGTATTGGACAAATACAATTTTTGACCTTAAAAGAAAACTTAAAGTAATCACAAAATACATCATCTGCACCATGAAAGTGTTTACCAAATCTGTTCTACAGTGTGGACAGATATGAGAATAACATAAAAAAGATGCCTTGTTGATTCCTAATCCATATTTTCTACTGTTTATTTCCTTTTTCCCTTTTACCCAGATGCCTACACCAATAACGAGGTGATCTATCTGTGGACCCAGGGAGATGAGAGGTCCGTTGCTGTTGCAGAGGATGGCTCCAGGCTGAACCAGTATGACCTACTGGGACACGTTATTGGCAAAGAAACCATCAGCTCCAGCACAGGTACACTACATGCCAGCCCAGACAGCAAATTTGACAGATGTTGCGGACACACCGAATATTTTGATGGAGGATACTGCAAGCAGTTAAACAAAATTAGTGGGATGAAACTCCTACCTTTGAAACATAAACTCTTATTAGGTTTTCTGCATAACATTTGAAGTAAATTAAATCGCCATCCTACTTTTCTGTTGACATACACTGGCACTCTTTTGTGTGTTTTCGTAAAGTAACAGTCTGCACTTTTCTTCAGTTTCTGTCATTTTGGATTCAGCTTGAATTATTTTGGTCCAGAGAGAAAATGATGACTGACTCGGTTTGGGGGGGGAACTATTCAGCATATTTACAAAGATAATATGAAGAGGTGTGCCAGAGGTGAAAGTCTTATTCCCATTCTGTTTTTGAGCTATATCCCAGAGTCAACTTGAATAAGCATTAAATAAAACAAAATCTGCCAGCCCATAGTGTTGATTACATATTCATTTGATGGTCAAAACTGTTGCCGAAACCTTTTATCAGTCACACACAATCAAATCAGTTTCTCTTTATTTCCCCACTGGGAGACTTAAAGCTTATGGTAGCACTTTAACATAAAGGGAAAAAATAACAAGGCAAGGGCTGGGTACTGATACACGCTGAAACAAGACAATTCACAGCAATTACATGCTAATATTATATTTAGAGTTCAACCACCTCAGACGAAGTGCTATTATAATAGTTATAATTTACCAGAAATTGTAAGTTGCCATGTAATTTTTATAGAAGCAAATAACATCAGCATAGCATTTTCAACATCAATCACCAGCTTTAGGTAACAGTGCAAGAAGACTGGATGAAGTGCAGATGTTCTGATTACTGCAAAGCTATAGATAAAAGGTTGCTTCAGTGGGGCAGTTGGTAATTACTGAAAGAGTGCATAGCTTACGACTGAGCCACAGTGGCTTTCCATTTTGAGGGATTTAACCTCTGCAGTGGAGCCGTTTGCTCTCAGGAGGTGAGCTACTGAGTTGCAGAGATCTGTCAGACTTCACTTGTGTTTGGAGACTAAACCGCTATGAAACCTCTTTGTTGCATGGCACTGTTTTCCTAGGAAACAAAAAGTGTGTGGAAAGCTGTTGAAATAATAGCACACATAGAACTCCACAGAGGATACTTTCCTTGAGCCCATCTTTATTGTTGTTCTGTTCAGTGGTTTAACCTTAAGTCAAGTAAATTGCAGAGGTATTTTGAACTAAAGTCTGGAAATAAGTGCAAAAATCCAAGGTGGAGTCAACATGATTGCTTTCATAAACTAGTTCAGCTTGTGGATGTGGAAATCTATTTTTTTTTTTCAAACTTTAAGTCTAATGGACTACAGTGAGCTGAGGGAATGGAAGGATTTGAGCCAGTTCAGCTCTGGTTAGACTCTGCTCAGAAAAAAAAGGGGGGGGGGACACCTCGGGGAATGAGAGGCTGTTTTTCTCATATCTTTGCAACACAGATTACAGACATGGCAATGAGAGCTGGTGCTTAGGGGAACTGTGAATTTGTCCATTTGCTGCCGTCAGTGACAAAATCTAAGCTGATGGAAATGTTGAATATCATGGGTTGGAATGACGCAGGCAGATGTTCCTCACACCTCTGTATTTAAAGGAATACTCCACTGAAAATCTATAATTTGAGATTTAAAAGGTCCAAAAATGGCTGCAAACTACAACTTCCCTGCTATACCACTACATTCTACACACTGGTCCTTTGAAGGCTTGGCATTAGCTTGACAGGTGGCTCTGATTACCGTGTCCTTAATGTACTGTTGTAGCCAGGGTTTTGAAAGGACAGTTTCCAAGTTCATTTTCATATGTGAAGGATGGTCATTTAAAGGCTCACATTTGTGCTGTGTACAGTTTTCAGGGGCTCTATTCATTCTGGCCTAACATATTATTTTCTTATTTTCCTATGGCACTAAGCTGATGAACAGGAACAGCTAAATGTGGCAGTTTACTTTAAAACGTATTTCATGTATCACTTTTTATGCAGTATAGCCACTATGCCCAAACTGGGGTAAAAGGGAAAAAATGGGTACGTAGATGGAGGTTGAATGTCTGAAGGGCTATGGGACTATAATAAGTTTGTGAAACAGTGCAATATAGCAATGATACTGCCAAAATTAAAGTCAGAAAGACTTTAATTTTAGTATATAATATATATATATATGTCAAACCGGCACCCGGGGTATAAAAAGTACCAGGTATCAAATCAGAAGATAAGCATATCGTGCTAGTCCTACTATTTTTTGTTTTGTTTTGAGCGCTATATTTTACGCCAGCATTGTAACTCTCTGACTATGATGATATTCAGAGAGATTTGTTGAAATTTTGAAAGGAGTGACTTTATGCAACCTCATTTTCAAGACCTTTCTCAAGTTCCTTTTTTCGATTAACATTTGGCCCTCAACTCAAGGTTTCCTCTGACACACAACTGCCAAATAGTCTTCTAGTATGTGAGGAATAGCACAGGTGCTGCATTACCATGACCCTCTAACTCCTTCCACAGAAACAACAATTGTATCATCAAATCTGCACAACACATTGGAGTCAGTGATGCCATCTGTCATTTAATTTGTTTCTGCGCTTTAAAATTCCTCTTCTGTGCTTTTCTATACACATCCTCCTAGTCCTAGTTTAAACTGAAGTGAAATTGAGGTCAGCTTTGTGACTTTATTTACACAAAGTGCACATCACAAGCTCTTTGGAATATTTCTAAACACATGACATCTTTTAACTGACATTTTTTTGGATCATCTAAGGGATTGAAGACAATCCTATGAGCTACTTTGATGAAGCGTACATGTTAATGTTCTAACTTTAATAAATGTTACTTTGAATATTTCAGCTTGTGTTGCTCCCAACTGGGCATTGCTGTATTAATAATTATAACCCTGTGTGTCTCTCTATGTTTCTCTCCTCTCCCTCAGGAGAATATGTAGTGATGACAACATATTTCCATTTGAAAAGGAAAATTGGCTATTTTGTGATTCAAACCTACCTCCCGTGCATCATGACTGTCATACTGTCTCAAGTCTCCTTCTGGCTAAACCGAGAATCAGTTCCTGCTCGCACTGTATTCGGTGAGTGGCATCTTGTGTTTTTAATCCAACTCAAAGAAATGCACTGAATGATTAATTGAATGGTTTAGATAATTTGCTTTTTGAGGTATGAGGTAAGAGCAAAAAAAATGTTCAGAGGTGCATTTGTTCACATCATCAGATGATTCAGCAAACTGCATAACAAGTAGAGGGTTTAAAAAAGGTTCCCCTTGAAAAGTTCTAATTAACATAACGCATGAAACATAGCTTAGGTGCATTTAGGTGCACATAGGCATGAATGAGTAATTTATTTTTTCCAAAGCTTTTATCACAGTATTGACTTTCTCCTACCTCTGTAACTGCAAACACTAATTAATCAAAGATAAGTCAAAGCAAAGTTGGAAAGTATAAAATTGGAAAAGGGTGGCAGGTGATGGACGAGGTGTTGCCGCTCTTGAAGAGGATGTTCGGCTGCTTTGTCAACTCTATAAACAGCCAGCCGGGTCTGAAGTGTTATTACTCACTGGGCTCGAGGTAATTTAGAAAGAACCAGACACATCAAGTCTAAAAACAGAGATAATCCCACCAAAGCTACCATGGACTCTTAGTAAGGGTCAAATCACACGTTTGCACTCGTGGAACAGTTAGGTTTTAATGTAAATGGCAGAGGATCACATCAGTTTAGTCACTGTTAATAAAGAAGCCATGCTTTTATAAGAATATCTTACAGTAAATAAATAACAAAATGTTAATAGATACTTAAAAAGGTGGAAGCTGCATACACTTGGCCGTGTTATCCTCAATTTGTACTGTGAATAATAATAATAATAGACTCAATTTGTCCGTCTAGCACTGTCCATGTTAAGAACATTGTGTCTGCTTAGATCATCACACTCTCAAAGATGACTTGTAATTTGCCCGCCTTCCTTCAATTGTTGTCATGTTGCATAATCTATGAAAGTGCCCCTTAACCTGTTTTTGTTGAATAATTAGCATTTTGATTAGGTAATGAAGCACACGTCATGTACATCACATAGCACACACTGTACACTGTATGTTGAATAGGATGCCAAACAAGAGGCAGTTATTACCATGTTGGTGAGGAAATAAAAATTGGTACGGCTACCTGTTTTCATTGATTCTTCGGAATAATAACAGCTCCTTCAGTTCCACACACACACACACACACACACACACACACACACACACACACACACACACAGTCAAGATAATTTTTCTTTGAGCAGACATCTAAAAATCATTTCGATCACACAAGAAATTCAATTTTTAGAGAACAATTTCCTTCACATGAGGAGAGGAGCTGTAATCAGTGTCATTTCTCAGTGGAATGATTTAAACACTGTCTGTGAAGGACACAGTCTCCAGCAGCGTTCACATATATTTGTATTTTTTGTTTACGCAGTTGCATTGATCAGCTGAATTAGCCATCTTTCTACTGTGTTCTTAGCCGGTATAGGTCATCAGCAGCTAAATTTCTATTAGTTTCTCAGTTTCTACTCCCTGGTAGGATGCCAGGTTGTATTCTGTAGACATGATTAAATACTTTTTGGGGGGGTTATCAGGTTTTATGTCATATCAAGATTTAATGACCTGTATTTTACTTAAGGACATCCTCATTAATATTACAAGCATCTCTATGTCCTCGAATTATCCCCCAATTTATCAGTAGTTTTTTTCTTAAATATTGTGCTAATAAAGACTATTTCCACTCTGTTAGGAGATAAATAGAAACATAGCACGCAGTTCAAATGTTGAAATATAGTCAAGTTATGCAAAATGCAGCACCAGAAATTAAATCATAAATAAATCCCTGTCCCTAAAAAAAGTGAATAGTTAGCCATCAATCTTTTTGTCACAAATTCTAATATCTAACCCATGACTAACTGGAATGAGTTGACCTCCCTGTTCTGCGACACAATACTCATTTTTAGAGCCCAGCGTGTATCTATTTTTCATCAGATCAGATAGGTTGGAACAGATGGTGTGATTGCTTTTATCTGGTTGGATGGACGGCCATTGTCTGACCACATTTAATTCCCAGCAGCACTGAAATTATTAGCGAAAAGTTAGATAAGATAAAACACCAAAGGATTCACTTCCAGATGAATTAATTTTTGTAGATGGAAGTCTGTTTTCACTCACAGGTGTTGCAATTTATTTACTTAACAAGTCTTCATTGTAGACGACTTTTGCACATAATTGTGCTCTTGAGATTGCTTGCATGAAATGTACACAGGACAACAGTCTATCTCTGTGTATAAGGAAGCAAATGTAGATTTTTTTTTTTTTTACAACTTGGGTTATAATGTTTTTTTATTGTAAATATTAAAAATCTTTCAACTTCACTAGACACAGCTTTACAAAGGCATCTGATGCCATGAAACACATACACCAGGCTGGTTTGAAAACACCCAAAAAAATTGTTGTAAAGAAATTAAGTTTTAAGTGTTTGTTCAAAAAATAGTCTATTTACTGATGTTTTCCTTTCATCCTTAGGGGTCACCACTGTCCTAACCATGACCACCTTGAGCATCAGTGCTAGAAACTCCCTTCCTAAGGTGGCCTATGCCACTGCCATGGACTGGTTCATGGCTGTGTGCTATGCCTTTGTCTTCTCTGCCTTGATTGAGTTTGCCACAGTCAACTACTTCACCAAGCGCAGCTGGGCATGGGATGGGAAAAAAGAGGGCATGGAAATAAGGGTGAGTGATTATATATATATATATATATATATATATATATATATATTTTTTTTTTTTTTTTTTTTTTTTTTTTTAATTTTATTATTTATTTTTTTTATTAATGGATATGACACACGTGCATCAACATTCCACAAACATATCATCCTAAAAAACAAAATGCAACACAGTTTTTCAGAAAGGAGTCACTCTCCACTTAAATGCAGCTCATTAAATTCCAGATTAATTTCCCCACATCTTTTGATTTGATAACCTTTTTAAAAAAATGCTCCAAATTGCTCAGTAAGTCCCCATTTTACACCGGAGGAGGGATGAGGGCAAATTGCACTTTGGAAACACTGATAGAAAGTTCCCTCCTTAAAGCAGCCCGGAGTACTCTATAAAGACTATAAAGAGAGATTTTATTTATTCATTAACAGCCAAATGGAACAGGGACAGCGGGGCGGAACAGTGAGAGCAGAAGCTGAGGTAAACTCCCAGAGACACTGGCCCTGATTTATGACGGCAGCATATGTTCAAGTCTCATCCTAAAGTCAGTGTTGGCTCATTTTCTCCAGAAAAGATGGCATCCTTACATCTAGTCTGCATGTTATAGACACACTGATTAAACAGTGAGTGTGCATTATTTAAAATGAATCACCTGAGGCTGACATTTTTATTTTTAAGCATGAAATTAATAAATCACAGCTTACAGATTTTTAATTTGTCAATAGTCTGGGGGCTGTTGTTTATGAGAATACAGGACGGGGAGTGAATTTGCATCAAGGTAGGTAGGAAAGAAGAAATATAGATGAGTACTTTGGCACATAGTCGTTTTTGGGGCTTGACTTGAATTTAAGGAGTGTGGTTTTACTTCAGCGGTGCAGGGGTCTTAACAAGATGCTTTTTCTCTGAAGCTATGATGAAGTCACATAAATAAAACCTAATACGTTCCACATGATAACCTCAGCGCTTAAATTGACCATGATTTCTATGATGTTTGATTAAATGAAATAGATTAGAGGCAAGAGAAAGTATCAGAGCAGGCAAAGAGAAGCAATGAGGAAAATGAAAGCACTTGCTCCTGTGCTAAATGTGTGAAATACTCATGTTTCTCTTGAATTAATTTAGCCTATCGCTTCAAAGAGGCTAATTCGTTCCAGTAATCGCAGGAACAAGTTATTTGTGTTATTTTTGTCATGGATCACATGATTGACAGAATCAGGTGTTGATAACCACTGTGGTTTGACAGTGCTGAGAAGTTGACTATGAAATCTGTTTTGCTCCAGTCAAAAATATATATTTATATTTACACCTATGAATTAATAATGAATGGTTTGATCAGATGTTTTTTTTTTTAAAGATCCGTTAACTCAGATGCAGATCCTCGCATGGTGTCGAGAAGATGTCAAAGAATAGCATCAAATCAGATTTTGTGTACAATTTGCAGAACCACATGTGGGGTTTACAAAGTCACACTGATTACTGACAGCAAGAGAGCCGGCAAACACCACCATATATTTGCACTTCAGATGTTAGAAACTGAAGTGCAAGAAAAGGTATACCTTCATTACTGACATATGAACAGTGGCAATATATACGAGGTAATATTAAATTTAAAAAATTGGACTTGTGGGTGTTAAGTTTGTAAAAACCACAGTCAGTGTGGTAAACAGTAGCTAGGTAACAGCCGTTATGTTGCTGCAAGCACAGGAATTGCTGGAATGCTTCCATCAGCCACAGACACAACATAGGGCAAAACATATTTCCTCTGCTGCGACAGACAGTGCAACAAATCTATTTTCTGCTACTAATGTACAAACTGTTTGACACAATCAGTACAGCCTTTCCAGTTTTTTTATAGCTTGACATTTGGTCCTCTGAGTGATTGGCAGAAATGCATATTGCTGCCACAGAACTTTTCAGTCGGTGGGGATAATTTGCAGCGTTACATTGCAGCAGAGTGGAGGGTTGGGTCCCTCCCCCCGCTTTCTTTTGATGCCTCGTCTTAATGGCAACAGCCTGGGCTGCGTTCTCGGGGGCTGTGCTGAGCATGCAGTTGTCATGATAGATAAAAAAGAATGGGGTCACAGAGGGAGACAATGCACTCCCATCATCACGCTCCCTGCCAGAATGAGCTACTGGAAAGCAGACTACACGTGCTTTTTTTTTTTTTTACCCCTTTTTAACATATTTACAATAAAATGAAAGGATCTACAAGAAGAGAATCTATAAGGACAGAGTGTCTTTCAAGAGAGAAGTTTTAGCTCAGAATGCCTTTTTTTGAAAATAGCGTCTCCACTCATCAGAAGCAGGGTTTCAGCCACCACTCTTACCAGAACCAAATGATGACTTCAGCACCCCCAGGCTCCATCTTTTTTAGGACTGAAATGGTGAGCAGTAGACGAGTCAATGTGCACTAATTTACCTTGCTGGTTATGGAGCTTCTGTGCCATTTTCTTCCTTTCTTGTCGCCTAACATTCTGTTTGACAAGCGATCTACCTAATTAGCTCTCCCCCCGCCAGCTGAAGGTGTACTTATTACAGAAATTAGCCGGTGGGGAGTTTGGTTGGAATGAAAGCCTGCATATTCTGGGCACTCCATGACACAGGATTGGACACTACTGTGGAAGATATTATGTGCTGGTTTCATCAGCAGAGGCTGGAGCACTGGCTCGTTGCGCAGTGGGCTTCACTGCTGGAGCACAAGTGACTACATTTACGGACATTTCAATACAATAGTTTGTTAGGAAATGGTGGAGACACAGCCTGTCATCATCATCATACCTAGCAGTCACATTCCAGCATGACACTGCTGCTCAATTTACTGAACAACAGGGAGTTGTACGGCGAAGTTTGCTAGCAAAACAAAACTTTTTTGGAGCCAAGTTATGAATGGAAATTCTGTGTACTCCGATGGAAAAAACAAACCATAGCTGCCATTTCTAGAGGCATGTTTTCAAGGGCTTTGTTGTTTGATTTGGTTTCCTCTAACTGCTGTGACAAGGAATAACCTTTGTAATACAGCAAGATGAAGTGGTTATATCTGACTAACGATCCTAAACTAGCTGAAATCTATTGCGTATTAGCACCATCAAGCCTGGATGCAGAGATTTGCAGTATAACAAATGGGGTTGTTTGAGATCTGGTGAAAAGCAGATATATGTTTGCTGCTGTTTTAGGAAGTCTGAGTGGGAAAAAGAGGAAATGAAAAAGATAAACTCTACAAGTACAAGGAAAGAAGAAGTGTTCAGAGGAACCAGTGTTTCCTTTGATTCGGGATTACAAATGTGTTTAACACTCATTTCACAGGCAACCTGTAACACAACCTGCAATTATCTGATCAATCTCAGGCCTCTACCACTACCGGGTTTACAGGAAATTTGGTAGTGCTAGTGCCACTTAAAAAAAAGGCACACACACAAACAGGAACAGCGGTCTGCACGCTCATACACCCACATGCTCACAGACTTGAGGCTATTAAACATGCCAACACCTCATCTCCAATCTTAGACAGGGACAGACTGTCACAAGGTTCGGTTACACGCACACATGCACACACTGAGCTCCAAACAGCAGGACACAGCGAGGCACAATTACCCCCAGGACATTTAATCACACTCATAAAGAAATTCTGATGCAACAATTTTCAGAAGTAACAAAGACAAGGTCAATAGATGCACTGTATTCGGGGGGGTATTTGCGCCCGCAGCTAGCCAAATGACTTTGAATAGTGCGCAAAAATCTTTGGCCAGAAGCAAATTATGTGCTGTGTCACATGAGTTTCACATTTAGTTTAAAAACATGCACACAGCCCAATGCCACATGCGGTTTCCCAATAATTAGACCATATAAATACTAAAATACAGCCCAGCTAAAAAGTGATAGAAAATTACTTTGCTTGGCCCGTTTGTCAGGTTGCTGGCCAAAGAACATCCTCAATGCCAAGGACTTAAGAGTTTAGCATGCTATTATTAAGGTCATATGACACGTTATAGCAGTCATTGGCTTTTCCCTGCTGATGTAAGCCATCGCTGTGATAGAGGAGGCTTGTGGTGGTGTTAGATGTGGAGCAATCGATATCCTGGGAAAGGATCTGGTTATCCAGAGGCTATCAGTGCGACTCTTTCTCTCCCCATACTAATTGACTTGAGATAGACCCCTTCAGGCAGCGGCTCACCATTTCTCTGTTTAATGCAATCAACTGTCTGCCAGCTTTGTTAGCTCTCCACAACCCTTGCCGTCTTTGCAGAGGAGCTTGAAGGATCATCGTCCTCCTGTTGTCCAGCTCGCTTGAGGAGGAAAAACACTGATCACACTGAATGTGTTACCTCCTCAATCCTTCTGCCTCCATCCCCTCGGACAGATAGTCTAAAGCTTATCAACCACTTAATCAGTGTGATACCTACTGCTAGTATCATTCCACTGCTGGTCACATTTGACATTAAAAAGTGGTTACGTTTTTATGCTTCCATTTTGAGAGTGAAGAGATGTGAATATTGGGGATAAAGACCAAACAAAACATTTGGTGACGAGCTGTGTGCGGAAGAAGATCCGCCGTGAAGCATTTTAGAGGAGGGGAAAGAGGGGACATTAGTTATGCTAATTAAAAAGATGGAGTCAAAGGAAAAGGAAGGAAAATTAAATGAAGCTGAAAAAGTAGAGCAGAAATTAAAGCTGGGCTCAAAGCAAAAGTGAAAACAGGGAGCACTGAAAGTGAAACGCTGTTACATGACGCACACTGCTTTATTTCTTAAAGTGGCCACAGTGGGGATGAATGGTGTGAAGACAATGACCCCCGTACAGACTCACACGCCGCATGCCACACAGGAAACTAAAACTCTGCCCGGTGATCAATCTTGGTGCCCTACTTGTTCTCTCACATTTACCGCGTGCACTGCACTGTACACTTTAAGGCTGACAGGATCCTCTGGTGATGCAAGTTTAGCTATTTGAGTGCACCAATTTAGCAAATAAAATCCTGTCTCCCTGTGCGACTTCAATATGAAAGACAGCCTAATGATTTCTCTCTAGTAGAAGGAAGAAGGCAGTTTCTCCAGCCAGCTTTATCACACACAGCCTTTGTCGTGTTTGTTTTATTGCAAGCTGTTTGCCTGAAGAGGCCTGGCTGCTCTCACTGATACAGTTTGTCAGACATGTTTTCAGGCACCGTTCTTTTGCTTTGTTTCTAATCCTGCTCTGTGCTGCTACTGCTACTGTTAGCAGTATCAGACGCCAGTCCAGCCTGGTTCTGCAATGACGCAAAATATAATTGTTCCTATTTCCGCACTCTTAATTTTACCAGCCTGATCATTTTCGTCATGAATTTTTATCATGACATTTTTTCTGCAGTCCAGATTTGTATGATGCAGATTTGAATTGACAATATTAATAGTGTAAAATGTTCAAAAGTACTTCCAGCTAGATACTGATGAATAGAGTATGTAAGTTGGGTAATTTTAATATAATTGGTAAACTTTTTTTCTTTTCTACTTTTCTTTTCAGGAACCGTTTCAGGCTAACATGGCCAGGATTAAAGATATGGTTAGGCTTTTGTTTTGTTCTTGTGTGTGTCGTGTCTCGTGGTGTTGCTTCTATTTCCTCTTTATGAGTTCAAATGGAAGTATTGTTGAGTCTGGTGCTTCGCTCCTGACAACCTTTACTTTACTGCCTTCTTCCTTTTCAGAGAAGAGAATCTGCAACTCTGTCCAAAAAGGCAAACAACACCTTCAACATTGTCGGAACCACCTACGCCATCAACGTAGCTAAAGACCAAGGTTTAACGACCATCTCCAAGAGTGCCGCCGGAGCATCAACCAAACTACCCTATCTCCACAAAATGGATGACCCCTACATGGAGGCCAGGAAGTCCTACAACCGTGTCAGCAAAGTGGACAAGATATCGCGCATCATTTTCCCAGTTCTGTTCTTCATCTTCAACTTAGGCTACTGGGCCACATATGTCAACAGAAAGCCCGCTATCATGAAGGCAAACAACCTAAACTGAATTCGACCAAATTCTAGGCTTGATCTGGTTTGTTTCGGAGGGTAGACAGGTTTGCAAGAGGCCAAGTCCATTACATCTTATTGTGTGTGTGTGTGTGTGTGTGTGTGTGTGTGTGTGTGTGTGCGTGTGTGTGCGTGTGTGTGCGTGTGTGTGCGTGTTTTGTGTGTCTGTTTTTTGATATTTTGCACGTCTGTATAGATGGAAGGCAAATCTTAACATACAGTAGATTAGTGGACATATAATAGTGGACCTTGGAGGGAGCAGATTCTCACATCAGGCTGTGTTTGTGTAGCATTTCTTTTCTCCCCTCCACACTTAGCTTTGGCCCTGTTCCCTGTTGTGAGTAACCAAGTGTTCCTTTGCTGTATCTTGATTGCTTGCTGTTTTGTAGAGTAGTCAAATTGTGTTTTCACTATGTTTTGACATGTTTGCGCTTTGCTTATAATAAGTTAGAGCAAGCATGCCTTTGAAGTTTTCATTGTAGCTCATTACCAATGATAAGGTTTTGACACATCCATCGAGTTAACATGCATGCACGCACGCACACAGACGCACAGTGATGCATTCGCCGGTTGCTTTACTGTGCCCAGTTAGCCGAGGGCAGCCTGTATAGTTCCATAGGAACATCATTAATAATCGTCAGTGTCTGGCCTTCAGCTCGCGCTGAATCTCAACAGACCCAATGCAGTATCATCTGGAATTGCTTTTCGCGTCCCATGGGGCTGCCTGTACATTTTCTAGTCCAGTGGCTCTTATTGTTTTAACTGGCTGAGTATGTTCAATGACAGAGAAGCTATGTGCCTTGGTGAATACACACATGATAAAAAGGAAAAAGGCTTTGACACGCCCCCACACTTGCATTTACAGCACACATATGCAGAACGGTCTGTGTGTATATTACATGCAAACTGGTGTCCACAGGCTCCGTGCACCGCAGTATGTGGCTGTGCCCCACCCACCCCACGGCCCATGGGCATGAGCACCCAGTGTAAAATTGCTCATTAGAGTGGAAGGTTAACAGACCTCTCTGCCCGTGAGAAAAAAATGAAACAAGAGATTAAAGGATCCAGCGTAGTCCAGAACAGTTATCATGTGCATTTATGTTTTGGCTCATGGTGCGGCATCTCCATGAGCCGAGCAGTCCAAACAAACTACCACCATTACCTCAGACTGAAGTCGAATTCTGAAACGCAGTTTATTACATGTTTTCCATGGAAATGCAAATAACACTAGATGTTTTATACATACTAGACACTCGTTAAGTATATTGTATTTCTTTCTTTTCTCTGCATCGGTCACTGTAGCTGTTTTTGGCTCCATTATGATTTCTGCCTTCTCATAAGCAAGATTTTGATTCATGTTGTATTTTTGCCCTTTTATACTTGATTGTGTAAAGTATATTGGTGTTAATTTTGATTGTCTACATATGCCGTACTGTTTTTGTGTTTTGAAGTAGACAACAAAGGCCAATATGTCACAGTCATACAGTACTTATAACAAATGTCTGAGACGCTATCATCACTGGAGACCATTATACAGCAAAATGCTGCCAAAATCCATAAGAAAAAAGACTGTCTGATCTATCCAACAATAAAATAATAAACTTAATTTAATTGTTGTGATCACACTGAAGAGCAAACTAACTATTTTTCAGCAAGTGATGCTTTCAAAGTTGCAAATCAGATTTGTCTCCAGCTGTGGTGACTGTCTCCAACTTTTGTTTTCCGTTTGTTAAGTGACATCTGTATTTTTGTTACGTGTTGAATTTGGTACGTGTTTATACAGATGTTATATGATTTTAAAGCAATTTCTGTTGCTTTTTTGCCGGATGCACTCTGGATATTTTGCGTTAACTGAAGTATAGACCACTGTACTTTAGACGCCAACATGCAGTGGATCTCTTTAAACGTTATTTTCAGTGGTAAGAATAGGAGAATGAGTGAACTGTGTTGTGGCCTCTTTAAAAAGGTGTTAATAACACAAAACATGTACAATGTATCGGTCATAGGTTAATGCATGACAATCTGTACACGTGTATGTCTGCAACCTCCAATAATGGTGTTTGTCACACTGAAATAGGGCTTAGTATCAATGTTTCTGTGGTTCATCCCAGTTACTCATCAATTACCTACTCATAACCTCAGCAACATCTGCATAAACACACTTAAACTCCAATTATTTGTGCATATTGATGTGATGCTAATAATTTACGGCTGGCACAGAGTTCTGAAAGTGTTTTTACCCTCAATTGGTAGCACACAGATTTTAGGTTTAATTCAGTGTGTACACACACACACACACACACACACACACACACACACACACACACACACACACACCTGAGCTGGCTCTACATCCATCTCTGTTAGAAACATTAAAATACAAAATGAGGAAAAGAGAAGCCCGTTTGCCTACAAGTTCGGAAGATGCATTGCCTCACAAACTGCAATTCTTCATTTAGTTCCCATCTTCAACACACATTCAAACCTTCATACACATTCAGATCACATTTCAAACTAATAATTGCAGGTCCAACTTAGATATAACAAAATGAAGGATAATTATACTGTCATGTCATTCTTTAAAAATAGATTTTAAAAGAGAATGAACAATAGATCACATTTTTTATTCATTTCATTACAATTCAGTGTTGTGGTAGTTTGCATCTGTCTCACCTACTCCACTTTCGCTGTGATTTTATGACATAAATTATCCATTGTCGAGGACAGAATGACTTAACCATTACATCCATTCAAAACACACAGTCTTCATCCCACATGCATATGTGGACCATAGAGACCTTAGAGGACACACTGTTCACTTCAGCCTGACTGAATATCTCCTGGTAAACTATTGCCATATTCAAACAATACACATTAAAAACTTGAACAATGACTAGACTGACATGATAAATCATGGCACTATAAACTCTGGATGAGATTTGTGAGGAATTCATAATTACCACACCATAGGAAAATAACAGACATACTTGTGACAGTGTAGTTTTTGAATCAAATATACTTCATGAATTGATATACTGTTACTGCGAGGCGCCGTCTCTTTTTCAGATGTGATTTTTATCATTCTGTCTCAAACAAACTGATTCATGATACACATCAGCTGAGGGTGTATCCAGCCTGCTGGCTGCTGCTAATTCAGGATCTGATGACACAGAGCGCTAATATTTATGCATGATTCCTCTGAGTAATGCGATCAAGGTACTGTAGGTAAGCAGTTATGAGAAGCAGCAGACGCCGAGTATTTGAATAGCCTTTGTGAAATTACTTGCCTCAAAGACAGTCATCCTCTGAGTGACACAACCTTCTCAGTCAGAAATATCACCAATATTCTCGTGTGCCTGACATGATCTGTATCATGTATAATGTGGTGACCAAATACACATTCACATGGTGTTAGTTGAAAATAATCCAATTTCATCCCATCCACATTGAAACGTATTCTTGTGGGTAACTCATTACATATAATCAATACTTTTACATGTTTAAACAATTCTTGGCAATGTGCCCCTTAAACGTTATAAGACCAAAATATTTATAGAAAGGCAAGTGGGTACATCATTCAGAAGATTGTTTACCAGCAGATTCGTTTAGTTTGTCCGTTTCATTTGTGATGTTACTCTTGAATGTAATCTATACTTAATCCTTCTGTGTATTAAGTCTTTGACACTTAAGACTTTGTGTCAGACGACCACTTTGACCATTTCCTGATTGGTCAAAATTGTTTAAAATGAATATTTGCTGAGCACAACATGCAGGATTACCTTTTTTATTCACATAATGTATCTTGTGTCTGTGTGTTGCAAAAAAAGGGGGAAAAAACACTTCCAGACAACCACAATCACAACATCTGCACTCTGCAGCTGAAGTAGAATCTACAGTCGAATCTCAGTCATCCAAACTGCTCAGACTGATAGCCATAGCAAACAAAACATGCAAAAGTGCAAAAATAAGAGATGATTGATGGACTTTAAAAGAAAAAAGTGTTAGAAAACAATAATAGTTTGAAGAATATGCATGTACAACTGGCATATTAGGTCCAGAGTTTGTGGTAATTCAGGATTTTTTTAACATCTGTCATCATTCCTGATGGGTTTTGATAAACAGGACTCTACTGTATTGTTGCCATATAGGTTGGGTTAGGATTGTGTGATTCATGTGGTAAATCTTTTCCTCACAGGGCCAGAGTTAACGTCAGCAGAAACATGTCATCCTATAACATATAGTATATTAAGAGTATATTACTATAGGAGTATATTTATGCTATTCAGTACAGCATTAAATATTATATGTTTTATACGACATAACCTCTACAGCATTGATACAAGTGATGAGTAGAGATCCGTAGACAAATAGATAAACTGAATAAATTATTATAAACTAAATGGCAACAATTCTAATTGCTCAGAATAGTGTTACCAAGTTGTGAATATTATAATTTGTAGATATTGTGAAATCAATTCCAATAGTTTTTGTGAATATTGATATGTCACGTCATTTATTTTTACATCTGATAAGTACCGCTGTCTTACATTGAGCTCTGTAACACTACGTGTTATGGTATCTTAAAGACGTACAGTAGAGATAATATTAATCGAGCTACTTACAAGATCAGTACCTTGTGTGCACTTTTCAAACCTAACTGTGAATTAGCAGCTGTCTGCAAGCAGAGTTGTACACACTGTGTTCTCTCTCGAGCAATTTCACTGCATGTCCCTACGCATTTGAGAGATCAAAGACTTCCTCCACAAAGACAGCTCCGGGAACATAGTGGACTTTGTGTTTTTGTTGGGAAGTTGCTCTCTACAGTATATGCTCAGTGACTGGACTCTGTATGTTGCTCTCTCTCGTTTGTGTTCTTACTGTATGAGATGTAGCGAATGGAAATGCGGATTAAAAAGGACGTTGTATTTTGTCTTGGAGTTAAAAAGGCCCTTCTTGGTCACATTCAAGCCTCAAAGGTGCACATTTTCAACTCCGTGGACTCATCTGATGTTCCTTTAGAGGCTCATTTTAAAAGTGTTTTTGTCTGATTCTTTGTGTCATTGTCGGGGCCGTGCATGCAAGTCGTTTTGTTTGTGGTGTGATTTGTTTTGGATAAAAATCAGGCGGTACAGGACATCCTACAGGGAACAAAACATTCAAATCAAAGCACAGCCAATTGAAATGTCTTGTGATATTTCTGTGAAGTTACGCATCAACGTATGTAACCCACAACATCTAGGACTATTGTACATTGCACACAAAAGAAGTGAAGTACCCAGGGCACAACCTATACCTTAACATGTACACATTTTTACAAGCTCACCATTTATATCCCTTATGGTGTGCCTCGGTATTACAGTCACTTAACATTTGATCCTTGTCCATCAGTAATTCATTGTCCAAATCGGTTTCTAAGGACAGCATTAAATGTTTATCCCAAAGGTATTTTAAGGGTCAGGGTTTTCCCTAGAAAACTGCTGGTAGAAACCTATTATAAATCTTGAATACTGTTGTTAGTCAGAAAGTAGTATTTTGCCCAACATGTAAACATGTTTTAAGGCTGCACTCGTGAACTTTGGCCAGAAGGTGCTGCAGCAACTCACTCACCCATTTGACTTCATAAATGATTTAGCACCGCAAATCCTCAAAGCCCTTCTCTATGAGCAAACTGCCAAAAATCCCCAACGAGCTTTGGTTTTTGTAGCATTAATAATATCCACACTATCGCTATCTAATCCTGAGATTTCCAAACTGCAATGGAACAGATATAAAGAGCTCAAAAAATGAAATCTACTAAAGTCTGTACAGAGCAATGAACAAAGCAGAGGGGTTTCAATGTGAACATTAGTGAGTATTTTCAATAAACAAGGCTGTGCTGCTGTCTACAGACTTTGAAGGTTATTGTTGCCGTATGGCTGTGGTCCAGTCCTGACTGCCCTGTAGGTGCCTTCAACTGCACGGGAACACTATTATGTCTAAAGCTAAAACGCCTCATTTTTCTCAGCACGCCGGGAAAAAATGAGCTCTCTAAAGCCCCCCACATGGACGTATAAGGTTGTTTGCTTGCTTATGCTTGCTATGATAAATGAAACAATCCATTATACATTTACAGGCTGTGGTTCATGCCAGCTCTAGGACCATACAGTGCTTTGTGTTTGTGACCACCACTGTTGTGCTTATCTCCCTGAAGTCAAACATAGAAAAAGCAGACACATTTGAGAAATTGATCACAATAAGACTAATGACCTGTACACGTTCATTTTTAGTCAGGTGAAAGGCCATCTTCTGCTGGGATATAGCTCTACTTAAATAACATGCAGGATAAAATTAGAGTACTGACACAAACCTTCAATACAAATCACTGAATTATTGTTTGGTTGGTAGAAGATGGCAACATGGACATAATCATAACATAAAAGCCAATGCCACAAATATACACACTACAGGAGTAAAGGAAATAATAAGAAGCAGTGTCTAAAACTAATAAAAGTGTTATCATTATATATGCTGTATTAAGTGAACACATAAGCAGCAACCTGTCATCACAGGCTGCCATCATAAGTCATATATAGTCATGCATGAGAAAAGTATAATGCAATTGTTTATGTGTATAATTTGTACAAATTGTACAAACTAAAGACCTCAGTTATTATGATAAGCCAATAGATGCTAACGCCACACATGCAAATAGGGCTAATGTGGTTCTCTCCATGACATGAAGTCAGTATTGTGTAGAAAGGAATCCATAGTGTGTACACTGACCCACTGATGTGCAAACCAGGCTGAGAAGGAAGAAGGAAGCAGATATTTGCTCTCCACTGACTTACGAGGGTGGCGCTGGGCAGTCCAGTCAGACATAAAAGATGCTTCCCATTTGTTTTTAACCTCTGTTAACCGTCGTTTTAAAAGTGTCCACCTTTCTATTACTGAGGTTTATTTGTGGGGCTACTGATAAACTGTTTCCATCTTTTTTTGTCCAGGAATTACTGTTCTACAGTGAATAAAGATTAAGTGCTTTCATGTGTCTGTTAATGTGATTGTTAGGTAAACCACACAACAAAAGTTTATGAAAATCATTACAGCAGCACACAGCAGCCCAAAGATGTCTGGCTCACCAAAATCCACCCGGGGGAGGCTTCAATCTCACAGACCTGCAGTTCTGCACAGAGGATAACACCATTACACTGCAGCCAGCTGGCCAGGCACTCGTGATGTAGTTCAAAAGGTGCAGAAATGCATCTCAACGATTCAGTCGGAAAACTCACATGGAGCAGATTAATATGAATGCAGAACGTACAAGGTTGATACTTCATATCTAAGCCATGGCCTCGTCATTTGGTGTCAGTCTGCAGAAGTAACGGAGACAATAATAAACTCCACCACACCACAATCACATTAGACAACCTGACACCAGATTATATGGAATCCACTTAGTGAGGACACCAGTTGTCATGTGGCCTTTACCCAACAAAGCACGGTGTCCAAACATTGCAGAGAATAAACTAATGAACTGAGAAGGAAAAATCTCATCAATCCGGCTGAAATGCAGCAACAGGCAAATGTCACCTGTGCAGCAAATACGTATTAACTAAAGAATATTAAACTTGCAAAGAAAATATGGCTTGAAGTAGACAATCTCTTCTTATGTAATGTTATGCAGTGTTGTAGAGCAGCAGGTGACCTTATAAGCTATGTGGATATGAGTTTAAGTTGGCAATAAGTGCAGCAGCAGCATAAACTATAAAACAGAATCTCACCACTTCAGATGTCATTAATAGAATTAGGAGAAGGCAGCAGCCACCTTAACCCATTACTTTGAAATATGTATGCATAATATATGAAGAAAATTTGAATGTGCCACAAAAGCCTTGCTTCCCATGCAGTCAACATTACAAGGAAATAATTGTGTGAATGAATTAAAACAGCAGTCACATTTACATCCTGAAAGCTAAAAACTTACAGTATTACTCTCTACTAGAGATATTTCCCAGTGAACCAAAAGCAAAGACCCCCAAAATAACAACAACAACAACAACAACAACAACAAAGCTAAGAGTAAAATAGCTCCAAAACCAATTCTATTCACAACTTCCTACACTGGAGTGCTCATACAGTAATTCACCAATATTTAGTATTTACAATAAATAGCAAGAAAGCATCAGCCACAAAAAAAAAGACCACGACTAGAACTCATTCACAACTAAAATGAAATGGTAGCAGAATTCAAAGTTAGCGGCTGTCCAGAAAGTGACCACACTCAGCTCTGAAGAGAGCAGCAGCCATGTTGCTGAGCACATAAACAGACTGAAGAGGCTAAAAGACAACAGTCACTCACAGTATGTAACCGTGCTAGCACAGGTACCAAATACTAAGCTTACCCAGCTTCAAGTTTGTGTTTGAGGCCAACAGGTCACAGGTGCAGCGTGAGGAAGACTCTCTGAATGGTGAAGACTCCTCCATAAAGTGGTGCTGGAGACATCTTCAGTCGGAGGTAACAAGCAGCAGGGGTAGCAGCAACTGTTTGTAGCATTAATTTGCTCATTAGCATAGTGATAGTAGCCTAGCGAAACAGTAGGTGGGTGATAATTGATATTTGAAGATGAGAAGAATAGTTGATTGTTGTCTCGAGCGCCACCTGTTGGGTTATGTTGTGTGGCTCGAGCCTCTTTGTTTGATTCCCATAATCTAAAACTTCTGTATTTGACGACCTGGGAATGAGACTCCTCAATCTGTGTGTCCCCCACCTTTAAATGGACCACCTTTTGAAAATGGGTGCGTTTGATATATGTGTCGGCAAACCCAGTGTGTAGCAGCTGAGAGTTGTCACCTGAACTAGCATTAAGGGTTCACACAAAAGTCCTTTATTCACAGTGGGCATTTGAACCTCTCACAGTAGGAACTGATGAGGCAGGTGTGGCTAACAGTGTTGGTCAGTAACTCATTACCAGTAATGATATTACTTTGTAGTAGTAGTGTAACTAATAACTAATACATTTCAGTAATAATATTACAGTTTCTCTTCCAAAAAGTAATTAGTTACAATATTACTTTTGTTGTCACTCTGCTGCTTGGATTCATTTTTGTGGAGGAAACTAGTTTGGACATTCAGCAACTGGAAATATTCCATTACTTTGATTTTAACAAACAAAACAGAATTTGAATCACCATAAGTCTGAATTTTGGGGAAAAGGGACACAGTCACCAATTTTGTGGGGGGGCTGGCAGAAAAGTCATATATCTAGTAGTTTAACTAATTAATGTGGAGTAATAAGTAAAGTAATATAATAAGTAAAGTAATAATATTACTTTTTAAAAGAGTAATGAGTTATAAATTATTTATTTGAGTAACTAACCCAACACTGGTGGCTAATAACATTAAAGATGTTTCTGTTCTGTTCAAATGTCCCAATAAGACTAATGAAATATAATCCTGTTTTCATTTGACATTCTTTTTATTTAGACTTGTATAATATTTCTGCCAGAAGTGTTTTACTTTTCACTCCACTTTATCTGATGGTTGCAGAAATCCATAGTGGCCATGGTTACAATCATTTTGTAACCCTGTTATCCCGAGATTACAAGTTATTTAACTCGTCATCTCAGGATAACAGAGTAGTTCTCTCACAATAACGAGGTTCATTTTCTCTTTATCTTGGGAGAACAGCTGATAATTCTTACACAGTTTTACTCAAGTAGAATTTCCAGTGCAAGAAATAGTATTTTTAAGCTGTGGTATTGCTACTTTTACTTTAATATAGGAGTCATGTAAAGGCAAATCATAATGTACATTCCCAACTCAAAGTCTAAATGGTCTAATTTGACCCCGTCATTCAACAGCACACTACTGCACCGACCACCCGCCAATATGGCCAGAAGCATACTAGTCCAAGCCATTAAAGGACACTCCAACAATCACAGCTGCTCACAAGATCTCTTCTCCAGGCGAACCAAATGGGATGTACAATACATCCACACCATGTGACCAACCATGTGCTATAATGTTAATTCAGAATGTATGTATATAGGTCATACCTATCACCGCCACAGACTTTAAAAGAGCTTTTTTCTTAACATTAGCAGTTTAGTGCCACTGACCAAAATCTGGGACTATAGCAAACTTGTTCTACACAGTGTATATAGAATGGGAAGTTTTTAACATGGTTAAGTTACTTCAAGGATATTTATGTAATGGAGAAATTAACCTTCCCTTTAAGGCTGCAAGTAAGCAGATTTAAGTAATATTTTATTTGTTTAAGGGTGTAAATAATGGACTAAATAACCTTGTCATCATTGTCACCTAATGGAGATCAATAAATGTGATGTTTCTTTGTGTGTCTTGTAAATAAGATATCTTTATTCCATTCTCTGTCTTGTTTATTTTTGTTTTGATTGTTTGTTTAAGTGTTTTTTTCCCCTGGTTGTTCTTGTCTTTTGTTTTTCTTTATGTACCGGTAAGTATTATTTCATTTTGTATTGTTTCTATAGCTTATACACATGAGTTTACAGAAACAAATGAGAGAATAATGATAAGAAAATATGATGTAATAATGGAATGACTTTTGAAACACTCTCAATAAAGACTATTGGGGATCGAAAACACTGATCCCTCCATGAGATCAAAGTGATTTACGGCTTGGAAGTTGTCAATGTCGTCAGGCAGGTTAGAAATGCACGTGGAGGTGTTCATAAGAGATACAACAGCATCACATGCATCAATGTGGACTGACATTTAATAAGTCAATCACCTTTCAAGTTGTAAAAGCCTGACCTTTTTCCCTACTGATGTCTGTGACAACCACAAGTAAGGCTATTATTGTGTTTAATCGTAGCCATGTAGTGAGTGAGGAAGCGCACTGCCTCCTCAAGCCTTTGGAGCGGTTCCTCCTCAGTGTCAACTGCGACTCTTCCACTGCAGCCTGCCCATTCAGGTGAATCCTTACCAATTGTTCCATCAGAATACAAATGAGATCAAATTTGTACATGATCCTTTTCAACAATTTAGTCTCTTCCAGGCCCAGTGTCCACTGTGAGCATAATGCCCGGCACGACTTGACATTATTCTTTCAGCCACTTGTCATTTAGACAAGTGAAATAACCTTTTACTTATCCAGAGAGCATCTGTCCTCTGTGTCTGCTGTAGATTACAGTGTCCTTTGTAGTGCTTTCCCAATAATATGGTATGTATAAAATATACAGTGACTTATATAATTATGAGGTAATTATTGGTACTAAAAGTAATTAACCAGTATGATATAGAAATAATAGTAATGTAGGAATTGTCCAACACTTATTAAATAACTACTACTAACTACAATACAGTAATAACAGTGTAAGTCATTGTCAAGTCTTTTTCCTTTGTCCTTTTCTATGGAAGCTGTCAGCCCATCTGAATGTGTGGGTAAAACCTGACTATTCCCAATGTTTACTTTGACTTCTTTCCCCCCCTAGGGCCCCTCCACTTTGATGACACCTTGTAATATTAGCGCTTTACTGAACCTCGGCTCAGCTCGGTGGTTTCTCAGCGAACGAGATACCGCTGGCCCCCGGTGTACGCTGCTTTTCAGCGATTAGTTCAGGTACTGGAGCCCTGCAGGCAGACACTTTGCCTGAAGGGTTTGTCGGGGCAGGCTTTGTTGTTGTTAATTAGGTTGCTTGTTTTGTGTTCTTGTGAAAATAACATTTGAATTGTCTCCATTCATTTCTTATTGGCAAATACTCTCATTCTACAACATGCAGAAGTGTTAAAGGGTTTGCATTTCCTGGAAAATTAATAAATATTAATCAAATCAATCAAATTGCCTTACAGGGTCACTCAAACCTCTACACTCACAAACTATAAGTGTGCTGTGCCCTCTAGTGCCTTAAGTGGTGCACAATGCTTAATTAACTACAAGACTCAACTGAAAAAGTTGAAGGTTTGATACATTTACTGGATACATACCTTGATTCGGACTTTCCAGCACATTTAATTCTCACTGTCTCTTTTTAAGCCGCCATATTGTCCGTGTTAAAAGTATCGTCAAATGTCTCTTTCATGTTCTGATGTTTTCCTGTGAAGCAGCAGATTGTAGCACTGTGCCCAAGACAAATTCCCCTCGAAGACTGTGAAGTTTACTCTACTCTACTACAATGTACTCGCCAGTGTAAAAATGTTATTATGACTAGGATACTTTATGCAGTTCCCTGTCTTTCATCTGCAGTGCTGTGTCAGTTACAGCAACTAACATTTGGTAAACCTAAAGTCTGTTAGTGAAATCCCAACTTTAAAGTCTTCTTGGGGCTGCCTTTGTGTAGGTATTGTAAATTGTGGAGGATATGCTTTTGCTGATGTTGTTGTAGTTTCCTACAGCTGTAACTAGATCTTACTAAAGAGTCTAATTTTACTCATTGCACCTTTAATGGCATTATGTTTTCGGGCTGTCCGTCCCTGTGTCCATCCATCCCACTCTTATGCACACAAAATCTGAGGATTCAAACATGGAACAAAATAAGGTCCACTTGGACATAAGGATGACCTGATTAGGTTTTGGTGGTCAAAGGTCAAAGGTCAGCTACACTGTGACATCACAGTGTCCTGGAAAAACACTTCTCTGGCTGTTAGTCAACACCATAACTCAGGAACAGAAGGAGAGATTGTAACCATATTTCACAGTTGGTTGGACACTGAATTGGTTTCACTTTCAACAGTCAAAGGTCACTGTGACCTCAAAAAAGTATTTTGCCGTAATTTAAGAGTTAATTCTAGATTTCACACACACATGATAACTTCCATTTAGCCCAAACTACTCCCTTTTATATAATTCCTGTGTCTGGACAGACGGGGATGTAAACTGCAGCTTTACTGACTGCGGGGCGGTAAGTCTAGCTGTTACATCGCTCTGTCTCGTATCACTGTACACTTTAAAGTAAAAAACAACCGTTATGAAAAGAAAGTATTGTTTGCGTTTGAATGAAGCCCTCTCTCAGATGACTGTGTCTGATGTTTTGTCATTTTATCTGCCTGGGATGAAATTGCCTCATAATCGTTGATGATTTCTCAAGCATACAAAAGCAGACTGGCTGGTCTAAACAGTACGATGAGGCTGTTCGTCTGCCTTTCAGTCGTGGTGCTGCACTCTGCTGCTGGGACAAGCAAAGACCCCATGGCTTCAGACTATGGATGACTAACAAATGGGTTTGGAAATAAATATGACCTTAAGAAAACTTTACATGAAGAAAAGTTTACTTTTCATACTCTAGTGAGGAGGAGACATAACAAAACTGGGAGATGTGGATTGACTCTACTGAAACCTCTATGTAACATTCTCAACAAATGTATTGGGTTTAGTACCACTGACTTATAACATATCCAGTGGTAGCAGTATAGCTGAATATGGAATTGATTAAAATATGCCTCTTCTCAGCCTGGCTGTATGTTTAATTTCAAATTCCACCCATGATTTTCAGCCTAGGTTATGCCATCGATTAGCGGGTTAAAATTGACTGTGTTGGCATGTTTCTGTAGCTGCTAGCACACTTGACAGTCGTGGTACATTAGATTAGCCGTGGAGTGGAAAGCTCAGATACCCTGCAGTCAGTATGGGGTATCTTCATGGAGGAAACAACTCGACAGCTGTACTTGTCCTTGGGAAGATAACCCAGCACGAGCAGGAGAAAGAGAGAGGCAGAGCTGACATTTTATAAAGGTGATGAGAGAAAATGAAATACAGCATATTGTAGGTAATAAGAAAACCGACTGGTACTGAATTTTAATACTTGCAGCTACTTGTGTGGCTCATTAGAATGGCTGCAGGATTAGATAGCAATAAGATGAATCACATTAACATATAACACAGAAATATCGCTTTCTTCTTCTCCCACAGTGGAGATGTGTGTTGTTCTTTGTTGGTCACTGCGTGGTTATCTCAGCTCTTTCTGACATTGTAATACAGATTATAAAGTGCCTCAGTGAGCTATGCACAAATTTCAGTTTTGATGGTTGCTTGAGTTTGGGTTTTATTGTCTGTGTGCCTAAAGTCAACCCACATCACATCTCCTGATAGATGATACCCTGACGTACTTACCCATTCAACTCCCTTCCTCAAAGCCCCCCTACCTCCCCCAGGAGATACATGGATGAGCAGGCTTATTCTCCTTGTGGGGTGTTCCCCATGCATGACTGATGTTTAGATTAATATCCTTGACTGATTCCTGCTTCGTGGTGAGGAGAGGAGTAGGCCTATCAGAGCACTGCCGCCCCCTCAGGACTCCATTGATTTTCGCACCGTTCTGACACACATAAACCTCCTAGACCCACAAAATGCTTTATTTGTTGTCCATTTAGATGCTCCTCGGGCCAAGCTGTCCACATCTGCTTTTTTAAAATAGCTCTGGTTGTCCTTCGCCTGTGTTTGCAAAATAGAGTCCACCGCCTGATATTTATTGTTTTTTCTATCCACTTAGGAGTTAATTATTTAAATTTATACAATATGTGAATTATGAAAATATACAGAAATACATTGCTTAGAATTATTATTTATTTATCTATTTGATCGGGTTGGAGCTGCAGTAGCTTCTTCTTCGTCTTCTGTAGCTGTCTAATCTCCCTGCAGCCCACACAGTAAACATGATTAAATCAATATTTAATAAACAAAACCATATAACTTTACAAATCAGCATTAAAGATAGCCACTCAAAGCAATAATAAGAGGCATAATGAAATAAGTGGAAACAAAATCAAAACAAACAAAATCAACATGAACACTTATGTTGACTTGCATTGATTTATGTATCCAAATGTGGTCTAGCAGCTGCATAGTGCTAGCTTCTTATTGTTTTATATTTGCAATGTGAAAATGATACTGACTATGGCATCAAAATGCTGTTTGCAATCCTTAATATCAGTGCACATTAAACAGCTAAAAGAGCCAGAGCCAATTGTTGTGATTTGCAATGAAGTGGAGCTTCTTCAAATATCCTCCAAAAAGCCTCATGTGGCATGAATGCAGAAATCCACACAGGGAGGAAAAATGGTAATATCGCCCCCTGGTGACACTAACAGCACTAACTCAGAAAAGGCTTGTCCTTTTGAGGGAGAACTGGATTTCAGCATGATTCAAATTCTAAATTAAAATAAATTTTGCCAAGATAGTGGTATTGTATGTTTGGTGTTAGGTTTCACTCAAGTCCAGCTATAAGCTTACAGTGTTCAGAACAGCAAAGCGCAGACATTAAAGACAGCACTGACAAATACAGGATTTTTGTGCATCTCTCTATGTGTGTGTTTGTGTCAGACATAATCCATTTTATATTTGAACAGGGGGTTGATTCAGTTGTGACAACACTTGGCTCATAATTTCTTGCAGTATGGAGAGCTGCAGAGTCAAACCAGCTTTGAATCCTAATGCTTTTGGGTTGACTCAGAGCTTAAAAACTGACATGCAGCTGCGTGTGAGCTCAAAAACTGACACTTTCATCGAGGACAATTTGTCTTTATTATGGAGAGTAATAAAGCTATCGACAGTCAATAACCTAACTTTAATATTATTACAACACTAAAGAAACATGGGGAGAAATGACACATACAGAGCCTGTCGACATAGCAACGAGGACTAGGGCAATGTTTTGAAGATCCTGTAGTCGGTATTGTAAAAGAAAAAGTTATTAACATAAGTATGTAAAGTGTGACAAATATAGAATTTGCATACTGTAGTACAATCACAAAGTGTTCCTGGCAAATGGGTACAGTTACACTTGTTTTTTAGAGAATAATATCAAAAACTATGTATTCTTCACTGCAGAAAACTGAGGCTGATATTGAAAACAACAGCTTTTAGGTGGGAAAAACTGTCAGAAACACAGGCAGTGATTTTCTGCTTTCTCTGTTTCCTAACAAACACTGCAGCCTTGAACCTATATGAATAAATGTATCGTGAATTAAGAAGCTTGATGCGGGTTTTCTTCCTGTGTATCTGAAACTGTGCTTCTGTTTTTTTCCCTGTCCAGCTGTTCTTTCTCCTCTTCAGTTAATTGGCTTTTTTTCCACCAGACCTGAAGGGCCTTGATTCCACTACGTTGCTGCTATCTGACAGTTTTTTACTTGAGGAGTTCAGCATCTCGAGCCAGGAGACCGACTCGCTCTTTATCCCTCAGGATCAAGAGCTGTGAGGCCAGTTGATCTTTAGCCTTCTCTCTGCTCCTCTCCGCATCCTGAAGTGAAGCCTGGACTTTATAGTCCTGCATTGGCTTGTAAACTGAGTCAGAGTATTTTCCCTCATGGGGCCAGGAGAACAAACTGTATTACCCTTTTAAGAATGTTAAAAATGGGGTCCATTTTATTTTCCTGGGCAGCAAGTGATAGCAAAGAGTTTTCTTATCAAATAAACAGCTGGCCCTCTAGCTCCTGAATGGAGGCCCAAATTACCTCTGCAACCTGTTTGCAGTCTTCCAGCATAACTATGTTAATTAATTAATGTTCATTTTTTTTTGCAAATATGCGCCTCGAGAAAGGAAATTGAAGGGGTCACTTTTTGTTGGTCAGATCTAGCCACGGCACCCAGAACTATCGAGACACTTGTCCATCTGCGTCTTAGATGGAAACTATTGGTAATATGAGTCACATGAAATCCTGTTCATACTATATATGAAGGGATCAGGAATATGTTTGTGTTGAGGTCTACTGGATCATTTCATGGTACTGTGCATTGCTGCCCATGCTTGTTATTTATATTTCTATAAAATAATTTGTAACTCCTCTATTTTCCTCCTCATGAATCTTCTCTACACACTCAGTAAATTCTGTCATTAAGAAATTATCTTTTGATGTAAAAACGTATTTATGCCATAATTTAAACAGATAGACACTGATTACACACCCGAGCTCAGTTTCACCACTATTCCACGAGCACAACCAAACCAGATTGCTATGTATTCCCTCACTGTGCATATGCTTTGGCCATAATTACAACATTTTAGCACAGAGTCATTTGCACTGAGAATGCTGAACCTGCTTTCAAACAGGCCCTGCACCACACTGAGTGCCACACACACACCCCTACACTAATGGAGTCATGTCAGCGTGTGATTATTTCAAAAAGCGAGCATTGGCCAACCAAAGCAGGCACTGTGGGAGAAACATTAGATGCCTCCCAAAGCTTTTTCACTTCTCCTCTTTTCTCTTCACTCACGAGCCCACGTCAGGGTACATTCCCTGCTCCCTCGTTCAGTCCACTCCATCTCCCCTCGCGCGTTTGTGTAAAATATTTGCCAAGTTGAAGTGAATCCCAATTAGTGAGGGGAGCGTGTACATCACCACCCCCGACTACGATGGAAACACAATGCCAAATGAGCATGGCTGAAACCAGCTTACAAATGAGTTCTCTGTGGACTTTGATATTGGCAAGTATGTATTTTATGATTCAACTTCAATCAGACTTTTCCTCACATATGAAGTGATATCAAAGGAAACATTAAGGTCCCAACATAATATAAATCATACAACTGACCAATTACTGTGGCCCTTGATCATGTTTGTCCACAGTTAGGAAGATAAATGTCATCGCCTACAGTTACTTTTTGGTGTCATGCATTTGTAAGGACAGTTGAAAAGACTAGAGAAGGTGTGAACTGCTTTCTTCCAACAGTGATCAGAATCAGAATCAGAATCGGGTTTATTGCCAAGTACGTTTTCACATACATGGAATTAGTCTCCTGGTAAATTGGTGCATAAAAATAAACAGAAAACTGTAAATAAAGATAAAATAGAGACAATAATAAGAGACTATATATACAAGTATAAAAAGAGAGACAATATGCACAAAGCATTGTTCAGGGAATGTGCAAGTTAGCAGTGTGACACATAATGATATTGCAGTGTGCAAGGTATAATAAGGGATGTGTAAGAGTCAGTGTCAGTGGGGGTCCCGGGACTTGTTGATGAAGTGTGACAGTAATGAAGGTGTCCCACAGTTAGCAGTTCTTTTATTATATATTCCTCAGTAAAGAACATTCTTCTTTTCTAGTGACACCTCGCCAGAATCATAATGGCTAATCATTAACTCAAATGAATTTACTTTCACTTTAACATTTTTTATTAAGATGGCAGCACTGTGAAAAAGGGGTTCATGGGCTCACCAAAATCAATTTGGTTTTTTAATTCGGAACAATGGATTTGAATTTGGCCCGATGGCGGTGCTTGAAGAAAGGCCAGAGGGTTGCCAACATTAAAAGGGTTCCTGCTCTTGGGAGAATAAATGTGCACAGAAAATACCATGCGGATCCACTCATTAGTTTTCAAGATAAACTGGCCGGCTGGTGAAGGGATTAAAGCTGTGTTTAAAGAGTAACTCTATTCTCTAATTTAGCTACAGTACCTACTTGGCTATACTTACTATTCATTCTATTACCATATACTGACTATAATTAAAAGGAAGAGCTTTGAGGTCCCTATCAAAGTCTGAACTCCATGCATCCCTGAAACTTCGACTGTTCAGATAACAAAAGCTGTAGTGTTGTTAGGTAGAGATGGGGGGTCATTCTGATGGACTGATTCTTTATTTATTCGATTTTAGTTGACCCACTAATGCTAGGAGAGTTTACTGTTACTGTACAGTAGCGTATGTGTCCTGTGTGCAGCAGCATGGAGGTTTTACTGTGCTCTTACTGTGTAGTGGCAACGTCAGCTGATAAATATTGCTCTGAAATAAGTGTAACTGGCTCACTTACATAAACTTCATAAAGAGAGGGAAGCTAATACAGGATGAAAATTATTCTACAGAACTCCTCTTGCTGTAAAATAGATCCCAAGAACACCGACTGAGAATCTTTTTCATGATTAACATGGACTGAATAACTGTTGTAGATGTTTCCCTGTGGAGAAGGGAACTTATTAACGAAATTATTGTTATTATACAGTTTCTCAGTACTCCAGCATGTGGTGAAATGAAAGTAATACTCATTTGGCTGAGGAGCCCCTATGGTGATGAAGCAATGCAGGTTTATAATAGAAACATTACCATGGCTGCATTCACTGCATTCACATTTCTCAGATGCAACAATAATTTCCGTATTTGTCTTGAACGCAGCATCACGTGTGTTGGGTGCCCTGCTTGGTAGCACGGCGTTACTTTGTGCCCTCCGCTTTGCCTCTCAGGCAGGTTACAACGAGTGTTAGGTATAGCCTGCACAGTCTGCAGGTTAGAGTGATCTGGAGTAATCACAGAAGTAAAATAAAAACATCTACTCCGTTAAGTTGCATTTATATACCATCTGTGAATATCAGTGGTGCTATTATACTCACGTTTATGAAATGAGTTGTTGTACAGTTAATATCTCCATTTCAATGTGTGCACATGATTGTAACAGCCTATATTAGGGGGGAAATCAGCAGAAACTGGCCTCCTTTACTTAGTTTTTGTACTTATTTATCCAATGTTTGACACGAATGATAACTTCCAGCGGTCCCTGAATGCAGCACCCTCTTTCTATGTACCGTGGTAGTTGTTCTCACCCTGAGAGGCTAAACCCGGGATAAAATCATATCTGTAGGCACCACTTCGGTTCCTCAAGGTTTGGTAGCTAAGCCAGCTACCTATCCGGTGTCTGTACGGTTGCTAACATACGCCAAACCAACGGCCAGCAGGCTACTTTCCAGCCGGCACGTTTACTAGCTTCACCGGATGCCGTTGCCGGTTTGACTGTCCACGGTAGCTAGCTTGGTTTGTAGTGGTAAGAGGGGCGTGAAAGAAAGAGGAGAGAGGCTTGCCACTACCCACCACCACCAGCAGCAGCTGCTACGGGTAACTTGGTCCTGACTACAGCCGCCTCCTGCTGCTAGCTGAAGTTCCTCCTCCGTCTGTGGATGAGGTAGTTTGGCGATTTAGCTAACGTTAGCTTAAAACACACCAAGGCGGTGGATACATGTCTACCTCTCAACCGCGAGACCGACGACGAAAGGGAAAGCTCGCAGTTCATGTTTCGCCAAGAAGTCAGTGTGACGTCTTTTATTCCATCTTGTTCGTATCTTTTCCAACACGAGAAGAGGAATATGTCCAGATATAACATATACAGCCTGTTGGACTGGATCTACGGCGGGGTGGACCCTAAGTTTGAGGGCAACGGGGGGCCCGAGTGTGCCGCCTTCATCGCGCCCCAGCAGCGCATCGGGGAAAGTCTGGTCATCGTCCTCATCTCCCTGGTGGAGATTGGCGTGGCGCTGAGGAAAATAAACCTCTCCAGAGACCTCAGAGTGGTTGGTAAAGACTGCTCAAGGACAAAGGCGGATAGTCTGGGCAAGAACCTGTTGCTGGTTGCCCTTTGCATGACTTTTGGAGTGGAGGTTGGGTTCAAATTCGCGACCAAAACTGTGATCTACCTCCTGAATCCCTGCCATGTTATGACCATGGTTCAGGTAAGGATAACACTGTGGGCCTGTTGTGTCTGTTAAGACTACGTGTATCTGTGTGCACTCCCAGGGTGGGTTGCTAACGTGAAAGCAACACCCATCAAATGTACTGGGAGACATAGTTGTGTTCTACTTTTTATACATATATAGTGTACTGTCTGTTTATGATCTGTATTGTAACATGTTAACTGACTTTGATTGCACTATGTTGATGAACTACGCATTGGCCTCACCCATCTACAGTATGGTGAAACAGTTACCCAGGTACTTTTTACTTCCTGGAGATGGACACATAGGATGTGGGTGCACACTTTGTACAGTGTTTACATCATGGCACTACTATTATTAAAAAGAGGAAGGAAAAGATGCTTCACAATCCAAAAAAAAAAAAGAGAAAGCCCAGTTAACAAATCCGAGTTTGAGTTCTTGTTTTGGAGACTTGATGGGACACTCATCTGTGTTGGAGAGGAGGTGCTGCTGTAAAATAAGACCTGTAGTCTCAAGTTCAGCCCTTGAGGTATGCAACAGGAGCTGGGCGTCATCTCTTCTCATATGACTGTTTATGACCAGAAGAGGCTGCTTGAAAGCTACTGAGGAGCTGAATTTGTAACTGCACAGGCAGGTAGTTGAGAGTTTGATTGATGTAACGTGGTATTTAAAGCGGGTGATGTATATGTTGTGTTGCATTTCAGGAAGTTTGAATCAGAGGCCACGGCTCTCTCTGCTATGAGAACATACTGTACACTACCTGCATGTTATTATTATACGCCTCGTGGTTGGCTGACCTTCATGGTACATAATTGCACACCATGGGTCATGGTAACAGGTCACTGCCTGCTGCGTTGTAATGTCTTTGTCATACACATGAACTATGGTGAACCAGTAATATTGATGTGTAGTCATTATATCAGATTGCATGGTGGTAGTGTGTGATAGCTAGTGGACACTGATTAATGACCTGCTGTAATGAAGAATTGACTGATGGTAGCAAAATGTCCTTGATGTATGATGACTAAGGTAAAGGTTATACAGTAGGTATTCCTCATGCCTGTGGACACTTGAGTGTGATCAGAAGAGGAAATCAAAGCAAAGAAGCAATGCATTTAAAAAAGGAAGAGGTGCACTGAGAGTAGGTGGAAGTTGGCAGTTTTGTTGTAATGTCTCTATTCTACTGTTGAAACAGGATAACAGGAAGGAGGTTTTTTCTATCAACAGGACGGTTCTGCAGGGATTGCCTCTAGGAGTTTATTTGTTGCAGTGAAATAGGGCCGGGGGGCTTGACAGTGTGATATGAGGAAAATCGGTTGAACAGGAAGTGTGTTATGCATTCTTACTTTATTGAAGGTGATGTTTGTGCGCTCGATGGTCCGCTGTTAGGATTTCTCAACAAGAGAGCTGGAAGGAGATTTTAATATTTGTTGAATGTTTGAGAGCTTAGTAGTGGGGATTTCTCCTTCTTTGTTTGGCTGTATTTGAAACATTTAATTTTTATAAAGATAACATTTTGTCATATTTTCAGAAACTTTCACTATATTCTGACAGAACTACACATGACAGATAATCTGTAACAAAAACAGGTTATTCTGGCTCCTCCTTGTGCTCCTAATGGCATTTACAAGAATCCCCAGGGCCAGGATGAAAACAGCCAATCAGAGCTGAGAAAGAAGAACAGACGCTATGGGCTAGCTGCTTGAAGATAGTTGATTGTTTAGTCTCATTCCCAGCATCGTTATTTGACTCCCTGGGAATGAGACTCAACAACTTTCTCAGCTCTTGCAGATGCCTTTAGGAGCATTAGACAGATTATTTGTCTCATGTACTACTGTCAAGATACAGTGAAGGTTTCAGCTTTAAATGTGCTTACATTGACTCATCTTATGATTTGACTCCGCCCACCGGGTCATTAGAGTTGGTGGATTTACTGTGTAGGGGTGTGGTACCTTTTTAATCCCTCGTTAGATCAAAACATCTAATAAGGAGTGCAAATATCTTCAACTGGCCTCTCTCCTGTTAGCGTGTTAACCCAGCAACTGTGCCAGCGTATCTGGAAATGTGAGAATCCAGAACTATGAGTACATTTTATAGGCTGATTAAAAAATGTAGGCTGCGTAGAGTTCCCATGGTGCCTATTGAGATGTACACAGTCAAGTGTTGCTGTTGAAGTTTACACAGTCCTTGAGTAATCAGCACAGGCATCTACTTCACCTGAGTGTTGTTAAAAACAATATAACCACTTGACTGTGTTGCTAAGCTGCAGCAGGTTACTTGTCCTGCAGTGTCATTATACAGCAGCCTGTTTAAATTCTCCATACCCTGTAGTGGGTTGAAGAACAGTGTATTACTACATACATACTTGCACAGTAATTGTCATAGATCGCACCAGTGCAGTTTTGCACCTTGCTGTTAAGTACAAAAATATAAATGTTGAATAGAAAGAAATTTCAGCACCTTTTTAAGCAAAACTGCTGTCCTAGCTCTGTGTGGCGTACAATGTTGCAGAGATTGCGCAGATATCAGAAACACCAGGCGAGCAAGCATCGGTCAGAGCAAGGTGAGAGAGCCCACTGGGGGTGAAGAGTTCACTGTCTGATGAGTTGATGCTGCACAGCCGACAACACAGATGTCCCTTGTGTTTTTCGTCCGCATGGAACATGGGCAGTCACGCTGCTACACTGACAGACTAATCACAGAGTGATCAATTTACTGTCATGCATTTTCATTTGAGTGCAGTGGATATGGGTCCATTAACAAAGAAAAAGCAGATACCACGCAGTATAGACGTGATGGGGAAATCAGGATATGGTGGGCTTGGCATTGCTCTGTATGGGTATAATTAATTAACCATAATCATGATTCACTCTGCTATCTTGAATGGTTAAACTTACCATTACTGTATGTACTGTGTACTGTAATGCTGCCCGACATTGTGGATGCGGATGTTCCGGGATGATAGAATTGGTTAGGGAAATTGAGTTTTTCAGTCCATGTGGCGTCCTACAGGATTCTCCACTGAGATAGGAGTTCCCTTTTAACACATGATGATTGGCATGCTCTTGTCAGGCACACAACTCCCTTATCAAGTGAACTTTCTTCCCTTGTAGATCTTGCCAAGGGTCCGGTGTGACCGAGCATGCGGATCATTTTAAAACACTGACAGATACTCGGCAGGCTGATGATAAATATCGGTCCAGGCTCCAGGAAACAATAAATCATCCCTCTTCAAAACAGCCCTCTGGCACTTCTGCAGCGCCTTTGAATGGGTTTAATAGGAGTTTAAAATACTGCCTGGTTGCACACTGCAGCAATAAACATAAAGACTTTGTGCTTTGTCTTTGCTCCATAGGTTGAGAGCTTGCCTATAATTTGAAGTACAGTGCTGTTAACAAGTGGGCAACAAACATTCACTATCTATACAACAGACAATGGTATTTGCATTATCTTCAAATATAGCCATATTTATCAGCTGTAGCCAACACCCAGCACAACAGGTCAGTTTCCGCTGAAGGCCCTATACTGTATTACTTAATGGCTAGACTTGTAAAAAGGAAGTGTGGCTTATCAGTAATGAGTTATGTCAATCTGTGAAATGGCTATTAATCTTTTTTCAACAGTTTTCCTTCACAGTTTGAAAGATCATTATACACTCACACAGCTGTACTTTTACTTTGAAAGTGCTCTGCAGCAATGTGGAAAATGTTTTTGTTCAATTAAAATTGAACATAAACGATACAAGCAACACCTGAAGGATGCCCCGTTGTCCCAGGGACAGTAGAAACAGCAGTATAGTCTGGGTCAGTAGAGAAAAATGATTATGTGTATGCATCATGGAATATATATCATTTTAATTAAGTTAGCTTATATGTAAATAGATACTTTGAACTGTTTGATCTTCTCCCTCCCTTTGTTGATTGTTCCTTTTTTACTTCAAATAAACAATGTCTCTGTAGTGAGATTGTGATTATTTGGCTAAATAATAGTGATGTCAATGTGTGTAGGTACATTTCCATCGTTGTCGGAAACAGATAAGTATTTGCATTTGCAGTGATGCATTTATCGTTCAAACAAACAGTAACTTAACCAGTGACTAATTGTGGCTAAACACCTTAGGGTAATTTCAGTTTTTTATTCAGACATAAGTGCAGGGAGCAACCAGCAGGTACCAAAACATACTCAACAGTACCCACCATATCAAACCAATCACACTGAAGTGTGCATTTTCAGTTCCAGTCATTTACTGTTTATCTTCTAGTATATTTCTCTAGCCCTGTTATTTCAGTTAGAAAAATGTCTTTTAGGGCTGCATGGTGTATATTGGGGCCGATAAGTATCAGTCGATAATACCACCTGTAAGATTATGTAATAGAGGTCCTCTTGGTATTTCACGTATTTTCCCAGTCAACTGTAAGATGATGGCATTATGCCTCAGTCTGTTGTACCTCCAGATAAATTTTTATTTCATTTGTAAATTAATAAGGAGAAACAACCAATAGAGGTAATTGTGTCTTTTATGCTATAACAACAGTATCAAGGCTGGATATTGATGAATTTGGTAGACCATTGAAATGGTGACTCCTCTTGAGTCGCGTAACATAGCACATGCTGTGACATGCTGTTGCTGAAAAAGTTTTAACAAAAAAGACGCCATGTTCATTTTTTCCTGATTTATTCTTCTACAGCAACCTTCACATGAGCCTGCTTTAGATTGGTCTACAGCAGATCAACGGCAACTCGCACACATACGAGAGCTCTGCAGCATGTTAACATAATTTGTAGCGGACTGTGCGCACACACCTTCAGAGGAGATTGCCTGCATGGTCACCGCATGAAGCATGCTGGAGCCCTTGGATGCAAATAAAATCAGGGGACCGCATCAACAACAAAGCCACATAGCGTAGGTTGATGGCAATATACAAACATGGCACACAGTGCAAACAAGAAGTAGCAAGAATCCCACAGCCCCTAATGACAAGAGCGGAAATACTAACAAGCAGCTTCACCAAGTTTAACCCAGCGAGAAACCAAATTAAAAGTTTTTGTTGAACCCTGGCAGAGTATCAGTGCAGCTGAGGAATAGACCGGCTTATGCCTCACATGCATCCAATCGATTCAACAACCCCAAGAATAACAGAACAGGCTCTTACATTAATTATGAAAAACTTCAGACCACGCTGAATTGTTTACCAGCTGTTGGTTTTGTCTCCAGTTCAGCCAAAACCTGTGTTGCACACAAATACGCTTTTTCTTTTTCACTTGGAATAAAGTTTTATGGTGAAAAATCCACCAAATGTCCACGTTTCACCTGTAATCATTCTACGGTGTTTAACACGTCACAGAAGTTACTTCCTGTCAGCACTAACTAGCCTGATGACTGCACATTAAAGGTGTTGCCCAGGTTGGAGTGGTGTTTCCTGTTTGATGAAAGGAGATGTTAGTTTTAAAACCCAGTGTCTGAGTCTGAGAAAATAAAGATGATCAAATTTAAACATACACACAATTAACATATATTTAGCTACAGATTCACAGTTTTTAGTTTTCTGTACCTTTTAAACCCATTTTTTATTGCTGGTTGAAAGTAAAGTTTAGCAGACACTACACATTTTAACAATGATGACAGTAAAAGTGCACCCCAAGAGAGTCACATAATAAAAACATATACAGTGAAGAACAATATTTCCCGGTTTGGCAGTTAAAGAGGAACAAACTATAAAAGCACATACACACGATGCATTCACTTACACAAGACATTGTTAACATCTCAGAACGTTGCTTGGTTTAAGTAATCCAAACATTTGGAGGACTTGTCAGTTACATAACACTAACATTTCTAATATCGTAAACACTAGATAAATCCCTTTAGCTGACACAGTGCCTGTGTCAAGCACTTCCCTGCATATATAATATGCAAAGAGATGTCTTATCTATTTAGTGAAAGCCCAGAATCTGTCTTTCTAACATATACAGCACTGGATTATAGTTAAGTAGTGCTTCTCACCTATGAATAAGATCGGAACTTCATGAGCCAGCATCCTAGATAGGGATTAATCCTAGTTCTATACTGAAGTGGTGATTAACTCAAATTGGCTTTCCTGGACAGGTCTAGATTTAGCACAGTCTCAAAGAAATATTGGTTGTTCCAGGACAACAGTGTGTCAATGGTGACACATGGATTATTTGGTCAGTTAAACTGTGGACTGACAAACACCACACGACAGACCAGTCTGTATTGACAGAAACAACTTGCTCAGTAATTTGCATGAAATCCATTTCTGTGTGTATTCTCTGGTGTACAGTCGAGGTGATGTTACTGCTGGAGCCCGGACTTGCATTGCGGCCATAAACAGGAAAGCATGTAACCACTTCCAAGAAAGAAATGCATTCACATGCAACCGTTTCCATTACTAGAATATGTTTTACACATGACCTAAAAAATGTTTTAACAGCATATCAGGTTATGTTCATATTGAAACATAGGCAATAGTATCCACTTATTTTGTACAGAGCCCCAAAGTGCTCAAAATTAGCTAAATTTTAGCCTGGCATTTTTCTCTTTCTTTTATGTTGTAATGTCACATTTCAAACCACGTGGCCCCTGCCTCTTTACCAAAGCTCAACATCTGCTACCAGATTTAGCCCATTAGCTCCTGCTAGCTAGGGCACCAACAATGTCAAAGCCATTCTGAATGAACTGTCTAGCTGTTGCTTTAAATAAAACACAGTACACAGTCTAAGAAACTAACATTTCCTTTTATTTATTTAGCTTAACAGGGCTGCTCATGCTACCTCCCTAGCTGGCTAACTAGTGAGGTGAGGTTGAGAGCGTGGTTTATTTTTAAGAATCTAAGAGAAGAGTAGAAATACTTTGTTGCTCTAGCTAACAGGAGCTAACTGGCTAACTGTTGTAGCAGTTGTTGAAGCTTTCTAGCTTGAGGAAGCTTGCAGGAGTTTGCTTGGACAAAGGAAACACACCTAATGAAAACAATGTCTGAGAAAGATTTAAGATGTGTTTCTTCTGGAAAATGTATTCATCTATCAGAAGTTCAGGATTATACATTTAATTACTTCTGCCCTGTCCCTTTGTTTGTTACAAATGGAGCAAAACGAAATAAACTTCAGTTGTGTTCACAGTGCAGGTTACTATGAGCTGATGGGTGCACAGCAGATCAATCCTGAAGACATGTCCCCTGGCCAGTGGGTAGTTGTACAACAGATCTCAAGTAAATTGCTTTCTTGTAATGCCGTTTTCAGCCTTTGCCCTTCAGGCAAACCAACTCTTTTCTTGTGTCAGATGGTGTTTTGAACCAATCTATAATTGCAGTATCCTCCAGGTCCTAATAGCACAGTCACTGAGAATAGCTGAGATGTATAACTGGGATTACAATCCACATTGTAGCCTATACTCTCATTTAGTTATAAAGCCAACATTGACATGAATGCTCTGAAGAAGGCCATGAGGCTATAACGTTGGCATGTTTTTCTGACATGGCCAAAATAAATTGGTATAATTGAGATTAGTCAACTTTTTCCTGGAAATCTGTGTGTGCTGCCTTTTATGCCTTTGGGTGTTCATCCTGGGTTCAACACTGGAACTTAAGACTTTGGTTTAGCACCAGACACAAAATACTGGGAATGCGCATCCTCTCTAAGATCTAACTACTATTGACACATTTTAAACTGTCTTCACCTTTGTTCTCACGTGTATTCAACCAAATATCAGCAGCCTTCGCTTGGAGCTGTGAATGTATGCAGTCTTTTGGTAAATCATTTGTGATCCAAGGTTTACATTTGTCACACACTCATTATCATAAAGTTCAGAAAGATTGACAAAAGTACCTCAAGTTTTAAACCTTTCTGACCCCTCGAGCTTCGTAGTTTAGCCAGGTCTTCATGTTTTGTTTTGTTTGTTGGTTGCTTAACAACAGGAATGTGTCGCCACATTCCCAATAACGTAATGCACATGCTGCTTTGAATTGAGTCGCTGACATCACGACGGGTACACCGGGAATGTGTCGCCACATCTCTAATAACATAACGCAGATGTTGCTTTGTTAACACATTCTGCTCTTTGATTTGAGCTGCTGATGTCACGATGGGTACGGTGGACAGTGAGGGTCACAATAGTCTCAGATGAAGTAGCCATATCTGGCCCTATGCTGTGATTCCAAATTATTTGGGATGGTGACCCCAATTGATTTTTTTTGCCAAGCCAAAAATGTACCCGCACTTGTCGCCTGGCGGGTGTTGAGTCCAGAGCTGATACAATCCCTGCTGTTCTCTGACAGAATTGATCAGAATTGATTATTTTTCTTCCCCCCCGTTCCATGAGCAATTAGTTGTAGATTGTTTCAGTCAACAGTCCTGTTTGAAATCAGGCAATAAAATACATCAATGCCAGTACCTGACAGCCATTGAATGCTTTAAAAGTCTACCCTAATTGTTTGACCATCCTCCTGGGCTCCATCGTACCTCTGCAGTTTGTTTTCTTATTTGAAGCAAGCACTTTACAGTTGCCTGTGGGATGCTCTGTTCACGGCTCCTGCTCTTATTATATTAATAAAAACTTGTTAAAGCAATATGTTCATTTTCTTTACTTACAGCACCGAGCGCTGGAAGCTCTTGAAGCGTTCAAGCTGTTCCGTAATGACTGCGAGTTTAATGCGATTATGTGATTTCTCATCGTTCTCTGTGCTTTCTTCAACAGATCTTCCTGCTGGCCTGCCCGCCATGCAAAACAGCAATGGTTGTATTTAGGTGAGTATATTTGCCCCTGGCTCATGTCTATCTTTGGTGTTTTACCCTTGTTATATTCAGTGAAACGGAACAATGTATTTCGGCAATATAGATCTCTAGTTGAGCTAAAGTGTTTAGTGCTATGACTCTCAGTTTCTTGCATCATTAAGTCTTCCGCCCTCCATTTCAACCTGCCAAAGGAAGTACCTGAATGTAATATAACATGATTGGGCAAACAGACCCAAATTAAACATGGATTTTATTTTTATATAAAAGCAATTGCCACGTTGTTGGTAATTACTTGTGGGCTTCTTCAGAGTGTATTGGGTTTTCAGCATGTTTTATTGTAATGAATTTGTTGGGGTTTATAGTCTTCTCTCCTCAACAACCGCTCTGGTCTGGGCAGTTAATTATTCAGGAGGAATGACTGTTTTTGCCAGTGGGAACAGAAAGTTGAATTTACTCAGAAATAAATACAAAGAAGGTCACTTTCTGTTGCCTCAGCCCATGGGAGTTGCAGTGAACAGCTGCAGTGAGTGGTAGCAGTTTTATGGAGGCGCTGTAGCCGTGTCGTACATGAAATGACTGTAAAGTATCCAACTAAAAATGAAATTCTGAGCTTTATGAAACTGATCTCTCTTGTTTGGAAAAACAAAATACTGAAGTATGTCAGTTCTGAAAAAGATGATGTCCATTCACATAGTAGACTGGTTTACATAATACTGTATCAGCTTACCGGCCATTTCATGAGGATTTCCCACGACACATGCTTTTATTGATTTGTATCCTGATTCAGGAGATTAGCAGTTGTAGTTTGTTGGCGACACCCGTGGTTACCAAACACTCCTTGAGCAGCTACTTAATCAGAAACAGGCTACTGTTGTATCTGTTTACAGCACACCCACACAAAGTCATGTTTTAAAAAAGGAGTCGATCAATAATCTGCCTCATTCGATAATGCTATGAGGAACCACGTTTTCCACGTAACAGCAGGGCACAGTAAAAGGAGTTGGTAACCTTGCTGAGAAGTTGGAGGGTTGCTCCACATTGTTCTGTCTCTCCTTGCCATATTTAAAACAGATCTGCTGTCAAAAAATTACATGACAAAGTCACTTTACACTTTCAGTGTGAAGCAGCAGCAGTAGAAAAAGTTTGGTTTGCATTAGTAGTAACTTAATACAGCTACCGGATACAGCATTAGACAAGTGAACAGTAAACAGAGGCTGATATATATCTTGATATATCCTGTGTGGGATTGGTGGACCCCGCCAGAAGCAGTGGAAACTATTATATTGAGAGATAATGTAAATACATTGAATAGCTGTTGCAAAAAAGGAACCATAAACATGATAAAAAATGGGTTTTGATATCATGACAGTCTTAAGCATTATAAGTTTAAGAAAAAAACAATTCTGTCAAAAGAAAATAAAATCACCATGATAACTCTTTATTTGTTTGCATTTCAGTTCATAATCTCTGCCTCCTCTTTATGCATAAATGCAGCTCCAGCTTTTATTTCAGTGTGACCGTATCATGGAAATCAACACACAGTACCAGCATCTGTATTCAACAGTGGGAGACCACCACTGTCTTGAGCCTCCCTTCTGCTGGGTTTCAGCTCCTTTTGTTCATTAGGGAAGCATTGCATGAGAAGCAAACCAATACCATTATCTTCATGCAGTCTAAGATGTATACATTCAAGTCTATAGGTACATCTGGCTTTAACTCTCAAACTTAAAGTAAATATTGAAGACAGTAAATGGAAACATGTGGATACATGTACAAATATGGCAAGGACTGGCATTTAGATGTACCAAAGTGTTGCTAATGATCAATAAATGTGAATATGAATTTGAATGAAGCAGACTGTGTTTTCAAAAAGGTCCGGAGGCCCCTAGAGTGACAGCTGGGCTCATTTGAACTGACATTCCTACAGCACTGCTGTTTTCCCAGTGACCTTGGCTGTCACAACAGTTATTTTGGCTCATTTGACAAAGTGAGCAGTCAGAGGATATAGATGTAGGTCCACACTTTGACACATAAGCTCTTGGGCTTTTCTGTGCTGTGGCTCTTAGAATAATTGTTGGTTAAAAGAAACATTTCTCCTCATGTTGGATGTGCAGAAGTTGATTGAACAAGCATCACAACTCCCTCTGTCTGCAGGAGCAGACAGGCTGTGTGTGTACTGAATGGTGAGTGAGATGGAAGCAGTGCTAACTAAAGACTGGGTTCTCTCTAAACGTACAATAATTATGAATGAATAGCTAGAGTTACTGATTTGTCACAATCATGACAGCAACTTTGTGTGATTTCTTAATCAGAAATGTGAAGTCTGTACAACATACACATAGGGTGAAAGGTGGTAATTGCCTGAACCATCAGTGACCTGACTTCTGGTAGTCTACACGCCCGCTAGGAACTCACCCTGCCAGCGAATGAGAGACAGCTGCTGCTAACAGTGTCAGGGAGGACCCTGATTGGTTTTCAGCAACATACAACATAATCCGCGCTAACCTCCACCTGTTCCTCTGGCTTATATCAGCACTAATCAATTCATACTAATATGTGAATGATGCATTCAGTGGGGAAATGATTGTTAAAACGATCCTGGGAATCTCTGCCAGGTGTGATGGAAGATGTGTTATTTTCTCTGTTTTCAGGCTGCAGGTCCACATGTTGAACGGTGCGTTACTGGCTTTAATGTTCCCTGTAGTCAACACTAGACTGGTAAGTAACCAGTAATCTTCATCAAAGATCTCTGTCAGAAAGGCTTCTGCTCTCATCTTGCACACTCTTGCTCTGTCTCTGATCTTAACATAGATCGATGTCTTGTTTGTGTTTAATTTTTTTTATCACAGCTCAACAGGAGACCGAGTTTTATCCCTTAGCTTCGAGATGATTCAGACATTTTATCTCCTTCTTGTCAAAAATGGGGCGTTAATATGAATGTGGTGACTGAATAAATGTAGTTCTTCTACTAGAGCCTGAATCTGAAGAATTAAATTCCAGCATGCAGAAGACAAAATGTCGGACCCAAGTGGCAGAAAGTACTAGCTTGATTGACGATGGAAATCTGCTGTTTTAGTGAAGGAAATCCGAGGGAGGCCAGCATCACTGCCTGCTTTTAAGGCTTCCACTAACAGCTGCAGACGAGGACCAGATGCAGTAAATAATGCTCCAACTTTAAATTCGATTTGTTTAAGTGACATCAAGATTTGACAGGTTGAAAATTCCAATATGATGCTAATACGAGTCTTACCAAAGTAAAGCCTCAGCCATAACTCTATTTCCCTATTAGACGAAGAACTTGCAAACAAAGGAAGTATGTCTTCACAGAACATTTGAGGTGTGTAACAAGGGGCCTGCTTATAGCGTCACTGTGCACTGTGTCATTGCGCAGCTTGCTCTCCAAAATAGTTTTCACAGTAGATATACCATAACAGAAGTGTGAGGAATGCACACTAATCCGTTTTAACATTAAACTAACTCAACTGAGGAGGCAATTTACATCATGTCCTCATAAATCTTTAATGTAAACATTTTATTTATTCATTAAAAACACGTTGTGGACAAAAATTCTTAATAATTTATATTCAAAATTACACCCTTAATAACTGTCTCCAGTCATGCAGGGTGTGTTTCTTTTTCCATTAAAAAGGTAGAGGAATTGCTATAGTCCATTGTCATTTTATTTTCATTGTGTTATCCATATTGTGCACATTTCGATCATTTTCTTCTCCAAGTGGCTGATCCTAGGTTATCTTTGGCACAGTAAAACATCCAAACAATACTTGCTGGGTTCTAAAATAATGAAATTTCAATTTGAGCCTGCAGAAGAGGCTCTAAGCATGTCACTGTCTCTCCACAGCTTCCGTTTGAGAAGGAGATCTACTACATCCAGCACTCCATGCTATACCTGGTGCCTCTTTACCTTTTCAGGAAAGGAGGTATGTTTTATTCCATTCACGTTGACATCCACGGTGAAATAACTTTCACATGCTGACAATGCAAAGTTATAATACCACAATGTCTCTTTTTGTTTTTTGTTGACAAAGTTGGTGTTGCTGTTCCTGCTTTTTGTCTGTTTAACTGTGTTGACTCAGCTACACAGTCATTTGTTTATTCTAAACAAACATCTGCTGCTGTTTCTTGTATAATGCCCTCATTGTTTTTAACCGTTTGCTGTAAAGATTTACATGAAGAGCAAATATCAACACTGTTTAAGTGGGAGAAGAGAGCCATATATTGTTTATTTTCCAACGGTCTTCCAAAAGATTACTTTGTTTGTCAGGGAGGGATCCCACTCCTCCTGTGGGTATACCTGCAGGAGCCAGTGCAAAGATTTTGACTTCTCAAGTAAAAAATGCAGCTTTCTTAACCTTTAGATAACCAACAGCACGTCAAACTCTGCAGAATTTCACCTTTGTGTACGTAATTCAGACTGCTGGGCCATGTAACAACACAAAGGCATTTCTGCAGGAACCAGATTGTGCAGCTGCACTTACAGTATTTCCTTCAGAAATTACTGTCAAGATGCCTTTAGAGTCACTTGGTGGCAAATGTTAGAAGACAGAAGTTGTACCGGGCAGCTCCCAGGTGTAACTGCATGGAAAGGTGTAAATGTGAAGCAGGAACTTGGTGCAAACGAAACCACTTGCTCCTGAATGATTAAAGAAAGATTAAACAGACCTAAACCATAAACAAGACAAACTACAAACACGACAGATACGTTTCCAATAACCGGTTACATCCGCGAGGTTTGGAGCTCTCTAAAAAAGTATGTTTAATTGGTACCTGTGGTTTATGTCAGATAGATCTGGGTGTAGCTCAGTTATCAAACCTGCAGTGCCTCATTGTTCATTAGTAACATTACACTGGAGCCACATAAAAGCAAGTCTTCATTCCTCTCCTTAAAGTGATCTGACTGGTACACATTTATGCCTTCCTCTGGAATTACTCTAGCAAATGCCAGCAGTGAGGAAACAGGAAAAGCCAGTTTGACACCACATCCTGTTACTGGTTTAACTGTGAAGGCTGTTTCATCCGTTGACTAGACGGATGTGTCACAAATAAGGGAGGTAAATAGAAGTAGCATTTGGTACTTTAGAATTTGAACCCGCCTGTAGTAAACAGGTTGGCACAGAAGTTAAATCATACGTGCTTGATCCCTCTCTAACCCACAAACTGGTTCAGTGGTTTTAAGAGCGCTTCTCTCTGCAGGTGTGTACAAGCCTGAACCTCTGGGGGACATGTGGTGGGCACTGCTCTCCACCGGCATCCTGTTCCTCTACCACTTCATCTTCTTGCAAGTCCTTGGCCTGGTAAGATGGAGCCCTCTGGTGGGCATTGTGTGATATTTGACAACATGCATGTAAGCACACCATCACTTGTGTCACTAGTTTCATTTCCAGGGACAATAATAAGTAATTTATTCATGCAGTCATCAGGAATACAGTGAAATATAAAGCTGTGTAATACTACTGTGCTTTAAATAATACAATTAGCTTATAATGAACATATATTGATCATGGGAGAAGAATAAATATATAGAGTTTGGACAGACACGAAACACAAAAATTCTTCTAAGCTCAGTTTGAACGTGTTGTACAACTAATGTTAAAGTAGCCTGTGAGGTGGCACTATATATACTGTAAACACTTGAGTTTATATGAGAGCGGAGGTAACGAGGCAGTTCTTGTAGGAGAGCCTCACAGATAAATAACATACAATACGACTCCCTGTTATCGGTTGAGGAGGACCAGCACGCCGTTTTATATAAGACACAATGGTGAGGGAGGATTTTATCACCTGTGATAAAGCGTAGTGCACTGTGATACACAGAGGCACAATATCAGCATCAGGACGAGCACACATAATACACATTGAACTGCGCTTCGGATGAAAGCGCTATATGCCACCATTTACCATTTAGAACAACAAACAAGATTGTTTGCGTACACAGAACATGATGATCATCAATTCTTATGAATTTCTTAATTTTGTACTACACAATTTTAGATCTTGTTTCAATGATTGATCCCTTTTTACTGGAATGCATCTATTTTTGAATTTTTATAATAGATTTTTTTGCAATGTGTTTGTACTGTACATGTTGATTCAAGTTCTAGGTATACAATTAGAGACCAGTGTTGTTCGGTCTATTTGGAGACTAGTGACTCTTAAGTCAGTTTTCCTGTTTTGCTGATACAGTGATAGTGATATGTGAATCTCCTGAGCATTTTGGAGTTTTCGATTGTTTTATCATCATTTCTTTAATCAGAACCAGTATTTTTATATGAAATAACAGGTGTATGTGAAGAGACTAAATTGAAAATGTTTCTTTGTAAACTTTTGTTGGGACAAAAGTTAGTGAACCCTGAGCTGCGTTGCTTAAAATGAGCAGGTCAATACTATCAGGTGGCACAAAATTGTTGGCTAAATTAACCAATGAAATGAGAGATCTTTAGGGAAGAAATTGGGCAGCACTGATTGAAACGGATCAAACTAGGTCAGTTTATTCTTACCGAAGTGAACCCACGCAGGTCAATCATGCCGAGAGTATGACTGCAGAGATGTCCCGGTCTGCAAATCTTTTTCCCCAGATGTAAGAAAACATGTTTGTTTGGTGCAGACCCCCACAACACATTTCACATCATCATCATGACTTTAATAGTTTTTTCAGTGAAAATTTAAATTTGTGATGCAAAAATGATCATTCCCACAATAATCGTGAATCATATCGCAATGGCAGTGTCTGTCAAAATAATTGTAGTATGGTGTTTTTACCATATTGTGCCGCCCTAGCTGAGAGGAAAATCAATCTCAGAGGATGTGAGGAAGAGGGTAGCGTCGGCACATTTGTCTGGGGAAAGCAGTTTATCTAAAAAAGAAAACAAAAGTGAGGCAGACTCACGATTCACAAACCTTTGAGCAGCACTGTATATTCTCCTGATTTATATTCATATTAGTTACTTCAAAATGAATGTTTGTGACACTACTTTTTTTCCCCGTTTGCTGTACATTGAAATTAGAGGCAGAAGTGAGTCATAATGAGTTCTATACCGATTGGAAGTCTAAAGGGGAGTTAATAGTTAATAGATGGTTAATAGAGGTAAACAAAATACATTAAAAAAGAGGCCAAATATTGGTTTTGTGATTGCAAAATTACACATGGTAGTAGACATCAAACCTATGCATTAGCAAAAAGTAACAATGGTCACTCTCCCCAAAACAAGGTGTATGAATTGTGACCATTATAAGCTTCACAGAGTCAGTATTTACTGCAGTGCCGCTGCATTGGGTTGCATAATGTCGGAAGGTGTTTGTCATTTTTCCCCACCGTCTGCAGATATTAAACAATCAGAAAAACACTAAAAACATCCATATATACGTCTAACTAAGGTAGAGAGTCCCGAATGCAAACATCAGTAATGTAATGAAGTGAGTCATTCCGCAGTCACAGCTATTTATGCAGTCAGATAATAAGTCGAGGAGGATTTACAGGCTATGAACTCATCCTTCAGGCAATTTAGTGACAGTTTTTTGGAGCAGAAGATATGTACGGTGAAGTCAACCGTGCCACTTGCCAAAACCTCATTATCCAACTGGGCAGTACTTATTATTCTGATTGACCTTAGCATCATATTAGGACTTACTCAGCTTGTCCATCTCTTCTCCCCCTCCAGGCGACTGAGGTCAACCTGAACAACATGCTGTGCCCGGCCGTGTCCGATCCCTTTTACGGGCCTTGGTACCGGGTTTGGGCGACGGGCCACCAGACCCTGCTGACCCTCCTTCACGGGAAGGTCCTCACACTCCTCTCGCAACACACGGGCTCCGTCTGCAGATACCTGCTGGACACGCTTCGACTGCGGAGCAAGAAAGTCGATTGAATGTCCAAGAAGATGCGCACAGACCTAGCCTTTCATTCTTAATGCCTGCTCTCATCGTGGAGATTTTTATTTTTATTTTATATCAGCATTTTAATGCATCTTTTGAGACTTACCATCTGTTTTACTGAAACAAGTGAGCATTTCAGGGCCAGTGAATCAATGTGTCATTCTTTAGTGTTGTAGTTGGCTCGCATACATACTTGCATGCACAAACATAATAGGCATTTTAAGGCTGGTTAGCGTTGTGGAGTTGGACAGATTTAACCTCTTTTTTATTTTTTTATAATTTCCAGAAATATGTAAGTGAATTTGTGGGAGACTTCTCAAGCTGCCTTTTTGTAAAATTTTAAGGATCGAAAAATAGGCGTTACCCAAATGTCACTACTGATCTGCAGTTGTTACAGTTTCAGTTCTTTATGTGGTAGTTTTGCTAGATCATATGTTAGTAGGTAAAGCTGCCATTTTATTGTCTCAAGTGCGTTTTGAAAAAGATTGTGAATGTTGTTAAAGTTATTGCTCATTTATAGTCGGAGGGTTTTTGACAACACTGAGAGGCGTCTTAGTGTTGTCATGACTGAAAAATAGAAACTTATTTATGGCGTCCCTCTGTTCTACACACATCTATAGGTTATGAAAACATAATTTGTAAGTGGCCTCTTAGGCGTTTCTGTCTCCAGCCCGTTGAGATCATTCCATTTCTGATAATCAGGGGACACAAGGGTATATTACGTGCTGAGATGTGATGAATGAGGATTTATGGATGTACACTGGGATGTTATTATTACCTCTGCCAAGGAGGTTATGTTTCTGTCTGTTATTTTATTGTAATATCAGACCATATTCAGTGAGGTATAAACGGGATGAATGTGATATTTACCAAGATAGAGTAGATCATTGACTACCAAATCAAAAGAAAGTATTAACTAGCATTGATAATTGGAAAATGTCATGGTACATATCATTTCAAGTGTGAGGGGCGTGTGTATTACTGTAGCATATACTGTACTTCACTGTAAAGAAGGGATAAGACAAACTTTTGTATTTCTATGGATTTGAGTGTATGTGCTGTATTGACAATAAAAGTGATTTCAGTTGACCAAAGTTCTGATTGTGTATATTTAGCATTTTTTTCCTTTCTAACCATGTTCAGGATATAGTGTTAAATACTTACTTACAGTACACCACAAATCCACACTGATGCCAAGCTTCTGCCAGACTCGTACAAAACTCAGGCTTTTGCACTGTATGTTTGGGTTCACTGTTCCCTGTAAGGCCAGACAGGGTGAAAAGCTTTAAGTGCAGCGTATTGACTGAAGTGGGCTGCAGGGAGTTTTCACAGGCCTGTAGCACTTCATCATTACAGACAGTCAAGAGGAGGTCGATCTAATACCACCACAGTGGCTGCAAAGAGGCCTCAAGGTGATTGCAGATTAAGAGGGAAAATATGTTAAAATATGCTGCTCTTCTCAAGTGCTCGCTGTAGATGCAGAAACAGCAGTGAATATAGGAAATCTTGGGTAATATGAACTTGACTAGGTTCTATTGTTATTTCAAAGTAGAGGAAAGGCAACAGAAAATCATCTTTTCACTCACTCTCCCTCTTCAAAACACACATAATCACTGCATAGTACTAATGGTATTGATAAGGCACCCACATTTTTGCACGATATGGTGAACTGTTGAAATGAAGTGAATTGAATGGAAATGCTTTTACAACACCAGTTTTAATTCCATTCACTCATCAGTATCATTTATTCAGACAGATGGAGGCCCAGAGGCGGACTCAGGAGAGAAAGTAAAGTGCTGGTTGGATGTGATCTCAGGCCAGCACTGGGTTCATGTGTGGTTACACACAGGCAGCAAAATGAACCATTCAGCTATGTCCGAGCACTCAGTCCTGAATATCATGTAACAAGCAGCAAAGTATTTTCAGATACACCTGCTCAGACTTCTCCTGATGTTGTGCTGAGTGGATTCGGTGGAGGAACTGGCACAGAGGCAGGCCAAGCATGTGAGGATCCTTCCCATATTCACACTGGTTACTACTATAAATCTCCACAGTGGCTTTCAGTATGGTATGGTTTTCTGTTCAGTATTCAGTGCTATAACAATAAATGTCTTTTGTCATTTGTTTTTTACTCTTTTTGGCTTCTCTTATTGGTCGTTTTCCATCTCTCTGTGGTCATTTTGTGCCTCCTTCTTGTTTGCATCTCTTTGAGAGTCCAGGCAGGGATGATCAACAGCAGATAAACTATCATCCACAGTAAGTTACCCTAAAAAACATGGCATTGCCTGCTTCATCACTGAGGGGCAACACAAGGGCATTTCAAAATACAAATATGAGAGAAAATAATATAGGGTTAAACTTTAAACCACAACACAAATGTTCCAGCTAAACTGCTGTGTTATACCGTCATACAAACTGTTCCTGCTAGACAGTTCAGCTCAACCAGAAACAACAACAACAAACAAACACTAACAAACGTTACAGTTTCTCTTTGGTGTGTGTCTCCTTTGAAGTTCCTGCCTTGTAATTTTAAACTAAATGTTTGTTCTCCTGTATGGACTCGTATGTGTCTTGACATGTTCCTGCTTTGTAAATAGTTTCCCACAACCAAAAGGTTTCTCTGCAGTATGGATGCTCATGTGTCTCTTGGGATTGTGCTGAAGTGTAATTTTTTCCCCCACAAACACCACAACTAAATGGCTTTTCTCCGGTATGGACTCCTGTGTGTGTTTGCAGGTGGCCCTTCAAGCCAAATCAGCTGAGAGATTTCCTGCCACGATTACATCTCGTTTCACTTACATGGAGCATTTAAAGTTAACTCAGGTGCCATGGTCACCCTCCAACCCCTGTCAGAGTCTCCTGTCTCAGGTTCAGAACCTGACAAAGGTTTCTACCAATCATCAACACTGACTTCAGTCTCAGAGGGATCTGTATCTGGTTGTAAATGTTTATGTGGATCTAAGTTCTTTGTTGGTTCTGATCCTCCACAGTCCTCAGGTGTCTCTTCATCAGCTTGACTCTTCACAGGTACAGGAGTGAATGGTAACTTGGTTTTGTCAGCCTGCTCCAGCCCTTGAAGCTGCTCCCTCTCCTGATTGTTTTTTTTTTTTTTTGCTATAAAGAAAAATAATGGTGAAATTTCCACCCAGTGAAAGCACTTCTTTCACCAGAGGCCATGATAACAAAGAATCGGTAAGATTAGCAATAGTTTCTCTGAAGACCAGACTGGTGTAACGTGTGCACACTGTGCACGTGCACGGTAACTTATTCTTTACTTTTTAATTTCTAAATGTTTTTTTTATTGTTATCCTGCTAATAATGCCCATTTTTACTAAATGTAACTTTAATCAGCTGTAGCTGTGATGGATTACAGTTACCTTTTTGTATCCTGATTACATAACTCTGTTGCATGTAATCCATTACTTCCCAAGCCTAGTTAGCATGCTAACATATAATCATGCTGTTGTAGAAAACATAGAGACAGAAAGAAGTGAATTTAGTCTTACAAAATGTTAAATTACTAAAATTAGCTAGCTGGAGTAACTGACACTAAACTGTTGATAATTGACATAAAATTGGTGTGAACAATGAAAGTGGACCAACCTGTCCTGTGTGACTGATCGTTGGGGTTGAAAACAGCGGCCAGCAGCTTGTGTTGTCGGCCATTTTCTTTTATACCAGAAAGTTTCTCCTCATACTCAAATATCAGAATATCGCTGACTCACCGACTCTCTCTGCATTTGTTTTGACATTTTAACACAATGTTACTTAATAAAGACGAATATCTGTCTGATTCAGTTAAACCTTCCCAACAGTTGCTAAGCGCTGCTGTGTTTGTTGCTAGGTGATGACTCTGTAGTCTGCTTCCAGCTAGCGAGTTCAGCTAACTTCAGGAGCTTTGTAAGCTAACTGTCCCCAGAGATGAGTCAGATGTAGTGTAATACGTGTAATAAAATAAAATAAATACATTCATTTGACATGGCACCATGTGCAAAATACAACACATGCCTAGAAAATACAAAAAACGTTAATGAAGAAAAGAAAGAAAAGCATATTCATACGGCATGTCTTTTATTTTTAACAGTCGTGCAGTGTTATAGTTATACATCATTTCCTGTTATGACTTACACCTCTGTCTATTTTACACTGTTCTCCACAGCTAAGCTATATGCTATACAGGACTGGAGCTGAGCCACAGGTTGATCTCATGGATGTATTATAAGGTATTATTATACATTCATGGTTGAGCTCCCAGAGCATTATACATACTAATACAAGCCCTTCAATGTTACACTGTCTTCTCCTAAAGTAACATGCCCTGTCCCTCCATTATGTGCCTGTCAGGTCTACATTCACCATATATTTCTTTATAGTGGAGTGTATCAAGTAAAATACGTATTGATTTGGCCATTTTATTTTACACTTTCGTGGCTAATGTCAAGTTGTCATAACAAAGACGATATTTTGTTGAGATGTTTCAATTTGGACAAAGATGGTGGACAGATATTGCCACTAGCAGCTAGCGTGGTAGAGTGGCCAAAAGAGCTGTTCTTAAATGTAGCATTTGTTGCAAGGCTACTATAAAGGAATACATGAGACACACTGCTGTGTACGTTTCCAATGCTTTGAGCAGCACAACCTTTTTTTAATTTTCTGTTGAGTTAGTGGCAGCTATGTTGGAGATGGATATCTCAAAACTTGGGCAAATAAAAAGTCATCTGCATGCCTAGATACCTGGAGGGATAGTGCTGCACATAACTGGAGTCAGGCAAACCGGACGCCATGTTTGTTGATGGTAAAATTAGGTGAGGCCGTTAATGTATTTTATCAGTTTTTTATTTCAGTAAATTTATGGCAACATATTGTCATGCATGCTCCATCTTGTCGTCCTACCATTCCATCTGACTGTTACGTTGTTTTTCCCGAGCTGTGAGGAAGGTGCCGTCTACCATCTGCCTGAATGCAGCATAAGTGAGAAAGTATGTCAGCCCTTAAAATATGATGAGGCTGTTTCAGTCCTGCTGCCACCGTCTGACACTGTGCATTGATGTATCAGTGCTCTTCCTACCATAATGTGAACTGACTTCTGGCATCACACGCTTTTGTAATGTTTGGACTAGCAGTAGGGACCTGGCCAGGGTGGGTGGCAGGGTCCCATCATTCTTCAGGGTCAAAAGTGTGGTCTGTTGCACCTGTGACCCCAGCAGTGATGTAGCATTGTACTGCAGTACAGTGTGACATCACTGCTTTTTCATTGCACACTGCTAAAAAAATATTAGAAACAATTGCACCCCAAACTCCATTTAGTATGTATTCTAGAGCTTTTGATCACATCACATGATCATCATCAGCAGATGAAATTAGCCCAGTAGTCACGAAAAGGCAAAATAATATTGTATTGCTGCTGTCACATGAAAAAGTCATATTTTCTTCAGGAACTAAGAGCTCCCTTGTTTCGTTTATGCCATAAGGATGTTTTATAGCCTGAATTTGGGCTGAGCATTCAATGCCATCTTTTTTAATAACTGGAGCCACAAAAACCTCATTTAGCCCACAGCCACAGCATGTGCCCTGCATGCTCTACTGCTAGCCCAAACATCACAGAAGTGTGTGACGGCTGAGGTCACGACACATAATTGTAGAAAAACCACTGGTACATCAATACACACCATCAGACGGTGCCAGCAGGACTGGGACGTCACTCCATTTAATAAATGTAAAAAGGTCAGTACACAAATTTTCCCAATTATCAATCCCATTGTGAAATGCGTCTTTCCGGAGACAGTGTACCTGTTAACCAGGAGAGCTCCCTGGGGACAGTTTAGTAAGAAATTGTAGAAAATGAATCAAAACTATATAATAAAAAAAACTAACTGGTTTTTACCAGTCCAATCATATATTGTCCCTGAAATCCTCTCCATCCAGAGCAAATCAATCAGCATAGAGTTTGAACTGTAACTGACCAAATAACATAATCCATAGACCTTCTGTAAGGCTGGATGTATCAGTAATCAATTCAACAGACTGATTGGGTTCTCTGGATATAAATCTCTGTCTGAAATGTTAAAATGACAAACTAAAAGGCTTCTTTCCTATAAATTATATCTTCAGTGTAAAAAAAGACTATATGTGGATGTGTGTGGTGAAAGAAAACAGAATGACACATGTTCTCTTTTCAGTTGATTTTGTATTTTTTATTGAATAAATGATTTTAAAAGGTAATAACAATGTTTAAAACTACATTATCTTCACAGCCATTGCTTACATACTCAGATAACCCATCTATATATATTCTTTCAACCCTCCCCACACTTTTCTTTTGCAATTTTTTTCTAAATTTCTTTTTTCTTTTGTTTGTTTTTTTTTTGTGTGTCTTTATTTGTGTTTTTTTTTTCATTTGGAGTCATACTATCATAATAAATGCCCATTTCAAGTCGTGTCACACTAACAGCAATTCAATAGGAAAGGAGGAAGGGTCTAGCTCTACAGGGGATGGATTTGAAGTTCCCAGTTCATATTATTCCATCAACATTTTTCAAGTTACTAAAGCAGAGAAAAAAAATATCCAAAAATCAAAAGAAAAAAGAAAGAAAAGTTGGTATGAGGAGTTACACCAGGCAACCCTCCCAGCCCATCAGGCCACTGCAACAGAAAAAAGTCATTTTGTACAGTGACACATCTTAGAAGTCAGTGTCTCAAAAATTCAGAACATAGAAAACCACTAAAATAATTTTGAAACTAGATCCAAAATATTCTTTTGAAAAGAATTTATTTTGATGTACAAAAACAGTCATTTTCTTTTTTTTTATTTGTTTTTTTAAATCTTTTTTTAATAAAAGTTTCAAACACAAGTTTATTGTAGTTCTTATTTCATTTGTCATTATCATTATTATTATTGATTCATTTATTCTTTTTTTTATTTTTTATTTATCTATCAGTGCGATTGTATACCAGTGCAGCTACTGGGTCCAGAGTAAAGAAAACAGGCTTTTTCATCTTTAATGGCATAAAAAATAAGGAAAAATCCATCTTTTATACAAAGTATAACTGCTGGTCTTTAGGGAAAAAAACATTTATAAACCCATAAAGCTAGGAGGCACACCATGGGATTTTCATTTTTGTAAATTATAGTAATAATAATAATAATAATACTATACTAATAATAGTAATAATAATAATAATAATAAACAAAACAAGTAACAACAATTGCAACCATTTTTAACCATCCTTGATGCCATATACGGCTTCAGCGATAGACAATGAAAATTCATTGAAAAATTGGGTTGCTTAATAAGTCAAGACAGCTGAGAAGTCGCACACAAAAAAAAAAAAAAAACCAAAAAAGAAAACATAGAACATCTTGTCAATTGCAGGGGTGTCTTTTGGAAGGACAGGAAGCCAAGCCTGAAGAGCAGCATTTGGGCATGGCCGCTGGCATCTTTGGTTCAGTCAAACATACGAAGGTAACATGAGCTTGAGCATTCCACGAAATATGAGAATGACCACACTAGGAATGCTGAGGCTGAACTCTAACCCTGGTATGGAACCAAAACACAATCTGCTACAACAAACTACAAATGTCGTTCCATAATATCCCATGAGGTATCAATGCTTTAAACAGTTAATCAGTACAGAAGCAGGACTATCTTCTGCGTGCTCTACGTAAAACTCTGCGTCGCCATTATAGGAGACGCTTACCTTCGACATAGTTTGAGAGGCTGCTAGAGCCTCAACAACAGGACCTTTTCACTAGTTGACAACTCAAACTTTGCCTTTTCAGAGGTCAAAACTATTCAGCAGCTAAAGGAAAACGGAGGATGTGCTCGCAAAGAGCAGCATCCGATCTTCCAGGAGAGGCAACGACCACTACTACTGCCACCATCTACCGACACACATCACACCTTGACAAACTAGGCCATGAGGTCGGCCCACAGTGTGGGGAGTAATTGAGGGGTAGGAGGCTACATGTGACTTCTTGTCCTTTCAAACCTGCAGGGGTGTTGACTTGCACTGGTAGGAAAAAAAAAAAAAAAACACCTGTTGAACAGATCTGCATATATCAAGGATAGTTAAGGTAACACATGTAGGATTTTCTCTTAATATATCGCTGTAAATTGTAATAACGACCATTGACAGTACATTCCATAGCCCCTATAACGGGTTTGCTGCAGGGACTTTTCTTCTTCATTATGTGTGTAAGAATATCAGTCTGTTTTTCCCATAGGGAATTGATCCCAAAATCACCCACTTTGGACTTAATGAAAGCACAGATTCATGGGGCTACTGTTTGCATCGGTGACAGTTACATCCTTCAGTATTAAAATGTGCCGTCATAACTCACTTCACAGCAATATACTGAAGAGCAAATCTTACATGTAGCATCTTTAAGTATGATATGATCAATGAGTCCGCATGACCAGTCACGAGCTGTGACCACCCCAATATGAGGTCCGATAGCACCATATTTGTCTTTTAAATCTCTTAATGGTTAATAAGAGTGTTTAAGCCATAGATCAAGCATATCATGGATAAAACCATAGGTCTCATACTCATACATACATGCAACAAAATACATTGCATGTGTATACAAAGACATATGTAAAAGAGCATGGTCAATTTGGTTTTGCAGCAGAAAAATTCAGGTTGTGCTGTATTAAATGGACCAGGAACTGAATGCCTGACTGTTCCTCTCTGAAACTCACGATGTAGTGTACTTCACATAAAAGCATACATTTTTACTAGAGGTGTTAAAGTGTCTTCCCATGGTTTAAAACATTTAGGGTAACACCACCACAGTGTGCGACATTGTTTAAAGAGAACGTGTGAACGTGGGGCTTTTGGAAAAGATGGAATTGAGGGCTGTCAGCTGGGTAAGACGTGAGCAAACAGGAGACTGCAGGCATACAGGAGCCCCCATATTTTGGAGAAAGTTTTAGCAACGGCATTCAAGTGAGGACAACATCGTCGGAGGACCTTTCCTACACTGTGGTGTGAAGATGGAGCTGGGGAAACAGCAAACCATGGGACAGAGGAACACTCAGAGCATCATCTACTGGTCCATCATTTATTAAATCATTCGTTTAAGGCAACACAACTTAAATCTGGGTCATTTCGGGTTACTGTGGATGGAGTGCCAAAAGCCCTTGACATTTTGCATAAAGAAAAATAACCTGTCAGTTAGTAAAGGCTGTTACGAAGAAAGATGTTGGTCAAGTAACAAGAACCTCCCAAAAAATTCCAGTTAGCAAAAAATTAAAACCGAACCCAAAGCAAGCGGATCAACGTGATTATCCTCCACGGTTCAAACATTCTGGAAAAGAAATCCAACTAGCCTAGTGTGTGTGGATGTGACTCACAAGTAATATTTGGATGGGAAATGGCTTCTTAAGTCCTTACAAAGCCCTGGTTTTTTTTATTTGTAGACCTTAACTGCAAGCCGTTTGGCCCCCATGCAGAGATTCTGCTCTAACTAATGCGACTGTGTTTGCTCTAATTTACTGCCAAACAGCTGACAAAACAGACCACAAATCTAAACATTTCCTGTGCAGTGGACACACAGATCAACGGGATCTCGCTGAACAGCAGAGTGTGAGAGGAGAACGGTGGTAGTGCGGTTTCCACAACTAAATCGACGAGCTGCATTTCTGCAACTGCTTGAGACTCTAAAGAGCACAATGACATGCACCTCCAAATGACACAAACATGTTAATCAGATCACTTCCTCTGTGCGTCGAGTGGCATCTTCATTCAAAATGACAATTTTAATACATCATAAGAGTGACAATGGTTAGCTATAATCTGAAAAGGCAAGACAATGTTTCCACGACGACACGGGCAATATACAAGGCATCCGACAAATGACTGAAACTGCTGGGTCTGTCTAGTATTCAGTGATGCAGCCTTGCCTGAGGCTGGCTGGTGTCAGTTTGCATTCAGAGCTTGAAGACCCAATATATTAGACGTCACCAGTTAAGTGGCACCGAATGCAAACACTTCAAGCCAAACAACAGACGACTCTTACAAGGTGTGGAATAAAAAGAGAATATGGCTTTAAGTAGTTATAGCATGTCCCTGCCAAGTGACTCCCTGCCAGTAAACTCAGAAACCAACAGACACAGTAAATTTAAATAAAAGCATTGTTCATGCACATACTTTTTTTTTCTTTTTTCTAGGGACCTGTAGTTACGCCTGCTCCCTCTCTCCAATGCGGGGAGATCAGACCCACTTGTAACCCATTTTACATAGATAATAAACAAATCACCTGCGGGAAATGATTATCCTCAGACAAAATGGCTTCCTCCACAATTACCTTAAATCTAAATGAAAAAGTTCAACAACAAAAAAGAACAAGAGGGAACGTGGCTGTAAACTCTAGCCAAACAAAACAAACGCAGTTCAAGGTTTACAGGTTCCACCACAAAACACTACAAATACTCGGGAGGAGGTTTCCAAAAATCTCTGTAGGGAATCTTTAGGTAAAAATCCAATTTACTCTACTGTTTTCATCTCGTGGCAGACCAATATCTATATCCACACACAGAAATACACACACGATTGTGAGCGCAAACAATAAACAGTACCAGCAAAGGCTGGTTAAAGGGCATCACAATCCTACTATCTATACTTTGGAGTATACAAATCCCAATATATAGTCCCAACTACAACACTACAAGAGTTTACAAGGCTAAAACAACCTCAACAGTCAATCGTTTTTTCTTTTGAGAGGAATCAGAATAGAGACGACACAGCCTTTGAGAACTGCAGTTGCCTTGCTACATGGTATACATGTCAGGATAGTAAGATAAAGAAAAAAAAGGAAAAAAAGAACTTTCTTAGTAAATGTAAAATCGTAGCAAAGCCTAAACAATATAAGGGCGAGACTAATCCACCGTAAGAGACTTCCTTCCATCCACAGAATCAAACACCTGATTAGGTTTGCTGAAAAAACGTAAGATCAATAAAATCTAGTATTTGTTTAATTTTCAAAAATATGAATGAAGGGGGTTATAGATATAGGTATACATATGCTGCAAAAACTTAACCACAGGCAAAGAAAAAAAGAAACGTGGATTTCTTGCCATAATCAAATGATGCTTCGTTGCCACCCGTTGCCATGTCAACGTCTGGGAGACGGCCAGCATGGCAACGGAAACTATCATCATAAAATGGTACAGTAGTAGAAATAGCTAGACCAGGAGGGGGCGGGCTCTCCTGGGAAAAGGTCCGCGGAGAGGTCCAATGATTGGTCATGCGGCTCGCTGTCAGGAATAATGGTTGTAGGGTGGTAGAGGGTGCCCGATGCCATTCTGGTAGTGATGGTGCTGGCGGTGGGCGATGTACTCTGCATAACCCATTGTCATCTTCTCGCTACGGTACCTAGGAAGGGTAAAAAGATGTGTGAGGTAAAGCCCAGCTGACCCTTGTGTCACGTTAGGAAAGCTGGGATCAGCCGGTGACCCTCAACACAAATGAGTCAATACTAGACACACACTCTTAAAGAGTATTCCACTGCTGCACATTGTACAACTCACAGTGGACAGTTTAAAAAGTATCAACAATGATGCAGCAGATATTGTCTCTCTTATTCAAAACATTTTTCTCCCTTACTGCTCCCACAACGCAACTTGACTGCCAGCAGTTCGTTTGGAGAATTCAGGTGACAACACTTGAGGCAATTTATTAGATTTCATGCAGCTCCTTCAGGGGCCACAATGGGCTTTAAACAACATTTTTCACATATGGAGTAGTGCTCCTCAACATCTGTAAACGGACTTTGATGTGGAAAGTCAGTGGACTTTGATCAACATGAGGACAAAGCTGATGTAGAGCCAGTATCCGCTCTGACATTTGTCCTTTTAAAATTCATGTTGGCTTTATATGCCTCTGTTCAGTTCTTCAGCTTCTTCAAACCTGCTACAAGTTATTTTTAATGCCTTTATTGTATAGTGACAACCGAAGATAGACAGGAAAGGAGGGCAGAGAGAGAGGGGATGACATGCAGCAAAGGGCCGCAGGTCGGATTCGAACCCGGGCCGCTGCAGCATGTCTGTACATGGGTCGCAAGCTCTACCGACTGAGCTAACCAGGCGCCCAAACCTGCTACATTTTTGTTTTAATCTGCATTGTTCCACATTTATTGCTTAAAACATCATTGAATGATGTCGGATTGTTCCGTTTTTTAAGGACTAAGCTGAAATTGTTTAAACTGACTGGACCGGGAGATTCTGACCGTGGCAACGACTGTGCATACAGATGCTGTCGCCGGTCCTTCAAACTTTCAAACCGTTTTCGGCTTATTGCTGAAACACACATTAACTTTGACAGAAATAGCTTACAGTCATCGGAAAAGTGAGCGCAGGGTTTGGATTAAAGCGCAGTGGACTTTGAGACGATCCACCCATGGCCACCGCGGCGGGTGCTGTCGCTCCAGGAGGAGAGGGATGAGAGCAGGATAGCAGCCACGCTGGCCAAGCTTGGACTTAAGGCTGCTTCCGGCTAATGTCCGGTCTGGATGAAATGGGACCCAGCTGGCCAGACAACGGGAAATCAGAGACTGTTGTGCCCCCACCTTACAGAGACTTGCTCCATCAACATCCCGGATGCATGGTGCTCAAACGCAGTCAAAGTGGATGGACGCGGTTTATTTTATGTAAAGATGAAACCATATTATCAGCACCATCTTGTTGCTGTTGTTTTACATTCCCCTAAATGCAAATTCAAGAGATGCACAGCAGATCATTTCCTGTTTGTATATAAAAAACTATAAACATTGGTTTATTTTATTCTATTTGTTTTATGTGTTTTTCTATGAATTTGATTATCTAAAATGAAGGAACTGCAAACTTTCATTTTGTTGTACAACCTTGTGTTGTATGATGATAATTAACTCTGACCTTGATTTAATACAGTGTACAAGTATATTCTTACCTGGTTAACTTAATGGTCTTCCTGAAGTCATTTGTGATGGGAGCTTTGTAGCCTCCCTTTCGTAGTAAGGAATCTATGGTTTGAATATGGTCCCAACCTTGATAAAATAAAGAGTTATATCTCACCACACATTCCTGAAAATCCACATTTAGCGCAACATTACATTGTCTTTATAAAAAAATTAAAATAAAAAATGAGGCTTGTTAGGGGCACAAAGGGATCTCACCTTGCTCCTTTGCAACCTCTGGTAGGTAGGTGGCGGTGCGCTTTGATCCTTTTTCATTGAAAAACTCTATCCTAATACCGTGAACACCCACCTAAAATTCAACACAGACATGACAAAACACTGTGTTTTTAACCCCATAAATCTTTCTATCCAACAAAGTGAAAACATTTTCACTACGTTTTTACATGTGTTGTTTGTATGAGTTGTAGAGTGTGCCACCTATCAATGGCACTACTATTCCCAATGCAAATGCTTTAGCAAACCATTTCTCTCACCTCCCAGTCAAGGTAATCACCGACGTCTTCAAAGTTGGTGAGAAGAGACACTGAGCAGAAGAGGCGAGGCAGCTCATCCCTTGTCATAGGGGGGAAGCGGCTGTCTTTAAGGGCACTGCAGACATAAAAGCACAAAGAAAATACCATTACAAGAGCTGATTCAGACAAAAGTTAGCATAGTCAAGTGTCAAGAGACCAGAGACCCAGTAGTTTGATAACCAAGAGTCCAATTATTTGTAAATTGTGGGGAAAATTTCCACTCAGATTTCCAACATGTGATGAAGGATCAACAGGGCCTTTTCTCGCGTGTAGGTGGCCTATGAACATACAGAGGCCAGCGTGGTCGCAGCATGGACAGAGCGTTTGTGTCTGTACACAGTACCAGTAAATGAGCTGTGTGTTTACATGTATTTGACAGGTCAGCTGTGTCTGCCCTCAGGTCAAGAAGTGCTAATCAAGAAATTCTTCACCAGGTGTTTACAGAGGGCCCTGTTTACACTCCCTATTTACACAGAAAAAAATGTCACTGTAAAGTTTAAGTTTTCTACACACACCTGCCCTTGGGCTCCCTCATGTGTTAAGGTGTGTCACGTAACGGCTCACATGACATTTAAGTATTCACATAACTATTAAACTCGTTTTAATTGAAACAATTGTCCATCAAAGCCAAGTAACACCCAGCCAGCGTTTAACCCACCAGCTGGACGATCCATTGATCCATTCAGGCCAACCACCAGTGTGGGTTTAACCCGTGTCATTGTGTTTGTCTGAAAAAGGTTATAGGACTGCCCAATAAAACTACACAAGGACTCTTTATTGTCACAACTTCACAGTTTTGAATTAAAACATACTTACAACAGTCCATACATTACAGTTATGGTAAACTTACCAATACATTTCATTTGTGTCTCTGCCTATCCTCTTTATGTCAGTGCCAGGTCATTAAGGTTAAACAAATAATTGTTTCGTATCTTTCTACATCAACCCCAGTGTTAACAACTAATTGTGTTGCTAGCACACTAACTGTTTTACTGCTAAAGAAAAGTGCATACACGTATACAGTATATAAAACCAGGTCTCAACAAAAAGTCATGGAAAACCCGACCTGGGGACATCTATAACAGGGTTACAGCAAGCTACATAAATGAAACAGACAAAATTAAATACTGTAAGAAACATAAATTATGTTTTATGTAGTCATGCACAGGCCAACTATCAATTAATCCAGGGTTAATTTACTACTACTGAGCATAGAAAGTTGCCCATGTTAGGGGACTTGATTCCAATACAATCATTCACTACAGTTTATTAGTGTTCTCCATAATCCTGCTTTGCATTTGGTTATATTTACAGCTAGAAAAACAACTCACCTGGTAAGGGTGTACTCCCTGAGTCCTGAGTGCAGATTCATGGCAGAAAATGTACCTATACAACCCCTCAACCGCTTGTCTCTGCCTATTTTCCATGTGACAAACAGCGGGCTGAAAGACAACAGAGAGACCATGTTAAAGAAGTTGAACTTTAATAATGTGCACACCACATGTACATTTCTGTAGCAGTTAAATAACAGCACACATCACCATTTGTGTTATTCACATTAGGTAGAATTGGCACTGCTGTCTTTTAAACCACAACGGATTAGTTTTCACGCAGGACTGCAGAGGTTTTTGTTCATAGCACTGGGCCATCTGTCCACACATGACTGGTTAATAAAAACTTTATTTCATGAAGTTAGGTTGTATTAGATGTGTAATAGTTATGGTGTATAATTAGCCATGCTGTAATAATTTCCCATCTTTTGTATGGTGCCGCTGCTTCTGGTAAACTACATTACCCAAGAGAAAGACAAACTGATCCCACGCAGAATAAAAATCTATCACTTGTCTGGAATCATAAACATGTGATATTGACAATGAATAACTCAGTTTAATACTGCAAAAAAGGACCCAACAGTGCATCAGCAAAGCACATGAAGATAACAGTTTAAGTTTTAGTATGTCATTTGGGTTTGCATAAGTAAAGTTCATTGAATTAAGCATTTCAAAGAACAGTACTCATTGGGACATTGTTGGTAGGCATCACAGTGGATCAGAACCACAATTGTGCAAAAGAGGGCACGACTGCCATGCAGTATTATGCAAATAAGTACCATCACCCTTCCTACACCGGACTCCTTTCAGTTGTGTTTTCTCGTCATCTGTCTAATGCAAATCTAATGGAACAAATACACTTCAAATAGAGCTTTACTGCCACCAAAAGTGTTGTTTTATGCTTCAGAGTATTTCCTCTCTTCTTCTTATTGTGTTGAAATCTGTTCAGTCACAGAAGCCACTGTGACACTGACTGCTGCTGCCCTGGTTTCTCAACAGTGAATGGCAGATCATATTTAAATATTCACTGTGTTAAGTTAATCTGACTTACTGATTTATTGTCACTTGCCCATCGAAGGTCTTGTTTTCACACGCCAAATGGCAAATCACAAGTCACAAACCACTGCAGAGTTTCAAACTACTTTTGGCTCGTTGATAGGAGAACCAGTCCAATTTTAAGAGCACCAATTAAACTGAAATTCAACATGACACTTTCACACAAAGACACTTGCAATTGCAGAGACTTTGGTCATTTATCTTAACCCATCTTTTATTTATTTCCATGGACCAGTATGGAGCGTTACGGTTTCTCTAGTTGGGACTACTGATACAATAAAGCTTTGTGATATTTTTTTTCTCCTCTCACTTTACTACTCAACACTGAGCGTGTGTAAAGAGAAAGGAGAATAAAGGGAAAAAATGAGGCAAGAGTGTTTCCCCTGTGAAGACATTTTCAATACCAGAACCAATACTGGTACTTCAACTTTTACACTGGTTCATACACAATCTATATATTATTTTTTTTGTTTCATGCAAGTCTTGAGCCAGAAGTCCTATACGCTTTGGAGTTAAAGCTTTTAAAAGTCAAATTTTATAAAAAAGAAACATACATGAGACATTTCTCTTTGAACAAATATTACATTTTATTTTTAGCTTCTTCACATATTGAACAACTGTTTTACAAAATCAAGACCAAAATTTCAAGTTCTGATTCAATGAAGTACCAGTAATAAAATTAAAAAAATTACAAAGGAACAAAACATTACAGCTACAGCACATAGGTGCAAAGAGTCTAAAGAAAAACGAAGTGGTGTCTAGTGGTCTCTACTGTAGACTTTGATGTCTTACAGATGTTTCACCCAGCAGTTCCTCAGAAAACCTTTGCATGGCAACTGTCCTTTGGCTTCATTTTACCTTTCCTGGATCATTTCCCCCCCTTCTCTGCCTGTGAGGAAAGGCCGTAGACTTCTGGTGTTGTCCTCAAACGAGGGATCAACAGGGTGGGTTGGTGTAGAAAAGAGAAGATTGCTAGTGTTCACCATTCAGTAGCACAATGGAGATTACGTGCATTAACAAGATAACACATTTTTCATTGTAATCTTACATTTCAGTTGTTGCTTTAGCTTACTATAGCTACAAAATCAAAGTGGCTTACAATACACATAACTGCGTGATCTTACATAACATTACACATAATACAGTTAGTATTATCCCGATTAACGACAGTGACTATGTCAAGTTATACAACCGTTCGAGCCAACTGAAGTTAGCTAGCTAAATTATCTTAGTAGTTATGCAGACGTACCTGCGGCAGTGCCCGCTGCCTAGTGTGGTCCAGTGGTCTTCTAGCAGTCAAAACAGGGCAAAATATTTTCAAATGCATGATTTGTCGGCCGTCCTTGAAGCAGATACCTTTTTGCAGATTTAGAGTCACCGCTCTCAGCTTGTGATCCTCCATTTAGAGGAGAAGACTTTTTATTAAATGCCAACATGTAAGCCAGACAGCCAGTCACCGGTCTAGACAGTAAAAACACACACCGTCTTCAAGGAGATTGAAGATTGGGATTATAATCCCATTACCATTTCTAAAATTTTAATATCACTAAAATATGATCACAACATGTTCACAATGTGAGGCCCTACATTGTTTACTGGCTAAGGAGAGCACTGTGGCTATGTCAAATGTTGTATTTGTTTTTAGCATTTTAGTAATTCAATCTGACAATGTCCCCAAGTGAAGGACATTCGGAGGACACCAGAGACCATAAGTATGAGTTTCTCAGACCTGTGGGAGTTTTCACACTGGTGGGCATTAGCCTACTACCACCCAATGTGCAATCCCAATGTTAACCCTTAAAGTCTGACTTAATGTCAATAGTTTGGCATCTACTATAAATTAAAACAAAACACTGAGAGCTTCCAATGTGTGAAACTTACTGATTTTTGGAGCACTTTATGAACACTTTATCCATGTCTTTGCTAAAGGAAATTACCAACAATTTATGGTTTTCTATCATTAATGTGAAGGCTTTATACATTGGGACTGGGCCTTGGAGTAAGAGTCTCTGTGGTCATTTTCACATCACCATACCAACACCACGATTGTTTATTGTTGTTGTTGTTTTTTCTTTTGTTATCAATGGCAACACTAATCTGGAAAATATTCCACGGTGGCTCACATATTTGTACGTACAATAGAGGTGCACACAATCAGGAACGTCTGAAGCGAATTCACAAAAAAAAAAAAAAAAACATAAATAAACAAACAGGGTGTGTTGGATCTGCATTTATTTAACACATGTATTTGGTTAGTCCACTGCCATTATTGACTGGCTCTTGTTTTTGAATGAGTGAAGCCTGGAGTATGCTGAGGTGATTTTGAGATGGACTTTTTTTTATTAGAGATGTTATTGTGATAGATTTAGAGAACACAAATTCAATACATTCTCAACTATAGTTGCCAAAAATCCTTTTGATGGGAATGTGCAGAGAATGTGAATTTGTTTATTGTATACATATACAGTGTGTATGAGGAATTGTTTCTCATAATAGATTATGTTTACCAGGAAACATTGTGGGAGTGTTAGAACTGTTAACATCAATACACACCATTCAGAACCCATCATATGCATTTAAATTGTATGCAACATTGTGTTTTAGTGCCTGCATGCTTTTAACGTTAATAATTTGTCACATGGTAATAGAAAGGCACATTTAAAAGCACAAAACAGCTACCCCATTGACTATTTTAATACCGTTGTCAATAAGTCACTGCAAAGTTTCTTTACCCATTACAGATCAATACCATGGAATAGTCCATGTTGCAATTGTAAACAAGCCCTTCATGGTCTCGAAATGTAAGTAAAAGGTCCGCAAAGTCACATGCTATCACATTACAGCGCTGCTATAGGTGCGCAGGAGAGCGGTGACGGGCAGATCATATACATTTAGTAATCTTATAGTTAAATCTGTCATAACATTAAAAAATAATAATGTCAAGTTAAAGCTTCCCGTATTTAAACGCATTGACTGATGGTTTGTTATAGTTATTCAACACTGCCAGTGCTGCTGTAGTTGAATTCGGCCATGAAAGAGTGTTAGGACTGCTTACTGCTTAGCAAGAACCACATTTTCTTTGTTGGTTGGTGCTAACACTTAAATCGGCTGGTACTGTTAGCCAGTGTCCCTCGGATCGACACCACGTCCAACAAACCCAACCTACCGTAAACGAGCGGGTAGCTACTGTGGCCGGTTATCTGACCGTGGTGCCACAGAGACTTTTTAATACATTCACCATTAAATTAATTACTACAAGCTCATTAGTGGCTCGTTGCTAAGCTAAGGTAGCACACAGCTAACGAAGCTAAGCATAGTATGTGGCAATCAGGAGTTCATTGAGGGCAGGTTAAAAGATTAAGAATAATAACGTAAACTTTCGACGATTGTTATTCAAAGCAGTCACAGTTAAAGCGAAAAAACAAGCGATGTTATCTGCCTCGTTCCACCCTCTTTCTTTTAGCTTTAGTGTGAGTGGCTAGTACGAGCGAGTAGCCACCAGGCTTAGCTAGCGTTAGCCAGTGTTATTCGAGTGGGACAAACCTCTCAGCATCTCAAAATGTTTGTTTTCGACGGGAAATCTCAAAGTGACACAGTGCCTCACTCGCCGGTGGCTCGCTCGATAAGACCACCTCAGATCATTCACTGTACCGATAATGTGAGTTTGGTGCAGCTACAGGCCGGTGCACTCAGTCTCTTCGGCAAGGCCCAAATTCCAACTTAGCCAAATGAAGCTAGGATCGCGAGCTTTTTCACGTTAAATTCCCCGATAGTGAAATGTTGTTTCGATGTGACAGTCGGTGCCCTCCACACTGGGGCAGAATACAGAGGTAAACCCACCAAGAGTGCCGCAAAAGACATTTGTTGAGAGAGTACATCAATGAGCTTTGACATGCAGCACAACAACAAAAGACAAGAGATACTCACTAGGGATCATTTGTAAACCTGGGTGTTCTCGGAGGTTGGTATCCGTACAGATGGCAATAAAGCACGTCAAAACAGAAGCAGCACATCTCCGCTGAGACGACCATTTTTCTGCCTCCACTTCCCGAACCAGGTCCCGAGCTGAGATTCGGGGAGAGGCCGGATGAAGTGTAACCGGCCGGGGCTGGGGACAGAGCGTTTGTGCCGCTGCTACCACTACTACTACTGCTGCTGCTAACGTTACCCCCGGGTCCCCCCAGGCCGTTGGCTCTGCTCACGTTCGCCGCTGCTGCAACGGTCGCGGAGGAGCCAATCCCCAACTCAGAGCCACAATGTCCGGTTCCTGCCACCCCGCTTCCCGCCCCCACCCCGCCGGGACCCCCCGACCCGGGCGATCCCGACAGTTTCTGCTTCTTCACCCCGCAGCACCCGGCCGCCATCTTGGAACAATCTGCACCGACACACCGCTTCCGACCCATAACCGTCACCGCGGGAAGGGTGGGGGGGAACGCCGACCAGACGTAGAAATCCCACTGCGTTGATACGTACGACGGACAATACTCCACTTTCACTCTTTTATTTTTTTGTCGGACGACGAAATAACCGATGTGGTGAGAAGACTGCAATGTCACCCTAGCGTTGCCTTTAAAAATGCGTGACTTCTCTACGCAAAATCCATAGCTGGATAAGCGTTTTTTCCATGAGTAGTCAGCCAGTCCAGCAATGGACCACGGTGTTCCAGTGGATCACCGATAACGTCAAGTCCAAGCCAAATATTCAGCCCTTCTCTCTAACACGACACCATCCGAGGCGATCTCAGCCAGGTCCCCGCAAACATACAAGTTCAGGGAGTGCACAGTCCGAACAGGCCGCAGATGACAGTAGCCAGGCGGTCCAGATGTGAAGCCGACAGCCAGTGCGCTGTACCCCCGCAGCACACCTCTCCAAGTGGAAGCCGGGAGCTTGAGTACGCAGGACCCATAAGCTTCAGCACAAATTGCGCACAATGTCTTGGGCAGCGTAGCTTCTCATTGCACCAGCCTTGTGTTTGCTACTGCCTCACGAACTTCTAATTACACGACAGGCCCAGTATGTTGGAATTCCAGACGCTGGGATAACGCAGAGTAAAATGGCATCTGACAATGCGGGGTTGGCATGGCACAGTGAAACGCGTCAGCGCCCGAGCAAGTCATTTCAGTAACGTTAGCCCACAGTTTGCACCTGCATGATGTCTGTTCTTGGACCTGGTTTCAAAAAAAACCTTCAATAACACCCCCGCGTCAAATGCAGAGCTGAAAGTTTTCAGTACAGGTTTGTTTTGGAGGCTGTCATCCGTTTATGGGGATACATATAGTCCGTGGACCGTGAGAAATCCTCCGGGTTTGGCAACCCTCGCTCCGCACCCGTCTCTCAGCTGCTACCATTCAGTGCTGTTCGGGTAAAGCCCTGTGATCAGTCTGTGGGCATCGGTGTCGTCGGCACTCCGGAAGCGGATTCAGAAAATGTGTTGCGCCCAGTTTCTACACATTATGCGTAGCTTCTGGGGGTATCAAATGTGCAGTTCAGAAGAAATGTACGGTGCCGTGGAAGCATGCGCGCTCCCGACGTTCATACGCTTGTATGCGTGCGTGCATGAAAAAAGTATCGGTATCCCTAAAGGCATAGAGGCATAGAGAGGGGTCTGTCTGCTCTGGACTTTACATGAAGTGAGAATGCTATAAAGGGAACTGATTTGTCAGTGTCTGTATTTCACTGAGGTGATTTATCCTTGAGTTCAGATAAAGGTTGCACATTTACTTCCTATTCAAGACATTTTAGGCTTTTTTTTTATTATCCCAACTGACTTTGACATCTTGTATTTATCATATGTCTGTGTTCACGGCAGCTGGTAGAAATTCTGTTCCTCCTGACCACAGCTTGTCCGGGACCCTGAAACAGTAAAAAATATATAAATACTGTCACAATGTCTCCTGTCTGGCCCCCATTCTTCAACTCCACTCCCATTCAGGACTCCTATTTCTTAGTGAACCTTTAGTCAGAAATAAATGTATCATTAAAGAGAGCAGTGACCCTTGTCTAAATGTCAGTGATTAATAAACATCATAGGATCAGCTGATCAAAACCACGCCCTGACTCAAGATGCTGGGCTGAGTGTGTTGGAAAATGAAAGTGAGTGAAATATAGCCTGGGTGGGTGGCAGGGGGCAGAAGATCTGAATAAAACCTCTAGACATTATGAAATTAATTTGAAGGTGTGTTTTCCTCCACACGCCATGAATTCAAAATACATATCTGAAATCAGCTACATATACCTACACTCAGGTTTGAAGCATTAAGGGGGACAGCAGAGGTCAGCCTGGAAAGAGTTTACCTCTGTAATACAGATTCAAGGTATTATGTTGACAGTTGTTTCTTTATACTTATTATTCAATTGAATTCATGGAAAATGTATCAGGACAGATATATTTGATTATTACTCACCCTTCTTTTAGGGCTTATGGTCCAAAAATAAAATGTAAGCTGCATACTTTGGGTCTTAACAGTTTATAGTGTGCAAACAATCTTCAAACCTTATCTCAGAGGAAGCAGCTCCCTGGCTGACAGTAGAGAACAGGGTTGGTATGATAAAGTTGAAAGTAGCCTGTAATATCCTCAGTGCTTTTTGCTTTATGTGTGATGTTGACTCTCCTAACAGGACTAGTGCTAGTGAAACCGATGTAAACCTCTGCAATATTGCAGCTCCAAAAAAGTGCTTGTGCTCATATTGAAGTTATCTTAAGGTTAATGTTTGTTCAGTGACCATTTCCTTTGTCTTAACCCCCATTTGCTGTCAAGTCCAGACATACATGAGTTTATAATCTGAGCCAGAGCAGCAAGCAGTACCCCTCCCATAAAGTGCCTCCTGACTGACTCAGCATAACGCTTCAAGCTCGTTTTAAAATGTACAGCTAATTATGGTTGGCTCTTGTGGATATCGACTGAGCATTTTCCTGGTAACAGGCCTCCCTGCCTGGGCAGACTAAGTACACATTAGGCTAAATCATTTTAGTTTAAGCAAGGGTTTGAGTGAACAGTCATTCTCCTGCATGAATGATTTCCCTTTCTGTCTGTCTAACTTTCTGTCTTGGAAAGTGAATCTAGAAAATATGTAGGTCTTACCGAAACTGATGAGGTGACTTATCGCCTTATTTTTATTCTAGATGAGGCAAGTATTCATCATAACATTTATATAGAAGTGACAAGAGACAGCGAAGCCCTTGAAAATCATTGCACCGCGTCTTTCACATTTTTACTGTCCAGTAATAAATTCATGTAAATGCTGTTGCAGTGGCGTCATATGACTTTCCCTATCTGTGCAGGTTGTTTTGAGATTATTTTAAACTGTTAAAAAAAAGGGGCATTGTTTACTGTGTAGACTAAAATAGTCATTGTAAAATATCCCATTTATTCTTTTTATGAGAGCAGAAACTGTTAAGGCTTGCATTTCATTCTACGTTAGAATATAAGTCAACAGAATTATGTGGAAAATGCCCTCAGTCGTGGTCGTATTATATGACGTATGATATAATACAAAGTCATGAAGTCTATAAATTAATCAGCTCTGATGGAATTTGAGCAAGGGGTGATTTAATCTTGCTAATATTTAAATGATAAAGTTCCTCAGCAAAATACTCAAATCCACTCTAATTAACTGATATGCAGCAGACTTAATTATTATTTTAGCTAGTTGGATTGCAGTTCTTTTGATCATATATCCCATTTTTCACTGTTAATGGGAAACCCCATTATAGAACGTTTAGCTTAGTAGAGCATGAAGCTGGTATGTACATGTGGCTTAGAGCAGCTGAACAGAGGGTATTCTCTTCAAAAAACCCACTCATGCAACCATTGGATTTTAGGCATGGGTGATGTCATTGCAATGCAATCCACCCCATGCAGATTATCGGTTGAAACAGGAAAGGGGGAAGCAGGCAGATTTTTCCTCCCATTCCTGCTACAGTATAAGAGTGGGCACTGCCGTTCAAGGTCAAGATGGCTTTGGGTAAGCTCAGCTGGCGGAGCTTAAAGCGTTGTTTTTGGCATTATAGTCTTCCTATTCAAAAAAAACCTCTCACATGCACAATCATCATTTAATGAATATATGTGGAGAGAACAGACTGGTTTGTTCCATTCATTCACTGTCTGTTCTATTCTTGGGAGCAGAGACAATCTGGCATGTTGTTATTAGACCTTGTGGTGGAATTTCCCGCAGTGGCAGGACTCACTCGCCTCTGAGACTACATGTACAGTATAGCTGACTGAGGACAGAGAGTGAGCCATACTTAGGATAATAACAGAAAGTTCAGTAAAACCTCAAAGGTGCTTCAAAAAGTCAGAAAATAAAATAATAACATAACGATTAAATAAAAACACAGTTTGTGCTACACCCCTCCAGGTTGAAAAGAAATGTATTTTGAATGGGATTTAATTGATATTTTTTAGTTCCCTGTGGCATATATTTTCTTTAGGCCTATCAGCCGGGGTTTGATCAATATCAATGACTACTTCTCCTGCTGAGATTTCTGGATATCAAAACAATCACTTATTGTCGGCTAACCTCATGTTTTTTGGAACACAATCCCTCCACCCATTGGAGTTTCAAGTGTATTATTATCTTTGTGTTTTCAACTGCTCAGTAAGGGATGATAAATAATCAATACGCTGGTTACACAAGCTACCATTAAAAGACATTTTGTCACAACATTTTGCGACATGATGTAGGACATGTCCATTTAACACTTCCAGATAGGAGCACATATCTGGATGGATCATTCATTTATACAGTAAAAATGTGACATCATTGTTTGTATGTAGCCTCCGTCACAGGAAGGGTGGAGGCATTTTAAAATACTGCATAACATATACCCAGTTAGTAGTATTATTGCTAAGTTTATAGATGTTGATGATTCCTGTACTTTTTATAATCTTAATACAGAAACAATTTTACATCTGTTTTTTTATTGTGATATATCTAAAATGTTTTCGAGTGATGTTGAATCTCATTTTATTTGATGCTGCCATCTCTGTCTACTCTCTTACCCTTAAAGATGTTATTTGCTACTATGTTAACCCAGAAGATAATGCTCTTGAACACCCTGATGAACTTTGTTATCCTATATGCAAAATTCTATATTCACAAACAAAAATGTGCAAAATCATTACCTAAATGTGCTCCTTTTCTCCTGGAACTGAGCTCTTTGTTTGAATCTCTGATTTTGTTAAATAACAAAACATTTAATACCTTACTGAGTCATTATGAAAAGTTTTTCCCTGAAGCCCCTGTTTGAACTATCTATTTTTATTTATTTATTTTAATATTATTTATTTATATATTTATTTTTAATTTGTACTCTATCTTTGATTTATTTATTATATATGTCACCAATGTGCTGATTGTTATTGTATACCTTGTAGTTTTGTACATTTAAATTGTTAAAAAAATAAAAAAAACAGGAAGGGTGGAGGCTGAGTCAGACATCTGTGTTGGAGAGGATGAGCTCTAACAATGTTTATGCAATTCCCAGTGGTAACAAGGTTGATAAAGGTCATGGATTGCATAGGGCCGAATTACAGTACAACAGTGCTTGTACATGTAATAAATCCTCTGATGTATTGGCGGGGACAAAATTTGGATGCCGGAGAACCTCTTTGGTGGCACTCATCTTTCCGAGGAATTTATGGAAATATTCATGCAGCTCATCAGAAGCACACAAATTCAGCACAAGTCCATTTCTGTCACTTCTGGCCCTATACTGCCTGTTTAGCTCTGTCTTCCCTGCAGAAACCTTGTCGTCACTTTATCTGGACTCAGCTGTTTTCCCCTCTGGCTCCCATTGTAATGACCTTTCTCTTCCAGCCAGAACAGACGAGTCACTCCCCATTTTTCCATTGTAGGCTGAAAACTCATCTCATCAAGAGGGATGTCATGTCACCCACTAAGCTTCCCTCCTGCCGTATCTTCCTCCACAATTCTCACCTATCTTGAAGTGGGGGAAAAAAATCACTCCTGAGGCTTTTATGTCTTAACTTGGCATGACTATCAACACAATTATTGAGTCACATGCTGTTGCCACGACAGCATGGTTTTGATGCTCGCTCTCTTCACTCTGCCTCACACACTGGTTTTGGTTTTTTTGTAATATTGGTCATCTAGGACTGAGACGTATAATTGCCCTCATTGTTTTCCTGCTTTCATAATTGTGGCAGTATATGGTAAGTAGGTGAATTCAGGTGGATTTGATTAAAACCATAGTATACATAAAAATGTTATCACTCTCACGGCCATACAAAATATTGCAATGTGGTTCATTAAAGAATTATTAATACATTATTGGATATGTCCTCAGCTCACTGGGACATTTGAATGCTGACTCATTTACAGACTGGATGATCCGATTTAATAACTAATTAATAGAACCCCTTTAAGTCTTTGAACCACGGAAGTCTTTAAGATTGTATTTATTTTTTTACAGCCTGCTATTTCAAATATATCAAGTTACTGAAGTGAATGCACCACAAAACCTAAAATGAGAGAAACTCAGTTATCGCTGTGAAGAAGACACAGGTTCAGTAGGGAAGGAAAACAAGTAACAAATAACTAAAATGTGAGCTGCATGCATGTGTGTTGAGAAAAAATGATTAAGGTGGAACCTTGAGGCAGTAATTAGTGATTTAAAAGATCTTTGTGGAGGCGTTGTACACATACTGTGTATTTCCTTTTATCCTGTAGAGGTCAGTGACGCTGCCGGGTTGCGTTGAGTCTGCCGCAAACTATCCGTAGAAGAAGAAGCAGGAGGAGGAGCTGGTGTTTGAAAGTGGCGGGCAGTAACAACATTCATCCCTTACACATTGGTGTCAGTACACGGGCGGAGGACTAAAGTTAATGTATGAAGTTTAGTTAACCGCAGCAAGTAAAGATTTATTAAGAGTATCCGATATTAGTGCAGGCCATTATCCACAGAAGCGTTGAATGCAGTGATATTTAAACGTGGCCACTGGAGGAAACGTGAGAAGGTAACTTAACGTTAATGTCAACGTCTTGCTAATAACTTCAGCTAACAGCTAACTTTGTTTAACGGTAAACCGACGCCAACTTTAACTTAATCATCGTCTGTCAGCTGGGTTGGACACGGTTAGTGATCACCGATATTGTTTTCAGTTCAATAAAAACTGCGCTCAAAAGGCTGTGAACCACAAAGTTTAGTTGTTGTTTTGCGTGAAGCAGCGATAAAGCTAACTGCAGTCAGACTAACTGAGGGACTTTACAGTTAAACATATGATCCATCTTAAAACTGTATTTCCATAATGACCATAGCTTATTGAACAGCTCGGGTTTGAACTGTCTGAACGGAAGATGGACTGTAGGTTATGATGTCATGGAGCATGTGGACATTTTTTAATCCACTACTGGAAACCACATGAGTATTATTATGTTACTTGTGTTGAGTCATGGTGAACCAACTGTAAAGTGTCTTTGACGTGTTGTGGAGACTCATCTACACACGTTTTAGGTTAGATTTTCCCATTATGTCACTGCTATAATCCTTGCCCCAGTGTTAATCAGTCAGTTGTTTACATTACTCTTAAGGCATATTGTAATTGAAGGTCTGTATTTTACTATATACAACCACTGACACATGAGACTGGTGTTGCTTGTCATTCCTGGTGTATTCTCTGAGCACATTGTGTCTGTTGATGAGATATTAATACACTTGTCCCAGTAATGCACATAATGCCGCACAAATGGATATGACATTTGACCATAATGTACTAAGATCACAAAGTTCAGTATGATTCAATATAGGGATGTCATGGTTTAATATATTTTCAACACAGCACAAGTTGGTAACTTTTAACTTCTATCAGGTTTTGATGTCTTTTTGTTGGACTCATACAATGAAAAGTCAGCATTAACTATTGTTTAGATCTTTTCTGAAATTCATCTCAAATCCTCCTCCAGTATTCATGAAGTACATGTCTGTTGGCATGATGATTCATTATTCACATCAGCAGTGAACAAAAATCCCCTTATTATGAGGATGAGAACCACTGTATCTCAACATCTGCCGTAGCAGTCAGTGCCAACGTGCTTTCATTTAAGTGTTGTCTCTTCTGTCCATGCAAAATATTTGATCATGCCACATTATTGGACTGATATTAATTGACTTCATTATGATAACCTTCTGTTCCTAGGTGTATATTGGAGTCTTGCATCATGACAAATGAGGATGATAAGGTGATCCCAGTGCGGGTTGCCTTGCGATGTCGCCCGTTGGTACCTAAAGAAATCAATGAGGGATGTCAGTGCTGTCTCACGTTTGTGCCTGGGGAGCAACAGGTCTGTGCTCAACAACAGTTACATATATAATATATAGTATATTTTTTCTGTCTGCTTAAGAATATCGTTTTGTATCAAGTCCACTATATGCATGTGGATATAAAGTGGTTTTTAAAATCACTACGCTGTATGTGTAAAAAAAGTTTTTTGTTTTTAGGTGATCGTTGGCACAGAGAAAGCGTTCACCTATGATTATGTATTCGATCCCACTGCTGAACAAGAAGAAGTCTTCAATACGGCTGTGTCCACCTTATTGAATGGGCTTTTCAAAGGTAGCTTTATCTTTTAACATGATGGTTTATTGAATTTAGTAGGGAAATTATTATTTTTTTATTGTTGTTTATTTGTGGTCTTGCTGAAGGGTACTACAGTGGAAGCTGTACTTGCACACAACTGAAAATCACATGATTGTACATTCATTGGAAAAATATAATTAATTTAAAAATGTTAACTAATTATGAAAAAAGCTCTCTTTTCATCTTGTCTTTTGAATCATCTTGCATCCTCATTAAATTGTCTCTTTTTTTGTAGGCTACCATGCCACAGTACTTGCATATGGACAGACGGGCTCAGGAAAGACCTTCTCCATGGGAGGAACATACACATCAGCTCAAGAAAATGATCCTTCAGTCGGAGTTATTCCACGAGTTATCAGAAGGATCTTTGAGGAAAGGGAGAAGAGGACAGACTGTGAATTCTGTCTGGCAGTGTCTTACCTGGAGGTTGGTGGACATGGATTGTTTACACTGTGTAGATAATTTTTTTGAATGTCATTTAGACATTTATTGTGTTCCTTGTCGTCCGGTAAATGTTATTTCATTCCACGATGGCCTTTTTAAAGTAATTTGGTTAAACGTCTTTTTTTTGCTTGTAGATCTATAATGAAGATATATTGGACCTGCTGTGTGCATCTAAAGATAAACCGGGCCTCAGCATTCGAGAAGACCCTAAAGATGGCATTAAGGTGAGTGAAGTAAAGTTAAGAAGTGGTAGTAGTAGTAGTAGTAGTAGTAGTAGTAGTAGTAGTAGTAGTGAAGTAAGTAGATGTAAAGATAAACATCACTAAACTGCATCTGTGTCTAATTTTATACCTCAGTGAGACCTTCTTTTTTTTTTTTCATACATTGTATTAGTGAGAGCTTTTAAAAAAAAAAAAAAAAAAAAATCAGTACACGTTTAAATATAATATAGTGCATTAGATTTAATTTGGTTGAAAATTTGCTGTTTTCCAGATTGTGGGTTTAACTGAGAGGCGCGTGTTCTCTGCCCAAGAAATGGTGGGCTGTCTGGAGCTTGGAAATTCTGCTCGCACCGTGGGGTCCACGGCAATGAACGCTGCTTCTTCCCGCTCACATGCTATCTTCACCATCACACTGGAGCAGCGCAGAGGCAAAGACAAGTCAGTTTGGTGTTTTCTCTCATAATTTGGGCTAATAAAAGTCCCCCTTAACCTCAACATACAACATTTTAAGTGTCACACAGCAAAGCTGTAAGAATGACTCACAGTGATAAACATGCAAAATGCTGTCTGTAGTATGATAAACGTAAATTATAAAGTAAAATCATAAAGACATCTTTATGAATCTGATTTGTATTGCTTTGTATATGTAGGGACACTGTGCTTCAGGTTAACCAGTGCTGATTAACAGTTGATGATGTTTGTGTATTGTATGAGAAGTGATGAAAAAAGCTTTTACAGAGATATTGAGGGACAGCTTAACTTCGTAGAAGAACCTGAAATTATAAAGTACATTTTCATAAACAGGATCCATCATCTAGTGAAAGTCCAAATACATTGCAATAGACAAAGGTCTATAGGTCCACATTAAGTCTAAATTCTAAAAAGACTCTTGTCTAGACTTGACTGTTCTAGACATAATAATTATAATGGTAACATTCATTCTGTAAAAACAGTTTCTTTCCCTGGGTAGTAGTTATATAAGGAGATTTGGATTTATTGCAACCAGCTTTCAAATAAGTTATCTATCCTCATCCTCATTAGACGGGGAAGCCCAGAGGAAGATTGAAGTGTAAAGTTCAATAAATGAATCCAAACTCGGATTAAAGATGCAGTTTGATTGTGTAATCGTTTGTTGCAGAGTCGACTCAGTTGTTTCAAAGTTGCACCTGGTGGATCTGGCTGGTTCCGAAAGGCAAAAGAAAACCAAAGCGGAAGGAGATCGCTTAAAGGAGGGTAAACAAATTATTTACTTGGATAAAAGTTGTCAGTCCTCAGTGTGTATGTGTGTGTCACATACATACATGTGTTGTCTCTTTGTATTGTAAAGGTGTGCTTGATAACAGAATTTCTGTTTTGTTGTTATTCATTTTCATCTGCAGGCATCAGCATCAATCGTGGCCTTTTGTCTTTGGGTAATGTGATCAGTGCCTTGGGGGATGAAAGCAAGAAAAATGCCTTTGTTCCTTACAGAGACTCCAAGCTCACCCGCCTGCTACAAGGTAAGCTTTGATTTTGATGTTCAAAAGTTACTTAGTGGTCATTACAGTGGTCTGATATCTTCCTCACTGTGAGGACCTTCAAACATGAGCAAATCATATTTGGAAAGCATATAGTAGGCATCCTGTTTCGCGTGGCTTTGATTGTCTAATGGAGAGTTATTCATGCCAACATCTGTTCTTTCAGCATGAAATGAAACTTTGTTTTGCTGCTCCATTCATAGCATCATTCACTGGTGATTTGTAATGTTGGTACATGCTGAACGGGATCTGCGTATAGCTTTACTTTTTATTTGGTTCATTCAAAAATGGCAGCATTACTGGCTAATCAAAACAGGCAGGTGTTCGAAGCAGCTCTGTAGTAAATGACTGCAGGATCATTTAACTGAGCGCTTTTGTGAATTGTTTTCTGTTTGTTTTATCAGATTCTTTGGGAGGCAATAGCCACACTTTGATGATTGCATGCATCAGCCCTGCAGACTCAAACATGGAGGAGACCATCAACACACTTCGATATGCTGACAGAGCTCGCAAGATTAAAAACAAACCTATTGTCAATGTTGACCCCAGAGCTGCAGAAATGAACCGTTTGAAACAACAGGTACAGAAAATCTCTTTTCAGTTGACCTCATAATCAGATTTCAAACTGCCATTGAATTATGTAACAATGCTGCAAGGTAAATGTAGTTCACTTACTTGTTTACAAGTTTGAAATGTTTGTTTGTATAGATTACTGTTTAGGAAAGAGATCAGGGATTGATAGACAGAAATTGTATGCTACACACCTTAACTCTTCTATTTAGAATTGAATAAATATAATATAAGTGTCCTGATTCATACACATGTTTAGGTTCAGGAGCTGCAGGTGATGCTACTTCATGCCCGTGGAGGAGTAGCTCCGGTGCTGTCTGGGTAAGACATAAATTTCCCAATAAACCGATGTCCAGCCAGGATGTCAGCTAGATGCATCCCAGGGTACCTATTACCCATAACAAAGAGCCATAATGGTTACTCAGTCCCTCTGTTACAGGTCAGAGTCAGCAGAGAATGCGGCTAAGCTGTTGGAAAGGAACCGCGCTCTGCAGGACGAGAACAATAAACTAAGCAGGGAGCTGAGTGAGGCAGCTGGACAGACTGCCTTCATGTTTGAGAAGATCATTATGGTGAGCCAGACCTTTTAATAACATGTACTAATCCTTCCTCCACAGCTGCTGAAAGCTGATGGGAAAACTGTGACTACAAGTGATCATGTGTTTGTTTGTAGCAATGGGTGGAAAAAGGCAAATTGAAATTGGCATAAAAATAAAACATAAACTAGTAAAAGAAAAAATTATTAAATTGTATTAAATTACAATTATAGCCATTTTTTTGCAACCATTATGTTTATCACAGTGTGTTTGTTTTAATTTATAGACAGAACAAGCAAATGAGAAACTACAAAGCAAACTGGAACAACTGCAGCACCATGCAGCGTAAGTTCACAAAGGCATGGAGCCAGGAGGGCTTCATGATTCAGCTGTTTCTTGTTGACTGCTGCAATGATCATACTGAGCCACACTCTTTGTTTACCTTTGTTTCAGATGTACAGTGGATCTTGAGAAAGTGTTGGAGACACTGGAGGACCAGGAGTTGAAGGAGAACGTTGAGGTTATGAGGAACCTGCAAGACATCATCTTGGAGCTTAAGGTACACAAGTCGGCTTACATTGTAAGGCATCAAAAGAAATATGCATTGAACATTATGTTTGACTTTTTATTGACTAAATTGATTAATTTGGTTATAATTAATGTGATACTACAAATATTTTTTGGTTGTTCTATAAGAACATATGTAGCGAGTGGAACAAATTTGACTCCAGCACTGTTGATTTAGATGTTCATAATAGTGAATTTCATGGTTTTATGGTTTGTTTGTTTTCTAAGAATGAGAGCGCAGGCATCGCTGCCTCCATAGATGCTATGGCTGCTGGAGAGGATGGACCGGAGGCATCTGGTAATGGCAGCAAAAATTCAGCAGATGAGTCCTCATCAGTACGTTTTTAATTTTGTTCTCTTTATGTTTAAATTGATTTGAGATTTCTGCAGTGCTTTCCATTACAGTAAACATGCACATTTTACCCTTTTTTTAATAAGATAATGATATTCAATATATATATTTTAATCAAACATACTGGAGTAACATGTTCCTTGTCTTGCACACACTGTCTTTCTCCTCAGCTCTTATTTTATTTCTGGACCAACTGTAAAGTAAAATGTTTGTCACCTCTAACACATTAAACAGGATGCCACTGCCATCGCTGGTAAAGAGTCTCCGGAGGGCTTTACAACCCACCATGCACTGCGACAGGCCCAGCTCTCCAAGGAACTGATTGAGCTGAACAAAGTGTTGAGCTTGAAGGAAGCTTTTGTGAGGAAAATGTGCCAGAATGACACCCAGTTGGAGCCGATGCAATCGGAGCACCAGGTGAGAGGATTTTGTATCCATTTTTTACATTACATAACATAAACATTAAAATCACTTAAATTTCAGTTTGACTTAGTGTTATTATTTTGGAGAATTGTATTAATTGTACATTTGTGTATTTGTGTTGTTTATGACCTTTTTGTACTTACTGAATTTTTTCAACATGTGTATTTGAAGTGTTTCCAATATCAACATGAGCGATGTAGTGTGGTGTGTATAATAACACCTGTGGTACTAGGTTTCGGTGAGAGTTGAAATGTGTTAAAGCACAGTCTTTTTGTGAGTTTGTGTTAATCATGAGTGTTTTCAAAAATATTGTAAGTTTTAATCTTCTGTGCATTTTGCCCAACAGAAAAATGTCCATAGTCTACAGACAGCGGTGGATTTGCTGCAGAAGGAGAAAGAGGACCTGGTTTTTGCACTTCAGTCTGCAAAGAAAGACACTAACCAGGCTAAGTAAGAAACACTTTTTGGGTTGTGGCTGTATTAATTTTTATAAAGTTCATTTGTTTTTAACATGAAAGTAAAGTAATCACATAAGCCTTCACCCTTCACTTCCTTCTTTATCTGACATGCACCACCTTTTTTTAGGCTTAGTGAGCAGCGGAGGAAGAGACTGCAGGAGCTTGAGGGACAGCTTGTAGACATGAAGAAGAAGCTTCTCGAGCAGTCCAAACTGCTGAAACTCAAAGAGTCTTCCGTTCAGAAGGTTGGCAAGCTCATGCAGGAAATACAGGTAACCAGTGATTTTCTTTACTGTCATTGAGCCCTTTGATGGTGAGGGTTGCATTGTGTATGTTAGGTTTAAACACTAAATACCAGTTTAGTTGCAGTTCTTTCTTTCTAATATTTTCATTCCATAGATATTGACAGAGGGTTACTTTTTTTTAGTCTTTAACCAACAGAGAAATACATTTTATGTGAAGTATAAAACGCCATCTTGTGGCCCATCCCTCATGGGATTATAAAGCACCTTCATGTGAAATGTATGTTCATGTGCTATAAACTACAGTGAATCAGGTTTCACATCCTGCACTTTTCCTCAGAAACCCAACAGGTTTGAAGATCTGATGTTGATAAGTATTAACATAATCTAATCAGATATTCAGAAACTGAACCCCTAATATTAAAAAAATTATGTTACTTTGCAAAAAATTATAGTTATAATTATCGTATACTGGTAGTTATAAACTGTGTACATGAACAAATGATACCATCATAGAACTTGGGTCAAAAACTCAATAATATTAAAATATATTTGTTAGTCTATTCTTTTAATGTCACATATGAAGTACCAATGACAATAAATCATTGATCTATTTGGTCATTCACTCGAGTATATAGAACATTGGAGAAGTAATAATTTACAATACAATAATTTGTAAATATCTATCTCTATCTCTATCTCTCTCTCTCTCTCTCTCTTTGCACTGAGTTGGAGTAGAGCATTGCTAATATTTAATACTACTTGTGACACGCATAAGGATCAGATGCCAAATCCAAGCACATTAACACTGTGTTCTCACAGGCCATGAAGGGCCAGCGTACACAGCTGATGAGGCAGATGAGGGAGGACTCTGAGAAATTCAGACAATGGAAGAGCAAGAAGGACCGGGAGGTGCTGCAGTTAAAGGAGAAGGTATGTGAAAACCAAGTTCTTCTCGAGACACTGAAGGACATTTGGTTTGACCGACATTTTATTCACAAATTGCCTTATTTTATCTGTTTTACAGGACCGTAAACGGCAGTATGAGTTGCTTAAACTTGAGAGGGATTTCGAAAAACAGGCCAATGTTCTGCGTCGTAAAACTGAGGAGGTGAGGCCTCTTGGTCTGTTGTCTGTCTCAACATAAGTTCATTATATTTTATATTTTAAATATTAGGCTAATGTCAAACTGTTAATCTGTATATGGAAATTATTTCAAGCAGCTTATTACAAGTTTTTTCCCCCTACAGGCTGCAGCGGCAAACAAGCGGCTAAAAGATGCCCTACAAAAGAGAAGTGAGGTAGCAGAGAAACGCAAAGATACCCATAACAGAGGAATGGAGGGAGCTGCTGCAAGAGTTAAGGTAGTAAAACTTGGCTGGTGGGCTGTATGTGGTCTACTAGACTTAACCAAGTCAAAGCAACTATTATTTATTATTTCTAGGGAGGCACAATATATCTGTGGACAATGTATTATTGGAAGATAAGAAAATAAAATTATTACTTTATGAACTAGGAGCGACACTTTAAAACGGATTCTGAGTGGCGATTTTACCTTTCTGCCTTTCCCCTTTTTTCTCCTCTGCTCTGTGTCGGTGCTGGTTGACAACTAAGTTATCAAACACATGTTGAACAAGCAGAACAGACTAGTAGAAATGTGACAGACTGATAGTCCAGAACAAAATAAATAACAGTGTTGTTGTCCACATGTAAACATACCCAACAGTGTCAGACAATGAGAACTTTGTTCCCCTAACTCTGACTGTATTCTTGTGATCAGACATGGTTTCTCAATGAAGTGGAGGTGATGGTCAGCACAGAGGAGGCCCGGCGCCACCTCAATGATCTGCTGGAGGACAGAAAGGTCTTGGCTCAGGAGATCAACCACCTCAAGCAGCAGATAGAGGCAGGGGATCGTCCTGCGGCCAAAATCAGGGTGAGATGTACTTTTTTTTTTTTTTTATGTTAAGCACACTCACTTATGAGAATAGGCAAAAAGTTGAGAATAAATGAGACATCCAGTGCACTGACAAAGTAGAAATATTAGAAAGAATCAATCTTTTGCTTTGTGGGTCCCTCCATGCAGCGTCGGACATTGATTATTTCTGAGCTGGAGACCCAGGGGGCGTTGGAAACACCTCTGACCAAACAGGTGGAGAACCTGGAGACAGAGATGGACCTCAGGTGAGTCCGACAAAGCAGCTCAGCTATATGTGCTTTTATTTATGTCAGGTCATTGTGACTCTTAAAAAACAGATCAGTTTTACAAAGCTATCTATAGGCAACACAGAATTGATTTAGTACCTTATTGCAGGAATTGTTAAGATTTGTAGATTTGTATTTGTTTTAATCTTAACAGGAATGCCCAGATAGCTGACCTTCAGCAGAAAGTTCTCGTCGCAGACAGTGAGGGCCGACTGAAACAGCGCATAGACGGTATCACAAGCATAGTCGAAGCCAAGTCTGCCCTTAGGGTCCTGATGTCTGAGGTGAGCAAATGCTAATACATTATTTTACACTCACAAGTGTGTTAAATAAGTAATAGTACATCAATTAGTTGAGCTTTGTATTTAAAAAAAGAATCCTTTTTATTTAGCTGGTGTCTACTAAAATAGCCAATGCTAAGCTGGAGAGCGAAGTCAAACAGGAGAAAGGGAATGCACAAGATTTAAGGAGGATGGTGGCTGAGGAGAGAAATGTGATGTCAACCATGGACATGGAGCACCAGCAGCAGTTGGTGGAACTAGAGCAGAGACATCAAGAGAAGGTGCTCATAGCTTTTACTCAAATACCAATTTGTATATCTTTTCAGAGGTACATGCATATTTATGAAATATTGCTTTTTTTTCTCTGTTACAGGTCCTTTATCTACTTAACCAGCTACAGAACAAACCCATTGGTGGAGAGTCAGACGAAACAAAGAAAGATGAGGACAGTTCAAAGGAGAAGGAGCTTCTCCAGCGCATCAAAGTTCAGGAAGAAGAGCTTGAAAAGCTGCGAGAACTAAGTGAGCAGAACCAGAAACTGGTGGAGCAGAATGAGCAATACAGACAGAAAGTCTCATTGCTTCACCTGGCAAGTGGGAAGAAAATCCTTGTGCCTACGACCAACAATGAAAACAGCCCAGATGACTCGTTTGACTACGTTCCTCCAAAGGTAAGTTGTTGCAGATATTCAACTTCCTGTTCGTTGTATGTATTTATACAACGTTACTTCAGGACCAACACACCTTTGATGTGATGTGAGATGAGATGTAGATGTAAGATTCTCAGAAGTATAATATTAATTTTAAAGTCCAAGTGTATTGATTTTTCCTTTGCTTATGTAGCCTAAAGGGAAGCGCTTGACCACAGCTAAAGCGCCACTGAATATGGCAATCAACATCGAGGAGATAATGTCTCCCAGTGAGGATGAGAATGATGAGGAAGAGGATGAGTGGCGTCCTGAGAAACCTGAGAAGGGACGCAGAAACTCAAAGAAACCAAAAGCAACTGGGGTAAGACGGGGTTTAGGATTGGGATTAAACCAGTAAATTCATAGAGCCTGACAGTCTGCAGTCTTCACAAATCATCATCATTGTTCAGAGCTTTAAGTAAATGTTGTAAATCTGAAAGCTTGTTACATCTCTTTAAAGGGAACTTAGTAATGAACCTGCATTACAAATCTGTATGTATTGTTGTAATAATACAACGTTTTTAGAATCCGGTTAGTCGCATTGCTTATGAACAAAGAAATGCCTTGATGCTTAGTAGATTATCTTTCTTAAGTGTGCATGTAAAGGTCGCTGTGGCAACAAGCAGTGCAGGTGCCGCAAAGGAAAGATGAGCTGTGGGGAGAACTGCCAGTGTGATCATGAGAAATGTCGGAATATGGACAACCAGCCGCCTGTGGAGGTAAGTTAGCTAATGATTTTCAGCGATCTACCGATAACATCGTTATCGTAGGTGGCGCTATTAAGAGGCTAGAATTAACACTGAAACCAGCTTCCTCAAGTAGCTGTATAGTGCTGTCAGTATTACGCTGATATGAGTTTAGTAGAGTAGTTTGAAGTAATATGGCTGATCTGGAAACTGTGCTGACTTTGTTGAGTTTTATGTGGCCTCTGCTGTATTATATTCTCTCTCTTTGAAGTTGTATCTGATCGGCTGCTGATGTGTTTGACTCTTAAGCTGTTGGTCTGGGTAGACTAACGTGCTGTTTTAGGGCCACTCAGTAAAATGTTTTTGAGGTGGTCTCTGTCAAGTTTGCCTCTACCCACCCTGGTCTGGTCAGCGCCTACTGTATCTAGCATTATCGGCTTATTACTCGCTTACACACACAAACACCTTTTTCATTTGCGTGTGTGTATGACTGTAATGTTCATTTGTGTGAAGAATGATAATCAGAAATTTGATTTAACTGGGAGTGAAAGGCTCACAGTTGAGAAGGTTTATGATGAAATGTATTTATTCATCATTGGGAATCTGTCCAGTCAGATTTGGCTTTCATTGGCAGAAATTCTTGTTTTGCTGTGTTTGAAGGATTCTTCTTCTGGATTCTTTTATGAAAGTACAGATCAATAGGCATTGTTCTCAGTTTTGGCCTTTTTTTTTTTTTTTTTTTTTCAGGACGTAAGTCAGACAGAAAGTGTTTCCAGAGACTCCGTGTCTCTACAGGATCCCACATCCGGCAGCCCTGACAACACTACATTCTTCAAGCCGCCATCTTGTACACCCACGAAGAAGGTAAGCTGGCTCCTTCTGAACACTACAATACAAGGTGTAATCATTCATGTGGTGGCCCAGGTGAACGATCGGCATGTTATGTAGATGTTAATGCTCATACATGCTGCATGTTGATACATTTAATCAGTTTAAAATCCATCCTCTTAATGATCGATCTGTCACTACTTTATTATTCCTGTTAATTCAGGCAAACACATTTCACAAAGATCCAACCAGGGACCTGGCAGTGAAATGTAATCACTGTTAGGACTGTAAATATGTCCTTTGACACGTAGTATCTGGCCTACAGTGCTTGGTATAACTGGAACCATACAAGGATGTAATGCAGAGCTAACACCACTGTACTAATGTGCACTTTCGTAGGTGCTAAAGGAAATCGGAGACATGGGACATGCCACTGCAGACCTGAAGTTGGTCAGGAAACCTAGCCTGCCAGAGGAAGAGGAGGAGGATGACTATGATGAGGAGGACAGAACAACAGTCAGCTTCCTCAAGAAGAAGAAAAGACTCCTGACAAGTTTTCAGAACAGTTTTTTCTCTGGATGCACTCCTATCAGAGAGGAATCTTAATCAGTACAGAGCAGGGTAGGGCTTTTACATTAGGTGTCTGTATGTGTTTAAATGTTGTCAAGTCTTTTTATATGTGCCTAAACTGTTGTGTACTGTAACTTGAAAGTAGCTGTTGATTCTAAAACACTTTGTTTTCTGTAGAGGATAACAAAAGGACTGTGAATAGCATTGAATCCTTTACTGGAATTCACAATGAAATGATCGAGAAACCTGTAAATAATATTGTAGTTTAACGTAGTATGTGATATTTCCTTTAAAGTAAGACTAAATTTACTTTGCTCATATGTAAAATCAGTAGTCCATCAATCTACAGTCAAGCAAATCTTAGTACAATTCAACACACCATTAGAACACAATGTCTCGGGGCGCAACCTTTAGGTTTTTCACTGTTTTTACTATCAGAGCTGAATAAAGTCTTGCAGTCAAATCTTGTTTTTAAAGAACAACATACTGTTTTTGTTTTTGTTTTTTGTCTGAATGTGTATTAGTGTTTAAAATCTCAGCATCACATGGAAAATAATTTATTTCATTCATTAGCCTGTTTTGATTAATGTTCTACTTTGGACCCATTGCTCACTTTCATTGCAGTTTCTTAGCAGCAGTTCATCTTCAGTGGAAAGGTTTTTGACATGGAAGAAATCAATCTTAACGGAAACACTGACCTAATATAATGCTAATCCAAATTTGTACTTTTTGGTAAGGTTTTAGAACTGAATATAAAGCACTCACATGTCTTGCTAACAAATCCCACAAATTCTATGAAGAACAAAAAATAATGCAGTTGTCTGCTGCATGAAAATATCCATTTTCTCCTTCCATCAGTTGGTTTCTATAATGACTGCAAAGCCTGAAGCTTTGATGTCAAGAATTTTAATAGATTTAGCTGTCAGTGGATCTTTTTTTCTTATGTATTTCTGTCACATCTGTTTTGTGCCTATTTGGGTTAACAGTCTGCTCCTCAGTTTGATTCAGATGCTTTCTGGGAGATTTCCTTCAGGTGGAATTATGAGCACAGGACTCAGTGTTCGACACAAGCATTTCTTGACACACGATCAGTAGTCCATGACATTTTGGTGAGCGACCTTTTTATATGTTCCACACGGTTTTTAGTATCCGATGAATAAAACTGCAGTTCATATACAACTAAGTTGTGTCTGTATGTAATTACTGAATGCTTAAGATCACATGTTTTTAACTGTTTAACTTTGAAAACCAATTTATTTTTGTTTATACGCCGAACATTTGATGGTTCCAGTGATTTAATGATTTGTTGCTGTTCTGTTTTTATAATTTTTTATAAATTAATATATTTGGGATTGTGGACATTTGTGATGGGAACGTCCCATTAGAGCCTGCCCAATACTGGATTTTTGAAGTCTAAACAGAAACCTGATACGACTGATATTCGTTTTTGCACATGTGTTTTGAGTAGGGCAGTGTTTTTGGTTTGTCAGTTCTGCGCTATAATGAAAACATACCTATGAATATTATGTTCCATTTCTGCCAATAGAGCCTCCTAAACGTTACACACTGGACCTTTTAAACTTCATTATTAAAGAATTATGACCAAGATATGTACCGACGGGAGAATTTCCAGTTGAAGATTAAACTCCTCGCTCCTTACTGGAGTCATATTAGTGGGTACACTGTTTCTAAATTGCATATTTTTGGCGTTTCTGTGCTGCAAATTTTGTTACCTACTGACTGATGTGTGCAGATAACTCATTTTGATGGTGCCTTAATATCTCTGTGGCCTTCCATTTTAAAACGGATCACGATGAAGCATCGTCAGGCTGTTTGGGTTTGACTGCGCTGATAATAACGGCAATAAAGAGGTCATTTTCTTTCGTACCTTTTAGCTGCTCTTGAAGGTTCTCCGGGGTCTCTGAGGAAAATTGCAGATGTACAAGGGTGCCTCATGTCCCGAGTCTGCCCCTGAGGTCTCCTGAGGCCTCATACACACCGCCTCCACAACTGGTGCCTGAGGACCAGTGGCTCCACGTTCTCCTAGACTATAGAGCTCCTCGGCTGGCAAACAACTCCTTAAGAACACAAAAGGTAGTTTAACCACAGCGTGTATTGTAGAGTAGGAAATCTCAATCACTTAAGAGACTGTGATGTGATGGCTTCTGGGTGTGAGTGCCAATAAGCTCTACATGAGCACGCTGTTGAACCCTTTTAGCAGCTGTTCATTTTTTAAATTATTTTCAATTATAAACATTAACCTCTAATGTCCTCCAGTGGAAAACTAAGTTATAGGTAAACTAGTTTTTTTTATCAAGCAGTTGAGGTGGCAGTTAGTATGACTTTTACTGCCTTACAGCACGAGGAGATTATAATATACCTGTGGGGGGTTCCAAGGTGTCACTACCCAGCCTGCACTTTATTCTGGAACAAAAACTCTCCACCTGGTAGCATTTGAAATCACTGCCAATTCTTCTCCAAACATTTTCACCTAATCAACAGCAGACGACGGTGCTCTGAGCAGGGGACATTTTTGCCTGTGATGGCTGCTTTCCCAGGCCAAAGACAAAGCTGTATTGTTCGACTGAACAATTTGTTTATTGATTTTTCAGATAAAAAGCAAAGCACATTCAGACTTCAGACGAACAATAACAGTAAAGATATTTTACCAGAATACATGAGGAAGAATACACGAGTGGCATATTACAGATTCAAGCATGAAAATAAATCCACTGGATGGGTATGAGTAAGCCAGTCTGAAAGTGAAGCAGCAGAGAAAGCAGGCACATCTGGTTTAAGAGGGGAGAGATTTCATCAAGCCTCTGGGAAATATATTCTGGAGACTCCATGAATACAGAAAAAAATAATAATTTAGTCTAAATAACAGCGTTGTGGGACAGCGGGATGTAAGAGAGGTCGCTTCCAGTTGATGAGAATCTCTCTCTCAGCCAGGAGAGCTGAGGAGGCAAAGGCTTTGTTCAGGACTTCCGAAATAGTGTCTGTAACAAAGGGCCTCTGCTCAGGAGGTTACACTGAGCCAGAGGCCTGCTGCTGTTGCAATGCATTCTGGTCACCAATAGAGGTCAGAATACATATCAAATGCTTGATGAACATCCATGTCATTTCCCAGTACCAAGGTTTATTTCTGCTGTTGTATATGAGCTGTGTAGATCATTACTGAACCTCGCTGTATCAAACAGTATCCACTGCGGTTTGACAGCTGTAAACTCTCCTCAGCAGAGACCCAGAAGGCTTTATTAAGGCTCCAACTTTCCCACATTTGATGATTTATGTGTAATGATGATCAAGAAATAAAACCTCGAAAAGAATATGAAATTAGATCTTAACCAGCAATTAGGATATGTCTGACAGGAGCCGAGATGAAGGCTTGATTCTCATTTGAAAGCAAGGAAGGGAAAAGTGTTAGAGGATTTTCATTTGTACAGTATTTAATATTTATTACGTTTCACAGTGAGTCCATAGCACGCTGCGCAGTAGGTTTATGTGTATAAAATTTTAAAGATTCAAATAAATAACTCCTAAAGTTACAAACTATATTTCCCTTATAGAAGTGTCATTATATCTTTGTAAATGCCATTCTGTCAGTGTCAACAGCCATAGTTATATTAGCACAGTGTAATACTGTTAGTACTTTTGATTCTATTCCTTTCATTTCACCTCCTAGTTACATGTATGAGATTTCTTTGTACAGATTTGTACATTTTGGCTGGGGGCTACTCCACCTTAGTCAGCTTCTACTAATCACCCTCTTCAGTATCGTGGTTTTAAGATAGGGGGCGGTGCTGATATTTGTAGTGTGTACTTGTATTTGCAGATAGATGAAATAAGAGAACTCCAAAGGAAAAGCATCAATTATGTGTATGTAGATAATTTAAAATGATTTTTTTTTTTGCAAAATCATAAAGATTAATGTAACTGTTTGCAGTTCTGATTCACTGTGTATATTTTAAATAGTGCAAATATGAAGTGCTGGGCTGGGTATTAGCAAGCTGTATACTAAAACTCTAGCACAAATGTTGGTTTATGAGACTTAAATATGGATTAGAATCTGCTGTGCACTGGACAGCACAGATACAGCAAAGTGCAGTTTCTAACATTATTATTATTTTATCTCGAATATTTCTCAGTGTTGGAAAGTTATCACCATGAAACAGCTTGTTCTTTAGACCCCCAAAACTAACAAATGCTATTAAAAGATTACAGACAAGTCAAAAATATAACTGAATATATTATTAAAAAATCTTGTTAGTTAAATAATTAAAGTGCAGTGTAAAGAAATATACTCTCCCAATGGAGTGAAGAATAGCTTGCTAGATTCACTTTAAACATTTGCAGTTAAACACACTGAGCTCCAGCATTTTCAGCTTGCTACTTAGCTACTCATAAAAGTACAGCAGCCAGTGTACGTAATGTTACACTTACACTACTTGTAAGTTTGCTTCTATCTTCATAACATTATCTTTATGAGCATGTCTCTTGTCTTAATCAAGGATCACAATGAAAATAATGAGTTCAAATAAAAGGAGTTCACTGTGAACTCCTCCAGTGAAAAGGAAATAGGAGTTCTGCAGGTTGAACCCTGATGGAGAGAAATAGTGTGAATCCAAAATGGGGCAAATATTGTAGATCCGTGTTAAAGGCCTGATGAACTGCACAGATATTTTAAAACCTTTGAAAACTTGCCTTTGTTTTTTTCTACAACATTAAATATGTCTGACATTGTACTCTGGTCCACAAAACAAGTGGCCCTTCTGGAGTTGGCGGTTCCCTGGGAGGAACGGACTGAGGAGGCACATGAACACAAGCCTGAAAAATATCAGTCCCTCATCTTTGAAAATCAGCAGAGGGGGTCGAGAGCCTGGAACCTCCCGGTGGAAGTTGGTTGCAGTGTCTTTCCAGGGCCTTCACTCTGGAGAGCATTGGAAATCCTTCGGGTCAGAGGGGCACAACCAGGCTGGCAGAGGAGAGGGAGGGCAGGGTTATGTGGTGAGACATGAGGGACTGAGGGCATGGTTCCAGGAAGCTGGTTATACTGTCTGTGTACTGTTTGTGGGCCAATTGATGAAACACCAGTGAGGGGGGTGCCCAGTTAAAAACCCTATGAAGTCACAAAGGTCCGACCCACAAGGCTCTGCCCTAGGATGATGGAAGGGCAACGGAAGAGAGCAGTTTTTTTTATCGTCTGAAGGTTAGACCATAAAAGTTGTGAAATAATAGCCTAAAGATAACTTTACATTGATGCTTTGATGCATGCTCCCAAAACCCTCCTAGCAAGTTCAGTTTTTGGACCTCTGAATTTCTACTCGAATACAGCAATGCTGGTGATGTATTCCTAAACAACAGCATCTCTGTATTAAAACACTGTTTCTAACGGTATTATTTTTTTAAAAGGTTAACACTAATCTACTTCATCGTGAATGCATGGGTGTGGTTTAATCCAACTAACAATAATCAAACAACCCAGAAGATTAGATTCAAATATTGTTAACTCCTGATTGGTGTCCAAACCAGCAAAAAGTGACAGAGAAAGACAGAAATCTCTCAATAAATGAATAAAAACTGTTCCAAAAAGAGCCAGAAAATGGCTGTTCTTATATCTGTCATATAGGATCCCATTACTCATAGTTAGAAGGTGATTGAGAATATACATTTTCAGGGCCTTTAAACACAGGCAGTCCTCTCACTGCAGCTTACTGAAAGTAGTTTTTTCAGATACAACTACCTGATGGTGGTGGATGGTCATTGAGACACGGGATCTCATTCTCAAGAGAGACCTGCAAGACAACAGCAGCAATGCAACACAAAGTTAGAGACAGACAGGACGTTCAATACAGAGACAAAATTAAAAAAAAATCATAAAAGTGCCAAAGTGGTAGTCAGATTTTAAATACCATGTACAGGAGTGAACACCCTCTCTCGCGATTTTCATAAAAGTATTTTAAACAGTTCAAATATCATCTGTTACACTGATTTCTCTAGACTTAATGTTAAAAAGTTCAAACCAGGCATCCATGTTTTCTCTATATGTGAGAAACATAGTCATCAGATATGTGAGCCCTGACTGTGTGAAGCAGAAATGTGTCTGAAGCTTTGAAGTAGCTGGAAAAGTGGACATCTTTGTGTTGTCACATGTTTGTCATGTAATAGCTTTGAAAAAGCTTGCATACTTTTTCTTTTGATCTCGTGCTTCTCGGGTAAAATTAGCATAACTGGACCAAAGTCCTGCATGTAAAACTGGGAGGAAAATATACAAAAAGCTAAAAAGTAAAGTTTGAAATATGTAATAGAGGGAATTACAGCATTAGCGAACCTCTCTTTAAAGCTCGATAGACATAAAACACAACATAAAAGTAAAGAAAAGGGAAGTAACAGACTGAATCCAGAGATTGTTTTAACATTAAATAAGTAAATTGAGCTTAAAAAAAAAAACGAATATCAACCACCTTAATCGAGTCAATCATTTCTGAAATGAGATCAAGACAAGATCAAGCTCAGCTAAGATTCGAGGGCCGCCTGTGACCTTGTGCACAAGATAATTTCATGCTCAGCAGATTGATGTTGTTATCTGATCTAAATTGCAGCAGGAGTTATTATGACCCTCAAACGCTGTCGATTCAAAGGAGCAAAAATCGGCTTTATCTGTGTGGCAGATTAATGCTGTGCACATATTCTCTCTCTTAGAGACACTGGACTCTGCACTCAGGCATACCAATCCCTTGAACTTATGAGATAAGATAGCCCAAGTTTATGAATAAAAGAGAAGGCATAACATGTAAGAAAAACGCTATTACTTAGAAGAAAAATGTCTATTTCACTATACATATTCAACTTTTTTGACTATGTTAAAGAAGTTTGTGCTTCAGTCGCAGAGTGAGCAGCATAAAACTGTGATTCTGATGAGGAAATGTCCACTAGGACAGAAAGATGGCGGAACAACAGCGTTTCCTGCTCATAAACATTCTGTTTCATTATGAATCTGTTAACTTAAAAGATGTTTGCTCCTTTTAGATCACCAGATAGCATCTCTGCTATTTTCCAGGCACTCCTCTAACAGATCAGCGGGGAAAGATATTAAGATGATATCCACGACAGAAGAGTCAGATCCACAAATCTCGGGGTACATCAGAGTAAAATATAATGGACTGATGCTGGGAGATAGGAGAAAGATAGAAGCTCCTTTAAACCAGCAAAACAGTAAACTTTAATGTTTGTCCAATACTTTACTACCAGTACTTTGTGTCACATGTCATGAATCAGTTTACAGTTGCCCTAAAGTTAAAGAATTACATATCTGGTATCATTCAGGGTCCTTTGTTGTAACTTAATCTGTATTCAATGATAAAAAAGCTTTCCTGCTCTCAGTTTACTTACTACAATTGTTATTCCCACATTATTCATAATTTGTAAGCGTCAAAGTGCACTCTGCACCCTTTTAAACACACCGTTCAATCAGCCTTTTATTGTGCTTTCCTTCACTCTTGCACTGTGACTGCAGTCCACAGTCTTTTTGCTTCCTCCTCTACTATTGCTTCATAGCCCCGAGGTTCCTATCTGCTTATTGCAGTAAAGGTGCATAGGTGTGTGTGTGTGTGTGTGTGTGTGTGTGTGTGTGTGTGTGTGTGTGTGTGTGTGTGTGCGTGTGTGTGTGAAAGATTAGGCTCACGTGCTGACACTTCAGCACATCTTGCTGTAGCGTGTGTCATTTACACCAAAACACAAAAAGCAGAGGGAGTATCTTTCCACTCATTTTCTCCACCGTTATGGTTGATAAGTCGCTGGCTCTTTTACTATGTAAATCTCAATTAATCTGTAAAAAAACAAATCTTATCTTACGACATGGTAGATCACACTGAGTTCAAGGTTTTCAAATCACAAGTAAGACTTGGCTAGATTTGATTTCTGCAGGCCATGTGAGGCAGTGAATACATATTTTGTGCAGGGGACAAAAGAGATGTGCTTGACACTGGCCCTACCCTCTGTGTCAGTCAATGTGGAATCAGGATGTTGGACCGAGGGGCAGGGCGCTGGGCCTGTTAAATATTGACTGCAAGTGTAATAATTAACCTTCCACCAACTCCTGCTCTCTTAAACTGGCTGCTCTGCCTCGCTGCCATTGCTTCGCCGTCGTTGCTGACATTTACATCTTCAATGTGCCTCCTCTAAGTTCTCTGCTCGCTGTCAATATCGCCCGTCTCAGCTTCATCTGTCTTGGTCCTCTCTGCTCCGTTTCTACTTTTCTGTATCTTCCCCTCTGCTGCTCCGGCCCGGCTCCCTGTGTCACGACACCCTGCTGCTCGTCAAAACCTTTGGCCTCGTCCTGTGAAAGCCACTGGGCCATGTTGCATCTAAAGGTGAGTACAGCCTTTCAACTGAAAACTGAGGATTCTATGTGAAATTTACAGACTTAAAACAATGAACGAGGACAACTCCAATTATTTATTTTTAAAGAAAACCTGACAAAAGGAGGTGGTAAACAAAAAAAACCCTATTTTCACCATAATTTTACCACATTAAAACAGCTCTATGTTGAATTTGTAAGACAAAATCTTTCTTCTCTAACATGCTGAAGACTTTAGAGCTTACATTTTGTGCTCTTTTTGAAAAATGTACACATTAGTGAATAAAACAAACTTGTTGTAATTCTAGTAATTCTCTAACTAATGGTAATGTTTCTATCTTTGAAGAGGCAAAAAGCTGCAATCTGATTGGTCTATTCAACAGAGGAGAAAAACACCATGTACAAGCATATATGGCTTAACAGAGCTGCTAATCATTTAATTGCTTTATTGTTCTGTTTTTCTGTGCAGAGTTTTACTGCAAGGCAAAGTCTACAGAGCTATTACTCCGCAAGCTGAGCAACATGGGATGAAAAAAAGAACAAAATGTATTGCAAGATTTAAAAAAGACAACTCGCTTAGGTTGAAACTGATCGAATATTGATCAACTATGAAGCCAATCTTTTAGTAATTATGAGGACAAATGTCAGTGTAAGCAGGAAATGCGTGGCCTACGGGTACATAGGTCAGACACACCCATATATTCACATATTGAAAAGCGGCCTCATGTTGACAGCTACCATAAAATCTGTGTTATCTATACAAGCTTTGGCCCTTTGGCCGTGCTGCTGGGAGAGTGTGAGCAATGATGCCGTCTACTTCAGGCAATAAAACTGGGAGGAGGAAATTGCTGGGTCAAAGTCACTCTCAAGTGGAGACTCCTCACCTACTAAAGCAGCTGCCTCCGATTCAAAATCCTGAGTTAACCTCGATGCTTTCTCTTGCTCCTTTTCTCCTCTCTCTCTCTCTCTCTCTCTCTCTCTCTCTGTCTGTCACTTTTGATTTCAACTCAGGTATTCCCAGAGCAGCACTCGACCCCCTCTGAAGAATCTGGAAGTGTGGTCTCATCATAGGTTTGTCCATCTGTAACACGACCGCCTTGGAGAACAGGCGAAGCTGTCGGCGATTTGCCTTCTGGTGCTTGCTGGATGTAACAGCAACTCCATGTGGAAGCGGTGTCAGTTCCAGTGGAGGTGCTGTTACCTGCAGAGAGCCACCCAACGCAAGCTCTCATGTTAACAAAGATTGTTTTTTCCCTGGTTCTTGATTCTAGGATGTTTTACTTCAATTGATCGGGAGTCTCGATGGGGCACAAGGTGATGACCTATGAATTGACAGCCAGTGGTTGTTGGCATCTGCCTGTCAGTTCTGTAGGCCACTGCTGTGTTTGTCCTCCTTAACGTGTACAGACATTAACGAGAAGGTTTTTTTTAATTTATTTTTTTGAATCCTTTTTACAACAAATAAAGTCTGGATGAGTTGCTCTGTGCGTGGATGAGTCTGTCATTTATGCCCTGTTGCTGTGTGTAATAATAAAGTGTGTTGCCAAAGAATGTCACTTTAAAATCACAGATTTGCAACTATGCATTTATTATTTAGCTTACTTTGGATATGTATAAACAAAGTAATAACACAGATACCATAACATTACATTATGATATACTAATACTTACAGGATCATTAAAGGAATTGCAAAGATTAAGTTATTTTTTATATTTTTTACAGTTTTAAAGTTAAGTTGAAATGAAACAGAGTGAAATGAGTGCCGGTGCCATTGTTGACTGGCGTTACAGCCCCATGGCAACAAGTTGCCACAGGCTACTTGACATTTGAGAGGCACAGTAATTAGGTTCATTTTCACATGAAGATAAACAAATATATCTCAAAACCAAACCATCAAATTACAATTTGTCAACATGAAAAATTGACTTAACAATGGATGTTTTAATAATATATGATGTTGCAACATGCTATGTAGTGTGTCAGGCTGCAAACAACACTAGTATGTTTGTTTGGTCTTTTCTATGAATAACTATGAAAATGTTACAGAGGATTAAATCTAATTATCTATGTGCTTGAATCTATCCAGGCTCAGCCATAAATAGTGATAATGGGATGTTTCCTATTTCACTATGTGCTAACTGATCAATGAAAAAAGTGCAATGAACAGAAAATATTGATTTAGACTAGGCGAAGGTATGTGCTAAGTGTCACCATGTGGCAGGTAACTGAAGACTAATCTGATCTGAATACCTTCATCAGAGGATATGGGGGTGGAGGGTGTGGTGATTACACACAGTCTATACCAACAGAACTCATGATATAATTCAGTGATCATATTACTACAAACATTCAAATTACTTTGTGTCCTTATAAGTCAAACCACACATTACTACAGAAATACAACAACTCTACTACAACAACTGTACAATGAGACAGATGTGAGGACATTACTTGTTTGCAGGTACACTCTGTGCTGTGTTTTCATTAAATGCAAATTTGTATTGGATTACGCACCAGGAATAAAAACAGTATGACCTGGAATGGCGGGGGCCCTGCAAGCATACACACAAGCTGAAAATGCTGCCTTTGCTGCCACCTAGTAGCACTTGATGAGAGCACACATTGCAGCATTGAATCAGTGTTAGGTGTAGTCAGATAGGCAGCAGGCCTGAAGCTCAAGTGTCAGTGTGGAGTGGTACTTGCAAGATAAGACTACATTTTGACACAGGACCACTTTTTTTTAATGAAGCACAGCTCATTTGGGCAAAATCATGTCAGTGACATTCTGCACCAATCAAATTAATCAAATAACAACACACCAGTTGACACATGATGAACCAAGGAAGATAGCGCCGTTGTTTGGTAGGTATTAATCACTGGAGGTCAGGTTAAAAGGAACAATATCAAAGATTACTCGCACACATAAAGGAAGCTGTGTAACCTGCGCACAGGATTAAAGCGAAGGCGGAAGTGGAGAGGGGGGAGTTATTCTAGTTTCGTGTACTCTTCGTGAATGTAAATAATATATGTCAATGGTTTTCAACGGCAGTGGGGTTTTATTTAATAATCACTCAAACAACACAAATGAATCGAGTGAAATAAAACGTTTCTGTGTCAGTTAATCGATTACACTCAGTGTAACAGGTTTATATGGAGAATCAAATGATGGCTGTATTTTGAGGAACTAGTGATAGAAGAAGAAACACTGATATCCAGCGGCGAGTGGCGGACCAGCACTTCCGTGAAGCGGTTTAACGCGCTAAAACGATTTTCCGGTTTGTAGGAGGGTAGCAGCATGTCTTCCGACAGCACCATGGCCAACGGTAACGGACGAGAGACCGTCCCGAACGGGGAACCGGTCCTTAAGCGGCGGCGGGAGAGCGACCCGCAGGAGCCCCGGAACAAAGTGACCGTCGTGCTCGGAGCGCAGTGGGGCGACGAGGGCAAAGGAAAAGTTGTGGACTTGCTCGCAATGGATGCGGACATCGTGTGCAGGTGCCAGGTACACAGCCACACCGTCGATTTAACTTCACGGTTAACTGTTCAAACTGACCACTTCTACCAACAACGGTGTTTGTAAGAAAGTCGTTAGTTGCCGTTAAGCTTCCGTTAAATATTCATGACCTGGTTCTGACGTCGACAGCCTTGTCAGAGCTCCCGGATGTGGATGTGCTAAAATGGTGCTGGTGACGACTGTTTAACCTAGGAGCCCCTCCTGGGCTCAGCTGCTTAATGAAGGAGCCATGTGTTAATCTGTGCTCTGGTTTACTGTAAACTGGGCTCTCGGATTTATAATGGGCGCCCACCGGTGTGTAACCCGAACCCACGGGCGCACTGGGCCGGTAGCCAGCCGCGGGAGGCCCCGTATGGCTTCCGGCCAGGAGATGTCACTGTACAATAAGGAACAGCTGCAGTCATCTGTATCATTTAGCTTCTACCCGCATACATTTATTATCTGAGCCAGACATCATAACGATTCATTTAAAATACTGCCTATACCACTAACGCACCACCGATAGTAGGGTAAGCACAGGTCGCGTTCCGTTTAGTGTAGCAGAGTCTTTACATTGGCCCCATCGTCCACAGCAGCAGCACCCGGACTCTGTTTGACCTGGATTGAATGGAAGCTTAATTAGTATTTTGAGTAACATCTGTGATTACCCTACTGTTTCATGTCAGAATGGCTGCTGTGAAAAAGGTCTTTACACAAATGATACCACACATGGTATAATCATTCCTAATGTTACACCATGTGTGGTGTCATTTGTTTACTGTTTACACATGATGTAGCAGAAGGGGTGTAGTAAGTGTAGGCAGAGGTGAGTTGTTGTGAAATGCTCGACCAGAGATTATAGTGGAGGAATAAACACGGTGGACCATCAGAGCTTTGACTGGACCTCACTCAGGGAACTTTATTGACACACATTAACATATACACACACAGCACACCACAGCAGTCCCAGTGCATCTCATTGGCTGTTATCATTGTCCGTCATACAGTACCTGCATTAATATGTATGCCTACTGTTTGTGACACTACAGCATAAAGATTATGTTTCCCAATTGAGAGCATACTTTTCACACATGTTAACAGTAAGATTTGTGAATTCATTGTTATGATGTCAAGTAGATGGAAGTTGTTTCTTACTGAATGGCAACATGTTTTTGCACAGAAGCCGGCCTCCTGCTGCTGGCTACCAGCCCAGTGTGTAAACCGAGAGTACACATTTTCACATGGCTTTTTTTTTTTTTTTCTTTCTCTGAGCCCAGGGAGGTTTCTCATGTTTTTTTATCTGCTGCCGTGGAAGCAAAATGTGTACTGAATCCAGTGAATGACCTCCACATACTGATAACCATATCCAGTGAATGTAAGGTTATGTAAGGCACTGACCGGCCATTTTCACCCAGCTCGTCCTCTGCCTCTCCGCAGTAACCCAGTGACATTAATCGTTTTTTTAATCTTGTAACTAAAGCTGACTGGACCGTCACTGAAACGCAGGCTGAGGTGTTACACAAGAACGGGACACAGTCCTCACTGTTAATGGATTCTTGTTTACGTGCCCTCATATCAGTGTTGTCTCTTCAGAAAAATGCCTAGTAGCAAGTTGAATGTATGTACTGTTTACAGGGAGGCAACAATGCAGGTCACACGGTGGTTGTGGACTCTGTGGAGTACGACTTCCACCTGCTGCCCAGTGGAGTGCTCAACAAGAAGGCCGTCTCCTTCATCGGTAAGAGATAAAACATGTTGTGTTTTGAAAGACTTGAAGTTGGCAGGAAGATAAAGATCCCAATAAAACATCAGTATGTGACCATTATCAGGGTGAAAACCACAGCAGACAGTCTTATCAGTTATGTGTCCACTTTATGGACTACATGGCTGTTATATGACACTGTTTACAGTTTATTAGGTACTATACACCTAACTAAAAACTAATACAGCACTGGCCTGTCCTAAATGCTACTGGCCATTTTTTCAGAAACATTGTGTTGGCCTCATTTCTATCAATGAGGGTACACTAAATAACAGAAGCACCTCTCAGTGTAGCACTATAGGGTTCAAACTACCACCTCTAAAATGACCAAAAAACTGAATGAACATCTCTTCTGCATTTTCTCTTTTTGGTTGCTATGTTGTTCCATTACTGTGAAAACATAAACTGAGAAAAGGGCAAACATAAAAAGGAACACTTGTGTTATATAAATAAACCTCAGGAAAAATATTAGCAGTTTGTTACTCATAAACAATTGATACGATGAAGTTATTTCTCTCTGGGACTGTTAAAGTTTTATTTTACATTACAGGCAACGGGGTGGTGATACACCTGCCAGGTCTGTTTGATGAGGCTGAAAAGAACCTACAGAAAGGCAAAGGTAATGTTTTCTAAATGAGGTTGATGCAGTGATATGAACACTTCTTCCTGTAGAAAGCACTGTCAGTATCAGTAAATAGGCGTTTTCCACAGAAGTAATGTGGGATTTGTTTGTACTGCTTGCAGGACTGCAAGGATGGGAGGAGAGATTAAAGATTTCTGATCGTGCCCACATTGGTGAGTATGCATTCTCTCATTCAGGTTTTAGATTTGGGAATATTCTCTTATTGACGATCCCGTCTGTCCGCCTCTAGTGTTCAACTTCCATCAAGCAGTCGATGGAATCCAGGAGCAGCAGCGCCAGCAACAAGAAGGGAAAAAGTAAATCTGCCCTAATTGGTTTTTAAAAATCGTAAACATCTTTACTTGGTGAAGTGTATATTATGTTCTGTTCTTGGGTTGGAGTGATTTTTTTTCTATCTTCTATTAAATAGTTTATTATGCTTATTAATGTTGTGTTTCTATATGTTCTCCAGTTTGGGAACCACTAAAAAGGGTATCGGTCCTGCCTACTCCTCCAAAGCTGCCCGGAACGGTCTGCGAGTCTGTGACCTTGTCTCAGATTTCAAGGTTTTTGAGGAAAAGTGAGTTTTCTTTAATTTTCTATGATCTAAAATTAGATAAATTGTCGAAGACTGGTGGTGGGAACCCCATATCAATGTTTAAAATCCCTATTCCAGGTTTAAAGATCCCTTTAAAACATACATGAAGACACACTGAAACAGTCAGCTTGGAACAGTAATGTGTGTGTATTTTTTCCACAAAAAAGTATAATTTCCATATTAAGATCCTTTAATAAGGCATCTACTCCTTTTAAAAATTCCAGAAAGGGAGGAAAATATTAACACATCAGTCCAAAACCTACTCTCAAATACATCATTCTGCAGGGTTAAGCACAAACATCAGACTGTAGAAACAGGAAGAAAAATTTACATTTTTCTTAAAACTTGAAAGAACCAACCAACCACATTTTCTACATTTATGGGGCGACATGATTGACATTAGCGTCCTAGTTCACAGTGAGTAGATTTATTTGTTAGATGTCGTAGTTCTGTCAGTAATTGTAGAGCCAGTATTTTGTGCTGCCACCAGGTGGCGACATCTGGCTGTGGTACACATGTGAAAACTGCTTGCTCTCTGCTTTCATGCATGCATTAAGGTAGACCCTTTTTTAAAATTGATGGCTCCATTCCTTTAAGTGTAAGATGTGTCAGTGAGTGAGAATGGAAAAGTCCTTGAACACGTAAATGGAATGCAGCCATCATTAATGTTATTAATTCCACCTGTGCTTCTCCTGGTTCAACGAGTCAATATGTCTGCTGTGAAAAGGGTCTATAACCTGCCTGTCATGTATATCATGTTGTGAAATTAAATTGTGGGGGTAAATTTGCATGCAGAGGGCTGCACATAGACTTAAATGAACATATAAGCTAACTCTTTACTCTGTGCTCCTTACAGGTTCCGTATGTTGGCAGACCACTTCCTAACCATGTATCCAAAGCTTAACGTTGACATTGACGGGGAACTGAAGCAGCTGAAGGTGAGGACAGGTTATCGTGTCAGGACATACTGACACCTGCCTGGCATTGATATTGTGACAGCAGATGTTTTTCACAAAAGACATGGTGACATGTCACAGCAGGGAAAGCACGGGTGTAAATAATAAAATGAATTATGGCTGAATATTTGTGCTGGCTCACTGCCACACTGGCATGGCTCACTGGGATTCTTGAACAGAAAAGAGCCATCATTAATATCATCAGTAACACCTGTGAATTCCCCACTATGACAACTTGAAACGTGAATTTCTCATGACATTCAAGCTTGAGAGTCATGAACAGCTCCTTTTTTAAAATCAGATTTTCAATGAGCACAGTGAAACTTTGAGCAGATGGATGTGAAAACATCAAACTTATGTTTGAGCTTCACTGTGCAGAATGATGTATGAGCAGAAAAGCATATTTTTGAGCGGAATATGACGACATTACAGTAATCAAGATTGTTTAACTACTAGTTCCCTATGACGAGGATGTGTATTTCTTCTCACTCGCAGTTTGAATGGATGACTGTTGGAGTTGTAATTGGCATTTATTGTTGAACAGTATTCAGTGTTTTCATTGTTTTTAGTAAACAGTTCAGTTCACACACACACACACACACACACACACAATAAGTTAACAGATTTCAAACAGATGCTCTAAGAATGTGTGTTTTTCAGGATTACACAGAAAGACTGCGTCCCCTCGTGACTGACGGGGTGTACTTCATGCACAAAGCTCTCAATGGACCCAGCAAGAAAATCCTGGTGGAGGGAGCCAATGCTGCTCTCCTGGATATTGACTTTGGTGAGCAACACAGGGTATTGTGGAATTAATTATGAAGATGGATGGATGTTTTGCCTCCTCAGGTTAACAAATATGTCTCCGTTCAGGGACGTATCCTTTCGTGACGTCTTCCAACTGCACTGTGGGAGGAGTGTGCACTGGTCTCGGCGTGCCTCCGTCATACGTTGGCCGAGTGTATGGTGTCGTCAAAGCGTACACCACCCGGGTGGGCGTTGGTGCTTTCCCCACAGAGCAGGATAATGTGAGTTAAAGACACGTCTGAAAAAAGTCTGTTATTCAGTGTGATGATAAAGATCCTGCTGATTAGAGATAAATGTTATGAAGGTGAAAAGTCGTCGATGTTGTCATTAAAGGATCAAATTGATCACACTCAGGCGCTCAGCAGAAGCTTTTTGTAAAATAGCCAACATACTCCACTGGGGTGAGATACTGGATGTGTTATTGTCAGATTACCACACTCACAACAGCCAAGCACATTCAGTCTTAAGATGGCAGCAATGGAGATCATTAGGAAAATGTTCAGGGAAAAACAAAAACTATTTATTAAATACTATTTCTGATAATATATAACATCACTAACTTACTGATGATGAAATATTTTTCTATATGGGTGGGTTGGATTTGTTGACATTATTTATTGGTTCCTAATAGATTTAGGTTTTTCCTCATTCTGAAAAAACTTGAACTGTAAAATAAAGGAACCAGGACAATAGTAAGTTCCGGTTTGCCTACAAAAATATGTCCCTGCAGCACTCTTTACCCTTAAAAACCCCAGAAGATTTGCTGTATTTTTTTATTTGGAACAATATATTACTGAACCAATTATAACAATTATTTTCATTATCTATTATTCTGTCGATCATTTTCTCAATTAATCGATTAGTTGTTTGGTCCATAAAATGTCACTGAAGAAAATCACTGTTTCCCAAAGCCCAGATGTCCTCAAATGTCTTGTTTTGTCTGCAACCCAAAGAGTTTTTCTTTAGAGGACTAAAGAAACCAGAAAAGACTCAAAGCAGTTAATCAATTTATCATTATAGTTGCTGATTAATGTAATAATTGACAACTAATCGATTAATGTGAAAAATGCTGCATAGCTCAGCAGTGCTGCACAGAGGTGCTGAGTAAATCCTCTCCCCTGTATGTTCAGTAACTTCTCAATTTAAGCTCACAGTACCCAGCGTGTAGCTATTACTCATTTACTCCATAAATTGAGAGGAGATGTGATTAGACAGCAGAGGAGAGTAGTTGAAGTTACCTGACATCCCATGTTGTCCCAGTAATGCAGATTCTGTGAGCCCAACAGGCCTCAGTGACATCCTCAGTTTTCCAGGTATTGTGGTCAGCTTCAGCCTTGAGGTTGCAGAGGCAGACTTGTGGTCAGATCTAGGTTAGTTCAAATCTCTGAGACTGCTGGGAAACCTTTTTGTGGTAAGAAAAATTCTGCCACTGATGTGCACTTTATCAAGAGAATTGTTGCTGCTCAGTGGTTGACAGTAGGGGATTGTGTTTGTGCTGGGAAGTGTTCACATGTGAGTGTGTGTGAAACTGAAACAGGATGTTACTGGAAAAGAGCTCGCTTAACTATCCCTAGAAGTCCAAACACGCTGAATCAACACAATCTCCCTTAAAATGGAAGTAAATATGATTGATTGATTTTGAAAGTTTTATTTATTTTCTCACACAATTGACGGTGTGTGCTTCTTGTTTGTTGTGTTTTAGGAGACTGGGGACCTGTTACAGTCCAGAGGGAGAGAGATTGGTGTGACGACGGGCAGAAGGAGACGCTGTGGTTGGCTGGACCTGATTTTGGTCAGATACGCCCACATGGTCAATGGCTTCTCTGCGTAAGGAACCATCACACCATTTCAGAATACTATCCTCACCTGCTGTTGTAATTACTGGAGTGACAGTTTACAGAACTCAACAATAAGGATTGCTGGCCTACAAGTAAAATACCACATGGGGTAAAAAAACAGCAACTTTGAATTAAAAATTGACTTTGGGCATGTAGCAAAAAAACATTAATGTTGAACCCTGGACATGAGATCCATCATGCACTCTGACAGTCCATTGTTATCAGAGTTGCACATAGTGACTTATTTATTTATGTTTTGTAGAATTGCCCTGACGAAGCTGGACATTTTGGACACGCTGCCGGAGATTAAAGTGGGCGTGGCCTATAAGGTTGATGGAAAACCTCTGCCAAGTTTCCCAGGTAGGACGTTTCTACTTGTTGTATAGAAGTGCTCTGTGTCTGCCCATTACAGAAAAATAATATCAGATGTAACAATTACTTCAGATGAGGTTTTAGTGTTGCTTTATAGTAGGGGGCAGAGTTTAATGACTGTAGGGCTGCAGCTAATTATTATTTTCATCTGTAAAAATAGTAAAAGGTTGCCACTCAATGTGATGTTCATATAGCCTTTTGTTTCTGACCTACAGTCAGACACACCATTTTCAGTGATGTATAGTAAAGCAGCAAATCCTCACACATTTGAGAAGCTGGAAGCAGTGAATGTTTGTTATTTTTACTGAAATTAAAGGCTTAGATCATTTTATAATTGATTAATAATCACATTTTTGCACCTGATGGCTGCAATGCATGTTTGGTCCTTTGGCATGGTTTGACCTTGATGTCCTAATATTGAATTGAAAATACTAATTTATCCACAAAAGTGTTAATACCAGAAACATAACTGCTGTAAGCACAAGAGAGGACCTGCCTCTACTGAAAAAGATTATTTTCAGAGCTACTACTTGGAAGTTGGTTATAGGTAAATAAACAGCTTTTATGCTCTTTAATGTCTTATTTCACATGGGTCAGCTTTTACTTGCAGGAAATGGTACAGCTGGGCTTTTTGAAAATCTGTTTTGCAGCAGATTTGAAGAGGTATTTATCTTGTGTATCTCTCTGCTTTTACCGCCAAATGGAGCAAATTGAATTGTTAAGCTAATGAGCCTCGGGAGGATTAAAAACCCCCCCCCCAATACGACACTGCAGCTGCTCTCGGCCTGCATTTTAACACTGATTTCCTTTATACATTGATCATTTTTATGGTTGATGTGCTGGATGTTTGAAGTGGCTCTTCTTCTTGATCCCGATCTGGTTGTGCTACAGTCTTTAATTGTATGTACACGTAGGAACAAGAACAAAAACATTTCACCTTTCACTCAATGTTTTTGATGTGCTTCCACTGTAGCAAACATGGACGTTTTGACGCGAGTGTCAGTGGATTACCAGACGTTTCCCGGCTGGTGCTGCAGCACAGAGGACGCTCGGAGCTTCAAGGATCTGCCGTCACAGGCACAAAATTACATTCAGTTCATCGAGGACTTCCTGCAAGTGCCAGGTCCGTAAAAAGGCACTTTACATTAATGCAGAGAAAGCAGCCAAACTCTTCTTCGCTTTGCCAAAACCTGCCACTCACAACTTTTTTTTTCTCATTTCAGTGAAGTGGGTTGGAGTCGGCAAGTCCAGGGAGAGCATGATCAAACGGTTTTGATCCGTCCGCGGACCTGAAGTCCTCCTCGACGACAGCTCAGATAATAATTTCAGGTTTTGATAGGATTGACAGAGGAATTTAAAATGCAAACGCTTATCCTAAAGGAAAAACTTCACCAGCAAGGCTATTTGTGAAACGTTTAGTTGCTGCTTGTCCATCACATTTACAGTAATTCTTAGATGTCATTTATGCATTCCACATGTTGTTTTCTATATTTATAAGAGCGTTCATTTTTAAAACCTGGTGCAAATGGATCAACCTTTCCTTATTCCATTCCACAGTAAAGCACGGTTCAGTTCTGTAGCATTTGAGGCTAATTAACCTTAATTGATATCTGTTTGTCCCATATATGAAGAGCCATGGATTAACAGACGTAGAAGCATTCATTTTAAAGGGTGCCACAATAAAGCAAAAGATTATTTTCAGGCTTTGTAATGAAATGGATAAATGATTGAAAGCCATCATGCAATCAGTAGATTGTGAACTTTTTTTATTTTACAATTTTAAAAAACTTGAAAAACATGAATGCATCTCAGTTGTTAAGTTTGTAGCTATTTTCATGATTGTTGGAATGAATAAAGTGGTTTTTAAATCATCATCAACATAAATCAACACTAAACAACTTGAGTTTGAAAAGATATTTTCTTCATAATATTTGTGTAAAAGTAAATAGAAATCTCACGTCCACACAGAAACATTGACTGGTGTTGTAGAAGTTTGTGTAAATGTGAAAAAAATGGCAAACGAGCAGTATTGTATTGAGTACATTCCATATTTCCTACGCCATTTCATTCATTTTGTCAATAATGTAAAAGACTCTTACTGTGTTTTACTCTTATCAATAAAAGGAAACTGTAACATTTAGTGGGTGTTTTTTAAATGTCTCACATGTCTGATACACAGCTACAGTTTATTCTCTTTATATGAATATTCTACGGTTTTTGTAGGAAAAGTAAAATAACAGGACCAACAATTATTTCATTTCTGGTCACTGCTGTCATATTCATCATGAGTTGAACATGATCCTTTTTAAAAAAATGCACTGGCCCACATGAAATCTGCACCTTGGATGATGTGTGATGCATCTCTAAATCAACTTTAAAGCTGCCTTAATCAATATTTTTATGTTAAAGACTGATCAAATGGTTATGCATAATATGAATGGAGTAGCTTGTATTGATAATCAGAGAACTATGACCTCAATGCTCCCCCCTAAGTAGTCAACTATTTGCCAAAACATTCCCTACATCCACTTTACAAGGTGATAATTTGTCAAATTTGTGTTCACAGCTTGTTGTTCTGACCCCAGGTGGCCAGAAAAATATATTATATAGTAATAGTAAATGCAGGTTTAAAGGAATCTACCAACAGAAAATCTACCATTCTTGAAGTTGCTAAAATCATTTATAATTCAGGATCCTACAAGCAACAGATAAATGGACCCCATTGTTCAAAAGGCAGATCGAGAATAAAGGTTTTTGGGGTCTTTTTTGTGTTATGTATTATATGTTGCATTTACTGAGCAGGACATTGTCAGTGCTTTTTGTTAGAATGTATGTATGTATGTAATGGGGACTCTGGTATTTCTGTGCTGTCATTTCCTATTACTCATAGGTTCACAAACGTATACACTGACCAATACTGATATCTTCAAAAGGCTAAAGTCAGGCAAAATTCGTCAAGCAGATTTATCAATTTAATTATTAAAAAACAGTTTTAAAGAGATCCCTAACAGTGGCTTTGGTGCAGACTTAAATGAAAGACCTCTTCAATGATGGTAACTAATTATCCTGCTGATTAAATTGGGCAGAGAAGTAATTTCCTCACCAAAAGGCCTCCTCCTCCTCCTCCTCCTCCTCCTCCTCCTCCTCCTCCTCCAGTATGACGGAACTGCCACACATCTGCAGAAATATTAGTTGTTGCTTTTTAAAGGGAGGCATGCTGGGTAGTAGACACATATTCTCCCCTGCACCTTCGCACACCTTTCAGTCAGCCAGTAATAATTTTTTTATCTCTCTCTTACTTTACACCCTCCTTAGTTATGCTGACTTCCTCTCACAATTTAAAAGCTTTTCAGGACCGGGAGGGATTAGATTAAAGTATAAAGTGGATTCCCTGACAAATCGATTGGAGGTGTAACAGCGGAGCTTCCCAGATATTCTAGGGTTTCTAATGCATTAAAGGCCCTGCACACCCACACAGGTATTTTCAGCTATTCAGGGCTGATTAGACCGCAGGTTGATATTGGGCAGAGATATGTTTGGAAGTAATGTAATTATAGTCTGCATATAACAAAGGTTGAAAAAGTTGCTACGTGTTTTACCAAAACTTACAGAACACTAAAAATAAAACTTGAAAATATACCAAAAGTTTGTTGGGCCTTCAAACTGCAGATCATTTGTCATCAGAAAAAACTATTCAATCTCAGTGTTTTCTTTGCTTTAATGAATAGGACTTTAGAGCACAAATTATATTGATTATGAGAAAATACAGAAAGTGGTAAATTATTAAAATTACATGAACAACTTTTGAATCTCAGCTCATTATGGAATGTTTCATCATTATTAGTTTATAACTTTTAATTGAGTTCAATTTTATTTCATCATAGACATTTTTTATTTCCCTTTAAACAGGAACCTGATGATCATTCTGCTGTTTTATAAAATCTCATTTAATTCAAACCAAGACATGTCTTTTTTCTGATTCCGCCCCATTAAATAAAAATGCTGTTTTTCTGATGTTTTTTATACTATGTTGAAAGTGCATGTTCCGTTATATGAGCAAAGTTGCAGACGTTTGCTAACCAATCAATTTCCAGTCCAAGAAGTCCCTGCATCATCAAAAATGGCAGAAAGTGAACTTACAGTAGATGCAAGAAGGCTTAATTGAAAATAAAGTGCTCATAATAGCGCTGTAGTCCTCCTCCCCCTCACGTTTCTGCATGTCCCCCTTCCTCTCTCTCTTTTGTTTACTACCACCTTCCTTGTAATTGTGAGCACATTTATCATCAGGTCAATCAATTTGAGCCTTTTATTCAAGTGTAGCCTCTTCTCAGATGTTCATCCCTCTTCAGGTCTCTTTCCAAAATCTGCCTCTTGTTTTTCTCCACTGGCTGGACCTTAATTAATTTATTTTCATATCGCCAACTAAACCTCTCATTAAATCAAAAGGACATCTGAAATTGAAGCCATCAACCTACAAGAAGTAAGGATTCTTTTTTATTTTGCATTTTCTTTCTTGATTTTCTTATTTCTTTGCATGTGTGATCAGGAACTTGATGGGTTTCAAAGCGGATTGTGTGTATCACATGTTGTGATATGACCAGAAACCAATGAAGCAGATACCAGAATTATTAATACGCTAATAATATTAATGATAAGAAAATCTGCCTGTGAATACTACCCTGGATAAGAATGTCCATTGTTATTGGTAGTACAGCATGACCTCTTTCAGTGTAAACTATATTAATGTTTGTATTTTGTTAGTGTTTTTCCATATTTGAACTATTTACAATGATGAAAACTCAGGAGTTTTATCTGACTATGATTTATGCAGTAGGAAGCAAAGTTTTTTGTGAGTGATGCAAAAACCACCAAATGTTGCCTTTCTTGCAGTATTCTCTCTCTGTGTGTATCCCATTGAGCTTTCTGATTAACATTGAACACTGCATTTATTTCCCCTCAGAATAAACAATCATTCCTTCTTTTGTTTCCACAAACCTTCCTCATACTGCATTGTGTCATGATTTATGTAGCCAGAGCAATGAGACACCTGTTTCATTGCAGTTGGACTGTGCTCAGTTTTCATAAGAACAGGGAGACAGCAGCTCTCACACAGATTGAATTGAAGGAGCTAAATGTGTTTAACAGTTTATTTGGTGAGTGCATAAAATAAATCCAATTCTGCTGCTCAGCAAGTAGAGATCAGGTACAAAGTATTTGCTGGAAAAGATGGAGAAAGATATGTCAAGTTCTATCTCATTACAACATACATATACTCATTTGACAAATGCATCTAAATACATTACAGCACAATGTACTTGTCTAATGTGTTGCTATGATATATGCATTTCTAATTGTTGTTTGTTACTTAAACCCAACTACCGTAATGTAATAAGAGATCATTTGTTTATTACAACTAACATTGTTAATACATGTGCACATCTTACCTAACTAGTAAACAAAATATGTGGGCGCTATAATTGTTCGTATAGGCTGAATGACATACAGCACAAAAGTGGAAATTGTACAGGATATCAGTGTTTTCTGGTTTTTGGTACCTGATATAAACACTATTCTGTACCTCTACAGTCACACTATTTATTGATACATGCTAGTATATGTAAAAACTGCATTGATCCATGTTTCTATGTTATATGAAATCCCACCTCTTTCAGTTCATGTAAAGAGTATAAGAAAAAAAAAGTTGCCAACTCATCTTTCTCAGTAGGGCGTGTCAAACATTTCATCCAATCCGATGTGAAAGAAAGATCTGCAGTTGTGCTGATCAGTAAGGCGACATCGTGCGTATGTGGGTGGCAGCTGTGTTTGTGATTAATACATATGTGTGACTTGTTTGTCCAATAAACAGAAGAAAATGTATGATCTCTTTAATTAAAATATATAATAGAAACCATTTTGGTTGAATTTTCTCACTGAGTCATGCTTAAAATCAACAACCATATTTTAATACAGGGATGCAACATCAGGTAACATACAACATTTAATATGTTTTAACTATATCATATAGATATACATATCTTCTCTGTAAATCACAAGTCCTATGTTGTCCTTTGAGAAAAAAATCTGAAACCAAATGAGAGAAAATCTAGCACTAAATTCATGGCAAACCAATATTTTGTCCTTATGCAGTAACACTAAGACAGCGTTGCAGTTTCACTGCTGTGTCTTTTTGATAAGTTGCACTTATAGTTTGGTGAGAAACATGGTGTCATGCTTCATTGAGGACCTTTGTCATTCTTTGTGGTAAGCAGGCAACTGTAGTGATCAAACTCCTTTCCAGAGGCTTTGAACAACAATCACATTAGCTATCCCGCTAAAGCCTCTTTCTTATCTAACCTACAGACATAAACACATGTCCCGTCCTTCACCTTAGCTCGTTGGAAGACCAAACAAACAAACATTAGTTAGTTAGTTAATTAGTAAAACATTTTACTGCTTAGTTGGAGTAAAACATCATGTAAGCATAGCTGTAAATATGTCTTCAGTCCGTTTAAAAACCGGTGTGATTGTAACTATTTAGTACTACTGCTAACAACACGCTGTCTACATTATACTTGTAAGCTCCAGCACAACTTTGTTAACTTCGTTGTCCTGCTGGGGCTCAGTTTGCCAGATGCTACCAATTAAACACAAAAAGAGAGAGATATATAGAGAGATATATACCCAAATACCATTTTTCCCCATACAGAACTATTTGAAAAATAAAAAGTAAATAAATATCATGTTGACATTATTCTAAATGGGATTTCAGTTAGTCAGTTAAACTGTAAAGCTGTCAAATGTGACATTTACAGACTTATGTGCAAATAAGTATCAAAATCAGTCTTTTCCTATGTTCAAATAGCCTCTGGCCGTTACAGATTTTCAAAAGATTTCATAGAGAGTTGCAGTGACACAGCAGAACAGCTTCACACCTTCGTCGCTCAGTAACATCCAACCACACCAGTGAGCTAATGGGATCACTCGATCTGCTCCCAGCAACCTGCTCTTCTGTCATGGCCTGTCGCAGTTTTCTACCACCTCTCACTTCACAGATAGAAAATGTAGAGACAAACCAACAGCACAGAGCTCCTTCAGACCACTTTCTTTGAATTATCACAGGTATCTTATGTTTGACGGTGCCTTTATGATCTCTGGCTATTCTCAGCTGTGTTAAACTTTGCCTGCTTGCAAAATGACATGTACAAGTCCATGTTTCTCTGTCCTCACAGCTAAAGAATATTTTCCTGCTCTGTTACTGTCAGTGGTGGCTGCCAGGGTACTGTGCCAGGGCAATATATCAGGCTAAAGGGGATGAGCCGAGTTATTGTTTCGAGAGGAACTTGGACTTGGAATTGGAGCTGGTACAAGTAACAGCACAAGGTCACTATAAAAGGATTAAACATGGCATCCAGACAGTAACCATATACCCCAACAAACAACCAGTCTCTGAGTGAGTGAGTAAAAAATTACTTTCCACTCCTGATTAGGATGAACTATTGAATGGAGATTTCTAGGATTGTTTGAGTAATTATTGATTAATTACCACCATCCCAGCTCCCCACCCAGCAGCTACAGGAGCAGACTCCTGATCTGCTTTGTGGTCAGAAGCAACAACATTGATTGTCTCCAGAGGGAACATGGGTTTTCTCCAAGTAATACACACAAAATTCATTAAATCCTTATTCACAAAATTTCAAATAAAACGTAAACGTTTTCCTTTAAAATAGCTGTTTAGCTGAGTAACAGCAGACTAATATATCTGATCTCCACAGACAGTGATGGTTGGCTCTGACTGAGCAACATCTTGGGTGTTCGCCAACTTGTCTTTATAACTTTAGTTTAGTCTGTGCGGCCTGTCTCTCTTTCTGTCTTTTACTATTTATTAATATGATCTCCCTTTGGTAATCTTGTATGCCAGTTAATTGACATTATTACTTATTAGGGTGTAAGAAAATATTGAATATAATAATAATAATATAAAAAATATTGTATCGCAATATTGTGTTTGGTGATATTGTTGATTCTCAAAAACACTGTATCAGTATTTGTGTTCAAACCCCAAACTGCTAGATAGCATTGTTGTAAACATAACTGAGGGCTGTGACGGATGTGACTGTGCTAAAAACAAATGAAGATCCCACCGTGCTGGTTGCATTAAAAAGTCAACTTGTTTACTCTTTTTTTGGGACATATGATGGTGTGTTCTTTATATCATGACAGTTTTCCTCAAATTTGTATTGTGATACATCTCGTAGCTGCAGATTCTTGCCAATAAACAGCTCTATTACTTATACTGTTTATACAGCAGCAATAACAGTGGCAATAACAGTATAGTAAACTGTCATTAGAGAACATCTATTCCCATTTACGTGGTCAGGTTTACAGTAGAACAGTGCCAAAGATATGAGAAAAATGTTTATTATTAGTTATGCAAGCAGCATGACCCCTCACAACGTCAGTCTGTCAGTCCACAACATTGGTTCTGACTGATCATCTCTCAATGACTTCTGGATGGAGTGCCACAAGTTTGTAGGACTTTTCAGCTAGCTAACATGATAAAACTACGATGGTAAACATGGTAGACAGTACACACAGACACTAATAGTAGCATTTAGCTCAAAGCTACTTGCACTGTGCTGAAGTACAGCCTCAAAGAACCGCTAGCATGCCTGAACACTCTCAAATGTTGGAAACAAAAAACGAAACTAATATTTATTTTGATTGGGCCGAACAGACTGTAGTGAGACAAGATGTAGTGAAACTGTGTTAAAGGGGAACAAAAATTACAACTATACATGTGATAACGATAACCTGAGGAAAACCATCTCACTGATTTGAATAGATGTAACCAATGACACTATTAAACTTTGAAACCAGGAGTCAGAAATCAGCAGCAGAAATTTCCTGACCCGGCTGGTGCTAATGATGCCTGAGAGTTCACTTCAGTCTGAGAAACCTTTATCCCCACCCCTGTGAACACACGCAAACACACACACACACACACATACACACACACACACACACAGAAAGAGAGCAGCAGCAGTTCTGTCAAGCAGCTTGTGAGGATATTGAGAGTAGGGTGAAGGGTGGCTGAGCTGGCTTCCCCCTGCAGAGTCTGCAACACCAATCGGATGAATCTCAAACATTAATCCCACAGAGATATTGACAGCATGCGGAGATATGACTGCAGCCCCTGCTGCCGCACACTGCAGTTCAACACTAACTCACAGGAGAAAACTGTGAAATATGACAAAGTGATCGAAAACTGGAGTCTGAAGACACAATAAATCCACAACCTGGGTCTATCCTCATCATCATCTCCACCTTCATTTGTGCAGCTCTCTCTCTCTCTCTTTAATTCACTCCCTCACTCTCTATATAGTCAGTTTGATTGAGTATCTTTTTCTCTCCTGTGTGCTCAGCAACAGCCTCCCTCCTCACCCCACACTCAGACACACACACTCATGCTCTCACACACCTCCCTGTATGCAGCTGCCTGAACTCGTGAAACACTCTGCATGAGGCGACTGGTACACTGGGTTCTTATGATCCTTCATTTTGAGGTAAGCACACACGGGCTGGACTGTCTGGCGCATTGGTCAGTACCTTACATCTCAAGGACCCAGAGGGACTCTAAGTGGTAATAAAATGGGATCACTATGGCTATGACTCGGTTGCAGCAGCTGCACTGTTGGCACTTAATGCAAGCCACATTACAATTTCCTTTTGTCTGGCGGTGTATAATCTGTCTGTTTTACAGTCTGTGCTCTAGATAAACTGCATATTAGTGTAATGCATCTTGTTTGGTATATGTTGATAGAGGCTGGATGAGCAGTGTGTACATTCAAATGTTCTACTTTGGCCAGAATATGCTACAATAATGTATTTGGTGTTAAACAATTATTGATCATTGTGTTCTCTAATTAATTCATGAGCTATTGAACTGTACTGTTGTTCTACAAATGCAGAAAATGTATGTAAGAACTAGGCATTTTCAGTAATCTTCTGCCAATATAGGCTTGAGTTTTACATAAATTGCTAACTTTTGGTTGCTATGTGTTCAATTTAGTAAGTGGACAGTTCCTGTAAAACAGTTTGAGGAGCAAGTGTATATTTTGCTGTCACCGTGTGACAGTTTATTGGTCTAATTTTGGATGAAGACCAACAGATCTGCTGACTAAAGAGCTGCAGTCACAGAACTTTGGAAGACGGGAGCTTGTGTTTTTTTCTTTTATTCTGGCTTGTGGTCCAGTGATGCAGAGTGACTTGCAAGCGGCAGGCCCACTGGTCCAAATGATAAAAGTCCTCCTCTCTTTAATCATTTCCGAACAATTATGAAACAAAGGGAGTGTCTGACACATCTATCAGTTTCTCGGCTGCATTGCTTTAACAAGGTAAAGATGCATCAGAGTGCAGAGCCTTGGCTCCAGTTTCAGGCAGAGAATGCTTTCTTGGTTTGAGCCGACAATGACCAACATCATCACACCGAACCAGGTTTCACCACTGGACATCACTCATCTAAGGCTTCTGCTTCTTCTGTGCTTACAAACATTCACAGCTCTCTGAAGTTCCTATCTGCTTTTTTTGGAGGTACCCGCACTACTATATTTGTTTCCCAGCTGCTGATCAGTATCACCTAAAGGACATAAATCTAAAATGAGGCATCGTTCTCATCCAAAACTGGGAACTCACCCTTTTTGTGTGACACTGCCACGCCTGATAGCTTCAACTTGTTGTTGATTGTTTTTGTCATCGAGGATTATCCTCCCTACTGACAGCTTTTGTGTTTTTGAGGAAGTGAATGTTGTTCTTATCTTACTTGAAATCTTTAATGTAAATGCTGCTAATACTGAATTGCCATATGGAAATGTGTCTCTGGCTCTATCTAGTGTCCCCTCCTTCAGAGTGTGAGGTGGACGGGCTCCCCAGTAGTTACGGATCCAGGGACGCCATCCTCAGGTCTGGGTCGAGGAAGGACTGGAAAAGACGAAGGCGTGGGCAACTAACGCGGATCAGCAGGTAAGCTCAACTATTGTGGGTGCATCTGTCTTCAATCACATCTGTTCGATGTGTGAGGCAGGCCCGATGACGTTTTGTCAGGGATGTTGCATTTACTGTGTGTCAGCAGTGTGGTCCATTTAATGCTTCATGTGCAGCTTATAGGCAGGCTGCTGCAGGCGTGTATACAGCTGGGGTTGCTGTCAGGCGCTGTGGTCAGTATGAAACCCTTGTCTTTGTGTGGTTGCTGATGTTTCAGCTGCAGCAGCACTGAGGCTGGCAGAGGGAAACAGCAGCCTGCGCTTGGACTGAGTGGAGGTGCAGCCATGCGCTGCTCCACCCTGCTCTGCATCCTCACGGGGGTGCTTCTCTACTTGGTGCTGGGAGCTGTGGTGTTCCGCGCCTTGGAAGTTCCACGAGAGGAGGGCAAGCACATGCACCTGCAGGACACACGCCGGGACTTCTTGTTGAACTTCACCTGCGTCAGCCCAGAAAACCTACAGGTCCTTATAGAGGTACAGCAGATCGTGACAAGAGCCGCTCATTAATATGTGATCAGTGGAGCACCTAGCAACGGTGTAGTCTCTTCAGTTCCTCCAGTGGGTGGGGCATCATGGTGGGTAGAGGAACTCAAGTTCTTCCTCCTCTTGGGATTTCAGTCTAGTAATGGGATAGTAGCAATTTACTGACACATCACAACCACCTGTGCTACCTAAATCAGTTTTTTGTATGTGATGCCTAATCACAGGTTATGGCTATTAAATTAGTTGTGAGCAGTTTTACCAAATTATTTTATTTTCCTTCCCAGTTAATGTCATTTAAGGAATTTTTACAGGCCTAATTTAAACGTATTCAAGATTTTACAAAAAAGAAAAACATTTTTTATTCATATCTATGATATATATATCATTTTGTGACCCCATAGATGTCCTGACAGCCAGGTTGGGAACCACACTGAAAAGTAATCTAAACAAACTTGTGACTGAGGATAATGCTGCACTGTTTTCTTTCTTTCATTGTCATGCGCATTCAATTTTTTTTATGACTTTACAGGCTGAAACATACCTTTAAGTTATTGTTGTATAATCAAAAAAGCTGAAATGCAATGAAATTAACATGTAAAGCTGATTCTTTTATGGAATATTTTCTTCAATATTATAGTGATTACTACTTCTGTCCAATATACAACAGGGTCTCAGTAACTGAACCTACAAATTGTGAATGCAAAAGGGACATTGCTTGTGAATAGGTTGTTGTTATTTATATATAAACAAACTCCAATCTGAAGCTTAGAGACTGTCCACCTAGCTAAAAATATATTTTGGCCTGGTGTCCGACAGATAACTGTCTCATTGGGAACTTGGTTGACTCTGACGCTACAACTTCAATCAGATTTGTGGGTCCACAGGGTGACCATTCAGATTTGTAGAGTGCTTGGCACTGGTCAGTGAAGCTCTCTGTGACCCTGTGGAGCAGTACAGCACACTGTGGGCCAGAGAACAGGTGTAGTCAGAGCAGCTATGTGAGGATGGGTCAGCTCTAGTGAGTGTGTGTGGGTGTAAGTGCATGAAAGCTGATCCATGCATAGGTTGAGTGTTAGAAGCCAGGTTGGCAACCGTGATGTGATCCTGAGATGTTTGTCCTCGTTCCAGAATGAAAGTTGTAAACTACTGTTTTAGCCTGCAAAGTGATCTATAGATGCAATGGCTGACATTTACAAAAAGGTTAAAGGGACTTAAGAAAACAGTGCAGCCTTCTTCATCCTGGTTACTGATTCAATGAAAAGACTTAAAGGATAATGAGGACACATGTATTGTGGTTCATAATATTAGCAGTTAATGAATGACAAAGTGTTCAATATTAAATGAAGAAAACATACATGATGAAATAATCCTGTGGATAAATTGTTTAAAAAATACAAATTAACCAAATAATTACTTTATATTATTTCATGATGGCATTTATCATAATGACACAGTTTGTTTTAATAAATAAAATGTCAAATATGCAATAAAAATCAAAGTTATTACAAAAATAAAAAATATTTAATAGAATTTCATAATTAGAAGTTGAGTTTTAATAGTTTCTCCGCAAAATATTGTTTAATTTATTCAAAAGAGACAAAAAGAGAATTGTTGGACCAATAAAAAAAATGTAATTACTTAAATGAATAAAACACAAATAAGTTAAGTTTTTTCAAATTAATTTTGAAGCAATTGTCTAACTTGTTGACTTGATTTGAAAAAACTTTTTTACTGAACACAGGCCCCATTGATAAAAGCTACAAAGATGAACGATTAAATTCAGTCTCATAAGGACATTGTCTCATTCATCTTTAAGAAAATAAGGTTAACACAAAGAATTTGAAATTTGTTGACTTTCTAAAACAAAAGCTCCCAGTACAATGTTTCCACATTATTATAATCATAGAAACACACTTAAGCCACCCGATGATATGATGTTTCTATTGTTAGGTCCTGTTGGAAAATCATTAGAATAGTTTAGATGAGCTTGCACTGTAGCACACTTTAACACATGTGCACTTCATGACAGCTTACATAAGAGGTGAAGTCCTGTTATTCATGAGTGAACCAGGCAGCTGTTTTAAAGTCATTTTTCAGATGTTGTTCAGTTCATCAAGTACCATTGTGGGTCAGTTTTCATTGAACCAGTGTCAGCGGATGTCAACAGGTCTTCAATAGATTCAAAGTACTTTCCGACTACAGTATGTTTTCAATTTGAGTAATGAGAGATGTCACAATACCACTGCTGTACCACTGGCTGTTAATGTGGATGATCACGTGTATGGTGATAGTACAGGATGGCTCACTTGCGATGTGAAAAAATAACAAACAGATGAATCGATAATGAAAATAATCTAAATAGAAATCTATTTCAAGCAATCTGTAACACAGTGTCACTCCTGTCATTGTATATTTTCTGTTTTGCAAAAATAGATTTTTCATTAACCCATAAGAACCCATGGTGACACGTGTGTCACAAACACTGTAAATGTCCTTGAATCTTCCATATACAGCTTTATGCTTGACCTTAACTCATTAAGTCCTTAAGTGACATCTACAAAACATCCTGGTGTGGTGGTCAAATGACAATCATGTGACTGTGACAGGAAAGTGTCCCCTCCAAAATGTGGGTGTGACTGAAATGACAGAATTGACAGAAATTAAGGAAATGGCTAAATTCAAAAAGCTTGTTTTTTGTTACTAACGTAAGTTTAAACCCATTTAACAATTCTAATGCTTTAATAGTATGTCCTGTATTGCATTTAATCTGTTCTGACCATATTTCCTGAACAAAATAATATAAAACAAGTTACGAAAATGTTGCTGTGACGTATACGTCACATCGGGCTTTTAACCGTAAAGTTGTCATGGAAAATCTGATGTGACGTCTGTGTCACAATAACAAAAAAGGTAATAAGCCCCTCAATTAATTTCACTGTTTCAGTTATTTAGAATTAATATATGCCCTGTCAATTTAAAGTATATTTGAAGAAATATGAAACGAAAAATGAATGTCAAATTATTAATGTATTCATAGAGTATTTATTTACCAAAAACGCCCATTGTGACTTTTATGTCACAAAACAAATATTTGACATTTAAAAAGAAAAAACATCAGAAATGTGTTCTATGAGTTCCACTTGGTCTGTGGTATATCCCCCATAGTTTTCCTTAAAGAAAAATGGGTCTGGATTCTTATGGGTTAAAACACAAAAGATGATCTTTTTAATGGTTTTGTTCTTCAGAGCACTCAAAAACTTACAGACTGAATCTCTTAAATGCCCACATGTGGTTACTTTGCGGCCAGGTATGTCAGTATATTGCAAAACTGAATTCAACTGCTCTCCCTCATCCCCATATTTCCCTCTACAGTCTTACTCCCTGTATTGTACAGCACTGAAATGTGGCTAAATAGTATGACAGAATAGAGTGTGAGACAGTATTGTTTCTTGGCTTTAAATAGTTCAGACAAATTCCCAACAGTGCACATTGCTAACCTCATAATTTACCCTTTGACCCTGAATTCTTTTAATTTAACATGAGCCAGTTGAGGTGGAGAAAAAGTTTAAAATTCCACATTTAAGATCGAACAAGGCCCGAAACCAAGGTCATCTATTGAATGAGCGAAGGCAATGTGTAGAACCCAATAAAATCAACATTTTTCATATGAAATGTTTTTAAAAGGTGAATAAATAAATAAACAAATGGTCATATAAAACCAGATGTTAGAGAATTATACTAATATTAGCTTTAATGTTGAAAACAACAAAAAAGTTTGGCAAAATCCTTGTCCATGTTAACACTAATTAGAAGCCTCTGCGATTCAAATTAATGCACAACTGGAACTGGGAAACATTCCAAATCAATCAGTTTTTGCAAATGAGTTGGGGCGGACAGATGCAGTGGCGTCAGTCCATCAGACGGGCTCAACCAGACCCAGCCATGTCTCTGTGATCATAAACTTAACAATGTTAATAATGATAATGCTCAATCACAACTTCATCATAGTCAGCTTTAAATTCAGAGTTAACAAACGTCTTCAAGTACCAACAGACATAAAACCGATAATTAGATCAGGGAATTAGATTATCTGTGCTGGCAGTGGTTCGATACACTCGGGACAGAATGGAGCCGTCACAGTTGTACATCACCAGTCACTTCGTTGTCTCTGATTGCCGGCTGCTGATGCAGTGACAATGCAATTTCCACACTACAGCATTTCCTACATGACTGGGGGACCTAAAGCCTCCAGCCAAAGTAACAGATTATAAAGTAATACATTGATTGTTCCCATCCCAGGAACTGGTGGAGGCCGTCGGTGAAGGTGTGGATCCCAGCAGCAACATCACCTTTGTCAGCCAGTGGGATCTAGCCAGTGCCTTTTTTTTCTCAGGGACAATCATCACAACCATCGGTGGGTGTCCATTAAACTGTTAAGACCTCCAAAATGTGACTGGAATCTGTTTCATTTCTGACCTTTACATTTTACAATTGGTGCCTTCAAATCATCTGCTCCTACACCTCAGGTTTTGGAAACATCTCCCCCAAGACAGAGGGAGGGAAGTTGTTCTGCATCTTCTATGCCCTGGTGGGAATCCCGATGTTTGGTATCCTTCTCGCTGGAGTCGGAGACCATCTGGGTACTGGGCTGAGGAAAGCTGTTGCCAAAATAGAGACTCTCTTCCGGGTCAGACCTCAACAGAGCTTTCAAAGTCTTCTTTGCTTGCACCGTACATGTACTTCCCTTTATTTGTCTCTTCCTGCTACGTTGTTTTCCTCTGCTGACAGAAATGGCGAGTTAGTCCAACCATTGTGCGAGTGATCTCAGCCGTCCTGTCCATCCTGCTGGGTTGCCTCCTGTTTGTCGCAGTGCCTATCCTGGTTTTCCAAGAGGTGGAGAAGTGGACTCTTCTGGAGTCGGCCTACTTTGTAGTTATCACCCTGACGACAGTGGGGTTTGGAGACTATGTTGCAGGTATAGAACAGTTAATCAACCACCCACAGGTTTCTTAATGTACCCTGACAGAGGTGTGTACAGGCTCTCTGAGGGAAAATCATAAAGGAACAGCTTTTCTTAGAGGCCCCAAAATAAGTGAGGCCCCATAATGGCTATACTTAAATTGAGATGCTTGGATAGAAAACATATAAAGTATGTTTCCACTCTAACTTACTGTATGTTTATACACTTAAACATACTTGTTGCCAAAGACACTGAAACTTTGGTGTTTTAGCCTCGAGGCAATGAGCTATCCTACACAGCATCAAACCCTGAAAAGAGTCATCACAAGGGGCAATTTAACATAAAACATACGAGTGAAAGTAGAACGTTGTTCTTCACATGTAAGTGACATATTGAAGGTCCAGTGTATAACATTTATGATGTTCTATTGGCAGAAATAACCATAGGTATGTTTTAATTAGTGTACCAAACCCTGGCTGTAGATAGGGCTTTTTTTGTGGCTACTGTAGTTTCTCCTACACACTTCACACCCCGTTCTCATTCCAGGCTGGAATAGAAAGTAAAGTAGAAGTATCTCAAAATCATATTTAGATAAAGAAGTGAGTAAATGTACTTTTTTGATGGCTGGTCAGTAATATAGTTCACACCAATAATACTGGGTGAGAATAAGGCATGAGGGAGGCCTGGAACCTGGAGCCCCCAAAATCACAAAATCTGCTCTTGCCCTGTCTGCATGCAGAAATGACGGTAGGGTTATTTTTGCACTGAGGTCACATCAGAGCTGAACCTGAGCTAACCAGAGAGGACCCTCAGAGGCCAAGGGGCATAAAAGTATATTCAGTGCACTGATGCATCCCCATTAAATAGCCAAATTGTCCTATTTTAAAGAGGGCCCTGAACCCTGTCCACACCACTGACAACCTATGCCATCTTGCTTTAGGATACAGATCAACTTTACTCTGTTTGTGCAAAGCTGCTGAAGTGAAAATGTTGTAGTCTAATTTGTTAATATCTGACTTGCACTTGCTTTTACATATATTTGCTTTTTCGTTGAATTTATTGACCTGTAGATGCGCTGCTGGTATGACTTAATTAGTCATCCATAAATATAACTGTCAGTTGCAATGCATTAAGTTCACTTAGCACAGACAATTTTCATTTACCTTATAAATTATTTAGGATTGTGTTCTTGTAACAGATGAATTATTGATCATCTAATCGACTAGATAATATTTCCTATCTTAAATGTTTATCTACTCTACATAAAAGGACATATGTATGTATGAATGTGTTGCCTTTACTCACTGCTGCTGTATACTGTGTCTTTGTATCTTCTTAAAGGGGATTCTGGAAATGAGGGGAGTGACCACTGGTACAAGCCTCTGGTGTGGTTCTGGATCTTGCTCGGTCTTGCCTACTTTGCATCTATCCTGACAATGATTGGTAACTGGCTTCGGGTTCTATCTAAGAAGACCAGAGCTGAGGTACTTCTTCGTCTCTCATGTCTGTTTTATCATGTCTTGTCTCTACCACTTCCTTTCTAACAGCTCTGGTTTCATCCCCTTCTCTTAGATGGAGGAACTTCGAGCCCATGCCACTGACTGGACTCAAAACATCCAGAATATGTCAGTGGATTTTCGCATCCCAGGAAAAATTGATGACCCATTCAAACGGCGTCGGCGAAAGCGCCGCCATGGCCCTCGCAGCCATGGTCACAGTGTGTCAGCTACCGGGGCCCCTGAGGGGAAAGAAGAGCAGCATCAGAGTCAGACAGAGTCAGGATCTTACACTTCTTCCTCCTCCTCTAACGAATCAGGGTCTGGATCAGAAACAGACTCTCAGGCCACTCAGACGGAGCGAGTGCCTGAAGAAAAAACTGCAGAGCCTCCAAAGGAGGAGACTCTTCCAGATCCCCACCTGTCTCAGCCTCTGGACTACTTTGGGGAGAACCTTGCGTTCATTGATGAGTCTTCAGATACCCAGAGTGGTAAACTACATTTGGATCCTCTGCTTGATACAACGCAATCCAACTCTGTACGCTCTCGTCAGCCCAAGAGGAGACGCCACAGGAGACCTGTTCCACAGAGAAGCCCCAAAATCAGCCACTCCAACCTTGACAGGACGGAGCCCAATGGAAACCCAAAACCAGTTTCAGGTCTACCACTGAAGCCTTAAGATCGAACCTGACTGCTAGCACATGAATCGACTTGAGAGATATGAAATGCGTTCATTATCTGACAGAGGAGTTCTCAGTGTAGCAATTTATTTGTGTATATGTACTGCTTACTTACAGACACTTAAGATGAAAACATGTTGCAGAAGCCTTAGCCACTTGTGGTTTGCATTTAATGCTCTTAGCATGCGAGTGTGTATGCCTCAATCAAAGATGATGAAGTGATTTTTATGCCAATGTTCCCATTACTTTTCTGAGGAGTTACTGCTCTCTACTGGACCAAGACAGAAATGCACTACCACTCTCTCAACATGAGGGCTCCCGCCTTTTACTAATCCAAATAGTGCAAGAAAGAGCAACAAAAAACCATGTGGTCAGAAACTTGCCACAGCAGCATGGTACTCATGTTGAAGAGGGGTTGCTTTGGTCTGAGACAGTTACTCTTGAATCCTGCCAACAATTTAAACGGGTACCAAACTGGCTCTTGTACATTTTTGGTATGTAACAAAACCTTTTTTTAAATACTGTGTACAACCATAATATTTGCATTTTGATGGCCAGATGCATTAATCCTACTGTACTGCATTAATAAAGAATTTTTTTAAATGAAGCAGCAGCACTGTGTCTTGCAATCATGTTTAGCACATTATAATAAGCTTCTCTGGGAAACATTTTTATCAGTATGACACATCCTGTTCTTACATAAAAAAGTAAGTAAACATCTCTCACAAAGCTGTGGTTGAGCATAATTCAGGAGTGCTGAACCGCAATGGGGACTTTTCACCAAGCCCCTGAAAATCAGTACCGTGTGTCCCAGATCCAATACTTATTGTAGCAATGTCAGCATGCAGTTTTCACAGTGCCCAGCATACAGTGCAACTCCATAAGGATCATCTATGGTATCAGGTTCCATACCAGAATCAATTACTCATGTCCAATATCTTTTCCTGAGGGGCTGTCCTGTAGAAAATGTGCTGGTCACAGAATCCGTCACATTACTGAGCTCAGAAAATAACCCACACCAGCGTGTGCTTCCACTAGGATGAAACAAGGGACCCTGATTTTGTCGTCATATAAAATGTCCAAGTCACTTTTTATAGATGTCTGTTAATTTAGTGTCTAAACACCTAGATTAAACCTAAAAAAAACCACCTTGATAGGCAAAAAGGGAAGAAGAATCACTTTATAGTTTTGGGAGTAGTTTTGAAATATACTGTTGGTATATATATATATATATATATATATATATATATATATATATATATATATAAAGTGTAAGATTTAGTGGTATTTAGCTGTGAAATTTCAGATTGGAACTAGCTGAACACCACTCGCGTCTGTATTTGATGATCTGGGAATGTGAACGGGCCGTCTGTGTGAGAAACTACGGTGGCACAATCTACAGCCAGAGTTTGTTTTGTCCGTTCTGGGCAACTGTAGAAACATGGCAGTTCAACATGGCGGACTCCATGGAAGGAGACTTGTGTGTGTCTGTAGATAAAAACAGCTCATTCTAAGGTTACGAAAACACAATTGCTAATTAAGGTGATTATACACTAATGAAAACATACCTATGAATATTATATTCCTTTTCTCCCATCCTAAATATTACGCACTGGACCTTTAATAGTTGTTATATTCAGACAAAGTAATCAAATATTCAGGGTAACAAGATGAAGTTTATACACCTATGCTTTGGGTGGCTTTGTCAGGCTGTACTTTGCCACAGTGATGCTATGAGGTAAATGCTAATGTCACCATGCTAACAACCTCACACCTACAATGCTCACAATGGCATGAACCTGATATTTAGCATGTTCATGCTCAACTATGATGTTCAACTGCAAGAATTAAGTCACAAATCAAGATACTGACAGATATACATTTTGACCTGATCATGGAGCTAGAGCAGTGGCTCTCAACTTGGTGTCTGAGGGTCCTTGAGGGGGTCCCCAGAAAATGGGGAAGATTTAGATTAACCATTATTTAACTAGAAGTTAGCCCAGTGAGAGAATGCATGAGAACGACTCTTTGTCACCAAAAAAGGTTGAGAACAGCTGCACTACAGGAAAAGTCTGAGGATAACCGACCTCAAAGAAATTCATCCTCTGGGTGCCGTGAAAATCTGTACAAAACTACCCAGCAATCAATAAAATGTTTGTTGAAATATTCCAGTCTGGACCAAAGTGGTCCACTCCGCTCCTCAAATCTTGGTCTTTTATCGATTCCCCGCTCCAACTGCAAAACTAAAGGTGACCCTCTGGAATCATCTTCCCCAATCGCTCAGATTTTCTGAATCTTTGCGCTGTTTTAAGCGGCTCCTTAAATCCCACATCTATAGGCTGGACTTATTATTATCATCAACTCCTTTCCCGTGTTTATTTAATTATTTTTTTTGTGTCTGTTTATTCATCCATATCTTAGTATTTATATGTTTTTATGTATGTGTATGTATGTGTATGTAAATATCTATATTTATATATACATGTGTATGTGTATCTTTATATTTTTTTGTAACTATGTATTTTAAAAAGTGCTTTACAAATAAAGCTTTACTTCCTTTTCTTACTTAATGCTGCTAGCATGGCTAAAAACAACACTACCAAGAGAAACAAATACAAGTCAGTGTTTAAAATTTATTCCAGGTAATGATTCTCTCATTTCTCAGACAGGCCTTATTATGTGAACCAAGAGTCTTATAATTTTATGGCAAGGGTGTAAACATTCATGTGGCCTAATGCTCAATACAGACCAGTTCAAGTTGGCGGAGGCAGGTGCTGCAGGATTCGCACTTGTATCATATATACAGCACTGTCTTGTGGAGCTACCTAATAAATGCCCTTCAAGTTATCAATATTGCCCTTTTAGCATGTGCTGCCGCTCCTCAGTTGATCCATGTAAGTGATACTCCGCTGGAAACTCTACCTTGGTGTTTCAATCTGAATATGGCACCAAGGACAAACTGCGGCTGCCGTTCTTTTGTTGTCTGTATTTTTTTTTTTTTTTTTAAAGAAAAGCTGCTGTGCCTTAATGTCAAAAAATATCTGAAACATAAAAGTTAAAGCTGTTACTGATTTATATATTAGTGTATATAATATAGTAAATATAAGTCTATGAATGCAGGTTGCTTTCTGTTTAAACACAGCCAGCAGATGGCATACAATGACACATTTCCCTCCATATGACAGTCCAAGACTAACCTACATACTTCCATACATCCAAGGTCTCTGACTGAAATTGACTTACATTTGCTTGCTAGTGACCATTTGAATGATCTAAAATAAGAGAAACAGCAATTTGTCTGTTGTCGCCCTACTTTCATGTTTTCATGGTGAGTAAGCAAAACGTTTTAAAGGAGCAGAAAGCAGGTGAGTGTTCATCTACCCTTTGGAAATCTGACACTTTCCTGCAGGACATGTAAAAAGGAAAAGGCAGCCTTGTAGCATTGCGATCGGGAAGTCAGCAGGCAGTGATGATGTGCTGTGGCAGTGGGTGACCTTTTACTGGAGGACACACACTCAGCTGCTATAACGTCATCAGTACAGCTGCTGCAGTTCCCCTGTGCTGTCACTAGGGGGCAAATAATGGCCAGTGTTTATAGTGCTGATGTAGGCTACACGCCTCACCTGGCGTTAAAGGGAAGCTCCACCCTAAATTAGATACCAATTATGTTATTTCAGCTGAATACAGACACAGACGTGTCACTTAGAGACAAATCCTGGAGCAGCTCCATAATGGGGACATTTTCTCATTCACAAATGGTTGAGCTGTACACTCACTGGGATGAGACATTTTAAACTAAACCTCAGAATTAGTCATTTCATGGCCTGAGACTCCCTTAAGCTTAACTGATGACAATGTCAAGTAAAGATGATCTGATCTCCAATTTAACAAAACACAGTCCACATAATATATATAATATAGCAGAATATAAATCCTGTTTTAGGGTGAATTTTCTGTTTAATGTTAATGTAAATGCAGTATGTAATACAAGCGTGTGTGAATGGAGCAACACAGATATTAACCTTTCTTAGAAATAATCTCAATAATAATAAAAATGTCTTCTGTTTGTTCAGCTGTGGTCCAGGACCAACTGACACTGAAGACTACCATGTGAACTCCTTAAACCCACTCTGTACTCAGTCTACTACAGGCTACTAATAAGGATGACGCATTAAGGCGTTAGTATAGGTGTACTAGTACAATATAGGTGGAGGCTGTTCTCCATCAGTTGTGTTATCTATGACTCATTGATGCAGTGCCTGGTTGCTATTTGTGTGCCCACAGAGCCACAATGGTTTCTTGGTAATCATGTAGCCTATCAGCTGACACCTGTGTGGGGTCATGACCTGCTGTAAGGAGCACCCTGGGGACCCCAGCTGCCATTCCCAGTCTGTATTTACTCCTCAACTACACAGCTATTACACCACAGCAACTGTCACACTGCCTCCTGTAAGACAGCTGCTTATAATATTATAATGCAGTAAATCTCAAAACCTTCTGACAAATCCAATGTTCCGGGCTTTGAGTGAATCCAATGAATATAGCATGACCGGTTTGGTCTCTAACAGGATGATAATGCAGACTCTGCACCAGTATGATGCAGCCCCGCAGAATTGCAGTGTCTGCAGCAGAGACTCAATGACCTTGCTTCAAGGTCGCAATGACACTGCCGTCAGTTTTTCCTCTCATGCGCGCACCACGAAAACCCTGTCCCGAGCCCCGAGCCCGCTGCATGCATGTGACCACATCAACACACACACACACACACACACACACACACACACACACACACACACACTGCCGTCCTGCACTTGTGACACAGCTAGGGGAATGTGGCTCATTGGTTTAAACAGACTAGACTAACGTTTATTGGTCTGTAATTAGCCAGATAATGCCGGAGTCTCCGGGGAAACAGTCACTTAACTAAAGTACACCACGGTGCTACTCCATTGTCTCTGTATCCAACGTCCTGCTTCTGATCCTTTCTTTCTTGTGAAATTAGTGAACAAGGTTGTCAGCTCCTCTGTGGCAACTTCTCTCCTCTCTGTGCCAGCTGTTAGCAGGCATGTTGGAGAGCGCAGGGGCAACCTATTTCGAGACGCAGCAGGCGACAAAGTTAAACAGAAAAGTCATTGTATGGTTGTTATCCGTTACATTACGCAGAGCGCGCACAGCGAGATATCCGAGACATGTTTTATGATGTTTCATTGGTGACTCTTTGGGCAAACTGCACTGCGGTTATACTATACTGTACTATACATTCAAACGTCTACCGCTTGATTAGTTCCCTTTCTAATCCCATTGGTCTCCTGATCTCTTCTTCCTTGGCTCATGCCCAAGTAGTGTAGTGGTGGATTGAGCCGGGTCAGTGTCACAAGACCGAAGGCATGACTACATTTTCCATAGAGGTGAGCTGTAAGAGACATGCAGCTCTTTCTGCAGCAGTCCCCTGGAGCTTGTGACATAAGTGGAATAAAAATATCCCTCATAATATTGAAATGTGTGGAATGTTAACTTAAAAATACCACAACAAAACAACTAAATTAGGACAAAATGCACAATAAGGACAATTGAAACGTACATTTAAACTAGTATTTAAGTTCCTCCGACGGTCATTTTATGATTGTTCTGTTAAATGTGGGGAGTTGAGCTGCTGAATATCTCCAGATTTGGTCAAGTGGCATCACTGATTCGTAGACAGCTGATCTGGAAACCCAAGACTGTTCCAGTGAAATAATACCTGGACTACATTGGGATTATCGGAGACTGGGTCATATTTTTTCACGAGTTGCAGGCCCTTATTACAATGCTGCTGATGACGCTGGTGAAAGGTGCGTGCGGACGTAACGGAGACACAGCGGACGCAAATTGGGCAGAGGGAGGAGACAGGAGCATAGGGGACGACGTCACTAAGCCACGTCAAGCTAGCGAGAGAGAGCTAGGCGGAAACCGGAAGTCGCTCAGTTTGAGGTTGCAAAAAATAAAACCGTGGTTTGTGTTTATTTTAGTAGTATTAAATATTTAATGGTTCTGGGTAGTATGTTGCTTATGTAGATAATAAAGAATTGCTCTCTCATGTTAGACCCCCGGTTCGCTTTGGGTTGTCGTCTAGCTCGAGGAAAGTTAAAATATTCTGTGCGTCGACAACTTTTATTGTGAACTTTTTGTTTTTTACCGGATATTCAGTGTTTCTCCTTCAAAGTCTTGACGCTGACTTTCTAACTACAACGGTTGTGGCAGCCGAAGACGAGAATTTATAACACCAGCGTACGGAACCGAAGAGGCCGATGAGACAGTGAGTCGCCGGTTGTTGTTATCGCCTCATCGTACGGTAACGTAGTGATGCGATGTGAGAGACCCTGCGAGGCTTGTACAGCGCCGTTACACCGGTTAAACCGACAGTGGACTTGGCAGCCGCAAAGACTTGACTGACTTCAGATTAAAAAAACAAAAAAAAAACAACAACCCTGCGATGTTTTTACATCTCCCAGTAAGTAACTGTCCTTTACCCTACACTGCTACACTGCAGACACACAGCTCATAGTGGGTCTAGGCTATTATTAATCTTTTTATCTCATTATGAATGTTTGCGGAGATGTCAGCTGCTTAACGGAAGCCTGATGTGCATGCACGATTCGCCTGGCAGAGCTAAGTTCGCGTGGCCACGTTATTGGGGGTAGGGGGCACGAGCTGCTGAATAAATATTTAATACATTGTGTAATAATTTGCAGTACAAGCTTCCTGTCCAGGTTACACCCCACTCATAAACTACCCCCGGACTAATTCACACGTAAATAAATGGTATAACACTCTATGTAATGGCTTGTGCTCTAATCGCCGATAAACACCCTGACAAAATGTCATAATAACTGGGATGCATGGTCACTCATTGGGTAAATTAAGAATGCAGGGCCATGGTTGAGTACGATGCAGCAGATAGATGTCCTCGTATGGCTCACAGCATGTCGTCCTCACTTAAAAGGCGAGCCCTGCATGAGCAAATAACAGTCCGCACTTCTTCAACTGTACACACTTCGGCTTTATTCTACATATATGTGTCTCAACCCCCGTCACTTATTCTGTTTTTTTTCTGTCTTAACACACTGAACTGTGCAAGATACCGAGCCTGCTGGACCAGGATTGAGGTCACTGATCTTAAGGCATAATCCACTATGGCAATTAACCTTTCACCGGTCCGAGATCAGTAGGCAAGGTCACCCCTGGGTGCTGTTCACTCCGTCTCCACAGTGCGCCGCGTTTAAAACCCTCAAACTGAGTTTTCATGTACAGTCAGTGTGATGCATTATCTGTGACAAAGACCGCCGATGTCCCCTTGACTGAACTATGATAAGACACCAGTCAAGACAAAGGAAGGACTAGTTTATGTGCTGTGACATTTGACTTTTAATTCATGGGGAAGAGGTGTCTTCACTAATAACATTTAACAAAAGTAATTGTTTGAGTTCATGCCAATTACTAGTTTGCCTGATTGTCTGCTATGATTAAAATCTAAATCTTGTAATTTAATTGAATCATCTTTCTTGAAATGTTACTTAAGAAAATAAAGTTCTGCCACAAAGAATGGGAGTAAAGAAGCATAGTTTGTTTCCACCTATTACAACTCGTTGCCCAAGTTTAATGTTGCTTGCTGCAATTTGGCATTTAATGTTGTCTACTATTTGTCCAAAGCCAGAGTTACATTTACACTTAAACTCAAATGATGTCTGGTACAATGCTTTATTTCTTAATGTTTATTAAAACTGGTCTCTTTAATTATTTACAGAGAGTTATCACCAAACTTCAGCTTATGACTTTGTGTGAGCGAGAGACAAGGTGTTGGCATTACTCTGTCTGTCCTTCAAGCATTCCTGTGACTGTGACCTTTGGAGTGTGTCACGCAGTGTAAGGGGGAGGGTACTCGTGCAGCGTTCAGAAATCTGGATAGATACAGTGGAATATGTATTTTAGGAAGGAAAAGTCACTGTTATGATTTGACTTACCGCAGAGCATACAGAACTATTGCCATTATACAGTATATCTGGTACATGTGAAGACTGACACTGTTATTATTGTTAAAAGCCTTTTCATAATCTAATATGTACAGTTTGTTCTGAGATGGTTATTATGAGGCTCAACAACTTGTAGAGTTGTTACCATTAAAACTACATGAAACGTGAAATGGCTGTAATAATCTGTGATGGCACTCAAAACCCTTTGCTTATTTTGCAGGTGTCCTGAGAACTGCAGACTTCAACCAAAAGCAATAGCACTTCATTGAGCTACCACTGGGAGTCACAAATATATATAGGCTTCAAACTCCAGCTCAGCAAACAGGTAATCTGTTTTCACATCGCTTTTTATACTGATGAAATGTTATGATATGCTTCCACCAGGATTATGTCTGCTATTTCTGTAGCCAAGTTCCTCCCCCACCTCATAGTTCACTCTTGTAAGGCTGTCATGGACTGTTATTTGGCAATATTAACGTCTTCTTGTGAAAATACTCATAGGCAACAGAGAGATGTGGATGGAGAAACGCAGCAAAAAATAATAGACAATGATTTTGGAAGTGTTGGCTTCTGATTTTCAGTGCAAATTATAGGGCATGTTGAAAGGGTGGGCGATGATTGCCCTGCAAACCTAAAAGGGCTAAATGAGAGACAAGTAGTACATGGAGAGGAGAGATCATTGCTCTCTGCTTAAGTTGTATAATGTTTGTGTGAGGAGACAGGAACAACCAAGGTATCAGTCAGGGGGGCCCAGTGATGCCACAAGTTTTAAGTTCTCTGTGTTTGGGATGCCGTATGCAGCCTGGGAAAAAAAAATAAAAGCATTCTGCGACAATATATGTTGAGCAGAATCAAAATGTTTTCCAAACACAATGTGCATAAAATGTCCTAATTTACACACACACACACAAAAAATTAATAAATAGAAATCACCAGTTAAATGTCAGTTTAACTTTGCCATTCATCATTAAGAATCTTTTTTTTTTATTCTGTCAGGTAAAATGTGTCAATACTCTTAATTCATGACTAATACACGGATAGTAAATTCATTTCTGACCTTGCCAGTCAGCTTATTATAGACCTATATCAAGTTTTAAATTAGGACTGGGGACATTTCTCCAATGTCACCTCTTGTGCTGTTCCTCCATCATATGAGAACAAAAAAAAGGGCATAAAGTAAACAAATTATATCATAAATTACTCTAAATAACAGTGTCTTGTAAAGTTAGTATAGGACACTCAAGCATATGTAAATAATACAAATGTCTACTAACATTCAGCAGTGAAATAATGATGAAAACTGAATCAAGAGTGAACCAATGTGTTACAGTATATCCATCTCATAATCATCTACCAGCTGTTAGAGAAAGCCGATTGTAGCCCGGCCCATCTCAACACACAACCAACACGAGCTAGCAGCCGCTGCCAGTTTGGAAACCCATTTTCTGTCAAACCTGTGCCATGATATCACACCGTGCAGAGACTTAAGTGCTGTACCAGTCACCGTTATCAGGTAAGATGCAGACTAGTCCGGGTTAGAGTGATAAAAATAAACCTCGGCCCCAGGAGGAGAGAGAGCTGGTCAGTCCAGATTAACGCTAGCCGCTGCTAGCTTAGGTAGCTAAGGGTAGCTAACCTACAGTTATATAGTGTGTCCGCTGTTGTTGAGGCTAATGCTAACGCTACTCAAAACATGCGGGTACATTAGTGTATAGTACACACGACACGTTTCTATATGGCCAGTTGAATAGATAACAAAGCACGCTAGCCCTGTTTGGCTGGGTATACGCACAGTTTAATCCGCTTTAACCAAACTAATAGTAATCATATCGCTATTGTCGCTGGCTTTTGTAAAAACATTTTCTTTACTGAAACTGATGTTCCCCATTTGCCAAAGCAGATGTTGAACTGGGCAGCGGTGCACATGGTAGATGGATACTTGTTGGTCTGCTTAAACTCTGAGCACAACCTTGTTGATTATCAGGGCTCATGTACTCGTCCTGGTGTCATTGGCTGATCCATTCACTGAGCCTGTAAACTCAGTGGAAGTAAGCTAAACTTTAAACAGGCGAGGTTTGCTGTGACCCCCCTTGCTGCTTGCCAAACAGTGCTACAATCAAGTTCAGAGGGGGCAAACTCCAAAGAAAGTGTAGACTGCCAGCTACTATAGGAGTGGATTATCTGCTGTAGCAATAAATATGATAAAGGAATACTTGGTTTGCAATCAGTGATATGTGGAGCAAGTAATAAGTTCCTCACTCAGTGTCTTGAACACAGGATGTCAGGTAAAAAGTCTTTATCTGCAAACACACCTACCTGTATTACATAGTGTATTGTGTATATGTAAAGCATGTACACTCTGTGAGATTGTGTTTGCAAGTTGACATCCAAGTAATTACTCTTTATCAATGCAATGTAAGCCAACTCAGTTTAGATGCCTGATATTGAATATCATCTTCAAACCACTTTTTCATGCTCATGCACTGACTGAAGGCTGGAGTCTAAAGTATTTAACAGACGGCGTCTTATTAGTAGAATGTTTATGTAAAATCATATTTTTCCAAGTGTCATGTCCAATAAATGCCCTCTGTTGTGAAGTTCATCTGCATGTAAAGTAGAGGCCTGTTCTTTATAGATGTCTATAAATGAGTAATACGTAACATATAATCATAGTCCTGCGGATTGACATAGACTAACAGCATGCACACAGGTCAGGACTGAGCTCTTACTGATCATATGCCATAAACACAGATTGTTGCCTGATATTTTTGTAGTCAGGCTGATAGTTAACATGTGTAGAGACATGCCAGTGTTTACCGTAATTTAGCTGTGGTGAACTTTGCAAATACAACAGAATTATTAATTAATAAATTATCTAATCCTCAATTCTTTAGGTCAGTAACCCATACCAGTGTGTACAGTACAAACAACTGTATGTAATGTTGTCACTGTGGGCAGGGCAAGGGAATGAAGCATTGAACCGACCACAAGCAATCCATTTTAAATATTGCAACACTTTGTAAATACACTGGTTGCAACTAGATTATCAGCCCAACTGATAAATGAGGAAAAAAATGGTTGCTAATTGCAGTGGAATGACAGTATATATACATGAGATAATCACTTTCAGGTCTTAACTGGATTGAGGTTATTTAGGCTGCAGAGATCTCATCATCGTCACACAGTGATCTATTAAGTTGGAACAAGAGGACAATCGGTCAAGTAAGGCTCAGCATTAATATATATCCACTGAAGAGGCCCAGAGACAGACACAATACAACTCTTTCCTCGGCCAGCCCTGTTATTCCCTTGTCACCCGTGTTTCCGATCCCTGAGGTGCTGTGGATAAAGTTAATTTAACAACAGTGGCATCTACATTTCTGGCATCCTCCAAGAAGTCCATTTCAGACTGTATAATAAAACAGTGTACTGACTGGGCCTCCAGATTAATTACAGGAGTGGTAGACCTGCATTCTGAATGTATTATTACCATAGTTTGGGCCGTGGCAGAGTAGTGGTCAGTTTGCTCACACAAATATTCACCCACTTGTTTGTTAAGTTACTTGAATGCAAAAAAAAACAGTTGCCTATGTGATATTACTACATTACACACCGGTATGTGTCAAAGAGATCAGACTGCTTTTAGGCTAATTATCTTATTTATTAAGGTTGTAATGTATGATTGACATTAAGAGCCCTGGCATGTGGCATTAGAATAAAGTTAATAGAAGTTGGTTGTGGAAGGTCATAACTGTAGACTCACTTAAGAAATTAAATCTTCTTTTAATTGTCTGAATGTTTTTTTGCCATAAGGAGTTTTATTTCTCCCACAGTCTGTCTGGGCAGCATTTTGAATCAATTCAATTTAATAAAAGCCTTTCTGTATTCAACTGTAGATTTTCCCATTTGTGGTAATGTTGACCTCAGATCCGCCCGCTTACTGAGGAATCTCTAGTGTACAAGAGTCGATGTGTGTGTTAAGTATTTTCATGATTTTGAGGAATGTTTGTTGTTGTCACTCTTATTGAATTGGAGGAGGAGATTGTCATGGTTAACTAATGGATTTAATGATAAAAGTCAGTGATTATGTTCCCTGCAGTGCTGAAATTGTGCTACTGATTTTCATGAGTACAATATATATTAATTAGAATTTTGGACTCATGAGACTTCTATGTGCTTGTATATGGATTCATAAACATACATTTCATTTCATGGCAAGCATGAAGTGTTTGCCATGCTTGTTCCTGTAATGAAATTGAGAAGTACAGACAGCCTCTGGCAGGCGGGTTGCTGCAGTGCTCTTACTGCCATACTCAACATAAGTTATGTGTCTGAATAGGGAAGAGCGGTCACTGTACATGAGCATAGTGACCTTCATCCAGTCACCTTGGCTATTTTTAATGTATAGAAATGTCACAGACAAAGACGTCACACTGTGGAGATGGTTGGAGGACTGTATAGTTTTAATTTAAGCGTCAAAGGTTCTGGTTTGGTGGATCTAGGGTATTTTTGATGGCTCAAAAAGCATAACTGAGGAAAAAATAGCACAAACAACACAGGGTCTAAGTACTGCTAAAGAACAAGGGAACAAGCAGTCCTTTTGTGATGTTAGCCTGCTGATAATGCAAAATCTGGGTGCTGTACACAGTCCATGCTTCCAGAAAACAAAATTACTTGGTTAGTAGTCTCTGGGGGTAATTTAGCATAGTTTAGTCAGACTTTAACAGAACTTAGAAGTTGGTCTAAATGCACAGGAAAATTTTACCTGCATCCATTTTCTTCTTTGTCTGCCTGTTTCATCCTGATTCCTGTGTTTACACTCAAACCATTCCACATGGATGATCTAAAGGCATAGGTGAAAACAGTATTGATCAATAATAGTTACTGTAAAGGTTTGGAGACTGAATTTTACTGAATTTCTTGAATTTCCCTCAGGATAAATAAAGTATCTATCTATCTATCTATCTATCTATCTATCTATCTATCTATCTATCTATCTATCTATCTATTACTGACACTTTTAGTATTTTTTAGTAAAAGATCAGACGTTTACAAGAGAACTGCAATGGTTGTGATTGTGAAAATACCTGTGGCATCTGTACTTAGATGCATGTTTACATGTCATAGTCTCACCTGTGGCATGTGTTTTACCAGGTGCTGTGAAGGTAGTTTAAAAGACAGATATATGAGGTGAAAGATTGTACGCCTTTACTTACTTTGACCTTTCCTTGTTTATTTTTCCCCCTGTAGACATCATGTCTTCCAGGGAGCGTCGGTCCGATGTCTACATAAAGGCAGAACCAAGCAGTCCAGAGGGAGGTGGGGGAGGTCGAACCAGCCCCGGCGGAGCTTCCTCAGACTCCTCTCAAAGTGGAGGTGGAGGAACTAGAGGAGACGGGGCTAAGCGTTACTCCCCGCCACTCTACACACCAGCTCTACGTTGCCACTTCAAAGACGAGGGTGGCGATGGGGCAGAGGAAGGCTCCACAGGAAATGGAGCAGGGCGCTGCAAGTACGCCCTAAGCACACTGCCCAAGAGGCTGTGTTTAGTATGTGGGGATGTAGCCTCGGGTTACCACTACGGCGTGGCGTCCTGTGAGGCCTGCAAAGCGTTCTTCAAGAGAACCATCCAAGGTGTGTTTTGTGGTGAGGTTAAATTGTTTGCATAGCAAAACAGCAGTTAATATCCTCCCCTGACACCTTCTGAAATGTTCCAGTTGATGGGTTTTACACTCTGAGTTCTTTGATCATGTTAAATGTGGAGCACACTGACTTCTATTGACCACCAACACTAAATAATATTTCAGAGAAGTAGTGCAATATTTATATTTTTCTCACTACAGCTGTACACTATTCTAGTATTCCATTAAAAGTTCTTATTTAAGTTTAAAACACAAGAGCACAGTTAGTTAAACAAGTTAAAACTATTAAGCTATAGTAAAAAAGTCTGAAGAAAGGAGGAGTCTCTAAGGACCCACATCATATACTAATGGTGTTATTCTTTAACTTGCTTCAGTACACTGTTGCTACAACCACACCATCTGGTTTATTATACTGGTCTGTTAAACAAAAAACCACCGACACCCTGCAGTTACTGTACTGTATGTATGTTGGGAAACGTTGTGTGTAGGTACGTTAGTTTATGCAATTTCCACCCTGAGTATGTTCAAAAGATCAGAAAGGTTTAAAAAATAGGAAATAGAAATATAAGAAGGTGATTTTCCTTATCAAATGATTATTCACATTTTCTTTTTTAATCACCTTCTGAGCAGTAAATTGATATTTTTTGTTCTTCCATAAAGGTAACATTGAATACAGCTGTCCAGCATCGAATGAGTGTGAGATCACCAAGAGGCGCAGAAAGGCTTGTCAGGCATGCCGGTTCACCAAGTGCCTCAAAGTAGGCATGCTGAAAGAGGGTGAGTGTTCATGGTGTGCAGGAGCTCTGTAGCCTTTCTTTCATCATTGTCTTTTTTATTTATGTATATGGAGGGTCTCTGTGCTAATATTTTAAATATGGTTTATGTTTATTCTGTGTTTTCCCAGAAGGAAACCTAAAAATTATTTAATTTTTCACAATGTAGGAGTTCGTCTCGACAGGGTGAGAGGTGGAAGACAGAAGTACAAAAGGCGTCCAGAAGTAGAGAATGCCACATACCAGAGTGCCCCTCTACCACTGACAAAGGAGAGTGAAAAAGGTGGGATTAATATTCTTGTCATTAGTTTTTTGTTCTATAACAGGCCACTGTTTTTTATTATTAAATGTCCACCACTAAATGTCAGAACTTAAAGACTGTGGGTGCCACATGTCACTGTTTAAAACTGTAAAGCTGCACTCTCACTTTTTCAGTCAATACAAGAGTGAAATACTGCAGCTGTGCTAATTTGCACAAATTTAGATGACCTAACTTAGAGCTCTTGATTCATAAATCTGCCTGAGAAGTTGAGCAAGTTAAAAACCAAAACTCTCATTTGTGAGAATATGTGTCAGTCAGTTGGCAGGTTTAAAACCTATATTTGAAATAAGGATATTGAAACTTGCATGAATATAGTACAGTATATAGTACAGAGTTACAGATTGTTTAGTTGATAATGACCATACTGGATGACAGTGACAGTGAGTTGATATTTTTGGTATCAGCGTGTCACTGCAATTTTTATTTGTGTATTATATTAATCCATTGATTTGTGTGTTTTTATGACATAGGTTCCTCCAACATCATTGTGTCCCACCTTCTAGTGGCAGAGCCAGAAAAGTTATTTGCCATGCCTGACCCGCTGCAGCCCGACACAGCCCAGCGCACGCTCACCACCCTTTGTGACCTTGCTGACCGTGAACTGGTCGTCATCATTGGCTGGGCCAAACACATTCCTGGTAAGAGATGCAGAGAGGATCAAATTAGGGGAGGAGAGCCAGTGATTGAATGGCAGCAGTGGAAGAGATGTAGTGATCCAATCTCACTGACCAGGAAGAAACTCGCTGTGTCATGTCCTGACTCAGGCCATGACTTCTACGTTTATTTTTACAGAACTGGAATACTGACTATTATAAATGGCCTGTGTCAACCCGATTCTGATGGCTGAACAGCCTAATTGATAGGTACAACAAAATTAGTAGGTAAAACAAAATCTGTGGAACAAAATATATAGTCAACACCAACTAAATTCATTTACTAGTGTGTGTGTGGTTGTGTTAGAAGAGGAGACGCTGACAGGTCAACTGAACTGTGCTTGAGTGTATTACAAACTAGAGTTGGGTCGCCAGCTGCCTACAGTATGTAGCCCATTACTTTGCTACTATAAAGACATGGGACCATTGCTTGCTGTGTCAGCTGACACCAAAAATGTGAGTTTTTTTGCCAGTTTGCCTCCTCTGCATTTAAATTCCCCTCTCTGTTTCTGTGTCTGTTTATTGCCCTCCAGGCTTCCTGTCACTGTCCCTAGCAGACCAGATGTCCGTGCTGCAGTCAGTGTGGCTGGAGGTGCTGGTGCTGGGTGTGGCGTACCGCTCGCTTGGCTGCGAGGATGAGGTGGTGTTCGCAGAGGATTTTGTCCTTGATGAGGAGATGTCACGTGTTGCTGGACTGACAGAGCTAAATGCAGCAATTAGTCAACTTGCTCGCCGTTTTCGTGCACTAAATGTGGACCGGGAGGAATTTGTCATGCTAAAAGCCATCGCACTCACTAACTCAGGTATTTAACACTTGTGTAGTTGAACAGATATGCAGACCTGAAGATTATATTGTGTGTTAGGTGCAGTGAATGCTACTGCAAAATAAAAAAGAATATTATTCTTTGTAATGGACTTTGAGCCTTTTTTAGACAGATCTGTCATTGCAGAAACATTCAGTGTAGAGTAGAAATCTTTAATATTAATATAAGTTTAGTCATAACCTTAATATAGATATCTATTAAAGATTCACTTAAGACTACTGTCAACAGTAGCATCAACACTAGCATATCCTGCTTGGCAACAGGTCCACTGTTTGTTTTGTAAACAAAGGCTGCCATTAGTTTGTATTTGTGGTAATTTGCTGGGCAACACTAGCTTTCTTTATGTGGCAAAAGCTGTGAAAAATTCACCCTACAATGTGCCTTACCATGTGCTTCCTGCTGTTCTGTCAGACTCTGTTTACATCGAGGATATGGAGGCTGTGCAGAAGCTGCGGGACCTCCTCCACCAGGCCCTGCTGGAGCTGGAATGTCAGCGGCGCCCAGACGACCCCCAGCGGGCAGGACGCCTACTTTTAACGTTGCCTCTCCTCCGACAGACTGCTGGTCGTGCTCTCACCACCTTCTACAGCATCAAGACACGGGGTGGTGTACCCATGCACAAACTATTCCTGGAGATGCTGGAAGCCATGATGGACTCTCCCTAGAGCGGACAGCAGCAGAAGTGCAGAGGATGCAGAGAAAGACCCAACGGAGACCTAGTCTTGAAGAGTGGATGAGTGATTCGTGAGAAATGAAAGATTTTATTAGAGAAATAATAATGAGGAAAATGGTCCTTTTTCCCTGGGATACTCAAAGAAAGGAAAAGAAAAGAAAAACCTTGTATTCATGTTCCTAAGTGGGAATTGGTTATTTACAGTAAGATGTAACTGCCAAACTGGTTTCGAGATCCAAGAGTGAAAACATATAACATGAATGCCAGAAAACTTCTCAGTTTCAACTATTTTCATGGCGTGTTCCATCACAGCATCGAGCTGCAGTTGCATAACCACTGAAGAACAACATTTAGGTACCCTAGAACAGACTGCAATCATGTGGCTTTTGAACATTTTTTAAAAAATAATGCAACATCTACTCATGAAAGCCATAATAACATATCTGGTGAAAGGCTTGAGGGTCCAGTATAGGGTCAGATTGACATGCACATGGAGTGCTTGTATTTACTATAGTTTAGTGTGCCGTTATAGGCAAATTCATAGGAATTACTTGCAATATGTTAAAAGCAATATAATGACTCGATTATTGTCTGTCACATTTAAAATGTGGTAAAAATGGTGAGACATCTAGTTGTGTATGTATATCAGTAGTTCTTCACTCTCAGGACCCCAAGTGTTGATTTTATAAACTTCTAGCTTCGAGTAGAGACTGGTTTGGGTCGGGGAGTCCAGGTGAGTAGGTTTAAATGTCTGGTAAGAGAGAGAACCACGGACACTTTTGGGGTCACATAATGGAGTTGGGAACCACTGGTGTACATAGTAGGTGCAGGATTCTTTATACAAAGGTTGTGCAATGGATTTGTAGTCGAAGAGAAGTGCATATTAAGATTGTGTGCTCATAAAATGCTCTACTTGGAAGGTAATATATTCAGTGTTGTCTGTAAATCCTATTGGCACACAAAAAACTGGCTTCCATACAAGCAAGCGTGTGCGTTTGTGTGCAGTCTAAACCAATGAGCTACACTGAGATCAGGGAAGAACACAAGTCTTTGACATTAAAGCCAGTGTGGCAACAACTGTGGTTAGAAAAGAAATGCATATGCCTCATCTGCTTTTTTATACTATCCTCTCCACTAGATCCAATTACTATTTTTTGACTTCAGCAGCTGTGCTGTCCAGGAATAATGGTCTGACCTATTTGATTTGTGGGCTAAAATGTCTAACACTAACCCATATGATTGTTAGGTGTACGATGCGATTTTGCTGCATTTTCTGCAGTAGTGAAGAAGGTTGCATAGAAGGTCTCGATTGTTTTAATGTGAGATCCCTCCTTTATGTATGTACGTCTGTTGAACTTGAACTTGTAAGTGGCCGTAATGGGCTCAGGACAACAAGAAATGCAACATATGCAACATCTTCCTTTTGGATGTTGAAACCTTGTCTGACAACATCCTGAAAGTCCTACTCATTGTTCAGCAGGTTTGTATTCTCACAATAGAAATGATCATTGTAGGAAGCTTCACATGCAATGCAAGGCTACAGTATCCGATGTCAACATCAGATGAGTAAATATAATATTTGGTGGTCAAAGGGCCATTAATCTTTTAGCCATGTACAGTTCCATTTAAATAAATAGAAACATGCAATTTATAGTGGAAGATAATAAAGCCAGCAAATGTGATACAAATTCCCCATTACAATTCTATTTGTGCAGCTTACAGTGTTCTAAAATTTGTAAAGACTTGAAACTTGCTTTTTCATACATTTTCCTTTCTAGGATCTAAGGGTATTTTATTTACATTGTGACACTGTTGTGGATTTGGTATTGAAATGAAGCTTTCCATTCAGGATGTTATGAATACTAATTGTTTTTGGTTTTTTTATGTAAGCAGTGGTGTGTTTTCTGAAGCTGATTGTCATTTTAGGGATCAATTTACATGGCTCTATAGATTTAGCAGCATGGTGAGGCTACGGAGGGCTACCTCAGAAGGCAGAGTAAGCCAGATGGCCAAATAACTGTGGAGACAAATGTAATTGTTGATCTTTTGATTTGTCAATTTGAATATTGGGTTTATTGAATGTCTTGCAGTTGCGCAAACACCTGAAATCATTTTTTCCTTTGTTTTCATAACTTTAAAGTGTATATGGCTCATTAATCATGCTTTATAAGATGCCCCACTGTGTCTCACAGTCGGAGGCAAGCCTACAGTCGGTATACTTTCACAGGAATAATGGTGCAGTACGAAAACGCTGGAGGTCATTTATGGCAGATGAAATTGAAAATGGTTCAACTTGTAACACGCAGGTGTTGTGTTGGCGACAACTATCACTGTGGAGCAGGGACTGATGTCTCGGGACTCTGATTTACCTGTTTGGTGATTCATAGGTTACAACTTACAAATTACTGTCATCTAAAAAGGTTTTTTTTGGCCTCTGATTTGTTTACTTACCTAATGTCTCAAATAGTAATCAGAATTCTGAAGCAAACAAATAAATATAGATGCCTGGGTCAAATTAGAGCTGTTAAAAGACTCTTCATAGTAATTTGGTCATTTACACAAAGGTAGATTTTCATTAGCATACAGATGTTTTAGGTACGGTGGGTTAAGGTGAAGGCAAGGTCATTTGCAGTGTCACTGTTAGAATAATACACTCATTTGTAGTTTTATTAAATATGTGCGCATTAATATAAATGAGCAATACAATAAATTACCAAACCTCACATTTCCTTGTATAGCCACAGTGTACATTTAACATTGCCAGTTATAATGAAAAATAGCAACTAAACGTTATATTATTTAGAAGTTCAAATCAATGTTTGTATTTTGAAAGACTATTTAAATGATTAAATTCTATTTTTTACTCAATTTACCGTTGTTTGTTGACACTGCTTTATTTTTGTGTGTGATATTGGCTGTGAATTTCTGTGTCTAGGCTATTTTTTGTTTTAATTAGAACAGTTTGATGTCCTTGTCTAAACATGTCCACATAAAAATCACTGTGAAAAAAGTGAGATCTTCCACTGTCTGACGCAACAGGGAGTGGATTATTGTAGGTGCTTTGTGTTGTGTAATAAATGGACACACCACCACCACATATCATTGGTCTCATCTCTCCCTGTGTACATTTATGTATGTGTATTTGTGTGTGTGTGTGTGTGTGTTAGATGGAGGTAGTGTGAAGAAGACAGCTGTTGAAATGTTCAACTTTGTGATTTCTGTTTGTCCTTGCAGTGCACATTTAGACACTCAACTGATGATGATGATGATGATGATGATGAGGGACAGTTCCTTCCTTCAAATATTGTGCAAAACACTAAATGTTGCACCGTCTTCACATGAGAAATGGATACTTCAGAATTAAACAATACATATTATGGTAGTAGTTGATAGTTAACCTGACAATACTACCATTATAAACCATCTGATTTAGATTATGTTTAGCTGCTTTGAAACAGCACATGTTGCCACAGAGAAGCTTTACTCTCTGTGGCAACATTACAGTGTCATGTCTGTGTATGACTAGTTACCAATGAGTGAGCGTGAGCTAAGATATTGAATTGGTTCAGGGGTTTAACTATCACTAACCTTACTATAGTTGAAAATGTGTTTATATTATTCAAATAAAATAAAAAATACTGTATTTAATAGACATATAACACGCTACATTAGACATATGGCTTGTTGCTAGCAGATGGCGCAGTAAATAAAGATTTAGCAGGCCCAGGTCTGGAAGCTAGTTAGGTTAAGTCCCGGGCAGCCAAACTCACTGTGGGACAGCACTGCAGGTTAACAGTGTAGTAAGTTAGAGTGACAGTACCGCTAACTCGGGACGAGGTGTGTCTGAGGGCAGGGACGCAGCACACCGCAGATCCTGCAGAGCTAACTTACACAATATTACTCAACGCTAGCTTGGTTGCTGCAATAGCGAGCCACAATGCTTTCCATCACAGCCACTCTCACCAGGAGCTGCCGTGTCGTCCAGTGCGTGAGGCTGCTACACTCTTCTCCTATCGCCAAAATGCCCATTCAGGTAAGAGTTGCGTTTAGGTAGCGTTAGCTGTATGTGCTAACGTCACATAGGTAGTTCAATGTAGTTTTGACCGAGAATGAATTAAAGTACGCTCTACACATCCTTCTCCTTTCTCTATTTTTAGTTAGCTCACCGTGCTAACTGTCCGTCTGAACCCGTCGCCATGACAGCCGTTAGCTACGAACGATAGAATGTTTTGGTTTGTTTGTTTGTTTGTTTGTTTGTTTGTTACAACCGTGACCGTCGGGTCGGTGCTTCACAGCAACTTCCTCAGCACCTGTCAATGATTGACTGCAACACTAGCTGTCCACTGACCGACCCACTGCCTTTTACAACGCCACATAGTTGTTAGGGAAATTATAAGATCTTTTTTAATGAGCTGTTTAGGGGCCATTAAACTTGCGTTGCCCTGTCTTGGTTTCTTTGTGTGGTATAATGTCAGTAAATGAATGTGCAAGCATAACCTTATTCTGTAAGTTAGGTCTCTGAAGGCGTGCGCACTCCGCTGCTGCCCTGCGTGCCAAGTTGTTTTTTATTAAAATATCTTCAAGGGCATAACATTGTTGAAGTGTAACGTATATTTGTGAGCGCTCATTGCAAATACTTTGAAGCACTTAGTGTAATAAAGTGTGTCACTTAGTTCGTCAATGTCAGGCTTAAATTTAGCTCAGGTATTCGGCCATTTTAACGAGACCTGTATCTGTATGTGGTGATCTGTCGCCCTCCAGTGGACGCCTGGCGGAGTGCCCGCCTATTGTAATTCAAAAGGAAATCCTGTGAAGATTAACTCTACATCATTTGCTAAACCACCAGGCTCTTATCTAAGCATTACTGCGAGGCCTAATTTGGGGACTGGTTTTTTTTAATAATACGTGTGGTGATTAAGTTGAGTAAATGTGGAATTAAAAAATGCTCATTCAATGTTTCCAATAGGTTTTGCACATGTTTCCTAGGCATTCATCAAAGTATATGTGTGACTGTATATATAATAAAACAACTATCAACATTCTTCAGCTTTTTACAAAAAAGCTGGCAAGTTTTCTACAAAGCTGAGCTCAACAACAATGCACGTATATAAAACAATCTTCTCTCAAGCTGTTATTCTGCTGATATCCATAATAAAAGTACTGTTATGTACATGCAGAGTTAGCAGCATTTAAGAAGTTCAAAGCATAAAGCAACGTCTTCAGGAAATATTTGCGTCACTAGCCTATTCTGTACAGTGATACTGTGTATGTACACTCTCTGACCTAAGGAATCAGCGGATTCTACCTGCCAGTGACACCAGCAATGCAATTTGCCTGCACGGGCAGACAAATAAATGGTGTTTTTCTTTGTGGTAATTTAGGTTTAATTTTTTGTATATTGTCTTCTCATTCCCCAACAGGTTGGTGAACAACTCCCTGCAGTGGAGGTCCAGGAGGGGGAGCCAGGAAATAAGGTGGCTATGGATCAGCTCTTCAAGGGGAAGAAGGGAGTCCTCTTTGCTGTGCCTGGAGCTTTTACCCCTGGTTGTTCCAAGGTTGAGTCCACACTGTCATCTCTGTTTGCTTTGTTTTGTGCACAACCATCTTTGCATCAGCTGACAGTTGCGTTGCTCTTGTTGCTTCCAGACTCACCTCCCAGGTTTTGTGCAGCAGGCTGAGGACTTGAAGAGTAAAGGTGTACAGGAGGTCGCTTGCATTTCTGTCAATGACGCATTTGTCATGGCTGCCTGGGGAAAGGAGCATGGAACAGATGGCAAGGTATGGACTCGTGAGCAACTTCTGTAACAACCTGCACCAAGCCAAATTGTGAGATAAAAGCTGACCACATTGTCATCATTCAGAGGCTTTTAATATCATTAATCAAACATCTTACATATTAAAGAGCTGTGGACAATTCAGTCAGACATCTTGTATGAATAAATAAATGGGGGTCCTATTTGGCACCCATATGTGGTGGATTTAACTAGTAGGTAATCCCAGCAATCTGCTGAACATTATTATCGTGCACTGGGCTGTTTGCCCAATAGAGGCATTTTAGAAATCGTGACTAACTGCATGCAACCTTTTGGTCCCTTTGACAATAATGAGCTTTCACAGGTTTACTCTACTGTAAACTCACTGACATTGTCTTTGTGTCTTGTTAAGTCAGTTTAGGACTACATCATAGTTTCTAAGTGGCCTTTCTTAAGAATAGAGAAGTTGATGACACCACATACTTAAATACACATGAAATGCAAAACATAATTCAGATAATAAGGATATTGGGCTTTCTGCTACGTTCTCCTGCAGGTTCGAATGCTGGCTGATCCCACTGGAGCTTTTACAAAGGTAAAACAAAATGTTTGGTATATTTAAGTTCTATTAAATGGGATTGTATGTACTCATCTGTCTTTTTCTTTCTGCTTCTTAGGCTGTTGACCTGTTACTTGACAGTGATCAGATTGTGCAGGTACTTGGGAACAAGCGATCCAAGAGGTAATTGTCCTTTTGCCCATTTTTATAAATACAAATTGCAATTGTTGGACTTTAATTTATAGTCTGAGATCTGAATTTACTGCTATTGAGTGTTACATAGGTAGTAATGAATGAGTATGTAATGATAATACTGAGAAAACCACTGAAAGACTTGATTTGATTTCAGGTTTATGACATATTTTCACTCCTTTATCATAGTTTAAATCCTAAATCAGTTTAATTAATTATTGTATTTTTTTATTTTATTTTATTTTTTATTTTCAAGGTGCTTAAATTACGTTCAGGATCATGCTCCAAACTTAATCTTTTATTCAATCAATCTTTAAAGTGGGTGTGTCTGAGTCAGTGTCTGACTTTTACTGGTACATTTTGAAGTTTAGAGCTATAAATCAATGTGTACTTCATCCTGTGTTCCAGATATTCCATGTTGGTGGAAGATGGAGTTGTGAAGAAGATCAATGTGGAGCCTGATGGCACTGGGCTGACCTGCAGCCTGGCGTCCAATATTCTGTCTGATCTGTAAGACTATTTAGAGCTTATTTAACCAAACTGCAATCACTGAGTTACTGTAAAAGTTGCACTAACAAAGCTCCTTACCTACCAACCTGTTCAAGCTTCCTCCTTTTCCTAAAGACGGATGCAAATGTCAAATGGATGCTAGTGTTAAAAACAGAGCTGGAAGGTAATTAATGCGCACAACTATGACATTAATGGCAATCCAAAGTAACATTCATTGTCCTCTCCGTACTGTTTACTTGTGAGTAAATAAAAGTCACCCTGAAAGCAATAATCAATGTTTTCCTGTGTTGCTCATAGTTGAAGTTATTTAGTGTGTGTTAATAAAATATTACAGAGCTGTGATCTTTTATAAGTAATGCAAGAGGACAAAATGCCCAGTGTCATTCTGTTTTCATGTTATGATTTGCAGCACAAATGAGACATTTCAACTCAGAGTAAGCATGCATAAAAATCAAAGGAAGACAACCTAAGTGGTCAACACTGGCCATCTGAAAATGGACCGGCGTGGGGCAGATGAGCATATTGTATGAACGTACTATGTGAACATTGTTTAAATCCATCCTACACGTCCAAGCAAAATCATATTTTCTGAAGTACATTGCTTTAATTATTGATACAAACTATGTATCACACATGTTGACTCATTTAACTTTAGAAGGCTTTGCACCAGGTTTGTTGTCATTTTCAACATAATTTTGAAATGTAATAATTTACATAATTGTATATTATTTGAACGCCACTGATCTACAAGAACATTGAATGGATCTGTGGCTAGGAAAAGTAAGTATTGTCCTAAAAATCTTTTCATCCAAGTTATTTTTAACAACCTAATATAACTTACTTTATTGTAAGTTACTTGTAGTGCAAGAAGCCTGGCATAGTGATGGATCAATGCTAGTCTACTTGCAGTATCAGAAGAAATCACGAGTTGCTGTCATGCTGAAAAGTTTTGAGTGTACAGAGCAAATCAGTGTTGTTTATCCTGTGAGTCAATAATCAGGGAACAGAACAGCCGTCACCCCGTGACGTAGCACGCAAGAGTCGAGCGCAGTGCATTGTGGTCGCCGGTGCTTGACTAGAAACCAAATACTAATCTATGAGAGAAACAGAAACCACACTGCTCTCCTGCTAACTACGGTGATATCCAGCCTCCACGGTAAGGTTACTGCTCAGACATAATACAATGTGGCAGCCATTCGTTAATATAAGCAGCAGAGGAGGATAACAAGCAGTGAAGTTAACCGTCATTAGCCAGCTGCCGTTGAAGCTAACCTACGTTAGCGTTAAGTTAATGTGAAGGCGCCCAAAGTGTGAGCCAATGCTAATCTAGCTTCACAGCGCTTCATCGATTCTAATACGGGGAAGATTACTTAAGCATCACGTTGCTAATGTTTTTTAAGAAAACGAAGACCCCCTGCTAACAAGCAGTGGCGACTCAGGAAAATAGCTAATGAACGGTAGCTCGTTGTGCTAAAGCTGTTAGCATTGAATGGATTGCGCGCGCAATTCAACACTGGAAGTTTACCGTATTGTTGTAGTTTATCAAAGAGTAAACACAGGCATTGGTTAGCTTATTGTTTGGTGTTTCTAGGCGTGGAGCTGTTTAAATAGTATGCAAACGTGAACAGTATTCAAATAATGACCCAGTTGTATTGACTCCTTTTGCATTGCCCGCTCGGTTTGCTTCCTTGTCGGAGCGACGAGCTTTTGATACCAATGAAAGTCTCAAAGTTACCAGTGTTTACGTTAGCTGCTGGTGTTAGCCTAACGCTCACGTTGTTTTCACACATTTGTACAAACTCTTTATTTCTCTCTTTGTGTCACTCTTTAATATTGTGAGTTTATGAGCTGGTTGAACTGTCTATCAAGGATATAATTCATCATATTGTATCGAATATAAGCAGTACAGCCTCTTAATTCAGTTATAGTAAGTTGAGCAATATATTGTTGATATAGGTTGATAACTTTTAGCATCAAAAAGAAACATAACACTGTTTTCCCCCTTAATAGCCACAGTAGCCTGAATTCCACTGTATTTCAATGTCCACTGTGATCTCTGTGTTTCAGCTCAGTAGTTGGTGATCTGTGACCCCCTACAAAGCAGCCATGTCGTCGACATCTCAGAAACATAAAGATTTCGTGGCCGAGCCCATGGGTGAGAAGTCTGTGATGGCTCTTGCTGGCATCGGAGAGGTCCTTGGCAAAAGACTGGAGGAGAAAGGTTTTGACAAGGTGATTTGATTTCTTCACCTTTTTAATGCAATATAAGCATCTTTACTTTGTAGCACACATAAAGTTCACTGTCTACAGAGGGCGCTCGTCCTCGCTGTGTTAGTGGTATTCTCAGGTGATTTTATCAGTGTCTCGAAGTCAGTAAATGATGACTGAACAATCTGAGCATAGTAGCATCAAAAATTCAATCGCTTTAGTTGGGTAATTATTCTGCCTTCAGTGTGCCACAATAACTGTTAGAATAACCAGTTGTTCATCATTCTTCTTAACCCATTAAAGCAATGGCGCCATCTTAGAGCCAACACAGAGGATGATAAAGCTACCTGTATGGATGTCATTTAACGTTAGGCATTTCTGATATTTCTGTGGGTAAAATGTCTTTCATAAGATTCTCATTGTACTGTAAGGTGTGGACCATTTTTCTTCCTCATACCAATCATCTATTCATGCAATTTGGCTACGTGGCAACCTGGCCGTTGTGATACTGGAACTTCTGTTTTAAGTTGACTTTCAGTTTTGTTTTCATCCCTCCTGTCACAGGCGTATGTTGTCCTCGGACAGTTCCTAGTGCTAAAGAAAGACGAGGAGCTCTTCCGGGACTGGCTCAAGGATACTTGTGGGGCAAATGTCAAACAACAAGGTGACTGCTATGGCTGTCTTAAAGAATGGTGTGACTCCTTCCTATAAAGCGTTGAGTCATTGTTTTCTACTTCTGAAGTCCAAACTGTACATTACCTCTTCTGAAATATTGATTCACTTAAGCTACACCATATATATATTTGAACTGACACTGTACACACTATTGAGGTTTATTGAAATCAACTTGTTTTTAAATTATACTTAAAGCTGTTAGTGTATCTCAGAAGTCCCTTGACCCCCAAATCAAATTCAAACATGCCCTTCTCATGGCATCGCAAAGAGTTGGATACTATTAATCGATTTGTCTTTAAATTGTGTTGGTGGGTCATCACAAAATGTGATCTGATGTGAATCTGCCTGTAATGTTTACTCGCTGTCAGTAGCCATTTTACAGCAGACATTTTGACTTGTCATAGTAGTAATGGGTGTAGTAATAACATCAATGGTGGCTTCTTTCCATTAGGGTTTATCAGTAAGTCATGTTACTGAGCCAGCATGCACATAAGCAGGGCTGTCACACTGGGACACTAAAATCGAATGTAGCCTTTATTAACGTTCGTACACCCTTTGTGTGACACGTCAGAATGTCTGCTGTGAGGACAGTTTATAGATGAGCTTCAGACTGAATGTCCAGTTTTTGGGAAAAAGTTGCTCATGTTTATGATACTGCAAAGGCTTTCTGTTCAAGGTTACATTTTATATTCAGGTTCATTCATTGTCTGCCATGTACTGAGATTTTACCTATTTGTTAAGCTAAACATGGCTAGCTTGTTCTATGTTTTTAAACCTTTTACCTTCAGAAAAACACCTAGATTTTGATTCAGCACATGTGTAATGTGATGATTACCCAGTACGATCCAGACAAATATTTCTATTCACCATCAACTCTTGGGCTTCTTTTCCCATTAGCCTGTTTTTTTAAAGCCACTGAAAGGTTAATGTAAGCTGTGTTTTTTAAACGCTGCATTATATCACAGTTGACTATCATGCACTGTCCACAAACAATGTTTCAATGATTTCCTCATAGGGTGGATTGTCTGAAGTGTCTTGTAGAGGATGTGACTGTTTCATGTGACACAAACCTAAACCTCAAAACTGATGTGACACTGGTCTTAGCAAAGATTATTTTTCTTATTCCAAAAACTTTTAACTTTTGATCTTGCAAATGGAAACATGGCCAGGCCCCCACATCTAGTCTGCTCAAAGCTTGTTTGAACCAGAAGATGGAAATGTCTGTAAATAAAGATGCCGATGCAACAAACTCAAACACTGTCAAAAACGTGTCAGTCTATTGCCAATGAGCTGGCTGCAGCCTTAACAATAAAGAATTAACTTACAGGTATGTGTCTATTAGCTCAACCAGAATATACTTCTAATTTTGTTAGCAATAAACAGAACATAATGCACCTACTTAAAGTGCTGGGGGTCGAGGCTAATGAGTTGCAGATGAATGCAACTTGTTGGTGTGCCTAAATGACTACCATGATGTTTTGTTTAAACAGTGTCAGAATCACATGGCAGCCATCTATATTAACCAATAACCACAATACAGTAAATCAATCAGCACCCTGTTTGTTCATTAACAGTTAGAGGCTTAAGTCACTGATATGCTGTACTCATACAATAGAATGTATTTGAATCTTCAGTAGAAGTTGACCTTGTTTAAGGGCGAGTAAAAACCCTTTGGATGCTTTTATACTCGCTCTTAAACAATGACCAGTAAATGGGAAAAGGTAAATCACTGATCCAGTGGCTTTAAGTAGAAATGGTCTACCACCTATAGTGTGTATTTTGCAACACCAACAAGCCTGATTTTAGGTCAGGTCTTCATATCTGAGCTTGATGTTGACTGTCTTTCTAAACATGAGATGCCTTAATGCATGTGAGTTTAAACATTTTATCCAGTCAGATCTTGAACTGTAAGATCTGCAGTAGTGCATGTCCGCGCTGTGTCACGTTATCTTCCACACATCACCAGCTGTTTGAAGATGTAACCGTTGTGTAGCAGCTTTTTGTTAAAGCACTGGCTGATGTGTTTGCATTTGACTGTGAAATCTCTTCAGTTTTTATATTGCTGTTACTATAAAAAAAAATAAAAGGCAAGTATCAGATTTGACATGTGTTCTTTTTACATGGCATTAAAGATTTCATTATTATCAAATACATATCACAAATGAGAGAAACTCTTTGATAACAGATTTTATTTCAATGTCTGATATTCCATGGTTACTTTTTTGCCAAAGCTTCAAATTCGACATTTGCAACATATTGAAAATACGTTGATTTAATTTTTGAAACCATCCAGAGCAGGGGGGTTCCCAAAGGTTTTATCACGCTGAAGTTGCCACAGAGCTCATCCATGTGATGGGATCATGTCTGAGAGCGGGTTTCTTTTGTTGTGCCTGTGATTTAACAGAATGAAACCACCACCTGTACTGTAGATGTAGAAATAACCATAGAGAGAGTGAAACCTTTTAATTAAAACAGGAACTCACAAGTCGTTCACATCAGTGGGCTTCAGAATAAGTAGAGACGGTGGGGCTGTTCTTAAATTTTCTGGAAAACCGTTGAAAGCATCCCTCTGCTCTGGCGAACCTCTCAGACCTGATTGGTTAAAATGACGATGTACACCTGTCTTTGAAAGTACATTAGAACTGCTCTATTTATTTTTTGCCTCAAAGAAATAGAAAATTGTTCATGTGACAGACTCAAATAGCTGATTTTACTTTAATGGCTTACATCATATATTGAATATCCATAACCCCTGGAATGTTTTCTCTTTTTTTGGGCCTGTGTGCTATTCAACTATAAAATCTTGGATTTGACAGTGATCAAATGCTCAGAATTGTTGCTTAAGTTTCACAGTAGCACCTATGCACACACACGCACACTTCCACATCCACACTACAGCAACGTTATAGAAATGAGCAAAATGCTAAAATCTTAATAAAACCTTGAAATAAATGTCTGATTATAATCCACTCATAAACAGATGTTGTCCTTGGTAGATACAAGTAACTGCCAAAACAGAAAACACCTAAGTGAACGAGGAGTACAAAATATATTGGCGATAAACGCGATAAAACACTCATATCTAAATGTTGATGGAGAAAAAACACAGTCTGTATGAGGACCTCCACCTCTAAGTAAAGCATTACTTTAATTAAAGTGTTATTACACCATCTACACGCAGTCACCAGATGGAAAAGCTGTCAGTCATGGGAAATGTCATACTTAATTACCTAACATAGGCTTGTCTCGTTCTCAGTTGCCAGATCTCAAACGTATGGACAATTTCTGTGTGGGGAACTGACAGCCCTGACCTAATCAGAGCAGCATCTGAGACATGTAGCACCACCGTAATCCCAATTTAGCCTCCAAACTAGAGATGCTGCAGAATCCATATGAATCTGATCCTGTGACTGGTGGAGCCTTTTAAGACACTTAATGCTCACAGTTTCCTTTTTTGGCAGTTACCTGTAATATATATATATATATATATATATATATATATATATATATATATATATGAGCATGAAATGTTTGACTTTTCAACCAGATGATAGCTGTTCTTTTAAATTTCTTTCCTTTCGACTTCTAGTCTTGTTTTTGTAGTGATGACTCTGACTCTTTATTGATTGAATGTTTAGCTTTTGTGTCAAATTCCCATGTTATTTTGGTTCTTCTCCTCTAACACTGAGAGAGAAGTTAGCAGTTAAAGAATTTAGTTCAAGACGCTTTGTAGTTGATTATGTACTGTACATCGGCAGCTTTTATGCAAGGTTACTATAGTACATTGATGTCTTATTTAGATTGGAAGTACATGTACACACTGTACATACATGTACACACTGTACAGTTGTACTTTTAATCACAACAATCCCTGATAGGTCTCAAAGCAGAGCGCAGAAGAACTTCTTCTCCCTGAAAGGGTTCTCTGAGGTGGGCACGGGGGTGATCAGGGGGTCGTCACAGGAGTGTGCGTCGCAGTACGCCATCAGGTCGGCCGCTGCCTTTGATACCTGCAGACGAGGAGGATCAGATTTAGGGCGGCTCGTGAACATGATTACATTAGAGCATAATGTTTTCATCCATTAGTCCATTACACATACAATCATTCTTCTGTGGTGCATTTAGAGAGATCTCCACTGGAAAAGGTTTGTGACCACAGTTTCTCTATTAATGGGGATAATCAGAGAGGAGATTTTTATGTATTGGAAACACTCATCTTGACTGTTTCTGTGTTGTGAAGTAGAATAGCATTGGCTGTTACATATTTTGTTAAGACGATGTTGTACGATGTTTTTTTATTTGTCCTGTTTTTTTTCTATTTTCTCAGGTGTGGGATGTAATGTAGGTAAAGTTGTTTATTTAACTGGACAGACACACTCTGTACTCTGTAGTAATGAGTGTTCGTGTATTCTTCCAGCTTTGGTAATGATGAGCAATAATTTCCGCTTTTGGTGCTCTGCTCATCTTTTGACACCGAATGGCTCAAGCAAATATGTTCAAATCCTTTTAGTGTCTGAGGTCCATGCATGTGGTTGTATACAGTGTGTAGTAGTGTGTAATACTATTTCATAATAATGACGATCTCCATTTACAGAACCATCACCAGATCATTTTACACAGTGTACTATCTTTCAGTGATGTAGCTCAAATCTGGTTAATGAAGACTCAACTATATCCATCACTCATAACCTAAAATTGAATTGTATCGAATGTTTCTCTACCAAACAGGACAAAAACTGAGAATTGTGAATGTGTATGGACATATAAAATGCAAATAGGTATACTATTATAAATAAAATAAAATAATGATAAATAAACAGAATAAGCAGATGAAACATTGATGATTTGGATGTTTGCAGTTACAGAGGTATCATGATACAGCAGTAATAGAACATGAGCACAAAAATAGACAATCAAACAATACAGAATCAATATCAGTAGAAAACTCAATCTGAGCTGTAAGATTGGGAATCAGTAGATAAATATTTGCATTTACTACAGTCTTTTAATGTGGATTTCAGTATGAAATGTGTGTATTTACATAAAAATATCTAATATTTAAATTGAATGCTCATTTGGTTTAAAATGATCTAAAGGTTTGCATTAAATAGTTTTTATTTCACTGATAGACTCACATTTGAAAGGCTGGTACTATAACCAAAGCAGAGTTTAGGACTAAAGAGAAGGACTCATCCCCAGCTTAAACTTTTTCTCACCTAGTTTTTCCTCAGTCATGCTTCGTGACAGCATCTGACAATGGTCACTCCAACATGATATTAGCGTTATATATACGTCTGCCCCCTACTTAATTTGTCCACTGGTTTTTCCAAGGTGCCTCTGCAAGGTGTTTTTGAAGCCATTAGGAACATGACAGAAGCCAATACCATTTGGAAGCTCTCCAACAGGAAGCATTGACTTAAAGTGCATTTGAGAAGGTCACCGGTGCTTTTTCTTCATCTGCAAACCAACGTCCTTTCAACTTGTGTACAGATTTGTAGAGGTTTAGTTTGTGCAGCAGTATTAATCATTTAATAGCAATATGGTAGTATTATGATCTGTGTGTATTTGACTTACTGTGTTGTTTTTCCCTATGATTTGCTACCATTTCCCCCTTTGTATCATATGTGTTTGAGCTTAGTACTCTATCATGATTCATATCTGAATCGGAGGCGTCCAGCTTGTCTTACCTTTATCCTGCAGAAACTAGCCTCTATCTTCAGTTGTTCCACCAGCTTCCTGGCTTGGCCGACACTCATGGTGCTGTTCACTGGGGTGTCTCCTTTCATCCTAGCCACAAACGGCAACATTTAAGCTTCATGGATTTGAATTGGATGGGAAAACATTCTGTACATTTCTAAATTTTTCAGTTGAATGTAGTTTTTCTCTAATCCTGCTTCCCGAGCAATGATTGATCCAGAAATATAATACTTAACTTATAATAAATAAGCATATGAATAATGTTGCAGTTTGTTTTGATTGAGATGGTTATCTCATTCACACAGCTGGGTTCGTTGATCGCACAATGAGCTATTTAATACGTCATTCTAGGTGTACAAAGAGTTTTGAGACAAATACATTATATAGCATTATTATGTAATATATAGTATGAGCTATAATCAAGTCAATCACAGTATTTTATTGCTTATTTATAGATTTTGGCTGCAAAGCAAGCATGAGACCAGTCAGTCTCCAGTAATGAAGTATACATATCAGTCAATATTGTGTCATAGAATTGACACAGCTGCTACATTATGTCACCTTACATGACAACACAAGCATATATATTTTATCAAACGCAAACGACACATGTAAACTGGGCCAAATGGTCAGATTTATTCACCATGGCCCAGAGATTCTCCCACTACGAGCATGAATAACCAGAGACGTTTCAAATGTAGAATGAACTAAGCACTGGAGCCATACAGACATTGATGACATGATGAATAAACATGCATATGACTGAAAGAAATGTGTCACAGATGGAAAAGGAATCAAAAATGATGGGTTGTCAACAGGAAAAAAAAAAAAAGGCAGAGCAGCAAAGGAGCGAATCTATTTGAATCATTCTGGACCTTTCCCCATTGTCTTTTCCCTTCTCCCTCCATCCACCCCTTTCTCCTTACCCGTATTATATTCCTCTTCAGGTGCAATCTTCCCCCCTCTCTCTTTTTCTGCCTCTCTGTGTCCCTCTGTAAGCTTATGTTTGGTGGTATCAGTGTAGCCGGACCCCACCCCTCACAGACAGCAGCCTGGATGGTACCCTGCTCTGTACAGTCCAGTGCACTGCAATTCTGCCACAATGAGCGCTAGATTTGTGGTGGATGGATAGGATCTCCCCCTCGGCAGTGAGTGGTACCTGCCAGATGGAGGGAGGGGGGGGGGAGCCGCTGCTGAAGGTTTCCTTATGAGGGTGGACCGTACCATATCTGTGCCTGGGAAACTGGGGCCAACTGGAATCTCTCATGTTTGAATTTCTGACATAGAACGGGATGGTGTGTGTGGTTTTTGGTTTTTAGTGCTAAAAGATTACATGCAGCTTGGGATGGGAACTCCAGAGGCCTGACTCATTACGTGTCTCTGAGCCTTTTGTGATGCCCACCCTCTCCTCTGTTGCTATGGGGACTGCTGCAGTCTGGTGTAGTGGTTTACATCACAGTTTAAGTTGTGAAATTTCTGCTAGTGTTTAAATGTGGTTGTAAATGTGGCTGTAGGTGAAAGGATTGTCTGACAAAATTATTATATTCCATTATTATGGGAGGGGAAAGCAGAGTGGATGTATGTTTGTCAGTAGCCGGGCTCTAATGACGCCCTCAGACCAAAGACCCTGTGGAGGAAAGAGCTCCACTAGCACGACGCCCACCACGGCTCTGTCCCCCTGGTAACGCAGTTTGAGTCAATAGTAATATTTATTTTATATAGTAATAAATATGAATTATGAATAATTTTACAAAAATGCACTGCAGTAAATAGGATGCTTCTACATCACGGAGATTCAGAGGATACTCGAGCAGACAGCTGAAGTCTCGAAAACTGCCCGACGCCATCTTTGCTAGGCTAGAGTTTCCTCGGCTTTAATGGCGCTGTGATTATGTCCATTACTTCTCTTTTCCAGCAGTGACACATCTTGTAGTTCTACTGTCTCTGGTTGCGAGGAGGTAGTTTCGCGTTCTTGCTAGTGTGTCCGTCGTGCTTGCCGTTGTAAATGCCTCACTAGCTCACTGGGGCAAGACCTACATACAGTACTAGACCTAATGGAGGAGAATGTTTGCATAAAGCCAGCCGAGGCTTTGTGATTTATGGTGAATTATTTTAAGAAACTTTTTACATTTTTATACAATTAAAGTGAGATTTCTTGTTCTCTTTTTTTCTCTTTGTGAATTTGAATCATCTTAGAGTCAAATAATAATATAGAAATGTACTAAAATTATCACAAGGTGTTTGGTAAGTCCAATTTAAGCTATACATGTGTGTGTGTTTATATATCTGATCTCAGCACAGCTTACTGGTTCTTACTGCCTCGGGATAAATAAAGTATCTGTCTATCTATCTTGCTATACCGTACAATATTGTTTATTAAAGTTTGATTGTATCTCATGTGAATTTCCCTAAAAGATGTATGCAAAAAAACCAAACATGTAATTTATTTGTGCACGTTAGAAAGAAATGTCTTCTGGGAAATTGCAATGTATTCATGCCAGTGTATGATGGTGTAAACATCAGAGAGCAACGAGCTACACACACACTCTGTCCATACTCTTTATTTTTCTCAGCATTTTGTTTTTCATTGTGTTGAAATGATTTCAGTTTTTTAAAAAAGCCTGTCAGGGATTGCAGATTGACTTCATGAGGACAGAGTGAGCAGCAGTGTATCTGGCTTTGTAAACTGTGGCTGCAGTTTAAGGACTCCATCTGCTGGATGATGCTGGCACGTTTGACTGCATCACTGATCTGCAAAGACCACAGTAACATCGAGTCTGCTGCTGATCAACCAGCCACGCCCAGCTTCATTTGAGCTAAATAATAAAATCAGATGATCCAAATACTAATAGTAATTAGGTTTATAGAAACAGTGATAAATAACAGTAGAATTTACATAAGATTTCAGGAAGGTAATCAAATATACAGCAAAACTCATGAGAATCAAGTGGACCTCACCCTTTTTCTGGAGAAAAGCTCAGTTGGTCGTTACAGAGGAAATGTCTCATTACTTTTAAATCTGGTGAAATGTCAATATTTGCAGTGTGGCAGCTTTTATCTTAATGAATATATCTTGTTGGTTAGACGAGATCAGCCGATTAACAGGTCGCAAAAAAGGACACTTTAAAAGGTAAAAAGTCACTTACCTTAGGCTGAAGTATCTCCAGCTGTAAAATAATATAGATATCCCACTTTAAATGCAATTTAAAATGTCAGGTCCTGTTTATAAAATAAGTAAGCCAGTATACACCAATGTCTGAAATAATGCAAGTATAATGAATAACATTATTAATGGCCGTGTTTAGTTGTGTGACCAAGAACAATGTTATTCATCGCTTCTGTGCTTGTCATCCTTCTATGATATGTCAAATGTCTGCTGATACAGGAAGTGAATGAGGGGCAGAATTAGCAAAAACACACAGGAAACAGAAATACCATGGCTAAAAACAACTTTCGGTTTGACACAGCTTTTTCATATAATGACGTCTCTGCTTCAGCATGTGTTGTTCATTGAGTAGATCTGGAGACTGCCAGGCCAGCTGACCTGCAGTCCACAGTGGGACATTGTAGCACTACGACTTTATTGTTAAGATGAGCAAACATATTTTTGATCCAATGCCTTAATGTCTGTGCAATCACATAGTATTAGGTGATCATGTTTTGTTTATATGTACTAAAAAAACTTTATTTTCACATGGCTGAGAACAGTCAAATAAGATCAGAAAACTTATCAATTTATTGAGTAAAACTTTATCTTAACTCCTTATTTGTTTTTTATTAATGTAACTCTTCACTCACTCAACTCCAGTATGTAAACATTTGATGAATGCTTAATAACACAATGCAACATTATAATCATATATAATCATTAAAAGCTTTCAACCACATCTCGTGTTCCTCCTCATGTTGAAAGTTTTGGAAAAATCAAGTAACTGGATGTTAAAAAATGAACTCTTTAAATTGGTTATTGATACATGAATTAAATGAAATCATTACAAAGGACTGTTATAGTTGAGTAGTACATACATTTATATTTTTATTTACTTTTACTTCTTAAGTTATAGTTATATGGTTATAAACCATGTGTCAGTGGTATTATGGTATAAATACTGTAGCTATATTGAAAGCAGATCACTAAATGCATTCTGTGTACGTATAATACACAATATACTGTATACCCCTGTATCTCAGTTTCTAAATGAGATGACAGGAAAAAAAAAAATAATGATTTCTCCCAGAAAAGTAAAAACTTAGAGTGGCTGTTATTTTGAAAAGCAGCTATGAACTGGTTCCACTGTTTAAACACACAACTTAATTCAGCAGAGATTTGGCAACATCACTTGTAATTTGAGGACCACTTTAAATCCTTGTGAACCAATTTTTTTTCTTGGCACAAACTCTGAAAAACAGTGACAGCAGGTACAAACCAGTACATGACTGCAAGGGCCGTGTCTAAAACGCTCACCAGATGGTCCTCGAGAGCTCCTGTTTCATCTCTGCAGGTTGCACTCTGTTGTAATTAATGTGGGTGCGTGCCATCCATGATAGTAACGTCACAGTTAAAGTGTGTATGAGAAAGCAACACACAAGTGAGATATGGAAACTTATTCCTCATATAGATACAAGAAAAGTAAACTTTAAATGGCTTTCCAAAATAAGAGTGCAGAATGTTTAATACATGAATCCAGCAATGTTTTGAGCAAAGAACATAGTTTGAATTTCAATTATTAACTGGCTTGTATGTTTAATTATCTATTATGCTATAAGTATGACAATTAATTAGCTCAGAATACATTTCTTTTCGCTTAATTAATAATCCTTAATTAAGCTGAACTTAATTACTGTCGTGGCACACTGGAGCCTTCAAGTCTGGAGACCTCAAAGCTGTGAAACAGCCGGAGTTTTCTCACTTGATTTCTCACTCGATTCTCGACTATAAGCGTCATACATTTGGATAAATTTGAGTACATTTAGTAAAAAAAGACAGCCAGAATGAGACCTTAAAGCTGTCTTCTACCTGTGTCAGATTATCATCGCCCTCTCAAACAAACTGCTGTTTCGTATAAAGCTTGTGTGACCCGGTCAATGCGTTGTTGACATTTTGATTTGAATCCATGCGTGCAGGTCTCTGCCTCGAGGTTGATGTCAATACATTTTGAAACAATGTTAGTAAATGATTTTCATTTCAACCCATTTGGGCCATTGATTCTATGATTGAACAGACACTGAAATGCTGGAAGTGTTTCAAGCTCCACGGTAACTTTGGTGTTGATATTGAAGAACAAAACTCGTGCTGTATTATCTGTTTGACTCTGAGCGGTGATGTCCGATGACTAGAAGGGCTGCATTGAAATCTTCTACACAGTCAAACATGGCCTACGCAGCTAGAACCACAGTGAAGCATCCACTGTAATAACCACTGGGTGATATGCTGCTGGCAATCATGCAGCAGTGGCTGATGAGCTATTGTGTAAAATGCCTGAAATTTGATGATGATTTGATTGTCCATTGGACTGCTGATGACAGTTTGTATTTTTTTTTTCATGAATTAAATCTTCTAGTGAATAAATAACTTAAACAAGAGCACCATATGCTGTACAACAGATATATAAGCTGTTATCAGCTGTCCATTATCTAGTCCATATATATATATATATATATATATATATATATATATATATATACATACAAACGCATCTTCACCATTTTGGTTTAGTGTGTTAGCATGCTAACATTTGCTTAATAACACCAAACACAGCTGAGTCTGATGGGAATGTCATTAGTTTAGCAAGTATTTGGCTATAAAACAGCATTGGTATGATTTTAGAATATAGTATTGGACAAATACAAATTCTGACCTGATGATGGTGCTAGATGGAAAGTGTAGCGACCATCATAGTGGTTTTAATTCATTCTGAGGGGATCATGAATGTCTGTACCATATTTCAATCATTCCAATAGTTTTTACTCAAAACCACAAATGTAAACTTCATGAAGGTGTTATAAGTGAAAATATATTTTAACAGTAAAATCTGAGGTTGGCACTCAAATCTTCAGAATAGAGATTGAAGAGTCATTGTGAGATACAATTCTGGTCCTCACAGTTGAATACAGTCAGTACAGTACTCATGCTTTTTATTTGCGGTAGTTATTGCCAGGCAGACAGTCAGTTTGTTTTAACCTCTCTCGCTGATCGATCCGCCCCCGGGTGCTTGATCACACAGCCGTGTATCCCAAACCAGCTCTTATGTAATGATGAGCAAAGCAGATCTGGGTGGGGTCATCATCTGAATCATCAATTGCAATTGGCCGTTTGTATCGACGGTAATATAACTGCTCAATACTTTCCAAATAGACACCCCTGACTTCATTCAGAGAGTGCTGGTGATCAGCAGAGTGAGCCTCGGCCTATCACACTGCATGGTTTTCACTGGATGTTTGTGTTCATTGAAGTTTTCAGCGCACTCACAGAGAAGACAAAATTATTATTTCTCAGGTTTTTTTTTTATTAAAAGAGCCAGTTCCAGTGTGTTTACTAGAAATTAACATGGAGAACAACTTCACAATCCAGCCATCAGGTTTTTGTACTGCACAATTTAGGATGCTATTAAGGTAACATTATAATATTCAGCTATAACCAACAAAAGAAAAGACAAGACGGCAATTAAATCCCTTGATGGGAAATCTTCAGTCGTGTCACCAACACAGGAACCAGATTAATCAGCTGCTAATTAAACAATCGAGAAATGGAAGAGAAAGTACATGTGTGAGCTGAGTTTGTTGCTCACACAGCGCAGCAGCTGTCCAGAGAAAACCTCCAATAAAGACCTTTTTTTTTATGCAGCTGGTGTGCCTATGTATTGCACAACTGTTCTGCCTGGATGGGAGTTTGACTTCATGCCAAGTATAGCCACATCTAAACCAATGATCAATTCCCACACACATCCCTTTTCTTGTCATCTGCATCCTTGTGACTCTATGGGGTAGATCCTGCTGCTGTCAAAACCTTTTGTACTGGTTACTTTCTAAACCTCTAAACTTCATTCCTCTCGGGGAAGCCATGGGTGCATGGTAGGCCTGTGTATATTTGAGATAATAATCTTCACACTGGCTGACTTGCTATCTACAGGTTCTCTGAAGCATATTTCAGTAGAATTCCACTTGACTTTTTTGCATATTATTTTGTGCTACAAGATGATTTATAGATGCATGTTTTTTTTTTTACTTTTAAGTCTGAGAGATTCTCAAAGTTCATAAGCCTCAAAGCTTATGTACGCTAAGAATATGTTTTATATAAGGAGGCAAATTAAATCAGGTCCAAACATATTCTAATTACAGTTTCTCATAAACTTTAATTTCAGGCATATTAGCTCAGAAGCAAACAAATAAAATACAAAAGGCTAATCCATCTTTCTCTAGCCTATGGATGTGTGTTTAAAACTCTGTATTACTGACATCGTTCAGTATTAATTTTGTCTACCAATTCTAATTTAAAAGTACTTGACATCACTACATATCCTGTAGATGCTATGAACTTAAACTGAATATTTTTGCCAGTTATTTTTTCTCATAGAGCTAAAACCAACAGAAATCTTGCAACTGAAACCCGTGCAGGTTCTGAATATGTGTTATAATGTGCAGATTTGTATCACAATAATCTTAATGTGCACAGTAAAATTTACTTGACACATTTCTCTGTAATGTTCATTTCTGAATGCTAATGTCAGCATGCTAACATGCTCACAATAATTATGCTAGCATGTTGATGTTTAGCAGGCTATATGTTTAACATCTTACTTTAGCGTATTAGCAGGCTAACATTTTCAAATTAGCACTAAACACAAAGTGCAGCTGAGGCTCGTAGGAATGTTATTTTACAGTTATAAACCAAAGTATTGGATAAACTGAGTTCTAGACATGTAGATGGTGCTAGAGAGGATTCAAGCTTTTACAAATCATCATCAGAGAACCATGAATGGTGTAAAAGGTTTCATGGCAATCCATCCAACAGCTGTTGAGGTATTTCAGTCAGGAGCAGCGTGGTGGACCAAGCTACCGGCCAACACTGCCATCCCTAGAGCCATGTGACTAATGTGGCTAAAAAATAGTTTGAATATTTTGAAATCTGTGTTCAATTCTGTTGCGGATGTGTTTGATTTCACTTAAATTGTGAATTAAAAGTTAAAGCAAATCTAGCCGCACATGTCCACACTGCAGCATACACACATGCACTTTGAGTATACATAGCAAAATGTGATACAAATATGAACCTTGTCAAAGTTTCAGTTACAGGATTAATGTTTTAACTCGACAGTTTTTAAGTGATTGTAATACAGAGTCTAGATTGGTCTCAAATATTCCTGTTTTCTTCGCATACTATAACTAAATACAATCATAACAATATGACCCAACCTAGACAAAATTTCTGACAATTAACTCTGTTGCAGAAAAAGCAACATCACAGTTTTATTGAACCACAGTGAACAATGAGATGGGCTTTTAAAAATATTTTACTGCTACATTTTACAGTCTCTTTTCTTTCTATCATGCTTTAAAGGAAGACCAACAGGAACAGATCCTACGGTTGTGCACACAGTCACTCTGAGATTAATACACTGCACCGAGGCAGCACAATGAAGCCTGGATTTAATTGGAACGATGTAAGCAGGGCCTCCATATTTAAGCCCACTTTGTACTGGTCACCTTTAGCGATATTCACCACTTTGCATCAGCTAAATGTGACGTACAAAAGAAAAGTCTTTGTGATATAGCAGCATTGTATTAGTCACAGTGCATGAAGGTAAAAACATTGTCTAAATACAAGGACCAGTTACTACAATATGAAAATATTACATTTGCTTAAGAGAAACAATCCATTATGAAAAGGAAGTGGGCGACAGAGGAGCATCACAGGTTAGATAACATGAGTTTTTGGGTCTCTGGAGGAAGCAGGACCGCAGGGTGAAACAACAAAGCGTTACTATGATAGTCATACCTGAAGAGTTCTTACCCCCGTTAGGAAGGAAGGAGGTGATCTGCTTTTTTCTTGAATCGTCTCATCATCGTCACTGCTATGAATCAATGTCTTTAAATTCAGTATTTGGTACAGGAAGTAACACATTGGTTTAAAATGAGGATTCAGTTCCCACAAATAAGCAATGCACGGATATACAATGTCCTTAAAAAGGTATCATACATACAGTAACAACTTTCCTCTTCTCAACAGAAGATTTCTACACACACTGACACTCACAGAGACACTGGCCCTTCAGTTTATACGAATTAAAGAGAAAATGTTCAGTTTCCTTCGACGTGTCTCTCGAGTACAAACGACTGAGGTCAGCATTGACTCAACTGCACAGCAAGTCAATACAGCGTGGAATTAAAGACATTTCTTCGACAGCCATTTTGCATATAAAGTCTGTATAAAAATCAAGGAGCAATAGCAAGAGGCCCTCTTCAAAGGTTGATCGATACTACGCCTACTGTGAGCTGAGCTGGAGAGACCGGAGGAGTGAACAGCATGTTTGGTTGAAGTCTCTCCAGCTGAAATAAAGGCGAGAGGTAAAAACAGGAATACGGTATGTTGACCCACGTTTACTGAGGTCTGATAACAGTGAAACTGTAATACTGCAACGCAAAGCACAGCTGAATCTCCTTATTGTCACTGCAGAGTTGGAAGATGTCGTTCTGCCAAAACGGCCTTTCATAAAAAACAAAGAGTCATGTAAAAAAACCTGTAAATACACAGTTACAGTATATGTGCATACCCAACATGATTGACAGAAGATTGACTGTAGAAAAATATATAGCCTATATCAAAGTCACTTAACCAGAAAATAAATCCAACAAACAGATTTCAGGATCATTTTACAAATTCATATTAATAATGACAACACTGGAGGACCAAATTACACAAGGCTAAACTGAAGGCATTTTGGTTGTAGGAACTTGTAACAGGGTGTTTTCTTAATCACAAGTTCAAATCTGGGAAGGGGGGCCACTGGAAATATGATAAGAATTAAAAAGAAATACAAACTAAGCTTCTACGTTTATATTCAGTCTCATATACTTCTGTGATTTGTTTGAGTTTTTATGGACACACAAGCTACTACTGTACTTTCCCTTTTTAATCTGGGTTGTCAAATGATCTTTAATCAATAAGAGAAGCATATCCCTGCACCATTAGAGTGCCCAGGCGTTCCTGTCAGACGAAAAGAACAGAACACAAATAAATAAAATAATAAGAGCACACATACCCCTTATCCCATGTTCCTACAGTGTCTCTCTTAAAATTTTATATTTGACAGTTTAACAATTAATGCTAGCAAAAAAATATATTTACATTTTTTTGCAAATGCTCAAGTCACAAATTACTGAATATATATTAACAGCATATTATCAAAAATTTGAACAGTATCAGTTTAAAAAATGTGCAAAATAATTCCCATTGTTAGCTAACAGACTTCTTCTGTTAAAGTGAATTTGATATTATATGGAGTTTTAACAGAAAGCTATGATACACTGCAGTTTGAACCACATTGTTTTACACTGTTTATAGCCCCAACGTTAAGAGATTGCTGCACAACGCAGAGGGCCATCTGCACTAACTTTATACATTATAACTCATTTATGAGCCACTAGCTGTTTTGTTAAAGTTTCTAGCCATTTTCATACCTTCGTAAGTTCAGTAATGTTTTTTGCTAACCCTTTACCATAATAGCCATGGTGCAGATTGAACCTACAACTGTGATTTTATGTGTACTGAACAGAACTCAGGTCTTAGCCTTAACAATACAGAGGAAGAGTTCACAGTGAATCAAGTGACCTTCTCTTATCAAACCAAACTCTTCATAATAAAAATAATGCATAGTCATGTGGGACACAGTTAAGAAGTTCAGAAAGGACAATAAGGCAAAAGAACAGTTAGGGAGTAACAACTAATCAGCTCACCTTCACACTCCTTCACAAAGGTATTAAAGTAACTAAATATCAAGTAGATTTGGCTTTAAGTGTGTTCATCACTTAGGTAAGATAGTGTAAGTGTTTTTCAAATTGGTACTTGGTTGTCAGTCCCTTTTTTGCTACTGTGGGAAATAACACTTGTAACCTAAATTTGAAATCAAGATTTACAAAAAAAAAGCATATAGTTTCACACTTTTTTCACCTTCACACGGAATAAGTTTGGCTCTATGTTTCCAAGCAGACAGGTAAGGCATGTTACCTCTTTACTGTTTCTGTGTCATCGCCAACAAATCAAACTTCCATGTGCTCTTTAAAGTTTAAGAAATATCTGTCTGCGCACCGTAACAGGACGGTTTCATGCTAAACACTGATTAAGAAAAAAAATTTACATCATAAAAAAATAATAAAAATAATGCATTTCTCTTATGAATTTAAAACAAAATAAATAGTGCACAGTTGGAGAAGGTCTGCTGTTTTAAAGCACATTATCACAGCAGGACAATGCCTGCAAATCCACAACTCCAGTCAAATGTACTGTAAATCATAGTGTGCATGAAAATAAAAAAAATCTCTGAAAGTACTGTTGAGTTGTGGTTTCAGTTCTGCTGTAAATGTGTTCATAATGAGCTTATTTCAGTGTACTAACCTGCATATTGAAATTTATTTTTTATTTATTGACACACATTAACACTGTGTTAATGACAGCTGTACTTGTATTATATTGTTATTCCAGAACTGTGAATGCCTCATCAGAAGACAGCATTATTTCAGACTTGCAATACTTTTCTAATATACAGGCTGCACCACTGAAATAAAACCATACTTACACATTTCCATGAGCTGTTTGCCCCTTTAGTGATAAGTTCAGGATAATGCTACTCAGTGCTGCCTGCTAGGCCCATGCCGCTCTATTGCACAGTTTCAAAATAGGTTTAAACCCATAGACATGATAATATTAACCAAAAACAGTGACTGTGGTCCGTGTGACAAATTCTCATCCTTGTGACAATTCAGTTGGTGATAACGAAAAACAAATGCGTGGGAAGTAAAGTGCATTGTAAAAATCTGTGTGTTGCTACATGTGGTGGAAACAGTGGTTTTGTAAATGAAGTAAGACATTACCAGAGAACTTTTTCCATGTTTGCATTCCCAGTCTGCATGCATTTATGATTAATGGCAACAGAGTCAGTGTAATTCTGTGTGTGGCTGTGAGTGTAAACGTCTGGGAAAAAAAGGGAAGAGGCATCAGAAAAAAAAAAAGAAACAAGATATCTGAGAGTGATGTTAGATCTATACAAAATATTGGCACATTATCTTATAAACAGCATACTGGATGATGATCATGTTGTCTAAGGGTTACTACTTAAACAAATGAAGCATCCAGTCTTTTGTCTCACAGTATTAAAAGTGCACTAATTGCCCAACACACCAACATTTTCCAGCTGTAATATTCCTCATCATGTCTCTCTTCTAAAATGTGCTGCACTCTTTCTTTGACACTCATTAATGCCACTTTAATCTCTCTGGTTTCTCTCTTCTTCACATGCGGTAAGCTGACTTTTTCACACCTGCGTCTCCACACCATTAAGTTTAGGCATCAGGATACGAGGAGTCACCCCAGAGTTGAGGTCCCTCTCGAACTCCAAAAGCTGACCCATGAAGTTTAGATTCGGGGACACCACTGGACGACGGCTCCGCACGTATTTGTAGGCATCTGTCATTGTCATGAGGGTGTGCTTCATAAGGTAGGCGATAACGATGGTTGCGGAACGGGACACACCTGCCTGGCAGTGTACCAACACTCCCTGTCCACTCTGATATGCCTCCTCTGTGGATGAGAAAAAACAGCTTAATGCTCCATGCTTGTGAGCTGTGAGTATCTGTGACTATAGAAAGTATCATCACTGTCATTAGAACTTACAACATATAGCTAGGCCTACGACATCATTACATCCTAAATAAACAATTAAGCCCATTTACAACAAAAATGTAGGATGTTAATATGCATGTTCTTATTTTTATTCAAGGCTCCATAAAACATCACTGGCTGTATATTAAACTACAAATTACATTATATACATTCACCAATAATCCTTCTCAACATTTAATTCCACATACCTCCTTTCTTGATAAATATGCTTTGTATGCCACGGCTTTGAAATGTACAGTTGAACACAGACCACTGAATTCAGTATGTTGACTTCCTATTGTTATTGTTATTCCTCCTTCATTCCTCATTAGACAAAACTCTTGAGAAAGAAATTACATTATAAATTGCTCAACAGCAAAAGTAATAATAGTAATAATAAAGTAAGTTACATTACTCTAGTTACTCAGCCCAGCTCTGTCAAAGTTACCTTTAATCAACTTCAACTTCAGCCTCCATACGATTATATTCTGTACTTAAAGGTCCAGAGTGTAACATTTAGGAGGCTCTACTGGCAGAAAGGGAATATAATATCTTAACTAGGTTTGTTAAAAATAACAATTGAAGTAAGAATCGTTCTGTTGTTGTAACCAACGACTGAGCCTTTTATATCTAGAGACGCCGCGGGTCGCGTAACATAGAGCCCGCCATGTGTTCTATGGTAGCCCAGAAGGGACAAACCATTTTTGTGCATACAGTTTATACTGACCATCAACAGTTAGCTTAGCCAGGACTGCACACAGCACTCGAGTCCCAACTCTGAATAAAACCTAGGTCGTTCCTGAATATGGGCTTACCACCCAAATGTAGGCAAACTACTGGTGGCAGGCTAGCAGCTCAAAAGACACAACAACTTTTCAGTTATCGTGGGACGCATTCCTCCTCCCCCCTGCACCACGCTAACATGTCCTGGACTACTCTCTCCACTCAACATTGATATCAACCCCTCATCTAACTCCTGGTAAGACAGCAAATAAGCCGACCCCCAAAATGATGGAGCTTTATTGGTATTAATTAGTAACAGATTTTCAAAGCAGTCTCCTTAATGTTATCTGTTACAAAGCAATGCATTACTGTCCAACACTGCTAATTATTACTTCCTTTCGAAGTGCTGATCTACAATATACCATATACACGTTCACAAATACAACAACATATCAGAGGTGGGAATCTCACCAATGAACTCAAAAACCTCCTCAAAGTATTGTCGAAGGTTTTGCTTGCTGTTATCAGTGGCTGGCAGCCTTTTGTAGCGCAGTCCAGAGTTGACGTGGTAGAGGGGCAGGTGTGTGGTCACGTTGACCACGTAGCCGATGTTGAGGCGCAGCAGCAGGTCCAGGTCTTGGGCGTCTCTCTCGTTCCCCAGAAACAGGAAGGGCAGGATGGGGCTGACCACGGCATTCTCCGCATCAGGAGTCATTGCACTTTCATCGGACAGAGAAGCTGGCAATGAGGAGGAGAGCGGCAGAGAAAGGTGCACTGGAGGAAGACAAGACAGAGAGAAAGTATGTAGAGACATCGTTTGTGGTGTGTGAAGACAGACATTTGCTGCCACAGAGCAAGAAATGACAAGAATACTTCTTTAAAACTAACAAAACTTGAATTAACTGAATCACCAAGGAAATCACTGATTCAAAAGTGGGCCATTATAGCCTGAAAGCTAATTAGCTAATTAATAAATTAGTTCTAGCCATTAGCATTTTTGATTTTTTTATAAGTTAAATGAAACAACTTGCTGAGTTCCAAAGAAGCTAGATGTTCCCAAATGTGGGTGCATCTGTTAAAACCTCAACAAAATTATTTAACACGTCAAGGGGAACAGACTGAGAATCACGACAGCGTATGCCCAACACAGACAGGCTGAGCTCACAGAAAGGAACACTTTGAAACTAACCAACAGGGATCTGTTGATGGACAAACTGCTAAATTACATTCAACGCAATATGACCCAGCTTTATGTCAGTGATTGTAGTGGAAAATTAGTTAGCTATTATACATATTTTACCACTTGCACGGGTGAATTGTAAGCTGTTCTTACTTCTGCTGTTCTCCTCATCTTGCTCTCTGTTAAGGGAATTTAGAGCCAGGTGAAGTGACTGAGCCGACGGCAGTGAATGTCCTCCCTCCCTTTCTCTCTGCCAGGGTCTGGGTTTGATGAGTGTGCTCGGGGCAGACGGTGGAGGCGAAAAGGACACAGGTGACGGTGGGGAGGCAGAGCGGGGAGAGGGGGAACATGGATATGCTGCATCTCCGTCTTGATCAGGACCATCGCCCATTCCCATATCTTCGGCTTTATTCAAGAGCCTCTTCAGCGAGTTCCGGCCTTCATCATACCCAGAGCCAGACCTGCAGCCCATAAAATCAAGGGCAGCCATTTTTCCTTGCTGAAGCCGCCGTCGGCCAGCATGATCTGTTAGCTGAGACTGTGTGTATTCCTGGAGGTTTTGACAGTCCAAAAGGACAAGGCCTGTTCCGTTACTGCCATTTTGGGCCTGGCTTGCACAGGTCTTCCCGACTCCTACTCCCATCCCGGCACAGTGATTCTTTTGGGCTTTAGAATGGGTCATCTTCTTGGCCAGTTCTTCAGGCCAGATCGTGCGCACACTGTAGTCATCATCATCGGCTTGGAACATACCCATCGGGTGAGCTGCTCCTATGCCTCTTCCAGGGGGTTTGCCTCGGCGAGGGTTGAATGTCACCACTATGGGGTCGCTACTGCAGTAGCTGCAGGTGGAGCTGCCTGTCTGAGAGGCTTTGGGGTTGCAGCCTGTGACGCAGCTCTGTATTGCCCGGAGAGGGGCCGAGGACGACAGCGGGGCACAGGGCAGGCATCCTCCTACAAGTTTTTTACGAAGGATAGCAGGACTCTCGAAGTTTCTGGCCTCACCAGAGCAGGAAGCACAGCGGAGAGGTTTGAACAGGGTGGCTCGGCAGTCAGACACAGTGCTATTAGAAGAGGAGGTGTTGGAGGTGGAGGTGGTGGACAAACACCCACCCAGATTTCTCAGGCCCATTTCTTTGCCTCCTCTCTTCACTGCTCCGACATTGTGAACACAGGAAAACGAGGTGGAAGAGCTTCCTCCACCTCCTTGGAAGCCAGCAGAGTGTCCCTTACACCCTCTGCATCTTACCAACCTCCAGCAGCCGCAACTGAATGGGTGGGTGCAGTCAATAGTACAGGTATGGTCAGGGCTGGGGAACCCTCCGGCGTGGGAGGAGCAGGGGGAGAGGGGCAGACCATGAAGAATGTGAGGGCGGTGATCCCTATTGCGGGACGGGTGTGGCTGGCTGAGTTGCTGAAAGGAAATGGGGACATGGGTGGGTTGGGAGGGAGGGGGTGAGGGATAGTTGGAGTTTAGGATGGCAGCATGAGGCACAGGGACGGAGTTGTGGTGGTAGGGCAGACTGTTACTATTATGGCTCTGATGGACAGTTCCCAGTTTGGAATTGTTTTTATAAGTTAGAGAAGGAAATTCATGGTCACTTCTGTTAAGAAAACTAGTGTTTTCCTTTTCACTCCTGAACTTATGCTGCTGCGTCTGAGCGGGGACGAATTGTAAGACGCCTCCGGGGGAAGATGACAGCTGACTATGGCGACTTCGCTGTGACTTGTGTTCGCCTCCACCTGGCCTCCCTGCAGTTCCAGTTTTTCTCTCACATTGTCCTTGATCCGACTGTGAAGAAGCACATTTCCCTTTGCCACCTTTTACACTTCCGCTGCGCCCTAACGAGTTGCTGAATCCTCCTGCCCGTCCTCCTTTGTCCACTGTCACCCTGATATCAATAGTATGTGTGTGGGAGGGAAGTCGTGGGCCAAGAGTTACAGTGCCATTGCTATGGCAGTGGCTAGGGATGTGTCCGACACCCGCTGGGATGACAGGCTGGTCGCACTTGAATTTCTGCACACGGGAGGATCTGCGCTTGCATTCCAGAGTCAGAGATTTACAGGAGGGTGAGTAGAAATGGGACTGAGAAGGGTGGAGATGAGGAGGGTGGGCGATTTGTCCATTAGAGGAGGCTGATATTTGAGAGGAATGCTGCGGGATGGTTTGTGGGGAAGTCTCACACAAGGCTACGTTTTTAGGGCGCTGAATGACCACTATGCGCTCATCAAGAGGGAGGGGAGGCATCTGGGTTTATGCAAAGCTGTTCAGTAAAGAGGGAGAGAGAAACAGAAAGAGCATAGTCAGAAAATTACTGTAATTTCACAAACACTAGAAATGTGGGGCACACGTTACATTTCATCAGTTTAGCTGGCACATGCTGACACAAAATTATAAACATTGCCTTGCAGCTATAACATATTTATATAAAACAGTTTGCACATAATTGTGAGCATAGTTGTTTTTTTCTATTGATACAGTATGTTATTATTATAAAAATATTATGTAATTACATTTAAAATCAGTTACTTGTGAAATGTAAAGTAAAACCCCAAATCCAGCACAAGAATGACAACACGTTGACAACAACAACAGATTTTTATGTTTTGCATATTTTTTTAAGTCATCTCTGAGGTGTCTTTTGCATACCAAAACATAAACAAAGTACAAAAACAACAACCAACAATGTTACATCTCAATTCTGACATGTCACACACATTTCCTTTCACATTTGCTGCAAATGAAAGGAGAAATAATACAAAGAGAATACCCACTGAGGTGCACCGCAGTCTGTGACCTGCTTATACCAGGGTCACTGTCTGGACATTTAATACTCATTTATATTTATAGGAATTTAACATTTAAACTGGTAAACAAGATAATATTGTTACCATTATGGTAAAATTCAAAATCAGAAGGTATGAGACTGTGTACCTGTATGCTGTTAGCAGCAAATTATCCCAGCTAATCCTGATGGCAGTGAGGCTTCTTAAAGGCTCAGTGATAAAAGCTTCATCAAATGAGCTGCAACAGCCTTCATCCCTCTGATGAGTCCTCATTATTAACAAATCAAGTCATGGCTGATGGTAAAAAAAAAAAAAGCTAACTATACTATAAAACATAGCTGGACAGTGCATTTTTTTTTACTGCTCTTGATGTAGAAGCACACTATATAGTGATGCTAAGGCTTGAAAAAAATAATAAACTGGCAATGGATGCTCATCTTTTTGTAACTACAAGCCCATGTATGTAAATGCTTTATTCTTTTTTATGCACTACTTAAAACTGACAAAAACTTTGCACTGATTTGTTGCAGAAAAACAACACAGTGACTCTCAAAATTAGATAATGGCTCAGTGGGATTCTTCACTTTAAAGACTGTTTTATGCTAGACAGCCATGTGATTATCCAAAATGAAGCACTTCCTGCTCCTAGCCATCTTGCCCGTTCATTCTGCCTCTGGAATAAACTAAATTAACCAAATCCTTTGGGACAATTAGAAATGAGCATTTGTCCAGGCCATGGCATAAACAGAAGGTCACCACATACACAACAAATACAATTCAGCTGGAGAGAAAGCTTTCTCACCATGACACAGCAAAAAGAGATTAACTGACTGTAGCTCATAAATATGCACTTTGTAATAAAATATATATATATAGAAGATTTTGTTCATATCATTAAATTGCCTTTATGATGAATGTTATTAATAACAGGTTGATACCGTTACTACGGGACTTTGGACTTAAAAGTTTTACATTCGTTTGGTACATTCATTATAAGGCTTCATCAAACTTTAAGATGAAAAATTGATTGTTGTTGAAGTTAAAATCCGCCCTCTGATACACACACTGTTAAATACAATCAATCTGAGATGTTCAGTGCACCCAGGAGTTGTTTGGTTGATGAAGTACTTTAATTTACTTTTTGCCACAGTAGCAGCATGGCTGCAGGGGTGGGTCAGTTGGGAGGATGTTAGCATGCTAATGTTAGCATTAAGCTCAAAGCACAGCTGAAGTACTGTTTGAAGGAGATCAAGAGATTTCCCATGCACTGGTTTATGAACAAATACCTGCAAAACTGACATTCCCATCCGCCTCAGCCGTACTTTGTGTTTAGTGAATGTTAGCATGCTAAGATGTTGAACATGAAGAACACAATACGTGCTTTACATCATCATCATTTCATTAATTGTGAGCATGTTAGCATGCTGATTTTAGCACTTAGTTCAAAGCACTGCTGTGCCTAAGTACAGCCTAATGGAGTTCATATTACTTGTTCACATTACTGAAACATAACAACATTTATTTTTCATTCACTCCTAGTGATATCTTGCCATGCAAGTAATTAATTTTTACAGGATTTTGAGAGATCCATTATTTCTGCCGTCAGCCAAAATAGAGGTGAATGTAATTTTGTTTGTGGTGCTCACAGCAATGCAAAAACGTCCTACAGCAACATCTCCAAAGACCTCACAGAGAATAATTTGTACTGGAACAATTTTTTAGTGAAGAAATAGTCCCAATGGAAACGGCTGACATCATATTCTCCATTGTCGCCACCTACGTTGCATCGGCATGGAGGCAGAAATTTCACAGATAGATATCTCAAAACCTGGGCCAGTAAAACATAATATATTTGCATGGCTAGATGTCACTAGGGTAAGTGATAAAAATGTGTTTTAAATAAACTCCACACTAGATGAGGTGAAGATGCACACATGACATTGTTCGATTTTGCCACCTAACAACAAACTAGCCTGTAATTGCAATGTTCATCAGATATCGTTGTTTTTAAACAGTGTTTTTTCAGGTGGATTTTCATTTTAACCATAAGCCCTTAAAGCCACATTTATCAAGAATCTCACAGGGAGTGGAACACTATAAAGTTTAAAGGGGGACTGGCAGGAACAGATACTGAGGACAACATTGGTTGACAGAAAGTGGGTAGAGAGGAAATACAGGGGGACAGATTATAACGTGACACTGTAAAGCACAGACCACAGGGGAGGAAGGAACACGTCAAAATAATCTGGGGATGCCTTCAGTCCCAGCACAACACAGATACCGACCCATAGAGAAAGCAAACCACGCTCCAGTGTCCCCATGCTTATATCCACGCACAGAGTCTGGTGATGGTATCCTCATCTTTTTTTTTCCTTTTTCAGCCTTGCCTGTGGTGGAGGGGGTGGGGGTTACATTGACCCAGTTTTATCACGGTGGAAGTCACTATCACTCTGATCACTTTTCTCTCACACACTGTAAACTGTAGGCTGGCTAGTGGCCTTTTCACTCACTCACAGTCATAGCTTCAGCAGACAGTAAGGGCCACAGAGAGAAGTGGAAAATACTAAAATAAAGAGCAGCAGTGAGACCTCTTGAAATTTCACTGACGTTGACATGATATTTCACAGCAAGAGTAAAATATAATGCACACCTCAGACTATAGTGAAGCATTATTCTGGAAACAGCGCCATTAGATTGTCTAGTTCTGGTGACAATAAAAATGGTATTTGTGGGCACATTGTCGGCATTGGGATTTAAATGGGAAAAAGTCATTTTTTTTTATGAAAAACTATTTTAAGAAATTAAAACTAAGACAGAAACTGTGTGGTGTTCATCTGTACTTTACTGCAAAAAGCCGAACTGCAATAATAAAAAAATTATATTGGGGTTTAATTAACTACATTTACTCAGGTACCATACATAAGTAAACGTAAATGAGGTAAAATTTTTCTGCTAATTTTTTCCATTAAATATATTTATAATGCACTTAATAATAAAGCAGTTACGTTAATGATAAAACCAATGGTTTCCAGCCTTTCTGGCTTGTGCCCCCTTACAATAATAACAGTGTCTGGTTGGGTTCACATGTCAAAATATAAATGCAACTATATACAGTCCACATCGGTGCATCAGTATTAACCATCTAATAATCTAATATATAATCTATATATAGTATAGTATAACAGTGTCAGTATTTTTTTCAGGTGATTATACACAAATGAAAACATACAATGAACATTATATTCCATTTTTGCCAAAAGAGGAAGGATTTTTTTGCAGGAATTTTACTTGTAAGTTGTAATTTTACATTATTGTTTTGATACTTTTATTTAAGTAAAGGGTTTGAGTACTTCCTCCACCACTGATCGTGTCAGTGTGGACTGGTATTAAACTTATGACAGAACCAGACAGATGCTGTTCAGTAATCAAATATCCTGTCATTTCTGTGCACTTGTTCTCAGGACCGGACAGACTGCTGCCAAAGGGCAGTTAGTGATGGGATTCACCTAAAAAACAGTTATATTGTGTGAGCACTACTGATTAGGAGGTTAATTGAAACTGTGTTTAATTAATTGTGTTTATGTGAAATCACTCCACTTGGTTGGTCCTAATTCCTCTGTCTTTCTAACACACTAATGGAGTCTGATAAAAGGATGAAAGCTGCGTGCTCTGCCAACATACAGTACATGCTGAGTGCTGTTGTGTGTGTTAGTCTTTCAAAAATGAGTCGCCTCAATCTGCTTCACTTGGACAGTTCCGACAGACAGTACAAAATGTACAAAGTGTGTAGATTTGTTTGAATGAGGAAACTGTTGCTTACATAATCAAAGAAACAGACTTGTTCTTTTCAGTTTGTGACAGTTTTTCATTATTGCCCCCTTGTTAATTGCTTCAATTGCCAGATCCCAGATCTGAAGTGGCAGCCAATCTGACAGCTCTGAAAAAAACACAACACAGAGCAGAGAGACAAAAAGAACATTGTTGACTAAGAAATAGTTAAGAAAGGAACTCTGCACGATTTGGTGGCAAAAACTGATGTCTTACCACAGCCATCATAAAATTAGACTATGGCCAGCTACAAACAAGCACAATAATAAACTCCTAAACCTATTTGTGTTGATGCTTAAATAGTAGCTCATCCCTTTGTAAGAATCACAGCTAAGTCCCAAGAGCATATCTCATATCACTACGTGAGATTGCATAATATATCTACAAGGCATGACTTCAGCTGACAGTAAAGTGTGAATAAGTTATGAGCCACTTTCAGAAGAACTTGAGGCAGAACAGCCACTGATACATCCTGTATGAAATTTTTGACAGTGTTAGCTACTTATGCTAGGATGAATAAACAAACGTCGCAGGGTGGATCAAGGAGCGGAGAGGCAAATATGCGCATGATTAGGTATGTATTAACATTTAAGGAATGTATGCAATGCAATCACGTCAGCTCCTTCAGAATTCGAACACATGAAAGTGTAACGAGTTTAAAGAAGAACTCAAACAGATTAAAAGAAATATATATACAGTATAGATATATAAAAAAGTGTGTCACTCAGTTCCTGTTAGTGAAAGCTGCATGAGCCTATGGGGGAGATCATGACGCCCTCCCTCGGCTCACTGCTACCCCACCAGCAGAATAAAGATAACAGTTTTACAGTCACAGGCATGAGCCAGAGAGAGGACAGCAGTGCACATACTAATGTCTTTCCAGATGATTTAACTCTTTCCAAAACACCTGAGCAAAACCTGCAGTACAATAAACAGTTACAATTTGCTTGCTTCGCACATTTGAACTGAGTAATATTTCACAAATTCAATCAAAGTTGGAATCATTTTATGTGCTGAGTACAATCAAACACAGCTTTTACTGATGTGCATGAAAGGAGGGGGGCGCACATAGGACAGGAGGAGAGTGCATGACTTCTAGCAGAGACTATAGAAAATATCACAGTTAAGGTTTAGGCACAGTGCGTCTCCAGCTGCAGAGTTGATGCAGCTAGTGCCTTAGGGGGACAAGCTGTTGAGGGGGCTGGTGTTTTGGGGAACAGATGGCTGTCTGGCTGTGCAAGATTGATGGCAATCTTTCCGTCCCTTTCTCTCTGCCCCGGCTCTCTGCAGCTCCTTCATCAAAAGGTACCTGACAGCCAAACACCCACGCAGCACAGTGGACAACACCAGAGCAAAAAGCAGGCAATAATGTGAGGATGTGCTGCTAAATTACTGGCTTGTAAAATTGCTTGAGAATCTCATCCTCTGCTGCATGAAAAATATTTTTTTCTATCACAGTAAAAAAAAAGGCTTTTCGAGATAGTGTATGGCAGGGAAATTAGTCATCTGAGTCACTTGTTACCAGAGGCTGATGAGCAGGCCGTTTCTGTCAAAGGACAATCCACATCTCCACATTTTCGCTCGTGTTTAGCTCTGAGTTGGCCCAAAATGACAGGAGGCGGTCCACTTCTCTCTTTATATGGTCATCCTCACACATAACCAAACTGACAGATGGACAGCAAGAGCTATGGGCACTGGGCACAAAGGAGAAAGGCACTAGGATGTTCACAATAATATACCTAACAGCACTGAGGGTCAAACAGTTGGTGTCACGGATCCTGCAGGAGGTTCGGGGTGGAGCTGCTCGTGTGACTGAACATCGATGAGCAGATTTTTACATTACTAGATGGGCTAAATGTGGAAGTCTCCTCTGGTTTGCTGTCATACCAACGACAAGACTCCAGGAAGTCACTGCTACTGGGCAGGAAAAAGTCAAGCTCAAAACCCCCCTAAAAGTGCAGCTTGCTGTTCTGGTTCTTGCCTGGAAACACATTTTTAATGAATGAGTTTTTTTTTTTACCTTTGGACAGAGGCATGCTAGCTGTTTCCTCCTGCTTCCACATAGATATATATACTGACTAGATGTCGCCTTGACTACTGCTGTTCATTGGAACGAATGCATCAATAGAGACGCCATCTTGCAGCGGGGATCCACCCCCCTTTAATGCATTAGCGTCAATCTAGGCAAAGATCTAACGAAAATAAAATCACCATAAATCGTCAAAATCTCGAACGATTTTTTTGTTTTTTGGTTTGTTCCAGCTGACAGACATGTATTTATGATCAAGTCCAGAGAAAATTTAAGCTTTTGCTATTAATATAATCTACTTCAAAATGTAATGCCTAGTACTAGTAGGCGTAGGTTTATTATTTTTCCACTTAATAGTATGTGTATTTGCTTTTACACCTGTATTGTACTCATATCTAATGACAATCACAAAAAAATCCGACCTAAAGGCTCCATAGCTCAATATTTCATGCAGTACCTTTTTGACGGTCGTGCTTTTATTTTGAAAACGTCACCGAACCAACCATAGATATACATACTGAAACATGAGACTGAAACAATATAATTTCATCACCAGAAATATACTTTCGTAACATTCAATATCATAAAACACATTATCACCTGTGAAATGTTATCCCTTGCTGTTTGTTTTTTTCATTTCTTTTGTTCGAACATCCATAAGCAGCACAAAAGTCCGGCATCTTTAGAGCTGATCTGAATGCGGGAAAACTAATTTTGCGCTTCAGATCCCTGCTCCAAGGTGGCAGCAGGTTTTGACGTATGCTTAGAAGCCCAAGGCGACATCTAGTCAGTATATATATCTATGATGCTTCCAGTTTTCATGCTAAGCTAAGCTAAGTGGCTACTGGCTGTAGCTTCATGCTTATCTGACCGGCATAAAAGTGGTATCGATATTCTTATATAACTAGTGGCTAATAAACATACTGTCCCAAAAACTGAACTATTCCTTTAAAATTTAAATAAGATTAAAAAACATTGACGAATTTTAACACTTGTTGTGTTGTGGACATTAATGCCTGCTGACCAAACTCTCCCTTTCTCTTTTAGCAAAAAAAGAACAACAGTAATAAGCAACAATGCAATAGGTTGGTAAAAAGCCTTTTGGGTGAAGACAGAGGGAGTCTTTTGTCCATCACTGTGAGGCTGGAAGCTTGGGATCACTCTGTGCCTTATATAGTCTTACTGATCGATTAATTCCACTTTCAGACCTGAGTGCAGTTTTGCAATCCAATGCACAAATACAATTCTAGACGGTTTCTACTCTGTCTCTGTTTATTGTGTGAAAGTGCTGCCTGCCTGCAAATAGCAGGCAAGATGAAAAATAACCTGTGTGAGCTGTCTTGAGTCAATTTTCAACTAAACCCGACCACTTGATTGACAAAAGGGAACTAAAAGGAAAATGAATGCTCCCTTTGTGTTTTCATATCTTCAGGGATGTACAGGGATCGTCCACTATCAGACTTCCAGATTTAGTGCCAAGATATAAGACAGAATTGAACATATTATTGTACATTATGATGGGAGAAAAAGAGCCTTTAGCTATAAGCAAATGTTGTTCTCAGAATGAAAAGGAAGCCTTTCCTTTGCCTGCACAGATGTTGATATCAGGGAAGCAGATAGTTCACAAATCAGCAGGGAAGCAGACGATTATCAAGCTTATCGGGGTTTAAACACTCAAGCATGATTTGGCATCCGATTGTACCAAGCCAGATATCAGAAAACAGACTCTCTGATGTATTACTAAACACCGAAAATACATTTGCCTGTTCACCAAAGCTCTGTGGGTGGCATTCAGTTTAGAATCAAATTGAGGTTAAAGTCTGCCTCTAAGAAATACAAATGCTCTGCACGGTATGTCAGTGTGCGTTGACACTGGTGTTACAGCAGCATGTAGAGTCTCCCCTTTAACACCCACCAAGGTGGAAGTGTTAATTGTGACTGCAGCAGCCTGAATGGCTTTCGAATTGTAGCTGGGGAAAGCCGCAGAGAGTGATTCGTCTACTGCCTATTGCATATATGATATGAATGATAATGACTACTAAAGCATGCTGTACAGATGGCTGCTGGCCAAATTGGGCGAAAATCACTTTTTCCAACAGCAAGAGTATAGTAGGCAGCACACACATGTCAGTGTGAGTCATTGTGTGATTAGCGTTATTTATATACAGATTCAATAATGAATCAGTTGTATTTACACTGTAGCTCTCAAATGATTGTGGTCACACAATGGAAGACCATTTAAACCCTCAGGTTATTTAAAATAGTACAAAAGATGCTGTATTATTAAGATCAGAAGCATGTACTTTATGTTTAAATATGAGGGGTTTTATAATAACTTAAAGGAACGTCTAAAAATAGATTAGAAATTATTTGAAGGTGGCCTCTCCTACAAATAAAGTCAAATCAATGTTAAATTACCCTACCGAGTGAAGTAGGACAACAGGAAATGAAGGACTAAGAGGCTAAATCTGGGTTGTAACAGAGAATGTGGACTTTATGACTCACGCTCTAATCGGGCTTACGTTACACATCTAATGATGTAACATTAACTTGGGACAAAGGAAAATGACTTCCCACTGTCTGTGATGACTTGGTTGTGACTCAGTGGGTTTTGTCAACAAAGCCATGATAATAGTACAATAATGACACACAAGGATGAGCCTTGTGTTGATTAGTAAGCATTATTAAATTTAATAAAATACTGTTTGATTCCAAATCATAACCCTGCATTCATCCTAAATGACATGGAAAGACACATTTTCATGTTTACTGCTAATCTGTGTTTGCTGCATTTGTTTTTCTGTGTAATCTGCTTTGTTTCACTGTCTCATCAGAGCTCACACCACTACAGGCTACTGAGGGGAAGTCAAAATAATTACATCACCTAATCTCCACAGTCAGCGGACAGAAAGTGATGGAAGCAACTGCACAAACTGGCCAATCAGAGGGCAGCGTGATGGGGAACATTCAGCCATTTATTCTTTCCCTCCACTATTCAGTCAAACTGATCTAACACTGTGTCAGATATCTGAATTATCATAGTCCCACACATCCAAGGTAGTAGTTGTTATTTTATAGGAGAAACATGGGACTGGTGGCACTTTGGCTGCAGGGCAATATTTTTTCTGGGTGGCCCAGAATTCCTGGCTATGCCCCAATTTACACATATTGAAAAATCAAATATTTTAATCAACAAGCAAACCAATGCTAATCAGTTAAAGCCCTTCTATTAATGATCATAAAAAGAGCTATGCCAGCACAATGCAATGGCACACTGCAAGGTTAAAAAATAACCTCCAATTTAATAAGATATCAAATAATGACTCTCCTGAAATAGAAAACTAATTATAGAAACTGAGAAAAGGAGCTTGGAGAAAGGTGTTTGGTTGGGATTTGAGCCCTCCGTCACTTAAAGATAAGAAGAACAGTAATATGCTTTGAATATATTTTAAACTCTTTGAAGAATTATATCTTTAAAAAGCACACTTTCAGGGTTAGCGATTGAAATTGTAATCAGCTGACACTGGAAATCAGACTACCACCAAAAAGTAGTCTGATGCTCCAGTCTACATGAGCTAATGTGAGCTGTAACTTTCTGACATACTGAATCTCCCAAACAAACAGAATATAGACAGGCGTGAAAAACAATCATCCTGATTAATTGGAGGAGGCACCAACTGAACACACCTGGTCTAATATTACACACTGGAAGCCTCTATGTTGTATCTGGCAGTATTTGATCGATGTTTGTTATTTTGATCCGAAGCGGGGTAGAAGTTACTGCTTGCTAAGACCTCAGATACACAGGACTTCCAATGAGTCCCCAAACCATTTTGTCTCCTGCAGAAAAATAACACCCAACAGTCTGACACTATTTTATTCGACAGGGGGTTGCTCAACTTGAAAAAAAAAATCAACAGCAACATCTGTTAGCTGCAGCGTGGAAACAACAGTCTGTTTGTATTCCCCCTGTGGAATTTATGCCAGACTATCTCCTTATCCTTGAAGAAAACCTCAAACAAGAAAGTGAAAGAGTGTGCATGGAAACAACAACACAAGATCCCCCGCAGGCTGTAGGCCTGCAGCATCAACATTTAGAATTCAGGACGCTTAATGAAACTATCATTATTAATGGTGGAGTGTCCAGTCTTGTCTGGAGCCACCGACTGCCAGAGCTCTGCTATGAAAGAAACCCTAACGATACATTTTATTATCTAGTTTCATACTTTAACATTGAATTTCATCTTGGGAGGCCTGTACATTACTACTCACTTAACACAGTGTATTGGCCTGTGTTAACCCTGTTTTCCTTTAACTAACCTTTGTGTCACAGACAAAAGAGAATTGTGGACCAACTTAAAACAAAAGTACATTAATTTTACATTACAATTTACATTTTTATATGACAGGCAACATTTTATTTAAATTCTTTTAATGGGTAAAAGTATGAGATAAAATTATATTAAATTAGTTATAAAGTGTCCTATATTCATATTCACATTCACACTGCATTAAATCACGTACCCCGTTTCAACTAAACATAGAGTGCTAGTTCTGGTGCTGATTCAGTGTTGGTTCAGTGTTGGTTCAGTGTTGGTTCAACCAGTAGAGCCATCGAGTCACGTCATTACGTCACTGTACACATCAACAGTGTTAGCTATTGTTACCAAGGTTGTGCTAGCTCTTAAGTACCGCAGCACTTCACTTCTCTTGTGAAGTCCACAGATAATTCATTCTATGTGCATTCAGACTCATAAGAGACTATCCCAGCATGCACTGGGTTAAAGGCAGGAAAACAGGATATGTCATCGCACAGCTAACACATAAACAAACATCTGTATGCTGTTTAGAGTCTCGCCACCTGACCTTTGGCTGAGAAGAAAAAAGCATTTTCAGATTTTATTTCATAAATATTTAGTAAATATTTTTAAGGGTTCATGGTCTTCCTGAGCAATCCCCTTGTTGTGTTTTTTAAATGTTATCTTTGCAGTCATGGAGAAAGTAAGATCTGAGAATACACTGAATCTTCCCTTAGACATTCAAAGTCAATTTAATTATTGTTCCACTGAAACATTACACCATCACCGGTAATGGCTGCCCATGATTTTATTTTATGTAGGGGAAGAATTGATTAAAGCACTGAGTCTCTCTACAGTCTCTATAGTTCAGACCAGGAAACCAAAATATGAACTAAAAGCAGTCTCAGTTGGATAGCCACTAGAGAACCTGTCATGTTACAGAGCCTCATTAGCATTGGAAATATAGCTTAATGCAGATTTAGGTTTTAAATTGCTTTGTATGTGTCCTTTCTGCAAATGCACTGCAGGGATTCGTCTGTGTGTCTTGCTGGTGAAGTTAGTGCCTCTACATGAACAACCTACCCCACTACCACCGTTAATGTTTAATCAAATAAATGAGTAAGCTTTAACCTTAAATACACAGATTGTTTTTATTTCCAAATGAAGCTCACAAATAGCTCTGATGACCATTCAGTATGTGTGTGTCTGCTTCCCTGTCTGCTTTTACTTACACTTCCTTTTGTTTCTGCTGGATTTGTGCACGACTGACACTGTTGACAGAGGCTAGACGCTTCACTGTGAAACATCTATTTAGAATATGCACAGTGTGCTCACATGCTGCACATCTCTCCTCGATCAGCTCTTTGTTGTATCTCCTCAGCAGCAGCCAACCAGATATTAATATGTTCATTCCTTCCTCTGCATTGTTGTTTAAAGGGCTGTTCTGCAGGCCAGCCATGGAAAATCTATTAGTTTCTGTTTACACAATCGCTAGATGGCGCACTGCCTAATTTCTCTGTATTTTTAATCGCATCTTCGTTGCACATTCTTTGAACCTTTACCATGATGAGAAGTGAAGCTGATGTGGGCGACAGGGCCCGAGCCAGCAGGCCTGCACCTTCACTCACTCACTCTGATCAAGTGTGGACGCGTACAATTAGTGTCCATTTTTTATTGTACACATGGCTGCAGTGATTTATCTCCATGAATAATACACACCGCCGCTTCTTATGCCAAACAATCAGAATTGCTTACCTCCTCTGGGCAGCTGTGGATAACACGAGGACGCGCTGCTTTATTATGTGCCATCAGTTTGACTGTAAATTCAAAATACACGGGAAGCATAAAGACATTCAGGAGGAGGTCGTTCTCTGCTGTAGCCTGACCTGACCAACACGTAGTGCTGTGACAGCCGCTGTACTAAAGCACAGTCTGCTGATGGGGGACACACAGCTAAGCGACAGGCCGAGCGGTCCGACCACCACAATAAGTAACGCTGCTAAAAACAAACATCACTTACATCAACAGTGGCGGTCCTGTGGTGTGTTCATCATTTATGTGCAGCGGGAGGAGAAATCCTCATGTCTGTGGTGGCCCGGGCAGCACGAGCCGATGCGTTGGTATGATCCAGATGTGTAACACCTTTCCTGCCTGCTCGTTTCTTCATGTATTTAAAAAAACAACAAAAAAACAACAACAACCAAGAAAATAAAAAAGAGAGCTGGTCTGACTGGAGGCTGGACAGTCGGAGTTTAAGATAAACAGATAAATAAATAAATGTCATCGGGAGTGCTTGGCTAACTCAGCTGGCGGCACGTCCACGCGTGTGTCACTCTGAGCCGCGATGCGTGTGTGAGGAGACACTGACGGGGAGGTGGGCTCTATTGTCTCCACTGTGGATGACATCATCCCAGACCAATGGCGAAACGCACGAGATGAAGGGGCTCAGGAGCGAGCACGCAGCACGTGCGGGCTGCTGGAGGAGGAAGAGGGGGGGGGCAGTGAAAAGCTCCTAAAGATCAGCTCACTATTAAGCGCCAGCTGTGGAGTGGAGTACATTTACTCGAGTATTGTACATGATATTGTTGTGATCTGAGGTACTTGAGTATTCCCAATACTATATATATATAATAATAATATGCTGCTTTATTAAAGGAAATGTTGTTTTTGTTATTCTCCATTTATTTAACAGCTATAGCTACCTGACAGTTGAGAAGATTTTATATATAAAACATATGAGCTCATAACATACAGTGTTAGTAATAGTTCACAGCTTCTCCGCTTAAAACCAGCTACAATAGTGAAATGCTATGCTTGCACAATTATGCATATAATAATAACATATTTATAATATACTGTATAGGCTTATAGCATAGACTATAATACTCACAGGGGCCATTTTTATGCATTATGAGTACTCTTACTGTTGATACTTTGAGTACATTTAGCTAATAATACTTCAGCTTTAACTTGTAAGGAAGTTTTTTATACTGCAGTATTGGTACTATCACTTAATTAAAGGATTACTATAATAATATATGTAACACATGACAGAAACATGAAAGAAATAATTCGTTTTTATTAAACTGTAGGTTTTTACATCAAAGCTGATGGATACTGTTTCTCAAGTTAACTTTTTATGTGAAAAAGAAACCATATTATCGTCACTGTCTTGTTCTTGTTCTTGTTGTTGTTGTTTACATTCCCCCAGACCCAAATTTAAAATATGCACTGCAGAATTATTTCCTTGTGACCTCACCTTGTATTGTATGATGGTAAATACAGTTCCTTGATTCATCTTTGGAAGAAGAAGTATTCCAATTCTATACTTAAGTAAAGATAGTAATACCACTGTTAGTATAATAATATTCAACAGTAAAAGTTAGACTTTTTCATTGCTGTGCTCTTTTTTAATGGATGCATTTTTGGTCCAGTATGTAGGATTTAGTGCTGTAGTTGCAGATTCCGAGCACGAAGGACAAAAAAAAAAAAAAATCCCATAACAATTCTTATTTTCTGGTGATTATACACGAATGAAAACATATCTATGATTATCATATTCCTTTCCTGCTGATAGATTCTTCTCAATGTTAATTCCATTTTCCTAAATGATAAAGATGATATACCTATAATGTGCCTATTATATTATTTTCCTGATAAAAAATGAAATACCTTCAAAACGTACATGTTTGATCCGTTTTGTCACACTTGCTCTGTCTTTAATTTGATTTTCCATTAAAAGTATTCTCAAATAGGCACACGCACACTGAAACCATTATTTGTATCAGTAAGTTATTTCTGGCTGTCTTAGAAGAATCCACTTTTCTCTCTTCATGAGGAGAGGAGATGATTGATAGGGATGTCTTTCTGACCAGGAAATGATCTTCTCATTGTGTGAGTAGAACGAAGTCACAGTTCCAGACTAATTTTAGCAGTTAAAGACATTTTAGCTGTCATGGCTGCTGAGAAAGGCAGCAGGCAGAGACATTCAGCCTGGGTATGTTTTTCACATAAATCATTTGTGCATTTATCTCTTATGGCCTTTTTTTTTGCTGCTTTTTGAGCCTCAGCTACAAAGCCTGTTGGCCTGCAGTCTTTACTCTGTCCCACTACCATCCCATTTCACCAAATAATTTTTCAGCCCCTATTTAAAAGCTCTATAAAAGAATCCTAGATGCTGTTTTAGTTCGACAAAGACATCACCGACTGTTGCCAAACAACAACTTGGCACAAACCGTATGCTAACCAGCCGGCCCTTTGATGGTCTTAAAGCCTTGGAAAAAAGCCCTGGCTGAGAGTCTTTCAAGTCGGCCCCCCATGCAAACCTCTGCATTGACATCTCTGATCACCCAAGCTTTCTCATGATTGGAGGAATTAAAAGTGAACAACGGTATGACATTACCCGCTCCCCCTTGTTATAGCTATGTTTGAGCTGTCCTTTGCTACTATAACCTCTGAAATGTGTCTCACATCAGCCTCCACACTGAGAATGTATTGCTACTGCTACAAATACTACTACTTCTTGACACATTGGTCCACTTGTCTCTGCCTGCCAACACTGGAGACACTTCACCCACCAGCTTCAATTCAGGCCCATTCACAGCTGTGACTGTAATGTGTAAAGAAAAGTCTCAGATTCCCGAATTAAAAGCATGGGCCAGACAGCAGTTCACATCCCAGTGAATGAGTTAGGAATAAGCTTGCACCTGCTGTATTTGGTAATGTAATGATGTGTAAATCTGCTAATATGAATTATCACATTTGACACCTGTGCTGTAAATTAGATAATGTGTGTGTATGTTTCACATTTCTTCACTGAAAACATCTGGAAACCTCTTAATGTGTCACAATTAAACACTGCAGCAATAATGACCGTGAGGAATGATTGTGTAATTATGATTACACAAAGAGCTTGTATCCTTAATATATGTAATCTTTATAACCCATTCTCCATTGCTGAAATAATTTAACATCCCCCCAAGAATTTTATCTCATCCTGATGTGTCTTGTAGAGCGGAGGTTTCATTATGAGTGGTTCATACTGGCAGAGTTCTCCTTCATCTCAGAGCAGAACACATGGAAGACAGTGTTGAATTTCAATGTCCTTCTCTAAGCCTCTTTATATTTGATTAGGAGGTTACCTCACGATCTCTGGCCAAAGTTCTGTTGATTCATCTGGTCCCAGGAGGTGTAAGTGACACCTCCCTAAGCCTGTTGAAGTAGCAAAACAGATCCAGTATTCATGCTTTTTGAGCATGATCTGCGCTGAATATTTAGCAAATATATGAAGGAAACAGTAAATGGAAAATATAAAATATGTGCTAGAGTTAGTCGGTAAGAGATAATATCCTCAGCAGAAAAAGGATTTCATTGTTCATTTGTTCAGCTGCTTACTACTGTTTCTTGACCACCTCCTTCGTGTGTTTGTCATTAGCACAAGGCCAGTGGGGATGATGAGTGTATTTGTAACTTGTGAAATCATGATGGTCTTTCTCTAACCAAAAAGGATCATTTTTCAGGGTGATGCACTTTTTTGCTTTCTTGCCGACAGTGAGATGAGAAGATTGATGGCCCGATAAGCTACTGCTTGCAGCTGGTTAACTAAACTTAGCACAAACACTTTTGCTGGCAGAGCATCCTTGATCATATCCCCACTACTGGTAGTAGCACTTGGTATCTATGTGGACGGGGAATCAACTCTTATTAATCATTTATCCATTTAAGTGCAGCAACCGGTATGAGTGCCTGCTTCTCTATATCATATCTATATCATGATATCAGCAAGTGTAATTTACACGAGGGAGCTTACAACAGTAACTTACCTGTAACTATTTTTTCCTAGTGTAATTATTTTGCTGCAGACTAGAGGCAATTAAGTGAATGTATTTTTGGATATTCAACTGGGGTATTCAGACTATTTACTATAACTGCATTTCAGCATGTTATCAGACTAACAGTTTGACTTTGAAAATGCAAAGCATTTAATTTTTTATTTTCAGTTCTTTATTTATTTACAGTTTTATTTTCACATACCCCCTACGTCAGTTTGTGTATCCCCAGAACACAATTTGGGAATAGTGGCACTAACCCAGCAAACAGCTCCCATTAAGCTAAACTAACAAGCTGCTTGCTGTAGCTTTATTGCACAGAGTGATATTGATCTTCTTACATAATCAACAATGCGAATAAGCATGTTTTCCGAAAATGAAAACGTTTTAGTTGCCCAATCTTAAAATTTGAAAATAAGTCCAATATTCACTCTCCTTTTAGTCCTCCTCTAACTCCTGAGGGAAATATCTGTCTCTTTAGCTGCTATATTTGCTAACTTTGTCTGTCATTTGCTGTTGGGTAGCTTACAGTGGGCTAATCAGAGCTTATTCACTGAAAACAGCTATACTGCTGGAAAAAAAAAAAAAAAAAAAACACTGATGAGAGTGATCTAAAACAGTAGAGCTAAAAGATGCTAAAAAAAAAAAGATCTGTAGAGCAGAGGGGAACTGCAGTCTGGAGATAATTGTCTGTGGTTTCACTACAAAGAGATGTACTTTAACCAAACTGGCCACCATCAGGAGTGGCAGGTCAGAACGCTGCATTTGTAGCTGACCTTGAAAAAGCAAAAATCAAAAATAGGACTAAGGATCAATTAAGTATCACATTTTTTTTTTTTTTACCAGTTTTTTATCGACCATTTTCTCTACCTGCTTATTTCTTCTCAGGGGTCTGGAGCATATCCCAGCATGCTCCTGGCAGCAAGTATGAAACCAATCCAGCCTCAGCATGTGGATGCATATTAAGTCCATGGCTCATTTCCCGTTTAATACAGCGAAATGGTAGAGCTGGGAAATATGGGTGACAAGTAATAATCCAATATTTCTAAGCCTTTATTGAAATAAATGGTTTTACAAAGAGATCTTTGTAAACAGAACAATAATTTAGACTAGCTGGCCTTTATCAAATACCATTAGATGTGAACAGGCCAGTACAAACACTCCTTTCACTTGAGATTATTAAGCACAGTGGGAAAAGATTATCATGAAAATCATCAAAATAATCTGGTTCTGGCTAAATGTCTGTACGGCACTGCAGTGCACTGTTGTGGACATGGTGCTGGTCTATGTTTTAGTTGTTTTGTGAGACTATTAGTTTCTGAAGACTGACGCAAAAGAAAGAAAATCTACTGGACAAAAAGTTGTGTTCTGAACAGTGTTCAGTCCTCAGACCTTCATCACATACAGCAGGAGTGACCCTTAATACAAACCCTGACAGAGCGTTCACAATGTGTGGGACTCTGTTCTTCTGTTGTCAAAGAATCCATGAAAGGAAAAAGCATGCTTGAGCAAAGCACAAAGCACAAGGTAATCTCACAGTCCAAAAAATTCACATGAGTTACAGTGTGCAAGAAATAATAACAATCCTCTGTCACAGCGGGGGTTCATTTCCCAGTTTGTGATTAGTACACCTTTATGCTTGCAATAAAAAAGGAACAATTACCAAGACACCGTATAAGCGACAGCAGGCAAAGTAATGAAGTTATTTTCATATATTAATCTTTCAAAATATCTTTCAAGTCTTTCAAATATATATATATATATATATATATTTTAAATTGTTAAGCATCAGCAATCATAAACATGATGAAACCTAAACCTATAATCACCTAACTAAAGGTCCTATAATAGTCCCTAAGGACTATTAATGATACTAATCTTATTATTTTAACGAGAAAAAAGAGGAAAGTCCAGGCTAAGTGAATATACATTTATGTGCCAGAACTTTTTTTTTCTTCTTTTTTCCAAGCCTCATTAATTATCTCACAACCACTATATTTATCTTGAGACCCTTTGGAGAACACCCAACCCCAAACTTAGGAACCACTAGACTAAACTACTGAACTGTATAAAGGATTTAAACTAATATACTGTATAATACATTCTTCTGCAGAGTTAAGCTGCTAGTGGCTCAGCTGCTTGTCAAATGGTCAAATATTTTCAGAAACCCCCTCAGCCCATTCCTTCCTGACCTTGGATTAGCACTTTTATTTAAAAATTAGTAGTAGGAGTATTTTTACATTAGTGTGCTGGCACTTTTACTTAAAGCCCCTACAAGGAACTGGCATTTTGTGCTGATTCTGGCAGCCCCTGTGGACAAAAGCCATCTCATTTCCTTGATTTTAAGGGAAACAGACCAAATCCAACACGGTGACAGGCATTAAGAATAACTACGAAAATAGCCAGTCTTCTCACTGATGGTCTTGTTTGTTTATGTAGGTCATACACAGGCATCAGTATTACATTGCTTCATAAGGACGTTTAAGTAAAGGATAAAGGAGAATAAAAGATTGGCTGCCGTTTGCAGAGTGGCATTATATTGTTAGAAAATCCTGTTTTGTCTTTTATTAATGCTTGTTTTAAGTGTTTGTTCATTTTTCCAGACAACCATCCAGCTCGTTTTGTAATACCTCATTATAAGAGTTCATATTCTGATAAATCTTGCATTTCAATAGGGTAACATTCACAAGTAGACGTGTAGAACGCATGTTTTGGTGATGTAGAAATAATTTTGAAAGACCTTCAAAAAGAACAGATTTCTGTGTGTATTCACTCTTCTTACCTCTTAAAATGTGTAATTAAGACAACAAGGCATCTTATGGCATCATAAATCAGCAACATTTATTTCCACTTTTTATACATTAAACGTGCATATCAATAAAACTAAAATTGATCATATAAATACCTCTACTGTAATACTGGTACAATAAATATGGCTCTACAGATTCTAGGTTAAATAAAAAAACAAACTTCAATATCAACTGCTGTGCGACACAAGGAGATACTCTCAGGAAATGCTGTACATGTCTTCTCTTTTAGCACATTTTTCATCCCTAAATGACGGACCTGTTTGGTGATTGTGCTATGATTAGGACCTCTTCCTACAGTCATCTTTGCTCTCTGCTGTGCTTTTTCTAAAAGTGGTGCTGTTGAAAAAGTATTCACAGTGTCAGCGTGACAGATAAGAAAACTGGTATCCTTCTTGTATCCGTACTCAGACTGCACCTTTTTTTGTCATAAACACCCGTAACATTTGTGGAGTCAATGACGAGATAGTGCCATGCCTTTCGCCAATTTGTGCTTAAGAGCAGTGTCACGCACACTCAGACACACACATACACACACAGCCACACACACACTCACATGAAAAAAATCATAAATGTGCTCAAAGAATTTATATATCTTACTACAATTTAAAGCGGGGGCACTCTGCTCAATGTCGATTATGTTGTAAAAAAAAAAAAAAAGAAAAGGCATTTTTAACCCTGGCTAAGTTGAACATGATACTGATTGAGAAAGCGACGTGGGAAAGGGGACCAGGCAGTGAAAAGATTATGATACAGCTGTGATTCACATGTACAGGAACACATCAACACGTCAACAGCCATGTCAAAATATTACATACAGTACTTTAAAATAGATTACCAAGAAACTCTTAATCTGATAACGTGCAAAAATAAACACAGCAACTCTTTCACAAAACTCCCACACACAATGTTAATCTTTTACATGATATATAATGAATAATTAATGTATAGATTGAGTAATAAATATCAACACACAGATATGTTTTACATCTCACTTCAGTCTCAGTAAGTTCTTTCCATTTATGTAAATGTAAAGTATAATGTCGTCCCATGCACCATGTATAATTTTCACCTTTTCAACACCTTTCAAAAATACAAGGAATCTTTTGACCGCTTGCTTTAATCTTGTGCTTTCTTAACACTGAATTACTCAAATAATTGTCCACACACAGAGAAAGGACAAGATGCCAGAAGTTTTACATGTCAAGTGACAGAAGGTTTGATGCGATTTATGCTGATAGCAATGATTAGATAAATGTCCAGTGGAAAATAATATTTCAAAAAAAGAACAAAAGTTAAGAACAGGTTAAATTTCAGTGGCTAAAGCAATACTTCACAGCATAGTGAGTGGTAGCAAAGTTCCCAAGTCCAAAGATTCAAAGTCAATCAGATATTGTGCGGTATCAATAATAACTAATGATACAAATAGTTATAAACCTTTGTGAAAATAGACAAAAACAGAGAGAAAACACATTCAGTAGACTGTAAAAACAAGGAGAGGAGCCGTGTCTGTGCATTTCCCTCAGTCTCAGAAGCCAGGCACGTGGCAGTACGCCTCCAGGGAGGACAACAGGATGTAGATGAACCAGAGGGAGAGGAACATAAAGAAGGTGATGAGCTTGGGTGTCCTTGGGCCCCCGAGCTCTCCGCCAGACACGCTGGGACGCCGGCGGTAGAGCAGCACCATCACACACACCAGCGCCATGATGGTGAAGAGGGTGACGGAAAAGGCCAAGGAGCCCGGGTCCACCTTGAACACCTTGCCTTTGGTGTGCCAGTAAACGGACGCGAGGGTCCACGCCACCCCGATGCCTAGGAACACATTCACTGCGTTGCTGCCCGTTACGTTGCCGATGGAGGCGTCAGCATATTGGTCCTGGATGGCAGCCACTTTACTCGCAAATGTATCTGTATGAGAAGAAGAGATATTAATTAAGCGAAAATAAATAAATTGGAAACAACAGAATTTGTGAAAATCAGCTACTGTTGGAAATCAGTGGTGTGCACAGGGGGAAAAATTCACTTAAGACCCTCCGTTAAACCCTACAACTACCAGGGACTATTTAATTGCAATATAAATAAATGCAATGGTGAGTAAGAATAATAATAATTTATCAGTGCTTTATAGATCAGACCATTTATAGACCATACATAAGAACATGTTTTAGGTTTCCAGGTTGTAAAAAATCCCTTTGGCTGCCGTCTTTTGGTGTCTTTTCTATTTACCAGCTTAAATGTTGGTAATCATTAGTTAATGCTCATCAGTGTATCATTCTCCAAAAACACATCAAGTTTGCAGTTATACATGTTATTAGTGACATATTGAAAGTACATTCCAATCAAGAAATAGTCCAACACATGTTAGTAAAATGGCTAATTGTAATGGTGACACACTGGCTTATGTACAGATTACAGTTGTTGGAAGGCAGATTTTATTACCTTTGGACAGAGTCAGGCTACCTGTTTCCCTGCTTCCTGTCTTTGTCCTAAACTGAGCTGAACAGTCTCCTGACTGTAGCTATATATTTACCATACAGACATGAGAGTGGTATCAATCTTCTCATTGAATGAGTTGTTCATGAATGGACTTTGGTCAGATTCTCTGCAAACCTTTGGAAGTTTCATCCTGAGTTATTAGAAAGTGTACAACACTTGTGTAGTAACACTTTATTTGGACAGCCCATCTACAGATAGTTTTTTTTATGTATTTTCCTGTAGATGTTGTACAGATTTATCTATAGAGTATATGTGTATACCCTAACCAAGATGCGCCTAAACCTAACCAAACCTTAACCACAGTGGACAAAGATTGTTGTATCTATAGGTGGACTATCCAAATAAAGTCTTACAGAAAGTGGTACTGCAATGTTCCCTATGGCCATGTACAACAACAACAACAACAACAACAACAACAACTTTTACACTTTAAAATGCGACAAAAATATTCTATATCCATATTCTTCAAAGCCTGTCCTGGCACTACACAGACTCTTTCTAAAGCACAGATATGCATTCGTAGATGAAAGTAAATCACAACAAATGTAGAAAGTAGATGATGTCTCTGAAACTCTCTACCCACCAAAATGAACTTATAACCCGGCAAACACAGTACCTGTGAATGCTGTAACTTCTTGATGATTACCCTCTCACTAATTCATGTAGGGAGATTTCCAGCACAACTGGTCTGCCAACTTGAAAGAGAGTGTGCGTGGGACTTACTGAGCTAAAACCTGTCAAAACCTAATTTTCATGTTCTCATTTGTGCCTCACTGTGGCAGTGTTTAGGACATAGTAAAATGGGAATACAATTAGGCAGCATAGAGAGACTAACAAGTGAAACACTGTTTTTCTTAGTTTACAGCTTGTTAATGTTCAAGGCCAGAGCCCTGGAGAGAGTTACTCTGACAGCCTAGGCAGAGACAGAGGTTACACAAGTCTCCCCAAGCAGCTGCTTGTACCGCACAGGCAAACCCCTGAGGAAACCCAGGACAAGTCTGCTGTTACAACTGACAGATACCACAGACGCCCACCTGGAACAGAGGTGCCGAGGGCCACGAACACCACAGCGGTGACAGAGTCTTTGAGACCAACGGTGCAGCCGAAATGGGAGGCCAAGTCCCCGGTCACAGCTGTCAGAACACCAATGAGGGAAATGGACACAAAGAAGCAGGCCCAGCCGTTCCAGTACTCAGTGGGCGGGACAAAAGCAAAGAGGACTTTCCAGAAAACTGTCAGGAAGTGCATGATGTAATCAAAGCAGGATGGCAAGCGCTCCTCCCCGCTCTCTTCCTCATCATCGTCACCTGGCAAAGATAGAATAGATACATGAAGGCCTGCAAAATACGTACCAAGACTGCCTTCTCTGTTGACAGATTATCTTAAGACCATATCACGCAGTTTAACATCATATCTCAGTTCAGAAATGCTTGTTTGAATGATATTAAATCATAAAAGTTAGTTCCAACTTCGTGCATTAATCAACCTTAGATAACCGCTCTGACAGCAGAATGCAGCCAAGACTATACTAAGCTCCACCACATTTAAGCCATCTGACGAATGTGTGGGAGCTAACCTTTTCAAATCTTTACATTATCTGCAAATAAAGCTATGACTCAGTGACTTAGACACATATACATGCTTTCTATTTATACGTACACACTCTGCATAAAAATCGGAGTGACCTCATCCAGAGAGAAAACATGAGAGAAAAGAGCGTATTAGCAAAATGACACATCTCTGGTGTCTAAGTCAGCTTTTAGCCCAAATGCTTTGTGCACTAGTGCAGATCTAAAAGGTTCACAAAGCCAAGTGAACGGCTTTTGAAAGGGCAAAATAAAAAGGGTTCACCATACCACATATGTCTAAATAAATTCTTCAGAGCTATTAATTGTCAAGGCAGAGCCGGCCAATTTAGTTTTTACAGTAAGCCATATGAAGAATTCACCACATCAAGCATTTTTAATAAACTGTCTAGATTCGAAGGAAGCAGCAAATAAGCACAGATATATAAAAACGGCCCATGTTTCTCTGAGCTCATTCATTCATTATTATCTGCCAATGTCAAACCAAAACTGGAACATTTGGGATTTTATTAAAGAAGTATCTAAAAAGAAAACACAGCACGACTGGTGAGAAGCAGCTGGTGGACCAGATCCGGCTGCAGGCTCAATCTTCCACAGGTCGGGTCACTGATAGATGAACAGATGAGACAAGTCAGGATGCCACGACTCACCTGCACTGACAGTGACAGCACTAACAAACTGCTCTCTCCAGCTGCTGCTCCCCACCACCAGAGCCAGGTTTGTCTTCTTGATCAGCTTGTCCACTGTGCTCTGCAGACAGACACAGAGACAAGAAAGCAGAAGAAAAAGGACAAGTTAGTGGGAGGCGTCTCTACAGGTATGAGAGTATCATTACAATCTTTACAATTAAGGTGTCACTCCACCTACTGTGGTGCACAGTGAGTCACCAAAACAGATGCAGGAGAGCACCAAACCTCACTATCCCGCAGGAAAGAAGGCACAGCGCCAGCATAAAGCAGTTTTACACCAGCACAGAAAGAAGAGCTGCAAGTATCAGCACATGAAACTGGAACCCAGAGTATCAGTGCAATATCATGTTACAGCTTAAAATGAGTCTCAAAAGGGCATATCGCTTTTCAAGAAGATTACTACATAAAACATACTCTGTCCGGAGTCATAGTGATGTCATCAGGGTTATCTCAGCTTAGACACTACATATTTTTAACCAGCAAAAATGGGGGTTACAAAAGTGGAGTGGAGTTTGAGAGACATGGACATTTGAGAGGCAGGGAGGGTTTAATGAATCCTCAGGTTGTATTATGGGAAATGAAGGTTCAAGCTTTTTTTGAGTTCAGGATATCTTGATCGATTTTGAACATTTCTTTTTTTTTATCTGTTTCTAGCAACACCCCCAAAACCCTCAGCTTTATGGCAGTACAATACCAAATCGACAGAGTACCGTTACAGTTAAATGTTACAATTTTCTCCATTTATTTAATTATTAATGCTGGATGAAATGATGAGTGAATGACTTTACTGGCAGAGTCATTAGTTACAGGCACATCACTAATAATTTATCACCAATTCCCTAGTTAGATTAAGTATTAATCTCCAACAGTCATACCCAGAATATTGTGACATAACTGATCTAAAATAGCAATGTTTTATTTTGTCTCCCTCCCCAGCCATATTAGAAAAAAAACATAATAAAGTGCCCTCTGTGGCTCCTTTAAAATGGAGAAAACACAAGGCAGTGCCTTGTACATGTTATTAAATTAGTTGGTCTCTACCTATCTCTGAATAGTTCATGTTTATGTATGATATGTACGGAATACATATTGCATTCACTTGAAATTTTATTTTTTGGTTTGTTTTTCGGAGTAATTATTTGTGTTTTTCTGACAATTTTTTTTCTGAGTTTAGAGAACATTTGAAACAATAGACGCATTCATTCCTTTATTGAGAGCTTGATTTAACGGAAACAAACATAACCGGCTTGTTTAGTTCAATCAAGTTATACTTTGATCTTGGTTTAAGACATTGGGAGATATGGTATTATCATTAGTTTGTCAACTCTACGCAGGCACCTGAGGACTTTGCGGTTGTTCAGAAGGAAAGCCCATTCAGATCTGCTAGACATAGCAATATATACATAGCAAAATTAACCCGGTATAGTAGATAGTTGAAGATGGAGCATATATGTGCGGGCAGGAGGCACCATAGGTCCACGGGAGTCACTTGCAGGTTGGAGGTTCTCACGGGAGTTCGAAGTATCTCGATAATTTAAGTAATGCAATACGCTTCCATAATTTCCACATTGAGATTCTAATAAAAGCATCTACTCTTTCTGCTTCGTCAAAAATTACAGAATCTCTGAATATGCAAATGTTGTTTATTTCTAAAGTTTTCCTGCTGGACACAAGATGTCTCCTACTTCACTGTAAAGTCCATTCTCAGTTGATGTGCACTGGTGGCTTCACACTATTTGTGATGTCACAAATCATACTCATATGCCCGCCCCTTAAAATCTTATTAATCTGCTGAAACTTTCAGCAGATTAGTGAAAACATCCTTCTAGTGTCAAACTCTGCACATATGTACATTATTCTGCACAGTGAAGCTCACACATCACATTGTAGGAACAACATATTTTTGAGTGGAGGGGGAGTTACACATTGAAACAAATTAACTGAAGGAAGTCAGGATGGACTTTTAAGTCAACAATGAGGATAATTACAGAATAATTCTTAAACGTCATGTTGTTTGCTCTCATAGTGTGTATAAAAAAGTTTAAAGATTTCCAGTCCAAAGAACTGCTGCAATGTGTATTCAGTAGGAAGTAAGCAGGTAAATCTCATAAGAACAAACAAAATATTATGCAAACATCAGTATGACAGGTGGGTGTGGCTCTGAGGTAAAGAGCTGCTTATTTTAAGTTACCTTGAATTCATAGGATTCCTCAATGACGACCTCCAGCTTAGTGTGCTCGCCCAGACAGGGGCAGCCCATCTTTGACACGTCCTCCGGTCCCACTGCTGTCTTGTTATCATTGGTGTCTCCTGTAGCAGGAGGATAAGGTTTTGTAACAAGTTAATTGTTACAAGATACTGTATTGATAATGAAACCCATGAGGATTTGCATGAGGATTGTCACAACTGACAATCAAAATGTGTTATGTCATCTGTAAATAAGGGACCCCGAGCAGCTCTGGTCCCTACACCGGCTCCCTTACAGTCAGGATGGCAGTAAAGATAGCAAAACTGGGGATTTATTCATGTTGTATCGTGTCTAACTTCAGTGGATCTTAACATATTGGGTATGGAATTAATCTGCAGATTCTGCAGTTAAAGTTAAGACCAAATATATTTTTCTATGGATGTCAGTTTGTGAGCCAAGGCCAAAATGTAGCCTGCAACAGACAAGGTAACCGAGGTTACCTAGTGGTATGCGAGGTTAGCCATTCTCACTCATAGTTGCCAAGTTGCAAATCCAGTCGCAGCAGCCCTGTGCCTGTCAGGTGCACATGGACTTTTTGCAGAAGTGTCACCGCTTCATACTGTATAGATTGGGTATTACTGAGCATTTACTAATTGGTATAAACAATAAAAAAAGTTCCCAGTGTGAATCAACTTATTTTCATTGTGAATTAGAAAATGGTCGGAGGGTCACCCAGCACAGGGCCTTAAATTGAGTATAGTGTAAGGTATGTGGACAAATTATAAATAGCCCCTGTCTCTTTTAGCTTTAACCTTGATCTAACTACTTTAGCCCAATATATTTTATTCATAAAGCCTGGCCATGCCAAATACACCAAATGGAATAAAGAGATCACACCTTAGACCTTAGAGCTGCCCCAGAGTTAAGACGAATTACTATCAATGGATATGAACAGCTCTAGCCCAAGAATTTAAATAAAATATAAAAGAGAGTGGATGCAATGGAAAATGTATTTTAAGCTATAAAATAATGAGGGAAATCACTCTGCTGCTGTATCATGCAGCTGCGTCCCAGGCTCACCGTGTCTCTGTCCCACCTCCAGCAGGATGGGCTCCTCCAACACAATCGTGAAAGTCTTGTTCTTCTCGTATTCCTCGTCATCGATGATCTTCACATTCAACAGCTTCCTAAAAGCAGAAGGGTCAAGGCACAAGGAGAGGAAGGAGGCAGATGGAGACGGATGAATTTGTTACTTAGTATTATTTAGGAAATAGCAGCAGCTGTCAATATGAGCTAGCCTGAAGTATGCATTTGTTACCTAAATTAAATCAAAAATAGGCAGCCAGTAAGTGCAGGTTCTATGCTTTTGTACACATTCGAATCAAAACAGCGTAGCCAAGAGGTAGACTGCCCACACAATGAATCATAAAACAGAGATGTTAGATAAGAAGATGGAAGCTCGAGATTTTTTACAAATTAGCAAATATATATATATATATATATATATATATATATATATATATATATATATATTATATATGTAATACCCCACAAGAGGGCGGACTCTATCTACACCATTAATTCCATTAGAGCACAAGAGAAATGTAGTGAAACAGCCCACACCCCTCCCACACACTTCAAGTTATAAGCCACGGGAAATTGAATTATTATCTTGTTCTCAGTGGAAATTAAGCACCACCTATCTAGGAATCCATGCAGGTTAAAGCAAATCTTAAGACTTATTTAGAAATACAGTCTGTAAAATTGAATGCTGCAAAAACACGTGCCGATGCGGTGTCAAACTGTGACCGACATATTTGCCTCAGCCCGCTTCATTCTCCTACACTGTCACAGTGAGTCTTCCTCTCCCTCTCTCTCCATCTCCCTAATGATATGTGGGTGGCTGTCTATTTCTGTCTACACTTATACACTCAGGATTCGACAACACGCAGGAAGAGCTTTTGCTCGCAGAAGAGAAGAAGTTTATTTTAAACATGAATGATACGTCATCAGCTGTCTAATGTCAGGGACAGTCATGCCAGTGGGTGCAAAGGGAATCGCAGTATAGCCTAGAGTCCTTACAATGGAAACAAAAGAGTTTATCTTTTAAACAGGGTGCTATTTCAAGCATGATATGTACAGGAACACAGTAAGTTTCCTTTAAGGCCTTAAAATAAAACGTGATGGTTCGGTTGCTATGGACCATATTCATGCAGCAGCCATTCTGGTATTACATCACACTTTGGGCAGATACTGCTTGCCCTGCTTTAGTGTAAGATGAACAGGATATAACTGCCAGGGATCAGACAAACATTTACATTTCGCAGACCTCTCATTAAAATGCAAGCCAGGAATCAAAAGCTGTCAAAGAACAACAGGGAAGTAGGTTCTCTTCGGCTGATTAGGTGGCAATTTAAATCTCAACCTCTGCCAGAGTTTAATGCTCATTTGCACTCATTTCAGACAAAAGGTGGGTGATAATAACATAAAAGGTGAACAAATCAAAACTGTCTACAGATTCCAAAATAGATGACTGAGATGAGACTAATTTTATGAATTAGTCATACAGTAAAATAGTGCTTTTTTCACCTGGTTGAATCCAAAGTATAACGTAATGAGTAACTGACAGGTAAAAAATTGTAGTTCAATGAAATAATATAAAGAATAAAAGTATGAATAAAAAACTCAGCATTACAGCCTCATGTTAACACGTGCTGCTAATAGAATGCATAGATTTAATAATCAATTCAATTTGGATTTTTGATAAATAATGAATCAATTCTGAATATGCCAGAACTCAACGATTTCCAATGAAACTCAATGAAGCTGATTGGCAATTGACAATCAACATATCAAACTAAAAAAGGTGATTTTAACCAGCGGTTGTAACACTACCTAATAGAGCTTGTTAAATTATGTGGCTCCCATGTTCAGGTTCAAAGATAAAATTGAGAGCAGAAAATGTATTTCCATGTGACCCCTCTGTTGTCTTGAGCCAATGGGCTAATAAAGTAAAAAAAAAACTGATTTTAAACAGAAATTTGCTTTCTTGCTGAGAGCTAGATAAGAACATTGATACCACTCTCATGTCTGTATGCTAGTGCCAACAGTTGGATAGCTTAGCTTAGCATAAAGGCTGGAAACAGCTAGCAAGGTTCTGTCCAAAGGTGAAACATCTCCCGACCAGTACCTCTAAAGCTCACTAATTTAAGACGTTAATCTAGTTTGTTTCATCACACAAACAGATTTTGGTTTTATGGAGTTTGTGCTCAAAGTATTTCTTAAACTCCTTGTTAAACCACAACTTGGTATCTCAGCAAATTAGCGTTTTTACAAAAATGTCTTTTGATCCTTTAAAAGTGGTGATAAATCCATGAGGTGCTGCTATGTATCATCCCCCTGCATGTGAGTTTGAAAGGGTCACTGTAAGGGTACAATAGCACCACCCGGAGCCGTGTATCTCTGCAGGTCGAAGCAAACTCTCATTACAACAGGCACAGTTAGATTCTATCCACACAGTAATGCTCTCACTTACTGAATATCACATTTCACTGTGCATCAGCCATCTCTGTCTGCCCGGCGGCTCCATTCCTGGGATAGTTTCTGAGAAGCCATAGTGGGTAACATACACTGCTATTTTATCTGTCACACACAAATGAAGTGATGGACTGGAGTGTATTGTCTGAGCTGTGAAGATTGATCCCTGTTCTACCTGAAACCACCATAATCTCTGCTGCATGTGTGGAATACACTGCGGACTGCAGGAAGTCTGGCTGGTTCTTTTTATAAGTTCTAATAAAAAAGGAGATGCGTCAGTGCTTTTTTTCCTCTTTTCACAGTTTTCTAGCAAAGCAAAAAGTGTCTGTTTCTTCTATAAATTAATTAACTGGATTTACTGGATTAACTTGGTTTAACCTAAATTAAGCCTAACTAAAGGGAAAACCAGATAGGACTCTAGGGTGGTGGTAGGACTGTCACCTCTCGAAAGAAGGACCAGGCAGCTGTGCAACCTTTTTATTTGGAGTTTCCCTCTCCTCCAGATTCTGCGTTGGTTTGATAAGGATGCTCCAGTTTCCTCCCACAGTCCAAAGGCAGTACGGTAAGTCATGAGGACTGGAGACTCCAAACTGCCTACAGGTATGAGTGTGAGTGATTTTATGCCTCTGTTCACCCTGGGAGAGTCTCTCAACTTTCTGCACTCTGCATGCTGGGATAGGCTCCAGCCCTCCTGAGAGCCTGACAGAAATGAAGCCAACAGGGAGAATGAGTGAATGCATACATGCATGACTGTATGTCAGATGCCCTCGACTGAACGGGGCACGGCCAATCAGTTACAGAACTATGGATCAAACCTGTGTGTCAGCATGTATCTGCCTAGCTGAAGTGTCCTTGAGCAAGATCTCCACCAGAGAGACTGCATTGTAGCTGAATGTGAACATGAAGCAGCTGCACCATGAAGATATATGTGTCTCATATCTACAGCAGTTTCAAAATGAACATTATATTATCTCCACTGTAATGTGTTCTTGGGTTATTATTATTATTATATTAGTACAGGATATTTATACAGAAGCAAAAGGTTTTTGACATTGCCAATGATATATGACCCTATCTCTGATAACTTGTACTTGAAATTATTGTATAACAGAGAATGGCAGCTTAATGATATGCACTAATCAGCACTAGAGGAGACAAGTGAGATGAGAAAAAGCTCTACATACAATATAACACAAGACTGGAGCTGCCAGCTATTTCAGAACTGCTTGTCGGATGGTTGAACTGCTTCGGAAAGCCCATCCTCCCCACACCTCGCTGACGTCGTAATGTCGTAATTTCTGCAACTTTCCAAATCTGACAATCTGGCATCCACAGAGGTGCAGTGGCAAGAGAGCCGAGGTCTGAACTTTTTTCTTAAAAGTGTGGTTAGCTATTCTGCCAATGACCATAACAAACATCATGATGTAGTGCGATCAACGACACAGCAAGTAAAATAATTATGTTAGCTAAGGGTTAGTAAACTGTGGATACGGTTGGTGCTGCGAAGCTAACATGCAGAAAGGATGAGACTCTCAACTCTCTGGCTACTATAGCAATACTATATACAACACAATGACAGCATATTTTGGCAAACTAGAGAGTAAGCTGAATTCAATGAAATTCAATTAAATTCAATTTTATTTGTACAGCACCAATTCATAAGTTATCTCAGGACACTTTTCAAATAGAGCAGGTTTAGACCGTACTCCTTTTACGGTAAAAGGAGAATTACGGTATTTACAGAGACCCAACAGCTGTCAGCATGTCGGAATGTCTGACACACACATCCCGGCTGGAATAACAAGTTAGTATTGTGTGGCTTGTGTGTACCTAATGTCATAGCATTTCACCAAGAACCATACATTTCAACCTCATGGTGGCGCTAGATGAAAAGACCAAAGACAATTTGTCCGAGGATTACTGAGATACTACCGACAGACGTACGTCTAGCGTGGCTAAAAAAGCGCAGCCTAATGATATATAGAATAACAATGAGATATGATGAATTACTGTGAGTATTAAATATGAGAATGAAGGTTTAACCAAAGGAAGCCTATCAGTACTGCTCAAATGGAGCAAAGCCTTTCTTCTACCTTGAAAGGTTTTCCATGTGTTAATGTTACCCAACCCTGACTGCGCTGCTCCGATTTTTCCGTGTTTTTCGGGAAGTTCAGGATGTTATTGATCCTGACTACATTAAGCGTGAGAAATAAAGAATATCAGGGTATTGATTTCCCTTTTCAGAAGTGATCTCCTCACATCTCTTTCATCTTAGCTTATGTAACTGCCCCCGTTATCCACCTCAGCTTCAACTAGTGTGTAGTGCCACACATTTCGAGGCGCTAAACAAAAACAGACACAAGAGGAATCTACAAGCATCAAACGGTCTGTGCAGATCTGCTTCTAATCCATAAACACAGAAATGTAAAACGGTTCTCTGTGTCAGCCTGTTTATGTTGGCTCAGAGGTCTATGTCTGTACATCATAATCTATTTACTGCAGTGCAGAATTTAGATGGTAAATTATTATTTAACTGCACGCCTGGTTTTTAAAATGCTCCTCCTGGCTCAATGTCAAAAGCTTACAAACTTGCCTTCCTCCTCTTTTGCTTTTCTGCATTCTCAACCATCGACCGGGACAGGCAGATGTACACAGACACAAAGCGGCACAAAGCAAGAGTCACTGTAACAAACACACACACACACAAAGAGCTGCCTGGAGGCCCGCTGCCGAGTGTCAGCTCTTTGTCCTGAACACCCAGGGAAACACTCGGGTAAGAAAAGCCAGCTTGGTTTGAAGGGTGAACTTTGGTAGCCTGCTGAGCAGTAAGGAGCACAGATATACATTTAACACAGAGCATGTGCGATCTCGTCTGCTCAGGAGCATGAATAGATACGCACCTACAAAAGCCGAAACGCTTCAAGATGACAACGCAAAGACTCACCTTCACCTCCATCTTTTAACAGGACTGACTGAACGCGCCAAATTAAACAACCTCATGAAAAATTCAGTCTGACTCCAGCATCTAGTGGCATAAAGTAGGACCAAACTGGGATGTTTTAGAAAGACTAAGACCCGTAGCAATCTGCTTCTATGGACTTTGGTTCTACACCAGCTTTGATATATATCTTTATGTGGCAAATAGAGATAAATGCTGAGCTTTTCCAATGATAAAATGTTGTGCTTTAACCTTCTGAGTACAGGTATCTTAGATTAAAAATGTTGCTGCTGTGACTTGACCCAACTGGACCTGCCAATTCTGACTTAAGATCTGAGCGAAGCCTTTTTACCTATGATCAGAGCGCTCCTGCGTTCCCCTTCAAGTCCTTGTTTGCTATTCAAAGGAGCACAGGAGCAGCTGAGTGCAGCTTAGGCATTTCCCGTTGCGTTTGGGTTTTCTTTTCATCGGTTTTCTGGTAGCAAACTGTCCTGCTCTGCTGGATCCTACTCTCCACAGTCCTTCCACTCCTGCTTGCACACTGACTGTCGATGGAAGCATGACTCCAGATAATGTAAAGTGTGCAGATGCTTGTGTCACTGTCAGCTTGCTACAGTCAGATAAACATGAGTCTTGGCTCAGTAGGTGAGGATTTTTATCTAATGCTCAGTCTCCATTTGAACACAGATGCTGCCAGCCTCTCTCACATTGTTATGCGCTACTGTCTCATTAACTGCAGCCTCTGTAGCTGTCTGCGCTACATTGAGAGAACTTGTGGGACTTCTGTTAACCCCTCTTCACTCTCTTTAATTGCTTTAGATGCTCAAGAAGCTCTCTTTAGTTTCCCTTTGGAGCAACATTTTGTTTGATGCGGGTTTGAAGTGGGTTCAGTGCACAGACACACACACAAACACCCTTAAAAGTACACACTGACAAACATGCAGGGAATTGTGCACACTGACAAACAAATATATTAAAATCTCACCTGCACTGCGAGGCACAAAAAGACAAATATGGAGATCTGTATTCTCTTTGACACCGTGTATTCACCTGCCTTTCCTCCCACTCAGCCGACCTACACAATACACCTACACACAAGCCCTGAAATCCTCCCCACACAGACAGATTCATCTGACACATTTTTTATTCCTTTGTTTTGTCCATTGGTTTGCTGTAAATCATGTTGTGATGAGCTTGAAATGGCTATGGGCATTTTCTTTTTTAAGCCGAAAAAAAAATAAAAACACTGCTGTGGATAATTGCCAAGCCCTTTGCCCGTCACATCATAAAACAAACCCTACAAGTGTACTCATCATTCAGCAAAACCTTCCACACAACATTCAAGAGAAAAGCTGGAAAAACATCACACTTTCAACGTTCTCTCTGTACCCTTCCTCTTCGCTCTATTTTATCTGCCTCTCTGCTGGTGCATCCATGGATCCTTTTGTTGAAATTATCACACAGGCACCTGTTTCAGTAGTAGCTCAGCAGCCCCCATCCCCTCCTTGCTGCTGTGCAAGTCACCTGTCTGATTTTCTTTCCTCTACTCTGTCGCTATCACACACTTCCCTTTGTTTTCTGCAGTGGAGTTTTCATTGCTCTGCATTACAATGAACTCCCATATAACCTCCACTGAAATCCCAAAGGGCTGCATGGTTATTCATTCAGAGAAAGCTGCTTCGATGCCTCTTTTTCTCCTTCTCCTTCTTTTACATCAGCCAGAATGTTTCATTATCAGCCTCACAATTATATCCCCTTATCCTCCCACGTCATCCTTCTGAAAGATCTAAACTTCTCATAGCGAACGTATTTATGACTCATAAAAACAGTCCTTTTATCCTTTACCAGAATAGATAACTTACAGTAATCTAGCAGGACTGTTTAACATACCAACATGTGGGCTGTGATGTTTGATCAAGTGATGAGAAGCATCAACAAGGCATCACATCAAGGAAGAAGAACTGTCACTCACATAGTCTCATCGTTCTGAAACTCCAGCTTGCCGGACACCTCATCATAGTCTTCCCCGGCCTTGGCGGTGCCTTCGACGGTGTGGTAGGGCACCGCCACCTTCCCCCTTGCCCCAGACGTCCGGTGAACCTTCACCTGCATGTTGCCGACGCTCTCGCTGACCCTCATGGAGTTATTCTCAAACGTAAAAATGCCAGCGTGGTCATCATCATATATGGTAACCGTGGCGGTGTGAGCGTTTCCCAGGGCTGCTTTTGGGGGAACGTGGGAGGGGATTCCCACCGTGCTGTTGCTGGAGGTGATAGAGCTCGGCTCCAGGACAGAGACCTCAGCTCGGTGCACGATGCGTGGATTACTTAGGCGCACGTAGAAGTGCTCGTCCTCTTCAAAAATGTCGTCATCAATAACGCCAACAGTGAACTCTTTTGTTGTCTCACCAGGCTTGAAGACCAACGTGCCCTCAGCAAACTCATAGTCTGAGCCAGCATTGGCAGTTGCGTCCTCTGTACGGTAATCCACCTGTGGGGCACAAGCAAAGAAAAAAACTTTATTAAACAGTCTAAAGTTAAAATAGTGGAGTTACAATAAAACACCTCAAGCATTTAAAGTCGATTTTAAATTGACCTTGAGCATTTACAATATTTCTATCTATATCTATTACTTCTTACCTTCACAGTGCAGCCACTTTCCCCTCCATGCCGGCTCACTGACAGCTTTAGTGAGCCACAGTTCTCAAAGCATTGGTAGTGAGAGGGGTCAAACTGCAGGTAGATGGTGTTGGGATCCTCCTCTTGCCCACTGGCCTCGTGACAGCTCACCACCTTCCTGGCCTGGTCAGCGGCGTGCTTTTTCAAGATGTTCCCAGCTCCGATCATCATACGTGTGGCTTGAATGCGATAGAAGGCCCGGCTCTTCTGCTGCTGGACCAACACTTGATAGTTGGCCATCTCAATCAGCTGCTCCATGTCCTTCTCCGGGTGCCTCTGTTTTAAGTCTTTCAGAGTGCGAGCCATATCCCGTCGGGCTTCTTCCTCCTGATCTTGCTCCACACTCATCCCTCCCCCTTCCTCCACCCCCTCCAGCATCCCATCCAGAGCCTCTTTGGGGTGAGTGTGGGAGTTCACACCCTGGCCGTCCATCTCCAGGTCCATTTTAGTGAACATGGCATCCCCCTCCGACTCGATGATAATGCCACGGGTTTTGTCAGCACGATAACGCTTATGGACGTACTTGTAGAAGAGCAGGCGCCGGTCTGCAATCCAGGCTTGCAGCACACAGAGAGGGAAGAAGAAGAAAGTGAGGACGGCCTCCCAAACCTCTACCTCCCCAGGGGAGAACACAGACAGGATGAGATACAGCCAGACGTAGGCAAATATGCTCCAGGCAGCAGTGACGAAAAACACCCGTAAGTGCTTTATCTTGCGGGTTTCATTTTCTGGCACCACGTAGACACAGATAGCGATGATAATGAACATGTTGAATGCAGCGCTTCCCACAATTGTGCTCGGACCCAAAGATCCAGCCTCAAAATCATGGCCGACCACTTCAATGACAGACAGCAGGATCTCTGGTGCAGACGAGCCCAGCGCCATCAGAGTCAGGTTGGATACGGTCTCGTTCCAGATGCGCACAGTAGTCGTTGTTGTCTCACCGTTGGGCTTCTTGATGGTGATCTCCTTTTCCTGAGAGGTGATGACCTCGATGGATGACATGAAGCGGTCTGCAATGATGGACATGCCCAGGAACATGTATATGAGGGCTGCAAAGTAAACTATGGCACGTGCCACTTTGTCACCCACCGCAGGGTTCTGGGGGTTCCACATGGGCAGCACCACGCCATCAGAACAGTTATCTTCACTGGAGCAGTTGCCTGGTGTGCTGCCAGCATCTTCATGGCTGGCGCTGCCCTGGGAGAAATGAGTGACTCCTGGGAGCAGAACCAGCAGAATAGAGATGAACATACATGGCCTGAAAGATGGAGTGAAATTCACGATACACTTGTGCAGAAACATGGCAGGATGATGAAGCTTGTACTCTTCGGGTGCTGAAGTTCGATCCACGTCACATGTGGAGGGCTATACAAACCTCTGAAAGACAAAAGAAAAATACATTTGTGTGGAGGATGAGATTGTCACATTCACTATGTAAGATGTTCGTCATTTAGAGTTCTATTATTGAAATAACTGCTTTAAGCAAAGGTTTAACATCACAAAAGTACTCACAGTCATATTCTTTTGTATGCAAATGATGTGGGATCCAACGGTTTGCTTGTTCTGAGTTTGGAAAGCCAGAAATATTGGCACCTACTAATCGTTGAGTCATTGGTATTGAACTACCCTGTCAAACTCCCCCACATATAATGTGGTCATTTTGTGCTAAGCAGCGGTAGAAATGTGACCCTCTGCACCTGTAGTATTGAGGGAAAAACTGACTCAGTCCACCATGTACTGTCAGGTTAGATGGAATTCCAAAAATAATCTTCACTGACAGTGAGTCAAGAGAAGAGCAGTTGTTCTTAGGCAGCCTACTGATAAAGATACTATAAGATTATTCAAAGGAGAAACAATCGTGGTCTCTCGTGGAAGTGTAACATGGCTCTCAACTGTACTCTGTAATATATTGTAAAAATGTAGTAAACACTGTTTGTCATGTTACATAAGCAATTTAAACTATGTCAGGGGACAATAATTTCACAGTGGTTTTCTTGGCAGCAGCGCAGCCATCAACAGCTTGAGTGAACAATTCAGAGAGTACAGCACCAATGCTGTCCAGAGGATTAACATCTGCATCAGTGTGAATGGAGAGAAAGAGAGGGAAAACACCAAGGAGGGTAATCTGGTGCTTCCTAATTAAAATTTTAAGACCATCTCCATCTCAAAAATAGGTTGCCTACCTGCAGCAGAACCAATTTGACAAAGGTTTATGTACAGCACATGCTCCCATTGACATGCAGCAGAGAAAAGCTGCAATCTTCACTCTGACCTGCATGTTTCCCATCAAGCCTACATTTCAGGGTGAATCAGCGCAGCACAGATGTACAAATTGACAACAAAGTTGTCATTTTTTTGGTTGCCTTATAAACAAATGACGAACAGACTTTATTTGTGCAGCGACCACAGCTTGATGCAACATCTCAACACCTGTCATCTGATCAGTCTGAGCGAAAACATCAGCAAGATCAGCACCATGGACAGCGATACAGGAAACATGTGACCCTCAGGCTGGATTTCTAAGGATGCTCCATCCATATTCAACAAAGACATTTCAGAAATTCCTGATACAGGGAATCTAAAGCTCTAAAGATCAATCACAAGTCCATAATATTAGAGCCAAGAGTACAAGACTCACGTAATTTGGAGAGAATGAAATATTCCACAGCCGTGTAAAGATATAATATAATATTGGTTTCATCTGGCCCACAACCATGCACAAATTTTGAGTGGGTGACGTTTCTATGGTAAAAGCAAGCTCTCCAACTGGTGGGAATGCAGGAATAAAACTGTTTTCTGACAATACTATAGAGACAAAAAGGGTCTATATATTTTCATTTGTTCTAATGGTCAATAAAGAAAAGCATCCGAACACTAAAATATGTGCCTTCTTCCACGCAAAAACAGTTAGCCCACAGGTTTCAGGGTGTGGATGCTTTTTTTCCTTGAGTTTAATAATCTATAGCTCCAGCACCTCAGTTAAGCCCTGATACTGGATAAACAATGTTCCTTTCTCTATTATTTCATCTGTTCCAGTGGTGCCAGACTCATTCCTCAGCAGGTAGAAACAAGCTAACAAGGTACAGAAACTATTAGAGGTACTCTGTTTCCCTGGAAAATACAGGATTTATAGTTATCACACAGGTTTTTCACATTACTTTGATAATACTTTGATAATTTGCAAATCTTGAATCTTACAAAAGACATTCAGTAAATTCTAAAGCTACAAACCCCCTGCTGGGAATCTAAAGTAGAATTATCTGCTCTGCTGATATTTTATATTGATTTCTTGATTAACAACCTTTATCAACTACTGGATAATTCACACATTTTCCAAATCTAAAAAAAACAAAAGCAAAACAACCTCTGATCCAAACAGAATCATGATGATTTAATCCTCAAACATGTTCCTGTTTGGTAAGCAGAGGTCTCAGGTTGGCAGTAAACACTTGTACATAATGAGTCACACTTTGATGCCAGCATTCGTTTTGTGAGAGAAGGTGTTTTTTTTCCCCAAATGGTGACAGTCTTAATTTATAATGAGGCTCCTCATAAATGTCATTTCTGCTATCTTGGGAATGGAAAGTCATACAAATAACAAACAAAAGGAAAATGAAGCAGAAACAATGTGTAAACAGAAACTGACTGCTGGCAGAAAAAGTGATTTCCTTGAGACCTTGCCTTGAACAAAAATCACAGTCAAGAAACAGAAATCTACAACATGTAATACTAGTTTGAACGCAGCTACGGGTTTTAGAGCCCCGCACAATGGAGAAAACCCATGATGTTCATGCATAAATATGCTTTATAATTTAGTATATATTTCCTAGAAACGCTCACCTGGGTGCCGTTGTCAGTGAGTCAGCTCAGTGTGGAAGTTGTGGCCTCAGGAGATGAAGTTATCTTTCATATCGCTCTGTAGAAAAACAGGTTATCTTAAATTAAGGAATTGTAAAGAGAGTTTTATAATCACCATGAAAACTATAGCCGGAGAGGATTTCACATTAGAGAGTTTTAAGAAGCTTATTAAAAGCCAGACATGTGTGCAAAACACAAATAAAACATCACAGTTGCAGACTATTCAAAACGTTAAGTTACAAATGGGTTCTGAGGCAACTAGATTATTGGACATTACAGATGCAGGAAAAAGCCGATTATCCCATCAGAAGGCTGTGCATGAGGGACAAATAGACGGGTCCATTTGGTGCGCACAACAGTCCCACAGATACTCACAGAAAGCCCTGAATCTCAGCTGGACCCTGGTCACAGCGTGGCTACCCTGCACCAGTTCAACAGAAGAAGACACCCCGTGTGCCATTCACACAGCAGGCTGGTGTAATGGTGTTGGCTTGTTGCGCTGGTGTCTTGGAAATGACGCGTAGCTTTCCACGGTGTTTCTTCGCTATGTTTTTTTTCTGACAGGTACCCTACCTCAGCAAACTTGACACTGTCGGATTAGTTCCTCTTATTAAATTCCTCTTGTTCCACCGCGGCAGCACCTTCCGCAAGGCTAAGTAATTTTTCAGAAACCACAATGCGTTTTCAGCTTTATCCTCTCCAGGCTACGTGCGATTGTTGATGCGTAAAATAATAAATTAAATTACTGACTCTGTCCTCATTCGTCCCGCTTCAATCAGTCAGAAATTCTTCCAAACTGTCAATGTATGAAAGGCTTTCAGATTGTTTTTTATCCGCAAAATTAACTGAGTGAAAAAAATTCCCTTGCTTTTCTGTCTGAGCTGGATAACGCAAGAACCAAACAGGACTGCACATGAGAGTAGGCGTGAATGAATGGTGAGGGATTGAGAGGACGCAAACCACACAGTACACGGATCAGGACAAGATGGATATCAAGCAGAGGGATGGTGGCAGACAAGAAAGAGGAGTGTGGTGTTATGCAAATGGAAGTCTTGTCTTACTCTTGCGGTGGGCAGCATTGGCTCAAGAAACGATGAGCGAGAAGGAAAAGCAGTAACACTGCAGAAACAGGGGAGGAGACGTTCAGAAACAGCGCTACACGCACGGCTGGTCCTCCTGACTGCGCATCAGGAGTCCAGGATGAATGATCATTCCACTCCTGAATTCTTATAATTTGCTAATTTTCGTTATCGGCCATCAGCATAGATACCTGCCGTAACCTGAAAGCTAAAGATCTGATATTCGTGTTAAGACTCAGAAAACCCAGATGTTGCAGCCTGCAGCTCAGTTGTGGGTTGGTGGTTTGAATTTTCTGGATGTTTATAGACAGAGAAGTAGTAGAGACACACATATACTGAAAAAAAAAAAAAAAAAGCTTTACAATGTGATCTATTATCGTGGAAAAACAAAATGATCTAAACTAGGCTAAAAGTCTATAGGCAGGCCCATCCATAATGCTCGTCCCTCACCAGCAAACAAGATTCCTGGACCGGTGAAAAATGGAGAGACAACTTTGCCATTCCGATCCTTACCACTAGTGTGGTGAAAGAAGATGTAAAGTTTGGCCTTAAGGTGGTGTGAGAGTAAACCAGTTTTAGGCATAAAAGTCTACTTCTCACTGCGCCAGTGAAAACAGTCGTGTAATATCTTCTGTAGCTCTGGAGTCATATAACCCTGATGATGTCATAGTGATGTCATCAGGGTTATCTTGACTTGACTTTGACTTGAGAAAAAATATTTGACATTAAACCTGCATTATAATCTGGAGGCATTTAACTGGTAAGGAAGGTCTAATGAAAGATGTGATTGAGTTGCATTATGGTAATTGTAGGATTCAGAGTTTCTAGATTTTGAGCCTTATTCTGGGCTAAAAGTCAAGAGATCTTGGCCTCTGCTGCACAGATGTTGACCAATCTTTTTAAAATCTGTCTCTTGTGACTCCCCCAACATAATGGAAGTGCAATATGAAACTGCTGCATTACACTAAAAAATAGCATCTATTCAATGTGCCAGACTTTGCTCAACCTTTGGTAATACTTTGGCTACTTAGACTTAGCAAATGGTAGGCAGCATGTTAGCATGCCTGTTTGCAATTATTCAGTGTAGGCTAAACATGCTGGCATACTAGAATTTGCATGCTCACATGCTCTGTGTACAATCACCTCGAAGTACATGTGATGACCAGAATGCAGTCTTTCAGCATCCGTTAATTGTTGACTCTGGAAGTGCTGAACCACTGATTGACAGAACAATCACCTTCCCTAGAGCCATACTGCTAGCAAAGCTAAAAATAAAGCTTTATTGGATGAAATTCATTTAGTTTTCATTGGTGGAAGATTGCCTGTAATAAGGAATGGAGGCTGTAGATTATGCACCTGAAGGGATGATTATGGCAAACCTTGGAGAGAAATAAAAGAGATTAGACTGAGATCTGGAGCAGAGAACGCACTGGGGGGAGGGGACACACCCCAAACATCATGAGGAGGAGCAGCACACTGCAATCTTCTGTTACTGTAAAGAAGACTCAGTTTAAAATCACAAGAAGAAACCTTTGGAAGACGCTTCAGTTGACATGGTCGCTCACAAATCTGTGTTCATCCCAACACATCTTGTGAAACAGATAACTCATAAGTCTCTCTTCATTTTGGGCACATATTTTCTGCGACACTGTTGTATTAAAGATAGAGAAAACCTCTCAACATAACTCAGCCTCATTAATGTAAAGTGATTGACCCTCCTATTTGTGTTGTAAATGCATGGATTGCAGCCAAAAGGTTAAATAACAAGAGACATTTAAAAAAATTTAATAAACACAGGGAGACATAGTCAAACACATTTAATTAGGTTAAATATGTGTATGACTATGAATACATAAACATGACCTTTTAATTGAAAACTAACATTAACCTACTGTTCAAACTACTCACCTGTAGTTTTTACACTGTAGCAGAATGTAACTTGAGTAATACTAAACAGTAGCTACTGATAGCTTATTCATTCATTGTAAATGGAAGCAGATAGTGATATAAAGACAGAAGGAGGTACTGATGATAGACCCATGATACTGATGGGTCCTTCCCCAGATGCACTCACATACACTATCATATTCTCCAATGTGTTCTTATTAGCAGATATGTCTGTCACAGGCCAGTCAGCTCTAATAATGTCACTACCCAGCTTTTATATTTTAGTCACTGTCAGCACCATGGACAGCGCCTCAGACCTTCTGAATAATAGCAGAAAAAAGAAGTAACATTGATTGGAAATGAGAATAAACATACCACATGTATAATAGACACTCAGAGGCCACTTTATTAGATACACCTGTACAGTGTATTGTATTGTATTGTATACAACATCCATCTTTACAAAGCTCATACATTGGTGACATTGCTGAATATTAGAAACACCTCTGAATATAATACAGTCCTGTACAACTGCATCACGAACTGTGAGCTCAATGCTAAACCAATTTTATTAATTCAGTGTTGAATTTAATCAACACTGCTATGACAGTGTCAACAAAATAAATGAGTAAATAAACTGAACATTATCTGCATCATAAACGTAGACTTTATGGCTGCTGTATTGTATTACATTATGTACAGGTGTACCTAATAAAGTGCCCACTGAATGTACTGAAATAAAAAGTTGGAGAGCAGAGCTTTATGGAAACTGTGAGTCAGTAGGAGGTTATAAAAGCTTCAACAAGCATCTCACAGTCTTCATCGTCAAATGGAACTAGCTCACATGTCATCATGTGACCACTTGTCACTCATAAGTAACTCCTATGCCATTATTAGTAAGAACAAGGTTTCTTGGTCATGTGGGAGATGTTTCATGTTTCGATGACCCCATGAACGTCCATTAACTGTTGGAATATGTGGACCCTAGTTTTCTGATGTAATATGAGAGAAATTCGTGTTGTTGCAGCAAGAAGCCTTTTGTGAGTTATGCTCTGTAATGCTGGTACTCGGTCTTCTGTGACTTCCACTCCAGCTGTGCCCCCTGGCCATGGACTCCAGCACTTTGATGCATTTTTTTGGGGTTGCATATCGCTTCCAAGTTATGAAACAATATTGTGAAAAATAATTGAGTTTGGTGTCTCTCACTGAGACAGTTTGGCCTTTTTACAAAACTTTGGTAAACAATAAACACGAAAAACCCTAAACCCTTATATATCTATATATAGATATATATATAGATATATATATATAGATATTTTTTTCTTGCTTTCATGTGTTTTCTCAAGTTACTCATTTTTTATTAAATATATCCTCTCAACTACTATTTGATGAGCAATCACTAATTTTTAAGAATCCATAGGCCAGACTTTGTGCAAGTGAGTCCTTGCATGCATGTATGTGGCTTTATGTCTTTAAATGTCTTTACTTGCACCCTTCAGTCAGCAAGACCTTTGAGGAAGTAGACAATGAAATGAGGACTATGAGAAGTTAAGAAATATAACTGCATGTAAAGATGGCAACAGGTGGCTGCCGGATAGAAGTGTGTCATTATAACCACTAGGAAAGAAAACCTTCAAATTCCTTTTAATATGTAATTTTATTTTTATTGTTTTTTAAAGAGGGACATGTACTGGACACACATTGCTAAGATTTACATGGTATCATAATTCATGCAGTCTCAGTACAGTTTGCTCTGTGATCATGTTTCATGTTTTTTGTTGTCAGTTTTTGAGTTATTACACAGCGTTTTTTTAATTGGCCAATGAACGAATTCTAAATTATGAGACAATAGTTTCACATAAAACAAATAAAAATCCTCAAGTCACCTTTGTTAACTTCAAATCAATTTGAAGCGATACCTCATGCCAACCTCAATGAACTTGAAAACGTCTTCCAGGATAATTTGGACTGTATTTAAAGGGCACAAAACATTTTATATCTGGTTAGAGGCTGAAAAGCAACCATACGGGATTTGTTTTAGTCGCTATGGTAACTGTTCAGTAACTGTTGTATCCATGGATGTTAAGGACGTCTTTATGGTTGCGGGCCTGCTGAGCCTTCTTTTGGCAGACACGTGTAAATGTATTTTTAGCTTGTAATAAATTAATTAAAAATGTGCCAATGTTGAGTGAACCGCTTCTTGCAATGATGCTTTACATCGTTCTGTGGTGGCCACTGTGAGTTGTGTGTAGTCTCTGCTGTCACCAGCATCAAGGTCAAGAAGAAGTCTATAAGGATACTTGTTTGTGTCCTATTTGTTCCTCTGACACAACAAACCAAAAGGGCATCATCTGCATACTTCACACGTGAGCTGTTAACTTTGTTGCTTCCACAGATGTTTGTACAGCATGAAGGGCAGTTATAAAATGCTTCACAGTTCTGTTGTATCACAGTGATAAAAGGGGCTTGTCAGGACATACTGTGTCTTGTTAGACAAGGAGCTCCAGGAGGTCCTCAACTGGCAGCATCCAACAGCTTCTTAACCACAATATTAAGCTGTTTGCTGTTGTAAACCTGACAGTGGGGAGCTGTGAGCTGAAATGTATGCTTTAGGTTTTAATGCCACACTGTGCCCTCTGGGAGCTCTTTTAGTTTACATTGTTGTTGTTTGTTTTATTTTTAATTGTTCAAGTGATCAATTAAGTTGTTAGAGGCCCAAAGGGCAGGAGGTCACGGTGCATTAAATTGACCCCATTTTGTTTTGTAGTGTATTGGTAGCATAGCTGATGACTTCAACACCCCTCTATACCCTTGGGATGGTCCTGACATCTAGTAATTGATGCAATATCCCACTAAACACTGCCATCAGCTGTTCAGCGCACTGAGCTGTGCCACGCATTAATTCCCACTGAGGCACTGTGATTGGGGTTAATGAGTCATCAGTCCAGCCTGCAATGATACTAGTCCTGCTGCAGATCTTCAAATCTAGGTTCAGATTAAATCACTTGACCTTTTTTTTTTATACATAAGAGTAGTTTGCTCACAGTTCCTCGTCTCAGTTATCAATGAGGATGTTTTCCTCCATCAAATGAGTTAGCATGAATGTCTCAAAGCCTACATGTTCAGAACATTCACTAAAACCATTGGAGGGATTTCAAATTCTGCTTTGAGAGTGAGTCATTTGAAAATCAATACTGCTGTTGGACGCCTAATATGACCATCTGTTGCTGCCTCTGCCTCTCATATGTTGCCATCTTGTGGACAATTTCAAATCTGTCCAACTTCATTTGCACAAATACACCAATTAAAATGTTCTTGGGATTCCACACACAGATTTGAGCGAGTTACAGTGTCAGTCCTCACTGCTGTAGAAGCTCTAACAGTCAACACAACAGATCTGATTGTTATCCTTGGAGACATCGCAGGATCTGATTTCAAAAATAATATTATTCTGCAGGAATGTATATGAGCTTTTTGACGTAAATGTGTGTGCAATGGCAATTTTTAAGAACCTATACAACCCTTTGACCTGGTCATTGTAAAACCATACGCAACTGTTAAAGAAGCTATTTTATGCATATAACCTTTAACCCTGTTTCTAACTACACTCTATGTCCAAGTAAACAGTGGGATGTTGAGACTTCACTAAGAAGCCAAGGACATGATCATCTGACCATGTCTGTTTACTGTCCCAGAACTCAGGAATGTGTAACTGTGTTAGAGTGATGCTCCAACAGGGATAAAACCATACTGCTTCTTCCAATTGAGGCTCTTTTGGACTTTCACATACGAGTGTGTGTGACGGTTGCGTTGAGACCCTTTGTGGATGACTTGAATAAAACCTTACAGAAAGACAAGATCATACTTTGTATGCTTTATTAAACAAATTGCCACCACATGTGTTAAACCAGCAGTTTTTCAGTGATAGAGCAGTAAACACAACAAACTAATGTCACACTCATAATAATAAAATAAATAATCTCACTTTCCCATGAACATTGTCATGATTTTGAGATCTGCCTGGTTTGCTTAAAGGCTGAAAAGCAGAGGCTCAGTGGTCATTGCATTTACATTATCATAAAGAGGGACAGTAACATTTTATTTAATAGATTTACTTATATATAAGTAAAATCATATTCATTCCTCTTCACTTAAGGTTACCAGCTGCTTTGAATAGAATAAAAAGAATAAAGAAATAGAAATAATAACATAATAAAGAGCCTATCACTGACATATGAAAAAAAATTAAATCCTCATTTGTACTTCTTCTTTAACATTTTTGATTGAACTATAAATAAACAAGCTAGTAATATGTTTAAACAGCCCACATTGCAACATATATGGTCAGCTGTGTTGCACATTAAACTGGAATCTGACTGAAGTATTTGGAGGTTTCACAGATAAGGTTTTATGCCTTGCTTTTGCTGTGTGACATAACAATTCATCAGGAGCTGCAGTCACTTATTATCACCACTAGTGGGAAGCCTAAAGCCGGCAATGAGACACCAGCAGGGTTCAGCAAGATGTTCAATTACTCTTTGGAAATAACAGCAGTTATTGCATGTAGTACATGATTTCCTGCATCGGTCCATCCATATAATCAGAAAAGAAAAAAGTTTCTCTTGATCAATGCACATTTTTCAGCTCAACTGCCTTCATTGGGGTTGTTTCCATTTTTTGGTCAGACCAAACAATGTACAGTTATACACAGTTTAAAATATCATCACTCACCATATTCCACTTTATCGCATATAGTGTATTATATTATTATTATATTTAATTGTATTGTATTTTATTCTTTTTCTACTCTTTGCACTACATTACCCTGCGCCGCTGTGCCAAATTTGAATTTCCCCTACAGGGGATCAATAAAGGAACATCTTGTTTTATGTGAAAGCCAATTTAATTTTAATTCAGTTGAATTTTATTTGTATAGCAAATCAAAATCACAACAGAAGCTTTCTCAGGACTTTTCAAATAGAGCAAGTCTAGACCGTACTCCTTATAAAATTAAACTTATTAACTTAATGTAGTTGATAATTTTCTGTGGCTAAGCATCAAGTAAGAGTAAGTTTTAATGAGAGCAAACGCGAGGATTTAAGGGTTCTCTCCGAGGGCCAGAGAACTAACCTTTTTGGACTTCCTCCGGTGGTTTCCAGACACACTCATGTGGTGTTTAGGACTTCTGAGCTACTGGCTCAAGATGGAGCCAACCCCTCATCAGGGCTGTCTGGCAGCCTTCAGCACCTGTGGCATCTAACTGCAGTTTATATAAATATATTAAAGAAACTGATAAGCATAAGCACAGTGCACGCTCAGGTTTCTCACTGTAACACAATGAAGAAATTACTTACTCCAACCAAATGGTGTGTTTCCCATTAATTATGCTATGGCACTGCCAGTTTAACAACCCAAACTGATTTAGGAATAATACAAGTAAAAAAGTAAGTTACATTAAAAATAACATCTTGACACAGTTTGACCAGACTGCAGGGAATCCCCAACCACTGACAACACAGAAAACCAAAATAGACCAGCGACCTCTGCTTAACCATTGGATGGCTAACACACTAACCCAGATTGCTGAGAACCACCCATTCACTGCTCTGTGCTGTAACCCAGATTGCATTCTTCACACCATACTTTCATGACAAGCCATCAGCCATATGTACTGCTATATACTAGCCTGATCATCATACTCAGCTGCCATTTTTTTTTCACTTGGAAATGTGGGCGGCATTTCAGGGGTCTGGAACCAGACTACACATATGCAGTCATGTAACTGTGGAGATCAGCAATGTATCCAGCAGCACACACACAGCAGAGCTTTCTGTCTTTGATTTCACTCAGTTTGTATTTTGTTCGTTCACTTTTACATAAATTGATTTCTGTTGATGCCCAAAATAATTACTGATAAATCCACTAATACACTAATGAAGTGTTAACTCTTCTAGGAGCTATATTTAACAATCCCTTAAATCAGATCTGACAGGATGAGTCCATTAAACAGTTATCATTAGATTACTAAACATTTAAAATAAATGTCTGAGGAAGTTGAAGAATCTGATTTCTTTGTTCTTAGTCAAATCAACTCCCTAATAAATAACATGATACAATATATTATGTAAATCTTTGAAAATGTATTAAGTTCTTTTTCCCAACTTTGAGGGTCCTACTGTCACTCTGTAAATGTAAAAAAAGAAAAACCAATAAACAAACAAACAAAAAACATTCACAAGTTTGTCCCGAAAAATCCAAATTATTTCTTAAAGCAGCTATCATCAATATTCTTATATTAACAATGGATCATGTGACTGCTTCTATGTGAGAGGTGTCACTTGACAGTTCCCCTCAGCTAAAAGCATCTTTCAGCTCATTGTTTTGGTTTTCCAATCCAATCAAACTATTTTATACATCAGCATAATTTTGTGGCTGCAGAAACTTCAACTTCTTAGGAGTTGGTGGAGAGCAAAACAGACAGAATATTGGACATATCAGGTGGACAGAAACATGAGTCCAAATTTATGGTGTTGTTCCACATCTGTTGGATGTGTGCATAGGCAACTGTTTGCACTGCCCCCAAGTGGCCAAGAAAATCAGTTATTGCAAGTTTAAACCAGAAGTTACTGCTCTATGCTAATCAATGATTGAAGATTTGCTACGGTGTGGTCAATCTGAGTTATGACAGTGTGAATGAATTTAACAATTTACCACTCAAAAGGGTATCCAAGAGCCCGTAGCTGGATGTCTAACACATTGTTATACTGTACCAGCTGACAGCATTTAGAGATGGTCTGTTTCCTGTCTCCCACAAAACACTGAAATACTTCTTACCATCTGGATCAATTTAGTAATTGATTTCCAACTGGGATAGGCCTTCCCCTACCACAGGGGGTATTTCTGCAGTTGGGGTCTTACATGGAAAACTTAATTAGCTCTACTTAGCATAACTACAAAAAATAGAAATAGTGATTTGATTTAAATAAACAGCCAAATAAGATCAGATTAGGGTGATGCTGCTCTTTAGTAAACACAGACTACACTAGTGAGCTACACATTTTGAGTGTGTGTTAGCAAAGGAACAGAAAAGATGAAATAGCTAGTTAAAAGTAGCTTTTATGTTTTTTTATTTTATTTCTTTCAGCTTGCTCCCCATAGGGTCGCCACAGTGCATCTGATGATCCGCATATTTCATTTGGCATCGGCTCCCTACAGCAGATACCTTTCCTGACGTATCCCTCAGTCCAGGCTTGAGACCAGCAGTGGCTGGGAGGCAAAATGAGGTTCAGTGTCATGTAAGTCGTGTCAAATAAAGTGACAGTTAAGTAAAGTCAGTATTGGATAAACATATGAAATAGATAAAAGTAATTAATAAATAGTTTAAATAGTTCGCTGAAAGTCATGCGTAAATGGTTGAAATGTCCAATGAAATGCTCTGCCACTCCAAGTGTAATAAAAACATATTCAATAACAATTTTCACCTTTATATAACAAATAGTGTTAAATAACCACTACTTTACTTTAGCTCGTCTAATAGGACTGTCAGATTAAAAGGCTGAGACCACTGCATTTCATCATCAGATCCCCCCTGTACTTACATTTCTGTTTAACAGCAGAGAAGTATGATGAGAAAGTGGTACTTTCACAAATGGATGTTGGATTGTGTGATGCCATTGATCCTTACAGACTCTGGCATTTGTCAAAGAAATAGTATACATATCAACACGGAGAATCAATGATAATAATACGGAATGCTGAATAATACACTGAGATGGAAAAAAAAACAAAAAACAGAATGAACAAAGAGTGAAATGGATCTATTTAGTAGATGTTGAGTGAAGAGCTAATAGAGCAGGGAACTGAAAGAAATGACAGGTGATTGAGAGCAACACCCTCTAAGAATCAGATTTACATTTCATGAAATGATGGATGACTGAAGGCTTTGGTGAGAGGGAATAAGGGATTGAGGGAGAGAAATGAAAAAAGAGAAAAGAGAGAGAGATGCAGACAAAAGGAAAAACATTTGCAGCCTGCCCTGCCCCCTCATCACTCTCTGGGGAACAAGAGATTATGGAAATGTATAAATGCAAGAGAGAAGGAGACTGACAGACAAGGAGGAGGAGAGAGAGAGGAGGGAGAGAGGAAGAGAGAGAGAGCAAATAAGAGAGGGAGGGAGACAGAGCGATGCTATTGGTTGACCGTTATAACATCAAGCGTGATAGAAATATTTCTCTCGCAGTCTAAGAAATACAGGAAGAGACAGACAGAGACAGTAGACTCAGGAAACACATTCAGGTCTGTTTTAAAAATTTCTGGAAGAGAAAAAAAGAGAGGAGACTTTAGACAGAAAGAAAGGCAAATAAGGAAGGGGAGACAATAGAAAGGTGGACTAATTAACTTAAGACTTCTGAGAGCTTTGGAGATTTTTGCAACTGGAGTGATTTCAAAATCAGAGTAAATGCGACTCAACATGTAGATGTTCTGCAGGTTTCTGGTTAAAATTTCCCCCTTTTTTACCCCCCAGAGTTGAATAATTTACCCTGCACGCAAGCAAAGACAAATCTAAATGTTTTTTTGAGAAATCTGAGGGATGCGTCTGAGGGAAAGATGCAGAGCAGAGAATTCTGACATGGTGCCGACCCAAATTGACAGAGACGAGGACAGAGTGGACTGTTCAGTGGCAGACACGTCTCCAACCAGACACAGGTATTCTCTACTCGATATTAAGATCAGTCAAGATATGGATCCATGCTAACTAAAACTATCAATAATATTGTGCTCTGATCTTGTATTTGTAAGTCCTCTTGGAATGCGTGATATTGCCATTGTGATGTTAAATAGTTGTTTCGTTTGAAACCAATATTTCTTGCCTCACTGATTTGAAATTGTATTATATTATTGCAAAATCAACCAGTAATTGGCTTTGTCAGAATATAACTGTAAAATGTGCAAAGCAATACCTTGTATCTTCAGCACATGATCAGATTTATGTGGAGGCAAATCATTTTTCAAAGATTTAGTAATAAAATAAGTAATGTACCAAGAGACTCTCTCTGTAAATAATAACTTGCAGCTGATTTGCAAACTATAGTTGTTTGCAAACTATAGTTGTTTACAAACGTGTTTTAATATGATTTAAGAAACATGCGTCATTAATGAGGTTCTGGATTGAGAGCAACAGATTAACTGAAAGCCATACGACAAACTACTGAACTATCACAAGCCATAACCATCTCAGATAATAACTCTCAGTTTTTAAAGCGCGGTGCTGTGCTTAGTATCGACGAGAATCCTGTGCCTCTGTTGTCAGCGTGTCAGTGAAACACTTTGTGGTGTGCGTTAGTGTGAGGGGGAAAAAAAATGTGTAGGCTTTGTCAAAAGAGAAACTACATGGAGGAGGAGGAGGAGGAGACAGACATTTTGCCTGTCAGAGACTGAAAAGAGGAGCATCAGGCCAACAACAGACAACTGTGGCTGTGAACAGACATATAAGTGCTTCCTAAATCAAAGCCAGACAGGGGTCGTCCTGCTGTGAGACACACAAGAAGAGATAAAGACAGAGCATGAACGGTAGCAGTAAAGCCACTGCTCAAGATGATTATTGATTGTTACTAAAACTGAGTGCTTTACCTACCTGGACGACACAGACTCAGCTCGCGTCGGAGGGGAAAACAGACAGTAACCTCCAGCAAAGGGAGGAGGGAGAGTGGGCAATAGCCAATAGAGAGAAAGAGACAGGGGGTAAACTCCCTTTCTCTCTCTCGACCCATCTCGTCATCAGGCTGGCTGGCACAGCCATGGCGTTCACCTTTGCGGCCTTCTGCTACATGCTCACCTTGGTGCTGTGCGCTGCTCTCATCTTCTTTGTCATATGGCAGGTGAGTGGCACTGTGCACACTGGAACCACTGCACACACACACTGAATCCAAAATGGGCACATGTAGGGCCTGCAAATGTCCACGCTCTGTCCCACGCAGGCAGACAAACACATCCACCTACACACAGTTGTACACTGTCAGGAACACAGCATACACACACCTCACTCAGGTCCTCTAGAGGTAATGACATGCAGAATATGTCAAAGAAAACCTCAGTGCAATTCTACTTCTGTGTGACTGACATTTTGAATTGCCCCTTAAAAGCCACCAAATGACACTTTATAACACATAATTACTTGGATACAGATTCACTTTTGACAATCCTTTTCATTTTTGAGTTGCAGGTGATGCTTGAGCCTGAAAAACAGAGAATGTTACGTCTACATTTGTGTGTTTTTTTCTTTTCCATTTCCATACAGCGACTGTAAGTGACCCTCTTACATGCTGCTTTATCAGTAGTATAATTAACTGGGGCTCCTCTGACCCTTACACATTCAACAAATAGACAAATTCCAGCTGCCTCCATCCCTCCACATTAAAGTTCCTCAACAACAAACAGTTCCCCAAACAAGGTATTCAGGCTTCAGCAAACTGCACAAAATGAGTACAGGGAGGCAGCAAAACACAGTGATCATAAATACCACTGCCAGACTGTGAATCTGTCTGCCTGCGGCATTTTGAGTGGAATTTGCACAGATACCACAGGACACCGGTGCACTCGGCTTGCTGGTAACACAAGTGCCGACTGAACAAACACTTTGCTTTGATCCCTCACCTTTAACATTCGGTCCACGGAGGCAGGAATAATGTGAAATACAAAACATATCATTATGAATATAAGACTTGAAATGACTAACGTACCAATTGACTAAGTGGGTGAGACTACATATGAGTCAGTCAGTGTGTCTGTGTGAGAGAGAGACGAAGAGAAGCGTGTGTCTGGCTCAGCACTCAACCATGTGATTGAAACGCTTATCAAACCGATTTTGCTCACCCCTTCCCCCAGTCTGCCACCACCCACGGGTACAGCACCCCAATTCTATGTGGCTCTCAACCAATCAGAACAATTGTTCACTGCTATAGTAACCATGGAGCCCGCTGAGGGGCTCACCATGTCGCCATGGAAACTGCATCTGTTTACAACAGAGCTGAATGTGAAAGAAGACGAGGGAGAGCCGTATAGACTTGTACAGGGGAATGACCACCAGGACTGTTAATATTTCAAGCAGATTAAGGTGTTCTGTTTTCATATTATCAGCCACTGTAGATGCGAGTCAGACGCTCATTTATCTGAAAATAATGTCTTTTTTTTTTTATCAACGGACTGTCAAAGTGAAGCTTCACTGTTTAAAAGCTGAACTGATGATAAGCACAGCAGGTGGCCTTTACACTGAGAATTATTAGTATCTTTATAGAGCTATTAATCAGGGAGCTAGTGAGAGGAATTATCACTCTTACATGCCTCACAGGGAGCAGTTAGAGAGCTATCAGCGCAGTGACAGTGACATTGTTTTCTCCACAATGTCCTCGGTTTAATATATTTTGATGTTTTACTAAAAAGGCCAAAGAAAACAAATTAGGCAAGGTTTTATATAGAGCTCCAGGATACCGTAATCCTCTTATATACAAACTCAACAAAGCATACATTTGAAGTTGTACATGTTATTAAAGATAGACACATAACTTTTGATGTGCGCTAGGTGTTTTAATCCTGCCAGATTATAAATAAATAAAAGTTCATTTGCAAAAACAAATAAACACAATTCCTAAAATGAATAAACCAACACCAGCTTGATTGATATTCCCTTCAGTGCACAATTTAATCTTTTTTTTTGTTTCTCCAATATATAATTTTATCAAAATAGCCCAACACTGAGGGCACCAAAAACAAAAACAATGTTTATGAAAATAGTTAACCCTTCTTGCCAATTGTAACTAAAAATTAGTTCCTTTGACATCTGTCTGTGTCTCCATGGATATTCTGTAGTCTCTAATGTGAACTTCATCATCAGGCTCAATAAAAAGAGATTGATATACAATTTGAGAGGAGAGGAAAAACAGAAAATGGTCAAATCCACTGTGTGACAACCAGGGGAGAATTTAAATCTCATCAGATAAGAAGCTACATAATGACACATGGTATAAACACAATGGAAGCTCATATACAGTGTAAAAGGAAAGGGCAAGGCTGTAAGTAATTATACAGCCCCGCATCCACCATTTAATCACCATGTGTGTTCAGGCAAAGTGAACAATATGGCTGCAGCTGTACGAGATGCAGTGAGCGTGCAGTACAGTAACTTATCCATGCCAGTCCCCAGTGCTGTACGACAGGCTTGTGACAATTTCTTAAGAGTGAAGCCTTGAAAAGATACTAGGGGTGTAAGAAAATACTGAAATATGTTGTATGGTTATAATTTGTTATTATTGATATTGACCCTTAAAAACACTGTATTGATTTTTGTAGTTAAACGCCCAACCACTTGATAGCAGTGCTGTAAACATAAACTGAGGGCTATGATGTTGGATGTTACAGAGACTGTGATAAATACAAACGCAGATCCCACTGTTTTGCTTGCATAAAAACATTTTTTAACTCAGATTTTATGCATAGGGTGGTGTGTTCTTGTGTTCAAACTGACTATTTATTTCTCAATATATACCCTTGCTTACAGTATGACAATATATCGTCAGATTCTTGCCACCTTACCTTTATTTTATACAATGGTCCCAGTGAGTGCATTCATTGATTTTCTTAATATAACTAAATGAAAACAAAATTACATGTCTGTTATTTTTCAGATCATTGCATTTGATGAGCTCCGCACAGACTTCAAAAACCCCATTGATCAGAGCAATCCCACCAGAGCGGTAAGAACCCTGCTGTTTCACTTCTTTCAAGAATGATCAAACCCTCGTGTGTACATAGAAATTCCTTCTTTTTAGTTCCAAGAGGAACCCTCAATGATCTACACATAAAAACTGAGAGCAAATTGACGGTTTCTCTCGACAAATGTTGCACATGACCATAAATCTCAGTATCAGTCAATATTACAAATTTCCAAGTTTCATCGAGTTCATAAACTGATTTTTATAAATAATGGTGTCTCATGAGATACCCACAGCACACAGTAATGTAATGCCTGCAATCAAACTGGAAGAGCAAGCATCATTTCATGTAAATTAAGGTTTTGTAATTTTGGAACAAAATCTTTCAAATGTTTATTAATTTATAAACATCAAATATTTGTACTATTTTGAAAACAATTCCAACTAATCCAAGCCTCCAGGTGATTGCAACAGTGACAGGGCAAGTTTGCCTGCTCATTGAACACTCATTTGTATGCAGATTGAAGCAATCAACCTTCTACATAGACGGTTGGCTTGTTGGCTTAATCAATTAAAAAGATTGATGCAAATGAAGCTGCTGTTTATACAATGACATACTGAGCTGCCGCCACAGTAAAAGTGCAGATGTAAGGTTCCACCTAACTGTAACACCAACAAACTTATTCACAACTGAAAATCCAAATTCTTTCTTAATCTTTTGCAACAACACAAAATAGCATCATGAGTCAATACTGAATAAATGCCATTATTCTTTTAGCGAGTTAACAGCAGCTGTGAATGTCTTTTTCACAAGTTAGCTAATGTTCTAGCAATCATGTGAACCTGCATCTGAACTGCAAAGTGATGAGGAGTGGGAGAGGAAACTGTGAAAGCCGACTGTGGGAGTGTGGGGGCACGCCAGATATGGACACAATAACTGCAACACCTGTAAAATGTAACGCAACCGAATACAGTCGTGAATGTTCAGTTCAAAGTGGATGTGTTATTTTCCTCCTCAGACAAAGATGGAGGGCTCGTTTCTCTCAACAAATATTGAACATGACACACTTCAGAGCAGCAGGATTTGTATGTGGGCTGCTGTATTGGATTGAATTACACTGTACAGGTGTTTTTTCAATCAATAACAAACAACCTAAACGTGTCATCTTGACTGATGTCAACATGTCAGGTGTGTTGAGAAAGAACATGATCAGCCAGGATGTGATGCTGCCAGTCTCTCCCAAAATCAATAAACTGCACAAACAGAAGAAGACACACATGGCAAACACCTGGGAAAATAAACAGCAATTATTTCTGATGTTAGCAGAGACCAGCACGTGATCACTCAACTGCCATTGTCTACAAAAGCAGTAAATATTTGTTAGTGAGGGAAAAATTACAAAAGAACACAATAAAAGAGACTGAACATGTGTCTCCAGATCAGGTTCATGTGTATCGCAGTTGCAGTCTAAAAGGGGCACACATTGATTGGCTGGTTCACAAAAAGTGGCTGAAATGAGGAATTATTTCCTCTTGAAATGCCTTAAAAGGTGAATCACCTATGCTCTTGACATTTCATTCTGAATTATATGCCTGTTTTTTTTTATTCTTACCGCCTACTTGGCCATAATCACTTCATTAGATTTCTGACTAAACTACATACTTGACAACACTCTTTACCTTGCCTCTTTTGTGTGTTCTGTATATTGTGATTAATGTGCTGGTTATGTTTCCTTGGTTGGAACTATTAAATATTCAGAATGAACTGGATGACCTGACACTAATTAGGGCACCTCGGGGAAGCTCCAGGCTGTAAAATCCAAACAGAGTTATTGCAGGACAACAGTTTCTAAGTGCAGTTACAAACCATACAATGTGCAGTAGCTTAGCTGGCAGGTCCACCACTGTGCTCCTTACACTTTAAAGCTTGGTGTCGTGAAAGGATGTGGTGCACAAAGCAAGCGAAAAGCAGAGAATTACATTGAGCAATACCAACAACTGCAAATAAACAGTGAGGCTGGACAGCCAGACTCTGGTTTGGAGGCTGAATGCTGTAGATTCAGGGAAAAATCCACTTTCAGGTTCATGGGTTTAGGGGAGTTACAATTTATGTCCACAGATTGACAAAAGGTGCAGCCTGTGGCTCCGGCTGAAGGGAACAGACATCACAAGTGCCTTAATACTGGGAGCCATAATCCTCTAACTAAGACATTTGCCTCAGTATGTAACAGTATGAGTATGAGAGTCCAGTTGAGGCTTCATTAAATACAGAGGAAACAAACACCAGTATGGTTTACACATGCTAATATGAAGCAATCAGGAAATATGTAGCATTTCATGCTGCTTATCTACTTGATGTTTCACTAAATAAATGAAGGAAAACAAATTTACAATCCATCTGTTAATTGCCTGACTCTTGGTACTTTTTATGTACCTGCTCTCAGCCCTTTGATGGAAACTGATTAATCTAGGCGGATGTACTGCAGCAGAACATCTCATTTGGTAGCTAATCAATGGACACCCTAATAAAACATCACCATAAGCAACCACTAGCTGCTGACTGTTAGATGCAGTAGAAGATGGATGGTTTTCATTCCTAAAAGCGATCATTGAGCTCTCTCTCATGGCACACAGGAGACTGAAAGAGCCATGGTTAATGAGGAAAAGTGCCAAAGGTGTGCACCAGTCATCGCTGTCCTTATTGCTACAAATGTGGCTGCTGTGTTTTTGTACTGATGAACAGTTTCTATCAGTTTCACTTTCTCAACAACCCACCATTTATTTTTAATGCTTGGTTGCCTGAGAGAAATATATAATGGACGACAGCTTAAGAGTTTGAGATAGAAAAGGTAGCTGGTTACTCAGCCAATTTTTATTCATTAATTCATATTGGTTGTTAAGTCTTTTTTCAGGTCGAGCTGTGTGGTATGTAGGACGGAGAGAGCAGGAATCTCCATATATTTGAAAGTCATCAGGTCTAGTTTTTACATTTTATTGATGTGTCACTGAAAGGAGCCAGAAGCTGAAATCCCTTAAAGCTGAATTCTCTGAAACTTAAAAATCAAGTATTATCTCTTTTATAATCTACTTCATGGGTAGACACAGTCAGTAAAAAGTGTGAAGAAATGTGCAGACTGTTAATGAGACTTTCTTTATTTGTACTCTGCAGAGGGAAAGGATTCTTAACATTGAAAGAATCTGCAACCTGCTTCGCAAAGTGAGTAATAGTTATCTTTTACCTGCTGCTGGTGGGTGACTTAAACAGAGGGGCTTCAGACAAACATGACCATAACGCACACTGATTCATTTCACATGCAGCAACTCCTCACAACCCATCACCACTGCTCTGGACAGAGCACACTTTTATGTGTGTTGTGATGTTTTTTTCTACATGTTAAGGCTTTCAGAAAGAGAACTCAGTGTCCTTGAAATGTGACATGCTGTGGAGGCCATTTTGAACGTGTGTGTTGGAAAAGGCTCAACAGCGTTATGTACAACAGTGGCTTTTGCTTAGCTATGTAATTATATCAGGAAATACATATGATACATAAATAGCCTTAATTCATCAGTCAAGGTAGCATGCTAATTGCACTATTAGCGTCCATGTATTTATGCAGACAGTACAGTACAGTATTATCTTACAAGGTTAGCTCTGAGATTATAATTTGAGCCAGAATGTGTTTTACATCTGGACAAATTATTTTGTGACATAATGATCATTGGTCAGCAAAAAATATCTGTCATGGGAAGAAATTCTATTAGCTGCAAAGGAAGAAATTGGTTATTGGAGGATTACCAGTATGAAGCTACTGGTATTCATTTTAACAGTGCACTGCAAGGAACTTAATTGCCACTGATATATACCCACCCCATCACTAAAAAGAAATTAGATGATCCATATTCGTTTAATATCTGCCTAAGTGCAAATATAATTGCAATTACCTTTAACTGTTGCAGAGGGAAACAACATGCAGAGGCACATGTTTCATCGTCAGCATTGACTTAAATAGCAAAAACCAAAATGCAGAGGATGATGCATTAAAAACATATCTATTCCCTCATCAATTTTCAAATAGAAAGGTGATCAATCTAGCCTGGTAATCAGACTAAATTGTCATATTGTTTTCACTTGATTATTCAGTCTGACAGTCTGTACACCAACCCAGCCCAGAGGTTATTTTGTTTTATCTGTCCCATCAACAATGTTGTCAGTCGAAAGAGAAACTGTAGCGACTGCTTGGAGGAGTTAAAGGTTGCCTTGTTGAAAAGAAAAAGCTGTTTCTAAAGCTGTTAATTCTTGCAAACATGTTTTGCATTAACAGTGGATATGTGAAAGGATTCCCTCGTACTTATGAACCTACTGAGAGTTACCACCCTACTCTGCAATTCCTCTTACAGACTTTCAGCTCATTGTTTTGGTTTTTCCTTCCTGCAACATTACTGTTTTGTTTCAGTCTCCTCTCGTAGCATTGCTTTGGGCCTCAGCAGGCAGCTGTTTGAATAGAAAACGACTGACTGTACACTGTACGCTTCACCACCAAACGGCAAACAGGCACTTAGCGACTAGCTTGTGAACATAGTGCAGCATTTAGCAGCTAAAGAGATATTTCTCACAGGAGTTGGTTTGCAGCTGGATGTGCAAATATGCAACTGTTTGTTAACGAGTTTGCCATATCAACTCTGAAAGGTGATAATATGACAGCGTTGTGTTCACACAGCTTGTTGATTAAGAGGTCTGGAAGCGAGCTAGCGATCTGAGCAACCTGAAGCATCTGTGTCAAACATCCACTCCTATTAACATCTAAAACCCAATCTACATGTGTTTAAAACTATATTTGCACTCGTAGCGGCAGCGAGCCATGAGTAACATTAACACCTTCTGTGTGAAAGCGTTTGCCTCACAGTGTAATTTTGGTTTTCATAGATCGTAGTTATAGCACAACATGCAATGGGTGTTTCAGTGGTTTCCAAGACGCTGTTGCAGTGTGATCACTGAATCATTTCAGTTTCTAAGTAACATGCAGACCTATACCCTGACTCCCTGTGTCTGTTCTGGTTAGTTGGTGGTACCAGAGTATTCCATCCACGGGCTCTTCTGCCTGATGTTCATGTGTGCCGGAGAGTGGGTCACACTTGGCCTAAATATCCCGCTGCTCTTCTACCATCTGTGGAGGTACGGTCCCATAACAGATGTCTCATAAGCTTCTGTTGGTCCGATGTGAGAGTGAGCCAAACCTCTCTGCTTTTTCAGGTTTTTTCATCGGCCAGCTGATGGGTCAGAGGTCATGTATGATCCCGTCAGTGTGATGAATGCCGACATTCTCAATTATTGCCAGAAGGAGTCCTGGTGTAAGCTGGGCTTTTATCTGCTCTCATTCTTCTACTATCTCTACAGGTAAGTGTAAACTGACACTCTTTTCAATGCACTGTTGCTTGGTTAGGTGTGAGTGATGCCTTTTTCGAGTTGTTGTGATTTTGTATGAACTTTTAAAGATAAAAAAAAAAGCAGCACAGTTACTGTCTTCTCCCTATTTTTTCACGGCCTATTTCCTGCTGAAGTATGGTCTACGCCTTGGTGAGCTTCTAACAGACAGGAGATCTGGAGGAATAAAAGGAAGGAACAGTAAGAAAGACACAGAAGAACAAATGGAGACATCAGCTCTTCCTCTCTCCATGTATCCTTCCCATCACTGGCTTGGGTTTTCAACAGTCTAACCTTGGACAAAACAAAAAGACCAATCTGAGTGATAATGTGAATGTAAAGGTGTTGCCTCCGCTCCATTATATCGCTTTATCCCAGATACTGCTGTTGGACAGCTGGACACATTTTGTGAAGGATTGAAATTAAACATAAAGAGGATGCAGCAGGTGTTTGTGTTGCCTTTGACCCATTATAGGATATATTTCTGAAGGGCTGGAGTTTTCCCATGCTGCTCTTAACTGATCCAGTCACTCAACTCACTGTGAATCCCCCAAACACTTAGGGGCTGGAAAACAGGATAATACGTCTGTATTCTTTGACTTTGAAAATGTACTAAAAGCAGGATTGTTTTGGTATCATTCCATGTATTTAAGATGATAAACACCTCTAATATCAAGCCACTGCTCTGATTGTGTTACAGGCACATAAAACTGTAAGAAACAGGTTCAGTTGTACAGGAGAACTTTAAAGCACTGTAAGAAATGCGGATGGTCCTGGCAGGGAAATACCAGATTGGTGTGTGCACAGACACTTTTAACCAGGATGGAGATAAAGCATAGCAACATCTCCTTGATGCCAGCCTCTGACAAAAGTCAAACGTCACGCTATAACAAGGAATTAATCATAAGTTCGACTTCAAGGGTCAGTGCTTGTAATGTGCATTCAAAATAAGTATGTCCATAGCTGTAAGGACCTCTTTTATGCTACATGCTAGGTTCATGCTTTCCAAAGAGCTTAATGCTCAGACATATAATGCCAAAAGTTTATATCTGAAAAACATTGTGCCAAATTAAGAAGTCAATTAGGACACGTGAAAAGAAAAACTATTAGGCTAAGTGTTTACAGTGTCTTCATCTACATGCTAAGGCACTGTAAGGCCTTGTCTTTATTTTCACTCCTGTTTGATTTTGGCACAATGTTTTTTTTACTTGAAAAAATAGAAAAAAAACGCAGTTCTGTCGTACTTTTTAGTGTGCAGGGAGAGCCTTATTCCTATTTCCAGTGAAGTTTACTCTTACTCATCTTCATCTATACTATAGTCATTTTAGCACAGCAACTTTTCTCTGATTCGAGGTAGAATATAGAAATATCATGTACAAAAAGCAATTAAAAACAGCAAACTAGCAATGTAATATGACTCATGACATACCGATGTAGTGTTATTCAGTGTATGTAATAACAGTGAGTGGGACACAAGTGGCAGATGAGACAATGACTCTTTGACAGTGTCAGTTATTTCAGAAATGTAAAGACAGTGAAGTCATCTCAATATGTCTACATCATACAGTTTCAGAAGGGACAGACGTAAAACGTTAATGTTGCTGATGACCAAGATTTGTAAAAGACTTGTAAACAGCAAAGCCTTTCCTCAGCTGGTGCTGCCTTTGCTATCATGTGTTTATTAGTTTGATCTGTTTGTAGATAAGTGATGGTTCAAATGTGTCATCTTAACATCAGTAGAAAACAGAATCTCTGGAGCCTGAGAACAAACTGTGTTGTTCGTCATACGCCGGCTCCACATGTGGTAAATGGTTGTGATGACCCGTCTGGTATATAAACTGTGGGACTCACTTAGGGAAAAAAAAAACGTCTTGAATATGACAGCCTATTAAAGTAGTTTCTGATTATGTCAAAAGAAAAACACACTTAAACACGAGCTCACATGAAGATCCAACTGTAGTTGCATCACTAATCCTTTATTATCACCGATATTCAGGATCTTCTTTTTCATTTTTAAGCAGGCGAAATAAACTCTGGAAACTTAAATACTGCAAAATAATTTATCTGTACATTTAGGTTTAACTACATTTCAATTGGAAGCATATAACTATGATAACAATGTGAATTAAATAGCAATATCATAGGATAAGGCTGGCATGGTTCTATATTTTAGTAATGAAAAGACTTCCTCGGCTGTGGCTCTCAGCATCATTTGACACCGATTTTTAAAAACGGGTCACAAATAGATTGTGTAATTTTTAAAAAGGCAAAATAATTTTAAAAAGTTTCTTGGGAACTATTTTCAGCAGTGGATTAATACACATCTGCCACATTGGTGAGTTTTTACAGCATCAGGAGTCAGGATGGTGTGTGTGGGATTGATTTAAAATAAACTACAGTGCCCATGTTGATCATAATAAATGAACACCCAGAGTTACAGTGTGGCTCAGTGATGTGTTTTTAATAATTGAATATATAGCTTTATGACACAGAGGAATCCACCAAATTGAGCTTTTGCTACAAAAGTTGGTCTGTTCATAGGGTTTGATAATATAAAATATAACATAGAAAAACACCAGTCTTATCCTTACAAAGAAGAGTTTCATTTCCAATCCAAAACTGTTTTAAAAAGTGATACATGCATCACTTTCATTTAAAATGTCACACAATAGCTTCACTGCAGAAGACTATCAGGTTTAAAAAACGCTTTGTCCTGACTGCTGCTACGGTAGTCGACCTGTAACAATGTGTAATGTGTACATTTTTGACCGTTACCGATATGAAATGCCACAAGCTCTGTGGTAGAGCTTCACCACACACGCACACCTCTTGTGTCAATCATAGTCCTTTTCATGTCACTTTGGTACTAATGAGGGGGTTAGAAGGAGCAGCTCAAAGTGCATGTGTGATTTGAATTTCAACCAAATGGCAACACTTGACTACTCGGCTGAAGCAACTTTAATAGTCTGTCAGTGTTCCTGAAGACACACAGTAGACAGTACGTGTTGTGCGAAATTATGTTCCCATTAAAATAATCACAGGACAATGAGACCTCAAAACTCTGCCAACAATGTGAGCGTGTTGAGTCTGGACAATCACTATTAAAGCACAGAAACACAAGGCAAGGAGGAGAAATACAGCTCGGTTGAATGTCATTATGTAGTTGCTCTAAACAAAGCATTTTAGAAAATTGTATTTAAGTATATCTATTTGTATCTGTCTTTTATACATTTATCATCAATGTACGCTACAGTAAATTTGGTGGATTACTTTATATTTATTAGGTTACACTATGATGTACAGTTAATAAACAGCGATTCCCATGCCATATTCTAATAAAACAGTAATGCCAAAAATGGTCCAAGTTTCTTTTTTCCTGTGTGCTGAGGGTCAGTATTTTCCCCATCTGTTAGGAGTTATGCAGACGTGATGACACTAGACATGTACTAGAAGAGAAAAATATAACTGTGAGGATGATGAGGAGAATTTATAAGCGAGGATACTGAGTGCTGCATTAGACGGAGCACAGAAGACGAACTGCCACATCGAGAGCAGTCGAAAAAAAACAGCTGCATTTAGAAGTGGTTACACAGACATTCGCACAGCCTCTTAAAAAGCACAGAAATAACTGAATTCACTGAAATGCCTCACTGATGTGAAAAGAGCTTCTACTGGAGTGGCAGCAGAGAGTGGATGATAACCTTTAATTAATGTCTATACCTCCAGAATACTAATTACAGAGCACTGGATGCATAACAAAACTAAGTTGTTCATCTCCACAGCAAGAGATCACTGAAGAAAATGTCACTGCAGCTGTAATACATTCATCATTTTTGGGCATTTTCTATGCTCAGCAACAGTTTTTCTTTCGTCTGATTGCAAAAGGAGAAAAGAAATTGCAGAAAATGCTGAGTGTGTCTCGGAGTCGGCTCAGGGACTCATTTGTAGGCTCTGTAAGGTTTGCCAGGTTATCACTTGTCTAAATAATGATTCAGACAGAAAACAGAGCAACAACGAACCTTCAAGCTGGCGTTTTCCCTCTGTTTGAAAAGGACATATCATTCCCCCGCTGTCACCATGGAAACTAAATTGTATTAGAGATTCCTGTTGACTCACTCTGAGGCTCTCACTCAAAACACAGAAAGATCCAATTCAAGTTGGTTCACATGCCCGGCAGCACTGATTCTCTACACAATACATTCTTTTAAAATTTAGATTATATCAATAACAGTTTCATGTATGTAGTCATGACAACCAGAACCCCAATGCCTCTGTGCATGACACCTGCTTATCCCAGAATACTGACACACATACACACAGCAACATGCAGGCACACGCACATACACATTTGCTCGCTCACTCACAACACATACATCTGTTTCTCATTTGGTCTCATCCCACGGTTCACACCGTTTCACACTCATCATCCCAGGCTCTTCCTTTTTCAGCACCCTCCACCAAGATAATTGTCTCAACTCCTTTCCCCTCTCTCCTACGTCTGTGCTCTCAGAGAGCTGTTGCCATGGAAACTGGCTACAACTGATGGGCCTGAAACGTCAGGATTGGCATACACAATAGGCAAGTACATGCACACTCAGATGTACAAGCACAGACACACACACACACACACACACACACACACACACACACACACACACACACACACACACACACACACACACACACACATACAGTTCGCTCATTCATTATTATGCAAGGCACTCTGGGATGTTGCACATTATTATGGCTGTATAGACATGCATATACAAGAAAACCAGCAGAACATCGTCTATGAGGGTCATGCACTTGATAAGTAAACATGTAATTGAAGCTTCATGTTAAGCTTCATTGGCAGAAAGCCCCACAGTGACAATTACTGGGAGACTAGACAGAGAAGAGAAAACATAACTCGAAAGTTAATTATTTGATTAAAAAGGAAAAAGGAGAAGAGGAAGAAATAAAATAGGCTAGTTGTGTGGCCTGTAGGAATTTTGTTTAATCATTTTATGGACTTTGCAATTTTCATTTAATGGCTAAGGCAAAAAAAAAAAACTGAAAATCACCACCTTACTCACTAATCAACTCTGGTCATTAAATTAATTTAGTTTGATCGTTTTAAAATTGCCAATGCAAAATGCAAATCTTGTGTTTGCTTTCTTTCATCCTAAGAATGAAGCTGGAACAGATGTGCTGTCTAAACAGTGGCTGTTTGTGTCCAAGAATGTGTCAAACCTGTTCACACTTGTGTTTTATTTGGGCCAAGGATCGTCTGTCCAGACAGAGACTTGAGCGTCACTCACTCTGTCAGCTGCTGTCTCTTTTATAAAAATATCCCCATTGCTTTTATCTGTAACTAAATACTGAGTTCATTTTCAACTAATGGCCTTGTTTATAACAAACCATGACGTTTCATTTGTCAATTATGTGCCAATTACTCTCTAAAACAAATTAGACAATGTGACCTTCAGAATGTGCTTTTGGTAAAAAATGAAAATCACATCAGTGCTGTTATTTATAAGCTGTGAATCTGTGATGGAATATAAAAACAACAACAACATTGGTGTGTAGCCATGCTGGTGGTTTTGATCACTTAAGAATATATGGGACAGGTATACAGACGTGCAGGTTGTTGATATAAGGTGTGTAATGGTCTTTTTAATCAGGCAGGTCTGCTCACAACTTTAAGATACATTTTTTAAGATCAAATCACAGAATATGTTTTATGAATGAGGCCCTGAGGCTTTAATATCTTCAGTTTCTGCTGTGCTCCTTTTGCTCTTAGTAATGATTATGACTGTCTAATTTTACCCCCGACGACAGAATACTGAAATATTGATTGTAATGGAGGTTAAATACTTGAAACATCGTTAGAACTTTCTGTGAGGAGGAAGAGAAACAGCAACTTTTCATCTTTGCTGCATGGTCAGAGAATTTGAGTTTGTGATTTTAGTTATCCAAATTTGTCATTATCTTCACTAAAGATGGATGAGGAGCTTCAGCACTGTGTGTTTGTATGAGTGGTGGAAGAAGTGTTTAGATCTTTTCATTAAGTCAAAATACCAATACAACAATGGAAAAGTACTCATTTACAAGTAAAAGTAATGCATTCAAAACCCAGTTGATTATGGTGGCCCCTGTGGACAAAAGCAGCAGTGTTTCTGCTGCCTCGCTTCATTGATTTCAAGGTGAATCTGACCCGGTGGCAGGCATTAAGATTGCCTATAGAAACAGCCAATCTCATCACTGATGGTCTTGTTTGTTTATGTAAGTCTTATAGAGGGATCAGTATTAAATTGAGCCTTTGCGAACCAGTTAAAAACCCCATGTGGTACGTTTATATGGTTAAATATTACATTCTCAGATTGTTATTACTGATGCATGAATATCAGCGGTTTGCTGTTGTATCTGGTCGAGCTGGAGTTAATTTTTTAGTTTAGTGCAGTGGGTCCAAATCCTAATCTTTGATTTGGTTGTGACATATTGGATAATTTCACCTTTTCAAACAATTATGTAAACAAATTAAGTTAACTAACAAGTTTAGAGGGAGAAATCCTTCTTTTACTGCTAACTAACAGTTAATTCAGTTATTTGTGACAAAGAAGAAGCTCTGACTCTTTTTTTAATAATTTGTCACAAGTGAAAAAGAAATCACCAGTTTAATCTTTACAAATGCATTGTATTTCATGAGGTTATCGTGTGTTTTAAATTCTTAATCTGAAAAGTAAGGATACTTCTGTCTAAATTGTAGTGGAGCAGAAGTATGTAAGTTGTATTTTCATATAATGATGTGAAAATACAAGCACCTTAAAACTGTACTGTATAAACAAAATTCTGATTCTGATTTTGATTCTGATTAAATGTATTTTGCTACTTTCCACCACGGGTCTGTTTCCATTATTAAATTAAATATTAGAGTGGTCTGTCATCATGTCTATGGTCATATAGAAACACATTCAAAGTAAAAGTTAGTATAAAACAAGTCTACATTTAAATGTCTAATCTCAAATGAGAATAACAATATCACATTTTATCATGCACTTTCAGTAACAGAATTGGGAACTGGTGGACCAATAAAATGAACAGAATCAGAGACAAAATAAACATACATTAATAACACATACAGAAAACCTAAAAAGCTTACAGTACATTTTAACTCAGCATAAATCCAGCCATTATATAGACAACTAATTAGCACTTAGCATACTAAAAACAACACAAAATAGCTTGAGTGCTGTGTGGGCGAGGCCAGAGGCCAACTGTGCTGTAAATGGGCTTAAAAGGTGAGAAATGAAGATGTGCATCAGCAGAGTGATCCGTCATCTGTAAACCCCCATGTGAGAGAAATATATGAAGTGTAAATGTAGGGTGATTTCTAATTGAAAAGGGCAAATTTGATGCACAGAATTTATAGAAAACTGCTGCCTGTTAATAGAATAGGGGTCCAAATCTGCTTGGAAAAATGGCAACAAACTATTTGTTAACAATAAACCAACTGTCACCTCCACTGTGAATCAACTTTCTCTGAACAAAGCTTCGAGAAGGAACACCGCTTTCATGCTGATGAGGTCATTTTTCAGGAGCCTTTGAATTTTTTGAAGCTTCTGAATTGAACCCATATACCTTTTGTTCCTTCTGAGTAATTTAGAGCAGAGGATATTCAAAGCTTGACGGACGTTAAAGAAGCCCAGAGGCTTGGTGAACGTCTGCTATTAAGGTCTGTACGCTGCAACGAAAATCCATTTAAACAGGATGATGATAACAGGTTGGAAAAGGTTATTAAAAACTGACACAGCTATTAGCTACCATCTTTACAGGCTTCAGAAGATGGCAGCTACTAGCTATTAGCTGTTCTAGTCTTTTAGCTGTCTCCAACATAGAGTGTAGGAATAATTATAGGTTTATATATTTTTATAGTTTTATATTATTATAGGTATAATTTTATACATATTAATGCAAACTAATGGCATTAGAGCTTCACCATATTAACATATTAAATTGTTTTCCACAATGCCAAGAAGAGATTTAAATAACTGTTTGTGCAATCAAGATGCATGATCAAGTGATGTTTGCTGTTTTTTATTTGTTTATTTCAAATGTATTTCACAGATGACAACACATTTAAAAAAAGAAGACATTGTAAAAAAGCAAATATGGCTGAGAGCCAGTATTTTCATTAAAAAAGGCACCGGTGTTTATATGGAAATGCATTTTTTCAGGCAAAATATTTTCTCATTAAAATGTTTTTGTTTAGAAAATCCAACGCTGTTAACAGTGTTGACCTCCAATGCTGGGATGCTGGAAATACATAACAAGAGATGTGTGTAATGCACACTGACTTTACCTACTGTGCATCTAATTCCTCTGAGGTTTTAAAGTCAAAATGCAATCAATTAGAAATGTCGATCCATCGAACATCGTTCTGTAACTGAACCTTACGAATCAAGGCTGATTAAACGTGTGAGCTTCCTGCAGATTCCAAGTAGCAGCAACCGGTATTACCTCTGTGTAATGTACATTTTAAAGTTATCGCTAAGTCTGCGTGGACTTGAAGGGTCACAAGGAATATTATGTTTTGAGTTTTGGTCCCGTTCCGCCCATCTGCTTTCCCCTTCAGTATATATACGGGAAGATCCTGTAGGGGACACGTCGACAGTAGGTGTCCCACGCTACTCCATATTTGGCCCTACATTGTCTCTCATCACGGTCCTCCCGGTGAATCAGCAAGACGGTGAAATATATGACATAGAAGTAAGGCAGAAGATGTGAGAATCCTAAAGAAAATAGAAGCATACACAGACTGTAAGCATAGAAAACTAGTATAATATGTCAAAGAAAACTATATTTTTAATCAATTGATGAAATTCTGAATTTCCAATGATCATCAAAACAGAGAAAATTTTACACCTTTTACTGCTGACCTTAATGTTCACGATGTGAATGACATGAAACAAGCATTAATCAGGTGTCCATCCTCCTCTTTTCTTTTCATTATGTATTATACAAAAGCCCTGCAGTGAATACCAGTTTGATTAAGCTTATAATCTTCCCAGTGCTGATTCATCTCAATGGTAATTCTTTGAGACCGCAATCTGTAGTGTTTCTGAGCATACACCTTTTTGTCTTTCAGTCAAATGTTTCCTCAGTAAAGGTCCGGATGTGACCACGGTTCCTCAGCATAATTTAGCAGTTTGTGATTTCGGCAGCTGCAGTTAAGGCAGAAACTACAGTACAGCTCAATTACAAAGGCAGCTACACAAGTTGAGTCATAAAAAGTTTGAATACCAATGAGCAGAATGTGTCAGCTGTAAAAAAAATAAAAAAATAAAAAAAGAGAAAGAAAAAAAAGTCTGACAGTCACCATTTTGGGAAGTGAGTTTCAAGGGAACATAAGGCAGCTTACAGAGGAACAAAGAGAACAGACTGTTGCTGCCTTTATTGCTTCTGCATCCACCAACACTGTATAATTATCTCTCCTATAAGGATAGGAGGAAAATCTGAAAAAACCCAAAGGGCTATGGCTGGGTATCAAACCTCAATTCATTTTTGTTACTAACCAAAATGTCTCAATAGCAGAGTACCTGAAACTTTAAGTTTTAACATTGTTTGCCTTATTTTGGTCAGGTAGTTCCTGATTTAAAGCAGCTATAAAATCAATATTTTATGGCAACAATGGCTCCCACTGTATTTGAAAAGGCTCGTTCATAGGGACTCCCAGGAACCAACAGATCATAATGACATGATTATTTCCCTCAGAAGTTTCTGGAGACCAAAAACTGAGCTAAAAGGAGAATGAATATTTGACAATCAGGTGATCACAATATGATTAATATTATTGTTGTTGCTTATCTACTCAATGTGAAAAATATGCGACTTCTTCTGCCTATCAATGTGATACGTGGCTAAAAAAAAATCAATAATTACAAGTTTAAATAAAAGTTTTAGACTATTTAATTTATTATTTAATCAATGACTGTATGTGTAATGACTTGTTGAACTTGTGCTCTTTTTGTTAAATAAAAAAGGGTTCTGTAGAAAAAGAATATGCTTTTGCATCAGAACAAGTGCTGATTAATAAAGACATGCAGGCACATTAATCTGGCATTAGGAGAGCTGTAGCTGTAGTCCAGTTGGACGACAGGTACAAGTCAGAATTAAGTGATGATATGAGTCAGATAAAAATTTACAATACTGCTTTTGAAATGTGATTGAGCCTATGTAATTAAAAGCACCAACGCATCTGTTTATTCTAATGACAAATATGGATTGATATGATTAATACTCAGCCTGCTGACATTAATCTATGACTCCCACATTTCCCAATGAACACTATGCGAAAAAAACAAGCCTTGCGTTGGCTTTTATGCTGTCTCACCACATGGCAGGGACCACGCCAGGGCCATGAGGAGGTCACCGAGGTAATTGGGATGACGAACGAGACCCCACCAGCCGGACACCAGCAGCCGCTTCCCTGTTGCTGTGGCGATGGTCTCCAGTCCTGCAAGGAGTTGTTAAAAACGTAGATATTTCTGGGTAAAATCTGAAAGTCACTTCAGAGATCAACTCCCCGTCACCCACTTCATTCTGACACAAAGCCTCCTCACATATATATATATATATAGCAAGAGTTGAGATACATTATTAGAAATAAGATGTGGAAGAGTATAAGTGAGAGTATCTGTCTTGATTCAGAGAATACAATTAAAATTACTATTACTATTATACTTATTACTATTATTAAAATATACTAACTTGCAACACTTGGATGTGAAGGGTCTCGTCTGAACTGGTTCTTCTGTGAGTTGGATTTTCTGAAAATATAATATCCAATACCTGATGGAAAGCAGAAAAATATTAAGAGTGCCACCTTTAACCATGAGACACAACGTATCACAGTCTAATGAATAAGAGCTGGCAATTGATTACCATTCAGCGCAATTATAACTGCAGCTCCAAGGGCACTGAGGGCCTGTGGGTGCATAACCAGGAAGGATGCCTGCAGGCTGTATGTGAAGGGAACCCAGGCCAGGTCCCCAAAGACCAGCATAAAGCCAAAACCATCATGAACAATGTCCATGGTTGTCAGAACGGCTTCCTGTCGTAACACAGCAGTGCATGAGATTACATGAAAAAATGTATCCTAATAGTTCAGGGAACAAAGAGGTCAGGCTGAACATCTTTGATGTGCGCCAATTTTTAAATGAGAATTTATGTACGACATTTGGATCCACAGTACTTAGCATAATCTTCATCTCTGACTCCACTGCCCCCCTCACCTCATTCCACAGAGCATCTGCCACATACAGCAGCTGGAAACTGTTGACCAGCATCATGGCGAGTGAGGGGGAACCTCGAAGCTCGACCTCCTTCATCAGCATGCCAAGGTTTACAACCACCTGAGAGCAGAACAGGTGACGTGAATACTGATTCACAGCACTTGTTAGGCTGCTTTTCATCAACACAGTAATGGTAGAAGAATTCATTATCTAATTTATAGGACAAAAAGTCATTGCGAGGTGAAGAATCAAACACCCAAAGTGGCCACTGAGTGTATGTTACCATTAAATAAAACACTGAAATAAAAACTGTATTAACTTTACCAGGTAATAGTTTTGGTAAAGATTACCTTCTAGGGTATCCATGACTTGTCAGTTGGACAGTTTGTGGTTGCTAGGGGGCTTTAGAAGTGAATAGCTCATATATAATGTAATAATAATAAATAATAAACCACTCTATTAGCCTTTAAAATCTGTATTATTTGGTCAATAATCAGCAATTGTAAGATGTTGAAAGGTAAAAGTAAACAGTTTTAACATTCAACAGGAAGCAAAAATATCCCACACACTGTCTGTAGCCAGTTGGTGGGAGCTTTTTCTGTCCTCTCCTACGCACCTGGCTTTAAAACATTCAGATGTGCAAAGGTTTTACAGTTTATACTGTAAATACAGAAAAAAATGTAAATAAAGGACTCATTATATCAACATTTTCCAGTATGACTCCATCATTTTACTGTCTCTATGCTGTCTTTTGTGACTAGTGAAGACAGAGAACCTTGTTGTAGTTATTATCTCTGGAAATTTTGTCTTATTGGATCTGAAGATGCAGATAATGATGCACATCCCTGTCTCACTGGGTCAGGTCATCAGGGGGAGAAAAAAGTTTCTATCTCTGACTGTGTCAAAGTAAGACTGCAAATTATTATGGAAGATCAGGGGAGAGCAACGTCGCCACCTGTTGGTCTAACAGAGCTCACCATCAGTGTTAATTACTATTCACAAGGCACATTTCAAATTAAAATCTATAGTTTTACCTCATTATTTACTCATCCTGTGTTAACCTGTCAACTGAGAAAATGACCGGCTACAGTATACATGAACAAAAATCCAAAGATTGGTTTAGAAGTGACTCAATGGTTCACTACTGCAGGTTAACTCACCCAGCCAATCAGACCTGGTCTGAGCTCACAGAAATATTTAAGGTCAAAGTTTCCAATCCGGGGGTTTAGCTCCCGTCCGATGAAGAAGTCATACAGAGGATTTCCTGGACAAGACAGATGGATGAATGCATGAAAAAAGGAGGATTTCACATATACAGATATGACTGTGCTTTCAGTGTCTGCAGGTATATGCTGTAAATAAAAAGTGAAAAGGGAATTAATATCATGTTTACAGGTTATTTTTAGTCCAAAGTTTTTTTCACAGCAGACATCAACATGTCACAATAGGAAAGCAGAGCTGTAATCAACAACATTAATTGATGGCTGCATTCCATTTAGATGGAATTCAGAGGTCCGGGCTTTTTTGTCCTACTGGGATACCTAAAAAGAACCATGCCATTATTAAGAGAATTAGTTCGACCTGTGCTTTTCCTGCAATAACAAGTGAGACATTCCATCTGCCTGTCTTTGTTTCATTTATCAGTTAATCATAGACGCATGTGCCTGTTTTAAATGTTAATTAATTTCATGCCAACTGAATCACCAAGAAGGGTTCTTTTTTATGTTTGATTTCATAGCATGGCACTGGAAACATGTTATTCTTTTCACAAACTGGGATGAACGTAATCATCAGCGAGTAGGAGCTGAATCACAATACTGGATGCTCTCAGGTTTCTGCCTTCAGAGGCAGCAGAGCACAGCGTAGCCGGTGTAGCAGGGTCAGCTTACTTGAAACAGTGTTCCTGATGCCCGCAGGCTCCTGGAGAGCTCAGCTGTTAGATAATTACCCATAGGGATACCAAAATCCTCCACCAAACAATAAAACAGGCCTACAAATGCACAGTACAGCACCAGTTACTGTGTTCAAACAGTGTTTTAGGGTGGATTCTTCCTTTAATCATGACCCTTTGCTCTCACCTGTGTTGCCCCCCAAAGCAAGAGCATGAGAAGGAGCCCAGAAGGAGCGGATGTAGAGGTAGACGGAGAAAAGGAATGACGCTGCTATTGCACACACTGCCAGAGGAACCAGCAGCTCAAACAGATACCCCAGAGGAGCCTCGAGCCCCACTAACAACATCAGCAACACACCACTGATGCACAGGCCATGAAAACCTGAGGGAGAGAAACAAACTAAACTAAATGTTGTAGCCTGGGGGACAGAGATAAGCAGACTGACACAGGCGAGTATAAAAAGTTGGAAGAGGTGGATTTTCAGATTGCGTAACTTAAATAAACTTTACCTCAAGGTCAGAAGTGTAGAGATTAAACTAAAAATAACATGTTGTCACAGCAGGTGAAGCATTACAAATGTGAACAAGTGTGTAAAACTCAGGAATAGCTGTGAAATATTAGAGCTATTATAATATCACTTTAAAGTAATACATCATTGTCGACAATAATGATCCAGAACAATATATTCCATTACCCACAGTACAAAAAAAGGCAGGACTTTGACTAAAAAACTGTTAACAAATTCATATTAAATCCTAAAAATAAATAACCCAACAATACCATTTATGGGATACTTGAGACGTGTTCCATCCCTCAGCACTAATCCTTCAGACACCTGAAGGGAAATACATTCATTTTGAATCCGAACACATTAAACATAGGCGATCTTATTCATATATTAATAATTGGAACAGGGTCATAGGTTCAGCCAAAGCATATATCAATTTTCTGTACGGTTATTAATAAAGTCTCATCTTATATCTTATATTTGGGTGGAAAGTCAACTAATCAAACTTGTGCAATTCATGTACAGCTCTGTGTTTATGTGCATGTAATAAACTGTCATGTTGGGTTATGTGGCTTAAATGAATCAGTATCACTATATCAGTAAGAATATTCCCATATATGTATATATGATGGTATGACAAATGCAAAATCACAAATAAAATGATTAATTAATCTTATAATTTACTCTAATACAGAAGAAACGATTCAATGGTTGGTCGTAGTCACCATATGCCCTAAAAGAATCTTCCAGAGGAGCATCTTGTCGGTGTGTTTGTCACCACAGTTGGTTTTAATGTGAGTTTAACCTTTGACCAGGCTGATGAACGTGTCATACCTTTCCTAATGGCATCACATAAAGGAGGGCATGCAGAGCAATCCAGCCCAGCAGCAGCACGAGGGCCAGAGGGTCCCACAGCTGGTCTGCGGAGGGGAGGGAGGGGGGCCACTGGAGCACACTGGCCTCAGGGGATCGACTCACACAGATCAGGAACAGCACCGTCAACGGAAGGAAGATGGGAATGCATATGGCACCTGAGAGACGGTTACAGATAAATGTGAGACGACAGACTGGGTGTGTTCAGACAACCTGGCTGACAGGACTGAGAAGCAGCAACGCAGGGAAAGCTGAATAATAGAGCACATTTTTACCAATGAGACTATCTAATGTGGCAGATTAATATTGCAAATGTATGTTAACTGTGAATAATCAAGCATGTTAAATAACTGTACTGTAGCAAAACAATTAGATTAGCTGTCAGTATGGGTTCAACAAAGCTTCTGGTTCACTTCAGTACTGTCAGATATGTGGTCTGCTGAGAGCTGAGCCGTCATGTTCAAAACATGATTTTACTTTAAAAACAACTGGAGGGCAAATTGGATGCGATGCTCAATTTAAGGAACACAGCAGGAGATATTCCCCTCTCTCTCTCTCTCTCTCTCTCTCTCTCTCTCACTCTCACTCTCACTCTCACACACACACACACACACACACACACACACACACACACACACACACACACACACACAGTCGCACAGAAGCTAAGATGTATTTGTCCTCTCATTTCATGTCGTATCTACATTGACTACAATGACAAATCTTACTTGGGTGGTTGTGATGACTCTCAATTTGAGCTTTTTTAATCAGTCCTGTCCTTTACTGCAGCTTGTTTTCTCATCTTATTATTGTGCCAGCAGTTTTAGGATCTACCAAAGAAATAACAAATATCTGTGTCTATTAATCACAGATGGTAAATTAGTAGTAATGCTCTCTGTATGCTCTGTGTGTTAATGTTACTGCCTTTAATTTCTTACTCTCATAAAACCTGCTTTTGTTCACTCAGAAATACAGGCAGCTCTTGTGTTTCATGTTTCACTTGAGGTTCACCTTCAGTGTGCAGTACTTTGTACAGGAAAGTAGTTTTTACCTGTAACAGTGTGATGAAAATGTAATTCAGCATCCACAATGTGCAAACAGAGGAAGTGTGAAGTGACATGTGACAAGAGTGCATGGACAAAATAAAAAGTAGTGTTTCATTTGAAATGTAGTAGTAATATTTGTGATACAATGTGGAGTTCATGGTTGTGTAAAGGCCAACTCGACCAGTGGGGAGGATTTAGTGGCATCTAGCGGTGAGATTGTTTGTAGCCAACTGAAAGCCATTGACTCAATCAAGCAAGAAGGAGAAACAACGGTGGTTGTGAAGCTCTCAAAAATTGCGAAAGGTTCTATCTAGAGCCAGTGTCTGGTTTGTCTGTTCTGGGCTACTGTAGAAATATGGGGATTCAATATGGTGCCCTCAGTAGAAGAGGACCCGCGCCCTCATTCTAAGGTAAGGTAGATATTCAGGTGATTATACACTAATGAAAACATACTTATGAATATCAGATTTCCTTTTTGCCAACACATCCTCCTATATGTTACACACTGGACCGGTCTGGTCTGCTGTGACTCACCCAGGGTTCCTCCAAATTCCCTCTCTGTGTCATGTGAGGATTTGTGTTTGAGTGCTTGACTGTTCGGCCTCATTGTTGGTCTCCTGTGAAAATATTATATTTCAGTCTAAATAAAAACATTTAAGGAACAAATAAAAAGCAGAAATTAGACGGCAGTAGAGTTAAGTCACAGTCACAGAGCCTTCTGATGATGTTGAATTCATATTTGTAACAAAGGGCACAAACATTGTCTAGAATTAAGATGATCTGACAATTACAATAATCCTAAATATAATCTGCAGTTAAATGTATTGCAGTTAATCTCAGAAACGTATCTATATTAACACTCAGTGTTGCTCTAAACAGGCCACAGGTTTCAGTGTAAGCCTCATTACAAAGGAACATAAATCATTGTTATTAGCAGCAGTGCAAAGTAACTGAGTACATTTACTCAAGTTCTGTACTACTTAACTATGAGGTACTTGTACTTTACTTTCACATTTCCAATTTTACTCCACTACATTTATCTAACGGCTTTAGTTACCAGTGACTCTTTTTTCCCCTTGCAATTAATATGAGCGACTCCTGGAGTGAGACAGACACCCAGCAGGTTAGTAGCTTCACTCAACCAGATACATTAAAAGGCTGCCTGGCTATGACACAATAGTAATAATCCGTGATTGAGTATGTTTAACACCTTGAAAAGGGCCATTCTGCCACTTTTGATATATTTACTGGTAACACTTGTACATACAGTTGATCACAAATGGACCACAAAGGGACAAATAAAACTAGGAATCTGACATTTTGGAATTAAGTTGAAGAGGATCATTGATGAGGTGTTTCATTGTCAACAAAAAGCACATTAAGGTATTTCTTGAGCATTCTGTTAAAGCACTTAAATTGGCTGTTATTTTGTATACAGGTGTTGTATTATTACGACTCCTGTCATAAATAAGTTGAGGTCAAACTGCTGATAGTTCCTGTGTGTCCGCATAGAGACATTTCTGTTATGAAACCTGAGCCGAAAGGCTAATGTCTGTCCCTTTACCTGCAGTACTAACGCTAACATGGACCTGAGCGAGACAGAAACAAAGGCTCAGTACAAAGAAACACAGTGTACTGTAGGTAGAGAACACACAACGCTTTGTCTTGTAACACAGTAAATACAGAGTCTTACCGGTGTAAAGCACGGAGGTGTAGACGGGACTGTAATTATATTTTAATGCATCCATCCAGCAGCGTGCAGATGGAAACGCCCCCGAAGTACGTTTACAGGACGAAGCAGTCTTTCAGCCAATCAGATCCCTCCAAGGTCATCAGAAGAGGGTGGAGAGAAGAGGGCTCAGCCAATCAAATGCGCTCATCGGGTGGCGACAGTCAAATGCATACTACAATGAGGAACGGCTGGCAGGCGTTGTGAAATACACCTGAGTTTCATTAATATCTCGTTAGATTGTTCAGTTAAACGAATTATAAAACTGCAAAAATATATTATGACTATAATATGTTTTAAAATGTGACCATGATGCTGGTTTTGTAAAAGAAGAACACACATTTTGAATCTCTCATTCATACAATTTTATTGTAGACATACACATTTTAACCATTCCTATAACATACTGTTTATCTGTGGAAGACATGCACAGAAAACAGAGAATCAGCTAACCTGAAGGGAAGAGAAATCTGCTGTAGTCACTTTAGTGTTAGACATGGATTACATAATCATATTACATTCAGACTGCAAATTATTCAGCAAAAGACCCCTAAAAACATTTATTATTACATGAGATTTCCACAGGACACAACTTTTCTCTTAAGTCATTCAGATTGTGTATTCACTTTAAACACTTTTCCTTCAAGGGGAACGTGCTAAAAGAAGTTTAGCTTGTATCATGGATAATTTACTTTTTTTCTGTCTTTGCAGATAGAGGAGATGAGTGGGGTTTCTTTTCTCAGATTTTAATATTAAACCCAAGAACTAGAGGCTCATGTGCACTTTGTGCCTGGAACGAATGCAGATATGCCCCAAATTCACTGTCAGTCAGTGACTTAACCCTCTTGACAACATAACAGCCAAGGGTTGTTTGGTTCTCTTAAGTGTTGGAAGATTTATCCATATCTTTACAGTAATACAAGCACCCTATCTATACCTCTAACAAAAGAAAGTAGAGTTAACACAGAGAGTTTTATCATTTATTTCATTGAGGATTGCAATTACTGGGCTTTATCTGACTTGTAATATAATGTCTGAGATTAGATTTTTACAGTTTAATTTAAATCTGGATCAATAAATTTAACATTTAACAGTGATTATGTAAAAGAAAAAATTTAGATGCATGATTCTAGTGTACATTGTTTTGTGATATGGTGTGTGGAGTGCACTAGCTGCCTGTGCTGCACTTTGAGCTTCAACCTCGTTCACAGATGACTTCAATCACACTCTGTTCCATTGGCGCAGGATCCAGGCAGCGGTGGGCGGAGCTCCCCACTATCTCATCCAGCATGAAGTGCACAAGATTTTCATCGGAGACAAACCGCCATAGGTACATCTGCAGATAGTGGCAGTCAACCTGGATCTGCTGCAGCCCATACCGACCAAAGGTGCGCAGGCGGACACACTCCAGGAATGTCTTTAAACTGATTTTAATTATTCCTGTCATCACAGAGACCTGGGACAGTGGAGGGGTGTGTGAGTGTGTGTGAGATATGTTTTTTACTGAAGACTACACCACAGCATAACAAAGACCTGCACTCACCTTGTTGAACTCCACTGAGCTGAAGATGTCGATCCTCTCCGAAAACAGTTTGTGTATGTTGCTCAGTAGATTAGTATCCATGGGAGCACTGCAAGCAGACAAAAGACAATGCACTTAAGTAAATCTACAATTAAAACAATTACCTTAGTCTTGTAATTAAAGTCAACAATTGCCACCCACTGCAACACAAGTGAAGGAGGTAATACAAATTAGCTGCATGCATCTGTTGTATGCCTGTCACACATAATATCTTACCAAGCCACTCATACATAGGCCGTACGTCTAATCATACTTATTACTTTACTCTGATACTGAATGCCTTCTAGGACAGACAGTCTGAAAATGTGCACACTTATCCCTGTGTTTAAACAATACTGTGTCCCCCACACTCTCTGTGACGGCTGGCTTTTCACTCCTCCCTCCATTGGGGCCATTCAAGAAAAACTATAAACACCCTTTATTTCGTGGTCGTCCACACTGTATGAACCAGCGAGAATAACCCGGTCCTAACATTTCATGTGGGCATTTGCAAGTCAAAACATGCCACCATCACTACAGAAAAAAGTTTGGACTGCGAGAGACACATTGAAAACTTTGGAATTAAAAAACAAATGGTTGAGCTTCTACCTGTTTGTGGGTTTATGCTCAGTTTACTAATGTTGAGAGTTAAAAGAGAATATGTTTACACATTAAAAATCACTCATAATTCTCCCTTTGTAGAACAATTAAGGGTGACAGTGTGTAGTGATGGATCTCGACTTTAGATTTAGGAAGGAGCTCTTATGACATAACATAGATTTACATATTTTCTATCCTAAATTACGGAATTTACTACACCAAATTAGGTCCAAGAATTAATTCTATCCCTGACAGAGTAAATGTATGAGAAGCTGTCATTAAACCAAAGACTGAACGTTGCAGCTGATTTACCTTGGAGTGTAGCTGGCAGCATAGCGGGCCTGCTGCCTCGAGCTGCTGTAGACAGAGAAAGTCCTTTTGCTGGAGTCACTGCTGTGTGCTTTCCTCACACCTTCTTCGTACAAAAGACCAACCTACAGTAGAGAACAGAGGTTCATAAGGCAGCCTGCTCACAAATGCTGATGACAGCATAATGGGTGGCCTTGAGGACATAATGCAGATGTCGTGATTATGCAAACTGACCTGCACATCAATGGAGGTGGTGTCCTCTACCACTCTCTTCATCACAGCACGGACATTTCGTGGCTCGATGGTGTTCACCCAGTCTCGTGTTTCCACGCTCTTTCTTAACATTTGGGAGATAATCAGGCCCTGAACCTGCAAAAACAAACAACAAAATATGAATAAATACATACTTGTGATTAAATAGTAATTTGTAGAAGTTTCTTCCTGCATTGTTGTCCCAGTAAGAAAAGTAACTCAGTGAATGTTGTAGGTGAAAACCTACCTTTACATAATGGTTCAGTAGTTTCTGTGCTGCCTCCCTGGCTTCTGCACATAAAGTTGTGACGGGTGTTACGGGACTGTGGTGCTAAGAGAGTACAAAAAGAAGAAGACATATATTTAGCTTTTGGTAGTGAAATTTGTTTGTTGTTTGTTATTTAAAAACACAACCAATTAGTCATATTTTTCAGGACTGATGCAATAAAATGCAACTTTCAAGAGCATTTTTTACAGTGTAATATAGCCTTTTGTGTGTGCAGTATTATAATTAATCATGATATTATATTACCTGCACAAGAAACTGTTCATCTGTGAGAGTGAGTATGTAGGAGATAGTGGATGTTTCATAGTCCAAGCAGAGGCGGGACAGCAGCAGCAGAAGAGCCGGAGGAGTCGAACCTCCCTTGTCTCCTGCACTCTCACAAAACTGGCGTGAAGACTGGCACACAAACTTAATAAAGCTCACCACCAGGCTCTCACGCACACCCTGGCTGCAGAATTCACCCTACGAGGAGAAGACAGACACAGACAGCTGTCACTCTCACAGTGCAGAAACAAAACAGAAAGTCTACACAAGATACTAAAAAATTTTATATAAAGTCATTATTGAATATCTTCCTTTGTGTTCAGCAGGGCTATTAGCTAATCGTTGATATGGGATAGTTTGGAAAAGGATTTTTTGGCACATAAACAGAGAAACTATTCACCTTGAAGTACGGCTTGTTGGAGAATGTAATGTCCTTAGCTGTAAAGAGATGCACTGATGCAAGCACTGACTTAATCTGATTGAGAATCGAGGCTGATAGGGAGGAGAGCAGCTCTGGCAGGCTGTTTGGAGCATCTCTGCCTGAGGCCGGCCCCCCTAGGTGGGCCCCGCCTCCAGCCACTGAAGCACTGGCCACAGAGAGCCGAGGCGTCGCCAGGGCCTGCCTCACGTCCGTCAAGCTGTCCATGTAGAAGCTCTGCAGGGCAGAGAGGTACTGCTTGACTCGCTCTGTTGCTGCCCGGATCACAATTTCAGTCCCCTGGTTTGGCACAGCAGAGCCTGGAAGCAGTTTGGTCACAGCCTGAAGTCTGCGGTGGAAGCGGTCGAGTGCGCGGACTAAGAGGGAGTTATCTGCAACCCCTTTCTCCTCCTGTATCCTCCGCTCCACAAGCGAGAAATACCGAGCAGCCAGATCATCCACAAAGGCATTCAACTTCCCATTTGCCATCTGAGGAATATTTTTGGATGCCAACTCGCCTTTCTGAGCATGGTTGATAAATAGTTCTTGATAGGATGTAATTACTAAACATAAGCTGCTGACAAATTCATTGCAGCCTCTGTCAATGAATTCCAGGATGTCAGTGTTTGAGGTGGGAGAAGGTATAGTGCTCGTTTTAGGAGAGTTATAAGTCGGAGATCCAGCGGCTGCAGTAGATGACAACCTGTGTCCAGAAGCATCTTTCATGGCTGAGGCAGACGGGTAGGGTCTTATCTCTGCTTCCAGACCCTGAAGGTCTGACTCAAGTCGAGATTGTGCATGGCTCAGGAATTTGTCACAGAGCTCCTCTGCTGGCTCATCCAACTGTAGCAGCAGCTCCACACACTCTGATAAATCTTTGGCGCTTGACCCACCATCCCTTTAGGACAAAACAAGTAGAAATAGATTATCTACAGGGAATGTAAAAATCAGACCCAAATAAATCTCTCTTCAAACACTTTTTGAAATTCAAACTGCAAAAAGGATTTTGTACAGGCAAGCAAAGCATTTAATAATGACAACTGCATTACAGAAAATGTTGATGTACTTTTTAGTTGAGCTGCATGATATCATGCATATATCTGCAATATACAGTAACAAATAAATGTTCAAATAAATTGCAATATTAGTTTGCGTCTCTAATCTGAACATATATTGACAGATTCCCACCTGAACTTCTGTCGAAGCTCCTGTGCCAGCTTGTCCATGATGGCGTGACAGTCATCCTGAATTCCCTTGAAGGAGGGCAGGTGGCTGTATTGCTGTAGCACACAGCGGGCACGGCGGTGGGATCTCACTGCCTGAGCATAGGCCTGCAGCTCCAGACACTTATTTAATCTGGCAGGCAGTTCAAACAGAAACTGCAGCTTCCTTAGCAGAGTGTGAACCCCTAAAAATTTAACATAGCAAGACAAAAATGTCAAAAATAATCACCATCACAAAGTCCCCCACAACTGACTCAACAAAACAAACTGCCAGTTTCAGTCTCACCTGAGAGTTTAGTAATCTGTGCGTGCTGGTCTTGAAGAGTGCCACTGATACGAGCACTGAACTCAGTGATTGCCGCCATGTTAGCAGACAAACAATCCATTTCATCCTCCATTTTTTTGAAGTCGTTCTTCATCTTTCTTATGGTGTCTGGAAAAAAACAAGGAAAGATGAGCTACTACTATCCAGATACACAACACATTTCAACTGTAACTCAACAGCGAGTGAGACATTGCCTCACCTGTTGCAGATATAAACTTGTTGTAGTTTTCATACACCAGTGTTTGCATGTCACTGTCCAATGAGCGGATCTGCTTGACCATGCAGGTCTCCTGGTCCATCAACTCCGCAAGAGAGCACTCCCTTCTGAGCTGTGTTTGGACACAAAACACATAATGGTCACAGTCTAAAAACAGTACATATAAAGTACAAATGACACAGTATTGAGTGCGTCTTGGCTATTCTCAGAACCTTTTTAACCAAAGCAGTGTTAAATTATTATCCACTGCCAGTAAATGTGTGTATATTCAATCACCGTCATTCCCCGACCATATGTGTGGAGATTTTAAGTTACTGTATATTTACTGGTAACTTGTTACATAATAATTTGTGGTATAATATTCTTAAAAATTGCATTCCACCAGTTTGGTAATGAAAACTAAATTCTAGTCCCAGTAAGTTTAGTGGTTCTTTAACCTTTATTCTAAGGTGATGCATCCCAGACACTCAAATTTTCTTTAAGTATAATCATTATTTCCCCAACTACATTATAGGAAATGGCACTCTGGCTCAATGGGATTCTTCGAGATAAATTAGTTTATTAACATTATAATCTCCCTAATATAACAACAGCATATAGACCTATACATACTGTCAATGATACAGACAAGTACTGAGCCTGTAGTTCAGCAGCTCCAGGTAACACTGACACAGACAGCAGCGGTAACAGCATACAGTGCAGAGGCCATTATGTGAGTTGTATCACTGTGGAAACTGTTCACATGACAGCAGTGGTCTCTAACCTTGTTGAGGAAGAGCTCCGGGTCGAAATGCGGCCCGTTGATGTCGCAGGGATCCAGGGACTCCGGCTGCTCCTCGGCCTTTCCTTCCTCATTCAGCCCGTAGTAGAGCTTCAACATGCCGTGCACCCTATGCCTCCTGCCGGGGCCGGAGTCCTCCGACACCGCCTCCGAGCCTACCGCCTCACCGTCCATACTGCAGTACAGCGGCCAGCGGGGAAACAAATACAATGACGATAAACAAAGATGACGAGTGTCCAGCTGGCAGGAGAAAACTGACAACCACTGCCTGAAAACCTTAACGTCTTGCTCCAAAGTTACTGATATTCCTGTAGCTTAGTGGTCTGTTCTTAATAAGAAAGCCTTTTAAATAAAAATAATGAATAAGAAGATGTCATATTTCTCCAAAAACACAAGCAGCTAGCTTGAAAACGTTGCAGTTTCCGGGTTTGCAGCCTATCCGGTGCTGCTACGTCGTCAAAGAGCGTGTGTAGTCAAGAGAGACTGCGAGGAATGATGTAGTTCTGGTCTCACAGCCCGGAAGTGCACTACTGCGCAAGTCATACTATACTACACTTCAGATATACCGAATAGGTGTATGAATTATGTATATTGATGATTTTTTTAGATTGTCAAAATTGATACTAATCCAATGAAATGAACAAGGGGATGGGCTGCAAACAAACAAAAACAAAACTAAAGGGGCTTCATCTTTTGAGAACACTCTTCATTTTATTGGTCAAAGATTCAAAATCTGACAAATGATATTGAATCATGAACAATACTGTAACAGTGGACTGATATCCCATTCATTTAGTTATTAGTAATTATTCATACTAAATGAGTTCATTTAAAACCATTTCCACAGAAGTAATAACAAAACAACTGTATAAATATGCATTAACAGTGTTAGATCACTCACCTCACTACATCTGCACATTATATTACCAATAATAAAATCTAACAATGCTTTTTCAACTGTCATTAGACTTACCAAGTTGAAATGTTACAGGAGGTAAATCTACAGTATCTGAACAGTACACATGGCAAAATAAAGGGCAGCAGGACAAACAGGTTGGTTAAAGGGTAGAATGGGTCAAAATATATAGAGACAATAAACATGGCCAAATAACCTATTGCCTTAATAAAATCACACACAAGGTAACTGTTAGCACTAGTGAAAAAAAGTATGGCTTTAATATGCTTAGGCTGTAGGTAGTTGTAAACACACTTTATAACATATTTTCAGAGAAATGGGCCCACTTTGCATGTGTTTATTTAAAAAAAAAAAAAAAAGCATATTAGACATGTTTTAATGAAGGCAAAAGGAACCACAATACACTGTTCAACAGCATCCCAGTGTAGTTATGCAGTATATCAATATACTCACATCAGCTAGGAAATGTGAAATGCATGGTCTATTTGAAAATATGAGAAATATATTACAAAACAATTCAGTTTTTTTAAACCATAGCAATAACAAAAAAGAGGTCTGGTTTCCAATCACCAGAACAGTCATTCAGATGCCAACTCAGTACAAACAAAAAGGCACTTAATGCTTCTGCAAAGTGATTGCTCGAGAAGATAATGCTTAAAATGACCTATTTCTTCACTTCATTCTTGTGTACAAACACTGACAAGTATATGAAAATGAAAGTAAAAATATTCTCTCATAAAAGCTAACAAACAATACAAAACAGCTGCAGATTTATAAACAGTGTATTAGTATTAATAGTGCAGTATCACATGATGTGTAGTCTGTCGGAATGCCTATTCTACAATGTGACATGCATAGTGTGAGTAAGCAACAATATATTGGACTGCTGCAGTGAGGTTACAGACTGTAGCTGACATACGTCAAAGCATAGAAAAGTAGAAACATTCTACAGTTTGCATGCTCAGGAGAATCAGGAAGAATACATAATGTCACCACATCTTACATCCAGACATAATGGAGTGGAAGGCAGTATTATATGATAGATGTACACCTTCTTTCAGGGCCATTAGGGAGGTGAGCTTGTCTGTTAAATGTACAGCAAAGACAGAAATGGCCTATGTCAGCATTAGGGCGAAGTTCAAAGAGAAAGCTGGAGGACACTGAAATCTGTCTCTGGAGGGTTAAGGTAGCACACTGTGTTGCAGCATGTTAGATAGGCTTGCTTTGGTGTACATACTGAGATTTGAACAACACAGTCAAAAGTTCTTGGTCAGTTGGTCTGTGCCACACACACACACACACACACACACACACACACACACACACACACACACACACACACACACACACACACACACACACACACACACACACACACACACACACACACACACACACACACACACACACACACACACACACACACACACACACACACACACACACACACACACAGTCACTGCCCAGTGAAAACCACGTATCTCAGATAAACTGAAGCATTTAATGTTCCTTTATGGGAAATAATTTTTTTTTTATATTTTTTAAAACAAAATAACCCATGAAAAACCCACATAGGAGTGTGTAAAAATGCAGTGTCACAAAGCTGAAAACTGGCGTCGACATAGTGTTCCCCGTCTTCTTTCAGATAATGTCAATTGTGATTGTGTTTGCAATGAAAACAATCATTTCAAATGTCCAACCGAAATTTAGACATGAAGGCTGCAGTCTGAATTTGCCAGACTAGTTTTTGAGTCCGTAGGTTAAAAGTAGTGCTGAACAGAATTATTTTTAGTCTCTCTCATGTCAGAAGTTGCACAAGTGCGCTATTGCACCAGTTTTACTTTGCTGATCAGGCAAGTAATAGTTAAGACCTTGTACTGTGACAATTTAGACATTAAAAGTTGAGTATGAAATTCTAACTGGTATGGTACATTAACTGGAATTAATAGAGCTTTTATTAAATTCATTTTTACTAACTTACAGTTTGGGTGGTTTTTGACTTTCATTGGTGCAAATCAATTCATGCTCCCCACTGAGGACTCCCTACTGTGAATTTGTCATTTTACATTCAGGCCATTTCGCTTTTACTAAAAAAAAAAAAGTGGGATGTTCCACCTGCGCTTCCACGATAACCAGCTGCAGATATTAAATCATGTCAAACTATTAAAATCATTTACTTACAAGAGACGTCCACAGCACAGACCATGTGCTCCCATACGGACTCTTTCTGATCAATAACGGCAACCACTCAACGCTTCTACCACTACTTTTCTAAAGTGTCTTCACCCTTTCATGAGAACAAGGCACTGGCAGTTTGAAAAAGCAGAATAGTGGGAACACGCCCTCAGATCGTCCCCTGAAAGTGTTTGTCATGCTGACTGTAAAGAGTTTGTTCTAACTCTTGCAGCTTTGAGGAGGAGTTACAAAATGTTTAATGTTGTATGGGGATATATTGAGGTGTTCTCGATGTTCAAAACCCCAATATGAGTTCAAGAGGTAATGCAGTGGTTATAGTCGTATGAGGTTTAACATTTTTGAATAATATACAACAGCTCAAGAGCGCTGCAGAAAGGTCATGAGATATCATACAGTCATCGAATGGAGTCGTTGCCTGAGGATTTCTCTAAGGCTCGTCTCAGACTTATGAAGCAATAGCCATCTAATGAATAGACTCTTCACTTTAACCTCGGATGCTTCGCTGTTAATAGATCTGTTCATTTTTCACATTACTGTACTCTCTTAATATACACAACTTCAAAAGATAAATATTGTCACTCACACTTAGATCCCTCACTTGGTCCTTTGCTTGTTCATATATTATCAGTAAAATGTCTCGAGCTTGTATCAAGTCTTTCAATCTCAGTGTAAAATGTTCAGGTTTGGTCTTTCAGAGGCATAGGGTGGAGCTGATACATTAACCCTGCTCCAGACTCTCTGTCACTTGCACAGCAGAGTACGTGGGTGCAGACGCCTGCCGGGTAAAAAAGGATGCGGCCCTTTTCGGCTTCAAGCGTTTGATTTCTTTTCCTGAAAGACAACAACACGGACAAATATGGAACAATTACTCCAACTGAAGGTACTACAGGGAGATTGTCTACATCTAGAGAGATTGTAGTGTAAGTAGGCTAGAACAACTAACTGTAATCCTCACCATTGTCCACGTAGCTGATAGTGTTAAGTGAATGGACCCGGCTGCACACAACACTGTTTTGCCTATGTAGCATCCCACGCCGTCCTCCACGTCCGTTCTTGTTGCTGCCTTCTTGCCCGGCAGGCTGCTGAGGCAGATTCACCTCACCGTCCATTTCGGCTGCAGCTCCTCCCTCGGACGCAGACTTCAGCTCCACACAGAACTCGATAAAGCCGCTCATTAGCTCTGCCTGATTGACAGAAAAATAAAAATACAAATGATTAAGTCTGAAGTATACATAATAAACAGCTGTACTTTATGATGGTCCATTAGCCTTGGATTAGGGCCTGGTGCGATTATGTGGCACTGCCTCTATGTTACATAATAATATCTCTTCACCATCTGGTAGCTGACACAATCCTTTTCAACCCAACAATCACTGAGCAAGGAGAGCACCAAAAAATATTTAAAATCTATTAGGTTTCAACACTAATATCAAGTGTTATGCTCCTTTGAGAACAAATAGGCACAGCAGCTGCACCTGATTCTGAAGCCTTCAAAAACACCAGATGCACTGTGCTCTCTAGAGATGGCTGCAAGTCCTCATTTGAAGCGAGACACACATAGCAAGACTACATCTGTCACCTTCTCCAGTGGCAAGACGTCCTCAAATTGATGTTCAAACTACAGCAGAGATCAACCACGACAGGTGTGACCCAAAAACAGCCAAAAAACACTCAACAGTTCAGAGGCAGTCTAAAGCCACAGCATACCTGATGGTTGATGGCACTCAACCATACAGACACTAATGTATGTGCAGGTGTTAAACATAAGCCTATCAGGTGATTTCGAGGATTTCATTTCACAAACATGGTCTTACTTGTTTTGAGTAGATCTTTAGCAACTTGTTGACAGGAGTGCCGTCTTCCTCTCCATCGAACTCCAGCCACAGAATGTGCGAGTCCCCCTCCTCCTCAGGGTAGCTGTGGTCCCAGGAAAGCTCATTGAAACGCAGGCCAAGTAGCACATGCTGCAAGAAAATGTGTTTGACAAGAGAAATCAGGGTAGTTTTCATGAAGAGGAATGAAAACTGCTCTCAGCATTTCTGCATAATTATCCACGTATGCACGCGCGCGCACACACACACAGTGAGAAAGGTGGAATTGTGTCGTTACAGACCTTCTCTTTGACATCCATCACATAAACCCCCTCCAGGCAGATCCCAACGCTGACAGCTTTGCGTTTTCCCCTTTGAAGAATCCCTTGCGCTGGTTTGTCAATCTCCCCCAGGAAGAAAGCACACCTGTTTGTGTAGTTAAAGTAAAATAAAACATAATAAATATGAAGTGATTTGAGGTATGTAAATTACTTGAGGTAAACTCAACTTTTGTGGAGTAAAAACGGCTCATTACACAAATTCTTACCCATAATAAGGCAGATTGTGACATGTATTGAGGTACTGGTGTAGGAGCTGTGTGGGCTCAGGAGACTTTCCAGCAGATGTGCTGATCTTTCTGTACGCCTCCAACAGTTTCTGCTCCAGCCCTGCCTGACGGCTCGACTTCCCTCTCAGAGTGGAGAACAAACCTCCACTCCCCATGGCAGCATGCGCAGGCAGAAAAGAAGATAGCTTCTTCTCTCTGTAAAAAGCAGATCAGACAAGTCTTTATTGCATTTAGTGCATCTTATCTGTGTTCTAGGCTCAATTCACAATTCTTTTGTTACCATTTACTGTGTAATCTCATATTGTCTGTTGCTTTGGTCGTTCTGTCTTTATGACTACTGTACTGTGGAACTGGTTTCCATTGCAATACTTTTTTCCTTAAATATTCTGTTTTCTTCACTCAGTGAAGATTTTTTACTATTTGTTTCTCTCCTTGCTCATCCCATTTAAATGGAGTTTCAACCTTCTTTCCTCAATTATTACTCATGATACAAAAAAATCTTGTTAAGTCGTACAGCTTTTGTTCCTCAGTGTCATACGTCACCAGATGATCACATACAGATCCTCTGAAAATAACCTTTTGGTCCTAAATATAAACTGCAACCAGTAATGATAATAAAAAGCACAATTGCTTCAGTGGTAATCAAGATTAGCCAGCTATATATATTCAATAGTTGTGTTTTTCTCCTCTTCAATGGAGAAAAGAGAGAGAGTTGACTTCTTCCTGTGTTGGGAAAGCTAACATTATGCCAAGTGATTTATGAACTTTAGGAATTAAGTCCTAATGTTCATTTTGATGGAGCACAGACCTTGAATTGTCTATTTTGTTTTAACAATTATTAACCACCAAATAAAATAAGATACTGTGACACAGTTTTAGATGCCACAGACGCAAACATTTCTAAAATACAGTACACAAGGAAACATGAGACTTCCTCATAAATACATAAATATCAATTCAGAAGTGCGTTACAACTAACTGCAGGCACCCTGTAACATGCATACTACTACGGACTACTACATTCCTTTAGTATTGCAATAATAAAATGGTCTTTAATTACAATCAAGTCTCAAAAGCCTTTACAAAGAAAAAATGACAGAGTCTCGCATGATCGTCCCACTCCAATCAAAAATGTCATTTTGTGCATTCTTTTACTGGGCACTTACAAAGCAACAAGCAACTGGAAAGTACTGCTGTGGCACAATGTGAGTGTTATTAACATATGAAAAAATCAAAGTCCCATCTAACAAAAGAAGCACTGTTGACCTTTTTCACAATGCCTGTGGATTTTCATCCCATTACAACACATTGTCACTGATTGTGCCAAAGTACTTAAAGCTACTCCATCTCCCAGCTGCCCTTTACAACATGTGGGTTGAGGGACATGAGTTTGGTTGTGCTTATTTTTGTGTCGTTTCTGTCTAGTGCATTAGGCTGAAGCGAGGCGTCTTTCACCATGTGACAAAATAAAGAGCAGGGGCACAAATTTTTTAAAATGGCAAACTAAAACCAAGTCAACTGTGAAATGTTCATTTAAGCAAGTGCTGGAGCTAAAGAACAGAAAGTCACGTGGAATTATGTGTTATCTGAAAAAAAAATGTTGACTATCTTACCAGAAAATGGCACACAATTAAAAATGTCTGTATGAAAACCAGGGTGGTCTAACACTCAGAGAGAAAGCGAGTACGCCCATTTCCTATAATATATGACACTATTCCTATAAGAGAAGGGTCAACATTGCGATCATCAATACAAAAATAGAAAAGCCCTTAAAACCCAAATCCAGAATCTGATCAAACATTTTTTAACCAACCTTCAGAACTTACCTTATAATAGCAGTAAACTGTTCACCGTCAAGACCAGTTCCCTCATCAAGAGCAAAAGACAAGGCGCCGAGTCCCATCCAGTGTTCGGGGTCGCAGGGGTATCGACCTGTGAGGATGTTGCTCCTGGCCTCCTCATACAGAAGCCTCAGCACGGCCTCATCACCGATCTGCCCAGGAGTGAGACAATGACGATGACTATTTCATACAAGCAAAAATCCTAATTGGTTTACAACATGTTGGGACTTCAAGAACCCAGCAATGGATAACAATGTCTTCATAAATCAGAGTTCACAGTACCTGCAGCTCTTTAGATTTAGGATAAAACACATTCCGACGGAACTGGAGATATGGTTCATCTGAGGAAAAAGCAGAGAATAACGATGCATTAGGGTCAGGCGACCATCCATATTCTCAGTGTGTCAATCGTCACTGGGTAAGATTCCACCCCACCGCCCAGGGTGGAGGAGTGAGGGTATAGAAACAAACACTGTGGTAGACGTATAGGTATCTAACACTCAAACCCCCTCCAACCCACTGTGCTCCAACACATCGTCTGGAATGTGGGGGGAAGCCAATCTACTCCAAAAAAACATAAAGGCATTTGATGTTTTGGTTTTATTAGTGGTAAGTTGTATTTTCTTATTTTTGGTAATGCACTTTGCAGCAGTGTCACCAGTTCTTCTACAAGGACCCGCGACACCACAAACAAACAAGTGTGTGTGGGCTGTTCGTACTTTGACTGTCAAAGTAATGACAAATAACACCAGACTTTGAGTCAGTGCCTGACACCTCATCTTACAGCTTATTAAAAAAGTCCATCATGGGGAACAATTTTGACAGAGCAACAACCAACAGTTGACCAATATTTCTACATACTTGGTCCAAAGCTGAACTTCAGGATGCATTTTTACACTGTGGATTTTGTCCCCCATCAGTTACATTGTGTTACTACTACTACTACTACTACTACTACGCCAACTCCCTCCTTTTCCTTTAATTTATTCCAAACAAACCTGACAGCACTTTTAACTTTATTTACCCCCAGTAAGCTACTAAGCAACAACAAGTTATAAGTAAACTATAAATCCTCAGGGAACAGCTGCAGAGAACTGGCTGTGCTTGGCATACAGACGAATATTGTGTTGAGACACCGGCTTGAGGCGGAACATTAGAGAATGCATTTACTGTACTTACACTGTGATAACGGACTGCAATAACTAGAGATGTTCCGATACCACTTTTTCTTTCCTGATACCTGAACTTTGCACATCAATCAACATATATTTCAATATATTTTTGAACCAAAGCTGGCATATAGTATTTTATGTGTTTTAATAAATACAGTTCTTCATGGTGCAGACTGAAGAGGATGTAGCCTTTTTTGTTGTTCTTTTTGGTTGGTGGTTTTAAATTGAGGGCGTGGTCAGGGGACTGTAGTCATAGAACCGTACTTTATCTTATTATATAACAATTCTTACAGATAATCTACTGTTCAGCTGTGGAAACGACATACAGTTTATAAACTTATTTCATTTTTATTCTGACTCTGGATTTATGGTACACAAGCAATGATCTTTTCCTTTCATTGCTTTGCCCTGCAATCACTGCGCTCCCAGCCCAGAGTGCTCTTGAAGAGAAATCTTGCTTTATAAACCAAGTCCTCTAATCCTTAACTTGATTAAATAAACCCGGTTTCTTGTTTAGACAACTTCCCAAAAAAAAACATTGCTTATTCCGGACTCCAAACAAACTTGTGGTTTACTTAGACCATGTAAACACACTGACATACAGTTCAAACTCTCACCTTGGGAAATGTCTTCCTCTGAGGCTTCAGTGAAGCGATACAGCAGGTCCTGCCACTGCCGGCACAGTTTGTATGGTTGATGCCTTGCCTTTAACTGCAAATCTGAGGAGCAATGAGGAGGCAGATGTAACACAGTGAGATGTGTCTGTATTCCTGCTCTCATTCTTGTGCCATTTGTTATTGTGATACTGGAGCTGCTTACACTGAAGTGAGGTCCTAAAGAGTAATATGGCCATAAATTAAACAAACTGTACAGAACTTGTTTGTACCATTTTATTCCCAATTCAAGCAGTACTGTACTGTGTAAAGGCTATATGATTTAGGCTTGTCTGGGCACTATCCTGCCTAACATCCTACCAAAAATATAACACATTATACATCCAATATTTTATAAGCAGACAATGATATATTTTGAAGAAAGAAGCATCCATATACAGATAAGCATTTTCATATCATAGCTCTCACAGATGAGTCAGGAAAAAGTTCTTACCGAGCAGTGGAGAACAAAGCCAGAAGGCAAAAGCATCCTGTGCAGACTCAGGAATATGGAGAGCCTCGCGAACACTGCGGCCCAACTCCTGCACATTGACACTGCCAAGGCCTTCTACTGTTAGGTGTACTGCGCTCTCACCAAACAGGTATATAAGCACATCTTGAGCTGTGTGAAGATATACAAATAATCAAAATGAAGCAAATAAAATGACAAGGATAAGTAAGCCAAAGAGTTCCACTTTTAAATGTAAAGTTAAATTGCTACAAATAAAAATAAAGCACATTAAAAAACACAAGGGAGCGATTTTATCCTTTATGAGTTATATATTTGCGGCACTGTACCACGGGAAAGTGTTGCAGAGGAAGCAACACTTCCTCTTTGCGAGTGATCATCTGATGAATCTAGAGGAAAACTGCAGTCATCTCCTTCCATCTCTAATCTGAAACAACCAAACACAAAATCAGTCACAATGCACACACAGCAACGTAACATGAACATACAACACACTTTAGAAAAGTCTGTATGCCTGGACTGGAAATGTAGTCCAGAGCAGTATTAATGTGTCAATATCAAGCATTAAAGCTGATATATATTTAGAGTAGATGAACAAATGCCAACATGGGTAGCACATCTGCAGCTCCCTGCTATCTAGCCCTGCAGTTGAGAATTACACACACTTACCTGTCTGATGTGGGATTTAGGATATGGAGGGACCCCTTTGATCTACATGAGTGACAGGATGGGACACCTACCAAAGTGTGGTATTTTGTCAACATGGAACTTCCTGATTTTTTCTATGCACAGCTGGCTAACAGAAGTGGTGTATGTGGCTCTCATACTAACATTAGTCTCACATGCCTTGAAATAAACATCTAGTTACTGCTTCAGAGACGACTGGAGGGATATTAGCAATATTAGTGGGTGGGTCTTACTCACTGACAGGGGCCACCTCATCCACATCCTTTAGTCATGTTTCAATAAACAAGCAGCTAATCAAGCTAATTTAGCTCATGTCTCGATATGCACCAGCGCCACCATGTGGTATTGGACTGGAAAAGACCCAACACAATCAGAACATCGACCTCACCCTGTTTAACTTGAATTACTGTTTGGCCCCAACATGTCACTGTTATTCAGCCCCGGTTATAATGTCTTCAATAAGGCCTCTTACATTGGTACAACAGCCCAAATACAGGAGGACGTAAATACAGAGACATAACTGATATACCCCGAGGCCTGTGGGACAAGGGTTAGCCAGCTAGCCAAGTTGAAGTGGATTGTACTATAACGTTACATCCCCAAACAAACCCAAAACAATGGCTGAAATATTCCAGGGAACAATTCAACGACACATTTCATTAGGCTAGCTGATAATACAAGGGGAAGCGACTGTGTTAGCTGTTGACCTATTGGAGATTGTCTCTAAATATTAGTGAGATACTTTGAGATATAAAGTTATAACAATACACGTCAAGTCATCAGTTGACAACGATTTGGTCACTTCACGCTAAGTGGTTAGTTAGCTTAGCTTCCTATTGGTGCCCTACAGTCTGACATACTGTTGGTAACAAGTGAAGGAACAAATGTCTCTGTTGTCCACCTACCCGCCAGTTCTGGTCAATTTTCCTCCGCTTGCTGCTAATGCTCTAGCTGGGATTGTGTAAATACGGCAGCTAAACACATTAGCTAGTCAACGATTCGCTGTTATTCCCCTGGCTACGGCTAGCCACTTGTCAACTAGCTTTCCGGGCAGCTGCAACAGTGTGATCGGCGAATGATTCGCTTATTCTGAACCACTCTCTATTGGGTGTGTCGGTCCCTCTGGAGGGTTTCAAACACCACTTTAAATGAGGTAGTCGTGAATAGAGTAGCTATAAAAAACAGCTTAGAGCTAATTCTGTGTTTTCTGTTCACGTGAAAGAACACTGACTGACAGACTCTGTGTGTTTTCAACACTTTACACGGGACAGGTTCAAAAAGGTCGGATCCTGAGAATGACTCTAAAAATGAGTTGAATACCGGAGAGCGGGTCGTCGACACACCACATGACCAGGACGTCGCCGCATCTGTAACTCCTCAGGCAGCAGATTAAATGTATTAAATGTAGTTTGCAGCCAATGTTCAAACATGTTTTTAAATAGAATTTGACTATCAGATTGTCATTGAACTGTGGAATAACAAAATGTTCCCCATTAAACATGTACTGCACTGTAAAACTGTAATACACATTAGTCCAGTGATTCCTCTTTCTTTCCTCCCCTTTTCTATCATTGAGAAAACTGGTGAGTGGTATATTTTGTGTAGTTTATGTAAAACAACTGATTTGGATTAATTTTGGGCAGATTATTTCCTGTGAATATTAAGCAGAGATTACTTTCTCTGATATATTTTGGATCATGTTATACAATTGTCTGTCTGTAATACTTATATATATACAAATTTGTATTTATATAAATATATAATATTCCTATAATTTTTAACAATCATACATATAACAATTAACAGGCTTATTTTTTGACAGACTGGTTGTTTTCTAAAGCAGGACAAGGCCGTTCATCAGAAGACTCACTTAGAATATTAACTGTGTTCATCTTAAATAATAATCTAAACTTTAAAAATAACATTTTCATTTACTTTTCTTCACAGAAACAAACCAAATTCTGAGATATAGGCCAACTGTTTGTTATGTTCTGTTATGTCCTCCAGGGGGATAAACATATCATATAACTCTTATGCAATCAATTACAGCAACAAGCAAAGTGTGTTGTAAGTTACAGCCTCACCATGAATCAAAACTGTACAATATACTTCACAAAAGTTATATTTATTGCACGGCTCTGACTTACAGTAGGTTTGATATTGGTCAATTTGTGTATAGTGATTGACAGGTTTATAACCTGCCACCATATGCAAATATTATCTAGCCTAATGAATAAAACTCATTTGGTGTTACAAACAAAAGTAATAAATGACTCACACTGAACAATATACAATGTAAAACCAAATTATGTAAATATTGGACATCTAGTGGTGAGCATAAACAATTGACCTTCAGGAAAAGACAAGATAATGCATCAATAACAGCATATAGTGACAGAGAATAAAGATATTAGCCCATTTTCATTATCACAATTGCATTACAGATTGGAGATTTTGCATTAAGAATACATTGGGAGCCTCTGAGATCTTTACTGGTGATTCTAGACCCAAATATGTTAAATTCAACACTACAGAATTTTGAGTTTGTCTGTTTTTATAGGTAGAAGGGGCCCAAGAAAATTATTCAAGACACAGTAAATGATTTTAAAATGACCTTCTATAAAGCTATTCACATGGCATGATAAGAGAGTGTGGAATAATTCTCTTTCATATTCTTGGGGCTTGGTTAAAAACATTTACACTGTATCCGTAATTGAAAAGTTATATCTCAATGCTATTATTTTGTTGATATTTAGATTTTTATAAGCAAACAAGGCCTCTGCATAGTTCAGTGTGCATCTTTACATCCACCTGACGCAGGTGTTTAACTGCAAGGGCAGCAGGCTGAGTATTAACAAATGGGATTAAAAGCTTTCACAAATGTGTCAGAACAGAGGACACACTTGATGGCTTTCACTGCATTACTGACATCGATTAATCAGACTTAATAATCCTATTGCTTTCACTGACAGGGAGAAGAGATGCAGGGAGAAATTAGCAAGTTGGAGCCCCTGTTAGGAGGGTGATACCTGATGTGTGAAGTAATGTTTGTATGTACTGTAATTGCATTAGAAAAGAAGCAATAAGTGACACCACTCCAATTAGTAAATTCAAACTTTAATAGGTCGTTATATTATGTCATAGTCCTGTTGCGCAGCAGAGCATGCCTCGTGTCTCTCTACAGTCAGCTTTACATCCTTGTTTTTGTAAGACCAAAAGTAATTTTTGTACTCTCCTTCGTGAATTACTGTTTACTCAGTGACCGATGGTGATTTTTTTTTTTTAATTGCTTTTGATTAAGACTCGTGAGAATGCAATTACCAATGCACTTTCAAAAGCAATGAAGTGATTTTGTGTATTTGTGGTAACGTAAACAAATACAACAATGAATGGTTAATGATTCATGTTAATAACAGGGAAAAAATATAAAAAATAAAGAATGTGTTCAGTGATTTTATACATATTGTTCATTTTAGGTTTTGACAAATATCTCAAAAACAGTAGTAATCATGGGTTTACAATATTACAGTATCTTTTCGGATACATATTTTCATATGGTATGAGGTTAACAGAGGTGGAATCAGTTCAGTATATTGAATTTGAATGGGAAAGTACAGTAATATAGTGTGATGGTCATCTGACAATAAAAAACACTATCCCTAAATCTGTGAAATTCATAGAAATGTGTAATTAACACTCTGTTTTCAAATTTAAATAATCATTTATTAGTTGCCCTCTGTGTGTAAAAATTATTTACATGTGTGTACATCATTTGTAGTTTAGGCGGTAGCTGGGGCAGGAGCTGGGGTGCCCTCTTCCACCTGGTTTGTAAGCAGGAGGAAATTCAGCACGGGGTTGAGGTACTCCATGATGGTCTCTTTCACCCCTTTCTCCAGCAAGTACCCTTCTGTCTCAATCTCTGTGTTTTCATTCCCTTCCAGTGCCTCCATGGAGGTCTGCAGGAACCGCAGGCTCACCAGCACAGAGCCCTGGGAGGGAGGAAGGTGGAGAAATGGGGGAGCGAGTTAGATGTAGAACAGATTCTATTAGAGAGCAACATCAAGGATCCATAGACTACCATACTGTGATTGAAGGAAAATTGTGCACATCGGACACAACAAATGAATGACGAATCAATTGATGTTCACTCTCAATTAAGTCAGGATTCTTATTAATGAAATCTTTGAATTGTTCAACTCCTTGTGTACGCTTGCTTTATATACAGAATGGTGGGATATCGCAGCACAGTTTTCATGTGCTTGTAAAGCCATGACACAATGTTAAATGTAGTGTAGTTATAAAACCGCTCTAATTCTTCTCATAGCATAGCTATAAGTGGGGCTGTGTAATGGCAAGAATTTGGCAATACGATAAGTATCATGATACGGGGGTTACAATTACAATATTGTGTGATATATTGCGATACTGTAAGCAAGGCGATAGATTGCAATCTTTTTCTAAATCGAATTTTATGAATACATATATAAAGAACACACAACCATATGCATCTGAGTTAAACTACATTTTCCAACAAGCAGGGAGAATTGATCACAAAAAAAAATATCACGACACTCAAGTCGATATTTTCTTACACCCCTACCTGTAAGAGGAAGACTGACAGTACTCCAGCACCAATGGTGTTCATCAGGCCCATGTAGTAGTTGACCAGGGCCTCTCTGCAGCCTCGGAGGTAGATGTTGAGCTCCTCAGTCTGGTAGTCATAGTTATAGTGAGCCGAGTTGTTGGTGAGCTGATACTGGATGCATGGCCGTGGAGAGCTGGGGTTGCAGCAACTGAATGGGACTCCATCAACCAAGTAACGGCCATCCACGTTGCTCTTGATGCGACTAATGAAAGAAGGAGAAGATATGTTTCGCACTAATAACATGTTTCTTTATAACTGTTCATCTGCACTGTAATCATGTGTCAACTTACTCTTTAACCTCCTTAGAGCTGAAATCAAGGTAGCGGTTGCTGATCCACTGGACCTCAAACCAGTCCGTGAAGTCAGTGTTTCCACAGCACTGAAACTCCATCTGCATGCGATCGATGTTCTGTTTCTGGAAGCAGCGGCCTGGGGTGTCTGTGTCCTTGTAGAAGCGGATGCCGTTTCTCAGGCCAACCTTCAGAGAAGACTCCAGACTGCCCTTCATTGCATAGCTCATGATGACAGCTAGCAGCATGAGGACGGTGAAGAAACAAGAGACGGCAAAATAGGGCTTCAAGAAGTTCTTCCAGCGAGGAAATTTCCCAGCATCCAAAGCATCCTGACAGATCTTTGAAGCAAAGTAGTTGATACCCAAGGAGGCCAGACCAACAATCATGAGGGTATTGGGCACGATATGTATGTCTGAGTTATCCATGACCTGTAAGTAAGTCACACAAACCAATCATTAAACAGCTGTTATTTGCTGGTAATGAGTAAAATATCCAGACCTGGCTGCAATTATAGATATATTGTGCCTCATTTTATAAACATATCAAACTTCAGCCTGACTTTAAAATCTTGAATTTAAATTTCACTGGGTTTGTAAATGTGCATTTAATGTGTCTTAAACACACGTATGAATATATCATCTCCTGTGCGTGTGAATTAATGTGAGGGTGGGATCATGAGGATAGAAGTAGATCCTGAGAGTCTGTCACATGATCTTTTTTTCATGTTTTTTGTCTTCCTTGTTTTGGAATATTTAGCTTTTTATATATGCATCTGTTATCTTCTATCGTTATTAGATGTACATGTTACTTTGTTTGCTATCGTTTGTGTGATTTTTCTTAAGGAATCAAACTATTAAAAGCATGATTAAAAATGTTCTCTGGGTTTGAACAATGTTTGACCTCCCGATGTGTGTGCTGATGAACTCTTGAAGATTCAAAAGATTCAAGAGTTCAACCTTTATTTATAAAGGGGAGTTCTCCTAAATGCACGTATAATGATTTTAATCATCAGCATTACAGTCAGTGAGCTTCTTATCAGAGTCTACTGAGCAGCTCACTTCAAGCCGTTGAGGCTCAGCTGTGTTGCTCAAGGGCACCTACAGTGACTGCAGTTGCTGAAGAAGGGTAGGGCACATGTCATCCACACGCGCAGTCCAGATTTCACCCACATAATTAAAAAAATAAATTTAGACAAACAAGTAAATAAACCTAAAGATATGAAAACCCAGTTATGACAGGCCTCCTGTTAATGTAGAATTGCTCAGTGAGATTATACAATATGAGACTCTATATTGTGTGCAAAAGAAAACTAGCATATTCCACTGGTTTCTGCAGAGGGCCTTCGCACAAGCCAGAAATCTCACGCAAAGAGACATCTGGTTGATTTAAGCAAAGGGGAAATTCAATGGTTGAACAAGTGTGCATGGGAGGACAGTATTGCACAGAATCCGGTGGACATTTATGCATGCTTTACATTCAATTACATTGATTACATTGATTTTCCTTCAGTGCAAAAATAATGGCATAAAAAATCAATGTGAAATACATAGTGACGTGGCATGCTAACCTTTGTAAACCTCATAGATTCTGTAATGTATTTATTAACTAATTCTGTGTCTTTCATTAATTTTTTTTATTTTCCTATTCATATTATGTATGTATCTATTTATACTTTTATACCGCCATGCAAACAGGCTGAAAATGGGCCTTTTTTTGTCACAAAATTCTTGTAATTTAAAATAGATATTAAGATACTTTTAAAAATACTATAAATAGTGTAAATAACATTGTAGTAGCTGTTATGTAGTTGTGCTAATAAATTAATTATGAATCCATTTAAATGTGTACATTCAAATAAGCTGTAAACTATGTAGGTTTGTTTATAATGCAAAGTTGTGATGACAGTCCTCAGAAGTAGGGATTAGGGTGATTAAGACAGACAGAGCCTGGTTTATTAAATGACGAGTCAGGATCCAAAGTGGGTCACAGGTGTATCAACCTCTTGTTGGTCTCCAATTAACAAAGACATTTCTTTGACGGTATCAGATTTAATTTCCTTACAGGTACTTTATCCCATTTTTAAATTTTCTTCTGAAAATATGCACACACTTTAAAAGTAAGAAAAAGTAAGTAAGTGTTCTTGATGTTATTCGTGTAAATCAGTGCATTAGTGTGAAATCAACTGTATCACCTTACAACGTCCACATATTTTCCAACAATATCCCTCAGTGTAAATATTTACTGTGTGTGTGTGTGTGTGTGTGTGTGTGTGTGTGTGTGTGTGTGTGTGTATCTGTCTCTGTCACAAATATAATCAGACCAAAGGCAACAAGGCGTATTGATTTTCTTCCCACTATAAACTCAGTTGAACAGTGTATAGATACACTGAGAAACATCATTATATGTCACTTCCATTTGCAATTTAACTATAGTAATTACACTGTTGATTACTGTAAATTGTTTTTTTAAAAAACAGTCAAAAACAACAAAGTTTTGTAATAATTAAGTTGTTTTTATCTGAATACATACTTTATCTCATGAAGTCTTAACATGTAAAACTTGAAAAGTACCTCTGCCCTCCTGCGGAGCTCTGTCTTTAGGATGCACCCCAGACTGAAGGTCATAGCTCCGGCCACTGTGGCACTCCAGGAGAGGAGCCACAGTCCTTGGGCCAGCTTCACCCTTTTCTCAAAGGGGAACTTCATCTTCATCACCACCATGATTGCAAACGAGGGAACCAGGAGTCTTACCGGGGGAATAGGGGAAGGAGAACGACGAGGCAACGAGGGACGATGCTGTGATTTGTCTGCGAGGAAGAAGAAGAGGGGAGAGGCATGACTCTGAAGGCTTAGAGATAAAGATGGCCAAACTGAAATTCAACACTGAATCTGAAAAATAAACCAGTGGCAACAGAGCAAGCACAATTATAAACACACTGATAATAGCTCTGTTAGAACAAACTTTTATCTGACAATAAAAAGTCAGAATGCGCAAAATCCTTAATCCTAGAATAAAGTTGTAGAGCTCCACATCTCAAGAGGTGCATCTCCAGTTGAACAGATGACGTCAAAGCTCACCTTATTTGTCTCCCCAAAAAGTTCTGAAAAAAAGTCCAGATATCTCCACCGACCACTATGTGCCGTCCAGTGTGCCACACAGTGGATTTGGCACACTGGATTTGGCAAACCTGGATGCTGGGAGCGTCTTACCTCTAATGCCTACCTATCCTATTAAACTGGTCTGTGAATCCAGGCCATTGTCTGCTCAGCACCCATCACTCATACAGCGGGACATGCATGACAAAACAAATTGGACCTGACAGGCAGATGGATATTATTATAAGGCATTAACTGCGTAACACTTATCCTCATGCATAACTACAAATGCACACATGAACTGGAACACAACTGAGATCTGAAGGAAATCTGAAATGAGATACAGTATTTATTCAGATAACAACAAGATTTCAATAAACATTATTTATTTTCCTTTTCTGGTTCTTATAATGATGAGTAAAGGAAGACTTCAAAGTAAAAGAAAAAAAACAATGTCTATGGTGAGCGAAATAAATCCACATTGATGAAATTTATTTATATTTTATAACTATGAAGAGTACAGAGGGATTAATCTAACTTTTTCTTTGGTGCCAATATGCTGATCATGAGGTTGAGCTGTGTGCGAATGGGTTTTCAGTTTCAGTCAGAATCTAGACAGCAAGAAGAGCCTTTTTCTGACACCCTCAAACTGGTACTACCTCACCTTTTTATACAAACCCCAACCGGGTAGGAGCCATCATTTCATATTCTTCCTGTTTATTCAGGTCAGGGTCACAACAGGGCAGCTTCCTTTAGCCTCCAAAGCACTCTGATGCCAGCTGGGTGATGTAGTCCATGACCTGCATCTGAAGTAAGCACCAAACATACACAGCAAGCATTCTGTTGTAATATTTAGTTCGTACAAGTCTACAGCCATGCTAGTGGCTCTGTGAGCTTGTACTTAGACACAACAGTGCTTTGAGCTAAATGCTGACTTTATAAATGCTAACACGTCCATGATGACAGTCCTAACATGCTGATGTATAATTAGAAGGTATAATCACCACCACCTTAGTTTAGCATGTGTGCATGCTAACATTAGTTAGCACTTAACACAAAGTACAGCTGGGGGTGATGGAAATGTCATATGATTTTGTGGGTGTTTGGTCATAAAGTAAGTTATGGGATCACAAATCATCCTGAGTGGAACATGAATGTCTGTATCATTGACAGTATATGTATAGGCCTATAACATTTCATGGGAATCCAATAGTTGTTTAGACGTTTCAATCTTAACCACAAACATCAACCTCACAGTGGCACTACAGGTAAAGTCAGGGTCTTCCCAGTAACATTAGGATGCATCCACCATGAATGTCTGTACAGGAATTCATGGCATTCAATTTTCCAATAGTTAATATTTCAATCTTGACCAAAGATGGCCCAGACTGATTGACTGACTGTGAGACTGACAGAGCCATCCATAGAGCCATACAGCACTAATGTGGCTATAAAATACTTTGAGTGATGTATTAATTGTCACAGGGGCATGGTTTTTGTTTTGAATAATGATTGCTCAGTGCATTATGAATTGTTGTATTTTAATGTTGTAATGTTGTAATTCCATTGCTATGTTCCTGTCCATTGTGCAGTTCCATAAAGCACATGCATAAAAGAGTAGCCAACTCCTTGTCAACATAGGATCAACACCTTGAATAACTGTGAAACAGCAAAGAGTCTGAGCACTGCTCTGAAACCTGGATAAAATCCAGGCCTGACATACAGAGCTACAATCTCAATGACCTCCTTAAAGGAGATGGGCTTAGACTTTCCAGACTCAGTTCAGTCAGCCTGCTAAACAAGTTGCATGTCTAGTCACGTCAACTATATTTATATAGCCTGTCATAAAAAAAAACACCTGGTAAATTTAGTTCAGCAGTATCTCCTCCTCTTTCTAACAATGTCCCTATTCAGTTTGTCTGTCATTCAGCTGAACTTTACAGATGTTACTAAACTTAAAGCAACTCCTCCTTTGAAATATCTTTCTATATATTTATTAATTTTCAAGGAAAGTGGATCAGATATAAAACCAATGTAGACAGTTGAAATTATGACCAATTGTAGTTTATTAGATTAGAGTTAACATGGATAAGATTTACACAAGCTTGAATAATGTGTTCAGTTACAAGCATTTATTTTGTCAGGGTCAACATTGTAACCAGCGGAAAAAGATGTTTTACACAAAGATAGAATAATACTTTAGCATATACACATAGGCCAAATTAAAGCTATTTCATTACTGTATTTATAAGCACACATTAAGTTATGTAATACACTAAGTCTACTAAGACTACTTAACAGGGAAACACTGAGGGTTTTAGATTGTGCTTAACACTTGAAATATATAGCATTAAACAATGCATTCAATAACTTATAATTGTGGCTACTTAGTACCTACACCAGAAGTACACCTAATAAAGATACATAATGTTTCATGCAATAAAGCAAACAGATGGACAGAATTACTACTTTTTCCACTCTGCTGAGATGAAAGAACAGGAAAGCAAATGCCTATATCTGCAATTATACAGCAAAAATATACATTTACATTTCGCCATTACATAAGATGTAGAGGAAGTAGTCAGAAACAGTATAAAGTATATATAACATAAAACAAACATTAAAACAAATACATATATCATTCATCTGCCTTTCATTCCACTTGGCAAATGGTTGTATTGATCTCATTATTTAAAGGTTTAGTTAAAACAGCGAATGTGTGTTGACTGTATGTAATACAATTATTCATGAGAGTAGATTTTTATTGAAAAACAATTGAGGGAGCCCTGTGTGCTGTCTGAGCAGTGTTAGATAGAGACAGGCTATCAAAGTAAATCCTGTATGTCTTACAGTTTGAATTCAAAGGTTACGCCTCCTCAAGTCACATGTTAATTAGAAGGGCTGAACCATTGAATTTCCGAGTTAATTAAGATTAAAGTAAATTATGATTTCAGACACAGTGCACTCACAGCTGTGTGCGCTCCCCTTTCAACACCTCGTCTGGAATCCCTCCTGTCCAGCCATGCACCTCAGCCCTGCCCTGACCTTTTCCTTCACCAGGCTGCGGTTCACAAATGAAGTGGTTGAGCATCCTCTCGGCTGACTGCAGGCTGGCCAGGCTGCTATCTGCCTCTGACATTCGGCTTTCTATTGGCCTCCCAATAGCTGCATCCCTGTCATTGCTCGCTCTCCAGTGATGAATGATCTCATTATCTAAATCCTCAATGGCCTCGTCCCCTCGGTGGTGGAGGTCCATCATGGCCTCCGTGCCTCTTAGCTCTTTCTGCATGTGATGGCGTGCCAGAGGGATTTCCTCCAGGCTAGCGGACCGGATCAGGATGGCAGAGCCAACAGTTGGACTTTTGGTGATCCTGTAAGTGCCCTCACCTGTCATACCATCAGACATATTCTCATTGTGGAGGGTGAACTGGAGATGAGGTATCTGCAGTGGGCATGGAGAGTGTCGTCTGACAATTTCCTCACCCCCTGACTCGCTGTCTTTGTCCATGTCGCCTTCCTGGTGTCGCCATGCGTGTCCTCTGTTTAATCCTGTCAGTATAAATCGTGGGGTCTCTTCTCCCACCTCTGACCAGTCAGATTCCTCCTCCTCTGGAACTGAACCTAGACACTGCTCCTGCCCGCCAGCTTTGGCCTTTCCATAGTCATGGCTGTCCATGAACTGAGCCGGAGGGGGAGCGATGGGGAGAACCACCTGATTAATGGCATCATCTGACTGAAAATGTTGGTCGGTTTTATGTAGCAGTGATGTTACCTACAGTAAGTAGAAGTTACAAATTGATCAATTCATTGATTAAATTATGCAAAGTCAAGTAGGTGCACTACACAGTCTCACAGAGGCTTTTGTATGGCATTTGTATTTCTTGGTCTGTCTATTCTTGCTCATAGTGGCAAACAGAAATAAGAAATACCAGAATATTTTTCAGTCATGGTGGCAGTGCCCTTTTCCAGCCTTCCTCCCCTGCCTCTGAACATGTTTGTGAAGCCACTGTCTGCCTGGAATTTAAAATGGAGGTAAAGATCTTACATTGAATGTTTCCACACTGTTGGCAAATTTTGCATCGGCAAGCTTCTCCGTCAGTGTTGAAATACGCCAGTTCAGCCTCTCACGTTCTCCTTCCATACTCTGAGCCTGACACAGAAACAAAAAGCACAGTTAACACAGATAAACCCTCAGTGAGTGGGAGACTGGTGTCAAGATCCCTCCCAAGAGTTTGACTGCTGAGTCAATCTTAATAATTTAGTAGAAAAAGGCTCCTACATGTCTCAAAAAACCTTTTTCTATTTTCATGTTTCTAATACTTTAGGCTCAAGCACAAGAAACATACACGATCAAACTCACCACTGAATGAAGCTTTTGTTCAAGAAGACTGTTAGTCTGTTGTGTGGAGGAGCAGTTTCCATGTAGTCTGAAGTTAAGCACAAACAGAGAGAAAGAGAAAAGTTACTCAACAATAGTACATATGTTGCAGTACCCATGAAATATCCCATATTGTATGAGATTAAAAGTCCAGTGTGTAACATTTAGGAGAATCTATTGGCAGAAATTGAATATAATATTCATAGGTATGTTTTCGATAGTGTATAATCACCTGAAAATAGGAATTGTTGTGTTTTTGTTACCAGAATAAGTTGTTTATATCTACAGAGGGAGTGGGTCATTTTCTATGGAAGGCACCATATTGAACCATCATGTTTCTACAGTAGCCCATAAAGGACAATCCAAACACTGGCTCTGGATAGGGCTGTAGTTTCTCCCACATGCTTGGAACTGGGTAAGACGAGGAGTTTGCAATCGGCAACTATGCCACTAGATGCCACTAAATGCTACATTCTGGACCTTTAAGTACTATAACTATGCATCATTTGCAACTTAGTTCTAGGTTTTAGGTCATCTTCGGTCTAAAACTTGAGATCAAAGGTTATTTTTTAAATACAGCAGATCAGGACCAGCAGATTGAGCCTTGTTCATATTGATTAGACTGATTTACAATTTCAGATCTTTGAAAAAGTATATATTGATTAAATAGTTAAATACATTAAGGTACAACAACAATACATCACAGAAAGTTGCAGTGCATTTCATTCAATTGCTTGACTAACTGCACGTTAAAAAAGAACATTGAATGAGCCCAGCTTTATGTATACAACAAGTTAACTGATTGAGGAATAAATAAATTCTGCAGTCTATTAATTAATAACATGTGGAATCTTAAACTGCCTTATAAAGAGCACTAGTTAATATTCACCTCATAAAACATGAAAAGGAATTTGATATAATCTTTCATTACAATCAAGTGTTTGGCTCACAACTTTTGAGCGTATTCATTGCAATAGCATAGTCTGGAAAAATAGCATTTTGTCTATTTACGCTGTGTATTATGAGGAGTGACTGGAGGAGTTTTCGAACGTTCTTTACCTCTTAAATCTCTCTGTGAGGTTACTCAGCTCCATACGTGTCTTCTGAAGTTCTGCCTCCAAAAGCTTTTGGCTGCTCATGAACTCCTCTCCTAAACACTCCATCCTCACTGCTGTCTTCAGCAAAGTTTGATGCAGTCCTACATTCTGCTCCTGTAGTACCCTATCAGGATGGATAGAAAATAATTTAACAACACATTACTCTCAATACTGTAAAATTACAAAGGTCAGTGTTTTCTATGATATTCATATCCCAAATAATTTGATTGTGCAACCAATTAACTAATGAACAATATCACAATCATGGTTGTGACTATGACTTTTACCAGTTTACAAACACTCACATGATTCTACCCAGCTTGTGCGGCTTTTCCTGTATTAAAGAAAACAAAATTATTTTTAACATGACAAATGACATTCAGAAATACTATTGATAATGCCCAAAGAGTAAAGTGAAAAGAACTGTTGAAAGTGAAACATAGAACAACAATTGGCAATGTCAATTTGATTACAATTAGTTTGTGCAAGATAATTAATCTATTGTTCTGTAATAACTAGTGTCTAGTGTTCACAGTGTCATGCACACTGGTGCCCAAATCAATAGGCAAACAAATGAGTGGAACATTATTACATAAACAGTTAATCACACGGGCAACTATTGATTTGCCAATAATTACTTTATGGACATACTGTGATAGGGGATTTTATGAATGCGTATAGTCTTAACTTCAAGAAAAATGTCATACTTTATGCAATGATGATCCAGTGAAGCTTGTCTGGTCGTCTTCTTGACTTGAGGGGCTACTAGTATTCCTGGGTGAATCTGGCTTGCTGGTAAGAGACTCCAACTTCCTGTGTGATTCACTGTGGTGGTCTCCATGGTGATGGTGATGGCCTGCACTGTGGTCATCTCCATGGTTATGCTGATGAGATTCACTGTGGTGGTCTCCATGGTGATGCTGATGGTCTGAACTGTGGTGGTCTTTATGGTGATGCTGATGGCCTGAACTGTGGTGGTCTCCATGGTGATGCTCATGGTCTGGACTGTGGTGGTCTTTATGGTGATGCCCATGGTCTGGACTGTGGTGGTCTTTATGGTGATGCTGATGGCCTGAACTGTGGTGGTCTCCATGGTGATGCTCATGTTCTGGACTGTGGTGGTCTTTATGGTGATGCCCATGGTCTGGACTGTGGTGGTCTCTATGGTGATGCTGATGAGATTCACTGTGATGGTCTTCATGGTGATGGTGATGGCCTGGACTGTGGTGGTCTCCATGGTGATGCTGGTGTGATTCATTGGGGTGGTCTCCATGGTGATGCAGATGAGATTCACTGTGGTGGTCTCCATGGTGATGGTGATGGCCTGAACTGTGGTGGTCTCCATGGTGATGCTCATGGTCTGGACTGTGGTGGTCTTTATGGTGATGCTGATGGCCTGAACTGTGATGGTCTCCATGGTGATGCTCATGGTCTGGACTGTGGTGGTCTCCATGGTGATGCTCATGGTCTGGACTGTGGTGGTCTTTATGGTGATGCTCATGGTCTGGACTGTGGTGGTCTCCATGGTGATGGTGATGGCCTGAACTGTGGTGGTCTCCATGGTGATGCTCATGGTCTGGACTGTGGTGGTCTTTATGGTGATGCTGATGGCCTGAACTGTGGTGGTCTCCATGGTGATGCTCATGGTCTGGACTGTGGTGGTCTTTATGGTGATGCTCATGGTCTGGACTGTGGTGGTCTCCATGTTGACGCTGATGGTCTGGACTGTGGTGGTCTCCATGATGATGCTGATGAGCTTCACTGTGATGGTCTTCATGGTGATGGTGATGGCCTGGACTGTGGTGGTCTCCATGGTGAGGCTGGTGTGATTCATTGGGGTGGTCTCCATGGTACTGCAGATGAGATTCACTGTGGTGGTCTCCATGGTGATGGTGATGGCCTGGGCTATGGTGGTCTCCATGGTGATGATGACGAGGTTCAGTGTGGTGGTCACCATGGTTATGATGACGTGTTGGGTTGTGGTGGTTGCTATGGTGATGGTGAGCGGTTGGGCTTTGGTGATCTCCATGGTCACTGGCTTGACTGTGATGTCTATGATGGCGTGGTGTAGTAGGGCTTTTTGTGTGATTGCTATGGCGGTGGTAACCTGAACTGTGATGTTCTCCATGTTGATGTGTTGGGGTGTGGTGTTCTCCATGGCGATGAGCATGACCATGGTGGTCTCCATGGCGATGGTAATGAGCATGGCCATGGTGGTCTCCATGATGATGGTGATGAGCTGGGCTATGATGATCTCCATGGTGATGAGCTGGATTGTAGTGGCCTCCATGGTGATCGTGATGTAGTGTGTTGAGGTGATCTCTGTGGTGGTCACCATGGTGATAAGTGGGGCTATTGTTATCTCCATGATGGTAAACAGGACTGCGGCGGTGTCTGTGGTGATGGTGACTTGTGTTGTGGGGGTCTTTGTGATGATGGTGATAACTTGGGCTGTGGCTGTCACCATGGTGATGATGAGTAGAAGTGTGATGGTCTCCTTGGTGATGGTGGTGGTGTTTATAGGAAGGTGAATGAGAGCGATGCTGAGAGGTTTGGGACCATGAGGGACGTTTTTTCAAACAGCTAATATCAGTGCAGCTTTTGGGCCTGTGATGCATGTGATGGGCTGAGTCTGCAGAACGGTGACTGTGATGGTGGTGGAAAGATTTAGAGTGAGACAGACGAGTAGAGTGCTTGCTGGTATGGGAGTACTTGCTGGAGCTAGTTGAATCTGCACTTGCAGGACGACTTCTCTGCTGTCTGACTTTTTCAATGCTGCTGTCCGCCTTACTGGATCTAACAGAGGCCTTCCCCGGACTGCAGGGTCTTTGAGCATCAGTAACGCCAAGAGTGGTGAGTCTCATAGGGCTGAGCACCTGCCGAGTGATCTCATTAAGGAAGGCAGAGAACTTCATTTTTTCCTTCATTAAATTCTTCTTGGCTTCACCTTTTCTACTCTCTTGTTCATTTGCATCTTCATTTCCATGCCAATCTCTTTCTTTGGGTCTAGTCAGAGCTTCCATCGATTTGGCTTTGCGGAAACTTCCATAATTTCCTGAACCTCTTGTAATCCTCTCTGTGTTCTTATGCGTCCCCTGAGTAGTGCCACTGTGAGAGGACTTGCCTTTCTCCCGTTTGTGTTTGGCAGGGAGACCTTTTTTATCTATCAAAGGGGCTGTGTCTTCTCCTTCTTCAAAGTACTTGTGTTTCCTGGAAATGTCAGTGCAGGACTGTGAATGCTGGGCCTGCTTAAGTGGAATTCTATCTAAACACTCACTGCTAGTCTCAGAGGCAAGACTAGAGGAAGATGTTGAAGAGGAGGAAGAAAAGGAAGAGGAGGAGGAAGAAGAGGAGGAGGATGAAGAGGAGGATGCTGATGAGGAGGAAGAAGAAGAAGAAGAAGAAGAAGAAGAAGAGGAGGAGGAGGAGGAGGATGAACCAACTGAGGAACTTAAGGGTGTTTTTGAAAGAGAAACATGGCGATGGTTTTGCTTGCAATCGTAATTGTGAGAGTGAGAATGAGCAATCTTGTCATTATCACATTCATGTCGGGGGTCGGGGTGAGGATCACTGAAAATGCTGTCCTCTGCTGTTGAATGGGTGCTATTTTGAAAGAAAAGAAAACAGGTGTTAAAGACACACTGGAGCCCTATACAAGGGTGAGACAAACTAATGAAACCAATAATATTTTTGTAATAGATGGACAAATTTATGAATGAAAATTGTATAAAATATTAACTCTAAATGATATAGAGCTCTGCTACTTTAATCCTTCTTATGTAAAAACGTAGACAAAATAAATACAGAAGGTTTATATATCTTAGTCTATTTCAAAATAAAGCACAGATTCTGTACATGAGAACAGGCATGTAAGAGTGAGAAAAAACCATCCAACTTACTCATGGCTGTCATTGTCGTCTGACTGATGCTGGCTACGGTGACGGCGATGTTTTTGGTGATGGTGCTTCATTTGCTGAGATTTTGAGTAAGCAAGCTTTCCGTGCTTGGTGTCTTTTTCTTGATGGTCACACATTTCAGACTTATGACTTCTGACGCCTCTGGTGTCCTGATGAGGATGTAAAGGTCTGAAATATTTCTCCATCAACTGGCCTCTGCAGTCCTCAGAAACTGGCACGATATTGATCCCTCTGGAAATATTTTCCTTCTTTAAACATAATAACAATCAATGTACACACAAAACTAAATTTGAATTCATACTGTTATTGCAGTATATTAGGAAAAAAATTGGTCATTACATATTTATTTTATGATCAACAGTTACAACTTTATCAAACTATACAGGTTTAGTAAAGCAGTGACATGATTGTTGATCAATTTTATGCACATCATTTCTGAACCGTACTAGAAACATACCTAATGCAGTGCTACATGCAGTGAAAATGTGAACAATTGTCTTTAGCTTTATTAAGTTATAAGCAACTCTATAAAACATTTAATTATAAGTAAATGATATATTATAAGTTCTAGGTTTCTAATGGAAGTTCATTCTAGATCAGAGAAGTTCATTCGGATATTTGTCTGTAATTGACCAGAGAGCCAACATCTGTACTTACGTTCTCAAGGCAGTCACAGGAATGAGGCGGTGGTGTTTATTGAAACACAATGATTCTCTCTCTCTCTCTGTCATGCACCTTCTAACTGAACCGGGAAACACATGCAAAACCCACTCACTCTCAGACATCAATATATAGTCCTGTGCCATCCAATGACAGGGCCGGTTGTTGCACGCACACACTGAACTTTATTAAACTCTGCTCTACACTGTTCCATATATGATGGCTTAAGCATGTATTTGTAAAGATACCAGCATGAATGAGTAATGTAATGCACTTATGAGCAAAAACAAACCAATGAAAGATAAACCTTCAAAAAATCTATCCCAAATGTAATATTTCATCAGATCCACTCAAGAATATTTTAGTTTTTATTTAATTTAATAAGCCACTCAAACTGCCAAACATTTATGTAATAACACAATTTTTTCTTCTTTACTTTTTGCTGTTTGGTTTCCAGAGTATCTCACCACATCTCAATGATATTTTTATCTGGAGATGCCCTGAGCACATAATGATATATGGATATCATAATGTCTAGGATCTGACTCACTTGCACATGGGTCATTCAGTGTGATACATCAACAGCGGAGGACAGAATGTCAGAAGTAAACTCTGCTGCTCAAGTGAGCCTGTGTAACTTGAGGCATGGTAGAAGGTGGGCGTCAGATGTCACCCACTAGCATTAGTTGTTGTTTTTTTAGAATATTCACAAAATACTCTCTCACTAGTCAGAACATATTAGTGCTTCCTTTGTTTGTGAAAAAATACTGTGATAAGTCCTTGCTAAGAACTATACAACTTAAAAAGCACTCCAGATGTTAACAGTTCATCACAAAGATCATATCCTTTGATTGTTATCCCGAGAGCTTACAGTATGCACATTAGTGTTATTGATCAGGATGTCCCGATTATGTCAGTGCAATGGGCAGTCTAATAACTCAGAGCTTATGAGAAACACATTGAACTCCAATAGAGTGACAAAGGCAATTACACATCACAAGACATCATGATGTTATATTAAACCACTCATGAATTCAACCATTTCCATACACCAGGAAATACATCAGACAATGCAAACCACGGCTTTGTGGTGTATACAAGTGCAAGGTCTGTCATCCTCTTTGTAATTTTGCAGCATGTATCATCACTGCCTCCAGCAGCTTTCCCTGAATCGATGTAATATGGCTCAGATCCACTGACAATCAATGCCAAACCCACACTGCTGTGACAGTTTGGCAAACGCAATGGAAAGTTAGAAGAGGCAACTAACACTCACATGCTAACACGTGATGTATTGGCGAATTATAACGGCGATATCTACACTTGAAGGGGGTTATTACAAGGGTTACAAGGACTGCATGTGACAAAGCTACATCATGCAAAATGTCATCATTGGCCTAGTAATGATTGCAGTACTCTCCATGCTGAAACACTGCACATTGGCCTATGGAATTATATGCATTTTTCACATATGATTCATTGTTATAGCGTTTAGTAAAATAATATTACATTTGTGTGGAGGAAAATATGACCTCTATATGAAGTTTTGTTTTCAGATGATGAGATATCCCCTTCTCACTATTTTACTTTCATGAGGTTCTTAGGGTCACTCATTGCATCATACATGCAGACCCATACACCATTAAAGAATAGTGACAAAGATTAGATTGAAATAGTAAAGGTCTTTAAGGTAAAATAATGTTATTAAGTAATTGTATTGTGGGGTTTTAAATGCCAGTTGTGCACATGTCACAAGAACATAACACTATATGGCAAAAAGAAGGCAGAAAAGACAAAAGAGAGAAAATAACCAATGGACAATGGGGTCAAGTTTGAACTATAAATAAAAACACCCAACACAAAATCTAGGACTCATCCACAAGAAATTAGTTTTGTTTTTGTAGCGAACACATGTACATTGAGGTGGATGCACCACCAGGGGGAGTAGTGTGCAAAATATTTGTGGAGTAGTGTCATGGCTGAGCACCACAGTCAGTCCATTCATCAGGTTTTTATCTAAGGGGCAGGTGAAGTAAAAAGTACACCATGTTCAGTTCAAAGTTGGAGTATCTAATATCCAGCTTTTCTTTATTTAGAGTCCATTCCTCATTCTTTGTGCAAGAATCATGTCTGCTCCCAAAAAAAGACATTATCGTATTAACACAGAGACTGATGACACAGCTATGAATCACATACACAAAACTTGTGACTGTATACGAGCTTCTATTTACAACGCAGCATTGCAGTTGTTCAAAGATGGTCTAAATCAAAGTGAAGCCTTTACTTTTACCGGCCACCTGTTAAAATAAGGTACAAACTGCATCTTTGAAAGAACACTTTTTTTTATTAGAGACAGACATATAGGCCTACTGTAGGTAGTGTCATGCTGCAGTAATAAGCTGTAAAAGAGAGTAAGTGGTTACTTGCTGCCAGTCCTCCAGTGATCTGTATTTTTAAAGTAAATATTCATAAATGTTGTGACTTTAGTGCAAATATTGCTTTGAAAAGGAGTGCGACAATTTACAATGTAGTGGACACACTGCATCTATTGTGTGGGATCTTGTTGACTGTTATTACCACTGGTCTGTGGAAGCATAAATATGCTGCTTACAGCTAGCAGCTGGGCAGTGGAATAACAACATTTTTGTTGCATACAACTGACATTTCCGAAATTCCTCACTCTTGAGTGAGCCTTTGCACGAGTAGATAATGGTCATGTTTAATAGACTTTAAAAAACTGAAATTCTGTAGTATTCCCATTTAATTGACAGTCAAAAAAAAAACATCAGGAAAATGTACATACAGTATGTACGGCAAATCTAAAAGCAATGCACTCAATTTCAGAAGTAATGCAGACACCCATAAATAGTTATGTATTAATTAAGTGTGGGGTATATTTGATTCCAGTTCTGGCCACAGCTTCTCTGAAGGAGAAACGCACAAGGCCGCTCAAATCAAACCAGCAAGTGGAGTCAGTTTATGAAGGTGTAGAAGTTAATGAACGTTTCATTGTTGATTATATACATTCTGACCTTCCTGCCAGCAAAAGATGTTCTTTCAACATCGACAGTGTTTATTTAGTTTCTACTTAACTTAAAAAAAATCCACTTATAAAGATCACTGACAAATGTTAGCTGGAATTGTAAATATAAATATTACCGCTTTTCATCATTAGCTTTTCAAAGTAACAATTACTGGATCCTTTGTCTACAGTATATGCACCGGGGCTTGGTCACCTTTGGAGTTTGGATTTTTTTAATGGTCTGTGAAGTGCCCTGGCAAGCCTGATGTAAATGAATGGAGCCAGAGATTGCCTCCATCATAAAGAGCTGCACTGTCTCTCACTTTTCCATTCAAGTTGGGTAAACGGCTCCCTCTGTTGGGCTAACCATGTAGTGGAAAGTCCCATTTCAGCTCGGCCTACACAGGCTTTTATTGTGTAACACAGAGGGAAAAGAAGGAATTGATGCTTGTAATCAGTTTTTCCCCACACGGATGTTGGGGTTAAGAAGAGGATCTAAATTTGGGTCTGAGCCAGCGGAGGCACGTCCAAGTTTAGCCATGATGATTATCAATGTAAAGAATCCCAGAACTCCGACCAGAAGAAGCATGAAGACCCGCTGTTTCCAGGAGAAAGATGTGCGCTTTCCACCTGTGCGATTCCTGAAAAGATAAAAAATAAAAATAAGAGATAAAGGTGACATGTGATTCCTGGTGACAAAGCAATAAAAGAGAGCCACAGCTGATTGAGCTACTAACTTGAGAATTTGAGCAAACCAACTCAATGCTGGCCGTCGCCGGTACTTGTCATCGTCAAAATCAATCTGTGTGACAGAGCTGTGACCGATATCCCGTGTGTCATAGATCTTTCTGGGTGACGATGCTGGAGAATAACAACAAAATAATTGTGTTAATCTTTCAACAAACAATGTTCAGTGTGTGCACAAAACTGAGCTAAACATTGTTTTGAATGTTTTGGAGTACTTAAAGGTCCAGTGTGTAACATTTAAGAGGATCTATTGGCAGGAATGGAATATAATAACATTGGGAGGTTTTTATTGAATGATCACCTTTCAAGGAGGCCGCCATGTTTCTACTGTAGGTCAGAAAGGACAAACCAAACACTGGCCTTTAGGGGCTTTTGCATTTTTCGCACACTTTGCAGCCACCGTAGTTTTTCCTTTGTGTTTGGAAGGGACGGCTGAAATGAGGGAAGTAAAATCTGCACAGCTAGATTCCATTAAATCCTACAAACTGGACCTTTAAGGAAAGACAAAGCTGTACTTTAAGAGACTGTAGATTCAGAGGGCTTCCCATTGCGTTACCTGTGTGTATTGTAATTGTGTCACAGGTGGGGGCAGTACTTAAGTTGACCACAGAGTGCTCCTGCATATTTGGATCCCCATTTTTACGTGGACCTGCAAGGTCTTCCTGTGGTGGAGCTGAGACAGAATTTGATGGTGGGCTGAGGCTGGTGTTGGTGTTGAAAGAGTGGCTGGGGTAAATGTTACTTTGTTCTTGTGCTGTGGAAACAAAAAGGGAGAGTTTGATTAAAACACTTAAACAACACTGTGTCAACAGCTACTAAACAGTCCCTGATAAATACACACGTCATAATGAAAAGCAAACATTAAGGCTCACCATCAAATGTTGACCAGTCAGTATAATCAGTGACATCATTGGCTGCGGTCTCCTCAAGTACCCCAACGGGCTCTTCAATCTGTCAGACAAAGATTAAAGTTTTATTAATATGATATAATGCACAGTTCTGAATTTTCTACTCACTTGATTTGTTTTCACAAAGACTTGTCTAATGGTTGTGAGATCTCCAAACAAGGGATTTAACCACAATAGGCCCTTACCAGTGGCAGGCCCAAACCAGCTCTAGCCCAGTTAACAGATGAAAGCTGTTCTTTCAGCACATCAGCAATTGGGCTGGCCAGGTTGGAAGGGGGAAACACTGGACCCTGACAGGCGGGACACTGGTATCCCGCTGGAGCCGTATGGAGTGGCAGCCGAGATGCCAAGTTATTAAGACAAGACCAGTGAAACACATCTGTGGAAGGAAGAAACTTTTTCATGTCATAGCAACACGGGTGGGAGCACAACAAACAAAATTCTATTCATTTTGTCATTTGGTTGAACTGTTCCTTTAAACATCAGTGGATTCGCTTTACACAGATGTGCATATATTCCCAATAAAATACAGAAACCTGATAATCTTACCATAGCAGACCAGTCTGACCGTGTCTTGAGCAGTCAGTGGAGTATTACACAGAGTACAGTTGGGATTGTAATCGCTGTCCTGAAGCCATTGCAAATATGACTGCACGATACACTGAAGGGCAGCAAGTGGAAATACAGAATTTTAATGTGATGTTACAACTTTAGTACAAACGTGATTCATGTGATACCTGATTGCCCACTGACCTTGTTGTGGTTGGAGACGAGGCAATGCTCGCACACATTAACACGATGCTCAAAGCAGAATAGATTGGTCACCTTTCTCTTCGGACACTTGCAGAGACCCATAGCCACCTGCGCTGTGTTGAGAACAAACAAACAAATGCAGGTTTGTTATGGATGTATACAACAAAAAGTTGAAGTTCAACATTCTGTAAAGACTGTGTCTCTACACAGACCATTTAGTATGAGCAGAGGCTAGAAGCAAGCATGATATGTCTTTATTTTCTAGCAAAAGCATGTGACATTAAAAGGTTTGCACTGTATCCTGAGGCTAATGTTCTCTTGAACACAGACTAGACCAGCATAATAGTGGCAAAGATTGACATGACTTTATATTTATTTTTTTCCTGACAGCCCCAAATTTCCTCAGATAAAGAAGCCATATTTTTGCCAAATTTCTGCTGTCACGTCAGTTACGTTAAAAACAAGGAAATTAATAAATAGCAGAAGCGATATATCCATCAGCCGATATTATCCGATATAAATACTGTTTTTTCCAGTATATAACGCAATGAATTCTTGTAGCTTTTATAGCACTGATGTTGAGCTATATATTTTATTTTTATTCATTCTTTATTTTCTCATATATCTAGAATTGGTTGACAATGTAACGTAGATGTTATGTTGAAGAATATATAACTTAAATATTCTTAAATAAAGTTATTTGTTTAAGATAGCAGTGTTCTGAGTACCTTTGCATTGTTCTATTGGTGCAAAAACTTTTTTTATTCCAGCTAGAAGATTCTCTATATCGGCGACCATATTGGTAATGGGCGAAACTTCCCCCTCTAAAATCAGTATCAGTCTCAAAAAATCTGCTGCACGATATAATATAGACATCATATTGCAATTATTTTCACAGATACGGCACTTGTGATTTATGTGTGAATGATTCTTTTGGCATCACAAATTGAATTTTCACTTAAAAAAAAACTATAAAAATGATGGTGATGTGAAGTTTGAGGGGGTCTGTATCTCATCTTATCGAAACATTAACATTATTTATCCATTTGCATATTGCACTTGACCATATTGCAATTTTGATAATATATTAATTGAGCAGCTCTAATAAATAGGCAATAAAAGTCAGAAAAGGTCAGAATGTAAACCAGTATCATGTACTTACCCCTAACCCATGTACATATCATATGGTGATATAAATTTGTCAATCGTTATACACTTTGCCATACGATAATATACTACCAATAGCATTTATACCAAGGTATATAAGTTTTCTCTGACTGTATGTGGCCATTGTGAGGTGGACAATGTTGCAAATCAGTGTGATTAAGTCTTTACTTAGGTATTACATTTTCTGGTTATTGTACACATTAACAGTGTCTTAAATAAGTTTCTCACCTGGATGTACAATATAAAACTACATTACACAATACTGTGATAGAGGATTTAGCCACATTGGCCACTCCTGTGTTAGTATCTCCAAGGACTTTGGTCCTGATAATATGTTGTCTTATTTATAGCCTTATTTTACCTAATTAACATTTGCTAAAGGTTTTTGTTCTACCTTTCTATGTGTGTTTACTCTGTCTGCTTTATCTACTTTATTACCCTACGGTCATGCCACAGGTACTGAATGGGACAGCCAGAGCTAATAGCCTCAGTAGATTGTGATGTGGTATAAGAACAGAAAGTTTCATAGACAAACCAGGTCCACATTATCGATATCGACAGGATATTGGGTTAACGTGCAGTGTCATTTACTTATAAGCTGGTTATCAATAGCACTCGGCAGTAGATGCTACTCATACTGTCTGTTTACGTGATTTATACTTCTTTAGCTGTAACTGGCTGCACCTTTAATGTTGAACTGGACAAAGTTATCGTACACATTTTCGAGAGGTCGTGCGTCAGTCTTTCTGCTCTATCTTAATGTCTCCACAGCAAACACCAGGTCTGTGGACACCTTTTGGCAGCTACTTGAATCTGAGCTAACATTAGCTGCTAACTTAGCTGGAAGTTATCAGGTGAGGTAACGTTAGCAGCGAGCTAATCTAGCTAGCTAGTGGAGTTGAGGAAGTTCCGACGCAAAGGACAAATAATGACATGTTACCTGTCACACAGACTCTAATCAAGCCCCGTTCGTTTCAGGTAATGTACGACTGTCATTTAAGCTTCCTTGTCAAACGCACATGAGAGGCGGCTCCAGGAGCTGTCATCAGTAAACCTGACTCTCTGCTAGCTGCTGGCTTCCTCTCTCTGTTTATGTGCCACGTCTCTTCCGCTTCTGCGTCTTCTTCGGGTCTTTTTGTGTAACAAACCAACTGGTGCATTGACACTGACACCTACTGGGCCGGAGTGCATGTTCCTTTAGATTGTGTTTTAAATGTGACGACTTTTTGTATAGAAGTGATAACTATATATATATATATATATATATATATATATATATATATATATATATATATATAAATAACTTTGGCGGACGGTAAAGCTGCATTCACATGTTTGTTATGTTTTGTCACTTCATACTGTACTGGAGGAGGCTTTTCTTTAATTTACACGCACAGGTGCTTTATCTTAATAGAATCCAAACTGTCTGTGCAAAACACACGCTGATATATGAATTACATGAATTAAGATAATATAACTAATCACAACCTTGTATCTGTTTGACACTGGATATCCACACAGACATTAAAAGGTAGCCTATATTTACAAGGAATTCACATCTTGTATCAGATCCTCACTTCATGATTCATGATAGTTGACACTACTGTATGATTTCCACACATTTAAATGTTCATTATTTTTCATAAAACATCCTGTCTTCTTCCCATCTATTACATCTAGACTTCCAGATGTAGAATCCAGCATAGATATTAAAACGTGTTAGACAGATGACTTTTTAATAATGTTACACTAAAACCTTTCTTACTTTAACATCAGATTTAAAAAACACTTCAGATTAAAATCATTAAATGAGAAAATATTAGATAAACTTGATTGATCTCAGGAGCAAAATGAAGTACAAGAACAGATGCATAATATAGATAAGTAACCTTAAAACTAGAATACATTAACATTTCTAAGTTATGATTATATATGCTATATAGCTGCTGTTATGTGGAGGAGAGGCATCAAAAAAGTGATGAAACTGTCATGTTTCTCAGATTCTCATTTAGTGTAATACATTCACAGTTTTTTCTTGCAAGAGAGCAGCAAAAAAAGGCTTCTTGTTTTGCTGCTCTCTTGCCTTTTTGTACTTGGCAGGTTTGTGTCAGATTGCAGTTAGTGTGTTTAGTCAGCAGATGGTGTACAAACTGATAGCCAATAAAGTGTTGGCTATTACAAAAGTACACAGAATGCTGGGTTCAATCATTCATCCGTCAGTGCTCCCTGTGCAGATAAAGATATTAACCATTCATCAGCAGAACAGACCCCAAAACACAGTTTTCACAGATAAATTATTATTATTATTACTTCTATGTGAATGTGTGGATCTTTTAAATAGATGACCAATGATTGCAAGGAGTGATGATCATAAGCTTGTGAATTACTGCAATGGCATAATTAAAAGTAGTAAAAGACAGAGAAGAAAAGATGTTATGAGGGAGCAGCCTAGTTCTTCTTGCACTAATAATCAAGTTTGATCACTGGGATGATTTGATTGGATCAAAATGTGTGACTTCATTTGATCTTATGGTGTGTTATTACTGAGCAACATTTTGAATCCGTCTGGTGGAGAATGACTGCCAAATGTCATAAATGTAAACGTAAATGGATGTTAAGAGATAGTAAGGGGCTGTAAATGTGGGAAATGACTGTCATAAAAACCTTGGCCATTCCTGATAGACCTCAACAGTGTTCAATAATTCTGTTCAATCAATAATTCTGATGCTTTAAAATGCTGGGTCTTAACAGTATTCACATTGCAGCCACGATAGCTCTCAATCCAACCATGACAAGCATTTTTTAAATGCATGCACATCGATGTGTGCATGATGCTGCCTGTCCATGCATAATAATGACTTTTTGTCTTTACAGTATGCATGTATGCTTGTGTGTGTAAATGGCCGTGCATACATTTGAGAATGAGGGTACACATTTTTTTCTTTCACAGTTCATTGCGCATATGAATTGCCCATAAAGGGAAGCGATGAGAGACAAATGAGAAACAGCAAAAGAAGAAACAGCTACAGTCCAAGGAAGGACACAGAGATGTTCTGTACATCCAAGGTCTTAAGCACTGAATCAAATGATGCTGCATGGAATAATAAGTTGTTTAATGCAGCACTGAGTGTAAAATCCTTCTTAGGATTTTGCATGGCAGTGGAAAAAAAAAAATTGCAAATTAATTAAGTTGCTCTAATTCTTTTAATAAAGTTAAATTTAACAATTAAGTAGATCATATTAGTGTAAGAGGAGATCAGTCCCATCTCAGTCTCAAGGCATTTCTGTGAGGGCAGTTTTTGAAACAGCATACATAAACAACTCTGGATACATTTTGGATCATCTAACCCCCAGTGGCAAATTGTTTAATGTCTTTGAAGGGAAAAATATGAATATGAGACTAAACGACATTGTGCAAATGAGCATGAACTTGTAGTGTCCTCAGTGATGAGCGGGGACACATATAAATCACTGACAGGGGGTAAAGACATGTGGAAAGGGCATTTGAAAAGCACTGGAGCTATCAGATGGAAGCAAAATCTAAAGACAAATGACAGAGACACTGGAGGACAAATCAGCCCTGGAGCTGATATGACCGGAGAGGTTCTCTGGTTGGGAGGGGGGCATTGATTGATTGAGTCTGGCAACTATTGATCAGCTATCAGCTCTATCAGTGAGGGGAAGCGTTAAGATTCAGGCACTGCATGTTTAATAAATCAGTTCCCTGATGTTACTGTAAAGGGACTGGTCCTAAATCAGAGGGGTGCTGAAAATCCAGATAAATGTGGTGCATGTTCCTTAATGGAGTTATGACCCTTTGATGTGTAATAGGCTACCTTTTTAACATGTTGCATTTACAATATTGAAAAGGAAGCAGTGAGAACTCTAACCACAGGCTGGTACCTCCAACGTGCAGTTTAATTTAGGTTGGATGGATGATTCAGGTCTGTCACATGGGAGAGAAGCTTCAATCCACACAGCTCAAGCTTTCTTACAGTTTCTAAGACTTGAGAAGACAATTTTCTACCTATCATGTTAACAAATCTAACCTTAATTACAAGTCTTGCACATTCACTGATGATTTTCACACTAATCATGCTATTCTCTCTCTCATCCATCCCACACACAGATGCACTGGTTGCTGTACAAAATCTGGATTTGTTTAATTTCTTTTTGCTAAAAATTATTGGATTTTAAATTCAGTATAACATATCAATGCTCTGTGGCATATATCATTAGTTTAATCTCAAGGTTTCAGCTAGATTTGTTGAATTTCACAGTAACAAATTATTTCCAACACTTGTATTACTGCTGTTTGTGCTAGCTTTGCACTTTACTTTTCCGGTTTATGCTTATGCTAATGATGAATGATGACTTCATAGCTGACAGCAACAAAAGTGCACAGATCAGGTCATGTGTCTTTCAACAAACGTTCCATTACAATACATATGGCACATCTTCAGTGAATAGAATTTTAGAGCATATGAATACATGGATATGCTGCATATAACAAATAAAAATGATGACTTCAGCTTATGCCTATTTTTAAAAACAGAGAATGCAAATATTGTAGAGGGAACACGTTTGAATGAACATTGTTTGGTCCATGTGAAGTCCCGTTGTGCTTACTGTGAGAAGAGTTTGGAAAAAGTGAAAACAATCAGCACTTATCGGAAAAGAAAAATATGAAAATAATAAAATGTACAATGCATTTATATAGTAGAAATGTGTTTTATTCTTGTTCCATGGTCATCTCGAGTACCTGGAACAATCTAGCGCCCCTGTGGGGGTCCCAGTCTCCAGGATGAAAACTACTGTGTTTACCCCATTTCTCAGTGAGCTTAAGAAATGTTTTTCTTTCTGATTGTATTTGTTTTAATGTGTTTTGTTGTGCCTCTTGTACTTCTGTGTGTGATAACTGAAAATGAAGCAAAATCAAATCCATGGTCATAGCCACATCATCTAATTTGGAATGTAATTACACTGTGGGCACTGTTACTTTATCAGGACGGTGGCTCAGAAGCAAATCCATCAGGCTTTGCTCTGAATGAAATTGGATTGACTGATTGATTTATGTATGTCAAGTGAAGGGCAAAGAGGCGAACAAAAAGAAACGGCAGAGTGTGAGAGCTGGTCAAAGGGAGGGGACTCGCAGATATATGGATGAAGCATGGCCCCCTGATGGGGGAAGGAGAGTATTGAATCAGACAGAGATAAATGGAGTGTGAGAGACAGAGAGAAAGAAATTCAGACATATGCCTGCTGACCTCAACCCTTTTTTTTTCAACTAATCAATACAGGGAAATGTATGTGTGTGTGTGTGTGTGTGTGTGTGTGTGTGTGTGTGTGTGTGTACTTGTTTGAAGGGAGGAAGGTTCTTTGTCGCTCCCAATAAAGATCAGAAACACAGTGACATTACCTCGGCACTGTCTGACTCCCCCATGGCCTTCCAACCTTTGCACATGCCTCTATTTAATTTTGGAGCCTGTAATCCTATAAAAGACTGAGAGGTCTGGAGCACTTAGACTGTCCTCGTCACTGAGCTCGGTGAGGAAAACATAAAACATCACTGCTGCACAAATGCGTCCTCAGGTCGTGCATGTGCAAATAAAGTGTATCTGTGCACATGCTTTACTTGTTTTTTATTTGGTTTAACCAATAGACAGAGCTGCATTTTCACACAAAATAATTAATAACAAAGAATTAAAAAATGATTGGTTATTAGGCACTTTTTTATCTGACTGCCAGACTCTCTCTCCCTCTCACTCACTTATAAATACACACACACTTACTGGCTGACAGAGAAAAGACACTAGCTTTTTCTAAGGAATAATTTCTTTGACAGATGTCTGCTGTATACCGTATATTGCTCTGAGCAGTGCATTTTCCCAGCAGAGAATTCTCCACAATTTCTATTAATCAGCTAAAATGTGTTCCACCTAGGATTCACCCCCTATCAGCCTTATTATTGGTTCCGCCTGTCGTTTACAACTGAAAAATTTCCATACACATCTTCAGCCAATTAGGAAGAAGCCCCAGCATAGCTGCATTCAAATCCAAATTGCATAACAACCACACCGACCCAACATTCAATTATCCAGACTTGTTGAAATAACAGACAGAAAGTGAAGATGCCAGCTTTGCAGGTTAAAAAAAGAGAAATGTTGTCCCTGACATTTCTGTGAAATCAAGACAGGGGGTACCACAATAGCAGCCCGGATCAGACGAAGCAGTGCAGGGTGTTTACAGTGGAGCTTCACCCGTGAAGGCAGAGAGCATGTAGGCAAGGATCAAGAGCTCTAGCTGAAAGGGAGTGAAGCAGCGCAGAGGATGAAGGTACCCTCCCCATCCCAGCACTTGGCTGTTATTGGTTCTCTGGATGGCCTGCAATCACTGTTAAAATCTCAAGGGGGCCCCGCTTTATGACACAGTAAATTAAATCGACACTCCCCAATGTGAGCTCCTCAGTGAGTACGAGATTAAACTCCCTTGAAGACCTCTTGATGGACCAAGAAATGTTAGAAACCTTGAGGAAGGTGTCACAGAGTGGGGTACACCCCGACTGTGATTGATTGCTAACAGAATAGAACATAAATAAAACCCAGTAAGAACAGTTGGGTGGGACACATTGATGGTGCAAACTATCATCAGTGAATCTCTGACCAGTCTCATTGAGTCATTGAGGTTATTATAACAAGACTACAGCTGGTGCTTTGAGATAAATGCTAACATCAGCATTATAAAATCCTCACAATGACAATGCCAACATGCTGATGTCAAGCAGGTATGATGTTTACCACCATCACTATCTTAGTTTAGCGTTTTAGCATGCTAACATTAGCCAATTAGCACTAAACACAAAGCAGACGAAGACTATGACGGAAAATATTCGTCAACAAACCTTTTTCACGGACGAAAATTAAATAAAAACTAAATAGAAAGTCAGATATGATGACGAGGACTGTGACGAAATATAACTGACACTTAAGTCAGCGAATAAAAATGAGACGAAAATGTTAGGGAGGGACGAATGGAGAAGAGATCCAATCAGAACGACTCTTCTTGTGGGACAAGTTGTGAAGAAATCCAATCAGAGCGAATCTTTGAGGGTAGGTTGATCTATGCAGAAGCAGCAGAGGCATTTTAAAAAGCCGCGGCAAATGCAGGCGCAAGAGCTAAACGAGTTTGCAGAACTTCGCACAGTTTCGAGGACGTTTTCACAACAGTTAGGTTGTTTACATTATATTTAGTTGTGTTTAGTTGCACAGTCTTAGTTACACAGCTTTGGCTGATTTCAGTTGACCTCGCTCGTTAGCAACACGCTAACGTATGGAGTGCACCCGGTCCGAGGGCAATGGCATGACTCAGAACAACAGAAATGTCAGAGTTAGGTCTAGGTCGAAAATGAAGAATTGACATCTTGTCACACTTCACATATGACAACAAGGACAACAAGACCGTCTGTGAACCGTGTGGAGCAAAAATCGCTGGGAGAAACACCACCAACTTGAAGTGACATTTACAGACGACTCATCCAGAAATATATGGGAAGGTTTGCATACACGCTAAGGTTATTTTATCAGATAAACCACCGTGATTTAGTCGACTAAAATCTGCTAATATCTGGTCTACTAAAACTAGACTAAGACTAAAAGACTTAAGACTAAAACTCTTATGATATTTAGTCGACTAAAACTAGACTAAGACTAAAAGATTTCAGATGACTAAAATATAACTAAAACTAAATGGTGTGTTATTCAAAAGACTAAGACTAAATCAGAATTTGCTGTCAAAATTAACACTGACACAAAGTACAACTGAGGCTGATGGGAATATCATTAGTTTTGCAGATATTTGGTCATAAACAAATTGAAATTTCGACCTGATGACGGCACTAGCTAAAAGGTCAGATCACCAAAGTCAGTAGCATTCATCCTCTGGGGACCATGAATGTGTCTGTTCACATTTTCACAGCAATAGCCAAGTCTCCTATGTACTGTTTGATTCATTATTTACTTTAACTTACCCATGTGACACCGCAGGAACTGATACTGAGATACTGATACTGTACCACTGGCTGCTTATTTTCAACTGACATGTCTATGCCTGGAAAGCAGACAAGATGGAACACCAGGTCTCTTTTTGCTGTTGAGTTAGCGTTAAATAGGCCAGATGAATCATGTTTTATATCTCTGTGTCTAGCAGCTGAGCACTGAACTTGAGTTTCTTATCTTGCAAGTACACTAGTAGTCTATAGGAGCCAATCACTGCATCCAAAGATTGATTTTTGTATAACAAAAAATACAAAATGAATACAGATTTCCCTATTTTCATTTAAAATTGGCTTTTTAAATGTTTTGTTTAGATATCCTTGCTTTCACTGAGACCAACAGATGGTCAACATTTTCAGAGATGTCTTATGTAGTTGTTTTTCATGTTGTGTACTGACTCACTCTCTGGAAACCTGCTTTTACTGATAAAATCGGATCCTGACCGGCTATCAGCATCCTTGGCCCACTGCTGACTGTTTTTGCCTCTGAAACACTGCTGACTAACGGTTTGAGCCCAGTTTAGCAGATCCCTCACCACAATTGTTCCTCATGAGTGAAGATAGACAACAGTGATGGATCGTATTGATCCGTGGTTATTACACTGATAGCTTTGTTGTGTATATGGGGCTGGGGGAGAATGCAGATCTTTGCTGGCTGTGATCTGTGACCTCTGGTCTGATGTAATGTCCAGCAGCTGTCTGAGAGTTAGTGAGCCATCTGTGACTCGCCTCACCCAATGGCTCTGGTGGGCCCAGTTTAACCTAGCTTAAATTGCACTTGACCTTTCAATGTCAAACCACAGTTAACAAACTCCGAACACATCTGTCATTATAAAAACCCTGTTCATTTGTTTAGTGTATGTCCACCACACCCTCTGCTCCTTTGGGAGAACTGTAGTGAGAAAAGGATGGGAGCCAAACCCAAGAGGATACAGTTGTTTATAGAGCAGTTTATGACAATGATTTGATCAGTGAAATGGATATGTTCAGTCAGAGCGGAGAGAGATGAACCATTAAAATGATGTGTCAGTACCACCTACCTTTGAGGTGTTTGATCAGAATGGCTTTGTCGACAATATCAGAGCGCCACTCAAGTCTCAAATGATTAAACATGAACACTCCACTGGATCTGTCATAGAGAGAAAATGACTCTTGATATTAAGATGAGTAGTCGCTGTGAATTTGTCATAACAATTACTCTGACTCATGGCCTGGCAACAGTTCATCCCCTGAGATTTTTCCCTTATTTCGTAGATGCTGAAAGACAGACCTACCTGAGAGCAGTGCTGTAGTCAAGACTACATTTGTCGAGTCCAAGACAAGTCTAAGACCAGGACTAGTCGAGATAAGAGTCCAAATGAGAGAGACAGAGTCAAGACCGAGACAGAAAAAAAGAATGCTTTTGCCATTGCCAATGAGATGAGTTTAGGCAGCTAGGCATACAGTTGAAACCAGAAGTTTACATACACTGTATAAAAAGACACATACGCTTTTTTTTCTCACTGTCTGACATGAAATCAGACAATCATTTTTCCTGTTTTAGGTCCGTTAGGATTACCAAAATTATTTCTATTTGCTAAATGCCAGAATAATGAGAGAAGGATTTTTTATTACTTTCTTCAAAGTCAGAAGTTTACATACACTAAGATTACTATGCCTTTAAACAACTTGGGAAAGCCCAGATGATGATGTCATGTCTTTGGAAGCTTCTGGTTTATTGACAACATTTGAGTTAATTAGAGACACACCTGTGGATGTATTTTAAGGCACACCTAAAACACACTGCTTCTTTGTGTAACATCATGGGAAAGTCAAAAGAAATCAGCCAAGATATCAGGAAGAGAATTGTGGACTTGCACAAGTCTGGTTCATCCTTGGGTGCAATTTCCAGATGCCTGAAGGTGCCACGTTCATCTGCTCAAACAATTATATGCAAGTATAAACACCATGGGAATGTCCAGCCATCATACCGCTCAGGAAGGAGACGGGTTCTGTGTCCCAGAGTTGAACGTGCTTTGGTCTGAAATGTGCATATCAACCCAAGAACAAAAGCAAAAGACCTTGTGGGATGCTGGCTGAAGCTGGTAAGAGTGTGTTTTTATCCACAGTGAAACGAGTACGGTACCGACATGGGCTGAAAGGCCACTCTGCCAGGAAGAAGCCATTACTCCAAAAGAAACAAAAAAAGCCAGATTACAGTTTGCAAATGCACACAGGGACAAAGACCTTAATTTTTGGAGACATGTCCTGTGGTCTGACGAAACTAAAATTGAACTGTTTGGCCATAATGACCATCGTTACGTTTGGAGGACAAAGGGGGAAGCTTGCAAGCCTGAGAACACCATCCCAACTATGAAATACGGGGGTGGCAGCATCATGTTGTGGGGTTGTTTTGCTGCAGGAGGGACTGGTGCACTACACAAACAGATGGCATCATGAGGAAAGAACATTATATGGAAGTACTGAAGCAACATCTCAATACATCAGCCAGGAAGTTAAAGCTTGGGCGCAAATGGGTCTTCCAAATGGACAATGACCCGAAGCATACTGCCAAACTGGTTACAAAGTGGCTTAAGGACAACAAAGCCAATGTTTTGGAGTGGCCATCACAAAGCCCTCATCTCAATCCTATTGAACATTTATGGGCAGAGCTGAAATGGCATGTGCGAGCAAGGCGGCCTACAAACTTGGCTCAGTTACACCAGTTCTGTCAGGAGGAATGGGCCAAAATTCCTGCCAACTATTGTGAGAAGCTTGTGGAAGGATATCCAAAACCTTTGACCCAAGTCATACAGTTTAAAGGAAATGGTACCAAATACTAATGAAATGTATGTACATTTCTGACTTTCAAGAAAGTAATAAAATTCTTTTCTATTCTTATTCTAATTATTTCTATTTCTAAATAGAAATAATTTTGGTAATCCTAATTGACCTAAAACAGGAAAGGTTTAATCTGATTTAATGTCAGACATGGAGAAAAAAGAGATTATGTGTCTTTTTACACAGTGTATGTAAACTTCTGGTTTCAACTGTACAAGGCCAGTGCCAATGTCAATGCCTGTTCTAGATTTTGATTTAAACCATTCCTTGTTGTCAAAAGCTAAAATCAGCACAATACAGCTTCATAGGAGGCTATTACTCTCTTTGCTACCTTACAAACACCTACTGCCAACATTATTCAGCAGCCACTCCATTCATTGTTAAATTTGAATTGACCTGCTTAGATGTTTGTGTTTATAATACAATGTTTAACCATTGTAGTTTAGCTTGTTAGCATAAAACACATTTGATAAATTGACATTTTGACCTGATAGTGCATTAGATTAAAAGTCAGAGGAAAGTGATTATAGATCATAGTGAGGGGACATGAATGTCTGGACCAAAACTTGAGAACTGAAAAAAATAGCTGTTAGAAGATGATTATTATTATATTATATATATATATATATATATATATATATATATATATATATATATATATATATATATATATATATATATATACATATTATTATGATTATAGGAGGGAAAAACTAGATTTAACTGATATGTGCACAGTGCAGATGAGAATTGTGGAAAGTCTTAGACCCCATTATGACGTCATTGTGTTTGAAGGGTTTGGTGAAGCTGTGATTAGTATAGGAAAACCCCTGATGGAGTTTAGACACTGGTGGTGGTGGTGGTGAAGGAATGAAGAGAATGAAGATCTGGATGATGATGAGGAGTGGACTGATGAGCCTCATCAGCTCCTGATGAGCTCAACCTGGCCACTGGATGTGATGAAGTGGAGGTGAATGGGGTGGAGAAGGGTTGCAACAAATGTGCGCTGAAATGACAGCTGAAAGAGAGAAGAACAGATTTAAAGTTTGACAGCAGTAATATGATTGGCTCGAGGAGACTGTGGCCAAGTCTGATTGGATTGACTGAAAGAGTAAACACCCATAGCTGATTAGAAAGTGAGACAATTGCAAATGAATGAGGCATAATGAGGTCTTCCTGATTGAACTTACGCTGTGCTTCATGTGTTGAATCTCTATATGTGCTAAACTTTGGGCGCTGAATTTTCAGCTTTTTTATAATAAAAACAATATTTTGAATAAAACAATCCTGATGAGGAACCAAAATGTACTTCTGTCCCACAGTTCACATTTATTCACATAGCAATGAGACATCCTTGCTACGAAATATTTACTTTCCCCCTCAATATCCAGTGTGATCATTCAGAGGCAGTCATTTACAAAAACACATAAATGAAACATGATTAGACAAAAAAGGACAAACTGTTTCTCAGTCAAGTTGGACAGTCTTTTTTAAGTTTGAAGAAGAACAGATAATCCTGTTTGAAAACCCTTGCCTAACTGAAAACAAAAATTACAATCACGTGCCGGTTTGGCAGTGGGAAGATGTGATGATAAGACACAGACATCTTGACAGAATATTAAGAAACAGATTCCAGCTGCATGGTTCATTTGTGCTCTCTATTTTGAGCATGGACACACACACACACACACACACACACACACACACACACACACACACAGCAAGAGAGACCACCACCACCTGTCCACAAAGAGTAGCCAAGTTGCATAAATTCAGCCAGCATGCACATAAGCTTTTTCTTAATGGTATTAGTTTTATTAAGTGACTCTTGTAGTATGTATTTACTATCTGAGCCCATCCAGAACAACCGCTTCAGTAATATCCCCCTGATCTAATTGTAAAACAGCTAGGCTAAATTGGTTTACAAAATGTAATTTTATTCCAGTTTGGAGCACCACCTCAGTAATTTGAGCCACATCACCGTGATTACTACCACTTCAGAATAAATAGTGCAATTCATACAGATGTCAGGGTACCTACAGTAGATTTGTGTTGCAACAAATTTGTCTTTGGTAATACTCTGCTTTAATTCCACTCTTGGAGAAAATCTCTCACACCTACACACAAACATTCTGTTTCCATTAGTTCTCTTTTTACATTAACTAATTTGAAAAAGAGTTCAGGCTTTATTGTAACAAATCAAGTAAACAATTCAATATGTCTGCAGGTTATGGCGCAACATATTCCTGACTTGACTGTTTCTGAGTCCTTGGAACAGACAAGAATAACAGGAGTGGGCTGGTGTGGTATCACTGTAGGATAACTGCAATACGTCTGAAGGCAACAATGTTGAAGTATCACTTTAAGAAAGTGAACTCATACATATTGTAAGCCTTATAACCTAAAACCTAAAAGCTGAACTGTTTTCAGGTCCCTGCCATCTGGGCGACTATGTGGTTTTACTGTTTTAGCAACACTTCACAATTCGGGATTAGAGCTCAGCTGAAGCCAAGACAGCTTCAAGCGCATATACAGTACTGTTCTTCCAATATACAGCATTGAGGTCCACTTCATACCACAGTCAAGCTCCAGCTAACAAGCTCAGCTACGTCACTCGAGGACAGGGATTATGTGGCTTCCAATCTTAAATTGTATATTTGTTTGCACATCCCAAGGCTGTTGGTCCATGGTTGGTGTAAACAGCAAAATGGCAGTCCAAGAGAGTAACATTTCAGGCTTTTCCGTCGTTTTCCTTCTGTACAGCAGCACAGTCCGGGTCTATCATAATCAGGTCATACTGATGCAGAGGGAACTGAATGTTCTCCACCTGTGTGTTTCTATCTCTCTTGTATCTGTTTGTACGATCACCTCCGGAGATAGGGAGAGGGTATTTTTGAGATCTTGGACTGTTTTCTCTATTTATACTTCAGGGCTCTGAGTTCTTCGATTAGATTTTGTGATTACAGATGAAGCATCAAGAGAAATAAAATGTCTTTACCTGATCTTTAATAATGAGTTGCTGCTACTTCTTTGAGGTCCATGATTGCTCTATTGTGACTTCATAAATACTGAGTTTATAATGCCACCAATACAGTCTGTCCTCTTTTGGCAATTGTGTTAGTGTAGCCATTGCAGTCTCCTCAGGATTTTAAGGGCTCAGACTAGATGTTCCTTCCAAACTCCACGCAGTATTATATTATGCTTATCCAAGATGATCACACTGCCAGCTTATCAACCCTTAACTGTTGAAATCATGGAAAAACATTATTAAACCATCTGTGTTAGAAACCAAGCAAGCCCATCTGCTGTGAGACTCTGCAAAGACTCCCATCGCACCACAATCTCTACAACATCTCCACAATCTTTTTCTCTGCAATCTCCCCCGTTTGGCCTCATTTCCAATATCGTATTTCTCATATTTCATTCCTCTTGCCTTTTTTTCTCACTGCACGATGAGATTTACAGGGGGCGGTCTTAAATTGTCTAGGAGTGAGGCAAGAAATAGGTTACTGCCCAACCTTCAGGCCACAGTCATTTGAGTTGTGATCCTTTTTCATCTCTGTGAAAAGAAAAAGGCGCCTGAGAGGGAGAGTGCGCTGTCCAAGACCAGCAGAGATATATGTGCTGCTAGCACAAACCTTCCTTGGTGACCGTGAGGCCAGAGAGGGCGTTCATTCATACAAAGGCTGCAACTGGCAAAGAATGATCTTTCTTTATCATCTTTCTTGATGCAGTTGCAGTTTACTCAACCACCTCACGCTGATAGCTGGCTGTAACGCCACTGGTTTCTGATGGAAGCGTCAAGGTGAAATTGCTCTACAGAAGCTAGGTTTCCACAGTAAATTGGTCTCTTTTAGCGAGAGTAACTATGATTATTGGTTATTGATTATTGACCAAGTATCTATGACATAATTGAATCAACAAAACTGGATATCATATTTTTTATTAATTCTTATTTCTTGTCAAAACTTGGTGGCTGCATTGCCCACAATTCAATACACTCGCTGGCATTTCAGTTGGAGATTCAGGTGTGTAATGGTAGTAGCAGGTAACTTCGCGTAGAAATAAGGAGCAGGCCACAGAGATCTGTAGAGCTCACTCCACACTACCAGATTTTTCTAATTTTTCTTATTTCATCTTCAGCCCCATCTGACACTGACTCAAGTGACATCACTTGAAGACATTTATCAGATTTCACACTGCTCTACAAAAGGCTTTATTCAACTTTTTTCACATATGCAGCAGAACTAAAGACCTGTAAACGGACTTTGATGTGTAACAGCTCCCCTTTAAAACCAGAACAAATTGGTCATATATAGTGATACCTGCTGATTGCAAATGCATCAATGTGCTTTTTCAGTTAAGAAACGTTTACTTTAAGGGACATTGTGTAGTGTTTTAAGTATTTTAAAACTAAAATCAATGTCTTCATTCATAAATGTGTCCTCATTGGTGTAAAATTACCTCTGCCAATGATCTGACTTATCCTCGTAAGCAAAGAATTTCTTATTTGTATATACATTGGACGGGCAAGTCCATGGAGGCTTCCATGTCGTTGCGCCATTTTGAAAAACTATAATCGCCGAGAGGGACATAAAGCACTAGCCTACCTGTCTAGTTAATCCACAACGCGTTTTCGTTCAGAGCCAGCATCACGTGACTGAAACCAGCTATAACGGAGAAGGAGATCAGTGAGAGGCGCTTGTCACATTTTGAAACTCTGCACTGCACTTTAGTTAATAATGGAGGATCATACTTATGATAAAAAGGCAACGTGACCGGCAAATTCAAAAAACGAGCTTTTCCAAGGTGGAAAGAGCTAATGAAGGAGAAAGATTTTCAAAGGGACGCTGAAGTTGCCTGCTTTCTCCTCGACAGGTAGGCTTCTTGGTACATAATGGCTACCGTAGTTGCAATACGCATTTGAAAACGTGAGGCACTAGAGAGCACTATTCGTTTGAATGCAAAATACAATTTCACCCCTAGATGGGAGAAATTCTTACATAATGTCCCTTTAACCATATCCAGACAAAGCGAACAGACGTGCTGGAGAAGTAAAGATGTCACAAGGTGCTGTTTTGTTCCCACTTGGCTTTTCATTCAGAGTCTCAGAAGTATATATAAACTTTTAATATTTCTATCACCCTTAAAATTAATTAACTCGTGTTGGGTTGACTCACAGCCCCAGTATGTTGAGGAGGAGATAATCCAATCAACTAATGTTGCTGCATTGGGAATTCAGCTGCCATTACAAACTGTTCACAAAACTTTGCAACAGCAGTTACATTGTTGATCCTAGTGATGCTCATTAAATCTCTCACAGGCCGACCACACTCCCATGGGCATATAGAGTAAAAAATGGCAGCACATTTTAGTTCTGTGGCAATCAAAATGTGTGATGGGCAAGAAATGTAAGTTACATTCAAGAAGGAAACAAAACAAAACAAGCAAGGCGGTAAAGCAACAAAAGGAGGCTGACTTCCTTTGGCGTTTCAAAATTTTGTACCTCAAGTTAACCGTTGGTGGTCCTCTTGAGTACCTTTTCAGTCCCGCACCCAATAATTCCACTATTCAGACCACAGACGTTAGGAATAAACTCTCTTCTGACACAGCCAAACACAACAGGACTGTGGAAGGCAGCCAATGGATTTGAATTTTCTACTCAATCAATCTTCACTGTTTACAAGCAAAGGAGTTAAATGTGAGGGGTTGCTTCTGTGTTTACAGTTTGCAGTAATGTAACTGACACATTTTTGTCACAGACAATAGTAGAGAATAAACTGTGACAGTACCACTTTCACAACACATTAGTGGGTGAATCTATTTTTTGGACACATTTTCATTACAATGTACAACCATACTTTGAAATTTGCACCGACAAATGTCAGAACTGGTATGTTTCTTTGTTTAAAGAGTAACTTACCACCCTATGAAAGTCCTGTTTTTGCTGACCAGGGTTTTAACTTACTTACCTTGCTAAAGTGATGTAAAAGTGTACTCCAGGGCTGCAGGTGCAACAGAGCACACTCCTGACCGCACCAAGCTACACCCTTCAGTGACGCTGGAGGTTGACACAGACTTAAGATCTTCAGTTAGAGAGGGCAGTGAAATACTGCTCTCACTTAAAAGCCAGTATTGTTCAGTCTTTTATTAAGTGACTTGTACTCATTTGTATTCTAAATGAAGCAACTTTGTTCTCCTTTCCGAAATTAGCAAGTGGCTGTGTTATGGGTGGATGAAATTCAGAGGTAACAGAAGGGTATCCAGCTGATGCACAGGCACAGTCGCTCAATTTAAGTGAAATTTCAACCCAGTAGAGGCTGATTACTCTATTTCATCTGAAGTGCTTTGATGAAGTTTTTCATTTGGAGTTTGTCTCTATTAGCCTTGTGGAGTCCCAGACTGCATGGCAACATAAAGACACCAAGGGCAGCAGGCTGTTGACTCTTCCCAGCTCATTCTTATAATCTCAGCTGGCTCTAAGTGTCTGGCCTCAGGCTGTAGTTGGCACTGTTTTATCCCAGTGCCACGCAGGGCCTTCATCAAATGAAAACAATATGTAGGTGTAATGCTTGCATGAAAGACAGCTTCTTGGGATACTTTTATCCCCTATACCAATATTCTCCTCAGGCATGAAGTGAAATGAAGTGAAAAGAAAATGACAAGTTGCAGTAATAACAAGATTATAAAACTTTTTATTGATCCCCTCTGAAGATGAATTTATAAAGCAAATTCCACACATATCTCAGGTTCACATATTTTTTTTTACGTAAAGTTATGGCACCATTACTTTCTATAATTTCACCAGAAAAAATATTTATGTGGCTGTGGCCATGGTTTTATTTATACAAATGATGAGGAAGTATGTGTCTTGAATAGACCCACTGTAAAATAGCAATTACACTATATCAACATTCCCCAAAACAGAATTAGCCAGGCCAGTAAGATGTTGTTTGTTTAAGCCAGTGATTTTGGGTGCAAGATAAAATATACATTCCACTGACATATTGTCTGACACCAGTGTATAAAACTCTAGCGGACAGAACAGTCAAGGAAGCACAATTGGTTTCCCCTTTGGAAGCAACACAGTGGTAAACAACTGATGGACAATATTAAACCCAAGGGGAGAAGCTGAGTATGACAAACAGATTTATGCATGGGTGAATTCCCCTGCGCCAGAGCCATCAATTCTACATCTTTTCCAGTGCCTGGAGATGTTTCTTTACCCTCCGTCTCCCCGTGCCTGTCATTACATTTATCCCTGTTCTCTGCTAAGTGCTAATACATTTACATTTTTAGTGCTGCTCAGTAATAAAAGAGGTGGAATGAGTGGAGGCCTTTTACCATTGCTAAAACAAACATCAATGAACTCACCTCACTGAGGAGTCACCCCACCCCCAAACTCCCCCACCAGTCCATCCACCCACGCACAGCTTGGCCGCTGCTCCACAGTGCAGGTCAACAGTGTTGCGGTTTGAGTCTCCTCAGTTTCACTCACAGTTCTTGCCCTCATTTCGAGGTTCACTAACAAGAGTCTGCCTCACACAGGCGGTTCCACATTAGTATTTTGTCCAGTCTGGGTTTTCTGTGAACGATGCCCATCACTTTTAGAATGTGGAGGAAACATTTTGTGAGCAAAAGTTACCAACTGAAGTCACAGGTTAAGCACACAGGCAATACATGTGAGAAGAGGGATTGAGGTTGGTCTCTACTGTCTTAGTGGACTGACATGCTAGTCTTTGGGTGGGGTCTAATTTTCAAATTACATATTATAAACAGTCTCACTCAAGAATTCACTCTGCTGTATTTAGGGAAAACATGAACCTGGAGACAGCCATCAGGATATTTTCTTGACTTCTCGTATTTTGTTGTTTAGATGAAACAAATCCACTGTCTTCATCAAAGCTGGGTTTCATCAGTAATGGCAAACATGAGAGTGAAAATTAAAAAAAAAAAAAAGCAATTTTAGCAGAGACAAAAACCATCACATAAGGAACAAAATAAATAAATAAAAACAGCTGTGCAGGATTTGATTACTAAACAAACCACTGATAAAAATAGCAAAGCATTTTTCAAACACAGCCCAGTCGGTATCTAAGTAAATTATCTACACGCTTGTGCTGCATCTCGTCTGATGCAGCACTACAATACTGATCTCAGGTGAATGATCTCGAGAGGTATTATCAAGGCCAATCAGCCCTGATAAGATCTTCACCCAGCCAACTACTGAATAAGGTAATAACAAGCCTACTTTAAGACACATGGTTATTGGGTCATTTGAAATAGAACAATTCACAGCTTTACAAAGCCCTTTCCTTGGATAGCTGGTAGGGCACATCAATATAGTTGAGGCATTTGGAACAATGAGTTGATGAGACTACATACTGTGTATGACCAGTGAGCAGGAAAGAGCCACAAATGTCAGTTTCTCATCATTTCTTAATCCATTTTGAATTGACTGCTGTGGCTCCTGTGTGTGAAAGAGGAACTCTACCTGCACCTACACTAAGTTTGACCTTTCCACAGTGTATACATTCTTTGCTTACATGTCACAGGGAAAGAGCAGAAAAGAAAACATACACAGGCCATTACTAAGATGGTGAAGAAACAGTCAGCTGTGCATTTACACCTGGGGCACTGGCTGCTGCTTCCTGCAGTGAACTGTTCCTACACGGTTTCAGTTCCAGTTAATCACATACAGTACTTTCAGTGCAGTGAACAGCAGGTAATTTGGAATGGGAGACCAGAAGAAGAAGGCACAGAGGGGTGCTTCAGAAGTGTCCATGCGAAGGGAAATTGTGCATCTATACAGTTTACCAATAACACTGTGAACAGGATCTGGTACAGTACATCATGTGTAACAGTAGTCTATATCTGGGATTCCTCCTTCTCTATAGCCGCGGTTGGTGCCATGTCCTGCATTAGAAACATGGTTGGCACCTTTGTACAGGCCAGTGCCATTGGAGGGGAATATGGTATGAATTATGTAATCCTCTCGTAGGGGTTTAGGCTGCATTGGCTGGCAAGCCGCCATAGGCGTCATCTGGAATCCCGGACCGCGGATCTCCAAGATGGTATTGTCCTTCTTGGTGCCTGACTCAATGTAATCATCATAGGTCTTGCTTTTTCTGGAGCTGCTGCGAGTATAGTGGTCACGAGGACACAAATGCCCAGTCCTATGTCCATACCAACAGAAGACACCAAAAATAAGAGCCAAAGATACAATGGCGGAAGCCCCACCAATAATCCCTGCTAGGGGCAGAGCTGTCATCTGCTGTGAGTCTTCATTCTCCTCCTCCTCCAATGGACTGATGTCTGACGTTTCAGCTTTTGCACACACCAGAGCTTCATCGGAGTCAGCATCTCCAGAAATTGCCCCTTTGCTTTCTGAACTGGCAGGGAGGGGTACCATGCAGATGATGTAGCTGGAGCGTGGTTGCAGGGAGGTAAGCAGGTACTCTCGACGGTCGCCCCGGACCAGAGTCTCTGTGATTGATCCCATGGCATTCCCAGTACCCAGTCGGAGCCAACTCAGCCTAAAGGAGGAGCTGGGCTGGGCCACGCTCCAGGTAACACGGACACTGTTGTGAGAGAGGGGCTTCACATTGAGGGCCAGGCTCTTTCCCACACCGCTGCTGCTGAGAGTGTAGTCTAAACCAGAATCAGGAAGCCCCAGGCCAGGACGCTTCGAGCGGAGGGTGAAGAGAGAGCCCTGTGGAGGGGTTTGAGTAGTAGAACTATCAATCCCACCTCCACCCACTCTGTCCCTTGTCCCCGCTGTCCTCACCACCTCACATTCTTCCATCTCACTGGTCAAGTCTGTCAGAGCCATGTCTCGCACCCTGTCAGGCCCATGGCAGGTGAGACCTCTGACAGTGATGGAGTTACCACGGGCATTCAGCCAGTCATACAGCCAGCGCAGATTGCAGCCACAGTGCCAAGGATTGCCTCGCACCAGCAGCTGACCCAAGCTTTCCAGGTCTTTGAACAGTCCCCTTGGCAGAGTGGTCAGGTTGTTTCCTGACAGGTCCAGTCTCTGCAGCCTGCGCATGCCATCCAAGGAACCACGTGGCATATGAGTTAGGGCATTGTCCTGTAGAGACAGGCGCAGTAGATGGGCGCTGGGCAGGTTGACAGGTGGGGTCTGGAGGGAGTTACGGACTAGGGACAACTCAGTCAGGTTGGAAAGGCGGGAGAATGTGTCATCGGCAATGCGCTGGTTTGCCAAAAGGTTCCCATCCAGGACAAGACATCTCAGTGAGGTGAGGCCTCGGAAGGCATGTGTTGGGATAGTGGAGATTCGGTTGTCATCCAGGCGAAGTTCTTCTAGAGAGGCAGGCAGTCCTGAGGGAATACTAGATAAATGATTGCGTGAAAGGAACAGTAGGCGCAACCGTGGGTTGTCAGCAAAGGCCTGGTCCTCAATACTGACAGTGGAAATAGAGTTGTCGTCCAAATGGAGCTTCTCTAGCAACGGCATCCGAGCCAGCGCACTACGAGGAATAGTACGTATGTTGTTATCCTGCAAATGCAATTCACGGACAGTTGGTGGCAGGTGCAGGGGGAATTCATCCAGTTCATTATCATAGAGGTAGACCACACGGACGGCAAGATGGTGCTCCAAGGACGTGGGCAAACCCGGGTTGTTTATGTGGTTGTTCTGAAGGTAGAGGACAGACGCCGAAGGAGGCAGTGACGGGATGGAGCTCAGGCCACGATCATTACAGTAGATAAAGTCCTCATCACACCTGCATACAGATGGGCATATCATGTCCCTGTCTCCAATGTATCCTTGTATCGTGGCTGCAGCAAACTGAAGCATGCCAGCACGTAGTGTCAAGCAAAGAAACAGTAGGAAGAGCCGAGCCCGCAGTTTAGCCACACCCACAGGTGCCATTATGGTGAACATAAGCACTCTCTTTTCCAGATCTGTTGTTAATCCTCAAATCGTTGCAGTGAACTGGAATCCTGTGACCTCCACCCTGAGAGAGAAAGAGAAATTACAGTCAGCACTGATGCACAAATGAATTAGTTAATGGTCACAGGTGACGAGACAATTGAGGTGCTTTCAGTGAATTTTCATGAACTCAATGTGCAATATTAATATTTAGGAATGTGCTACAATTATCATATCTAAACATAATCCACAAAGACATTTTGCACTCAGTAACAAGATTGTTTTTTTTAGAATTTTGTTTCTTTAATAACATAAACATAATACTTTAATATTAATAATATCATTAGGGAAATGTGCACACATGGAAGGATCTGTAAGGATTCCCATCACAGCCTCTTGCAACATTCTGCCATCAGTTCAAAGCTTGAAGCCAACACTTTAGCCAACAATCATTATGTTGAATTAGCAACAGTAATCCAAGATTACAGGCAGTTATAAGACTAAACTTTAGTGTGTCCTGTACTAAATATTCAAAGCAGAGTGAATATTTAGTCTTCGGAAAAGCTACTCTGGAGCTGACAGACCCAATCCTACATTTAGAATTAAGCTTTGTGCATAAATATGAAGCCTTGAGAATATTCTCTAATTCTAAATTATTTAAGAGATCTTGAGAGGCTCCATAACTCCATCAGGAGTTGCCAGCAGATGGCTGCATTAGCCAGACACTCTGAATACACTTTTCATCATCAAGAAGGAACAACGTGTTTTACCTCAGAACCATTGTCTTCACGAGCAAAATTTTCATCAGGCATTAAATATGGCACAATAATACTTTGTAAAAGTTTCTACAGAAATCAACTTCTTCATCTTCTTAATTTAGTTGTATTGATTAAATAAAGCACAATAAAATAGTAATGCATGGATTCAGTATAATCTGCAGCAGAATGAAAATAATGTGACAACTAATTAACTATTTGCAGTCACCACAATTGTGCTGTGGGAGTCTACGTGAGCTGTGCTCAGAACTTGATTGGCACCACAAGTTGTTGTTGTTACTGATTAAGCGAGAGCTGTCATAACATTAAGCACATTATTGACTACAGAGATTTGGAAACTGGTACATTGCAGCACGGTGACAACTTGAGCCCATCACAGTCTTCAATAACCAGAGCCATTAGTCAAACCGTTAAGGCCCACACAGCAACAGACATAGTCAGGCTGTAGTATTGATTTTCTCACAAATCCGAGGTGATCTGCCAGAGCCAGTCGGCTCTCATGTAGATTACAGGATTCCCATGAGTGTAAGTTAGACAGCGCGATAATTAACCAAATAAATGACAACTCTGCTGGGAGTTGACTTTGCTGAACACATATTTGCAAACATTAATCTGTATGTGCTTATTCATTACCAAAATATTGAACATTTTGTTGACAAACTTTGTTGACATTTCTCTCATTTTCAAGTGTAATGAATCACCGTTTGAAAAGATAAACACCTAACACTAACAGTTTTTCAGGCTGATCAGGTATAATTTAATGGCAAGTAATCACTGTCTATCCTTGTCAATTTCAAATGTTTTGTAATTTTTTCTTACAAATGGGGGAGTGCACTTATTCTCCACTGACAGTTGATGTGAGCATGATTTTATGACCATCATATTCACCAGTATATTAGATTTAGACTTCAGGGACAAACCAAGAGGATGACATGGAGACTCTAAGGGGTGGCAGAAATACATGCCAATTTAATTGCAAACATCACATATAAGCTCCCAAATGATGATATTTTGACTGAAAAACATTATTGCAGCACCTTAGTAAAGCACTGCATATAAATATATAAAGGTGGCATTGGAAATCAATAAACTATTTTATTTCCAAATATCTTCTCTTTCTTTTTTCATTTAACTTAAGACTACCACTTAATCTAAGTTTGGGTGCTTCTTTCCAGATATTGTTCATTTATTTCTACAACCCTGACAAGGCATTATTACAGAAAGCTATATGTAAAATTTGTATCAATCATGCTGACAATCTGTTCACCAACAGGTCATACTAATAAAGATTTCTCATTGAATACCAGACTTGGGACTTTAATAGAAAATAAATGCATAATAATGCGATTATTAACAATATCACCATTTATCACTGCATTATTTTCCTAGTTAAAGCCTTATTTTATTTCTTGTTTCAGTTGTTAGATTTCCATCACCATCAGCTAAAATCACTTATTTACTTATGATGGAACTCATTTTTTGTGCCTATTTCTACCTCCCACCTCTTGAAACAGAGAAGTGCTGTTAGTTGGAACCTGGAGAGTAAAATAATTTCTGAAATTTAAAAAGCTGATATTATTGTACACTTTGTGTTATGAGTAAGAATAATATACACTGTATTCTGTTGTAAACGTTCACAAGGTTTCTGTCCTTGCATGAGTGTGTAAGGCTCAGTAGTGCTAAAGAATGGATGACTTTTGAATCCCATGAGCATCAGCAGTAAGTCTGAAAACTGGGGTATTTGGGTCAGCCCTTTAAAAACAAGATATATGTGGTGTGAGATTGAAGTGGAGCGAGAGGGATTAATAGAGCATATTGAGCTGTGATTCTCTGGATTAAGCAGGTGCTACAAAGAATGGCGGACAGTCATTTCAGGATTTTTTCTGCCTTATGGTTGCTCATTTTTCTTCTTCTATTAGAAAATGATGTAAAACCTGACTGGTCTTTGTGTTTGTGTGTGTGCATGTTTCTGCTTCGGAAGTACTGTGTGTTTGTCTACCCATGCAGGATCAAATTGCAAACATTAACCCATATGGGAACAATCTATATGGTTGCAGTCTACATTTCAGTTATCTGTAGAGGGGAGTAAAGCAGGGATGTGGGGTAATGTGTTAGCCAGACAGCCAGCCGCCTCAGGCAGAGTACAGTACACACAACAACCCCCAATCTAATACTGGAACCCAAGACTGGATCGATTTACATAAAAAAACAGAGAAGAGTGAGAGAGTGACAGAAAGCAGCTTTGAGCAAGACCTTTGAATCTCATCTCCCCATTTAGACCCCCACAGAGGGATAGGACTGGGAAATCTGGAAAACCGGATTTTGGATGACCGAAGGGGGCTGCTGATGTATCAGGAAATCCACTTTACTGATGGCAGAGAAAAGATAATAGTGGCCCACAGCTTATCTTACATTCCACGTCCATGGATCGTATTTTAGATTTACAGATTGGACATGTGGAAAGGGGAAAGGATGACGTGAAACATGATGGTTTTGGTGGTGACAGAAATAAATTGAGGGATCTGAGATAGAAAGAAATAAGAGAGGCCAGAAAAGCATGGCCTATTCATTTTGGTTAATCGTAGCGGTTGCTGGGTTTTGTTCGTGTGTGTATATAATGTTTCTTGTAATACTCTAGCTAAGAGACCATGTCTTTGCAATAATGTACTATAATCTTGAAGCTATTAAAAGATAAAAGATGGACTTTAATCCCCAAAGGAAACAAACAAGGCACAAATACGCACCGTAGCACAAAAAACTGAAATATTTTACTCTCCACAATTTGCTTCTTTCATACATGCAAAATCATGATCTTCATTGTCACTTTTATGTGGCATAAACACACACCACTGTCATCATCACAAATGATGTTCAAGTGTTTTGAATAAAGCCATCTATATTCATCGTCTCACATATTTCAAACCAAATGAGTCCCTGTGTTTGTGGCTCATAATAAATTATAATTATGAATTATTTGATGTGCCAATGCATTACACTCCTTTTAACTCTGTTATCATCTTCCCTTCTTTGAAAACATGCCATGTAAATATGCTATCGAAGCAGACTGGATAACATGTTAAAGGCTTAATAAGTAATGGATTCTTCCCATCATATGAACACAGTTTTTTTCTTGGTTTATGCACCCATTTCCTGGCATGAAGAAGTGATTAGATTTGCACTCAGCAGTTCTCATCTGAGCTGCTGACACAAAGACCCTGTTGTGTGACATATAAAGATTTGTGTTCCTGGATAAATATCATTTTCTTATTTTTGTCATACAGTCTATATTGACATTTCAATGAAAAAGACTTGTATTTTCTGATGATGGATTATGTTAAAAACAAAACAAAATCCACCAAGAGCTTAGATTCTTCAATAACATGTACAAACCAAAGATTCAATTCCATTTCAAATAAATCACATCACAATTGTATCTGGATTTGAGACATTTAACTAAAACTAGGCCAATACTTTCATTACATGTAAACACACATACAACAAATGGTTGTATGACAATGCAAGTACTTTCTGCACGTTTGCATCCAATTGCATTGGATATGAAATAAATCTAAATAAAAGAAAAGGGATAATAATAAAAACATATCGCACTACAAATTAAGAGCCCATGTTGTGTACTTTACTAGATACTGCTTTGAAAATATGCTGTAGCAAAGTAATAGAGATACAGCAGCTATAGAGTGCTTCACATAATTCACAGTTGGGGATGTACTTTTATCTTGGGGGGTGTTTGTTTGCTAGTGGGTATGCGGCTCACGGGCCCTGAAGTGACTTGATATATAGCTCTACAGCACTATGACATGTTTTATTTTTACAGCACTATAATACGTTGTGCCGTGCCACCAGTCTAATTCCTTGTCCTCTCCACTGCAGCTGCTGTTGCCCCTGCATTCTTTCGGCTCAGTGTTTCTTCCTGCCGACAGCAAGATTACAGGTAAATCCTTTCAGCATTGACAAAAGGGGCCGCAGATCTTTGCAGCAATGTGCTCCCGCATTGTGTGCAAAGGTAAGAATAAATCTAACATGATGCTGACAGGGTTTTGAGGGAGTTGTGTTCAAAATGTACCCCATGCTAACCCGGATCAATAGTGTATTGCAGTGGGTCCCTTACAGTAACGGTCATCTTGATTCAACTGAAGTGCAGTGTTTCGTCGATAAGTTTTATATGGTGACCAGATATCCCCGTTTGTCGAGGACTGTCACGGTTTCAAGCTGGGTGTCCCGAGTCCCGACAAATATCTGTTATATACTAAAATGTCCCAGTTTTCAACTTAGGTTAAGCTAAGTGCTAAAATAATAGTCCCTCATCCTGATGAAAAAGTCTACGTGTGTGCATAAGCATCGGGTGCATGCATGCATTGATGCATGCGTTCCTCATGAACGTGCATGGGTTTGCAGTAGCCTACACTTAAGGATCCTGGTTTGAGGGTTTGAAAATACAATCACCCTAGTTTAGTGCAAATTAATAAATGTTAGTATGCTAATAAGCTAAACAAAGATGGTGAACCTGGTAAACTTTATACCTGCTGAACATCAGCCTGTTTGCATTGTGACTATGAGCATGTTAGCATGCTGACGTTACATTTAGCTCAAAGCAATAATAATAATAATATTTTTTCTACTGTAATACATTGAAAAATCTCTTTTCTAATATCAAATAGCTTTAATGTTCCTAAGCAAGTATTTCCTTCTTTTGTTTGTTAATTAATGAAAAAAACAACTGACCCACATGCCTCTGGATGTTATCTATGAAGCAATTTAAAATAAAGGTCTTGATATTTAATGGGAGATTTGCTGTTCTGCCACACTGGTGGATGATACAGTGAGATAGCACGAGCTTGGCAGGCTAGCTGACAAGTAAACTTTAGAAGTGTCAGTCTGTGTCAGTGGTCATAATACAGTCTTTGATCAACGCCTCACTGGCTTCTGAAATCATTTGCACTGCTTTTAATGTTGCTGTTTTTTCCACTAATGCTGGTGCTACATAAAATAGAGGAAACGGTTTATTCTCTAGCTTCTCAATTTTGAGAAAACATACTTGATCATTTCAAACGGGACTTTTTATCTTCTGCCTTTAAGTCAAGGAGTCAGGCTGTGGTTGTCACGCTTCAGCTAGGACTCTGATTGGATTTTTTTTATTTGTGAGGAAAGGAGAGAGGGAGGTTGGTTAGCTTAATTGGTTAAATTTGAATTCAACCCTGACAAGTTGAAATAGAAACACAGGGTTGTAGGAGGCCCATGTCGCTGTGTCACATGACAGCGCTGTGCTTTCAGGGTGAAAATTAACCTCCACATCAGAATAACAACAGAGGAAAAAGAAACAGATAACATCAATGAAAAACCTCTCTGTATCGCTGACACCTTTACAGGGCTGTCAGGTTATGTCTGGCAACCATACTGGAGGTCCAACAGCTATGAAAAACATCTCACCATTGCTATAATGATGTGAAAAATATATGTGATTTAGAGTATGAAGTGATCCTCATTGCTGCAAACCATCCAAACACACCTGATTTCCACATGTCAGCATCAACAGCTGCTGCTAGTTACACTGCAACCTTTAAGTACATCTACTTAACAATTAAGTACATCTTTTTCTTTGTTTTAAATGTAATTTACCTCATTATAATATTTTATATTCTTACATTATTTGTGTCTGTCCTTATTCAACATTGTGTAATCAGATGTTTCTAGTCAGCTTTCTATTTTTGTTGTTTTGTCTGGATGAAAGTGATGGATATGTTCACATTAAAAGGAAAGTTAACATTCTTTGCACCTTTCCTATTTGAAGATCCAGACAGTGTTATTGCTTTGTATTTATGTTCTGACTTTGGTTTCTTGCAGGAAGCTGTCACAGTGTTACCATTATAATCACAACTAACAGGGAAGAAATGTTATGGTTACTTGTCCAGGAAAGTGGAATATTATTATAAGACCATTCATATACAAGTAGGTAAAGCTTAAATTAGATATATCGGCCGACATTGGCTTATTTCAAATACATCGACCATTACATTTTTATTAGATTTTTTTGTAACACCTAAATTATCAGTATCCAGTATTGGTTGAGCTTTGGTGCGTTAAGGTGTCGACTATGCCGTAGCTGTTATATACCTCCTCAAAAAGGACATCGGGGGTACACAAACACTATGTGGTCTCCACAAGTAATTGGCTGCTTGTCCAACAAGTTTCTCATGCAGAAGTTACCTTGGTGTATCTCCAATTAATGTGTACAGCCCACAGTCACTCTCACTCTCAACAGTTACTGTGTTATTACTGTGTAATTAGCACATGATGCGGCCAAGTCATGAACAATACATTGGTCTAATGTCGAGGTAACGCTGAACTCGAAACCAATATTGTAGCCACATACAGTGGTACTCCTTTGTCACAAGTATAAATTCTGCTTTTAACCTCTCAGCTTTATCTTTACTGTGCAGTATAATCTTACAACCTAAAATACTTTTTCACACCGTAAATATTCATGCTACAGCTCAGTGTGTCCTTGGCCGCAACATTTCAATACAGAAGCCACTTGCTACTGCATTCCACCAAAATAGAGAGTACTCGTAGAAAATCTAATGAATAACTGTCTTATTTCAGTGTTTGGCTGAACTGATCATTGACCAGTTTCCATCGCATGTTGGTGCCATGATCTCAGCCTGTGGCTCCCAGTCTACTGTGTTACTCATCTTCCCTGTCAGCTACTTGGATCTTCATGTTCTCATTGACACCTTCCATACCACAATTTACACATCAAAGCCTACACTGTACTTTCCAAAATCAAAACATGTCTGTGCATGTCTTCATGCACACGTCTGAGGACTCATTTTCAGTCTGCAGTAATTTAACAAAAGCAGTTCTATTTTTCAGTTACTCGCTCTCCCTCTCACAGCTTCTCCGCTCATGTATGTGGCTTGTGGGAATGATGAGGCGGCTGACTCATCACACCTTCCTTTGCAATCACGTCCTCCTTTCACTTTTGTCTTACTGTCACCTTTTAGCGTTACGTTCACAAATGTCAAAAAATGTCTTGTCCTAAAATCCTCTACGTCAACTGAATTTCAATTTTGTTCTTTTTTTCTATTTCTGTACATTTTATTCAATTGGTATTCAATCTGTAGCAGTTTCCTTCTCTCTTTCCCTCTATATCAGTCTTTTTATGCAGCGTTTGCTTAATCCCATTTTAAAGTCTTTATATCGTCTAAACAGCAGTCTAAAGGCAAACACTTCCCTTTTCTTTGACAAAAATGACTGAAATAACAAATGTTGGCAACAGTTAAAATCCACATTTGTCCAATAAAATCTTGTCCTAAGGAACATTACAGCGGTAATGCAACTTAGAAAATTAATTACAGAGCCATTAAAGAAATCTAATTTAAGTAAATGTGAGGATGGGTTTCCTTGTGAGATTGAATTGTAGTTACAGTTTAAAAGGCACTAGTATATGCATGGAGGTTTTTGTTAATAATGAAGTAAATCCGATCCTGTGTTGTCGCTATGGGAGCTGTACAAGTTTGTCTTTCACCGTATGAGAAATCACAGTGGATAAATAGATACAGACCGCCTCCAGGGCTCAGAAAAGATGCTGTGCAGTGTACACTTGACTTTGACTTCTCAGAATGTGTGGGTTTCTCTAGCATGAAATATCAACTGTAGGAGTGTTGGGATCTTAAGCAAAAGTTGTTTTGAATCCCAAAATGCTTCACAAAGTTGTTCAAAATTCATCACTCTCTTATGGCTTCATGTGATCTCACTTTCACCCCTAAACCTGGATAGCCTGGGTTCAGACAATGTTGTATTATATGTAAATCTATGAAAAGGACTTAAAAATCGTATTTTTTAAATGCACCTTTCCGACAGAATTATGACTCACATTTGGAAACCAGTAAAGCGGGAGGAGAAATCAAATGAAATCCTGCCCCTGTGGACCAATATGTTCTGGCTTTGGAATTGAAAAACAAATTGAGGCAGTCATGGTGTCACAAGATACAGTCCTCAAAGAATTGACCAATAGCAGCGAGTTAGTATATTTCATTAATGGGTGCTGGCTTTTAGTGCAACCTTTACTGATTGCTTTGTTTGGCCTCCTGCCCAAAAGGAGAAAATGAGGGGGATAATCGAGCTTTATTGCTCACTGTTTAGCCGTTGATAAGTGTTAGTTTGTTTAATGGCTTCATTTATCTCTAATTTAATTACTGCCACCATTTGAGAAGGAGGTACAGTCAAGGTGCTCCTCTGGCTTGATTTCTATTTGTTATTGCTTCAAGGTCTCATAACTTTCAACTTTTCTCGGTGAACCACAGTTTGCTGCTTTTTTGTAAAAATATCACAGAAAATTACAGGCACAGACAGTTTTCTGACTTCCAAGCAGTAGTTATATTACATTTGGTGCATTTCATACAGAGTGAGTCTCTTCTAATGCTTTTGAAATTTTGATCCTAATACAAAAGTTAATTGAGTTAGATTCACATTAGATGGGGTTAAAATGGCCCAAGTTCATGCCTCTCATATATAACCATCACATCTGAGTCACAGTGCTTCTGTTTCTCTGAGAAATAATTACTCTACCATCCTTGTAAAACCTTGAAGGTTGTTAGACAACCCTTTATATTGTCTAAAGGTAGTCCCAGAATGCTACACAGACTCCTCTAACCATCTGGATGGATTTTTTTAACCACGTTGTGATTGTATTCCCTATCCACATGTCCTTTCTCCTTTTGTAAAGGAAAACATTAACTCATCTTTTTGTAGAAAAATACAAAATATTGAAAGAAAACATAAATATACAGATATAACTTTTTTAATAAATGTTGAATTCTGGTCAATATTGTAAAATTGAGTTAGGAGATATGTCATTTCCACCTACCATCTTTGTTTGGACTATAAAAAAACACAGCTTGGGAAATGGGGTAAAAATCTTTTGTTATCGTGCAGTGGGTGGAATATTCTTTCTCTTTGAAGACTGAAAATATCTTAATTGTCCTTAATCAACTCATTAATTTATTTTTCAGAGAACTGAATGCTTAGCACTAAGATGTAATCGTAATAGATAGGGCTATAGTATTTAAATTGCATGAGGAGAAATACAGTGAGGGTGAACAAACAACAATGTTCGTCAGTGAAAAATTCAAATACAGCAGAAACGATATTATGGTTTGATCACAACACAGAGCAAAAGACTGTTCATATATTTCAAATGTATTGAAGAAACAAATAACTGAATATATGCTTACTTTTTGAAGTGGGGCTGCCAGGGAAGGAGGTTCTGCAGCACCATTTGCACTATTTTCCCCAACTCGATTCCTTCAAAGTCTGTAAACTGTGTTTTCTCCGTCTTTTGTCGACATGTGGTCCATAAACTCTGTGAAAGCAGATGCAGTAGGGGTGTGTTCTCACTTTTGTCAGGAACGACTCTTTCTTCTGTGTTTTTATGTTCAGCTTTGATGTGGATCAGTTTGTCACCACTGGCTTCAGATGTGTTCTCTGTGGAGAAAGAGAGTGACAGAAAAATCACTAGGGAGCACAACGACCATCAGTGCCAATCAAATGTCACATTTTCTGATGAAACTGTAATGGCATTACCGAAATTTCCGCATGGCTCTGCCTGCCATGAGTGTTGTTACTATATGTCATTCTCTATACTCTATTTCTATTTTTATTACTTAATCTACTCTTGGTTCGAGGATCAAGTGATTTATTCTTCATTTACCAAGCTTTCATTACATTTATTCCAAATAAATCAGACTTGCATTTGCAATAAGTGAGACTCCATTTAATCAAAAATAATGATTTAAAAAATGACTGAACGTGCTGTTTAAGTGGTTTTAACTGCAATTATAAAAGTATAAAGTCAGCAAACTTTAAAAACCTATTACTTCTCTCTTGATTTTCCATCAAATTTAATGTCATGTTCTTTTCTGCTATGTTGACGGTTGCATCACCATGATAGTCATTTAGGTTGTTAAATCAAACTAGGTTTAAAGAATGGTAGCAATCTCTGCTAAAGTATCCTGTCAACAAAGATTTCCACCAAAGCAACCTTCGACCAAGTTCTCCCAAAACAACTGCCCTACTCTCTCCTCCTTAATCTCCCTCTCACCTCCCCTTTTTTGTCACATAGTATGAAAACAAAATGGTTAATGACATCTGAATCACTCAACTACGAACCACCACCAACCATTTCTGTTGTTTTCCCAGATGAGGCCTCGAAACTCTGCCAGCAGCCCCCGCAACCCTGATCTCACTGTCTCTCCTTCACATCAATGCTGATCGGGTCTCTTTCTCACTGGCTAACATCGACTGCTTTGTGACATGAGACAGCACGCCATCTTCCTTCTAGTCAGTTCAGCTTACTCCTCTTGTCATGAAACCAAACTTCATCTGATCAGACATCTAAAACTACAGAGCAATATTGCTCCTTTAACATTTATTCTTCAATTCTTTCTCTAGCTGCCTCTAGTGAGCTCTGTAAAAATATTTTCCAAAAAAACTAACTAACAAGGGCATTTGCATCTTTTTATGCCATTTTCTGAAACCAGTTGGCACCAAATACATGTTAGGTCCTTATTAACATCAGGGGTTTGACATTGTGGGCACCCCAAAAGACAAAATTGAGACAGCTGCACCCCCACTCAATGTGGCACCATTAAAAGTAAGCGCAATTAGCTATTAGCCTTTCCAGTTTGCAATATACTCTTTGTTCTCCTATTTGAGATCATGGCGTTATTGAAAAGTGTAAGTCACACTGAATCTAAAAATATGTCCATCATGTCTGAGTGTTCAGATTTGACTGAGGTATGCACCTGTCACATTCACCTCAAGTAGTATCTTTGCCTCATGTCTCTCCCTCAGTGCCCCCTCTTTGACTTTCCCATGCCTACTAGGGAAGGCATGCCTCACAGTTTGAAAACTCCTGATAGATAAATACTGAAAACATGCACTTGGAGTCAGAGATGTAATCTTGCCACTGAACTGGAACGGAAACAAATGCAACAGTTGCCAAATATCTACGTGTTGGGCAGACAATGCACCTCATCTATGATTTAAATCCAGTATACCATCAGTTATACAGCTGGGTTATGATTAAACAATCTTTCATGTCAGATGTCAGTGCAGTATAATGAGTCAAATCAAACTGACACAAAGGGGTGATATGGAGGACTGGTTAGCACAGTACTTATATAACATAACTTGTATATCAGAGAATATAACTTTACACACTTGTGACAGCCAGAAATAAACACATATGAGGACAGAAACAATTTAATTATCAGAATAACTGTTGTAACTCACTATGCCCAGAAGGGGAGCAATGTTAATTAATTGTAAGCACAATAAACACAGTGGTATTTTGTAGGAAGAGACAGCAGAAGTGGAGATGAGATGAGATGCAGTGAGACATAAAACACAGTTCAACTGCAAGTGCATGTTTTCTGTTGAAACTAGAAGTTATTGGTTTTTTTTAAAAAGAAATAAGGATAAGTCTGTCTGATCGGTCATTACAAGACTTCTAACATTAATACATCAATCGATTCAAGAAACCTGAAAAAAAATACATTTGATTGAAATCAAGATTTGGTGTTTCCTGTGAAGTGAGCCATTGCCTACCCAGCCAATGCTCGCTGCTTTTATAAACACTGTGTTAAAGGTATCAAGAAAAGAGTCAGAATCTTCCCCTCAAAGGAGGTCCAACAGGGCCAGACCATCTTCCCTCACTACACTAAACCCCTTGGCTCTGTCACAGCATCCCATAATTCCTCCTATCATTGCTATGACACTTAACTGACCTTTTGATTCCCAGCTCTGACACACAGGTTGGGCTGCATATCTCCAATTTTCTAGCCGAAATCTCCAATTGGATTCCTGCCAAACACCTCCCGATTGACCTTGACAAGACTGAGCCGCTGTTCTCCTCTCAGGAATCCTGCCCTTAACAAGAGCCGTCAATCACAATGACATCCGCACAGTCACTCCTGCCCAGACCGACGTTTAGTTTGATCTTAGAAAACCAACTGCTACAGCTGCTATTGCAGATATCCTGTGTGTAAAATCTGCTGACTCAGACGCAGTTGCTTGTGCAAAAACTCTTTGTCTCCCATCTGGACTGCTCCAGCTCCGATCTGGCTGAGCAACCTGAAAATAACTGCAACAAGACAAGCTGTCAAACTAAACTTCAAAATGTACTTGGGCTTGTTTCCGATTACTGTAATACAAAAGTGGTGTCTATGCAGGTCTGATTTTGAGATACTTTTTAAAGTAATTGAAGAGGTTATTGAAGAGATTTAATCAAATGGAACCAAACAGCAAATTTCTAAAGTGCAAGTAAATGGCAGATGTGTAAATCTGCAAGAATTTCAGTGTGTGATTAGCTTAGCCTAGCATAAAGACTGGAAGCAAAGGGGAAAAGCTAGCTTGGCTCAGCCCGAAGTTACCAGCAACTCTAAAATTGCCTTGTTTACATGATGCAGCTTGTTTGTTTAACCCATACGTGAACAGAAGGAATGTAAAAAGGATGATTTGTGATTTTAAGGAGTTGGAACTATTTCTTGCAGCCTAACGAAAAACAGTTCTCCCAACTCTCTGAACATTAATTTGTGCAACCTGCACAAACAATAATTCACCATGTTGGAAACGAAACTTGAAATGCCAAGTAAAAAAAGACATATACTGCTATACAGGACTGTAGGTGAGGGACTCCTTTATGTAACGTCACCTGACGCAATGTGAAAAAAAGATGCTCAAAAGTGCCTATTTTGTCCTGTGAATGTCTGTCCTTATGTTTAAAGACACATAAAATCACACATCACTTTTCTATGAAATTTAACGTAAAGACTCAGTGAGAAATTCAGCCTGCAAGTTGCTCTTTAACACAAATGACATGGGATTTATATAAATCTTTTCAGTTTACTTTCAGAAAGAAAGCAAACACGTATTTTCCGAAACAACTACTATTCATTAAAGTCATAATCTGTGTACAATGCTTTGGAGACAATCATATAGTCAATAATTAATTTTGCCTAAAAAAAGGCTTTGTTACACATCTCTGTTGCTATAGTGCTTCTCTAAGTTACTGTTTTTATGTGGGTATAAATAAAAGATTCAAATGAGTGTGTGTGTTGGTGTGTGTGTTTTAAATTGTTTTTCCCTGACTGTGATTTAGTAGTGATAGACAGCAAAGGTGCAGAACCTGAAGCTGAAATGATCCGACACCCCCCCCCCCCACACACACACACACACACACTGCCCTCACACACTGATAGCCTACGATGTGATCAGACTTTCAACGCAGCTGCACATAATGTCTATTCACTGACAGGGAGGTGGTAGAGAGTAGCGTAGACTGGGATGACAAAGATGACACATAATTGAGACAAAAGGCACAAAGTGAGATGATTTCACATGAACAGTTAGCTCGGACCTTTCTTTATCATTGTCCCGAAGTTGTTCTCGCCGTTTCCTATTCAGCGCTTTGCTGTTTCACTTTTTTCCTCTGAGGCCCATTTCAATGACAACTGAAAGAGCATTCTCTCTTCCCTCGTTAACCGAGGAGTGCATCAGTCCTAATAAGAAAGCTTTTACACGGTTAATTAAGAGACACTGTAATGCAGTATGTAATGCTCAATTTACTCATCTCATTCTCCCCCTCGTCCTCTTTAATTTCATTCGGAATCAATCTGTCGGACTCTCTTTTCTTCCCTATTATGTGGACTTTTCTACATCTACACTGTGCTTATGACTGTCCAATTTGCTCGTGCCGGGTCCATTTTGAGCCTTTCCAATGGTCCCCTCTTCCACTGCGCTCTCTGATCGGCCATTTCTTTTAATTCTCAGCCTTGATGTTGCTAATTTGGGGCAGAGGAGAGGGGAGAGAAGGGAGAGGAGGAAAAAAAACAAGAAATAGGGAAATAAATGAGCTGGCTGGGAGAGATATTACAATGATAAAACGCTGGAAATAGGGGGCAGCATTCACCGCAGCACAAATATTGGCAGGAACTGAGCTGCAAGGACTTGCGAGTGAAACTAATGTAAACATGGAGGGAATATAGAGTGAAGAGGAAAAGAGGAGCTGTGAAAATAGAGTGGGATAGTGTTGAAGTGGAAGCAGATGAGTAAATAGACCGGCCACACTTAAAGGACAAAAAGAAGAAGATAAGGTGTGGACGTTACGAGGAGGAAACAAACAGAGCGGACACTTGAGAGCGAGCTGAGGTTGCCGTTTTAAAGGTCCGCACGTTTGAACATTAATTAAAAGTTATCCACTGATGAATTGCCCTGTGATGAATTGTTTCCCTTACCATAAAAACTGTGTATGCATCCCAGAGGGATAGAGGCAGGCCACTAAATCTGTCACCCATGTTTTTCATGCTCTCTGCTTTTGACAGTAATGAGCCAGGCCAGTATGATCGGCTGTTCAGCGGCTGATTAAAAGTAGTTTCCTCTAATACATGGATTTACTTTGACATTTCGTACGCAGGAAAACCTAATGGTTTCATAACAGTGATGCAAGTAATTATTTTCCTTAGCAATTCAGTCGTTCTTTTGATTAATAAATGAACCGTTTCATTTTTAAAATGTTAAAAGAGGAAAATGCTCATCACAGATCCTAGAGCCCAAGGTGACTTGGTATTAAGAATGTATCAAATGACAATGGGAAAACAATGTAAATATGTAAATTGTCGCTCGTAGTGATGAACCAGAAGAGAATCGTCATACTGAGTTCATGACAAGACGCAGGTTCATGTTCTTGAGTTAGATAAAAAGGAGATTTTAGCTGGAAAGCTAATGTGATTATTGTTCTTGTGTAGCGTAGCTGCTGTCTGGCTGCTAGTCAGTGTTCGTCTGCATAAGAGATAACACTGACGTAACTGCTTTTTCCAAATATGGTTTCAGATGAAGTGCTTTGATTGGCTGTATGGAAACAAGCTCTCTGTCTATGTAGACAGATTCCTAAAGGTATTATGACGGAGTCATGCAAAAACGGGCGAATAAAAACCAAAAATATCAAATATACATTTATCCATTTGGGTTGAGATTTTTTCTTAAAAAGAAAACACAGGACATATGATTTAGAGCAGATGTGTATGCTATAACAGGAGTGAAACATGCAATTTAACTCATTTTTAAGAGTCTGGAGCCAGTGAAATGTTTTTTTTTAATTATTTGTCAGTTATTAATTGATTATCAGAATTGCTGCTCATGAATCTTCCGTCAGTTGACTACAGTTGCAACAATTACCCAATGAATCAACCAACAGAAAATGAATCTGTTACTATTTTGATAATTTTGACATTTTAGTATTTTTTCAAAAAATACTCCAGCTTCTCAAATGTCAGGAGGCTTTTTCTTATCTTAGACAATAATAAACTGAATATCTTTGGATTCGTCTGGCCCCCTTACCCTTCCCACCCGACCTGCATCTGGTTGGGCTGATCACAACCATTTATCTCATGTGGGGCGAGTTTGGTACGATGACAGCGTAGAGGAGCAACTGTCTGTGTTGAATCCACTATCACTTAAACAAGCTGGATGGTGTATTTTCTCTAAAAGAACAAGCAACTGCACCTAAAGCTTCTATTGATAAGAACGATGTGTTTGCTGTACTTTCGTCAGGATTTGGTAAGTTTAATTTACTAACTACACTACATCACACACTTTGTTGCTCTGATTGGTAGTAGTTCTATCTATTTGCGTTCAGAGGAATTGTGATCCACGTCGTTTGATAACGCCCCTCGAAAATGAGAGAGATTCTGAACTAATTCCATTTTGCAAATTGGTCTGACAATGCCAGGCTATATCTTCGGTTAGACAAAACGAGATGTTCGAAGACGTCACCTTGGACTGTGAGAAACTGTAACATGTATTTTTCAGTAATCGACTAATCGACAAAATAATTGGCAGATTAATCGATAATGAAAGTAATCGTTACAGTAAAGTTGCGGCCCTACAGTTGAGTAACCGATTAATCAGTCACAATCGGTTTCAGCCTCTCTTCATAAAGTCAGCTTTGAGTGCAACATGCATTAACAGCAAAATCACAGAATAGCTGAAGTAAGCTTCAATCATGTAAAATGCTTTGTCATGCAAACAGGTGAGCTGCTAACATCTCACCATTCATGAATTCAAATATACCTCACCCTAGGTGGCACACTCAGAATTGCATAAGGCGAGACAATCGTGCATGTCACAAACATGTACAAGAAAGCTGCATTGAGGCTGTTATATGACGCGAAGTGGAGACAAATTGCAGAGTTGCAAGCCGAAATGGTTCATGGCCTCGGCTGAGTCTGATAAATTCCGTCCGCTGAGCTCCACTAATCACTGCAGCCTGTCACAGACACGCCCCTCTTCCCCAGAGAGACGACGATCACGCGCCTGATCTCAGGGCGCCCACTGGCCGACCCCACATAACACACACTTATGGACACACCCATGCAAACCCCTCCACACATTTAGACGTGCGCTCTCTATCCATGAATTCACTGATTGTCAAACGGATCACAATCAGAATACAGCTTGAGTTTCCTCTGCTTCTCTCCCTGGTAACGGAACAAAAAATCCTTTTTTCTGCCCCCTGTGTGTTTTTTGTGACTCGCAGGAAGCCATAAACTGCATACTACAGCACAAAAATTTCCATATCTATCATTCTTAATCGTTCCTCTATTCCACCACCATCTCACACACACAAACACAGTCAGTGTACTCGTTTGTAAGCTGTATCAGTGTAATTGATGCAATGACTGGAAATAAACAGGCAATTTAAGTGCTGGACACCTCACTGCTCTCTCTCTCTCTCCTTCCTTCTCTCTCCACTGCTCTCTCTCCCACCTCTATGTTTCCTCTTTGTCCGCTCACACACACACAGCCACACATACATTGTGGACTATCTCACAATCGAACAAGGTGGAATAAGGGACAAGGTCAACATGCTGAGGGAAAAAAAAAAACGTGTGAGATGGAGAGGAAATTAGGCAGGATAAGAATAGAGAGGGACAGAGGGCATGCAGAAAACAAAGACTAATCTCACAGATGACTCATGTCTAGATGGCCTGCTTAATGACAAATTCACAGCCACATGAGAGAAGGAAACAGACCGTGTTATCACCCACCAAACTACTACCATTTTCGGGTTTCGACCATATGCTTGTTCATTTGGATGCCTGCAGCTCACAGGAGGTGCAGTTCAGCTAGCGCTTTCACCTTCTAAAATTTTCCTCTAAAAAGTCTTCCCTGTTTGCGTGATGGGTCGCCCTCACTCGGCCACTCAGCCAAGCGGACAGTGTTCCAACCTCTCCTGCCTGCAGCGAGCTCAGACCAAAAAAAGACAGAAATAGCCCAAGCTGATCCAACTGGCCACGTCAATCTGACCAGGCTGCAGCACAGAGCAACAGCCGCTCTAAAGATCCCTCATGTGTGCATTCACATGTTCCACGGTGTAAGTACATTGTGGACATGTGTGCATCTACATTCTGACCCGCAGCAAGACTAATTACTTAAAAGCTACATGTCAAAATGTGTATTTGCTTGTCTTATTCTGCACATGTATATGACAGCATTAATCTGATCCCACTTGGTCCTGTTAGCATCAGTTGGGAACAGTCATGCTGCATGAATATAAAAAGGTTGCAGCCGGTTCTGTAAGCTGCAGAGTTCATAATAAACAAGGTCTAATAATTTAATGGGTCTGCATGTTGACATATCCCATGGGCTGCCATACTGTCTGTACATGAGGTAATAGGAAAAGAGTCAAGCATAAAATGATACAGCAGGACTTGTGAAATGGAGAGCGGCAGCAGAAACTAAGAACCCAAGAAAAAGAACAGGAGGTACAGTTTCCTTCGCCTTCTTCAGGCTTCCTCCGTTCTTGATGGAAAAAGCGCCTCTAGAGTATCCTCAGATGGCCCCAGGGACCCAGATCATCAAGAGCCTCAAAAAACCACATAGTTTTATGCGCCTGTGACAAAATCTAAATTAAATACAACATTCCCATTTAGAAAATTAATGTTATGTTATTTGAGAGGTTTGAGCTGTTTCTATTACTGTCTGTTCAGTTTGGATGGTAGGATTCGGACTGTACAGTGAGTTCTTGAAGTGTGTAGTGCCCCTGTCTATAGAGCGGATAATGCCAATCAGCAGCAGCTACAGTGGCAGTGACTGAATCACAAGGATTCTATATATTTTCCCCCGGTGCACCCTGGCAAATCAACCAGGTTTTTTATCTCTATCATTAAACCTGTTGACCTCCATAAAGCCATCGTTTCTGGGGAGAAAAAAGCTCTACGTGTGAATACTGTCTCTTGTGACCTTTGACCACAGCACTGCTGCTCAGCTGTATTTTCAGGACTGATGACATTTGCTCTCCTGCTGAGAAAAATACAGTTGTCATCTTTCAAACTGAATGCCCTTGACTCAGCCTACAGAGCAACTCAACCTTGACTTATGTCTGGACATCACTTTGACAGCATTTTACAGAACTAAATAAACATTCACTTCATTCAGAAATGAATCACTTCAGCAGGCCCTTGTTGGTACAGTGATGTGCTGTAATACTATTACTTGTATGGATATTTATACCGTGGACTCTTATGTACATGTATTTTGTCTTTGTTGGTCCTGAGTCTTGTATTACAATAAGCTAAAACATTTCACATGAACAATCAATAAAGGATTGTATGGTTGAAAACGTGAACTACTTTATTTTGACATTTTGAGACATAAGTCTAAATATAGTAATAATAAATACAAAAGCACCCAACTAAAGACACACTAAATGTTTTACATGGAGTCTTTAAGTCTTTAAGTTTTTGAAAAGGCCCAAAATGTGACTGATTGTAGTCTTTGTTTTCACTGCCATCAACTTTCAATAACAACGGACTGAATAGTGCATGAACCCAACAGTAAAGTTGTGGATTGACAAACTAACACTAAAAAGCCTCATAGAGTTGACGGGAACTGCAGATTGAGGTATATATCTCTCAGTGGGTTTTCACATACAATTCATTCATTTCATATAATTGTTGTGAGGCACCGCAGGGCTATAACGTGAAACACAATAACATATTAATAACAACTATACAATAGTAGACTTACATTGCCATGCAGCAACAATATGATTTTAATTGACTTTTAGCTATGCTAGCAGCAGGCTCTAAGGCTGTCTGTTGGTCATTTCATCACTTTGGTCCAAACTAAAATATTACTGTTACAATTATATACCTAAAATAAATAAATAAATAAATAAATAAATAAATAATATAAATATATAACTATTGGCAGGTTGCTATAACATGTCCCCCTCAGGATAAATATGAATAACTTTGGTGTTCCCCTAACTTTTTATTTAGTGCCACCATCATTGAGTTAGACACTATACCCGCTAAACATCATAATGTTAGCACTGTCAATGTGAGCATGTTACTGCAGTATGGTGACGTTAGCCTTCAACTCAAAGCCAAGATGCAGTGGTGTACAGTCTAACTATACAGTCTCTGGCTGTAGACTCTTAGTCGTTATACTGTATGGAAATTATTCATGGAAAAATCAATGGCTGCCTGAAAAGTAGGGAAAAACATTCCACATTTAAATTTTAAATTCTACAGTTTACATTACATGACAACAAGCAGTTTTGGGTCTAAAATTAGCAAAAAATAATATGCTTCTAAAGTATGGACCAGATGATCGAAATTCTTGTCATAATACATATATTGCTTTTTCTCACTACCGTTTTATTTCTTATTTTGATCTTCACTACTGTATGTTCTTTCTGTTCCAATCTCACCTCTCCCTCCCGCTCTTACTGATGTGCATGCTCATTCTCCCTTGAAAGACTTCCCTTCTTGATGGTAGCATTATCACCGCAACCTCCTGACAAACAAACCCCCACTCATACAACAAAGCACACTGACGCACACACACTGTACTGTACATACACACACACACACACACACACACACACACACACACACTGCGTAGGCTCTCTGCAGTGCCTCTACCTCATTGACCACAGTATAATACTTCATTAGCTATATAGCAGATTTTACCGTTCTAAGTGAGATTAGCTTCCTTTGTCTCCTTTTCGCCTCTGAAAAGCTCCCTGCCATAAACCTTCTCTCCAGTCACAAAGCCAATAACCTCAATGTCAAGAAATTTTATGTTTTCCTGGCATTTTTTTTTTTATTATCAATTTATTCCTTTATTCTCAGAGAGTGTGTGTTCTGGATGAAATCCATGGCCAAAGGACTGATTGTGACTCTAAAAACTGTGACACTATAAAAATACACATGTGAAGGACTCCCAGAGGGGTCAAAAGCTTCCGCTTATTAGCTAGAAAATAGAGAAACCTGGTGCTTGTATAAAAAGGGTATGGTGCAATTTTCTAAAAAGGTCATAAATCATAGAATATACTGTAATGTGTTGATATATTTAACAACTCACTTCTGTAATATTAAACACCCACAGTATTAACAATCAAACTGCTTAAGGCTGTTCCATAAAGGGCAGCCATTTGTCTTTCTGCACAGAGCAAAGTTAAAAAATTCAGGAGGCAGACCGGGGCCACAGAACTCCATTTTAAACCTTCTGAGAAATTTTCAGCGCAATTGATCATCACACTTCATTTCACAAAGCACAAAGCCTGAAGCGCAGAGAGAGGACTGCTCAGTGGCAGGAGGAGGGAAGGAAATCAGAAACAGTAAACCTGTCCATCTGGGCCCCGTCTGTGTGGGCTGCTGGTTATTGCACCCTGACAGGGCATCCACACTGCGAGCGGCTGATGTGTCGCTGTAATCTGACCTAGTGTGGGCGGTGCAACAGATTGCTCTGATTGCTTCTGTGTTCTGATCTTGTGCACCTACAAAGTTTAGAACAGGCAAATTATTAATGTTTTCGCTGTTTTACCATAGCAATCTCCATAGCTGACTGCAGGCAAGCACCAAATGGGAAGCATTAATCTGAAACTATTAACTGAAAATGTTACAAGAAAAATAAAGCTGTGAGCTGACATTTTCACTTTTATAAAATACTAAACAGGAATTGATTATATGGGAAGCTTATGAGTCCTACAGGCAAAGTTTGTGACAATGTGTATAATTACCAATTATATATGCAGTGTATTATACTGTATGTGCCATGTTTAATTAGTCATGCAGCATGGCAATTATGAAGGTTTGACCTAAGCGACCCCAATGATCACATTTAATTTCACAGGTAGTTTTCTGTCCCAACTTCTGTTACTCTCCTGTTCTAACTTTGTATTTTTTTATGACATTGATATCCATGACTGAATTAGCAATAATCAAAGATTAAAAAGGAGCTCTTTTAGGAGTCATTTATTAAGAGTTTAACACTCAGTTATTCTTCATCAGGACTGTGTGGGTGCGATTGTGTCAGATTTAATTGACAGCAACCAAACAATTTACCAACATTGAACCAGATTCTGATTCAGATGCTCCTGATTGATGCACAGAAGTATGTGACATCACCTTTTTTCAAGTCCCACCCACTTCAAACCAGAGAGGACTGCAGCCTGTTCTCTGTGCATATGACAAAAAGCTTTGAAACTTTGATAGTGGACAGTGCAGAGGCAACAGGAAATGAGTCCTCAGGAAACTGCTAAAACTGTTCTGCACGTATCTTTTTCTGTAGTTTTACAGGGTTGAAACACTATGAGCAACTGCAATCACCATCTCATCCATTTTTCACATATTTATCATAGATTGAAATAACAACAATATTCAGTCAGTTTGGCTGCCTGCCAGTTGTTTCCAGCTATTCACATTGGCAGATTTCTGGTAACGTGTTGCTCACAGAGTGTCTGAACACAGCCATACGCAAATGTTCCCTTTCCTTTAATACATTTTGACCTTATCCACTTTTATTTTGGACTGATTCCATTCAGGTCTCCTGGCAGAATAAGAGCAGTGATCTTGCTTGCGAGCCATTTCACTGGGCCTTCTGTGATGGTTTGTGAATTATTCATTTAAACATGATTGACCGGGGGGATTGAATTACGGGATTGATTGATCATTGGGCTCGTAAAAAGGAATCCCAATGACCACTGAAACCCAAGTGTGACTTAAATGACTAAAGGGCGGAGCGGCCTCGGCAGGCTGACATGCTCAGAAAATGCATCGCTCAGGTTTTGGTTCACAACATCCCTCATTCTTGTTACTTTTTCTGTAAAAAAAAACAAAAAAACATGTATGTGATGGATATAAGCTGAGGGGGCTAAAAAATATAAGAAATAAGAACGGACGTGGTACGATAAATCTGTTATGTGTCACTTTACTGAAGAGGCTACAGATTGTGGCTGCAATTAGCAAGTATTTGCCTAAATGATTCATGGATTGGTCTTTAAAATATCAGCAAGTTGTAAATAATGCACTTCCCAAAACCCAAAGATTCCGTTTAGTGTGATAGAAGACCAAGAAAACCAGAAAATATCTACATCTGAGAAGCTGGAACCGTTTAATTTTGCCATTTTTTCTTGAAAATTGAACTGAACTGAACTATTAATCTACCCTCAAAGTTGTTGTCAATTAATTTCCTGAAAATCAATCAATTAATCAACTTATCGTAGCAGCTCTAATAAAGATACTGGAGGTAATTTGCAATCTGCAAGAAACGATGCTCTCCTCCTGCCCTGTGCCACCAACCGCCACCAATCTCCCTTTATGTGTAATAAAGTGATTTATCAGACTTCTAGTGCAAATGCAAAGACAAATAATGTCACCTGTATAGTGTAAGGGTTTTGTGGCTGTTTGCTTTGGTAATTATACAAATGTCTCAGATATCTTTGTAGTAATGGTAGTAATCAGTAGACTGCTGGATGTTAACACTTCGCAACATTCAAAGATATCCGATTTTATATAGAAAGGTCTGTGAGCTGTTTCGTGTTTTTGCAGGAGATTATTGTTGCTGGTGTTTCTGTCTCAGACTCTGATTCTCTCTCTGTGTCTGTCTCCCCCATCAAAGCAAAACAACAAATCTCTGTAACCCTGATTTTTCATTACTGCCTGTCTTGCTTTATCCCTTAAGGTTCAAGTCTGAGCTTTGTGTTTTGTCCATTTCTTTTTTCTATTTCGTGTATTTCTGTGTTGCATGAAGTGCTAGACCTGCCCTCCTTCTGTACTGGAATAATCCCAGATTACACATAGCTATTGAGTGTGTGTGTATACCCTCATATGCCGTGCCTTGTTTTCTTTTACTCTGTATGTATGTTTTATCTAATCTTGTGTCATGCAATTTCCTCTTTGCAATCACTGACCTCTGCACCTCCATAAATTGCTGTTAAATTCTGCAATTCAGCCCCTACAAAACACTAATCAGATCTCGGATTTCCAGAGCTGCCGTTCAGTCTTCATCAACCAGAGAATCTGACCCAAATGTCACTCCCCATTTAGAGTGAAAGAAAAGGAAGGGGGGGTCTGCAGATGGGGAATTCTTGAAAATGAACAAATTATGCAAGAATAATCATACTAACTCCTTCTTGATGCCTGCCCCTCCTGTTTTCAACCCCACTTATCAGTCAGAATGTCACATATTCAAGCCTCAGCTCAGTATCAGCTGTGCTGTATGTAGTGTGAAGCTGAACATTTATATAAGTGTGTGAGTGTTTTCGCACAGGGGGGAGCGGGACGGCACTCGCTGTTTGTATAATAAAAGGTGCTCTTTGCATATTGCAGAGTCATTACAGGAGATGTCTTCCTTTTGCTGAATTTAAGGCAAAGCAGCAACCTCTTTTTTGGGGGAGGAAGAAAAAGGGAGGAAAAAAGCCACACGAGCAACAAAGCGGAACTTAATTATTGCTCGTAGTAGCCTTTCAGAAGCTATGAGCACAAACATTTTCATCAAGATGTTTGCACATAGGGAATGGATTTTAGGATTTCAATCTATCTGCTTTGTTATATTTGTAAAACATTTATCAAAAATTTAAATCAGTCCACAAGTCATTGTTTTTTTCTGATCAATTCTTCTCCGCATGCTGCTGCTTTCAGTGGTTGATTTTATGGCAGCTGCCTGCATGGCCTTCAGCCTCGATCTGTCCCACTGGATTCATTTACAGGCCCTCTGTGAATGTACTGTTGCATGTTTTAATGGCCACAAAGCTCTGCGGGCAGTAGGGAGTGTAATGCGTGCTGCATGTGTTTGAGCTGTCCAAAAAAGAGCAGCAATAGGAGACACAGAGCTGCAGCACGCATGAGTCAGTCACGTTCAAATGTGTATTTTCCTAAGTCAGTTGGCAAATATCTGCACTTGGGTTGGCATGCCCACTGTACCCTACTGGCTGCCAGCTGTCACTCAGGAAGACGGAAAGAAAGATGGAGGATGGAGAACGAGGGTGGAGGGGGGGGGGCTAAAGGGAGTGGTGATGATGTGAGGAAGCCCCAAGGCTTTCTTTCTCTCCTGTTTCTCATTTGTCTCTCTGATGATAACAAAAAACATGGCAGCCTGAAAGAAGAGAGGTCGACGAGAAAAAAGAGAGGAAAACAATGCTGAAGGAAAAGAAACAGAGCAAGCGTGATATGGAAAAAGAAATATGACAAACCATTTTTCATGTTTATGGCAAAATTACTAAGTATGCAGGCCACAACATGGTGATTCTTAATGTATTAGTACAAATGAGTGCACCCTGGGGTTCACTGTGACATTAACCATATACAACAATGAATTTATGCACACTTTTATAAGTGGAAAATGTGATGTGAAAAGTCTCTTCTTGATGCCACACTTGGCACTGCATGTTGGTTTTTGAGCAAGTAAATAGAGTTATTCAAATTTTTCCCATTAGGATCCAACCACTACTACAATTACTAGCAAACAGCAGAAAAATGAACTGTCTGTTTTTAAGAAAAGCTTGTTTTCTGCTCCTGTATGATGAATGAAGACCATTGTGAACCCCTAATGCAGCCTGCGGCACTAACAACACACTGTACAAAATGTGATGTCATGACTTCTCTCTCTGACTTTGGGACCATCAATCAACCGACAGTCACAGTTACGCTGCACAGAGAGAATTTCAGCTTAGTTACTCTAAAAAAAGTGTCAGCAGCGTGTGCGCTGAGGTTTGGGTTGGAAATACTGTATATCAGCATGTACTGTACATTGGATTTGACATGTAGTTACTTGATATTCTTTTCACTGCTGCAGCAGATTTACAGATTAATAGATTTCTTGAAGCCTTTCATGTTACATGGCAAGAGACACATGCAGATACAACTTGCTCATATTGCACCTCATGGGAAACATTAATATTTAATAACTTTGGCCTATACACCAGTTTACAACTGAGCAGCAATCTGCAGCTAGGGTGCTTCTGACAGCCTTTGAATTTGTGTGTGTATTTTGTCAACAAATGTCAGATACAGCTCTATTACTAACATACTAAAGTCAGCATGAATGCTTTGGCTTTTCATAAGACTCATTTCTGTGATTTACAGAGAACAGGGTTTGACAGATCACTAAATCATTAGAAGACACTTTCTGTGGCTTCTGCTAGATTTAAACGCTTTAGTGTCTACAAATGTCAATACTGTTGGGCCTCTGAGAGCTTCATTTAGAGCCTCGACGTAAAAAAAGGAAAACCACCGTTAACTGCTGTTGTTTTGCATTTTAAATTTCAAATGTCTCAGCTCTCTAAATGTCTCTTTTGAATTCACATGACTAATTTTCCAAAACACTCAATAAACTATATTTATCAGCATGTTCACTTTAGTTTGGGCCTCAAACTCTGACAGCCTCTTCTGTGTTACACAATAAGATTTATTAGAGTATTCAAGGTTGCATTAGACTGCATTATCAAACAGATGTTTTTATTACACTCAGATAAAGGGTATTTGTACATACAGTGGTTGTATTAAAGCGGTTATGAGCTATACATTGTTTAAAAGATGCTGTGCGGGCTCAACTGGTGTTTTTTAGGGTAAAAAGAAGAATGCGTAGGATATAGAAAATGAAGTTCACGTGCCAGAAGAACAGATTTCCAATGGGAAGACTGGGCTCCAGCAAGCAAGCAGAAGGTTTGATTTTTTTCATTACTGCATTGAATATGATCAACGTTATATCTCCTGCATCTATGTACACAGCGCCTGTTCCTAAAATGAAGGACAAATGAAAATTGAGTGCGAATGTAGTTTGCTTTTTCATATCAGTGTAATATATGAAGGAGGAAATGATATTGCCTGTGGTAGAGCAACATAGAGCTCTTTTAAGACAGAAGAATTGTGATTTTATTCCAGCTCAGTACACTCTCACAAGCAGCTTCAAGCTATTGATGTCTGTTCCCTCAACTATTGTTATTCGACATTCAATTCAGGGACTCCAGAACACCACTTTGTAAAAGTAAAGCTGCAAATTGGACAACGTCAATGCAACGATGACCCCACATCCACACACAGCTTTCATCTGCACAAAGCTTACAGCTACAGTACTAATGAACTGGTCACTCTGCATGCACAGTTGAAGTACAGCAACTCAATTACTCATAGCATTAAACCAGCTTTCTGTTTTGAAGGCTGAGGCATCAAGAGTTTTTTGGGTTTTTTTCGTCTGTAAAAATGGCAGACATTCAAAATACTCAAAAAGACTAAATTAATGCAGGACGCTGTGTTTCTTTAGCCTCAAACCACAGTAAATGGTTATATCAGCAGCACAGCTGATGTAATCAGGGAGAGATATGCACTGCACACACAGCAAGACTGAAGCATAGCAGGGGAGGGAGAGCAGTTCCTGTCTGGTCTTTTTAGTGATATCGTGAAATTGTCAATCTCTCATCTTTGCACCTGCACTGGCTTCGATTCAGTTTTAGAATGTGAGTTTCAACCTCGCAACTTCTTTTGCATATTTACCAAAGCCTGATCTGACTGGTAGGATCTATAGGAGTGTCTATATGCTGTAGGACTGGCTGTTAGAGTGACACCAGCTGGTGAGGTGAACTCAAGTCCCCCTTCACCACCCGTTATGTTCCAAATATGTTTGAATTGATTAAAAAGGATGATTAACAATAACATAACTTAAAATCATTTTAAGTCTATAAAGAGGAAATTAGAATTTCAACTGTTTATCCATTTCTTTTAGCTCGCTATTTCAATGTCTCTATTCTTCTGTGTTGCGAAACAGTTAACTGCACTCTCAATCACAGCACCTGGTGTCAGGTGTTTGGCTCATTGTGTAATAGGTGTAATAACTTATGATCTTTATGGTCTATTTGTATGCTTTTAGTGCTTGACTTCATTACATTTTGATTCTTGAAAACAACATGTCAAATGACATGTTTGAAGGTCCATTTCATGCATCACAGCACCTGAAGAGACTTGTTTTTTCTTAGGCAGCTGCTAAATTGCATGCTAGGTTGCATAAATACAGTCAATATAGAGAAGGGAGAACTTTGATTGAATGTTTGAGTTGCTGTTACAAAAATGTTTTTTATTTTTATCAAACCACCTATTCTATAATTTACCTCACACAAAAATGAGTCTTACAGTGAAGACTACATACTGTTGGAAGTCATTTCAGGTGGTTAATATTGATTGATTGGTATATCATATTTCATGCTAATTTGCAATCGGCATTACAATAATCAACAGCAATTAGGGAACAATTGGAAGTGTTTTCATGTCCATTTGTATTTTATTTGCCTTGGAAGGATTTAGTTTTGGAGTGCATGTGCTGATATCGCCATTCCCACTCTGCCAAATAAATAGCACTCATAAAACTCAGGCGTCTGCTGCACAGGATGGCAGGAAGTTTACAATAAATGTCTTGATAAATCCACAAAAGACAGTGTTGCCAACTCTTCTCCAATGAAATACACTAATGACTGCTCAAAAAGTCACACAAAGAAGATGATGCAATCGCTTAATTTACATGTAAATGAAGTTAATAGGTGTTTATCATCAGAATGAAAGAATTTACAACATAAAAAGGGAAAGATGGATGCTGTGAGTGGAGAGTGAGCTAAAACTGGTCTATGGAGATGCAGTTGCTCCATTAGCTGGAAGAAGACAGACACATCCTGACACAAGCTGCCCCTCTCTGGTATCCCAGCCAGCTGACTAAAACTGGTCCAATGAACCTCAGTTTTGTCAGCAGTAGTTCAACGTGCTGTTTACCCTGCAAATGTACAACTAATTAATTTGTGGTCATGGCCAAAGATAGAGGCTGTCCAGCTCAGTGCAGGCCTGTGGCAAGGGTACCAACACCAAAGGCTCCACTGGTTCCAGAAAGCCCTCCCTTTCTCTTCCTTCCCTTCCTCCCCTCTAATGCTTTCACTGGAGAAGAGAGGGACTGTGTTTCTGTTCCTGCTGCTGCAAAAGGCAAGTTGCTCAAGAACGGCTTTCATTAAAACAGCAAAAAACAGTTGGATGCAAAACCCATTTAAAATATGTCACATTTCTTAAAAACTAATGTATGCCCACAAAGGTTTTGCAGAAATTAGATCCCTTAAAGAGGCTGAAAGGTTGCTGAAAAACAACAACATTCTTTAATGGCAAAGGTATTGACTTCAGCAATACCTTTAAGATGATTTATTTTTCATACAACAACTTTAGATTGCACCAATTTTCCCTACTATGCAATTGTAAGAAGAGTAATAATGTGTTTCACCAGATAAATGTAGGTGAGGTCCTTTTTATACCTATCATTTGAATATATGCTCATAAATTTTGCATTTTGTTACAGAGTAGTACTAATTGGTAGCCTACTCATGTATCACCTGAATCAGTGCTGTTTTAACACTATGGCATTGGAAAATAACATGGTGGGTTTCTTGGAATGACTTACCTTGCAATTAACAATCTGAGTCAATAGACTGACTATAGGTGCTTTCCGTCAAAATCAATCTGAATTTATTTTTATGAGCTGTTCTAATCCTGTTTCTCAGTCCACCTCCAGTCTGTTCTGACAAGTTTCCACCTACTGCCCACCAAAGACACTGAAAACCATCAATTTTTCAGCTGTAATGGCAACAATGGGTAGCGGGAAGGCTGTCATTCCTATAATGACTGTGCTGTCATGAATATAATGGCTATGCTGTTATGTTTTATAGACAGGAAGTTCACATATTCCCAGTGTGAGCAAGAAGTACTGTGGCTGAGGGCAGCTAGCTTTGCTGGGCTGAAATTGCACCATTTCGATCTGATTTTGTGAGGGTGTTTTGTGGCCATGCCGAGCAGCCTGTAATGGTAAGCAGAGGGAAGGCCGACATGAGATGAAGGAAGATTTGAACGTGCTGCAGAAACACAGCCGACTGATCTTTAAGTTTGTATGTTCAAAGCTTTGATGCACCATTTTCTTGCCTGTCTTGAATGACGTCTCCGTGAAAAAGCCATGTTGATGTGATGTGGCGTATTGAAACTAATCTGTCAGAGATGAGTGCAAAATGATCTGGACATCAGTCAAACGTCAATAATATCAATAAGTCAAATGTCAGTGAGTAATGTTACCTTGCATTCACAGCCAATGGAAAGGAGCAGTAATGATTGGGGACTGGTTTATCACTGGCAGCAACAGCACACGTCTCTGATCTGCTACAGGTTGCCAAATAAGGCACACTTACAGCGAGCTGGTCATTATTGAAAGTAAGCCCCAAGGCGAAATGCAATAATGAATGGCTCCCTATACATTATCCTGCTTATTACATAGCTGCTTACCAAAGACATTAATCATCTGACACAAGATACTGATTTTAAATGTTTTTCTTTAATGCAATGCAGTAATTAACAAGGCAGATCAGTACTGCAGCCATAGAAACGTTTGTAACTAGCATCCATGGTTAAGTTGAGAAAGACATGGACAGCAACATAAACAAATTCATCAGGACTGCTGTACAGTCTCTGACAGGCAATAAACAAGTATTGTGCTCTCCAGATAATAAGTATGCTCTAATGTGGGTTTTGCAGTAACTACAGATAACTTCAAATCAACAAATATTAAAAAAACACACACACTGAAAAGCCACACAAAGACTTCAATGTTCCGGCCGTATCTACAAACGAATGAATTAGAAAGCCACACTATTCAATAACCATGTTAATGACAGAGCATGTAATAGCACTGGAAGAGGCTGCATGGTGCCTGAGCTAGTCATCCAATAGCGAATCTCAATTGCTTGCATTTTTATTGATGTATTATGAAGCCATGCAAATCAATTCAGCAACACTCTGCAGCATCAGCATCGTAGTCACAGTGCAACTAGAGGGATTTCTTTTTAAGGTACGGGTAAGTCATAAGACTGAGCAATGTAATCAGCGAGGCCATTCACCATGACTGCCATCATTACTGCCAGACGCGGCCTCGGTGCCAGCGAGTCAGAGGGTAGTCCATCCAAGAATATTTCTTCCAACTTCCACAAGATGAATTCCTTTGGAGATGCCATCTGTTTGTCTATCGTCCGTGTGCCATGTGCGCAGGTTAGATCAAGTTATTGCATGTCTCAAGCCTTCTTATTCATATGGGCCCTCAAGTCCTCGTCACCTGTTTTGTTTTACCTCTGTGAAGTGCCCCTCTGTGGGCATTTCTCACGCCAAATCTACCTTCATTTCTGATATTCAGCACACGATTACGCAACAAACTGCATTGGAAATAAACTGTATGTACCGGGGTTGGTCAACATCATCGAACAAAATCCTTTCATAATCAGACACTAATGCTTGAGATTTGGTTCCCTTAGAGCTGCTGAAAAGGCTGCTTCTGTCATGAGGTTGGCCCATGGCATTGACAGGACATTTACATGGAAGAGGCTTGATGTTTGCACTGATGACACAAGACATGCTGCAAAAGTGTTCACATTTGGCTCATTTTGCTTATTGTATGGACTTCTTCCATTTTAATTCTAGATCAGCTCAGCGAGTGCATGAAGCAGGCTGTGGACACGTGAGCACCTCCCTGACCGAACCTCTGAACCACAATATCTATTTTTCACATGTTCAGATTTTGCTGCATGTTATGTTGATGTCAGCTTCATTGCATCCAACTGTTTTACCGACCTAATGACAATTTAATGGGCATACATGGTGAGAGGCACTGCTGCAGGAGTAATATATGCAGTAATTCTGTCCACAAGTCAAATAAGTCAATGGGAACCTGGCAGTAGGGGGTGGGGTGTGTGGGCTTTCAGGTTATCCAGAACTCACCCTTAACTAAACTTTACAATCAGACCCAAAGCAGAATGGAGGGCTATATTTAAACAGAGCCAAAATTATTCTTGAAAGCATTGTTTGAAATAGATTTTCTTTCACCTGATTCTACCTAAAATGCAGACCTTGAATACACATTTCCAGCACAAATGTACCAGAAATATCACAACTTACATTTTTGTTGCTTCAGTATTCTGCTTTTCTCTCTCTCTCTCTCTCTCTCTCTCTCTCTCTCTCTCTCTCTCTCTTGCATGAAGACCTGCGCCGATCACTGCCTAATGCCTGTATCTTTTATGTTGTGTCTTCTCCTTTGTTTGAATTTATATCCAGACTGGGCCTCTGAACCAGAATCCTCTCCTTATATATCTGACTGCCAGCCACTCACTGAAAGACGTCCCCTCAATCAAAGTGGTTTGTGGCATTTGCAAAGAGGCGATTGTATTGTTTCACTGACAGACCCTATTATTCCTTATACCGTGCCACACAAGACAAGAAGACAGATCTAATGTTGTTGGACTATAAGGCGCAATAAAACCCTGATGAGGTGATTTATTTATTTTTAAATTTTTTGGGCTGATCGGATGATGGAAAGCATATTGGCAGTCCGCGCACATCAATCAAGGCTCACCTACCGGATGGTGCTTCGGATGCCACGCTTTTTTCCCCTGTCTCCGCTATGTTTGATGCAAAGTCCCTCAGATTTGGCCGCCCTTTTCCCGCACGGGTCCTCCGGTGTCCTCCAGAAGCAGGTGTGACCACAATCTCGCCTTGTTGTATTCCCATATGTTGTCGCCAGCGCAATTATGAATGCTCCAGTTGATGGGTGACTGGATAGTCTGTGTGATCATGTGCTGCCAGCTCCTCTCTCTCTCTCTCTCTCTCTCTCTCTCTCTCTCTCTCTCTCTCTCTCTCTCTCTCTCTCTCTCCCCTCTCTCTCTCTCTCTCTCTGTCTCCTCTCTGTAACTGCTCCCTCCGCCCGATTATCTCCCCGCTGCGGCACTGCCTACATGGTAATACGGAGAAATAAAACGTGCCTGACTCGCTGGCGAACTTGTGCGCCTTATTATGGCAATTAGTCGCCGGACCGGTCTGTGCTTGCTCATCCGTGCGCCTTTGAAAAAAAAAGAGAAGAAAACTGGTCCCTCTCAGCTACATCCGCTATTTGCACTGAATAAATTGCCCCCGAGAAGCTGAAACGTGTTTTATTTTCTGAAAGAGAGGGGGAAAAAATATCTCTCCAATGTGCCGGCTGGGTCTAGAGGAGAGGAGCAGAGGAGAGAAAGACTGAGGCGTAAAAAGGATGGAGAGGATTAAAGGAGGAGGAGGCTGGAACACAATTGTGAAAGCCTTTCCTCTATATGTCATTTGAATAACAGTGAGGCACGCTGCATATTTCCGAGATCTCTCTCTCTCTCTCTCTCTCCATCTCTCTCTGTCTCTCTTTCACTCAGCTGTTCTCTCTTTTTTTTTTACTGTACTGTGAACGTGTGCAAAGCAGGCTATAGAGATCAGTGATAAATATGTTGCAAATGAAAATTCAACTATCTATCTATCTATCTATCTATCTATCCTCCTGAATGAATAATATCATCACCAGGAGTCTCAGTGCAGTTGCATTTTGAACAGTTCTCTGCAGATTTTGGTCTCAGTGTAACTCCGTCTTTGTCAGACTGATGGATGTTGGGTTTTTTTTCATTAGTGCCCCACTCTGATCTGCACAGCATGTTGGGCAGGTTATGATTCTGTCCAATCATGGCACTGTTAGTTCGAGCCTCGACAGCGAGTGTTTTCAAAGTGGTCCTCAAATTGGTTGGACATCTGTTCCAGTCCCCAGAGTGATGTGGACCACGGCTCGCTGTGGGAGGAAGTGGGCCCATGTGAGGACCGAGTGTTGCGAATCCCACCGGCGGGGCTGAGCTCAGACCAGCTGCTTACATTTCAGTTGTGCATCAAAAACCAACACTTGTCAGCTTGAAAGCTCGCCATGAATCAGCTGGTGTGATTAGGTGTGGCACAGAAAATGTGCCGTCTCTACAGTTCTGATATTGCTTCATGCCCCTCGATCATGTAATATGAAAACCACGGCTTGTGATTTGTGTGGAAAAGCAAAATTTTATACATAAAAGGCAAAACTGTGAGCAAAGATCAGTGACTCCTATAATTACAATGCAGAGCGTCAGCATATGACATTAATGATTCAATAGGACCTTGAAAAATGAAAAATGCAGCTACTCGTAGCTTTCTGTACCATCATGCACTCCTGTGCTCGAAGTACATTTGATATAATTTTGTGAGCATCAAATTTATGTCAGTGCTTCTCTGGGAAACAATTACTGTAACATCTGAGAGTGTTATAGCGTGGCAAAAAGTGATAACCATGGCCCTTTAAAAAAACAGAGCAGAGGGGACTGCAAGTAACCTACAAGTGGCTCTCCTCTCTGTGAGATGAAACTCGACAGGCAGGCAAGGAGGCCTGTAACCTACACTAAACCTGTTTGAGAGGTCCTGTTTCTCAGCCCTGTGACAGGCCTTCTCTCTTTGCTTTAAGCTTTCAGTATCTGGTCTGCACAGGAATGTACATCGTAATAATCCTCATCTGAATCACAAACCTGTTCATTAATCTGCCGTGATTTTATAAAGGTGTTGTGACAGATGATTTTCATGCAGACTTGTTTGTTGTTGTCAGAGTTGCCTATCTAAGGTGCATGCCCCTGGAAAACTGTGTGACACCAGCGTTGAGCTAAATGTGCACGTAGCTCCTTAAGACATGTGCTACCAGAAAGAGGCACTATCTATCATTATGTGTATGCCAGTTGTCGATAGGTCCGATCACTGCTGGAGTCTTGCAGCCAGGTCCAAGCGTTTCAGCGGCTCTGCAGGCTGACTGTTGACTTTTTACAACCGCTGTGCTTCATTTATTTGGCTGCCTGGGATGCTTGTTGAAACACTAAGAGGGCCACTGCACCAGTTGTGTTGTACTGGCTAATGTCAACAACCTTGTTTGAGTGCATGACTCGCTGTCAGAAATTGAGAGCACATTTTCAAATGTGTTAATTAAATGTACCTGCTTCTCACAATAGAGGTTACGTCTGCAGTGGTCTAGATGGTTAGGCTGATGACGTTGCTGTCCTTGACAGACCCATGTATTCTAACTCCTCTTTATAGCCAGCTGTTAAGATCCTTTTGTGATAAAGTGGCTCTCCGTCCATCCATTGGGCTAGCCTATTGTACTGCTAAATGCGATTTGCCATTAACAGGGCTATATTGTAATTAGACGGCAGATTGAGTGAGAGCTCTAGTGTTGCGTGATGTTTAACACATTCTCTGCAGCCGGAATGGTCCAAAATGGCTCAGATATGTAAATTCTGAACAAAGAATGCTAAGCAGGGAAAAATAGAAATGGAGAATTCAGGTGACTGCAGGGGAAACCGCTGTAGTTTGCTGTAGTTTGCTGTAGTTTAGAGTAATATTTTGAAGTAGTTTGCTTTATATCATTAAGATATAATGATGTGGTTGAGATCATGATGTTCAAAATCACCTTTCCCCCTCAATCTGTGGGAGTGCCTAGCCAGTGTTCAGAGTGAATCTAATATCTGACCCCCCTTGTGACATTTTGTTCATGTTTTTTCGCTCCCACTGCCACTGCTCTCCATCTATGCTGCATTTCGTTCCTTATCCTCCCTCTCCATGGCGTCTCAGTGGGAGTGGGAGTGTAATTACGCAGTCAGACGGTGTTTACAGACGCAAAAGCGCCTTAATTTATTCCAACAGTTAGCAGTAATTCTCCACTTTAATTTATAGCTCCTCCACCCAGTGGGAAAACAAGAGCGGCAGATAGTGAGAATGAGGGAGAGAGAGAACGAGCATATGGGCGTTATATTACTGAATACAGTTGACTACAACTTCTACAAGGCTTACACACACGTAAAAGCCATCACCATTGGTTTTACTGCACATTTAAGTTGTTTTTTTCCAATCAGTGGTGGGTTTTAACCTGCTCTATAATGGGGGGAATGCAAACAAAAAAAGATGTTCATGGCGTGTCCTGCAGATGGCCAATAGTAATATTATTGTCAGGTCAGACCATAGACCATGAAGGGTAGTTTAGTTAGTCTTTATTGTCACTTAATCAACACTGTGGTTGGGTAGTAATACCAATGTGTTACACTTCTTTTCTTGTAAACATGTTTCCAGCCTCTTTTAGGTGTGATTTACCAGAAGCTAGGAGTTTTTTTCAGGCCAAAAGTCCATTTACTCCTGTGTTTTCTTAACTTGTAAGCCCCTCTAAAGCGGTGAACACTGGTGAGAAAACTGGCATTGATTACATTCATACTACTGCCTCACAACAGCTACAACGGTTCTTATTGACTTTTTGGAAACTGTGTGAGGCAAGGTACAATACCTTAATGACCACACCAAAAGAATTATGTCAAGATACCCGAGAAAAACAGCTAGCTGAACTGCAGCAGCCGGCGTGGAAACATGCCTCTCCATCCCCAGCATGAAAGTGCAGTATTGATGCGGTCGTTGATGGCAATTTGAAACAGGAACAAGTCAACAAGAATGGAAAAGAAAGCCCAGACCAAATCTTTGCATTGTGAGCTCTCTTTGAAATCTTAATCTTAAAAATATATGAAAGAAAGCAAATGAGTGCTTAAAGACTTTTACACTCTTTTCTTACGTCTGTATCCTCCATTCTCCTATTGAAATCATCACCCAGGAAACAAACATTGATAAACCTAAAGGGTTCCAAATTGGACGAACCTGATTTACTCATTTAGCTCAAGTTCATTTAATGCAATGCTAGAATAAGCTTAAATTCCTCGATAGCCAACATTACAGCGAAGCACTAATAAGACCATTAACAGGAGTGCAGGAGTCAAAGCCACAGGGGCCTGACAATGAATGTGACAAATCTTCCTGCATGGCCAAAATGATCATTTATAATAGGGAAACACTAATTAAAGAAACAAGGATTTTTTAGTGCAAGAGAGAGAAAGAAGATATATTATGTAAGGGGCTTCAGAGAGCAGAGGACTGTAGTGAAGAAAGGGATATGTAGGTGAAAACAGAGGCACTGATTGCGGTGTTGACTGGGAACATGAAGCTGACTCCAGCAGCAATGAACCACGAATGAGTAGTTGATGTGACGTTGGGTGGAGCCGCAGTTCTGTCACCACAGGGAAAAGAGAGCTAACCCAAGAGCAGACACAAAAACAGGCTGCATTCTGCGTCAAAATGATCATGTGCACTTCAGCAAATAAGCTGCATCTGTCACCCGTCACAAATGTCAGCGGTAAAGCCACACAAAATTGGCAGAGAGTCGGCTCATCTGGCAAGTCTCTTTAGTAATTAGGGCAGACTAAATGATATCACTGGGTTGTGCTGGTGAGCCAGTAGTCAACACACACCATGTAACTGTGACCTGGTTTGAGTCTGGCTGGAAACTTGTGAAATGTCATCCTCCTTTTAAAGAGACAAGGCAAAGAAGAACAAACGGGATGTGTGTAAGTGCAGGCAATTTGCAATTAGCTGTAATTATCAGGGAGGTCAAGAGAGCTCACCAAGCTTAAAGTCATGGACATTTTTTTTTAAAGGGGATAAAAATTCTATGCAGTGCTTAACCAGAAATATTGTCTTTTTTAATCCATGCATTGTTCTTCCTTGTTGGTACTTTACCCACAGTGCAACTCAACTTGATTCACTCCACTGTACAGATTCAGGTGTGTTATATAGAGATGAAACTTTTAGTCTGTGACATAACTTGATGCAGTTTATCAGACTTTACGCAGCTCTTCCTGGAGCTACAAAAGGCTTTTTACATTGTACATTGTACACAGCTGTATGCAGTAGTACTACCAGGCACCTGGAAACACATTTGGATGGGTAAAACCAGTGGAGTTCCCCTTTAATGGAACAACAGTATAGCCACTGATGTGCACATTAGAATTAAAACTGGGCACGTATACTGTAGGCATAGAAATAGAATATATCCAAGGTGAGGGGCTATAAGACTCTCGCCTGCTCTCTCCAAACAATGACACTACCCTCCTTCTGCCAAAAGAAAAATTCGAATAGGCTCCCCTATTTTCTCCTAGCCCCATAATTATCATACCGTCCCTGAAAGCCACTGAAAACCTAGTTTGAAATTTTAATTACTGTTCTATGATGATGAAGTATTTATCACTAAATAAGCAACAATTCAAGGTTAAAGTCTCTAAAAAATATATCAACACCTATTTAGGTACCTAACACACAAAAAAAAGTTAATCAGGACTGTATGGGTGTAGTCTGGTCAGATTTGATTAACAGTGTTGGCAAGAGAGTGTGAAACAACCCATAACTGTCATTAGATTCTGATTGTAATATTGCTCAAATCTGATTGGTGTGTTTCAAACGGAGTAACGCCCACTTAAAACCAGTGAGAAGAGTAAGTTCATAGTAAGAAGCTGATTGGTAAAATGGGTCACTTCCAGAGAAAATACAAACCTAAGATATGTATGTACATTTCCACACGTTTAAAGGCATTATTGCATATTAAGATACTATTTGTCACATGATATAGAAATGAAATCTAATCAGACAAACACATTGCAAACCTTTACCTTCTCATTTAAGAGCAGAGCCATTACACTGTGGATGTTCTTCAACTTTGCTCATCAAGAATTAGATGACTGAAGTCACTTGGTTCTTGAGTGTGATGTTGGTACTGAATGGGAACATTAGATACCACAGAAGCCCATAAACACTGTAGAGAGGGAGATCAATCTTGTCTCCAGACTGGGAATGGATAACAACACTGAGCATGTTAAGTTTGTGGATACTGTGTTTCTTGATATTTTACACCCTTTTAGGTAAACCAGGAAAAAGATATAAATCATTGCAGTAAATTTCCACAGAAACCATCAAGACCCAATACAAGTACATCATAAAACACAATCACAGAATAATTTGTGGATAATAAATTTAGCGTACAGTCTGTGAGGCTTGCAACAGTGGGCCATTTCACAGCCAGTTTGACTATAAATGGCTCAAAGCCTTCTTCATCTTAAATACATTTACATATTCCGAATTGCTACAATATAAAGATTAAAGAACTGAAGTTGAAATTTCCTCACCTGTCACATCATCCAATTTTAAACAGTGAGATAAAACTGAGCAAAGCATGTAACGTTCAAAGGACTGCTTATGAACGCTGGAAATTTCACATTCATGCAAAAGTAAATGGGTTTTGTGAGAACCATAACAATGTGCTTTCCAACCATATCACTTTTCTGTGGGGCCTCAGACTATAAACACAATCACGTTCCCGCTCTGTCATTTACATAGACATTTCCGTGTTCATTCTCCCTTTAAACCATTCATGCCTTTTCTTCATTAGAGACACATGAAATAAGCAATAGATGGGCAACCCATGTCGATCAGCAATATGTTTTATTGCTGGATAATAAAACAGGTGATAAACAGGCGTGAAAGGAAGGGAAGAGTTAAAATGTTCATTTCAGACTTTAATGTCCCCTTATCCTATTCATGCAATCAACAAACCATCTAAGCGCGCTGCAAAGGGTAGTGATCCATTACAGCATGATAACAGTCATTTTGACTAGATGAACTGAGTCAGACCACTCAACTAAACCCGAAGCAGCTGTCAAAATCAACATAAATGACGTGACCTGCTAACTAATAAATCCCAACTGCTCTGTATAGTATGTTTGTCCTTGTGGGTAATTTAATTGTATTTTTAAAAGTGACGTTGGTCTCATCTGTTACGTCTGTCCTTGTTTCTCCTACTTCACTAAATACTCCTGGGATCCTTTTCCTGCTGGTGCTGCCGTGGGAGAGGAATTACTGTCAGGCTGGACTCCTTCAGATTTCAGTGGGGGGGTTTACTGTCGAGAGTCATCCCTCCTGTTATTTTACCATACAGAGTGGCATTTTCCCCCCAGGACTCACCAAGTCGCAACCAAATATTTACAGAGGCACACATTCTTAAAATCCACATCGTAGCCATCATTTGTGCCCTGCAGAGGCAGATGTGAAGCATTCTTGGCACAGAGCAGGCTGGCACAGCAGGATGAGTGAGGTAGGGAGGAAGTGAACGGGAAAGTGAGAGAAACTCAGCCTTAAGGAGGTGTTTGGGCACAGCATCACCACATGTCGGTGGGCCAACAGGGCTAATAAGTCGGTTGATATTTTGTACTTTCCTTATTTTCAACTAATCCTGTGAAAAAACAAAATACTACCCAGTATTGTTTGTGTGGCTAAAGCCTGATATATCTTATTCCCCTGTGCCAAAGAGACATTAAAAACACATTAATGAGCCAGACTGTTGCACTGGGTGACATGTTCCTTCATTACTGTGAACACACACACTGTAGTTTATTTTGACTTTATCCCCCATATCCCACATTACTGCTGTAAATACTCACTAGTGCACCAAATGTAGACTAATCTTCAGCTGAAAATAGTCCCCAAACAAATGCACTCCTGTTTGAGTGAAATTTGTTAAAAACTACAGTGTCCAGCTGTTGTAGGAAATAATTTAGCCCTTTTTAAATTAAAAGTATACAGCCTATTTCTGAGGCTTTTTTAAACAATTAAGACACACCAAGGCATTGTTGCTTTTGGTCTCTTCGTAGAATTTGTTGATGATAACAAACATATAAAACATTACCAGTCTTATCCTTTAACAGACTATAGAGGGTTAGTTATTCTCAGCATGAAGCTCATCCCCCACAACTGCTGAAGGCTTGCTAAATTACTTAACAAAGTTTCCTTGTTGATGATTCCCAATTAATGATCTAATTTTCCACACCACTGAGCTGACTTACTCTGTCCTGCAACATACGGGGCAGAAATATTGGAGGCAGGGAAGGGAGACAAAATCACCACAAATGCATATTGTTGGGGGGTGTGAGTGAGTGTTACCAGGAAATCCTCTCTCCTCCTACATCACCATTACTGTACCTTCGTCACACAACATGTATCTATCTGTTAGTCTGCAACGCATCTGTTTGCTGGCTTTTATTCCGAGTGATTGAGAATGGGCCTGTAGTATTTAAGTTATTATTGATATATTATTATATTATATCATATCTTAAATTGTTAAAAATGAGTAGAATGTTATATTTGTGGTTAACAAAAAAAACAACACATTTATACCATATGCAAAACACTGCATGGGATTAGCATAAAGTGCTATAAAGTGGGCATGTCTGCAGAGGGGAGCCTCACGTGTAACCATAGAACCCATTTTCCTTCAGATATCTTGAGGTCAGAGGTCAAGTGGTCCCTTTGAAAATGGCCATGCCAGTTGCTATTGTGAAGGGAGCAAAACTAGATGACCATACGTGGCAAGGCTGGTACCATTGGATGCATTAGGTTATCTTGATTTGATACCAGTATCTTCACTCTAGCTTTCATAAAGAGCCAACTGCAGCCTCTGAAAGACTGGAAGAGGTAAAGTTAATTGGGTGGCCAGTCAGATTTCAGGGGTAGCCAACTCAGGCCCTTCTTCTGGAAATGCCCCTGCATGACTCTTCACATATGGCAGCTTAGCTTGTTACAGCTCTGTTGTACGTTTTTCTCCTGTAAGCCTGTTCTTTAACTTCAGTGCTTTACACCTACTCTTTGGCCTTTGGACTTGAATATTAAGAAGCTGACAACATTCCAGGCTATTTGTATAAGAATTACAAAATGATGCTTGGGCTGAGAAATCATAAAAAGGCCCCAGTCTTAAGCAAAGTGGCTGGCAATAACTGAACAGCAGATAATAAATACATATTTAATGAGTTAACCTGAAATAAATGAGAGGGTAAGTGTGTAGCAAGATGCTTATCTGTAATTTAACAGTGGAACGGGTGTTGGGTTGTAGGAGATAGAAATGTTTGGAACCTTTAAGACTGTGTTATTTGAGGGAACCGTTTTAGTGCCAATGACAGCACTCACTCTCCCAGCAGGAGTCACTGGGGAGAGATACTGAGGGCAGCTATCGATCCAGTGATCTGCTCTGCATGTGGGCAGGGAGTCACAAGTGCAAAACAGTCCTTTATTTCCCACTAACCTACATGAAACAATTTTATGGTGGAAGGAGGCAGAAAAGCTTTAGAGTCTGCAAGGAGGTCAGAGCTGTGTCCAGCTCCCTGGTGCAGTAAATGGCTTCATGCCAAGCTGCGAGAACAGCTCTGGATGTTGCTGTTGTTGATTTTCTGTCACACCTTTCTCATCTGTCCTGTCCAGTGCAACATCTGCCAGAACTTCAACAGGATCAAAACGGTCATCAGGGACAGATGTTCCCCCTTTTATACCTGAACGTTTACAGTAAATTACCTTTCACTGAAATTGAGCTCAATGTTGGCTTTGCAAACTGCACTGCAAAACTAAGCATGGCCTAATTTAAATATATGTCAAATATGTCATATATACAGTGTCTACCATGCATCCTTAAAGCAGGGGTAAATGGTGCATTTGTTAGGGATTATTTTCAGCTGCGGATTAATACACATTTAGTGCCTAAAAAGTATTTTACAATTTCCAGCAGCAAGATGCTATGTGGGATGGCCCAAACTAAACTACATTGCCCATGTTGATTGTAGTCACTCAACATGCACTAGCTTTTGGAAAATAATAGAACTCTACAACACAGAGGAATAAGATATATCTGACTTTTCACAAAACAAATATCACCGGACTGATCCTTAACGTTGCTTTACTAAAAAAAAATTCTTGGTTTTCAGTTCAATTTAGCAATTTTGATCATAGTTTATTCATTCATAGTCAAGCAAAGAGGCTCCTGAACATACTGAATGCTAAACATTTATCTTCATCTACTATTTGGGATCACACATGGGGAGTATGTATCTGTTTGCCCAGGAACAATACATGAGACTAAGTGAGGCAATGCATGAGAAGGAACTAAATTAATAATGAAGCTACCACAACACGGATTTTTTTCCTTCATCGTGCATTATCAACCTCTCCTCCCTCCTTTCCTCCAATCACTCCCTCACCACACACACACACACACACACACACACACACACACACACACACACACACACACACACACACACACTGCCACCACAACTCCTCCTGCATTCAGCATCTGAAGCATCTCAGTGGTGATTATTATGCCTCGCTGTTTGTGCACAAGAATGCAGGAATGCATTTCATGTCTCCTTCAGCAGCTTGTGCCAGTTTCAGCGCATATGTGGCCCATGAATGCATTGTTACTGCTCAGCTCGAGTGATAGCTGTAGGCGCTCTGATAGCTGCTGTACACGTACACAACTGCTAAGAGTGATTAAGTGGCTGTTAATAAGAGCAGCGCAGACTCCACAATAGAGCTGATTGTGTTTCATCAGAAACGGTGGTCCTGTGTGCTGCATGTCAGTCTTGTGTGTGCCTGTAAAGGCACTCATGCATTACAAGGGCTTGACCCAGATCACAGATAGACATGATAATGCATGACAGGTTGTCCTTTTGAAAGCCCTGTGTCCTAAAAGGCAGACTGGCCATTCAGTCTACATGTCTGATACCCTGAAGAATAAAGCAGGTCTGAGTTTTCCTTTAAATTTCACTGTATGTTAAATCTATAAAACAAACCCACACTGTATGAGATTGTTTCAGTAACTGCTTGTCCCAGTGTTTCTTTACAGCTATATGCGTACTTTGAGTGAAATATGTAAACCTAAAACACCTTGATTTTAATGCTGAACCATTGCATCAAATGGAAGTATTCTGTGTGTTGTGCATAATTTTATACATATTAGCCTCCTATTCAGAATATATTTGGCACGATTGGAAACTTTAAGATCCCAACTATAATTTAGATTAAATGTAAGTTTAAATAAAGCAGAGTTTAATAGGTCGTAAAGGAAAATGTCCTTGGATTGAGCCCTCACATTAATGTGTGAGACTTGCGGCTCTGACTTTGGACATGTGAACATTATATTCGCAAAAAAGCCCAGCCAAGATCTTATTCCAGTTACAAGAAGCTCTAAAAATACACTCAGGATGTTCTCACATACTAGGATGTCAACTTAAGCACAGTTTCCATGGCATCTGCAAGCATATTCAGATTATATTTATTCATTATAGATGGGGACGTGTGAGCATGACATTAAAGATGCAGACAAACAGCTTATCCCAAAGACTTTAAAGGCGCTCTTCACCAAACAAACAAAGATAATGTATTATTCAAATAATCTCATGTCGTGAAACTGTACCACAAATTCCTCTGCTTTGAGTTATTCAGAGTTAATGAGGCTGAATTTATCCTCTGAGCGGTGTCATCTTAGGGACACATACTCCATGTGGAGGGGAAGTGACAGTTCACCCTGGTAGAACATTTTATAGTTCACCATTACTGACTCTACATGACCTCATGAACGTTATTCCAACAATTTTGCTGCTCTGATGATCTTTAGTCAACGGGATGTTATTTGTTTTCATTTTGCGCAGTTATTAATGTCGAGAGTTTGTGAAGATAAAACGCCGGCAGCAACAGCAGGCCTGCAGGGCAGCTAATACTGGAGGCAGGACTACTCCTCAACTTCTCTGGTGGTACAGTGAGCACGCTGGGCAGAGTGAAGTGTTCTGCTAAAGTGAGATCATTCAAAATGCAGCTCTGTGAAATAAGCAGTATGGTAATGGCAAATCCCTTTAACATTTAATCAGTAGGGTTGACTAGTAGCTGTTTAGTTGTCACTGGTGGAAATGGCATTTTGACTAAATAAAATGTTAATCTAGGATATCTGTAAAATAATTTTGACATAAATATATTTTCACATCAAGTCAAAATGTATGTACAGATATCTTTAATTTAATTATGGATATCAATAATTCCATTTTCACTAGTGAGAATAACAGTTACAAATTTCTGCAAATGGATTTCCACGTGTTAAAAAAGGATTGTAACCAGTGGGAATGTAACTTTGCATTTCAGATATCAACAATTGATTTCCAAAATGTCTGACACATCAACAAACCATTTCAGATTTGAACATATGCCACTGAAGATATCTACAGTACCATTTTGACTAGAGTCCATTATATATATATATATATATAAAATTCAATTCTGACTTGTTTTAAAAAATAATAACATTATCATTTTAGATATCTCAAATATACTTAGAAATTAGTTATAAATATATTTTTTTCTATACAATTGTATTTCAGGTATCTGAAATTGCATTCTTACCAGTTCCAATTCCAAGATGACATGAATGAATGAATGTCATCTAAGATCAGTTGTAGATATCTACAGTGATCACTGCTCATAGTTAGAACTGAATTGTTGATATCAATAACGTCTGCTTAATGAGAAATGAATCGTCATCGAAATTATAACTAGTCAAACAAGCTAGCTAGCTGCTATTGCTGCTACTGATTAAATGTTAAATGCGTTTGACATAGTATGGTGGCCTGAGAGCTAAACTACATGCAAAATACAAATGCAAATAGATAAAACCAAGCAAATGAATAAGTGGCGTTAATGTAAATTTCAACAAGGTTTTGTGTCTGACAATTTAGTTATAACAGTGCGATACATAAGACATTATGAAGAATCGATAACATGGTTACAGTATGCAGTTGATAAATTCTTTAGTTGTTTAAATCTGGAATAGCTGGTGCATGTAAACACACTCAGTGAATGTATCCATGACAGTGTCTAATGTTCCATCTGAATCTATGTGCAGGTTAGTATTCATCTCTCTCCATAATCTAGTCTGTTAACGTTTCTCGCTGTCTCCTCAAGCGTTTAACCTTGTCAGAGATAGGCTGGGATCCATTAAGATTTCCTGAAAGGGTTGAGCATTACAGGCTCATTTAGAATGACTTCCATTTTTAATAAACTGCTCACAGCCCTGCAGATCAGATACCGAGGAGGTGCACTTAACAATGCCGGAGAGATAGATATGCCTCATAATTTATATTACACAAAAGCTTAGGAAATCATACCAGTGCTCCCTCCATGATTTCCCCTCCTTTTATTTTGTTCAGCTCCTTCCTCCTCTTTGTGAAAGCTCTTTTCACACCACCCGATCTTAGTTTGACATATTCAACATGTTTAAAAGCTGCTGCGTCATCCTTTCAGGTTTGCCCTGCTGAAACTCTAGTGTGATTTCTTTATATGCTGCAGTGATGTTTACCTTTTTTTTACAGACTTGGATTATTTTGTTTGTACATGGCATCACCGCTGCCAGCTGAATCTATAACAGTCTGAACAGGCTTGTTAAAGTGGATCACTGGCAGAGAAACTGTCCTGTGGATATTACCACCGGTGATTTTACATTTTTACAGCACACTCAAGATTACACTGGTATTTGTATCATTACACAATTGTGCCCAAAGATGGACGTGTGCGGAGAGGTAATGATCATATCTCAGCTGAACCAGAAATGATGGGATGAGAATAAAGAGGACAGGGTTAACAGACAGTGAGAGGGGTGATGGGTGCCAGAGGGGAGGGTGAGGTTAATGGAACTGGGGGAGTGAAAGTGTAGGGAAGGCTGTTTAAATGGTATGTGAATTGAAAATGCCTTTTCAGCTGGTGAATCAATACACACTTTCTCTGTTCTGAGTATCTGTCGGTTAGTGAAGACTCTTTTACTACAGAGGTGAGAGAGTGTAGGGCGAAGAGAAACAGAGTAAAGACCTTTCAATGTGCACTCTTATACACTCTCATTGTGTCGACAGATTCATTCATCTCAGGTTTACCGTCTTTACTTCTTTCAAAATCCAAATATCTGCCATCTACCCAGTTAATTTAGCAAAGGAATGTGCTGCTTGAGAAACATGTCTTTATCGTTCCACTGTCTCTGAGGTTGACCTGCGTGATTATGGGAAGGCAGCTCTGTGCGTAGGGCATGACTCCGTTTTCTGAGAGCTATTCACAGATGTTAGCTACTGCAAAATTAAAGTTGCTTGTGCAAATGCCACTGAGTCAGAGAAGGACAAAAGTAAGAGGAAGGAAGTAGACGTACACAACAAAGGATCACTCTCACTCATTCTCCAACACAAGGTTGCTGTCCAATGGTGCACTCACCCCATGAAGCAATTACATAAAGCGTACGTATGCTAGCAATGTCACCCACAGTACAGAGAAGGAGGATTCAATTATTAGCTGAAATGTATTAATTTACCACTATTCAGCTACAAATTGTCACTGAGGTGAAAGCCTCCAAACTGGCTATTTTTAATTCTAACTTCAATTAAAGGAAGCTGTAGGATATGGAAATTTGTTGACCCCTGGGTTAATGAAACCTCTTCAATAACATAAACTCAAATCATCCAGTGTAAAATTTGTGCCTGACATTTTGGAGATTAAGTGACAACAGTAATAGTAAATATTGTATTAATTCACGTTTAATGGTCATAAAGCTGACTTTGTGGTTTTTTTATATATATATTACACATCAATAAAGTTTGGGGACTTCAGTGAGAAAGAGTGAAAATAAGAATGGTAGAAGTTGGTGTAGCAGAGGCTGAGAAATCCTAACTTTTTGTCTCTAGTATATAGGTCAAGCTTCAAAAGGGCTGGTTCCTCCAATTCCCAGAATACAACTCAATAGTATCTTTCATTAGGCCTTTCCTGCTGGTAAATGAACACATTTTTCAAACTCATTTACAACACAGGCTTTTTATCAAATATTTGAAGTCTCAAGCCCAAATCAAGATAACCCTGATGACGTCACTATGACATCATCAGGGTTATTTTCTTGAGGCTTTAGAAAGCTCCTCCAGAGTCATAGACCACATTATACAACTGTTTTAACAGGCTGAGTAGTACTGACCCCTTCATGTAAAATCTATCTATCTATATCTATGTTACAATTAAGTCCTGATGGCTGTATTGTGTTTTTGTTTTGTTTTATGTATGAAATGACGATGGATCGATGGTAGATGTTTATGATTTTTTCATTTTATTGTCTTGTCATTTTAAAATTATTGTGTGTATGTTATGTAACCAGGACACCACTGAAAATAAGATCTCTGTCTCAATGGGTCTTCCCTGGTTCAATAAAGGTTAAATAAACCTTTTATTCTTTTTTCTCCTGTGTAATAATACTGTATAGTCTCTATCATATGGCACAAGTCAGTATACTATCTGGATGTCCCTTGCTTCCCCATTGAGCTCATATATAACTCAAACACACTATGTGACTATTGAACTGTTTAATAAAGGAAAATCTAAGACCGCATCTGTATGTGTGACTTGCTCTGAAAACTCATCAATAAGTGAATTATTCCTGCAGCATGATGGTGCAACTGGTAAATGTTTCCCCCTTTTGTGCGTGTGAACGCTGCTGACTGAAGAGGTGCACTCTGTTCTTGGGTCACTTCCAAGCCGCACGGACTGTAATTGATGATTTTGAGCAAGTGTTCCATCCAGCTCCGTCTTTGTCAAGCTCAATATATTACATTCATTCTGTGCAAATCATCCACCCGGGGATTGATTTGATTAATGACTCAATGACACATTATATTCATGTTATCCATCGCTTCTCAATTGCTCGCTGTGGCTCTTGTGCTGTCAGTGCCAAGCACCCTACTGACCCCCGGTGGCGTGGAATTTATGGTGCAGCGCTCAGGACCATGGACAGCGTCAGAGTTCATCAAACTTATCAGTGGACTAAATGAGCATTGTGGGTCCTTGATGGGCAACATTTTGTGACATATTGCATACCACATATTTTAATAGCCTGTTAAATATTTCATTAAGCACTCATTAGTCGAAACACTTGTGGTTTACAGTTTTTAACATACTGGACAAGAGCAGCTACACTTCCATATTCAGCACAGAACTGCAGACCTGTTTTTAGTGTAACAATGGATTTCATTGCTCCATTGAAGCTGCAAGGTATTACACTATGAGAAAATATAACTCATTACAAAATACTGATAATCGAAGGACTTATATTTTAGTACACTGCAGATTGCTACTGGAAAACTAATAACAGCTTTTATGGCACTTTCAAAGGTGTCTGCGGAAATGTTAATACGCTTAAGATGGGGTTTTAATTCTACCCTCTAATTAATATTTAATTCCTTTCTAAATCTAAACATAGTTTCAATTTACCATGCCAACAGAGCTGTTTTTCCCCCAACAGTTTGTTGGCTTTCCTTCTTGTTCTGTATGAAAGTGTGAGTTTTATGAGTAAACATTTGCTTCTTCCAGCAGAGACAAAAGTCTTGCCCTTCAGAAAGTGCAGCTGTTTGTTAGCGATGCAGTGCCAATAACAGCGGCCCTTGCTGCAGCACACAGTCGGTGGAATATGTGAAGCGAAGAGTTTGATTAGCCCAGAGGCTCAGCGGGGAATTCGTCTGCTGCCAACAATCAATGAGCGGGCTGCAAAGCATGCCAATCAGTTTTATTGGTTTCCCCTTGCTTTGGTGTTATCACATGCATCATCAACAGCAATATAATATCACCTTTTGTGGCTCTATGGCAATGTCGGCCTGTGGGTCCAGCACTTTGGTCCAGACTAAAATAGCTCAACAGCTGTTTGATGGTTTACGTTGAAATCTGGAACATCACGGTGCCCAGAGGACGAACCCTTAAGTGATCCCCTGACTTTTTCTCTAGTGCACCACAAGGTTGACATTTGTGGTTTTGAGTGAAATTTCACAACAATTATTGGATGGATTGCTATCAATGGTGCCCGTAAGCTTTAGCTGTACTTCATGTTTAGTGCTAATTAGCAAATGTAAGCAACTAAGATGCTGAACAAATCTGCATGTTAGTATTTTGATGTTAGCATTTAGCTCATTTGGCTCCAAGCACCGCTGTGCCTAAGTGCAGAGCTGCTTACTTTTTTTTTACTGATGCTAGCAACCTCTTGGATAGTGATGTTAGTTGTAATTGTTGTAATGTTAGCCTAATCATTCGCCTCTTCAGCCTGGCTTGGAGCAGCTTCCTGAGCTGACAAAATAAAGTTGGTCATTATATTATTATTTGGGTCTAAAGCTGTTGTCAGCTCCCTCATATTCTTCTTCTTTCTTTTCTGGCATCCCGGTTTATGTGCAGGTCCTAGCCTAGTAAGGAAATTCACTGCAACATTAGCTAGTACCTAGTTTAAATCAGTAAATTTCTCAGGTCGTGTGGCTGTAGACGTGTCTTGTTATACAGTCACTTCCATTGTTCATAAATCTATTTGGTAGTTGGTTTTGTATTTGATATTAATTGAAAGAATAAGTCACGCCTTGGCCCCTATTTAATTTTGACAAATGAACTACCTCCATCAGAAAGTCAGCCGAGGTGTTTCACCCAGCTGAGTGCTTCTATTTAGCACTACAAACCCTTTACAGTGTCTTTTAGACTCCTGGCTTGGTGGTACATGAGAAAGGGTGTAATTTAGTGAGAAGGAGTAATTTAATGTCCTGTCCTGCGTAATGAAGGTCTTGTATCATTAGGCGGCCACTGTGTCCTTTTCTGCACTGCCCTGTGTCGGATGTGTCCTGCTCCTTCTGTTCTGTGCTTGTCCAGAGCAATGTTTTAAACATGCATGTGGTCTAATGAGGAAATGTAACAGTCTAAGTGCCATTGACCATAATGCATGACATCATTTGGATGAGTAATAGAAAAATCGAGTTATCCAATACTGAGCATTTTAAAAGTATCATAAAGAGAAAGAGAAAAGTGACATATTCATATCTTTCAATGAAGTAACCAAATTAGAGAGGGGGAAGTAAGACACTGGAACAGATCAAACAGCACACAACAGCCACCTAATGGTACAATAAACTCATTACACAGAATGGGATATTGTAGCCCCCTGCTAGCACAGAAGCTAACTAAGAATAAAGCACCCAAGCTGCTGGAGAACTCGGCTCTACACTGCAAACACTTTGATTAAGACCGCAGACACATTTCAAAATTCCAGACATTTATTGTACACACTGCTGTTCACAAACCTCCCACCATTTTCAACAACAAACTGTCTTTGGTTGGTAATGTTAGCATACTAATTGCTTTTTAAAGCAGCAGTGTTTCAAGATGAAAGACAGTTCTATCCAGAGGGGAGCTTTTCTAAAAACCCAGCTGAGGAGCAGATAGAATAAAGATGCTCAGAAACCCTAATTTTGTCCTGTCTTTTTTCTGCAATATGGAAAAAAGTGGTAGTTGTCCAGGCTAGAGAGCTAACTTTATAAGCTTTAAAGCCTTTATAAACATAAACACACGCTAAAATCAATGGCTGTTTAAAATGTATTTGAATAACAGATGATAGATTTTGAGTTTAAATATGGCAACAGAGATAAACCGATCTCAATCCGAAAAATGTCTCATTGTGGCAGTGTGACCATCATCTCTGGAGCAGACTGATAACTATTTGTGTTGTTTGGAAGGGCTTTTATCAAATGGAAAGGTTATCAGACTTCCTGTATAATTTATATTTGCACTTAGTACCAACAGTTCAAAGTCTCACCGTCACTATTAATGGACCTCAGTGTAATTGGTGCTGACAACGCTCCAACTAATGAGCACTTTGATCACAAGCATTTGCAAAACAATTACGACACTCAAAAAAACAAAACAAACAACCGTCTATTTAAAAGCAATGTTTATTTTGCACCAACCAAAAAGTCTTGGTGCAAAAGACAAATTCCCAGTTATGACATCAGTGACAGTGCATCTCAGTAAAATAGTAATGCTCAAAAAAAAAAAAAGAAAGTAAAATTTACTACTACAACAAAAGAATATCAACACCAATAAAAGCACAGTTTCCGAAGTAAAAATTTCAATGTTCAAACACAAACAATCAGTTACTTTCCAAAAGACAAAGGCGGCAAACAACAACGACAAATAATACAGTAACTTGCAATAATGCTTCATCTGATACAGGAATAGGAGTACAACCAACCTCCCAGCACCACTCATGCTCACAGACACCCACACACTCAAACGTACACACACACACACATACACACAATGCTGGTACACATAAAAGAGCCAATTTAATCATCAATCCCATTACCACTGCATTAAAATCAATTACATGTAATAAATATCAGTCAAAGCACCTTTAAAGCTGAAATGTGTTTAATTGATCAACTGACTGTGCAACATGTAAAAAGTCCAATAAAAACATAATTACATCAGGAGAGACTGATATACCATTAAAACTCAAATTTTAAATCATTGTGTCTTTATTATGCTCTAAATCAAGGACGCGTATATACACACCAGGTCTCACAGGCTGGTCTCACGAGAACCAGATTAAAGTCATTATAAGTGTCTCATTCTGTAACATAAATCTGAATTTCAAAGCCATACAATGTTTGCAAAACCACATCTGTAAAAAGACATATTTGGGTGACCCTTACAGCCCAGGCGACAACAAGCTGAGCACAACTGAAGGGCAACAATATTTCACTGTATCAAATCTGATTGTATCTGTGATAGCCGCATATGGCGCTGGTCTGACAGGGCGACAGGAAACTGTAATACCCTTTTAAAATTCAAAAGCCCAAGGCGATGCTCATGCAGAATCACCAACATGGATTTTGCTCCAATCTACGTGCAAACACTCAAGCTGCACTTTGTAGCATAAAACCATCCTGGGTGCCCGAGATACCAAAATATAGAAAAAGTTCTTACAGTTAATCATCACAACAGATTAGCATGCTAGAGATTTTCAGACTGGCACAATAATGCAAGTAATTTACAGCAAGTATGACAAGAAAATCGCACTCTTCATGACTGTTTCTGTCTTCATCGGTTTTATACAGCTGCTACTGTTGGACTCTGTACTGTACTGCGACCACTTCAAGTCGAACTCTGATTGTTGGTCAAAATACTTTATCAGAACCATCAATCAAGACATGCGTTCCACGTTGTGTTCAATGGGATCTGTAGAGTTGGTAGTGTATTGGAAGTGCCTTGCAAAGTCAGCGCCCTTAGGACTGACACAGTTAAAACTGTATGCATCCAATATATTTCGACTACAGCATTATTCACCCTCTGCAGTCTCAAAGGTTGTACATATCACAAGCATTTCCCTCCACGCTCAGTCCTTCCAGCAATTTGCTTTCTTTTTTTTGTATTATTTACATTATATGCAAATAGTGCAAACAGCTAGATTCTTGCTCAACCTACACAACTGAGAAAAAGCAAAAAAAATGTAAGTTTCCACACAACGCCTACATGTGGCACAGCACTTGTGGCCCAACTTTTGCCATGTTTTTGCCGATCATTACATGTGTGGCAAATTTAAAAATACCTTGATACAATCTAAGGGTTATGCCTGCTAATTTCTGGAAGGACTATTAATTTGCTATGTGCAAATTTGTGTGTATTCACAACGGCTCAATTGATATATTCACTGCTTTGCTGTATATATGGCTTCTGCTCATTTATGGCTCCTTTTTCCCTTTATCCCTATATAGCCAGGCACTGTTTCTTACCCACAGTGAAAATAGGCAAATGTCTTATTTTAAACTTTTAGTGTGTGATATCACCATAATATGGTGAGAGAATACTGAATATGTATTTATTTTTCTCAAGGCCACAGATTTCTGTGCATCTTAGAGATGTCAAGCTAGACCTCTATCATCATCTCTTCCATCCACTCAAGGAAAATACAGGTTTGGTTATGGAGGATATGGCATGATGAATGAAGTTGCTTTGCTGTTAAAAAGTGGAATTCAATTTTGTATTGAAAACTTAACACTAACCTAAACCAGTCTTTTGGTTTGTCAGTATGTTTTTTTGGAACCGGGTGACCCGATCACCACTGGGGGACAACATGTTGCCAGTATAAACACATACCACTTAGTTTTCCTCCTGCTCTCTCCCCTGCCATTCAGGCTAGCTCTGCTTTGGGGTCACAGTTTGCTTTGGCTGTGCTTTGGATGCTGTTGCAGAGGCAGAGGAGGAAGTGGAAGAAGAGGAGGAGGAAGAGGATGAACTCCATCGGGTCTCTACGCCTGTGCTCGTCATTTTCAGCTTTCGCCGTTTTGCAAGGGGAGCGTTGTCGACACTTTTCAGAAAGAAGCCCTCTCTCTTACCACGGTTAAAAGCCTGTTGAGAGAGGAAAAGGACCAACGACAAGGAAGAGAAAAGTAAGATGAAAAACACGCCCTTAACATCTACTCTGAGAGAATTTTGGTGCACAATGCTATTTACCTTGTAGGTGGCATTGACATATGTGCGAACAGTAGGCCCACTAGACTCTAGCACATCTGGAGTGCACAAAGGAGTGGTGGACATGGATGCTCCACCGTGCAGCCAGCTGTTCTCTTTCAGATCAGAGAGTTTGAGACGCCTCTCTGGATCCACTGTGAGTAGGCCTTAAACCATGGAGGCAGGGGTTAAAATGAACAACAAAGAAACAAGAAGCCATCTTTTCAAAGAGGGTGTGTGGGGAAAAAGTCCAATAAACATCACATCTACATCACATCCTCCAACAGAGCAGGCAGAAAATTGAAGCATGTACTATTGTTAATTATGTAATATGGCTCTAGCAAAGAGCTAATGTGTCACTAAAAACTTAAGTAACAGCCACTCAGAATTGCCAGTCCTGATATATCCAGAAATCTGTATCATATCACACACCTTTAACAAGCTCTTTGGCATCCTCTGATACACCCTTCCAGGCCTCCCCCTCCAATGAGAAATCGCCCTCTTTTATCTTTTGCATGATGTCAGCAGCATATGATGAGGTCATCCCACGCTGCTCACTCTGAAACGGCACCTGGCCTGACAGCATGGTGTACTGATGAAAACCCACACAGAGAAAGAGAGGCATTAGTACTTCAGTTAGCCTTGTTGATGTGACAGAATTAACAGTTTTGGGATAAATTACCAGGATGACCCCAAGACTCCAGAGGTCACAGGCTTTGTCGTAGCCCGCGCTCTCAAAAAGTTCAGGCGCAGCGTACTGCAGCGTGAAGCAGGGAGTCTGTAGGGGGGCGCTGCCTGCAGGGCATAGGCGGGCAAATCCAAAATCTATTACTTTGAGCACAGAGTCCTCCCCCTCATCTGCAAACAGCACGTTCTGAAAGGTAAACACATAAAATCCATGATCATCCTTTTATTCTTTACTTTTTACACTCTGGGCTCAATTTTCCTGACAGCACAAAGACAATTAAATACTACAAGTTGGCACATTCCTAACACTGGTATATGCTTTGCCTGTCTCTATGGCGTTTTCGTGCGCAGTGCAGCACATGTGGCGTAAAGGTGGAAGTAGAGGGTAAACAGATGGGAGTTCCAGTCAAATGAGGCACCGCAAAATTAGTTGTTGATATTTGGGTGAAAATTAGATTAGATGCTGGAGGACTGGAGTGATTTCCTCACTCATCTGACCATGATTTATTATTTTGTGATGCGGTCAACAAGCACAACGTCAATAAATACAAAGAAATGTGCAGGAATTGTGGAATAATGTAGACAAACAGTTTTAATCAAACACTCTCCGACCAGTAAATGCATTTAGATTGGCATCAAAAATAAAAGTTTATGCAATTACGACAGGCGTCTCAGTAAAACACTGTGCAGAACTAAACGTTAATGGGTGATTCTCACCACTGTCTGTCATTCACAGCTGCTTTATACTATATGAAAGCATTTTCCTTCAGTTAATTAAATCCCACAGCCATCTGAAGACGGCAGGATATGTGTGTGATAAATCTGCAGTGTTCATTTTAAAAAGTGTCGCACCGCAGCAGAGGCATTGTGCACTGTTGTCCACTGTTTAAAATAACCACACTAACATCAAAGCGGTCGGTTATAACTCTGCATTCAGCCAGTTTATGCCAGACATCCTCGGAGCACTCAGGACACATGCAGCTCACAGTGGAAAAATACTGAGACAATTAAAACTTCACTCTGTTCTCGTACCCACTAATTCTCTTTCTCACCACATCACTTGGGTGAGTAACAGCTTCCTTTCTAATGTCTAATGTCTCAATTTGTAATTTCTGAAATGTACTTCTGATTTCAGTATGAGTAGAATTATGGTTGTAATAATGTTCAACTGGAGTTTTTATCTGAACAAAATCATATACACATGTGTGTCCACAAGACACAGATAAAATGAACGAGAGACTGTATATTTTCAGGAATGAATCAAGTCACAGCCCACCTCTGGTTTGAGGTCTCTGTGCACGACTCCAGCCTCGTGCATGAAGCTGACAGCTGAGACCAGGCTCTGTAACAGCTGACTGGCCTCCGCCTCGCCAAAGAGTTTCTTCCTCCTGATCCTTTCCAGCAACTCCCCACCGCGCAGAAGCTCCATCACTAAATATGTATGGTACTGACAGAGAGGAAGAGCAAAAAGAAGACTTTCTGCAATGTTTCTGTTGTTGCACATAGCTTAATATCCAGCATTACAAAGTTTCCATCCTTTAAAGTACATGCAGTATATTCACTATTTGTTCTGTTAATGTTTTGTCAGTGATTGACTCGACTGTACCTGATCAGTATAGACTTCATGTAGCTTGACGATGTTCGGGTGAGCCTCACACTGCCTCAAAGCAGCAATCTCCCTCTGGGTGTTTGCCTCCATTCTAACAGTTAAAAGAGATATTCAAGTTAACAAGGACATTCTGAGACTTATGCCAGATCAGATGCTACAGGGATACTGTTTTACTGTTAGCTATTACTAAGCCAGTGTTGCAATATCACATCTCCACTCACCGGCGGCTGACAATCTTGACAGCGTACTCATGGCCACTTTGCTTGTGTCTGCATTTCCTGCACACAGAGAAACTACCCTCACCGAGGGGTGGCCCATGTAGACACAGCTCATAGTGCTGAAAAAACTGGGATTCCTAAACAAAGAATGGATGGTGTAAGTCACATGACATGGTTTTGGCTTCCAACAGTGTAAAAAGGATCTGACTTTTGGTGTGCATTGACTAGTATGTGATACAACCTTTGCTTTAGAGGCATTAACACTCTGATGAAACATCTATTCTTTATCATCTACTGTAATCATAATGTGTGGTGAAATAATGTGAGCCAACTGTGGTTAATAAACTAGGCTAACATAAACAAGTTTCTCTTCCTCTCTTACTTCCTGTTTGCCCTAATTGAATAGTGAAGTACTGCTGAGCCTTTTTTAGATGCCATTTCACATCTGTCTAGATTCCAATACAGATAAAAAAGATGCTGCCTACCAAGAACAACTGATGCCCAAATAATTTCAAACTAATTTCAAAAATGGCTTTATAAGCCAAGATCCACTGTTTCAATATCCATACCTCTAACATCGCACTGCGTTGGACAGAGGCTGAACCTGGTCGATCAGCCCCAACCTGGGATTCTACAAAGTCTCCCATGACCGCGTTCTTGTTGAACAGGATGGAGGGAGCAATAAAAGAGTAACCCTAAAACAACAGAGAGGTAATGTTAGGTGTATGATGAGGTAGTACACTTTGAGTAGTCTGCTTTGATAGACAGAGAGAGAAAAAATTAAATCACACGTAATTTCAAAAACACGAGCCTACCCCAAACACACAACTACATAATAGAAAAGGCATTAAGTCATCATTAGTAGCATTTACTTGGTCAGAATGTTAAGATTTTCAGATGATGGTTATATGTATTTTATTCTGAAAATCAAGCTTTTATAAGGGTCGAGGCTGAGACAGCAAGGACTAACCTTAAACAGACGGCCAGTGCTCGGGGGCGTGCTCGCTGGAGAGTAGACGGGATCCATCCCAGTGAACTCCTCGGCAAAGTTCCCTACGTCAAGTTCACTCTTCAGCTCTGGCTTGAATGGACTTGGCACCTTTTTCTGTGCCAGGTCAGCCCAGTTCAGGCCCTGTTAGGAGACAAAAAGGAAATGGGAAGGGTTATGGATGAATGAGAAGAGGGGCCAGGGGAAGTGAGATATTTGAGTGTCTGGAAGTTGTGGTAAGTAGGACCTTGAAGAAGGAATGTGCTTTAATGTCTTCAGACCCTCTTGGTCCAGAGCCCAGCCTCCTGTGGGGGTCTTTAACCAACAACTTCCTCAGTAGGTCCTGAGCAGTAGGTCCAATCATAGAGGGGAATGGTGGATCACAGCGCAAAATACGTCTGACAGAATAGGGATGGAAAAGATGGCCATAAGTCATAAGATATGTATGACAAATTCCTAGAGCAGCTTTAAGATTGTAATTGCAATTTGTGTTACATAGAAGAATGAGAAAAGGTGCCTCCAACACAATGGCTGGGAGAACTGCTATGACTTGAGCATAAAAAAGTTGGCTTAAGATCTGAATACATATTTTTAGGAGGTGGAGTCAGAAGCACTCACTTTGACACCTCACTCTGGGAGTTCCTCTCTCCCTCCAAGGTAAAAGGAGATGCTCCCGTCAGAAGCTCAAACATCAGGATCCCAAGGCTCCACCAATCTACAGACTGAAGGAAAAGACAACTTAAAAAACATGACATAAAGGAAAGAGAGAAAACTATGAGCAGATTAGCCACCCACTGTGTATTTGTTCAGCGGAACCTGGGTAGTCTCTTATAATACTACCTTGAATAACAAAAAATGTCATTGTTTCATTTCATGTATTTTACATCAGCCCTTAAATTTTTTAAGTTACCCAAAGTCATGAAACTCTGTCTCATCCTGAAATAACTGGATGTAAAAAATAGATAATTTGAATAATTACTTTACAGACCCCTCATGTGTGACCACTTACTGTCACATATTTACCTTTCCATGCCCGGCTTTCCCCCTGATGATTTCAGGTGCCATGTACTCAATGGTGCCACAGAAAGAGTATGTCCTCTCCTTCTGTAATAAGAATAAAGGGAAGATAAAGTAAAACCATTAAAAACTAATCTTAAATGAACAAAATACTGATAACAGACAACGCACACATTCCATGTATCATTGCCCACATGCACACATAGGTTTTGGATAACATGTTTACGTACCTCTTCTTCCAGAAACTCCTTGCTGAGCCCAAAATCTGTCAATACCACGTGGCCTTCACTGTCTAGAAGAATGTTTTCCAATTTGATGTCACGGTACACAATCCCAAGCTGTACAAAATCACAGTGAAAACTTACCAGTTACATTCATGGTAAATGGAGAGATTTCTGAACAAAGATGGCATGCAGTATACACAGAAAAACACAGTAAACATTTTAACAAGCAAAGAAGGCAAAAATGGCCCATTAACTGTGGGTTATTTTCAGTCATCACAGCATTTTCCAACCTAGTTCTGATCTAATCCTTAAAACTCAAAGTAAATGACTGTCCAAACAATCCATTATTGCAACAATACCTCAGGGAATGAGAATATTAGTCACCAAAGGTGCTGTTGCTTAGATGGTTTTATTTGATGCTATCAAAGGAAACATCGTATAAAAGTCGCCATTATGGTTTTCAGGCAATGTGGACAATTTTGTGTGAATGGTGATTTTTCCACAAGCTGCAAGAATCTTCTATCTGAAAAGGGTTTTCCAATGTCAATATTTTATTTAAATGCTGCACTGCGAATCTAGTTTGCCTGCCGAAGGTCATAACTAAACAACACCTGGAGTGTAAACAACCTTGAAAAAGCACACCGCCTGCCTTCCTTCGACATAGTGGTTTGTGCACATCCTTTAAAAAAAGAAATAACAATTTTAAAGCCACATTTGCTTACCTGGATTTAGAGCTAATTGTACAGCTACAGAGGTTGTGAAACGTTATTAGGTAACTACTAGGTAACTTAAATGAATTAGAGAGTATTTCAGCCCAGAGGACTTCCTGCCCAGTACCAAACAAGAAGCAAAGTTAGTGACTATTTGGTTTTGGCTTAACATTTTGCAGTTAAAGGCCCATTTATTTAACCAGAAAGTTGGTAGTGACCAAACTAGAACTAAAGGACTACCAATTGTGGGACATTTGTCTGGTGGCCAGAAACAGGACTCCTATGGGATGACAATGTAGCTCTGTGTCTGCGTCTTTGTGTATTTAGGTAGCTGCTTGCAACAACAATATAAAAGTTTATATGTTTGTGCAGTGTTTCTGGAAGCTTGCTCTGTCTTTCTTCTGCCTCCTAGAATCTTAAAATCGATAAATGTAGCTGTAAGTTATAGAACTGAAAGGAGCAACACCCACCTTGTGCAGGTGCTCCAGAGCCAGGATTGTTTCCCCGATATAAATCCGCACTGCCTCCTCAGGAAAGTGATCCCTCTGATACAAATGAGTGAACATCTCCCCGCCGCTCACATAGTCTGTACAAATACACAGGGAGCTTGAATAGACATAATACAAAAATTACACAAACACACATTATGCACAAAATGCCAACAAACGGACATAAAGTACAGTACATAAACATAAAGAGAATATCTATTCAGCACTTCAAAACTGAAGAGACAAGAGTGTGCATATGTGCATGTGTGTATTTGGTTGTAGTGTCCCATCACTCACCCAGGATGAGATGTAGTTTGCTCTGTGTCTGAAAGGCATAGTGGAGCGTGACCAGGAAGGGAGACTGGCGGATGTGCTCCAGCACCTGCCTCTCAGTGCGAGTATGTTCTGTTGTTTTTGCCTTTTGAACAATAGCTGCTTTCTTTAACACCTAGGGTAGTAAACAGAATAGTTAACTTAACTTTTGACTAATTGTGATTTTACATCAGTATATAGACATCCTGAATAGAATTAATTTATATATTTCATGATAAAGTGAAACACTTTATTAACTTATAGCATCTAACCATACAGCAGCTTTAAAAAATAAGTCATGTACCAAATATTATCTACCTGAATTCTGCTCAAAATAGTTGGCATATCATGAATGACATGTCATCATGTGCTGTGCAAGTAATATAAATACATTTTGAATAAAGCAAAATCAGTAAATAATTAACATAACACATTTTAAAAGGTTTCCCATCTTGAATTTAAAACATTGCCCAGTGATTTAATTTTTTTATCTTAGAAACTGTTTTGTGATCACATTTAGTTCAAAATTTCAGATTTATAGTCTCACCTTCATAGCATACAGCTGGCCTGCATCATGACCACTGTTCTTCCTGACCAAAAACACTTTTCCATAAGCTAGACAAAGAAAATCAAATATTTTATCCAGTCATTCAAATTACTTCTAGTACAAAAGTGAAACTGAACTCTGCAAAACATACCTGCACACCAAATTTAATCAGATGTTGTTTTGTTAATACAAACACTCACTGGTATTTATAATGGATTAGATCTAATAACAGAGACATATACAGCATATGGTCTACCTTCTAAATACCCAGATACGACTCATGCTGTTGATTTTCAACTCCCGAATCCAGATATGAATGTAAGGAAATGTTTTACCAAACACTTTGTCCCCAACATATTTAACCATGGCAGGAAAATACACCCTGTCTGCTTTGAGTATACCTCATACTGACATGTTACTCAAGTTGACCAGAACTGTATCTGTATTTAATATACTGGAGGCCTATTTAATAATCATGGACACTCCTACCTCCAGTGCCCAAGACTTTGAGCAGCTCAAAGTTCTCCATGCCGACCCTCTCAGTGTGACCTGTGAGGTTAGCTAGTGGCAGAAAGAAAATAACACAATGAAAACATACAGGATATACACATACACCATTTCTGCCCCCTGCAAACACAGACATTTTTGTTTTAAATTGAAAGGCAGACATCTTTCAAAAATACATTTGCATCTCTTATAATATACTGAAACAGCTGTCCAACTGTTAAGAGACACCAGAATTCAATTGTGAGTGACTCAATTTAGCCCAATGCGTCTCTGTGTGTTTGACTTTTAGTATTCAGCACACAAAAAACCTGTAATGACAAAGTTGTTATAATACTTTATATTAGTATATAGGTATGTGTACCAAGTATATTAACTGACAGTAGATACATCTAACATACATATGTATTCAAGTATCTCAACATTTTAAAGATTTACTGTTTAACAGCTACTGTATTTACAATTTATAAGAATGTTGCCTGCTGCAATGCTGCTGTGACAGCTGATTAAAAATATGCAGTGACACTACTGTTTATGGTATGGCCAGATCTGCAACTAACTAACCTGAAATGTTTAACTCACTAAAGGGGGACAGAGCAGCAGTTCTCTGCTTCATGTCATTCTGTGTGGATTTCATTTGAAGATTTACACTATGAATTATATTCTAGGATGCATACAGAGTTCATAAACACACTATAGGGCAAGGTCCAGACCAAGTGATCAAAATGAATTAAGAGTACAAACACAGCACAACACAAACTGAATAGAGAGTCCTGTCTGAGGGCAATGTACCTATCCACTGTTAACAAGATCCTTGGGTTTGACACACAGAAGCTCTGAAAGCTTGGCACGGGGGTGGGTGAGAATGAATTCCTTGAATGTATACTGAAGGATATGAAAACCATTATCTACATACTGTGTGACAAAAAATAGAAACACCTGTGTGATGTTATGTAACACAATACAGTAGTATTACTATTACTATACAGCCTCGGAAATCACCATGTGCAAATATTTGAATTTGCAGAAATTAATCAACATCCCTCTGACAAAGCTTCAACAATGAAACATTATACGTTTGACAAGCGTTGTATTAAATGATGTATTTAATTACACTGTGCAGTGTTGAGAAGATGTGATTACAGACAGTATATTTGACTTACCATTGGTGATTTGATGCTTGACGGTACAGGCCTTTTCATTTGTTTTTGCATCGGAGTCATCACTACTATCAGATGCGTCCCCAGGCATAACTTAAAGAAAAGTAGACTAAAGCCTATAGACACTGTTAAAGATGTACTGCGCCGCCAAATGTTTTGGTTTACAAGATGTTACCTGCACGCTTAGCAATTAATACAATCTACTGTAGCTGCATTATGAATACAACGATTATCGAAATGACCGGACAGCTGTGTTTTCTAGACAATACTGCTGCCCTAACGTTAATCCCCGGGCGATTGACATCCTGGTGTTTCGCATTATTTATCTCATGTGATTGGCCGAAATCAGTCAGAAAACCCAGACGTGTAGCTTTACAGATTACAGCTGTTTACTAGCTGCTGTTCGCTTTATTTCACTATTAATAGCTAAGAGGAAGCTCATCAGCACTGATTTTGAGTAACTGTGTGTTAGTTACAGCGAAGTTTAAGTGGCTAACATTAGCATTAGCTGCTCAACAACAGTCATTATTCATAAGTTAGCGGACGTTACTTCGTAATAACGTTAACGCTACTTTTACATACACGCCTGATCAAAATAACGCGTAAATACTCAGCGCTTAAACACCTACAACTCTGGATAATTAGCATAACCCCTATAATAACAAGACATGTTACACAGTTAATAGTAAATTGGCAAACTAGCAGCTAGCTAGCGAATTGCTGCTGTTGCCCGTCAAAGTTTGAACGATAGCTAACGCTAATGTTTAGTTAGCTGTGTTAACTGGCCTCTTCCGATATCAGCTATCAGACTATGTTGAAAAGCCCACTCTGGGTAGTTCCTTATCTTCTGTCTTTCCACTAGAGCCACGTTAATAATTCTCCCATGATACCAATATTTACACCTCACTTTCTATTTTTTGTCAGCGGGAAGCTAACTGCTAACACCAGGATGCTTTCGACACAACCTGGGCGACGGTCAGTCACGTGAACTCTCGGTGTGGGCGGAGCAACGTTGCTCGAGACCTCAAGAAGACTGGTAAACTGGGTTTAGAGGATGTTTGTATTTTCCATACACAGGTGGTCAATTGTATGATGCATAGGTGTACATTTCTCCACCGCACAAACAACATGATCGTCCAAATGGCTGACAAACTGTGGGTCTGAGTGGCACATACGAGTGTTGTTGTGGGGCCCCTGAGTCTTCAGTACCTTTTAATTGCTGTTAGAGAATTACATCTGATATGCATACTGTATATAAATCTGTATGTACACTTATCAGTGTTTGACTTGCACTAGCAAAAATATTTATTTTTTTTTCCATTTGTGAACCAGGCATACATTCAATTTTGACATGCCTACAATCTAGAGTGGAGTATTTGCCAATACTAAACATCTATTAATATGTTTAAAATGCTATCTTACTCGAGATGAAACATTTGACATGCATAAATATTTACACGTGTTTGTATGAAGAAGCTCTCCATTTTTCTTTTTATTCGTACGTGTACTGTAAGGTGGTAAACCGCGGTATAAAATGTAGGTCTACTACTGCACTGAGTCGATATCAACATTGTTGGTCTTGTAGGACCAAAAAAGCCACCACAGACCTTTGAAATACATTCAGATACTGTATATTTCACAGTACAACTGATTTCCATTAGTACATTACATTTGTTGGGACAGTTTCCTTTACATCATGTGAGATTTCCACATTTGTAGCGTGTAGTTTATGATAACAGCTGGACTTTGTTGGTAAAAAATACCCACACCCCCAATTCTGCTGTTGTGTGCCACAAGTTATAGATGATTCCAGACAGAGCAATTCTTCTGTGTGAAAAGAAAAAGGTGTCACAGTTCATTTATGAGATTTTTGACCCCATCTTGGACCATGAACCATAGCAGAGAGATACTGACAATGTGGTGACTTTGAGGTATCTGAAGCCACTTGTGGCACAGTGGTCAATAGCAATATTAACACTTTTCCATTTCCTCTCTGAAAACAGATGCGGAGCAGTCTGACGCTGTGGGGGAGGTTGGCACAATTTACCAAAAGAATTGACTGGCTGGCGAAATACATACAAGGAAGTGACAGGTAGTACTAGGGCTTCAGTACTCTAAAGACAAGCCGACAAACATTTAAGATGCATCATGAAGTGAGATAATTGTGACCCCCATTACTCAACCAAAATTTGCTAGCCTACAAAGGTAAATCCACCCTTTAACTATCACATTATTCCCATTATAAATATTCAAGTCAGGCAAGTTGTCAGATTTTGTACAGCAGCCCTCTGGTTTCAGGCTTTGTTAACCACAATTTGAGGCCAGCCTTATCTACTTTGACTTCCAATTATTGACACACCTCCTGTTGCCTGCAGTTTAAACCCGATTACAAAATCATGACACTGCGCAAGGACAATTGTAGTGAAGTTGACTCTCTGTCACAGATCAGTGCATTTTCCACAATATTCTAATATTATTACTGATACTTACTTACTCTAGCTGATACTGCAACTGCTTTACCTCAAATTTTTTGACTAACACAGAAACAATAACATGGCTGGCTTGATTGCTGAAGGAACTTGTTTAATAAACTGTTGAGGATCAATCTTAAATCATGGCAAAATATCCCCAGACTCTCTGAAAGGCATTTACTAGTATTCTTCCAGTCCCAGTTAAAATTTGTCTGGATCCATCCGCTGTCCACCACAATCAAGGAAACGCTCAATGTTTTTCTGATATTAGCTGTACACAAATAATTGCAACTTTTGGAAAAGTACAAAAAAAAATACCTAACATGCTTACAAGATTCACGACCAGTTGGCCAGTAGATGGGATAGAGTCAGCTCTTGACCTGAGGTGTGGGAGATGACCAAAAGAGGGGAAGCACTGAGGAAAACAGACTTGAAAGCTCAACTTTAAACCACCATGTTCAGTTGAGCCTTAAAGAAGACAACACAGGAGATGACAAGGGCCAATTTTTGACACTGCATTACATTACAATCTGGATTCTGAGTCTGGAAATACTTCTTTGTTCCATTTCCTTAAACCATAAACCAATAGGAATATGTGAACTGCTTTCGGGTGGATTTCCCTTTCAAAACACTGAATTGTGCTGTTTATTTTGAATGTACTGAAGCATCTGTACACATGAATCCAGCTTTTTCAGATCAAGTTTTCTTGAGTCCTGAAGTTTTGATGACATACAAGATGTTTTCTTAAATACAAAGCAAAAGTTGTGAAACTGATTTTTAAAAAAACATAACATACACAAGGTCTCAGTGAGACTATAGACGATATAATTTTGAATTTGAAGGCAAGAAAAGAGGATGTAATATTTCTGAGGGATTTGCTCATTGTTCCACTGTTGTCTTGGAGTTTCCTCACACATCTGGATCTTGGTTGTCATCAACGAATGGCTATCAGTCCAACATCAATGAGTTTCTGAATCTTCTGAGCAATAACTGGATTCTTTAAGTGGCTGAGGATCAAACAGAAAAAAAAAACATCATCAATAATCATTATTGTTCGTGCAGAGAGACAGAAAGTAACACAAAAGTTGGCAAACTTACTCGCTAAGCGCCTGAGGGTCCTTCTGCATTTGCTCAAGGATCATGCGCATGGCTGGGTCACTCATAATCTGCTGCACCTCGGGATCAGACATGGCCCTTTTCTTCACTTCCTCAGGAGTGTCATTCCTCGTGGCCTGACTGACCATACAGCGCTGCAAGCCTTCTGTGGCTTCCTGATAGCAGATGAAGAAAAAAAAAAGCCAATTAAGTGTCTTGTTTGTTTTATACATTTTGGTCCTCAGCATTTGCTCAGATTTTTACTTTAATGGTCATTTTACCCCTGCTGATACTACAAATACTTACACATAACTAGCTGGTTTTAGAAAGGCGACACATTATTGAAACTATTACTTCAAGAAAGAGCAATTAAATGACACCACAAAACAAAAAAAAATGGAAGGTCAGGTAATGACTGATTATTTGGTTTATGTATCGTTACTACACAGTAGTAACTTGTAAAATACCTTTGAGGAAGAGTCGAGATCCATAGCCTTCTGGTATGCATCCATAGCTTTTGAATAGTCTTTCATGGCCTCCAAGGCAGCGCCTTTACGTGTGTAGCCTTTTACTGTAAACCAATGTGTTCAAATTAGGTGTAAAATCTGAATGATTTGTCCTGAATCTTAACTTTAACAGTTACAAGTATAAAACATTACTTGATTAAAGTTTTTCAAACAAAATGTTAATCAAATGGTAATAGATGCAAAGTTCCTACTCACTGAAGCTGGGGTCAAGTTTGATGCACTCTTCACAATCCTGACAAAAAAAAATAAAAAATTATATAATAAGGTCATTTTTAAATGGGAAATAAAATTAAATGAATTAAAAAAAGGCATGTTACAAATTCACAAATTGACTGACTAAAATGCTTCGTATGGATGCACTGTACCTTCAGAGCAAGTGGAAACTCCAACAGCTTTGTGTAGCAGGCAGCTCTGTTACTGAACAGTTTGGCATCATCAGGGTTTCTCTTGATGGCCTCACTGTAATATTTCATGGCTAAGGGGTAATCACCTGTGGGAAGGAAAAGAGGAGTACATCTTTATACAAGTTCTTAAAAGAAGAATCAATAACAGTGATCAACCACCACGCACTACAACTACTACACACACACACCTTTCTGGAAGGCGTCATTGCCCTTGCTCTTCTCTTCCAGGGCTAATTCAGGGTTGATGTAGGCTAGCTTCTCCTGTTCCTTCAGTATCTTCTCTGCCTGAAATTACAGTATCATGAGTTAAGTCGGGTGTCCACTTACGTTTTCATTCCCTGTCCACAAGCAGGTCTGACAACAAGTCTGGATAAATGAATACTGTCTAATAGTTAGAATCACAAAGCTCCATTCAGTGCACCTGTTGACACTTCTTCAAGACATCAGGGGTACGATGCTCTGTCAAACTCTTGTTGAAATACTGAACTGCCTCTTTGTATTTCTCCTGCTTGAAGTATGAGTTGCCAATCCTAGCCAAGGCCCTGTGAAAACAGAAGGATGAGACAGATTGAATACGAAGACATGTTATTACATTCACAGCGCAATGATATGACATCATTCTTATTTTTGCAACTATAAATCTCAGAAGCAAACAACTCAGAATGGGGGCGGGGGGGCACTCTTCAATTAGAGAAAGGACAGGTCAGTAACAACAATAATCAAACAATAATGAAATAAATAACAAACAACTCTGTGCTCTTGAACAAAATTCTCAAGTTGAACAGACAGATCATTTGTGTCCCAATTCAACATTATCTTTGGGCAGTTTGTAGTGAGAAGAAATAGAGCAACACTGCCACCCAATGGTTCTTGTATAACACAATCTCTTCTGTCAATGCTGCTGGATGTGGTTTTCCAACCTGATTAGAGTAAATGTATTCTGTGGCCTCAACATTAGCTCTGAGTCCTGTAAGACCTACAAAATTCTATAAAATAGCAGCTTGAGGACCACAGTGTGGGTAGATTCACTCAACAACAAAAAGGAAAAAAGGAAATCCTTCTAGCAGAACTCACTTTGCAATTTGTCTGTAGTCTTCCCGGTTCTCTCTGCCAACATCAATGGCCTTCTCACACAGCTCTCTGCACTTCTCAAAATCTCCCTTCTCGAAGTACACAGCTAAAGGGATAACAAAAAGAAGTGCACATTTGACATTTAAAGTAGAAATGTAAAGTTATAGTCGTATCAATTTTAAATTTGGGTTAACGTGTTGTAAGACTGAGTGTCAGTATTTTCGGTACATTTCGGATTCATGAGTAACTAATTAAATAGCCTATAAGCCATCAATGTGATAACGTTTGCATTTAAAATGTGTTGTTGGAAATCACATCCAAGCTGAGGATTTAGTTGTGGTGGTCAGCCCAGTGGCAGGAACCCCAACCAATCACAAAGTCTGATTGGGGAAGACATTTTTCTTAGTAGACCACCTGGATTCATTCTAGATATGAGAAATTCTGAATGATCCGTTTGTTTTATTCACTTCATGAGTCAATCAGCTTAAATGATTGAGGCTTGTTTACCTGCTTGATTGGATATATAAGTCATGTTGGTGGGGTCATGTTTGATTGCCTCTTCATAGTGTTTCAGCGCCGCTTCAAAGTCCTTATTCTTATACGCAGAATTTCCAAGCTCTTTTTCCTTCAAGGCCTGTTAAAAAAAAGAAATTAGAGGATTAAAAAATTGCAAATAGGGATTAATCAGGAGAGACAAAATGGCTGAAAACCCATTAAAACTGGAAAGGATTTACCTTTCTCTTGTTTTCGGGAAGGTCTTCCTCTTTGGGAGGAGGTGGCTGAGTCTCTTTGGGTTTGGGTGGAGGAGGAGGAGTGGGCTCCTCCTCTTCCTCCATCTCAGAGAGGTTCAGTCCCAGCAGCACAGAGAGTGTGGTCATCACTCTGGGATCCTGCAGCTTCCTGCAAAACAGACAGGCAAACAAATGCATTTCTAATACCACAGTCCTCAGTGGTACTGCACAGCACACTTTCCAAATTCACTTCTGATAACTTTTTGTGGGGATCTTTTCAGTATTACGCATGCAAAGTAACTATCTTTTTGTTTGTCAGTCAAGACATTATTTGTTACTTAAATCAGAGAATGTGTTAAAAGCACATACGTGCCAAGCTCCGACGGTTTGTTCCTGAGCTGCTCCAGCAATTCTCTGTAGCTGGGATCTGACAATAGCTCACGGGTCCGAGAATCATTCTCCAGCTTCTGATACAAGTTGGGCATGGCGAAGGGGTTCATCATTGATTTCTCTGGTGAAGCAAAAAGTCATGTTAGTGTAATGTATATGGTCATAAAGAAGCACTCATGATTCCCACCCATCTTGCACTGGCCTCGAATTAGATTCACCAGAGCTTTATCTCCTCTGTAACCCCTACTACTTGTGTGTTGTCTACATGAATCACAACACTCAAAACCCAAGCGGACTGCCTACTCTCTTTTTGAGAACTTGAGCACTCACAATGCAAGTTTACTTTTGTGATCTGTCAGTAGCCATCTCTAAATCCTGGAGGAGGGAAAATGAGTCACACCATTTTTCACATCATAATGCCACTTTTTCTGTAGAATAACAGGGATCATAAATTCAACAGTTTCTACCTGCAAGCCGAGCCTCAATGTTCTGTAAACCCTCCTTTAGCTGCTGATTGCTTGGCTCTTGCCGGAGTCCCTCGTGGTAAGTTCCTTTAGCATCCTCCAATCGACCAAGAAATTCCAATGCTGCAGCTTTACGGGAGTAGCCCTGGTTGATCACAAATTGTAAGATTGTAGATTGCCTTCTCAATTTTAATTCCTAAATATGTCATCAACAGAATAATGGCAGATCAAATGATATCTCACCTTGCCCCAGTCAGGCTTGATCTTGATGGTCTCACAGGCATCCTGGAGAGCATTCTCATAGTTGCCTTTCTTAGCATAGGCAGCAGAGCGGTTACTGAACAGGACATGGTTTGAAGGGTCAAGGGCCAAAGCTTCGGTGTAGCAACGTACAGCCTCATCAATATTCCCTGCACTCAGTGCCTTGTTGCCCTGGTCTTTCAATGCTGAAACCTATGAGGCAGGAGGATACAATCATTTTAAGCATTAATAGACAAATTCACAATACTACTACTTGATAGAGAGTGCTCTCCTGCTCTCTAGCGGTCTTACACAAAAGCAAATGCACACAACCCCCGAAATAGATCCGACTACGTAAAAGTCACGCTTTTCCACTCAGCTGTTTGTGTCAGACAGGTGCAACAGTGATGCAGAGAGATAATATGTCTTTATTTTGTTAATGTACATTCTGAGAATAAGATGACACAGTGGTTAGCTTTAACCTCACACGAAGAAGGTTTGAATCCGCCCAAAAAAGTAAACTGGTAGCTGGGGGAAGTTTTAAACACAGTTTGCACAACAACTACACACAGAAGTTAGCATGGTTAAAAGGGTCTGCTAGCTGAATCCCTGTTCAGACTTGCAAAAGGCAAAGCATACTGATGATGCTACCAGAGCAGGCAGAAGAGAATGAAAAAAAATATGTGCATGTACAGATTGTTTTCCTCACCCCTTGTCATTTGCTGGTCGCGAGTTGACAATTTGAGTTATCATGCGCTATCTCCACAGTATGTGACAGAATCAAGTACACACTGAGCAGAGAGAAGCATCACAAAGGCTCTACATTCCCATCTGACTTCATTTGATGACAATGTGATAACATAAAATGTGCATTAACGATTATCCTGGGCAAAGAACAAGACTGGCATAACTTTCCCTCCACAGTCACCGGACCTAATCGGATCTGAACAACTTAAAACATAAAAGACAGAAGAAAGCTTCATCATAATTCTCTATGACACTGTAGGCTGGGATTTTGGTAAACAATGGGAAGAGCACATATGCAAGTGTTTGACTCATAAGTTGTAAAGTAAAATAAAATCTTAAATATTTCTAGTACAATTGCTGTATATTTCACAACTGTTTACCTAATCGTCCAACCAGCTGCAACTCTGACTAATTAAACCAGTAATATTGGTTACAACCATTATGATCCAAAGACATATGAGCAGATCTCAGAAAAAAAGAAGAGCTGGACAAGAATGTTGATCTCTGTGAGGTCTGGTTGTTGCTGATGAACATAATGATGAAAGCACATTATCCATAATCACAAACCTATAGATCTGTCAAAAATGAAAACGGAGCCTGTCTTACACAGATTATAGATCTGATAAAATGAAGCTGGTCACTGATGTGTCTGGGATGAAGACACAGTGGGTGTGTAAAAAGTCTTACTCCACTTTGATCATTTACAATCAATTCCTTTATGTGACCAGTAATTATTAGTGGGAAAACACAGTGACAGTGAGGCAATTAAGTAGGAAGCAACCTGCAGGATTGAGTGTTACAATGTAAATCACCATGTGATTCCTCACGGCATTAGCACCATTATAACAATGTCGTCCCCTCTTTTGACCTGTAAGGTGCACAACACGTATTGCCTGCAACGTTTAGCGGCGTTGCCAGATGAGTTACAAAGACTGGACGGCTCAAGCAATGTTAATAATATTTTAAAAAGGTAACGTGACTGTTTCAAAATGAACGAATCGCCCAAAATTACTTGAACTGACCAATCGCAGAACATTCGAGAATACGCGGCAGCTGACGACAAAATGCGGCTGTAGCCATGACAGCAGCACCGTGTGCATCTAGAATGATCCTCCGGTCTGAGGACAACGCTGAGGCCGAGACACTAATACTCCTGCAGCATGTGCTACAGACGGACCGCCGCAGTTTAAGCTGCCGGTCTAAGGACATATATAGTATTTAAGCAAATTGATTTACGGCCTAATTACGGCCTGTAATTGTCCGTCACCTTATTAATGACAGCGTTCACACTGTGAGCTAGTTAGCCGGGTTAATGTTAGCTGTTAAACGGCCATTTGCTAACGTTAACTCGAGAGTTACGTTACTTGAGGATATCTTTACTGGCTATCGGTCAGTGAGCTGCTGTGTTGTATCGAGGCACGGCCAGGGGATACAATGGCAAACCTTACTGTGATATTTCCAATGACACAGCAGCTGTGACAAATCCAAGTCATGTAGCGGTACGTTAGCTTATCAATTAGCTAACCTTGTGGTGAGCAATCACAAATTAGCCACAACAGTGCTCACATGAACATACAGTTAACGCTAGCTAACCTAATGGCACTTTATGGAATCCGGTTTAGCCACAGTTCAGACTAGCGCTGTGAAAATATATTGTATTGTGTAACATCATGAAACCCAAATAGACATCAGTCCAACAGCTAAGACACATTACTACCGGACTGACGCTAGCTAACGTTAGCTGTTTGATATTAGCAAACAGTGAAGTTCAGGTGTAAGGAGGTGTCCAACTACACTAGTCTGCTAATTATTGTTTTTAAGAGATTTAAATTAAAGTAACTCAAAGAAATATATCGACATTTCTTAAAAGCGTAGGTTTGAAATCACTAATTATGATCATAGTTGCAGGAAACTCACTTTCTCCATGGTGCAAGCATGAGGTTCCTTCCAGAAACTACTGCGGACTAGCGCCTCCCACTGAACAACATGCAGGTTGCCAGTTCTGATGTAGGAAATCCGTAATCGACGTTAAGATGTACGTTTCACCCTTAGCCTTATATACACTGGCAGTGGTTTCACCCGTGGCGCTATTCTCAAGCACAATAAATAGTCCACGAACAGAAACTTCCAGAAGATGATGGAAACATATAAGATGACAGGGAACTGGCTTTGGAGCAGGGGTGGAAGAAGGACTCAAATCTTTTACTTATGTAAAAGTGTGAGTGATGTAATGTAATACTCAAGTAATACAGGAAGCTAAAAGTCCTGGATTCAGATTTTTTTTTTTGCATACTCTTTATGCAGAATGGCACATTTAAGAATAATATAAAATTATTAGATTAGCAAAATTGGCAAAAAAAAAAGTTATGTACAAGTACCTCAAAATTGTAATCTACAATAAAGCACTTGAGTAAGCTTCCACTACTGCTTTGGAAACAGATGAGGTAGACGGGGACCATGGCTGGAAGTGAGAGGGCAAACACCTAAGCGTAAAAAACATCACATTTATGTCAGTCAATAAGTCTTTCATGCTTCATTTAAGAGTTATGATCACTCAAGCTAAAACGCTAATGTAGGATGTAAACACAAAAGAATCTCTTAATAAATAAGTAAATCCTGTCCTATATTGTGCAGTGTTTGGTCTTTTATGGGAACATATGGGTCTTTTGTGGGTCATATGATGTCATCACATGGTGTAGTCATTAATAGATATGCCATTATTTAGATGCCATCATAATATGATATCCCCCAATTCTGCCCCACCACCAGTTTCTGAGGTGTCTTACCCCAACTTATTATAACTGAAGGACATCAGTATTTTTTTTAATTTCATTTGTATTTGTGCTCAGCAGGCAACATTTCCAGTGAAGCCAGCCATTGAGAACTCTCTGAGGATCCTGACTGCAGTTATTGATGGCATGAGGCACTGGAGCCAGTTTAAAGACAAAGTCCCGTACTTATTTGAGATATTTGGTCAGTTGATTAGGTGTTATCTCTGATGTGTACTCTTAAGTATTTTTAAACACGATTAGATTGACAATCTGTGCTCTTCCCTCAGCTACTCTAGACTCTGCGGTCACACAGGGTCGCCACGGAGCCAAGAAGTTCCTCATGAGAGACGGGAAGGAGGTTGTGCAGTGTGTCTTCTATGAAAATGTGAGTTGGGTAAAAACCTTGCACTTTGCACTTTGGTTATACTGTATATTTGTACAAGTAAACCTCTCAGTATATATGAGTGCAAGTATGTATGAATATGTTTCTTCAGTGACCTTGGTTTCGATTTGAACATCTGGTGTTGGTGTTAGTGAATAGTTTTTATGATGGCTGTGAAAAGATTTATCTTCTCCCTTTTCACTAGCTCCTCTTCCCCAATATTGAGTGGGGATAATTTTAGTGCAATGTTTGAGTTAATTGGATAATTTATCAATCAGGTCATACAAATATTACAACCATGTTAGTTTGTTTAACTTTTGTTTCACAGGGTTATGCTCTATTGAAAGGGGTGTGTGATTGTGCAGTTGTTCTGCCTGTGATGTTGGGGTAGATGAGCTGTTCAATCAGTGACAGTGAAAATAGGTTTGCATCATTATGTCCTCTTGGCATGTGTGCCCATAGCTATATTGTGATGTTAGCAGTAACAGAGAAATAATTAATAATTTTGTATGATTAGTGATTCTTGATATCTATTTACTTACCTGAGCAGGTGGTAGTTCCAGTTAGGTGAAGCTGAGAAGATGCCATTCACTGGAGCGGAGGGAGGAGGCAGCAGCTGCTGCCTTCATTAGTCTTTTCTTTTCTTTATTTTTTGTTGAAATTTCGCTGTTTTTGCTTCTGTGTCATAAATATTTTTGCTAATAAATGGGACCTTCTTCAAAGTCCTCTTCAAAATGTTCTGTTGCCAAGCATCATCATCTGCCTTCTTTATGAGGTGGCAGCATGACACTGGCACTTTGGAAATATCTAAAGCAGTGGCAAAACATATAATAGCACTGGAATCTAACTTGACTTAATCCTGATTTCTGGCTCGTATCCAACAGGAGCAGGAACTGCCTCGTCTCATTCGTGGTCAAGTCCATCGCTGTGTGGGGAACTACGACCGCAGTAGAGATGTCCTGATATGTGTGTCCGTCAGACCCGGCCTGCCCTCAGAGCTGAGGAATGCTCTGGAGGCTGTCAAAGCCTGCGATGCAGAAATGAGAGTGCTGGTCAAATCACTCAGTGAAGTCTGAGCAAGAGTAGGTATCTTCAGCAGCGAGACTGATAGGTAGAAAGTATACCAGTATTTTATGAGGGTACATGAGAGCCAAGCTTAGTGCTATATTGTAATAGATAACGTTTGTTGTGGCTTAAAGTCCCAGTAGTTTTACAAAGCATGTTTAAGCTATTATTAAAGGTTTTTTTATTTGTGAAGTGTGCTGTTGCCATTAGCTTGTTGTTTGCAAGCAAAGTGCACTTGTACTGAACTTTAACAGCTGAATTCTCTGGCATGCTGTGTAGGCGTAGATGTCTTTGTATTTATTTGTCAACCAAATATATAAAGAGTTGTTTCATGTAACCAAAACTTTAACGGAAAGTAAAGCCTCTCTTTTTGTAATTTCGGAAATATTTTTATTACAAAGAAAATTCACAGAACAGCAAACATTGTTTAGAGGTTAATTCAGGGGAAAGCAAACACGGTGAGGTAATATCTCAAAATATATCTTTGAAAAACGGGGCAGTTAAGAATAACGTGATATCAAGTACAATTAGTTTATTTACAGTCAAACATCACAATGGAAAAAAAACAATAACTCTACTCTACCAAAACAGTTTCACCAGTGCTGAGACTTTACACACAATGGATCAACAAATAGGGGAATAAGTCCAGTGCAGTCACGCTAGTCATTCCCACAGTCAAGCACAGTATGAGGTCCAATACAATACCAACATTTCTCTCCTGACCTTCTTTCAAATATGGCAACATAATCACAGTAATTGTTTTAATGTCAGGACATGTCATTATGGGAACCAAAATTTGGGGAATATTTAAAGATTAACCCATTATCAAAATCCAACCCATTATTTAACACTAATACGCACATAAACACCCACTAGAAAAGGGAGTCTAGCTTGCTGAAATTGGCAGTGTACAGGGACAGTAAGTGGAGAAGTAGACATTTTGTCCTTGGAACATGATGGGAATGGTGCCAGCGCTTAAAAGGAGAAGTAGGTTAACGAAAACACAGCAACACATTAGCTTATTTGAGGAGCTAATTATTTTAAGCCACATTTTACACATAATGAGAATAATGTGTCAGCTCAGCACAGATAACCAAAGGCAAACTTCAATTTGTACAGCTTCCTCTACCACTCACTTTCTAAATCACATTAGACAATGATGCCAGGAATTAATCTGTTAGCTGCATGTCACAACCTTTTATTATCGCAATTCAAGTTACCTCTTCTAGGTAATTGGCAAAAATGTCTCAGGGCATAATTTAACACAAGTACACTGCTTTTCTTTTTTTTTCCTTCTCTCTGTCATTACCTCTACAGATTAGAAGACATCATCTTTTTTATCCTCCAGAACATTTTCTCAAGTTAATGAGATCATACTGCATCAAGTACAGGAGAAAACTCTTTACCACTGAGAGGAAAAAAATATAAGAGAAAAAAACACATCACACAACAGGATCCACAGTTTTTCAGCAGAAAAATATGATAACCTGATAATTGTATTAAACACTTGTCTTGGTTATGTTAAAAGGCACAAGTTGGTCAGATCACATTTAAAATCTAGATCAATTGTTCTACCATTAACAAAGCCCATCTTATCATGCATTTTTGACAAAATTCCTACATCTCCCTGCCTTTTGCAATCATTTTTTCCTGAATTAGAGTGTTTAGTATTGTGTGTTGTAGACAGAAAACAATTGCTTATTTTCAACAAGCGAGTTACATTACACAAACAATTCTGGGGGGAAAAGGCTAACAAAAGGATGCAGTATCAGTATCACAACATAACGGTTTTGACAACACTGCTCTGAAACCACTACTTATTTTTAATGATTCACCTCCTTGTTATGAGAAGACATTTCCACGTGTCCTCTCGGCAGGTCTGATGCTGTGTTCTTTTCTTTGTGACAGTTACTGAATGTCTTTGAAAGCTAAACCGTCTTCTCGACTCCCACTAGTTCGCTGCCTGGTCCCAAGACTGGAAGGCAGAAAAAGTCTAAAGAGCAAAAGTGTCAGAGTTCTCTTTTCAATGTTTTTAATTTGAAACCTCAAACATCAGCCCTGTTTAATACAGACCATATGTACAGTCCAAATGCTGCAGCACAAAACATCGCCACTGGATGCAAGTCTTTAAGAGCTGGGACGCGTGGATCCATTAATATCATCCATCTCCAACCGTTCGAAGGGGCTCTCCTGTTGAGTCGCATGTTCTTGAAAACCTCTTACTGAAACATTATTTGATTGGACGAGTCATACTGCCACATAATCTCATGCTTCCACTCTCTTTATGCAGCCAACTTCCAGTCTCTTTTGGAATGTTACATATGTTGACTGAAAGGAAGGAAAAAAAACATTTTCTTACTCACTTGTTATGTTCGTGTTCATTTTTTTTAAATCATGTGAAATGAGGTTATCAGTCCTTGCATTTTCTGACTGCATCATCTCTAGAACTGACAAAACTGTTAGATTTGAGGGTAAAAATGATAACCACAGAGTATCATTGTAACATAAAACATTCCATTTAAATGAACTGAATTTGAATTAATTACATAACAGATGCAGGAAGACAGTGTTTGTTGTTGAGCGTCAGCTTCACTTATCACTGAGTGGGGCTTCCCAAACAGCATCGCCTTTAAAAAAACGGGATGCATGTGTCTCTCCATGACATCAAGCCCAGGTTAGAGAGAGTGGTCAGGAGGGAAAAAAACAAGACATCGTATCAATGCACTATAACAGCGTGGGCAAAGGGGTGGGGGACAGCTGCTCCTTCGGTGCATATTTAGCAAAAAAGGGCAAGAAGACGGTGAGCATGACTCCCACAATAGCCAGCATGTAGCCCCAGCCAATCTGGCACTCGCCAGCGTAGTAGATGTCAGAGTCCCCGCAGAAGGACCTGACCAGTGAGGAGTTTAGGCCGAAGGGGTAGACCAGCAGTCCAGCAGCCATGATGAACACTGCAGAGAAGAGAGAGTGAAAGAAGACAGAGTGGGTTAGACAGTGAACACTGTATTCATATAGGCGGTTGGAGGAAAAATCACATTGCATGTTTATTCTGAAGTTTATTCTATCATAGATCAAATAAAACCAACCCTTTAACACTCCCAGGGCTAGATTTATCTGCTGTATTGGTATTCCAAGTGAGAGCCACTTGGTGGCAGTAGAGGGTTTGCAGAAAACAGTCAGGGTCAAGTGAGTAATTCAGATACTTCATCAGTACTGAAGTACCTCCATTTGCACAGAGACTTATGACTTGTTGCCTTTTGTTATATGTATAAAAATAAATCATAACCTAGATAGTTTTATAAGTCCAACTGGCAGAACAGAGCTTTTAATATATAGAACAACAAGAGCTCTGATTACCTTTAATTGACAGAAACGTCTAATGTAAAATGACTCATGTCTCCTCAAATCCATTTGCCCTCCTCATTTTAAAACTCTAGGGCTTCGTAAAAAGAAGCACCCCCCTGCACTTGTACTGCGATCAGCTTTCTCAGACACTGTCCTCAGCGCCCATGCAGCCCGAGAGCGGCTCGCTTTTACAAATTGAGTCAAGACTCCCAGCCCGTGCTGCCAAGCAGTTATCGACTGCGCTACACGCTATCATTGCTGCTCTTAGTCATTCTGAGTCCTGGCTGGATTTCCATTACAATGCCAGGTGTCATAGTTGTTTTAGCTTTGGAGAGCTGGGGGTTACTGGAAAAGCTTGAACTTGTGATAGTGAGCAGCCCTCTAGAAAACACAACAAACATATCTTTTATTACGCTGTATTGATTTCAGGAGATGTCTGTTTTGCTACTTTCAAGGGCAGCGGCTTCATGGTCAGGGAGAAACAGTGCTCATATGAGAGCTGCAGAGCAGTAGCTGTATGAGTATCGAATCGATGGTTTGTGTGGGCAGTGAAAGATTGTGATAGTAGAACAGGGATGAGGAGGTAGGAAGCTTTCACTGATGTTCTAGTTCTAGTTGCACACAGGGGGTTTCGGGATTGACTGTTAGGAAGAGAAAAGCAGAATGATGGGGAAGAAACAAAGAAAGAGGTCTGAATGGGTAAAGGAGAGGTATCTCTTGAGTGTGGTTTGTCTAGCCTGCTGTAGTGTCTCTCTGTGGATCTCCTTGCGTATCCCAACCCTGTACCCACCCCTCCCAGCTCTCAGAGTGGCCCCATGTTTTATCTTCATGGGCCCGGCGCCTCAAAGCTCACTGCCTAATGACACTTTAATGACCTTCTTTATCAAACTATCATTGGCTTTTGTGGAAGAAACACAAAGACACAGGCATGCGCTCACAACCCAAGGCCACTTCCCTTCCCACACCGAAATGATGGAATTTAAAGCAAACCACAACGGATAAATGATGAACAACACAGCATAACCCCCAAATAATCAATAAAGAAATGGAATCCAGACAGCAGTCTCTTTACAAGTGTCAGGTAAGCAGGGTGAGGGCTGGATTTTATCAATCAGACTGGGAGGGTACGCAGGGCGGGTGTCTGGATCAGATAAGCTGCAGCTTGGGCTGACTGGGTCTCTGCAAGCCTTTAATGAGAGGAGAACCTTCGAAAAACCAAAATCAACCTCGTATCAGAGGCTAACTCGAAGTGGATCAATTTTATCATTCAAATCTGAGACGGATGAAACGAAACCAAAGCACATTTACGCGTCTTAAAAGGAAACGCAGCAGATCAAAGTCTTCACAGGTCTTTGGGGGGGGACTACTGCGTATGTGAAAAGTGTTGTACAAAGCCTTTTGACACTATACGTACTACAAGTTTGAAAATGAAAAAAACCTGGAGGTGTGGAGTTAGAGGTGAGACATCTGTAGCCCACTCCTCATCTCTGCTTGAGTCTTGAGGCTTGAGGATATATTAGACACTATCATAACACACTCAAATCTCCGCTTGCTGGCAGTCGAGTTGCATTGTGGGTAAGGTAGGCACCAGATTTTGATTTGATTTGATTTATTTAAATATCTTTTAGCTCAATGTCTAATCCCAAAAGATCACATTAAAAACATTAAAACATACAACAATTCATAGATAATTTACACATAATTGTTGAGACACACATACAGATATTCATCTACACGTGTTAACAAATACCAATATCCAGACCTTACAGTCCTTTTTTAGTCAATTTTTATAGTACTATACAAAATTGGTGGAGTACTCCATGAATGACCATGTATTGAATACTGTACATGATGCATAATTCAGAACAATGAAGTCTATGTTTTGTTCCAAACCTTTAATTATGGTAGAGATGTGAAACAGCATTCTAGTTCCCACTGCGGGGTGGACGAGTTTAATTTTGACAGGGTCTTACACAGCCCGGTAGTCTAATCCTTTGAGGAATGGGCAGTGTGATGAAAGAGGCTGACATGACACCAAGACGTCATGCAGCGAGCCTAAAAGTGTTCATTACTTTTGGAGCCAGGAGGGCATTATGTGTATGTGGAATCCCACTTAACACGGCAAACTGAATGCCTCTGTGTAGTTGACACCATTGGCTAAGATAATAGCGGTGGCTGTGTAAGAAAGTCAGCGGGTGATGATGAAAGAAGAATAACCATAACAATACTTTAGTAATACTTTAGTATTGTTGATAACAAAAATCAACTGACAAAAGCCACGACTGAGCTTCAAACAGAGACTGTTACAATTACTGTTGTAAAAATGTGGTCAAACATGGATAAACTCACATTTTCCAGATTACTTCTTTCTTGTTATACCACAAAGATGGCTTTTGTTTTGACTCAGGCATCATGTAATTGATTTGAGGGATATCTGATTTCTGGTCTCATAGTTATCAGGCTATAGCACCATCTTTTTCTAGCAGCTCTTTATGCAAAAATAGTGGCTGAGTGAGTGGCTATTGGTTATTCTGGTAATATATTGAGATAGGGTGGGATTCCAAAGAAAATAATAATAACACTGAGGAGGGTGCTGGAAGATTCTTCCCCCCTGCCCACCCCTGTAACTTCCGTACAGTCCCTTACAGGCTGTCCACAGTAGCCACCAGGCAGTAAAAAGTGCTTCCATCATTTACCTCCTAATAGACCCAAGTAGCAGTTTACTAACCTCCCAACCCCCAATCAATGGGCCGCATTTGTAAGAACTCAAGACAGGGAGGAGAGTCAAGCTTGGCCAGACCTTTTCTGCAGAGTGGAATGAAAGTGAAGAGGTGTGGAGAGAGTCTGTCAGCCCCGATCAGATGAGTGCCGCTGAGTACACAAGACTATCATAATGGCTCAGAGATGATGAGACAGTGAATAATGGAGAGACCTCCAGTTAGCTGGGCACTAATGTGTCCCAGTTTCATTGCAAACTTTACACAGTCCCAAAGAAGGGGTCACGATCTTTCAATGCGTGTGTTTATTCACAGGAAGTGGAAATTCACAGGACGCCAAAACAAACATAAACCTCTCAGAATTAGAGCTTATATGAAGAAGTGGCAATTTTCTGCATTATTTTGAGTTTCTTAAATTACCTTTTCACAGGGTTGTCATTTAACTTACTTACAGTCTGTTAATCTTAAAAACCTTCTTGGATTACTCGCTGTATTTGTCACTGCTGACAACTTGTTTGAATGCACACTTCATCAGCTTTGAAGTGGGCTCAGAACTCAGAGTGAGGAAGTAAAATATTGATTTGGAAATGCAAAACTGCCAGAAGCGTCCAAGAGCACTGGATTTCATTGTTGATCAGCTCTGGCCTGTTTTCACAGGTAGCTGCAAGGCTGCGGAGGCCTTTGTGTACGCTAATGAATAGCAAATACCTGTATGTGCTTGCTTCTCTCTTTCTGTGGAAAGGCTCTTTGTGTGTGCATCCACGGCAAGGGTAGTAGAGGAGAGAAGGAAAATTAAATAAAACAGAGCATTGTGCTACCATACAAAGACGATGTGCTGCTTTTAGTAACTAAATGAACTAAATTAACCTTGAATCTCTTTCTCAGTGGTGTAGCGAGAAATGGAAAGCTGCTCTCGGAGACGCTGGAACAGGCTCACAGCAGTGAGGATGATAGAAAGAGATTGAATAGGTTTGTGGGGCAGGAAGGTGTGTGATAACCTGGCGTCCAAGCGTGACACTGAATCAATTTCATCACAGACCTTTTACACAGAATTCACTGGCTTAGTTTATTACATAAACCTAGAAACGCACAAATCATAGGACCACTCATGCGTCATATAATGTGAAAGCCTGCGTTCACTTGTAGAAATCTGGTATATCTGGAATCAACTGTTGTCAGAAATGTCAGAAATCCAATATACTGTAGTCCCAGACATTCATACACATTGTATCTCCTCAATTTTATTCTTCCCAAGATATTACTAATAAAAAATTCAATTCTGTGAGCTTCAAGGCCACTTTCATTATAATACCAAGACCTCTGCTTTGGATCAAACTCTATTTCCACCCTGTGCTGATTGTCATAACTCGGTTAGCAATGGGAAGGGTTGAATTAAACTCAATAGGAAATGGGTGGCTCCCCCACTGTAGATGCAGTGCTCTTTAATTCCTGCTTTGCCGTGGTGTCATCTGTCTGTTTTCTCCCTCTGGCAAACAGTTACATAAAATATATTAAATGCACTGATTATTGTCACCCCGGCCTAGACAGAAAGACGCCTGTCGAGACAACTAGCGTGCAGTAAAACCTGGTGTACAGTAGTCTATTGCTGAAGCAGAATGATTCACTGCGTAAACAATAGGGTTCTGTTAAACCCTTACATAAGATTTACAGTTGAACAGTAGCTTAGTTCACTAACTGTCTTTGTGTGCTCCTTTATAGAGGCACTTTAAAGCATTTTATAATGAGAAGTCAGCAAGAGAAAGACAGTGACATTGAAAAATAAGACCGGACAGGTTATACAATATACATTCAAGCCTTGCAGGCAGCAAGAGGGAACTAGAATATATTAGAATAGACTTAATGCCCTGCTTATCTTCTTTGACCTACAAGCCAGACAGACAGTCAGGTGGAGACCACCAGCTCCACCGGGATGAGGGCAGTCAGACGTGTAAATACAAAAAACACTGAAAGAATAAGCACAGAACCTCAGTGGGCCTTTGGGTGTTACTTACAGTATATCCTTCATGTCACCAGCACCCACTGCTTACTCTCACTCTCGAGAGAATCTTCTTATCTGGCTGCTGTCCAAACAAGGACATTATCTACTGCTACTATTCACTTCAAAGACACATGAGAGAGCATGCACATTAGACTGTGCCCTTACATTACCACGGACATGTTTGAGTCACATTACCTTGCATAGCAGAAACATCAACACAGCAGCCAGTGGAGAGGAAAACACATATTTTTCTTCTCCACCAGGGATAATGTCTGCCTTCTTCCAGGTAAAGTTGCAGGCCAATGCAAAACAACAACAAAATGCATCTAATAAATCTTGATTTGCCAACACGGAGCTCATTTGTTTGTGTTGCCGGCCATGTTTGTCATTGATGAAACACAGTGACAGGAAACATATGCTTGAAAAAGCTGCAAAATGTTGCTTAATTACAGATGCAGGCCCAAAGCTATACATCAGAACTACTGTTCTTCAGCTGCGTCTTACTCCGCCACATTCTCTATCATCTTGTCTCTACTTTTCTTTTTCCATAAGCAAGCATTTTCCATGAATAGAACAGGTGAGCTGATGCCTGTCTACTCCCATATAGATAATAATAACCTAGATGTGATCGGGCAAGTTGATGTAAATGAGGTGCTGATTCACAGCAACAGCCCGGGGCGGTAAACAAGAGTGTGACCCACATACACTCAATTATATCGTACATACACGGACACATACAATTATGCATAGGCGCTTGCATACACACATATATACAGGACTGTCTTGATAAAGAGCTACAACAACTGGGAAAGAGTGCTTGGCTCAAGGGCAGTTTAAGAAATACATCTGAAAGACTGCTCGAAATGTGACCGTGTGTGTGTCAAGTAATGAAAGCATAACAAAGGGCAGTGCAACAGTGCTGTGTCTCTAGGAAATTGCCTTTCACTGGCCGCACACAAGGAGTATTTCCATTTGCCCTTCTATCTACAGGTGAATGGAGTTGGAGATGGATGGTTTCTGTTTTTCACACACTTTTGCCTCAACCTTCAGTCTAGCAGCGTGGAGAAGAAAACAGAGGGACATCCAAACCACAGATGTGCATTCAGCAGATGAGGATAAAGCAGTAGCAGAGAAATGAGCATCCCTGAGAAGAGCACATACAACATGTCGCTCTATATGAAAAACCTTTAGAAGAAAATTAGTTGAAATAACATGCAGCGTTGTCTACAGACCACAACAGATGGTCCACAAGAGTCTCTGAAGTTACATATCTAAATGTGCATTGAGTTTGCTCCATTATTTCAACCCCTTGGTGTGCTCAAGGTGAGGAACTGTAGTGTGGCAGACGAAAGTTTTCAGAGTTGTTGTGAGTTGAACTATGCCAGCAATGAATCTTCAGGTAGTCAGCTGGGACCTGGTGGAGCGTGGGCCTAAACAGCAGGGACTCCATCCTAATGTGATGAGCTGTGCTCTAGTCTGCACACAGCCATGTTGATAATTAAGCTCAGTGCGCCTCTGGGAAATTATGCTAATGACGCTCCTCCGACTACCTACATTTCTTGAAACATTTGGCTTAAGGTGATCACGTACACAGCGGCAACTAAAACACAACTCCCCAATAAATGTTTCTGAAAAAGATTAAGGAAGGGAGAAAAAAGGAGAGAGAATGAAAAGAGGAAGAGTTTTCAAAGATTCAGTACTTTGGTAGATAGACCTGTAATTGCTAATATGTAAGGTCGGGTTCACTGAGAGGACCAGCCCTGATCACATTCACACATGCTACACATGCACAGTACAACCACAGTGTAATCTGCTGGCCACTGAGCAGCTCCACTTGAGTGGTTGGGGTTAAGGGCCTTGCTCAAGGGAACCTCAGTGGTGGTAATGAGGAAGAGGCAAGCGCTGCCTTTCACTTCCCCCACCCAGATTTATCCTGCCGGTCAGGGGGATTGATCATACGGCTTTCCGGTCACAAACTCGCTTCTCTAACCTTTAGTGGTGGCCTCATTTCCAACTGGACCAGAGTTTACTGAGAGCAAGTGACAGAACAAAAAAAAGAAAAGCCTCAAAAAACACTAAAGCAGTTAAAAGATAAACAATGATAAACAATAGCTGCTACTTTTCACTGAAATGATTAATAACAGAAGTGGGTCCAGGTTGCTTTTTAGCAGAGCTGAAAGCAACAAATAACATTAACTTTCTATTACTGTAACATATCGTTATGTGCTCATTCTAAGATAACGAAAACACAACGATTCCTACATTCAGGTGATTATACACACATATATACATACATAATAAAAACATATCTATGAATACTGTATTCTTTTTCTACCAGTAGATCCTCCTAAATGTTACACACTGGCCCTTGTGGTGGAAAATATTAGTACATTATTAATAGAGTAGGCTATTAACCAAACAACCATTGGTTTAATGCGAACCCGGCAAGCACACTGAGTGACCCAAGTCAAACTCACCCATGATGTTTCGTGACCAACAGATGCTGGGATGCTGGGTCTGGCTAATATGCTAAATGCTAAAATGATCATGGTTGTTGATTTCTGTGTCCTAATAATGCTTGTTTCACCTGTCATGGCCAAATTAACCAAGTAACAAGTAACACCACTCGTGTCTGTGCTTGACGACCTGGGAATGAGAACAGGCTACGGAGCAAGTGGGAGAAACTACGGTGGCCACGAACTCGTAAAAAATGAGAAAGGTCCTATCTACAGTCAGCATTTGGTTTGTCCGTTCTGGGCTACTGTAGAAACATTGCAATTCAACAAGGTGGACTCAGTGGAAGGTAATCTGTAGATAAAAATGGCTCGTTCAAGGAAATAAAACACAATGATAAGATACATTTTTTTTACCCTATTCAACTATGGTGTCTCCCCTTAATAGGTCTATCATATAACATCATCATATACATTTTATTCTTTTCATAGAGGTGAGACAAACCAAAAGTTGCTGCTCAGAAACTCTACGAAGCTGGTTTGAAAGCACACAGGGGAATTACTTGTCAGAGTCCATGTAAAAGCGACTTGTTAAAGAGAACATCAAACCATTTCCTGTGGAAACTGTCCACTGCTGTCAATGGAGGCAAAAACCCGTTGACCTTGAGCACTGTACAAAAAGAGATAAAAGAGTGGGAGGGCAAAGAGAGAGAGAGAGAAAGAGAAAGCCGATGAGGAAATAAAATACAGGGAGTTGGGATAGATTAGCAGGGCAATAAAATAGCTTCTGCTATCTTTAGAGTGAGTGGGCCTGCCTGTGGACTGGTCAATCAGAGCTCAGTAATAGGTCTGTTTATCACTGAGTCATTCAGTCTGCTCTAAGCTCATACAGAGGACTGCAGAGGTGGTTAAAGCCCCCGGCCCAGAGTGCATCTGGGCATGTAAATGTTTTGTTTAGTCTCATAGACTCTCAATGATTTTGACTTGTACAAGCTTTGTGCATTTTGGAGATTATATCAGATTATGAAGTAAAGCTTTAATGATTCCCCGTATGGCACTGCAGCAACAAAGACAATGATACAGACAAGAACTAAACAGATACAGAGTATTGAAGATAAGACAACAAGCAGTTGCACTATGAGAACATACTGTGAATAATTTCAACAGATAAACAAATAGAGATGGCATTTAGAGATTACAGATGAATTTAAAAGAATAATTTAACATTTTGGGAAATAAAATACCCCCAATAAAAGACCCCAAAAAATACTTACAATACAAGAAATAGTTTTTTTAACGATTACGGTTATGTGCTGGACTATTTCTTGGGCGGGAACAGGGACTTCCTCTGTGAAACCCATAAAATCACAACTTGTCATTTTTACACTTAAGGTTGAATAAACAAGATATAATGTCTTAATTAGTGATCTTTAGGTGCTGATGGGCAGCTTTTTTTTAACCTTTGGACAGGCTAGCTGTTTCCCCCTGTTTCCACTGTTTACTGCTAACCTAAGCTAACCAGCGGCTTGCTCTTGCTTAATATATATCATACAGGTGTGAGAGTGGTATCGATCTTCTCATCTAGCTCTCAAGAAAGATATTCCCCAGAATTTCCCCAAAATGTAGAACTATTCTTCTGAGATGGTTACTTCATCCAGTTGTCATAGAATTTTATGTTATGAGCAACAGGGACGAAGAGATATTGCTGCTGAGTTTTTCAAGAAGAGGATGATTCAAATGCCAATTGTCAATTTATGATAATAGAAGAAAAAAAAAAGAAATAATTAAATAATAAAATAGTTAATGGAATACAAAAAGATGCACAACACAGCATGCAATTAGTTGGACACCGTTTCTGCAGCCTCCAAACAAAGACCACTTCAAGTGTGTGTGTGTGTGTGTGTGTGTGTGTGTGTGTGTGTGTGTGTGTGTGTGTGTGTGTCTCAGTTCCCAGTGCATGCTGAGCCATGCTTATGGCTGTGAATCTCCATCCTGGGAGCACTGTAGCGACGACACATGAATCTCACACGCTGCATCCAATCTATCATCTTAATTACTTCCATTTCCATATCGGCATCTATTTTTTTTATGTTGCAAATTAATTTACACCTCAGACAAATTGCTTGTCCTTGACTTCCTTATCCCTTATGAGGCAACCCACAGCGCACATGGGGCTGTGTCAGTGTACAACCTAACCAAACCTAATCTGTCGCTCAATCCATCCATCCCACCTCGCAGATTGGATTAGCACGGGAGACAAACTACCTCACATGCATGAATAGGAAAATAAATAATAACGATACAAGAAAGAAAGTGGCGATTAGATTGAAGACATCAATCAAGTGTGAAAAGTTGAGCTCACCATGACGATGATGTGTTGTGTGAGGAAACAGTCAATGAAGAAACAGTGGTTTATCTGATAAAACCGGAAGCTCTGTCCCTGTGCTGCTAAAGGTGATCTCACTGTGTGTGTGTGTGTGTGTGTGTGTGTGTGTGTGTGTGTGTGTGTGTGTGTGTGTGTAAAGCCGTGTGTCTGACATTAACCCTGTGATTGTGTTGACAGCCTCTGGCCCTGAGGCTAAACCCTTAAGCTAGACATCTCCTGGGTTCAGTAGCTGCCTCAGGTCCAACAGGGAATGTCAGCCGGAAAAGTCAGAACAACCCAGTGACACTGGTATGTGCATCATATATCCAGCTGTGCTGTGGCATCACAGTTCACATATTCCCTAGACTCAGTTGGGAGAAAAGTAGAGCAGAACATGCCACAATGAATATGATACAAACCTTGTTTTTATTTCTTGTATGTATTAGGCAAAGCAGATGAAAGCTACTAAATTAGGAACTGGTTCAACTTTATTTTTCCAAAGAAAAAAGTCAATACCTGCACACACTCATCAACTCTGCACTGATTTATTAAAAACTCAATATTTGTCTTAAGACATGTCTTTAGAAACTACCAAAATGTTGACTTTTTAATAAATAAATTAGACCAAACAAGTGGTGTGCATGGCCTTCTACTCATCTTCAACTTATTTGTCCCCACAAGGTTATTTTAATAAAAACATACATTTCTAAACTCCAGAGGTGTGTCACGGCCCGGATTCAGATGGTAATAGGTAGTTTGTTATAAGCTTATTGGTATCATGGATGGTTTACTGAACAGGCCTGCTCTCTATACCAGAGCCTCCGTATTAAGGGACTATTTACATTTCTTGTCAGAAAGTCGATCAAACAACTACAAAATGACAAGAATGAGATGCTAAATGACCACAAAGAGACATAACACAAACAAAAAGAGATGCGAAAAGAACAAAATAAAGATTTGCAAAACAACTAAAAAGAGACAAAATAACTACAAACAGCACCGTTGCCTTGGCTGTTGTTAGCTGTAGGCTATTTGTAGTTACAAATAGCAGCCATTTATTCATATTTCATGCTAGAATATTTAAAATTGCTTATTTGGCATTACTGCATAACACCGAGTTAACAGTGTAGCTATTAATAATGTAAAGTTCATTATTTGCAGGAACCTGGGCTTTAAACTTGAGACGTAACACATTTTTTACTCATTTTACAAATGTGCCCCCATTCTTTAAAAGTGCCCCCCCCCTTCAAATGTTTCTAATCCCACCTCTGCTAAACACATGCATGAAAACCGTACGGAAGATGTAGTGAACCTCGTTGAATAAATATACACGTCTACATATAAACACAGTAACCACACCTGCTATTTGATAGAGTATACTGTAGAGCTCATAACCTCCCGCAGAACACCACAGGTTTAATGAAAAGTGCAAAATGCATGAATTCATGAAGTGGGCTAAAAACAGTGTATTTATTTTCCAATTGCCTGCCACACATTTTTCAAATGTATTTTGAATGGGTTTCCTACGTCCTGGGGTTACAGAGCTCACTCAGCATACAGACGACCCTGTAACTCAAGTGAGAGAATGTGAAAGGCTCTTCTACAGGAATTCATCTTTGTTGTGTAAATTAATTTTGCATCCACAGTTTTAAAAAGTGTTGCCTTGGCAGCATTAGCAGTGGAAGAGAGAAAGTGGATCAATATGAATGTGTGCCTGTGCACCAGGCTGCTGTAGACAAAAGGAGATCAGGAGCCCTGCACCTGGGCGCAGTAACTATATATATAAGCTCCCATTAATCAGCTTGTGTGTGTGTGTGTGTGTGTGTGTGTGTGTGTGTGTGTGTGTGTGTGTGTGTGTGTGTGTGTGTGTGTGTTGCAAATGTGCCTTTTTGTGTTGCTTGTGTAGTCTGTACAAAGACGGTCTGAAAATAAGAAATGAATGTCCCTGTTTATGAATCTTGATCTCTATCTATGTGTGTTAGTGTGTGTGTGTGTGTGTGTGTGTGTGTGTGTGTGTGTGTGTGTGTGTGTGTGTGTGTGTGTGTGTGTGTATTTCTGGTGGTGTGTTGAACTGGGGAAGAGAGGGTAGACGGTACAATATACTGTGTTGGGTCAAAGGATCATTTGATTTGTTAAAATAAAAATCTGAAATAAGGACCAGATGCTTTTGGAAAATGTGTTTTCAATACTACTTTGTTACCATTTGATACAATTTTAGGGGGCTTTTAAAGCACCATAAAAGGCTCTTTGTGCGTAGAACCATCTAAGCACAGTCGTTTTGCTTTGCCCTATAAGAATTTAGATAGTACACCTGCTGTGGAAATGAATTGTGATGAACAATTAATTGTTTTTGCAGTGAAAAGCACAATCCGATATTGGCTCTTCACTCAGCAGTGTGCACAGGCTGGCTGAGTGAAATTTTCCGGCATGGCAGTTTAACGCTCTAAAAAAATTCATGTTTTCTTGAGGAAAAGTTGGATTTGGTTAATAGAACAAGCAAATGCAACTTATCATTGGAACAAAAGTGTGCAAAAATGCAGCTGACACAGTGTTTGCTTCAAAAAGCAAGAAGAGTGGATGTCACAGCCTCACAGCTCCACACACACACCTAGAGGAACATTATTTGACAATAAATAGAAACCCTTATGATGAGTGCTGGGTATAGCCGGGTTTTGTGTGTGATTGTGTGTGTGTATGAGGTGGTGGGGGGGGCGCAGCAACATAATGAATCCCTACAGGAGACATGGGGCCCTGCTGGGCTGCTGTAATGAAGCTCTGCCCTGCCATCACTCCCTGACCCACTGGCATTAAGGAAAAATGGAAACCATTACCTTCAGCCTTCACCTCAACCGCCTGCCAAATGGGGAACCTGGTGCAGACATAGGTGTGTACGTATGTGTTTATTAGGGATGGGAACAGGAATAAGGATGAGGTAGAGACGGGGCGCAGCAGGGGATCCACACCAGACGGGACTCCGACTGTATATGAAGAATATGTCTGTCAGCCACAACGTTGACGTGGTGTAGTCTAGCTCAGGTGTTTGTGTGTGTGTGTGTGCCATGTAAAGTAAAGCCAAACATGCCCAAGAGAAGAATGTATCTTAACAGCTATCTAAACAACTTTAGGCTACACACACTTTATTTCAGACAGACACACACATCAGACGGAGAGGACATGGTTTTAAAGAAGATTGGATGTTCCATCTCAGATACATTCCAGCAGAAGTCTCTAAAAGTGCCCAGGGATCTTAACAGTTTTAGTGTGTGTGTGTGTGTGTGTGTGTGTGTGTGTGTGTGTGTGTGTGTGTGTGTGTGTGTGTGTGTGTGTGTGTGTGTGTGTGTGTGTTTTCCGCTGTAGTCTGTTTTAGCTCTATTTCTCAGTTGCATCTAGGAGCCATTGTTCAGAAGTGTAGAAATCCACGGGACCCCAAGGGAACGAGAACAAAAGGGAGACTTTTGTCTTAATTCCCTACAAATGATTTTGTTGTGAGCTCCCTTCGTAGAGGCGATGTGTCGGTTGAAGCGGACGCGTCCTCCTCTGCTGGTCTCTCTAACTGGAGTGCCACTGGCTGGAGATCATTTGATCAGCAGATCTCTGGGATCATGTTCATTACAAGAGATGGAGCGCTATAGTAGCCTGCCACAGATGAACCCTTTAGATAAGATGGGCTTCTTTCCTTCTGGCTCTGCTTTTCCTTTCTTTATCTGTTCATTAGTCTTCCCTTTCCTCCTCTCCGCTTTTTGTTGTTGTTTTAAAGGTTGAATGAAGGATCTGGACAATGACTAGTTGGTTAACAGGTGACTAGCAATAACCAAATTTTCAGCAATGTTTTTTTGGACTATTATAGTTCCACATTTGGTTCATTTATATTTTGTGTTCCCTAAGTTCCCTGAGTGTTGCCACTTAGCATTAGATGGATTTCTTAGCAATGTCATGAGATCCGCGAGCAAGCAGGGGTAGAAAATGGATTGACTGAGAGCTTATAGGGGAAATCAACATAAAAAGTTGTGCCATAAACTGCACAAATCCCAAAAATAATGGCTGGAAAATTTGTTAAAATAAAATGTCAGTGCCAAGAGGCAATCCTCCCTGTGAGATCAGAGTTCATAATTAGCTATTAGCATCTACAGAGGTCCTTCTTGTTTCTAAGATCTACATTTGGATTTGTATCCTTTAAACTTAAAACTAAGGAAAAAGGAATATACACTTGCAGATATGTGTATCTTCCAAGCCAAACGGCTTATTGCTCTTTATTGGAAGAAAACGAATAGGCCAACTATCAATGAATGGGCCAATGAAATGGCCTCATGTATAGTATTAGAGAAGATATATAATAGAAATAAACAAAATTTCTTTGAAGAAACCTGGAAACCCTTTATTACATTCCTCAAAAGGGCAAGCGTTAGAACTACCCTAACATAAGGAAACCATATACCTTCTTAAAAGTGATGCACTCAAGTTTATGTTTGTTTCTTCTTTTTTGTTTTTTCTTTGTTTTTATTTTATTTATTTGTATCTGTACGTATGTTTATTTTGGTACTGTTATCTTGTCTTGCTTGTTGGACATTTTTGTCAGTTTCCTGTCCTGTTTTTGTGCTATTGGGAAGGATTTGGGAAAGTGCGGTGGCGGGTGGGAGACACTGTTCTTGTCCTTGTTATTTGTATTGATAAAAGAAAACTAATATAATAATAAAAAGTGTTTACAAAAAAGAAACTATTAGCATCTAGCGATCTGGTCAGAGTCCTGCATTTTAATGAATAGTGCAAAGGTTTGACATGAGTTTCTGTGTGGGAGTTAATGGCAGCTGATAGAGGTGCAGCCTGAACCTTTTGGGTGGGATTTTCACCTACCTGGTGATGGTTTTGGTCACACACACAAGTAACAAGAGTTTAGTTCTACATGTAGTGAGAAATGAAGTTTAACTAACTTTGTGTAGTCACTGTTAGTGTTATCACTGCACTGCTGTTGAATTCCATTGTGTCATGTTAGCTAGCATGAGCTGACCGATGACTACAAAGTGTGGTGTGCAGTAAAAAAGTAGGCCGATAAATCTTTTAAAATGCAATTTGTTTTTTGTACACATGACTTTATGGAAATAAGTTAAACTTAGTAAACCTGTTTTACATAGTGTGTAATACATAGTTAGCCCTATAGTTAGTTAGCCCTTGGGCCCTGAAATGATTTATCAGGATCATGTAGATGATTTGGTTTCTGTTCTCACCATACTAGTGTGTTCTTTTAAAACTCTTTGCTTTCACATCTCTTACATCTTTAATGAGCTTTCCCCTTCCTCCCTCTGCCAACCACGAGTGTGACTCACAGACGCACATACACATACAAATACACACAAAACTCTTGAAGCGCTGCCCATGCTAATGGAGCAAGAGGAGACTTTAGCAGTTCCCCTCAGCCTCACCCTATGTCATCTCCTTGTACTTCTGAAGCTTCTTGCTCAAAGCAAGAGGACTCGTCAGGCTCTTTAATCACTTACATCTTTCCCTTAATCTAAGGAGACAATTAGAAATCTACCTTCAGCCTCCCTATGCTGATAAATGGCTTCCGTCTCTCCTCCAATCGATCACATGCTTTCAGATCTGTAAATGAAGGCTTAGGTAACAAGGATGGCCAGCGAGGTAATCAAGAAGACCACCGAGACACAAGGGACGGGAGTGCTAATGCGGTGAAAGCATTTCCTTGGTTACAGCAGCCTTCATGAAAGCAGTCAGAGCTCTGCTGGTTGAGCTCCTTACACACACACACACACACACACACACACACACACACACAACACCAAGGCTTATGTGTGGCTGCGCGACATTTGGCCTTTCCTGGGGACAAAGTCTTGGTAACAACAGTGTGCCTCACTCTCTTTTATTTAATGCTTCATCCTCTCTCTGTCTTCCTCTCTGTCACACAAACACACACACACACACGGAGGGTGTCAGTGGTCAGGGTCAAAGGGTGACCTCTGTTCATTCAGGCGTGACTCTGGGGTTTAATCACACATACTTATTGTTTTGCCCTCTGAGCATCTATCATGGAAAAACTGACAGCCTGAAAGACATGAAAGAATGGTGGCAACTTAGGAAATGCTCATTCAGAAGTAAAAATGAGAATAAATTATCCTATATAACGATTATTGTTATTTTTGGGGCACATAGTTGAAGTGTGATGCTGTGTTTTTATGAGAATTGAAACACCTTTTACAGATTCAGTATCCCTGTTGGCAGCTTGCTTAGTGTTTTGCAGAACTTAATGGAATCATGAATCATTTATACAATTGTATGTCAACACACACCCAGTATAATTGCAACCACAGCTATATGTTCAGCTGCACCCCTCTGGTTTACCCCGTATGGTTTCAAAGCTCAGTCTGAACACCACCTCCCATACAGACACACGCAGACATGTTGATTGTCCTTCAATTACAGCAATCACAACACGCAGACAGGTGGAGTGGACTGTGAGAGACTGGAAGAGTGTAACGGCAGTTTAACCGTGACTGATGAAGGTTTCCTCCTTGCAGGTTTAATGTTTGTTTTTTTATGTAATTTGTATGTATTTTAGTTTCTTCTGGTCTTGATCGTGTTTCGACCCGACAATAATGAAAACCTGGATAAAACACTGCAGTATATACCTCCACCACCATGAAACATAAGCAACAATACACTTGCAAGCATAACTAGTGTGGAGAGGAATGCAATTTTTGCAGTTCACACCTCCTCTTGTTCAGGCCAGCCCGCTGAGCAATTTGTCAGGAGCAGAAGAGGAACTCATCATCGTCACCCTGGGATGTGAGAGCTTGGAAAGTACCAGGTAGGCGGGGGCCTGGTGGGGAGGTCACCGGGTGTAACATGGGAAATCGAACACATCAGCCCTAGCTGTAGGATACCATGTTTAGCCCTCCACCTCCAACACTCAATATGTCATACCTGAAACTGAGTCTGGATTTGGGTTACAAATTACTGAAATTGTACTGCATTTGGCTTGTATTTTTGTGGTTGAGTGTCCATTGGTTGCTGCTGGTGCTGGCCACTCAACTGACACTGTGAAGTGCTCGCACACTAGTGAGCCAACTATTAAGTGTTATCACTAGAGAATGGCAAGGCAAGCAGGGCAGCGTAAATAGAGATGTTATCTCCCCCAGAAGCTGCTACAGTATGTGTTTGTGTACCGTTGTGTGGACACACCCTGCACGCAAGGCAAAGTGTCCTCACTTAATTTTCAGCAAGTTATATGTTAAGTTATAATATAAATTATCTTCTAAATGCATGTATCTAGGATTTCACAAATCATGTAAACCCAGTCAAACTCAGCTTTATCTCCACTCCAACAGTTTCCTGAGCCTCTTGGCACTTAAAGATGATTTGTTCATTAAAAGAGTACATTTAAAGATTGTGCCTTATTCTGAAGCTGCAGCTACACTCAACCAAAGGGAGGAGCAGAGCCACTTGGTTGTCACACTGTCTGTGGGAGGATGAATAGGCAAAAGACAAAGCCAGGTGCAAAAATGACTGGTCACGCTTTAATAACAAGGCGTAGTCCTTGTTATTAAGGGCTTAAATCAGCACGTATCTCTTCTGTGTGTACAAACATTCCCTCATCCCAAAAGAATCTCATGTGTGTCTCGGAAACCCCCCCATTTCAGGATGGTGACACGACAAAACAAGAAAGATTTCTATTATTACAGACCCCTGTGACCTTCTACCCACACACACACACACACACACACACACACACACACACAACTAACATAAACACTGTGCTTGGTTCCCTTGTGTCAAATTATCATGATAACTGGGGCGTTCATCACGCTGCACAAAGACTGGTTAACATCTTCAGTGGCTACTCTATTAACAGCTTTATCACTAAGCAACAGCAGAAAGACCCCACCCCCCTCAATCACTCTCTTACACACACACACACACACACACACACACACACACACACACACACACACACACACACACACACACACACACACACACACACACACTGTCCATTTAAATGTAATGGTGCTGTGTCTAATTTGGAGGGTGTTTGACAGACAGCATTTTAATGACCAAGAGCCGGGGTGAAGAGTTAAGCTGACAGAAGCATCTATAGGGCCTCTATCATGTCAGGCAGAAAGACTTTGAGCTGTCAAATAAACATCTATGGAGAATGAGATGTGGTGTTGTTATTATCATACCATTAAATCCAACAGCGATGAACAACCAGTGAATACAGTTAGTGTTTATGTTACAAAAATTACAGAAAATACAAAGAATAAACTGTGAGACACTGAAAACTGAGGCAGGACTTCTCCCTGTCCTCAGCATAATTCTATGTCACTCTGGGAGTACTGAGTAGCATGTAATGAGAATAACCATGCAGCTTTAGTCATGAAATGCCTAATTAGCCATTAGCATGCACTAAAAAGCAGCTATGAGACCATCACTGTCTCTCCTCCACAATCCCCCACTGAGCTGATACAATACAGCACAGGCTCAGCGGATCCTCGCTACCGGGTGAGCAGTCAGCCTATCAGATGTCTCCCTCCACAGTTCAGGTCCCAACAATGAGACCACGATAAGGTTTCTCTTTCATAGCACTGGTGCAGCACGCCCACACAAACTGCGGCCTCCTGTTCCTCTAATTTTGTGGGTTAATTAAAATGAAGCTGTCTGCTGTTTACAAGAATACAGCCATATGTAGTTCAGATTATGCTCATCAACACTTTGTATTCAGAACAGAAGAATTGGGTTTGGCTGAACACACAGATATATATATGTACACAAAATCACACACAAGCACATGTGCGCACGCTCTGTTTTAATGTGGATTGTGTTCCCTGTCATTAGCAATTTTCTTCTCTCTCTGTTTTGGGCTAATTAAGCAACTCAATTTGGTGCCCATCTTGGCTAATGAGAGGTGATGTGCTGAGACCGTGAATGTGCAGAAAAGAATCTGTATAATTAGAAAAGACAACACAAATCCACTATTGAGTCAAAAAATACTGTTATCCCAGAAGAGAAGTTCTCTTCTTTTTTTATTGCCACATCCAGGGAGGTCAGAGGTCAGGTTCAGCTGCAGGAAAACACCATGGAGCACCAATGACAGTTTAGCAGTGAGGATGATTGTCAGACTGAATCTGAGCCATCTGGTTGAGGGACAGTACATCTTTCTGCTCACTTCTGCACCTTTCTGCCCTCCAACAGTTCAACTGGTGTGTAGGTTTACGATGAATACATTTACATTCATTAGCATTGACATTTGCGATTGTGGTGCATTGACGTGGCGTTTTGTCTTGTACTGGGTGTGTGATTAGTTTATTGATGCCTGAGTTTGGAAACCACTGAGCGTGTGTTTAGTCTGTAATAATTTTGCTGAAGCAGAACCACACAGAGGTGCTGCAGGACAGATGCATCAGAGGTGAAAGACCCCGTCAGTGCCATCATTGATTGAACAGCGAAGGCAAACTGAATATGCAGACCTGCACTCAGAGATCTGGACAGCAGAGCGTGATGAATGTGCGAACTAAATATCACCATGAAACCATCTGTAAAGCCAGTGACTATGAATGACCGGCCAATAATTGCCTGGCTGGATTCTTCTGTGTGAGCCAAACCAACTGAGCTCCCTATAGTGTGGTAAGTACAGGGTAACGTCACAGTGAATCTTCCCTCGTTTCCCAAAATTCTCTTGAGTAAGTTGCTCCAAAGACATCATCGTTAGTCAACTTGAGTGAAAGCAAGTGGAACCACAAAGCAGGAAACAAACCGTGTACCATGTATCCCATTTACTTCTTGTTTTACTTGTGATAAAAGTATTTAAATTATATATGTGGGACAACAGCAAATAGTAAAACAAGTAGAAAAGTGTCACAAAGTAAGAAAACTTAACCACTAACTTCAGTTACACAGCAAAATCTAGCTTTAAGTTGCCTTATTTGTTTTAAAAGTTGCTGACAATCTTTGCATGATGAAGTTACATGTATTTTATGGCATGATCAGACTGCACAACATTTATGTCTTTAAGGGTGGTTGCCATGTCAGATTAGGTGATTATGGTCCTGTTATGACTTGTTATGACACAGCCCTTTGTAGATGTTGTCAAACCAGATTGCCTCATGAGGCGTCCTATATCCCGAATCAGTCATGTTTCACACATGACAGGGACAAATTGTTATGCCCAATTCCAGTTTCATGTGTTGGATCTGGCCATTTTCAGGCTGATTTTGTGTAGTCTGATCCCAGGTTTATGCAGAAAGTCTCTACACGCTACCAATTCCCAAAGCCTCCCGGTGTCCAGCACGATAAATGCACCCAAAATGCACACCCATGAATCCTACATTACCCTCCCTCACTAAGTAAATATGACCAGCGTGCCCAGTGCAAGCATGTCCGTGCACTTCCATCACCCACATCACTGCCCATGCACATCTCATGCCCAGCCTGTATCCACCCAATGTACCATCTGCCTTGGCAGTCAACTGCACCAGACCAGGCCAGACCATTGCTTCAAAGAGAGGTGGGGTCGCTGATGGGGGGTGCTCCAGATGCTCCTCAATCCAGCTGCAGCCTGTTGGCAATGTCACGGCATGCCCCTGGATTAATGAGCCCCCCCTCTGCCTGTTCCTTGGGCTGCTGTCCCACTATCTGTATGGTGCCTGCCAAGCCCATTATCCATGCACGGTTTAAGTCAAAATGCCACACGCTCACTAACAGATCGATGGGGTCTTAAACAGTGGGGAGCCATTTAAACAAGGAGTAGGGGTTTGTGCGTGTGTTTGCGTGTGTGTGTGTGTGTGTGACAGTTTTCTTGCAGCCTATGTTCCCACTGCCATCTCATCTTTCCCAGCCGTCTGTATGGATTTAGGTGGCTGGCCTGTGGGCCAGGCTCCATCGATTACAAACAGCCAACCAATCATGCTGACAGACAGCTCGGTTGAGAGCACACCTTGGCTTTTAATAGTGCTGTCCGCAATGCCCGTGTTCATGTGGAAAGCTGAGAACAGATAGTAAAACACTGCAACCAACACCCACTGACACCCAGCAGGCAGCCACTGTAACCTTGTGTATCTGCATAATGAGACAGACAAACACGTAGACGCAGGCAACCTGGAGCAGTCGTGACACACACGCTCACAGACCAAAACAATGCTTTTCTATTTAAGCCTAAGCTTTTTTGTGCCTTTCCCTTGTCCTGTGTATGTCTCTGCTCTACTGGTGGGCTGAGTAGCAGCTTAAAAAAATACTCGGGGAGGAAATGCAAATGACCTTGTCTCATCTCAAAGCAAACACCGGGAAATTAAATTAAGGCTCCCTGCAAAGTGCTGTTTCCTCAGTCTCTTTGGTTATATGTGCGCATGTTTGTTTCTGTGTGTGTGGGTAGCAGGGCTGTGAAAAGTTGATCTTTCTCTTTAAATCTGCTTGAACAATAATCAAATGTGTTGGAGTCTGTGTGTTTGTGTGGCCAGTTTTTGTGTGATTATGAGAAAGAGTTCAGTAACATCTAGCTGTTTCTCTGTTTTCTGTCCTGTGTGTGTGTGTGTGTGTGTGTGTGTGTGTGTGTGTGTGTGTGTGTGTGTGTGTGTGTGTGTGTGTGTGTGTGGGTGCAGTCTGTGAATCCAGCTCTTTGTCTGGCCTGCTCCATTGTCACAAGCACTAATAGGAACTCACAGCCGTTTAATAATTCACACAGAGGTAGGCGGCTACAGTAAACCGTCAACAACACAAGCTCCTACTGAAATCCCATTAACTGCCAATGAATTATTCCCATATTACATCTGCCCCAGCCTTTATGTACACAAACACACACCTACACACACACACACACACACACACACACACACTAAAAACACATATGAACATGTATCACACTTCCTCACAGTATTCCTAATGGCCCAATACTAAGCAGGCTAAACCTGGAGGTCTGGCGAGGCTCTGAGGCACTTTCCATTATTAGAGTGGTGAAATGGAGACCCCATTGGCCTTTGGGACGGGGTGCTAAGCCCAGGGACATTATGATAATGGAGGTTCTATGGGGAGTAGATGCCATACTGGCTGATGTGCTGTCTGGCGATGCAATAACAGCAGCCTGGCTTACAGGTTCAGCTCACTGCATCTTGATCCAAAATTTTTTTCCATTCTTATCAGATGTAATGTCCTCTGCTGCATATTTACTTCTCAAGGTTTGTCTTTCCCAATGATTTGTTATTGGAAGATAGGGTGTGAAGCAACAGAGGGCAGATAGTTGAGGGTTAGATTAATGTCAGATTGTATTTGCATTACATATATTTGAATTTGTCATGCACATTTCGAACTGTTGATTTAGATAAAATGAAATGTTGAATAATTTAATAAAAAATTTCATTTGACTACTGAAATTGAGCGCCTTTATCATGTAATATTCATAAGTCACTTTTCTCAATGAAAATGTGCCAGCAAGGAAAATAGTCCCCCCCCCCACAAACTGTCTTTTTTTACACTTAGTTTTTTTTTTCATGTATGGTTCTGTGAGCTGATATTGTGGTGTTTTGTTTTAACATTTGTGTGTATGTTGCTTGGATAATGTACTGTCAATTTGACATGTCTCTTATATGAATTTTTAATGTTTGCATACTGATTTCCTTTTTACACTTTGTATAGCTGCTGTCTTGGTCCAGGCTTCCTTGAAAAGGAGATTTTCTAATCTCAATGTGACCTTGTTAAATAAAGGTTTAATAATTAAAGCTTTTGCTACCTTTGGACAGAGCCAGGCTGCTTTCCCTTGTTTCCAGTCTTCATGCTAAGCTAAGCTAACCGCATCCAAGCTCCAGCTTCATATTGAATAGAGAGATATGACTGTTATGACAGCAAACAAGCAATATTTGTGGACTTTTGTTTGCTTTTTCGAATTCCTGATGGTACTCAAGCAAAGTTACAGAATGTTTGGTTAAAAATGTATTTGATTTCAAGCTACTATACTTTTTTTTCCTCCAAATTATGTCTTGTTCATGATACTTTAAATTAGTGGTTTAACACTTATCTTATACATGGTCAAAGACAGAGAGATATTTAGATGTAAAACTTAACTGGACATAACATTTTGTTGAGACCTGGATCTGAGCCTTCAAATAACAAAGACAAGCTGTTGGTTTGACTGGATGACATGAAAAAATGAATAGCCAGTAGACCTTTGGATATTTATGTATGTAAAAATAAATGTTTAGGTATGAAAAATCACAAGTTGATGTTCTTCAAATTGAGCGGTACAGTAATGAGAAGTCTGAAACATTCATTAGCAGTTGTTCTGGGAAAGATTTGTCCATGTTAATTTAGAAAATTGTGTATCACAGTTCCTGATATTAAAAAAAGTCCCATGATAGAGGATAAACAATAAAATGTCATATATTACTCCAAATCCCCTGTGCTGTGGAATATTATTTTATTTTAGGAGACACAGTCCTTCCTCAGTGTTTCAACATAACATGCATCAACAAAACAGCCTTCAACAACCAGCAGGGAGTGGCTCTTTGTCTGACTGCCTGCATTCAGCTTGCTGTGTTACACATACACACACACAGTCACACATTGCACACGTTGAAACGCTCCTCATGCAGACAGTAGACAGTCCCTATTTGTCAGTGACTGAGATTATACCTTTCATCAGCAGCAGTGCAAAGCTGATGTGGAAGCTATATGGATTTCTGTTATCAAACATGTAACGGTTGGGATCCTCCTGGTTACTCAAGTGGAAAACTGGAAATGTTTTGGCCTCCTGTCATTCCCATTTTGATCTCTCTAAGGTAGATTAAGATACTTTAAAATCCCAAATTGGCAGTATAAAACACTTTGGCAAAACCTTTTTCATTTTCAGTAATTGCTAATAAGGAATGAGCTATTAAGAAGCTGCAGCACAGCACTAAAATTGAATGCATTTTATAACGTAAGCACCTGCTTTAGGAGCCAAGAAGTGTCACGTTAATACTGTCCATTTACTGTAACTAACTGCTTCAATTGAGATAATGGAGCAGAGGTGGAGGGGCAAGTCACATCACAGCCATAGTCTCTCTGCAAAGACAACAAACATGTTTTCCTAAGTTGATACTAAACATTTTCAGTCATTTCAGGCTTTTATTTTGTCTTTGGTAGCTGTTGAAGGTCATTTACACAGTTCCCATAACTACTTTATATTATAGCCAATGGGTGAGGTCTCAATTCACCTTGCACAGGCAGACTGTTTAGAAATCATTCCAGCCTCTGTTGCAAGAGTCAAGCAGAATCCAGAGCCAAATAGTACATGCTTTACACATGCACAGAAGCCCTAAAAGCAGCATTAGGCTTTAGAGTACCTGTATGTCCTTATAAAAAACGAACACAAGCTGGTTATATGATGCTTGAAATGTGGTTATCCTGCCAAACAAAGCTGTTGGAGCTGTAAAGAATCCACAGTTAAACTAACACAACTGCTGGACCTGCTGTGTTGCTGGAGGGTTTTAGTGACCGGGTCGTAGCGTAACCTTTCCCTTTCTGTTACAGTTCACAAATCCCACTGCACTCGGCCCTGGGGCTGTTAGGCATTTGTCACCAACTCTGCCATGTTATGAAAAAGAGTGAGCCGCTGCCCTGTCGGCAACCTCCACCCTCGGGTAGCTGCAGCATAACATTAGCAAACGTCTTTATTAGTGCTATTAGGACGGGAGGCGTGTTTTTCATATCCAGGCTGTGTTAATGTGAGGTTAGATTGATGATGATGATGATGTTCGGTGTGGAGATCTTGCATCTGATTTGCAAAGGTTGACAATGAGGGCTTCATTTCCATAATGAATCCTCAGCGCCTCTTTGATGAGCTGTTGACAAAGGAGAAAACAACAAGTGTCTTGTCTTCTACTATAAATAATGGAAGAGTGGAAAATGAGCCAGTCCAGTAAATGACTCCATCAGCACTTGAGGTTTTCTTTTTTCCTTTTCTTGAGTTTCTAGTTTAACAAATTGTAACAAATCTAACAGAAGTTTTAAGGCTACAGCTTACAGCCTCAACTATCAAGCCGAAAGCTTCCTGTCAAAGAAGACAAAGCCTTGTCTCGCTTCCACACCTATCCTTGCGCCGCCCTCCCCAGCTCCGAAGAACAGCCTACCTTCTAGCTTTATTGCCAGAGAGCGACTCTGGCTAGATGAGATCCCCATACAGCTTAACATCTGGGCGCTTTGCCGCTGATGCCCTCATAAATAAAAGATAACTCCTGCCTACCGCGCACAGTCGCACTGGTATAAATCATGTATATGGATTTTCACTTGGCTTCCACTCTCTCTTTCTCTTACAGTCTCTCAACCCCCTTCCTTGATTCTGCCCCCTTTTCCATAATTCTTCCTCTCTTTCCTCTCTTTCTCCCTGCCTTTACAGCCCAGCATGAAGTCCAAGAGACAAAGGAAGTTCGCAGGAAATTAGAAGCTTCATGAATGTGGTAAGAGAAGCCGCCTTGTCCTTTAATTCAAAATCACTACAGCTCACTCTGCGGCCAGGTTGTCTGAGGACTGCTATTACGCTTCAGGTAGCCGTCATCTGTAACATACCTGTACTTCGAAAATAAAGTTTTAACCTGCACAAAACTAAATGTGGACAGATGGTGGGACATATAAATGCATCAGCCTTAAATCAGCCTTAAGTGAATTCACCTTGGGGGATTCATCAAGGCAGTAAAAATGGCAGCTCTAACACTCAATAAAGAGTTTAATTGCAACTAAAACCAAGATCGTTTTATAACATACCTGGGCTATGGATTGTTTTTCAGCTGATACAACAAAATTACCTACTTCTCATGGCCAATACTGGTAAGATAACGGATAATTTCACATTTTTGAATTTAAAAAATAAGTTCATAACCTGTAGGCCTAGCTGTAAACTGAGTGAACACACCTGAGGGTAAGAAAGGCTAAGATGCAGTGAGCAAAGATGGATGATTTAATAATTCATAGCTCTGTTCAAACCAAATCTAACCAACTCATTCTAACCAACTCTTCAAATGTTACTTTTTCTAGTTCAGTACAAAAAACTTCAAAAACATACTTTCATAGAACATAAGGCCTATCATGAATAGGAATATAATCAGAATAATACATTATAATATGCATTTACGATTATTGGCACTGATAAGCATTTAACCTTTTAACACCCACTGTTCTACTGCAGGATGAGTGCAGCTGACATCAGGACATATTACATGTCCACAAATGGACATGTAATATTCAATTATAAAGATGAGCTATTGTGAAAATGAGGTCTGAGTGATGTGGCCTTGCCAATAATAACATTGCTTTATTAAGGTTCAGTATGATACTTTATTGATGCCTGAGGGGAAATTAGTTTTTTCTTGCAACCCCGCAACCACCACGTCATATTACTGTAGGCATGGAGGCATTGTGTGTCGGGTCATAAAGACACAACACACACACAGACAGCCAGCATTCAGTTCAACCAAAAGATAAACTGCAGGAGGTGCAACATGGATCCACATGGCTGATCAAGACGGGCTGGAAGATGGAGCCATGGACAACTTTCTGTCTCGTGGTCTGTTAGGATATGAGTGACTGTGCAGCCTGATGGAGGGGGGACACTAGAATGATTGGCTGATATATTTAATCCCCAAGGACAGGAAGCCCCAATCAAAAAAACAAAAAAAAACCTAATTATGTCAAGTCTCCCCTAGCTGATGATAAAGGATAATTACTTTTTTATTCCCCTCGCTAAGGCCGAATACGTTCCCTCAGATGTGGCGACGTAACCTTTAACGAATACCGCTTGATTGATGAGGCGCCTCATTTCTTCTTTCCAAATGATTACCGATCACTGTTTCCCCTCCTTAGACACACACACGCACACAAATAATCTATCCATCCTCACAACCGGCTACAAACAAGTGTGTTCATGACACTTGAAAAAGGAAAGCATCTCATTTCAGGACTTTCATTACTCATATCATCTGATACTTACATCTCCAGTGCATGGAGGCAGAATACAATTACAGAGGAAAGAGAGAGGGCTCTGCTTTATCTGTCCCGGGAATGAGACGCATTCACATCCACAATGACCGTTTCTGACAACAGTGTCAGCCACAGACAATACACTGCCATATCTATCCGTCTTGGGTGGAGAGATACTCGGACAGTGGGAGCCAGTGATGAATGAGACATCACCCAACGTCTGATACATATTTCTCATTTCCAGAACAAACAATACAGACATCTGAAATGAATATTGCCGGCTGAAGGAACACAGGCAATACAACTCACTTGGCAGGCAGGAGGAATTAGACAATTTGTACATAAGGAAACACCTGTTCTAATTCTTTACACACAAAAGTCACTGGGTGAGAAGTGACCCAGTCTGAGTCAATAAAGCACTGACACCCTCTTTGGGGGCCAATAAAATCCAAGACAATTGTTTTTTTTACCTATTTTTTTTTCCCCTTCCGATCTGATACCTGAATTTGGATATCTGCTGATACTGATACCACTTAATCAAATTGGTAATTGGCACCCCTCTGAATATCTCCAAACTAAGGACATGCTGAGTTAGTCAAACTGTTACTAACTCACTCTGTTGCAGACTGTCTCATGTTACATTATGGCTGGTTCATGGTTCAAAAAAACAAACAAAAAAAAAAATAATGGGGGCTACTGGATATCTGTACCATGTATCTGTATAACTGTTTAATTTGTACATAATTAATTCATTTGTGCTACAACATTATGTCTGTGGGCTTAAGGGGAAGACTTGACCCATTGTCTTGGTTTTGATTGGTAACGTAATGGTTTTAAACCCATGGGTACTGGGTAACATTAACCCAGTGCTGCGAATGTGCTATTCAGAGTCAATTTGATTGTCAGGGAATGCTCATGAGCTTGTAGCACCTCTGAGAGGTTATCTTCCTGACCCCCTTACATTTAAAATCTTCATTTCGGCTTAAGGAACCCCATTAACTTGTACGTCCAGCCTGACAGTAAACGAAATGAGACAGCTCCCCCCTCATCCTAACAGCTTGTGTGAATTCCTGTGAGACTAGAGAGCAGATGTACAGTTCATGTCCATATCTGGTGTTTGCGCCTAAGCCCTGACACTTGACAAATGTGGTGTTCCCCTCTAAACCTGGTTACTAGGAGGTTGTCCAATGACAGCAGCTATTCGCTGTTTAATGCCACCCAAATCCGATTATGTCTTTCGGAGGTGCATTCACCAACCGACAGAGATGGATGGAGATTATAAACTAAGGTATTGGCTGGGTAGAACATTTTTTAAAAGGTTAGGAAAGACATAAAAATAGCAAGACTCAAGGATATCTGTGGTTAAATGTCTCAGCATCCAAGGTCAGCAAAGTCAAGGTGAAGGAGATGATACAGGAGGAGGAGCAGGTTATTGGTGCTTCATCCTGCAATGCCACCAAGCTGTCCGAGAGACACAGACTTTTATATGATGGGTGTAAATCTTCCTTTTTTCAGTATTTTTGTGGTCATTGTAAATTATGAACACAAAGAGAAAAGAAGAGAAAGGACACAGACAGGATGAGAGAGTTTGCGGTAGAAAAGTACCATTGAGTCCAGGTGCTGTATTCTGAGTAGATGTATAAAAGGAGGTAATTAGATCTGTGCAGAATAGAGGACAGTTTTGTTAAGGTACGGTACCTATGGTAAGTCTGACTCCATGTGGCTAAGCTATGAAAGCAGAGCAGTAAACACAGATTCCTATCAGGGATCAATACAAGGTAATCAAAAGCTTATCATGACCATAGCCAAGAAGTGTTAGCACTGAGGAGTGTTGAACAGTTTCATTCTTTGCCAGTTATTTAGTGTGAATGTTGCTCCCAAACATTCAGCCTAGACAGTATCAGTTTCTGAAAAGCACCAATGAACTCTTTCAACTGTATGTTTGCCAACACAGTTTACTCTCTGGGAAATCCAATAATCACATTCCTCCTCTCGTTTTGTCTTTCAGCCATTCTCAGTTTCTGGAAGGTTCCATTCAGAGACCCGGGACCATTCTACCTTATCCTGAAAGGCTTTAAACCAGCGCCTCCACTCCTCAATGGCTGAGAATAGGCCTTCCTGGGCTTTCTCTGGGTAACATAATTAGCCATGGAGCGTCCAGGCCCGGCCTCCTTCACATTCAGCCTCTGTTTGATGGCCAGCCAGCCCCATGACTTCATCCATACACACTATCAGCCTATTGCCATGCAAAACAGCGGCTTCTTCTCCAGCCCTGCGCCATTTCACATCGCAGCCTAAAAGAGGTCCCCCTCTTTAGCCCTGCTTTGTCCAACAGCTACTAATGCGTGTAATTTTTGTGCGAATGAGGGACGAAGACTGTGAGCAAACACACCTCTTTCAGCTCCTGCTATTATAGGATTTGGCCCATATGGTGGGAGGAAGATTTGTAATTGTGGCCCACTGGGGAAACAGTGGGAAAGACAAAGTTTGAGGGAGCAGTAAGGGAGGGCTGAGGAGTTTGTGGCATTCAGTTAAAAATAGAAAGCCCAAGAAAAACAAGAATTCATGATACACAACGGAAGAAAAAGCTGCCTTACTTTGAAGAGAATGTCTCTTAAGAAAGTAAATACCCAAATCCATTACTCCAATGAACTTCCGAATGACAGTATGCTCCAATATTGTGCAATAAATAGGAAAGCTGTGCTTTGTTCTCATAAAACTTCCACAAATTCCTCAAAACGTTATTTAAGCCTCAACAGCAGCGTGTGGAGGAGTGGAATATAAAGCCGGCATGCCTTTAGTCAGGGGCAGAGACAGTTTTATATGATTAAAATTGACTGGCACATGGTGCAGGACTCCACACCCACCCATAACAGATATTGAAGACCCCCCTGAGAGGGCAAGCAGCCAGAGACCTCCCTCAGTGAATGAGACAGGTTTGTAAAAAAGCATGAGACTGCCGCCACAATCAATTCCCTTCCATTCAACCCATGCATGTGTGTGTGTGTGTGTTTTCTGAGTATGTGTGTGCTCTGTCCTTGTACCCGGGTACCAGTCACCAATTCCAATTCCGTTCTTCTCCTTAAAAACCACTCAAGTCCTCCTCGCCATACCTCCCACCCCCTCCTAGAGTGGCGCGGAAATAAATATTTATCACATCAGAGGAAAGAGAGAAAGGCGGATGGAGAGGCAGGCGGAGCAAAACAGGAAAACAGGGGCACAGAGAAAGAAAGCCAGAGACGCTTGTGGTTACGATGACAACAGCTTCCCACTTGGCAGAGGACAGAAACTGATGGAAATCGAGCAGACTAAAAAACAATAAGGGGGAACAAGCAAAAAGAGTTGTGAGAGTGGGGTAGAATGAAAATAGCAGCTAAAGCCTCAAAATGAACCCAAGGTGGTGAGCACCCATCTGGGCGATATGCCACTCTGGTCAACTCCCCTCACTGAATTCTGGGAAAAACAGAGTGTTTTTCTATGTTTGGCTCCCTAAAAAAATTTCACAATGTTGTGTGCAATTTCACAGCTCACATTCCACTCGTCTCCTCCTTCAAGTCCAAAAGAGGAATCCAAATAGCCCCTTCCAAGGAGGCGATCGTAATACTAACTTAATAGTGTCTTGCAAAGAAGGAGAGTGATATATATATAATATATATATAAAAATGTTGTGCACACCATAGTAATACTCAAGGTTATTGTGAATGTAGAGGGTTTATGGGTGAGAAATACATTTAGGATTCAACCAGAGAGAAAGATACTTTAGACAAGACCACAAGGCTCCACAGGACACACTTAAGCTGCTGTAAAAGAGATTTCCCTGGATGGAGTACCAGGATCAAACATTAGACTGAACTATCAGGAGTAGCACACATTGCCTTGACAGGTCAAGAATTATGACCTTTAACCCCAAAGTGGCTGAGGGTCGTGTGGGTGTGACTGATTTGTGGGAAGTGGACAATACCACTTTATATTAGTGCTGAAGCAACCTGTCAATAAATAATTTAACACAAAATTAATCAACAGTTTTAATAATGAAATCATTGTTTCCATCATTTATCAAGCAAATATGGTCAAATGTGACTATTTGCTGCTTTTCTCTTTTTCATATCATTGTGAATTGAATATGTGGAGACATTCTTCAAATAACGCATACAAAGTATGATCTAGTCTTTCTGTAAGGTTTATTCAGCATCCATAGATGGACTAGTTTAAAGGTCCAGTGTCATTGTAACATTTAGGAATTGGAATATAATATGTTTTTATTAGTGTACAATAGTGTGTAAAATAAGAATTGTTGTGTTTTCGTTACCTTAGAATGAGCCATTTTTATCTACAGAGGAACCAGGTCCTCCTACACGGAGGCCGCCATGTTTCTACAGTAGCCCAGAATGGACAAACCAGACACTGGCTCTAGAGAGGGAACCATAGTTTCACCTTCACGTTTGAAAGGTGAGCAGTATTCAGTTGATTGCAATCTGCAACTTTACCGCTAGATGTCACTAAATCCTACACACTGGTCCTTTAAGGAAAATGTAGGATCCAGTATTTAAATGTAGCCGATTTTTTGACCATTCTTTTGTAATCTGTCTGTAATACCTTGTGAGTCCCCCAGCCGTATGGAAGTACATTGCTAGATTTCTGGGTTACTGCTTTAATAGTAGCTGATGAATAACTATAGAATAATCAATAATGAAACTAATTTATAGCTGCAACCCTGTTTTATTTCACTCACCCTCACTAGTTCATGCAAAGAGATACAAACCCATAAACATCAATTCAACAATAAATGTCTGAAATCAGTATTTCGTTTGATGAATTTCTATCATTGTGTTTGCCTGTCCCTTCAGGGTCTAAATCCACTTTAATGTTAATAGACACTCTTCCTTTTCTGTCTTTAATAGGGGCTTAAATAATGCAAGAGTATTCCACACATTTCTGTTATATTCAATTGTGCAAATCATTGCCTGAGGCTTTTCTTTTCCACACACTTCTTTTCACTCCAGGTAGCCAGCCTGGAAGGTCTTTGGCAGTTGTATCCATAATTCTGAGTTGGTCATAGATAAAACCATTATCTCCCACATTTGATCCACCTCAATCCTCTCTCAATATTATATTTCTTAATTAAGGAAGGTGTGGGGGAGTGCAGAGCCTTCCCTCGAGTCTTTTTCCTGACTCAATTTCTTCCCTTTGCAATCATTTTTCCTCCATCCTCTGCCTTTCTGTTTGATTCCATACACACCAGTCTCACTTTGCTCTCTCCTTTGATTCTCTATATGTCGGTTTCCTGTTCTTTATCACTCTGCCCAACAACCATCCATCTTTTTTGTCTCTCCACTTCCACTCCTCCCACTTCCTCTCTGTCTCTGCCACCATCTCTTTCATTCAGGGGCAGCGGCCTCCAACAGAACAGTAGAGGATGATTTTCCGAGAAGACGTAAATCGAAGGGAAAGCAGCAGAGGAGGTGACATGGGTAGTGGGAACGATAGAGTGATTCGGTGAGAGGAAAAAGCAGAGCGAGAGAGAAAACCCTAAAGTTCAATTTGCAGTAATTCTGTTATCTGAGGCAGGCAGGGCTGGGTCACGGCTTCAGATACAATGGGTCCCCTTAGCCCTGTGTTCCCCATGTCCAACACTCAACCTCAGTCTTATGGCTTGCTGCCGTTTGTACGTGTGTATATGTGTGTGTATTTTTGTCTGTATAACCCTGGCCAGCGCAGTAATCCTTCAGAGCTATGATTCTGTCAACAGCAAGGAAGCGATGTGACAGAACTGGCAGCCATTATCAGTAAGGGGACCATATATAGTCCTCTAAAAAATGAGATATCTATTTGGAGAAGAAGGAGCAGAGGAGTATGCAAGACTTCACCTCCCACTCTATCTAGCTAAATCTGGGACGTTTTGGCTGTCATTTGATATTATTTGCAGACATCTTCAATCAGGGCATAAAAATAACCGTCAAAATAGATACAGCAGATTCGAAGATGCTGAGTTTTCAGTCTGTATTGTTCAAGCTCAAAAAACTCTGGATCCTCCAGTTCCCATAGTGCAACTCAATAGTGTCCTTCAACCTCCATGAAGTTTGGAACACAGCTAATGCTAGCAGCTCTACTTAGGCACAGCTGTGAGCTAAATGCTAACTTTAGCATGCTAACACCCTCACAATGGGTAGGCTAGCATGCTGATGTTGATGAAGCAGGTTTAATGATTATCATCTAGCGTGTTAACATGATAACATTTGCTAATTAGCACTGAACACAAAGTACAACTGAGTTAATACAAGTCATCCTGAGGTGAGTACAAATGTTTCACCAAATTTCTTTCAAATTTCTCTCAATGTCACTCAAAACTGCATTTGTCCTCCTCATGATGACACAAGAGGAAATCACAGGGGATCACGGTTTCATCATGTGGGGACTATAAAATGTCTGTACAAAATTTCATCTTTCATCCAATAACTGTTGAGATATATCAGTCTGGACCGAAGTGATGGACCATCTGACCAACCGACTGACAGCCCGACATTTCCATCAATAGATCAAGGCAAAAAATTATCTCTTGGGATCCTGATGACATCACTAAGGTCATAGTCTCACATTTTACAAAGCTCTTCAAGAGCAACAGAAGGTTTCATACAACTGGTTTTACAGTCTGAGTGATACTCTCCATGAATCATAAACTGATTGTGATTTATAAAACTGGTGGAGTGCCCCTTTAAAATTGCTTTTGTCCTTATGGCTATGAATTAGAAATGAAAGCAATGATGGAGAACAGATGCAAGTTCCATAATACACAGCTCAGCGCTGTCTACATTGTCTACAAGATACTCAATGACTGCCTCTAACAGCAATCCCTGGTGTAGCGGCTGAAAATGTGTGTTTTCACCTATTCTGAATTGCACTCCTGCTGAAGACTGTTTCAGCCTTCATTAAGCCAGACAGCCAACACAAAGGTGTGACCTTCAATTACTCCCCTCCACATTCAAATTAACCATCTTTAGCAAGAGAGATAGAGGGTGAGAGAGAGAGAGAGAGAGAGAGAGAGAGAGAGAGAGAGAGAGAGAGATGCACAGAACAAACAGGCAATGAGATACAAATATGCAAAAGAACAAAATCACACACAAATCATTTTAATGCCATAATACTTACCACAGGCTTTAATGAGCCCAGGATGAAACCACTTATATATTAAACAGCAGGTCATAATTACAAGACAGGCAGAGCTGTTAAGTAAACAAATTAATAATTAATGTGTATGCAGTAAGTATTTCAAAATGTATCACTACTGGTGGTATCTGCATTTTAAGATACAGTGCCCTAGCCGCTACAAACAACAACAAAACATGGTTGGGTTTTGTTTTGTGGTGGGGGTTGGGGCAGTTGTGGACTTAGGGGGGAGCCTGGGGGTAAAGAACAGATATCGTCCATCGGGCTCGACTGGCCTGGCCAATGTGTTGGAAAAACAGCCCACTGTGGAGCTGGGATTATTGAAATCTTCTCAGGCAGGGCTGTTTTAAATGGGAAAGGGAGTTGTGGTGCTGATGCTGTGTTTGTGTGTGTGTGTGTGTGTGTGTGTGTGTGTGTGTGTGTGTGTGTGTGTGTGTGTGTGTGTGTGTGTGTAAGAGAGAGAGAGAGAGAGAGAGAGAGAGAGAGAGAGAGAGAGAGAGAGAGTGTGTGTGTGTGTGTGTGTGTGTGTGTGTGTGTGTGTGTGTAAGAGAGAGAGAGAGAGTGTGTGTGTGTGCCATGGACAGGCATGAGCGCTGCTGTTGATGACATCTCCATGAATGAGTAAATCTGCTGCTTTCCCCTCCTCACACCACTGCTACTATAGTTTTACTAGGAAGTAGAGGGCTAACAGCTGCTGCACTTCTCTCTTAAACACACAAAGAGACACACTCATGCACACACACACACACACACACACACACACACAGACCTACGCAGTGGTAAGGGGGCTGAAAGAGCTGAAAATGAGGGTGTGCAAGCTGTGACGGTGAACATTAATGGGGACAGCAGCTGTGGAATTAATGTGGCACATCTGGGAGGACGGAGCAGAGAGGAGACAGCAGCTCTGAGAGGGAGTGATGAGGAAGAGTTAGAAGTAGACAGAGAGAGAGAGAGAGAGAGAGAGAGAGAGAGAGAGAGAGAGAGAGAGAGAGAGAGGGAGGAAGGTATGGAGGAGGTATGTTTGACTTGACTTTTAATAAGCCTCTCCCATCAGTCACACTTGATATCGTAGCACTTGTATTCTAACATCTGGCTGAAGTAATAGATTTTTAAGACCTTCCTGTCCTTGTCTCACCTGTTACAATGTCTTCATCTTTGACTTTTAATAATCTAAGTTAACTTTGCCTCACATTCATTTGGACACATTACATTACATTACAACCTGGACACAGACTTGCCTCACTGACCTCACTCCACAGTACCTGAGGCATTTTTTAATGCATTTACCCACTGGAACCATTGAGTGGGACAGTGTGATCCATTATAAATGTAATCACAACACAACAAGTGCAAGAGCCTTGACAATGTATGACCATGGAGAGATCTCGCAGCAGGGTGCACTGCCGCAAGAAATAAAGCAACAGCTCAGAAAAAAAATTGAACGTGTGAACATTTTCACAGGGTAATTAGACAGAGAGCAGAGGGTAAATATTTCAGTGGGGAAAAGTTGTTCTTCTTGAAAATAACCCATGGGCTGCCGCCGCTGGGACTACAAATGCAGGAGAGGAGGTTTAGATGGGATTAGATAGGTGTAACAGATTCATAACCAATTTCTCCTCCCGCTACAAAAGCACAGCTTCAAGGCAAGGCCTTCCTCTATCCCCCCATTCAAGTGCTATCCTGGGAGCTCGATCAAACAGGCAGCCAGAGGGCAACCTTAAAAGTCTACTCAGCCTCCCACCTCTCTGCCTCTTCTCTCCGCTTCTTCTGTCTGTCTCCCGGTCTTAACACCTTCATTGAGGGCCCTCAAAAGCAGGAGCAAGCTATCTCCGTGTGCCTGGAAGAGACATCTCAGCAAGATTTGACTGGAGTTTAAAGACACATGCAAACACACAGACAGGCTTCAAAAGCCCACTGGGTGGAAGAACGAGAGAGCTGCGTGGATGTCTGTGTGTGTGCCTATATGAGAACCAACCACCATGCCTATCAGCCAGCTAAAACACGTGCACGGAATCGGAAGAGCGCCGTAATGAGCCATCACAGTCTTGGAGATCCACTTCACCTTTAAACCAAGCAACTCAGAATATCAGCGATAGGAGAGGGAGACAGAGAGAGAGACAGGGCCAGTTGTGGATTGTGGTGAGGAGAGACAAACCATAAAAATAAACTGCCGCCACTCTCTACATATCCTTCAAAACAAAACATATGGCCTGGTGCCATTCATCAGCACCATGATGAATGAATAAGCCTCTTTATTGGACGCTCACAAGTGCTCAGTATTCACCTCAGCACCCTCTCCACTCATTATGTTTTCATTCTGAGCATGGTGGATAAGAAACACACCAGACAGTAGCGTTGTTATACACATACAGTAAATATGTGTTTTCATACCAAAACAAAGGTTTGAACCAGGAGTATCTGGTTTAAGGATGCCTTTGTCTGCAGTACATGCTGATATTTTGAATGCTACTTTTATATCATCTCAAGAGCAACATAGCACTAGAAAATGTAACACCAAGACGTGAAGAGGCTACCAATGTTCTTGCTGCGCAACATTAAGCTGATCAAAGGCCTGACTTTCCCAAACCTCAGGGTATGTCTTTAATATAGAGAAGAGCGCAGAAGAGGTGGAAGAGCGGAGGATTCACTCATATTACGACTTTGATTCTTCGACACTTCTCTATTTCCTATTAGAGAGAAATATTAAACACTACCAAGTAAGTTATGACCCATCTGCAAGGCACAATTAAAAGTGAGATGAAGATGAAGGCCAGTGAACCTTACTGATATTCTTAGAGTTTTTCTTTAATTGGACGATTAATTGTCTGTCACACATGGCCTGACGATGGGGTTACCGTGAAGGGGAGGGGAGACGTTAGCTGTAAAACAAGCTGATATCCACCTCTCGCACAGGGCTGAGGATAGAAATGGATGATCGCTCTCTCCTTTCCTGCTCTCCTTTTTCCTCAGATATATTGTGCCATCAATCCCTGGCAGCGGAAGCCACAGTAGGAAGATGAATAAATTAATCTGGAGTAAATGGCCTCCTGCTTGACACATAATCACAGATTAGGCCGGGTCGACTGGGAGTGATGGATTGAGCCAAGCTGGTATGGGGCTGTGTGTGTGGGGGTAGGGGGGTCACCCACATTAACCCCTACCCAGTGCCGGAGACCTTGCACAGCTTTAGCCAGAGCTGGAGTGGGGATGGAGACCGGAGCTATGAGGTGATTTAAGCAGATCTGCTGGCTCCTCCCTGAGGTGTGATTCAAACCGTGGGAGGCGGCAGCTAATGATGTCACTAATGAGAGCTTCATTACCAGGTCAGACCTTTGGACCGGGTCATGTTAACTCTTAACTCTTCTTTGAATAACCTTTGCTTGAAAGACATTGATAAAGCTCTGATCACAAAGGTCCCTAATTAATTTCTGTTTTGATTGGTTTACAGTGCAATACAACTGACCGCCATCAAGACACATGTGGCGCAGCACAAGACAATAGAGGGAACTAGACACAAACAAACCTGAAGAAAACAAAACAGTCGCATGTTTCCTTAACTCTTAACAAATATCATGCACATGAAATCCCATCAATCATCAACATGCAACATCACCTTCCAAAACGACCAAAAGCATCCACAACATCCAGCAGCGTCCCTGTCTGATTTTCTGCTGAGCGAAACACAATTAAGGTGAGCAGAGAGATTCGTCATGTTGATTTATCCAACCCCTCACCTAATGAAATTTTCCCACACTCCCTTTTGAGCAAGTGACTGAAGGGGGAGGGGGGGGGAATGAGAAATTGAAGACAGGGCGACCCTCCGCACCCCACATTCCTCTATTTAGATGAATGAATCGTACCGCTGTCCCTTTCATTTTTCTCAATTAAGTGTTTGCCATTTGGAATGCTTCCCAGCTTCATGATCATTAAAACCTTTGCATGTCAGAGGAGGAGGTTGAAGAGGAGGAGGAAAGGGGGCTGGGAGGCACGCTTAATTCAATTTCACAGCCGTCAGCGCTACCTGCCCTCATCAGCAGACAGCGAGAGAATGCGGGGGAGGGATGGTTAAAAGAGAGAGAGAGATAAATAATGACAATAAACACACTATCCATCTGAGAAGAGCTGCCAACATGAAGAAAAAAAACACAACAAATCAGTGCTACTTTGTATGGTGACGAGTCTGAAAATCTGGCTTTTCTTAAGATGGGTGCAACTTAATCACATGCTTCTGATCCAAAGTTCAAAGATGTTTAAAAAATAACATTTCTTGTAGAGTGATTTCAAAGAAACAAAGAAACAGCTTCACCTCAAGCTCAACAAAGATTTCATTTAAAAAAGACAAGACTTCAAGATTCTGTACAGCACTGAAGGAGTTTAAGTTTGATTTTTCCGAGAGAGCTGTGAGCCAAACATCCCTCTTCCCCAAATCAGAATGGACTCTGTACAGTTTCTTTATCATCCTGCCTGGTGCCGCATTGACCAGTGCATAAACCCCTGACCTGGCGCGCGTCAGCAGTTAACGTGATATATTTATGTGTCGATAGCGGGAATGCAGGGGAGAAAATCAATGCTGATATAATACACTCACATTAACATGGGACAGAACAGCAAGGCCACAGAGGAAACCCCTTCCCTCCGACCAGAAAATGTCATCTTTCTTCATAGTTAGCATGTAGGCAGCGTATGAAAGAGACAGAGAAAGAGTGGAGGTCAAAACCCTTGATAACAGCTGAGTTCTTCTTCTGTTTATTCCATACTAACCTCAAACATTTCGCTCTTGTGCACTAAAGGATCTTCTGAGGATGAGGTATAAAATGTTAAAGAAGTGTATAAACTGTAGGTTAAATCATAATCACAGCAAACAGAAAGCAGCAACTAATAATGAATATTTAAACTGTTTTGTATACTTATAACTATGACCTATAACCAGAAAATAAGTTTATTTTTGGCAAATGGCTGCGAGTGAGACAGGTTTCATTTAGAGGGGAATGCTAATTCTTATCGACCCTCCAGTCAAGTTGGGAAATAAGTGATGGTGGTCTGTTGTTGCTGCTGCTTTCCCAATACCACTACAATCAGAGGAGGAGGAGGAGGAGAGAAACACCTCTGGCTTAATCACATTCATGGTTCCTTCACCTCAGTGATTTGTAAACTTTGGTGTTGCCCACCCAGGGGTCCAAAATTAGTGAGTGAAAGCAATTTATATTCCTTGAGTTTAATTTAGTGTTCGAGGTAAAGAGGTAGATTTTTAGCAGGTAATGTTTTCTTATTTTCACCATCTTAGTTTAGCCTAGCATGCTAACATTTGCTAATTAGCACTATACACAACATAGAGCTGAGGTTGCTCATAGTTTTTAAGGTTTTTGGTGGTATACCAAAGTGTAAGACAAATTAAAGTTTTAGGATCACAAGTGATTACAGTTCATCTTATGGGTGATGTGAATGTCTGTGTCCTACATTTCATGCCAAACTATCCAGTAGTTATTTAGAAGTTTTGCTCAAAATCACAGAATGTGATGCCAAAGTCATAAGGATATATTGTCTTAGGAACATGCATAAATATGTAGACAAAGTTTTTTCGCTAGTCCATCTAGTAGATGATATTTCATAAGATACATGAAACATTTTACCTGTTGGTGGCGCTATAGGAAATGTAAGGGGATCACCAAAGTCAGCAGAATTCATCCTCTGGAGACCATGAATGTCTGTACCCAGTTTCATGGCAATCTATCCAATAGTTTCTGAGATGTTTTACTAAAAAATGTCAACCTCATGGCAGCACTGGAAGAAAGGTCAGGGCATCACCAAAGGCAGCAAGTTTCTGCCTCTGGGAACCACGAATGTCTGTAAAAAATTTCATGGTGATCCATTGAGTTTCAGTCTGGGCCAACTGACATTGTCCTCCCTGGAGCTAGCATGGCTAAGAAATGAAAAAGGTGAATATTTAGAACCAAAATCAGTCCCCACATTTTGCCTCATTTGTAAATCGTTCAAAACCATTCTCACTGTTTAAATATCTAGAGAGAACGTGGGTGCAATAATAACACATATATCCATATATCCAAGGCACAGCTACAGTGTGACCATCAATCTCCCAGTAGCCAGTCTTGGCTTGAGTTGTGTTCATGAGGAGCATTGCTGGTTGTGTTATCAGCTTGCCTCTGATGGCACTAAAAGAGTTTCAGAAGGTGAAAACAATGTGTCTGTTCCTCTTCTCACCGGGACCAACTCCTGCATCGAGCTACCAACGTCGCCCCATTGATTTATACTTTCTCCTACCTCCATCTCCACTCCTCTCTCCATCCCTCCGCCCTCCCTGGATGACTCTATGTCGGCACTGGCTTGTCCAGAACGTGGATCGACTCTTAATATACGTCCCATACACACACACACTCAACAGTCTCCCCACCAGGTTTGATTAATTTGGCTCGTAACGCATGTGAGCAGAGCTATCACCGGCATCCAGATGTTCCACAGCCCTTTTGTCTTCACTTCCCACCACACACGCCTACACACACACACACACACACACACACACACACAGACACACACACACCTGCTTTCATCCCCTCCCCTTGCCTCCAGTAGTCGAGGATGTGATGTGGCGTGTAACGTGCTGTTTTGATTATTTCTCCTTTGCTTCTCTGAGCTCTCTGTGAGCTGTGACTATCTGCTCTGCATCAGAAGAAAGAAGTGTGTTTTCACAGAGGCTTGCAAAGATTGCATCAAGGACTTAAAGGCAGCTATCAAAGGAAAAGAGCTGTTGTGTAAATACAACACACAAACACTCTCGAGCACAGATGCACACACCTTCTCCTTCGCTGTAATCGCAACCAATCGCACACTGACACACTCACCCACCGCAGTGCCACTGTGGCACCAACACTAACAAGCAGAAAGTAAGACATCTCGAGGAATGCGACGAGGACGCCTGAATCCAATTTCCCAGCTCTCTCCCTCAGTGTGGCCAAATACAAACGGCCAGCCACAGTGAGCGCTGACAGGGATCCTGAGTCTGTTCTTCACCTCTGAACCTGCTCTTATCACATGGCTAACCTTCCTCCTCTGATCTAACCTCCCAGCACTTACCACCTGCTAAACCGAGAGAGAGTCAGGACACAGGAGCAAGGAAGGAAAGAGAATAAGAAATCAGGTTTAGGAGAGGCTGAGCATGGGAAATACAAAGGACAGAGAGGGAGTGATAGATTGCAGCCATTGGGAATGCAGATCGGAGAGATAGCCACCTTATGGATGGAGGGCAGCTGTAAAGTTATGCATATCTCCTTTGTTAGAGAAAGACGCTTAAAGTGTTTTGTATGCAGAGCTGCCATTCAAAACTGCAACAAGAACATTTATATGAAATGTAATTGTAATTTAATTTGTGGTTGACTACTGACCTAAAAACCCCCAAATGTAATTATCTGACCATAATTTATATTGTCAAATAATCTGCTTTGTGTCTGTTTTTCAACTGATTATAAAAATAAATTAGGCCTGTGCATTAGTAAATAAACTAGGTCTTCAGTCTAATCCAGTCGGGAAGGATCTTGCTTTACTGCCACGGATCTCAGATTACGTGGCAGAGCTGCATTATGATGGAGAAAATACTTTAGGAAAGGTATTAAATGACAATGACTTTTTATAATTTAATTCACAGATATTAAATTGGTTAGAAAATTATTATCTTCTGTCTCTCTATAGGTCAGCTGCCTACAGACTGTTTTACTGATGGTTCAGGAGGTGGAAATTATTATTTCTATAAATAGTCTTGTAAACAGATTGCTTTTGTAATTATTTTCTGTGACTAATTTCACCGGATCAGGTCTTTTTTTTAAATAATAATGTATGCACTTTAATTGGGGCCCTTGAAGACCTCTAAACTTGAGACAGCATCAGCATTTGTCTTTCCTCACTTGTTTGAATCACAATTTGTCACTTGTTGCTTCGACACATGTGGCAGTCTCCAGTCTTGGGATTTGTATTTCATGGCAGACCAACCCCTTTTTTTTTACTTTTGTTTTCCATATTGTGTCTTTGAAGCTTGTGGCCTTCAATTAACATGTGTCCAAATTTAGAAAACCATATAAAACTTGAACATGAGGTTTGTAGCCTGTTTGCAGGCTCAAGGTGATAAAAATAAATAAATGGAAACATCGCAGTACTAACACATGCAAACATAATTCTGATATGGAAACACACAAGCAGAAACCAACAGATGCTAGTTACACCCTCACACGAATGCAAGAACACACGCACACACCCTCAGGGTATTTGTATTTCTGAAGCATATGCGTCCCTGTTTTTACCAGTTGGAGTTAATACGGCTCTGTATCTCAATAAGCAGCTTCAGTCTGTTCTCTGATGATCTGAGGAAAACACACACGATTAACATACCATTCTGTGGGCGTGTGTACATGTTTATGTGTGTGGGTGTAATTTTCTTAAATACAGATAAATACCAGAGCACAGACCCTCTCCGTCTGTTTTATTCAGCCAGACACAGATGGAGAGAGGGTTAATCAGTGTGTTTGTTGGAAAGCAATGATATGAAGCCGATGTCTTGACAGTAACATCTTGCTGCTTTAAAGGCTTTATTGTTTGGTGTGTATTTGCAGACTGATGACACTGAAGCTTTAAAAGACACTGAAGCTTTTAGATCCATGACAGCAATCATTAAGAATCCCTGAATACACACTTTGTTTATGCGTGGGCGGGTTTTCTCACAAACACCAACAAACACGAAAGCCCTCGATGGTGTGTGAAGAGCAGCTTTAGCATGTTGTTATGTGGTGTGATGTGTATAAAAGAGTCATGCAAAACCAGAGTCACGCTGCCATCTGTCCTCCAGTTGGTGCTGGTCAAATGATTTTGAGTTGTTATTGCCGTGGTTTCTGAATGGTTTAAAAAATGTAAAATATATCAGAGAGTGAGGAAGGGAGCCTAAAATAAAACTTTATCACATGACCTCAGCTGTGAACAATTTCTCCCTGAGTCACATCAGATAGATTTTCATCTGCAGTGATGATTGTTTACGATGAAGACAACAACTCCCATAATCCCGCATTACGTCACAACATGATCAAACTACTTTGCTTGTTATTATTTAGGTGTGAAAGACCCCATAGTGACAAAAATTGCATTCTGTGCGTTTAAAAATAGATATGAATATTGTTATGAACTTGACCTTTATGGCTCTTTTTAATCTGGCAAGAATAACATTACAGTGACTAACAGTTGGGGTCCTTCCCAGGCATGGATAAGCATGAAAGTTTGCATCAAGATGCGCAACTGCATTAAAAGTCAACGGAACAGGCCTGTGTGAATAAAACATGAGGAGAGATGTTAACTGGAACTCCCAAGAAGAATTTCAATATGATGCATCGAATCACTAGCCTTGAAATTCTGCTGTGCGAGTCTAATGGCGAGCAAGATTACGCTTCGTTGAAACCTGATAAAAGTCACAATTTGATTTTAACAACTATTTCAGTGTTTGCAACAACAAAGAAAGACAGACAGAAATCGCAGAAATTATGTTGAAAACTGATGTCCATAACATAAACACATAGAATTATCCAGGACATTCCTGTGTTTAAATATAGAATATCATTAAAATAACATTTTGGGAATTTACTTTGGGGAAAAATCAGCACGTCCTTTAATTTAGCATCTCTGTATCAGTGAAGGTGCTGTGTAGTGAGTATAGCTGCACTTTTAAGTACAATAAAATAAATGTTATCCTGAATACATTTGGGTTAGAAAAATAAAGCTGACTGTGACACTTTCATTCTTGTTTCCATGTCTTGTTAGTGCTAAACAAATCCACCTGTACATTCTGTGTATTTGTGTGTGGCGGGGAGATGTAATTGGAATGTAGTAAATGGGATGTTTCTGAAGCCAAGTGTAGGCCACGCTGAGTTGAGGGGAAAATAGGACCATCATTAGGAAGATGATAACTGTACCTAGACGCTGAATGTGTATGCGTGTGCAAGTGTGTGTATGTGTGTGTGTTTGTACTGACAGACTGTGTGTTTTTGCTGGATGGATTGTGTGCAGCCGACGCTAGGGGCCAAACAAAGGCGAGTTGTTTATCCATCTTTGCTTTATAGACACTCCACTGCTGCACAACGAGCTCACAATAGAAACTCACTTTCAACACACACACATACACACACACACAGATACAGTTGTTACGTGGTTCATAGCCTTGGCACTGTTTGACAGGGAGTGTGTGTGACTGGCTTTGACTGTACATGACAGAGGGAACTGGCGTCACTGCCATCACCAGTGGGGATAGGATGCGTGTGTGTGTGTGTGTGTGTGTGTGTGTGTGTGTGTGTGTGTGTGTGCGTGTGTGTGTGTGTGCGCGCGTGTGTATAAGAAGTGCACATGAGGAGCGACAGGTTTTACATGAAGTGGATGTGACATGCAGCCATGGGTGAATGTGTTATGTTGTGTGTGTGTGTGTGTGTGTGTGTGTGTGTGTGTGTGTGTGTGTGTGTGTGTGTGTGTGTGTGTGTGTGTGAGTGAGTATGTGTGTGTGTGTGTGTGTGTGTTAGGCTGAGCACAGGTGACAGTGTTTGCTTGTATGTTCATTCAAATGGAGATGTAGATGGTGTGAATTGTCAGATAGTGGCCTCAGCAGCTTAGAGAACCAGAACCTTTAACCCAGTTTGTGTTCACACTGGCATTTAACAGACGAACCAAGAGGTGTAATGATGAGATTAAACACACTGACAAATAGGGGTGTAAGAAGCTATCATATCGTATTGCAATATTTTGTTTAGTGATATTTTATTGATTCTCAAAAATGATCAATCGATTTTTGTGATTGAACTTCTAACTGCTAGATAGCTGATGATGTTGGACGTTACAGGGACTTTTTGCTCAGATTTGATGCATATTGTGGACTCTTTTCCTAAAATTAGATTAAAATAAATCTCAATATATACTGAATCATAACCCCTGGGTTGTGATACTTATCCTATTGCCAGACTCTTACACAGCCCTACTGACAGACAGGTAACACATTGATTTTTACCAACCAAAATAACAACGTCTAACTAGTTTTAAACTGCAGAAAAATATCAAGCACAAGCATTAAGGCTAATTTTACTAGATCTTTATCTAGCTTTTGCCTGAACATTTGAGACTTGTGACGTGTGTGTGTGTGTGTGTGTGTGTGTGTGTGTGTGCGTGTGTGTGTGCATGTGTGTCTGTGTGCGAGCGTGTGTGTCTCTGTGAGGCAAAGGGTAAAGCGAGAGTCAGGATGTAGTTACACACATACACACAGACACTGATGAAATCTTCCCACTTCCCAAACAAACTGCAACTTCACACACATTCTCTCTTGCTGTGTGTGTCTCTCTCTCTCTCTCTCTCTCTCTCTCTCTCTCTCTCTCTCTCTCTCTCTCTCTCTCTCTCTCTCTCTCGCTCTCTCTCTCACACACACACACACACACACACACACACACACACACACACACACACACACAGAACCCACAAACCACATTTCAGGTCCTATTATTTACACTAAACCACAACCTGCCGCATAATGGAGGCTCTCCCTAGTAGAAAAGACACCCCCAATGAAACCTACCAACAGGCTGGGTGTGTATGCGGGAGAAAATAAATAAAATGAGGTTGAGTGAAGTTCCAATGTAGAATAAACAAGAATAAAGCTTTTTGATCAATAAGTCCAAGCAGAGCTGGACACGGGGTGTGAGCTGATGGGCAGTGAGAGGGTGTAAGTTGATTATCTGTGAGCTTGGGGATTATCCCTTGCCATTCATCCTCTGTAGTGAACCCTCATCACCTGGATAGAGAAATAGCTGAGAGTGGAGAGGCAGGAGAAGAGAGCTGATCTGCACACACTCCTATCTAGGAGTCAGATCTAGGAGGTGAAGCACTATCCCCCCTCCTCTTTGGTCTCTCTGTCCTCTGCTCCCTGTCTCAGTTGCTTTGTTGCTCTCTGTGTTTCCACCAAGCTATCTCTCCCTCATCGGGCTGGTATGGGCAGCAGGGAGGTTCAGATTTCAGATTGCTGGCATCACGGTGACATCAAGGCTGTGCCAAGCCTACTGTGCCTCGGATCATCAGAGAGAGAGAGGGAAAGGATACTGGCAGTGACACAGAGATCATCGTCCATGCACAAACACTAACACAAAAACAAACACCAATGCAAACAGAGGGACTAAGACTATTTGAACTAGCAATGTGTGTATGTGTGTGTGTCTAAGTTGGTGTGGATGTGATGCATGGCTCAGCAAGGGAGTGTGTTTGCCAGTCATATCACAGGGAGCACAGCAGTCCCAAACCTGCCAGCAATGCCTGACATCTTTATCCGGGCAGCGTGCCTGCCTCACCCAAAACCCACCACCCATCCAAGTCACCTTGATCAAGAGGGAGATCACATATCAGGGCTTCATCGCAGTGCACATGGATACTGTTCACACACACAGAGAGATCCAAAATAATCCCCCAAACATTCAAAGTGTGACTCATCTATTTATTTCATTCAGAAAACTGCACTTGTAGACAATAACAGTTTATTAACAGCTATGGTTGAATTTGTATTCTGGCAGCAGAATTGTAACTGTTTGAAAAGACTTCATTATCCACTAATAATGTAAGATAACAGCAGTAAACTACACAATCCTCAGACTTACATTTGTTTTTGTATATGTGTAATATGTAGTGAATAGCAGCCTTGCACAGCCAGCACACCAATTATTCTTTGCTGATTGTGACCTGACACAATCAGGAGAATCAAAGAATGGATTAACCACTCAGAGCCACAAACACAGCACCACCTTAATTTCAAATCTACGAATAACACATAATACAAAGATGCTTGTCATCCAAGCCACTTCCTTCAAACTGCTGGTGTCTGAGTGGATGTCCTTATAGTTCAGCTTGTAAAGAAAAAGATTGAGAGATTCAGACCAAAAACATCTCTGCCTTAAAACAGCACACGGGGCTGCATTGGTGGGAGTGCAATGTTTAATATACCGGTGAGACAATAAAATATGATCCAAAAGTTGAGCTGGAGTAACAAATGAATGCATTTAAAGGACTATCTGATGCCAGAACACTACACAACGGTTTGTAATACTCTCAGACCGGATTTTTTTCACAGTGGCACCTATCTTATCTTTTGCCACAACCATCAAAACGTAAACAGTAGAAATAGTCTGTTACAAAGCAATCCACCAGGAATGTGTGATGTGTGTGACTGGCCAATGCAGCACTTCGCCTAATGACGCAGCAAAAGTTGAGCCAGGTTTAATGTTTTTTTCCAGATGACTCTGCATTGCTTTGCCAGAGCCTCCTCCACTGACAGACTGGTTCCATTCAAATGAAGTCATTCTGAACACGGCCTTCAGATTGGGTTTAACTGTAGTATGAATGATGGTGAAAATACTACTTTTGCAGGAGATTATAGCATCTGCATATTACTTTATATGTACTCTCATATTTATATATTATTATAGAAGGTATTGTTCCCTCCATGTTCACCATCTAAGCTTAGCATGTGCATGCTGACATTTACCCAGCACTAAAAACAAAGTACAGCTGAGGCTGATGGGAATCCCAATTGTTGTAAAGGTTTATGTCAATCCATCCAGTACATGTAGATGTTCAGATATTTAATAAGTGACAACATTTCCACCAGTTGGTACAAGACAATATGTTTCATCCTCTGAGAACCGTGAATGTCCATGAAGCCACCCGATAGCATGGATGCTGAACAACTGCTTTAAACACTCCGTAGTCGGCAAATAAACAGTGAAGGTGGATGCAGAAGGTACTGATTAGAAAGCTGCGGGCGGGGACAGACGGGAGTATCATTATTATTTATCAGCTCCGTATGGCTTGTCTCATACACCTGGGTACACGTATGACAGTGCTGCAGGCATACACACACATAGCACTGAAACAAAGAGCAAACACATTCCTACACAGACAGCTACAGTAAGGACCTGACACACAGAGTTTGATATGTAATTAAAGAAGCAAAAGTCCATATTCAGAAATTTAAATCAGTTAACTGTTTCACTTGGTGTCACTTTGCTGCTATTAATCACCAATCAGCAAATCAGCAATTCGAACAGCTGAAACTAGTCAGGCCCGTAAAGCAGTAAGGTTGAATTCCTACTCTAGAGAAGACGTTAATTACACTGGATCCCTCTAATAGAGTCACGCTGCAGCAATTAAAGACAACAGAGACACAGCACGGACGTACAGAGCTCATTACTCACGCAAACAACAGTTCTCACGGGACAAGGAGATTAATGGCACTCCTCTTATAGCACATACATAGTGTTTGTATGATGCAAGTGCATGCAGGGACAACAGGGAAAACACAAGCATTGGGAACTGAGCGTTCTAACACTTGCACAAGGATGAGAAATTGTGTAACAAAAGTAAATATGTGTAAGAGGGTGAGAATCATCAATTGATGTCTGTGCAGAGAAAAGAAAAGAGAAGATAATCATGTTTATTTTCAGTCCTCGGTCCTCGTTGCAGGGCAGGACACTGGGCAGATTTCAATTTCAGAGAAATTTCAAAGATTCTCGGGGCGATGTGCACAAGGAGAGGACAGGAGGGGGTTGGAGGGAAAGATGAAGAGGCGGTGTAGAGGTGGGGAGGGGGGTGAAGTCAGAAGAGGAAGGAACAAAAGGAAGAGTTGAAAGGAAGAGCTAGAGCACAGAGGGCGAGAGGGGAACATATTCTTGAGGAAAACTGCATGCGTATATCATTTTCTTTTTACATCTCTCTTTGAGGCACAAGTCAAGGCATTGTGGCGATAACTGCATCCACACTCTTGCTGTCAGGAGCGCTTCTGGTCTCCTCTGATGCATGCCGGAACATCTCCCCGTTGCCATTTCTCTCGTCTCCTTCTGAAATAGTGGCCAACACGCAGGCATTGAGTGGAGGCCTGCTGTCGTAGAGACGGAGCAGGAATCATGATCGGGTCGTCTGACGGAGAAAACATCCCTCTCCTTTTGCTGAGGGCCTTTCAGTCAACTGAGGCTGTTTGTTCCTCTCAAAGATTCTGACAGGCTGTAATTCTGTTTCAGGACAGAAAGACCTCAAAGTGCTACACAGCGTTCACCAGCAGTCACATTTCTTTTTCATTTTATTTTAGTACTTCTCTCAGTATTAGATGAATACTGTGTCTCTCCACGGTCACACAAAGTGCTGATTGTCCTTGTGACTTCTCATGAGGGTTGTTGACTCTCTGGCCTCTGCGTGCCCAGACTGTGTTAAACAGCCTGGCTATAAAAGGAAAAGATGATAGAGGGATTAGGGCCTCAGTGTCACTTCTGTTTCCCATTAAAAGTCTTATCTCCACCACAGAGACCCCTGTGTTTCCTGACTGACAACTAGCCATGTATAATTCTTACATCTAATCTCTAAATCTGTCAAAAACCATCACAGTGCCAATTTTATTTGAGTCATTGTGGAGCTATATTTCATGACTATAATGTCGATGCCCTAGTTTTAATCTATTTTATTTTGCGTTTATATCCTTTACTACTGTTTTATTCATGTGCTTTATTAATAAAACACCAACTTATATGATTGTTCTTTTCTGCTTCCCTTCAGGGATTATTAAGGGTCTTCTTATCTTTCAAACCTGGCAAGATACTACTGTGAATATGAGTCTTTTGTTTATTTAACATGCTAACATGCATGTTTAGCCTGCATGTTTAGCCTGCATAATGGCTACCATGTTCATCATGGTATGATGATCATTAGTAAGATGGCTCTAGAGAAAAAGTTAGGGAATCACCACAGTCATTGAAGCACCGTGAATGCCCCTACCAAATTTAATGGCAAACCACCCCATAATCGTCAAGACATTTTACTAATAGCCACAAATGTCAACCTGTTGGTGTCACTGGAGGTACAGTCAGTATGATCAATCCTGTAGGGATGGTGAATGTCACTAGCATTGCATTATTTTTAGGCTTCCACTATATTCAGCATTAATGTTTCCTTATGTTGAAGGGAAAACGTCTTGTCATGTCAAAGTAGAATCCCAAAATTGGCAAAAACTGATTGGATAAATCTCTACTGTGTGTCCACGCACATGTGTGTGTTAGCTCTGTGTGTGTGCTCTCCACTCTGTGTGTGAATGTGTGGTGACAGATTGAGGGTGCTGGGAGACTCTGGGGACCGCTGACGCCTCTTGCTCCTGTTGCTGCTGCTGAATGTTAGCAGCACTCAGATACGGCCCACTCAGCCGCCGGCAACAAGAAAAAGGAGATGGCCCTGTTTTTTTCAAAATGTTACACTCACCCTTTCTTCTTTCTTTCTGTCTGCTTTGGTTTCCCTCATTTGTCTTTCTCATTTGTCTTCTCACAAGAGACGACTTGTATCTCATAGATGTCTCCTGCCTGAGAAGCTTTGCTACCCGGCATTAAATTGCTTGTGTGTGACAGAGAGAAAGAGGAACAATTTGCAGCCAGTTTCCACACCTCATATCTCATCACAAGAGGCGCTAAAAAGGTGTAAGACTTGTCTGCAGCTGCGTTTTGTGACAAAATGCACATGCTACAGTGTAGAGCCGAAACACTAATCTTTCTCTGCAAGTTTTACTATTACAGTTAGTTCCTGAATCAGCAATCATTCTGATAGGTGAACACCAGTAATTCATCCTTTGCTTTTGCACCTTGAAGCATCAGCAGGTTAAGACTTACACAGTCCCGGAAACTCCCAAGTTAAAATCCAGGTCAAGCAGAAATTCCACAGAAGAGATCTTTAAAGGGCTCAGAAGATGAGCACTGTTCAACAGCATTAGACTGACAAGAAGACAATGACAGCCTGCGTTTCTCAAACTCTGCCAAAAATATGCTCTTTCTCCGCACTTCCCATCTATCTGACATGCTTTGGTTAGAAGTTGAGGACCAGGGGAATTCCAGCCATGATGAAAGAGTGCAGCTAACTCCGAAGTAAACAGGGCTAGACCAAACCAAGAGACCCGAGAGACAAGAGAAATCATTAATGCATCAAAGGCTGTCAAAAGAATACAGTCTAAAGTAGTCTGAAAGTGTAAACACAGCAGATGGCGAGCATCTCATCCATGGACGGGCGATTCAGCCCCGCTGACACAGTATTAGCCCCTACTGAGGCTGTTTGTATCGGCCTGTCAGTGAGAAGGGATAATGGGGAAAATAGCTGGACGGATTATGAGATTAGCCTGTGAATCATTATTATTATAACAACATCCTCCTTAAAGGAAAATTCTGGTTCTTTACAACTTAGGTCATATTTTTGACCTTTGATTCACCAGATTCATCAGTTTTGATAATACTGTACTCAACAAAGTCTGAAATCTGGGAACAAACCATGGTTAAGAACAAATAATAACAAAACACTGACATACATTATGTAGAATCACGTTTCCTAGACTTTTATCTGAAACTTGAGAAGACATAATTTCAGCAGTTTAAGATAATCAATATAATCAATATGATCAATATGATAAATGATATTTAAACCTGCAACAAGCTCAGTTGCTCACTTGGTTAATCTGTGAAAAAGAAAGAAACACAGGGCATTTTAAACACATGGGCATACTTTGAGGTGTTTTACTGAACATTTTATTATCTGTGCTTAATTTTCCGATGCTGTAGACGTCCCTCCCAACGACTGTCTCATGTGTCTGCCCTCAGCACCTGACAGCACTTTCTCTGCATTATCTTCTAGCCAAAGTCATTATTGGGTTAGTTGCTGCTCTAAGCTCACATGAGGACACCGGGATTCACTGGCAGCATACAAACCAGAGCAAATTCTGGATACATGCGCCAAGGCATGTACAGATAACATGGAGCTACACTCTCAATAATGATTCTGTGTCCCTTTCTTCCATTGATATTTTTATTGTTTCTGGACTATTTGTGAAGAAACATGCTTAGTTTCTGTATTACTTCGCTATGGCTGGTTGCTTCTGTCTGACAGCTTTGGCACAACAGAATAATGCATCTACAAGCATTATTGCAGACAAAATAAATCATAAAATAAGCACACAAACATTAACTCTTAAAAAAATTGCTCATCAGAAATAATAATCACAGATTGTAAATAAGTCAGCAGTTTAGCCACATATCTAAACCACTTTATTTGTAGATAAAAAATGAGTAATCCCTCATTGCACAAACAAATTGTGAGCATGTACAATTACAGCACATACAGTAAGTCAAAGTGGGTGCACTGTGATGTTTAGAACAGTTTTGGTAATAATTTTACTGCCCCTTCATTTATTTTCTTACGAATATGTCTGGCAACCCAGGAGGTTTGTTTACAATCTGTATGATCATCTGACTGCTTGTGCTTCTTGTTCCATCTGACTTCAATGTAACAATCTGCATGTTCTCAGACCTTATTAATACATAGAAAGATTATGGCCAAAACCATGAAAACAAGACCCACGCTGTAATAAACAGAATTATCCTCTAATATTCAATCCATAAGGTTTGTGGTTGCAAATATGATTGAACACAGGACAGTGTTCTGTCAAAGCGTCATTTAGTGAACATTCAGTTTCCTAGTGACAACTCAGCCAGTGTCCGCTACAAAAACTGGATAATTAAACAGACAATAAAGGGTGTGGTTGAGCTGTCAGGGTGATCCCATTTTATTCATGCTTCACTTCCTGCCCGGCAGCCTCGTCTTGACCTCGCGGTCACACAGTGAAAGAAGTGAAATGAACAGGAGAGGCTGGTGGGGAAGACAGGGCTTTAATCTGCTTGGTCCCAGACTGGCTGCTCGCCCCATCCGTCTTCCTCTCCTGTCTGCCTGTTCCTGTGAGGTGCCCTCTTTAAACTGTAATCAGAGAGAAGCGAGGGAGGTGAGGGATGTGTTGGGACAGAGAGACGGAGGAGGAAAGACAGAGATCTCTCTCTCTCTCCTATCCTCTCTATCTTCAGTGTGTATACTTCTTTGCCGTAACAGATTAGATCACAGGCTTGAGAGCATCCATCCCATCAGCAGATCAATCAACGTGAGCCAAGTGAGCGGCCCAACGCACACAGGACATATCAATTAGGAAGGAATTGTGTGTGTGTGTGAGTGTGTTAGGTGTGTGTTTTATGTGGTTGCACAAACCTGATTAAATTTCATAAAAGGCTGCTATCATGCTAAGCAACCCAACCCAGAGGACCAATGTGTAGGATTTAGTGGCATATAGCAGTGAAGTTTAACAAACTGAACACCACTGGCGTCTGTATATGATGATCTGGGAATGAAAATGGGCTGTGAGGTGTGTTAGAGAAACTATGGTGGCCACAAAACCCGGGAAAAAGGCCCTATCTTAAGCCCTTTGCTTGGTGTGTTCATTCTGGGCTACTGTAGAAACATAGTGGTTCAATCTCGGCAAGTAAAAAAAGGCTCATTCCAAGGTAACAAAAATATAACAATTCCTATATCCAGGTGATTATATACTAACTAACATACCTATCAATGTTATAAATAAGGCTGCAGAATTTTTGCAAAGTATTATTACAATAGCAATATGGCAAAGTGCAATATGTGAGCCGAAGCTGCAATGTTTTGATGAAGTTAAAATGTGTGACAAACAGCATTATAAAAGTACTGTAATGCTGCAGAGATGTCCTGGCCTACAAATCTTGCTCTCCAGATTTAAGAAAACACGTTTGTTTAGTACAGACCCATACAGATTTTCACATTTCTTTTGTGAAAATTACTAATCGCAAATCATATTGCAATCACACTATCTGTCAAATATGATGTTTTTACCTTATGATGCAGCCCTATCAGAAAATTGTGGAAAATGCCCCTCACAAATTCCCAGAGTCCAAGGTGACATATTCAAATAGTTTTTTAACAGTCCAATATCCCAATATATTCAATTAACAATTACAAAAACTGAGAAAATCTGCAAAATCCTCAGATATGAGAAGCTAGTTCGGTATTTGTGCTTGATAAATGGCTTAAACAATTCATCAGTTATCAAAAAAAAAAAAAAATGTGTCAATCGAGTAATTGATTATCGTTTCAGCACTACTACACACAAAATTTCGGATATATGCAGCTTTCACTATTAAGAAAGTAAAGCTACTCCTGTTTCCTACTTATCCATTTAAAATACCTTTCATTAGTCATTAGACATGATCTGCTTCCTAATCCATACTGTAGGCCACATGTCAGTTAAACATCTTCACACGCACCTGCAGCTCCAGATCGATTGCATGGGACAAGTGGAACAGCGGGAGAAAACATGAGGACAGATTTCATTACAAAAATGATCGATGAAATCAATAGATCACACGTGTGTGTGTGTGTGTGTGTGTGTGTGTGTGTGTGTGTGTGTGTGTGTGTGTGTGTGTGTGCGCTCGTACATGAGGACAGGTCCGGAATAATATGAGAGTCTGGTCTTGATGGAGGGAAAAAGAACCGTCTACAACTGACTGCTTTTACGACGTGTGTGTGTGTGTGTGTGTGTGTGTGTGTGTGTGTGTTTTGTGTGTGCCTGTGGTCTCCCAGAATACTGATCCAAACTCTACCTTCATGGTGAGATATGATAGCTGCTTGCAAATAAGCTCAGAGAGCCATGCACATATCATATCCTCTTCCTCCGCAAAGCCAGAGATACACATCTTCAGGGCCGACAGCAAAGGTGTGTGCATGCATGTGGATGTGTGTGTGTGTGTGTGTGTGTGTGTGTGTGTGTGTGTGTGTGTGTGTATACAGTATGTGTGTGTGTGTAACGTATAATCCAGACAGGGAGCGGACATTGCATCACATGTGTATGCGTGTGAGTTCATCCATATGTCTAGCTGCCTTTTTGTATGAGGTAGAGAGGGCAGTGAAAGAGTGTGTGTTTGATTTAAGGAGTCACCGTGCCAACTGTATGAGGGGCCAATCGGGGTCGAGAGGAATGTGGAGTTTTCTCTCTATCTTTAGGTATGTGGTGTGCATGTGTAGGTGTCTGTATAAAGGGGGAAAACAGGCACCTGTGGGTACCATCTTTATGACAAAAATGGTGTGGTGTGTTAGGAACTGACTCAGGGCCTAAAGCAGCACCACCAAAATACACACACACGCAAGATTGTGGAACATGAATGAAACAGCTGATGCTAATTGGCTAATACAAGTGCAACGTCAGTGCCTTGTATGGTTGCATGATGGTAAAAACATCATATTGTGATTATTTCAACAGATATTGCGATTCACGATTATGTGGGATTGATCATTTTTGCATCACAAAATAAATCTTCACTTAAAAAAACTTAAAATCATGATGATGTGAAGTTTTGGGGGGTCTATACCAAACATGTTTTCTTAAAACTGGAGAACAAGATTTGTAGACCAGAGCATCTCTGCATCTTAATGCAGTTTTGTCACACATTTTACCTTTATCAAAACATTACTGCTCTTTCAATTTGCATATTGCGATTTGCATACTGCACTTGGCCATATTGCAATCTCCATAATATTTTGATTACTTGTGCAGCCCTAGTGCCCTGTCTGAACCAACGCTATTCTTCACTGTATGACAGTAAAATGACATTTTTGTAAACCTGTACATTCTGTGATATGTGGATTGGTACTGCCTCCTGATCAAACTGGTGCAGATAGGTACAGGTACAGATGCATAGATAAAAAGAAGTGGTGCATAAATGAAATACTCAGTGTGACTCAGTGCAGCAGATGGATCACGACTGGACTGGGTGCAGCTTCATTGCAAGTACTGACACAAGCAACATCAGCATCAAATTAAAATAAACCACAGCAATAAACAAACAAACATCCATTAAGTGTAAAAGCATTTTAAAGAGACCAAAGTGATTCATTGCTATCCTCAAGGGACACACTTACTTTCTGTTTGAGACAAAAGATTTCCCATCAGCTCTCTCATCTGGCTAATTTACTCTACCTCTTTCAAAATTTAGATAATAGTATAGCATAGTAGAGTAAAGTAGAGTATTTGTATTGTGCAGTGTAGTATTAGCATAGCACAGCCTAGTATATTAAGTCCAAACCATGGCCTACGTGACTCTGCAGTGTACTGTGGACACACATTGGTTTATGTGTGAATGTGTTTTTGAAAAGGAAGCCCCATCTCATAGGAGCACCCTGCGAACAAATGAATGGGCATGTTTACAGTGGAATATAGTGACGCCTTGTCGGGAGACAGGAGGAGGACTCCCAGTGGCTGAAGATGGTTGGAAACAGAGCAGCAATTTGGAGTGGCTGGCACTGAAGAATAGCCTAGTTTTATAGTATAGCATAGCATAGTTTAGTATATTATGGTTTAGTATAGCATAGCATATTATATGTTATGTATGCCATAGTATATGTAGTAAACAACACAGATTGTTCGGATTTTCCATACACTTTGCTTCAATTCAAAAATGCAGCACAGGATTTGCTTGTAACTTCCTGAATGAAAGGATGGTGAACTTTGGTCTGTTTCAGATCAGCAGCAGGTCACTCTACCCACTTTCTCTTCAACATCCTCACTGAATCTACCTGATATCTGCTCTTATCCAGCTGACTCTGAATGTACAGTCAGTCCCCAGCTGTCCTCCTGCTACTGATGTCCTTGTGAGAAAATATTCTGCTGCTCTCTCTGCCTTTGCTGCAGACACTTGAAAGCGCAAACATGTCCTGGATCTCTACTGTTCTTCCCTTTTCATCTGTGCAGACCAGCAAGTGTACATAAAGCTAAAATAGTCCCTGCTAGTTCAAAACAGTATATTATTTTTCTGGCTTATTTTGTGTACACTTTATCAGCGTTGGACACAGAACCAACAGAAATTGCTGCATTAAAGTTATCATTGCTTGCCTTTTAGCTCTAGAACTTTTGGTTTCTGTCACTTAATAGAGTATATTTAAAGAAATAGTTCCACGTTAAGGAAAATATGTGTATTCGCTTTCTTGCTGAGAGTGAGATGTGAAGATTGATAGCCTCTAAAGAGTGGTATAGATCTTTCATTCTAACTCTCAGCAAGAAAGCGAATAAGTATATTTCACAACTGTCAAGTATTCCTTTAACACAGAGGACCTTTTTGAATTGTTTTCTCATTGCTTAACTGCTAATGCGATCGATGGGCAAATTCTGCTACAACCTTTTTAAACTTGGGAATTCTTGGCAATGCTTCTGTATAGTCGTGAATGTCAATGTTGTAATAGGCTGGACTGTGAGCTGAAATCTCTTTGTTCTTCATTTCATACAGTATCTGAACAAGAATTCACGATAGATAGGTAGGCATACATGCATGTGCACACCTCTATATAATCCTCAGATGCAGCATTTTTAATTCACTTAGCAGTGCAAACGCATTCGTTTACCTCATGCAAATGAGAAAGTCATAAAGACAAGCAAAGCAATAGCAATTGAGCGGCATTGCCTAATCAATCATGGTGTGTGTGTGACAGGTACCGGCGGTCTCAACCCTTCAGATTGCCTACAAAAACTAATTCCCAACAACACAGATGGCACAAACAAAAACACGACAACGCTGCACAAGCTCTCACTCATCACGGTGCACTCAAGAGAAGCCTCTGAGCAGAGGATCAATCACTGCATGAGAGGGAAGAGGATAAAACGACATAAGAGAAATGAAACTGAAAGGAAAGCACAAATAAACATGCACACACACTCACACACACACACACACACACACACATACACACCCACAAACACTCATCCAAGTGTGTGTTTATGGCTGAGGACCCAGTGTGGAGGAATAAAGCAGCTGCAATCCAACAGCCACAGACACAACAATGAGTCATCCTGGCTGTTATTCACATCAAACAGACACTAGTGGGAATTCCTGCGAGACACACACACACATACGAGTTGTATTACTGTGACCATAACTGAGCCAGACTGCGAGCGTGACTGTAACCAACAGCCATCTAGGTCTGCTTGGATTGAGTAAAAACTAGTCACACATCCAGAGTACACACCTGAGTGCTTCTGGTTCCTCACTCCAGAGACAGTTACTGTGGCACACACCTCCAGTTTGTTGGATACAAGTAAACTTCAGCTATTATCATCCGAGACACAAAAAAGGAGCATTCCTATCAAATGTGTAACATCTACTGTAAAGCCGAGGAGAAGACATGCAGAGAAACATCAAGAAAGGGGGAGATTAAAAGAAAGCAAAGCACGCTGTTATTACAGAGAAACACTCATCATCAATAAGCAGTGGGTTTCTTTAATTTCCTGCACCTCAACTGTTTATAATAATCACACAAAGATATTACTGAATTCGTATTGATATTTCAGGTTTCCTATAAACAGCAGCTGCTGGTTTCTGCAGTAAAGTAAGGAAACGGCCCTTAAGTGCAGGATCTGGCTTCCACCTCGTCATCTCTGCTCTAAGTTGCAAAATGAAAAAGGCCTTCAGAGGTGGAGGACTCATGTAATATGCATAGCCACTAGTTCTTTGAGTGTGTTTGTGCATGAATGTGTGCGTATGTGTGTGTGTGTGTGTGTGTGTGTGTGTGTGTGTGTGTGTGTGTGTGTTTGCCGAGGCGTTTGTGGCAGGATGACGGAGGAGCAGGAAGAGAAAGGCTACAGGAAAGGAATATGAAACATGTTTTAGACCCTGCAACGGTGCTTCTCCATCTGAAAGAAGTGAAAGGACTGAGTCGGTCCACCAGAACAAATATGAGAAAGTAAAAAAAAATAAAGTGCTGCAATTCCCCCTCCTTTTCATTTAATCTGCCTCCGTTCATCTTCCTCCTCTGCTCTGTCAACATGTCATTTGTCGCTTGCTACCGTGACACAACTCAGCAAATCATAACCACATGCTAAGACAATTTCAGTATGTGAAAGTTCTGTGTGCAGAACTGAAGATAATCAAAGAGTTTCCAGCACATATCTAGAAGATAAAGAAGGTTAATTAATTTTGTGAAGAACATTAATATTAGAGGGAAAAGTCTCTTAAACATATTGGTAATCTTGCCTCTTCACATCTGATGAGGAGGAAAATATCAAAGCACAGGCGCGCTTTCAAAAGGCAACATTAAACATAGATTAAAAAAACAGTTGATCTCAGACAGCTGCCTCAACAAAGTCTGTAGGAGAACTCAAAAAAAATAAAAATAGATGAATTGGACAGGATGAAAGTTCAGTCTTAATTACGGCTCGGCTCTAATTGACTGGTGGGCCAATTACTGTGGTTTCTGTGGGTAATGTATCAGTGAGCGGACAGAGCCAAGTGCTGGCGTGCTCATAATTACAGTGGCCATCAGATTTGACCAATGAGTGAGCTGAGCATACACAAATACACAAACCCACACAGGCTTTGATTCATAAGTCGACATTAGGCATGGTTTATCCATTTGGGAACATTTGCAATGTTGAGAAATGTTGTAATAAAGCAGCGAAACATATTAATGAATGAATCAAACATGTCGTATGTTTGTAAACGCTTTGTCAACTTTGCAGATGAAGTGGCTGTGTAGTGTTTCTCCAGTAAATATTAATGATTTCTGTGTAAATCTGCCCCTGCCCTGTTAAATTAATGAGGTTTGTTAAACTGGAGCTCAGACCCAAAGAACATATTCAGAGTGTGTGTATTGGTGTGTGTGTGTGTGTGTGTATGTGTGTGTGTGAGAGAGAGAGAGTGTATATCTGGAGGGGTGGGGTTGGGGGGTGCTATAAGCAGCGATGGTGAGATGTGACCAATCACATTACTGTCAACAACAAGAGCAAAATGCAGTTCTGATACAAAAAGTGACACACATACACACACACACACACACTCTGACTGACTGACAGGACGCACACTTATGATTAATGTGTACTGTCAGCATCCTGTGAGTCACAGGTGAAGAGGTTACAATGTCGGCATCACACTGCATCTAAACTGGGTCACAGTGTCTGGTGACATACACACAAATAAAGACACACAAAACTGAGCAGGCACTTGTGCGTAGAAGCTAAATCGACTTTTCTGCCCTTGATTTCTTTGGTAGATCGGGGAGATTGAGTGGTGAACAAGTTCTCCCTGCGAAAATGTACTTTTGAGGTGTGCGAGAGCCTTCGAGCCAGCCGACTCATGATGAAACAGAATGAAATATCAGTGATCGACAGAAAACAAGCAAAAAGAGGTTCGGGGTACTGATTGTGATAAAGACGTGCTTATAGGAAATACTCTGCAAGGGGAGAGGAGTTAAAAGGATGAAAGCAAAAACTGGATGGAAGGTTGAAGAGTGACAGGTCAGAAAAAGGAGCATGGATTTACTCCACGCTCTCAGACACACAGCATATTAAATGAGATGGAAGCAGCCTGGAGGGCGGAGCAGAAATGAAAGACTCCAAAACAACGGCAGGCGAGGAATCTTTGAGCAAGGCGCTCGACCTGAAGTTGCTCCCATCACCCAGAAATATGGAAAACTGGACAGGGATGTCTACATTTTGTGCCTGGAGGCAGCTGGAAGGAGTTCAAAGATGGCAGAGGTAATCAAACAATGCTTCAGTGATGTTTGCTCTCTATGAAAAGTTATCTCACTCAGTCTGAGACTTTCTCTAGGAAAACCATTCAGAATACTAATGGTGACATGAATGATGGTCCAATCATACTGCCTCACGCAGTGATGAAAGAAAAACTCCCTAAGTGTAATTTAATTGTTGGAGGGACACATTCTGCTAATAGAGTCTGCCGCTTTAATCCAGCCTGATATGGAAAATGTATTCACCTGTATCGGAGAGGTGATTGACAGCTGGCTCAGGTACCATATGGGCTCCGGCGGCGACAGTAACGCTGAAATAACACAGCAGGTGCTTTGATCAAAGCAACTTCCTATTTTCATCACCATGCTTCGGAGGACATCTGCATAGCAGCTTTGCCCAGGGGAACGCTGACACAGCAGGCCCGGGCTTCCTCAGCATCAGCACAATGAAACTGAATGTGAGAGTGCGTATGTGCGTGAGGGTACACACACAGGAATACACACTGCCTTGCTTTCCCAAGCAGCCAGGGTCGGGGTAAAAACACTGAAGGACTCTCTCTGATGGTGAGGCAGATAAGAAGGCAAAGTTTCAGAGGGTTGCACAGGGGGAATCTTCAAAGAGATATATTCACCGGTACAGCTGAGGTTGGATGGAGTTTAGCTGCAAATTAGAAACCTTTTTCAGCCAAAAGTTGGTGCACAGAGCAAATGATAACATTCCTTCACAGAGTCGTTTTCATTCATTTTGCTGTGACTGCAAAACTCGTTCATTCAGTGCCGAGAGCAGCCAAAGTGTCATGGTTTTGATTTAAAGTCAGTCCTGTGGCTGAAACAAAGTGCTGTGTTATCTGCAGATATCAGAAGAAAAATCTAGTCATTACTGATGTTACTGTACAACAAGAGACTGGTTTCCAAAATACCCATGAGCAATTTAGGTCAGTGGCTGTATGGGGTTCAGGATTCCTCAATTTCCCTAAATTTCTAACTAGACTGAAGTCTGCAGCCATCCTAGCAGCTCTGTGAGGCTTTTGTATATTTATTTGTATTTTCCACTTTGTAATCTCCGCATAATTGTAAATGAGTGATTCTCAGAGAATCTTAAATAAAAGTTGAATTAATTAATTAATTAATAAAGACTATTTGAGCTGTTTACCTACTGTTTACCATGTTCACAGTCTTAGTTTATTCCTAATTAGTAAATGTTAGCGTGCTAACAGATGCTGTTAGTGTTCTAACAAACACATACAAAACAGATTGCTCTTTTCTTGAAGTGCTCACAGCTCATAGAAATGCCTGCATTTGCTTTATTTTAAAGGTTCAAATAAACATTGAGAACTAATGCTGTAAATAATTACAAATAATAATAATTAATGTCTACATAATGGTAAAATAACATGCCAGGCTTTGTACATCAAATCTACATGTACAAAGTAAAGTTAGGCACTGTACTACTTCAGGTTTCAACCTCTATCTAAAGTGAAACATAATTTAAAAAAGATAATTCTTCTGTTAACTCAACTTTGTTCTGCTTGGGAAACCGCTTTTTTACTCAGTGTGTGATTGAAGTAAAAGGATTTCAGCAGGATCTTGACGTTTTGGGAAAAACAAACATTTTCATGCTGCAGCACATGGAAGTATTTTTTAAATTACAGGATCCCTCATGTGGACAATTTGGGTTTTAAAGTAGTAGTAAAACAGTGTTGCCAAATTCAACGCTCAAAGTAAAGCCAGATTTACCTTGTTTATTGCTGAGTGCCATTTCTCTTCTTTTATCTCTCCATGTAACAACGAAAAACCACAAGCAACACAAACATCTCCGGCTGTACAGGTAAGACCAAAACATTGTGGTTCATATTTCTTTCAAGAGCAAAAAAACACAGCTCCAGGCATATCCCTTTCAAGTCCTCAACACAAGCAACTCCCACAGAACCATTTTTACTAACTTTTTTTTTAACTGGAATACTACTCGCAGTCAAATCAATAAAAAGAGAAAACAACAGGCAATCAAGGCAGCAAATAAAATCCACACATTTTTATGTACGCACATAATGTAAATTATCTCCATATGTTAATATGGCTATAACCCTGCAGGAAAACAGCTGAGATTAAGCTTGTATGTGCAGCGAGTGCTTGTACACTCATCCAAGTGTGACATGTCTTCAGCCCTGAACAGATAACTGCACCGCAAGAATCTGCCTGAGCGTTGTACCACAACGAAACCCCAACGCAGTGTTCAGCCGCCTCTGCCAGCGGGTGGATCTGAGTAAAATGAACTGAAATAAGCAGGGGGCAAGAATGAAGGGTAAAGTCACTGTTACTCAAAATTGAGCTGCCTGAATGTAGAAATTGATATAAAATGCTAAGTTTGTGTGTCTTTAATGTGCATTAAATTAGAGTGCAGCAATGCTTGTATTTCTTTAGCCTGCAAAGAATTAGATTGGATTGTGCATGTCTCCCTGTCTGTTCATTCTCTCCACACACACAGCCTGACCAAAGAGCCGTCCAATCCAATGGATCCTGACCACTAAGAAGAACATGTCGATGAAATATGCATGAGAAGAGAAAAAGCTCCCCGCCTTAGCACACAGAAATGTACTGCCTCCCTCTCTCTCAGAGTGTAAAACATTGATGGCGGCGGTGCTTGGTGGCGCAGCAGCTGAACCACTGGATGGAGCGCTGAGCTCCACCAGCGGTGGGTTAGCAAGTTCACATCTAATTCTGGACTTCACCCACGGGACCACAGGGCTGAGAGAGAGCTGGGCAGCTTTACCTTGAAAAAAGGTTTTTCCTAGTATAACCCAGCCCTCGGCTGTGTATGCAAGTGTGTGTTTATAGAGCAAGACATGACAGACTAGTTGACATGTCATAATGTGACTACTTCTATGAGAACATACAAACAGTTCTGGTTGTGCCTCCTACCTTCTAGCTGTGTGATAGTAGCAGTGATACAGCAGATGTTGCTGTAAATGGAAACAGCAAGTGTTTTGGATGTGGGCTGTATATGACCACAGTTTAGAGCAGAGAATGATTCAGCCTCTAGCTGATGCTATCATGCAGCTTGGTAAGGAGTGCAGACTGCTTTTGTTTATGTTTGTCAGTCTGAACAATGTCCACATATTGGTAGAAAGGATCTGTAGATCAACTACTTGAAAAGTGCAGTTATATAAAGCCACTATATTAGAAGAAGGCGCTGTCACCTGTGCCCTTAATTAGACTTTTGTATATTTGTATACTTGTATTTTCCATGATGTAATCTCGGCGTCATTATTAATGAGTGTCACCCCCAATGATTTTTCTGTGAATATTAAATAATCATTGAATGAGTGAATGAAGACTGTACTTGGGCACAGTGGTGCTTTAAGGTAAATGCTAACATCAGCATCCTAACATGCCAATCAGAGTCAAAGTTTGTATGAGGTAAACTTGCAAAATTTTGGAAATGTTTTGCAACATTTTGCACACTCACACACACACACACACACACACACACACACACACACACACGCACGCACGCACGCACGCACGCACGCACACACGTACACACAATTCTTAAGTTCCCCTCTATTATCACTATGTGATTGTGTGACCTCACTACTACTTCGGAGGCCAATCATGGTGTAATACACAACGTACACAGTTTGCTGCACGTTTCACAATTCACACTTAGGGGACATCTTTAAACTCTTGAAATAAACTTTGTTAAAAAAAAACAGCATCAGAAAAAACATTATTCAAAGCAAAGTATTTTTATATGTCATAAGACATGTCTGATATCTTTAAACAGTAAACAGTGAATCCTACAGGATGTAATTTAGCATGTGCCAGCCAACAAATAAACATTCTACCTAATAAAACTGTGACATTCTGGTCCAAGTACTCTGCCTATCAAATAAACCTGCCCTTCCTAAGTCATTCATTAATTATTGCATTATGTCTTGCTTAAATCTAATATAACAGGAAATAATGCAAATGAAGCAATGATCTCTCAAACCCTTACTTTTAAACATAACCCCCAAACCATAAAATAAGTAATGATCAGCAAAATGTGCTCGCTTTGTAGGATTTCTCTTTTTATTTTTATCCTCATAATGATTTTCAGCTGCCATCAATGGAGTAACATACCCTCACACACTCTCACACACACAAACACAAACGCAAACACACCGACATCTCCTTTGGCTGTCAGAGATATTGTAGAAAACATGGGAATCAAAAAAGGCATCACTATCTGCAAAGGGAAAGTTGACAAGCAGCATCTCGTCAGCAGTTCATTTCTCCCAGTGTGCAAGAAAACACACACCCTCAAAAGCAGCACTGATAATGTGCACACCACAAAGAAAACTATTGTTCTTAATCTTCTTGTTTCAGTTTATCAGCTCTCTTTGGTAGCACACACACACACACACACACACACACACACACACACACACACACACACACACACACACACACACTACACTTACACTCCCAAACACACATACTTGCAACGCTGGGAAAACAAACACTCTTCTGATCTGCCCTCCTCAGGGCTTTGTGGGCTCTCTGTGAAACCTCCGTCTATCTAGACAAGAGTCGACCTGGAAACGGAACAAAGACCCGGCTCCTCGCTTCTCATTGTCATTTAGCAAAGTCTGTCGCCACGTAAGACACAGCTCCATTGCACAGAGCGGGATTACACACAGATGCGCACACACACATTTAAAGAGGATCAGCGCTCTTGCTTTGCCACAGACTCCGTCTCACCCAAAGCGACATTGATCTGATTCTCGAGTCAGACAGAGAAGTATGAGAGTCTTGCTATAAGCAATAAGCGCCACTTTAAACACACCATTAACCATGCCCTGTGAAAGTTCCAGTTTTGTCAGTAAAGATTTAACCTGCCCAATGAATCCAGCCACTAATTACACTTAGTTAAATGCCACGTGCAGGGATTTAAATTAGCCACTCAATATTCTCAAGGATAGAGACTATGTAATTGCTGCCGACGCCAAATAAATGAGAGAGGGGAAAAATAACGATTAAGGCTTTGCGAATCAGTCGACCTGAAGAACAGAGGCGGTAGCTGAAGTGACTTCAGTAAATCAAAATGGCATCAGAGGTGCTAGAAGAGCTTGAGAAAAGGCAGGAATGCAGAGAAACAAGAGTCTACGGTTACACAGACGGCTCTGTGAGGCAATGACAATGCTAAAAGGCTCATGTTTAGCAGGTACATGTTTACCACGTTCCACATCTCACTTTGCCGTGTTAGCATTTCAACATTTTCCACTTTGCACTGAACACAAAGTCCACCTAAAAATGTATTGATTGATTGATTCATACTTGCAACAACAAAAACAGAGTGTATGCTACATTGTGACACATTATTTTATCTTAAATAGTGCAAATAGGCAGTAGGAGCTATTACCATGGTAAATGTGAAGGTGTAACACAGAAAAGAAAAACTTTTGCTAACTAAAACACACAGGAAGCATATCTTCTCATATAATGGCAGAAAAACATTTGCACCAACTCCCATTAAAATGGTCCGATGCACAAGGCAAGAGTGTGAAGGCCGGTACTGAGCGGTGACATGAGCCGTGCTGTGTTATGGGTTTTTAAAGCCCGGGCACTGACACGACCATGCTTTGTTTACGAGACTAGTTCCCTGAGTGAAAGCGGCGGCCTGACAAGTCACATGTAGCCCTGAACCAATGACCTGTGTTAAGGAGGCATAATTGTCTTTTTACAGGCTCTAAATCTATCCTTGCCTTCCCTTTGCCGGTTCACCCCTACCAGAATGTGCCATGCAGACTGGTTGCCTAGCAGCAGCTGTCCTCGAGTTGTTTCTTTTGGGTTTTTTTTTTTGTTTTTGTGACTGATGGGCATCAAAGTCAGCTCCTTTTTTACAGATCTGGTAATAGGAAGTGCTATCAGTGCTTGTTGCAGAGTGGCTCTAATGGTGAAAGATGGGATAGTGAAGGATGTCTATTTGAATGATGGATTTTACACAGATGCGGGAACATCGTAGGTTATTTGTGAGAAGGATGTGTTGTATCTAGCATGAGTGTGCTTCTATCTCTATGTGTGTATTCACATCTGTACCGACCTGAAGCCATCTGCATGTATCCAGCCAAGGTGCAGATCCTCCTCTCACATCCTCCACTGGGCAGGAAGATGGTGATGATGGCCAACAGGGAGCTGACAGCCAGCAGAGCACAGCCTCCTGAACAGAGCACCGCACTGGTCTGAGGAACACAAACAAAGAACATTGTCATTCCAGTTATTTACTGAAAGTAGACCCTACACCACCCTGATTGACACTCATACAGTTGCACATGTTCATAACAGGGAGCATATTTTTCTTCTGTGGAAAGCTTCCATGTAGCCACAAACCAATGTGTACATGTTTACTCTGTCAGAGAGTTGTGATTCATTGCTACATTTGAAAACACTTCTCCTAAGCCAAAAGTCTGTGTTGTGGTCACGTCAGATTGTGTGATCTGCACAGTCAATCCTCCTAACAGGTTAATGGTTCTCTCAGCTGGAAAACAAGACTCCATGACCAAACAACAGGGCACTGTCCCTATTCATTACATCTTTGCTTAATCACACACACACATGCTGGAAGCAAGAGGGGCAAAACAGAGGCAGGAAATACTGTTACACACACACACAATCAACAGATTAATTCTCAACTTTTTTAATGCTTACATCTGTCCATACTGGTAAATTCTTACAACTACTAGCATATTTGATTCTCCAGCTGTGAGAAAGTTAGGCTAAATGTTGTGTCAGTGTTTTGACTGACTTTTCACTCAGATCAACATTTTCTCGCTCTGCTCCTGCAGAGACTCCTGAGAAAGTGTGCATTCCTGGACGTGTCGCAGATAAGTTTAAAGCCCTACAGTACGTTAGCCCTGAGGGAGTGTGTGTGTGTGTGTGTGTGTGTGTGTGTGTGTGTGTGTGTGTGTGTGTGTGTGTGTGTGTGTGTGTGTGTGTGTGTGTGTGTGTGTGTGTGTGTGTGTGTGTGTGTGTGTGTGTGTGTGTGTGTGTGTGTGTGTTCCCCACAAACTGCATGTCTTTGTGGTGCTGTTTTATCTGCATACCCTCTCAAACTGACTCTCCAGCTTCTATAAAGCTGCCACCAAATCTCCTTGACACATTCTAAAACAAGGAGCTGGACAAGTACAACACCCTGACGCAGTTAGAAAACAGCGTCACATTAGTGATTAGCATGCAGGCGGGGGCGATCGGAGAGAAATGTCTAACATGCACAAGGGAATTATAGCCCCTAAAACACGTGTCATTATGCATGTCCCTGATGTGACTGACGTGAATGGAGGAAGGATGAAAGCAGAGTGATTTCCATGCCTGACAGAAGATTTAATTAGCCTGTTCTGGTGTTTGGCAGAAAGGCAGAGAGGGGAGCAGGGAAATATTAAAATGCTGTGATGTTGGTGGCAATGATGATGATTATTCCTTTGACCTTTATTTGTCCAGGTTTGTTAAACATGTGTGTTCTTCTTCAGCAACGCGCTGCATGCATAAATTGTGCATTCACACACAATCTCAGATGGGTTACAGATCAGCTCCTTGGGAACTGCTGGGAGTGCCTCGCACAATGGAACCTTGACCATAGCAATGATACAAATGAAGAGCATGTGCAGAATTAAGAAAGAATAAAGTCAGGAAAATTATTTTACTGAAAATCATTTTGAGAAAGATTAGAATTTCAATATGATCCAATTTATGATTCAAATGTCATCATTATTCAGCATAGTGATCATTTATCAGTCTTCTAGCAGTGCAGTGTCTAGTGATAATGTTCTCCTTTGTGATGGCAGCTGGGATAATAACTAATGAAAGCTTCAATATTAGCCAGGAGACAGCAGACAGAGAAATTCTGAAACTGAAATGTTGGACATTCATGATCCACGGAGGATGAATCCTACTGATCCAGGTCAAAATTTTAATTAGACTAATACTTTGGTTTATCACTAAATATCTGCAAAACTAATGACAATCCCATCAGACTCAGCTGTACTTTAGTGCTCATTAGCAAATGTTAGCATGCTTACACACTAGATGGTACATCTACCTGCTAAAGATGATATCATTGCCCTTGTGAGCATGTTAGCATGCTGATGTAACTGACACATATACACACAGCTGAATATAATACATGTCCCTGGTTCCCACCTCTGCCTGTAGGCAACATGTTCAGGTATAGTCTCTGGGCGGTTAAGTACACAGAGTAAAATAAATCTACAAAGCTCCGTAACATTCATGATTAAAGGTATTAAGCAACTGAAGACCACACCATATTTTTCCTTTAAACATATCAAATCATCATCTCTTAAAGTGATATGGTTAACAGTTTTACACATCCAGCAGGGTGAGTGAAGAAGTTACACCATAAGTAGAGTGTTTTGGGTTTCCCCATTGGTTGTTGCTCTCTGAAAATGAATAGGCACAAACATGCCTCGTTGTTCATATTAGAAGTGCACCGGTTCATAAGTTATTCTGCTCTTTTCTAATCACACATAGAGCTCATTTTTATAGTATTTATAGTATTGTTCTTGCAACTGAAACCTTTTTAACTCAAATGTAGCTCAGCTATGTCATGTGTCCTGCTTCAGTACACCTTAATGACAAATACTGTATTACTGGGACCACTATAGAAAATTGCAGATGGAAATATAACATCCACGAATTCACATTATAGACACTACTGCTCTTGTAGACTGAAAACAGGTGTCTGCTGTGGCCAAGGCAATGCAATTCATAGTCATAGTGAACCAAAACAGTAAAGTTGCAGGCTGAAAAACTAAAACAATCATCTAAAAGACACAGAGCTCAGAAGTACTGCAAATTTGATTTATTATGAGAGTAGACATAACAAGTAAAGAAAATAACATGTTTCTAATAAGAGCCATTTTTTCTCTGGGACTCCTGCCCCAGCTACTTGTTTTTCTTGTTTTGAACCTGGACAGAGAAAACGCAGCGGCACACTTGAAGATAGAGAGAAGTCATTAACTTCAGTGTTCTTTGTTCTTCTTCCTCTCTCACTGCAATGATATTCATGTATGCAGAGGAATGTCTCCTTTCTCTCCGTTGCTTGATCTTGGCATGCCTTGTGGGTTCCCAGTGTGCAGCCTACCTCCCACCCTGCTGTTCTCAATTCACTATGACACATTAAAGGTACATAGGGGGAGTGGATCTTGAGAGGGGGAGGACAGCCATGTTCAGGTATATAAGGTACACTCTCACTAAACAATAAAAGACGCGTGTGAGTAGTCAGCTGAATTAAGTCCGATAATGGTGATTAGCATAAAAATGTGTTGGGGAAAATACATGGCTATAAATGGTTGTAAATCTAAATATTTCCATATGAAGGTGTAAATTCGGTCCATTTTTCAGTCACTTCATTATCTGCAAGCAGTAATAGATTTATACACATGACATTTTCTGTGTGCCATTTAAACACAGCCCAAGAGACTAACTATGGCTATCAAAGCACTACACGGCTATTTTTACAGAAACCAACCAACATTTCAATTAATGGTGTCCCAATTAATCAACTCCCAACACTGTGCGTGTTCTGACAAAACAAACCCATAATCATTACCATTTTTACTTACAGAAACAATACAATACAGACACATTTCGGAGGCCTTTTTCCTCAAATGTACTTGTGTTGCACTGAGCACAAGTTAATTTAGTAGAAAATGAGCTTCTAACAGCACTGGTCCTCTCAGTGATGCTTCCTAAATTGATTGTAATTATGTGTTAATAACTGGTCGAGCCACTGCAACAGCTGGAGCCGCAGAGGAAAGTGGGGGGTTGAAAGAGTGGAAAATTGTGGAGGGAAGAAATAAAAGTTTTCATTTGGCAGAAGACAGAATGAGATAGGCAGGCTGGTCTTAATCTCTTTGTCTTTCACTCCGCTGCAGTCTAGAAACTTGTTTTGTTAGGTAATCATCTCAGGATATTGTGACTTACAGTATGCTGAAGCACAAGGACACAACTTAATTAATGCGGACAATACCTGGTGGACTTGACCCACGAGAACCATTTAATCCCACAGTACTAGTAGCCGGCCTGGAGCAGCCGTTGAAACAAGTGTTACAATGCTGATAAAACCAAGGGCTACAGCCTCTGATACACATGTAAGACTATGGCTCCATCGTAAAGAAACTTTATTGGTTTCCCACAATAAATGGTCCACATCCTGAAACTGTTGGAGACCAATAACTGCACCAATACAAAAAAAAAACCCATCCAGCTGCTTTGAGTAATAAAGGGACAGTCTGAAGGGGACTCTTTGATTTCCAATTACATTAAGGAAGTCTGGGATTATACTGTACGGGCCAATGAAATTTCATTGTCTCCTCAATTGGGAGTTACAAGATGGAGATGGCATGGCATGTCTCATTAAACATACTTTGCCTGTGAAAGCCTGGACTGAATGGCTAAACGTTTCAGTGCAGGCCGGCCCGTGAAAAATTAAGGATTTCTGCTCGTCAGAAGTGCCAGCGACAGGAGACAGTTAATGCTCAGCGTCGGCCCTTGACAGAAATAACCCACCACTTTACAATCCAATGCCTCTTCTTTATGGAGGACAAGAGGTGAAGCGAGAGCACTGCAGATCCACCGATAAGCAGACGTGATGAGTTTGCCGTATTGCTCGCCCTCACACTGTCTCTGTGTGCATGTGTGTGTGTGTGTGTGTGTGTGTGTGTGTGTGTGTGTGTGTGTGTGTGTGTGTGTGTGTGTGTGTGTGTGTGTTTTAGTGTACATTGTACAGGTATGCCACCCGCACGCAACTGCTGTCTCATCCTCGGTGATCTTGCCTCAGCCCTCCCATCACTAATCAGCATTCAGCAGCGTGAGAGCCCAGCGGTCACACTAAAGCACCAGCCTTGACATGTTCTGCCTCTTGAAGCCCATTAGCACCATAACACAGCTTCCCAGAACATCTCTGAGCCACCAGAGGTGTTTCAGCTCTGTCCACCTCGCACAAGGAACCTGTCAAGTCCACTTTCTGTAAACTGTTTCCCTTCCCCTGTACTTTTTCCTATCTTTGCTTGTAACTTCATCATCTTTTGGAGCAATCCTAATAATCCTGCCAGAGCACTAATACAGAAAAACACCGCCCACCTCTAAATTAATGTGCTGAATAATACATCCGTCTTCCTCATTGATCTTCACTGGGAGGAGAGTGGGAGAGGGAGTGTAGTACGGGTAAATGCATGTCTGTGTTTGTGTGTGTGACGGTCCTCTGAATGGCTGACGAAGCTGTGTGTACAGAGTGAATACGAGATGGAGAGGAGATGAGGGAGAGAGGGGAGCGGAGATTAATCACCTGACAAGTGGATGGAGTGTCCATTTGTGCCTCGGGGACAGGCTGCAGATAGGATGTGACATTCAGGAGCACTTAGGAGGACACAGAAGCACGCACTGTTCTCTCTTGAACACATACACACGGACGCACATACAGAGCCACTCAGTGTTAGCATACAAACACATGTATGTTCAGAGGGGATTCCTATGCTGAGGATCCTAGGGGTAAGAACTGTAATACACCAATTTAAAACACTGAGTATGATACTGAGATCTGTTACTACACAGAAAAAACACTTGTCGGTTAATGTATGAAGGATGTTGTTGGGGAAGGGGGTTTCAGAAGTTCTTGGATGTAATTAATTGAGTTACCAAAATAACTTTGTTGTGATGGGTTGTAACGGACAGTCCTGAGAGAGTTATTAGCTCAGAGAGAAGTTTTCATTGATCAACAATTTTTCATGGAAACAGTTTTTTATGGGTCCGTCTCCAACACGTCTGGTGATTTGCAGTAGAAGCTGTGTAGAATAATCAATTACAAGTTTGATGTGCACATAAGCACAGAGGTTTCTGTGCTTATTTTGCAGCAGTCTGATGCTGGTTGCACAAAATGATGTACACACCCAATTGTGCATTGACAGTGTGCAACATCGCCCCAGTTAGAGACGGCAGATAGAACAGATACCTGCTGCCTTCAGATAGCTCTGAGGAGTCACCAGAGTAAAGCAAACCCTTTGGTACTTGCTACTAACTGTTGTTGGTTACAGAACTGGTAAGAGTCACTCATTAATATTTATTCTGTCTTGCTGGCATTATCACATGTCAGCTGGTCAAAGAAAAATAAATAATTGAATGTAGAATAAAAGTGGAAAGATGCATAATCATGAGGATTTCAGAGGGGTTTGTATGTGCCTTCACCAAATAAAGTAACGAAAACATATAAGTATAATAGAATAAGTGTGCTGAGCTCTCGACCTGCTCTGGTTATTCTAAGACACAATCTTATATCATTTCCTGCCTGAAGCCTGCCTCTGTAATTTGTTCTTCAGGAACATAAGAGAATCTCAGAGAGATGTGTTTTTCCAAATAGAAAAAGACATTTTGGAGTCCATACTGTGCATCTTAGCAGTGATTTGCAATAAAGACACTCAACACACACACACACACACACACACACACCCACACACACACACACACACACACACACACACACTGTAACTCTCTTTACAATGTTACACAGGCTGACTTACACCAGTGTGTGTTCTCTTCTCATTTTGAATGGAAAATCCCACTGCTGATTTCAGCTCCATGTCCTCTGTCATTTCATCAGTTTTACACTTTGTGGTGTCTGACACACAGATATATTTCAGGGTTCACATTCTTACATGTCATCATCCAGAGGAAGTGACAAGTTCACAAAACCCAGCAGCTTCTTTTTCTCACCAGGAGTTAGAATTGGTTGGAATTTGTTTGCTAGTGAGCGTAACTGCTTACTCGCAAACTGAATCTTCTTCGCTCTGCTCCAACTTTACAAAACTTTAAGACAGGAAAACTCAGACTGTGACTTTCTCAAATTAGGAGATGGTGAGGTCAAGTGCCAGCTTTAATGTCATTATGTAGTGGGAGATGTGAAGAATTTTTTATCAAAGTAATGACATTAAAATGAATAATTTAAAAATGTAATACTTTAATAATTTAAAGCCTTTACTCTAAGGGCTGACTTTTGCATTTCAGCACATTTTCTTAACCAATGTCTGAAAAAGACAACTTTCTGCATTAATCTCAGCATATGAGCTGACTTACTGAAGGTGTCTTGGCCTCTTGTTACTTTATCCTGCAGCTTGTTCTGTCAAATGTCACACAATGTGTAGATATTGCACTACCTGGAATACTTTAATATTTTACTCCTGTCTTCATAAAAATACTTGAACACAAGCTACCATTCTGTTGAGGCTGTGACATTTATAATGTTTGGTATCACTAATCCTTTACAGCACCAGTGTCAATCTCTTATCTTTTGCCAAATAAGAGCCAAGACACACAGTAACACTAGAAAGCCCCTCGTTGTCATCAAACATCCAGTGTTTTCTTCCAGGGACTCACACAGGAACGCTCCCTGCTGCAGAGCAATGCTTTAATGTGGTGTTGAGTCTTGGGTGTCGTGTTAAATGAAAACACTCCTACAGTCAGTGTCGCTTTCACACACACGCGCACACACACAGTGACAGTTGAATAAACTGGGAGGAATGCCATATATGAGCCAACGCAGGAAACACTCCTGAAACACACACTGGGAACAGGGAAACACACACAACTTTGTTCTGCACTTTGAGAGGCATGCAGTGTGTACAGTACGTGGTGTGCAGGGATGTTAAATGTGGATCACAGTTCAGGGCAGGAAGTTTGTTCAGAGTAACCAGAGGCTGCAGCCACGGCAAACCTGTCATTTCTGTCCTTACTCCAACGTCTATCTAGTGGACTGTATTTACCAACTAAACATAGTGTTTTGTGTGTGTGTTTGTATCTGGTCCCACTGTGAGTGAACACACCAATGTACAATCTTCAAGGCCCCTCTCATCTAGACCCAAACCAAAGGCTGGATTACAACCAGGCAACCTCCTCTTTTAGGGCCCCCAGACCCCAAAGAGCCTTTGTTCTCTCCATATGAATCAGTTGTATGTCATTTGATTATCTGTACATTTGTTTAGTAATTTGCACCACTGAAAGAGGAATATCAACTAAAACATGCCGTGGTCCTGCTTGACCCCCACTGCCAATCTTACTGATATTATTATTAGTCATATCATTATCCTCATAATTTTTATTCATCATTCCCCATCATTGTGGCTATTACCGTTGTCGTCATCATCCTCAATATTAGTAATTTCTACTGGTATAGTTGTTGCTATCGTTGTTGCTGTGCACCACTGTCTTTGTCTCTGTCCTTCTCTCTTTCCCAGTTTTTTAGTGCTGAAAAAATTAGAGGTAATCAAGAGGACTCCGACATCAAAGACATGCTCATTATCAGTCAGCTGCTGTAGGTAATGCTCCGTGTTGTGTCAGTGATACAAAAAAATACAATCACAATGAACTTCTACAGAGACAGGGTCTACTTTCTCCTAGCTTTGGAGTTCTCTTCCTTACTAAAAGCTGCTCTGAAGAGGAAATGCATTTATTTGGGAATACAGCCCTTGGTCTTGTAGAGGGGCTCTGTGTCAAAATCATGCTTTTAAGAAATTCATTATTTTTCTCATGCTCCAAATTCTTAATTAACGTTGTGTTGAATAAAATTGCCTCAAAGGAGAACACAGAGAAAACCTGGGGCCAGGTTGTTTTATTACAGCATAGAAACACTACTTGGTTGTTGGGTGTCTGGAGAGTTAATGATACTGTTTGTATAAACAATGAAACCGTTGTAGAAATCAATAGAGGCTCAACAACAAGTTTTTAGCAGGTAAATCCAGCCATGCCCACAGCACTCCAGTTGTAGCTGGCCTCGTTCCAGCTTGTCCGGAGCTGTAGGCAGCTGCCTCCCTACCAGGCCACCGCCTGCCACCTGCTGCAACACCTGGAGACCAAAGGGTGTTCAGTTCTGGGCTCTGGGGTGAGGAATGAACCAGAATTATTGTTGATCAATGAGCCAAAGCTGCACTATGACCTGTCACTATAAACTATTAGCTAACTGTATTCACACTGACAGCAGCCAGTGCAATGTCTCCTTTATATACGCTCATATTCCAGTTATATGTGAGTCTGAATAATGACTCTGCACTCTGTGCCCTCAATCAAGATGCATGTGCAGACTGTGTAGCTGTAAATATGTATAAGTGAAAAATTCTTAGCAGCCAGGTAATAATGCAGTTTTTACTCCTCATCATGTCTCATTGTTCTGCAGGTTCCACTTTCAATTTGTTGCTATTATGATTTTCAACATCAGCTTTTACAAGGCTGCAATTTCCCCAGAGGACTCATTAAAGTTTGTTTTATACATTCTCAGCTTTTAACTAAATTAACTGTGCAGCCAGTAATAATAACACAGTGGTCAGACAGACACGCTGAGACATTATACGTAATGGGCAGCTCATCAGTGATGTTCAAGGGTTCAAAGGTTCAAACTTACAGCCTAAATGTTTCCACACCAAGAAAAGCAAAAAGGAGACCAAAGATTACTCCAGAGAGATATTACCTGAGCTTTTTGCACAGTAAAAGCCATTATGTTGTATCATGTTCTCCATTTTCAAAAAGACATTTAGAAAAAGATTTATTTCACTCTATGAATAGAAGTTGTGTGAATATAAACTGCCTCAGGTACCTGCCAACCTGCCAAAAAACTTCAGTGAGGCTCTGGTCCCAGAACTGCTGGAGAAACAGATAAACCACAGTTCTAGTTTCACATGAGCTGCGGAGCAGGAAGAGGAAATAGATGCATGCTGGTATCATCCCAAAGGAGAATCATCTTTATGAAACCCTCAGGTAGAGCAGCACAGACAATGACTCATATGTAAGAGACTGTTATGGAAAGCTATAGGGCGCAGAGAAAAGCTTCTATTTTAGGCATGAGGCACTACATGAAGCTCAGCAGCCCTGCACTCCCATTGATTCACATCAAAAAACACAGTGAAAATCAAAAGCTGAAGAAATGTTAAGAGACAAGTAAATTCCTTCCTTGATTCACTGATGATAATGAGGGCTCATACATTCCCTTTATGGATTAATCAAGAATTGTATGACAAGTGATCAAGTGTCCATCTGGCAGTGCTGAGCACCCCCTGTCCACACATACAACACACACACAAACACATTGCAGCACTACATGGTTGATTCCCACTGATCACATAGCTGCACCTCCCAGACCAAAGCCAAAGCGTCTGTAGAGATTCTGTACATATACAAGCTCTTCATCATTATACCTCCTCCTGCTGCCATGCACCTCCAAACCACAGCACCAGATCAGAGTCACCATATTCTCTGGGGAATGGATCCAAATAGCAAGCCGCAACACACAAGTCTGTTCTCCTGCTCCTCTTCTCTTTATTTCCCTCTAGTCTCAATTAATGGTAGTTGATGTCCTGGAAAGGAGGTGATGGGGTGGAGGAGGAGTATAGGTTGAGGTGCACGAAGGATCTAAATCAGAAACTTCTTAATACCGCCTCTTCTCTCTCTTCTCCATCACACCCTCGTTCATAATAGATCACAAAAGCCGATCAGATGAGATTGGAGGATCAAATAGCTGGTTTGAAATGTATGGGATCCCTCGCAGCCCGCTTTAATGATGACATCCTCAGAGCCGGGCCAGAGGTTTTTATTCAGCTCTTATAATAGGCTGCTGATGGTGGGGGCTGATGGTTAGTCAAAAGAGAGCAACCCCAGGCAAAGTTTCTCCTTTCTCTTCTCTCTCAATAGATGCTGTAATTGAATTATAGCGCAACTGATACTTTTGTGTCCGACCTCCCCTCCATCCCCTCCACTCCTTCCCCCCTGAGTCTCTTCAAAAGACACCAGCCAAGGAATTTGTCTTATTTTGTCTCTTGGCTTTGAAAGCAGATGCTAATAAGAAATGGATGAAAAGCATACTGTTAAAATTTGAAATGAAGTGCTGAATAAATTAAGGGGAAAAAGAGAAACAAAGGAAATTGAGGCGATAACTGTTAATGATCAAACTCTTAGCGCGTTTGATCATTACATTTAAATGTTTGTTGGTATGTTTGGCATCCCAACAAACAGCAGAGCATAATTGGTGCACAAAGAGCCCAGACCCAAAAATGATGGTTGATCTTTTTACATGAAAAACCACAGCACTGCAGAAAAAAGAGAGAAAGAGAGAACTGAGGGGAGAGTACGAGATGAGAGGATGGGGGAGTGTGAGAGAACATGTAGAGAAGATGTGGGGGAGAGGGAGGGAGGAGCACTTTGCCTTTTGAAAGTGAAAAAGAAATACTGTACTCACTCACGTTGGCATAATAACACTACAGCCCACATACAGTAAGGCTCCATCTGTAGATGTCTTTACCGCCTGGTAGCTGTTTATTCTCGCTGAAGCGCACTTAGCGCTGTTTGTAGCTAAATAAAATGGCTCACGTCCTAATAAAAAGCATCAACCCACCTACTCAAACTGCCATGAATGAGGTGAAAAGTAAAATATCTTACTTGAAAAGCACATAGACACAGTCACATCTACATCTTCAGCTGTAAAATGAATGCACCATGTGTGCAGAACTGGGACTTAAATTCTATATTAGTTCTGCTTTTAGTTCTGTTGTTCGTAGGTGGATGAGTGAGATATTTTCATATCAGGTTTATGATTTGACATAAGTCTGTATTTGTTAAGTTGCACCAGTGCATGCTGGGAGGCTTCCCTTCCTCATGTAACTGCAATCACACAATCAGCACTCATATCACTGGCTGAGTGCCGATTATAGTTTTGACTCTCATGTTGTCTTTATTTCAAAGTAAGAGTACTCTTATTAAAGATAACGTCATCTAATAATAACAAATCAGTTATCTAACTGCGGATGAGAATTAACAAAATAATTTTAGCCTGATAACAACACGTTAACCTGGATTAGTTAAATACTATACTATACATACTGTATATACACATATGTTAAGCTATTGGCCAGCAAAAAACGTAACACTTTATCATATTAGTGAGATTGATAAACTGTATAACCAAATGTTCTTTAAAACACAGAGATGAGCTGAAGAGTCTGAAAATTAATTAGTCCAATAAGTGTGTGCAAATGATTTAATCAGTGATTTGTAGAGCAGAGTTTTTCTAACGAGTGAGCTACTTTCTTCAATCCAGTTTGAACTGAATTACTATTCCCAGATGACAAGTTATTTTTTTGGCCTTTTGTTGGCTTTATTGATAGAGACAGCTGTGGAGAGACAAGAAAGGTGGGTGGAGAGAGAGGGGATGACAGGCAGCAAAGGGCTGTAGGTCGGTTTCGAACCTGGGCCGCTGCAGCATCTCTGTATATGGGTCGCCAGCTCTACTGACTAAGCTAACCGGGGGCCCAAATCTACTCCAATTTGTTTTTCCTGAATTTTGATGTAATATTTATAGCTCTTGCAGACAGGCATTTTATTAGTATAGACCTTCCCCCAAAAAAATAGCTTGTGTATGGCTTAACCCTAAAAGATATAGGAGACAGATAGAGTGTGTCCACATAGCCCAGCCTCCTCCACCTGTAATGGAGAAGTTTAAGAGAGCGTGTGGGCTTCAGCAGAGGCCGTCCCTCAGCTCTCACACACTCACACCCTTTAAAAACTCACCCAGCCCAGCTTGCTCTTGCATTTATGCATGATCTGCACTACCGCTGGTCCCAAGTGCACATTTCATAATTCATACATACTGTACTGTAGCAACTGGAAAAGCTACTATATCTGCCTCCACCACTCTGCTTCATTTCATCAGCAAGTCAGACTGCTCCATGTTATACTCAGATTACAGCAAACTTCCTGACCCCATGCAATGAACATGTAGCTATTAGGAAATATTTACCAGAAGTTCCAAATAACCACATTAATCTTAGTTTGACAGTCAAACCAGTGACCACATCTCTCTGGTTTCAGGGTGGGGCAGTGGATCTTATTATTCACACAAATCAAGAAGAAAGTAGATCTCCACAGGGCTAATACTTGTGTGTAATAAGAGTGTTACCAGATCTGGATCACAGTTGCATCAGTCTGATAAAGTATCATCCTCATGGCATGAAGAGCATCTGTTGCATGTTAAGGAGCCCAGCGTTTGGCCCATAGAGGCTCGTGAAGAGAATGATGTAACTGGACAACAACATGCTGCTGAGCTGCTTCATCTTACATGATGACAGTTTATCATTACACAGTAGGTCACTAATTAAGCTCAGTTCTCTAAATGGCTGTGGCTTGCTGGGTGAAGACTGATAAATGGTAAGTGACTACGGATGGGGTTCAACCATTAATTGTGCTTTCTTTCACTTGTGTAAATTACTGTATAAAGAAATAACAACTCCAATTAATCTAAAAGCATGATTACACTCACAGAGTAACTGAGTTGTTTCTGTTTTTAGAAAGGAGATATATATCATTTAGTTTTACAGGAATAGTAATCAGCTAGGAGCTACTGTTACTGCTACTGCTACTTACTGGCCCACAAACGGGAATAAACACAAAATGCAGGAATGTTATTTTTCTTGTACTGGAGGGGTTACATTTACAAGTATAGTCTTAAAAAGGAAAACTTTAATCTGAGATGTTTCACTGATGCACAAACTGACTTGCATCCAAATGACTTTATTATACGTCTGCCTTTACCTATGTCCTGCTGGGTGCTCCCATATTCATCTTTTCTTTTCATTCAGTTCTCTCTGTGGAGCTGCGCATTAGCACAGCTGCGTCAAACCCATGACTGTAGCACAGCAGGAAATTAACTTTTCATTGAGGAATATTTTTTCCCCTAAGGGGGAAAGAGGTTTTAGTGGGCAAGAAAGGGTTGTATCTCCTATCCAACAGCATTAGATGGTAGTAGGGCTGTCCCCTTATAGTCTAAGTCAATGCAATTTTCATCATTTTAAAATCAAAAACATTTGTTGACAAGGAAAATTTTTAGTCTGGGAAAGCCCTAGATGATAATGATACATGTAGCTGTCCATTTATAAAGCCTAAATACACATCTTTGACATATTCTGTGAAGATGAAGATAAGGACATGTACATCTCATATCATATATGATGAAATTCACAAAAAAGAGACAATGCCACTTAAATGCTATGCTAAATTAAAATACATTGACCGTTAATGCATAAAAACATGAACTCCAAAGTGTGTGAGTGATTGGCAGTAAAGGTTTCTCACATGAAGGCTGCTTCTATTCACATAGCTTGAGTGAGAGAGCAAAGTCTTTGCCTCTAGAAGACAGCTTACTCCCAATAGAACGCTCCAAAAATCTGATTAGATGCCGCAATTCCCATTTGACCCCAAAACTAAACATTTGAGGGGAACGCTGGCAACTCCTGTCCCAGTTAGTGGCTAATTTTTTTAATGTCTGACATGTCTAAACTGTCTAAGAGCTTATAAGAGAAAGATATTTCAAAGCATAAATTCAATGGCATTTCCCTTTATATAGCACTGAATGAGTCTACACACACGGGACTGGTGGATTTACTTCTCTGAAGCTGCGCAACTCGCTCCGGGATCCAACGGAGGAGTTATGTTTGGGAGCTCGGATCTGGATCTGGATCCCCCAGGAGCTTTATGTTTTGATGTTGCAGGATTTGTGAGAAGCAAGGAAAAGTGGAGCAGTAAAACTATATCCAGACACATCCCAAAAATATATTTGATTCCATCGACCTAGAATCTCCTCCTCTTGAAAAACTCCTCTTCTTCCCTCTACAGAACGTCAGCTTTAAGATGTGAAGTGGAGGTGGATATACCATATTTAAGTGCTTTTCCTGTTAACCCTGAGCTCTTTTACCTGCAACCCCTGTGCTTTGGCTACTGATGGAGGCTGACCTGCGTGGTTACAACCGGCTCCAGTACATTGAGCCAAGTGAGCCATCATTTATGTTAAAAAATGGAGAAAGGCTCCCTGTTAAATCAATACATAAACTACCCGCAGGATCCACAGTGAAGGCAGTGGAAGTGACAGGCCGCTTAACAAATGGACGGCGGCCTCACGAAGCCCGCTGACTCAGCACGGAGGAAGAAACAGTGCTCCGTGATTCTGCCCTACCCCCCCCCCCCTATCAGTCTACCTGGGAACTGCTGATCAGAGGCTCTTAAATATCACCAAAGCAAAGAGCATAATTCATAAGAGAGAGATAAGCCCTCACGGTGTCAACGTGTTTGCCGTTGCTGGGAATTCAGCCAACATTTGGAGAAACATTTCCTGCCTGCTGGTTGAGTATCACATTTTTGACCATTGGTGGCAAGTGTTTTTGCTGTCCACACTGCTGTGAGAGTATCAAATATCAGATATAAGAAGCAGCAGAAAATGATCACGCACTGCAGGTAACATCCATCCATCAAGGCTGATGAGATCATAAATCCTTCTCCTTCTCAGCCGGACCGATTTCCTCTCTACTTCACCTAGATGGGTATAAAATGCAGATCAACATGTGCCCCCCTCTCTCCCTCTCTCCCCTCCTCCTTCTCCTCATCTCTGTCTGAGCCACCTGTTCTATCCATCATCTGGACAGCTGTTCTTCTGCACTTTCAATTCCTCTCCCGTATGCGGCGCTGACCTCTTGCACCCGCTCCGCCTGTCGACGAAATCTTACATCCAGGAACTTGTGACAAAAATCTACAGACACATGAGGTAGATTGGATTGCCTTGAGGAAGGACACACCCCCTACTTCCAGGCAGAGCACAAATAACCCCTAAAACATAAAAATTAATATGTGACTTTTCTCAGAATTCTGTTTTGTAATCATGTGGAAGAACCTCTGAAACATTTAGTGGGCGGCAGTGGCTCAGGTTCATACAGCGGCTCAGCCATTATTGTAGGGCTGGTGGGTCAATCTTTCGCCTCCACATGTCAAAATGTCCTTGAGCAAGATGATGGCCCCATGATGCTCCTGATATGTGTGTGTGTGTGTGTGTGTGTGTGTGTGTGTGTGTGTGTGTGTGTGTGTGTGTGTGTGTGTGTGTGTGTGTGTGCGTTTTTCGGAAAAAAAAATCGTACTGGCTTTGAACAACTCATTGTACTATTTTTGGTACTTAAACCTGCTACAAGTAGTTTTTTACTGGTTATAAAACCATCTCAGTTTAATACTGATGAATCTATATGACCTACATAAACAAACAAGACCATCAGTGACAAGATGGAGTTATACTTATCAATGAAACAAGGCGGTAGAAACACTACTTTTGCCCACAGGGGCCGCCAAAATCAACACAAAATGAAAGTTTTCTGTTGCTGCTTTAACTTCAAAGTTATTTAAAAACCAAACCACTGAAACAAATACAGTCATCAATAGCAGCCATAAAACATAACGTTATTGGCAGCCATTTTCTAAAGCCTTTTAAATTGATTTCCTACCTTCCGGGCAGTCACTGTTTTACATTCTTCTCTAAACAGCATAAAAATCAACTCACTGAGAGTTGGAGCTTTCCTGAGATGGACAAGTAAACTTCAAGGACACTCTAACATGCAATTAAAAAATCCAACATGGATTTTAAATCCAGAGAACCACCAGCACAAAATGAATGTGTTGAAATGGACTGTGTGAATTTGTTTGATTCGTGGATTAAAAAAACATCTGCAGGCCCTGTTTCTAACTGTTTCCACATAATAATATACTTTCATAAAGAAATACATACATATAACTAAAAGCATATTCACTATTTAATTTATATTTAATTTATATTTTATTACTATTTATCTTTCTCGGCTCTGATCGGCTGTTTTCATGCAGGCCCAGTAGATTTGTGCAAATACCACTAGGAATGCTACAACAAGCCAGAGGAACCAAATGTTTTCAATTATACCTACTGCAGCTTTAAATTAATTTCAGTTAACATGTTGTTTTTTTAATTAATCTAAATTAATGTGTTAAATTTGACAGCATTTGAAGCTGCCACCACATGCATCCCTCTAGATCTGCCCCTGGGTGTGCTTTCAAAGAAAGGGAGCAGTTATGCGCATGAAATCTTTGTAGTCAATAGCATAATAAATGTACCAGTGGAGTACAAGTTCTACAAACTGTTCATATCAGAGGCAGACAACACTGTCTGACACATCAGCACACCATGATACACTTCTGACAGATTCCAACATATATTGCATTACATATCAGTACACATACTGAAGGAAAGGAAAAGCAAATTGTGGCTTGTGAGGGAGTAAAACTTGAATCAGGATGCCATCCAAATGGCCCATTCATGCTCAAATCTATCATTGTAAAAGGCTCCTCTGTATACACACTGCCTACCATTAATTTTGCCAGCAGTCAGACGGTGGCCTTGAAGTAAACATGCAGTGTATGATAATAAGTCAGCACACCACATTTCACGCAAGACTTGCTGTCAAAGGACCAAACATCTATCTCTCTTTTCAGTCCTAGCGCCTTCTCCTGTCCCACACTGTAGTTTGTTGCAACAAATCTATTATTCTACCTGGTGTAAGTCAAGGTGAACAGACAGCCAAATAAAAAAGACCACTAATTTACGTTAGGCTGAGTCTGGGGCAGAGGATATGTTTGTCTCATAAAGCAGCGGCTGTGTGCTTTGCCACCGGCAGAAAGACGATCCTCTGCTCAGCTCTAAACCAGCCACCTCTAAAAACTGTAAAACACGACTCTTGACCTCCCCGTTCTCACTCTATCCTCTTGTCCGTGCTGTGCTCTTTTCTTTCTCTCTGTTCACAGGTAAGTGCACCAACAACAAGAGGCTGTGCTAAAGGTCAGGGGGGAGCAGATAGAGAAATGGGCTGGAGCTATTACCAGCAACATTACAGGTGGAAGTCCTTTTAATGATATCAGCTGAAAGGAAGCAGAGTTGAGTTTATTACTGAGTATGAATATGGATGATGGCCGCTTTGTGCTGCGGGCTGGGGGGGGGTTGCTGATTTTGTGTGGCCTTCTTTTAACATGGACAATCTTTTATGACTGGGGTTTTTTGGAGGGTAACAACAGAAGGATATTTATTGAAATAACTCACTGGATCTACTTCTTTCACTTCTCCTCTAATGTCCTGCGGCATTCCCTCCCTGAACCCCTAATTACTGCATCAGCGCTGACATGGACAGCCACTGTACGACACATCAATGTCTCTTTTGATCACTCTCTGATGGGAGGAGAGAATTCTTTTTGTGTGCGTGCATCTGCATCAGTCTGCCTCTTTTCATCTCACTGTGTAAAAGTGGTACGTGTGTGTGTACAGTGCGGGTATGTCACATCACTCTGAGTTGTTTAATCATACTTGCGTGTGCGTGCAGTGAACGTGCCACTGTGGAAAGCACTGTACATGAAGCTCTAAACAGAATGAGGTCGGCAGGAAAAAGAAAAGCAGTCAGACGAGTCCTCCTTTTGTCTCTCATGCAAACTGGGCAGTGGACTCCCCACGGGGGCGAAGCAGGAATACAACATGTGCATTAGACCCCATAACATCATTTATAACAGGCAGACACACTTCCACACAAATGGCTTTCACCACAGAGGTTCCCCATTAGCATTAAAGGAGAGAGGCTATAAGAGGCACAGAGGGGAGAGGGAGGCTTTACTGCTACAGTAAATCTAAGGAGCAACTCAAGTCGGCATCAAGGACGAAAGTGACGTCTTTCTGTGCAGTGGAGATTTCACAGCCCTCTGCTAGTCTGGTGATCCGGTGTATTTGTCAGTAAGCGGCAGGAAATACATTGACTCCCTTGAGAAAATGCATGAATGTGTGTGTGTCATTGGACCTTCTGGCCCCCGCAGCCAGCTCAGAGCACAGACCCTTCATTTCTCCCTCATGTCGTTCAGAGCGATAGAGGCCAGACCTTGTCCATCATTCTGTTATTAGGCCGCACACGAGCTGGTGAATCTCTGCCTCAACCTGCTGTCCACCAACTGCACGCCGTCTTGTTCCGCTTGGGAGGGCACATGTCATATCTGTCTAAAGAGAAATATTTAATAACGGTGCATTCCCTCTTCCCAGCTGTCATCACATGACATTTGAACGAGTTAACTCATCTCTATGATGTCTATTTAAGCCAGAAAACTTTTAAACAAACTGTCTAGAGCTGCAAAAAATGATTATTTTATTTACCAATCTGTCAAATCAAATACATTTTCTTGATTCAATCAATTAGTCATCTGTCCGAAAATGGTGAAAAATTTCCATCACAAGTTACCAAGGTAACGTCTTCACATGTCTTGTTCTGTCTGACCAACATTCAAAAACACAAAGATATTAAGTTGACTATCACCGAAGACTAATGTTGAAATAATATTGTTAAATTGGTACATTTAATTGTGTACATGGTTAATTTAAATATAATTCCAATGTACACACTAATAAAACCCTGATACAGAGACCTGTTGTCCTCTACATGAAGTATGATCCGTGGTGCAAGTGAAAGCTGTCTTTTTGATGTGAGTATTAACCATACTGCAAAAGCAGGTTGAAATAAAATGTAAGACCCTCCCCTGCAAACCCAAAAAAGTCAAACTACACTAACTTCACATTCCTCCCTCTTTTCTAATCTCCCTAATCATTTTCCTACAGTGCCTAATCTGGAATAATTGGATATGACAATTATTCTGAACAAAGTAAGATTACAATTTTGCTCTTTACTGGTTGACTGCTCACTATGAGCTCTTTCACAACTGCTGAGCTTCTGATGCTCAGGTGATGTCAACTGTATTGAAGTAAAATCCATCAGGTAAAGGTGAAATTAAAACACAGTAGAAGTGCACAAAAAGCTACCAAATAAATGAAGTGAAGGTAAATAGTTACTAAACTGAATCTCTCTTTCTTTACTTGAACTATTTGGAATTTAATATAATTAGATTAGTGATAGTGATAAACCGAAGCCTTAATCTGTTTCGGTTCATTACCTCCTCTACACTGCAGACCGTGAATATGCTGCAACTGTAGACCATACTTTTACTACACTGCATGTATAATATTCCTCTAGCTAAAGCAGTTAGGTGTAAAATACAGATTACATCCTGACATTTAAGATGCTTAAAAACCATTTTCCTATTTGTGATGTGTGAAACAGATTTTTATGTAAAATAACACTCTCACACATAAACTAAAAACATGGCAGAAAAATCCTTTTTCCTGTCCAGATATGGCCATTAATGAAGGAGGGCAAAGACAAAGGCTGAGTAGCAGCCAGACAAAGAAATCATAAGTGAATTTCATTAAATGAGTTATCTATCTACTTAAAACTAGTTCTGGCTCACTGAGTGGTGAAATGACATTTGGAGCATCTAGCAGGGTTTATGCACCAGTAAGTGTTCTTCATAGGTAGCTGGCAATTAAGCATGGCATAACATCTCCAGTAACGTGTCTAATTCATCTCTTTTGGCATGTGGGAGAGACAACATGGGCCGATTGTTTTGTCTCATGTGTCAGAGGATTTCAATGGAAGCCAATCACAGGCCTTTCCCCACAGCCCACAATCTCCACCTTGTCATGCTGCCATTTTCTGCGCACACAGACAAAAGATGAGGACGAACTCAGACATTTTGCAATCAGTGTTCCTGGAGCTCGGCCACGACTCGTTTAGGCTACAAGACGACCTTGACACCCAGTGGGCATGAGAACACACATGCCGCCACAGAGACGGCGTGCACATACAGTGCAATCCAAGAGTACCCAGACACGCCACCTCCTGTGTGCACACACACTCACAGCTGTATGCGTCTGAGCTGTTGGCTGGTTCCTACAGAGGTCGAGCTAATCCAGCTCCAGTGTTTAGTGCTGTGAAGCGGCTGGAAACACATGAGCTGTTAACAAGTTATGGTGAAAATGTTTTCTGGCAGGCACCCTCCTCCTCCTTCACACTTTACCTAGCAGCAGCTCACAGTGCACCTCCTCCACTGACACATCCAACCTGGCAACCGCCGACGCCACACGCTTTCACACTTCTTCTGACTTCTGCACACACGTATGTACAGCACTAATGTGTGCATGTACACAAGCATGCTCACGCACTACCACTACTCTACATCTGCTCTGATGGAAAATCACACAACCCAACAGAAACAAGCAGAAGTAATACAAGGAATAATTTATGTGGAAAACCACCACCGTTCTCAATATCTTTCCTGTTGCAGTAAGTTTACTGTGTATTGTGTGGTGCTGTGCCGCACTGAAAAACACTTTTATGGATCACTGATAATGCTGAGTTACAGTAAAGACCATTTTCCAACATAACCACCTAGTGTTTTTAACCCTCACATGACCAACTCTGCAACCATACAAACATCTTTAGCTGTCAGATGACGTAAATGTTTACCTTTCCCATCTAGACTATCCTCCCTATATGACATTAAGCCAATGCCAATTTCCTATCCTGTTTTGCATCTCAAGGTATTTGTCTCTGTGTGTGTGTGTGTGTGTGTGTGTGTGTGTGTGTGTGTGTCTAAATGGAGGCAGCAGCCAGACCTGGCGATGGCCCACAGCACTGGGCTCCAGAGCGCCAGCGGCTATGGATGGCAGCACGGTCCAAGCAAAAGCTTTTGACAACACAAAGCGACAACAGTAAAGCCCCACAGAAAGTACAGCACAAGTAGGCCAGGCTCTCAGGGAGCCTCCTCCTCCTCCACCCTGTCCTGTCCTCGTCCTCTTCTGGTTCACTCACACAGCATCCGCAGGGCTCGGCTTGTCTTTTCAGAGTGAGCCAAGAGTACACCCTTCCACTCTGAGCTCAATATGCAGCGATAGTTGTCTTCTTCTACTAACACAAACACAGGAGTGGGACTGATGGCTGCTGGGGCATGTGTGTGTGTGTGTGTGTGTGTGTGTGTGTGTGTGTGTGTGTGTGTGTGTGTGTGTGACTGCAGCACAGACATCTCTACGCACAGTATTGTTGCCTGTGATGTGTGTGCTGTGCAGGTTTGTGTTTCTGTGTGCAGGTTGTTGACAAGTTGAAAATGGAAGGCATCAGCAAAACGACGTGCACATCAGTGAGGAGTGGTGGAGTAATAAAGTGGCTCTGATGAAAACTTAATGGCCCCTTCACCTTTATTAATGGCTGTGGGAGCAGGATCGTGCGCTCAGGTTCACCGCCGTAATAACACGTGTAGCACTGCGCAGGGAAAGCAGCTCCATCAGCTCTCACTAACTCACTGCAAGAGAAGCTCATAACAGGAAGGGAGGCCCACTAATTGACTCCCTGACAACTGGCTAACTAGCAACTGATTTTAGCCAAATGAGCCTTAAACACAGTTCAGCACAGGACTTGCAACAGGTGATGTTTGAATTTAAATGAGATGATCTGTTCTGTGTTTATGTCTGTCTGCAGTTTCAACACCTGTGCTTCCCTGAAAAAAGGAGGCATTCAGTGCGCATTCTTCCCTCTTTGCAGATACTTGCGCTACAATCACACAAGCAGCCACTTATTAATATCTCCCTTTCAAATGCTAATGCTCCTTCATACATAAATCATAACTCCAGAGGTGGCTGGTAGAGTGTAGCAGTTTTTTTTTTGTTGTTTTTTTTTTTTAGTGAGGGGGTGCAAGGCTGGGGGGGTCCAAGCAGCCTTCCTGTTGTAACGGATGAAATTATCCCACAACTTGCATGAATAGTAAAGTGTCCCAGATACCACTCTTAGAACAAGGCCAATTGTTTTTTTGCTCTAACAAGCTTCCAAGCTCCCACAGCCTCAGCAACAATCTGCAACATGGCAGTCATTCCCAAACTTTCCCCAAAGTCATGGCCCTGCAAACAGATCTGGATCACCGTGTTCACCCTGAAGCACTCCCATTTGTGAACATGTTTGTTGTTGGATGTAATTGCACAGCGGGAATACAGAGTGGTCGCACATTCACTAACTGGTTTTCAATTTGACAAAGAGAGACGAAATTGAAATTCCTGCTAGTGGGGGAGCCCTGAACGGTGAGCAGGCTGCCAACCCTGGTGCCACTTTCGCAGCTTCAATGTGTGTCTGACATGCTGTGCTGCAGATGCTGCTCTGTATGGTACACCCCCCAGATCAATGAATCACTTCATCTGACTGTAACGCACAGCATCATCCCAAATGTGTTCTCATGAAAAACTGTCTCAGGCGGAGCATCAGTGCCACCACAGTACTGATCTTGTTGTGTCATTTAGTTTTCCGGTGTGTGCAGCATGTATGTGGCCGACTACACACAGTTTCATCATGAGGTGTCAGTGAACCCTGAGCCCCCCCCCCCAAAAAAAAACAAATTCTGAAAAAGCAAACGAGCTTCTGTGGATACAAGGAATAATAGCTGATGGATGAGTAGATATTGTTAAATCTGCAACATAACAAGTCACTTGAAGTATATTTTAAGTTAAAAATTTAAATAAATTGCTTCTCTCTAATCAAGAGTAATTATCCTGAGGCAGTTATAATTTCCTGATTTAGGGCACTAATATATGTATACATTCATTTTGGATCCAATAAGACTGCTGTCCTGCTACCCACTCTTTCCTGGATCCCACTGTATATGCCATGCCCTACCCACTTGATGCCCCACATGCTCTCATCCATCCACATGTGACGGACATGGGATGGATGTGTATGGATAACTACCTGCCAGGAGCTGGAGGGGATCTCTGCGAATTTGCCCAGTCCCCCGAAGGTGTAGCATCGGTACATGTGATCCAGAGACTCCGAGCAGTGCCACAGCAAGCCGAAGCTCACGGAGTCCTTGTTGTTGGCGTGGTGGTGCGGGTGGTGGTGGCTGTTCCTCAGTTGGTCCTTAACAATCCAGGCAGGAGATATGAAGCTGAAACTGCACACGGCGACCAGAGCGGAGGAGAGGAGCACCCAGAAGCAGCCCACACAGCTGAACATGGTGGCAGCTTGGGGCAGAAAGCCCGGAGACAGACCCAGATCGATCCCAAACCCGACTTCTTCTTCTTTCTTCTCCCGGCCCAGGAGCGAATGCATTTGGAGCTCACGCCTTCAAGACTTCAACTTCAGCCCCTGACCAGCAGCACTACATCAGCAAACAAATCACTGGACATCCGCAGCAGCAGCCCCGTGTGTGTGTGTGTGTGTGTGTGTGTGTGTGTGTGTGTGTGTGGGGGTGCATGTGTGTGTGTCCAGAACATCTGGGGCTGGACAGGAAGAAAAAAAACACTAAGAAAACGTCCAAAACACATCAGCAGGAGGAGTGATGGTGACACAATAAAGTCAAGTCATCCGCGCCTTCACTCCGCCTGGAAAAATGCCCAAATGTGACACACACGCACAAGATGTTTGTCACACCCAGAAGTGGATGCGCAGTTGTCATAGCAGAGCACTTTCACTCAGAGACACAAATACAAACACAAACATGTCCTGGACCCGCTGGTGTCCTCCGCTCCTCTCAAGGCACTTGCTCTGCCTCAACACGGACGGCAGCGCACTTTGCGTCTTAGAAAGAGAGTGCGTCTGGACAGCGTCAAGCTCACTGCGGTTAATACAGCTTCCGGGTGGGATTTTCAAAGTTAAATTATCTAAGAGGAGCGACACAAAGAATACATTTAAATATGTATAACTAAAGGGATACTACACCGATTTTACACATAAATTATTGTAAAATGGTGGTCAATTGGATTTTGTTTTACTTTTGCATTAGTTCAACATCAAACACTGAAATTATTTGCACCTTATACTAAAACTGGACGCAGCCACAAAAATTTGAGTTCCACAAAGATTATTTTTTTCTCTTCTTTACTCAACACGTTTTTTTTTTTCCCGCCAGGTCCGCCACAAAGTGGAGCACTTGTATGAGATACCACTTATATGTCAGACCTGTACTGCTTTTCATGAGCTAATATATAGAGCGCATCATTAAAAAAAGCTTCATAATTTTAAATGTAATCTGGGCTGATTGTCATACTATATTGGTTGCATTATGGGAAATTAAGAATCCAGTGTTCTGGGGCTTGACCCATATCCCAAAAAGGGATTTAAAGTCAGGATATGCTGCTTCTATTCTGATTCTTTTGTTTTAATGTGCCTATTGTGATTGCAATACTAAATTACTGAAGTAACCCTTTAAAATGTAATTCACATGTTCTGTAATGTCTCATTGGGCAACACGTCTCATTCACAGTGTACCACAGAGATGGATATACAACTACATACTCAATCAACAGGAACAACAAGATGAGGCTCCTCATCAGGTTCGGTTCCACTCAGGTTGACTGATCACTGTCATTCTGTACCGTATGAGGAAGGAGAAAGTGGGAGGTGTGTGTCACAACCATTGACAGTATATATGGCCACAACTGGGATATGTCAGATACCATATTTAATTAAAACCTACCTAATAATCCTATGAAAAATGACATTTATAGATCATATCTAATGATTTAGCATGGTGTGTGAATACACCTTAGCCTATCAACATCAGCAGGTTAAAACAGGTTGAAAAAGTGGATGTAAACATTATCCAGGTGGCAGATTTTTGGCGCACACCCACAACACGGCCAACACATAAAGTGACTTTCCCATTGGTGGGAAATATGTTTCTGTATGTGCCCGTGGTCGCAAATCCTTTCAGACGCCTTTGTTTACTTATATTCTGAAAGCAGAAACTCCCTTTTCCGGTGTTTTGCATAGTTTTTTCAACTTGACAGAAAGGCGTCTGGCCGCGGGTACTAGTCTAAATACACTTTGTCACTTTGTTAATGCACAGTGTTATGAGCACTGATAGGGCTTTCATCTAGACAGCGATAACTGTAATAAAAACAGTAGGCTATATGGAATTATTCTTTGAACATTTTTTAATCTCAGTTAAATGTTTTTTCTCCCCCAGAACAAAACACCACCCAGCATCGACATGTACAGACAAAGTGACTGTTGTTGTATTTATTGTTGCACAGACACAGGTCTGTGTTATTGTAACAAACGATAGCCAATCAGAGCTCAGGACGGGGACAGTCTGTTCGTATTGAGGTGGGCGTTGCCTCTGCACGTGCAGGTAGCCTCGGTCTGGAAACCACAATGAGCTCGTGAAGCTTCAGCGGTATGCAGCAGCACTGTCAAACAGCACATTGCCATTTAGCCAATTAGTATGTAAAATAGTTATCACACTGATTAGCTTCAGTAGCAGGATAGCTGTATCTTTAAAATACACACAATGGAATCAAATTCACTACAATTCAAATCCGGTTATTGTGAACAATACGCACAGAGCTGCTATTATACTGCACCGCTGTGGTTAATACTGCACACAGGGAGAGGTAACTACAACACTGAGACCTGGAGATGAACATCTTAAATGCTTTATACTGTACTGGAGGTGACTTTGAGCCCTTTGGGTTGAACTGTACCTGTACTTATTTTAATGTCAGGAAATAATATGGTGTCATCAATTTTTCTCTTTTACCCTAACACAGCAATACAGTCAACATCGCCCCCACCTGGTCAGAGGTGATAATAGTCCACCCTAAAGCTGTTGGCGCTAGGCTTGTCACTTTTCCCACACAATATTGATGCTAAAAACCAATCTGCCTGTAAAACAAAACATTTTTCTGTATCAAAATAACTACAGCCTGCAGCGGGCTGAAAGCGCAAATACTTACAAACACTTTAGCTAAAATATGTTAAAGAAGGAAAAAAAAAATGAGGACAGACAAAAACATTTCATAATATATGTATTTCAATCAAACACAATTTAAATATATTATAGATTAAGTACACGTACATGTCAGAAAACATTAGTGGTACATAGTACCAAGAGTCTTTTCTGGTTCTTTTCCACATCTTGGTAAGGCTCAAATAAAAAAAAAAGGTTTAATTCACTGAGCACACTTTCCAGTTGAACAGTCCGGTCATCACTGACGTTTGTTTCAGTGATGCATTTAAAAAAAACAGCGACCACCATAAAAAAGGACTAACAATATATGGGGTAAACCAGAAATCTACATATATTTATATATATATATAGAACATTTAGGACATGGAGTTTTCCAACACAACTGGAGCACTTAAGTTCATTAGGGGAGTACTTCTTCTTCTACGCTCTGTAAAGGTGCCAGGAGGTTCATATAGGAGGTCAGACAGTTCAAGAACTGAATCAGCTTTTCATTGTTGCATTTCCAGATGGTCTACAGTACGTAAAACAGCCAACGAAGGACAGCTCACAAAAGTGAACAGCAGACAAAACTACTCCAGGCAGGCAGAGGGAAGCGTATGCAAAAACTGTACAACGCTGATTTTGATCTGCTTAAGCCTTAAGTGGCCGACCCTTAAGAGAGAATTTCATCTAAAAACAAGGAATGGTTATAAAAGGTGTGGGGAGGTGTTTCATGAGGGAGTGCGGTTAGTTCAGTCTTTATCACCTCCTCCATAGGCCCGGGATAAGACATTTTTCAGACAGTATGGCTACAGCGACTCAGTGATCGACTGACATGTTGCTCCTTCCTCCAGCATCATGTTGACCGTTTCCTTCACCAGGAGTGTCTTCCTCCAGTCTGATGCAAGCTCTGGGCTTTGCTTTGCTTTTGGCGACTACAAGTGTACCTTTATAGTGTTATGGAGTTGGAAGATTGGAACAATGATGTACTTCAACTTTTTCCATTAGCCCATGCGTGAACAATCCCTCGCCCAAGCACACACACACACACACACACACACACACACACACACACACACACACACACACACACACACACACACACACACACACACACACACACACACACACACACACACACACACACACACACACACACACACACACACACACACACACACACACACACACACACACACACACACACACACACACACGGGGAGATGATAAAATGCCTTGTTCGTTCTCAGAGTAATGCAGTTCATTGTAGGGTGAACCCTGTGTACAGTTTGTCACTGGCTTGGCCAGCGTCTGCAGGGAGTGACAGTCCTTTGGTTCCTCAGTGGGGTCATAACTGCAGACAGACAAAAGAAAACACTTAGAGAAGAACTGCAGTGATTCCACACATCGCCGCACAGGAGAGAGACTACTGAGGGAGGTTTTGTACCTTGGTGGCCTTGCCAGGGCTGTCATGGTTTGACTGGTGGACGACGTCGTTGACAATCATCTTGGCAATCTGCCATGCCATCTCCTCCTGGGCCTGAAGGAAAGACACAACAATAAGTTATTTCGGAGGAGACTTTTATTGATACCATCATCAAATCACAAAGTGAATTTGAATACATGTCATCAAGGGCCTTGCAATGGGCCTCAGACCAATGAATCCTTTATGAATATTTTAACACCTTGTGGCCTCACCTCATCTGAGTTGCCTTGGACCCATTTCTTCATGGCTTGAGAAAACATGGAACCTAAATGAGAAAAGAAGGAAGGCTGAGTGAGGCAAAGTGACTGCATCAGTGAGCACAAATTCATGAATTAATCTGAGCAAATAAAGTGCTTTAAACTGCAGTATAATTTGACTTTCTCAAGGTGAGTTTATCCCGACATAGTTTCGTCCGAGAGAAAGCACTCCTAGACACGATAAATAGATTTAGTATGTTGTTATATCTAAAGAGTAGTGGAAGCTTTTCTTCCAAAAGGGAATGGTTCTTAAATATTTTAAAAGGCTTTGAGCTGTGAGGAGAATGGGAGCAGCCACAAGATGAGGTTTTTATTCATGGGCACAGAGTAGATGTTTTTCACTACAAGGAGAAATGAGATAAAATATGACCGAGTGAGGGCAAAGAACATCATGAGACAGAGAGAGCCTAACAGGTAGAAGAGAGAGAAAGAGACAAGTGTGAGTATATCATGCCTTTGGATTTCTTCACGTCCGGCTCTGGCTCTGCCTCCCTGATAAACTGGCCCATCTCATTCACCTTGCCAAACGTCATCTTTCTGAGAGGACAGAGGAGAGGAGAGGAGAGGAGACAACGGAAGACAGCAGACTGTAAATGTAAATGTACTGCAAATGGGACAAAACTGACCCTCAGGCACACACACCACATCAAACACCGCTGTGTGTGTGTCCGTTCGGTAACTACAATTCAGATTGTCTTTCAATAACATTCTCTTGAATTATCTTTGTACAGAATTTTTCAAAGCACGCTCATAAAACACTTTACGAGGGAGTCAATAAAAACAGAACAGATACATCCGATCCAAACGACAGTGCGATGCAATGAAAGGAACGCAAAAGGAGAGAAACATCAAAGTAAAATATAACAAGGGAACTTGAAAAGTACATTTGAAGAGATTATTTAAAATACAGTTAAAGTAAAGCCAGATTGGTAGTTTAACCCCCAGATATAAATCACATACTGTAACATTTTTAAAAGAACAGCAGCCATTGGTTTCCATTCATTTCATAAAAGAAAAAGAAACGTCCGTCTGTACCCATGTGAAAGTAAATGAACATTAGTCACACAAAACTCACCCAGCGTACGGCCGCTGGTACAAAGACTCAGGGTCCAGGCTGGCAACGTCCACCGTGATTGCCTCGTCAAAGTTTTTCAGGATCTTGATGGCTGCCTTTCTGGCACCATGCTGTAGTGACATGTTTGGCAGTGTTACAGGTAACATTTGTTATTTCTTTTCTATGAAGACAACTAAAAGACAGGAATGATCACAACCCTTTGGCATTATATATCTTCATTGTTCATGTAATGAGGCGGAACGGGTCTAAATGTCAGCAGACAGGGGAACATCCCCACAGGGACTGAAGATGTGGGTTAAAGTCGTGGTTCACCTGAGACTGGGAGACCTCGCTGGCATTTGAACTTGTACGATCGTTGTCCGCGAGCCCGCCCTGACCCGGAGTGCTGACATTCACAAACTCATCTGCCCGCACCGAGTTGATGAGGTCACTCAGGTATTTGTAGTAAAGGTTGCTAGACAGGAAGCCTGGCATGTAGACCTGAACAAATGCAAAACACGGAGAACTCTGTTAGAGAATAATGAGCTCCTTGAAATATTTCTGGGCAAAGGTTACGAAGGTTTGTTAGTGACCTTTATGCGCTAACAACAGCATTCAGCTTTCATCTCATTAACTTAAAGCAGGTGCATTTGTCTGTAGTGTAACGGGACAATTCGTCAGTGACTTACAACACAAAACCTTTAGGAGGATCCTAAAAAAAATATCTAATTAAATGTTTTAAAGGGCAAGAGTTTTTCTATTTCTGTTTCAGGGTGCTTTATTTTACATATCTGAACGTTCTCTATTTCCGTCCACGGTAAAAGAGCACAAGAGGAGACCCATAGTGAAAATGATGAGCCCTTGGTGTGCGGCCATTTGAGAATCTGACCTTCTCCATGGTCGTCCAGGCCTGTCTGAGTGGAGTGGTGAAACAGTCGGGGAGTGGCCCTCCCTCTCGGCAGATATTCGACTCTATCTCCATCCGCACAGAGTCACCAAAGCCCAGAGGGTTAGTGGCCTGGAGTGAGAAATACCTGGAGAGGAAATAGAGCGATGAACAGATGAAGGCAACTATATTAAGATTTTAATCAAAACCCAAATGAAATACAGAAGAAACCTCCAGAATGTTATTGAAGTATCTTAAAATGAGGCTGTATGGCTGCTGCTCCATATAGAGATGTTGCTTGGTACTGGGAACATTTAAAAAGGAGATGAAGCAGGTAGGACTATATGCAGAAAAGGTGCCATTAATGAATTAATATGCTCTCTTTGAGTTCCCTGCTTCACTAAGTCTATCACAGAGCTAATTATCAACTGTTAAGTGTTCCTGTTCAGCTATGAGTGTGTTCATGTATGTCAGAATAGAATAAGAAGCTGTAGAAATGATTTCCGAATATTCAAAAAGTACAGCTAAGGCTATAAACAAGTGGGTCTTTTGTATAAAATGAGTATTCCTTTGTTAGATGATAAACAATCCATTATGAATATGCGAGGTACACGATAGAGATAAAAGTAACGTACGACTGTTTCTGCTGCCGAAGCAGAGAGGGGGAGATAAGAAGTTAATGCCTGATAAGGTCTGTCTGCATTTATAATTATGGCAGCTAATTAACAGCGTGTGGGTTACTTTTCATTAAAGACAACCGAGGGTATGATTTTTTATTTCAAATTATCATCACAAAGTCACGTCATCTTATTCTGCAGTGATGGAATAAGAGTGTAAATGCCGCTCTAATTGTCATTATGTATTTATTGTCATAAATAATCCTTCCGTTTGTTGGAAGCTCTGTTGTAACACCAGAGTGGAAATGGAAAGAACAACTGATTAGACTGATCTATAGAAATAGCTACTGTTCTTTATTTCTTGTCACTTTATTGTAGGCTCTTTTGTCCATGTTGGAATCCTGTAGGAATGATGACTGTTGTTCCAGTGCTCTGATTGGTCAGTGGTTTGATTAACATACTCTTTAACCAAGAACGATTTACTGATGTACTGATAAATATATCTTTTTTTAAATAATTCTAACTCAAGTGGATAGCCAAACCGCAACGCTGAATGATATCGTTGGGATCACTGTCAGAGCGATTTGATGAAAGATATTGTGGTTCACAACTTAATAGATCTTTAATGATGTCCTCTTTTTTTTATCAGTGTGAATAACATTTGTCTTGTGTTGGATTTTCCTATCTCTTCTTGTCTTTGAAGAACAGTGTGAACCCATATCTTTCTGGTTTTCCTTTTGTTTATCTGCACAACATCCAGCAGTAACAGCTCATCAGTAACTTTATCCATTTCCCCATTAAGCTGTAGACACAGCTGGAGTGTGCAGTGCATGCTTGGTCGTTATAGTTATTGTTCTTGGTGTGGACAGCCCTTTAGCCGCGCAGCATAGGTTACCATAGTGATTTACCTCGGTGTAAAGTGATCCTGCTTTGTTATAATGGCCTTTGTGAAACAGACTACTGACAAAATTATGTTATTTTTAACTGAAACATTGGACTGAAATGGAACGTTGTGTAAGGGAAAGGAATAATTTCACAGAGAATAAAATAAAGCAAAACCATGTTACCTCCAGTAATTCCAAGAAAATGGTTGATATAGGTAAAACAGTATCACTGGGTGAAACTGTCAAACTCACTGGGGATTTTTTATTTTACTTTTAAGAAAATATATTCTGAGACTGAGTAGACTTTAAGATAGTGGCAACCTCTAAGTATCAAGTCAAATCCATTCTTAACACAGAAAGAAAAAAAGACTTGGGTGTTTTGGAGGATTGCAAGGAAGCTGAGAGAAGTCGTACTTGTCGTAGAGGATCATGGCATCATTTTGAGCCTCCTGGCCGTCATACTGGCCCTTTTTAGCTGCAAGCTGGTTCTGGAAGTTGTCTGCCGCCAGCCAGAACTGCAGTACATTCATCGCCTCCTCCTTTTCCATGTACTGCAGGGAAGGAGATAGAGAGAGCACAGGTTTGAAGATTTACTGTATGTCCTGTGTATATGCGGACCAAGAAAATCTGTTATAAATGTTTACTCTGACAACCATTAGCCATCTTTGTGTTGTAAGTTCTGGTGTAAACTGTAATTGCAATTGCAACAGGTTGGGAGATTATAAAGGGAGCATCCATAGGCTTTTTTGTGTGTTGTTTTATGTTTACTGTGGCACCTGTGACAATCGAATTTCCCTCTAGAACAGATAAACAAACCTAGAACCTATTTTGCAGTAGTAGCAAGAGAGGACCAGTGTATAATGAGGAGTCAAGGAGAGCCACAATTTGTATGTGAAAGGAAGAAAAAAAGGTTTAATAACATCGGTGTAGAAACGTGTTTATAATGAGACATCAATCATGTTTTGGGAAACCACTCACCTCAGAGAAGTAGAAGAGAGCTGACTCACAGAACAAGATGTCAGCCAGGAACACGGAGCCACTAGTCAACACTTCAATCTGGTATTTACAGAAATGATGGCTCCGCAGGAATTCGCTAAAGTGCCTGGAAATGAAATAGCAAGTGGGAGATGAATAACAGCCGCCGTTACTGTGGATGTCAAGGTGGTAAATTGACAAAAGGACACTAGTTGCACTTTAATCTTAGTGTCAAAACATGGTGGTGGGGAAACGTCGGCGTGTGAGTATTAACTTCTCTAGAAAATGAATAGATAGAAACTCACTGTTGGTCCAAGATTGTGACGACCACCGACTGTGCAATGACAAAGCAGTTTGGGTCCACCATGCCATCCTCTCCACATATCTTAGCTGCACAGAGGAAAGACGGGAGCGTTAATGTACTAGAGAAAATCATTCAAAGATGGATGACTTATGTACATGGAATATGTTTTATGTTTTTATTATGATTTTTAAAGATGCAGTGATAAATTCGGTATCTTACCAACTATGTCGTTTCTGATTTGTTCTGTGATGGGGATGGGTCTCACAGCGTCTGGAGAGATGTACTTGGTGAAGATGGTAACAGCATCTTTCTCTATACCTGAAAAACACAAAACAGCTGATCATCCAGGGATGTTACAAGACACATAGGAGTGATGCTTTTTGGCCTCGTTCAGCTGAAGAAGAATATTAGAATCCCTCTGCCATCAGCCAGACAACTAGGCAAACAGTATGGACAGCAGGGCCAGCTACAGCAACCAATAAACTCTTAAACGTACAAATGAAAAAGTCTTGTAAAAAACCTGCAAAAGACAACTGTGAATCGCAAAGTCGTCTGCAACACATACACAGTGGCATTAGATTGGAATAGTGTCTCACTTTATTTGACCAAATATTTTCACTGGTGAGGAATATTTTTCAGAGGCACAGGAAGTGAAGAACGGAAAGTTAAGGGAAAACAGCACCATCCCCAGGCAACAATTCCCATCAAAATGTTTTAACTTAATTTCCAGATAATGAGCAAAAGTTCTAATTAATATTTATATGATTTTATTTTTTAAATTGTAGGCATTTTTCCAGGAATGAAAATTTAACAATGTGCCCAAAAACAGGTGGCTGGAAACTTCGTTCCATGAAGCTCTTCAAACTTTCAAAAATTAGCTAGTAGCCAACTGAATAATGTTCCAGTATCAACTGATGTGATACAATGCCCATCAGTGTAAAGGAAAAAAGTCACTTTCTGAATTTCAAACATCCAGAATGAATTTAGCAGTACGTTCAAAGAGAAAGGGGTGTTTGAAGGTGACTCACTTTTCATGAGTTTGTCCGAGAGGTCTCGCAGGGTGCTGTTCGACAGCACCTTGTAGGGAGTCCCTGTCCTGGAGGGTGCCTGCCTGTTTGGGGTTTCTGCTCGAGGAGTGCCCGGTCTCAGGCCTGCTTCTGTGCTGGAGGAGTCCCGCTGCTCCGACAGCGCTGTAGGGCCCTCACTGCTACTGTCCTGGGCGAGGGCATTGGCCGTGTACTGGGCGAGCTCCCGGAGCTCGGAGCTGTCTGCGGAGGCAGGGACGGGCTCGGCCAACGAGCTGTGTTTAACAGAGTTTAGGCTGTGCGCTCGGACCCGTGACCAGCTGGTAGAGCGGAAACTCTCAGCCTCCAACCAGAACCGAACTAGATGGTCAGCACCCCGTAGTTCCATGAAATGCATATAGTGGGGTATCGCCACGTTATCCCGCAGGACATGGTCCACTGTCTTCGAAAGCCGAGAGCGAGTCTCTTGGGGCTGATAGTTCACACTGGAATGACCTGGAACATACAAATGCACACGCAGTTCAGCAATCAACTTAGTAGAGGTAACTAGAGGCTTTTACACAGTGACAACAGAAACAGCGTAACAACAGCATGACATCAGCGTATTTCAAACAACAGGATAATTCAGAAATGAGTAAAAAAGAAAATAAACACTTTACTAACTTTTCAGACATTATGTCCAACTCTATATTTGAAGGTAAGGCAATGTAAAGAATTTTAAATATTGTATTAACCCTGCATGTATCAAACGCCATGCCCCTTTTTTATTATTATGTATCTCAATTTAAAAGAATGATTTCATTATAAAACAGAAAACTGTCCTTACACTGTGACTTTTTTTTTTTTTTAACCATAGACACGAAATCTTGTGCATTTTTAAAGTTTTGTGATTCCATTAGTAGGAATTCATGTTTGCAAGGCTGAGACATTTATTTACTTGTACTTGTGGTGTAATTGAAGTGTCCATAATCGCAGATTTAACATTATTACAGACACTACACAAGCTTTAGAAAAAATCTGTGCATTCATATTAGAATAAGATTTACATTGCCTTGAAGCGCACAGAAGTATTTGACTTTAATAACAGACTGAGCAGTTCACTTTCTATTATCTACAGCATTCAACTTTCAACCTGGAAGGAAGATAAAACATGAAGTGAAAGATAAAAAGTGGATTTTCAGTCTTCAGCTCTCCCATTTCAACAGAAAATTTGGTCCAGGCTGAAGGCTGACGTGAGCGGAATTTAAACTCCTGGATGTTTGTTTTGAAGTCTTGTGAATTTCCAGCTCTCTATCCGTCTAAAAGTGGCCTTAGACTATGCAATTTCACACATGATTAAACCCAAACAAACTTCAGAACCACACGTCAACAGCATCTGTGTGTCCTGTCCATCCTGTCATTCATGCGTGTAGGAAGTGGTCAGCAATGACTGTCACTCATAGAAACCTTCGACAGTCTCCACACTCTAGCAACATCTGAACGCTGAAAGAATTCCTGTAGGGATGCCATAGTATTTGACTTCAAAATGTCTCAAATAGAGTCTGTCTGTTTGAATAACATCCACCATCCTGGGGAACCGCAAGCACAAACACAGACTCACAGAAAACAAAACAAACAAGGGAGCTTATGAATTATGATTATGAATCAGAGCACATCAGCTGTAGTTAGACTGAAGCGTGGGCTGAGGCTTCCTGGTGTTATGTTTGCCCTTTGAAAACAAAAGAATTCTTCAAGAGGTGTCACCCAGTATGTGCTGCTTATCAATCAGGCTCTTCAGATTCCTTAAGATCACACAGTGAAGCCCACCTTCATATTGAAAGCTGTTCAAGTCACAACAACCAGTGCAGCATCCGTATCTGCATCAAATCAAAAAGCCTCATTTACATATCCTTTCAGAGCCATTCAGAGTCTGTTACAATGGCCTGTAACATGTGCTACGTCCACCCTATGCTCTTTGAACCGCTGTCAAAAGACAAGAAAGAAGGCAAATTACATGATCATGTTCAACATTAGGGTTCTCGATGCCAGTCAACTCCTACTAGCTCTGCTACTGCTTTCACTCTCAGCTCCAGGTTGGCCTACAAGCCTTCAGGGAAAATACCCCACCTCGCCTCTTGGAATCCTTCTCCCTCACTTCCTTCTTTTGTCTTGCTTTTATTTGAAACCACAGACCAGAAATCTTTGGCGCGTCTTTGGCGTGTTTCATTCAGGTGTTGTTGTCTGGGCGGTGGCACAGGTTCCTCCACCAGTGTCTGACTCAACCCAGCTATTCTCTGGACAACTTGCTCGTGCAGTTTCCCTCTCTGCTGTCATTCAACATGTCGGCCACACTACACATTCACTTCCTCCTGTCATGGCATCCAGCATATATACTCAGAAACTAGAATGAGTACTTCTGATAAAAGGGAGGAGCTCAGAGGCCAATGTTATCCTGACAGGCTTTGGCCTGTTTGGGTGCCTGTCAAAACTGATGTATGAGGTTGTGTGAGTGCCTCACACAGGATTAATGAGGGAGTGTTTCCCACTTACACAAGGTAGTTTGCTGTTTAAGTTATGTGAGTGACGGCATAGTGTAGCTACTGCACATTACTATGAAAAACCTAATCATCCCCATAAGGTTAAACAGGAGATGTTCACAGGTTCTAATATTGTTATTTTGTGAACATAAATAATATATGTTTACATGTTATTAATTTTCTGTGCATCAAGTATGTTGCATTCTATTATTACCCTGCGATAAGGCTGTGATTAAAATATTTACAGACTCTGTGATTCTAATGTTCTCCTTTTCCTACTGTTATATTTGGTTTTAATAAATCTGACATCCTCCTCCTCTCTAGAGTAGCAACAATTAGCCAATTAATCAATTAGGAAAAAAAATAATCAGCAACTTCCTTTGGATGGTAACAGTAGAGAGAAACATGAATATCAGTGGAGAGAGGGGATGACAAGTAGCAAAGGAACCGGGCTGAATTCAAACCAATCAACTATTTTCATTTTTAATTCAGTTTCATTCATTTTCAAGCAAAAAAAAGCCAAACATTCTCTGGCCTCTGAAGCTTAGAATAGAATAGAATAATAGAATAAACTTTGTCTTTGTCTTGGGCACAGTGCTACAGTTTGTTGCTTCACAGAAACAAGCATACCTCAACAACAGACACACATCCAAAGACAATTACAAAGTCAACATAAAAACATCTTAAAACATGGAAGACACTACAAGCTTCTTAAAGAATTTGCTGCTTTTCTTTGTCTGTATGTATGACAGTAATACAAATACCTGGACTGTTTATCAGACAGAACAAGGGCTTTAAAGACGTCAAGTTGAACTTTAGTAAATTATAAAGGGCATTTTCAATATTTTCTGACATTTACTAAATGATGAACTGAAATCGGCAAATTTTCATTAAAATAATCTTGCAGCCCTACTCCTTTAGCTTGTTTGTTTTCCCCTCTGCTTTGTATGGTTACAACATAATTGCACTTTAACCAAATCTAAGCCAAATAACTGTAAAGTAAGGTGGTCCAAATGTGCAAATGACTGTAACCTGCTATCACTCCCAACTTGGTTGAGATGTCACAGACCAGTGAATCATGTTTCTTATATACTTTAAACCCAAACTTTTCCATCTATAACACTAACTCTTTAATTATGTTTCAGAAGATAATTCAAATGAATATGGTTTGGCTGGGCCTTTATATGTTTTCATTGAAAACAACATACAAACACATGAATGAATGCTATTTACCGAGATCTCCAAAGTGCGCAGCCTCCATGTGACTTGGCTGTTTCTTGAGGATGGCGGTACGACCGCGGGCAAAGGAGTCCATGTTGGCAGAGATGGCGTTGATGGCCACATGGCTGGGCCCGGCAGCTTCCTGGATGGCATGGTGGTTCCTCAGTCCTAATGCTGGAGAGTGAGGGCTGGTTGGAGCTGTGAGTGGAGAATGGAGAACAGAAAATTAGGCATTAGGGGGGAAAAAAAAGGAAATATAAATAAATAAAAGAGTATAATGATAACAAAGTTCTGAGTAGCCTGAATGTATGACATCAGTGTGACTTGTGTGAAAAGGCCTTTTAAGTGAAGGTTCTTGAAAGGGCTCACAGTTTGTGTGCAGAGGCCCCAGGGTGTGAGAGCGGTTTGAGAAGACAGATTGCTCTGTGTTTGTTTGACTGTGAGCTGCATGTGTTTCACTTTAGTAGCTTGAGGTCAAAATCTTGGTCCTTGTGACAATACAACCAGCAAAGATCAAACATATTAAGAGCTAACGTAAGCAAGAGCTACTTGAATCACTTCCTTACAAAGACTAATCTCAGTTCTAAGAGCACACGCATGCAAAAACATCTTTAATATATCTCAAAGTGTCAACGAATGCATCACAACAATCGATATTAACAGACCCTTGTCTCTAGGTGTTTCGTTTCATTTTACACACACTATAAATAAAGCATTTTCAATTCACAACATTGTGCGTGTCATTTTCATAACTACACAGAGGTGACGATAAACTCACCTCTACTGACTTTAGCATCTGTCACTCTCTCAGGTTCTTTGCTTTTGGCTGTGGGGAGAAAGATGAGAGCAGGGTTGTAACTGAAGAAGCAGACAGTATTTTGATTCACAATACAGGGCGAGACCAGCCAGCAAATAATAAAAAAAAAAGTTTTCTAAATCACACGACATCCATTGAGGGGTGAGATAAAGGGTTGGTGTGGTGTCACCGGAAAGACTGGAACGCACTATCTAGTTCCATAATGACATAGAGAGGAAACTGATATACTAGAAAAGCGACTGTAAACAGCTACGCTACGCAAACAAATAATTTACTGCAGATCTGCTTCCCTGCTGCTGCTGACAGATGAGCAGATAAATAGGGAAGCTGTGTTCAGACATGTGAAAGCCCCCTCAGTCCTGCTCTATATATATTAAGCAGGACTGAGGGGGCTTTCATACTGGACGTCAGCATTAAGAGTCCCTTCTAAGATTTGTAACCTTGGACTATCGGCAGTTTAGAGTTGACTGACAGCTTAACCTATAGGTTTAAAGAAAAAAACACACGGTATCATAGCTTAATGGATGAGCTAAAATTATGCAGCCTAATGCAAAACCATTTACCACTACAACTATTTGACGGCACTCCTAAGCTCTGTGGCTACCTGTCAAATAAAAAATGAAATATGTAGCCTGCAATGGAATGAGTGCACAGTGGAATACATGGTGGTAAACACTCATCACAGTGACTCACCATTCATATCTGCAGATTAGGCTGTTGCTGCAAAGAGCGGTCAGCCTAAGTCTCAATTTCAAGCACTGACATTACAAAATGGACAGAAAGGCCTGGCCAGACGGTACTGAAGATGCTCTTTCAGCAACGCTTTTTTGGACAGAGATGTTTGTGAATGCGTGTGTCAGCCAAGAGTCAGAGTGGCCTGGCTGACTGTCACAGCCAAGAGTCTGACCAAGCTTTGCTACTGACGTGAAACGTGGTACAAATAACACCAGACGTCTTTGCTCTAAATAAATATTCATATGATGAGTTGCTGTAATGGATGTTCTGTTAAAACAACGGGCAGTATTTTAGGATGTATTACAAGCAAACTGGGAATGCAGCATCAGAGAGAAAGCAACAGCAGCTTTAAATAAATAACCACTGCATCCATATCATCAGCAGCGCAAACTACACTTTTGGACATATAAATTAATTTCAAAGGAGTTCAATCTCAGAGCACCATGAAGACTCTCTTTAGATGGTCTTCCATTTTTTCCCTGTTAAAGGGGTATTCAGAGGGTGTCTTACACTGTACAGATTGTAAAGCCTGAGGCAAGTTGTGATTTTGGGTTAAAACGTGCTTTTTTTGGTCTTTTATGGTCTTAAGTGGTTGTGACAGCTGAAGACAGACAGGAAAGGGGGTAGAGAGAGGGGATGACACGCAACAAAGGGCCGCAGGTCGGACTGGAACCCTGGGCCGCTGCAGCAAGGACTCAGTACGTGGTCGCCAGCTCTACCAGGTGAGCTAACGGGGCACCCAGAATGTGCTCTCATTGACAGCAAAGTATAAAGATACATCAATGGGTGCCCTTTGACTAATGCTGCACAGTGTGGGCCTGATAGGAAGATAACAAACGGAATAAAACGGATAAAAGAGAACTTGTATGATAAATAATCAAAGTAAACAACAATGAATAAAACAACAAAGTGCAACAAACAAAAGACTAACTCACTGTTCCATACCCCTAATTACAATATAACATTAGCACTATAATTTCTTTGCAGAACTTTCTCTTCAGTAAAAGCTTTGTCTGGTGATTTCAGCCATGCCTGTACCAGCACACTTCCTTCCTGTCAGTTGTCCCAGCTCAGAGCATTGTAAAGTGCACTGTATAATATTTCCTCATTTTGAAGACCTGCTGCGTCAGCTGCTTTGAAAACTGAAGTCTATGAGGACAGACCACTAATCTGACTCTTGAAGATGAGCAAGCGTGGGCCGGTGAGGTCGATGAAGTTACTTCGTCAGTTTACAGAATACAAACCCAAGCAGACTTCAGTAAAAATTCATTTCACAATCACTGCCTCTCTGTTATCACAGCTGTGTTCTTTCTGCCAAAGCAATGAGATATGAAACCTGGCTTGTTGTAAGAAACCTGGCTCAGTGAAAGGGCCGTTCTAGTTGGGATGGCGTAGTAAGAAAATGTAGATCTTCTTCTTCTTTAATTACACTTTGTTGCCAATTTATTAGCTAGAACTAGCTAAAACTGGTGCACCTGGGTAGCTCACCTGGCAGCGCCCCATGTACCAAGGCTGAGTCCTTGCTGCAGTGGCCATGGGATCGACTCCCCCCCATCCCCCCTCTCTCCCTCTCTCCCTCTCTCTCTCACTCTTCAGCTGTCACTATCAATTAAAAGCAATAAAAACTCCCCCCAAAAAATGCAATAAATCCTACCTTCCTGAAGGTTATAATATTCCAGTTTGTTAAAATTGGTTTAGAGAGTTGCTGATGAGACTATATGGTCCTGCTGAACTGTTCTGCATTACACTGAGAGGTATCTCTAAAACGTAGGCTACCCTAGACGATACAAATGGTGTTGACAAAACATAAGACACACAGGTCAGAATAATGCAGTAATAGCCTTCAGATGACCATAAAGTTGAATCAGTGGCTCTACAACAGTTTCAACAAAAGCTGAACATTATAACCTTTATGGAGGTAGAAGTGATTACAGGGACGAGGTATTATACTCCACCTAATAATGAGTGGAGCAGCACAGTTGAACCATGATGTATTTGGCACCACCAGTGTGCTTGGTTGCAGCTCAGTGCAGATCAGTTAAGGATATAACAGATATTACCCCAAAAAGACCCATGTTGAGGGTCTGAAGGTCATGTTGTGCTTTTTAACAACACAGCTGAAAGTCAGATCCAATTCAATCACATCCTTCTTCCTAACGTTGGATGATGCTGACCAGGTTGACTAATGTCAGCTACTGAACGACTCTTAATGAAGCCTAACGTTATGACACACAGTCTCTTAATGATGAGGAACACCTTGGATTCAGATACAGCGGGAAGTATTACCTTCGTTCATGTTTCTTGATGCTTCAGGCAGCATGAAATGATAAAGCTAGCTAGCTAGCACAGTTTGACACTTGTATCCAGTGATGGCTATCACAGATAATAGTGCTAATTGGACGTTTTGGGCATTTAAAGCATCCTTTTATGCAAACATAATCACAGTAATGGGTCTAGGTGGTACACCGACAGCTCTCTGCGGTGGATCTCTAGCGACCCGCGCTAACATTGGGTTAGATAAGGCAGGGAGGACAGAGAGGCCACCGCTAAGCTAACCCTGTTACTGCAGCGAGCAGCGGAAGCAGGATAACTCAAAACCACAAACACTACTGTTTCCCTGGCTAGTTTCCCTGCGGCCACAGTGGCGACCACATTGGGTACATGTTATCTGGGACCACTGCCTCCTCCTCCTCCTCAGCCGGACCCTCCGCTGCTAGCCGCCGTTGACGTTGCAGCCTTCCTCACCTTTCCTCTTGAAAAACGACATGACGGGTTTCAAACTCTGGACGTTTCCTCAGCTCACTGACACCGTCCCGTGGACTCGCGGGTCCCTTCATTCAAATGCATATGTTCCGTACACTCCTGAGGGGGAAATCAGGTGTAATCGCAGCCCCGGCGAGTGCTGTCAAATTACAGTTTTCTCCAAATCCAAACCCAGCTCCGCGGCCATATTGTCAATAAACGTCTTACTTCCGGGCTGGTGCGGCAGCAGCATTGTGGGAAACTATGTGTTACCTGCTCTGGACAGAAGAGGGCGGTGTTTACACGTGGACAACGCCAGATAGTTACAGTATATGAAGCTGTCAAAGGATTTAAGCGCCACAAAAATGTATTTCATTTATTTTATTATTATATTGGCAATCTACCATACTCACAAATATAAAAAGTCTTTAGTATGACTCACATAACGAAACCAAACACTGTTGTCAGTGACTGTTTGTAAAGTTGAAAAATATGTAGAGCAATCCTTCAACTATATATACTATATATATTCTAATAATACATTTTCCATTCACATTTACAGTAAATGTTTTGCCTAAATTTACATCTTTGGACATATTTTGATAACGATAAATGTAAAATCTAAAGGTCAGAACAACTTTCATCATAACAATGACAAAATGTGATTTTAATTCTGCTAACCCAATTATATTGTATCATATTGTGTCCACTGTTGACACTCATAATAACTTGTGACACGGAAGCTTTAATACAAGGATGAGGATTAGTTATAGTCATACAAATATAACTTCTGTTGAATCTTGTTTGTCACCTGATGGCTTCTTAAGGACCAGCACAGATGGTTCCACTTCTACCTGATTGGACCAACCATGAGAGATATGTGAGGGAAGTACCAATCAAACACGTTTAGCACACACCTCCACTGCCATAAAAAGAGGCCTAATGAAGCAAATAAATGAAAACACCTGTGTGTTAGAGATATTGTGCCAGTTTTCTCTCTGTGCAAACAGTGCATAGACTACTTACTGCAACTGTCTGCTCTGGTATGTCTTGCATAATTCTTTCTGTCACGATGGAGTTGGCAGGCACTTTTGAAGTTCAAGGTCCCAGATTGACTATTCTTTTTGAAGTAATGTGTGTTGCAAGTTACCGTTGCGTTCAGTGAACAAACATCCAAAGACAATCCAAAACACTGTGGGGGAATTTAACATTGTTTTTATTATATGTAGTGATTTTGTTTGTAAGAAATGTATGACCTTTTAGAGATGAGATTTAAGAGCAGAAATGATGCAAACTCGTCATATTCATTGTAAAAACTGAGGTTTCTGTAGGGTTTTATAATACAGAGAATCTAATTCAAATCATGTGTTGCTTCATTTAGATTATCAAGAGATGCTGTGCTGCAAATGTAAATCTTTCATTCATTTTTCAATCGCGGCCGATTCCATGGGTCTCTTTGGGCCTGTCGATGCGGTAGACAAACTCTGCTGGCATGAAGTAGCCCAGGTACTCTACAGTGTCCGGTGTGGTGTCTATGTAGTAGTGGCCACCTTCTCCATGGTGGCTGAAGCAGTGGGTGTGCTCCACGCGCAGGTCCAAACCCTTAATACACAGCAAACAAATGAACAGAACCATTACAAAGCAGCTTCCTTTCAGAAATGCACTGCCGATAGGTGTTTGAGAGGAGTGCGCTTACTTACAGGGTCTCTGGATACCAGCACTGACTGGCAGATGAGTGGGGCGCTGACCTCAAAGTGCTTGAGCCAGTTGTTGACGTCCTCATGAGTGTTGAGGGGGCAGGCTGAGAACTCTCTCGGCTATCGACGAGCAGACACGAGGAAATAAATTGAAGTATGGAACTGCCAGTCAATATCGATCTTTAGTTCTGTGTCATGGCCAATATTTACCATGATGTGGATTTTAGCTTTCCCTTTCTGGATGATGAAGGTGCCTCCCAGAGCCAGGCTTTTATCAGGGTAGTGACCTTCAAGAGTGTTCCTCAAAGCTGTTACAAGACTGTGGCTTCCTGTTCTCTTCTTGGCCCGCACCTGGATGACCTGCAGGGGCACACGGGTGAAGAAGGCAACTCAGCCTGTGCAGTCACTCTCCTTTAGTTAATGTTTATCCTTTCAAATGTTGGGTGCACATGTGATGCGACTAAAGTGCATGTACAGCAACTTCAGCAAGGTTATTAACTTCCAGATAATTGTGTTTAAGTTCATATATAACCACAGATGTTCATTATTTGCCAAAAGCAAAGTTGAGAATGCATTTTTGAAGGGTCGTTGCAGGCAGCATCGTTCATTCTCAGATAAAGACGGATTACCTTTCCTGACTTCCCTTCACAAGCGTACAGATTGCCCAGCAGCCCAAAGTTGCAGCCAGAGAATTTGTCACTGTATTTTTCTTGCAGACACTGGCCGTCAGCTGGATTGATGGAGGAGAAGTAGCTGCTGTTCACCGCAGGCCTTCCCTCCGCTTCGGTCAGAACCAGAGGCATCAGCTGTGGACAACAATATTTAGTCCATCAACTTATGTACAATACAATGCTTCAGGTTTATAATGATAACATGATATTTTACTGTCGGGAAATCCACTTTTTCACTTTTTACTCTCCTCGGGGAGGATCTGTGATTCAGCATCTCACTAGCAGGATGTGTGGCAGAAAGGTGCCTTTTTTATTCTATTTTTCCATCATTTAACAACCAGTGACTCCTGACAGAATCAAGTCAGTTGCTTCACCGCTGAGCAACTTGTCTCTTGCTTGTCAAATGTGCAGCTTTCAGTCCAAACTCTAGAAGGCAATCGCACAAGCACCTAAAGTTTGTCTTTGTCAATCCAATATTTACTCTGCAGTCAGACATGCTAGTAAAAAGGTGTTAAAGCTATCTGACATTAGACCTGTTAAGTACCAGTTTTTTGGGGGGGGTTTTTGGCTTCAAGTCAATGTTTTGTATGCTATGGAGGTTTTCAAGATGATATCTGGGGTAGTGCTTGAAATTAAAGATGTCTTGTGGTCCTGGGGACAATAAAAACAGCCTCTGGGACACAAAGACACGTGTCTGGGACAATTCTGGGACAGAAGAGAAATGTATCATTACCAATTAAACTATTACGTATATGTGTTACGGAATATGCACCACAAAATGTGAGGTGGCACCGGTACAAGCTCTATGCTACGTCACACGTGTGCTTACACACACAAAATCAATCAGAGAGAACAGTGTTACCGACTTTCTCGCTACATTTAGCGACTTTTCAGACCCTCTTAGCAACTTCATTTCTAAAAAGCGTCAAATTTTGTGACTTATCAATGAAAAGGAGAGAAATATATAATTTATTCCCATGCATGCTGCATTGAATAATTGCAGCAGTCCACAGCTCTTGAGTCAACACCACCAGGGTCTCTCCCTTTCCTCTTGTGCCATGTGCAGGCAGTAAGTACTGTAGGTGTGACGTTTGGGGCACATTTGACCTTCTCTCTCACTCTCTCTCTGGATTAGGGTGTTCCTATAGTTTGTAAATATGTAAATAGTTCGTTTGACCTTCTTTCTGAATCTTTCTCTCCGGATCTCTGGATTAAGGCGTTCCTATAGCTTATGTGTAAATAGTTAGTTTGAGCTTGTAAATATTTAAATAGTTTGTTTGATCTTCTCCGTCCCTTTGCAGAGTTTTTAAAAAACTCTTTTTACTTCAAATGTATGATGTCCCTGTAGTAAGTTTTTGATTATTTGGCAAAATAATATTAACATTTAAAGTGTGTTCATGTCAATTTCCATCGCCGCCATCTGAATTTGCACTGCAGTTTGCAGTGATGCTTTTATTGGTCGAACAGACAAGCAACAGTAGCTCAACCCATGATTAAATAAATAATGAAAACTGGTTGTGGCCAAACACCTGGGGTGATTTCAGGTTTTAGCTTTTAAATTCCATGCTGTACCACAGTGAGTCAATGAAGTGATGCAAGTTACTGGAAAAGTTATTTAACAATATTCATTATGTAGAATAAAGAAATAACTTCAATTTGGGACAATGGTTGTTAAGTGTGGGACAGCTGAAAGTAGCTTTCGGGACAGTTGTGGGACACTGAGGAAAAAAGCTAACATTGAGTCCATCAGGGCCCTCCTCCCTTCAGAAAGCAACACATAAGTAGTTCTAAAGTGGTGTAAGTCAAGATAGTATAGTCAACTGTGGAGTAATGGGGGTAAAAATGACTCACCTCTGCATTCATTCCAATAATTCTGGAGGGGGCCCCTGCTGCACCGAGGAGGAAGGCTCCCGGCAGCTCCAGCTCCTTTGATATAGCGTTCATGTCGTATTCCTGGGAGGAGGAGAGTCAACTACATAATAATCTCATTCACCACAGGCCATTGCTCATTTTCTCCATTGCAATATTCTCCTAAAATATACCTTGTCTTTCTGGACCAAGGGGACCAGGTACGGCACGCCACCAACATCAGTGATGCGAGGATTTCCACACAAGCCTACAGTGTGAGGACAGAGGTGACATTAAGAGACACATATCATAGACATCCAGCGTTCTTCACATGCAAGAGCTCATGCTGATCTATCTCAATCTGTCAATCAATATATCCACCCTGGTCCTTATGAGCAAAATGAGCTGCCACGCTCCTTGTGTGTCTTTATGGCAACATGTGAGCATCAAAGTTGGAGTTGTGTCCTCTTCTACTTAATGTGTGAAGAGGCTTAAAGAGCTCTGTTAGCTCTCTGTTATGTAATGGTTATGATGCTTTTGCAAATAATGCACTAGCGGTTGACCCTTGACCCCTATTCAATTTTAGTGGTGGAAGAAGTACTGAGATCCTTTACTTACGTAAAAGTACTAATAGCACACCGTGGAAATAACCCACTACAAGTAAAAGTATGTAATTATTGTCAGCAAAATGTCCTTAAAGCAGCAAAAGTAAAGGTACTCACCATACAGTGTTTTACTATAACTGGTATATATGGTGTTTTTTGGTTTAATATTACTGCTGCATTAATGTGTATGTTACATTTTACTGCTACAGATGTTTAAGGCTGTGCTGAATGCAGGACTTTTACTATAGGGTTGGTATTGGGACTTTTTCTGATTATACTGTATGTGATGTGTGATGATCTTTAAAGTAACACTTCTAAAGCTGTCAAACAAATGTAGTGTTACTCTAGTAAAAAGTACAATATTTGTTGCTGAGATGTAGTGGAGTAAAAGTATAAAGTTGCATAAAATAAAATGAATGAAATCATATCTGACAAAATAAAACCAATGCATTCATATTTGAAGCTAATGAGAGACTTTGAGAGGCTGGTAAATGAACCTAATACAAAAACACAGTGTTTGGCCTAAGTGTGTAAGGGTTAAATTGTGCACCAATGGACTAAATACACATGCATACGATTTTCACACTAGATCCAGATGTATACTGTGTATACTTTCTAACATGCTGCATACTGTGGAATATGCATGAATTGACAGGCTCTTACCTTTGACAGGAAACTGGAAGGGCTCTTTGGTGAGATCTGGGCACTCCACAACACTCACCTGAACTTCAGCAAAGTTGTTCTCCAGTCCCGCCTGTAACACTGCAACCAGCAACAATGTCTCTATTACTCTCTCTTTATGATCACCCTATTTCATAAACATGCCTGTGTCACTTCGCCTGTGTATCAGAGCTGAAAGCCTTACCACCACGCAGTTCCTCTAAACCTGGAGCGTGCAGCTGAAGCTTTTCAGTTTTGCTGATATCTGCCATAACTGTACTGGAAGGTAATGTAGCAGCAGACTGTTGGCGGTGCAGGAAAAGTCGATTGTTAAAACTGCACTGTATGGGTGAAGTACAACCAAAGAGTAAGTACGAACAAGATAGTTCATATTCCACATAGCGTCCCCTCGAAGTGCAGCCAGTTCATTAGTGTATTTAGTAAAACTGCAACTTTTATTTATAGTTAATATTGTAATTAATCAATTTTAGTTGTTGGGTTGATGTTTAAACTCTGAAATAGGGGGGAAAGTATAGTGTGATATGGAATTATATAGTCTAGGGAATTATATCATATGAAATGACAGGACCAATGTAAAGGACTCATGTATATATCTTAAAGGCTATATCCATGTGTACTGAATAAACAATGTACCTGCTTTAATGTATTTTACTTCTCTAATTGTTTCCATTGCCACGATATTCATTCAGCTGAAGGGTTAATTACATAGATAGACTGGTTATTTGGGGCTAATATTAATATATTATGTTGAAAACAGGATTCCAATGTTTGTTACGAAAAAGGGAACAAACTCAAAATCAACTTATCTTCAACCTAATTTCACAGTCTTCTTCAGCAGATTTTTGTTTGTTTTGCCCTTTAATTTGATTCTAGTAGCGCTTGTTACTGTATGTATTTATGTTACGTTCACTGTTTAACGTGGTGCAGCCGAAACCGGAAGTACACAGAGTGAATCCTCTTGGTTCTTTCAGGGACCGCTGCCTACTCTTTGCTGATTGGTCAGATGACGATTCGTCACGCCGATGACGTTCAATCACTTCCTGTTTGACCCAGAAACACATGTATCTCTTTTGGATGTTTTGATGCCGCTACACGTTTGTTAACGACGTTAGTGAGAAGTTTATTAATCATTATTGATCTACAGCGGACCTTTAATCACACAGAACCAACACATCTGGAGCACGATCAATGATGAACCCATGAAGACCCCCACTCCTTTGCTGCTTGTTTCTTGCTGCGCTTCACAATGGCAGACGTGCACAGTTCTCTATCTTGGACTCAATCTGATGCCCTTGCTGAGGTTGTATCAGCGGAGTCATGCCACATCGTCCTAGAACCATCCCCTCCAGACTATGTGGAGAAAATATCGCGGTATCTTGAGTCCTCTGTGGGGCAGGGCGAACAGGATAAAGTATGTCATGAACCTGCTGAGGCCGAAAGGTAAGGATGTGACCCCCAGATGTCACAGTGATGATACAGCTGCTCATATAACAGCAGCCTGAATGGCTCCAGTTTGTCTCTCTAACTGTGTAATTGTGTCTCTGCAGTGACTCAGGAGACAGCCTGTTCATAACTCAGAAGCCAGTACCTGAGGCTGTGAGATCAGCCAGTCCAGGTCGCTACAACCTACGGAAACACCCCATATTCCTCTCAGAAGAAAGTGATGGGGACAGTTCATCTTCACATGGAGAATCCAGAACTGCCAAGCGGAGTAAAAGACAGAAATGCATACTGCCAAAATACAGTTTCCCTTTCCTCTCAGAGAAGAAGTGGAAGCCCACAAGCACTCTGTTACCAGCCCGGCAGAACACGAGCCTTCATGTAAGGATAACTAATACTTTTTTCTTCCTATTGTTGTATAACAGATGCTTGCCAATGTTACGTGGTGCTAAAGTCTTTCCTTTTTACAGAATTATATGATGGGAGGCTTCTTTAAATGTGTCAGAGAGCTGTGGCAGGGCTATGAAAGAGGAGATGATGTGGAGTCATCTTTACCAACAGTTGACGTGGATGGGGATTACATATCTCCATTGTCAGAGTAAGTTTATTTTACTCTACTAGCCTAGATCCAACAACACCCAGTGGCCACAGATTGTTTTAGTGAAACTAGTCTACATAGCAGTTAATGGTTTTCTTAACTAAAACAAAAATTAAGAATGTGTCAGGCTGGTTTTCAGGCTTATCATAGTACATACAGAGACATCTTTAGTAAAAGTAGTTGATGAGATTGGGGTAATCTTGATGCAGTAAACGTTCTGGTACAACTTGATAAAGGTGATCACAGAAGTATAATACATAAACTGAGGCAGGACCAGTTTCAGCCAGTCTGGAGCATTTTTTGACCGCTGCTGGGTTAATTGGTTATCTTTCATGGCATCTGAGATATCTTTTAAATTTAAACTTATAACTTACCTCTTTAGTCTGGCTTTTTATTTGAATTATTTATTTATTTTCAGAATTTATTTTATTGTATTGCCCCTTTAATTTACTTTGTTGACTCTTATCAATATTATTTGTTTTGGTCTTTTTTAAATCAATTTAAAAAAAATGTATTATGATCTTTTAATCCTTTTTATTTTTCTCATACATTAGTCTAACATTATTTACATTTGTACTGTCTTTAAATTAGCTTGTCGGTCACCTGTAAAGCACTTTGAATCATACTAACCAATATGATAAGTTTTGTACAAATAAAGTTTGATTGATTGGTAATAAAACGCATCTATTCTGTTTATAGAGAGGAAGAGGAAGGGTCAGAAGTTGAAGACATCAAAGTTGTGGTAAGCAGGCTGTTAAAACAAGGAATCTTGCATCTCACAGCACTTTTTGTTTGTGAACTTTGCCATAATCCGTTTGTCATCTCACAGGAAAGGAAACATTTTGTGGCGACATTAAAAGCAAAAAGCCGACACGCCTGGTGCAACCAGTTGAAACAGAAGAAGAAGAAATCTGGTGATGCCAGACAGAAACCCTCACAAGGAGCTAAGGCATCTATATCGAGGGCTACACCATTGTCTTTGGGTACAGTGAGTGCTGATGATGGACAGTCTTCTTGTGGTGTTCTGGTCAAGAGGAAGAGAGAAACACGAGAGATAAAGAGAGGCCTTACCCAAGGAAAAAAGAAGATTGTTTTTCAGCAAAAAGCCAGGGAGGAAGAGCTGTGTGACGACAGTGACGCTACAGTGTGTGAGCTGCCGATCCCAGGGCAGTACGTACAGAACGACAGAGAAGCATCCACAACCGTGACAGAGCCTCAAACTGATGTTTTCCACACAGACGATCTGTCCCAAACAGCACAGGCAGAGGATGAACCTGAAAGCCAAAGTCTCCTCCGCGGTCTCCCAGACCTTATACGTGACACTAATAATGACAGTGTATGCAGTGAAACCGGGGTTAAGAAGAGGAAAAAGAAGAAAAAAGACAGAGATCATGAAAGTGTAGAAGAAGAAAAGAGTCAGGAAGAGCCACAGGGTGTGCATGCTGCAGCAGAAGATACTCCCAGTCTGTCTCAGGATAACAGGGCAGAGCCTCTGGCGTCGCAGACAAGTGATGAGCTGGAATTTAATGAAAGAAATTGTATTATATCACAAGATGATACCATACTGAGACAGGAGGAGAGAGACATTCCCGATTCAAAACAAAAGAAAAAGAAGAGAAAAAAGACTGCAGCAAAAAATGTCGGACAGGAAGTGGATGGAAACTTAGAATTGGATGTGAGAGTGGAGGATTCTGTGTTTTCAGCGAGCTGTAACGTGGACAATAGTGGCAAGAAGAAAAAAAGTAAAAGAAGTGGTGAGGATGTGGAGCAGTTACAGTCTAGCGCGGTTGCAGAACCTCTAAATGATGATGCTGAGATACAGATGAAAAAGAAAAAAAGGAAAAAGGAAGGGAAGATTGTAGTTGCACAGGAATGTGAAGGAGAGGAAGAATCGAATAGGACTTCAGATTTGCCACCAATGTCAACCGGACAGTTAGAGGAATCAGGAGATTGTTTAGAGAAGAATTCTGCAGAAACATTAGAATCCAGATATGTCAAAAGAAAAAAGAAAAAAAATAAGCATCAGTCATCTAATGATGCTACTAAAGATGGAGAAGAAGTCGTAGATGTAAACTTCTCTAATGATGCTTTAACCTTGGAAGAAAGTACGGGGATGTCACTGAAAAAGAAGAAAAGGAAGAAGAAGAAAACTATCTTGGAGGGGGTGGATATCTTTGGCATTCCTGAAGAAAATGAAAAAGCTGAAGATGTAGATAATACCCAGAAAACAAAGGAGGGCCTTGAAGACCAAAATGCTGAACTGGTGACTAAGAAAAAGAAGAAGAAGAAGAAGAAAATGACCAAAAGATCTATCAGTAATATCTCTGAAGACAGCGTGGCTCAAAGCAATGATTCAGTGTCTGCACGTAAAAAGGAAAAGAAGAGGACCTCATCCTTCCTCATTGCTGATGCAGAGGAAAACGACGCTCAGACACACGGGAAACAAAACTCTCAATCTCATGTCTGGGGTGCAGAAAAACCTGCCGTCAGCACGGAGGTAGAATCAGCAGGAAATGTGGCGGAATCTAACAGCGGGGTCAGGAAAAAGAAAAGGAGGAGGAAGGTGACCGTAGAGCTGGACAGTGTGGAAAAAGATCACAAGCTCGATTTTGTGGAACCAAACGAAACACGTCAGAGTGCTTTGCCTGAAACCACCGACGCAGGGGTGAAAAGGAAAAAGAAACGTATGGCAAATGAAAGTGAGTTTGTGGTAGCCCCTGTGGAAAGATTAGAAAGTGCAGCTGATGCGGGACATTTGCCAACTTATGAGGCTGTAGTGCTGAAAAAGAAGAAGAAGAAGAAAAAGTGCAAAGACGAGCCATTGCACGTGATTCAAGAGAGTGCACCAGCTGCCACTGAAGATGATGAATCAGGACAATCTTCACTGAATGCCTGCAGCTTAGTTTCACACAAGAAAAGAGGGAAGCATTTGACCTCTCCTTCGGTTGCGAAGGGTAAATATGGACACAGTGCTAGCAGTACTTCTGACCAAGCGACCAAGGAAACACTGAACATGGTTGAACATGCCTCACCGTCATTAGAGACACCTGGAAATCAGGCATTACATCATATGAGTGATAAGAAGAAAATGAAATCCAATGATAATGTTCTGGTGAAGGGGAACTCAATTACCAAGTCTGTTGAGTTAGAAAACAAAAAGAAGGAAAGAAATAAGCAATCAACTGGCCCCAGTATTATGTCCAGCAGCCCAGTGTTATTAGAGACATCGCTCTCAAAATCTGAAATGTCGTCTTTAGACCGTATCACGAAAAACGGGCACATGAAGGTCAGGCGGAGACTTCTTAATCCAAGTGAGGACTTTCTCACAGACTATTAGAAGGAACTTGATTGAGTTGTAGATTAAAAGACAGAGTGGTGGAGTTTGATCAGTAGAGGAATTCTCCATAATCACCTGGACACAAGTGAAGTGTAAAATGTGACAGTTGTGGGTTTTTGTATTTAAAAAAATCTTTGTTATGTATTATGTTTTGTATCAAAGCATTTTACTGACTGAATGGTTCTTAACCTTTCTGGTGTTCATATGACCTCTGAACATATAATAACACACCATAACAAAACATAATGCTTACTTTGTTTCAAAATATAAGCTATTAGATATTTGGAGGAAAATAATTGGAATCAGTTTGTTTAACCACATTGTCAACTGACCTAACTGGTATAAATAAAATACCTAGCCTGCCAATGGGAGAGAAGTCATGGTCATTTTTCACTGTTATTTGTTTATAGACATTGTCATTTAGACAAAATTCTCATTTATTATCTAATGAAATGTAATCTGATACAATTATTAATTATCTGTTAAAAACTTTCTGTTACTTTTATATTACCTCAACACCAAATATGCAAATAAAGAAAAAAAACAAAAATGGAAAGCAAGAGCTTTAGCATCAAATATGTGTCCTCTGTTCAGTGTATTTTTAAAGACAGACTGATTTATTATAAAATTGTAATCCCATTTATAATCCCCATTTTTACTAAATGTAATTGTAATGGATTACAGTTACCTTTTATGGTATACTTATTTTGTAACTCAGTGGCATGTAATCCATTACTCCCTAATCCTGATTATAGCTTTAACAAAGTGCACCTTTGTTCGAGAGAATGGGGTTAATAGCTAATGTTATACCACTGCTTTAGGTAAAACATTTTCAGAAAGTCACTTGAATTTCATATGCGATCATGTGTTGTGGGTTTTTGGCATGCTTCACTTTTGGAAGACTAATATGCTAAATATTTTATTATTTATTATTTTAAAAAACCATCCAATTTGTCTGCCCCTATTTATCTAAGTTATATGTAATTTATCCTTTACTCAAAACTTGTTTCAATCAAGATTATGTAGCTGCACATGTGATGAAATGGACTTTGGATAGAGGGGAAAAAAGCTGTAATTGTATATACATTCCCCTTTTTTTCCGTAATATAGCGTAGTTGTTATTTCCACTGGCATTTTGTATTAAACGTGTCACGCTGTTTTATTTTGAAGGCCATGACCGGAAGTAGCTTTTCCGTCACGTCCAGCTTAACAGACTAGCGGATAAATGCCAAAATAACGAAACGTTGTTTTAATTATTTTATTTTGGTAGAACGTCACCGGAAACTAACGGTAAATCTTTCCCTGTAAGTGTTGACAGTGAGACGTAAACAAAGGGAGGAACCTCGTTAACCAGAGTTTCGCCTTCAACTCGAGATGTCGTGCTCCACTCAGCGCATTTTACGCACGGTGACTGACCACAGCAAGCCAGCGGGCCCGTTACGTAAGCGCGCAGCCACAGCAGGCATTTAAACGGTGAGACTGCGAAGATCCAGCTGGAAACTTTTCCTCCGCTCCCTGAAAGCCTCAGAGACCCGCGAGTCTCCGCACAGTTTTGTAGTACCCAGCCATGTCTGCTTATAAAAACAGCGTGTGTTTCAACGAGGCCAGGAGAGTGGCTATTTTCGGAGGGACGCACGGGAACGAGATGTCAGGCGTGACGCTCGTGAACCTGTGGGTGAAGAACAGCGCAGAGATCCAGAGGAAAGGGGTCGAGACCAAACCGTTCATCGCCAACCCGAAGGCTGTGGAGAAGTGCACCAGATACGTGGACACGGACCTGAACCGAGCCTTCAGCCCAGAAAACCTCAGGTAAACACAGCCGGTCCCGGAGCTGGCATGTGCGGAGTCGCTGCTGCTGCTGCTGCTGCTGCTCGGGTGTTGTTGTTGTTCCGGTCTGCCGTCATACATGTTGAATGGAAACTTTGTGGTGGTGGTGGTGGCTCGGATCCAGAAAACCGTTTCACATTTAACAACAGACCTTTGACCCCTCATTTGATGTTATTGATCAGGCTTTGAGCTCAGTCTGATAAGAGAACCATAAGAGAACGTGGCACATGTGAATACCTGTACTGTAAACTGACGGTATATGATCGCTCTGTACATTATCTCATCAGGACGGGGGGGGGTTGTTTGTTTGTTTGTTTGTTTATTTGCGACATCCAGAACCTGGTTTAATGTTACAACCTTGAAGATCTCGACTACAGTTTGTGGAAATGTGTGGGAAAATGTAATGACAGCGCAATTATGCAACATCATCGACATCATTGACTCCGTGTGTGTGTGTGTGTGTGTGTGTGTGTGTGTGTGTGCTCCAGACAAACGAGGAACATATAAGACCCCTTGCTTAGAGAACATTCACAGCATAACGGAAACAATACCCGGGATGGTTGTGAGTTGTTGTAAAATAGGATTCACACCGTTACACTTCTCCTACACTAAAACAGTGGCGTGGACATTTCCATCACACTGTCATTATCTCAGGTAGTGTGTTTACCATCAGCCATGTCCCCCCCCCCCGCTCTCTCTCTACCCCACCCCCCACGGCCCTGTGCCAATAACAGCAGAGCAGCGTGTCCCTTCCTCCCGGACTCGAGCCCACTGTCTGCCAGCAGGAAAAACGTGAGCGGAACGTGACCGAGCTGCAAATGAATTAAGACGATTCATTTATTTATTTATTTATTTTCCGTGCCTCTTCGTGTGCACTACAGCGGAATATAAAGTCTTACGCAAACGCTGGCTCATATAGTCAGTGAGCATGAACACACACACAGCAGCCTATTTACTAATGCGGTTGGATAGCAACATCCCACTATTCATAAATCACCAGGGGAATCCCATAATGACATTCCCAAGGTTACTGAAGTGTGTGGGGTACCTACTGGGGAAGTTGTTGTTATCACCATAATATTTCGTTTCATTTGCTATTCTGTACAGTTGGTATAGTGTTATTAAGTATGTGTGTGTTTAAGTATTATTACATAATGTCTTCTGGTGTTTATCACATTTTACCTATAATTTCTTTGTGATGTTTCCAAGTTATGCTCACATACATCCTTTAAAACATTTTACTGTGTATAACTGGAATGATGGTAAAAGCTCAGATCATACTTTAAATCAGAATGGGTTTAAATATATTATTATATAAATCTAAAAACTAAAGGAAAGTCACTGTTGACGCCTCATCGTGCGAATTCTAAACAATCTTTAAAGATCCCCTCAACGCTATACGCTCTTCAACTTCCGACTCTCTCAAGGCAACATGTAAGAAGATTAACAGCTCATGGTGTCCCATCCTTCAGCTTAATAAGACTGACAGCTCTGCTCTAGCTCATATTTACTGTCTGTCAGTTAAAGTTGGTGCGTTGGAGACCACTTCATCAGCTGTAGTCCACACTGTGCTCATCCACTGCAGTGTCCCGGCAGTCCAGACAATACCAGATATTTGCTGAAAATGGGGTCAAAAGAGCGGATGTGAGGGAGGCGAGACAATAAGGACAGCAGAGGTGCCATTCTACAGTAGCTTGGAGAATGTCCTAGACTAGTGGGTTATTTTGAAATGCTGTTAAAAGAGCCAAGAGAAAAAAGGGAAGCTCTCATTCTCTGCTCAGACCGGTAGAACGTCTATCTGAGGGGCAGAGAGCAAGTTTACCCTCGGGACAAAACACAATTCTCAAGGATCCATTCAGTGCACACATTCAAGGCTCGGAGAAAGGGGATTAAATTTCTTCTTTACACTCACAAAAGGAGGCCACTGTCCTGCTGAATCCACCTACTGTATTCCGGCTTAGATTTAATGACTACCATGACTTTCTACGTTAATGAGTTAAGTCAAATGGTAATTATGAAGACATAATTTACAGTCATTAATATTTTCCTGAGTTCTACACGTGAAGAACTGTAGGAAATACAATCCATACGTTCGACACAGAGGCAGGAAATTCTTGTTTTTCTGCTTTTGACACTGTTGTACACACTCTCAGTTTTACGGTGACTGTGTTAACTTGTAGGTTGTTACTCTCAGATTTTTCCACTGTGGCCAACAGATAGGTGAAAGGGTTACAGGGCGTGTAGGTCAAGTTAGACACCCTTGTGTAAATCATTAACATGCTTCATAGCTCATTGTTCCTTCAGCAGAATTGTCTGATAATAATGTGTGTGTGTGTGTGTGTGTGTGTGTGTGTGTGTGTGTGTGTGTGTGTGTGTGTGTGTGTGTGTGTGGCGCCCGTGCGAGTGCCCTGCAGTGCCCCAGGAGGAGATGACCTGCCCTACGAGGTGCAGAGAGCCCAGGAGATCAACAGGATATTTGGGCCCAAAGGAAGCCCAGAGGCCTATGATGTTATCTTTGACCTCCACAACACAACGTCCAACATGGGCTGCACGCTGATTCTGGAGAGCTCCAAAGACCACTTCAATCTGCAGATGATGAACTACATCAAGGTGACTGCCTCGAGGAGCACATTTGAATTTCTTAAAACTTTTACAACACAAACACACCTCTGTGGGAGTATTCAGTCTGCAACATTAGCTGTTCTGTGGACTCTTCATGTGCAAAAAGGCCAAAGCAGTGGGAAATGTCCCATAAATATTTTTTTATGGCACATGCAGTGCAGTGTGCTGTATGTTAAGAAGTATGCTTTTTACACTTCCCAAAATGAAAGCTAGTGACACATAACTTAAAAGTCAATGCTTTACCAATAGGTCTCTTTGGAAAGATTCAGTTAACCTGTGTAAATAATATAATCATCAGTTTACCATTACGTGTTTGACAAACTCACCTAAAGAATCAACGTCCAAATAGGGAGCTCTGAGAAGGGAACTGAGGAGACACCTTCTTAATTTGTTTTATATACACCTGTAGAACACGTTCAGGGCGTCCATAAAGATAGTGCAGACAGTATTTCAACGACTGAGAATCAGTTTTTAAGAAGCTTTATTACAAAAACATAAAGCTTACTTTGCTAACAATACATTAAATGCTCAGCAATGTGTTATATATCAAACTGGGTCTGTTATCAGCTCTAGTTCTTGTTCTTGCTTTTTCAACACAAGACGAAGTCATGCAGAGCAACACCAGGGAGGAAAAGAGCAGCCAAAAGCAACATACTCTTTGTGACTGTAAGCAATAGAGGTTATGAGAACTTATGAGAGAGTTTTTTTAACTTTTAGAAACACAAAATGCTACACAGAGATATAGTGACTGATAGACTTCAGAAACACAATAATCAAGCATCAGTTATTTAATGATTCATTTCTTGGCCTTGGTGTTTAGAGTTTTCAGTTCTGTGGCCCGCTTTTCAGAAGCTGTCTCGGGCTGAAACATCAGTCATGATTTTAGAGCCTGCCTGGTGGACTGCCATGTCCTTGTCCGAAGGCAAAATTCAGTAGAAATATCCTTTAAAATAGCCTGTGTTTTTAGGACTCCTGTGGGGAAACTGGCTTATGGTGTTTCCTTTCATATCATATACAGTATAGAGTCCATTCAGGTGACCACACTGATTCAGAGATCTCGGTCAAAACAGATAAAAACAAACAATCTTCTATTATTTGAATCTCCGACAGCTTAAACTCATGACGGGAGATCATAGTTTTCTACCCATTACTCTGATGTTGAAGGCCCACAGTGATGACAACACTTCTCCTGATAATCTATGGAGACAAGAATCACTGCTTGCTGTTCGTGCTGAAAATGACCGACTACCAACTTAAACCTGATTCATGCTCATGGTCATTGTGTTTCTCCTTGTTATTGTAGGTGTCACATTTGCTCCGCTGTGAGTCGGTGCAGATTTAATTTTCCGTTCAGTCGAGCAAAACCTCAAAGCAGTCACTCACAGTTAGGTCTGCTTGAGACGGCCGGCTGATGTGTAGCATGATGTGACTGTGTTAAGGAGTGTTTTTGCGTCTGCAGCTGAGATCTTGTTTTTTTTGTTGATTTTGTGCTGCAGAAAGCCATCACTCCCGCCAGTTGTCTCGTTCTGCTCAATGAACATCCTCTTTTGAAATATTCCACTTCACGCTCTGTTGCCAAGCACCCTGTTGGTGAGTCTCTCAAGTCCAGCCAAATTGCTCTGGGGGACAATGGCCTGTATTTAAGATATTTCTAAGGCATTCATTCAGTCGGCAGAGAATAGTATCACATGTTCAAATGTGTCTTGTGTGTCTTTGGTTTTTGTTGCAGGTCTGGAAGTGGGTCCTCAGCCTCAAGGTGTTTTGAGGAGTAACATCTTTGAAGCTATGAGGGTAATCCTGAAACATGCCCTGGACTTCATCGAACTGTTTAATGAAGGTAAGGGCAGGCATACCACAGCAGCTTAAACGTGTAAGCTACACACACATTTATATGGCGTTCAGCAAAGGCCAAAGCAGTTGAGATTAAAGCAAACATTACCACTGAATCAGTTCATGTTTCTTCTCTTAAGTTTGAAGTTTGAAGTTTTAAAGTATTAAATCTCTCCAGGCTTTTGGCTCAGGAGCGACTGTTATTATGATTCATAATGTGTTATGTAATAGAAAAATAGGTTGTTTACAGTCAGTCTGCCTGTTTGTCAGCATCATCGTGATGAGAAACACTTTGTGACAAACCGCCCATGGGTGCCCGTCTGATTCATCCAGATGTACCTATACCCAGATCTCTAAATTTATCTGCATCTGGCTCACGCCGCCTCCGCTCTGCCCCTTCTCCTTCCCCAAGGCGTGGAGCAGCGTTTGCAGTGTTTAGGCACAACGCATCTTTTTTCCTTCCTCTTTTACGTAAACAAGCTGTCTGTGCCAAAGTGTGCGTTGCAGTCTGTTGGTTTCCCCTGACTGGCCTGCTGTTGAATGGCCTGCTTGTTGGGAGTTGGTCAGTTTCCATGTCATTAGAGTCTGGCTGCCAACGGTGTGGTAATCTTCTGTCGTGGGGCCACACTGGTGCTGATAAATACTCAGGCACGGTGATGAATTGGTGTTCTTGGCTTTGAAGCTGAACAGCATGAAGAAACAACTCGCTTAGCTATTAGAGATTCAGTAGTTGTTGAAAATGACTTTGTCTGTAGAATAACAATCACAGAGATTCAGTGGGAAAACTTCTTGCTCTGTGTTGCCACTTGCATAACAATACAGCATGGTGGTCTTACTCTTGTGTGGTAAAGCAGTTCATTTGAGCATCTACATACTTAATCCAAGCCCAGGCTCTGCCAAAAACCACTGCACTTCCTGTTCAATTCCGGAGAGTGAATAAGGCCACTTTGGCTCTGTGTGGCACCGTGCAGCCTCAAACTTTACCAAAATACTATGATGCAGCTACATATTAGATTAACTGTACTATATTAGAGTGAAGTAACTGTTATGTGTCTGAGGCTGACCTCTTCGAAATGCATTGCAGAAAGCTGCATAATCATAATTTGTCCATTAATACTCTCAACCCGTTTACCTCTGGGGAGAAGTATTTATACCATAGCTGATATTTATGAAAATTCTGGCCTTTCCTCCCAGGTAATGCACTCTTTATTTTTTTTATTATTATTATGGGGTTTTTTTGCAATTACACTTACTGGCATGAAAGCCTGCGGAGTCCATGGGACAGGGAATTTAGGAACTCATCCTTTGTTTAGTGTTATTTTAGTGACAGCTCGCTCCCATGGCATTGTGTCGTATTTGTATTTCTTGTTGTTAAGCTTCTTATAAGCCTGTAGCAAACAACTCTTTGCAGACTACAGTTAATGCAGGTTGTGTTCATCATTGCAGCATTTGTTCCTTGGATAAAAATGGTCCTTATATGCACATTGTCTGGCATTGACCAGCAGTATTTTTTATTTTTTTTCGATGAAGGGAGGTTTTTATCCAGGATCCTGGGGACAATTGTAGTTTTTTCAGTTGATTCTGCTCTTCCCTAATAGGTCCTCTTTAAATCAGTTATCATTGAGAAAAATGTATTCTTAGCTGCAGATGGGAAGCACCTTGCCCCGTCTCTATCATCTGCCTTTCTTGATATTTTGTCTTCTTGTATTGTTACTTTTCTTATGTCTATTTGATCCTTTCTCTTCTTTTCTTAGATTGTTTTATCCTCACATACTCAGAGGCTTTACCCTTGTTTCTATATTTAAAGGTCCAGTGTGTAACACTTTGGAGACTCTATTGGCAGAAATGGAATATAAATTTATAGGTATGTTTTCATTTGTGTAACCTGAATGTAGGAATCATTGTTTTTGTTACCTTTGAATGATCCGTTTATATCTACAGACTCTGCAGGTCGCCTTTCGTGGAGGCCGCCATGTTGAACCACCATGTTTCTAAAGTAGCCCAGAATGGAAAAACCAAACACTGGCTGTAGATAGGACTATTTTTTTAAAAAACATTTCAGGGCCACTGTAGTTTCTCCCTCGTGCTTGGAAAGGGAGGGTGAAGCGAGTGAGTTGCGATCTGCAACTACACCGCTAGAATCATACACACTTGACCTTTAAGGAGGAATTTATTAGGCTTGACATTGCCTATTTCTTTTTCTTCCCTTGTTGGAAATAATTGTGTGTCTTTGTATATTATTAAATCACAATTTTTGGATGCTCACAACATTGGGGATGTTGTTTTCTGTGTGTTGTTTAGGGATGGAGTTCCCCCCTTGTACGGTGGAAGTTTTCTGGGTCTCAGAAAGGATTGATTACCCCAGAGATGCCAATGGAAACATCATTGCCATGGTGCACCCCAATCTGCAGGTCAAAATGAGAATAATCTGAATTACGCCTGCCTTGCCGTCTCTAGCCCAAATACATGACCTAGGGAACCTGTAAAGTTATTATGAAAGAGGAAATGAGACATCTTTGCTTGATTCCGTCTCTAGCCCAAATACGTGATCTAGTGAACCTGTAAAGTTATTATGAAAGAGGAAATGAGACATCTTTACTTGATGTGAGAATATATTATTTTAGTTTGAGCAACCTACTCAAGTTACTTATTGCTTGTTGTTGTTTCAGGACTGTGACTGGGAACCGCTGAACCCTGGTGACCCTATGTTCCAAACATTTGATGGAAAGACCATCCACTACCAAGGCTCAGGCACCGTCTATCCCACTTTTATTAATGAGGCAGCCTATTATGAAAAACAACAGGCGTTTGTAACCACCAGGCGAGAAACCTTGGTTGCAAGCGCCATCAGAAAAGCATGAAAACCGGTTTGTGAGGCTGATAGCGACTATGAATACATGTTAGCCAGAGCAACGATCTATGTATAGATTTTGCACTTTGTTCTGTTAGCAAATGACACTTTCCTCACATAATGATTAGATACCATCTTTTACACACTGATTTAGTTTTCTATGCGTTTACTATCACAAAATCTATTAACTATGCAAAGAACATTTGTGGAGGCACTGTGAAAGTCTTTGATCTGAAGACTGGTATATTGCTGTGGTAAGTATTTGTGATACTGCTGTTATTTTAAAGATATATTAACTTTGAATCAACTAAGCTTTTATAATATTAAAGGCCAGGCCTAATCATTGATGGCTTATGAATCATTATACAACACTACTACTACTGCTCAGGACGGCCATTGAGGATCATAACCTGCAACTTTTGACCCAAAACTGTACGTTGTTTGTCTTCTTCTAAAAATATATTTGTAACATCTTTGGGAGGGTGTTTGTGGCCTTTGATTCTACTTACCTGTAACTCCAGTGGTTGCATTTGTGGTGCTGTCCTATCATTGCCTTAATAGAGATTTCAAAGAAAATTGCACAACAAATTTGGAGTGGAATTTGTAGATTATATGTGTTGGATAACAAGATATTATTTTGATAAGAAATGGTATATGTTCTGTTCCTCTACACAAATGGGATGCAGTTTGAAACATGTTTTATAGTAATATATTTGTGTCTATTTTGATATACTTGTACTGTATGTTTGGTTTTAAGTGATATAAGTGTATAAGACGTGTTGAATCATGAAGCATATGTACTTTCTAATATTTTTACGTCTTTGTTGTCTCAAAGTATGTCGCTGTGGTCTTACAATAATTAATTTTTCATTCAGCAATATTTTTTGTAGCACCCTTTATATGATTAGTAAAGTTTACTGTACTTGAAGTCCTGTGGAAATGATCCATTCAATAAATGTAGTACAATGCTATTCTGTGCTATTTTATTGTCCGTAGCTGATCCTTTAGACCAGTGGTTCTCAACCTGGGGGTCTAACCCCTACTGTGGGTCACCAAAGCTTCATGGGGCGTTGCGAGGCCTTCTTGGGTTTAAGTGCTAGAAATTTAAAGGCTAGAAAACTTACACAGTAGGCCTACAACTCAGCATTTTATTCACTTCTGGGAAGAAAAGTAAATGTAAAGTGAAGTAAATTGTCTAATAGAACAATGGCCAAGCGTCAGGGTCAAGAAAACAAAGAATTTGTCAAAACAGAAACTTAGTACGTATGCATGCATGATTGTTAAAATAGTATAAAAAAATACTAGTTCATCCAAATCACTCCTTTTACACAAACTTCTTGCAGTTACTGAGTTCATTATTTGAGATAATTGTACAGTTTTTAATACAATATGAAAAATCCATAAAATATATCAGTTGACTAAATGATAGAAAAGTTTGGGAACTGCTTTGGACTGTGTTGCTTTTTAATCAACTTTATTATAGTTCACACATATAAAAGATTAAATAGACAAGGAAATTGCTTCAGTAAAATCTTGTAAAGTTCTTCAGTAAAAATCTTTGTAAAGTGCTTCAGTAAAATCTTGTAAGGTGCATTTAATTCATAAAGTTCATGTAGTCAGAGAGTTCATTTTTTTTCAGGTGCTGATCTATATATTTAAAGTGTTCCATGGGAGGATAAAGTTTTTGTCCATGTTTTTCCTCCTCCTGAGTTCTGTGTGTATTTGTTTTGTGGCTGTCTTACTGTCGATAAAAGTCTGGTAAATGGTCATGGCAGCTCTTGTCTTCCAGAGTTTAAAACAGACAATGCTTATGATGAGTTGGAGTAATTCCGTTTGGTCAGGTGGTTTATTGTATCCGGTCATTAATTCGTACATTACTGATTTCCAACATGGTTTATAGTTTATTCCAAAGTCCTTCAGAGCGTCCCACACTTCCTGAGTTCTAAAACAATCCATTAAAAGGTGCTGTTGTGTCTCATCATCGATGCAACCAGTCAGTGGACATTTCTTTGTCGTTACATAGCAACTCCAAGACACAACAGCCCTGACAGGAAGTCTCCCCACAGATATTAGCCACCTAAAATCTCTCTGACAGGTTTTTACACTTTAAAATATCTATCACCTCTGTGCCTTCGTTTACAGTTAAATTCTTATATGTAATAAAACCTCCATGTTGCTTTGACTGCTCATGCTTTTTTTGTCATGTATGGTAGCACCTGCCTCCACAAGAGGGCATCACATAACCACTTATTAAAGTCCTCTCCATGATGCAGTATAAAATATACTGGAGTAACCAGCTGCAGGCTGTCAGTGCATGTCAATGCATTGTATCTAGAGTGTTACACTGTAACTAATACTTTTAGTACTTTCCTTGTTCCAGAACCACAGACCCACAGCTTAAATTTACAACCCAAAGTTTGAATCCTGACTATGTTATATATACAGCAGAATCACCATTTGAACTCAAATATACAGAGGGGTGACAAATGAAAGAAAAAAACCTCAATAAATGAGTGAAGAAGCATGCTGAATGCAGCTGCAATAGAGTTGCAGGGACTTGTAGAATCGATACCAATGAGCACTGAAGCTGTTCTGGTGGCACGTGGTGGTACAAACACCTTACTAAGACACTTTATGTTGGTTGTTCCTTTTCCATGTTATCACCCGTCAGTATAGGCTCATTTATTATGTTTCATCTATTGAAAGAATGGAAGAACATACATAAGAAGTTTGGAGCCCTGACTTCTATTCATTTTATTTAAATAGATATTAATTTGAGGATTAAAAATTCTGATCATGTACCAAGGCCTTGCTGCAGTGCCCACGGGTTCAAATCTGACCTGTGGCCCTTTGCTGCATGTCATCCACTCTCTCTCTCAACCTTTCCTGTCCATCTCTCAAGCTGTCCTCAAAAAAGAAAAAAGTATATATATTTTCATAGAGCTTATTCTAACTGGTGCCATTTTCAAAGACACTTCTTTGCTACAGAACACACTACTGTCACTGCATTATAACACAGCACTGCACGGCATGCTGTTACTGATATGGTTGTATGCACTGCACACAATATGTTGCAGATAACATGTTAAGTGTTTATAGAAGACACACACAGGTGTTTACAGTGACACATCCTTTTTCAGAGCATACAGTTAATGCTACAATTACAGCATAGCTGGAGATTTTGTTCATGTCTTTCAACCTGTTGTTGTTTGCCTCACACTATTGGTGCCTTCTCAATTGCAGCAATGAATTCCATTCAACAACTTAATTAGACATCTCAGGTGTCCTGGGACATCTGGATTTGAACGGGAGTGAAGTAGGCCGAGAGGTGTGGAAAAACATTTCAGAATATGTACATTTGTGGTGTATAGAGGGTTGGATGACATAACAATGACCTTAAACATACAGTATATCATGCTTTCTGTAGTACATGAATGTTTTGATCTTTGAACTGTGGTGAATTTGTTGCTTGATGAATGAAAGCACTTTGGGAATGAGATGAGATGAGATGAGTAAAGAATGCTGTTTGCCAACTACACTATTTTCTCAGTCATGTCATTATGTTTGGTCTGAACATGACACCGAGCTAAGATCATCACTATCAAAAGATGACGCTCTTACTCATATGTGACAATCATATCAGTAAAGTAACAATCATATCAGTAACGTATGAAATGTGTGACGGTCACAGCTGAGGCAGTCATACTTCTGCATTCCACAAGCTGACTGTATCGAACACTTGTAGGTTAAAACTCCATACATTTCCTGCTATATCATGTTAGACTTGTGATTAGTAATTCAGTTTCATGACTACAGGCTGGCCATAAGCCTTTTACATCTATTCATTACAGTAACCCAATCAGGGCTCTCAGGCCTGCAGCAAGTGCTGATCAATGATTCCTCCCGGCTACTGAAAGCTTTTAGGAGAATGATCTTTCAGTTCTGGGCAGGGATCCAAACGGGCATTAGAAAATACCAAGCGTCCATCTCTGCCTCCACCCGCTCCTTTTGTCCTCTTTCCATAGTGATAACTTTCTCCGGTGTTATATAGCATTACAACTCTGTTTTACTGGAAGTCTCCTGCTTGGCTGCTTACCAACATGGACACAGCTGCACACATCCTGCTGAGAGGAAGGTGATTAGGTTTTATGTTGACTCCTTAGTGTAATCATCAGTCATGAACACCACTATGATCAAAAGTGTTCAAGGTAAGATATACTTTTTTTTTTCTCCCATTGTTAAATTTAAAAATATAAAGTGTGTGTCTGGTGTGCCACAAATCAAGTATGTGGAAAAAGCTGAACAAGAGTAACATTCTCACCAAATGTATGCAGTGATAACACTAGCATCAACCAAAACAAGCAAGAGAATGAGGATATGTTTATCTGCTGTAAGCTTTGACCTGCCTGTATGCAATATGAATGCATAAATGCACAAATAAAAAGCACTAACAGGTCTAGTATCTATGGGAAATGGAAATGCCTGCCCATGCTGTTAGAACAATAAGGGAGATAATAAAGAGAGATCCACATGGACCTGGGTAAAGCCAATACATAAGCTCCATACACCAGGGTTTCTCACTCTCTTTCTGTGCCGCTCAGAGCAAGTGTTACAGCTTTGTATGCCATGATAGTCATATCAAATACTTCCCAGTGGATCTATATATAGATCTTATATATATATATATATATATATATATATATATATATATATATATATATATATATATATAAGATCAGCCTGATGACTGCCTGTCAATGCTTGTCAGGGTGAAACAGTGATGAACTCAAACTCAGTGTTGCTGTCGGAATTCTTTGTACCTTTAAACATGAAAGGGACTATGGTGGATATTTCATCTGGAGATATATAATTATCATGTTTCTATATTCACACCGTAAGGATTAATTACAGTGTTTTATTTCCTATTTATTTTAAGGGTGAATAGGGTAAAACTAATAGACGTCCACAGCTGGTTACTTACATTAAGACAATTACTTTTTGTATTACAAGTTTCCTAAAACGTTATGTTTAAATACGCAAATAATGCTAACGAATTTCAGAGAAACCTACAGATGCAAATATAGACATTGTGTTGTAAAGTAAACATCTAAAATGTCTATTTTGGGCGTATTTATCTACTAGTCTGAAAGAAGACATCTTATGGACAGTGGCGTGCACGGGGGGGCAGGGGGTGCAGTCGCCCCCCTCATGGCCCAATTGTTGAAAAACGCGTGCTGAAGTGGCCTCTTGGGAGCCACAACAGTGCTGAAGTGTCCTCTTGGGAGCCAAAATGTGTGCTAAACCTTTGTTGATCTATATTGAGCCAGAACTATATCTCACAGAACCAGTTTGGATTATCTGGTGCTAATACGGTGTTAAAATGCACTAGAATACAGGAAATGGCTTCTACTTAATTGAAAATATTCTGGGGGAAGACCCCCAGATCCCCTAGGTATTTATGTCCTTCGTACATCCATAGCCCCGTAGTGTTCTTCACAGTCCAACGTTGAAATCCACACAGTTCTTGTGGATGCTGATCCTAACAGCAAACTAAACTGAGTAGTCTGTCTAGTTAGTCTGTTTTAAGGCTATATAATGTGACATTTGTATAACATATAAAACGTGTCTAAAGTGGACTCTACAGTGGTGAGGACGCTATATGTGCCCTTTTTTTTTCTTTCCGCCCCTGCCCATCAAAAAGTCTGTGCACGCCACTGCTTATGGAAGCAAAATAGCAACAAAAATCTCAAAACTGACGAGTGCATGAAGAGTATGTTTTTGTCTGTATTGTATTACCTTAATATAACTTATAAATTTGACCTACAACATATTTTTCCACCCTGGTAATCTCACAGAAAGTAGACCCTAACTCTGTGGTTGATTATCTAAATGTTGTTTTCAACCAGCGCAAACAAACCTGCTTCAAATGTGGTGTTAACGGTGTGCTGCATTGATTTTGTCCTGTAACAATAAAAACAACACACATGCCCGAGCAGCACTTTAAGGCAGCACGTCTCAATACAGGAAGTCTCGAAACTTTTCAGCGTAGTGGCAAACTTGTTATTCGCATCACACAGTCACAGTGCACACGTCCGCCTGCTGTTTATATGTGTGGGAGGCTGAAGATGGTCAGAAAGTGGTCGAGTTAATATCGACAGACTGACAGAAATTCGAGGGGAAGAGGAAGGTGGGTTTAATTTGACAGACACCTCGCGAACTGTTGGTGAAAACGCAGACAGAAAACATTTAGCTTCAACATTTCTCTCTGACTGACGAGACTGCGGTTGGCGGAAAGCCCGGTCTGAACATCGATATGTGGGAACAGGAGGAATTTGCAAAACACTGGAGGAATGAATTTCCTGACGGAGAAGTGCCCCGAATGGACTTAAACTCTGTGGAGGACATCGAGTCGGAGCTGGAGACATGCAAAGCCAACCTGAAGAAGCTCCAGAAGGCTCTGGCGGAGGAGAAATTCAAGGTGATCTACCTGCAGACCACCGTGTCTCGACGGAAGAGAGGCGACCCGGAAAGGTTTCAAGGCAAAGATGAAAACTTTAACGCTGACACGTTCACCTTTTCTAATAAGTCGGGGGATATTAGGAGACCGAAGCGGCGCGAGGATGAGGGCGACGGGCAGAGGACCAAGGTGTCTGACCCTGGAGGCGTGAAGCTCCACGCGGCAGGTAACGTAGCGGGTGTCACGAGCTCCTTCGGCCGGGAACGGAGCAAGTTCATGGGGAAGCCCGTCCCCATCCCTGTCCCGCCGAGAAAACCCCCAATTGGCGTCTCTCCGCCGAATGAGAACGAGGTGGGCAGCGACCGAGAGTACGAGGATGCGGAGCTCAATGAGAATTTCGTCAGAAATAACTTGTTGGCACCAAAGGCCGTCGGCAGAGACAACCAGAGGACGTCCAGCACACACCGACCATTCCGCCACAGCAGGGACTTTGACTCCGGTGACGACGGCAGGCTGTCCCCGTCCTTCCCGCAGATTCTCCCAAGAGCCTCCCGCGGCTCCAGGTGCAGCACCCCTGACAGGAGGAGTGATGGGTACCTGAGCTCTGACCATGACGACTCCTCTTCTGCAGGTAACAATGTTAATGTCGACGCTACCGCTGCTGTTATTGCTGCTCATAATATAGGAAATATGTGTAAGTAAGAAATAATTTAAAACAAAAATATCATGTATACACAGTATTAGTAATCCAACAGATAAAATAAGATGACACAACATGACAGAACACAAAAGAACTGTGAAGGAAAATGCCAGAAAGGGATGAGGTAAGCACTAAGTGTGGTCAGGGCTCTTTCATTAGGGAACTAAAGACATCTAGAGTACATCAAAGGGAAAGACATAAGGGAACTGAAAAATCTATCAATATATAAGTTGAAGAAAATAAAGCATAATTTAATAAACAAAATGGTTTTTATCAATCAATGCAAGCATTGCATCTGATCACCTCAGTGTTCACACAGCAGGTCAATATTTTAGCACAGCCTCATTCACTGTCCTACAGTAAACACTTGCTTATAATTGATCAACGGTGTTATGTGATGTATTTATTTCTGGCTATTGTTTCCTCATGCCGTGACTAGCCAGCTCCTCCAGTTGGAACGGACATCATGAAACAAAAGAGACCCTGCCCAAGTTTGGCTCAGGACCAGACTTAAAGTAAACTAAATGCCCTGAGTGGATTTGTAGATATCAGACCTGACTTCAATGAACTTGTGCATATTACCACAGTCTGCTTGCAACATACACTTTCTTTAATGCAGGAGCTAAACAGGACAACTAAGCAATTGATGAAGAAGTTGTTTCCTGTGTAAACCTCTGCCCCAGCATCACATTGTTTTTTTTAACAATGTAGATTAGTGGTTTACCTCAGACTGTGCCTATGGTATTCTGTGTGTATGTGCTTTGGTACAGTGAGTTAAAAGATGACTCGTGCAGTTGCATTAGTGTGTAAAGTTGTTTCCTTGTGTGAAGTAGTCTACATTAAGTAGTCTATCTAGAAGCCTGACCTATTGGAACTGGGGTCTGACCTTTAGGGACAGATGTCTCAATTGTAACTGAGTGGCGGTGTTGTATCAGCCTGAAAGCAGCTGCAGTGTAGTTGAGGTTGGGACCTATAAGGAAACTGAAGCAGTAAAAAAACTATTTAACACAGACCTTCATATGTTTTAAAATGTGGTCCCGGTTACATTTGTTAGCATGACTAATAATCAGGTTCAAAGGCTTTCATCCCCTCTTACTCTCCTGATATGGTGTCAGATAGGAGGTTCTAGGTGTCATGTCCTGTGAGTTCAGCAGTAGGTGAAGCACCACATATACACATACACAACTGTGAAACTAGCACCAAAGAATGTGCTGTACAAAAGTAAATGAATTTTATGTAGATAGTTTGAAATATTGATGAATTGATATTGATAATTGTTGTATCCCTATTACCATCTTACTGCTGCATTTTATGCCTTTTGGAGGACATTTAATCTTTGTATAAGGGTTCCTGCAACATTAACAACAGAGCCAACAATGTACATTTAGAATTTCACCGCTGTAACACACACGTCTGATAATCTGACACAGGTTCAATTTATTTAATTTTAGTCAGTGAATGTGACTTTGTTTGTATAAAGCTCACTGACAGGCTTTAGGCTACAAGGTGGCTTAAATGAACAATTTGGCACTGACTAAAGACTGGGAGCTAGACTGGCTCTGTCAAAAGGTAACAATATCTACATACCAACACCTCTAAAGCTCACCTATTTGTTTAAACAGTATGTAATACAAGTATTATGGCTATAGTTTCTGAAGGGTTGTGTGTGGGACTCTTTTATTACCTGCGTGACATAATTTTCTTGAGTCTTGTCATAAGAGGTTACTGTTCCTGGCCAAGAAATAGTCTGGCACATTATTCCCAATAACATTGCAATTCATTTTTACAGTTCAGTTTTTTGGTTAAACAAACAATATATTGCATGTTAATTAGTGATCTTTAGAGGTATTGGTAGGTGGATTTTGTTACCTTTGGACAGAGCTAGGCTAGCTGTTTCCCCCAGTTGCCAGGCTTTTTGCTAAGCTAACTGTATCCTGACTGTAGCTTTATATTTACTATACAGACATGAGAGTGGTATCAATCTTCTCATCCAACTCTTGGCAACATAGCAAAGCATATTTCTAGGGATGCACGATAACTATCAAGACAGATAAATGGGAATGGCTGATAATGGAAAGTCAAAGTATGTTTGTGAGGTTTTTTTAATGACCTTTACTAGAAAAAGTAAATAAACATTTGAAGAGTCGGAACTGTTGTTTGTTGTTCTTAGTGATAAGTAGTCAGTAAGATTTGGTAAAAACAGAGCTATGGAATATTAAATCATCCATCTTAGTACCTCTTAACCTTTCTTACCCTCAGGCGTGTAAAAACTATTTCTTCAAGGTGTCAGTTCCTGGAATACTCACATTGATACGCTCTCACCAATAATGATTTGTATCTAGTCATGGTTTTATAAGACATTGGGTTGGGACCTGAGATCTATGAACTTCACAGCCCTGGAGAAGAAGGAATCCAGTTAAAAGTCTAGAGTTAAAGTAATAGAATGAAGGCTAATCCAGGAAGTAGGATTCACACAAATGCTGTGGCATTACTTTGGGACTTCCTCAAGAAAGTGTGGCAATATTGACTGAGATTGTCTGCATGTCATGAGTCAAGAGTCAGTGACTAACCTGAAAATGAGAATAGATTGAGGAAGGCTTTTTGAGTAGACAAACATTTTCTATGACAAATCTTTGTGCTCCAGTCTGTTATGCCTGTTAATATTTGAGGATTATGGGTGGTTTAGTACTAACTGTTAACTCATGGTTTCATTTGTGGCATGTTGATGGCATTTAATGATAACCTGAGTGATTTACTAGTTATTAAGTGGTCTGAATGCCATTAAAGGATTTGGGTAAATGACTGGCTTTAGTATTTGAGATGAGAATCCCAAAATATAGAAGTATTAGTAGGTATCAGGATGGTCCTTTCAGGTCCAGTGCTTCCTCTCAGTAACAACCAGGCACCAGTGCAATGAATAGTGACACTAAAGTGTTTTCCTTGTGTGAAATTGTCTGAGGAAGGCACTCAGCCTCTGTATAATATATCATTTTAAGCAAAAGTGGAAAATCGTATATATGCCATTTTTGAGGGGAGAACATTTAAAGACATGATTCTGTTAAACTCTTCTACTTATCCAGGAGACATGAATGTGTGGGATATGGCTCTGAATGATAATTGTTGGACATAAATCAATGTGAAAGTGTATTAGGTCTCAATAGCTGGTCTCGTGTCTCGGATACAAGCTTGGATGAACCTAGAAAAAGCAAACACTTGGAGGGTTTTCCGATCCCCATGCATTGTTTCTCTTCCATGGGGGAGGTATTTTCCCATAAACCTGTGAGTCGGTAAGGATGAGCGTTTACTGTAAGACTCTTAATCTATTTCATCTTTGTTTTCCAACAGGATATTGATGTTTTGCTCCGACAACCGGGATAATCAGTAATTGTGGCTGAAAGACAATGGACGGTGTGTCGTGCTGTGGGAAGGCATTTTCGGGGACCTCTGGCCGCTTGGCCGTGAGGTCAAGTTGTTTAATTGAAGTAACAGTAGTTGGCTGGCCCTCAGTCACTTGACATTATGGGATGCAGTCCTCTTTTACTTTCACACACCAGCAGTGGGCTCATGACAGGGGTCTTGCTCATCCTGAGTCCTTTGTGTAACGTGCATTTGCTGGCAACAGGTCATCCATCAGGTCATGTGTGTCTGAGGCCATAGGTCTGGCCTCTCTGTATGGTTCCTGATTCACCTCTGATTCACACAGCAGTGAACAGTGTTTTTCTAAACCTGGAGTAATCCTCAGTATGAGGAGTGATGGACAGTTTTCAGCATTCTAACTTTCTAACTATTTAAAGCATTTTAATGAAGAAATATCTATTTTTTTATTGAGCCCAAGTGGAATGAGGGAGAAAGTGTAATTCCTTGTTCATTTTCAGCCCACAACAGCTCTGATCTTCGTGTATGTTTATATTTCTGCGGACAATAAAGTGCATGACTCACCGTTTAATTGGTGATAAACTTTCAGCTGGCACAGGAAATGTAACAATTTATTTTAAGTTCACTGGGTCAATAGACAACAGCCAGAGCTGTTGTTTCTAAGGTCGGATGGATCAGAGGACAGTTTCCTGTTCCTCTTACCTATAACACACTTCTCTGTCAAGCATTTGGTAGCATAGAAAATAGCCAGCCAAGAATAAAACCAAACTTTTTGTGCGAAAACAAGGTTCAAATGTGTAGCTGTATTCTGTGTAATTGACACAAACAAAGCCTGTCTGATAAAGTAATTATTAACATGTTTAATGTTAGCACTGCTGTGTACAGTATGGGCTGTATTTGGGTAGTGCTATTGGACCAAAAGTGTAAATGTAAATACATTTTTGGTGTCAAAACTGAAGAGAAATAGAATTTCATTCATAATTTCCTAGTTGATTCAAAGTTAGATCACCACTCACCACATTATATTCACAGGAATTATGATATTTAGAAATTATTTTCCCAAACAATTTAAAGGTTTCTACAGTAGTGCTTTTTGGCACTGCGAATTACTGCTGTAATGTAATGAATAAAACTTGCTGCTAATAAGCAATGTCTCTGTGCATTGTAGGCATAACAGAGTAAGAAGAACACGCTCATTATTTATAATAAGGTTGGTGCATGGTTGGCATTGATGACTAGCTACTTCAGCCAACATGCTCAGAAAACTGGAGAACAAACCTGTTCTTGTCCCTCTACTAGAGAGTGGTTGGTGAATATGACACACATATTTCTTCTTTTCCCTGGGTTGGGTCTTCCTTTCCTCAGATAAGCAGGGCTTGTCCAGGCCCGTCCTGAATTGCATATGCAGCAGGGAACTATGAGCATGTCATATTGTTTCCATTTTAACAGTCTGTGGTGTAAATGGCAACGCAGACAACTTTATTTGTCTGTGCTTTTCTCATAAACCTGTGAATGAAGTTTTAAGGCTCAGAGGCCTACGCACTACTGGTTTGTATTATTACTGGACAGTTAGACAACTCAAGTTACTACAGTGTTTTACTGCGACTATCTTCTAAGAATGTAGGCAAAAATCCCCACAAACCACAAACCAGGATAAAACTCTCGCAAAACTCCCAAAGCCTATCTGAGTTATCGCCTAGGCAACACCGCTGTAGAGCTCAGGCAGACATATGGCCTCTGGTATGTCAGCTGCTTGTTTGCCTCTTTATGGTAGCACATAAACATAAAGGGAAAACACAGGTTTTATAACATTGTTAATATTTTTCAGAGGATATTAATCTAGTACTGGAACAAACTAACTGATTAGTGATTGACTTTAGATGAAATATCTTCAGGTAAAGGACCGCTGATTGGAAAAAGCATTTTTAAGATGTCACCTGGGGCTCTGAGAAAATGTGATTTCTTTTTTTACATTTCACGCTTACTCAAGAAAAGATTAGACAGAAGATTACTCAATAATGAAAATAATAGGTTGCAAGTATGTAAGTATTGAATATTATCTGACAACCATTCCTCTTTAACATCTATGCACATAACCTCCTGTGGAACAGTAATGGGGACAATTTTTCACATTCTTCAAATCTTTCTTCTAAAGTGTAGGCAGTCAAAGAACTCATGGCTTTAAATTCTCAATACTGAAATACTATTTATGGACTGACTTGTCCCTGTGTTACCTTGGTGATGAATGTGTCGCAGTGGTTGTGCAGGCAGACGGGATGTCTCTGTGATAGAGGAGGAGGTGTGGGTTTTGCAGCATCATCGCCTGTTCAGAAGGTGGATGCAGGAGTTGAATCTTTATATATGTGCTGAAGCCTTGACCGTAGTTCTATATCTGAGGTGTGAAATGCAAGGCTAGGACTTGCACTGCAAATAAGAGCACTTTAGTATTTCCTGGTGCTCAGACACATGCACTCAAACAAAAAGGTCAGGATCTGTTTCACACAGTACACATCCGTATTCTCTGTTTTCTTGAAATCACTTGTGACTATTTGTCATAGCAATCTATTGTAATCCGTTTAACTGGACCTGGTGACTTTAACAGAAGTGTCGTAACTTTTTTCATAATAGCAGGATTTCCCTCAGTGCAATCTGGGGTTCAGATACCACTCAGCGTAGTTACTGTCACCTCACATGAAACCCTGTGATGCTCTTGTAGTCTGCTGACGTCAGCAGCCACAATCATTAACTGCTTAGACTGTGATGAGAAATCAAAGCGGTCGAGGTGGCAGTCCAGATCCATGGTGTCATATGCATTCATCCGATGATGTGACATTTTTAAAAGAAAAGGGACATTGGCACACACACCCTTTTGTATGTGTGCATCTACTCCTACAACCAAGAAAGGCGTGGAGCCTCTCAGGGGTTTGTGATTAAAGTCATGGCTATGCTAGGGAGGTTTTCACATTAAAGGCTGCCAGAGGTTGTGGTCATCTAGACACAAAGCTGTACCCTCCATCAACCAACAAAAGCCCCTTCTACTGTTCCCATCTCCCTTGAGACAGGGCTGGGTTGAATTACCACTCTCCCACCCTCTCTTGCCCTGAGCCAACCCATCTGATAAACAAACAAACAAACAAACTGAGCCAGCTATCTCACGTTTACTTCAGATTATGGCTCAGAGCTAGGATTTTACACAGGAGAATACAGAAGTATAGGAAACAGAAACGCATTCTTGATGTGAAATTCTCTCAGTTCAATAGGGGTGGCTGAGAGTGGTGGTTTTCCTGTCAGTTAACCGATTCATACAGCGCTGCTAAATGAGCAAACTGCATGTGTGTCTCAATGAAAGTAGTGTCAGTACATTTATCTCACTGTTGTTGTAGATGAACAGAAAATAAGTATAAACACACTAGCTACCAGGATAATATGTAAAAAATATGTAAAAAACAAGTTACAGTTAGCTAAAGTTTGCAACTTGCATGCAGACATACACAAACAGTTCAAGTCATTTTGTATTGCTGACATTTAGAAAAACTTCCTCTTAGTCTGAAATCACAGAAAACACCAGGTCACTTCTGATTGGCTGACTACTATGGCTGCCATGGAGACCCCAGTATGGTGTGTGGTAAGAAACTCAGCTCTGTGTGTGTGTGTGTGTGTGTGTGTGTGTGTGTGTGTGTGTGTGTGTGTGTGTGTGTGTGTGTGTGTGTGTGTGTGTGTGTGTGTGTGTGTGTGTGTGTGTGTGTGTTGCAAATGGGCCCACACATGAGCCCTACATTCTTCTCTAACACACTGTCAGTGGGTGTGCACGGCCAGTTCACTACTCCCCAATGATTTTGCAGCTACTCCCACTTTGCCTGGAGGGGGGTTAGCATACAACCATTTGATCGTGCACCCTCAAAACTATTGAGGTGGATGGTTTCAGTTCTTAAATGTTCCTGCATGTATTCCCAGAAAAGTCAAAGAGTTCAATATTCCAAAAATTAAAAAAAGACAATGGGCCCCATGCAGCAACATTCTCTTAAATTTCTCTTATATTTTCTGCTATTTTCTGTTAAGAGAAGTGAGTAGTTGACAATTGCAATGCCCTCGCCTCACCCTCCCGTTCCAAATGTGTAGGAGAGACTGCAGTGGCTGTGAAACTTGGGAAAAACGCTGGGCTTTATCTACATTGCGTATACAAAGGTCAAATTTAATCTCAAATCTAAATAAAGACAATGCACTAAAAGAAATTTGACGTATGTTACTAATGTTTCATTCATGCCTTAGTTTAAGCATCAACCATGTAGCATCATGCCTTTGTTTTGAAAAGATGATTCTAATTTAGCTTAGAATTAACCAGGAGTGAGAGCTATGTAATTAAATAGTAATTAATGCTAACAGTAACAGTTTTACAGTAAAGTTGTCAGAGCTTGTTATACATCAGAAACAGCAAGAATTCTGAACGGTAAATCTCAGTGTGTGCAGACTAGGTTCCTGCCATATAGTTTTTGTCATAGTTTTTATGTGTAGGTCAGTAACTTGTTGGAAGCTGAATGCAATAGATGGCGAGTTGTAGAATACACCAGTGGTGCAACATCTGCTGACTCTGACTGGTTGGTTAGGACAGAAAACATAACAACACTTGTTCCCTGTTCACATATTTCATTTGATAACTAATTACCCCCAGCGCTGAGAAAGTCTAGTGTAACAAAAAGAAGTGAGGGCAAACCACAGATTTGGTTTTGTCTGTTGCTTATTTGTGAAGGGGCTTAAGTGGTTTAAAGGCCAGATTAAGTAAATGATAGCATAAAGCACACACGAGTGCATCGCACCCAAACAAAATCTCAAGCTATTAGGGAGATAGTGTACTAAATGTCCAGCAAACACGTTGCAATGGCAGTCTTGGTCTTGTTCTGTCCCTGAATGTCGGCCTCGTGTTGTTCTCCCTGCTGGTGTGTGAAGTTCTCATTGTGGCAGTGTTACCGTGTCAGATGGCAGCCATGTTCAGACCAGAGAAAAAATGTTTTCATGGACTGCCACGGACCATCAATTCTATTAAGGAGACTTGGCACAGACTTTTAGCTTTCATAGCTGTCACAGTAGGAGGTGTTGCCACGATTGGACTCTCTTTTTGCCCTGAACACGAGGTTATTCTCTCTCAGCGCTACAAGACATAATTTCTTGCCAGCCTCCTGTGTCCTTCTCAAGAAGCTATTTTTGGTATCAACTGCACACCAGGGGATTAATGAAACATTGGTCCTCACTTATGTATATTGCACTATTGTAACACCTGTTCAAAAAAATCATGAAGTCAGTCTCAGTTCTTTGTCCCAGTGTGCTATTGTTATTATCTTCACTTTCACTTCCTCTTATTGCTAGGTGGAAATAGAACCAGATAGATAAATAAACAGATGAATTCAAGTGTTTCGTGGATGGTATAATAGAAACCTCTTGGTTCTCTACTTAGGCCACAATGTAACTCTATAACAGTTAATAATAACAGTTAATAATGGTTTATTCTGTCCTAAGAGAATCAGGATGGGAAAGCTTGCTTGCTGCTTACCTGAATAAGTCAATGTCCGTGTAAGAGAAAGGAAAGAAGTGTTTGAGTTTCAGGTCACATGAGCCCCTGATGTGGGTATTGAGTGTCATTGTGTGGAAACACTAGATACAATGAGCCTTTAGGTCTAGGGTTAAAAGTATAACATTATACTTAGAGGAAGATCACTCCAGTAGAAAGTTGTGTCTTGCTTCCATTGAGTTCAAACTGTTTGCACAGTATCGAGGGACTCCCTGTAGGACCAGACGCTGTTCATCGTGATTGCTTTCTAGCCTCAAGGTCTTGGCAAATGAACTGCAGCACAGTGCTGTTTGCTCTCAGGATTGGATTTGAGGCCACACTTATTCTGCAACTTTCCCAAACATTGGTTCATTTTATTGGATACATTATATTTGTGTTTGGTATATAGAGGGTTTAATGGATCATTATTGATTCTGATGGCTTCTACCTTTTCTTTCTTGGTGACACATTCATAGCAGACACCTGTTGATTTCTTCTGCTACAAGTTGTGGTGAGGTGGGTGGTGACGTGTGAAAAAGTGACGTTAATGTGTCCTCTTGGTTGGGGCCAGGAACCAGAGTGTGAAATGTTCTCAAGACACTTAATGACATCAGTGATAAAATCCATAATGTGAAGGTGTATTTCAGCAAAGAAGTAAGTTGGGGGTTTTTTGTTTCCTCTTTGAGCAGAACCGTAAAGATGGTGACAAAATGTGTGACAAATGACTGTGATGCCGAGGTACTTTTCAACGGAGCTCTCTGGTTCTTAACAAACTGAAAAGAGGCCGATCTGGATGAATGGAGAGATCTGCTGCTTACGTCTCCACAATGCACCTTTCACTCCCTGTTTTGTAGTGAGTGTCCCTCTCATGTGTCAGTGAGTGTGTGCGCTGCATCCTCACCTGATGACACAGTTAACCTGACTCGGGAGGTATGCCAACAGTCCAACCAATCCCTCTACAGGCTCACTCACCTGTGCCACATTTTGTCAGTAGCTGGGTTCATGGAGCCTTTTGTTTCCACCAATAATCAGAATAGGAACTCATTTTAAGCTTTAATTTCTTGAATTTCCTTTTCGACTTTGAGCCTTTGAGCATTATCTTGTGAAACCTCAGGGAGTTGAAGACTGTTGACCACTGCGCCCAGGTCAATAAAAGTTACCCCAAAGAAAAACAAGTGACTGGTCCTGAATGCTCAAACGCTTGTGTGACTTAATGCTAGTGAGAGCTCACCCTAACTCCAGAGGATCCAATGGGATTATGGGATGTTAGGGAGATGGACACAGCACCCTCATGTGGATGTCTGTAACAATGACAGTTTTGCTATGTTTTGATTTCATTCTGCAGTGTTTCTGTGTTTTTCAAATGTTCAATTAAGTGTTGGGACTGTGAGGCAATGATTTAAGTGCTCGCAATAGTGTAATTCTGTACCCTTGGGTGAATCTTTGGCCCATTTTAATTTTCATTATATTTGTGCATGTCTATGCAGGAAGAGTAGGGCGAGCAACACGTTAGTAGAGCAGCAGCACCGGCTTCAGTGTGTGTGTGTTTATTGAGTTTAGGTAACTGGCTGAAAAATGTGGCTGCATTGATGGGACACTACCGATTTTACACATTAAGTTTAGTTTGCTTGTCATGAAGAATACCACTCAGCCTATGAACACAGTTCTACAATGACCTCTGTGGCTCTGGAGGAGCTATGTGAAGTAAGAAAAATACCCTGATGATCATAGTGATGTCATCTGAATCTTAATTTGGGTGTGAGACCTAGATTTGACAAGAAATCCGTGTTACAAACAGGAGGTTTGGGGTTTGAAGAAGTGGGAATTTAGGAGGCAGGGGAGATCTTAAAGAAGATGCTAATGAGTGGGAAATGTAGTATTCAGCATTTTTTTAGGTTAGGACTTTTTTAATATATATATTAATATAATTTATATATTTATTAGTATTACTATTAAGGGATATGACTACAGTTCTTCCTTAACCTCAACAATTAATGGGCTGTCCACAGAATGACAATAGACTAATGGTTACAATATTGGAAATGCAGCTTGTTTGTCGGTCTTACACAGATATGCTGTTCCCCTTTTGTTGCAAGAAGTGGCTGAGTCAGTGTTGGTCTACTTATCAAGCAAAAAAATTCAAAGCACTTACACGGTCACTCAAGAATTTATCGCAGTGTTTCGAGAAGTTGGTAAACCTTTATTACTGTGGAATACAAAATCATCCATAATACATCCAGTCTGTGGTTGCATCTCTACTGGAAAATTTGCTGGACTAATAGTCTCACAAATACTATTTTCCCCTAATAATGACTACTGGATGTCAAGTTCTTCTTATCCTGACTCACCTATTTATCTTACAGCTGTTTAATATTTCTGTCTTCCAGACACACTGAAGATCTTTACCTGAGCCCCCGAACTTGTGTTGACAGAAACTAAACACTAGAGTGCAGTAGTCCTTTATTTAGACATCAGTACCTTTGCCGTACTCCTTGCCCACCCTATTAATGGTGTGAGTCTGTGTGTGTGTGTGTGCGCACGTGTGTGTGTGTGTGTGTGTGTGCGTGTGTGTGTGTGTGTGTGCATGTGTGTGTGTGTGTGTGTGTGTGTGTGTGTATTTGACTCTGTAACCTGATGATGGCTTTGCAGTTTGTAGTCAGGCATGTGACTAAATCAGTCATATCAGAAATCAATTTGTCAAATAGATTCACACAAGGTGCCTTTGTGCTCATTAGTTTAGTTCCTCTATCTCCCGCTCTCTCTCTCTCTTTTTCTCTCTCTGTGTCTGTGTGTAGGGGCAGTTCTCCTTATCTGGTGTCTGTCCAATCACAGCACGATTCAGATGATTTCCACATTGACCTCAATAGATCAAAGTGAATTCAGCTGGCACAGGATGAATACTCTCTCTCGCATTCATACACACACACATACGCACTTTCCTCGATCTCTTTGTCCCCTATTCTGTCTTTCTCCTTGACACAAACCGGCACAGGATTATATTTAAGGGAGCTCCATCTTATCATAAGTCAGTGGCTGGTTTAATATAGAAACAGCTGACACGCACTGATACCGTGTGTCACAGTGGTCGGCTAGACAGGGCCGTTCCACATAATTGTATGGTGAAGGAGTTAAGGGGGAGATCCAGGGCAAATGAGGTGAGAGGAGATCTTGCCTGCCAGAGCACATGCTGTGGAGCACAAGCTCTCATGGTTTTCTTCTGCTTTGTCACTCAGATAGAATAGCTTAATGGTGAAAGCTCAGTTGTTGTTGAGAAGTGTTAATAATTGGTGAATAAAGTGGTGTAAAAAATATTCTTATAACCTAATAACCCACATAGGAGTAGAGGGAGAATAAATGGGAGAATCAAAGAAGTAATTGTTGGATGAATGACTCCTAGTGTGTTCTCACACTGATACTACCTAGAATTGATGGAGAAAAAATACAGTGATTATGACGAACACAGAGGACAGACAAAAGACTTATTTGTGCAGTTGAGATAAGAAACAAAACCCTTAGGGCTTATCACACCATTTCACTTTAAAAAAAAGAAAAGAAAAAGGAAAAAAAAGAATATAGCAGGCAATAACAAACAATAAAATAAATATGTCCCAGATGATTTGAGGCATTCCCATTTAACAAGCATACATTCATCACTAGTGCAGTCTAGGCTTTTTAATAATGCATACTCATTGCTCGCCCCCGCTGCTAGCTCCCCCAACCCCCCGAAACAAAGGGATGGGTCTGAAAAACAACTAGAGAATATCATCCATCTCCAAGGTGTAGAGAGTTCCTCACACAGGGCTGAGTGCTCAAGTGATGACACATTCATGATCCATTGTTGGAAAGGAAGTATAACTATATATATGTTTGGTATAGTAAGCTGTGATCTTTTGCACCAGCCACAGACATGGCATTAGTTGTATACATGTTTTCATTTTAGTTGAGTCAGGTTTCAGTGCCAGCTAGTGCAGGTACAGTAGAATTATTTTCATATTTATATCAGTTGTTTTTAGCAGTACTAGTAGCATGGCTTTATAGATAATACTGAAACACTGAAATATCTCAACTGGATGTATTGCTATGGCCACCAGGATTTTAATAACTTTGGTTATCCTTTAACTTTTTTAGAGTGCCATCATGAGGTTAACAGTAGAATTAAAAGTTTAAAGTTTAAGTTTAAAACATTATGATGAAATATCTACAAAATGAATGACATTCCTCTCAGCCCCAGCTGTACCGACTTAGACTACGTGATAGTAGACTCATTGTCTTGTTTGTTATAAATTGTAAAATATTTTGAAAGAAAAATGTAATTTGACTCAAAGAAATGTATAGCAGTCACAAAATAAATAGTAAATATTAATTTGTCTTTCCAGTATTTATTTGATTTCATCCCCTCTTTTTGCCAAGACTAGTTTTATTTAGCCTAAATAATTTGTAAACCTCTGAATTATGTTTCGCTCCAGCGCTTCATTAAGCTTTTTTTGAAGCCACTCATATGGAAATACAGCTGTGTACTTCCTGTGTGTGCAGTCCCCAACCCCTCTGACTCTCACATACATACACTCTCAAACCAGTAGTGCTGGAAAACATTTTAAAGTGGCTGGGTGGGTGGGAGGGTTGCAGGAGCAGGTTGTTTAAAAGGTGCAGATCAAGCTTTTAACATTTCCAGTTTACTTAATTCTCATCTACCAGTTAGTGTTCCAGTGCCAAGCACAGGAGGAACGATGGGGGCAGAGTGGCTCCAGACACATACACACATACTGCCACCCCTCTGTGGATGCTGCCCCGAGAGATAGAGTGGGGTGGTGACTGGAAAATTAGTGCTATCAACAGACCCACTCCCCCCCTAGTCATACCCCAGGCTAGGGGTTGGGGTCGAAATGTTAGAGATGAGTAAAATGGGTAGATGTGGGTGGGGTTGGTTGAGTGGGGTGGGGCAGGGGTATCTGGGCAGAAGAGAGAGGATGGAGGGGTGTTGAGAATGGTGGGTGGCACTTTGATTGGCTGGTGGGCTGCTACGCTACCTAATTACACACACACGCGCACACGCACACACACACACACACACACACACACACACACACACACACACACACACACACACACACACACTCAGACTGGCTTGCAATGACCACCCTCATCCTCCAGACTATATGACAGGAAATCTTTACCTATTGAAATTCCAAGTTAAGTGCCTGCAACAGTTGCATAAACTGATCAATCTACAGTCTGTTCATGGAGGCTGAATAGTGATCATTGCTATGATTATAATGGTGGTGGTAAATTTCCATCCATATCCGATTAATATCCCGTACGTTATGTTCGTAGATTGATGATGTTTTTATCCACTTTTAGTTTTGACTCCCTCAGGTAGTAAGTAGAAGCTGTTTTTTTTTTTTTGATTCATAGAATAAGGCCTATTTACGCCTTCAAAAGAAAGCTTATTAAGGTGGCCTATTAAGCAGTTTTTCAGTAGAAACAGTAGAGTGAATAATCTAATTTCCTGCAGGAGTTGTTGGTGCAGAAGACCTCTAACTCAAATTTGACTTTGTGAAATCTAAATATGCCTTTGAGCATCATGCAGTACAATGGGTTGCTCACAGTGGGATGACATGTACGATCAAAGGCAAGTATTGATTTTTTTAAGGCTTTTTTTGTGTGTTGTCGGCCATATTTCTTGCTGTACTGAGTAATGATGTATTGTCTTTTTGTGTTACACCCACACTAGTTACACACACTCACGGGATTCTCTGCAATAGTCCACAAGAGGAGACCATACGAGTTGTATTCAGACTCCCCCTGCCCTTACAGTGATCCGAAACAATGCACCTGCTTTCCTGGGAAAACCAATTTCGGTATGGAGACATTTAAAATTAAGATGGCCTGAAGTCTAGATCCTATCCATCCACTTAATCCACCTGCCCCAGCCTTTATGCCAGCGCGCACACACACACACACACACACACACACACACACACACACACACACACACACACACACACACACACTCATAGAGAGGAGGGCTGCCGCTGAATGTTGACCTTTATGGAAAATGAACCATTGTTGTTGCATTAGAGCCAGACTGCCCCCCCCCCAAATCTGCAACTAGACAGACACTTCAACTGTTCTTACCTGAACCAACTGTGCAACCTGGTTGGCTGTGCATGTTGGGTGTTTTTCTGTATGTGTGTGTCAAAGATTGTTGAGTTAGTAATGGCCCTTTTTACTACACAGCTTGACTGTCTATTAATATTTGATAAATGTACGTTTGTGATGCTCCAGGAAGACATGCAGCTTGGTGTGTTTGCATATATGGTGTGTGAATGTGTGTGTGTGTGTGTGTGTTAGAGCATGGCATGTGTGTGTTTTCTTTGTTTGGCTCTGCCCCTTGAATGATGAGGCCTTTGGGAGGGGGAGGTGGGCAGCTCAAAACCAAAGAAGACAGGTACATACACATACAAACACACACATTAGTAGAGCTATAGCTGTGTGTTTGTGTGTGTGTGAGAGAAAAAAACCTATTGTCCCAGATTTAAGACAAAGGATGTGTAAGGCTGTACAGTAGATAAATCTATTTTTGATGAAGTAACACTCACTCACTAGTCTCCTCTGCCTGCTTGGGTTTCCCCATACATTACCACCCGTGTGTGTGTGTGTGTGTGTGTGTGTGTGTGTGTGTGTGTGTGTGTGTGTGTGTGTGTGTGTGTGTGTGTGTGTGTGTGTGTGTGTGTGTGTGTGTGTGTGTGTGTGTGTGTGTGTGTGTGTGTGTGTGTGTGTTTTGTCATGTCAGTGTGATTTTCCTCCTTCATAATGACACATTTATATTCATTAATAACCCTGACATACATTAACACATGCAGGCTTACATCAAATGCCTTGACACACAAACGCACAGATATGACCTCTGGCTAGTTGAGCTCTGGGGGTGCCCTGTTGTTGAATGTGTGTGTGTGTGTGTGTGTATCCTCCAGCTGGCACATAAGAGGTCTGTAGCCAGACAAAGAGTGGTGCTCGGGGCCCGGTGCTCTGCCTGTGCAGGGTGCAGGAGGGGAGGGGGGGTTTCTCCTGTCAGCCTTTGTGTCCTAATTGAAGTTTTTCTGCCTCTCAACCCTCCCGTCTTTCCTCCCCCATGCTGGTTAGAGGAGGATGAAGGGGGGAGGAGTGGACCTGCCAAGGGTTTGAGGGGAGGGTTTCATATCAGGCTTTGTTGCCGCTGGCACGATGCTCATCTTTACTGTCCCTCCTCTGTAACACATCAACACGTTCATAAACACAGAGATAGTTGATGAAAAGAAAGGGCGCTGTGTGGTGATGCTGTCAGCTGTGTCTCCGAGAACAGGATGCAACAGGAGAGCTAATGTGCCAAACGAGCTAATGTGCCCATTAAAACCTGACAGAGAGATAATTTGAAAATCAATAAAGCAGACTATGAAATTCTTAATTGTATAATGACAAAATGTGATTTGTTTGCTTTCCTAACTTGATGAAGGTTGTGCGGTAACGCAATTTCTGAATATTGAGGGTTTAAAAATGTACTCATGTCATTGTTTTAACGTAGATATTGCCAGATATCATAAAGAAAATGTTGGAGGTTGACATGGAAACATTGATTAAAACAAATTTTATGAAAGGATTTTAATATCTAAGTCACTTCCTAACTGAATGACTGCCTCTGTTTCACACACAGCAGCTCATTGTTGTGTGTGACAGTCAAGCGGCAGTGATCTTGAGCTGATCGTGTTGTGCATTTCCGACTGTCACACATAAGAAGAACCCCCCAAAAGCTATACAAACCTTCCTCCTTAAATTTGAACATATAGAGTTTGATTTGGAAATCAAAATAAATGTGGGCTGCGATTGCATTCTCGAGATGTTTTACAGATGTCAGGGTCTGGACAGAGCTGGACCAGAACAGCTTTTTAGTACACTGCCCCTTGCACCTGAAACAACGCACAAAAAGAGTTTGTGTGAGGTCAAGCAAGTTTTAAAGAATCTGGGAAATGTGCTCCGGGTGAATGATTTTTCTTCCAACTTGTAACATTGTTTTTAAAAATTTGGATAGACGTGAAAACGCAAATACATGTATATGTATATGCATCTTAGCACCAACAACATAACCAGGCAAAGGCAACTATGCCTTTGCCTGGTTATGTTGTTGGTATTGTTGCAACATTGTTTTTATTGGGACAAATGGGGCAGAGGATGTTATCTTGTGGATAAAGACAAAGCGAAAGAGAATAAAAGCAGTGAGAGAGATGGAGAATTTAAACTTAAGAGTCTGTTTTTTTTAAAAGGCTCTTTTACAAGAGGGCAAAATAAAGCAGTTGAGTTGCTACAACAAGGAGCTATTTACTTAAAACATAGAAAGAAAAAGAGACAGTGAAAGTAGCTTTGGATTTGGCATTCATTCAGTGACAGAACTTAAAGAGAGAAGAGCAGAGAGACAGAGAATCTGCCAGTTAATTCACATTGACACAAGCTTTATTGGTACACAGTCATTATGCATCTCTGAATTCCTGCTTCTGCTCAGAGAGAGAGAGAGAGAGAGAGAGAGAGAGAGGCTGATGAGCCATTCGCGCAGAGTCGAGAGAGAGAGAGAGAGACAGAGAGAGAGAGAGAGAGAGAGAGAGAGAGGAGGGGTGGATGGGAGTGAGCGAGCAAGCCAAAGGGAGAGAGGGAGTGCTTCTCCCTTCCCCTAGCAACGGTCGGCGGTGGTCGTCTCCAGCCTGTTGTTTTCACTCTCTCTCTGTCATACACACACAGGCACACGCACCACTCACTCTTACACTCCTTCTGCGGCTCGCTTGTCTGCCTGTTGGACCCCGGGGTGTCTTTTGACATTATTTTTTTCTCCAAATGATTCTTTTTGCTTCTTCCTGCGAGATGAAGACTGTTTTTCAAGGATAAGGAAAAGAAAGGAGGCGACGCGAAAAGCAGCAACAGAGAAGGACGTAAGAAATAAGAAAGAAGCAGAGTAACTGAGATAGGGAGAGAAAAGGAGGATGGAGCCCCTCAGTGCTCGTGGCCTGCCCCGGCTGTCCTGGATCGACACCCTCTACAGCAGTACGTATCCCTCCATCTGTCTATTTACTCCTCTCTCCTCACATCGCTTCCCATTTATCTTGGCGCTCGTCTTTACCTCTAGCCATTTTACCCAGCACCCCCTCCTTCTCCATCTCATTGGCTGCCTGTTCGTGTTACAAAAAGAGCTACATGCACACAGAGAAGACTTTGCATTTTCTCTGGACTTCCAATTAGCGTGCATCACTGTGGCTGTCCATTACAAGACGGTCTACCACCCCCCCACTCCCTTCCCCAATAGTGGCAACAACTCGTGTCTGCTGTTGTTGAGCTTTTTGCTGGCTAGTAGGTACGGAGGCAAGGGAAAGCCTGGAGAAATCTAGTGTGGGAGAGTGTGAGTCATGCTTACAACCTGGAGGTAGAACTTTATGTTCCAACCTATTGAGGACACAAGCTGTCTGATGTTGAATTTTTAATCTGCTCTTTATTGTGTTCTTCATGCTGTGCTGGAGAGACACAGTCTGACATGCCATACTGTACACTGGGTCACTTTGGCACTGTTTTCAGATCAGGCGTTAGCAGCACTTTCAGGTTACGATGAGAAACAACAAGTTAGAAACAATTCCCTCTGCTTTTTTCCCCCCTAAATTAACGAGACCTTGATTTATTTATTTTTATATACTTTATACAAATGCAACTTTTTCTATGAAAGGAATATTTTAATGTGGATGATGTACATAGAGCAGAATGTTTTTTTATGCTTTAATGTAGCGCAGTGAGTGTATACCACTTTGCAGTGATTAGACACATCCCATCAGGCGCAGCTGTGATTCTCTGTTGTTGCTGCTGAGACGCTGTGTGTTGGGAATTTTGGGCACCTGACACAGCCTTTTGGGATTTGCTCTGCTGTGTCACCATTGTTATAATCTCAACCCTAACCCTTAATCTGCAGAGAGGAAGAGAATGGGAGAGGAAGAGGAGACGGGTTGGTGGTGTTTGAGTTTTTGGTGATACAGAAATTTAAAGAAAGAGAGAAAGAAACCCTAAGTACAAACATGTTGTCAGAGGTGTGTTCGGTGGGCAGCCGTTAGAGGTCTGGGGACTGTCACAAAGACACTGAAAGCAGCTACATAGTGTTATAATGTTATTACACTGTACAGTCATCTGCCTCTTTATAGGTTAATTACAAATAATAACACAAGTGTATTATCTTATACATTATTATTTCTATAATTTAGCGCTCATCTTTTTGCTGATTGTGGTATGATGTAAGTGAATAATCACAAGACAAATATATTTGTGGTTGTGGTGTGACAACTGAGCTACATATTTAGTTTGATGGGAATGCTGTTTCACTAGAAAGAAGTTAAAAGAAATAGTTGACTAGTTGGGAAATACGCTTATTTGCTGAGAGGATGAGAAGATTGATACCACTCTTATAATCGTATTCTAAATCTAAAGATAGAGCCACCATTATCATTAGCGTAGCAAAAAGACGGAAAGCGGCTGTCAGAAAGTAAAAAATAAAAAGCCAAAATCCACCTGCTAGCTCCTTTTTAAAGCTCACTAATTATAATGATCGATCTCATTTATTTAATCTGTATGTCAACTGAAGCGTAAAAACGTCATGCGCAGTGACTTCCAGTTAGCTATTTCCTCCTGCTCCCAGTTGCGAGACTTGAGGGACGCTACTGTCTCTGGTTAGGCAGCCTACTGACTTTGTTTGTGGTAGCCTTGCTAGCAGATTTTCTGCTTCTGCTATAGAAAGAGGTAAATAATGAAGAAACACTTAACACACTTGTCAAAGTCTCAACAACTAAAGCTTGCAATTAAATTAAAGCAATTAAAGACTAAGCTTGTGAAGCAGCCTGTGTTGTTTCTTTTTTTTTCTTCTTTCACCTCGATTTAGTTTTGACAATTGTGATGTCAACAATGCAACTTTAAATTATGAAATGATCATGAAAAACAAACTAAAGATTTGTAACAAAATAATCTTCTAAAAAATCCATTATGATTATTAATGATTAGCATAATTACATGAAATAATTAATATAGTTAGTCTGATGACAAACGTAATTTTCAGTTCCTATAGAAATGTGAACATTGCAAAAATCTTTGTCAAACCCACAGTCTGTTTGGCCCTATTAGATAACATCAGCATGAGCAATCCGCATGCACCAAACATGCTAACAGATTAACTGACTAACGGTAGGGCTTGCTTGGCTAACACCATTGGTCATGTGACCCTTGTATGCAGGTCACAGATGTGAGGGTCCCCCCTAATCACCTGCTGGTTCTAGCTTCATATTCAGTGTACAGACATGAAAGCGGTATTGATCATCCAACTCTCAGCAAGAAAATGAATTAGTATGTTTCCCAAGACATCCAGATATTCCTTTTAAAGTGGGTTTATTTACTTTGTTTTGAAGGTGGAGCAATGTTTTATAATATTGGCCTTCTTAATTGAACACCATTATGTCCCACTACCTGTGAATGCATCATAGCATTGAATTATCTCAGCAAATTAGTCCACTTAAAAAAATGGATTAGGTCAGTGTAACTAGATGATAATGAATTTTGATCACTGGGGACTGTATACTTAGTCTGTGTGTACTATTTTGATATTGCTATTTTGGTTCTGGCATTTGCTGTGAACAGAAACAGAATACATCATAAGTTAACACCTAATGTGCTTTAACACATTTGAAATTCTGTGAGAGGATGGACGTGTACAATAGGAGATAGACTATTAACATTACAACGGGCTCCATCCAGGCTTTATTATGAGGGAAAAGAGCACCCTCCTTTTATGCACCTGTCATTTCATCATCCTTTTGCTTTCCAACCATCCTTTATTCTATACTTTATGTGCCTCTGTGTTTGAATTGAACAAATAAACTAGTATGTCAAGGGCTGCTGAATTTACCCCCTTCCCCCACTCAGGGGAATAAAAATACACCACTTTTGTGAGCTTTTTGAAGGCTACTGTTAAGCACACTCCCTCACTACCACTATACTGACCCTGAAACAGCCCATTCACCAGTTTACAGGCTATAACGCATCAGCACACAGCAGACCTAACTGTGGAAGATGACTCATACCTGGCTGTTAATGCTGTGTGACGATCCAGTCCCACCCATATATATATATATATATATATATATATATAAAGTGTAGTTGAGTGCAGTGTAGTGGATTACCAAACATGAGGCTGTAATTGCATCCTTTCTCTTCAGCAGCTGAAACTGTGTTAATGGCTCAATAAGCAGTGACCACACATCCTTAACTCCCTGAGTAAAGTGGGAGTGGAAGCTCTAAACCACAGCCGCCTTGTTCCCCCAAGAGGGCGAAGTCTTTGTGTTCAGCTCTGCTGTTAGGCCACAGCTGACCAAGGCAACATTTTTTTCAAGCTTTTCTATTCCGCTACATCTTCTCATAGCACTGTTTGTTGTATACAAACTAGTTTTGAAGGTCACAAACACACATTTAGGCATGTGCATACAAATGGCATGAATAAATAAAGACAAAAAAAAATAACAGCTGCTCAAGCTTAAGTTAAGGCACAGAGCAATATGCACTCACATTAGTGTAAGTACACAAAACACACTCCCAAACAAAATCACTGGCCCAGACCTCTCATCAGTCATCCTCTGCCCCATTTGTCCAGTCAGCAGTGTAAGTGGTAGACTCCCAGGCGGCTATTAGTGTTTTTGTGTGTGTGTGAGAGAGTGTACATGTGTGTGTCCGTTACAAATACTTCAGTACAACACTCTTATTTTCGCTTTCACCCTTTGCTTTTTTACCTTTTTTTTTCTTTTCTGAGCTAAGCAGTTCATGTTTTTTGAGTGCGTTTGTCACATATACACACACAAGGTCTATTAGTTTTATTATATTCGGTAGCAGGGTAAAAGGTTTTTTTTTTACACATGATCTGATTTTAGAAGCATTTTGGTGGTGCATTGTCTCCATTTTCTGTCTCTAACCAGTTTATCGGTTAGTCTGGTATTGTGTGTCATATTTCTTTGTTGCTTCAGTTTTTTTGTACATTTAAAACATCAGCTTTGTGCATTTGTGTGTTCCACTCATGAAAAAGTGCCTAAATTGCACCAAATTTAGACCAATATTTTGTCATGTTCGCTCGTATTTTTATTCATGAGATATTTTTTGAATATCAAACAGGAAAAAGGCTGTTCTCAAGCTCCCGTATGTGATTATTCAAGATCACGTTTTCCTCCAAGCCCATAATTCCTGTGCATGAACTGCAGTTCTGTTGCCATCAGAGTGGCAGACTGACTCTGACTTCTGACTCTGGCAGCCTGTGCTGTAACCTTCAGAGAATTAGCCAGACTCCTCTCTGGCTTGCTTCAGTGCCACGTGATGCTAAAGCAACATCAATGGATAGCTAGGTTATGTAAGAGCCAAAATATGGGCATTTTTGGCATGGCAGAGCCAAGGTGGCACGTGCACATACACGCATGCACGTATGTCAAAACGATTTTCCCTAATCCGAGTCACAGTGAGGAAGGCTTGAATGTGTGCAGCTCTGAGGGAGCATTAAAAATAAATCTATCCTCATTTCTGTACATCCTGTCAGTGTGTTGGGGAGTCTTTGGGTTCAGCCCAGCAAGCCATACTAAAATACAGCTGTGTGAGTCAGGGCGGGCCGTTCACCAGGTTGTAAGGGGTTAATATGTGCTGTGTAATCCCTACTTTCTGTTGCCAGTTTTTTTTCAAATAGTAATATGGAATAACATGTTTTTTTGGGGCGAAGTAATCTATTATCTGTCCTGGTGCCATACAACTAGTTTACTCTAATCATAAACTGTAGAAAAACAGGAGTATGTGCTGACTTATAGGTCTCCAAATCCAAATTTGGGCAGCAAAGTGGATCCTGTTTGGAGATGATGTTGGAAAAACATGCACCACGTGACAACGTGACCACCAGAAATAAACACTAAAGTATAACGTACCTGTCATGGGAACATGCTTCCAAACAAATGCCTATCATTTTGTTAGAGAAACATTTTCTAAATCACCATCAAGACACACATAAAAGAAATTACTTCTTGTGAAAAAACACAAATTAGTTTCTCTTTGATTGCTTCAGGATGAGACCCATTGGCTTCGTCACTCACCCTTGGCTGAGCAGAGGTTTTTCAGAGTCAGAAGTTGTTTTAATGTGATGCTTAGGACTTCAGCCTAATTAACAAAAATATTATGCGGCATGAATGCTAACAGTTTTTGGGTTAGGCCTCCACATTTCACCACACAGCGATAGCTTTCTCTGGCTGTCAAACGTTTGGTCTGGTTCCCCTCTACAGCTGTGATGGATGGAGCTGGCTAGCTGCTCCTGGCTGACTGCAATCCAGTCCCACTTCTGTCTTTAAGTGTTTAATGTTAGTAGTTAGTTGGCTGTCACATGGCCTGCTTCAGCAAACAGGGGCACAGCAAAGTGATTCTGGATAGTTTCCCAGCAGAGTGTCGTAGGGGAGTTTAATACAACTAGGGGATGTCTCGTTTATCACTCCCTACAAAATCTATTTTGTCCAAACCACCCACATCTCTCCTCCTCAGTCTCTCTCTCCGTCTCACTCTGTTTGAATAGCCAATGGCTATCCCCTCAGTGCCTGCAGAAACATGTCCAGATCAATGGAATCTGAGAGTGTTTCCAAACATGTCATTTGTGGCTTGACCACAGAGAACACAATGCAACACAAGCCAAATATTCCACTTTGCACTGAGCTTTGTCACTGAGCAAAACTGATTTGAATATAGTAAGGCAGTGCAGCAACAAGAAGTCTTCCTCGCATACGGTCATGACACCCGGGCGAACCATTATCGGGAATCAAACTACCTCTCTCTACGGTTGTAAGATTGTAAATGCTTGATCATACCATTATCAATCAATTAATTGCTGCTGCAGCATTAGTCACTATAAAACTGTTACTATGTTTGTCCGCTAAGTGTGCAGACAGAGTAAGGTTTTGCTTTTCAGGAACGGACCTGTTTGTTGTGTAATTTGAACTGTGCTGTCAAGTCTTGGATCATTGTCTTCCCTCTGTACAAGCTCCCCCATTATCCTGATCAATAGATGAAGCTGTTCCTTCCCTTTCACTGTACTGTAGCTATAGAAACAGACTGTTCTCTCACACACATACTGAGCAGGAGAAGGAATCTGAGTCAGCCTAAAGCAGTGTTGTTATGTAATACAATCATCTGTACTGCCTCTTCCATGCCATGCTTTTCTGCTTTGTGCTCAAGCATCTTCCTCCCATTGGGTCTGGTAAGGGGTTCATGCTTATGTAATCAGCTTTATGTTCTTCAAAACAGCCAGGAAACAGTGATGTGATGCTGCGGAGGGAGAACTAAATGCTCAGTGCTTTGAGTTGAGTTAACAATTTAACTGATGTTCTTATCCAGAGACCTACAATCCCACCTTTATTAACAGATACAGCCTCATTAAGGATATCTTTACTCCTGTATTATACTACAGAAGATAGTACACTTTATATAATAACACATCTGTGTCCACATATTGTGGCTGCAATAGAGAAGAACACCCCATTATCACTAAGCTGAAACTGTGTAGTTGCACACTATTTGCCAATGTAAAATTCTGGTGTCTAGTGGTATTTTTTTTTTCTCCACCCAAAAGGAAGTCACAAATGGAAATTTCAATCAAATCAGTTTACTGAAAAGTCTGTAATTACCTGTCACAGCCACATATGGGCCAACAATTTCATACCGGACAGCATACAGATTTGTGTGGATAGACTAGAACTGTATCATTTAGTGAAACATATAAATCGTCATTTGCCTGTCTTTCACTCTCCATTAGTAATCATGATTAGTCTTGATTTGAATATACATTTTCTGACCATGCATACATAACTACAGCTTGGGTTCTAACTGAAATAAACCAATATGTCTTAGGTCTACAGGTCTGGATACTGAACTACCATATAAAGCTATACACATTTATAATAACTGCAGCTGTAATGAAGAGTCAGCCCCATTAAAACGTGGATATGGTTAATTTCTCACCGTTACAAGTGAGTGAGTCCAGCTGAAAGGAGTGAAGGAGAGTTGGCGCTAAGTCGTAGCATTAACTTAGCTGCTCGCTCGCCCACATCCCTGCTGGGGGTTTTCTCCTCTGTGTCAGTCAATGACAACCAGGTGAATAATAGATGAAGCTTTTGGCTCATCTGAGTATGTTGTTGTGGCATTTTCACACACAGCAAATAAACTAGAGCAAAGACCTCACATATTACTGGGGCTGAACAATTTTTGTATCCAAGCTATCCATATGCGAGAAGAGTCTGACAACTTATAAAGCAGCGTTTCACCAACGTTTTTTACACCGCATACCACCTCAAAATATATTAGCCTCTCTCTAAGATCATAGAAGATTATTTCTTGTTTCTTGTTGTTGAATCCTGAACAGAACGGGTTCAAGAACCAGAGCTAATTTGGGGTACTAGCTGATCGACACATGTTCCCAATAGTTTCCTTTGGAGCCACGATTGCAGTGTTTTTGAACCATTTATTTTACCTTCACTTACTGTCTTACCATCACCTTTTAGCCTTGACTAATCATGGATATGTGACTACATAGCAGGGTGTTATTTAAAATAATAATAATAATATTAATTTATTTCATTTTAAAATGAGATTCCTCCACTAGAGGCAGCTCACATACCATCGGTGGTACACGTACCATAGTTTGAGAACCAGTGCTATAAAGATTAATGCTGACAGATCTGAACAGTTTGAGCTTCTAACTGTAGCTTCAAGTCAGAGCTTGTGTTATAACTCATAATGTCTTTCCATAATAATTTGATGATAGAATATGTAGGTGATTCCAAACTCTACTCAGCATAAATAACCTTATAAATAAATATTACATACATACAGTAAGTACATACTCTGACTCACAGACTTAACTTAGCTTGATAACTGGGCTCTTGCTGTTTGAACATTTTTAAATTGTAATTTTGATATAAAAACTAATAGTTACGCCTCAGATCATTCCATTTAGCACAGAACAAGGGTTAACTTGTGTTTCCTAAACAGTTGGCTGTGTTTGTTCATTCGCTTTTTCTGTGTGTGCTTGCTTGACCCCAAATCAACTTTGCAGTCAGTGTTTTGCATAGAAATGGAGGAATCATGGAAACCTGGTTAACTGAGTCTCTTTTTGCTATCACTAGAATCCCTTGTTTAAGCTGAGCTATAATCTGGCTATAACACCTCAAATAGCAGCATTAGCTAGATTCTCCTTTCAATGCCAGATATCTTGCCATCTTTATGTGGGTGAAGCTCCGAAAAATCCTTTGTTGTGCTTGATGTTAGAGGGTGTGTCATGTGTCTGAGTGTGTTTGTGTTCTGCGAGTCTGTGGGGACCTTCACCATGTCCTTAGGGGCTAGAGCTGTGTGTGTGCGTGTGTGCGTCTGGTATGTTACTATGGACAGCAGTCATCCTGTAGGGCTATGGTAACCACCAACCCCTTCTTCTTTTGCCACCCATGCCCCCTTTCCCCTCAGCCAATCGGCACAGAGTAACACCACCGTCCCGGCCAATGGCGTGGCTGGCCTGTTTACATGCTCCCGGAAGGCAGGGGCGAAGATTAAGCATTCAGGGTAGTCGAGCGAAAGAAAAAAGCGGAGGGCAAACGAGGGGAGGAGAGGGGGAGACAGGAAAGGGAGGATGAGGCCATTATGAGTTGAAAGGGCTGATGGATGCGCTCCAGCAACGACCAGTCACCCAGACACACTCAGGTGAACAAACACATATAGGTCATATATCAACTCAGGTCTTCTTAAATGGACTCAGACCGCATTCTTAAATCATCAATATAAATCTGACTCTATACATGTTTGGCTGCATGTTTACAGCCTGTATTAGAAGCTGTCAAACCAAGAATCCATCAGCCTGCAGGAAGTAATTTTTCCCTCACATTTTGTGTGTGTATGTGCGTATATGTTTTCAAGCATGTTTGTGTGTGTGTGTATCATTAAAGATTAATGGCCCCAGTAAGGGTTGGCCTTCTGGTCTCAGTAGGTCATCTTTCTGCTGGGGTTAAAAGTGGATGTTGACACCTTCAGTGAGAGAGGGGAGAAAGATAACAGAAGAAATAGAAACATCCAGGCAGGTTGAGGGATTAATACATCCTTTTGAGAGGTGTTTCATGGGAGATGGTGGGACTATATGGGGGGGGGGATGCTTAAGTGAGCTTGTAATCTACAGTATAATGGTTGTAAGTGATAGTAAGAGGTACCAGAGAGAAGCATGCTTTTTTCCATCCTTTGTAAATGTAAGAGATACTGACTTATGCTTACTTATTAACATTTTTGAAGTTTATTTATTCATCATCATGGCGAGGCCACTATTTTAAACCACTGTCCACTGTTTATTCACCACTTAACTGTGACCTTTTGTAGATGGACCAAACTCTAAATCAATTGAGTGGTATCCACAAGGTCTCTGTCTAAGGTGTGTGTGTGTGTGTGTGTGTGTGTGTGTGTGTGTGTGTGTGTGCGTGTGCGCGCAGTGTGCTGACACACTCATGCCAGATGGCTTTGTGTCTCCAAGCGCTCTCTCAGTTTATCAGGCATCATGCTGCATCCCCTCTTTATCTCTTATCTCTTCTGTCACTCTTTCCAATCTCTCGTTTAATAGAGATCTCTTAAAAGAAACTCCTGAAACAAATACTGAGGTCATTGCCTGTAAAGTCTGTGCTTTAGTTTTCACTCATGGGAAAACAGGATGGTTGTTGTCATGTAAGACACCTTGTAGTTTTTACTGCTCGGCAGTAACAGTTGGCTAATGGTTGGTGACTATTAGAGGAGAACAGAAAAGCATGACTGCACAATCGTGGGAGAACCAGAGAAGTCTGCAGAGAAGCCTATCCTCAATTAGATTAACGATGTGCATTTGGTCTGTACTTTTCTCATTTCCCCTTATGCAGGTGTTTCTCTGCATACCTGCACTCCAATCAAAGCTCTAGGGACAGAGGAGCTGCTGCAACGTGGGATTGTTTTCAGCTCTTTTTTCTGAATGGTGTACAGTTTTTCCCAACTCTTGATCTAGTTTCATAGACAGCCAGATATCTACCGTCAGAATTTAGCATTGAGTAAAAGTGTGCAGTTATTCAATTTTGCATTCAAAAGGGTTTTATTGGATAAGCTGGCACTGACACAACTAAATTGCTCTGTTTAAAAGCAATAACTGTTTGGCCCCAGAGGTTTCTAAACCTTAAAAATAAAAATAAGTACATAGATATCTGGCTTGGTATGGTGCAACCATGTGCAATAGTTTCCACAGCAGTGGAGGTTGCTATACACATGCTGATGCGGCACACTGTTAGCGGATTTCTATTTTAACATTTCAAAGTGACTACAATGACATTATTCTGACTAATTATCAAAATAACTTGCTTGGAGCTCTTTGACAAAAGACTCCATAAACACTTTTCCCACAACAGTTTGGGGCTTATGATCTCTATAAGCCAAAAAAAATCTGTCTGAAAACTTCCTTATATCCTCATATCCCCATAGACTGCTCAAATAAATGATAAAATGGCCTTGTAAGAAAGTTTTATGTATTCTCACTTGGAGTGCACGCCCACACACTGCCAGTTAGTTTTTAATCTTCATGTTTCTTTTTGGCTAATTAGTTTCCAGATAAATTTCTTCTTTGTCACTTTCTCATCGATTTTTCGCGCTCAGTTTGGCTCCTGAAGGAGTGGGTCTCTCCTTTTCATATCAAAGAGTCGCTCTTTTCTGCCTTTCATTTATGGTAACTTTAATGGTGACAATGTGATATGAAATATTAACCTGTCTGAGCAGCACACCACTGCTCAGGGCTTCTTTTCTATCTGACACACCTAGAGTGTATCAAACTCACTGCCTCTAATCTGCATCATATTTCTCTAATTGGACTGAAGAGTGCAATAAATAGACACTACAATCACTGCTGGGGTTGCCCTGAGGGCTATCGACAGCCGCTTGCATTTTAATAGCCTCACTCGTTGTATCTCTTTTGTTTCACTGCACGGTTTGATACACTTTCCATTAGCACATGCCCACGAACAAATTCAGAGGGTACTGCTGCACACTGAGGTGTAGATGCCCACACAGTAGAGCTGCTGTACAGTACATTGCTGTGCTGAACGTGGGTGTGTGTTGGCAGAGAATTGCTCCACAGTACATGTGGAGGATTGATTTCCTCGTACCTGCGTACAAACACAGGGAGGGCGGTACAATGTGGGACGTGGGAGATAAAATACGGTGGATTAGTAATGGTTGTGTAGCTGTTTGTGTCTTTTTGTGTGTGTGCATAGGTGTGTCTGCACTTGAATGTGACTTCCTGTGTGTGTGTCTGCAGACAGACACGGTTTCGGGCCCCGTGTACGACAGTGGTTGTCCAAATCTATGGGAGCGGTGGGTTGTATCCAACCAGTCCGAGCCTTGGGGATTTAGACTAGCTAATTACAATGTATAGTGGCTGGCTGCCATGGTAACATTGGTTGGTTGGGTTAGGGGGCTGCAGGGATCGGGGGGGAACAGCAATTAATGCATGTGGCTGTGCAGCGGAGGGGGTCCTTATCTCTTGCTGCCTACAGGCATATGGCACGTGAAGATATGCAGCTGTGGTAGAATTGTCATTCATTTGAGGTATAAAGGGGCAGTATTGCCTTTTATCGGACTCTTCTCTGGCAGGGAAGTGCTCTGGATGTGCGCTCACAGGTTGTGGAGTGGATAATGGGCATGCATCTTCATTAGCATCATCTCAGTACATTCGCAGTGGAATGCATCCACAGCCTAAAACTGTAAATGTCTCATCTGTCAGCCTGTGTTAGATGCTTCATGCTGTTAAGGTTTGGATTTTGGATTGCCAACTCTCCTGTCATCTTCCATTAAAGCACAAGTCTTAGGAACCATCTCTTCCTCTTTTTTTTCCTGTCAGTCTGTGCTTCATTTTTGTCTTTCTTTCTCTCCCCAGTTACTAATGTGTGGGAGTCCTGCAGCTTATTGACCTTTTAAAGTGTTCTCAGCCTGTTTCCTGAGCACAGTGGTTAGCTCTATCCAAGGAGCCAACGCATTATCATTTTGATCAGGCTGGCTGAGGGAAAAGGGGAACAAAGACCCCAGCTTAACTGGATGACTCACAGACTTTCAGACTGAGCTGCTCACAGCTCGTGACACTGGTTTAGTTAGCATCGTTTAGCATTACTGTAACATCAAGCCGATAGAGAGTAGTCAGGGGGATGTCCTATTTTTTGCAATGGAAGTTGCACACACTGACATTTAACTGTAATGTTTGGTCTGACTCACCAGAAAAGCCGCTGTTCACTCCTTTTCTCAAGTAGTGGTATAATCTGTGGATTATATCCATACAATAGAGGGAGATTAAGATGAATGAAGACAATATAATCCATTGATTCAACAATTAATGAATACCTTTGGAACTAAGTTAGTATTAGTAATAGGTAAAAATGGCAATTTAATTATTCCCAGAATGGATCTGATTTCTTTTGAATTGTAGAATTATCAGGAAAGTGACCATGCTGCATTCACACCTCTCCACGCTATAGCATCCACACATAGATGCAGTAACCTTACTTCTGTTGCTACCTGCCGCATCCTGTATACATGTGAAATTCATGTAGTTGGTTATTTTTAGAGCATTAAACCTTAAAAGCTCTCAGCTTGCTTATGTTCTCAGTATATACCGTATGAACTATATAGATCAGCCTATAGTGGATGGCTGGTTCAAGAGAAACACATCAGTGAACAGGTCCTAATTAATTAAAAAGGTTTATCATAGATGCTTAGACACATGGCGGACATAAGAATAACAGTAAATCCCTTGCTGGAATTTTGTTTAGATAGTTTGATGTGTTCCTGGGAAGGTCTGCTCAAATTCCTGCTGCTTTTATTTCTTTTATCTTTTCATGTCGGACAACCTCAGATTAAATGCCATTTTATTGCCATTTCATTTCTTGCTTGTCACAAAAAACAAATACCCAAGAAGATCATGGTGATGTTTTGAGAATTAAGGTTTACTAGTTAACATTATTACAAAGACAGTCAAAACAAATACATTTGGAAAGAAGAAGTAGCTTATTTGAAAGAGAGATTTTTCAACCGGGTCACCTGTTTTTTCCACAAATCCCTCTGCAAAACTTCACTTTGCGATGCTGCAGTGAACCATGCACACTCACTCTAAAAGCTGATATTTTATTAAAATACACTTTGCTTAGCAGAACAGATGTATTTCAATTGTACCAGCGAACTTTGGTTTAGAGAATGTCATCTTCTTGAATTCAAACCCTGACTGTTCCTTGTACAAGACTGCGTAGCTCCTTGTGCAACAAACATCTGTTAACAAAATGCTTCACCAATGCTTCAAACCCATCAATGCTCTGAGGTATTGCTGAGGTTCCTTGTCAAACAAAAATTCCAATTTAAGGCTGAAATAACAGGCTGGATTAGAATCTGTGATTGTGCAGCGAGACTTGTCTCTCCAAACATCTGCTATCTGTCTCTGTGTGCACATGTGTGTTCACTGGCATGTCTGCAAATGTAGTTGTTTGAGGATCTGTCTGTGTCTGTGTCTGTGTCTGTGTGTGTGTGTGTGTGTGTGTGTGTGTGTGTGTGTGTGTGTGTGTGTGTGTGTGTGTGTTAGGAAGAAGGTAGTTGTGTCTGCATATTAATCACTACCTAAGCTGAATTGATCACAGTTGAGATCTGTCGCTAAACACCTGCCTCTCCGGCCAACGGCTGTTTGTTGTCAGTCGACACGTTTTACCTTTTGCTTTCTGGATGTTTTTGTTTGAACAGAAATTGTGTGAAGAAAACCTCTGAACCCCTGATGATTCTTGGACATGGTTCACAGAAAGGAAATGAAGCATCAATTTTAGAGCAATCATTTTATTCAGGTTTCTTCTCTGTCCCTAGAGCTTAAGAGTTGCATAAACTGCAGTTGTACTAGATGGCCAATTTTTGTATAACACATAACCACAGTCTATTCCCCATTAATGTTTTAAAACTTCTAGAGTTGTTCCAATACCAGTATCGGAAATTCACGCAGAAATCCTCCCAGCAGCATCCTGTTTTGGATATTCTTACCCCGGATAGTGAAGTTATGACCTGCCTTTCTCTGACTCTGACAAAGGGTTTAACCAGGGCCAGGCCATACAACAATAATGGCAAACATACAGGCTTAGATTGGTATCTGCTAGTATGCAAAGTTCAGGTTTCGGAATCGGCATTCGGAAATTTCAAATACGTCTAACCAAACTTCCCTGTTCATTTTCAGGCTTTTTATTTGTAAAATCATCTGCATATGGTTGGAATTAAATTGGTTTCCAGTGATGCTATATAGCTGCTGTTTCTGTCCTCAGGGTCTCATGTCATGCTGCTGAAATACTTTATGTCGATGAGTGGAGTAACAGGCCCGGGCTGTAAAGATAGACCTTCATAAAGGCTTTTAATTTCCCCAGTGTCACCTTCTGATTGATGACTGCAGGACAGGGAGGTGTAAAATCCTACAAGTACGCCGTCAACACACACACACACACACACACACACACACACACACACACTGACCACACATCTGTCAACTCACTGATGTACTGTCACGGTGTCATGGCTCCACAGGGTCGGGAAGACTAGTAGCTGAGCAGGAGGCTACAGGAGGCAGCGCTCCATCTTTTCTTGTTTCTTTCCCCCTCTTTGTCTTTTATCTCGTCTTTGGAGAATTGGATCTGTTATGGTTGAGCTCACTTACATCTTCTGAGAGTGGCCCTGAAGACGCGGAGGAATATCTTGTCAACCACCCAGAACGCACACACACACACACACGCACACGCACACGCACATGCACACGCACACGCACAGGCACGTAAATGAACATATAGTATATATACAGTAAAGACGGTTGAATAATAAACATGTACAGACATGTTGAGACTCTCTTACACACACTTTCTCCTTTTTAATTACCTCCCCAAAGAAACTTGAAGGTGCCCTGGCTCGTAAGCACACATCTCTGCTGTAAAAACGAGGCAGAGAAACGTGTGTATTTGTGTGTGTGTGTGTGTGTGTGTGCTCAGTCACTGCAGCCGTGCCCCCTATATAGAAGCGGTTTGCAGGGCTTCCTGGTGCCCACACAGTGTTAGCTGGCTGCAGGGCATGATGTAATCCCTCTCCTTCTTAGAAGAAATTGCTGAGCAAGGCAGCAAAACTCCCTAATTGAATTCTCACACTGCAGCAGCAACTTTTTCTTCCCCTGACTTAATAAGTTTGCAACTTTGCACAGCCGGTCCAAGCTCCTATAGATGGACAAGGGAGAGAGGGTGGGTGGGAGGATGACTACAGTATATACAGTAGATCCTATGGGGGCTTTTTTCTTTATTTTTTTATCCCAAGGAGACTGAGCATATGGTCTGTGCTTTTTGCTCATTCAAACATTCTGTTGTAAGTCCACTGGAGTAAATAAAGGGTGAAATGTGTTATTAGTATTCAGTGACATTTTGTTTACAAAGCAGATTCTCCAATGACCGGATTACTGTTACATCGAGGTTATTTGGTTATATTCTTTATGCCAATGTGGATTTTCTTGTCTGTACTTGAGAATATGACTAGATAGTTATACATCAGTATTTTGCCACAAAATCATGAAAGTTAAAATAGGAAATCAATACATTGATTTTTCTTTTCTTTTGTGGTTTATTTTTAGACAAACTTTTGATTATCAGTCATCAATAAACATGCACAAACAAACAAACAAATGTAATGTGAGAATACATTTTTTTTATCCACCTGAATATATAGAGGTGTTGTACTCTTGTAACATTTCTGTCACCGCAACAATTGGTTGATCAATTGAAATATTTTTAGGCAGCTACATGGGTAATTGATCAACTGCCATGTTTTAAACAAATATGCCAACATTCTCTGTTTCCAGCTTCTCAGATGTGAATATTTGTTGCATATCTCTTATTTATATCTTTATTAACTGAATATCTTTTGGATTGTTGATCAGATATTTGATATTTTGCACTGTGGAAAAAGTAATTAATCAGGAAAGAAGTTAGCAGATTTATTGATTTAAAAAAAAGTGTGATTCATTGCTGCCTTAACATGTCTACCATTAGAATATTGGAAGGATTTTGAATTGCACTGAGAGATCCATACATTAGTGCTGACTCATGTGTCATTAGGCCAACACATAGTTTTGTTACACCACATATACACAATCTGTTGCCACTGTTGCTTTGTCCACACCCACACAGAATAACTTGTATAGTGCTGTTGCTGCCACTACATTGTGTATTGGAGTTGATTCAGAGGTAGGCACTGAGGAATGAGTTATCTCAGCATGCAGGTACACTAGTTGTGCAGAGGAAGGCTACATTTGCATACCAAAACATCCCTGGTGTTTTTGATGTTTTCCTGTAGCAGAATGCTTGGCAGTTGATGTGAAGTGCTTATGCTGTTTTTTCCTCACGTTTATATAATGCGTGTACCCTTTTGTCTACCGTTCATGTGTATACACTTGTGTGTTACAGCTGCTGTATTTATGTGATGGATGGCTCTGTCAGTCCCAAGTAACCCAGTGGACATGTTGGCTGTGTGATGTATGCCTCAGCAGGGTTTTGTAGTCCCACTCACCCATCACATCACTGCCCATACCTCTTACCTCCCCTCAGATACACACAACCTGCTCTTCAAATGAAACCCCTTTATGTCTGAGCATAAAAGTGAGGTTACAGAAGCAGCCATTTCTGTCGACTCTGGCCTCTGTTCAACTGAATGCTCAGTGTAGTTAAACAGCTCGGTGGCGCCTGCCATAGCGCCTCTAAGCAGGGGGGTCTATCCGTGTGATGTTGCCTGGCAGTGGAGCTGTCACTCAGCTGCCCACTGTGGGTGTGAGGAGGTGATGCAGCGAGGAGGTCATATTTTTTATTGTTTGTTTGTTTATCTATATTAAGTATTATTTTTTATAAATAGGTGACACTGCCATTCAGAATGAATTCAGAATTCAGAATTTCAATTCTAAGCTGAGTTGAAGTCTTCTAATGTCAGCATCTCACTCCTTATGCCATAATGGTTTTTATCACTTAGCCCCAGATGTATTAGAGAAAACCCGTTATTTAACTGCATTAGAGCCAACACACTGTAAAACACTCTTAGAAAACCATTTTTTAAGATCTTTTTGTGGGAGTTTAGCTAATGTGTATTTTATTTAATTGATGAGAAGCAGTAACAGGCATGCAGGCTGTGGTGACGCTGAAATGTGAGTCATAATGTAGAGATAGGCTATGTCACGAAGATTAATTTCTTCGTTTGTGCCTGGTTCATAGTCAGTGTGTGCTTAGCAATCCATCCCTGCAGAGGTTTATTGTTTAGTGTGGGAGAGGTGGGTGAATGACGGAGTTTCAGACCCCCTATCTGACAGTATTCTCTCTCTGTGTTGCCCTCAGCTGGTTTATGACTCAGGCTGTTCAGTTTTAAAAGTTTCTCTTGTCCTCAGGCATAAATAGTGCAGCCCAAACAGCTTAATGGCGGGCAGGAAACATTTGCATCAACCTGGCCAGTTGTCATGGCAGCCTTTGTCCTTGCCATGGAAACGAGGGCCGGTTATTGAGAGTGGCAGGTGGATTTAGAGCTGTCCGTCAGGAGAGGTTAACAGTGAGGGTGATGTGAGCTGACATTGGGAAGAGGAGGAGGTCATTGGGTGGGTGAGTGGGTAGCAAGGAAGGGAGTGCAGATTAAATTGGTTGGTTATGCAACAATATTTGGATCATCCCTGCTGCCACCTACACCACAGCCGTGATTCTCAGGAGAGATCCATTGTCTCTCTACTGCCAGCTGTCAGTAGTGAAAATCAAATCAGAGGATACTTGTGTATTGATGAAATGCTCTTCATCATGGAAGTCATCACTGAGTCAAATTACGGTGTCTAAACACAAGCTTGTCATTCAACCCTTCACCTCTGACCTCTTAAAAGGATTACATAGGAGGTTTTGTATGTTTTATCTCTTTAACTACAAATAACATATTTACTTCTATCCATTATCCAAAGCACATCATGATTTTTTTCTTTTTTCTTGGTTTCAGGAAGAGATTCTTGTCAGTATATGAAACAGAAATTTCAGATTTGCTCGATATAGGTGATCTATTTCAGTCTATTTCAACGATTAGTCTGCTGCTTTTTTTGTCAGTGCCACCTCATTGTTGTGAGGAAATGCAGCTGCAAACAGGGACAACTCTTTCTTTGTGGTTTTGACGGTTGAAAAGTGTTGCTGTGTTGTCTTAAAAAAAACAAGTAATGTACATTTTTCTTGCATTTTCTTCCAAGGTATTATTGTTCAGCAGCTGACACTCAAATGTCACATTTCAGAGCCTCCTTGAATGCATGGGTGTCGTATGATAAATGGCATCAGAGGACCACTATTCTTCATTTATTTAAAATGCACACTATATTTAATGCCCATGCATTTATATTATTGCCCTATATTGGGAGGAGAACATTGGCAGCATTTTGGCGTTTTTATAATTTTTCTGATTTGTTTCATTGCATTCACTTTGATGCATTTGTAATATATTTTCTTCCACCACATGTGGAACTAGTTGCACTGAAACTGCTATGGTAGTTTTCTGCTCACAAGGCAGATTTAAAACACTTGGTGTTTTATACTCTGTCACATAGACTTATGCAGTCGCTGAAGTGAGTGCTCTGTGTGTGTTTGTGTGTGTATCTACACATTTTGAAAGGTTTTCCGGTGCAAGCCATTCTTTATTAACTGGAGCCTCATTGATCTAACCCCATCCACGCACACCAGAGCCCATGAGTAATTGTGTACAGCATGATCTGTGGTGTGAGTGAAACAGTGAGAGTGTGGAGTGAATCTCTCACCTGTCTGTATTTACGTTAACATTAAGAGTTTTAATAGTTATACCAGTTATACAAAGTGTCCACTGCCTCAAGAGACCAGAATGCAATGCAGTTATTCGAGACATGTTTTGACTAATGGGCGAGGCAACAAATGGGACAATTGGGCATGCCATGTAAATTAAATATGCCATCTAATGCCATCTATTTTTAATAATATTCAGAGGTATGTTTTCATTAGTGTATAATCACCTGAAAAGAAGTGTTTTTATTTCCTTTTAATGACCAGTTTCCTCCAAACTGAACACTCTATATTGGGCCTTTTTTGTGAGGTTTTTTTTGTGAGTTTCGCAGCTACTGTAGTTTCTTCCATTTGCTTGGAAGGCTGGCCTATATCAAATGGTTTCAATCTGCAACTGCTAGATCCCACTGAATCCTAAAAACATGTCCAATGAAGAGAGCTGACATTCAAAGGGAAAGTGTAGCCTGACTTAAGTTTGTCAGTTGAGACAACTGTGTTCATATTAAAAGCTAAAGTATCTCGACTAAAATTACTGTAGTTAGTCGTGGTTAAGATGACAGCAGCAAATGGCAAAACGAGTTGTACAGCTTTTATAAGGTGGTGGTAGAAGCACTTAGGGAAATGCAGTATGGTACATCTACATCAACTTTAAATATCCATTTTAATCAAGCTTTTCTGTCTCTGTCAGCACATGCAGGATATGAACAGTGTACATGTGCTTTGACCTTCCTCATAGCTCTGTGGTTTCCACTGGTGGCATGTTTATCCAACCTCTCAGTTCAGCTAATGGCACAGTAATGGCCATCAGCTCTAGCCCAGCGTTTTAGTGGCACCGGAGGAATTGAGTTTTTATGCACACGGGTGGCTCTTAGCTTTCTGTGAGTCTGTCCAGTGACTATCAGGTCAGCCACTGAGGCCATGAAGGTCAACTTTGTGTCCGTTTGTCAGACACTGAACCCTTTATTTCATCCAGTATGACCTTTTTTACCATTTTTTTCCAAGGAAAACCTTTAAAAGAATGTCTCTCTACGAGTATTGTTTACCTTTGCAACTACACATTAAAACATTTAAGTGAATGGCTTCAGACTTGGTTCTGTGTCTACACTTGTTTTTGCTGTGTGCGGATGCTTGTCTCATTTCCATGAACAGTGTACCATTTTGCCGTAGAAATGATTGTATGATGTAACTGGTTCCCCATTAGATAAAAGCCAGAGAGACCTGGATACAACCAAACTATATTCAAATACATCTAGAAATAGTTAACTATCAGTTCATCACAGTATGCTTGCAGGATTCATAGAAGCTTGCCGTGTTAGGTTGCAACAACATGATTTGAATATATTCTAAATGTGAAAACTACACTAATCAAAAAGTTGGTTTGACTGCAGCAGCATCACTCAATTTACTCACTATCTGAGTAAATATACTCACTATCTAAACCAGAAATCAAGTTTTGTTTGGTTCCTCATAGTATAGTGCGTGGAGTGTACCAAAAATGAATGCACATATACCCACATGATTGATTTTTATGGCTACAACACCCATAAACCATAACAGGACACTCTTTATTGGGCAGCTGGGAATTCAGTGACAATGTTCAGTGGACAGAGAAACACGTTGATGGACTCATCGCTTTTTATAGCGTCCATACAGTAACTGCTCTTTTTGTGTGTATGAGTTTGTTGCTTCCTCCTAGGCTGGGGTTTTTTTTGTGACATCATTTTTGCCTTAATTTGAGTGCTATCTGAAAGGTTCGTACCGGTGGAAGTATTCAACAGTGAGCAGCTCCAAACAAGCTTTCGTATCACTCTGTCTGGCAGTACAGTTGAGTAAGCTGCTTAGTTTCTGAATTTTGAGTGGAAGAAATGAGACCATTGGGACATAAGTTGTGACATAATGTTTGCCCGACTGCCTTGGTGACACGGATGACTGCCAGTGAAGGTGTTTAGGTCAGACAACACTCAAACACGCACACACACCAACACTTCTCATGGCTTTCTTCTTTGAGGCTGTGTGTGTCATCCGTTCTCTCCTCTCCAGCAATGGTAAGTCTGGTCGAGACTGTGTAGTCTCTCTGGTCTGTGTATATGTGTGTGGGTCAATCTTGACAGGTTAACTTCACTGTAGCGATGTGCCAGACCGAGGCTGTATTGATTTCTCAATAGGATCTTCCTCCTCTCCCATTCAATCCTTTTACTTGACATTATCTCCTGTTTAATCGCGTGTCATGTTGAGCTTGTCCCGGTTTTAACCCTGTAAAATTGGATGTGTGTGTGTTTGGGGACTCTATTGAACAGTAATAACAGGTTAGAGCTGATGAATCCTCTCCACAGAAAAATTCCCTCTCCATAGACTGACAGTGTAGCATTGATTTTTGTCACGCATGGGGATTGTCAGGGTGCATTAGCTGACTGAGGCAGCCTACATTTCAGCCTGTCAGAGTGTGTGCAGATAAACACGTGCCCTTGTGGATTGCTGTGTCACTGGCTCATCCACATGGGAGCTTTGTGACTGTGGCAGGGTTAAAAAACCCCCAACAAAGTGAGTTGAGTTCTATATAGAATTTAGTGTGCATTTGTATTTTGTCGGATCTTATTGAACCAATTCCTCAAAGAAACCTGAGGCAAAGCAAGAAAGAATATAAAGATTTTCAATTAAATTTGTAGTCCAGCGAGATTGTAGGGAGCAGTGTTTAGAAAGAACTTGCTGTGACAGACTCTATACCAGTGATCTAGAGGCTTAGGGGTGCAAAGAAAAAAGTCTCAAGGGTCCCAAAATGGTTATCAAGATAAGAAAGCACAAAAAATATTTATACAAAAGGAAAATAAGTTATTTATTAGATATTTTTTCTAATCTTTACTTTATCTTCTACAAATAACTGGATGATTGCACATTGTGAACTCTCTAAATTATTATATTATTCAGATAAATGAATCTGTGTAGGACGAATCACCTCAACTGGTCGTGTCCGTAGACACATACAGCATGTGAGCTAAGTAAACATAGCTTTGCTTCAGGGGGACACAAACACAGAAGGTTTGGAACCACTGCTCCAGAAACATTCAAAACATGCACTGAACCACACTGCTGTCAACTTCAACAGCTGTTTTGACAGTTTTTTTTACACTTTGTCTCATATTTTGGTTGTAAAGCTGACTGCGTAGACCCAGTGGGGCTGCCATAAATAATAACACAATCATGGCACTACTGAAAGATTAAATTTCACTGACACTGCCTTCTGAAAACTACTCCATACTCATTTGTAATGGGGCCTCTGTGTGCTACAGTGCAGACAGTGTGGTTTGAAACCAGGATACAGGCAGCTATTTTAACTTTTGCTGTAGAAGCCTTTGTTTTTAGCCACACCGTGGCTCTTGGGATGACAATTGGTCAGTCACTCGGTCCACCACTTTGGTCTAAATATAAATATATGGACAACTGACAATTATTTGATGCATTGCCACAAAATATGCAGCAGATTTTCAAGTTCCCTAGAGAAGTTTTTCCTTTTAAAATGAACATGTCACATTTAGCAATGAGCCACATCTTTTGTGTCATAGATTTGATAAAAGCAATTTGTCAAGTGTTTTGTATATTGTTTTCAATAAAAATTGATTCTCATGGTCATCGTCCCTCTTGTTTAGCTTTACAGACTCGATTTTTTGATAGATTGCTTCCTTTTCAAATTTACACTCTCCGGGCGCCCTTCTTTACTCTCTCTTCTTTAAACAATATATCTAGCTGACCTGCATAATTTAATTTCCTCCTTCTAACCTTTCTTCCTCTGTATTATCTGATGGCATACTGTTGTATAGCCCAGTCATATCTACAATAAATACACTTTGTGACTCAGATTTACCTGTGAATACTAAAATGATTCCCTGGTGTTGAAACTGAATTTTAAGATTCATGCACTGACACACCTACCTACAATTAAAAAAACAAGAATTTACTTGATGTGTAAGTGCACTCTTCTTATGTGAGGCTCTGTGCTGCCCTTTGTGTTTACAGGAATTCCCCCCACAGAAATGCGTATTGTAAAATTACACATTAATAAACCAGTGGAAGTACTGAACCTGGTTCTCCCTAAGCCTTCTACTACTGCATTGTAAACTCTCTGTTTTTGTAATCAATGAGTAATCATTGTATGATTAGTCAAACTGAAACTTGACTGGATTTGACAAAAATATATTAAGATGTAGTCATGATGATAGACTCTTAGTTTAAAACACATGCCTTTTATGTCTTATGTTAAATTTGAACCACCACCAGTGTATGTGGTGTCTATGATGCACCATGTATGAGTTTTACTGAATACACAACCTTTTTGTTCCTGATCTGATCTCATGTGACCAGGCAGCAGCCAGCAAGGTGAAAGAGACATCTTCATAACTACCCTTTTCTTTTGTCTCTGCTCCTTTCTCTCTCTGTATCACTGTCTGCCTTGCATTAATGTGCCTAATCAGGCATAATGAGTAGAAATAATGACCACTTGCACACCAAATTGCACACAGAGAGACTCATTCAAACACAAAATGTCTCTAATGTCTCACATTAACAGTTTAACCAGCAAATGCCCAAGAGCTCAGGCAACTGTAAGTAAAGAAGAACAGTGTTTCTCAAATGGTGGTATGTGTACCACAAGGGGTACTTTTGAGTACTGCAGGTACATAATTCCTAAAATATCTAAACTATAAGTTCATTAACCACATTCTATATTGAATATTCCTATTTTTAATGCGATCATGAAATGCCATAAAATGCTAACTGCAGTTTGATCAACTGTCAACTGCCTGTCTGCCACCAAGAATGACAAAGATTGTCAGTGAAGCACATGCTCATGTTTCTCACTAAACTGTAAGTGCAACTTATCAAACAGACGAAGTTGTTCGATGCAACTTCAAAGCCGTCTTAGTGTTTTTGCATTATGATGCCATGAATTTGGAGGAATTAGGAAGTTAAGCATTTAAGTGTTTTTTGTAATTAATCAGACACTTGTACAGAGCTGTATTGTACCTCTTTATAAAGGCTCTTTTTTTCTACCAAACATGTTTTGCGCTGGTCAGGGGGGTACTTGTCTGAAAAATATTTGAAGGAGGGGTAGCTTAATGAAAAAAGTTTGAGAACTACTGAAAAAGCATTGAGCTTGTGCATGTGTGTGTAGGCTGTGCAGGAGCCAGAGAGCAGAGTGTACATTCAGCCCCTTTGCTCCGCTTTTTCTTTACTGCTCCAACTCTGCTCTCCATGATGGACCAGCTCTCTGCTCTGCACACTACGGATGGTATTTCTGAATGATTTCTGCTGCCTATTGATGCTTCTGCAAATAGACATGAATCATGGCCTACATCTTTGCAAAAGACTGAACAGACCTTGGTGCTTGTCCAGACGTGAATGCTTTATTAGGTTCACCATGTACGGCTTTCTGTGCTATCCATCCATCCATCCATCCATCCTTACAGCTCACAATGGAGTTTCAAAACATCATCCATAAGCCGGTAGGAAATTTGAGAATTTGAGGGCATTGTTGAGTGCTATAACATTCGGTAAAAAAAGAAATGTCCTGTTTTTCTCTCATGCTAACATACACTCACACAATGTTAGCAGATTGGGACAAACTAGCCTGTCAGGAGGCCAGAAGGTGTCACAGAGGAAACAGATGGAATAGAGAGATAGAGGGGAGAGAAAAAACCAAATACACGCAACCACACACTGGCAAGAGCAGATCTGTGGCACAGCACAAACAACCGTACCTCAGTGCTTCAACCCCATCCTCACCTTTATGTCTCATGTTCTACTCAAGTCATCTTGCAGCGCTTCAGCACACTATCACTGTTGTTGTACATGCTTCACTAAGTCAGCTAAGACCCATATCCACCATTTGTCAGCTATTTTCCCAACAGCTACAAATAAACCATATGGCAGCTATGACTCCCCACGGTCCACATACATACTCCCATGCAACTAACAGATGGAGGGGAATTTTTTGATTGGCAGGTGGGTGGTCCAGTGACTGTGGGTTATGGTGCGTGTCAGAAGGTGACAGACGGCGGCGTGTTGGCCACTCGAGGCACCCATCAACATTAGCTTGATGGTGTGTGTCATCCCAGTGGGGACTGACCCCTGCTTTTATTTTCCAATTAGTTCTCACTTGTGGCTCGTTAGAGTTGTCTGGTATTCTTACACACACACACAAACACACGCAGAAACACACACACCCCCTCTCTGGTACATGTTGTGTTGCAATGGCAATGTACATGTGTTGCAATGGCAGTGAATGGACACACATTTGTACTTTAATGTTCAGTGTGGGTTAGATGCAGTCAGATAGGCTCACCCACGCACCTCCCACATAATCTGCTCTTAAAACATTTGGTTCTGCATTTACACTGGCCCACTGCTGTATGGCTGTTGGTAAAAGTTACAGAAACTCTCGTACATGCACTTCTCCTATTCTAAGCAATATACTGTACTGTATCAGACAGATAAACAGTATTTGTACGGGTAAAAAAACCAAACATCTGGGAAAATCATTATTGTCTAAGCACAAGCAAACATCCTTACTTTCTGTGTTTCATTATAGTATGTATTTTAGCTTCATCCTGGGTATCACCATCCCTGACTGTCCATCAATAATATACCTCTCCTCTCTAATAAGATATCGGATATAAAAGGTGTCAGCCTAACATTTTTTATGTCTGACACAAGCTTTTTATATCTCCCAATGCCTTTTTGCTATTCCACTGATTTCTTCACCAGTGCTCTTTTGAAGGCAGGGCAGGAGTCAGTTCATAGGAGTCAGCGTTGTTCCCTTCCACTGGAGCTGTCACTGTTACTCAGGCCTGAACACCAGCGTTGTCACTGGACATGAATACTGACCTCAATACTGACACCTAGCCTACAATATAAAACCTCAAGACTGTGATACCACACAAACAAATGTGAGAATGTTTTTTTTGTTTGTTTTATTCTTAAGTGGGTGAAGATGGTGTACAGCGTGTGTCAATAGTGACGGTATACTTGCAGGTTTGTACCAAAATAAAATAGATGTAACCAAAATAGTAATGTACAATTTGGAGTGCAAATATAGTGTACAAAAGAGATGAATAAATAAATAAAATGGATAAAAAGTAACTACATGAATTAAAATAAAACCAGTATAACATAAGGCAATGAGTTCACTAACCCACACGTGATAAATTGAGATGTATGTAGAGCTGGCTCCCATGCTAGACTTTCATACTGTTGTTGGCATGTTTTTTTTATTTTTATAAATCCACAGCAGGTCAGTCTGTTAAAAATTTAGTCCTCTGCGTATAGTAATTGTCTCCAGAAATTCCAGCTTTTGTTTCACCCATTTGTTTGTCATATGTTTAGCGCCTTAGATCATTAGAACTTTTAAAATGAAGCCTGTACAACATGCTTTTCCCTCTCCTGGTTTAACTTGTTCTGCATCTAATCTGCGGTGGGTAAAAGCAGAACTCAGTGCTTGAATTGTAGTACTAGATTGTTCTCACTGAGTCGTGGTTGTGACTCACTGGAGCCCAGCGATGGCCTTGTTCTCTGTGGTGAAATGCTAATCAGTATCCATCTCTCTCTCTTTTTCTCTTCATCTCTTTCTGTCTCTGTCCTCCAGACTTTAACTACAACACAGATGGCTATGAGGGGGACGGAGCAGAGGACGGCAAGTCTCAGGATGGCTCGGAGACGTTGCCCTATATAGATGAATCGCCCACAATGTCGCCCCAGCTGTGTGCGCCCCAAGGGCCTGACGGAGAGGCAGTTTCCCCCACGCCACCGGAGGGCCTGCTGCCAGGGGTAAGAGTGTGCACACACACACACATACACATACGTATGCAGGTACAAACCAGCAGCAGTCCTCAATGCTTTAACTTACACGCAACTTTGCATTATTAGACAATGGAATAATGTGACAGATGGGAGAGAGAGAAGAGACATAAATCAATGCCTGGATGTTTCAGGTTGTGATTACACACTAGATGAGTGATTGGCTCAGGTGCAGTTCTCCTCCAGGCGAATTTCTGAAGTATAATATGTAAAAATCCTGAAGGTAGGCTGTAACTAGTGTATTATTAACAGTATCTTTTCCCAGAGCATTCAGTTATTGGACTGAATTCCTGCACTACCTCAAACTCTTGATTTGAGTTCATTTCGTAATAATGTGAAAATCTACAAAGACCAAGTGTTGTTGGAAAGTCCAGTATTCCGGACATGAGAGCTTTACGTTTTTATGCAAAACGACAGTTCCCAACAGTCATTTCTCCAATATCCGATAATTAAGATTTCCTTTTTTCTGGAAGGTTCTTTTAAAAGATAGTTTCACATTTTCTCAAGTCTATCTTAATACAGCACATACATGCCCACATGTACACTGAAAGAGTTATTGCTCACTGTAATGATCCCTCCTGTCCATACTGGCCCTGAAGAAATCCAATGTAAATGACTGCAGACGCACTCCTCACTCTGTGTCAGAGTTCAGTCTTATGTTCAGCTAATATGAGGCTTCAGCAGTCAGATCAAGTGGGTATCTTTCAAAGGCAGTGTTTTTAGTAAGATAGTCCCTCTTTGTGAGGATACATGCATGTTCATGCACTTTCAGTCTTTTCTGGGCTGCTTATTGTTACTTCCTGAAGTTAGTTGCCAGATTACGACCCTTTGTAATTGTTAGCGATTAGCCACAATAGCTGGCCACACTGCAGGTGGCGCATTCACAGCAGCAGGAAATGACCACTGACCCAGATGGGGTTTGACGCCACCATCATCATCGATCTGTGTTCAGTGCTGTGCTGTGTTACATCTCCGGATTCTGAGTTTACTGTACACCAACAGTGCAGAATTTAGATAGATGGCCCTCCTTTCTTTGTGTATTCGGTCATCATGGCTATCACTGTGCATGTGAAGAAGCAGCAATTATTTAATCTATTTATTCCAAATACACTACTTCCGCTTGCTGCTGCAGGAAATTTAAAACATTTACTTTATTCTGTAGACAGCTGAAGCAAAAGCTTTCATGAAATGGAAATATCTTATCATCATCATCATCATCATCATCATCATCATCATCATCATCATCATCATTATTTTACTAGAGTAATGAGAGTAGCAATGTACTTCTCTAAATATTTTTATCTGCATCAATCCAACTTTCATATCAGTAGGTCAGAGGTTAGCTGAGCTCTTTTCATGCGCAGCTGTGTGTGTATGTGTTTGTATGAATGCGACTTGTGTGTCCTGACTGTGTGGCCATGTGTGTTGGACTTGTGAGTGGGTGCTTTAGCACCCCGGGGAGGCTCTCCGGGAGTCATGTTGATCCTGACTTGAACTGGCCCTCCCCCCACACACACACACACACACACACACACACACACGCACACACGCACACACGCACACACGCACACACGCACACACACACACACACACACACACACACACACACAGAAAGAGGATAACAGTTTTTGACTTTATACATCATGCAGCTTTGACATGTAGCATAAAAAAATCTGAATGGAAACTAAAGCAAACATGAGACTTTAGTTATGTGATGTGATGGAAGTCTACATTGTTTCTCCAATATAGACTGAACGGAAATAGAGAATTTACCCTCACTTGCTGTATTTGCTCTTTAAATCAGTCTGCTCTCTCCCCTTGGCTCCTTTTTAATACTTTTTCCTAGCAGCTTTATTATTACTGTGTCATCATAGTATTGTAAATACAATCTGGCCATGATCGTTAACCTTCTCATCATAGCGTGATTTATGAATAATTAAGCATATTGTTCAGTTGTATTCAATGTGAGTAACTGTGCAGGAGTCAGCTCATGTAAATGAAAAGGTGTCTCCATCTAGTGGCAAGTTGAGGTACAAACACACTGAACACATTGAAAACCATTTAACATGTAAAAACATTTAAAAGGAATAGTTTAGTGACATGTTACTGGAGGAGAGATCTCAGGAATTGAGTGACTTTAATGACAAATAAAGATACTGTCACCAACACAGACCATTTGAAAGAAATGCAGTACACGTGCTCCTTCAGTTTCAAATGCAGTGAATCTGGTGATCCTCTTAAAGATGAAATAAATTGGCCACAAAAAGAAGGATTCTTCAGGCTCATGTTAATGGTTAAAATGTAAACTTGTATTGACCTTCATCAGGGCAGAGCTCTTTAAAACAACTGAATCCTTCCACTGTCAAGAAGCCATCATTGCATGCACAACTTCAAATAAAACATGGCACGTATATTGGCAGGGATCTGGCGTTATCATGTACCATGATACAGTGGTTATGATTCAGTAAACTTTGATATATTGTGTTTTTAACAAAAAATCAAATTTTTGGAAAACTGTTCCACCATATGCAAAAAATTTAAGAAAAAAAGGTTTACCTTTTTTAATCAATGGGATCTGCATTTTTATTTATAGCAATTCTTTTGCTATAAATTATTTATATACAATTTAAACTTGAGAATCAACACAATATCAATAACAAATTATTGCAATACTCACTGATATTTTCTTATACCACTAAGAAAATAATACCACTGGAGTTCTGATGGTGTATTCTGTATTTATATTATCCACTCTCTCTGCCTTTATATATGTCTCTTGACACTCCCTACACTTAAGTAGAAAATTGAGTCAGAGCAGTTCATAGTGCCGGCTGGTTTGATGCTGTGAGAGGTTGTTTGTGGAGAATTCATGGTCTGACATGATGCTGCTGCCTTATGGCCTCTAAAGGTCTTTCCACTAAAGTCGTCCCACCTCACCGTCTTGTTAAGTCGGCTTCTCTTTCCGCTGAGTTTGCACGGGCCTTTCATCTGCTGACACCAACACTGACACACACCTCCATGCTAAAATGCATATAGATCCAACACGAGCAGTGCGTATAAAACGTGCAGGCATGGGAGTTCAGTTTGGATTTTGTGAAACTTTAAAACCATAGTTCCTGTATATCTGCGTCTGCTGGGAGAGGGATCACTCCCTTGTTGCTCTGCCTGAGGTTCCTCCTTTTCTTCCCTTCTTTAAAAGGTTTTTCCTTATTCGAGTGGATGGTCTATGGTAAAAAACTGATTTTGGGCTATATAAATACAATTTACGTCACTAGTTTAATGCTTTGTTTTCTTCTTCTTCCTTTTATCCTCCTTGTCATATTTATTCTTTTTCCATTCTGTCCTCTGATGTTATTTAATTTCTTTTGTCCTCCTTCTTATGTGATCCTTTCTCTAATGGTAATGGTACTGACCTAGAAATACAAGCCTCAAGCATAAATATTCTCTTATTTATTCTCCCAACACTCTCCCAGGTTATTGGCTTGTAAAATGAGTCTGACTTATATAATTTAGGCTTGGAGGCTAGCAACCAAAAGTACCATTCTAGTTTTTGCAAGATTAGACACGACTAACAAAGATGAGGCGTTGGACAGTTAGAAGACGTACTCTAAAATCATCAGCCAGAGAAATGGGGGAATAAAAATCTAAAGGGTAGTTGATAGTGCAGTAGTGAATGTCAGAAGCGGGGTGAGAGGTGGTGGTGACTGAACTGTTTTCTACACAAATATTGACACCATCAGAGTTGTATCATCACGTCATTCCCATTTTATATTATTATATTATATATTATATCATTTCCTTTCTAATATCCAAAGTTATTGATTCTCCTAACAGCTTGTCTTAGACCACATGCTTTTTTACAAACACTATCTTATATTTTTTAAGACCATGCTGTGCCAGCGCTGAACTGCTGTTACCCACTGAACTATGTGACCTGTAATTACAATCAGCCACGCTAGCAGCACATTAGCTGGTCTCGGCTCCACATCCGAGGCTCTCAGCAGATCAATAAAAAGACAATGGCCAGAGAGAAGAAAGAAGAGCAAGAAGTGAACTCTGTAACACTCAGTGATGTGAGAGAGAGAAAAACTGTGTGTTTGAGGAAGTGGCTTTTGCCTGTAGATACGGAAGAAAGAAATGAAGACAACGAAGAAGACAACTCTCCCAGTGAAGCAGAGACAGAAACAGCCTATGTAGCCATCCAGGAAGTGGCTGGATAGCGTTTGTTGTGAGGGGAGGGGCAGCTGTAGAGGGAGGGCAGACCTCATCGACCGAGGTGGAACTGTGGCGCACGCACACACACACACACACACACAGAGTACACACATACACACTCACACCAGGAAGCCCAGCAGAGGAAGGGGGTGGGGTTGTGTAGGCGGGGTCCTCTCTCTTTCTCTCTCGGTGTCCAGACGACTTGCTCTGAAGGGAAAACACTGATGTGTCCAGGCTGGCCCTGTAGAAGGGAATCTTAGGCAGAAAGAGGAGAGGAGGAGGCGAAGGAAGGAAAGAAAGAAAAATAAAGAATCATGGAGGAGGAAGAGGAGGAGGTGCTGTGCTACTTGGACAGGGTGCTGGAGGAGGAGGAGGAGGTGTTTGAATATGGAGATGGGGAGCTGGAACCCATCACTCCGGCACATAGACAGTTCAAGGTGAGACAGCGGCTGGACAGCTGGATGCAGGGAATACACACTAAACACACACCCACACACACGCGCTTACTGTATGCAACTCTAACACAGTGACAAGGCTTGAAGGCTTGGCTATATATAGCAAAGTGGAAAGTCTTATTAGTGTCTTGGCATGATGTGGCGTCACTATGTGCTGCTACGTGTGCTTATGAGCCATCTGTGCTGCAAGTGTGTGTGCGTGTGTGCGTGTGTGTGTGTGTGTGTGTGTGTGTGTGTGTGTGTGTGTGAGAGAGAGAGAGAGACAGCGTGGCCTGATGAGGCAGCTTCTCTGGAGCACATGTCTTCTTACTCCGCAGCTTTTTAAAGACTGCTTGTTTCTGTTTTTAATGGTAACTTCTGTCTTTCAAGAAGCCTGTGTGTTTGTTCGTGGGTGTGTGTGTACTCTTCACAAATGAACTGACAAAAAGCAGTGCTGCCTGCACTGTTCTCGGCGGTCACTCTTGATATCAGCTCCTTTAGTCCACAGAATGAGGGCACAATAGAAAAACACAGAGCGTTTTTTTGTATGAAAAGCGTAACTGAGAAGTGCACGCACAGGAGCAGGTTGCCATGGAAAAATCCTTTCACTGCTCATGTATTTCTCATCTTGCCCTCTCGCCACACAGTAGCTCTTTGTACAGCAGAGGGAAAATATTCCCACTGTTGGAAGAAATAGTTTTCCCCCTTCCTTTCCTGTCTTTTTTTCACCCTGCCGTGACATGTTTGTCCCTCAAGGAGTAAGCTTTACACGTCACCAACACACACACACACACACACACACACACACACACACACACACACACACACACACACTCACACG